>NC_066362.1:133875256-136637756 GCF_013377495.2 Cygnus atratus | reverse complement strand
CACTTCTGGTGAGCATGTGCCAGAGATGTGAACGCCTTAGCCACAGGGGTTTAATAGGTTTCACCTGTACCCACAAGTTGAGTTACAAAGATGAAAAGGGAGCAAAGCATACAACCTCTTTTCTATTATTGCAAGTTTGTACCTGGCAAAGCCCCCTTTGCCATATTGCCTTACAGCAGCCCTCTGCAGCTACTTTCTACTCCAAAAGATATAAAAAAGTCTTGATGAGGGTAGAAACTACTTCTGTATAGGACTGCCTGAGTTCTTCTTCAGCAATAGGACTTGTAAACATCAGAGAGACTATGCACAGACTCAAGCACCGATGTGCAAATGTTCATATGTGTAAATTTCCTAGCACAGACCCTGACAAGGTTCTGCTCGATTCCACATAGCCATTTCCTGGGTATCTGGAATTCCATGGGGAATAGTTATGGACACAGGAGGATAATGTAAGCTAGAGACTGTTCTCAATAGGTTGCATGTATGGAATCATCCTGTTCTGGAGGAAGATAATTTAGTCATGTGTACATGAGAAAACCTACCCTACTAGGATATGGTGTATATATCAGTATGGCTATAAGCCGGAGAGTCAAGACAGTTCTTTTCCTTTTCTTAAAATGCTCTTATGCTTGCTGTGGGGTGAATAAGAGAACAAGATGTGCATACCCACCACTGCCAAGGGAAAAAAACAGAAGATTCCCCCAAATCAGAAAAACTGTAACAGAAATTTACCAAGGCAGCTTTCAGATATTAGACTAGAAGGTGCTATGGAAGGTGATAAGATATAGAGGTATAACTAATCAATTTTTAAATAAGACTACTTTTTGAGAAGCATCTCAGGACATAAAATTCTTTTTTTGTTATCTTTATAGCAGGTTATAGAAATACAAATCACCAAGTAGAAGAGACATTTCCTCCACCCTAATACTTATGTTTGTGACCATGCATAAAGCAATACATGTAATCTGTACCAAAGCTGCCGTTAATTCATGTTGCATTGTCATTGTCAAAGATTTCCTATAATTGTCCTTATGCCTACTTCTTCACATTCCAATGCAACTATGGTTGTTTGGTTGTTTGGTTTGTTTTTATTATTTTTGTTTGTTTGTTTGTTTTTGGTGGTGATTACTTCTTCAGTACACTTAAATATTTCCACGAATTGTATCTTTTTCTCCCCCACAACTGCAATCTGTCATGCTCTGTCCTTGCTCTCTATATCTGTGCAGTGACTACAGATGTCTTTCAAGCAGGACTATCAAGACAATGCATTTACATTCTAGTGAGCTCAGCCGGTGCTGAATGATGTTTATTCTATGGAGTGTCACCTCCTCTCAGCCAATCTGTGTGATTCAAAAGGCACAGCTGTTGTGCAGGGGGAAAAAAAAAATCTCTCTGCTGGGTGTTCTGGCATTCATCCAAAAAAAAAAAAAGTCAGGTACTAAAATGTAATAATCAGGTGTTGTAAGTACACCTCTGAAAGGGCATTTCCTCTTCCATCAGCTGTGCTATCTCACTGTGGCAGTATGAGGAATGGGTAAGTCTTTTTGATATATGAAGTCTTAATCTTTTATTCAGAAAGTATATCCTGATCAGTGTTTAAATGTGATAGGTTACAAAATGAAGTATCTTACTGTTTAAATTGCAGCCTTCAAGGCACAATCAGCCTGTTAATCTCCCTGCATAGTTACTCTAAGGCAGCTATCATGATGGTGTTTCTTCTTATCACAGTAATAATGTGATCCAAGACAAAACTGTTGAAAAGTGTTTTCCCCCCTCTCTTTGATTCCCTTTCATACCTGTAGAATATTCTGGAGCACGAAGTGTTCTACTGGTCTTGTTCACGCACTTTGTAGTCACCCAGTTACATCTGTATTACTTCACCCTAAATGACCTTGAAATATTCATTTAGCTAGAAAGGCTAGACAGGGATTTTCTTCTAAATAGTCAAGCTAAAAAGTAAATGAAATCTACAGACATGGTTGACAGCAATGTTCCGGAAGCAAATGACAAGAATGCAGAGTATTCTTCAATCAGCGTTTATTGCTGACCATTGCTGAAAAAAAAATCTTTTTTTTTTTTCTTTTTTTTTTTTTCTCCTGTACATGGCATTATGGTAACCTGTCCAACCAACCTTTCTAGCAGAATCATTCAGGCATAAGTTTCTTCTCACAATTCATGACTACTGAGCTGCAAAACAAACTTCAGTTGTGTTGGAACAAAAGTAGTTCCCTTGTATAAGTAGATAGGCTAATGACTCCCCACACATCTACTGGAAAGATGGGCATTGGAATGAGTTGCCCAGGGAGGTGGTGGAGTCACTCTTCCTGGGGTTGTTTAAGGAAAGGTTGGATGTGGTGCTTAGGGACATGATTTAGTGGGTGACGGTGGTGGTAGGGAGATGGTTGGACCAGCTGATCTTGGAGTTTTTTTCCAACGTTAATGATTCTATGATTCTAAGATTGTTCAGATTCTCACTCCTTGTATGTTTACATAATTACTTCTAATTTTGAGCCTAATTCTTTCATGCACAGATTATACCTATTTGCTCTTAGACCAACATGATCTTTCAAGTTAGAAAGGTGATTTTCTTTGTATTGTTAAACAGCACCAAGAGTTGGGATTGATCTCAGTACATTGGTTTGAAAATTAGGTCTGTATTCACCTGGATCTTCATCTATATAGCTAATGTAGAGAAACAAGCAATGCTGGAAGTGATGAAAACTCATTCTAAGACAGACATGTTAAGATCCTTGGATAGCTCTTATTAGTACTTCATTCAGTATTGCCCTTCACTGAAAATATCTTGTCAAATACATATATGTGAAGACTGCAATCTCTTTTTTTCACAGCAATATCTATTTTGTCAGCTCCACTTCTTCCTGTGTTTGTCTAATGCATGTGATCTGGCTCATCACAAAAACTTTGATTAGCAAAAGTTCTGCTAGCCCCCACTTTCTTTGACCTCAGTACTAGTCTGTTCCCACCTCCTTCTATTTTTTCAGTCACCTGGTTCTTCCTATATGTTCTTCCAATGCTCCTCCATGATGAAAATATCTGCTGCCTCTGTCATCACCAATTTAATGAACAATATCCTGATTTCAGTGCTTGTTGTTAATGAAAATACCAAATGTTAAATGTTAAGTGCTAGATGCTAAATGTTAAGTACTAAATACTAAATTAAATCAGTCTTGAGATTAGACCTTCATAGTTCTTATTTGAAACCTTATTTGAAACCAGTAACTCAGCACAAGTGATTGTAATGTTTCCTTTATTCCTTTCTACATTTCTTTAATTATTTTGTATCTATCCCATTTTCCTCTCATAAATAATACTTTCTCATCATACCAGATACTTAACTGCAGTCCTAAAAGTAAATACATAAATAAATAAATAAATAAATAAATAAGATACAGAAATACCAATGTATTAATGTTACTTTGGTACAGACTAAGCTAGTTTTGGTAAACTCATGCTTTGCTTTAACTCAAGAATCACAAAGCAATAGACATAAGTAATGAATGATAATAACAACAATATACAGCTTTCTTTAGTCTGCAGCTAAAATCTGAAGTCTGTCTTTGATACATAAATCAATTAGGCAATTTATCCAGAGTTTCTATCTTACCCATGTGCCAGCTGAATATCTATAACTGTAACAAGTATCATCATCATCTTTCCTTGCTCTAATCATTAGACTGAATCATTCTAAACCATTTCATAGATACTTTTTAAAGTTTCTGAAAAGCATCTTCAACAAAAATCAAGAATTATAATCCCAGGTGTTTGTTTTATCATTGAAAAAATATTTATAGAAATAAATCATTCTCTCCACACAAATTGTCCACATAAGCACACTGCATTCAAGGAGGAAGCAAAGAGCTCTAGCACCTATAAATGACCTATTCTGTATGTTACAGCATTACTCTAGAAACATTGAAAGTGATCTCAAATCATTTAAACAAGTTTAGAACTAAAATTCTTAGATTTTTTTTGGTCTTTTTTTCCCCTCTTAGGTTTTCACTTGAAAATTTTCAATGCTCCTTTAAATATGGACAAGAGAACTGGACATTGTAGTTCATTATTGCTAGTTTCTCTGGATATTTTATATGCTTTTTAACTTTCATGAAATTAGTTTCCCTATTCCTACACACTGCTCTGAGGATCTCCTTGGCTTATTTACTGGAGGAAGAGCTGTTGTTGACTTGCTTTTCCACTAAGATCCCTAGATCTTTTCCACTGTCAGTGCCTTTCTAGTGAAAAGTAGGCACTTTTCTTATCAATGAAAAGAAATATACTACTTTTTTTTTTTTCTATATTTCTCCTCTTCTAATTTGTGTTTCTGTTTTTACTTCATATTCTGCCAGTCTTAGCTGCATGGGTTCCATTTTCTCTCAGATCCTTAAGAAAATACTGAATAGCACCAACATAGCTATCAATTTTTTGGAACACTATTGCATTCACTCCAGTGTACCAATGCCATGAAATTTCTCAGTTGAATACTCAACCACTGACAGGGTCTTGACTGTTTAGAGCTAATATTTTTTATTTTTTATTTTTTATTTTTATTTTTAACCAATATTACTTTAAATATATTTTGAAATTATTTCCAACTGATTAGCAAAATATTAGGTATATCTCTATGACTACACTTATTATCCAAGCTTGCAAAAATTATGAAGGATTTTTTGGTAACATTAATCACAGAAATGTACTGACATTTCATAAAATCATATATTTTAATTCTTTAAAAATTACAATAAATGAAAGATTTTCCTTTATTTTTCACTAACTGATGTTGGTCTAGTACCCTTTAAAATCACCAGTATCATCACAATTTTTGAATACTGACAGAAAATCTACCATCTTCATATTTTTCATATCAGATGCTATCTAACACTATGATATAGCATGAGATGACTTCATCATCTTTGTGTATTACATGTGGTATTTATCACACGGTCAAAGCATGGTAGTAGATATCAGGAAATTTTGACTCAGTTAAAGGTGAGCCATGGTGACTCTTTTAACAAACACAGAGTTTTACAATGCAGATGTCTAAATCGGGGTGAGTCACCTTAAGGGTCCCTTAACACTTGATGGAGAGAAACAGATACTTTTAGAGCATGATTCCTTTCCTTATAAATAAATGTATAAAATAGATTAAGTGAGCCACATCTTAAAAATTCTCATTTCTTCCCCTGAATATGAAGGAGAGTTGCAATAATTCATTCATATACGGAAATGTAGAGCAAAGGGGAATAAATTGTACCCTTAATATGTTTGCCCCCATCTGTGACATAACCAACAGCATAGACACAATGACTGAACATTCCTGAGTCTTTATTCATTAATATTTATAAAGTACTTTGAGGTCCTGGGATCAAAGCAGTGAAAAGAGGCAATCAGCAATACAAGGCCAATCCACTCAAGTGTCAAAGTCCCATTTTATAGAGCATTGTGTGTCTAGGTAGCCCTTCCTTAAAAAAAACTTATGAATTAATTGAAAGCATTGTCTGATCACAGACACTAGGTGTTCGTGTTCTAGTGCATGAGAACAATGTAAGTTGCTTTCAGCGTGATGTCTTCATCCTCTTGAGCTTGCAGAAATATCAGAAACGTCACCCTTCACAAGTCCTCCATATGCTGCAAGTTGCAAGACTTGCCTGCAAACCAGGCCAGCCTCACAAAGGGCGATTGTAGCACAGCCCTTTCTGTCTTCATGCACAACAGTCCCCTGGTGTTAGTGCTCCATTGCGACACAGTGCGAGTCCTCGGTACCACTGCTGTCATGGCAGCCAATTCAGCAGCAAAGGCTGATTCCTTTTAACTACGTGAAGCTTCCTGGTGATAAACTGAGGAGCTGCTGAACCTGAACCACTCATCTCTTCTTAAAAAAAAAAAAAAAGAAAAGAAAAAAAGAAAACAACCAGCCCACAACCACCAATCCTATATATACAACACCCCAAACAGGTCTATTATCAGGCAGACACTTCCTAGCGTTTGTTTGTTTGTTTGTTTGTTAATCACTGGACATACTTGGAGAGTTTAAGGGGGTTCATGGTTATAGATTTCTCCTGTCTGTATTTGGGATGGTTCCAATGACAACATAGTGACTACGGTGACTATGTAAAATGTTTATTTATTTTCTGAAAGAATTGTACACCTCGCATTTGGGTTTGTCTGATCACACCGCAGAGGAGGTAAAAGAGCTGTATAAATCCACACATCCAGCCAACACACACAAACTTTTTTTTTTTTTTTTTTAGGTTTTCTTCTTTTATAATCTGAGCTGGTTTTACACACACACACATTCACACACACACATTTCCTAGCACATTTTTTATAATTTAGGTTATTTTTGTGTTATATACTCTTTCTGGTGTTCCCATGGATTCGTTAGGATGAATAATTTCTGTCAATAATGAACACAGGAACCCAGTACATGAATACTTGACGAGATGAATATATGCATAGGTTATACATATCAATTTGTGGCGAATGAATGAAACAAATGCACAAGAAACTGATTTAACTAGCACGAAACACAGATGAAATAGATGGCATATAAATATAATTATATTACTTTCAGGCAAATAAGATGGTGTAGATAGGAGGGTGATGGGTATGTGGATTCTGTAATGAACACCAGGGCAGTGGAGAGGCCCTTTGCAAAGACAATGCATCATTTTATGTCTTTAAAAAGCCACAGTCACACAAAAAGCCAATAAACAAGCACTGTTAATAGGTAGAAAAATGAATGTATTCTGTGGGTTAAGAAGCTAGAATGGGTATAAAAATGAATGCTTATGCATGTAAAGAAAGGTGATGAGTAGTATATGGGATAACTAAACTTATTGAACTGGGTAAATGTGTGCTATCACTTTCAGAGGGTTTTGAATCTGACCCTAACTGATTAACTGATATACAGAATCAGCATGTTGGTGGCATTGTTTATTTGTATTTCTGATCACAATAAGAACACTTATTTAAAGTTATCATATTTTGAAAAAGTCTAAATCATTGAAAAACTCTTTTTAATAACTCGACTATACCTAATTCTTTTAAGAAACTTAAAAACAGTATTTTATGATGCTCAGACCATTTTGATACTAGATGCTAATGGCATATGATAATGCTCACAGTGCTGAAAAGCCTCTAGGGACCTGGTCACCAGAACTGTGTGTGTGTGTAGAACCTAGTCCTCCAGGTGATTAGTATTAATGTCTCCTCTCTTTTAGCATTATAAAACATCTTCAGTTCCCGATAAAAAATGTGCAACTCTTCATCTACTTGAACATGTATTTTACACCCCACCAACATTGTACTCACAACTCTTGCCAAGCACTGCCCTAAGCTTACTATTCAGACATCTCTTCCTTGGTACCTATTCAGCCTCTCACAATATTTAGGGCTTCCAAGAGAGTCCTCTTAAAATACTCTCATAGAAAAATAAATAAATAAATAAATGAAAGAGGCAAATAATATTTACCCACGTGATTTTGCCCATCATGCTTGCTTCTGTGTCCCCTGTTCCCTGTTCTTGGATGCCAAGGCACAGACCAACCGGCTTCATTTGGAACTTCCTACAGGACTTTTCATGAGCAACCCCACTCTTCTCCCAGAGACCCCCCTGACCCTTTTTCTTCACCCTGCTTTTTGTTTTTCCTTATATGAAAAGCCATTCATTGTTCCCCAGTGAGGACGTATAAAGCATGTGATATCCCACCAGGTTACCTATAATGGGCCTGTGAACCCTTTTGTTGCCACAGTTATGCTCCACGTCATACAGCATAAAAGTAAACACTCTGAGTAGTCAAGAGTTAAAATTTACCTTGGCTGTTTCAATAAAATGCAATTTAATACAGCAAGGAACACATTTCATATCTAATGTTGACATTGAAGGATCTTGTATTGCTTTTTTACCAATAGAAATGACAGTGATTCATCAGCTTTTATTCCATTTTATATTGCTCTGGTACTCTATCAGACAGTGAAATGCTCTAATTTTGGCAAACTTTACCCACAGAGTTCTTTTCCTTGCTGCCTTCCAAATCAAAAATATTTCCTCTAGAAGGCACTCACATTTTTGTTATATCCTGGTCTTCCAACCTTATAGCTTCCCTGTCCCCCTGGAATTCATACAGCTCAGTATTTCCTAACACTTCTTTTTCAAAAGAAGCATACACAAACATGTGAGTTCTTCCAGATTTCTTGACAATTTTTCATGTCTTTCCACCCTCTGTTTTATTTTTAGAGTTTCAGCACAAATCACTAGCTTTATATGCTGTCCAATTTGTATTGCCATAGACTCAGATAGAGTATTTTCTGAGATCAAACTGTATAAATATTAATAGTTGCTCTTTTAAAATAACCTTGGTGTTAGAATACTGAGACAGCATTTTAGGAATCAATGCAATGAATTTGCTTTTGCACAAGATCCATATGCTTTTAAACATGGGGACAAGAAGTGCTTGGATCTAAGTTCTGTATAGAGGTTCAACATCAGAAACGGTTCCAGAACTGAGGTTGAACTGGATTGTGGAGTTGAGGTTTGGACTGAAATTAAATGGAGTGTAATCTCACAGAGACAGTTGGCATGAAGCTTTTGCTCTGTGTTGAGGGGAGTCTTAGCTATTTCATACTGCATTCAGCTAGGATGTCAAAGAAAATATCCAGAGAGAGGAAAAAATAAATACAGTTTAACATACTTAAACCAAAACAGGTTCCTTTGTGCTAGGCTGTAGTTAGGGTGAGTTTCAGTTTGCAAATTTGACTCATCATACTTTCATGTCTGCATATATTTGGAAGAGTTTAGGATCTGGAACCCATTTAGATGGGTTCACATTCATTCAGGTTGGATAGTGAAGTAGACCATATTTATACAAAAAGCTCTAACAAAACGCTCCTTTTGCAAATTGGGATATGTATCCACACCTGAGTAGAAACAGAGACAAGTAAAAGGATTATTCAGAAAAACAAGAAGTGTGAGAGGGGTACCAATAGGAAAAGAGCCTGTCCTCCCACCTGACATGGTCTGGATGGCCAGCACTTGCAATAAGTATGAACAAATATTTCCCAAGCACAATAGTAAAAATAGCTAATGCACTGCTGTCTACTCAAAATGACTAAGTATGTATAAAAGAAAGTATAAAAGATGTATAAAACAATAAAATGGAATCTTACTTTTGTAAGGAGTATTAATTTTCTCAGATGAAGATGAAGCAGTATTTCTGTGAGCTAGGAGACAGCTGTACAAGATAGATAGCAAGATTCAAGCTACCTGGATAAACCGAACCCTCTTTTTTTTTTTTTTTCCTTTTTCTGGCCATTTCTTCTCCGCACTATCTACCCCACCCTCAAAAAAAAAAAAAAAAAAAGAAACTGGGAAAAACTCTGGGAAGATACTCAATCTGGAATTCCTTCACTTCATGATTCTTCTAGTAGTCAGGCTGTAATCCACTTACAAAGTAGCGTATAATTTCCTGAATATACGTTACTTCGGAAAAAAAAATAATAGTATTGTGGAAAGACAAAAAGAAAAGGGCAAAGTACAATCTATTGCTATGAGCCAGAAGAAGTGCTATTAAAGATGACAATGCAAGCAATTTAAATGCACAGTGAATGGATGGAGGCTAAAAAATACCTTAGGATTATGCTGGAAAACAGCATGTGCATTAAAATTTCAGAAAGGCACTCAATATGAGACAAAAAATAAAAAATCTAGACTCCTTTTTATGTTTGAAACACCATAGAAGGAGTCATAAGCTTAGTGTGGATTCTTTATGTTTTGCCAAAGGTTTGGCTGGAAATGATTCTGCTGTCATAAAATCCATTTATGACAGTATTAAACTAAGTATATCACTCTAAAAATGCTGTCTATTCTAGCCCAAATAAAGGCAGCAGGGAAACCTGAAACTCAGCTTAAAATTGTGGTGGGGGAGACATCTTAGTAAGAGCATGGTCACAATCACATCACCATATCACCCAGGACCATGGGCTGGTGTTGACAAGAGGTAGTGGGTGATTAGCTCTCTTTAGGAAACCAGACTCAAAAGCTGGCTGGGAATGTGCAAAAAGAATTTAGTGACAACTTCTGAGCTGCATGTATTTTTGGGCAGTGGGGGCAGGAATAGTTGTAGGTCAGTGTGTCTGCTGCTGCACTGTGACAACTGCAGCTATAGGTGTTGGTAGTAAATGAGCGTTCACTGGGCTTTGCACAAAGGATTTACCCTTCAGTATCCACGTGTTTTATGGGCTTGAAAGTTAAGGAGGAAATAAAAGTGCTTGTAGGGTGAAATACTTTTAATATATCATAGTAATTTTTTACTTGTGACTTTTGTGTTAACATAATTTGTAGCTCTTTCATGTTATCCTTTCATTCTCTCTTCCTTGATTCTTGCTGTGCAAACACTGAGATTTCCTGATAGAAAGAGAATTTAAACAGCCCACTAAGATCGACTGCATTCATGCTTCCAGATTTTCTTGGGCAGTTAAACTCAAGAGACTGGCACATGACCATGGATCAAGCAACTTTCTGACATGCACACAGATTGACATTGGGGAAGGTGAGGACATGAGCCAGCTGCCCTAACATCAAAGGGCAGTAGGGCAGTATGATTTTCCACCATGGGGCCATCACCCCACTTGAACTATGTGACGGCACTCTCTGAAACCAACCTGGGCAAGCCAGTTTCTTTGTGTTCACATTCCTAGGCTGGTTTAGAATTTAAAAATAATAATAATAATAATAAAAAATGCACAAATCTCTTTCAGGAACAGTTATATTGCTAGTGAAGGACATAATTGTTACTTCTAATGGCCAGCCCTCTAGTGTCTTTGTTCCTTGACTATGCCTATCTATATCAGGACATATATAATACTAATATAGTGCATGAAAGCAAATAGTATTTTAGAGAGAAAATGGGAGAAGCTGGCAGAAGGAAAAGGAAAAGATGAAGGAGGGAAGAAGAAACTGGCAACTTAGAGAGATTCTAACACTTCATCTGAGAAGACATAAATGCTGTAGTTTGAGCTGCCCTGGTCTGCCAGGTCTCTGTGTTGCCTCTGAGTGCAGTACACAGAAGTAAGGAGGATCACAAAAGGAAAAAGGTTAGATGTGGTCAATGAGAAAATGGAAGAAAGCTGAGGAAATAATCACAGAGTCTAGCAAATGCCAGTAAAGGCATGAGGGCTGGAACAGCAGCTAACTAGGAATAGCTATAAAAATAACAGGGAAAAACTCTGCTTTCTAAATGGAGGCAACTCTGAAGTTGCAAAATTCCACTGTAAGCTATTCCCATAACCAAGGACCTGAGCTCACACTCCAGGTATTTTTGGCTACTGAGCAAATTTCTGCTAGTCTAAGGTTTCTGTTTGTTTGCTGAATTGTTTCTTTCCACTCCATTGATACCACCTTTCTGTCGATTGATAGAATAAATCTAAGCAATTTACAGCTAGAAACTAACCATATTTATCATGTAATTTCTTGCTGGAACAAGACAGTCCTTCAGGAGGAACAGTTACAATTATGCATATAACAATTTTTTCAGCAAGCTCAGCACAAACGGAATTTGAGGCAGGGTACAGAGATGAAGACAGACAACAAGTTTATTTGATTCATTGTGAAAGTCCTCATTTTCCCCTCTTGAACCCCAATATTACACCAGAAAGGAAGAAGAGAAGAGGTACTAGACTAGGCAGGACCTGTGGTCCATCCAGACCAGTGTTCTTCAGAAATGGCCATCAGAGATGTAACACACATCCCCAGCCACTTCAGGGCAGTCCATTTCCCTCACACTGCCACAGCCTCTGCAGTTGCTTGATTAAAGATATCAGAAGGTAATTTCATCTCTAGTTCTTTTGGTATCTACTTATAGACTTGCTGCCCATGAATTTGCCTCCTCCCTTTCCCAGCCTGATAGCACTGCTTGCCTTCATGTCACCCACCTATGGGAGCAAGGCATAGGACTTCACTATGTACTTGGTAAAGTAAAGTTTGCTTTTAAACAAGTCTCCCTCTTTCATCAAGTTCAAGGATGTAGTAAATAACAGCTCTGCATTCAGCTGAGCTAACACCCTCCTTATTCTGTCACACATTCTTTTTCTGCTTGAAGTTTTTCCAACTCCAAAAGGAAGAATCCCAACATTTGTAGTCTCAGCTTGAAAGAAAATTATTTCATTCCCCAGATCCTTTTAACTTCTCCTCTCCCATACCACCTCAGCTCCACTAAGTCCTGCCTTAGATGCACAACCAGGACTGCACACACAGCACTGGAGGCATAGCACATCCCAGCTTTATATCGTAGGAAAATAATTCTGTCTGTCTTGTTCTCAGTGAAGATATCTTGCTGATGTTTTGTCCTCCTGATGGCCAAGACCATCCCATTTATATCTGCCACTGCACCTTGAGACAGGGATTTTTAAAACCATCCAGTGATGACTCCAAGGTCCCTTTCTGGTGTTTTTAGCTGGCATTTACAGCTCATGTTACTGCAATGTACAAGCATGGTTTAGTTTACTGTTCTTTAGATGTATTACCTCTTCTGTATTGATATTGAGGCTCAACTGCACCATTTTTGGAGATTTCACTGCCTCTCCCAGATCATTGCTGAAGGTGTTGAACACAGCTAACACTGGCATGGGTACTTAGTGGACAGAATTGGAGGCAGAGTCATGGGCCTGAGGTTCTGGAACCCTCCAGATGGGAGTCATCCTGGCCTGTGTGCCCCCGTTTTGTGGCCGCATAGTCCTGCTAACTCCCTTGTCTTCTTCCTTCCTTAGATGCTTTTGGCTAACTCCCTGCCATACTCTTCATATTCCTTTCAGACCTTCTGTTTTTTTGTTGTTGCTGTTGTTGTTGGCTTTTCTTTTTTTTTCTTTTTTTTTTTTTTCAACATTCTATATATATGAACTTTCTTATTCTCCCTTTCTGGGCCAGATTTCCATTTTTTAGAATGCTTTTCCATGTGATAATCTGCATTCCAATTAAGCCTTGAAGGGATTTTTGGACTGCTTTGTTTTCTTTTTGAATAGTGATAACATTTTACCTGGCTCCTAGCACTCTATTTTTCAATGACCTCCAGGTTGTTCCTAGGCTTCTTTGATTTTGGACAGCTGTTTTTACAGGTTTTATTCTTTGTTTGTTAATTTTTTACAAATTACCTAATTTTTACAATGTTCCCTGTCTCAAGATGAATGGAATAGAATAGAATAGAATAGAATAGAATAGAATAGAATAGAATAGAATAGAATAGGATAGAATAGAATAGAAAAGAAAAGAAAAGAAATTGAGTACTATGGTTACTATCAAAAAGACTCTAACTGAAGAGGGTCTTTTGCATCACTCCAGATTATACCCAAAATAACCTCTTTTCTTGTGGTCTCTGCGAATAGCTGTTCCAGGAAGTAACTATCTATTTTCTCTAGAAAAATTATCTCTCACATTATTTTTAGTGCTGATATGTAAAACTACTTGTAATTTTTATTCTGTTGTTTAATAATGCCCAGGCAAGACAAATGGCTTTTTAGGTGGCTTAATATGCCTTCCTTATTTATTGCAGTTGTGACTTTATTTTCCTCTTGGCCTTTTCAGAGATAAATTGGACATTAGCCACATCCAGCTTGTATGCTGCATTAGTCCAGGTGCTCTTCCATACCTATGAGTTTTCTCTTTCTTCTAGTTTGGACAAGAATGTAGGTAAGTATTAGTTTTCAGTGACATCTTCTGCATTCTGCCTTTGTTACCAGTAGGCCAGGCACTATGCATCCACAAGAAGTTATCTGAGCATTTATTAGTTGAATCTCCACTGTCATTACACGCTTCTTCCTCACTCGTCTGCCACAGGAACAGGTGTAGTGCAAGACAAACAGGTAGTGTGATGGGGCTCATCTATGCAGATAGGTCCTTCCTCATGCCTGGATGGATGACAGCCCAGCAGACTCCCTCTTGTCCCCAGCACAGGGCCACCATCATATGAATGCAAAACAAACTCTTCTTGACCTTTCTGGCCTTCCAGGAGTGAAATCTCATTCTCTTTTTATTTCTTCCTTCCCTCCACTGTTTCTGAGAAAAACTGCTGCTGCCCTCTCTCCTGCTGGCAGCAAGGTGTCATTTCTTTAAGAGCCCCTAGCAGTTGCAGACTGTATATAGCACTGCCACCTGGTGAATCCACTCTGGAAAATATTGCTCTCATGCTAGAAATCATTGCAGATATGGGCATAAATACAGGCTCATTGGCTCGCTTGGCTTTCCAATGAGTTTAAATAGCAGTTTTAACCTAAGTGTTAATAACAGGTATTACTCAATCATGAATATATTTTTTCTCATCTCATTCATGTAGCTGGAAATGGTTCAAGCACAAGAGACTCAAGTTTTTGAAAAGGAGATAAGAAGTAGTGGATGCTCTTACATTTTCCTAGGGTGGTAGCGGGCAATGCAAGATTTTGCATCTGCGAACGTGTGTGACCATATCAGCTGACGGGGACCATTCCCTTAGTGAATCTACACTACTGGTTTCACCAGCTCCATCACCAAGATGATTCCACAGTAACTTCAGGAGATGCTTTTTTTTTTTTTTCTTTTTTTTCTTTTTCTTTTTTATGAATATAAGCAGAAATATGCTTATTGTAGAGCAGACCCAGTAGGATTGTTTAATCTTGTTGCTGTCTTTCCTGACTATTTCTATCTGCAAAATTTAGGCATAGACCAGCTCAGGATTTACATCCACTTTTTACTTGAATGTATTTGCAGTGCATTAAAACCAGTATCAGCTCTGAATGGCATTCAATAAGCCCCTTATCTAAGAGACTGTCATGTTCCTTTGTACTCTTCTGTTCTTTGTACCTTCCCATCTGTTCCCAGTATGTTAGATACAAAGTCCTAATTCAGTAATGGCTGAAAATAGGTAAGAGCATACTAGTAATTTTTATTCATCGCTTAACAGAATTCTGAGAAGGGGTATCCTTGTTCTCTGTGACCACATGATGAGTGGAAAATTAAAAAATGAGGTTTTCCAAGCAGCATTAACTATAATTTCTGCAAATTCATATGCCATTACCAGATGCATTGTCTGTGACTCTTTCTGAAATGTGCATTTATCAGAAAAGAATATATACAAGAAAAAACACAGTTTTCTAGGGAAAAAAAATCCCCACTGTAAACATTAAGAAATGACAAATACTCTTAGGACATATTTATGTATCCAAAACAATATAAATTATTAAAAGGAAAGAAAAAAAAAAAAACTAAAAATAACACAGAGCATTTAATAGATTTGTTTAAGAGTCATAAACAAATAACCCATGAATACTTTAAAACAGTTAGTGTTGCAGGAAGCAGACACCCAGAAGATTTTATTAAAGATTCAAACATTTATGAAGTGTGCTCTGGAGGTTAAGGCAGGGGACTGGCAGTCAAGACCGCTGCCACATTTCCCCGCTCTGCTGCACGCCTTCTGTTGAGTCAGCCGACCATCATGTGCCTGGCTGTACTTGCCCATGGTGAGGACCAGGGTGGTTTTGCTCTGGCAGAGTTGTGTGTTTGGGGTGTGTTGAGGAACAGGTACTGCTCTCAGGCTGAGGAGAGGTTAACTACCATGTTGTGGCAGTGTGTACAATGACAAAAGGTCACATTAAAAGGTTTTTCTGGGAAATCTCTGAGATATTCTGAGCCCATCACCATTCCTACAACCTCACTCACTTCTTCCACAAGGGGCAAGTGCATCTTGTGTTATAATTTTGTAAGCTGCTGAAGCCAGGCCATAAGTTCTGGATCTTTTTGTCCCTCCAAGGCAATGACCTGGGATATAACCATCCCTGAACTTATCCCAGAAACCTTATCATAAAATTCTGGCAAAGTAGAAACTGAAGGATGCTACTAGAAGTAGGATTTGGATTCTTTTTTATAAGAACAAGGAATAAGGAATTGAAAGCATAATATTAAAAAAAAAAAAAGCCCAGGTAAACTGTGTTTTTTACAGAAGACTGATATTCTGAAATCCTCATAATGTAAACTTTTAGCCATTTCCATAAATTCTTCTTTCAAAAACTTCACTCCTTGCCTCCCTAAAAATGATCCTGTTTACACTATAGCCCTCATGAAAAGCTTGGTCTCATGAGCTGCAGCTGACATGTGAATAGGACACCAACACCAGGGAGACTGAAATAAGCCAGAAAATGGGAGAGAAAACCATCCTTGGCACCAGGGCTTCAGAGTAGCCAATCATTGCCTGCGGTAAAGGAAATTCCTCTGAGAAAGCTGTCAGGCAGTCTGCATTTTCTTTCCTTCTTGCTGGGGCAACTGACAATAGCACAGGCAAGCAGCTCATATTATGCTACTGACAATATTATAAGTGGGGAATGGGAAGGATATCAAGATCTTTCTGTATAGCACAAAAAAAGTACCACTGACAAGTTCTGCAGTTCCTCTTCAAATCAAAATACATACTTCAAGTAACCTTAAAGTGGGTAAGGGAAGGATTTTATTCTTTTATTAATGCTAAATTGATGTATCAAAATAAAAATAAAGACTATCTTAAAGAACAGCAAGGGGAACTAAAATGTTTCAGTCTAAAATGTTTAAGCCCAGGTATTGTCCACAAAACCTCTGATAACCTTTAGGTATCTGAACTTCCTTAGTGTCCAAGTTTGTGTCTACAAAATTCCAGAGGTATCAATTTCTCTGCTGTTGTATGTGTCTATCAAAATCAATAACATAGCCTACCTTTGAGTCTAATTAGTACTGCAGGCTATCAGGAGTCACTCATCCTGTCATTGCTTGTCTCTGTTCTAAGGTGTGGTGGAAAAGACTCTAATTGTCCAAAGCAGAAAAGCCCCTCACTACTCTCTTTCCCAAATGAGGCTGATGAGAATCCACATCACTATGTAAGGAGACCTGAGTCCCCAGTTTCCAGTCCTCCCTGGGTTTGAAATAATTGAATTTTAGGGAAACAAATGGCGGAGAAAGAGGACAAGAATACTATAATCTCTTGCTCAGCATTTTTGTTTCTCACGGTAGCGCTTGGTCTTCCCAAGACTTTGTGCATCATGGTTCTCAGTAAAATATCCTTCTCCTCTTTTAGCTTTTTTGGCCTGCCAGTTGATCTTCAAAGGCAACAGACAAGATATAAACATATATACAAGATATAAAGAAACTCTCAGAGCTTTATGTGAGTCCTTTACTAACTTCACAAGTCCCCGCTTAATTTTCCTCCTTGCAGGCAAATATGTTTGAGGTAAAAATCTTGATTAATCTAGGGAAGAGTACCCAGTCTTCGATTATTTCAGAGGTGTTGGAGGACCCCCAGCAGGGCACTGCCTGAACAGGTGAGCATTCACTGAGCAGGTATAGCTGCAAAACTGGATCAGATGTAGAATCTGTCTACAGCTAAATTTCTAGTGCAAATGACTGATTTATTTTGTGGTGACATCTCTGAGTCTTGGCACCCCAGAAGTGCATTCTCTTCAAAGATGTAAATTAGTAACCTTGAAGAGTTTACAGTTCGAATGTGGGACCAGCACCAATGGGTGAATCTGGAAAGGAAGCACGAGTGGGGTAGTGACCCTGAAAGACAACAGTGGCATAACAGCAAAAACCTTGGTTAGTAATCGTCGCAGCACACTTACTGCTTGGCCACTAGCTCCATGTGTTGCATGAATGTATCTGTAAAATACAGCTGCTTTTATAATTAGGCAGGGACTGGTGAGTGTAAGACTATCTTAATGTGGCTACTCCATAGACAACCACCACTCAGATGCATTAGGAAAGCACTCATTAGGTCTCTTATGAGTTGCACAGTCATTTGTAATTAGAGGTTAAAAAATATATGTGTTCCACAACTCAGACTCTCCCCTCCTGCTCCACTCTTTTCTCTCTAACCCTGAATGTAGAGAGGTGACTTTTGTAAGTTTCTTTTGTTTCTTTAGAAAACATCTTAAGGGAATGTAAGAGGCATGCATTTTTACTTTCAAATAAAAGGTAAAAGAGAATACAAATATCCCTGTTTCCTTGTAATCCAGATTCTAAGTGGATTTAATGGCCCTGTTAGTGCTGAGCAAAATTAAGTCCTTATGAAACATGTTACAAAGTACCTTTGTAGATCTCATTTTTCAATAAAAAAAAGGGTTTAGGTCATGTTGAACAATCTGCTACTTATTAGCACTTTGCTTTCAATAGGTCACCTTTCATAGTATAATACTCTGTTTTCATTAAGCACTGAACCCAAAAAGGCTATATTTTTAGAACTCAAACAAAATATATAACTTATATTGTAAGCACAAAGATGAAGAAACACAAAATATTTAACTACAAAACTCTTATACAAATCTGTCAGATTCAATACTTTGCTTTTCTCTAAATGCTGTGATCATTATGAGATCAGCTCGTATTTTTTAAATGTGAAATGTTAGGTGTAACATTTGTTGTCCAGCCAGTAAAGGAAAAATATATATATATATATTTTTTTTTTAAAGCAATAAACAAAAATAAGGAGAAATTGCAGACTTTGACATATTCAATCTGGTCTACATCTCAGAATCATGCACACCAGAGATATTAATGTAAAGGTAATGTAAAATTTAGTCTACCTACATTTTTAATAGATAAAAATATGCTAGATACCAGTTATATCATTTATTTATTTTTTTTTTAATTTCTTTGTGAATCCATTTTGTTTAAGTTTTGCCTGAGGAATATTTTTAAGATTAAAAAAAATCTCCCCTCATTGTTTATATATACATAAATAACAGTTACTTTGAGATATAAAACACTGAGACTGTGCTCACATTTCTTAAGGCTATTCCAACATATGGATATGTTATTTTTTGCTGATCATTTGCATCTGAGTGCCTAAATGGTTCAAATTCTTCCTGAAGACACATTATATGGAGAAGAAGGAACATGTAAGAAGAAACCTCTTCCTTTTTCATCTTTTGCAAAATTGAGATAATACTTCTATCCTTCTACTTTAGAAAGTTCTCTATTCCTTTAGGAGCACTATATTATTTGCTTTGACCAAGCAATTCTCCCAACTGATGAGTCATGTGCAGGTGGTTGGGTTTTCATGGGATACATTAATGTAGACTTGTTCACTGTTGACTAAAAGAAGTAACAGTACATGGTGAGATCAATAGTATCTGCCAGAAGACAGGAAAACTGTAATTCTCTGCAGCACTCTTGTAAATCCAGCCCAAAAGCAGAAATCAGTATTACCTTCAGTCCTCTCTGCTAAACACAAAGTTATTATTTTTTTTTTCTTATTTCACTGGTGGACAGAGGGCAAGTTTACTATTTTTTTAACTTTAATTTTATTATTTATTTATTTATTTTACACTGAGATTTGGGAGCAGATACATTGTCTCCCCTGTTAGAGCTCTAACCACAAAGTTACAGTCCCCCACATCGCTTTATTTGCTTTCAGCCTCAAGTTATCTTCAACAATTTTCTGAATAGAATGCATGGAACGTACTGCCATTCAGAATGTCCTAGTGGCAGGTTGGAGGTCTCTCCTATGGAAGCCCCTCAGGTGTACCAGAGTCTGGTTTATGGTTTTAGAGACCAGCAGCCCCCCTTCCCATGAGACCAAACACGGAGAGACACCCTCAGTTCTCTGCATCCCAGGACAGGATCACAGGCACTGAGTGAAAAGGATAATATTGCTAAACCACAGCAAGGGAGGAGACATCAGTGAGTTCCTTCAGTAGTGACTAGGGATGAGGGCAGGCTGAAGAAGGTAACTATAGGCAGGTCCTCCTTCAGACCATTGCTGGATTTAACCTGGAACCTAATCCTCCCACCCTCCTCAGAGCCCCTCCTGCACCTGCTTCTGTGTGAGCCTTTCTGTCTGGAACAGGGAGGTGAAGTCAGATGAACCTTATCCCTATGCCAAGCACAGAGGCATCAGTTCTTCCTTGTAGAGGGCTACTCACTGGAAGCACATCTCTCCCCTCATCTTGGCAGTATGTTTTGTCTCTCTCATGCCTGTGTCTCTCTTGCACCCTGCTCATTCTGTGGTTAAACAGGCAATGACTTGACCTCATAAACCTCATGTGGTTCAAACCTTTTTTTAACCACAGGGCTCAAAAATTGTAACTGGCAATGTTAGGGTTGGCAGATCACTTGGAAATCATTCTTAGGGCTCAGACTAGAACTGAGTACCATACTTTATTTTGCCCTTTCCTCTCCCCTCTCCATTTTTTGAATGATAGCATTCTATTTTTTACTTGTTTTGCTAACAATTTACACATGCCATATCAAACAAGTTAAGAAAGTTGAGATTAAACAGAGCTATCAACTCTCCCTTGCTCAAGAAACTAGTACTCTTAGAAGGGGGAGATAACTGCTTGGAGTGATCTGTCATTCTTCATTTTATCCTAGCCTTTATTTACTTTTCTGGCTTACTTGTTCTTTTGTTCATATGTGCTAATGCAACTACTCCATTTTAGTCAGAAGTTCATTGATTAAAATTTAACTAATTTTTGGGAAAAAAAAAAAAAAAAAAGAACAGGAATTTAAGGTAATTTCAAATGCTGTCTTCTATTTAAATCAATATTTTTCCTATGACAGAATTCAAAAAAAAAAAAAAAAGGCAATATTTACACACAAATAGCATACAGAATGTACAAGTTTGAGCACTGTATTAATGTTTGAGTGACAAATGAGTAGCTGATTTACGTGAGACACATTTTTGTGGAGAAGCAAACTTTTAATTCTGTGTTTCCATTCTCAGCAGATTGGAAATGATTCCTCATCATACTGTGAATTTCAACTGGTGTATACATCCTTGCAAGTGATAATCATACACATTTGGGAAATTACTTCCATAAATGTTATTATTCCATTTGAGAATCCAATGTTTTAAGTATCATGTTCAGCACATATCGGAAAGAAGCTTGTGGTTAATATATGGAAAGATCATTTGTATTTAATCATGCAGTTGGGAGTAGTTACAGTAACTAAGTAGATGCAGGCAGTTTAAAATGCACAGATTGTTACTGCAGCCTAGCTTGCCATGGGCACTTTTTCCCTTTGATAGCTTAAGTACCGAATAAATAAAGTACAATCAATGCTCAGAACTGGTCAAAAAAGCTGTGCCATGCAGGTTATGCTGTCAGTCCTCTTAAACAAGGACATATGGCTACACTGCCACAGCATGAAAACACAAGGCATACAGGCAGACTTCATACTGCCTTTTGTACATCATCTTTGGTTTCTCAAGGATATAGCAGCAATTTCACCAGGCTTAACCAGGCTCCCCTTTGTACCTGGGTATTTTTACCTGCAGAGGAAAACTGGGCTAAGGCACTGTACTTCCTTCAGGAAAGCAAGCGTCTGTGTGGTGCCAGCTGCATGCACAGAACCAGAGGTGTGCCACAGTGGCTCCTCACCAGTCAATTTCTGTTCAGCATCTTTCTCTTCAAGCAGTGTTTAAGCCCGTGTTTGACAGATATTGGAAAACACACATCTGCTTTTCTAGTAATCATTCAGGGACTAAGTTTAAAGAACAAATTAAATTAATCTAGATCCTGAAACATTTTCATAAATTTATCAGTCTACAGGCTTGTATGCAACAGTGGTCAAAATACGAAATTATAGATATATTTGTCTTATTTTATTTACAACAAAATTGCCAGCTTAAGGATGGTGGGGTTATCTTAATACTCCTTCTTATTAAATGTTATAAAAAATATATGCAGTCGTGTATGTACTGTGTGTATATTCTAATAAGTTTGTACATGTACATGCAAGGAAGCCCAAAGAGCAAGTGATTCTGTGTGTTTGTCTAAATACAATCTGATTGTTGCAAGGCACTTAAATACTGTGGAAATGGCCCTTAGAGAAAAAGTAAAGCTAGACAAATAGATCTATATCTGTACAAAAGCATGCCTAGTTTTTCAAGATTTACTTATTCAAGTTTTCTATAAAACAATAAAACACACCCATGCCCATATAATATGGCAGAATTGTTGATACAAATTTTGCTGCCTCCTACATTAGCATTACACATGATATTTGTTTTTTCTTCACTCCTTTTCCAATGAATAAATGAACTGCTTATGTGGAGTTCAGTAGCGTAACTGTACAAAATTAGTTACAAAGAGAAATGTCAGAACTGATATTCCTGACACAGCCTTTTTAACTCTTGTTATATCTTAGGTGTGCGTATCTGAGATGGAATAATGCAGCAGCCCAATATCCCAGGAGGCTCCTGCTACCATTGTCTTTTAGGTTTTTAGCCTGTGGCCTTAATTGAAATAAGAGCTTCAATTGGGAAATTGATAGTATGCATACTTATTCTTTATTATTAAAAAATAGTCATTCTGGCATGCCTTTGTGAGGAAAAAAATAAAAAAGGGGGGAAAAAAGGGGGGGGAGGGGGGTGTAAAATATTTGTTCTCTGTTCATGTATAAAAACTTCTTAGAGTTTGGCAATTGATGTTGAAGTAGAGTTAGCCTTTGAAACTCTTACCTAGTTCACTAGCATTATGGAGGATCCAGTTCACTGCAGTTTAGATTCATAGATAGCATTTTGCTTTTCTGTGATCAAAATGCCTGTGCAATTTGAAGTGCTCATCATCAGAGTTGAATCCACACAAAGCCTAACCTGAGAACAGCCAAGAAAAGCATACATTTGAAGGGCTTTGATGCTTCATCACGTAGCCATTTGCTGGCTATAATGAAAGAGGAGTACATGACAGACTCTGCTTGTGCCTGCCATTCATAGAACTCAGTTACATATATCAAGCAATCCAGATTTTGCAGTGAAATTGTGTTGGTACCTTGCTAGGCTACAGAATCAGCTCTCACTGCTTTCATCACATATATTACTTTTCTTTACTCGTACTGTTGAAGGGTGTATGTGCTGAAATTATTTTCTTCACAAGAAGATCTCTTTAATACATTTACATATTTTAGCAGGTAGTATAACATACCAGATCACAGGAAACAGACTCACTGATGTGTTTCATACCTCTGGTTAAAGAATAAACATGTACAGGCAGTTAAAGCTGAGAAATAAGTAGAAAATGAGAGATTTCAAATATTAATATTACACTCTGGATTATTTTTTTTTAACTTGTTCAGGAAGAGCAATATTCTTTTTAGAGCAGTTTGGCAAAAGACCATGACTTGCAATATATGTCTGTTTAAGACAGTAAGTAGATTAGCCAGAAGTTGGGATATTTTTGAAAGCCAACATTTCCACCCATGGTCTAATTTTACAATCTTTCATCAAACAAAATTAATGAGTATTGAATATATACAGAAGTGTTCCCACACGGGCCATCAGAAAGGCTGTGAAAACACAAATAAAATGAAGGGAGAACTTTTTTACACAGAATATAGTTGTTCAGATGCGTGGCCATTCCCAAATGCTTCTCTGTTTAATAACATACTCAACATGTTCAGATGAATTCCTGGTAACATGGTACTCTCTTCTGCAACTTTTTATCCTTTCTTAATCCAAAAGCACGTTACTTTTGTATTGTTATATCCTTTTATCTCTCTGATATAAACATTACCAGCTGCATCAACTCTTTCCTGATTTTTATTTCTGTGGTCAGTGTATACATTGTTATGTTTTTTGATTCTCACAAGAAGGTGTTTTACTTTTATGTTTTTTTTTTTTAATTATTATTTTTTTAATTCTTAATGAGACTCTTTTACCTTTAATAAGAATGCTTTAGCTGTCTTCTCTTCTTATTTCCTTCTACTGTCCTTCACTTTGGTCTACCATTTTTGTCAAAAGAATCATTGGACATACATTTATTTTTATTGTTTCAATAAATATTAAAAAAAGAACACATATTCTTTAGATCCTGTTAAGTAAAGGTCTACTTGATTTTTTTAATTAAATTTTTTCTTTGTGAAAAGAAAAACAAAATATCCAGATGTTCAGAAGCTGTAATAATTACTAGGAATTTACAATCCATGTCTGTATGTTCTCTGAAAATAGAAATACTCATTTTTATGGAAGAAATACGATAGCTTTTTGTTAGTATCAGGAATCTTTTTGCATCTGAATATGTGCTTTGCCCACGTCTGGAAAGCACCCCAGGTGAGAAGGTCCTGAAAACCTCCAGAGAGCTGGTGCCAGGAGCAGATGCAACCTTCCCTTATGCTCTCCCTTCCCTCCCTCTACACGCCATCCCTCCGTAGGTACCATCGCCTGACTGCAGACCTCCTCCCCAACACTCTTCTTCAGTGCAAGTGTATATACATTTGCAGGGTAACACAAGCAGAAGTGGTCATAGCAGTTAAGATTTCACTGTGCTCTGTTATTGTACTCCAATTCATGTGACCTGCGACACTGTGGCAAGGTATACATATAAAATAAGATTAACAAACAGCACTTTAGTAACCTATCATTAGACCTTGAATCTTAACACTCTTCTTGGAGAATAATTTCACTTGAAGTGTTTTCCTTTCTCTCTTGGCTGAGTCTCAGTCAGCCCAACTCAGTTGGAGTGGGGAAGGTGCCTGTGTGAAACACTGGACCCCATAAGGAGCCCGGTGATCTCTCAGCATCAGACCAGAATCCCATACTAATGTCTGAGGCTTATGGACTTCATCAACACCGATCTGTGGCTGAACCTTGGTTTTCCATTCAAATTGGCTAGAAGAAAAGCCTGGCTGACGTATTCATCTAGACCACATCCATACATCTGAGTAATCCTTTAGGCTCTGCCAGTGCAGTGGGTAAATAAGCTTGCTAAGTCTCTACTTTTACTGGGATATGAGTAGTGCTAATTACCTGCTCTTTGCTAGACTGAGCAATATGTTTTCCAGATTCCTCCCCAAAAAAGAATGATTTCTTGGCTCAAATCTTCTTGTCTACCTTCACAACTCTTATTATTTATTATCCTCTAATTCTCTAGTAATATCTTGGTTTGAAATTAGGCCAGTGACTCAGTAATTGGCAAGATTACCTGTAACACTGCCACGGAAATAGTATGAGAGCTGGATTTCTTGATCACTTTTATATGACCCACACTATACAAGTCACGTGAGGATTTTTTTTCTTTTTGCTGACTAAACTCCGGGTTCCACTCTCTTCTGAAGCCTGGTAAGAATTTTGCCCTTGACCTCAGTGACTGCTGGCTGTAGATCCAAGACTGTCACATGGATTCTTTCATTTCTTTTAAGATCTCTGGATTTATAGCCAGAAATCTGTCCATCATTGTGTTTTCAATCCAGTGATACCAAGTAATCTACCTATCTCTTATTTTGATAGGCAATATTTTAAATCTCCTTTGTAAAATTTCTGTATTCCACTTTAGCTACAGCCATGTTAACTCAGTTGAATGAAGCTATCAACACAACATCCTCTATGATACAGTTTTTGCATGACTCACCCAGCAAACATTTGCAAATCGCTTGTGGGTTTTCCGAAAGCAAATAATTAATACAAATTCTACTATTTGTAATCTGCTTTGATCTCCAGCACCACACAGGAGTTCATAAGATCCCATTGTTGATCTACATGAAAATCATTGCTGAATTTGACCTGTACACATTGACAATCACTAGGCTTAAGATGAGAAAATCAAAGTACGGTAATACAATAAAGCTGCTCAGGAGTTGAGCAGGGAAACTTAAAAGAGCTGAGAGTGTTTCAGTGATAGACCATGTGTCCAGCATAATATATGGAAGTAAAATGAGAAGGAAGGAGGTGCTCTCACCTGAAAGGACTATACAAGGTAAAACAGCAGTGAAAATACAGAAGCTGATGAATTAAAAAGGAACCAAAAGAAATGGGAAATGTCATGGATCAATTTTCTGGATCAAGAGAGGATCATATATTCAGGATAATCAAGCTGTTATTTCCTTTTAGGTCATGTTTTGATGCTACTAGTGTCCCCAGAAGAAGGAAAGGAGAGTAACAAATGGTTTAGGACATGCTCTGCTGGTGCCCATGCCCCTTAAGGGTAGACACAATGCACAGTGAATGAAAGGAGTGCCATTAAACTCAAATGAAATTGAATGCTTTTCTATATATTATGTAATTAGTTTGTATAAATCTCTGCCATAGCTGTTCTTTTTATTTACTTCAAAAAGTCACTATATACATATATATGTGTGTGTAAGGTATATAAACATACTTTTAACAAGAATATTTGGTTACCATCATTAATAACAATTCTGGATGAGAACCCTGAAGACCCAGGTAATGGCCGTTGGCAGAAGCAAGTACACAACAGGAGAATCTCAAGATCAATCTGTTCAGGCAATTTATGATATACCTAGCCAATCTGAAGAGCAGTTGTCATCATTTCAGAGTGCCTTAAAACTCAGTGTATAGCCAAACAAATACCATCATCACCAGAGGGACATTAAACAGATTTGTTTCTGTCAGAACATCTATTACCCCTTTCAAAATATTTTGGTGAGATGGATTTGCCTTAGAATTACAGAATGGCTTGGGTTGGAAGGGACCTCAAAACTCATCTAGTTCCAACCTCCCTGCCATAGGCAGGGACATCTCCCACTAGACCAGCTTGCCCAAAGCCCCATCCAGCCTGGCCTTGAACATTTCCAGGGATGGGGCATCCACAGCTTCTCTGGGCAACCTGTTCCACGGCCTCACCATCCTCAGAATGAAGCCTTTGATGCTTTGTCCTGTACTATGAAGTGTTGCTTAATAATAAGGTCAAAAGTAGAAATACTAAATGGATCAGCTGAAAGATTCCAATAATTATATGGCATACCATTAAGACACTGTCTCCACCAATGTCTACCAAGAAGCTAGCTTGCTTCTTGTTTTTGTTGAAGCTTGCATAACTGTAATGTGAAATTTGCTACAGGCCCGTTCGCCTTCTACTGAAAACAGGGAGAAACTCCCATTGCCTGTGAAGCTGGTTGTACCATTTTTCTGAAGGAAAGTATTAAATTGTGTGTGTGCGTGTATAGCAGAAACAACCAGCAAACAGTGCTGTTTTACTTATTTTACTAGTATTTTTAAATAAGGCAGTTATTTCCTTTGGAAATCTTATAGAGGATTTTCTGGATTCTAAATCAATATCAATAAATCTTGGGCAATTTGCTTGGAACATCTAATTACTTTTCCCCTCCCACTAGATTTTCAGCCCAGCAGGCTACTTCAGGGCTTCAAATACCTTAGGATCCATCTTTCTCTCAGAATTGTTCTCAATTAACTTTGCCTGACTGTTTTAAGATCTTGGAGCTGGCAATCCTAGGTGGCATAATCTATTAATTAATGGGCAGAGTCATTCTAATACTACAGTATATGCTTTTTCTATGTATTGACTTTGTTCACATCCTGACTGTATTGCTTTTAAGATATTGTGGGAAAGAGCTCAGAAATGTACATTACAATGTTCTCTGGTAAGGAAAAATTTAAAAAAATAAATAAAATAATAATCAATAGTAATAATAATAATAAAGTAAGAAAATCAGTTTAAGCATACAAAATCAAAAATAACAATAATAATAAAAGAAATCATCTAGATATCTACAATATCTACATAGAAATCATGCAAATATTATATATATAAAAGACATATGACGGCAGAAGTACAGTAAGAAGTTGTCAGAGCTTTGTTTGGTCATGCATTCTTAGTTTCTTCTAATGGTATTTATCCTCTTGTAATCTGGGATAACCTGGTCTGCTTTCCTGTTCTGTCACTTATGGCAGCTACTGGATGAGCTCTGATAGAATAGTCTCCCATGGGATGTGTGGGGAAGCCTCACCCAGCAGTGAAAGGTATCTTTGCACTAGACAAAGGACTAGGAAGTCCACAGGGATATGCTCTGTTGGCAAGAAAGAGTTTAGATAATACATGTCCAAACAATATCCAGATCTGGAAAAAAAGGAACAAGTGAAGGCACCTTCATTTCAGAGAGATGCAAAAAAATGGAAGGAAAGTCAGTTTGGAGCATTTGTTCACTGTCTCCTCTAATATGTGAAGGGGCATCAACATGATGCTGAGAAGTTACAAAGAAACAAAAGGGTAGTTTGCAAAATGAGTATATATGTATATTTATTTATTGATTGATTGATTTTTCCCCACAAAAAATGTGGATGCTGAAAGCATACATAAGTTCAAAATAGCTGCAGAAGGAAAAAAAAAATTGTTCATGGCTTTGCAAAACAAATATACCACTTCCTGACCAAGAAATTCTCAAGCTTCAGTCAGCTGTTTTCTGCAAGTCTGTACTGGGGAAGCATCATTACATACATTGTGATTTCCATTATCTTCCCTAGATAGCTGATATCATTCACTGCCAGAGACAGGATATATAACTACATGGTCTGACCTAGCCCAGACATTCTTATGCATTTTAAGTGAGATATCGTAACTGACTGTGAACTGAAATATGTTCCCTGAAATATGCTCTCTTTTCTTTTTAAACTCAAGGGTTTGAATGAGTTTCATCATTATAGGCAAGGAACTTTTTTGTCTGCAGGATTTCGGGAAGCTCAGTTAGGTTTCTGTGAGCCTAAGGGAGAGCCTAGTGAATGATTCCACCAGGATTTCCTCACATGCTGTGTAGTTTGGGGGTGCAGGTGGGCAGGAGAGAAGAGGAAAAGCTAGGGTTTAAGGCCAGAAAGAGTCATCCAAACACCTAGACTCCTTCACAGATAAGCATGAGTTAAAGACGGTAAAAAATGCACTATTATTTTTTTTTCCCTGAATTGTTCCATATTTTCACCTTCAAATTTCAGCCAGTGGTTGTTGTAAGGTCTGTGTTAGTAAGACTGACTGTTTGCTCTGATAGGGTCTGCTATATTTTTCTTGTAAAGGTCATACACTGTAAGCAAGCTATCTCTCAGTCTCATTTCTGTGGCTCTTACGTGAGTGTTTTTCAAACTTTTAACAATCTTTCCTAACTGTGGGCTGCAGAACAGGTAAACCACCCCACTTACATCTTCATCCTAGATGTAAAGCAGCCTCATAACCTTTACAGAGTGGGATGGGAATACTTTTTGTTGTTACAGCACTGAATGAAGAGATTGTGTTACATTGTTTGCTCATTTTAATCACTAGGTAAAAAAGCTGATCTTGGTTCATTTTACAGCAATGGACTGTAAAACTACAGATATATACTACAAATAGAGATTTTATTCTTTGTGAAATTTAGAGGGTACTGATACCTTTCTTGTTGCTATTTAAAGTAATCTCTCTAGACCAGCTGGGACTGTTCATTAACATATCAGCAGTTTATAAACACCATCTCAAAAACTACCCATAAAGGAATTTTCAAAAGCAGAATCCACCGTCATGTTGATACGTGGAGCTAGTAAGAGCTAGCCATGGAAGAGTTGCTGTAGAGAATCAGATGCCTGAATGACTAGTTTAGACTTCTAGTTGGCACATTCGTTTTAGTGAGTATATCCACCTGAGGGAAGGGAAAAAGTTTATTGGAAAATAGTGCATGCTTCCAAAGATTTCTGGAGAATAATCCTGCTAAACTGCATATGTTAGCTGAAGTGGAAGATCTCTTTGATAACCTTTACGAACACTTATATCTCTCTGTTGACTTGATAGAATGCCTTTGGAGGACTTTTTCTAACAAACACTTAAAATTTATGTGCTAATTCGGTATCTAGGCTTGACGGATGGTGACAGAGGGTGACAGAGCACTGGCACAGGTTGCCCAGAGAGGTGGTGGGGTCTCCTTCTTTGGAGATATTCAAAACCTGACTGGATGCCATTCTGTGCAATGTGCTCTAGGTGATCCTGCTCAGACGGGGCGTTGGACTAGATGATTTTCAGAAGCCCCTTTCAACCTTGGCCATTCTGTGATTTTGTGATCTCATACTTCTACTTGGCATTGCACACAACTCACCTATCAACCTACACACAACAGGAAAACTTTTTAATGTCCAAGGGCAGATTCATTTACTCCAGCTCATAACTATTCTGACATAGTTTAATTTTTCAGTAAGCGGATAATACAGTGATACTGCTGAGACATGAAAAGGAACAATCAGCTAGGTATATTGGCATCTGTGTGGAAGGACCTTAACAGTGAACATAATTTCAAACCATGTTTATTAGAACCCAAGGAAGAATGAGAGCATCCCTGCCCATTGGAGTGCTGGAGCAAAGACAGATTGTCCTTGTGTGTTAATAGTGAAGCAAGAGTTGTCTCTCAATCTGTTGTGAGACATTTATTAAACTGGTAACAGTGAAAGAAACAAGAACTCTTGTTTCTGAGTCTGATTTAGATTTCCATTTTTCTGGCAATCATTGGTAGCTGTTGACAGTGAGTCAAGCAACAAACTCAATACCTTGGTGGTACCTGTAGAATTTGTGGATTTCTTATGAAATAAATTGTTGGTAAAGCCCGTAGGAAATATGGACAATGCACATGTAGTCTTGTGTATTTTATTCAACAATATTATTTCTTTAAAATAAATAATAAAAAAAAGTAGTTCCACTACAACAGCCTGTGAAATTTCTAACATTTTAGCTGTCATTTTTTGAGGATTACAATGAATGCTACAAGAAGGCTAAGCAGTGAAAAAGCTAGCTGTCTCTTCCTACAGGAGAGGGAAAAGATGATCCTGGCAAATGGGGCATGCTGGGAATATGGAAGTTGTCAAGAAATTCTTGTTTTGAGTTTACCAACAATTTTACCCACAGCTTCAGTCCTTGACAGCTATAGCTCTCTTTCAACATACTGGTCAATTCCTAATTGCATAGTGGGGTACAACATGCACTTTTGACTCCAGAGTCTAATTTAATGAAAAGGTTTGCCATCTTTATGGCTAGAGAATGTCAGAGGTGTTCTTTGCATAGACACTGTTTTTCAACTGGTTTACTAACATCATTTTGCTAGTCATACCTAGGGGATTTAGGAAAAACACAGTTCCTGACATAGTTACCATGAAGGCCTAATGTTCATAAATGCCAGGTTGTCAGTCTCATCAGGTCTAAGCAACCGAAATAGAAGGTGCTTTTTAATGCTACCCCAGAGTCAATTAAAATACAGTAATGCTGACATCTGCAGAATACAGAATGATCAAAGTAAAGAATGCCCATACAGCTTCTGACATAAAAACAGTGTGTTTGGCGGCAGAGTGACACAGTGTAACAGGTCAGGTAATTATGAGAAAATCTATGATGTATCTGTTGCAATTGCTTAGCTTCTTTCCATTATCAGAGCCATCAAACAGAACAGCGCTCTCACTTCTCCTGATGGATCGTAAAGCTAGTGACACCCTCGCTCTCCTGATACAGATGGCATCTCAGGAGCAGCTGAATTAATTTGACAGTAAATAGGTGGTAGCAATTGCTGTCTTCTCTTTTTTATTATTATTTTTATTATTTTTTTAATTGCACCAGGACAGCTTTTAGCACCTCTGGGAATAGCTCAGAAACCTATGCCATGATTAGCAGTGTACCCTCCTCTCCTGTAACCCCATTCCAAAGCTTTTGCTGCTGCTTTATTTACATGATAATTGCTCAATGGCAACAAAATTTTATTCTCCCCGATCTCCCCACCCTAACTCTCAGTCTGAACTATGTGCATTAATTATCATGATTAAGGAATTCTCTCATTTTTTGCCTTGATGTGTTTATTAAATTAATGAAGGAATCTGACACATGGGCTTGTATGCTTAGGGTACAGTTATACTAAAGTCATGGGTATATTTTAGATGGCTGCAAATTTCTGCCTCAGTAACATTATAATTGGCTTAATGGATTTTCAGTTATGTGCATTGGATTTCTCCCCTCTCCAAAGCAGACTAATTACAGCTTTTTACATTAAATTCTAATAGATTTCAATTTATCTCCTCTAAATTATCACAATAATTACAGTAATAAATTAGGCATGTAGCTGTCATTAATCTAAACAATTTGAATTGGGTATCATAGCAGCACAACACAGACTATGTTTCCTAAATGTGTATTCAAATATATTCCTAACTGTATAACCATTGTGTGGGAGGGTCTCATTTCCCAACAAGCTGCAAAACCCAGAACATAGAATGGAAGGAGAGAGGAAGAGAAGGGGGGAGAGTGGAAAAGGAGATGAGGGACTGCAGTAAAAGTCAAAACAGACCAAATTTGAGGGAGCACTGCATGCAATTAATGTCTGAAGAATTATCTTGGACAGGAACGTACCTGAAGTATCCTGGCAGACTTCAGACTCCATCACTAATCCATGACTATTTTTTCCCTCTTATATAAAAATGTGTTGCAAATGTTTCTTTACTCAAGAACACCTACTTGAAATTGCAGATGGCTGAAACATGAAATTTTACCTTTCATAGGAAATTTTGGCAAGGACAACTTTGGTTTTGTTTCTCATTTAGAACAATCTCCAATTCTTCAGAACATATGACAAATGGAAATTCTGAAAAATTTCATGGAGAAAGCTCATGTGATCATTGCTTTTTAAATTAAGTGCATTTTTTTTGCTTTTACTGTTCCCTCCACTGAAAGGTATTGACTTGACTCTAGTCAGCTTCAAATATGTTCTTCAGCAGAATGCTGTGCAACACTGACCAACTCATGTCAATTTCCTTGGCAGCTGCCAAGGACTTAGGATTGTAGGATTTAGGTTTGGGACAATTTCCTTCACATCCTTCTCTTTCCTCCCTACCTCCCTAGACAACTGGACTTCCAAAACACCTGGCTGCATATGTGCCTGACTCCCAGGGCAGCAGGACCCTTCACACAATGAAGTCATCACACCCAAGCCTGCCTCTATAGCAGTTCAGGCAGGATTTCAGAAAACTAAGCCCAACAAACAAATCAGTCCTTGCTACGATGTGCCTTTGCTTCTAGACTATCACAGATACATCGGTGATGGTCTGCTCACTAGAGGTTAAAGCAACAGTGTGGCTATGCCTACACCACTGCCCAGCCATGCTAGAGTCAGTTCTGAATTACAGGTGTGTTACAGAGCAAGGTCACTGTACAGGTGCATGGCATGGCATGGCTAGGTTGTAGAGAAATTTCTGGGGAGATGGCCAGCCTGATTTTTGTAAAATGTGAAATTTCTGTCCAGAGATCCAGCAGCCCCCTTCACAACCATTGATCCACAAGTGTGGCTGGGACCACAGAAGTCTGCTCTCCTGATGAACATGCTGGAAAGCTGTGGACACCCTGCAATGTTACCAAAAGGGATGTCCAGATTCTTCCTCAAATGCAGAGTACTGCTTGCTCAGGGAAGTGTCATTTTCTTATGGCACTTAGACTGCCTGGATAGTTTCCAATTAGCTACACAGATGATACATTTTAGTAACACAGAATGTTGGGATGCTTTTATCCTGCAAATGGGAGAAATATTTAGATCGGTATTGAAGGCAGCATTGCTGTATTGTTCCAATGCGTAAACGGAGGGGGCAAGAATTTCTGTAGCAAGTGGACACAAATTTGTATGTACTGAATACTTCTCTGCTTCTAATTCTCAAAATATTAACCTATAAATATCGTTCTATGGTATATATTTGTGAAGCTTTTGACCATTATGAAAATGTGATGAAACATATATGTGCAATCTTTAAAAGGATTAAAATGGTGAACTTTACAAAACAGTCCAAACTTAAGGTTTCTGTATTGCAGTTAAATAAAGTAGCCTCAGAGTGCTGACACCATATGTACATATTACACAATGTTTAAAGCTTCCCTGAGCATCAAAAGGGAATACCTAATGTGCTGTTTCAATTAAGTTTCCATACATCCAGACAGTTACTGCATTTCTGTTATAACCACTCTAGATGAAAAAAGTCACTAACATTTTTCCTAGTGACTAAATCATTTTGCAAATTCAGGCTGTTCTGTGAACTTGTAGAGGTTCAAATTGGTAACACTTAAAATAATAGCACATTGATTTGTGCTGCTTTGCACTGGAATTCCTCTGGAAGGATGTCTGACCTCTTCATTAATATGAAATGAGCTCCTTGTGATACCTTAATGAATATGCAGTGTCCCCTTAGTGACATGAGTAACATTTGAAACCTTTATGCATTTTCAGTGGGCATTCACCTCAGCTAATCTTCAGAGCAGGTTCATTCATAGTCATACTTCCTGTTATCTGCTTACAAAGTTAAGATGTTCTTACTGTTTGAAATTTGTCACTTACTCCAGAAGAAGGAAAAGAAAAAGCAAGTGATGGCTTTAATGGGCAATGTGCCAAGATAAATTGTCCCTGCTGTGCATGTTAGATTTGATGCAAGTGCTCTTTGTGTATATACTACTTCCTGTACAGAATATTGCAGCCTTATGGCAACCTTTGTCCTTTGTCTTGATGATTGTATGAAATATTAATCTCCGAAACAGTAATGCTAAAAAGAAACATTCTGCAGTGTATCTGGTGGCTACAGCTGCAGACAGGGATTCAGATGTTGGATCCTATTCCTGTCTGCACCATAGTCTCAATGGGTACTTTTTCTGTGTCTCAGCTCCCTCATTTGTCAAAGAGGAAACATTATTGTTAACTAAGTCCTAGGGGGTTTTCTGCACCTTACCTAGATATGTTGGTAAAACACACCGAGACCCCATATGGGACTGGATGGTAAAGCTTTCTGATTATACTAACTAGAATTAATACTAGACACAGCATGTCATGTTATTTTGTTGGATGACAGTAAGAGTTAGCCTCCAACAACTTGACCTAAGAGGTACTTTCTGGTCAAATTGGTAATTCTTGCCAAGTTTTCACAGTTATTGCTCAGGATACTTCAGTGTATTTCCGTTTGACAGTACATCCTTAAGGATGAGGCTTTGGGGGGCTGCCAGTCTCACAGTTCATTTTCATCTTCTGGGCAGCAACAAAGATCAAACAATGGGTACACCTTTTCTTTAGGTCCATTGATAGTTAAAATTCAGAGTGGATTTCTTAGAGATGGTAAAAAATATCCAACAGGTATGTTTTGTTCTTCACATCAGACGCAGAGGGGATGAAAAGCCTTTGTATGCTGTTATCCTCCTTGTTTCTACATGCCTAGGAAGAAACACACCAGAACAGGCATGTTCTGTACCTAAATATCTTACATGGAGGAGTTGGTTCTTTTCTGTAACCCTTTTTCCACCCTAAATAATGTGGTGAATACACTAGCTGCTGGAGGGAATAACAAGTCATTTGCTGCCTTTTTTTTTTTTTTTTTTAACCTAGCCGGTGGTCTCTGCTTCCTTAGAGACCTACCAACAGCTACAGTTACTTCTTTTTTTCTTCTCTTATTTTTTTTTTTAACTTAATTTATTGCTCAGGTGATTGGTGTGATTTATTACTCTCAACAAAGCCTGCAAAATCCCACTTTAGAAAACAGAAAAAAAATGGGAGAAGGGGAAAACAGGGACATGATATGTGTTTTTTGTTGTTGTTTGTTTTTTTCCCATCAGTCCAAAGCTTACAACATTCTTTCTTGCTTATATGGCTGTATTTCCACATTGTTTATAGCCAATGGACACAGGGATGAAAGGCATAAGTAAAGGGAGAGGAAAGAATTGCATAATTAACTTTTTTAATTAATTCATGACCCAGTTAAAAGGACAAGGAGGGGGTTATTAATTAATTAAGGTGGGAAACCCTGTGGGCATGTGAGATTTAGAGAGTTTTAACTTACCAGCCAGGTTAAAAGGCTTTCTAAGAGTGTACTCAGTACTCACTGAATCTGGAATGCAGTTAATGCGAAAAGAAAAGGTGAAAATATATTGTAAAAGGTTTTCAGGGGGAATAAAAAGTCTAAAAAGACAGAAAATTAATTAGGAGAAATCCTGACAAATGTTTCATCAGAATTTGAGGAACAGCCTAGCTTGATTCTTAGCTTTTTCAAGCCTACTTAACTCTACTGAACACAGCGGACGCTTGATGCCGTAAAGACGGGGATTTCGTCCTGAAACACAATTTTTAAATCCTCTTAGGTCCTGAGGATTTCAGTAAAACTGATGGATTAGTAGCTATAGAAATAGTAGCAACAATAACTGATATTACTTTAAGTGAACATTTTTGACACTCTGGAGACAGAGTAGACTTTTTTCTTTTTTTTTTTTTTTTCCCCAGATATAGCACCTCTACATGAAAATGCATTTTAAATTGGCCATCATAAGTTCTCTCTTTTCTCAGGTATCTGTGACTGCAAATGCCCATTTAAAATATACATTTGTGTATTTCCTTAAAGGCTTATATCACCTGTGCTGCTTCCAGCACTTGTCCTGGTACCTCAAGGTAAAATTTAGAATTCAGGTGAGTTTGAGAAGTTCTTACATCTTTTTTTTTTTTTTTTTTTTTCCTGTTATCTTTCTTTATACATCTTTGTACAGATCTTTATACGTCTAGGCTTTGCAGTCATTAAAGTTAGGGATAATACTTCCATGACCTTCTGGTACAACCAACAATGCTGCTAGTCTAAGAATTATTTTATGAATTCATGAAAAAGAGTGTTATTTCTCACTGACAGTATTTGAAGTGGATCACATGGATTACTGTTGGTTTATTTAGTCAGTCTTACATTTCAATCATCTAATGATAGATATCACGACTAATCACTTTTAGCTAACTATAAATGACACTTTCTTTTGTTAGCTAATATTGGCTATGTGTCTTTGTTTCATCAGCATTTGGAAAAATCTCAAAGTACAAATGTCTCAAAAGTTAATTATGTAGACAATTTTTGCTTTTCCCCAGTTGCCCCCATTGGAATATGAAAGACTAAAAAAACAACAACTAATAAACATAAAATGTCACACAAAATAACATGAAAGTGTTACTACAAAACATTTGAAAATTAGAGGAAAAGAAAATTATCATCATTAGAGACAGGCCACTGCTGATGGAATTTGGGTCTTTTTATACACAAAAAATGTCATTCTAGCTGCACTGTATTACTGTTCCCTAGGCAAGTAACAATCTTCATTGCTTTATGATTCTCTTTTTCTTTATCATACTGCAGCATTTTGGTGTGAGAATTTTAAAATTAAATCTCCTTATTGTGCAGGCAGGATGTCCAGTTTTATTCTATCAAATGCCACAGAAACAAAGGGAACAATCCATTTTTCCTGATAGAAGCCAACAGTTCGTAAGAGGTTTGAGATGAGTGTAAGGATACAATTTGCCTAGAGAGTGCCTGAGGATCAAGACAACCTGACTTTCCACGGAATGAGTCTGTCAGCTGGCATCTTGCAGTAATTGCTTCCCATGGCAGGACCTTACCAGCCGAGGGAGGACTGCTCTCGTCAACCCAAGAATCAATTTCTACAGTAGCTGAATGATAATTGTTTGCTAAGGCTCGGGGAACTTGTTGCCAAGCCTGAAAAGGGGGCTGAAGCTATGATTGGCATTCATTAACCCGGGATTTGGATTTGATCATTTACCTTAGTAGAAGAATGTGTTGGGGTAAATGAGGGAGGGGACTGCAAAATGTTCTTTTGTTTGGAAGAAACAAATGAGATCAACTGCAGAATGGGTAACTGAATGTCAAGCCTGAAACCATATCTGTCTTCACTCAAAGGGACCAAATAGCATGCACTGTGAGGTGATTTGAATGTTTTCCTTCAAGTAGAAACATCTCCTTGGATTACTCGTTTTTTTTCCTGATAGATACCATTATTTGTGTATTTTGTTCATTATGTTAAATACGTCCTGATGACTGATGTCCTGAAGTTAGGTTGCTGGGTTACACAATAAAGAAAGGGGGAAAAGACATGCTAGAAGTCCAGAAGACTAACTTCTGCCTTCCATAGCGAAGCCTGTGCTTTTGCAGGAGGCAATCACCGCTGCCTACCATCTGCTGCAGATGTTTATGCCCAGCTGCAGTTGTGTCTTGTAGTGTTAGCTGGCTGGCTGTGTGTGGTATGTTCTAATCCTCACTAAAGTATGCCTTATGCTAGGACAGGTATTATGACTGCCAACATACCTCTCATGCAGCATTTTAGCATGTGGACCAGACAAGCAGAATGTGATTTAGAGAATCAGCCTCAGATACAGCCTTCACACTTGTGTTTCCTAGTGTCTGCTGATTATTTATGTGACCTTTCAAAGCCTACTGACAGACATGTATACACTGATTTTTTGTTTGTTTTGTTTTGTTTTGTCTTCTGTATCGCAAGTGTATTCATATCAGCCTGCCAGTGCTGGTTCAGGGAGAAGCACAGGGCAGTGACTAAGTCAATAATATGGTATATAGATGACTGCTTCAGAGTCACGATCTATAAGAGAGCCCTGTATGATCTTTGGTATCTGTCAATGTTTTTGGAAATGCCTGACCAAGCTCTTCACATTAGCGTTGTCTACTCTGGATGCATATGTGCCTTACCTGCAGAAAACAAAGTCTCTGTTTCATGTCTCTGTTCTCACCAGGGTCATTCTCTTCAAATCTTGTGTGCTAGGTTCTCTGGAATGGCAAAAAATGTGAGTGAAAGTGGTCTAAAGCTGACTGTGGAGCCTGTGGTGGCTCTAATAAATTTTAGCTCATAGGAATATCAACAGAAAGTCTTGTGGCAGGCATTTCTGTATGTTCACGCGCATATGATGTAATGGATGTCAACAAGAACAATCTTCAAAATATGAACAGTACAATTTTATTTGTTGTCAAGATGATACTAACAAGAAAAAGTAATTAGCAGCTAAGAGTCAGAAAACAAAAACAGCCATTGTAGTTTTCCTATATGAACCCTTTTAGTGCTCATGCCAGGTTGTCTCATGAATAGTGTCCCCTGAGGCTCAGCAAAGAGAGATGGCGTGTGGATCCTGGAGAAACAAAGAATGTCCTCTCTTGCATAACTTTTCAGCACTGGAAATGCAGCAAATTTGTAACTCTCCTGCTCAGGGTTGGTTTGCAGCTCTTCACTTGCCTGGTTTGCATGCACAGTAAATTTTGTTTGCCCAACCATACTTTTAGAGAAATAACAAAATATTCTTTAGGTTTAGGGAACTGGTTCATCATAATCTGGAAGGATCTGTACACGGCCATGGTCTTATTCCCCACCTACAAGCCATATGGAGCTCATTCCAATTTCTTCCTGTCTATAGAGAGATTGGATTTTGTTTTTTGTCTGTTTGTTTGTTTCATTGTTTTGTTGTTGTTGTTGTTGTTTTTGTTTGTTTGTTTCCCAAGGAATTCCTACTCTGAACTTTCTTAGGTTGTTGTTTCCAGTACATTCTGAATATAAACTTGGTTTGTCAATTTACACTGAATGGTGCAGATAGTGCCACATTCCTTGTAGTCCCTTAGCAGATCAGCCATGTCCTTAGTGGCAGCATATGGATGTGAGTTAGGCAGTTAGAGTAACTAACCACTAGACATGCTAGCTTAGAGACAAATATCTTGCAGTGAACTGACCTGTAGAAACCTCCATCTTAAAAATAAATCTCCTGTTTTATGCCCTTCTGATTTGGGCAGGTTCACACAAAATGCTGGATGACTTGATAGGAGCTGAGTAGGTTTAACGGCTTAGTAGTTACAGAATCCCTCAGATACTGCAGACTGCTTCCTTAGTTCATGTGACAATTATATCTCAATTTGATCAGAGGGGAATATGTTTTCTCTTTTCTAAGAGTTTGGACATTATGTCCTGTACCTTCAGCGCAGGTCTACCAGCAAATCAATGTGAACAGATGTCAAGTTACAGAATCCCAGCCTGGAGATGGGTTTGCATTCATATTCAACTTGGGGAAAGCAGCTTTGTAAAAATGCCAACTTTTCTAAGGTTCACAGCCAAGAAAGTTATATTAAATGAATCTTGCACATGCAAAAAGCCACAGTCTCTTATTAAACCAGTCCCAAAAGAGCTGATGTCCTTTAACTAGAAGAAAGTATTATCTAAGGAACATGATTTTCAATCTAAGTCTAGAGACTGATATATGCAATATATGCACAGCCAATGAAAACAGTGATTTTATGTCTGACAGTACTTTCTTCTGTGTTTTCCAACTGGTTATGAACTGCTCCTTCTCAGTGAGCAGATATGGTACTTCACAAGGGATTTGGAATATGAATGACTGCTGTTCTTTATACTGCAAGAAACAGTACACAGCTGAGTTCTTCTATCGTGCATCCAGTGGTTTGTATAAAACAACTAGGGTGACATGCCTCTTTGATGTGTCAGATAGATTTAATCTGTGGACCCGATATTTTCACAGAATAAGGCCCTTAAATGAGTATCTTCAAACAACCTCTGTGCCTCCAGCTGTTCTGGAGGGGTGCTGCCTAACCAGAGATGCAAAAGGCTAAAAGGAGTGACATCAGTTTGAAGTCCAGGTAATTTGTCTTAAACTGTAGGTTTAAGACACATGAAAAAGCAGAGAAGAAATCATGCTCCCTGAAGTTAAATCAGAGTGTTGTCATGGAAGTATTTTGCAATTGTTCTCCATTTTGATGGTTGGCTTGAAAAAGGCAATGGCCTCTAACTTGCATTTATGATTTTGTTGGTGCTACCTGTGTACTTCCACCTGGTAGCCCTGAAAATATAGAAGCTGTATTACACAAACAAAACATAGAAGTCCACTTCTGTGTTTCCCATGCTCTTCCCCCTACTCTGCTACTTGAAAGCAATGTGGCACTGGTTATCTCTGATGCACTTTTTTCAATCAATAAACATTTACATTCCATACCTTTACATTTTCCAAATTCCTGCAGAATTACAGGAACGGTAAGCATTTGGTTTGTACCTGTATTTTCAGATAGCTAGCAGAGAACTTGAATTATATAGCTCACTAATATGAGGAAATATTCCTGCACACTACCTTGAAAATATGAGGTTTAAAGTGAACATTATAACATTTAAGTATTGAATAGCCAAGAGTCTTTGAAGGGTAAAATGATGAAATATGATGAAATTAACAAAGTGAAACCTTATATACAAAGACATTTTCTTTGTTCTTGAATAGAACATCTTATATGAAGATCTATTTAAAGCCCTTACAGCATACTGAAATAATAGTGTTAGGGGAAAAGACAAACAAACAAACAAAACCCACACATCAGATTAGATATCTTGTGGTTAACGGGTTCTGCTGTGCTTCATTTCAGAAAAAGCAGTTCAAGAAATGCTCACTAGTTAATGTTTTCCTTGGGAAAAATTCTAATCCTAAACCTAAACTGTTTAGACACTTCCAGTGTCTAAATCACTGTATATAGAGGCCTTCATTTATATAATTGGAAATCACTGCAATTACTGTGTATCTCTTGCTCTCCCTCTTCATCCTTCCCATAATCCCTGGCATCCTATACGTGCATTTGTCACTACTCTCTCTGGAATGAAACATATCGGAGTGTGTATGATAATCTTAATTCATATGAGAATTTTTTCTCGTGAAAAGAGGATACAAATTCAGCACAGATATGACTGACGGCTAAAGGGATATATCTCTATTACTTCAGGTGTTGCATTTGTCATGGAGAAGAATCTCCAAAGCTCATGGCAAAGTATGGGAAAGATCTATTCTGCTGTAAATCAGTGCAGTTTCCTGAGAACAAGGTGATTCCATGGTGCAGCTCCAGTAAGCAATTAATGATGGTGCCAGCTTCTATGTATGAGCACTGCTGACATTTGCACTTTTTTCCTGAATGACTAGACCAGCTAAATTTACCTCAACAATAATAACATTTCTTCAGCAATCCCATTTTCTGCAGGAAAATAATATGGACCTAGAACAACATTGATTTAGAATATATCTCGATAGCCCATGAGGGCTTTTGTTTCTGTGAGAACCTACTAAGCTTTCCAAATTTCATGTGGGCACATCTGTTAGTCTTCCCTCCACTTGGTGGATTCTGAGTCAGCAGGACTCAAGCTGTCCCCTGCCAAAAGCCACACAGCTGCATGAATGAGGTGCTGAACTTGACCTTACAGGCCCAGCTGGCTTGTGGTTCCTTGGAGGATATTTTTATCCTAACACTGATATTTGTCTTCTTTCAGTTTATAAATCACTCCATGTATAGTCCTCTACTTGCACTGATGGCCATTATATTATCATAATGTGTAGTGTTATTACCTTGGCCTCTTCACTGTTACCCAGTATTATTACTTTTGCATTGGAAATGGCTCCTCTCCCACAAGGATACGAATGCATCTCTCTCTGCAGACAGCTATGTGGGCGTGAGCTGTACCTAAGGACAACTAGGCCAGTGGGATTACCGGTTTTAGCTCATTTCCATTTTGACCACCTTCTTCTTTGATATCTTCTATGGCTGTGAATCACCAGGTAGAAATCCAATCCACACCAAAAAAAAAAAAAAAAAAAAAAAAAAAGTTACTGAGCCATTTACTATGAGTAAAACATGTTTTTCTTAACTGTATGATATAGTTTCTTACCTCTTCTACAACTCAATGGCATGGGGTCTTCTCTGCACCAGTGCTCTGGTCACACATCACTCTGAAAGAGCCCAAAGCCTGGCATCCATTCTCTGTGTGTTCCGCATGGCCCACGGAAGGAAAAATATGTATATATATTTTTGTTAGAAATCCCAGTGAGGCAAACTCTTCACATAGACAATATGTGAGGGGGAATTAAATGTTTGGGAAAGGTTGTATTCCAGCGCACATCAGTGGAAGACTGCCAGAAGCAGCCTGGAGCCATTGATGAGAATAATGTTTATTGTGGTCAGCATGTTAATATAGAGGGCAGCAGGGACAGACCAAAAGGAGACTGAAACAATAATAGCTGAACGTGGAAAGTACACAGAAAATTATAATCTAATAATGAGCCTCTGACAAGGCAGGCATGAGGATGAGATGCCTGATAACTGGAAAGGCTCAGGAAGGTAATTTCAGGAGCTTGGCAGAGGCTGAATGGCCACTGTGGCCAGGGCAGTGATTCACTGCTGACCTTCACACTAGCAACAAAGGTATGGGCAAAGGGCCCTATCCTGACGCCTCTAGAGCTGCTTAAAAACTTTGACCTCAGTGTCTTCTCAGCCCTGACTGAAGCTGCAGCTGACAGCAGGCAGAAATGTTCTTCTGTGCTTTCCCTGCAAAAGGATTTTACAGCTATTTTTCTGCCTCCTTGTAGTTCCTTTTTTTTTTTTCCTTTTTTTTTTTTCCTTTTTTTTTTTTCCTGTCTTATTTTCCCCTTCGTAATGGAGGGAAAAAAGGTTAGATTAGAAAACTTCAATTAAGCCTTTAAAAAGACCATCTGCTGAATGCTGACTGGGGTTTCATGTAAACAAAATGCCTGTGCTGGTTACAAACAAATGATCTTATCTATTGTATTGTGTTACAAATTAAAATTAGATTAAGCCACCTACATGGTACCGCCGCTGAATCTTAAATTTCTTATGGAAACTGAATGTTTGCTGCAAGTATTCATTCGGCCTGATGAGAGCCTCATTATTTTTGTACCAGCAGTACACACTGGGTATAGCATAATCAAAGCCTGGGGGTACGTATTAATTATCCTTTTGAATAGTGATGAAATTTTAAAAAGATCTCCTTTAGGCTCACATCATCAGCAGATGAAACAAAGCTTTGCACAGCTTGTGAGCAGTGGCTCACATGTGTTTTTACATCTGTTCAGGATATTTCAATTTGAAGCGCAACAATCCAAGTCTGGGATTAAAGACCTGGAAAAAGAGGGGGGAAAAAATCTGCAACAATAACCAGACCCCACCCCTTCCTGTCTGCAGCAGAGAGGAAGAGTGCCTTCTTATTTAAAAAAAAATATAAATAAATAAATAAAAAAGAGCCCCCTCCATTTTGCTTTACGTTTTGGTTGTAGTAATGTTATTTAGAAAAGGTGTGTAATGCTCTGAGCTGGCCACACTGCCCGTGGGTACCAGGACTAATTATCCGGTCACCTGTCCTTGCCTGCCTGTAGCAGCATCTAGAGAGATGCCAGTTTATACTGTTAGTACTATGGGCTCTCATGCAAATTCACTGCAGTTTCCAACTCTAGGATGGATTACAGTCAGGTTAAAGAGAGGAGGTGTTTGTACTTACCTGGATCCCTGCAAATCCATGTTTGCCTGTTTGTGAAAAAACGGGGAAATGGGTATGCCCTTTGTCAAGAGGGTTACGTTGTCCTTTTTGAATGGTATCAGGCTTACAGAGTAATTGCTTTGCTGGAATGTAAAAGGATCATTTAGAAATATTGTTTTAAGCCATGTTGAAACTGTGAGCCACAAATTGCACAGATTAAGTCCTACTGCTGTGAAGGGCAAAAGCAAAAGTGGTCAGTCAGAGTGGAGATGTATTAGCTTTCAGTGGGAAAGGATTGCTGTGGTTCGGTGCTCAATCAAAGGACCGGATTTTCAGGCAGCCACAAAGCTAGAACCCCTCTGAAGTCTGCGTGAGCTCTGACTTGATAGACACTCAAAGATCAAGCTGATCATGTTTACAAGTCCATACACATATTGCTATTTGGTGGGTTTCTTTTCTTTTTTTTTTTTTTTCTTTCACTGCATCTCTTGAGAGAGAGGCAATAGCCATTCAGCCAAATTAAAATAAGAGAGGCAAAGGCAGGAGGACATGACTGGAATCAGTGCTGTTGACCAGATAAGAACTTAGATCAGGTGTTCATTTTAAAAAGTTTATTCATTTCTGCACAGCACAGGGTGAATTCTGCACTCATATATGCTGATTTCTAAATACACATCATGGTTGTAGCCTAGTATGCCATCCAGAGCTTAATTTTATGAACGGTTTAGAGTGAAAGTGATATTAATCTGCTTGCAAATAATCTGTGCTTTACAGTTTAGAACACATCCTTCAGTTATGATAGATCAATTTTATCTAATTGCTTTAAAAGTACAGAGGCACCACCAAAGGTGAGCCATATAATCTATTTAAAATTCTTACTTCCTTGGTCATGTACAGTGTTTTTGAAGCAGAATAATCTTGTTAAAGGACATGACTTATAATTCATTTAGTGAGTTGAGACTGCCAAAGTCATCTCCCTCCGTGGGCATTTTGAGATACCATAAGCATCTCTCTGTTGGCACATGTTGTAAAGCGAGCAGGTCTCGGGGTCAGGTTCTCAGATGCCCCAAACCTCTGTCACTCATGTCGGGGAGATGCACAAACAGTGAGAGAGCACAGTTTTGTTCGCAGGTCAGAAGTAAAGGATGCGAGCCCTTTCCCACTGATAGGACACCATTGACTTAGCTCAAGACAAACTCCAAGTAAGGAGGTAGAAGACCCTACTCTCTACTTTTCAGGCAACAAATGAATGTTGTCATTATTAAAAATTAATTATGATAATGTGTTGAAGACTACACTCCAAGTTGTGTGGTTATTGTAAAGTAACAGCTGTTGTGGTTCTTTCTCTAGCTCAAGCCTGCATGGCCTGTCAATTACTATTCCTTACAGAGTCCAGAGTATGGATCATAACAATATAAATATGGATATATGCTTAAAAACATGATTAAAAATAGTTACTGCTCATGGACAGTAGCCAATTTGCCAACAAGAATAAAAGCAACACTATTTTAAAATATGCAGCATGACATATAATGGACAAGCCTGTAAAATTTAAATAATGAAACTTTTTTTCAGGGGTAGAAACTAGTGAGTGTTAAAATCTGCTTTCCTATAAAATAAAAAGTGACCAAAAGTATTTTTTTCATATTTATAAAAAAGTACTTGCAGGCTGAGACTTTGCATGCCAAGTTTCAGCCTAAAGCGAAATTTAACAGCTGAGTTATAAACCTCTAAAAATAGGGTTTTGTAATGGAAGTGCTGACACAACTTTATCTATCACAATGAGAATGGCACAGCCATAATCAAAAGTACATAGTGTACTTTGTCTTTGAGTAACATAAATAGCTGTCAGGATGGCCTCCAATACAGTTCTCCATGTTATTTTGACTTCAGCACAACAGAAGCAATTCCTTATTCTGGCACTCTGAGACAAATTATCTAAAATTATAGGGTCCTTGGATTTCTCTACAAATAGTACCCAAACACCCTCACATGTTGCTGTCAAGTGTCACTAAGAGCTCCACCTGTTATAAGAGACCACATCTTGATGCTCTCCTGTGGGACTGAATTGCTTGTTTTTCTGCTTCACTTCATCAGTGGGTTTCCACTGAAGTATGAGGGTAATATCCACCAACCAGACCAAGCCCTTGGCATGGGGGTGCCTTCAAATTGCTAGATACTGTTGTGGCTTCTTGTTTTTGTGGTGACTTTTGTTTTTAATGATATTTCATCAAATAGGTGCTACGTAATTAAACTTTTCTGACAAGACTTCTTTTTCCAACCTTTTTGTTGCACTTCTAGGAAAAAAAGGGACATATTTATATATTTCATGACAGTCTTAGCTTTTGTCTGTTAAGTCACCTTGTTGGGTTGATTTTATCTCCTACCTCTTTTTCCTGTTTCTCTTTTCTCCCTGTGTATGTTACTTTCCCTTTGAATCTCCTTACTCTCCTATCTCTCTATAGGACTCTTGTCCCCATCTGGCTCTTTCTTCCCATACTTCGTGTTTGTGTGTGAATTTTTCTAGTGGGGCTTCCTTCTGAGGTTCTTGCACATCCAGGTCACTGAACTCAGTGACTATTTTGCTTACTCAAGGACAGACTCCTAACTTCTGTCTCTCCCTTCCTAAAGCACTTTAGGAGTTTAAAGCTAATAGGTTTTTTTGTTTGTTTGTTTTTTTAAAAAGAAAAAGTCTATCACCTTATTTTGTGAACACTTCCACACGTGTAACTTTGTGTGAGTTGAGGCTGTTATGTCTTGAGTCAGAGAGACGGGTTGAGGCACAGCTTTGTGAAATACTTATGAAAATACTTTTTGAAATACTTTCACAGACAAAGAGTCAAGAATCCCCTTGTCCTGGTATAATGATACCTTGTGTAACTTCTGGGTTGTGCCTCCATCTTCAAAAGCTACAAAGGTGGGCTTTAAAAGTGAATTCTGTCTGAAAATTCCTCCCATAGAATGTGCTTGCAGTGCAGGGAAATTCCCTGCACTTCCACTGATGCAAATAGAAATGACTCTGGTTTCTCTTCCAGGACATTTGAATGATTTTCCTGTTGCCGTAGCAATTTAACCAGGAAGAATGTTTCAGAGACAAATATGGGATACACGTTGCTAACCATCAGGTGACAAAAGATAGAAAGCAGACAATAAGAAATATAATATCTGATAGAAGAAACATGAAACAACTTCCTTATTCTAAGTAAAATACTTATAGCAAGGATGAGATGAAAGTTTTATTTTTAAAGTAAAGTAAAAGGTAGAAAAAAAAAAAAAAATTTATTTAGATGAAGTTGAAACTGAAGATTTCAACAACTTTAGTTCTTTTTCTGTATGTTTAGTCTAGAAATTTAGGGCGGTTTTAGGGTTGAAATTGGATATTTTTGAAATATCCTATTATTTCATAAATATTTTTGCAATTATCATTGATATAATTTTAAGTTAATTTATAATACTTTTTTTTTTCTTTTCACTTTGAGGCTAGTAGGGAAAAAATTAAATGAAGATTAAACAAGTGATATACTTGTATTGCTACTTGTATAATAAAATGGCTGATGTGTTTAACTTTATGTGTTTCTGCCTTTTTTCTTTTCTTTTTATCTAGGTCCACAGAATAATGCTAAAAAATGCATGGTGTCCTGGGACAGCTCCAGTCTTCAGGTGGCTTCAGCTCCTGGTTTTCGGCCTCGTGCCTAACACAACTCACCCAAGGCATGGCGATATCCCAGCATAACACAAACCTTGTCATGTCTTATTGCTTAAATAACACAATAAGGAAATTAAAAGGCTTGCTGCTTATGATTTTCATTGTTAGGGCTTATGAAGTCTCGAAGAACTTCAGGAAATTGATTACCCAGGGGGGTCTTAGTACCTTTGGTTGAGAAAAAAAAAAAAAAAAAAAGCACACATATAAAAAGAAACCCTCTGACTAAACTTCTTTGATATTAATTCAAAATATGTAGCCCTGTCCATCTTCGCAGATTCGGGATCATGCCCCGACATGCACGCTCCTGTACTTGCCGCAGTGTGATGCCGGAGCCTGGCCCTCGACTGGATCGGCGTGGGCTGAATGCCCTCTACCGGGGGAATCCATCCTGAGCTCTCCACAGCGCGGACTGGGAGCCTTTGCCTGCCTCACCTGCATCTCCTTTGCATCAAAACACAGTGGGGGACGAGGGGAGGGGGAGACCAGACTAAATAATGCTGAATTGCTTTCAGCAAGGGGCAGCAGGGAGGAAATCAGTGGTGCTCCTCTCAGCTGTGCTGCTTCAGTGAGAGAAGCGGGGGAAAGCTTGTCAGGCTCCTGTCCCCTGCCACCGCATGGGCCAGGCATCGGCCCCAGCTTTGCTCTTCGTGTTGCCCCCAGACATGTTGCCATGCTACCATGTTAGGAGTTTCACCCCCGTCACATGCAGCAGACACCAGGTGTCCTTGTGCGAGAGAGATCTAAAGTGCTGTGCTGTGCTGGGACCCCCCCTCAAGTTTAATAACACCCTTGCTGGTTGCTGCTCAACCAGGCTATGAAAGACGACAAAGATGGCGGCAGGAGAGCAGCATGGAGCTGCCCACCTTGTCCTTCCCTGTCCTGGCCTGCTGCGCTTGCAATTCCTTTGTCCCAGCCCAGGTAAGTGTGGCTGGGTGAGCAGTGCTGCTGGATCCTGAAGGAGTAGTGGTTCAGGTCCAAAAACAGGCTTGGCCTGGGGGAGGCCAGCCTCCATGCCTGTGGAAGGAGCACAGGAAGGTGTCCCAAGGCCTGCTGTGGGGGCGGATAGGCAGCGTGCAGGGAATAAGAAACAGGAAAAAATAAGTGTTTTCACTTCACCCAGCACTGCTTGGCAGGGAGGTTTCCACTGAGCTGGTTCCCTCTTTGGCTCCCAGAGGCTGCCCCGACCAGGGCTGCCCTACTCCCCATATAGTGGTGCCCCTTCCTCCACAGGAGACCACAGTTGTCAGGTTTCACTGGCTGTGCGAGAGGTCTGCTTTCTAGCCACACAGGCAAGAAAATTTTGATCTCAGTGCAGCAACTCCTCTGAAGACAGGAGCCAGTGCAGCGTGCGCTGCCAGTGCACAACTGGGTGTGATAAGGCTGCTTCAGTTTTACCCCAGGATCTGATCATTTACAAAGACCTCAATTAGATCCATCATGTTATCTGAATGGTTATTTTGTGATTTAATTCCCCCTGCTTTTTCACAGTGGTAATTAAACAAGAAAGGGAAAAAAAAAAAAAGAGATTAATTGATTGAACTGGTTCCAGGAGAAACCATTACTCCTATTTCTCTTCTGCTCTATATGGTGTTTAAACAACTCTGAAATGGAGCTGGGTGAATCCTGCCAACATATTTTTGTGAGCGTTGCTTTGATTTTCAAATGAATTGTCTTCATCTGCTTTTATTCCCTCATTGCCTTGGCTTTATGTGAACATTTGTACAATCTAGTTTGCTCATGAAAAGAAAAAAAGAAAAAGCTAACATGTTTCAACACGATGAAAAATGAATTTCTTTTCTGTGAGCTCAAGAATTGTATCATAACAGGACCAAAACAGTGTCATGCAACAGACCAATAATCACCAAATGACATAGTTCAGATATGCCACAGTGCAAATGAATAATACCATGTCATGGATCAAACAAAATTTATGAAAATTATTTAACTGAAATCATAAGCAACAGAAATTCTATATTTAGAAAAAGAGGTGAAATGAACTAAATACTGCAGTTATTGCCAGTTATTCACTCTTTCATTGAAAAGATTAAGAATATTTTTCTTTTAAATTGCATTCAGTTAATATACATTTGTAAGTGTGATGGCAGCAAGTATAGACCATATTAGTCAAATCTGTGTTTAGGGAATATGAATAATGTGTATTAATCATAAAAGTCCCTTGGTAATAACAAAAATACTTAGTTTCTTTTTTTTAAAACTATTTTGAAAGGAAGGAAGGAAGGAAGAAAAATCACATAGGAGTACACTTTTAAGAGAATTTTGCAAAAAAATTATCAACATTAAGGAAATGCAATTTTTCATCTGGTTCTAATCTATAGATTCATAAAATCTCTTCGTTGCACAGTTATTCAGAGACTGAATAAATATAGTGCTAAAAGTTACAATGAAGGTTTCCAGAAATTTTGAAAAATAGTCAAAAAAAAAAAAAAAAAAACAACCTCTAAGTTACCTTCTCTCTATCTATAAGAAAGATTACTAATTTAGTTTGTATTAGTATGCAACTTTTCTTTTTAAATTGATTTATGGCACCTATCAGATTATATAAGGTTATAGAAGGGCTGAAATTTTTCAGAAGTACCTTTTGAATTCTTTTAATGAGCAGACCTGATGTTTAGAACAATACATCATGAGTCCTTGGTTTAATCGTGAGTACCAAGATCCCTGTTTCTGCCTGAATGATTGTTCACCTCAGCAATGTGCTATGGATCCTCTTCCCTCCCAGAATGACCTACATATTTGGAGAAAGCATTGTGATTTGGAATCTCTCAGGAAGAACACAAAAAGCAAGTTAGGATAGTGAAGAAAAAAAAAAAAAGGAGGAAGGAGGAAGTTTCCTGCTCTGTTTTTTCACCCAGGATGCAGCTGGGTATACACAGAATGTTTATAAGAGTCTCAGTTTTAAGAAATAACTGGATTCCATTAGAAATAATGTATAAAACAAGATAAAAAATAAGCTTTATTTTACAGTATGCAGATTTCATATACAGTTTTCTGTAAAACGTGATCAGAGTGTTACACAAACTCGATATTGGGCTGTGCTGGGGGAAAAAAAAAAGATTCTGGGATGTGCTAACATGAATATTATATATAAGTCACAGGAGGTGTTACCTTACTTATGAGAAAGGCTTTTGCTGCGGTGTCAGCTGAGGCACAACTCTTTGAGAATGACATGGTCAAACAGCAGAAAGTTCAAGAGGTTAGTCTTAGAAAAATTGAGCAAAAGAAAAAGGTTGTTGTGGTTTAGCCCCAGCAGGCAGCTCAGCACCATACAGCCACTCATTCACTCTCCCCATGTGGAATGGAGGAGAGAATCGTAAAGGTAAAAGTGCAAGAACTTATGGGTTGAGATAAGGACAGTTAACCAGGTAAAGCAAAAGCAATGCATGCAAGCAAAGCAAAATAAGGAATTAATTCACTACTTCCCATTGGCAAGCAGGTGTTCAGCCACTTCTAGGAAAGCAGGGCCTTGGGAAGACAAATACCACCACTCCAAATGTCCCAAGCCTTCCTCCTTCTTTACCTCAGTTTCTGTTGCTGAGCATGATGCTATATGGTTCAGGATATCCCTTTGACCATTCTGGGTCACCTGTCCTGGCTGTGTCCCCTCACAGCTTCGTGTGCACCCCCAGCAATCTCACTAACAGGGCAGCATAAGAAGCAAAAAGGTCCTTGGCTCTATGTAAGCACTGCTCTGCAACAAATAAAAACATCAGTGTGTTATCACTACTATTTTAACCAAAAATCCCAAACACAGCATTGTGTGAGCCTCTACAAAGAGAATCAACTCTGTCCCAGGCAAAACCATGACAAGGGTGAAAATGTTGGCAGCTGTAAAATCTAAAACGTGTGAAGACATGACACCAGTATTTAAAGTCATTGCCAATCAAAGGATGATTTCTGTCTTCCTTAGGGACAGAGCAAGGAGACTGTGTTTTAAATCCTGGAAGGAAGTACAAGTGAGACCAGGTGTTTCCCCACCTGACCTTGCTCACAGGACATCACGGAGGGAACTCCTGGGAGCTCCCTGCCAGTACCAGGGCTAACCCACGTGTGTTGCTTTCACACTGATGGGCAGCTCAGCCCCACCATGCTGCTCTCCCACCCAACCTCCTAAAAGGACAGAGTAAGAACATACAGTGCAAAAAGTTCATGGGTTGAGATAAGGACTGGCAGATCACTCATCAATTACTGTCATGGGCAAAACAAACTAAGCATAGGAAGATTCCCCAGATCCACCCTCTTCTACCTCCTCCCTTCAAGTAGCGCAGGAGAATGGGGGCTGTGGTCAGTCCCTAACACTTCATTTCCATTGCTCCTTCACAGTCACTCTCTGCCCCTGCTCCACGTGGGGTCCCTCCCACGGGATGCCATCCTTCCCGAACTGAGCCTGCGGGGGCTGCCCACTAGCAGCAGCAATTCAAGAACTGCTCCCACATGGCTCCGTACCATGGAGTCCATCCCCCAAGAGCAAACTGCTCCAGCACAGGTCCCCCACAGGTGGCAGCTCCGCCCAGACCCCCTGCTCCTGCGTGGGCTCCTCTCCACAGGCTGCAGCTCCGGCCTGGGGCCTGCTCCTGCAGGGGCTCTCCATGGGCTGCAGCCTCCTCCAGGCCACATCCACCTGCTCCACCAGGGGCTCCTCCAGGGGCTGCAGCGTGGAGATCTGCTCCATGTGGGACCCATGGGCTGCAGGGGGATAGCCTGCTCCACCAGGGGCCTCTCCACAGGCCTCAGGGGGAGCTGCTGCTGCCTGCCTGGAGCACCTCCTGCCCTCCTCCTGCACTCACCTTGGGGGCTGCAGGGCTGCTTCTCTCACAGTTTTTCACTCCTCTCTCCCAGCTGCTGGTGCCCAGCAGGTTTTTCCCCCTTCTTAACTCTGCTCTCCTAGAGGCCCACCCAGCATTGCTCTCTGGCTTGGCTCTGGCCAGCAGCAGGTCCCTTTTGGAGCTGGCTCTGATCTGTCATAGGGCAGCTGCAGGGCTCTGCTCACAGAGGCCACTCTGCAGCCCCCCTGCTTCCAAAGCCTTGCCACATAAGCTGATACATCATGGCACCCACCTGTGCTCAGTGCTGGAGCTGTGTGATAAAGCCATCAACTCTGAAGGTGCTGATCACTAGCAAACTCCTGAGATCTTAGGTGAGACCCACCAGATGCTCTCAGTCAGGTTTCCCTTTCCACTGCCTCTTTCCCCTTTCAACACAGAAATAGTGTCCCAAATCTTAGCCTAGCAGGAGGAAGCCTGCAAGGAAATGTTGACACTGATTTAAAGAGATGAAAACTTTTTTCAGTGAAACATTTTGAAGTTCATTGAACCTATTCACAGCTTTCTGATTTGTAGTAAATATATGTTTATTAATATTTTTCACATTTATAAGGAGGTTGACAAGAAATGTTGTTTTCTTTGTTGTGTTTTGTTTTCCCAAAATAAAAATAAACCTAGGAGATGTGTCTTTAATCTGACGCCCTCTCCCCAAATAAATAAATCTCCAGATTTTTCACCAATGGCTACCATTGCCTCACTGACCACCTGGCCCCATCGATGGTTCTCCAGTAGGGAAGCACAGTGGTGGCTGAAACTCTATGTGGGAGGTGAGCTTTTTTCCTTCTACACCCCTATAGGTGCCTGAATTCAGTCAGGTAAAAGTTACCTCCAAAGCATATGCATAACACAAGGAGAAGATGAAACCTAATTTAGTTAGAGAATTAAAATGTGCAATTTGGAAGTAGCCAGTAACTTTGTGTGCATCTGTGTACATGAGAGCTTATAAAGTCCTTATTACTCAAGAGTGCCTGATTGCAACCTAATGGCTAGAACAGGTTTTCAGCCAAGAAGAGGAGAGGGGGAAGAGGGGAGGGAGGAATGCCTCCTGGCAGAACACAACAAAATACATGGAGAAAATAGTTGTTATTTCAGGTGCTCAGGTTCCCAGTAGAAAATAAGTTTAATTAATTAATTTATTTTTCTAATTTGTGAAAATATGCCTAGGCTGACCTCTAGGCACATGTGCAAAAGCCATAAAACCAGATTCATTCATTAACCATCTGACACAATGTCAACCAAGGATAGTCAAATAAACAAATAACGTGAGGAAAACTCAGACTCCTCCCTTCCAACTGTCCAGAGGAAAAAGCCTTCAAGAGTGAACATGCTTGGCAGCCTGCCTTGGGCTCCTTGCTCACTGCCTTTTTCAGGTGACAGAGAGAATGGAGTGTGAATTGTGGTGATGAACCCGCTCACTTTTGATTTAATATTCATGCCATACAATTAAATGTCATAAATTAACACATTTTTAATATATTTTTAAAAAAAAATTATTCTTTCTTAAATGTGTTACATGTGAGATAGGAGCCAGTTACAAAAAGGAGTGTGTAAAGTGTTTCGATCTCTGGGACTGGACAGGGAATTGGAAATCAGGATTTATGGCTTCTGCTCCAACCTCTGCCACTCTCCTGCTCTCTGATTTTGGGAAGCTACTCATTCAGAGTGGTTAGATGTACAAAATTCATTATACCAGACTCATCAGATCCTAGTAATTCAGCATATTGTTCTTTTGCCAGTGTGTGTTCTTTGAACTTCTCCTGTTGCTACAGGATGCTATAAACAGTGAAAGTAGTTGAGGAAAAAACAGATGCACCTCAATAATGCAATTACAAAAGTAACAGAAAGAGCCCAGCCTCTCCCTGAAGCACTAGGGAGCATCAGACTCCTGTGGACAGGTGACAGCAGTGCTGAGACTTTGGTTCTTTACACTTTTCCGAGCACTTCCACACGATTTCAGTGACTTTGCCCTTGAGGTCCCTGGAGAAAACACCTATCAGGACTTGAAATGCTGTCATCACTGTGATGCCACCAGCAGCTACAGCTTTCCTCTTGCAACATCCTTGCTTTGCATTATGAAATAATCCTTTACAGTTTACTTTATAAATAACCAGTTTTTGAAAACGTGTATATCACCTGTTTGACAAGCATGTTTTTCCATGGTAATGAATGCAGGTTTGTGTCCAAACATCCCATGTAAACCCCTATTTATAACCACATGAAAAAAAATAAAAATCCTTTGGGGCTAAGGCTTCATATTTAAATTCTAACAGGCAGGGTTCTGTTCAAATTGGTGCTCTGTGGCTGTGATGGACACAGAACAGGGCAACATATATCTGGTTTTCAGCCTAGGAGGAAATCTTCCCCCTACTTTGCCCCTTCAAAAATGTTTTCAAGAAAAGATCAGACAGTTTTCTAATGTCTGGAGAAAAACAACACATGACCCACAATAGTTTTAGGCAGTTCCATTTTTGCTTGCTATTCTTAAAAGCATATATGTTATTTAAAAATAATTAGCTTGAGCTAATTTATGTGCAATGTATATCTTGCACATATGTCTAGAGGAAACCAGAAACGGGGCGGTATAATCGTAACCTTACTGCACTGAAGGCCTGGCATAATTACCATTGAGAGACAAAAAGCCAAAGAGATTTTATCTGTCATATATATTTCCCTCATGTAAATATATTAAATCAAAACAAAAATAAACTTTTGATGCTGAGAATTTAACCTAGTGTATATATAAAGTGTATAATTATAATAATTATTAATATTCTACATATTCATGTGCAGTAAAGCACTTGAGACAGCAATCTGGAAGGCTGTTTTTTTAGCAGCTGCAGATTTATCTGTTGCTTGTGGGGGAAAAAAAGGCATCTTCAAATATGCACATGCATTTTTCCTTGACTGCCTCTGCATGAGAAGTGAGGCTGTATGGGGTGAAAGTAGGTTTTACTCTGCAAACGTGAGCATGTGCATCTGCAGTCTTCTGGTCCTTTAGAATGTAATTAGCCAGTATAATAAGGCTGCCATGCATATGTAATATCATCATATTTAATGAATCGTAGGGTTGAATGTAAGGAAGAATCTCTATTGAGTCGAATCCCAGAGGCTTTGCTGGAGCTTGGACTGGCAAATGGCTGATGCTTTTCTATTTCCTCTCATTCAACACCAAGGCCAACTTTATTTGCAAAGAAAAAATCTAGTTAAATAAAATCCATATGAAACCTGCTAAAATAATATAATTTGAGTAAATTGATGCCTGAGGACTTCCTTAAAAGTGTCTTATGAAAAACTCACTGAAAGGGAACAGTGTATTTCTAGTGAGTACCAGTAAGGAACTTTAACTTGCTTCTCTGTACCTTGGTAACCTTGGATAGGTTTTCCCCGCTATAGAGCACACTTCTCCACTTTGCAGCACATTGTAAAAACACTTCTCATGGCAATGTCTTGTTTTGGTTTTGTTTTGTTTTGTAGATTATGCATTAGTAATTTGTGCATCACGTGCTGGCAAGCAGTATCACAGTGCATTGCACACACTGCTAATTTGAGACAGAAACCTCAGTGTATTCTAGCTCTCTTCTCATATCTTGTTAGCATCTGTTTGTGGTAGGCTGGGATGATGAGGTGCTAATATGATACAGCGAAGGAAGTGTAATCCATGAACATTTTTGTGTCACATTTGTGTAATATATTACACTAATCTGACCAGACTTTCATGTGCTCTTATCCAAGGAATGCCATTCCAGCCTCCTCCCTTCCCCCATCAATGCCTTTGAAGGTTTGTGAACGATTTCCTGTACACAGCCTGTGTAAGAATGTGCACACATTCTTTCCGTGGTTGAGGAAGGAGTGCTTTTTATGCCTGCTTGCTCTCAGTGTAACAGTGTTCATGAACAAATTGCACTAAAGAGGGAAGCATGTTCAATTATATTCTTCTTTCTCAGCTCAGAAGTAAATGAAGTAGAAGGTGCACTTTCTCCAATAAACGTCAGATCCATTCAGAATGCTTTGTGCAGTGTCTGGGGGCAACTTTTTAGCATAACTTCTAGGAGGCAACAGTCTGCAGGCTGCAGAGCAAAATGGCTGGGATGTCTGAACTGGCAGCCATTGGGTTTTGTTTGTTTGTTTGTTTTCTGAGAGGTGCAGTCAACCTGTGGCATCTTGCAGGCTGGTTTTGGTTTTGACCTTGTTACCTGTCCTTAGACAATTTACCAGGTCTGTTTTTCCTGTTATGGTTAGCTTTGCCCTAAACTCTCTGTTTTCAGGTGATTGCTTTCTTTTCCTAAGTATCTACACAGCTGTAACACATCAGGCTCCTACTCCTGACTAGAACTTCTTGTCAGTACTGTGATAGAAATAAATGCAATTATAATATAAAATAGGCTTCTTCTTGCTGATCTGATTCAGGAAGGGAAAGCCTGTCTAAGGTCTAGTTGAAAGATATGGAATTAAAAAGTCATAATTGTTTTGGCAAGTCGTATATTTCTATTCTTTGTGCATCCTCAGTGTAAGTTAAAATTTGTAAGGAATACTGGATAAAAGGTATCTAATAGTGAAATATGACTAAAATTTGGAGCCCAGACATATATGTCCTTATTTTAGGTATTCATCTGAGGCAAGAACGCCTTGATACCCATCAAGTGGTATAACTCTTTAGGTGGGTCATCCTATAACTTCCCAACAGCTGCATGACATGTAAGATCACAGCTTGACTATCCCTGTGGTAGACAATGCAACAGATGCTCATTCTACAATATTCAGATCTGTTTTGCTGGCTGGTGTTTCGCATTTTTCCTCATTAGAGAGGCATGGGCTGCAGGAAACAACAGCTCAACACTCCTGGCACTGTCAGGAAGACTGTTCCTCTGGGAAAAGCAAGGAAAAAAGCAGGGTCCACATGTTCTAATAAATTAAATGCTGTCTGTAACATTTCATGGCACCAAAACACTATCTTGAACACCACCAACCCATTGGTGTGCTTTATCTTGTGCTAAAGAACAGATCCCAAACAGCTCCCAAAAAACAGTCACAAAATGCAACTAGAGGACCTACCCAGTCCAAGACTGTTAGCAGACTTCTGCTTTAGACTACAAGTAGCTCTCTGAACTCCTTTCCTGGCAGGTCCTATCTAGAAATTTGCTTTCTAGTTCTTGTGACTCTATGTCCTAGTTTTGGCTGAGATAGAGTTAATTTTCTTCATAGTAGCTGGTATCTTGTTGTATTTTGGATAAAATAATGAAAACTAATGATGAAAAACTAATGCTGATAACGCACTGAAGTTTTAGTTGTTGCAGAGCAGTGCTTACACAGAGCCAAGGACTGTTCAGCTTCTTGTGCTGCCTTGCCAGTGAGGAGGCTGGGGTACACAAGAAGCTAGGAGGGGACAGGACCAGGACAGCTGATCCAAACTGGCCAAAGGGATATCCCATATCATGTGATGTCATGCAGAACAATAAAACAGGGGGGTTGGCCCTTGCAGGGGCCGCCACTGCTCAGTGCCTTGCTGTGCATCAGTCAGTGGGTGGTGAGCAGCTGCATTGTACATCTGTTGTTTTGTATATATAATAATAATATATATTTCAAATTATTATTATTATTATTCCTTCCATTTCTGTCCTATTAAACAGTCTTTATCTCAACCCACAAGTTTTACCTTTTCTAATTGTCTCCCCCATCCCACTGGGGCGGAGTGAGCAAATGGCTGTGCGGTGCTTAGCTGCCTGCTGGGGTTAAACTAAAACATTTTAGATGACATTAGTTTGTTGCCAAGAGAAGGTTCATTTAAGGATATTTATTGCTTAGTTATGAGCCAAAATGGGATATTATCATACTTCGATCATGGGGTGAATATATATTTTTTTCTAGAATAGCACATTGTGTAACCATATGGTTACACCACTAGCATCTTATGGTGTCATCCAGTATAATAACAACTCAGAAGAAATCTCAGAGGTTATGCCTAAAATTCGTGGGCCTAAGGTGGTACTGCTCAGCTACTACATCTTGAAACTTAGTCTGACCCACTCCTGATTCCAGGTTAGAATGATACCCAACTGCACATGATCTTCTACTACTGAACCTTGTGTTTCTGATTTGTTTTGTTTTACTGAAAACAAACTAACAAACAAAACAACAAAACAACAACAAACCACCAAACAAACAAACAAATATACAAAACCCACAAAACAAACAAACAAACCAAAACACCGCACAAGTGTGCAGGTTAGAAAGAGGCATGGTGTTTTTGCTGACTCAGTGACTAGACTGGCTATTGTGCCATGCAGGACTTCTATTCAGCCCCTCAGTGCAGCTGGTGGGAACTGGAGCAGGCGTGCAATGCAAAGGCAAGACATGCTCCTCTCTTTCCTAAGCAAGCAAGGTGTACAGTGTAGTATTTTGGTATAATGAAACATAATATTGGTGAATTAGTCTCAGCAGGAGAAGGAATGAGACCCCAAGTAAAGAGTTTGTGGATAACGTTGGTGTAAAAGAAGACAAGTCAGTATGTATTAACTTGTAACTACAATAACGAAAAATAATGTATTCTTATTTCATGTACTGATTTCCTATTGATGTGATGAGGTTTTGAGCACAGCCAGTTTACTAAATGTCCTGCTAAAGCAAAGATGAATTAAGATAAAGATTGTATAAACTGGAAAAAAAAAAAAGTGTTAGAAGCTTTCAGAGTCCCCTGAGTATGTGCTTTTAAAATGATTTCTTCTCTAAGAGCTACTCTTTTCCTTCTGTCTTTCCCTGACAACTTCTTGCTTTTTATCTCATGTTAATAAAGAGATAACATTTGAGGGCATCGCAATATCCAGCATCTCAGCTTCTGCCTTTGTTGTTTAAATTACAAAAAGGAAAAAAAAAAAGAAACACGAAAAACAAAACAAAACAAAACAAAAACAAACAAGCACAAAGTCTTTCAACAGAACCTCATCAATACTTTTTGGGCCACCTCTTTAGAATTCAGAGCTCCTTTAACTGCCATTAAGATCAGGAAACTTGATCGTCCCTTCCAACAAAAAGCCATTGAAACAGACTCCAGCACAATAACAGAGAACAATATCAGATCCTACCTGTTGGTAAATGGAGGCTTAACAATAACAGGAAAAGAAGCTAGCCTTGGACTGTCCCTGAGCTAGTGTGTTGTACTTTGCATTCATCTTGCAGAAGATTTGAAAGCAGTAAGGCTCCTGAGAGGTCGCCTTGGATTAGTGAGACTGTAAGGACCTCGTGACTCCACAGGGGTGTTCTCCAGGCCTTGTATGACATGTGAAGGAGAGGTATGAGGGCAAGATTCAATTCAGTAAAAAGATGCTGTAGGGGTCACATCCAGTCAGTAGAGAATTGCTTACGAGGATGGGGCTCTTATCATAGAATCATAGAATATCTGAGTAGGAAGGAACCCAGGAGTTGGACTTGATGATCCTCCTAAAGGGCTGCCCATAAATAAATAAATAAATTAATTAATTAATAAGTCTGATCATCTTAGGTATCAAAGAGATATTACAGTGGCCGCCCAGCTGAGTATTGTAGCAGGGCTCAACAGCTTGCAGGAGGTTAATTCAGTATTTGTAAATGTTTTGGAAGGAGCAGAGTGTTTATTTGGATGTTGAACATAAAGCAAGTTTTCTACTGAACAAGGTGAAAGTTGTTATATGAGAACCACAGAGAACTATGTTTAGAATCTGGTAGGTCACTGCCCAGTTAATTATTTACAGGGGGGGAAAGCCATTGAAAAAAGCTAATTTATTTGTTGGTTTTGGACTAAATTTGTTTGCAAACTCACTTTGTTACTTTGAATCTTTTGTTAATAGTACGTATTTACAAAAAAAAAATGTTTTTAGCCCAATGTCATCTTTCTTAGTAGTTGTCCCAAAAACAACACCTGACATGGTAGGAAGTGTCAAATGCTTTTGCTAAATCTTAGGAGAAATCAGACCCTTGTTGGTCATTTAAAAAAAAAAAAATACACATTTTTGCCATGATAAAAATGCAGATGCATGCAGAATGGATAATTGTATTATTAGAAGACATTATTATATCCTTTCTTATATATAATAATAACAGTATAGTACACCAAATATTTCCATGATTTTATTACTGGTCAGCATAGTTATTAGCTGGGGGTTACATAGCAAGAACTTGGGGGACCTGTTGATTAAATTTCTGTAGTTAGACCTGGGTTTCCTAAATGTCATTGTTCTGTGACATATGGTAGGGAATAGTAGAATTAGTTTATTATACCCACAAACTATTTCCTGTTCAGCAAGGCCTCTTTTAAACATTAGGCATATGTCAGTACAGTCACTATTTATGGTGTATAGGAAATCTCACATGTGAGACTTGAAGATAAAGAGTTCAGATAAGATATCATTAGATTAATGCTGATGATGGGAATGCATATAGGATAAAACAAAAAGTAGGGAGTGAAGATCCACACATTTTCATACCTAGATTGGAAAAGGTCTTACCTAGAACCACTTACCCACATGGAAAAGTAAACTGAAAAATATTTTGAGATACAATTCAAAACACACAGGTTTTTAAAATAATTGCCAAACTAAAAGTATCTTTTTATAGAATTTAATCAAACACAAGTTAATATTACTAGATTACCATTGGTTTCAACTGAAGCCAGATTACACCTTATTTTTTTCTGCTATCTTAAAACCAGAAAAAAATGCATACCTCTATACATAAACAGAAGATGTGTTGTGTTTTTTTTTCAATTATTTTTAAGAACAGAATGTTCAGTTTTTGCAGATGGAACAAGCATAAAATATATGTATTAATAGAATACTTTTTTTTTTTTGCTTAATTTGTTTACAGTGGTTCACTCAAACAAGAGGAAAAAACTATGGGAGAAAAATGTTGGATAAGTAAGCAATATAGGGAGTATACAACACTGTCATGAAAATGAAACAGTTCCTTGGTCAGATGAACTAGTGCACTGTCTTTCATGTAAAGGAAGGAGGAAATCTCTTGGTTATCCTCCAAACTAAAACTGAACTTCATGCTCAACACATTTGGTTAAAGGAACCAATGACTTTAACTGGGCTATTCACCTTCATTACAGTAAAATGTATTTGTCCCACATGTGCGTATAAATGTATAACATAGAATATTTCTACACAGACAACCTGATCTTTTTTAAGGACATTATTTTTTAAATTGTCTCTAACCAGATGGGTTTTGTGCTCCTTCTTTCATTTCTCTGACCATCTCTAAACATATTACTTTGCCCATTTTCATAATGATTCCATTCACAGGCAACTTCAAAAGCTTTGTACCAGTCTTCTTGTTGTATAGGATGCAAGGGGATCCGTCATCTCAGATAGCATCCCTGCCATGAGCCATTTATCGCAACAAAAGGCACTGTGTTAACGACACAGCTCATCATCAGTCAGTCCCGGTGCAGAAGATGTCAGATCCACTGCTGGAGAACAAGGATAATTTGGACTTTGCTTTTTGAAATGGAAAGATGGCAGGGGCTGTGAACAAAGTCACCTGGAAATTGGTTGAGGATTTTCTTGCTCTTTTCACATAAATAGATATTCTGAAACTCTTTTATTGTTTTTCTTTTTCCTATGTTCTTTCTTTCTTTTATTTATTTATTTATTTTGCATTTGGACAAATTTAATCTATCTGGACACTTCACTTTACTCTGAAATTTTAAATCTGAAAGAATTTTATAAATTCATGACCGAGTATGAAATGTTGTTTCCATAATCCTGTAATTTGAAGGGCTGAGAAATTAGTACTATAAAAATTGAAAATAGTTTTACAGAAGTATCCAGGAAACAATAGATCTGTCTGCCGGTGACATATATTCTTTAAAATTTTGGTCTCCCTTTTGAGAAATCTAACACTAAAGTTGGCAAGACTGGTGCTGTATGTTCTGATGGAATAACACTAGTTTTACCAGTAGTTGGTCTGGAATTAACTGTACAGAACTTTCAAATGTTTTTTTTTTTCTTTGCATAATTTTGCAAAATATTTGATTACTGGTATGTTAGTTTATATGTTTTATTACTGCACTGTTTTGGGTCTTTTTTTTTTTCCCTTAAATATACTAGTAAGCAAAATTGAAACTTACCCGTCACTGAGGATTTCAGTACAATATATGACTCTTTGCATTGAACTTTGGAGGGATAATGTTTCTGGAGATAAAGAACTGATGGTTTAGTAAGACTCCAGATTTAAGGTAATCATTTCTGAGCCAGGTAAATAAGCCACCAGCTTGCAAGCACATGCGTAACTCATTTAACTGCAAGTAGTGTTTACTTGCACTGACTTTAAACACATTTTTAACTAAAATTAAACATGATCATTAGTGTTGGAAGAATCAGGGCCTTTACAGATAAAAGGAAAAGTGAGATGTAGGTTATTTGCATTCAGCTGAAGCATTCAATATGGAGTCTCATGAAAATTGGACTAAAATATTAATTCAGTTTGGTTTGAATATACATGCTCTTCTGTGGTTTGCAGAGTGTTCAAAGGAGCTTGGTAAACAGTTAAGTAGCAAGTATCAAACTAGGTTAAGGTGTCTAGTGAGGTACCACAGGGATCTCTATTAGGTTTTATTTGTTTAAGTGTCATTAAGAACTAGAAGAGGGATTCAGTTAGTGAGGCATATAAAATGAATGTTAATGACCACGGTTTAATTAAATTCACAGTTAATGTTAAATTGGAAAGAAGTTGCAAACAATAGAGAAATAATAAAGATGGAGATAAGCATATGGACAGGATAAAATAAACTGAAGATTGTTTTGAGAAAACTAATGCAAGTGGGGAAAAATATTGTAATGCAGAAGGCAGATGTTACATAGGAGGAAGAAACAAACAATGCAGATAGACTTAGCAGTGACAGTGAATAGTAAACTGTTCCACATAACTTTTTCAACTCAGCCTGCCTGTATTCAGAAGGTATTATGTCATGGAGCAGCTTTCCCTACTCCTGTGCACTGTCCTATGACTTTTTTTTCTCTTTCTTGAAGTATATTTATTGAGAAGATACTGATTGTTTCATTTAATGAATTACAAAGTAAAACAGCACTGTCTCAGAATGCTGAAAGAAACAAGAATTGAAGTGCAGGTAGTTACCTGAGACTACATACACCTGAAGGCAGAATGGGTTTTATATTCCAGATTGTAAAGAGCATCTTATTTATTGGTAAAAGGCTGAAAGTAAATAAAAGTACTTGTGTGCTCCTTTATATGGTGAGAATATGGTGGGGTGTGGTGGGAGGCTATGAGTCACAGCATGGACATTTGAAGAACATAATCTTTAGAATTGGGAATGACTCTACCTGACTGAGAACTATTACCCTTTAAAACAAAATAAAACAACAACAAAAAACAACAAACCAAACAACCAAAATCCCTGACTCTGACTCCTAAGTTTCTCTGACATAAATTTTTCCTACCTATAAAATGCCACTGAGGAGTCTGTAGTGTCTGTTTTATGTGTTTTTATACTCTGCCAGGAGACAAAATTTTCTATATTTAATTAGTTTTGCTTTGTTAGTCAACCATGTGTTCAACAGCACTTGTACCTGTCTTACTTTCTTGGGATACACAGAGGTGCACCTCGCAAACTTTGAAAGCTCTGGCAGAGGTGTGATTGTTGTCCTTATTCTGCGTCTCTGGACAGTGCAGCTTTCAACATTAAAGTTAAATGAAGAATACATTTGTTATTTTCTGCATCTTATTGATGTCCATTCCTTCCATAGGCCTCTCTGATTTACAGCTACAAAATGGCTGTGGTTGATGTTCTGTGAAAGCTGCAAGGAGAATAGCTAACAGCTGTGCATGGATTGTAGTGTATATATATATAAAAAAAAAATCCTTCGATATTACTCGTTCCTTTCTACTTGCAGTTGGAAATGGTGCTAACAGAGGCAGTTTAGTGGTCTGTGTGGTTTAAGAGTTTTTTGCCTCAAACATAGCATGTCCAAAGGAACGTTTAGCATATCACTTCTTCTCATAGAATGGTTTGTGTTGGAAGGGACATTAAAGATCTTCCAGTTCCAACCCCCTGCCATGGTCAGGGACACCTCCCTCCAGACCAGGTTGCTCAAAGCCCCATCCAACCTGGCCTTGAACACTTCCAGGGATGGGGCATCCACAGCTTCTCTGGGCAACCAGTTCCAGTGCCTCACTACCCTCAGAGTAAAGAATTTCCTCCATATATCTAATCTAAAACTACCCTATTTTAGTTTAAAGCCAATACTCCTTGTTGTATCATTACAGTCCATGACAAAGAGTCCCTCCTCAGCTTTCCTGTAGACCCCCTATAGGTATTGGAAGGGTGCTATAATGCCTCCCCAGAGCCCTCTCTTCCCTAGACTGAAAAACTCCAACTCTCTCAGCCTGTCTGTAGGAGAAGTGCTCCAGTCATCTGATCATCTTTGTGACCTTCCTCTGGACTCATTCTAATACTTGCATATCTTTCTTGTGCTAGGAGCAACACAGATGAATGTAGTACTCCAGGTGGGGTCTGACAAGAGTGGAGTAGAGGGGGCGAATCACCTCCCTTGACCTGTTGTTCACTCTTCTTTTGATGCAGACCAGGATACAGTCAGCTTTCTGGGCTGCAAGCACACATTGCCAGCTCATGTCAAGGTTTTAGTCAACCAACACCCTCAGGTCCTTCTCCTCAGAGTGGCGCTCAATCCGTTCTCTTCCCAGCCTATATTTGTATTTGGGATTGCCCCAGCCCAGGTGCAGGACCTTGCACTTGGCCTTGTTGAACCTCATGAAGTTCGCGCAGCCCCATCTCTCAAGCCTATCAAGGTCCCTCTGGATGGCATCCCCTCCCTCCAGCATATTGATCACACCACACTGCTTGGTGTCATCAGTAAAATTGCTGAGGGTGCCCTCAATCTCACTGTCCATGTCACCAACAAAGATGTTAAAAATGGTCCCAATAGTGACCCCTGTGGAACACCACTTGTTACTGACCTCCACCTGGACACTGAGCTGTTGACCACAACTGTTTGAGTGCAACTGTCCAGCCAGTTCCTCACCTACCAAGTAGTACATCCATCAAATCCTTGTCTCTCCAATTTAGAGATGAAGATATCATGGGGGACACTGTCAAATGCTTTGCACAAATCCAGGTAAATGATGTCAGTTGCTCTTCCCCTATCCACCAATGCTATAACCCCGCTGGAGAAGGCCACAAGATTTGTCAGGCATGATCTGACTTTAGTGAAACCATGTTGGCTGTTAGCAATCGCCTCATTTTCCATGTGCAATTTCCATTGAAGGTTCCTAAGAAACATACTTCTATTCATGCCAGGAAACACCTTGGTTCTGACAGCACAATTTAACTGGGCACCATCTCACACCAAAGCCTGAGTAGAATTCAGAGGGTGGTTTGCCTGTGCCAAAGGCCCTTGAAGCAGCCAAGGAAGCCTGTGTTTTCAGAGCACACTGAAAGCTCTTGGCTGGAAGGAAAACTCATCTCAGATCACAGAGTGGCCATAGCAGAAGAAGGTTTGAGTACACTCATTGTACAACGAGGGTGCCAGGGAGCATTTTACTAGGACATGGAAGACCCACATTCAATTTTGGTCTAATTCTCTGTGTGGTTTGTATGAAAAGGTTGACCTCTTTATGCATTTTTATCCAATAGCAGTTTCAGATAAAACACATAGACAGCCCTTTATATCAAGCAATCACCAAACCAAATACAAAGAAATAGCTTTGGGTGCTCGGACTGAAATCCAAGACTTTCTATTCCTCTGTTTCTCTCTCCCTTTGCCTTCACCCAATCCCATCACACCTACCAGTGTAAGACACCCAATTCTGCATATATTGGGTTGAGTGCTTTTTGTCCAATTTGTCTTCAAGACTGAATTGTTGGAGCTGAATACACTTGCAAAACTTGGTGATTGTGTTCCTAGGTCCTAGGTTTTGAATGTATCTGTTCCTACAGGGAAGCAAATAGCATCCCTCTGAGAAAAAGAGGTAAAGCTATGTTGCGAGCAGGCTGATGTGAAATGCAAAAATGTAGCAAAACATAACAAAAAATCTTCTGATTGCATTTGATTCTGATTACACCAAACTCGGGCACTGTCTGGGAAATACCCTTATTAAAAGGATAATAGCCAGTTGTAGTTACACACCTTATTAAGTCATTAAAACTGAAATGACTAGTAAATAATCTGAATTAGCAAAAACATGCCTAGAGCTATTGTTTTACAAAGGTTTTTTTTTGTTGTTTGTTTTTTTCTAACTTCTTTCTCTATGATAAGTAATGAGACAAACAAATAAACAAACAGACAAAAACATTCCTGCATTTTCCTTATTATCCTTCTTTCCTTTCCCTGGCTTAAGGCCATCCCCTCAGGTGCAGTCTGCAGTTTACAGGTGTTTGTTGCTTCTTTTATGAACATTGGCCTTGACGTTAGCAGGCAAGTGCTATTTTCTTTCAGTAAGTTACAATTAAGTAATCAGGGACAAGAGCAGCCTGTTCTTAATGGGATGATTAAGACCTGTTAAAGTCAACATCTCATTTTTACTATACACATCAAGGCCTTATCTACTGCAGAAGCTTAGACTGTTGTAATGAGATCAACAGTGAGTTTCTTTATCCTAGGCTAACAGTCCTTTTAGAATGAAACTACACACCTACCATCATATCGGTACTGATGTGAATGCAGACTAGGCCTATACAAAAATGTGCAGTGTTCACGTCAAGAAAAATTCATTGGGCTTTGGTAAATATACACGAAGGATAAACTCAAGAAAAAATAATAATTTCTAAATAATTGAAAGAATTGTTTACAGTCACATTTTAGACAACAAGAGTAACATTCTAAATAATTCTTGCTACTCATATGAAAGTTTGGATGGGATCTCCCATAGTTATGATTCTCTTTGAACTTCCTGAAAGACTCCTTATGAAAAGTAAAGCTGAGATTCCTGCCATTTTCTCTTTTATGTAGTTTTATTAAGGTGAGGTCCTTTATATTATTATTGATTCTATTGCTGTTCTAATAAAAGTGCTTAAAAATATGTTCTTCCTCATGAGGTTTCAAGTGCCATATTTACTCAGCCATCTGCCAACAGGTTATGTCAGGCATGGCAAACCAAGCAAACAAGTTCTGTGTCACTTAAAAGTATTCCTATTTGAGGTGAAAATGGTGTCAGCTCCCACTGCTCACTTGAGTTAGTGAGGTTTTTGTTGATATCAGACTCACCTTCCCTTTCAGACGAACGAAGAAACTTAGCTCGTAGTTGATTTTACATTCAGCTATGAACCATTCATCCTGTTGAGAGCTTGTATTTAAAAAGAGTGTTGGGATCTTCAGACAAGAGAAAAAAATGTAGGTGCAGGGTACAGACTTCCAGCCTAGGCAGTATGAAACATCAGTGCAAGGAGGAGCTGGATGTAGCATTGCACTGTAAGGGTACACGGACACTGTGTCCAAGGATATGGTGCTGCAGGTGTTACTGAGATAGCTTTTAACTTACTACTGCCCTAAACAACAGTACCTCTGTTCACACAGGTTTAACCAGCTGAGGGCTTAAAAACACTCTGGAGTACCTTGTAGAATCTATTCCATCACAGTTATCTAACTGATAGTGGCATAACCTGGTTTAAATTTAGCTTAGAGGTACTGCTCTGGACTCTGGTATTTGTGCACTTGGATACCAGGTTTAGAGGAGGGACCTTCCACAGGCAGTGGGCTACCAGACACTTTCTTCTCAGAAAGAGTGGTTAGGCATTGGAATGGGTTTCTCGGAGAGGTGGTGGAGTCACCGTCCTTGGGCGTGTTTAAGGAAAGGTTGGATGTGATACTAAGGGACATGGTTTAGTGGGTGGTATTGGTGGTAGGGGGATGGTTGAACCAGATGTTCTTGGAGGTCTTTTCCGACCTTAATGATTCTATGATGTCTGTGGGACTGCAGCGATTCCTGTACTCTGATGTTATTTAACAAGAACATATTAATACCTCCTTCTGGAAAAATGTATGCTATGATGAACCATTTTACTAGGTTTACAATCCCTTGAGGGATTTTCCATAACATGTTCTTGCAAGAGCTAAAAAAGTAAATTTTTTTAATGGCATTTAACAGAAGTGAAGAGGTGGAGTATGTTGCCTGCTATGCCCAAAAGGCATCGATGGAGACAGATGGTGAGGTGGATTCCCTTTATTTTCACATTATCTTTTGTTCTCTCTGATTACATAGAAAAACGTCCTTTTCCCTAACCATACAATGCACAGAACTTCACATCTGAAAAGTCCCCAGGGCTGTAGAGCAGTGATTCATGGAACTATCATACATATACTGAATTTTGAATGAAACACGTCTCTAAAAAATGGCGAATGTTTCCAAGAGAAACAACAAATGTACAAACAGTAGTAGGTATAAAATTTAACCTAGTCCTTTAGGTTTCACATGAAATTCCATATGAAAAAAAGATGTGGAAAAGTGGAGTATAATGGTACATTTCACACCTCAGTTTAAACCATTGTTTTTCAAAGGAAATGTAACTTGAAACAACGATGTATTTCTTACTAAGTGGAAGCAAGTGTTATGCAAACAGAGTCATGTGTGAATGTAATTCTTATCTTGTTGCCTGGACTACCTGGGGAATAAAATAAAATAAATCCAAATCAAGTTCAGATAGACAATGGAACTCAAACCTCTGGAGAGCGTGGAGCAACGACTGAAAATGGTGTAAATCAGAAGTCAGTTGACTACAGTAGGAAACATTCTCTTGTTGTACACATTCATAGGACTAGAAAATGCACTGTTAAAAGCAATATCCCTACTTCAGCTTTAAGGACTGATTACAGATCAAAGTGCACTCATTATGAATGTGGATGTCATATTTAAATAATCCCTGCTTTACTACCATATAAAGGACTCTCAAAACATTCCCTTTTTACTGCAAAGTAAAACATACTTGGCACCACCGGTCCTCCCCTGCTCTACGTATTGCTCCTAGTAGCAAGTGGTAGATATGAAAAAGTACATATTTAAAAGTTTTTCTCTGTAGCTCATGTCATCTCAAATGAATGTCAGAAAAAGTCCTAGTTACATCATCTGTTTGTTCTGGTTTAGGACAGCTTCTGAGTCTATTGCAATAATTGGACAATATTGTGATCTTAGATAGTCCCATGGATTTAATAAGAGTTTATATGAGGACAGCACCAAGAGTATAACAAAACAGTACCAGTTCTCAGCACTTCACAGGTGCACCTTCCTTTGCCTGAGGTTGGTGTCCCCATTTTTTTGTTGTTGTTGTTTGGTTGGTTTTGTTCATTTGTTTGTTTGTTTTGTATGGCTTTCTTGTCATTTATGTGCAAAGATGCCATCGCATGCAAAGGAGCTCTTGAGGTATAAATCAGAGACTGAGAATGTGTTTTACAAAGATATTGTGATTTTTTTTTTAACAATTTCTATGTTCTTTTAGAAGATATTAAACTTGGACCTGATGTACTATGACATTCTTAGTTTCTGGTGTTTTTTTCTTTGTTTGTCCAGCCTTCACTGCACCGGCACACAGCCTACCTTAACAAGAGGGACGGTTTTGTGTCACACTATATCATGCAATGTTTCACTCCTAAACAACCTAGTCCTGAGATGCAAACAATAGTAGCTGAAGTAATAAAGCTCTTCCTACCAATGTTCTTCCATTTGTTCTCTCTTCTCCAGAAAATGTTCTTCAGTGAAAAAAAGTGGGCTTTGCAATATGTTTTGATGGTGGGTACATTCAGGTCAGGGTGAAGTAAGGCAGGAAACAAATTCTCAGTAGGACCCTTTGGTGAAAGCTCTGTCTTCTGTCATTTCACAGTACAACATGGAGTTGTAGCTCAAACATCATATTTTGGAAGAGGTAATCAGGACTTTTTGTTTGTTCGTTTGTTTTTTTCTTTTTCCCAATTTATAGATATATAATCTTTGAACTTTTGTTGGGCCATTAGCACTTTAAAAGACAATTACCTTAAATCATCCTTTATTATTTATCTTTTTATTCCAAAAGAATATTTGATATGAATACTTTCCTGACATTTGAAGGCTTAGAAATTTTATTTTTCAGTGTCTGGGTTTAGTAGTGCTACCTTTAGTCTACAATGTTTAAGATTTGTAGAGCAGATGTTATTCCACACATTTCAGAATTCCTGTACTACTTTCTACCTTCTAAGTACACCAGGAGAAGTGATCTTCACTGAAACCCTGGAAAGTTTGATCATCTTGACTTCAATTATTCTCTATCATGAGTCTATATCAGGAAAAATGTGACTAGAGTCAATGCAACCATGCATGTGTAAAGACAACATGACAAGAACAAGCATGAGGCTGACCTCCTCTTTCCATCAGTGTAAAGTATAATACTTTCTGTCATCTGTAATTTGAGCTTTGTCTTTTGTTTTGTTCCTTGTGTTTGTCTTAGTTACACTAGGGTAATATAAGCACAAGAATATTTCTCTTGCCACTTGTAAAATGCACAGTGGCGAATATATATTTTATAAACTGAAATCACGAAAGCAGCCAAGCTGAGATTAGTCAAACTTAGTAAGCAAATATTTAGGTAAAACTAAATCTATGGATAATACTAACAATCAGCTCAAGTCATCAGTTCAGAAATAAGGGCTTTGTAATCAGACATGCTTTCATGTCATAATGATAATGAAAGGGAAATTGACATCTTTCAGCCCTTAATATAGCTTGGAACAAATTTACTGGGGGGGGGGGGGGGGGAAGTGACCATTGTTCTTACCTCAGGTTTAGTCCCTAAAGGGGCAAATTTCCCTTCAGTTTTTGAGTTGACAGAGATGCACTCAATATCTCACAGAGTCTACCCTTCACACCTGCTTGGGGTTTATTTCATCCTCCAAAGCATGGATGGCCAACTTTCATATCCTAAAAGCTATTTTTATTCCCAGCCAGGTGTTATGGGGCCAAACAGATATAGACATATTGTTACAGTGCTGCTCCAATTGACCAGACCAAATACAGATCTACACCATCTCCCTCTTACAACATGATATAGGAACAGGCCAATTGCTGACTGGCCAGTGTTCTCCCCAAGCCAGAAAAATGTCCTTACAGGCTGAGTCCGGGCCCTGAGCCATCTGTTGACTAGTTTGGCACAAGGATATTCCAAATCTCTTCCCTTTATTCTTTCTACCTCAAGGATCTAAGTGATTAGATTCCAACCTCCTTTCCAAACCACCATTTTTACAATACTGGCACTGTTTCTGCTAGTGACAGCCCCTTCCTAAAAAATGAGCTTCTTCCTGTAAATTATTCTGAAAGATTCTGTATTACTAATCTGGCGTAGCCCCACTAAACGGCATTACTCTTTGAAACCCTTACTAAGAATTGCTCATCTCATTATTTTCCTCTTTTTTCATGCCAGTGGTTGGGCTTTTTTTTGAGTTTTTCTTTGTTTCAACTGAGTTGATGTTTTAAAAGGATGAGCTAGAAAATGTCTCTCTGAACTATCTCCCTCTCCTAGGAAAAAGGCTAAACATGTTTTTATAATAATTGCTACAAGGTATAGTCTATTTTTTTTTTAATTATACTCATGGTAATTAAAATAACCATTATAAAAATTAACATTGTAATTAAATAGAAGGAAAAAAACTTTAAAGCTGAAGGGTTAGTGTCTGCTTCTAGTTAGATGAGTGGAGGACTGTGTGGCATAACTTCACCAACAGCACTGGTGTTGATTTCAAAGGTATAAATTGGAAGTCAGAGCAGATGTTGGCAAAGTAGGGGACCTTCAACATAAGAATGTGGAAGTCCTTCATGGACAAGACAGCTATCAGATTGCTGATGTGCCTTGCCCCTGCCCACTATGATTTATTTCTCTAACATTCTCTGGTCAAATATATTCATATCTGTAATAAAGTTCTGAATATCGACAAACTGGGGACTCCAGGATTTTCCAGTAGACGTTGTCTTTCTGTAGGAGGCAAATAGGCACACAGTAAAGCTCTGGAATGCATTGTGCACAGTAATGGGCATCATCTCATCAGATGGATGGGCAAGATTTTCCCTTTCCTACTCTAGACATCCCATGATCTTCTGTTCAGGTCACTGCCATTGTTTATTACCTGTACTTGTGGGTCTGTAGCTGCTGCCATTCCTGTATCAGTTAGGAAGATCCTGGAAGAACTGGAAATAGGGTACAGCTTTTAACTGTGCTGGGAACTAACAATCAGGACTACTTCACTACCTCACATGGAGTCCATAAGTCAAATCTGGTTATTTTTCTAAAAGATTTATTCCAGTTTAACCACCCACACCACTGAACTTGATGCAGTGAAAGAGTATGGCTTGTGTTGTACCTCAGGTCAGAGGAGATACCTACACCACTCTCCTTTGGATTTAAGGTTCCATGAATCATACCCAATGCTTTGGTTTATTTCCAAAGAAACTAAGTAAAACAATCAGAGGCAGTCTCCGGACAAAAAAAACTGACTGCTTTGCACCAGTGGAAGTAAATTCATTTAAAATGTGTTTTGACACCTAAGCTGAACATAGAAAAAGAAAGCTTCCCTTTCATTGGTAAGCTCCACCTCACCTGCTTAAAAATATCACCACAGATGAAGTTTCCCTTTTTAACAATAAACTGTTTAGTAAATGTTGGGCTTCAGCTTCTCACCTTTACAGCCAAATCATTAATTATGACTTTTTAGTGCTGTTATTAAGCAGTTCCCCCCTTTCCCTTCAAATTATTTTCTTTTTCTAACAGTGAACCTTCTGTGTCAGTGGCTCGTGGGCTCCAGCAGTTGTAACATGTAAGTAGCATCCACAGATCAAAGGAATTAAAAAAAAATAATAATTAAAAAAAAGGCAATGCAGACAAGACTGGAGGAGACAGTATATGAAAAGGCAAAGCAATGACTCCTCTTTCTTTATTGCTGTTTGTTAGCCATGATGGTTTGCAATGACGGTCACTGGAATATGTTGAAATGTAGAAGCTGAAATCATGAGTTTGTTCAGTGTGAGTAAAGTGAATGGTGAGGCCCTGGCACAGGTTGCCCAGAGAAGCTGTGGATGCCGCATCCCTGGAGATGTTCAAGGCCAGGTTGGATGGGCCTTTGGGCAACCTGGTCTGGTGGGAGGTGTCCCTGCCCATGGCAGGAGGTGATCTTTAAGGTCCCTTCCTACTCATACCATTCTGTGATTCTATGAGGGCTACAGAGCTGACATGTCCAGCGTGAGAACTGAGGCCACTTCTGCCCTTGCTCGTGCATGCACGGAAGCTGACCACTTCCCAGGCTGCCACTTGCATCGTGCTCTTAATCTGATGGGGACATATTCCCATCTCTGCTGAATCCTCAGGGCATCTGGTGAAGGAACTGTCTTTAAATTAGTGCAATGTGATGAGCAGAGCTGAGAGGTCCTCTCATAGCTACATGTAGCATTAAAATTGATATGCATTTTTCCTTGGAAAGTTAATTTTAAACTTTTCTTCCTTCCTTTTATTCTTATTTACTCCCTTATGCAGTTGCTACAGAAGCAGAAATAACCTCAGGCGAAATGAAGCAGAGATCTGCTGCCACCTTCTGCTCACTTGGAAATCCTTCCACATCCCCAGTGCAGAAATAGCACCAAGTCAGCAAAGGAGCATCTCACTGAAAGGTGACAATATCCTGCTGTGATTATAGATGTACATGGTATTAGTTGTAATAAAAAATGCACTAACAGCTTTGGAGAAAATCCAATAATGAGTGAAATATCTAGGAATGGGGTCCCACTTTTGTGCATATAGCATACAAAAGCATTACACACCAAACTGCAGTGAACACACCCAAAGTTACCGGTGAACTTGGTCGGAGTTAGAAATCTAAATATTTATGTATATTTTGCGCCAAACTGGAAACAGACACAGAAACCAGCTTATTCTGAACAATTGCAAGAGTTTTAAACCCCTCACTATTTTCATTTGTTAAGAACATGTCAAATTTGTAGTCCTTAATAGTTGGCATGACTGGAATGGCAAAGAACATGTGTGAATGGAATATTCCTGCTGACAGAGCTTTTAAATTCTCATGAATTCTTCAGCTAGCCCTTGGCTTCTCTGTAATCACTTATTTCAAACCTTGAATTACTCTGGTATGTAAATACTGATAATAACTAAATACACATGTACACGTATAGACCATAATCATCTGCCAGAATATTTTCCTGGATCTTCAACACCAAAGCCCTGACCTTCACCACTTGAAATAAAGGCTCTTTTGTCTGTAGGCAGAAGCCTGAACAGTAATTTTGGCCAGCCACAAGAAAAACAATATTAAGCATTTGCTTTTCAGAGGCATCAATATTGCTAATGATTTCAAACCCTTGACTCAGGCCTTCTGAAACCATTAGACAAGCCTTACCATCAGCAGAGCTTAAGACAATAATAAAGATGTAGGGTTTTTTATTAGTAGCATTTCTCATCTGTTTTTTGAATCTTTATAAACCTGTGTTTTATATTTTCATCAGACACCCTGGCAGAAGATTTTTAGTGGAAATGCAGGCTCTCCTGTGATTACCTGGCTGCAGGACCTGGGTTTGAGGGGTCGGGTGGGGGGTGGGGGAATAACTGAAGAAGAACAAAAACCCCACAAAATGGTAAGTATTGCATTACTCTGAATTCAAAAAGTCAGCAGTGTAAGTTTTTTGCAGCCTGTCAAAATATGCAGAACATTAAGATGTCATTTAGCAGTGGTGCCATCCCCTTATGGGGGTGACAGTATCCCTGTCTCTCTCTGACAGCTCAGGATCACTTTTGCATCCCAAACTGGCCACCAGAGAAGCAAGATGCCACCCGTAAGGTCCCTGCCATCCTCCTGCAAAGCAGCATGCCCCAGCTTCCCTGCTGTGAGCAGGGCTCCCCTTTCTCACAGGACCCTGGGTTTTGGAGACCTCTCGGAGTGCTTTTTGTCTGGATAGCACCACTCTCTGGAAGGAAGTAGGGTGCTGCAGAGGTCACTGCTTGCAGATTACCAGTGTTGGCAGAAAATAAGAGGGGTCATGAGTCCTCCTTTGCATGAAAGCAATGTCAAGGTCCTCAGGAACGGAGGCACAAACTGCCCAGAGGTGTGAACCCAGGGTCTCTCAATTTTTGCTGCAGAGCATATCGGAGCCTGACATTCAGAAAATGCACAGCACCCCCCTCAGCAAATCAAGGACTACGACGAACTCTAAAAGCAGAACTCTGATAGAATTAGTCTCTTCTGAAAAAAAAAAAAAGAAAAAAAAAAAAACAAAACTCAGCAGGAGTTTTTAATCAGGGTCAGACTTGTAACGAAGAGACAAGTAATGATTTCCTATAGTCTGTAAAATACTGATGAGGGTAAAGTAAACATTGCTATTACAGGGTTACAGAGTCAATTTCCTATCACTTTTCACTAGAACTATTGTAGGGAAACATTTGGGCAACCACATGTTGTGCTAAAAAAAGCCCTAAATACTAGCAACATTTCCTTTTTAGGAAAAGAGACTTGTGAACGATTTAAAACCTGATTCAGTAAATTGGGCCCTCTTTTACTCTGAAAAAAAAAGAATGGGGGAGAAAGGGGAGGGTGCCAAAACTATATTGCACATTACCAGATTTCCAGGATTCTGCATTTTCTTACTCATTAAACTTCACATTGAATATGCATCACTTCTCTACACTCAGTTCCAGCCCTAGGGATTGCACAGTCCAAATGTATTTTAATTACATTATTTATTATTTAAATTAATTTAATTACAAAAAATAACAGACTCTGCACATGTTCGAAAATGCCATGCTGTACAACTAAATCTTGAGTAATTGTTAAATTTCTTGCAGGCCTCCTGCTAGGAAGTACTGTTTTTCTTTAAAAGTGAGAACACTATTATATCCGTCAGTGGAAAGTTTACACATTGTATTTCTTCTTTCATATGCCGTTAAACATGAGGCTCTCTCATTTCCCCCTTTCTTCAGAAGGCAGGAGACCCATCTGGTAATATTCTGCAGATCAGCATTTCTTAAGGAGAGTTTGATTTAAGTGGTGGTTTTGTTGAAGGCAACGAAAAAGAAACTTATGAACCTGGGTTACAGCACTGTGTCTTGTGTTGTTATTAAAGTTACTCCATGCTTGTTCCATGACAAAGATAGAGCTGTCTTTAAGCTGCAGAGAATAAGTAAGAGGTGTTCTCTTATTTCTCATCCCACTGCATTTTGGACTTGCCGCAAAGAAAAAAATGTCCAGTGTTTAGATAGCTCTTACCTGACAACGAATTTTGTTCTGAGAATTGGAATCTGATGTGGATAAAATAAGAGCTCCTTCATTCCCTGGTGTTTTGCTAAAGTTTTACAGGAAAAAAAAAAATAAAAATAAAAATCCATTTTCAAGATTGTCTCTTTAGCTCTTTACTTTTGCTTTCAGGCTGGCACTGAGCACACAGGTGTTGAGATACTGTAAGAAGGATATTGCCAACTTTCTTCCCTGGATTCGATTTGGGGATTGAGCCTCCTTTCTGTCTCAGCAGGGAATTCAGAGCAAAATGTGTGAAAACTGGGAATAAAACTTTTCTGGCTGAGAGGATGCAGCTAAGGGAATTTGCTATAGAATAATGTTCCAACAAAGATCAGGAAACTTCTCAAAAGTTTTTTATTGGAAAAGCAAACAAACAAACAAGCAAACAAACAAAAAGTATTGACCAAAAGTCAGGTTCATAATACAGCTATATTCTTCTCTACTCAAACCTTAATTGCTCATAATTACTCCATTCTTCTGTTTCATCTTCAGCAGGAGTTTGATTCTGTAAAACAGAACAATGCATGAAAATCTACTGGAGAATTTCCTGCTGCTGTTGCTTGTGTTTTGTATGGATTTTAGTCAATAGTGATAGACAAAAATTTAAAAGCTCAGTATAGGTATCAGACAGTGAGAATGCTGTACAGGAGATGCCAAGTCAGATCAGCAATCTACATAGTTCATGTTTTGCTTCTAAGAAGGTTAGTGACAGATAATTCAGTCCTGGTCATTTAAGTAATTGCTTCATCTGCAAATATTACCATCTCAGTGCTCAGCATCCAAATGACTAGCAATTATGTTAAACAGTTCTGCTCAAACACTCTGAGGCACTGAAATGCTAAGGTATGCAGTAGTGAAAAATGGACTTTTAATTTTAGTCTGGATTCAGCCAACCTAGCTTTAGGAAATTATCTCAGGTTCAAAATTATAACTATAGTCTGTCTTTATAGTTATTGAAAAGAGAAAAGTGTTTGTAGAAAAGGAGTAATCCCATCTAAGTGTCCAAATCTATAAATAGTCTACCTTGGAAGAGCCTATCTTTCTCTCTCTCTCTGTAAAGAAAGGTCAGCACAACTATTTTCTTGGAATTATGCACAGGCAATTTAGGATTTGTTGTTGTTGTTTCCAACTCAATGAATAGATTTCCATCAGAGACTTAGAAAAAGACTTTGTGAAAGTCCTAAAAAGAGATGTTTATTTTTTACATCCTTTCTCTCCCCTTGGTAGATGAGGGGAGAGCAGGGAATATTGTCTACCTGGACTTCAGCAAGGCTTTTGATACTGTCTTGCATAATATCCTCATAGAGAAGCTGATGAAGTGTGGACTTGATGAGCATGCAGTCAGATGAATTAAAAACTGGCTAAACTACCAGGCCCAGAAAGTGGAACAAAGTCTAGTCAGAAGCTAGTAATGAGCAGTATATGCAAGGAGTCAGCACTGGGGCCTGACTTGTTTAACATCATCATTAATGATGAGGTTGATGGGGCAGAGTGCACTCTCAACAAATTTGTTGATGACACAAAACTGGGAGGAGTGGCTGATATGCCAGAGAGTCATGATGCCACCCAGAGGGATCTCAACAGGCTGGAGAAATGGTTGGACAGCAACCTCATGAAGTTCAAGAAATTGACGTGTGAAGTCATGCACCCGTGGAGGAACAACTCCAGGTAATACGACATACCATACACCACAGAGCTGGAAAGCAACTTGGCAGAAAAGGACCTAGGGGTCCTGGTGGACACCAAGCTGAACATGAGCCAGCAATGTGCCCTTGCTTCAAAACAGGCTAATGGGATCCTGGACTACATTAAGCAAAGCATTGACAGCTGTTGGAGGGAGGTGATCCTTCCCCTCTACCCAGTACTGGTGAGGTCACATCTGGGGTGCTGTGTCCAGTTCTGGGCCCCCCAGTACAAGAGGGACATGGACGTACTGGAAAGAGTCCAGCAGAGCCAGAAAGTTTATTAAGGGACTGGAGCATCTCTATTATGAGGAAAGGCTGAGAAACCTAGGACTGTTTAGTCTAGGGAAGAGAAGGCTCAGGAGAATCTTATCAATGTATATAAATACCTGAAGGGAAGGTCTAAAAAAGATGGAGCCAGGATCTTTTCAGGGTAGCACAATGACAGGACAAGAGGCAATGGGCACAAACTGGAACATAGAAGGTTCCTTCAGAATATAAGGAAATGTTCCTTTTACTATATGAGTGGTTGTGCATTGTCACAGGTTGCCCAGAGTAGTTGTGCAGTCCCTCACCTTGGAGATATTCAATGGTCATCTGAACGCAGTCCTTGCCAATTGAATCTATGCAGCTGGACCAGACGACCTCCAAAAGTCCCTTCCAACCTCAACCATTCTGTGAATCTCTGTCTTTGGTGCTATTGTCAGAGAATTTTAGTTTCAAAATTATAATTATGTAGCTTTTTCTTATTTGATAGATTTTCCTCTCACGTAAACTATCTCAATGTTATTCACAGGTTGAGAAGCTATTTCATATTTACACTGATGATGATGATGGTGATCGATGAGACCAAAGACATTTGTTAGCCGTAATGGACTTGAGCTTTCTGTTTCCCACCTTCTGTTTCAGCTGCTCCTCTTTTCTGTGTTCTTTAAAACCTTATCTATATATTTTTTTCATTTCTTACCCTTTATACCTCCTAAATCTGTCATTCTTTTATATTCACTTTCCATTATTCCTTATCTGAAGAGAGACTGACAGTATGCGACTGCCATTAGCTTTCATTCAGTATTATAGGATGGGTACCTATATGCCTCATGCTGTCAGGGCCAAAACAACATTTATCTGTTTCTGATAGTTTCATCTTCTCTCAAAAAAGACTGTCTTTAGTGGGCACAGCAGAGCTTACAATTTGTAGGCATAGAGGTGAACTTTTAAGATAGTTTAGTCAGAAGCTTCAAGGCAAGGGCCTGAAAACATCTCTCTCATGAAAACACAGCTTTGTGGTTAAACAAGACTTTCCATCCCTGAACACAAATGACATGTAAGAAATTCATCTCTCACCACCAAATTAAACACTTTGCCACCTTTCCATATCTAGCTTTCATAGCTGGGAGCATTGTGAAAACAGGGATGAAACACTTCAAAGTCTGCACGTATATTTTGGGCACTTTTGAACCCAAAATAAAATCCCAACTGTGGACCTTCATGCATCTTATATACTCCTGTTTCTTAGAGATAGGGTACATGCAGATGTGATACTTGATACCTTTGGCTTTTGAGGAGGGTGGCACTGGGGAAGTTACAATGAAGAATAATCTTACCAGATGGATCCATGCTTTAGAGAGAACTGCTCATTTGGCCCTTCTGAATGAGAAATAAAAGGCTGGGGAAAGGGGAGGGGGAATGAATAGAGAGAAAAAGTGATGACTCCACAAAAAATGAGTGGGCTTTGCTGAAAATGAGGTGAGCCTTGGGGCAAAGCAATAATAGAATAGTAACTTAAATTGATAAAATACCTTTCAGCATAGTCTCAAAGCACTGCAGTTATTAAAACCTAATGCCAAATTTAGCACTACAATAAAAAGACAAAACAAAAGCAGTTCCACAATATAGTGAAATACATATAAAATACCAAAAATAGAGTAACTCTAAACCTTGAACAATCTTATTTTCCCCCTAAGTTTGGAAATACGATGTGATTTTCAGGGCATTGAGTACTGAGCTACATTGTTTTACAAAGAGGGCCATAAAGTAAGTAGGTAGTACACTTTTAGGGTGGGGGGAAAACTGTGGGCAAAAAAGCAAACCTACTAATTCTGTCTTGGAAATGGGAATAGATATTTAATGTTGCTCATAGACTTTAATATTTAAGGTGGTCTGAGAGTTTTATCTTAAAGGGAGAGGAAGACAGACAGGTACAAATTGAGTTTTTCATTGCATCAGAAGTTATTGGGCTCAGTGAAAGGATTATTGTGTTAAATACCAGGCCTGGGTTATGCAGGAAATCAGACTATGTGACTGTAATGTTCATTTTTAGTTTTAAGAACATGTTCACCTACCAGTAATTAATGTGATTCATTTATTGTGGTTATAAGTGTAGTTGAGACATAAGGGATTTTTCTTGCAACTGACATCTGGTCTGGTCAACCTATTCTTTTCTTACGATTAATGGAATGAAATAGGCTTCTTCATTCATCATTCACCTGCAACACTATAGGTATCTACATTAGGAGGTAACAAATTATGTCCTAGAAATTCCTGTTTCTCTTCATCAGGTTTACAAGAAGTTTATTAGGAGAATCAAAGATACAGAGCTCTTCATTCACTCAGATGAATTTTACCCTGGACTGGAGCACTGAGGAAAACAGAAATATTTTCAGTTTGTGCAGAAGAAATAGAAGAAGAAGCAGAAAATACTAGCAGAAAATTACCAACCTGGAAGATACAGAATTTGAGACTGTTGTAGGTACTTTTTATATTCCACCAAGCAATAACAGAGTAGTTAATTAACACATCCTCTTCCAGGACATTAGTGTTTGGCATTTTTTCTGTTTGACCTTCATGAAAACAGTTAATCAAACTCGATTAATCAAACTAGAACTGTGTTCAGTTATCAAGATATTTATTTGTGTGTCTTGCAAAGTATTAAAAAAAGATGTATTCTCTCTCTTGCACTCTTCTTCTGTCTTCTCTGTGATTTTTTGCTGAATAGGAAACAAAATCATGGGGAGACTATTGAAGAAGACAGACTATTTTTAAAAACTTTACGTACTGATTTACTCAAAATGAAAAATGCTGTCAAAGTTATACAAAAATGAGCTTTGACTTCATATCATTTGAACAAATATATTGTGACTGCTAAAGCTGAAGAAAAATGCACAACCTGGAACCCCTTAAAATGGATATCCCAGAGAAAATGCACTAGCCCCTTCCTCTCTGGCTTAACATCAGTAATCTGATACCTAAATTGTCAGAGAAATCAAGATTTGATAGGTTTAAAATCAAGTTAGAAGGAACTGGGAATAGGATCAGTAACCTAAAGATACTGATTAAAAGCCACAAATCTATAATTAAGAATGAACTTGGAAAATAAAATCAAGTATGTTTAGAACACAAAGGAAGAAATAGTCAAAAAATTAGCTGTTCCCCACAAAATACAGAGCAGAGATTGATTCAGGTAAATGCTGTAAGTAACCATCCCCTGTTTTCTGCATCTGAAAACAAAAGCAACAGTAAGCACTGTGCTCATACGGGTCTACAGACTGCCTTATTCCACAATCCTTTTCAAGCAGACCCAGGACCATAACAGTAGGATTGATCAAAATAGCAAATTCTGAAAAGGCTTGGAAAGCCTTCCCCGTCAGGGAGGGCATGAAGAATAAGTGCATCATGACCATAGTTTACTATAAGGAAAATAAAGGAACAGAGTGGGAATATAGCCAATCTTGGAATAACAAATGAAACACAGAGGAAATTTCATATTGACACACTTCAAATTTTAATGCATTTTACAAAACAAGAACAGAAACAGCCCCAACCTTGCCCCTCCCCAAAAAAAAACAAAAACAAACAAACAAAAAAAACTGTCAGAAAGTGAAAAGCTTCACCATTTTAGAGAAATGGAAATTTTAAAATCTAAAACAAAGAAGGCATCACAAAATAAGGAAAGGAAAATGAAAAATAAATGTCATAAGTATACATATAACTATATAACTACATATATTAAAACTATATATATACATATACATAAATCAAGCTGTGGTTATATGAAGGAATTTAGGTATAACTGAACAATAATGTGTAAAACAGTTGAAGTATTACTGTCGGTAATGATAATATAAAGGAAATGGTTATGGAAAAGCATAATTATATATCAAAGAAGAAAGGAAAGAAAGATGTGTATAGAGTAACATGGGAAATGAGAAGGAGGATGACCTGAAACATGGAGTATCCTCCCTCCTTTTTCTGCCCAAACACCAATATTTGATTTAATAATATGATCCTGCAGCTTCACCCTGGTGGCAAACTGGAAACCTCCAGACAGGACTTCACAATGGAGGTGAAGGTGGGATGTGTATTCCCCACTGTCATAGTGTGTGAGTGAATTTCTGTGTTGAGGGGAAAAAGACAATAATGTAATGGAAAGGATTATTTGGAGATTCATATGAACGGGAATTTAGACTGAGGAAGCAATGAGGGATGGGGAATAATGTGATGAGACATTTAGCTGTTTTGGACTATAGTTAAGAAAGTTAATTTTAGAAGTAGGTTGTATAAAATGGTGAAGGAGGATGAAAAATGTAAGCTGGGTATAATGACAGACAGAAATAATGAGGAAATGTATTACCTCTTCATTGTAAAACAATTAAATCAGTTTTAAGCTATCCACTTAATATTATAGCTCAATGCTTTATTGGCAAGTGTTGGTCTGACAGGGTTGGAGTTACACTGGAGAAACAAAAAAGCTAAAGGAATATGGGCTGATAAACTGTGGATTTGTGACTCAATAAAAATTGTATATATAAAAGTTAAAGGTCCAAATGATCCTGTCAAGCAAAAGGAGGCTTTACAAGGAATGCAGGTAGATATACCAGGTAATATACTGTAAAAGAAACCCATTTGCAAGAAAGAGATAAAAAATAACTAGGAACAACATGCACACACCCAGCACATTGTTCTCTGCAAGAGCTGACTGAGAAAATGAAAGTCACTTTATCAGCTGAAAGTCACTTTTGTTTTAGGAGACAGTCTGAAAAATGAAGAGGCAGATTAAAGGTCACCTAAAGAGGATTGAAAAATAATAGTTTTCCTATGAGCCATAGGCAGAATCAATTCTTTTCTTTTTTATTGTTGTTAAGCTACCTCAATAAATTCAGGGAGCAGGAGACTGCTGAAATGCCATAAACTTCCCCTTGTAGGCCAAGGAAGTCGAGAACTGGACAAAGGTCAGTGTACAAAGGGTGAGAAAGTGTAAAAAAAAAAAAAAAAGGAGATCTGAACAATATTTGGAAACAAAGGAACTTTAAAATTAGAACTCACATTTACTGTTCACTGCCACAATACAGATTTCAGAATATATAGATATCTTCCCTTTCTTTTTTGCTTTAACAAATCAAGTTCTCTTCAATGATCAGCTAGCTGCCATCATCACTTACACTTGGTGTTAATATGTTGGCAATCAAAAAATAAATGGTACACATGGAGACTGAGCAGAATAATATCCTGCAACCCCATAAATGTACAGGAATTATAAAGGAATCTGTGAAATTTCTAAGAGAAAATGCCAAAGATGAAATAGGTTAAAAAATGCTGTGGGCTTCTGGCAAGCAGTAATGAGAGAAATATTTACTACTGAAGTTTCTCATTTATAAAAAAAAGGGACAAGACTGAAGAAGAGACATTATGTATCAGAATCCTAGAATTAGAGTAAATTTAAGGATAAAGGATTTTTAAAATCCTTAAAATTTAAGGATTAAAATATATATATATATATATATATATTAACTACTGGAATTCAGAAGAATTTGGACTGCCCACAAATTCAGTAAAATGGAACAAACTTAGATACAGTTAAAATGTTACAAAGAAAATGACTAGCAGATCTGTAGCAATAGGGCTTCAAAGAAAATGTCTAGTTTGGCAATCATTTTAATTAGAGATAGTAAGACATTAGCACATAGTTAAAAATAGTTTATTATTTGAACAATTCTGTGAAGGAACTCATATGTTCAAAGTGACAAGTGAGGGAAAGAGGTTGTCTTCGTGTTTTATACCTTCATCAGTTAAAAATAGGAAACAAAATGTCTCTGGAGAACTGTATTACACAGCACACTCTTACTAGAAACCTTAAGAGAAATACATTAACAAAATTTCACAAACTTCCGTGAAAGCTGATCATTTCAGGAACAAATTCTTCCCCTTCCAAGCAAAAAGAGAACCCATCAGAATCTGAAGCTGGAAAAATAAATAAATAAATAAATAAAAATAAAATAGAAAATAACAAATTCCCAAATCAATCAAGCAAGCAGTGAAAGTGTATCTCTCAAGGACTTTCTTTTGGTGAAGAAAAATATTTGATTTAAAAGAATAAATAATTTTTAAAAAAGATTTTGGACATAAACTGAGGACTTAAGGACCACCCCCACCCCCACCCTTTTTTTTTTTTTTTTAAATAGAAAACGTGCTGTTTTTGTGGTAAGGGATGGAAGTCTTCTTGAATATAATAAGATTAATGCATGTTTTAACTACTGTTGTTTGCACTGCACAGGGACTCCTGGGCTTTAAAAATTTTCATATGAATACAATAGTACATGGATCCATGAGGGAATGTGGAGGCAGCTGAATTGGTGCAGGTGTCTGATTCTCTGTAAAGGTCAGCTTATTCTTTAAAACTAATAGCATTGTAAACACGTAAATTTAGTTCTGCTTCTCAATATAAAATAAGCAATGACATGAATACGGGAAAGGTATTTCCTAAATTCTTTTTTTACTTTCAAGGTTGACATTTAAGGATAATAGGCAGGTGGGTCTTTAAAGAGTGGGCATGAATGTCACCAGGAAGTGTGGCCAAACATGACCAAATGTGTGAATATTGCATTATTCTGACTTTCAAAGATAATTTTAATTGTCAGCCTAGTGGACCCTTATTTTGCACAGCTCAGTTGAAGAATTACATAATAAGTGTAGAAAACTTTAATCACAAGTATGGATTGGAGTAGAATGACATGAAGAACTTGGTTTCTTAGGTGTTTGCTAAGAGAAAAAAAAAAATCTGTTCAGTAAAAACTGAAAGCCACTAATTTAGTCAAGTTGTTTGACTATTGCTGAATTAAAAAAAAAAAAAAAAAAAAAAAAAAGATTTGTTAAAAATAATGAATTATTTTCAATAAACTTTTGATGATTCTCACATTGAAATAAAAAGACTCTTTTTTTTCTAATAATTTCTATAAGTATATATATTAAATAATCATATTAAAACTCTTATTGAAACACTCCTATTGAACTATACCAATAACTGAAGAGGAAAAATGTTATGTTCTTTAAGATTTAAGAGAAAGGAGGAAATAGGGAGAATTAAGCAGAAGATGACTGTGGAAGAAAATCTTAGGAAAGTTGCTGAGCTGGAACTGGAGGAAGATTATATATATTTTCTACCTGTTTTACACAGAGAAAATAAAATGAAACAATATGCAGATAGAAGCCGTCTCCAGTAAAGAGTTGTAGAATGTATCTCCTATCAGTAGTGCAAATTTCTGTAATACCTTTGGAGAAAGAAGCACATTTCCTGCCTCTGGTGGTTAGGTTCAGAACTTCTCAGAAACTGGAGAGAAATGACCATTGTAGTGGAGAGCAATATACTTACAGATCTCTGAATCTCTCATCTAAGGAAGTTCACTTTGTGTAGGATAAAAAAGAAAACAACAACAAGAATCAGCTATTGTTCCAGTGAATAGCTTCTTGTAACATGGTGCTTAAAGGTGTAAGGAAATTGTCACCCCTCCCTCTCCTGTTAGTCTTGAAAATATCAGATATCTTGATATTAAAGGAATGATTCTATCAAGGCAAATGCTAGAAGGGGCGCAAAAGTGTCACAGATTTTTAGAAATTTGGAATGTTTTCATGTAGAATGTGAAAGACAAACTAGAGTTTATAATAGCAATATTGGCTGATATAAAGTTTCCCTAGATGATGGATACAATTTAACCTTCACAAAATTTATGAACAATGATTTCTTCTGTTAAATTGTAGCAACTTCAGCCTTATACAATTGGCTAGTTATTTTATGTGATTGTGGAACTGCTGCAGTTTCCTGAGTTGCCTGAATAAAAATGGTCCTTCAGTTTCTTTTCAAGAGATACATGCACCACTCCTGACTACTTTCCGTACAAAACTTGTGTCTGTTCTCTGGAAATTTACACTCCTGTGTTTGTGTAACAACAGAATTAATGACTTCAGTATGGTGGTGGAAGAGTGTTGTTTTCTGTATTTGTTTGTGTTTCTTTTGTTTTGTTTTGTTTTTAATTTGTTTGTTTGTCTTGTTTTTAGTAAAATCTGCTGGTTTTATTTTTTATGATTGTTTCTTCTGAATACTTGTGGAGGTACTGCCAAGATCTTCTGCAGGGAAACACAATTGCTGTTTCTAATGCCCTGCCTCTATGATATTTGATGTTGAACTGTGTTATCTGGCATCCAGACTACAATGGAGAAATGTAAAAGGATGATCGAAAGAGGCTCTTTAAAGGTACAAGATAGATAAATGAGAGAGATAAACTTGCATAGTTAATTGATCACATTGCTTAAGATCTAAGAATAAAGAAAAATTTTCACAGAAAGATTCATTAATAACTCATTTTAAACAAAATACCTTTGACAGGAGGAGGGACACCAATTCCTACAGCATTCTATTCAATTCAAAACTGTGGCCATCAAAAAGTGTCAGAGCATTTTACACCCTTTAATGTGTCCCTCTAAGGTTGGGCAGAAAAAGAAAGAACAACTTTGTTTCCCTAAAACAATCAGGATGTAAACATTTCTTTTTTTCCAGCTCAAATTCAAAGATCTTTCATAAAAAGTTATCCTAAAATATCTAGTGGATAAAGCATACCTTTGACATTTACAGACTGTAGTCTTTCACTGCAGTAGGGATTAGGTGAATGTCCTTAATTTCATTGCATTTTTCTCTCTCATTCTACAATAAGACAGTCCAAGTAGGAATTCACTGTTTTCTGATCTGCTGGCCTTTAAGAGGATCTCAAACTTTCTATTTTTCTGTGTGCTGGAAAGCGAGCTTGTATTTGTTTTACCCTTGTTAACGTCATGCATGTTGCTAAACATCTCCAAGCTAGATCAACAAGCACCTTTCATTCCATTAATCTGGAAGAGAAACCTGAAAGAGCCAAGGATTAAAGAAAAAATGAGCTAATACTAATTTTGTTGGGCTAATATTAATTTTGAGAAAAAGGATATTTTCTGAAGACAAAGTATCCTGAATTTATATATCTTCTGTTTCAGTTTAAGAACCAATACCTGTAATCAGTCTTCTTTTTTGTTTATTGTATATTTTTGACAAAAATACATTAACTATTACCATTTCAGTATTACAATATAGCTACTGAAATTTTCACTTCATTAGTGTTCTATCAAGTAATTATTTACTTGTCTTTTCCCCCTTCAGAAATATACAGAAGGCATAAAAACCATGTGTACTGCATTTCTTAAGCATAAATGTAATGCTTGATGAGTATCAGTGCTCCCAATTTTAACAAAATCATAAGAAAGTTCTTGCAGGAAAGAAAAAATTGTCTCCAAATGGCAACGCAGTGTTAAGAGCACCAAACAATCTACTCTAGAACAAAGAAAGCAGCTGACCAAACTTCAGGTAGTATCAAATTTGATAGAAAATGGTAACACTGAAATAGGGATTCAGAAGGGCCAGTTTGAACTGTTAGAAGGATTGACATAGAAATATTAAAATGTTGGTTGAACACTGGGACTTAAATGACCCATTTCTCCAGTGCAGCAAGTGCCAGTGTCAGTCTCCCAGATGGCACACCTCACCTCTGGTAGTCCTTACTGAATGCTGGTCCACACTTTGTGTGAGCAAGAGCTGGGTGGGTTACTAGGTCATGATTGCTTCGCTCAAACATCACGAGTCCTATTTCAGCCAGTCTTCATTTTCTTATTCCCTGCTATCCACCTTCTAATGCAACATGCACCAAGGGGGCCTTTAGAGGGCCCTAGAACATCTCAGAGCAGTTTGTCATTATGGGACAGCAAGAGAAAGCTGCCACTTGTTTTTACCTTTCAGAAGCTGTGTAACTCACCACAGCTTGTAAGCATGCATCTTCTCACTCTTCCCCCATCAGATAAAGGTTCCGATGCTGACATCTGTATCCATGAGGATTTCTAACTCAGTTTCCCTCACTGTAAAATAATAGGATCCATTTTCATCTCCCCTCTCTCCTGCACAACAGTGGTTTTTACTGAGATCGGAGACGCCAATACAAGCCTAATAAACATTGGTAGCACTGGAGCCTAATTTTTCCTGAATGACTCCTTATTTAGTTGGATTCCTTTGTCACATCATCCATCACAACCATTGGTTTTAGCCTGTTGCTGTGATTCGGTTACATTCAATGCAGCAGTTCAGCTAATTATGTGGCCTTGTACACACAGCAAAAGTTTTGTCTTGTTTTCTGTTTGCTGAGTTAAAATTTTATGACTAAGCACCAATGACCATCACTATACAGCCTCCTGACAGAGAGGAAAATAATCGCTTACACCATGTCACATTAGAAATGGAGGTCATTCAAAGGAAATACACCACAGCTGAGAATTGCTAAATGGGCTTGTTTACAGGGTGAAACTTCATATAAAGCAGAAGTACCTATTTTACAAATATGAAGCAATAACAAAAAATAAACTAAAAACCAAAACAAAGTTCCCCCCTGCATACCACTTGGCAATTTGCTTTGGCACTAACTTGCTTAATCAGGAAGCTCAATAAAAAAAATGTTCATTTTATGCTAGAAAATCAGCATATCTGTCATTCCATGTTGCAGCCTTTCCCCATTTCAGCCAACACTGGCCTTTGTCAGGCTTATATAGTATTGAATTTATTTTGACAAAGTCTAATGCCTTCTGAACCACTAGGGGTACTTGGCCACTAATACCCAAAGTAATAAAGGCTGTTCTTTGGCATAGAGTGTGTGATAATTATTAAGCTTGAGGACTAACCAATAAGTTACTAGATTAAATGAAACTCTGTATATATAATGTGCATACACACCCACACACATATATTCAAACATGCACTCATACATACATTTACATATAGACAAGAGTATATTCATTTCCTCCCAAGGAAAAGTAGAACTCATACTAAATATTTTTTTTTCTATACGTGGCTAAATTAGGTTAGCAGAGAAATTGGTTTCATTTGCAGCAATCTTACTGAAATATTACAACAAGCTACTTCAGGTATAAACAACTCCAGAAGAGCATACTTACAAGGAATATTTTAACTAGTGGATTTCTCAAATGTTTCAAGGCACCTGAATTTCTCAAATGTTTCAAGGCACCTCAAATTTAAGGCACCTGAATTAGTGAGGCGACTTTGAAGTGGGCTTTCAGAAGAGTTTGCCAGCTTCACCCTCTAAAATAGTTTTGTCACACCCAGGAAATACATACCTTATGTTTAGATACTTACTCATAATAGCAAATTTGATCCCACTGCATTTTGGAGATAATATTATGTATATTGACAATAGGGGAAGCACCTCAGAAATGGAAAAAATATATATATAAAAAAAGAATTAAAAAAAACATTTGCCCACAGTATTTAGTGCTGAAATTGTACCATCTACTTGTACGATGACCCTCTTGTGCACTCTCATCTACATGAATTTTTTTATTCAGCTGAGAAATATAATGATTTCTCTGGCAAGGTAATCTAGCCCTTATTCAAAGGAAGATAAGATGACCTTCTGACCTTAACCCTGTCTCTTCCAACTAGCATGAAGGTAAATATCCAGATGCCACCCAGACATTGCAAGCTTAACGCTGAAAGGGATGATGAGTTCCTTCAGCCCCTGTGGAGGAGCGGATGAGAGCCAACTGATGCTATCTGCAGTGAAGCCAATGGCAATTTCTTTTTACTGATTGTAGTGAGCTTCGAACCAACTTGTTTGACAACTTTCAGGCAGAGTTTTGAAATACAGTTAACCTAGCAGAAATGTAATCATAAGGAAGCTTGGCAAAGCAATCAGCTACTGAGACACTGGAAGAATAACCATATCCATTTGGAAGACCTTGTATCTGCCTGATAGCTGGTGTACAATGTACCTCAAGGCTTCTGTGCTGTTTCACAACATATCCCATGTGGACCTCACAGTAACAAAATTACAAACTTCTACCACCTTTTTCCTGGAATCTTGTATTTTCAGTCACTTGGAGGTCTGCTAGCCTTTTTCTTGCCTTGTGCTGTCCAGGCTTTTGCTCCTCTTCTGTCAGAATTTTGGGCAAGTCTGATGAAGAGAATCACTGTAAAAAATAGCTTTATTCAAATAGTTGAATAGAAAATAGAACAATCTTTTCTGCTTCTGACCTATGAAAATGCCTTGAAATTCTAAATAAACTATTATTATACCTAAGAAACAATTATTAACTTATTTGGGCAAAGAGGAAAATTAATTCATATATGCTCAAGCTACAAAAATCTGGAAAACATCTTTGCAAATTTTGATAGGATGTTGGCTTCTCTGATCTCTGAAAACAAGGTGCATATGCTTGTGAAAATAAGGCTCATACAAACTCCAGCACTGGGGACTCTTTACCTGCATTTTCCATAGAGTTATGTTCAAGGCCTGCAGCAGCACTTTCTGCACACCAGTTCTGTTCACCTTGCTCAGCTTCTTAGGAATATAAATATTTCTTGGACTCCACTGTTACTTGCAATTCATGTCTGATCTGTGCTTCATTTCACTCACAAAGCAGTCAATAACAATGCAAGAAAATGTTCATACATTTCAATGCATGTTCATAGATAGCATTTTCAAAGGTGTCCAAGTGGTAAGAATCACAGAATCACAGAATCATCTAGGTTGGAAGAGACCTCCAAGATCAGCGAGTCCAACCTCTGACCTAACACTAACAAGTCCTCCACTAAACCATATCACTAAGATCTAAATCTAAACGTCTTTTAAAGACCTTCAGGGATGGTGACTCAGCCACTTCCCTGGGCAGCCTGTTCCAATGCCTAACAACCCTTTCAGTAAAGAAGTTCTTCCTAGTCCTTGTTGTTCTCCCACAAATTTACTAGATTATACCGGATAAAAAATTAGGGAACTCCAGCATTTCTTAAACTGGGACATAGCAACTTCCCACCTGTAGCATTCAGCTAGTTATTTCATAATCTAAATGTACATTTATCACCCCACAATATACTTATTAAAGAAATGCTAGGATTACCAAGTGACAATGCAATGAGAGGAAGAGAATTACAGTGGCTTCTGTGCATGTGCATACATTATTATGTAGTCTTTAATTATACAGCCATGTCCACCCACAGGACCACTGCCTCATTCAGCGTACAAGAGAGACTGTGCTCACAAAATGAGCAGCCATACAGTATTTCATTTTCTTCTTGTCATTTAATATATGGCCCCATGCCTAATTTTCTTCACACCATCCAAACCTTGCACTGAATATGTAATTATTCATTTCCTAATGGGTTTTTCCCTGATGCTTTTTTTTTCATAGTATCCTAGTTATTAACAGAAATTAATGAATTTATCTTCATAATGTCCCTGTGGTATCATTCTCCCCATTTTACAGATAGAGAATTTTCAAAAGTGCCAGCTAATTTGGGGTGGTAATTTGAGATGCCTGAGGTCTGATTTCTCAGAGTGTACAATAGTATGTATGCTCAGAGTAGTGTTCCTATTTATCTTAGTGACTGCTGTGAAAGCTCAGCCATTTTTCAAAAAAGATTGCAGAATCTCAAGCTGTATATCCAAAACATCAGAAAATAGAGAATTTATATGATTTTTTCTAGAAAGTCTGTGACAACGACAGGATAAAATCTGGTTTTCCTGTAAGTCAGCTACTTTTACGATAATCCTTTTTGTTCATCTGCCTCATGCAATGTCCATCACCGTAGTATCTAGTGATCTCCAGTCATGACACAAAACTGATTCACTCTTAAGAACTGTTCATCTCGTATTTTTAATGAAGTGGGAGTCTTGTGATCTTTCATTTCAATCCTCAGGCATAACGCATACATATGGTGATGAATTAAACTTAACTGTATTTGGATATTTTCTAATTTTGGACTACTGTGCAGTTTTGCAGTTTAAAGATTCTTTCAGTGTAGCCTTTTGACTTAAAATTAAATGAATTGAATATCAAGGATATGGGCAAAAACCTTGACAAGCACCCATAGATGCACATTTGCCCACACAAACAAACTCAATGAAGCAGAACTGAGGTTTTAAGGCGTGCAGAGTAGGTATTTTGTTTGTTTTGTTGTTGTAGTTGTTTGTTGTTTTTTAATTCGAAGTATGGTGGAAACTGGAAAAAGGAGGAAGCAATTGCTGTGTGGACCTCCCACTAGAGGGAGGTGGAGGCACACTGTTGAACAGTGGCTTTGGAGCCTCATAACGGCAGATATATCGAGATTCAAAAACTGTTGATTTTACACAAGTGAAATGAATAAGAGGTGTGAATGTATTGAAAGAGCATCAGGAAAGCTGTGTCACTCTTGTTTTCCCAATTTTCTATGCACATTTAGTATATGTTCTTGATCAAAGCACAGCTTTATAGTAGCCTCATCTTTCTTTCATTGTATATATCTGTACCCAGCTCTTCTGTACCCATAGTCCTAAGGGAAATGTGTCCTAAAAGCTATAGTATATTCTGTGTTCCTACTCCTCCCTATCTCCATGTCTTCCTTTATTTTCTTTCTCCTCTCTTGTCTTGTCTTAAAACTTTTTTCTCACTATCATTTTCTGCTCTTAATGTTCCTCCTTAACACTTTTACATCTCTCCAGCATTCAGCTCTATACACAGGTATAGGCTGGGAGACGAGTGGCTGGGGAGCAGCTCAGCAGAAGGGAGCTGGGAGTGCTGTTGACAGCACGCTCAGCATGAGCCAGCAGCATGCCCTGGCAGCCTCGAGTGCACTTTGGGGTGCCTCTTATACATTTTGGGGTGCATTAAACACAGTACAGCAAGCCGATCAAAAGAGGTGATTCTTCTACTGGATTTATCATTGGTGTGAGTTCACTTTGGATATTGTGTGCAGTTCAGGGCACCACAACACAAAAAGGATGTTAAGGTACTTGAAAGCATCCAGAGCAGGGCAGAAAAGCTGGTAAAAGGGCTGGAAGGCACGTCCTGTGAAGAGAGGCTGAGGGCATTTGCGTTGTCCAGTCTGGAGAAAGGAGGCTTAGAAGTGACCTCAGCGCTCTCTGCAGCATCCTGAGGAGGTGCCGAGGGAGGTGCTGGTCTCTGCTCCCTGGGCACCTGTGACAGGACACATGGGAAGGACACAGAGCTGTGCCAGTGAAGGATCAGGCTGGGCATTAGGAAAAAAGTCCTTATTGTCAAACACTGGAACAGGCTTCCTAGAGAGGTGGTTGCTGCCCGGTGCCTGTCAGTGATCAAGAGGCATTTGGACAATGCCCTCAGTAATGTGCTTTAACTTCTGGTTAGCCCTGAAGGGGTCAGGCAGTTGGATATGATCATCTTTGTAGGACCCTTCCAGCTGAACTAAATATTATAAGTCCTGACACCTTTATCTTCACCATGTTTTTCAAACACTCCTCCATCCCACCTTCCCACTCCTCTCCCCATTTCCTACTCCACTTCCAATTGCAGCTCTTCCCCAGCGTGCGGCAGGTACAGAGTGCGGGCTCAGAGTGGGCGCTCACAAGACCTATGGCCATCACCAGCAGAGCATGCAATTCTAGTCTTGGAACGGAGCTGCCCAAAGAGTGGCAGCCATGTGGTCAGGCAGGATTTCATTTAGTCATGAGACTGACAAAGCTTTACATGAGGTTTTTGAGAGGTATGAGGAATATGGTTTTTGAAAGGCTTATAACTTGGACAGATTTGGGCAAATTTACAAAGTGCAAGGCATGTTCTTTATATGAATGTGAACCTTTATGCCAAAAATGGAGAAACGAGAATATTTCCAAAGCAGATCTCTCTCTCTCTCTCTGGATCTAAATATTATTTTATGTAGTATCAGTCACAGAAGTAGCTACACCATTTATACTTACCAGCAAACCTCTGCTACTCAAAAACCTTAAAAAACAAACAAACAAACAACAACAACAACAACAACAAACATCCTTTAGGTTTTTCAGCAATATAGTTGAAGTTTGCAGAACTATAAACAGCTAGTGAGTTTTAAACTGTGTAGTGATGTGAATGTTAGCTAACATCATATCTGTTGTATACCTCCTGCACTATAAACACTCTCTAAACATTGCCAGAGCTCCATGAGAAACTAGATAAGAATATCTGATCATATTTTGTGTAGTTACAGCAAGCCATGAAATAGTATTGTTGACAAATATTTGCTTAAATAAGTGCTCAATGAGGATTTATCTATTGATGACGTGCTCTTAATCCCTGTGTTTAAAGTTGTGTTTGGCAAAATCCTCTATGCCCTCATGTCCCCCTTCACCTTCTCAAACACTTGTACCCTCCACAACAACATCATAAACTATGTTTTTTCCTCTGTCGCAGCAACATGATAAGCTAGGTGAAGTCATATAATCAACATAGGAATGTGGCACTTATAACCAGGATACACTTCTGTAAAAACAAGACCTATCATGCAAGTTACACTGAATGTTTTATATACTCATTGATCTTACTTTTGGCCAGAAATTTTTTAATGTTTGAAAGATATTCCAGCTCTGAAGTTACGAAGCTAATTTTAGATAACCAAATAAAAATATAGACTCATAAAAGTACATATTCAGCTTTTAAACATTTCTGAGTAGCTACAAAAGATTTGAAAGAATAAATTATTCAGATTAAAAATATATATATATATTTTTTTAATAAACCAGACGAGAACAGTTCTGCCTCAAAGGAGTACAAGTAGAAACAATATGGAATGTCTCAACCCATATTAAAAATATTCATATTTGGTATGTTTTCATTTACTATTATTTATTTTCTTCTTGCAAAGAATTGTATTAAATTATAATAGTATCTTATTTCTTGAAATCAAAAGAATCTGCATTGAATATTTCATAGGGACAATTGTCCGTGTGGTCTCATATTATCTTAATGGAACATCAAAGCTTGTTTTAGATTTCTACTAGTACACCCCTGGGCATATCCCATGCTCACATGGAAGCTATTGGTTGAGATTCGGGGCTGACTTTCATGTGGGGAGACAAGAAAAAGTCTATCTCATACCTATAAATGGACCACCAGCGAATGCTTTGAAGATAGGACGGAGGCAAAATGCACTCTATGTGTAAATGATTATTTAGGAACCTCTTCCATGTGGTTGTTGAGAAGAAGTTTGTTTCTAATGGTCAAACTTGATGACAGACCTGGTGAAGTTCGATATTTCCATACACTTCCTTTGCTGTTTTCCTGTGAGTGTAGGCATGTTTTGGAAGTCTTTTTATTGAGGAGCTGTTAGCTTATTTGTTTATATAGAATCATAGAATCATTAGGGTTGGAAAAGACCTCCAAGATCATCTGGTCCAACCATCCCCCTACCACTAATGTCACCCACTAAACCATGTCCCTAAACACCACGTCCAACCTTTCTTTGAACGCCCCCAGGGATAGTGACTCCACCAACTCCCTGGGCAACCCGTTCCAATGCCTAACTGCTCTTTCTGAGAAGAAATGTCTCCTAATTTCCAACCTGAACCTCTCCTGGTGCAACTTGAGGGCTTTCCCTGTAGTCCTGTTACTAGTTACCTGTGAGAAGAGGCCAACCCCCAGCTCCCCACACCTTCCTTTCAGGTAGTTGTAGAGAGCAATAAGGTCTCCTCTGAGCCTTCTCTTCTCCAGACTAACATGACAGTGTGGGATTCTGATCTCTCAAAAGCAAAACATACAAGCACCACAACAACAGCTGCATTCTTGGACATTTGGGTAAGGTTTATACCTTCCAAGCTCATCCATGTAAAAGTTACTGGTTTAGTCTGAGCTGGCTGCCTTAGCTTCACTCCAATCAGTGCAGAGAAACATGAAACCCCAAAAGTTATTCAAACTTACTTAGATATCTCAGATGGGTTTAACTGCTATACCACGATGCCGTTGGCTTTCCACAGGGAGATGCAAAACTATTTGTTTGAGTGGATGACACATCTAACATTTAGTCAGTTGGAAGTCAGCAAGCTAAAAGTCATTCTTTCATATCAATTTGCTTTTGGAGACACTGCTAAGAATGTCACAGTGTTTGCCTAAAATATTGTTCCTAGATATCAAGGAGCAAAATCTCACTCAAAAAGACATCTTATTGAAGCTCATGAACTATTACTGATGTTTATTATACTTTAGTTAGATTACTTGCTCCTTGCTCTGTATTACTAGCCCTGCTACTCTGTAGGCTGAACAGGTCAAACTCTACCTGGATAGTTAAATAAGAGGTGTGGGTTAAATTAATTGACTTTGCAGAGATTTGGAGTACAATGGAAATGTGGGGTGATTACTTCTGTCTAAACCACACATTGCCAGTGGAGATCTGGTTGATAAATTCCACGGAGTCTGGAGGGCTATTCAGCTCACGCTAAAATAAACGCCTAAATTGGGTGATCTAAGTAGCTACTCTAGATATCCACTGACTGTAGAAGGAACTCAGATACTTAAATTTGCATTTAAGGTGAAGGGTCTAATGTACTTTAGCTGCATGACTTTTGAGATGTCTTCTGGTATCAGAGTAAACCACAGGTGTGGGTCAGTTACAATCCAGGGTCTATGGGAGAGATGTGAAGTCTCTTGTGACAGCTGGAGGCCAGGCATTACAGGTGCATCTCAGGTGATGGATGACGTCCACCCATCTGTGGACAAAACTGAAGCCAGACCCCACATTCAAGGGACTACATTTAGATACCTACAGTTTGGGGCTGAATGACCTAGCCTGCCACCTGGCATTAGGAACAAACTTCCCTTGTCTGTCATATAATTGTTGATTCTGGAGGTGTATAGATCCTCTGTAACACCAAGGCGTCTCTGAGAAAGAATACAACATAAAAAGGGACCTCAGGTAGCTCTCATCCCATCTCAGTTTAAGTGTTTACAGTGTGCATGCTCACCTCTGAGTTCATCTTCCTGAGCCTATGTTAATGTCAGCTGAGAGAGGGAGAGCTCAGGTGTATAATTCACCTGACCTACTTTTGATGTTTTCTTTAGGATGAAATGAATAGTTCCCTAAAAGTGCTGTTTTCTCTGTATTGACTATGAAGGGGGGTTGGAAACTGAGTGATTAGCTGAGAGGTAACATCTACATTGCAACTGGCCACAATTGGTGGTAAAATCACAGCTGTTCTGACCAGCACCCATTCTGCAGCACTCTGCAAAAGATTTCCGAAACAAAACCTGCTTTATGGTAGCATCACTAATCCTGAAAGTGGAAAAGGAATGTTATGACAGCTGCCCTTTTGCTGTAGCTAAAAGTTATGGTATCAGCTCAGCAGAAAAACTGAGTTTGCTGTATTCATCCAGTTCCAGGAGGGAACTTCTTCAGGGATGAAATTGTAATGTATAATTCATGCAATAATTTCTACCTTTCATCACTACTTATTCAGGAAGCTGCCACTTTCTTCCTTGGTTGTGGGATCACTAATATGAATAAGAGTAACCTAGAGAGCCTTTGTAATTTTTCTCAATTGGATTTTTGAAACTCATGTTCACATGATAGCAGCTTCTAATGAGCAAGAAATCTGGTTGCTCATTTTAAGGTGTTCTGTGAGACCAATGGATGTACATAGGGACATATGAACCATATGCCTCACCACAATGTATGGAAAACTACCTTCAACCTCTAGCGTTTAGAGACAAACTGAAATAAAAGAATTATTATACTGAGTCAAACTGAAGGGGTACTCTATTAACATTAATTCTTCAATCTGAATTTAGAATACACAGTGTAAATTTAATTTTATATTCTTTTCTAATTTTTAAAACTAACCACTCTAATCCCAGATACTATGATAATATCAGTGAGACATCTTTAGTGGAGACTTTGAAAAAGAAGGCATTTACTGGGAATTCAGAAGCAAAAAATGTTCTCTTGCAATACAATGTAGGGGGAAGAACAGCAAGCAAAAATTATTCCCACTTTGTGAGACAGCACTGATGTAGAAATAACACTAGATAAAAACTGAGAACTCCTCTTATTTGTAAACACCTGAAAGATTATTTTGGCCTTATTTTTTCAATATTTGTAATGTTTGGATTTGATATTTGTAATGTTTGCACTTGAAATCTTGTTTCACATGTTATAGCTCAAATATAGTATTAAGCCAGGCAGAAATTGAAAGATAATGCTCTTGTGTACAGATCTCATTGAGCTGTAAACATGAACAGAATGAAAGATTTTCTCACTGAAGATTTCAGTGCACTTGATGGGCTTGTTGAACCAGGAAGAACCATCTTTTTGGAGTAAGTTCTGAGGGAAAACATCCCGAGTTATTTTGGAGGTTGGATTTGGTAGAAGAAGTACAGACTGCTTTAAGATATTCTTATCATGCAACCAGGTTCTATTTTAAGATATGAAATATGCATATTGGTTACTGAAATAATGCTTTATGCAATTTGTAGTGTTCACCAGAAACCTATAGAAATCAAATTACCTCTTTATGTACATCAAACTTTGCAATTTGCAGTGTTGTTTTTTTCTGACCAGCAGAGCTATTATTCTTTGACCTTAGCTGTCTTCCATTTTTAAATTCCTCTGTGGTATGACATGTATACTCTTGTCCTCTAGTCTATTAAGACCCTTTAAAGATTCTTACACTTATAAAGTTAATGTGCTGAAGCAATGAACTGAAATTCTATGTGAAATAACAGAGGACATTTTGATAATGATATTTTTTCCAAAATACCCAAAGGCAATTGACTGTATTGTCAACTACGAGGACAGAAACACATCTGATACTACTAAGATACCTTCTGTGTTGGTGTGTGGTCTGATAGCTTATCTGTATCTTAGAGGACACATTTTTATTAGATTTGCTGAATCGTTTTGCCCTTCAGGCTGACTTTGTTTGCAAAGTTTCTTCCTCATCTTCAAAGATGGAGTTGCAAACCCGTATGTAAATGCTAATAGAATGTGTGCATGACATCAGTGCATTCGTATTCCTTCTTCAACTCTTGATTCTTTTAGAGCCCTGAGAGTAAAATCACATCAAGCTATCAGAAAAGTTCATTTTCTATTGTCTAAGTTTACTATGGCTTGTGTGCTATCCTCACCTCCCTTCCTGCTTCTGTTTTAGCTCAGATTTTTGCCATCTGTAACACATGCTGCCTATAATTCTGTGTGTTCTGCATTGTCTCTAGTCCAACAGTGTCCCATGCTCAATTGTCTCTTAAATACTGTCTTACTAACCATGATAAAAAATAATTTATTATACTATTGTTATAGCAATGGGTGTCATCAACTACCACACTCCACAATGTACCATTTCCTACATCAATACAGGTCAAAAGAGCAGATGAGCCACACATTTTGCATTTACATAGAAGAAAAGTGCAAAATAATTTGTTTATCTTTATACGGTGACCTCAGCAAGCTAGAGAAATGGAGTGACAAAAACTCAAGAAGTTCAGCAAAGGGAAATGCAAAGTCCCATACCTGGGGAGGGACGACCCCAGGCACCAGCTTGTGCCTAGCCACCTTGAGAACAGTTCTACAGCAAATGCAAAGCCAGTGGACAAGAGGTTAACCATGAGCCAGCAATTCACCCTAGCTGCAAAGGAGGCCAGTGGTCCCCTGGGCTACATGAGGGAGAGCTTTGTCAGCAGGCCGAGGGGTGTGATTCTTACCCTCTATTCAGCCCTGGTGAGACACCTCTGGAGTGTTGGATCCAGTGCAAGACTCCACAGTGCAAGAGAGACATGGGCATACTAGGGAGGGTCCAACAAAGGACCACAAAGATGATCAAGGGACTGGAGCACCTTTCATACAGGGAGAGGCTGAGATTGCTGGCACTGTTCAGCCTGGAGGGAAGGCTCGGGGGGACCTTACATTGTGTATAAATACCTGAAAGGAGGCAGTAAAGAGGATGGAGCCAGACTCTGCTCAGTGGTGCCCAGTGACAGGACAATAGGCAATTGGCACAAAATGAAACACAGCAAATTCCATTTAAAACAATTATATCATGAAAATTTCATGGTGGGGATGGTCAAACAGAGGGACAGGTTGCCCAGAGAGGCTGTGGAGTATCCTTGGAGATGCTCAAAATCTGACTGGATGTGGTCCTGGGAAACCTGCTGTGGGTGATCCCGCTCTGGGTTGAATTAGATGACTTCCAGAGGTGCTTTCTAGCCTCAGCCATTCCATGATTCGGTGTAGATCTGTAGTTGATCTTCTACCTAAGCAAGGCCGTAAGTCTTGAAAACAGATTATTTACCTTTTTGCAACAGGAACAAGAAAGGAAAAGGAACATACCCTTTTATTTATTTATTTTTCAGCTTTTGTTATTCTCTAGGAATGACTGTCTGTCTTTAAGTGTCTTTCCTAAACAACACCTGGAAGTCTGGAATAAAATTTGAATTGTAAGCTAATGGAGGATGTCTGTATTGCACTGCTTATAAATTTTCTGATTCTGTGGTAGAGTTAATGTACTTGCAGTAAAAAATCACAGAGGCTCATATAAGAAAGATTATTAGCCATCATGTTTAAAAGTCTCCTTCCAATCAGATTGCTCTTCCTTTTCTTAAAATAGACATTTCATTTTTCTATGAATTTCCCTGTAGTGCTATAAGCAACAGTGGAACAAAAGGTCATGTAAGTTCTCTGTCTTTCAACTCCTTTGCTTTCTCATCTTCAAAGGGCACTAAACACAAAATGGATATTCTTTCAACATTCAACAAATATCACATTCTGCCCACTGCCCAGCAGAATATGCAGAAATGCTGCCAAGTTCTCAAGTTCTTCCTTGACATACAACAGAGTCCATTAGTATTAAGGTAGTTTTCTGGGCATGCTGCAATATTTCTTTGCTTGGTTTCTTTAAAGATGCTTTCACATCAAAACAAATGGTTGTGGAAGTGGCTGATACATAACATTTGAGGTAAAATCATGCTATTTGAAACACATCACTCAGTTCTCTGATCTTTGTTTCTTTAAGCTATAATGCTTCGACACACCTATTTTCTCCCCATTTCTTTGAGTTCACTGCTGATAACAGCCCTCCCACTGAGTCCCATGCTAGTAGAAGAAGCACCTCAGCCAGGATGTAAGTTCTGAAAACAATTCTGATTTGACTGATTTTAACCTAAGATGTGAAGTGACAGCACAGTTGTGAGTTTAATCAAAATTAAGGGGAAATACATACTCTCTTCTGTCTGCCTCTTTTACCTCTTGTTTTCAATCTACACCATACTAACGATGCTACCTGTTTTAGTCCACAAGGGTGGCAACCCTCTGAGACTTTTCTGATGTGGAGATCTTCTCCAGTACCTGGGTGTTCAAATCCTTTACATTGTTGATTGTGATCTAGCACCTTCTGCAAAATAGCATGCAAGAGACATGAGACATTTGCACGCACTGAGATGCCATGAGCGATAACTCCACTCAACCATCTGCTAGACCCTTTGTTTACTGATATTCTTTGTACTGAAGTTCAAATATTTTGGAATGAATGGGGAAAAAATTGCACAAGAAGCCCCCCATCTCAGCTTTAATATTTTTATGAACAACATCTGCAGAACACGATATGAAGCAAAAACATCTGTTTCCAGTGGCTTGGTTGTATTAAGCCTTTCTAATGACTCATAAGCAAACCTGAAGCCAGGCTGTTTAACATGTTTTCTTCCTTTTTAATATGTAAAAAACCCTGGGGTAACTCAATACATAGAGGTAAGATACTAAGAGGCAGAACACATATTAGTAGATTGACCTACAGTAAACTTGCTTCAGCTTTAGAGCTTCTGGATGAATCGTTTGGATGGAAATGAAGATGGAGGTCTTGGCTACATAATGAGGCAGAAAGCCCCCAGAATTTCCATTTTCCACTGGTAACACCTTTGCTCATGGCAAAATTTGCTGCAAAGTAGAAGGAGTCTTTTGAATATATATATTAGTTTAATGTGTTCTATGGCAATTTAGTGCACTGTAAATATGACTAGTTGCCTAGCAGACCAGTGTGCCTGGTTCTGCTGGCCTACTCTATATCTCCCCCAGAAACCCATCAGATGCTTGGTAACGTTTCTATGACCTGGTGAAAGCCTGTGGTGTCCTATTGCCTCTACGAATGCATTTAAGAGGTGGTAGAAATAATATTTGGAAATCCATCCTTTAGAATTTCAGATGAAAAGCTTTATTTACTGTTATTGTTGGCCAAACATTGTTTTAATATTTAGGCCTCTTGTGTAGGCAACATTTCTGAATGACTTCAGTGGGTGAGTGATACTTGAACTCATGATCTGGCTAGCAGTGGCATTATATTAGAGAGAGTTTTGCAAACTGGGGAGGTGCCTCCCTTTACTCAGATAAAGAAGTCCCCACCCTGTGATTTATATAGTTGAAAGCATTAAAGCATTTTAGAGACCATTGTGCTTCACTGTGCACATTTTACAGAGTTCTCACCTTCAAGGCCTAAAGAATGTGAGGTGAGAGAAAGGGAGGGTCGATATTTTTCCATCTTCTCCACTGGAGAGGGTGGGAATTGATCCTCTTCTTCTCCTCTCCATGACCCTATAGCTCAGCCATTAGAGGACTCACAGGGTGTGTAGAAGTCAGGTCCTAATTGCTCTTTGTTTTAGTAAGGACCTCCTATACTCATTAAAAAAAAACTGTATGTGCATGTGTGCCATTTTCACTCATCTTCACCACATCTCTTGGCTGACCATGCCAAGATACAGTAAGGCAGATCACAGAATCATAGAATATCCCAAGTTGGAAGGGACCCACAAAGATCATCAAGTCCAGCTCCTGGTTCTTCACTGAACCATCCCAAAACCAAATCCTATATCTAAGAGAATTGTCCAAACACTTCTTGAATACCAACAGGCTTGGTGCCATGACTACTTCTCTGGGGAGCCTGTTCCAGTGCCTGACCTCCCTCTCCATCTTACTGTTGTTAAGCTCTTCCCAGGTGTTCTAATGGAGTCATATGGGAGTCTAAGAGACTTTCTAAGGGAGTCATATTCCTTGTATTCATGTCCAAGCTTCTGCAATTGGCAGTTATTATGGATTTATCACCCTTTAAGGAGACTGTGCTGTAATGTTTCCTTGGGCAACTTCTATATTTATCTAAGAGTACAGAGATCTAATTGTAAGGTATTCCTCTATCTCCTTAGAAGGCGATTTGCTCATGATTTATCACCCCATTTTGTTTTCTTATTAAAAATCTGAACATGACTGTATTCTTCCCTTTAACAGCCATCCAAGAACACAGTCATAGAGGTTACTTTTTAACAGAAGTCTTTCGGATATCAGTATAGAGCAGGAAACCATTTACCAAAAAAAAAAAAAAAAAAGCTACTCCTTGGGCATATTGATACAAGGATCAATGGAGAGGAAGAAAGCAAAATATAGACATGAAAGAATATTTGTTCCTCTTCTATTTCTATAATTATATTATCTTATAATCCAAAAAGATAAAAATATTCCTTTGGTCCCTCTTCTGAGAACATTTTCAGGCTGCCTAGGTACATACAGAGAGATTTGGTTTGATATGGTGTGTTGCTACTTTCTCTCACTCACACTTCTCTAAGACTAGAAAATGAGAAGCTCTAGCCACAGGGCAGGTAGGCACAAACCTTATTGCTAGTCTCAGGGATTTTACTTTGAGAAATAAGTTATGTTACTTCACTAGGAAGCAGATGCAGGCTCCTCAGCTGCAGCCCATTAAGGAGAAATGAGAGCACGCTAGTAGGCTTTGGGGCTGTGGAGTGGAGCAGGCAGGTGTGCTGGCCTGGCTGCTGACTCCCACCACTCCTCCTCTGTGACCACTGTGGTGGCCAGGATGCTCAGCACCTCTTTGTGGTTTTCGGTAGCTCCCTGGGAGGCAGAGCCAGCTGCTCTTCTGTCCCTTCCCCTGCTGGGCAGTGGACACACAGGGGAGTGGGCTCTGCCCTACCACTGCTCCCAGGTGAGGAGGAGAGGAACCCCAAGCAGCTGCAGCTTCTTGTCTTGCCAATTTGGGGCTTCTCTGCAAGCTTGCCACATGCTTGGCAAGTGTGGATGCATGAAGGGACTGGTTATTGCACAGGGCAAGTGTACACCTGTCTTCTGGTCCACAAAACCTTGTGCCAGGAGTTGCCAGCAAGAAATTGTGCAGGATCAAGCCCTGCAGGTGACTGACTACATATAGGGACTGTGCACGAAATTAGTCAGTGTCTACTTATATACTCATTGACAGAGGGTCAGTTAGGGCCCTGTTTTCTTTTCCCACATGAATAATTGAGTGTTTTCCTCAGTATTTTGACAAGTTTAGAGCTGCATGGATTTTCCAAAGAAAATGATTTTATTTAGCTGAGTCTTTCAAGTGCTTAGTGTGGCCCTCCCATCTTCGTCCTTGCAGTCCACATCGCTTCCAGGGAAAGGGTAAAACAAAATAAACTAATAATTAGAAAAATGTAAGCCATCAAAAAAAAAAGCAAAGATGGTTTCAAAAGCTTATATGAAAGCACTGTAAGAAACTTTTAGGTTCATTGGAAAGGAAGGAACATTTTTCTGCTCATGGTTGTTTAAAACATATTTCCAAATAGATTGAAACATACTAATATAATAATAACAATAATAACAATAATAATAATAAAAGGAAAGTAGGAGTTGCAAGACCAGTTTAAATGAGTCCTGTTACTTGCTTAAAAAAATCCATGTGATTTCCTCCTATTCTTTCTCTCACTGTAAATCACACATCAAAAGCAAAGCAAGCAGTATAAATGTTCAATCTATCAATGCAAATTGGCTCAGCACTGGTATAGCTAGAACATAAATTGCATGAGGAATAAATATACATTCTGTTTGTTCTGCTGTTCAGAAAATATAGTTCAATTAGTCTGGACTACCGTATGATACACAATTTCTGTCTTTCTGTGGGATATAATTAGGAACAAGATGTAGCATCTGAGGGACTCATGCCTTTGAAGAAACATGACAATATTGAATATGTGAAAGGAAAGATGTGAAAGTTGCCATGCACCCTTCTTCTCACTGTGGGGAGTTGAACAGGCTTTTTCCTGGATGCCCATTTAATTTGCTTGTTTGTAGCTAGGTTTTCATGAATCACTGCAAGCCTACTCAGAGAGAGGGGCTTCACGGCTCTGCAAACTTCAGGGAAATTACAATAAAGGAAGGGAAGGGAAGGCAAGGGAAAGGAAGGGAAGGGAAGGGAAGGGAAGATGGAAGATTAGGGAAACCTCATGTTAACAGACTTTCCAACCTGTTGCTGCTTGTGACAGTAGTTGAAAGCAGCAAGCCAGCCTGCAATTCTTTTCAGTAAACCTTGGGTAGCAAAGGCTCTTGAATTTAGCTACATTGCTGCCCAGACCTCTCCTACAAAGTAAACATTAGGCCAACAGGCAAAACACATAGGAAAAATAAATAAATAAATAAGCAAATAAACCTTTATAATGTAAAGAAAGTACCGTCTTAATTGAACAGCAAGGTCATATGCAGTATTTTGTCAGTCTGAAGATTAAGAGGTTTTTTGGAGGCAACTGTCTCTCTTGAATGACTTGAGACCAAAGTGACACTCTCCTACATACCCTTACACAATCTTGATATGAAGACGGAGTGATTGGTTATGTGGCATAAACAACAGGAAATTGTTCTTGAACTTATCTGTCTTGCTAATATTGCTATCTAAAGTGCAAGATCCATACAACCCCTTTTAAATTTGCTGTAGAAGACATATAATCATATTTTCATGTAGTGGGTTTACATGGCAAAGTTTTGGTAGTTGGGGGGCTACAGGCATAGCCTCTGTGAGATGAATCCAGAAGCTGCCCCATGTTAGACAAGGGCCAGTTTCAGCTGGCTCCAAAGGGACCCACTACTGCCTAGAGCCTAGCCAATAAGTGGTATTCTTTGCACCTCTGTGAGAGCAGATTTAAGAAAGGGGGAAAAAAAAAAATCAGCTGGGAGAGAGGAGTGAGAAGCAGCCCTGAAGACCCCAAGGTCAGTGCAGCAGGAGGGCAGGAGGTGCTCCAGGCACACAGCAGCAGTTCCCCTGCAGCCTGTGGAGAGGCCCCTGGTGGAGCAGGCTGTCCCCTTGCAGCCCATGGGTCCCACATGGAGCAGATCTCCACACTGCAGCCCCTGGAGGAGCCCCCGGTGGAGCAGGTGGATGTGGCCTGGAGGAGGCTGCGGCCCATGGAGAGCCCCCGCAGGAGCAGGCCCCGGGCCGGAGCTGCAGCCTGTGGAGAGGAGTCCACGCAGGAGCAGGGGGTCTGGGGAGAGCTGGGGGACCCGTGCTGGAGCAGTCTGCTCCTGGGGGATGGACCCCATGGTACGGAGCCATGTGGGAGCAGTGCTGGAAGAGCTGCTGCCTGTGGGCAGCCCCTGCAGGCTCAGTTCGGGAAGGACGGCATCCCATGGGAGGGACCCCACGTGGAGCAGGGGCAGGGAGTGACTGTGAAGGAGCGGTGAAGACAAAGCGTCAGGGACTGACTACAGCCCCCATTCCCTGTTCCCCTGCACCACTCAGGGGGAGGAAGTAGAAGAGGGTGGATGAAGGGAAGGAAGGTGTTTTTAATTTGTTTTCCTTGTTTCTCACTTCTCTAGCTTGTTAGTAATAGGTAAATTTTCAAATCTCCCTATGCTGAGTCTGTTTTGCCCATAAGGATAATTGTTGAGTGATCTCCCTGTTTTTATCTCAGCCCTTGAGCCCTTTCCTTCCTCTTTTCTCCCCCTTTCCCTTTGAGGATGAGGATCGAGAGAGAGGTTGTGGTGGAGCTCTGCTGCCCACCTGAGTAAAACCCCCACATTTCATTAAGGTATTTTGCCCCAGCCTTCAGATATTTTTTATTCATATCCAGCTTCTCATACTGTCACCCTTCTCACTGATGTTTCTCTGAGCAGTGATTCAGCCCAAAGCTGCAATGTGCCCAGGAGCACTGGCTCCCAGCTCTTCATGCCCAGAGCTTCATAGAGATGTGCCTGGTGTGGCTGAGTGCTGCCAGGGCCTAAATCTCAACAGAGGTGGGCTAGGGCAGGCACCACAAATGTGGAGGTCAGCATGCTTGGGTGTTCCCAAGGCACCCAGTAGCCATAAGCAATGGGTATCGCTAATCTGATTTATGTCTTCTTGTACCATGTTTGACAGAATCAGCATCAGTATTTAAGACCTTTTCCATTGCTTAAATCATCTTCTTCATACTTCTCTAGACATTTTTCAAGAATTCCTCAAGAATCGAAGTTTTTTTTTTTTTTTTAAAGAACATTTATTTGGTTTGAATTTCATTAATTCCCTTCATTGTATTTTCTTCATAAAGGGATGTTTTTAAAATAAATATTTGAGATACGTAGACATTTTGTTTCTTTTATTTCTTATCTGTTATATACTATGTAAATATGGTTGTATAGTTTTGCAAACAGAACCTTTATGATAAAAAATACAAGTTATAGTTCAACCTAAAAACTTAAATGACTGTACATTTTCAGTTCAGAAACATTGCTGAAACAGCACAATTTCACATGACTTTCTTCTTTTCCCTCCAAATTAAAATTTCAGGAAAATTCTGTGAATAGTAATATTACTAGGCTATTGAAACATTGCATATTTGCCTTTGTAAAAAAAATCCAGAAATATGGGGTGTACAAAATGACCCTAAAGGTTTGCATACATCCATTTTATATAGTAAAAGGCAAAAAAATTGTCAGGATTATGAGAAATCCTTTCTTAGCCTGTTTTTCTTGTAACGAAAAATTAAGTCTAAGGTAATGTCAAGAAAAACAAGGGAAATGTGTATAAACTACCTTCCCAGTTAAGTTTTGCAGTTGTTGGCCAGAAAAAAAAAATAAAAAATCTGATTTTTTCCTTGTACAGCAAACTGGGTGACCTAGAAACTTATTTTGAAACCTAATGGATTTACATTACTGTACAGAGTTCCCAAGGATACCTGGCATTATAGTTTTTTTAAGTGCTGTGTTAAAAATAGTTTACTAATCACGGTAATTTTCTGATATGTGCAATCTGCAAGTTACACTATGAATTGGTTAATAAAAGTATTCAATAGGCAAAGTTTAGTCAACTGATAAAATTATTCAATGACTTGTTGATGTCCATGTAAATAACTGGAACTGCTTCAACATATAACCATAGTATAAGTCTGACATATATCATACATACGTTTAGCACTTAACATTTTACAAAATCTGTTCTCAAGCCGCATGTAGTTTAAGTGATACAGAGAAATTTACAGAATAGTTAAGATTTTGCTTCTGAGATCTAACTGTATAGTATATTGAATTTAAATTTAAAATTAAACAAAAAAAGTTTAAAAGATGGTATGTTTTAGAAAACATTAGAACACCATTTGAGTATAAAAGACTGATATATTTAATCTGAATAAGTCTTAGGAAGTATCTACAATGCTACTTGACAACATTAAAAATAGTTTAAAATAAATCCAACTCAGTTAAATGTAAATATTGTTCAAATTGAACCTCATCTTTTTATAAGAAGTTTCCTAGTCATACAAAAAGACACTATAAGATACCGAGGACCTGACCTCAGAGGAGGCCCACAAAGTATCACTGGAAGCTTTGAAGGAAGCTGTTTGCATTACACTACTTGCATTACTTAAACATGACTCAGTACTGTATATCCTCACTCTTCTGATCTTAGACATGTGACCTATTCTTTCTCTTTTTAAAATTTTTAATGCGTGCCATGGGGCTCAAAGTTTCACCATGGGAGAAGCAATCATTTCTAGTATAAAGAGATCTTTACAAGCAGTATCCTATCCCTATGAGAATGAATGTTACATTACCTGGCTTTTGTGAGACAAAGACCACTAGCAGACAAATACCTTTATTTTTTTCTCTTAATTTGGGAAGAATAATGATGTAGTTTGCACTACATGAGCACCAGGACTGAGTCTCAGCTCTTGAAGATGTACCATGGAGGAGCTCTTGTTTTCTCCTGCTCATAGCAGGAAAATAGGGCTTTGTATAGTCCTAAAGATAAACCAAAACCAGAACTCTAATAAAGTTATCAGGCATTTATTTCAAATACTAAGCCTGCCTAAATCATCAAGGTCGACTCCTAGCTCCACACAGGACTACCTAAAAATTAAACCATACCTCTTAGATTGTTGTATGCTTGTTTTAGTTAACTGTTGTCCATACCTCCTGAATTATGCAAATTTTATAACATTACATATGTGTCATCACTCATTAAATTCTGGAAGCCAGAAAAGGAAACTGTATTATTGGATGTTGGCATCAGGCAGGCATTCTGACCTGCTTTGGGACTGTAATTTCCAGCTGCTCCTGAAGAGCTGAAGATTTTTTCCCTAGATTCCTGCTTATCGCTGTTCTTCATGTCCTTTTGCTGGCTTTCCTCCTCAATGATGCACTCTGGCTCTTCATATTCTAGCTTGGTTTGTACCATTGCATGATCAGTTTTGTCTATCCACTCCTACGAGAATTAAAACATTGTCGGTGGCAGGTTCTAAGATGCCAATCAAAAGACGTCTGGCAGTACAGATGTGGATTTTCCTTTAATAATGGCATCTTTCCAGGATCATCCACAATGGAGGAGATGAAAATGAAGCAAGATAGTCAAGCAGGAAATAAGATGCAAGGGAGAAAGACAGGAAGAAAGGCAGTTTTCTACAAATGCATATAAATGCCTACAAATTATCAAGAACACATTAAAATATAAAGTCACAGAATCATATTAAACCATAGAATATCCTGAGTTGGAAGGGACTGACAACGATCATCGAATTTAACTCCTAGCTCCACACAGGACTAGCTGAAAATTTAACCATACTTCCAAGAGTGTTGTCCAAATGCTGCTTGAACACTGGGAAGCTTGTGGCCATGACAAAGAATTTGGGACCTTTGCAGATTTTGTATTTTAATTGTAGATTTTAAACATGAGCAATCATTAGACTGCAAATGGGGGAGCCTGTTCCATTGCCTGCCCACCCTCTCAGTGAATAACCTTTTCCTAATACTCAATCTAAACTTCCCCTGGTACAGCTTCATGCTGGACCTTGGGCCCTACCATCAGTCACCACAGAGAAGATAACGATATTTCCCCCTCAGTTCTCCTTTGTAAGGAAGTTGTAGACCATGATGAGGTCACCCCTCAGTCCTCTCTTCTCTAAACTGAACAAACCAAGTGAACTTTGTATTTAATCAGGGCCTTTGGACAACTTTGGATATATAAAGTATCTTGTGTTCTTTCCTTGGTAAACTCGCACATTCTTTCACCCAAGTCCTGACTTAATCTAAATTTGGACTGAGTTTGTAGGGAGATTTATACAATAGAGCACTTCTGGATTGAATCTTCAGTATTAATTTCATTTATATCTTTCTTCTTCAGTTATATTTTAAAGATATCCTATGTATGGACCCTTTTCAGTTCATCACTGAAATGTTATTACTACTCTTTTATGTTGTCATTGGGTTTGAAAAAGTTTGAAAATATTTGACCTGTCTACCTTCAGAGGAAACATGGTAGTAATAAACATAAAGACAACTGAATTAATACAGATATTATATCACTTATGTGATGTCATGGATTCAAGGAACAGTAAGAAAACAAATGCAAAACCTGTAGTACTTTCATTTTACAGCTGCTCTGTGTCTAAATGGTTAGTGATCACAGCTCTCTGTGATGAGAGAGAGGACGTTTCCTACTGTGACTGATGCCCACAAAGCCAAGAGCGCCATCGTTGCTTCAGCAGTAAGTCTCCCTGCATTTCACAAATATTTAAATATCTTAAACATCTTATATCTTAATATCTTAATATCTTAAACATCTTTAAATTCTTCTCTTGAAACAACAACCCTCTTTACACAGTGCAGCACTACACTGATTTTATGAGTTTTGTTGGTGATGTTGCATGAGAGGAAGAGCTTTTTTCTTGGGTCACTTGCTGTAACATCAGCCCAGAACAAGTATCAGTAACTACTTTCAAAACATTCACAACATTGCAGAGTTCACGGACTTGCTGGGAATAGAACATTTACCTGGAAGTTTCCATTATGATCATTGAAGAGATCAGCAAATATGTATTTTGGATCTGGTATGGTAGGCATGACAGACTTCTGAAGTCTGCAGAGAGGAAAGAAAAATGCAAATAGGCATTCTGTTATGATGTAGTTATTCATACAAGTGTCTACTTCAACACAGTGCTGTAGCCACAAGTATAATCTATATGACAATACTCTAGGCTTGATTTCTTTTATACATGTGTTAAAGTCAAAAAGCAGTATTACTACATTACTACAATAAAACAATCATCGGATGAGATTTATACAATATAATGGAATGATAAGATCATCAGGCTAACAGTGATTTTACTGTTGGGTTTTCAGTCAATCTCATCCTAGCAAAATCTGGAACATATGTAAATTTACAGCTAGTCAGCAAGTGGCATTTTTCTCTATGTAGTAGTCAGAGCTTTACATTCCCTGGCCATGTTCCCCAGGATGGGGAAGCTGGTGAAACAAAAAACTTTATTGGCTGACTTAGTGAACACCAATGTAAACTGAAATATTAGAGGAAAAAAAAAATGAATTTATGATCTGAAAAGATCTATACTCAACAGTACTGCTTTTTTTTTTTTTTCCCACTGAAAAAGACCAGAATTCGGGACCTATGCAGATTTTATTTTTTAATTGTAGATTTTAAACATGAACAGTCATTAGACTACAAATACAAATATTGATATAGTCTTATGAAAGTTGAGTGCATTCAGGCTCTCTTCAGCCTACTGCAACTAGACATTGAGTCTGATGAAAGTTGCCCAAAAAATATAAAACAATTCAGAAGCAGAAAATAAAATATTGGATTTAAGTCTTTTTAAGACTTAAGTGGATTTCTAGAAAAAGAGAAGAAATGACGTGGAAGAGACATAAGTTTTTTCTAAGACATTGCTTTATTTTATTTTATTTTATTTTATTTTATTTTATTTTATTTATTTATTTATTATTAGTATTATTATTTTTGAAAGATAAAGACCTTGATGTTTGAAAGGCCAGGATAAATTAGCTGCCAAATAGTAATTAAGACATTACTTCTATGCTTTGATTCTGACTTCATTCCTCAAATAGAAATTTGGAGTGGTAAAAGATTTGATCCTAAATGATCGCTCTATTTTCATGATATAAAAATTTAGTAGTACCCAGTAAGATTATATTTACCTCTGCCATTTACACAGAAGAATCAAGAGGATAAATATCGTTAGAAGTACTGCCAGCAAACAACTTAAAAGAATTACTGTGTTTGACTGAGATTTTATATCATCATCACATGAATCTAGGAATAATCACAAAAAAGGATGTGAAAACCTTGTTTGCTTTAACAGCAAGTATTCTTAATTACACTAGAGCATTGACTTTTCTTAAAAAAAAATAATAAATAAATAGTATTTAGGAACAAATACAACAAATTCAGTTGTTCAATTGAAAAACAAAACAAAACAAAACAACAACAACAACAAAAATCCTTACCCAAACCTTGCAACAAAAGAAAATTGTTCTTTTATTTAAATTGACCTGGTACAGGACAAAGGAGGGAGCATATGTGCAAAGAGTCGAAGCATTCAGAGTGATGCTTCTCATGCTCCTCTCACTGCACTGACAGTGATGCTGCAATTCTGTGCTAAGATCTGTCTTACATACAGTCACAAAAGCCGCATCTGCAATTTTTCATGTAGCTTACGTGACTTCTTTCCCGAGATAAAAAGCTGCAAGTGGGATTTTTTACATAGCTTAAATGTCTTATTTCTCAAAACAAAACACAAAATAAATAAGTAAATAAATAAATAAATAAATAAATAAATCCCCCATCCCATATACCAAAAAGTCAGCAAACCACAAGTGCTGACATCCAGAAGGGAACTAGTGGTAGATTCCAACACATAGGTATATAAACAAATACATTTTTCCACCTTTTGGCATTCTCAGCGTTTTTTTTTCTGCAGCTTTTGTAAAGCCACTACAAAACTGGACTTCCTAATACTGACCTTCTGCTCTCCAAATAGATACTATGAAAACTAAACTTAATTATTAATAAAGGGTGAACTGTTCTATAAATAGGGCTAAAGAGTCACTTCTTTCTCTGTGACTGCCAAAAAGGCATTCAGAGGCTATGAAAGTCTTCCTGTGATGCTAGAGCTGGAGGTAATAATAACTCATTAAAGGCCTGAAGTGAGTTGCTTGTCTCATTGACGGGGCTGTGCCAATGTCAATTCTGATCCAGGGGCACTCAAAGCAACTGCACAATTAGCCTATCTCTTCTGTGTTTTCCATGTTTGTAGTTGCCTGCTGGCATCCTCTGGTCAAAGGGTGCAGGTAGGTCTGTATGCTCCCACCTCTCAGAGATGTACATTTCTTCTGTGTATTCTGAAAGACATTGCCAGCCACATCAGAAGACATGCTTGCAGGCTCACAATCTGCATGGTGGAGGAGGCTTCTCTATTCCTACTACTAGTACACAGTCTGTACATACTTATTGTTGTTCCAGGATTTCAGCCCAGCTTTGTGTGTACAGATTTTCTTTGGGTGAGCTAGTAGCTCATTGTATTTTAGAGAACTGAGATCTTAGTACAATGGACATCTGGGTATTTCATCATTTTGATAAGACCTAGTGGGTGGCATTCTGAGGTTAGCTGATACAAATGTGTTGGGTTGGCGTACAGTCTTTGTTTTACTACAACAAATCTGTCTTTTGGTTTTGATAACCAGTAAAATAGTTTCCATCAAAGGTCTAGTCCAAGGCCATCACACCTATCTAAATGGGTCTTCCAGGAGGGAAAACAATGCTGATACTGACATTGCTTCCATTTCACTTTTTCCCCCATACTCTGTTTTAATCAATTCAGCAGATATGAGCACCAGACAGCTATGACCTCTGATCCTCTAGCTCAGCTGGATGTATTTTAAAAGAAATGGCCTTAAAATTTGAGCATAAAGGTTTTTCTTAGAGCTCAGGTTTAATGTCCACGTATCATTTGTCACCAGAGTGCCTGCACGCATATGCAAATACAAAACACAGACATGTAAATGTGCATATATTTATGTATGTGTGTATGTGTATACAGTATGCAATATATACACAGTATGTATCACATCACTGTCATTGGGAGACCCTAGACACTATAGTAACACAAAAAAATAAGGACACTTTTAACTTTATGGATTATTGCATAAATTGATAGTGTTATGACTCATAAGGACAAAGGGGACAGGAGTTAAAAATGGGCAGACACCCACATAAATTTTCTCTGATCACAGAATTTTCACAGACATTTTTTCACAGGTTGGAAGGGACCTTTGGAGATCTTCTGGTCCAAAGCCCCAAGATGATTGATGACAGAAGATGGATCATGACAGTGCAACATGAACCTGATGCAGCTTTCGAGCTTCTTTTGCAGTCACCCCTTACCCTTTTACACTTAGATAGCATATGAATGTAGCACAGCTGTTACCTAATAATGTGCCATTCATCCAAAATGTTTCTGCTTCCCAGTCACTGCTGTAATTAACTACGTTGCAGTAGGGTACTAGCCTCTTCAGTCTGACACGGAAAGAATAGCATTTCCTTGGATCAAAGCCTTGCTCTCCAACTCTGCAACACTTAGAAGTTCTGGACTGAGAAGGAAGGCACATCATTGTTAATTTCAGTTTTCAAGACAAAGCTTCAGAATGCTCCATTCAGGTGTGATCATGACTAGGATAAGGGGTAGGCCAACCCAAAACCTCAGAAATGAAATTTAACTTCTCTGAATTTTGAAGAATTCCTCTTCTTTACCTATTCTTGCCCATTGCTTACTGTCTGATGGTGCACTGAAGGACATAACAATCATTACATAGAGTACAATGCTACAGTTGCTATTTACAATATAGAAGAAAAAAACTTTAAAACCACAAAATATTAGCAAGTTGTGTATGTGACTGGAAAGATTTAAGTCAATGAAATAATATATAGTTATACTTAACAGCAAAACAGAATAGATAAAAATCCTGTTTCATCTTTTTTTTCTTTCATTTTATTTCATGCTTACTCCCTTTTTCTGTCTTTTAACTCCACTCTGCTTTCTGCTTTTATCTTCTAAGTCTTCTATTTTGAATGTATGACCTTTCCTTTAGATTGTCCCCAGCTCTTTGTGTAGAAAGTGGATATAGCTCAAAAAGTAAATGATTTCTGGCATGGCAGGGATCTAGGAACCAAAATATCCAACAGTTTTCTGCTACCATTGGTTCTGAAAACACGGGAGGGGAGAGTAATTTGAAAACAACACCATTTCACTTTCTATGGAGATGCTACTTCCAGCTCCTTCCAATGTTGATTAAAAATGTCACGTCCAACTCACTTGCCACCCATTGTCAAATTTGCTTTTGTACTGAAGCTCAAGTCTCAAGCACTTCACACCTCTCTCTGGTTTATTACAGGTTATGGTAACAGTGTCATCCTTCCAGAAGAAGGTCACATTTTCTGGTGGACTGGGCTTTACTAAGAAGAAAAGAAAAAAGTCATGCAGTAGACTCAAAAAAGTACTTGTTTCCCTGAGTAGCAAGTAAAGAAGGTGGACATTCTTGGATGATGCACTTTTGCGTCTGACCTCCTTACTAAATGTCAAAATGTAGCTTGGCATCATGACACTACTTACCATTTGAGGTGCCACATTTAAAGGTAGATATCATCTCGATTCAGAAAACTACTGTAACTACTTAAAGAATGACTCTAATCTCCTTCAGTCAAGGGAAAGGCAGATGCTTCTTCATTGGAAAAGATCTGGCAAATTCAGTACCATAAAACCTACAAGATACACATGTTCATCTTCTGGAGACCAAGTGGGATATGGTGAGGAATATGAAAAAAAAAAAAAAAAAAAAAAAAAAAAAGACGGTGCTTACCTGTGCACAACTGAATCTACCCCTCACTATTTTTAGATGGTCCAAAGAGAGTGCAATGGTTTGACCTATGTAGCTAGGTAGTCTTCAGTAGTAAGAAATAAAGGGGTGAGAAGAGTGTTACTTGCTTTTTCAATTCCTCTAGATTCCTAGATGAAAATCCTGCCTTCCTAATTTCAAAATTTAAGTCCAGTCCTTGTTATTCCTGCATTGTTATCTAACAGTCTTTAACATAATTTTGGTATCAGTGGGAGTTTAATAGCCAAAATTCAGGAACCAAATTGCAACTTTCCATGGTTTATCAGATGGGATATAAAAGTATTCTCAAAGTTAGATGTCTTGACAGGTTTTTAATTGATCCCTTTTACTAAAACATTAATAAGAAATGCTAACGATATACTTGAAAGATAATGATTTTCCAGATAATATGTGCCTGCTATATTTTCTCGCATGATTTTTTATCAGAAAAAAAAAAATAATCCCTTCATTTTAAACACTGTAAATAAGGATAATGCCAGAAATTTTTGATAAATCAATCTCACACTAGACTTGAAAAACATATTTGGGAGGGATTTAGTAAAACCAGGATCATCAGACCTCTACTAGCTCTACTAGTAGGAGATCTCTTTTATGATGTCGGTCTATACCAGAGCAACTCGACTAACTTCTGTTTACATCTGCTTAGGTTTGTACCACAGCTTGTTTGATAAGAAGTAGTTTCCTACCTCATATCTTATGGAAAATGGCCATAGAATTAAAGATTTAAAATATGACAAACATCACCAGCACTAAGACAAGAAACTAACAAGTTGCATTAATTTTCCTGGTATGAATACTGAGTAGATCTACATTACATCAGGCATATATTTTAGTATTTTAATTCTAATTTTGAAACTATATTTTGGGGCAAATCTGACTGCTCCATGTAATCCCCCTTAGCTACAGCGCCATGAGAGCCTATGTTGCTACTGATGAAAGCAAATGACAGAAATTGGCACCAGTAATTCCAAATACCAATACTTTGGTATTGGTATACACTAATAGCAATTTATATACATGTATAAATGATTTCTCCTCATGCTACGGACAAATAGAGAATGTGGGAAGACACTAAGACTACCAAAAGACATAGCTGTGATTTTACATACTTACTGTAGAAATCAGATTTTAGTATTTTAGAAAAACGCTCTTCACTTCCATTGCTGTTCATGATAGAGAAGGCAAGGGTGTGTCCTTCTGTCTTAAAAAGACATCCAGAATTATAACCTTGATCCAATAAATAAGTGGGACATGGCTTCCAAACTTTCTGCTTGCCTTCTTCAAATCTGGGAATGAAAAAACATTGTTGAATGGAAACACTCTTACCAGTTAACCAGTTAATTCCTTTTTGCTACTGTCTTTTTGTTTGTATGTTTTCAGTCGTCCTACCAAGAGAAGTCTGCATATGGAACTTCTTGAATCAGGAACTTTCATAGTGGTGTGAGGCAATTCATTGACATGAATTCACTGACTTTCCAATCCTTGGATTCAGTGCAGTCTGAAATTACCAAGTTTCCTTTGTGTTTTTATTTATTTGCTTGTTTCTCTAATGAGAAAATGCCTTGCTCAAACAGGTGCTTTCATGAACCTGTTTCCAATATTGTGCTGTTACTTCCTTCACATATACTAACCAGAAAGAAAAGGGAAGATCAAGCTCTATAACTGCCTTTAACCAAAACAATGAATTTCTGTTACATCAACTAGTGACATAGGTAAAATATGCATACATTATAATTCAAATATATATATATATATATATAAACAAACCACCAACACTTTCAATAGTGTAATTGACATTAACATTAGCACAAAGACAAAAAGGAGATGAAGCTTTCATATATTGTGTTATGACTGACTATTCAGCAGTACAGTTTTGTACACTTTTGTAGCAGGGTATGGATATAAACAGGTTTCATGTCAGATGATTACAAAAATTTTAAGAGCATTTCCAGATATAGTTCATAGAAGATTCAAATGGACTTAGCTATTTTAAATTCCCAAAGTAAGTCCTTCAAGAAGAGAAGAATAGTCATCATCAATACTCACGTATAAGAAAATGACACGTTTTCGCCAGGGAATAGTTCTCCTACTGCCCACGTGATCTGCATTTTCTCGTTATTGAAATTGATTATTTTGGTGTTGATGGCATCTTTCTGACCTGCCAGGTACATTTACAGAGAATATGATTTCATCAGTGCTTATGAGAAACATCACTTGACATCAGTAGGTAATCAGTATTTCAAAGATATTATGCTGTAGACTCAGATAATCTTAAAATCTAAGACATAAGAATGTCTAAAATGCAAGAAAACAGAATAAAACAACCTAAAATAAATAAAATAATAGAATTTCAAAATAGCAAAATGAAAATATGCACAGCAACACCAGAGAGAGTTCAACCATCCCTGGGTCAAAAATTATATACTGCTTCACATGTATTCTGTGCATAGGACCTAAACATTGAGACCAAACTTCCCCCATAATATCTGCTAAGAATTTCCTGCTGAGGAGAACTATTTGGGAACTAATGCTACATGAATCCTGTGTGTAAACTGTCTGTAATGCTTACCACAAAAAAACAAGGATTAATACTGTCCACCAGGCGGCTTATGCAGATACACCTGTAGGAACCCAATGCAGATCAGCACAAATAGGTGAACTGACCACAAATTTAGTCACCGCAACAGGTGAATAGACCACAGTCTATGTGGTCTTGGCCAATTCCACCTTACAGGCATTCTCAAAGAAAGATCATTTAATGTCCTTTGACTGCACACAGATATTTTTTCATCTCCTGGCCATCCCCTTGTTATAGCTCTTTCCAGGACACAGGTATTTTAATTCTGCGTCCATCAGGATTCCATAATTAGACACTGGGGATAATTCTGAAATTGAAAAATGAAGAAGAAACCGGAAAGATTAGAAATCCATGATAGAAGTCCATCAAGAAGAAGTATGAATTATTTATTTCTAAGTTCTATAAGATGTGAAACTATATTTAGTTAAATTAAAAAAAGAGGAGGAAAATACATAATGAATATTGGTGGAAAACCTCTTGAGGGTAGAATTTGCAGGCTGCAATCTCCAGACATGAAATGTCTACCACTAAATACTTCTGCAGGAACATTGCTGTCTAGCAGGACAATAGAGTATTTAGACTCTGATTCTTATTTATATTTTATTCTACTCTGACCTTTTGAAGATTTTTAAAGTGGAAAAATTTTTAAATATTTCTGATGAACTGTTTATTACAGATAATGATCCTGAATGTTCATGGGAATCAGGCCTACATATCTTTAAGTTTGCTATATTTTTGCTTAGTAATCAACACAAATATGTGAGAAAGGCATGTGGAAACTTGGATTCAAATAACAGTGTTGCCTAACTATTTTCAAGGCTACATCTCTGTGTCTAGGGATTTCACAACTTCTGCAATAACAGATAATCAAAACATTTTTGTACAGGTGTCATTGTGTTCTAATATGTTGTTATCTCAAAATCACTCTAGAGACAGATATGACAGAAGTCCCAGAGCATCTGTCTAGATTTAGATGCAGTTCCTTGTTACATGGTTCATGGAGCCCTAAAAAAAAAAAAAAAAAAAAAAAAAAAAAAAAAAATTATTCTGTTGTTACTCAGGAGAGGTACTTAAACAAAACTCTTCTGTTTCCTAACTAGTGGCTGCAGGCTTGTTTTATATTGCTTTCTCAAACTGAAAATCTTGGTTTTCTGAAGAATGGAGAAGTCGATGAAATTATGCACTGAAGCAAAAAGTTCAAAACCTCATAAGATATCATAAAATGGAATTTACACAGTTAATTCTACCTTTGTACAAGAGATTGCCCAAGAGATATCAAGTCCCTTCAGTAAGTCTAAAAGATCTTCTTGTCTTTAGCTGAAGCCATTAATATGATGTTAGCCACTTAGAAATTAAGAAGTAATTCTTTACTTATGCTTTGGCATGGTGAGGCTCTAGTTGAGATTACCAGAGAAGTTGTGGATGCCCCATCTCTGGAAGTGTTTAAGGCCAGGTTGGATGGGGCTTTGAGCAACCTGGTCCAGTGGAAGATACCCCTTCCTATGACAGGGGTGTGGAATTAGATGATCTTTAAGGTCTCTTCCAACCCAAACCATTCTATGATTCTGTCATTTTATGACTCTACGATTCTATGGCAAAGTGCCTTACAGTGGACTATTGGTCAACAAATACACTAATATGTTTTAATTTTTATGTACTAAATTCTTACATGCCTGTGTTTGCAGTATATAGTGTTCTGGTTAGTGTAAATTAAACCCAAATGACTACTTAGAGTTAGATTTTCTATAAAGTTAGCTAAATATATATTTAACATATTTGACTGTATAATTGCATGTTCCCCTTCGTTAAATAAAACTGGGTTTATAAAAAAGAATAGAAATATTAGTGTATGGAACTAATATTTATATGGAATGCTAGCTCTTTGGTCTGGCGAGGTATATTTTTGCATAACAGAGAAGAATATAGTTTTTGCTCCAGTCCTGCAGTGATTTATGGATTAACTTAACTTTGCACATTCTGAGTAGTCCACTTGACTTCAGCAGGATTACTCAGAGCACATCAAATTAACCCCATCTTTCTAAGATCTTTCTAACCTAATCTTTTCTAATCTAATCTTTCTAAGATCAGATTCTTTTCCTGTGAAATAAATAAATAAATAAATAATCCTACATATTATGAATTAGAACTCTGGGATTTTAATATTTAAATATAAGCTCCAGTAACTGAAATGGAAGATAATACATTATTAAATACCTTAACAATAAACAGAATCATTTAATAAAAATGGAACAGAAATTGTAATAAATGTCTGGTGATTTACACGTATTCTTTCCCATGCTCTAGTTTTTAAGAACTTCATCAGAAATCAGCCTTAACATAATTAATTACTTTAAAATGCATTCAGCTATGTAATACAAATAAAGTCTTTAAAAATAACTTTTCTCATTAAAGGTTGTGTTTCCAGACCTCTAGTTAGTGCAATTTTCTAGTATACTTTCTAATTGAGTGGGTTTTGTAACCTTATTAGTGTGGCATGAGCTACGTTTTGTGCAAGTGTGCAATAAAAAATTGTGTGCATCTTTTCAAACTATAGCATATATGCATTGCATTATCCACATTTCCTTGCTATTTCAACATCAAAAGATGTAAAGCTTAAGTAAGACTTTTAAAGTTTGTATTAATTTGACATCAAATGCTCGGAGGGTATGCACTGGTTATCCGAAATGATGTTTCCTTCCTTGTCTCCCTTTCTTTATGATGCAATTTTTATGAATCCACCTGTAACACCATGGATCTTTCTCAGCTAATACGCCAGTTCTTCCACAATAATTGTAACTATTTAAAGCATGTTTCTTTTCATGATCCTACAGATGACAGTAACATGTTTATCATTATTCTTTGTGTTATGATAATAGCCAGGAGAAAGGTCAAAAGTTTAAAGAGGCAGTCCCCGGAGTAAAGAGGAATCACAGAAAATTTCTGCCTGAGGATGGCCTGCTTCCCTGGTTAGATGAGTAGATGGCAGTACCTTGGAGTGGTATAGAATGCATACCAGTACCCTGGAGCATGAGCTTCAGAAGGAATTATCCAAACCTTCATTAAAAACAGACAGGAACTGGTAGGGTTCCACACGAGACTTTAACATCATAGACACTGCTCTTCTCAGGACAGAGAAGCATGGAAAATACCACTATGGTGTGTGGAGGAAGTACTTTTACAGGGGAAAAAAGGGAAATTTCCTTGAGCAGTAAATTATGCAGACAAAAGCAATAACATGAGCAATAACATGAACAAGTATACTCCACCTCCAAGATACTTTTCAAGCTTGAAGGGGAATCTTGTAAAAAGCCCAAATGTCATGGAACAGATCAAAAATGAGAAAAAGGAGAGAAAGAATGTCAATCTGCAAAGATAACAGAGTGGAACGCATATGTACGGGAACAGTTGCGTTGAAACAACAAAGAAGAAAAAACCCTTTTGATTTTCTTACACTGGTGAAATCTGATAAGTAACCACATGTTGAACTTCCACATATTGCAGCAGCACACTGTATAGAAACAAATGGAGTGCAATACCCAAACCTGAACCTATAGTCTAATAACTCTTAATACTACTCATCTATGAGAACAGTTTCATTTCATTAATAGGAACTCATGTAGGTGAACATGCAACTCTTTGTACACAAGACTGCTGAGTAGAAAGCCTCTTTTCAAGAGACCTAATAGGACAGCAAGAGAAAGTTTTTAAAGACATTTGGAGGCAAAGCATACTCCTTATAGCATAATTCTCATAACTCATCAAATTGAGTGGTGCAGGGCTTTTTGTTTGTTTTGTTGTTGATGATGATGATTTTGTGATTTTTTTTTTAATTTTTGTTTTCAGTAGAGGATAGTTGACCATCTCTAGGCATCACCACACTTCACATTAAATAAGCATCACAACTGTAATTTTCATCTTTTGTCCCACAAAGTCATGCCATCAGTATGACATAGCTATAGGTTGTGGCCGTCTCAAGGCAGAAAAAAGTCACGTCTCCTCACAGCACAGACAGCAACTCACAAGAGCAATTAACATTGGAGAATCAGTCAGTTCTGCATTGCCAAAAAAAAAAAAAAAAGAGTACTTATCGTAAGTACAGCAGAACAGAGAATTGATGTATAGGTTGATAAGAAGAGGGTATAACTTTAAAGTATTTCTTTCTCATAAAATAAAGACAGGGACCATGTGATAAATTAGTAAGAGTGAAGATTAGATTGTCAGTCTATGTTTTGGGGTTTATGTTCATTTTCTCTAAGTATCCATTTGACTTTGGGAAACTATAAGCAATGACACTGCAAACAAACAAGTGAAACAGAGATGTTCTCATATTTAGGTAGCCAAATTAACGGTCTTTAAAACCTTTCTTATTTTTGCTCTTCAGTAGTCTTTTTACCTCATTGCTTTTACAGGCATAAGATATTGCTGGATATTTTCCAATCTTGTTCATTCTTCCAGAATACTAAGTGCTGAAGTTTTATCTGAAGTCCGTTTTATGCAACTTTGTTCAATGGGAAGATTGTAGTCATTTTCTGATGCAGTCCTCTCTATAAGAATCTCAGTCTTAGACAGCAAGTAGTCCTGCTTAACGATTTGAATATTTCTTTCTTTAACAATAGGCACAAGCTTACTGTTTTCTTTCTTGATTTATATTTATAAAATTTCAGTAGATTTTTTTTTTTTTAAGAATACTCATTCACCTCTCCCAGATTTCAGTTTCTCTTTGGTTGATTCTTTTCACCAAAAAAGTACTGAATATGGTAACACATGAAGTACCCGCAGAAATATTACTAATTAGTATATCAAACACTTAAATAAAGATCTATTGAACTTACCACCTGATTGCGACTGAGAAGCCATCAGGTTGCCCAGTGTGAAGATCACAGAACATGCTTGAAAGATGGGTCTCATAGTTGGAATGACACAACAGACTGTGAAGAGATGAATAATCGTAATCTCTGGACTTACCATTTGATCACTTTATCTCACAGACAGGAGGTAACTGGAGGAAATGACTACAGGAAATTAAAAAATGACATATCTCTAGCAATAAACAAATTAGAAATGCAGGTCTTCAGAGTGCATGCTTTATTTTTACTATGTAATAGAACGAGAAATATAATAATAATAATAAATAATAATAATAATAATAATAAAGAATAAGAACAAGAACAAGAAAAGAAAAGAAACTCCCAGAATATCTTCCTTGTCAGTACTAGCTTTGCTTTATCTTTTCATAGTTGTACCAGAGGTGACAATAGCCATGATACAAACAAGGATCATGTAGCTGTGGGGAGCTGTGACCACATCATAAACATGAACACACTGACCACAAACTACCCAGTAACCAGATGATGGGTGAAGTACAAGCAGCCTGTCTCCTCCCCACTTATTAACTGGGAGCTGTTACTGCTAGCAGACATTTATACTGCCTGTCCACATGCCTGGTGCATGTCAGAAGGCTTGAGCCACCTCTGTCCCCCAGATCAAAGTCAGATGTAGTAGACCTTTTGTGACAGAAAGATCTGCCGGGGTAGGGAGGCTATTACACAAGAGGTAACATTAGAATGAATTTCCTCCTGTATTACCTGGATACCTGTATGCTGCTCTGGCTTCTAGATATTTCTATGCCTAGCATTATATATCTATAATATACTAATATATCCATATACCTAAAATTATACATAGAACATGGGGAATAGTGCTTTACCTGAGATTAAATATACTTTGGAAAGAGCAGAACTTCAAGAAATTATAATAATTACAGTCATCATGTCTAAAGAGGCTAATTGTCTGTAGGTCTGGAGTAAACTGGGGTCAGACTACATCCATACAGCAGTGTAGCAAGCAGGAGTGATGAAGCAGTGGAGTGAAGCAGTCAGCACTGAGGACCCAAGAGCCATGCAATGTATATTGGGAAGGGGCAGAGGGAGGACTTCCCTAGACTAGTACCAGTCCAGCACCACAAACTGAATCCGCTGTAGTGAATGGAGTCCACTGGGTGCCCTGCTAGATCTCATCTTCTGGGTTAAGCTCATGCAAGAAGAATCCAATGCCCCTCCATGTGAAGAAAAACATAGGGAGTATTGGAAGATTGACTTCACAAGCCAGGCCTAATCTGAATTGACCAGACAGTGTTACTCTACCCTGCTGCCTTCTCCAGCAAAAGTTCAGGAAGACAGCTCTTAGTGCCAAACTGCTTGAAGATAGGGAGCTGTATCATGAGTGGAAATACACAGAGAAGTGCCGCCATGATTTCTGTTTAAGCTTATTTTCATTCCTCTTGGAGCCTCTCCTTACCCCTAACATGATCACTATCTTCCTTAAACCTACACTACTTTTGCCAGATTATACCCTTATCAGCTTTGTCACATCAGCAAAGTCTCCAGCCAGATGATGTCATACCAGTTTTGATCTGGTTATTCACTTTTCTTGGATTAGCTTCTTCCACTCACTTATCCATTACACATCCAGGAAGACCTATTCAAATTTCAGAGAGTCTTGGAAACCCCACTGTCAGTGTCTGACACACATACAGTACTCTGTTGCCTGTCTAGTCCCTTCTTTGACCAAGTTCTTCTAGGGGGGCATTAATTCCTGGAATGAAAATAACAAGCAACAGAGAGTTGAAACACTAAACTAGGTTGTGGATGATTATATTTCATGGAAAGCTAAAATCTCTCACTGTTTCCACAGGCAGCATTGCAGAAGGCAGTGTGATAAGCAAATGAAGACAGAGAGGAAAAATTCTCTATTTCCCAGGACAGAGCAACTCCCACATCACCATTTGAGTTAAAATGACATTTTCTTCCCCAGACATGTGTTTTGTCTTCAGTGGAGGGTAACAGATCCAAATTTGTCCCTGTCTGCTTTTTATACATGTAAAACACACTTGAATGAAATCCTCTTAAGACAGTTCATTCTTTGAAGCAAAGAGTTTTGGGGAGAAAATATGCAAAGAAAAGGTATTTAATATACATTCTTATATAATTTTATGTATAATTATAATATAATTTTATAATTTTTCTTATAATTTTTCTGGAAATATTTTGAGACTCTATATCTGAAAACAAAGTCTAATTATCAGATGACAACAACCCATTTTAACTGACCTTTTCCTCCTTCAAGGTATTTTGGGACCTAAAAAAATTGTCCCTCTCACTAATCTCTACTTCCTTTTAAAACACTGAGGTCCTCTTGAAGTCAAACAAAATTACTCTAACTACTTTTGAAATAAAATCTAGGGCTGAGGTCCTGGGAAATAATAAATAAATAAATAAAAATAAGCATAATAATAAAAAATAAAAAGCTACCATAAACTAGGGGAATAAGAAACAAAACAAAACAAACAAACAAACAAAAAAAACAAACAGCAACTAGGTCAAACAAATTAGTTACATAAAGCTGACGCACTGTTGAGCTACTTTTGCAGCTGCTGACAAACAGAAAATTCGGTACTTGATGGCCAAACCTAGTAGGGCCCATTCACCTCCCAGATCACCCCCTTGCAGGGAGACTTTTCCAGCCACTTGCTCAACCACTTGCCTCAGATTTTCTCAAAACCACCTCTGATTATCCAGTTTGATTTTTTTGCAAATACAGATGATCCCAATATGTGAACTGAACAGTCGCCTGTGATCTGTTCTAAGCCAGGTCATTTTCTGCCTGTCTGAAAATGTGTAATTGATTAACTTTCCCACATCCTCCCGGTCATTGCTCCCATGATGACAAGGCCATGGTGCACACCAGTGTACACTCTCTTTATGGCTCATGCGCAATGCAGAACTGGCATGTTTGGCCTGAGAAAACAAGATCCATCGTAATACTGCGATTTCACTCAGCAACAAGGAAAGGAAAGAGTAAGAGTGAACTGATAATTTGCATCTGGGGTTAATGATTTTGACTGCCAATAGAGACAACTACTAACAAGATACTCAGAGAATGAGGATGGTGCTTTTTTCTGTATGACTTGACCTAAAACTTCAGCAATCCAACCAAAATAATTCTTTTTTCACTTAATTTTGCACTTTGGACCAAACCTTGCAGCCCTCATCCTTCTGCCAACTCCTCCACCCATGGCAACAGCTCTCAGAGGTGGCTTCAATTGTCAGCTGCAACTTCCAACACACTCTCTGACTTTCATCAGCTTCCTTCCTCCATTTTTTCCCCCCTTACTATGTCATCAGTGGTGTGAAATGGGTCTTTGATCAATTCATAGTGCAGCAAAACAAATTGGAAGAAAATTATTTCTTCTTTCACCTAGAACCTAAGCAATAGCCTGTGAGCAACTTTCACTGAATGTTACTTATTACTCATGGCCTTGCTAAGGCTCCACAAAATGGCCCACAAAAAGACATAGTATCTTTTTTCTTTTGTAATGATTATTCTTTGTATTTTTTTTAGCATTAACGGGAAGTGATTTCAGTGTGGTTAGAGTGTGTGGAATAAAAAGAACAATGACCCGCTTATAGAAAATAGTCCCGTCGCTCCATGACCAATCAGTTCAATCAACTAGAGTCAGTTCAGCCCTTTGTTCTGATAGCAGAATATGGCTCCCTTTGGTAATTTTCTGTCAAGTGCATGCATAGGGGTCTCTACTGTGCTTTTTGGGGACCATATTCTACCCATGGGCAAAGCTTAGAGAGTTAAACCTCAAGGGTCCCTGCCATTCTGACTCCTATACAATCACTTTGGAAAGTGTCACTTGGACTTCCATCACATCACCATGGCTTAGTCTGTCCAGCCTTCTTTGTGAATGACAGGAAAGCAATATAGGGAAAAAAATAATAAAAAGAAATAAAAAGAAAAGATGGCAAGATGGTCTGTATGGATGAGCAAGAAACTACTATCCAAACTCAGGTGTGAAAAGGAAGTGTACAGGCAGTGGAAGCAGGGGCAGGTGATCCAGGAGCACAGAGGTGCTCTCTGATCTCGAAGGGACAGGGTTCAAAAGAGTTGACCTGTAGTAGAGTCTGGTGAGGGAGGTGAAGGGCAACAAGAAAGGATTCTACAAGTACATAAACAGCAAAAGGAAGATTAAGGAAAACCTTGGGCCCCTGCTAAAGGGGGCAGAGGAGTTGATGAAAAAATGACATAGAAAATGCTGAGGTACTCAATGTCTCCTTTGCTTCAGTCTTTATTAACAAGACTAGCCTTCAGAAATCCAAAGTCCCTGAGATCAGCGGGAAAGTCTGGAGCAAGGAACACTCACCCTGTGGAGGAAGACATGGTTAGTGAGCACTTTAAAAAACTGGACATACATAAATCCATGAGTACTGAGGGAGCTGGCAGGTGTGAGAGATTCCTGAGAACAAGAAGAAAGAAAACATCATTTCTGTGTTCAAGAAGAGCATGAAGGAGCACTGGGAACTACAGGCTAGGAAGATGGTAGAGCAAATAATCCTGGAAATTCCATTTCCAAATACATGAAATCATGATAAACCAACCTGATGGCATTCTGCTACAAGGTGACTAGTTTGGTGGATGAGGGGATGCTGCTTACCTTGACTTTAGTGAGGCCTTAAGATAGTGTCTCCCATAATGTCCTCATAGACAAGTAGACAAAGTACAGGCTAGATAAAAGGTGGGGAGGACTGAAAAGTGGCTGAACTAGAGGGCCTAGAAGGTTGTGATCCATGGTGTGAAATCCAGCTGGAGGCCAGCAGCTAATGGTGTAGCCTAGGGATCGATACTGTGGCCAATACAGATTAGCATCTGCATTAATGACCTAGATGCTAGAACAGACTGCACTCTCAGCAAGTTTGCAGACCATGCAAAATTGGGAGGAGTTACTGGTACACCAGATGGTTGTGTAACCATTCAGAGGGACCTGAGAGAAGGCTGAAAAATTGTGCAGAGAAGAACCTTATGAAGCTCAGGAAGATGAAATTCAAAGTCCTTCATCTCAGGACGTGTAACCCTGTGAACCAGTACATGCTGAGAACTGACCAGCTGGAAAGCACTTCTGCAGAGCAGCAGTCTGGGGGTCCTGGTGGGCAAGAAGATGAACATGGACCAGCAATGCACCTTCGCAGCAATGGTCAACAAACTCCTGGACTTCATTAGGCAGAGCATTGCCAGCAGGTTGAGGGAGGTGATCTTTCCCCTTTTTTCAGACCTGGTGAGACACATCTGGAGTAACGGGTTCAGTTCTGAGCTCACCAGTTACAAGGAAGATATGGACCTTATGGAGCAAGTCCAGCACAGGACTAAAAATATAATCAAGGGAGTGGAGCACCTTTCATACAAGGAAAGGCTTAGAGCTGGGACTGTTCAGTGTGGAGAGGGCTCACAGGGATCATAGCCATGTGTATAAACAGCTGATGGGAGGAGTAAAGAAGCTGGAGCCAGACTCTTCTTGATGGTGACCAGTGACAGGACAAGAGGCAATGGAATAATATATATATATATGAAATTCAATCTGAACATAAGAAAACACTTTGTACTGTGAGGGTTGTCAAAAACAGGGACAAGTTGCCCAGAGAGGTTGTAGAGTCTCTGTCTTTGGAGGTACTCAAAACCCAATTGGACATGGTCTTGGGCAACTGACTGTATCTAACCCTGCTTGAGCAGGGGTGTTGAACTAAATGATTTCAAAGGGGTTCACTTCCAACCTCAACCAGTCTGTAGTATTGTAACAATGGAGGAAATGTCACACCTCTTTTCATTTTCACATCTGAAATAGTGGAGCAGTTCTGGTACCTTCCTCTTCCCCATTTCCCAAGGATGTAGTAGAGCTAGAAAACAGAGAGAAAAGCTGCAACGTCAAGCAGAACTGGAGAGTTAAAAATGAAGAGGCCGGTGCTTTGGAACTTAAAGAAAAGACAACTGGATGAAGAATTGATAAAGGTCTAGAAGTTTATGAGTAATGGGATGGTAATGAAGGTATGACTTTTCTTAGGATGTGGGGCTTCCTGACAAATGAAGTTATGAAGCAACAAGATTATAACAAATATCAAGTAATATTATTCATGAAAATATACCTTCAAAGAACGGACTGTGCTCTACAGTGAGCAAGTTGCAGTTTGGCAACTGCTACTGTATTTATGGTAGACCTAGGAATGCCAATACAGACAGCAACAGTAAGCACAAAATAAGAGTAGGTAGACAGTGGGTGAAAGAGGAAAGAGAGATAAATACATTGTCAGTTCACAGGAAAGAGGACCTGACATGGCCAGAGGAAGGATGCTCAGGGACTTGAAGTTTTTGTTAGTACAGATAAGAAAGAGGAACGAAATGGACAAAGTGTGACCTAGTCATGGAATATCAGATCATGATCAAGAGATCTGACTTCTTACATATGAAAATAGCAGTTAATTTTATTTCATAAATCCTGTGCTGGCAATGTGGGCATATTCAGTGACTAAAACTGAACAAACATTTACATATTTAACATTTACATATATGTTTAAGGAAAGGTTGGACATGGTGCCTAGGGACATGGTTTAGTGGGTGATATTAGTGGTAGGGGGATGGTTGGACCAGATGATCTTGGAGGTATTTTTCAACCTTAATGATTCTATGATTCTATTTCTTTCTCTGGACAGTTATGCAACAGTTACACCGAAGCATTCTGTGTAGGGATTAAAATCTGTCTCTTTTCAATTATCTGGTTGATCTCTGTCGAAGCAATTTCACAGAATCACAGAATCACAGAATTATAGGGGTTGGAAGGGACCTCAAGAGATCATTAGGTCCAACCTCCCTGGCAAAGCAGGTTCCCTAGACCAGGTTGCCCAGGTAGTCATCCAGACGGGCTTTGAATATCTCCAGAGAAGGAGACTCCACAACCTCCCTAGGCAGCCTGTTCCAGTGCTCCATCACCCTTACCGTGAAGAAGTTCTTTCACATGTTGGTGCGGAACTCCCTGTGCTCCATTTTTTGTCCATTGCCCCTTGTCCTGTCCCCACAAACCACTGAAAAGAGGTTGGCCAAATCCCTCTGTCTCCCACACTTAAGATATTTGTAAACATTGAGAAGATCCCCTCTCCGTCTTCTCTTCTTACGGCTGAACAGACCCAGGTCTCAGCCTTTCCTCATAGGGAAGATGCTCCAGGCCCCGTATCATCTTTGTGGCCCTCCGCTGGACTCTTTCCAGAAGATCCCTGTCTTTTTTGTACTGGGGAGCCCAGAACTGGACACAGTACTCCAGGTGAGGCCGGACCAGTGCAGAGTAGAAGGGGAGGATCACCTTCCTTGACCTGCTGGCCACACTCCTTTTTATGCATGCTAGGATCCAATTGGCCTTCTTGGCCACCAGGACACACTGCTGGCTCGTGGTCAACCTGTCCCCTAGGTCAACCAGGACCCCTAGGTCCTTCTCCACAGAGCTCCTCTCCAGCAGGTCATGTCCCAGCCTGTACTGATACATGCAGTTGTTCCTTCCCAGGTGCAGGACTCTACACTTGCTCTTGTTAAACCTCATTTGGTTTCTTCCCGCCCAGGTCTCCAGCCGGTCCAGATCTCGCTGAATGGCAGCACAGCCTTCTGGCATGTCGGCCACTCCTCCCAGCTTTGTATCACCGGCATACTTGCTGAGGGTGGACACTATTCCCTAATCAAGGTCGTCGATGAAGATGTTGAACAAGACTGGACCCAGCACTGACCCCTGGGGAGCACTGCTAGTCACAGGGTGCTCTGAAGTAGGAAAGTAGTAGTTGTTCTAGATGAAGCAATGATTAAGTTTTGTGTGTGCATGTACATTGCCTTTCCAGCATTAAAATGCAAGCAAGCATCATTATAGATTATATACATGATTGTTGTACAGAGGTTTATCACTGAAGAGCACTGAAAGTTTCCTGCTGCTTTGCACTCATTTGTAAGATATCACTGCAATCTGCTGAACAACACTTTCTTCTGTACTTATTGGAAACTTTAAGCTTTCATTCATTCTCAGGCACTGCCTGTCGGCTACTAGTAGCCACAGAAAGCATGTAGTCAAAACTGTGAACTCACCAAAAGTACTGCAGAGAGCAGTGAATAAAAGCCTGATCCACAGCCATTTGTACCAGTGCTGTTCTCATTTAGCACTGCCCTACACCTGCCCCATATTCAGTTGCTGCTCGTGACCATACCTATACCAAGAAAAGTGTGACATTCAACCAGACTCTGTAGGTACTTCATCGGTAGATAAAGCTGTATCATAAAAAAAAAAAAAAAAAAAAAAAAAAAAAAGATTTCAGAAGATCACTATTAGGTCTGAAAAGTGAAGTATCCCAAAGTCAGAATGAATAATGATTTATAGGCTGAACCCTTTATTCAGCTCCTTTTCTGTGCATCCTGCACACAACTCAAACACAGAGAAGTGAGTCCATCCGGCAGAAAGAAACTACTTTTTGAATAGATCACAACTAGATCATAAAGGATTCTTTCATGTATTGGATGCTACTTGATATACTAAAGAACATGGAAATTATACTTGGAACAAAGCTGGGTGCTATAGAAATAAAGCAGGTGTCTTGATACCTGCCATGACTGGAAGTTAATTTCCGATAAAATTTCCAAGTCCTTATCTAAAAGCAGTTTAAGCTATAAAGTTGTGAAATAGTATAAACAAAATAAAATGAGAAGCGGTGAACAATTCGTGTATTAGCACAGGTTACCAGCATAATTTAGAAAAAATCTTTCCATAACTTTACTCAGCAGTGAAAGCTTACCTTTTTACTCTATCATTTGTTAAATTTCATACTTGCCATGTGTTTCTTTAAAATTATATGTAATAGGTACTATTTTTTTTGTTTTTATTTTCTGAGAAAGACAAGGATAGAATTATAAATTCAGAGGTGCAACTGAACCTAGTTCTCTTGTATTGTTGGAGTATTTTGTATCAAATGCACACTGGCTGATCAGTTACATTTTTATTCTCTTTCTATTTTCTCATCTACTTACATTAACAACATGTGTGGGGCCCTTCAACTACAAGTCAAAACACTGCCCTAGTCCCACATCTAAACTAAAAAGATGTCAAGGCAAGTTTTACCATATAGTCTATATAGTCTATAAATCTGTAGAGGACCGAAGAGTAATTGTGTACCTACATACCTAAACAATTATTTGCAACCTGGCAGAAAACACATTTTATTAAAGTGACTGGATCCTTCTCTCTGCATATCTTCCCCACATTGGAAAAAAAAAAAAAAAAAAAAAAAAAAGAAAAGAGAAAATAAGCAGTCCAAAACTAGCCACAAGTCTTTCCACTACTAAAAAGAAAGGGTAAGTAGGAAGCTTATATAAAAACAGTAATCTTTCCTTATTCCCCTGAATAGCTGCTTCATCGCATGTATCTTGGTACTCCACGTGTCCTCACCGGCTGCGTACTATGGGCATTGGACCAGGAATAGGTCAGAGCATTATTTCATCTTCTAAAAGTTGAACTACTTTGGGATAGATCCAAAAATACTTGCAAGGCGCAGTGGTGAAATGCCCATTAGAAATCAAAGGATGAAATGAGAGGACCTGGGAGTTAAATGGTTGTTTCAAGGAAGAGAGGTCTCGCTGATTCTTAGTCTCTCCTATAAGTCACTCACTGGCTGGGGTTGCAGTACCAAAAACCCAGCCTGTCTTTTAAATAGTGAGATAAGCATTATTGGTTCTGAATATAAACTTTTCTTTCCCACACATGAGGAAACTGTGCATTGACCTGTTTAGTGCAGAGATTCATGACTGTCACTGTCAGAGTTTCAGCTTCTGGAGCCCATAACAATATCTGGTTCTCATTTAGCTAGGTCTTGTGAAAATTAAATTTAATGAAAGTTGTTAGCAAGGATAAGGGAGAGAAAGAATAAGGTTTGGTCTTAATTTGCTTCTTCATTTGTAAAGAACAGACACTCATTCCCACAGGTGTTGGGTGAGGGATGAATCTGCTAAGAGTTTGGGTTGACAGCAAAGAGCATCATTATAGATTGCCTGCTTTATGCAGCTTGCTGGTAGGGAAAAAGAAGACAGGCATTGGGCAGACATTGGTTTCAAGCCAACGTTCTAATAAGACACTACAAGCTCCAGTGCATACTGGTGGGTCCACAGGAGCTGGGAAACTCCAAGAAATGCACCCTAAAATTTCCAGCATACCTCCTTCCCCCTCCTCCCTCCACTGCTACAGACACTGATGAAGATGAGATAAGGGCACAGTTTAAGAGCTCTTCCGAAGAAGTATCTGCACATACAGTTGCATAGGAGATACTGAAACTGAGATAAGAACATTAAGAATGATTTTTTCCATGTTACTTTCAAATTCTTATGAATGCAGTTGCTTTCATGCATCATGACAAAATGTAGTTGTTGGATTTTTCTGCTGCTAGCAGAGTAAAACAAGACCAAAGCTAACATTCTGAGTCAAATTATATTAATGAAATAGATCTGTTTTGTTGTTTACAGTCGTTCAAGCTTTTCATTAGAAAAGGCCAAGTGATAGGTGTTTCCTACTGCATCTTCTATTACTGAAAAGGTGAGAGCAATAGCAAATCCTGTGCTACAAGCTTCCAGCTAGGAGTAAATTTCAAGGAATGGGGCTACATTTACAACATGCACCAACTTTCCATTGAGGGAAAAAAAAAAAACCACACACACACACAAAAAACACACCACACTTATCAGTGTTAAATAATGTTAGAATCAGTAGTCTGTAATCACAGGATGTACTGAGATGACTGCAAATTCTTATCTTTGGAAAATGTTGTAATCCTTTTGTCAAGTATTTGTTTTGAAAGATGCAAGTACCACACTCATTTAATTCATTGGGATGTTTACTGCATTTGCTTTTACGGTTCGTTTTTACATAAGATTAACTTTTCACAAGAACAAGCCATCCAAAAACTTCAGTATAACAACGTCATTCTTCTGAAACTACTGAGCAAGGAATTCCAGGAATATAGGATTTTATTTTCAGAATTGGAATTGATCTCTGTTGGTATTTTCTTTTTGAGAATTTTTATCTGCTTTCCCAAATCAGTAAATTTCTTTTTTCCACATGGATATTGACTCAGAATTAACATTTTCCACTTCTAACATGGCTAAATTCAGTCACAGAAAGAACTGCAACACCAGTATTTGAAATTCAGCTCTGTGGACTTGTTGACTGACCTGCTCATTCAAGTCATCATAATTGATAAACCTCTCATAAACCAGCTGAACTTACTGTTTCTGAAAACTCTCACATTTTGCCATTAATGGTGGCACTTTCCCAAAAATATTCCAGACTGCAATTATTGTTTGAACGAATTTTAGTGCTCTCAAGTTTAAATCTTGCAGAAAATCTGATAACACCAAAGATATTTTGAACAGTTTTCACATGACCTTAAAGTCAAGTACTGAGTTAATTTAAAAGATGTTTAAAGTCAGCAAAGAATTTAGGTCATCTATAGGGCAGTGAAAGAATCTGAATGTGAGAGCAGGGGGCCATGAAGGGGAAATATATAGGGAAAAAATCTCCTTGTGTTGATGTTGCCACCAGGAAAATAATCTCACTTCAACCTCAGTGGTGGTTTTGCACATCTCACTGTGCCAAGGAAACACAAACAGATCCTGTTATGCTATAGCACCTGCAGTGCACAAGTAACATTTGCACTCCCACAGAAAGCAGCAGTCCTTAGTTTTCCAGCATTCTAAACATTACTGGCTTTTGCTAAGCTTTGGGAAGAGGAATTGAATCACACTAAAACTTTGGAAGACCCTGAGAAGAGCTAGATTTGCTGTAAAAATAAATGTTTTGTCACAAGAGTTTGTTTTGAAGAGCATCATCTGCAAGGAGAAGCAAGCAGTGAGCATAGATCCCTGATCTCACAGGCCAAGAAGGCACATACAGCATGTCACCTGAAAAGAGAAAAAAAACAAAGACTCTAAGTTTTGTGCTTGCTCTAGGAAGACTGTATTGTTTATTTTCTTTAGTTTTCCTAGTTAGCAAGTTCTTCTTCCACCGTAGCAAGTGCCCAGCTCTCTGAAGCAGTGCTTGAGGCAGTTCCAGAGTGCCCTTCTATAGGAGCAGGCTGGCATGAGAGCTGGCATTGCATGGATCAGGAGAAATCGTCTCTTCCTGATAAGCAATGGCCAGGAGAACTTCTAGCATTTGTCATGCTGAATAGAAGCATGGTTTTACTTTGATGGATCTCAAACTGTGTTTAAGAAATAAGAAGTCCTGAAAACTTGGTTCACAAGTCATCCAGGTTTGACCTAAACTAACTAAAATACTAAAAGTAAGATTATCTAATTTTCACAAAAGAAACTTGTAAAATGATAACTTTTTATAATTTACCCCTAGAAACTGTGTTCCCTATATGTTAAAATATGATCTGTTTTAATGTTTTTTTATCCTATATTACTCACACATAACTCCACAGTGTGTCGGGGACAAGACAGTTTTTCATTTGCAGACATGCAGAATAATGCTATTTGTGTCCTGCAGTGTAGCCCGTTTCAGCACAAGGTGAAAGACAAGCTGATGTTGTCGTCTGGCTTTGGTCTGTGTTACTGCCTAGCCTGTTTCTTCAGTTTCGAGATTTGCTCTTCCAGTACACCCATTACTCTGCAGTAATAAAAATGAGAAAAGATGTGTACCAGGTGACCATATTCTGTAATATAAGAGTATTATAAAATGAAGAACTGTCTTCTCAGAAGCACCTGAAATCAAAGAGCAAACTCAAGAATATTTGGCAGCCAAGAAACAGAGTTTACCAGACATTAAAAGACAAATACATAGTCTCAAAATTTTCATTTAATATATTTTTGGTCAAAAAAAGTAGTCAATGTAGTTAGTGAAAGTAGCTAAAATTAATTAAAAAGAGAAATCAAGGTGTTCCATAGTAACAATTACAGTGGCAAGAAGAAAATGAAACTTTTATTCGGTAGTTTTCTCACCACTCCTCATTTAAGTCTTATCTCTTTATGTTTTTCTTATTAGTAAAGTATCCCTGTAATACAATTGATATTATTCTTTCCATCTTTTTCATCTACAGAGTAGTTATTTTCTTGCTTTCTCCCCATTTAATAGTAGTCCCAGATTGCAGCATTCCGTTACTCGCTTTAGAACTTAGCACAGGGAAAAATCAAACATTAGAGAGCATTTAATGGGATGAAATGCAGGCACATATAGCACTGAAGGAGTCTGTTGGTAAATGAAGCTGCTTGAGCTGTTCTGTACAATCATGCAGCTGCAGGTGACACCTCCAGTCACTCATAGCCCTGAAGATCATACAATGAAGATGAGACTCCTCTGTTGGTAAATACAGTTTCCAGTGTTAATCGGCTTTTCTCTTTGAGAATATAGTACAGCTCATGCTAATGTTTTTAGCCAGCTTCCTACAACCTACAGCTGGAACTTGCTGTCATAATAGAGTGGTACACACCACACTTCATTGTCTTGGCATTTTCGTCCACCCTGACCTCCCTCTATGGCAATAGAAAGCTCTTTTTTTTTGGGCAATTGCCTGTTTGGTGGTGAACTCTCAGCACTGAGCCATGCAATAATCAGCTGCTGACAGAATAAATCTCTCCTTAAAAATGAATAGTTGTGAGAAATGTAATATTTCAAAGCTGTTATCCAGTAGCCAGCAGTTTCCATATGACTCTCTACAACTTGGTCACAGGCAAGAAGGAAAGATGCTTCGTGTATCTCTCCTTTGGACCCCATCTCATGTGGGGCCAGGAGCAGCTTAGAACTCTAACTCTATAACTCTACACTCCAGCTTTGACTGGCATCTTCTGCAGGAAGACACAGACATTTGAATGTGCTTTTTCAAGCATGAAATGGGGATGAACTGCATGTGGGTGAAGTCCTGCACAGATTTCTTAAGAAAAATTGGTGTCTACCAATGTGAAGATACCACTCTGCTGTTACTAGTTAAGGTGTTAGACTAATGAGCAGTAGCTTCATGAATCTAAAGTGGGGATATTCTGGGGAATAAAGGGAAGCAAAATGGTTTTGAATGTCTGAGTAACTGAAAAATTGAAAACCAGCTAAATTTTAAAACTTTTTAAAAGGGGATCTTATCAAGTTCACCTCCCATGAAGACTGGAGCTGAGAACTGTTATACAGCCAGTCACAGGCACCGAAACAGTCAAATTAGCTTCAGCTGTCCCATCCTGGAGACACAAGCATGGCTCTGTCTATCTGTATTTAACCTTGTTAAATTGCTCTAATGCTCTGCTTTCCCCCTGCATCATGTTCCACACTGAAAAACAGAGCACAGCTTCCTTTTACTTATTCCCTCAGTGAAGTTTTACAGTCTTTTCTTTATTATTTTAAAATGTTTATTCAATTTGCAAAAGAAATGCATATGAAAACAATCGTAAAACTTTCAAAAGTGAAAATTGTTATTTCCTGAAAGTTCCAATTTCTTTAAATGAAAAAGTAAATCAAAACTGCAGTAACATTTTAAAATGGTTTTGAACTGAAGAATAACAATAAGAAGAATGTCACTAACTGGGAGGAGTAAATGCATAGTCATCAAAAATATCAAATGTTTAGAGAAAACTTTCCTTTTCAGAAGGTAGCTATGCTTGGATGAGAATGATTCAGGCTTCCCTTACTGAAAATTCTGGGCCTCTTTGAACATTCATGAAAACTATAAGCACCGTTTAAGCTGACACAGGTGGTCACAGCAGCTCTGTCCCTATCATGGGTCTATTTGTTCACAGTTTTCTACAGACTTGGTTATAGGACAATGAGCTAAGAAAAGCATAAATAAATAAACCAAAGTAAATGCACAAAAATATAGACCGTCACCATGAAAATACAATATTTTTGGAGGGAGAGGAAAAAAGTAAATGAGAGGATTATGCTATGTCTGCTTTTTTTTTTTTCCATTTGTGTTTCAAATGTTTTAAAAATACATTCCTAATTTCATGGATAATCAGTGTGACATGAAATTACAGTGACTGCTGATGCAAATTAGCTAATTGTGCATGCCAATTATGTGTTACATGGCTGTTGTATTGTTTGAATAAACAATTACTGAATTTATAGAGACAACCATGTTAACTAGGAATGCGTATTAGGCACATAATTACCACCACTTAATTCAGAAAATCAGGCAATGTATAATTTAGTTGGAGCAATAGTTATGTATCTTGGCATTTTTCCTAGGTATAAAATTCTTGTTTCATTATATGAATTTCTTGCATTTATAATAGTTTATGCCCCAAAGTGATTTAGAAAATGATACAAGCTCAGTAAAATAAGACGTGCCTATCTAAACATATAAACGGTCATTTGGATTTCTTTGGTACTCTTCCAGTTTTGTGTGCAAATCTTGAGGAAACAGAGTTATCTGTGGACATCCCTCGATTTTCTACTGAAATTTAGTTACCCCACTGTCAGGTTAAGCAGTCTCAAGTACTGCACAGCAGAGGAGGGAGTGAAAAATGCCATAACTGCATAAACCTCAGAAGGCAGATGTTTGGAATCAACACATTGCAACCAAAATTTTAGCCAGAGTGATGGATAATGCCCTCTAATTTTGGATGTTTGGCAGCCTGAGATTGCTAGACTGCATTTTTATGCCTGATCTGAGAAGTGCTGTCAGCTGATGCCATGGTAGTAGTGCTGTAGTGATAATTCCCAGATTGTTCAGAGTCCTTCAGAGTGCTCTGACGACTGACTGCTCTGGGTGGCCTCATCGGTGATTTCTAAGTCTCAAAATGGCATGGATATGTAAAGGCTAAATTTTTTTATAGCCATAATACAGTTTGGTTAATTTGAAAAGCAAAAATTGTATCTAGTTCTTCATAGTGGTAGCTTTATCTGTAGTCCCAATGCTAATAAGGTATCAGTAATTTTTAAATAGTTTTCAAAATCTAGAAAAGGTCTAGAAAAACTTACAATAGAATTATTTCAATTGATATAATTGAAAATTTAGAACTGTTTAAAGAACTCTCATAGGAAGGCCACAGAACTGACAAAGTATTTCACTTTGACTACTTTGACTATTTCACTATGACTCAACTGTCCAAATTAGTTTTTTTTCCCAGTGAGAAAATATTCATTTCAATTGAACTACTTGCATGTGTAAGGTTATGTGTACAAGTTAGGAGGATAAGTCACGTCTTTAGGAAATTACCTGGAGGTCCTGATTACAACTGAAGAATTATTATTAGAAGTTTATATTTTTCATGTTTGTAAAACCAAGAGTACATGTTGGAAAGAACTCCCTGGAACAGATATTCCAAACAAGATTGAAGGATTTGGACTCAATCCTTCAACACCCCATGGAAAACTCAGCAGAAGAGGACTAAAGCATATCATCTAAGCTGAATTCCATTATGCCCCAGGTGTCGACAGTACAGGCTCCAGCATTTCAGCACTTGGGAGATAAAAGCTAAAGCATTGTTTTCAAATTGTATAATTGTATTTGGTATACTGGTGGGCTCCCAGAGATGTAGAAACAATCTACTTCTCTATTTAAGAACAAAACAAATCAAAGCAGCCTCTGCCCCAAAGAAAGCTTAGCCTTACCTCTTTTTTCCTCTTCTCTCCCCTTCCCACTTCCCCAAGAAAAGCACATTGGGTTGCATTATATCAATTCCTAATTTTTTCCATATGCAAATTAAAGGAAACAATGAGTCATCCTGGTTTACCATGCTTGCAGAAAAGAGTAGTCATCTATTTTGAGTTCCTTCAATGGTTGCTCTGTTTTACACATTGAAGTACATATTTAGCATAATTTCTCTCTGTGGCAAGGCTAAAGACCTTATCCCTTCCTCCTGTGATACATGCCCTTGTATTATTCATGTACTAACCATTTTTCATTTTAACTTTCTGATGAACACATTTATGTAAAAAACATATCGATTGTTCACAACATCTGTGTAGCTGTAGGATTGCTGCATCCACTTCAGACTTTTAAAAGGTTTGTGTGCTTAAAATCTTCTCTCTGTTTTTTCCAGATTTGTTTGTGAGTTGGTTTCATAAAACACAACATCTTTCCTGACAAACCTTTTTTCACTGTATATTTCTGCATGGACTGTACCGATCATTTTTAATATTAAAATGTTCCTATTAAAAATAAGAATATGACAGATTATTATTTTTGGGGGGGGGGGGAGTAACTGCAGTTTTTCTTGCTTTTCCTGTGGTAAAATGACAAATGAAATAATAATAATAATAATAATAATAATAATAATAAATGTTTGTTTTTGTTTGTTTGTTCATTTGTTTTGATAAGATTTTGTAAGGTCTACTTTACACAAAGAAGCGGGGGAGACACACTTAAATGTGAAGGACCTAATTTCAAATTAATCTTCTGAACACTTGTGAAGTTCCACTCTTGTGAATTGGTATAAAGCTCTTAGTTTTGTCATTTGACAGCTTTTCTGGACTGGTTTTTGCTGGAGAAGTTCATCCAGCAGTGTTACCTTTATAAAAATATGCAAGGATTACACATAAAGGGCTATCTGTTACTTCATGAAGAATTCTGGTTAGTGTTTTTATTTATAGTCACATATTTTAATTAGGTCTAAATTGTTTTAAAGTACTACTTCAAGTAATAAACTACAAAAAAATTTGAATACTTAGAAAAACTTAAGTTTTTCGGCATCTCGAGGTTTTGTAAATCCCAGACATCTCTTTTGCATACTACCAGCTGATGCAGATTTGTCCCCATTCATGTCTGTTTTACCACTTCTTTCATCTGTTCTCAAGTGAACCTATACATGCAAAAGTTTATGAAAATAAAATTGCAAAAGGAAAATTGACTTCACACATTCCATCTTTCTGGTTTGAGTTCTGAATGACAACAACAAAAAAAGACTAATTTTAGCCTGAACTATTTGCTTGTGTTTTTTTTTTTTTCTCAGTCCATAATAGCAAAATTCAGATTTTTTCAGAAAAAAAATATGATGAAAATTCAACACCACATTCTTTTTTTTATATACTTGCTTTTTTCTTCCATTATAATAAAAGTGATAGTAATCCTACATTAATCTTTTACAGTAATCCTAATCCTATAATGAAATTTATTTGTGTTTTATGCATAATATTTTAATTATTCCAAAACATATATATATTTCAAATAAAGATTTGTTTTCTTAATCTTAATTAATAGTATAGTGGAAACTCTTAAATTTGACTAGCCATATCTTACTAAAAACTCCTATGCTATGTTTAACCCCAAATGGAATTTTGGGGTCTCCATATGAGCAATTCTGTCTCAACGCTCAACAGAAAATGCTGGATACTTGGTTAAAGTTTTTTATCCTGCCTGCCATTAGCTTAGACCCGAATGGGATATATTGGCTTGAGGAAAGCTTGCACTCTTTTTGCACCTGTGGAAGACTCCGTAGTGGCAAAGATGGCAGGGATGAATGAACATTTAATGATACTCCCTCACACTGACCGAATTGCTGCCCACCATAAGGCTGGCTAAAGATGTTTCTGCTCCCTCAGGCCCCAATTTACCTGTGTTTCTGAAAAACTATGAGAAAGTAAAATTTCATACAGTAGTGGTTTTGTTACTGTTATTTGTGCCCCAAGTAACACTGCAGATTTAAAGCAAGTCTTGGGGGGAAACCTGCTCATGTATGGAGGATAGTTAAGGAAATTTATTTATACACTCTGTAGCTGATGTTCCTGCAGTCAAGGGGTAGGAGATACATTTCTAGTCTCTGGAGGTCTAGCAAATCTCTGCCCTCAGGGAAGAGGGTTCTGCATCTGGGAATGCAGTTCATGTACTTTAGCTTTTGCTATATGAACTTTTAACAACAGAATATTCTTGTGTCTTTTTACACTGAAGAATCCCTTTATTGTCCTTAGAAAGGACAATTATGCAAAAATTATCTAAAAGAGAACTGTGTGGTCAAAGAAGCTTGATAGCTTATGTCACAATGTCTAGGTACAGTTTGAACCTTTGTCTATTTTTTTTGTTCCACAAATATCAGCTCACAGAATCACAGACAATCACAGCATGGTTGAGGCTGGAACGGACCTTTGGAAGTCACCTGGTCCAACTCCTTGCTCAAGAAGGGCCACCCAATGCAGGCTGCCCAGGACTATCTCCAGGCAGCTTTTAAAGATCTCCAAGGACAGAGACCCCACAGCCTCTCTGGACAATCTGTACCAGTGCTCCATCACCCGCACAGCACAGAAGTGTTCAAGGAAACCTCCTGTGTTCCTGTTTGTGCCTATTGCTTCTTGTCCTGGTAACGGGCTAATGGGCACTACTGAAAAGAGCCTCTCCATGTATTTGCATCCTCCCTGAGCCTCCTCTAGGCTGAAGACTCCTAGCTGTCTCAGCCTTTCTTCATAGGATAGGTTCTTCAGTCTCTTCGTGATCTTGGTGGCCCTACTTTAGACTCTTTCCAGTATGTCTAGGACTCTCTTGTACCGGGGAGCTGAGAACTGGACACATTACTCCAGGTGCAGCCTCACCAGAGCTGCGTAGAGCAGAAAGACCACCTCTCTTGGCTGGCTGCTCATACTTTACCTAATACAGCCAAGAGTACTGCTAGCATTCTTAGTGGCAAGGGCACATTGCTGGCTCATGCTCAACTTGGTGTCCACCAGGACTCCTAGGTCTATTTCTGCAAAGCTGCTTTTCAGATGGGTGGCCTCCAGCATGTACTAGTTCCTGGGGTTGTTTCTTCCCAGGTGCAGGACTCCGCACTTCTCCTTGCTGAACTTAATGAGATTCCTGTCAGCCCACCTCTCCAGCCTGTTGAGGTCCTTCTGGATGGCAGCATGGTGAATACACTAGTCCCCACAGTTTGATGTCATTTGAGAATTTACTGATGGTGCGCTCTACCCCATAATGCAGATCATTAATGAAGATCTTAAACAAGATGGGGCCCAGTTCTGACCCCTGGGTACTCCACTTATTACTGTACTCCAACTAGACTTTGCTCTGCTGACAATTACCCTTTGGGCCTGGCTATTCAACCAGTTTTTGATCCATGTCACTGTCTGCTCTTCCAGCCCATATCTCAACAGCTTCTCTATGATGATCTTATGGGGGACAGTGTCAAAGGCCTTACTGAAGTCCAGATAAACAAAATCTATTACTCTTTTCCTTATCCACCAGGTCATCTTGAATGCACTCACACAGCGTATGTGGGACAACCAGAGGATCAGGCCCAGTCAACATGGGATCATGAAAGGCAAGTCCTGCCTGACCAACCTCATATCCTCCTGTGACTGGGTGACCCTCCTGGTACATGAGGGAAAGGCTGTTGACATAGTCTACCTAGACATCAGCAAAGACTTTCACACAGTCTCCCAGAGCATTCTCCTGGAGAAGCTGGCAGCCCATGGCTTGGACAGGTACACTCTTTGCTGGGTTAAAAACTGGCTGGTTGGCTGGGCCCAGAGACTGGTGGTGAATGGAGTGAAATCCAGCTGGTGACTGGTCACCAGTGGTGTTCCCCAGGGGTAGATGTTGGGGCCCATCCTCCTTAATATCTTTATTGATGATTTGGTCAAGGGAATTGAGTGCCCCCTCAGTAAGTCTGCAGACAGCAACAAGTTGGGGGGGGGGGGAAGTGTTGATCTGTCGGAGGGTGGGAAGGCCCTGCAGAGGGACTTGGACCAGATGGGTCAATCGGCAGAGGCCAATGGGATGAGGTTCAAGATGGCTAAGTGCCAGGTCCTGCTCTTTGGTCACAAAAACTCCATGCAGCACTACAGGCTTGGTACAGAGTGGCTGAAAAGCTGTGCAGAGGAAAAGGATCTGGGATTGTTGGTCAACACTCACCTGAACATGAGCCAGCAGTGTGCCCAGGTGGCCAAGAAGACGAACAGCATCCTGGCTTGTATCAGGAGTAATGTAGCCAGCAGGACCAGGAAGGTGATCAGCCCCCTGTACTCTGCTCTGGTGAGGCAACATCTCAAATACTGTGCTCAGCTTTGGGCCCCTCACTACAAGAAGGACATCAAGGCTCTGGAGCATGTCCAGAGAAGAGCTACAAAGCTGGTGAAGGGCCTGAAACACAAGTCCTATGAGGAGCGACTGAGGGAACTGGGGTTGTTCAGTCTGGAGAACAGGGGACTTAGGGCAGACCTTATTGCTCTCTACAGCTGCCTGAAAGGAAGGTGTGGGGAGCTGGGGGTTGGCCTCTTCTCACAGGTAACTAGTGATAGGACTAGAGAAAATGGCCTCAAGTTGCACCAGGGGAGGTTCAGGTTGGAAACTAGGAGACATTTCTTCTCAGAAAGAGCAGTCAGGCATTGGAATGGGTTGCCCAGGGAGGTGGTGGAGTCACTATCCCTGGGGGTGTTTAAGGAAAGGTTGGACGTGGTGTTTAGGGACATGGTTTAGTGGGTGGCATTGGTGGTAGGGGGATGGTTGGACCAGATGATCTTGGAGGTCTTTTCCAACCTTAATGATTCTGTGATTCTATGATTCCATAAGGTTTCCTTGTAGGCATTTCCTTGCTGCAGGTGCTGGAGGTGACCCCTCCCTATCACATAACCTCATGCCCTTTGTTCAGCAGCCTTGTGTGTCACTCCTTCACAGGGCTGCTGGTTACCCTCTCCGTGCCCTCTCCTTTCTAGTTAAAGCCCTCCATATGAGGTCAGCCATCCTTTCATCAAATATATCTTTTCCCCACTTAGTGAGGTTGCATCCCATTTCTCCTAAACAGATGCTGATGCTCAAACAGGATCCCAACGTGACAGAACATAAAACTCTGATGCTGACACCAGTTCTGCTACCAGTTTTTGACCTGAAGTTAATTCTGGTTTGGGGGGAATCTTCACCCAGGATATCTTCTTCCTTTGTTACCATATGATCCAGCTGCAATCATTACTGTCTGCTGAAATGATCTTTCAGTACAAGACTAACTGGAAGTGAGGTATGCACAGATAATATACTTAAATATAAAAAAACTATTCAAAGGATGAATGGGGAGGGGGAGCCAGCCAAAGAGTCTGTCTCTTGCACCAGCAACAGCTTGGTCTTTTTCTTGACAGTCCCCATTTTGTTTCACACACCCCCCACCCCCCCACCCCCCCTTTTCTTTTTTTTTTTTTATAAAAAAAAAAAAAAAGGAAGTAGGGGCCCTTCTCAGAATTGCAGTAAATGTAATTGAATTTCAAATGTTGTTTTCAAACAAACAAACCATAGAAAAGTTAAGAATGGAGAAATATAAGCAATGTTTTCCAAAATGTCATTGTACAGGCAAACATATGTTTTGAGTTAAGTTAAGCTCATTTCTGGTAACAGTATTAACTTTGTGATGGCCGTGACCAGCATGCATTTGGGGAATGGAGGGTGGCAGCTTTTATCAAATTAGATCTAAAGGGGAAGAACGTGTATTTGGGGTCTTTTTTTTTCTTAGTTTTCTTTAGAAAACAATCTGGAAAGGGCAAGTAAAGGCTGGGAAGGCTCATGGAAAGATCATATTGCTATTGGGCTGGAAAGGAGGACTCTGCTTTTGTTAAACAAACATCTTTTCAAGATGTCCTTTTCTCTTTATTTCAGTTTAAAGTATAGTACTCTTATGGAACATCATGCAGAAAAATTATATCTGCTTTCCCTGAAAAAGTTCTCCTTTGATTTGTTGTTTGGGTATGACAGAGCCTGAGTGCATAAGAATGTAAGCAAGGTACTTTTCATGATGCACTAATATTTCAAAGCTAGTTATATTACAACCTTTTTTTTTTTTTCCCTGAAATCCATTCAGCTACAGAGAACTTCAGCAGTCAATGGATAACTACAGCTAAATAAGGTTTGAGCCAAATCCTTGCCCAGCCTCAGTTATAACCTTACACTAGAAAGTGATTCAGTGATATAGTCACAAAATCTAGTCTTGGAGACTCTAAGTAAAAAGTGCACCTGGATCACATACTCACAAAAGATTAGTATGTGACAATTCCATTTGCATTTCTCATGAAGAGAAAAATCACCACTTCACATTTAAAGGGAGAAAAAAATATCTTTAAATGATTAAGAAGCAGTAAACACAAGCTTCCCAGCTCCACTGCTCCCACTGTGCACTGCCTCACTCCCAGACAAACCCATTTATGTCACTGTAACTGCAGGGCTCTCGTAGCAGAAACCTTCTTGGTTCACTTAGATGGCAAGAGAACCAAACTGGGAAAGCATCACTCTCAGCTAAGAGATGGTCAACCCGAATGCTCAGCGCCTTGTAACACATACCTTGATTCACAGTTCTCCTTGAGCATACAATGCTGTAAGAGAATGACCTGATCTTATCTTGTTTTCCCTTGCTGTAAATTGCTACCTCAAGTGCACGCCTGCAAAGTGAAAGTTTTCAGTCTTTTTCCCCATCTGTCGGTTACCAGCCATGAAAATGTGAAATAAGAGATTTTACTCTCTCCTCCACTGAGGGATAAGCCCACCTTATGCTGTTAGAAGAACTACCGGCTGGTATCTGTGCCAGCAGAGCCAACACAGGCTGCAGCCAGTCCCTGGCATCCCTCTCACCATGGAAAGAAAATTAAGCATCAATCAGGCTCATATTCTGGCCCAACGCCGCACTGAAATGCAAACTTTGATTAGGATTAATACATCCAGTGGGGATGACAAACTGGACAAATGACAAAAGGGACTAGCAATTTCTGCTGAAGTCAATGCCACATTAAAAAAGACAAATGAAGTTTAGTGACACCTAACACAGAGTACCTAGAAGGGGGAGAAAAAAAAAAAATAAGATCAAGATAGGACTTTTTTTTCCTTTTCCTCTTATCTCCAATTCATTATCTCTTTCATCAAGCAGCAATGCAGAGATAGCAGAGCAAGTTAAACTGAGCAAGTTTAATTTTTTTCTTGAACGAAAATGATTCTCTCTGCCCCAAGTCCATGTTCAGGCAGCATATTTGTGCAAGTATTTTTCTTTGCAGTAGGGGAGGAAGAAGATGGAGAAGTGAGCCAAAATATGAAATATGCCCACTAGTTTAGGTGAGAGACTTTTTCTTGGCATGTGTCCTCATGCAGAGATGGGAGTTTCTGTACCAGTGCTGTGCTTGCACCTATGACCTGGTCATAACAGTCCATCCAGCATGGCCATTAGAAAGTGCCCCCAGAAGGTCATGAGCCCCTGCCCAAACTCACAGGGTACCTGTTCAATAGGACATTGTTACAGTGCTAGTTTTTATTCTGACCTTGTTCACCATTTCGGGGAGCTTTCTATAGCCTTTTAGTGAATAGATTCCAGGAAAAAAGATATGGGCCAGACCTGCTTGTACCCCTATCAAAGGTGGTCAACTAATCTACATTTCAAAGGCTATGTATTTTCTTTCCATTGCCAAAAACTTCACAAGAAAGAAGATACAGGAGCTCAGCTCTGAGCCTCCTTTGTTTTCCCTCCTGATGAGGGAGGGAGGGCATGGAATGTTTTCCCCAAAGCCGGCTCCTCTTCACACAGACAAGGCACTCCTTCAGTACTCAGGAAACCAGCCTAGAGGACACCATGCCAAGGATGATGTCCTTGATGCAGGTGGGGAGGGTACCCAGCACCACTGACACAACCACACCTCCAGCTGTGGGTCCCACAAGGGCCAAGGGAGAGTTGTAAGAAGGGAACAAGCACAGTGAGTAACCTCCCCTTTTCTGGCTGTCTGTAGCTCAATAAGCCCCTGAGCTCAGAGGTATGCTTAGTTCTTCATGAATAGTTCTTCATGAATCAATAGTTATTTTATGTTTTGTTTTGTTTTGTTTTGTTTTAAATCACCTTTTGCAGCCATACTGACCTTCATCATCCACAGTACTCCTTGGCAAAGATTTTTACAACTTAGCAATGTATGTTGTTGGAAGAGGTGTATCTAACTTGTTAAGTTTATATCCTACTTCCCCTTAGCTATCTCTGTTCCAGGCAGAAGGATCCTAGTCTACCTCGTTCATTCTCAGATGCAAGCTATTTCACACCTTCCACCACTGTTGTCTTTCTCTTTCTACATTTGTTATATTCTTTTTAGATGAGACAACCATAACTGCACGAATTTTTTGAGCCGCTGATGCACCCTGATTTTTTATAATGTTGTATTTTCTGGTTTGCTCTTTATTACATTCCTATTAATCCCAAACATTCTTAAAACCAGTCAAAAAGTAGGTGAAAAGTATACCCACACCCTATACAGGAAAAAACTAGATAGACCATCATTCTGTGTTAACAGGATGTTTGTGATATGATTCAACAGATCAAGTTGCAGCTTTATATCAAGTATCATCTAGCTTTTACAAAAATATGGAACAAAACAAAAACAAAACCCCAGCCAACCAACCCCAGCTAGCTAAACAAAAACTACTTTTTTATTATTATTTTTTTTTTCTCTGATGTGATGTTTGCAATATTGAAATAACATTTGTCTCAGGAGCATCAAATTTGTTATGAAATAGGTCCTGCTTGCACTATTATACTTCCTCTTTAAGCCAAGGAAGATATACCTTCATCCTGAGTTGATTCTCTGGTGGTGTCTTCCTCTCCCTCTTTGTATAGCTGATGTTGGACTCCAAAATCAGACTCTGCCTTGCTGTGCTGAGCAGCCAGGCTTTGTACAGTAATTTCACATATTTCTCACAGTTTCAATGGAATAAATAAATAATCCATGTACTCAGTGAAAAATTTGTTATTAATTTCAGTTGGAGAAAGATTGATATGCCCACATAAAGTTTACGTGATAGTTTGACTTGCATTCACCACAAGTGCAAAAACTATATTTCAATGACTGAGAGAGCTGAACACATCTTTAGTATGCGTGTAACCACAATAATGGGTTGCATGCTTTGGAAATCAGATATTTAATAAACCCATACTATTTACAAAGAGCTCAGTGTTTATCTCACTTTGTTTCTTTGACAAATAGTTTCATGCTTTTACATGCATTGTGAAACAGTTGTGTTTTTCACAAACCCTTTAACTCAGCTTCACTTAATAAAATACCTTCTTTTGCAGAGACAAAAAAAGGTTCAGCTTTTTGAGTCTGTGAGTTCTTTTCCTCCCTATTGATCATAAAAATAGAAAATATTTTTCAAAATTATTATTAAGTGTGAACAACACCAATCAGCTCATTTGCTGAAGATTTCTAATGTTTATGAGACTAAGGAAGTATTGATTTAATTAAGGTCAATACGTTTGTTTAAGCTCATTAAAGGTCTGATCTTATACATAATATATTAGTATTTTGATAATTTCATTTTTCAGAATATTAGTGTCTTCAAGAACTTTGAGCCTGATTTATTAGGAAAATGAGGCTTGATTGATCACACTGTGTGTATATGGAGGTGTGTCTATCAGTCACCTCTTTTTTCCTTTTAATTCTGTTAGCGAGCTTTAGCCAGATTTTGACCAAAGGTAAAAGACTGTTAAATATTCAGTATTAAAAACATTAAAGAAGCTGTCATCAAGGGAGAGGGCAGAGTCTTTGTCAGGCCAATTCATTCAACCTTCAGAGCCATCAAAGAATCCCCATAGGCAAATGATATAGAGTTCTTTTATTACAGTGCTCATTTGTTTTTCTCTAGCATTAAAACACCAAATTTAACTTCATATGACTAGTTTGGAACAAAAGGTCCACGTGATAATTTGGAAGGATATAATTTTTTGCTTCTGGCTATATCTCACAGATTCAATCAGCTTAGTATCATGTTCTTAGCTCGTTTTCTGAGATAGTAGTCATGACACCAGGTCAATCTTAGATTTCAAGCATATGAATCCAAAATTCATCCCACTTTTCTGAGTTAGCTTTAGATGGAATCATAAATGTATATTTCAAGCAATCTGAAAGACATTTTGATAACATTGATCAGTCTTGCGTCTTCTCAAAAGAATTATGAAAATGACAGAAGTTTCAAACTAGCAGGTATATATGTCCAAGACAGGGCACATTCCAATGGCAGGTCTGAGGAAACAAGACACCTTGAGAGCCATTTTCTTATTCACCACTACACTACCTTTCCCAGTCTTTCAAATTTTCAACTTTTAACTGTTTTCCATCTTTGATATTGCTAATGTCTTTCCCTTACTTCATTCCAACTAACGTAATGTGTTGAGCTAGAGCTCTTGTTGTAAGACCATGACCGCTCTACAGTCAAAGGAGAAAAGTAAATGCAAACAGACATCCTCAGGTAAAATGAACCTGGCTTTGAAGGTGTTTGCCTTTCTCCATGGGCTGCAGAGGCTTTCTGGTTTTCTAACAAAGGCACCTCACTTAAGTGGTATGAATTTGGGCACAGGTGTTTCCATATTGTTCCACACAAGTCAGCCTTTATCTCGGTAAAAGGCTTGCCATACAAATATGTCTAAATTTTATTGGTTTGAGGGCCTGTCAGCCATCATGATGATGTGCAAGTGCAAAACTACCATGAAGAAAAGGAAACAAGAAAGGATGGCCAAGTGATCACAGCATGAAGACAGGTACAAAGATGAGGAACTAATTCACTGCTGTTTCTTCACCAGGAAAAAAAAAAAAAAAAAAGAAAGAAAAAAAAAGAAAAAGTACTAAAGCACTGATGTGAGATCAAACAAAGTAAATAATATAAAAAAGACCCAAATGCAGTGATCATCTGGAGATCAAAGGGACTGGTTTCCAGTCCTCTTGCCTTTTGCAGTGACCTATGCTCAGGCAAGATGAGTGCGAAGTAGGTGTAAATGCAACTGCTCTCATGGGGTAGTCCTGCACATGGCTATATTCTGCCTCACAAAGTACAGAGCAGTGAAATATTCAACTCTGTTATTTAGCCTGAAAGCTGTTACCTGCCTCCTCTGATGACATGTCCTAGGAGTTCTTTCATCCTGTGCACTGACTTTTGGAGAGAACTGTGCTAACCCAACCTGTGGTACCTTAGGATTACATAGTCAAAATCATCATAAATCCAGGACTCTGGTACCTCATACACTAGCTGAAAGAAATGTCTATTTTGCAGTCAGAATCTGATAAAATATGTTTCTCCTCAAAGTCTCACAACTGAGATGCAGTAATTTTAAATATATAATTTAAATATGTTTATAAATGTGGAGAGATCAGAATTGTAGAATACATTTCTTCATGCACTCTGGAGTAGGTTTCCATTCAAGATACACAGTGGTATTGTCTTAAAATTAGTTGAGTGTTCAAAATTATAAATAGATATGATTCCAGAAAAAAAAGAAAAAAAAAAACTCAGCAGTTATAAACTCAAATTTAAGACACTGGTTAGATGCCACAGAGGATGCATATGCCCTGACATCTAGTAAAGCTGTGAACATTTTAGACAGATCCATGACACAACCTGAACAGAAAGCTGGGTGCCCAAGTCACATAGCAGAGAGGCAGCAGGATCCCATCCCACATATCCATTCTGGGAGCTCAGTGAGAACATAGTAGTTTGGGTCCTGAGGCAGGACATCTGCCTGTAGTCACACGGCAGTGCTTAAGCAAACGGCTCCCCTTGTATATCATTAATACATGGAGACAGTCTGAGTATCTTTGAATCACTTTTGGTACCAGAATACTAAAAGCCAGATCCACAAAACTAAAGACCCATAGAGCTGAGCTGCCTGAGGGGCCTGACTCATGAAGTTCAAGGATGTTTGTTGCAGTGGTTCACCATCAGTCAACTGCACTGCCTCTCCACTGGAGGTCTGGCAAAAGAAGCAAACTTAACTGTATTGTCAATGCAGACATTTTGCTTAAACAGCCCTCAGTAGTCAAAACCATAGTTGTTGTAGCTTGGCTGCAGGCCTAAGTCTCTGTATGCCAGTGCAGCTCTGTGCAGAGCAGTCTCCAAAGATCAGAAAAAGAGGGGCCCATAACTTCTCCAAATTAAGTTGTATGACCTTTTGCCGTTGTCCTAACTTAGCTAGCAGAAAATGCAGAAGAGAAGAGCGCTTCTTGAGCTCCAGTTTTTCATCCTAGCTGATGAGAGTCTTTCTTTTGAAACATGAGTTTCTGCAAGTACTCCAGAAGCTGGAATAAAATGAGCGGTTTACCAGAAGAATTAGTCATCTGCAGCTTTAGACAACAGTTTAACAAGACAATATGAATTCTCACCACTGTGTATGCAAGAGTCTTTCTACGAAATGTTTTTCTCCGCATTTCCTGTCTCTGGGATCTTTCTGTCTGCTAAACAGCCCTGTGGGATAACTGCTGCAACTGGCTTTGGCATTACTGCAGCTATTATCTAATGTCTACTTTATTGTTAATGTCCCCTTTAAAAATGTTTGCTACCAAAGTTAAATACACTATGGCTTAAGAATTTGCTGTTGTGAGGTGACTGACTGACATCTAGTGTTTAAAGTCTATTCAAGTTTAAAAAATAAATAAATAAAGTGTGTAGAAAAACAACAAAAAGGATTATTTTTAGTAAGAAGAAAGAGCTCCCAGTCATTTCAAAGAACCACCCCATCAACGGTGCTTCAGGCTGAGGGCTGAGGTGTCCTACAAAAGCATTTAAAGAGATCACAGGATATACTGTGTTACCAAAACAGTCGGACTTGATAATCACTGTGTTTTTAACTTAATCTTCTGAAGTGTACTGCCTCTACCTCAGACCTCCCTGTGCCATTAAGACTAACCTGTGGCTCTAGAGCTGGTAGAGAAGCAGTAACCTGTAACTCTCCAGTGAGGTGGCCCTAGCACCTCTGTGACCAGGTCACAGGGCATCATGTACTCCTGCAAAGCCCAACATTGTCCCAGTTCCCACTGCTGGGAAAGCAGTTCCTGAACACATTTAGTAAAATTCTGTGTCCTAGCAATATGGCAGGAGACGAGCAACATAAATTTCCCAAGCAGGTTATCTCGAAACCTCTTGATTTCAAATTGCCAAGACTAACAACTTCTCACCAGGCACAGAGCTTTTCCCTTTAACACACACAGCCTACTACCTAAAGGAATCCAAAATACATGCTACATATGGGACAGGTATTCTGGTATTTTATTCTTTATTAGTTTTCATAAAGAAATACATTGAGAAATGTAAAGATGCCAATAATTTACAGTTTTTATAAAACTGAATTCCTCATATGTACTTCAGAAACTCTTCAGTCAAGTAGGACAGTTTTACAATGCATCAAAGCTGACTACATTCACAATATAATGAATACATGTTACTGTAAATTCTCCTCAGACTCAAAAAAAATTTTGCTTGTATCCTCATCTTTCTATTTTTGCCAGATGTTGGAACAGTTCATGGTATATGCACCATGTTTTTCTTTTTATTAAATGTCCAAAAGAGATTAGAGATAAAGCCTTCCCATTCAATATATTTTAAATTAAATATTTTGTGAACACCCTATGGTTCAAGAAGCTACTGAAATGATGTAAGTGGATAAATCCCCTCTTCATACTATCACTGGAACTCCAGGTTTAATAAAGTTTCCCCACATTAACACAGTAAAGATGAACTGGGTGACTTTTTGAAGTATTTTCAAAGTTCCCTCTGGTTATCTGAGTGTTTTTGTGTTTTGATGTTAGATGAACAGGATGAATTGCTGTTCACTTGAACACAGAGGTCATACAGTTGGTTTTGGTATCAGTAGTGAACGTATTAGTCACTCAGTAAACACACACCTCAGCAGTTTCTCCAGCTGCTCTATAAATGTGGTCATAATGGATCAGTCCTAAGGCTGACCAGTGGCCCATTTTGGCTCTAATAGTGGCAGTAGCAGGTGGCAGGGAAGAATATAAGAAGAGGTCAGATGTATTTTCCCTGTGTCTTGCCTGGAGGACCACATGAAACAGAATACTTGTCTTTGCATCTAGCAGGTCTTTAATAGATATTTTTTCATGGTTTGGACCAAGTTCTTTTTGAACCCATGTACATTTTCAACATCCTGTGGCAAGCAGTCCTACAGCTTAAAATGCAGATAAAGATTTCCCCAAATAGTGGCCTCTTGAACAAAATCAAGGATGAAAGGATTATCAGATAGCTAGCATGATCTAGAATATTTACATAATCACCATATTTCTCATTTTCTCCACTGTTAAAAAATAAATAAAAATAAAAATAAAAATAAAAGACAGAAGCCCAAACAAGCTTTAAAATATGATTATTTTTCATCTATATAAATGTGAAGTGGTAGCTTGCTAGACCCAGACTAATCTTTGGAAAAGAGTAAAAACATAAAAATATTGTTGTGTGAACCGGAATACTAATTCTTTCATTCCTTCCCTCAGCTTCCATCTCTTCTTCCCTTCTTCGTTAAAGTTTTGTTTTGCTTATGTATTATACATGCTTTTTTTTTTTTTTATGTTTATGCCTTTTGGATTTATTGCAGCTAGATAAGTATCTAAGTATCACTGTGTTTTTAGAAGATTTTACAGAACTGGAGGGTGGTAATAAGAAGTCTGAGTAAAGCCATGGTAGTTTAGACTCACAGGTGTTCACTGGTTCTCTGGGTTTGTATCACTCCAGATGATCTGAACTAAAGACCAAAAACGTATTACCAAACTATTTGTTCGAAGCCCTATGGTTGGGGTTTGTCGCTGATAGCCTGCCAGGTGCCAGGAGAACCAGAGGCATGGATATAGGGTTTATAAACAATTTACACTCAAAACTCTGTTTCTGGCTTTTTCCGAGGAGATTAACAAAAAGATGTTGACATGACTAGAATCATAGAATCATAGAATCATTAAGGTTGGAAAAGACCTCCAAGATCATCTGGTCCAACTATCCCCCTACCACCAATGTCACCCACTAAACCATGTCCCTTAGCACCACGTCCAACCTTTCCTTAAACACCCCCAGGGATAGTGACTCCACCACCTCCCTGGGCAACCCATTCCAATGCCTGACTGCTCTTTCTGAGAAGAAATGTCTCCTAGTTTCCAACCTGAACCTCCCCTGGTGCAACTTGAGGCCATTCCCTCTAGTCCTATCACTAGTTACCTGTGAGAAGAGGCCAACTCCCAGCTCCCCACACCTTCCTTTCAGGCAGCTGTAGAGAGCAATAAGGTCTCCCCTGAGCCTCCTCTTCTCCAGACTAAACAACCCCAGTTCCCTCAGGCGCTCCTCATAGGACTTGTGTTCCAGGCCCTTCGCCAGCTTTGTAGCCCTCCTCTGGACACGCTCCAGAGCCTCGATGTCCTTCTTGTAGTGAGGGGCCCAAAGCTGAACACAGTACTCAAGGTGCAGCCTCACCAGAGCTGAGTACAAGGGGACAATATTCTGATAAGATGCAGAGATACAATACAGTGCAACCCAGTGTTGCGCCAGGCACCAAAGCATTTTATCTTCTCAACATCATTTTTATCTTTAGAATCATTTACATTGTAGGTGCCATCTGGTTCCTTTTGATATAAGCGCACCTGGGGGACAACGCAGTCATTGGTCCCAGCCAACATGGGTTCATGATGGGTAGGTCCTACCTAACAAATTTGATTTCCTTTTATGATAAGATCACCCATCTAGTCGATCAAGGGAAACCAGCTGATGTGATCTTTTGGACTTCAGCAAAGCTTTTGACACGGTTTGCCATAGGATCCTATTGGACAAAATTTCCAGCATACAACTTAACAAAAACATCATCCGATGGGTGAGCAATTGGCTGACGGGCAGGGCTCAAAGGGTTGTGGTAAATGGGGCCACATCTGGCTGGCGGATGGTCACTAGTGGGGTCCCTCAAGGCTCCATTTTAGGGCCAGTCCTCTTCAATGTTTTTATAAATGATTTGGATATTGGACTAGAAGGTGTTTTGAGCAAATGTGCCGACAACACGAAACTTGGAGGAGTTGTGGACTCGGATGAGGGTGGAAAGGCCTCGCAGAGAGATCTGGCTGGATTGGAGAGCTGGGCAATCACCAACCACTTGAAGATTAACAAAAGCAAGTGCTGGGTCCTGCACCTGGGACGGGGCAACCCTGGCTATACATACAGACTGGGCGATGAGACGCTGGAGAGCAGCCCCACAGAGAGGGATCTGGGGGTTGTGGTTGACAGCAAGTTGAATATGAGCCAGCAGTGCGCCCTGGCAGCCAGGAAGGCCAACCGTATCCTGGGGTGCATCAAGCACGGCATTGCTAGTCAGTCGAGGGAAGTGATTGTCCCTCTCTACTCTGCGCTGGTGTGGCCTCACCTCGAGTACTGTGTGCAGTTCTGGGCACCACAGTACAAAAAGGACACTAAACTGTTGGAGAGTGTCCAGAGGAGGGCGACGAAGACGGTGAAGGGCCTAGAGGGGAAGACGTATGAGGAGCAGCTGAGGTCACTGGGCCTGTTCAGCCTGGAGAAGAGGAGGCTGAGGGGGGACCTCATTGCAGTCTACAGCTTCCTCGCAAGGGGGAGTGGAGAGGCAGGTGACCTATTCTCCGTTATCACCAGTGGTAGGACCCGCGGGAATGGTGTTTAGCTGAGGAGGGGAAGTTTAGGCTGGACATCAGGAAGAGGTTCTTCACCGAGAGGGTGGTCGCACACTGGAACAGGCTCCCCAGTGAAGTAGTCACTGCACCAAGCCTGTCCGAATTTAAGAAGCGATTGGACTGTGCACTTAGTCACACGGTCTAAACTTTTGGGTAGACCTGTGCAGTGCCAGGAGTTGGACTTGATGATCCTTATGGGTCCCTTCCAACTCGGGATATTCTATGATTCTATGATTCTATGATTCTATGCAGATTGAGTTGTACCAGTTAGTTAGCACTGGCAATTCAAATGCCAGCAAGATAATGTATAGAGTAGTAACTGATAAATAGAGGCAGTATGCTAAGAATACAGCATGCACTGTACACTTGGCTCTGATAAAATTGAAAAAATACAGAAACATTCTCTTGACCACGTTCCTTCCATATGCATACACACACATCACACTCACAAACTTTAACTAATTGATACATTTCATTTTGGTGAAACCTATAACAGGGTACACTTATGTCTAAGTTGCTTGTGTCCTCCAGTCTCTCCATCTCATAGTAAAAGAATCAAAATGTGGACTCACATTTGACCTAAATACTGAAGGCCAGGCTTGTCTGCCCTTCTTGATCAAGGCTGTTTCTGACCTAAACTGCTGTTGCTGGTATAATAATCTGGTTTGAAATATGATTGTGACTTCTTTAAATGTGATGGAAAAACACGCGAAGTTTAAGCTATACCTGACAAGCTGCTCTTTGGCCAAAGTATCTCCTTTTGCCAGAGCAGGGATAGCGAGAAAATAATAGGTCGAGAAAAGTATGTTTTGCCAGCATCTAATCTGAGTCTGACCATTTGGGATCTGTTGAGAAAGAGACAGTCATCTCTAAAGGGAGGATTCATCCTGTCTTGGACATCTGTTTAAGATTGGAATGAAGTGCTCCCTGAACGTCTTCTCTCAGTATCTCAGGTCCCCAGCCAGATATGTTTGATTAAATGCTTAAATTTGAAGAAGCTAAAAATAAGGGAAATATATTCTGTCCATAATAAAGACCAGGTCTTCAAGGTAGAGAGGGAGGTGCATGACTTGAATTATATTAGTGCAGATAAAGCTGAAGACCTGCCCTGAGTTTAACAGATAAAGCAGAAGACCTAGCCTGAGTTAAACCAGTTTGAAAACCACAAATATTTCTCATTAAAAGTAGGTTGTGTGTACTGTAGATGGCAGTACACACAACCTGATCAGCCTTCATGCAGAGTCCTAGGTATCAGGGTTGTTTTGCTTATTCCTTTTATCCTCTTGCAGCTATCTTTTTAAAACAGAGGGAAAGAGCTATTGTGACTTCAGAAGCTACAGTAAGGTAAACCTAATATCATAGAATCATAGAATGGTCTGGGTTGGAAGGGACCTTAAAGACCATCAGATTCCAACCCCCCTGGCATGGACAGGGACACCTCCCACTAGATCAGGTTGCTCAAAGCCCCATCCAACCTTGCCTTGAACACTCCCAGGGATGGGGCATCCACAGCTTCTCTGGGCAACCTGTTCCAGGACCTCACCACCCTCAGAGTAAAGAATTTCTTCCTAATATCTAATCTAAATCTACCCTCTTTTAGTTTAAAGCCATTACCCCTTGACCTATCACTAAAGTCTCTGACAAAAAATCCCCACCCTGGCTTTCCTGTAGGCCCCTCTTAGATACTGGAAGGCCACTGTAAGGTCTCCCCAGAGCCTTCTCTTTTCCAGGCTGACCCCAACTCCCTCAGCCTGTCCTCATAGGAGAGGTGCTCCAGCCACTTGGTCATCTTTGGAGCCCTCCTCTGGACTCACTCTGATACCTCCATGTCCTTCTTTTGCTGGATGCCTCAGAGCTGAATGAAGTACTTCAGGTGAGGTCTTATGAGAGCAGAGCAGAGGGGGAGAATCATCTCCCTTGACCTGCTGGCCACACGTCTTTTGATGGAGTGCAGGATACAGTTGGCCTTCTGGGTTGCAAGAGCACATTGCCAGCTCACATCAAGCTTCTTGTCAACCATATCTACGTAGTCAACTAATGTTCAGGAAGGAACATAAATGTACAGTAATACTTTTAGCTCTAAATCCTTATGTGCTATATGTATATGGCCGAAGTACACACTCAGAGTTGAAAGCATGATAATAGCTACTCGTGATAGGGCTTTATGAATCAGGCAGAAAAAGAAAAAAAAAAAAAAAGATTTTGATTCCAGAACCCTATGCATATACAAAGTGGAGAGGAAAAGAAATCTCTCTCTGTGCACTGTATTGTTCAGTGACTCATCAGGTTGTGCCACATGAATACCAGAAGGTGCAGTGTTGTGAAGGTAACCGCTTCATTCACAGGAGCAATCCAGGTAAGATGAGTGAGATTCTGTAAATACTTAAATCGCCAAACTAAGGATTGTACACTTTAGATTTCAGATAATTATATTTCATTGTGTAAGTATTACAAATTAATCCACTGTTGGATTAATAGGTCTGGGTTAGGTTTAGAATAATGTTCTTGTTTTAAGGAATATTTATGTCGCTTTGTAGATGTATTGGTCAAGTGTTTCCCATAAAGCTCCAGATACTGATTTTGTTATTATTTTTCATTTCAAAATTTGCACTTTAGGATTCCGTGCAACTAATGTTATAATTTTTGTGTTTGATGTGGTCTGTCTCTGGAATTTGCCATGTGTGGGTGGGTGAACTGTGTGTATCAACCAAAACTGAGTAAGCAGTTGTAAGCAAAGCAATTGTAAGCAAAGCAATTTTGATTTAAAAGAATTATTCTATTTTTGGATAAAGTTACTTTAATCTAGAAGTTCTCTATTTTACTTTAAATTCTTGCACTGGTTTTGGGCTTCAAGCACTGCAAGCCAAAACTATATAAAATATGTGTATATAAAATTTATTTTAAGGAACAATGTAATATTCACTGAGGTCTGATTTCACTATATGAAATCTGGATTCCAGATGTGTTCAGCTAATGTGTGGTACTTCACCTCACTCAGCAAACATATGTTCTGATTCTTTCATTATACCAGTTCTATATCCTCACCAAGAAAGGAATTTGTAAATTCACGATACTTGTTTCCTAAATGCCTTCTGTAATGACTTTTAGCTGAAGTAGTAATTCTTCCTGTCCTTTTTGTGAAAATGGGTCTGGACCATGACTGATGGGATGAAGCGCCTTGCCTTCTCACAGAGAAGGTGTCTGACCATCCAGGAGAAAAATAAGAAAGCTGATTCCTGTTTTTCTCTTTGCACTCAAGTCAGAGAAGGAGTTGTCATTACAGGAGCAGACATTACTGAAACCTGATTCAGTACCTCCTATCTACCATTCATCTTCTCCCTGCTGATTTGCCTAGTTGTCAGACAAATATTTACCGGGGGAAGAGCGTTGATGTTCACAGGTAAGGTGACCCTTACCTTCTGTGAAAAACAAAACAAAACAAAAAAAGAAAACAAACAAACAAAAACACAACACTGTGTCAAGAAAGGTAACACTACCTAGTAAAGTTGTTTTTGTTTTTGTTTTTTGCTTTATTTTTATTTATTTATTTATTTATTTTCCTGAATTTAGGAACCTGGTCTTATGGCAAACACAGTCAATGAAAGTCTTTTCATTGCTCAGGTTTTTCCAGCTTGGGCTCTTGAGATCCTCCTTGGAAAGAAAGGAGAAAGAGTGCAGTCCTCCCCACTGTGATAAGAGAGACATGTTGCCAAAAAAAAAAAAAAAAGGCATATTCATTTGAATCAATACTATGCACAGATGTTTATCTAATTTAGAATCATAGAATATCCTGAGTTGGAAGGGACCCATAAGGATCATTGAGTCCAACACCTTAGTTACTGAATGTTTCAAAAAATTTCACAAACAAAATTTTTATATTCGTCCCTAAAATAATACAAAAGTTGTTATATCGAGTGAAATTAAATATTGCCTTCAACCAAAATTGTTTTGAACATGAAGAAATTTTCCAGAAAGGAAAGCAAGGATTTTTCAGGTTGCTTCCTAGCCCTCCAAAGACTTAAGTCCATCATTAACTTAAGTCCATACATTTACTTGTATTGCCCTCCTACACAAACATGTCTTCCTTGCAAGATCAAGGCCCTATATTTCTTCTTTTGTAGTCAAACAAACACTGTCTTAGCTAACAATTCAAATAGTCTGCCCCGGTTATATACCTCAAAATGAACTTGCATGGATACAGCTTCATCGAATTAGAGAGAACAATTTCTTCAAAAAGATAGGGAAAAATAAATATCAATAGTTAGTCAGTTCTGAACTTTTAATTCTCTGAGTTATATTTATTCAAACAATTATGATACATCAACAATATTGTTTTCTTTACCTTGTCTAAGGTTTTCTGCTTTTGCTAACTACAAAGGAAGAAGTCCATCATATTAAAAGACCTAATGTCTTCACACATGACTGTTTCTAGTTAATGTCTACTTACACAATGTAGTACCTCAGAAAATTATTTTTGGAACTTTAAAGAACCCTTGTGAGTTTCTGTTGCTGTTTCCATAAACATTTGTTGCTTCCATCATTTCTTATTTCTGCAATCAGATATTGAATAGTTGGCATGGGATTTGTATGAAGAACCTGTCTGAAGGGAGTGGTTTATTGGACATTATTTGGAAGCTATTGCAGCATTATAGGAGATAAACTCTAATTCTGTCTTGGCACAAGTGGACTCCAATATTTGATCATACTGTTTGGGCTGCTGTAATTTTACTGGGCTGAAGATCAGTAGTAGTTAGAGACAAACTGCAAGGCAGTGTTTGTGCCCTTTCGAGCTCATTTTAAGAGTTGCACAATGTAAGAGACTATTTGGATCAAACTCCAGTATCAGCCTTTCTTAGATCAGTCAGAATATTGTCCAGCTAACAGAAAGTTAACTCTTGCATGTAAATAAAGAAAGCATATCACTCCTACAGGTCTTCTAATTCAAATTCCTTCAAATGTCCCTGTTGTTGAATGTTGTCTCCATTCTCTTCTAGTATTCCCAGAATAACCTCTGAGTGCATTTCCATTTGCATAGAAGTTTGTTTCTGTTGGATAAAAAATTTGTTATGCACAACATCTGCATTCAATGGTATTACAAATTCTGCTTGAATTTTATTACAAGCATGATACCTATTTGATTTATCTGGGATTAGTACAGATTACTTCCTCTGTCATGATAACTGAGATACAGAGATCACATTAGTTACCCTCTCCCTATAATAGGTGATCATAAACAAATTTGCTTCACTGTTCTGAGCCCTTATTTTGTTGCTTGATGCCTTGAAGGATGATATAACTGTGTACCTAGAGTTTATGTCAAAGTCACACTCTAGCTTTCAGCGGTTGTATTTATGTGTTGGTAAAACAGATTATCTCAGCACCATTCTTTGCAATCTTCTTAACCTTTACATTATGTCCAAAGCCAATGTCACTGCTATTTCAGGTGTCAGCAGTATCTGAGGTACTGATCTGTTCCATATGTTTTATTCAGTTTCTCTTTCCTAGATGTGCCATCAACACTCATCTCAGCCACTTGTAGTAATCATCTAGACAATAACTACATAGATATGCTGAGGTCTTCCTGTCAAAAGTGTGTGTGGTGTTTTGTAATAGTTTGGGGACAGAGATGTCTTTTTTCTCAGTTAGTAATATTTGATATATTTTTTCAGGTGGTCATTAATTGTTCTATTTTTTGTTTTATATAGTGAACAAAAAAAGATGTCTGAAGAGTAGTGCATGCAGTTCAATGGTTGGGGGAGATACAGAATGTATGTTTGATGATAATTTTGTCTTTACATTCTCGTAGTCCATATGTGATAATCACAAGGGGTATTTTTAGTTAATTTGCATACCATTACTCGTGAAAAGTGTGCCAAAGGATTTTTGCATAGAAGAGGTGGCAAATATGACACCTTTAGGTCAAATTCAATCAAACAATTTTGGCCAGAAATGTCACAGAAATGACTTTGAATCTTGAGAATGAAAGACTTGTCTTGACTACAGTTCTGGAGCTCTCTTGGGCTTTTCTTTTCTGAGAAGATGACTATAAAGTAGAGGAGCACAGATTGCTCTTGGGAGCCAGCCCGAGGCTTGTGGAATGAACTCCAGGTGTGAGTTTAAAACACATGCCATTTCTGATATCATTAGGCATATAGACAACAATTTCTTCATATGTTTGCCTTGAGGAGAGGAGAGGAGAGGAGAGGAGAGGAGAGGAGAGGAGAGGAGAGGAGAGGAGAGGAGAGGAGAGGAGAGGAGAGGAGAGGAGAGGAGAGGAGAGGAGAGGAGAGGAGAGGAGAGGAGACTCACTTTCCTTGTCTTACAATCTAGTTGTGATTCATGAATTTAGGTGTTCCACAATTTCTGTCAGGGTTTGTGGTTATGCTTGTATATTTATACTTTAATTAATTAATTAATTAAAAAAAAAAAAAAACAGCATTGAAAGGCACACTTTTTTCCCCTGGGAGAAGAGAAGGTGGCATAGGAGTTTACACTGGCAATTGTCAGTTACATTCCTGAATGCACTAATAGAAAACTTTAAGATATTGTAGTATAAGTACAGCAATAGAGTTGAGTAGGACAGTAAAATGAATGAAACAAATCAAAAAAGGCGCTGAAAAAAATGTTTTGAATACACAGGATGGAGAAATTCCTCATAACAGTTTTCTATTTCAATGATATGTCCCCAAAAACACACTGTTAAGGCACACCTGCACCTTTCCATCATGTGTTGCAGAAGAACCAGGTAAGAGACAATCTTACTGTGCTTCCTAGAGCACAGTTTACTGTGTAGCTTCACCAAAGTTATAGAGATCTAGACTACTGTCTGACTAAACCATTTTTTCCTCTAACTCACACAATCACAGGCAGTAATAAAAAGAGTTGAATGCGCCAGCCAAGGAGCTCCATTAATTGCAGCCACACAAATATTGGAAATATTTATTTTCTGTTTTGTCCAGTTGACTGAAAATTTTTAACTTGCTGTGAGATAAGCTGGCATCTTAACTTCCATTAGCATATCTTTTCCAGAGTAAATATCTCTGGACATGATTTATCTTGGAGCAGGTGCACTCTTGAGGTAGCTTATATTGCGTGCATTGCTGAGCTTCCTCTTACTTGCTGTATGTACACGCTCATTATGAAATAGCCAATGATTTGCATTTTGCCACAAAACTCTTTCCTTTGATAACTTTCCCACATGCTTACACATGTAATACCCCAGAATTGCCTATTCTGCAGGGAGTCATGCTGATTGTTCCTTAAAACATTGGTCCATTGAGTGTGGTTATGCTGAAACCCTTTCTCTCTGAGGCATACTTGACATAATATTCTCTTGAGGACTTTCTCCATTCTTTGTATGGAAATCATTGTCCTGTAATCTGCACAAGCACTCTGTGTGTTTGTTTTTGGTTTTGTTTTTTTTGTTTGATTGGTTGTTTTTTGGGGGCTTCATTACAAGAACTCTGCATACCGTTTTCCCAGTTTTTCTTAATACTGACCTGCTGTTCCAAATACAATGTTGTGCCACTCTGCTTGCAAGTAATATCATGTGTGTCAGTGTAGTGAGAGAAAAAGTACAGACAAACTCTACCTGGTGGTGAGTCTCATCTGCAGCTAACCAAGTTTTGATATTATCTGTAGGATGTGGAACAGGCATGGTTAAAACTTCCAGGCATCTATACCTACAAGAGAGTGATACAGACATGCAACTCTAAAATGTCTGCAGGAATTAAATAATACTTTGCAATAGGTGCACCTGCAATGGACACTGGGTAACAATTTAACTGAGTAAGAAACTTAAACACAGAGAGGAGATAACCACTCAAGTGGAGCATGGTCTGTGACCTGTGTGAAAGAAATTATTAATCTAAGGAACACATCTAAATTTAGGTGGTCAGGAACCGCCTAACATCTTTCAGAGATACTGAACTCTTTACACTGACTAGAAAGGGAACTTGAGTATTTTGGGGGAGATTGTTTCCATAGGTGCCAAAAAATTATTCATGATTTAGACATTTAAATTAAACAGACATTAACCATTTCTAAAGCTATACTACATTTTGTTTGTTTGTTTCATTACTGACCTTTTGATCAGCATTTTTCCAACTTTTCTTCTGCCTCACTGGTTTTAACTAGCTAGAGATTTAAAAGGACTCTATAGATATGCACACACATTTGAATTCCACAAAAAGCAAGAGCTTATGGCATACTACTATAACAAGTACAAAAAATACTCCTATTATAATAAAATTACTACCTGTATAATATTATAATCAAAGAAAGAAACATAAAGGACAGGGACAGGCATTACATCAAAGATGTCTTTTAACTCCTTTGATGAAGTCTAGCACAATTCAAGTTGAGTGTGAGTGGTGTTTGCACAGAATCATGAAAACATTTTGTGCCATCACAAAGGATTATCTGTTGGTTTTCAACGCTATGTAAATTTACCACAGAAGAGATCTACCAGCTGAATTACTCTCTTGAGACCAGAAGCAATCCTCATTATTTGACCAGAATATTGTTTTATGTTTAGATGCAAATGGCTTTCAATTACATGTTTTACTTGCACATGGGGAAACATTTGATATTGTATTTTAATGTTAACTCTTTCATAGCCATAGTTTCTTGAGTTTTTGTTTGTTAAAAGAAGGTAGAGTGTATGGTAACCTCTTTTATCCTAATCAGAAGTTATTTTAGTCATTAATTAATTATTTTGCTTTTAACACTGGTTTCATTTAAATATTACATGTTCCAAATACTAAGGTATCTTGAGTTATTTTACTATCCTGAACTTTTTTTTTTTTCTCAGAAAGCCTTCTCTGTTATGCCAATAGGAAAAATGTGTAACTGAAGAGAAAAGTAGTGGTGTCAAGTCAGTAGGATGCATTTATTAGTGATGGGTGGAGGGCCACTAATGGTACAGCAATGCAAATTCCTTCTGTCAGCATGACTTTCACTTTTTTTTTTTTTTTTTTTTTGTAATCTGTTCAGTTTAGGGGAAAAGAATGTTGTAGGCAATACCCATGAATTACGAAATGAACTTGGGCAACATGGGAAATGCAATTCGTCTTCGGTGTGATTAGTGCTGGTGGCCTGAAAGCAGAACCCACAAGACCATGGGGCAAAATCACAGTGAGAGACAGCAGTCAGACTAAGGTGGAAAAATGTCATCTACAGCAGCAGAGATATGGCTGAGATCTGGGTGTGAGACTGGAGCTCCAGGGACTGTGATGGGATCTGTGAGGTACTGCTCAGCAGTAGATGTAGTCTCACATCTAGCACACCTTTGTTAAAGCCACGGCTGGTAATGCACAATGATCTGTTTCTTGTAAACAATAATTCATCTGAGAAGACTGGTGTTTGACTTTAATCCATTGTGTATGGTTTGCTGACCCTTACCTTCATCTCTCTTTTTCCCTGACCTCTCTCATACCAGCAGTTTATATTACCTTCCAGAAATGTATATTACCTTCTACACGCACATATCAGCAAACCTCCCAGGAAAATTAGAAGGCAAAGCAATGTGAGGCTTAGCAGCATGATGTCCACTGTCTTTTCTTAGAAAGAAGAAAGATAATGTTAATAATGTGGGAAAGAGAATTTCATAAATGGATGAATTATATATTAATGACTCATAAGTATTGTGCCATCCTGAACTGATAAAGATTTAAAGAAATATTTCACCAAGCTTTTTAGGTGGAACAAGGGCTTCTGCCTTCAGCATTGTTCTTTCCTCCTCCTTTTAGCCCTCAGCTTTTTCTGCTATCTCAATTCCCATGTTCCTCTGCACAAATGGACTCCATCCCTTCCTTTCCCTGGATTTCTCTCACACTGTGCATGGTCTGTCCTTTCACTGGACGTTTCCATTGAGCCCTGATTTCTCTGGATATCAGGCTCCATTTGTTCATCTGTCATTGACACTCCTGCTGCCCCAGCTGCTCCTGGATTCCTGCTGTTGCCACCTCCCATCTCCACACGCCATAAGACCCATGCTGCTGCCTCCTCACCCCTTCACAGCTGCAACTGATTTAAGGTAAAATGAAAATAAAAGCTTTTTGTCAAACAAAATATTCTCTCTGACTCAAGAAGCAATATTTGTTTTTCATTATACTTATCTTTTTAAACCACATTAGGCAAAGTCCTAAAGAAATGCAAGTAAACATTTTGAAATACATATTTATACTGTTCAGAAAATATTGTTTTGTACCTTGCATTCATTCCTCTAAAATACCCCAAATACCAAAATAACAAAGTCTTTGATAGACTCAAAAATGCATTTTTTGGCAAATTTTATTTTTATTTGATACCTAGCTTTAGAACCATGACTATTTTGGATTCCTTTGAACTAAGTACTTTGAATAAAAACAGGTAGGAACAGCTCTTAAAATGTTAGTGGTCCTAGGCCAGTTAAACAATGGTTTTAGGACCAATCTAGATCAAATTCAAAGAACAAAAGATTTGAATAAAATTCCTGGTTTGAATCCACTTGCAGTTAAAAACAAGGAAATGAATTTCCACAAATTTGATGTAAAACCAAGAAAAAGCTCTCAAACCTCTGTGTAAAACTAAGTATAAGAACAACCTTTATGTTCTACTGAAATACTAACCTATTCTTTATTCATTTTAAGCTGAAAACAGAGTTTTCCCCTTGTCTTTTGTGTGCTCAGAAAACATGTTCTGAACAATTTCTGGACTGTGCAACATTAATTCTTTATTTTGAGGTGACTGTTCTGCAACCTTCTGTTGCTAACCCTGTATCACGTACACACTCAAGAGAAGAGGAAGCACTGGTCTTTATATAAACCAAACCACAAAGAGGTTTGGTCTTCTTGCTTTCTTAACTCATACATTTTGAAAAGGTGAAAGAAAAAGAAGCACTTATTCTTTTAGATAGACCTTTTTAAGTTTTGTTGTTGTTGTTGTTTTATTTTTTATTGATTGATTGATTGATTTTGTTTTGCTATTTTGTTTTTTGTCTTTTTTTTTTTTCAAATGCAAATGTATAAACTTAGTCACAAACAACAGTGGTTTGGCCTGCAAAATTCAGAACACCTCTGAATTACTATTAACTTCAAAGTGATCTATGAATGCTCAGAAGCTCTAAAAATTACACCAATTATTTCAAGTTTCTATATATGAATAAAGCTGATCAAACATTTCTCTTTCAGCAGAAAGTTTCTATACTGAACAGTTCAGTTTAAATTGTTTTATTTTTCAAGGGCATATGCTAATTTTGATGGAAAATGAATGTGTTTCCCATGAGAAAATTAGCAAATTCTTTTCATGTCAAATGAACATTTCAGAACAAATATTTTAGTTATGTCTTGAATTATGTTATTTCATTTTGAAGTTTCAGCTTTTTTAAGTAGAGGATGAAATGCCTCTTAAAAATGCATTCTTAAAGAAATGTAACATAAGTTCCAGATGAAACATCAGAATGTCATGTGGAAGTAAACAAAAAGCAGGTCAGTCCACATTGCTTCAAAACTTTCAGCAGAAAAAATGACACATTCCAAAATAAAATACTGAATTGATGTTTTTCCTTTCAAGTTACTACACAGGAAGTCTCAATATTTTAAAAATAACTGTGTCTGTGAAATTAGGTATGTGACTTGCATGAAATTACCATGAATTATACTAATAATAACAGTTCAATAAATAAATAAATAAATAAATAAAATCTAGGCAGCATTAAAATGCACTACATAAAGTCTACTTACTATATGTATTCCCAATTAAAAGCAGCCAAAATCATTTCAACAGAATACAAAATAAAATGGACAGAAAACTCTTTCTAGGCATCAACATAGATGCTTAAAGAAGTTTGCCTGAGCATGTGATCCTTCAGTGTAATGTATTCCACAGATTCGTTTTACAAAAGCCACTAATCCTCTCTGAATACAGGAAGGAAGAAGGGAAATTGGTATATTACATGAATTTGTGCATATGTGCAGTATGCTCCAGAGGTAAATCAACTTGGTGCACTGAACACGTGGAGATATGACATATTATATGCAATGGCAGTCTTTTCTTCTACAAACTTTTCTGAAGGAAAGGAAACAAGCTGTGATTGTTAAGCTCCAACAACAGCTGTAGAGAAAGTTGGGAAACCAGTGATGTTGAAAACAGTCAGACAGCTGCAGCTGCTGAAAGCAAGGCTTGGTAGGCTGGAATCAGGGTGGATGACTGCTCAACTCCATTTCCTTCTTCTGGTGAGGGGCTGGCAGAGAATGAGTAAACCTACATTTCCCTACTAGGAAAAGCCCTTCTAATTTCCCCTCCCTCCACTGTCTACACATCAGCCTGACATGAGGCACCAGGAAGACCTCTCTGCATGCTAATGTCCAAAGCTCATGCTCTCTTCGATGAGAAGAAAGAAACATTTCCAAAGGCTAATTCAAATCTCTGATGGGCTGAAATGTGTCCTCTCCTTCACCATAGTGAGCACATGAAGCTCCTCTCTCTGAGTATTTCAGAAGTGAAATGCTTCTGAAATGAAGTGAATGAATCTGGACCGCAGAGATGGTAGCTGAGAGGTGCCAACAGAATAGTGGGATGTGGTAAGGCATTTGGTGGAGTAGACAGACTGCATCATATAAACCCTATGACTGAATTTACATTCAATCCATTGCAAAAATATCAATGTCTGGCCTTGTATTACCTGTCTCTTCAAATAAACATGTATTTGAAACTCAATGAATCAAAAAGACATATGCGAAAAATACAGTCTGTTGCATTAAATATTTATCTTGTATCATTTTATTAACAATAGTATTGAACAGTTTTTCATGTCAACATGCAGAGACAAGTCTATCTACATTACGTAAATATTGAGTGTTACTCATTCCATTATCCAACTTCCCCTTTACCCAACCTGACATTATGAAGCTGCTGTACATGGAGGCATTTTTCTAATCATGGAAAGCACAAGAGTCACTTGTTAGCATATGAATGTTAAAATCTAGTCATAGGAGGTGAAGGAAAAAACATGGTTCTTGTTTAATTTGTACTAAAGCAAACTGGGAGCCAGAGCACATATATTTGAATGTGAGCGTAACTACTTCCTATCTCTGTCAGATGAGAAATTATTCTCCTGATACAGTAATAGAAATATGTTAAATTTAGTCCTTAGGGACTACATGATTTGATGAGCTTTATGACATTCATGTGTTTCTTGGCTTACTGTCTTCAGCTGAAAGCATCCATAAAGAAGTCCATTGCAGAACAGGCAGGGGGATGTTGTGAGCCATGCAGCTGCTGACCATTTTTGTTTTCTAAAGGCTGCCAAATCACACTGGGAGAACAGTCCTGTGCTGTTAACCCATTAGATCAGCCCATTAGATCAAAGAGTACATCTCCCCACAGCATGTAGAGCTGTGTGACCTGGTGCATGGCATGGACTTCCACATACTGCTACAGTACAGTAATAATAATACAGTACAGCAAAAAGAACAGAAAGTAAATATGCTAAATGATACTAACATATAATGATAAGAGTTATGAATGATAAATACATGATAACTTACCATCATGAATAATCACTGGTTCACTCCAGTCACTCCATATCTTGTTTCTTATGCATACTTCTTTCTTTGCCCTCACTTGTGCTGTACATTTCTTTGCTGGCCTGTGAAGTGGATACTCATATTTCTCTGCAGCAACATCTACAATCTATCAAGACAGGTTTAAGGGGTTATTTTAGGTGATTTCACATTGCAATTGAAACAGATAAAAGTCTATGGATGTCAAATACTACTTAACTTAACTACAATGTTACTTATATATCAAGCCTAGTAAAAAGAGATTTTTAGAAAAAAGTGTTTATATCAGACACAATCTGTCTTTTAGCTGGCATGTATTAAAACTCAACTCAGGTTTAAAAATTAGGAGGTTAAAACTGAAAAGATGGAAGGAAGTATCAGCTGTGTTTGAATGGTCAGAATCTGAAAGCACTTATTCCCTTTTTTTTTCTCTCACACCAAATATAGGATGAATACAGTAATAATGAATCCACAAGTTTCAAAGGTTTTGTTGTGGGTAGTGTGCTGTCTTTAGTTTTCTGCTAGAAAAAAGCTTTCAGTTTTCAACTGTCTAATGGTGAGGGTTGTCCATTATTTTAGTGACTATTTTGAAACATCTTTAATTGTGTCTATAAATGAAAGCATGTCACTTCAAAAGATAAAACATATGCAAGGTTCACCACAGTCTATAACAGCGGGTTCTCAAAATCATTCACCAACTTTGAAAACTGGAGCTAGGTGAAATAAACAAACAATGCTAAAAATTAAGAAAGAAAGAAAAAAAAAAAAGAGAAGGCAAAAAGGCAGGAAGCTTCTGCTCAGAAAAATTAGCATTAATGTTAGGAATTGGCAAAGAAGAATACTCAGTATATCTGAATATGCATCTCAGAAATAAATGGGCTCAGAATCTGCATCTTTGGAGTTCGGAAAGCATAATGAGGGCAACTTTAAGAAAAGGTGACCTCCTGCTTTCCTTATACTGATCACAGTATGGATTTGGCTGTGTACCACACAACTTCTTTCTCTTCCTTCACTCTTTGTGACCCTCTTTCCATATCTGTTGCCAAAAACAGATCCAAAAGTACACATGCTAAGTTTTTCAAAGTAAGTAAAAATGTGTGATATGAGGACTTTCAACAGCAAACTACAAGTAAGTATGATGTTTCAGTGCTCACTACATTCTGTGCCTGAAATTTTTTTCCTAAGGAGCCAATAATAAGGTCATGTCATTGCAAGAAATTACCAAAGTGCAAGAATGAAAGACATCTTATAAAATTGTGGAGGCCATCCTATGTCAGTCATGACGTGCAGCAACTTTTGGTCTACCCAGACCATTCTTGGAGGATACTTGTCTAACCTATCATCTGTAACTCAATGCAGAGTCACCCCAAGCAGGCCTGCAAACCTGTTGCCTTGCTAGAGTTTTCTTGGAATTAGAACAATTCTCCTAACTTTTTGCCTGTTTTTCTTGCTTCAAATTTAGCTAATTACTATTTATCCTACTCACAAGTAGTCACGAGTATGATACTTATGCTCTCATTAATATCCTTTTATGTACCAGAGGAGGGTTCACACAAGTTACTTACAGTCCTTTACTCTAGACGGTGTCCTCCTAAAGCATGTCTTCAAAGCTTCCGCTCATAAAATGTTGACAAAATGAGCAGAAGTTTTGAAAACATGCTCCAGGTGGTGGAGACTGAAGGACAGGTTTAGGGTAAATGTTCTCTGAACTTTCTTACAATGTATTTATATTTTGTGGTGGTGCCCAAAGCACAATTTGAGACTCCAGGCGAAACTTAGCAGCTAGACAGGAGAATTAGTCATGACCTACGTGTGACATGCCTATCATATATACTTTAATAGCTTTTGACCTTTGTGTAATAACGTAGAATTATTGACTTGGTTTGTGGTTCAATGTAATCCACAGACCTTTTTTCTTCAGCTTTACTGCCTACACATTAATTCCTTTTTTTTTCTTTTTTTTTTTTTTTCAGATTTGACCTATACATCCTAATCATAGGATTTTCCTTATTACTCAGTTTTGTCTTGTTGATTTAAAACTTACCCAAAATTTCAAATTCAGATTTTATTCCCTATACTGCTTGCTAAGCCTTCCTAGCTTTCAGTCACCTGTAGACTTAACTCTCTACTTTTAAGGTTTATCTCTTTGTATCACAATATTATCTAGGCGATCAGACGCTGGAGAGCAGCCCCACAGAGAGGGATCTGGGGCTGTGCTTGACAGCAAGTTGAATATGAGCCAGCAGTGTGCCCTGGCAGCCAGGAAGGCCAACCGTATCCTGGGATGCATCAAGCACGGCATTGCTAGTCGGTCGAGGGAAGTGATTGTCCTGCTCTACTCTGCGCTGGTGTGGCCTCACCTCAAGTACTGTGTGCAGTTCTGGGCACCACAGTACAAAAAGGACACTAAACTGTTGGAGAGTGTCCAGAGGAGGGCGACGAAGACGGTGAAGGGCCTAGAGGGGAAGACGTATGAGGAGCAGCTGAGGTCACTGGGCCTGTTCAGCCTGGAGAAGAGGAGGCTGAGGGGGGACCTCATTGCAGTCTACAGCTTCCTCGCGAGGGGGAGTGGAGAGGCAGGTGACCTATTCTCCGTTATCACCAGTGGTAGGACCCGCGGGAATGGTATTTAGCTGAGGAGGGGAAGTTTAGGCTGGACATCAGGAAGAGGTTCTTCACCGAGAGGGTGGTCGCACACTGGAACAGGCTCCCCAGTGAAGTAGTCACTGCACCAAGCCTGTCCGAATTTAAGAAGCGATTGGACTGTGCACTTAGTCACACGGTCTAAACTTTTGGGTAGACCTGTGCAGTGCCAGGAGTTGGACTTGATGATCCTTATGGGTCCCTTCCAACTCGGGATATTCTATGATTCTATGATCTGTACACATGAGTATTCAGGAAGTCACCTCTTCTGGTATTCAGAATAAATAAATATAGACTTACATATTTTAATCATTATCCTCTTAGGTGGATAAATATCAAACAAATATCTACAACCCTGTTTATGGAATACCCTAACACCTCAAGTAATTAAGTCTATCTGACAACAATTAATACCTGGCTTTGACCAGGAAACTGAACTTCAGTCTTGCTCTACTCATCTCTCTCCCATGTCTCCTGTAACACTGCTGCAGGTTTTTTCCTTACCTTTGTGTCTCAATTTTGTGCTACTTTGCTAGGTAACTACCTTTCAACCATTACTACCATTGATGCTGATTCTCCTCAAATCTGCCTTAAAGCTCCCTCACTTAGCTGGTGCCCTCATATGCTACACTTTATTGTTGGTTGACTCTCTCCTATCTCCCCAACCATCTAATCTGTGAAAAAAGCCCAACAATTTTCCACCGATGTAGGTGTTTATTCTCTTCCACCAGCACCCCAATTTTCCTTTTGTTTCCTTTGCTTTGTTTATATCCTGCATATGTGTACAAAACAGAGGAACATCTCTGTAAGACAAGAAAAATAGAAGAGTTTACTCCATGTAAATAAAGATGCTGGAAAATTTAATGCATTTGACATTTCCTTCCAGAGGGCGAGAGGTGTTAGGAAGCTGGAAAGGGGCAGCAGCAGAAAACTGCAAACAGCAGAACCCAGCTACTCAACTCAGGCACATCCTAGCCTTGGGCTGGCAAAGGACCTCTTACTCCTGGCCCTCCCTGCTTCTACTTCACTTGCTCTGGGTCTTGAAATGGCAAAGTAATCTGCTTGCATTGGCAGGAAGGGATCAGAAGTGTTCCAGCACATTTCTGAGCAGCATACCAAGGATCCAGCATGAACCTCCCTTGCTCACTCTGCTTCCAGCTGTTAGAGATTAGGAGCTTAGTGAAAGGGCAAGAGAAAGCCCCCAGATGTATCTAACATGAGTTTTGAAGTGTTATACTTGGGAATGGTTAAGGAGATGATAACTATGTGCTGAGGTGGCCTAGAAGGAGACTACCTGTCTTTCTTCTGGAAAAAAAAAAAGAGGGCTGAGAGGTCTCATATCCACATACAGACCCAAACACCTTTTCCACGTGCTGCAGTGAGGGCATATGAGAAGATCCAATGCAGCTCTGGAAGCTGTTTATGAGGATTAGCTAATAAACTAAACATCTGAACTAATAAACCCTGATGTAATATAGGAAAATAATGTTATGTGTCCAGTAATGTGTCTACCTTATTGTACTTTTCCTTTCTACTGTGTCTAACAAAGAATGGATATATATTAATTTAGTCATATGTTCTTTCAGACTTTAATAGTCTTATTAGCTTAGATAAGCCTTTTATTGCTACAGTACTGTGCATTCAGGCATGTTAGTTAAAATTTAGGTTCTTGAAGAAAAACACAGCTTAAAAGAGACCTTGAATGAAAACACCAAAGATTCAGAAAATTCACATTCAAACACATATCTGAGTTTTTTAGTATCATATGTTAAGTTCTTGGCCTTCAACTCTTTGGGAGTGCAAATAAGAATCTGCCTGAAAACATTTCAGCTCTTACTGCTATGTAATTTTAAACCACCAGCTGGCAATGCCACCATATTGCCACCATGCTGCATAAGCAAAACTATAATACTGTTCTATTTTTTACTGTTAAAACTAAGAGAAGCTGCTGATACGACATGAATGATCACTAAATATATAATAAAGTATGTAAACAACAGAAGTGATTATTTTAGTGATGTATATAGAAATAACAACATTGACATGTAAATTGTGAGCACCATCCTGCAAGGATTCACATGTATTTCACATGAATAATTCACCAAATATAGCATGAATTAAGTATGAGAGAAAAGCTTTGCAAGGCTGAAACCTAATTACAAATTTTAGCAACAAATTAATATTGCAATTTAAATTAGCAAAGATGTTTTAGTTTTGAGGAGTACATTGAGAGCCAACATAGTTTTATTCTGATGTCAGGAAATCATATGCTTTTAATCAACAGCTTCAGCGCGCTGGAGGGAAGGGATGCCATCCAGAGGAACCTGTGAGGTTCTGAGGCATAAGAGGTGGGTCTGGAGAACTTTACACTGTTCATCAAAGCCAATCCACCCTACACCTACAGGCCCTACACCTGGGTAAGAGCGATGCCAAGCACAAATACAGGCTGGGTGGAGAATGGATTGAAAGCAGCTCTGAGGAGAAGGACCTGGGGGTGTTGGTTAATGAGAAGCTCAACATGAGCCAGCAGCGTGTGCCTGCAGCTCAGAAAGCCAAATGTATCCTGGGCTGCATCAGAAGTAGTGTGGCCAGCAGCAGGGAGAGGGAGGTGATTCTCCCCCTCTGCTCTTCTCTCATTAGACTCCCCCTGGAGTGCTGCATGCAGGTCTGGGAGCCCCAGCACAAGAAGGACATGGAAGTATTAGAATGAGTCCAGAGGAGGGCTCCAAAGATGATCAAGGGGCTGTAGCACCTCTCCTGTGAAGACAGGCTGAGGGAGTTGGGGTTGTTCAGCCTGAAGAGAAGGCTCGGGGGAGGCCTTACAGCGGCCTTCCAGTATCTAAAGGGGGCCTACAGGAAATCTGGGGAGGGACTCTTTGTCAGGGGGTGGAGTGACAGGACAAGGGGGAATGGCTTTAAACCAAAAGAGGGTAGGTTTAGATTAGATATTAGGAAGAAATTCTTTACTCTGAGGGTGGTGAGGTCCTGGAACAGGTTGCCCAGAGAAGCTGTGGATGCCCCATCTCTGGAGGTGTTCAAGGCAAGGTTGGATGGGGCTTTGGGCAACCTGGTCTAGTGGGAGGTGACCCTGCCCATGGCAGGGGGAAGGAACTGGGCAATCTTTAAGGTCCCCTCAAACCCAAACCATTCTGTGATTCTGTGATTCTATGATTCTATGATTCTATGATTCTATGATTCTATGAATAGTGTCTTTCTACAAGTAATTAATTTCCTGTTAAAATGCAACATTATGCAGCTACACTTCAAAACAAACACTTGTTCAGTTTCTGTCTAGTTGGGGGAGTGTTTTGAAATATCTACAAGCGTTTTTCAAACAAAATACTTATACATATTATCTTAAGATTCAGGTGGAACATCAAGAAAACACAGATGTTATCCAGGCAGAAATCGATTCAAAATTCTTGGTGTGTGATAGAATCTTATTTACACTCAGCTTATTTAAAAATAAAAAAATAAAATAAAATATATGGGCAGGGCCACCCAACACAGGCTGTCCAGGCCCATCTCCAGGCGGCTTTTGGATATCCCCAAGGAGGAGACCCCACAGCCTCTCTGGGCAGCCTGTGCCAGGGCTCCGTCACCCGCACAGCACAGAAGTGCTGCCTGGTGCTCAGGGGGAGCCTCCTGTGGGCCTGTTTGTGCCCAGGGCCTCTGGTGCTGGCCCCGGCACCACTGACAAAAGCCTGGCTCTGTCTTCTTTGCACCCTTCCTTCAGGTGTTTGTAGATATTGAAGAGATCCCCCCTTAGCTTCCTCTTCTCCAGGTTGAAGATTCCCAACTCTCTCAGCCTTTCCTCATAGGAGAGGTGCTCCAGTCCCTTCATCATCTTCATAATCATCATCTTGAATTTGTAAAAGTGTTTTCCTACTTTTCACATTTAGCGTCTTTTTAGATTCAAAAACTTAATTTGTTTCACTAGGAACATTTCAACACTAAACAAAAGATATAAAGTGTTTCAGTGTTTTTAAATAACAATTAAAAATGTTTAACATCCTTCAGAAAAACTCTGAAAATAGCTGTGAATATTGAAACAAGGAAAAGAGCTGCTAAGAGTGAATAAATCTGTATACTATTTCTGTAGAAAAGAAGATAGCTGCAGTTCCAGAACAAATGAGATAAGCTGGAGCCTGACCAATACATATTAGCCAACAACCTTATGGCAAAACACACCATACAGTGTCTTTACAGTGCAACTGTAGCCATCCAGTTTTTCCTTGTATGAAAAAAATAAGGTAAAATATGCAAGTCTTATCTTTGGACGGAAAAGACACGGGAACAGTGATATTTAGCATCTTTCAATAACATATTCTTCTGGCTGAAAATTACCTTTCTGAATGAAAGGTTTTTACCCTTTCTTCTGTTTCTCAGTTTTCACAAATAATGTCTTTTTATCAATAGCAAAAAGTCACTAATCTGAGTGATGCTAATGTACAATTCAAATTCAAGATGAAAAGAAAAATAAAAAACAAAACAAAACAAAAAAGCAGTCCACTTGAATGCAAAAATGAATCCGAAAAAAACTTCCTAAAATATGTTGATTTTCTCTTTTTGACCAAAAAGACAAAAAATGTTGGGCTATTTAAGAATGATCTTAAGGTTTCTTTAAAGTTTGTTTGAGTTTTAATTCCTTTAAGGTCGAAGTATGCCTCATTTTTATATAAATTTTGCTAAGGGGAATAAGTACATTCCTCCCAGAATGATTACCTTATGGTCTGTTATTTTCACTTGATACATGAAGCAGTTGTTACTTGCTGAACCAATGGTAGGCGGGGGTTTCCAGTGAATTTTAATACTTCTGTTTTCAAGGGAAACTGAGACGTTGATCGGTGGGTTGAGTTTCTCTGAAAATAAGCACAGAAAGTTCTTCTGTACCTCATGTTGTTTCTCATATTTATGCTGATGCGAAACAACAACAACACAGTACATCAGTCTTTACAATAGACAACTGCCTATTTGAACTGGAGTTTCCCACATGCAGAGCAAGCACTCAGTGAACAAGATGATTTCTTTAAAAGTGCTGCTCACTAAGTGCTATCCATTTGTGCCTCAAAATAAAGGGAAGCAGTCTTTTTTTCATATAACTTTCCAGGGAAGGTAACAAGGGTGGGCAGGAGGAGCAGGCCCTTTGTGTTCACTCCCTGAATTTTGGAGGGTGTCAAGAAGACCCCGGAGTAGGCTTTAAGCAGTTTAGGATTATTTCCACTGTGTCTTGTGGGATACCCCACGTCTGTCTATAAGTCCAGTGGTTTAACTTTGAAAAAATGGAGTTTCAGTTCTCACTGACGTGTAGCGGCTTCTGGCAAGTATTATTCACTTTATGAGTTTTGCTACACATGCTTAAAACATCTATTTCTTTTTCAAATGAGCACATGAGCACTTGCTATGGAGGAAATTATTTCCTTTGGAGCAAGACAGGCTTAGGAGATGTAAACAATAAAAGAATAATTCCCCACCCCACCACTTCCCATCATGAACTGCAAGGCATGCAGCGGCCATGTGTTTTGTGCAGGGAAGGTGGGCAGGGTTGGTAGCAAGGCATGTTTCATTTCCATGGATTTTAGCATTTGGTTTAGATAACTAATTTCCAGCATGGCAAGTGCTGGGGCACTGATCTCAGTCAGGTACAGGTGTGTGCTGGAGTGCTCAGGCAGTGTGAACCCTCTGCAGTTTCTGTTGTGCTGCCACAAAGGGAGGAACCACAGCTGCAGTCCTCCAAAAAAGCTCTCCCAGAAGAGGCATGTATTCACCACAGGGCTATGGGGACAGAACTGGTAAGGCCTGACACTGGCATGGCTGCAGCATGGCACTAAGAAGACAGAGACAGAGAGGGAGAGTGGCAACGCTGCTCCTCCATGAAGCAGCTGTATGCGTTTTCCTGCAGTTGCAGCTGCATGAACCTGTCTCATTCTACAAGAGTGTGTGTCATGTTAAGGTTTCCTGTTTGGCTTTTCTTTTTTGTTCCCCATCTTGAGAAGTCTCCTCGCTGAGTAATGAGCCCTAGGCAGTCTCCACAAAGTTAGCAAAAGCTTCTTTCGCAACCTCAGGCTTGTAAAGTTGTCCTCTTCCGCCTGCCCCTGAAACTGACCCTATTGGCACAGACCAGCCTTGAGGGTCGAGGTGTACCCCAGCCATGAAAGGTGAGGAAGGTGAACAGCAGCTACTTTGTGTTTGGCCTCTTCAGTGGTAAAAACATGTTTTCACCTCTGAGATATTATTTCCAGAGCATCTCACCCTGCTGTGAGTGTACCGAGAGTAGGAATGCAGCCCTGAAGAGGGCAATTTCTTCAGCCACCTGGGCAGCTAGGGCTGAGTTATCTTGGGCTGCATGCAGCACAGGGCAAGCACAAGTCCTGCTTAGTCGGGAAGCGTGTCATGGTACGTGAAAAGAACTGGGCTTGCAGGGGCTGGCACCCCACAGCACCTCCAGGAGAGTGGCAGGACAAGGTTGGCTGAAGCCCAGCTGGGTGTGCTCCTGTTGAAGAAGGGGAACCAAGCACAAAAGAGCCTTTCTGATGAGTGTGGTACAAAGGGTGCAACTGCCTTCTCAGGGGGAGAAGGCAGCACTGACTTGCAACACTAGAGCCTTGCAAGGGAAATGCCATGACTTGCAACGTGTGGAAAAGCATCACCTGCAAGCACCCTTGGGGTTGCTGCACGCTACCAAAATTAGGCAATGGATTTTAGGAGCAAGGCAGGTTTCTGCTCTACACTGGGACAGGAGGGGAAGCTGTTGGCCGAACCAGCTGTGGCTGGCATGCAGCCATGCTGATGAGTCAATGGAAATGACAGGATGGGCTGGGAGGAAGTGCTGGTGGCCTGGCCTCAGCAAAGGGGAGGCAGTGATATAGCTCTAAACAGGGGGGAAGAGATTGTAATGCAGTGCAGAGAGAGAAGCAGGGAAGCATCAGATGCTCTGACCAGATGTACTTCTCTGCTGGGGAGACTAGGGGGTGGGATGGGACACAGGCAGCCATTTTGGAAGTGAGCTCCTCCCAGTTCAGCTATGAAACACCTAACACAATGTCCTGAAGATGGGGGCGGGGGGCGGGTAGGGAACAACACAACTATTTACTTGAAAATGTGTCATTTTGCTAAAACAGAACATACCGCTTTTAGCTGGTTCTGACTGCAGCATAATTATTTTGGTAAAGCCAATAATTGTATGAGAACAAAAGAGAATACTGTATAAGAGCAAAAGAGATCTAGCTCAGGATAGATTTGATAGTTTTTAATGAGTTTTTGCTTTCATTTGAGTTATGCCCAATTCCCATGTCACAGGTCTGAAATATGATCAATACTTTCATGATTTAAAGTATTTGAGTCTGCAATCTGTGGTAAAACTCAGGAGAATTTCTCACTAATGGGATTAATTCAAACATCACAATGAAGTAAGGAAAAATAAACTAATCTGATCATTCAGGACTGTCAGTAGTTAAAAATCACTGGCAAAATAATTTTAACTGAAAAATGCCTTCATAGATAAATAAATATGTTACTGATACTTGAGAACACTCATATTCTCAGATCAGTTATTAGTGAGACTTTTGTGGGTTTATATTCCTTTTTCTTTATCTCTTTCCTCAGGACTATAAAAGAAAAAAAAATGATAGAAAAGAGAAAAACTGGAGAAAAGCAGAGCATATATTTTTTTTTCAAATTGCATGGAATGAAACCTTTAAAACATTTTCTCACAATATCCTATCATTTTTAAGGGACAATTGTAGATAAACAATGGTATTACTTCAGAGAAAAAGAAATAAAAGCCTTTGAGCCACAATTATTTTTGTTTAATTTTTGTGTAAAATTCTCAGAGATATAAATGCGTAGCAAGTTAGAAATAATATTTGACTTTTTCACACTTCCCTCTTTCATTTCTTTGCTTCAAGACCAATAAAATAATTAATAAATGAACTTTTCATAACTGGCAGTAATAGATAATACTTACCTATTTTCTGAGGTAGAAAAGCTTTGTAATAAGAAAGTCCCCTTGAATTATTTTTCAGATCTGTTACAGATATATTTAATTTGATTTTTCTTGATGGCTGGAAATATATGTCTTTCATGTGGCATCCAATATTTTTCTTCCTTGCATTTTTAATATATTGCTGGCATTCAAAATATTTTCCTGTCTGTCTGTGGGAAGAAAATATGAGTGTTGTAGATGAAGTTATAACAGGCCTTAGACGAGGTATAATAGACTTGGGTTAAACAAATAAACAAACAAACAAAAAAAGTTTGATACTTATTTTGCACAAGGTCTTTACCTGTATGAAAAAAAAATCTGGATATGTGCAGGAGCTTCCGCTTTAATGTGCCAGGTGCAATTGAAGAAAGAAATATTATATATGATGCATGAAAGATTCTGAATATATACTGCAACAAAGAAATCAGAAAAAAAAAAAGTGAAAATATGAAGTTTATTTTATATGGATTTTCTAATAACAACATGATGGATGACTTTACAAACCCATCAGGCATCCTTATTTCTGGAGGATAACTGGTGGATGAGAACAAATGGGTCTTTCAGCTTTTGAGGCCATGATAACTGAGAAGCATTTCTGCTACCACCAAAAGCCTTACTAACACAGTAAAAGATAAAAAATATATATATAAAAAAATAAAAAAATAAAGAAATGTCTGGAATACTAGCTGAAGATCTCTACTCTTTTAAGTTTTCCTGAAGCCAGGTAATACAGAAAGCAATCTCAACAGACATAGGAGCTGTCAGGGAAGATGGAGAGAGTGCTCGGGTTGTTCTGACATCTCACGCAGTGGGGCTAGTTTTCTGAATCTGAACATGTCTAAAATGATTCCATAATATTTCAAGATGCTATGAGTCATTTTGTTATATCCATACCAAAAAAATGGTGTAAATGGGCTTTTAGAAGTAATATGTCTCCAAGACAGAATATTGTCATGAGTGCTTGTGTCTTAACAACATGCAGGAAATAACAGACCTGGAGGAGCCTTGTAAGTACATTCTGTCCAGCCACTCTCCTTAATTAGCTCTTCAGTTTCTTTTGCAAAAAGCTGTGTTTTAACTTTAGCATTAAAACCAGAATGTAACTCAAGACGTATTATCTTTTTCTTTTCTTGTAATCTTTCCTAAGAGGAGGAAGATAGACAGTACTAAGTACTGAAAGGAAAATGATGCAAATTTACTTACCAAATGTGTGGTTTCACTTTAAACTACGTGTAACTGTTGAACAACTTACTTTCCTTTCATAAGAGGTATTGAAGAATGTGTAACTCAAAATATACTTCACACTGTACTTCTTTGTCTCTTCTTCTGTCAGGTTATTGTTCCAGGACAGAATAACTCTGGAATCATACTTGGTAATCTGCAGATCATTATGTAGCCCAAGCTCATCTGCAATTATAATGACATTACTTTGTCATTTATAATGACACATGGGGGCATGGAAGACCTGCCCCCAACTGCATAGACAAAGGATTTTGCTCCCAGTAAGGCTTGCACATTCATCAGATCCCCGAGAGCTCTGTTCTCACATGGAATAGGTTGTCATATTCAGTAATATGACTTTAACAGTGAGATTTATGTTTACTGATCTATAGCTACCAAAATGTCAGGTGATTCACTTTTAACTATCCTGGACAATTTTCCTATGGGTTTGGTCTCTATGTCTATCCACTGGTTGTAGAAAGAGCCTTGAAAAGAAGTTCTGATCAGACATCTGGGATGGCTAACATAGGATGAACTGTTACTTAATATTTTACTTACCCGCTACGTCTGGTTGTCCACTTGTCAGGCTAGTGGAAAACAGTGTTTTATGCTGTAATAAAGTTAGTATCAACACGACAGGAACAAATGTAATATGTGCCATAGCAAATGCTTTGGGCCACAGGTCTGCAGAAATTGAGACTCTTTAGTTGCAACTTTGGCTGGAAAAGCTCTTAGAACATGATGTTTTCATCTTGCATCTGTGAAATAATATGAAACAGTAACTTAACCACTTAAATGATGTCCAAAATATAGGAAGTAAGTATGAAATAACTCATTGTCAATGGGTCTTGTTGGTCAGTGTCTTCTATTACCAGGATGTTTGTATTTAAACCTAGTCTTTAACTGTATGCCAGGGCCAAGGATGATGCGTGTGCCATATTGAGCTGGTTTTGAATTGGGGTGCTCCTTAGTTTGCATGGCGAGATCACAGAAATGACACTACTGACAGTGCCTGGTAGCAGACAGCTTGGGTGGGAATCATCCAAGATAACTTTATATAGATACAGAAACATCAGCTGTATCTGTGGGAGTCCTCTAGCCTCTAGTGGCAGTAGAGCAACTGTTACTTCTAGGTTGTGATTCACATTACCAGTTTTAGATATCTACTTTAGGATAAAATGAATGGTAACTATCTGAGGAGAAGAGAAATGAATCCTGCCATTTTCAAAAGTGAGTATCAGCAAGAATATGCCACATTTGCAAACTTTGGGGTAGAGTGAGCAAACAGATTACACACTGGTCAAAGTTGTTTTTAGAAAGACATGCACATTGATGCTTCTCTGATGGTTGACTGTTCAGTCAAAGGCAGTTCTCTTGATGTAAGATGACCTCTCAAACAGTTCTCCACAGAATTAATAAGCCTCTATGTTCTGGGCTTTTCAAAGCCTCTGTGTTCTGGGCTTTTCACTCAACAACTAACTCAATTACCATGGCTTTGAATATTTTCAGTACTAAATCCACATGAAGCGCTATAAAAAATCATGACAGAATGCTTTAAGATAGAGATTCCCCCACCTGGTTCTCTCTGGTATTTGTCTCAGCTATGGCAGCAGCAACAGCTGCAGTATGCATGCCAAATCAGGGCATTCGACCATGTGCACAGCAAATAAAAAAGTATATTTCTCTGCTTGGTGTGCCTGGGAAATAAGACAGTTCAGGGTAAGCTATGCTTGCCCTCACTGCTCTTTAATGATACCCTTGGAATGGTATTGTTTGTAGCGAAAGTAAACGTCAGGGAAAATGTAAAATGAAAACAAGGTTTCATGGGTTTATAACCCAACATGTAGTAGTTATAAAGTTCTCATCCATTCCCATGGTGAAGCCCCCAAAAGTAGTCTTAGGAACATGTATGTACTTAAATCAGTACAAAGGGAAAAATGAGGGTGGAAAACACTAAACAAGTTAAAAATTAAATATTTGTAGCTGTCAGTAACATGACAGTTATGGAAAACACAAGTGAAGAGGGACTTAAAATAGGAAAGGGAACAAGATCTTAAAATAACAAATGCTTCTGGTGTTAGAAACAAAAATAGAAATCATCTGTGTGGCAATATAACCGACTGCATTCAAATGGAGAGAGAAAACACAGGGGCAGAGAAAAGATTTTTAAAGTCTGAATAAACTTAGGGGAAAAAAAAAAAAAAAGACGGTTTGAGTCAAAGAAAGACATTTCAGGAGAGAGCACTGCTGTTTCCCAAAGGTGGCTTGTTCCTAGGAGTACCTTTTGTACAGCACTGAAGGCAATCTCTACTCAGTGCATAATGAACTCCTGCACCTTGAAGCCACGGGAAGTGTGATGGCAGATGATATCAGCAGGCTGAGAATAGGACTGGGCAAACTGGCAGAAAGCAGGTTTATGAAAAGGTTCCAAAAAGTATTAGGCATGAAGGTAGACTCTGACATCTCTAATTTAGCAACTGTGGATGCTGGGTTGCAAGAGGTGGACAACGTTGTGGAATATATCCCAGTGGTACCTCCTATTGCCATTGCTGCAGACAGAATAGGAGCTGCACCACTGGGCTGACCCCACAGGACATCTCTTATGTTTATACACAGTGCATTAGTCCCCAGAATACAGCAAAGGGAAAACACTGTAAAATAAGAACACCCAAGGTGATCACAAGGAAACAAAAAGCCATCCATATGTAAAAGGCTTTTTGATACACTACTTGTCAAAGAATGCATATTTTCATTTATGCCACCATAGATGAGAAGAGTAACAGAACATTTTTTCTCAGATGTAAGCAGACAGGACTCTGTGCTTGTAGTGTTGTTTTAGTTACAAAGGGCTTTATGTTAGCATATGGTGCCAAAATTTAGTCCATGAGGTGCAAAATAAAATTAATTGCCTGACTTTTTTTTTTTAAAAAAGAACTCTCTAGTCCTTTATTTCTCCCCTGAAGAAATAAATTCTAGTCAAATGTACTTACGGACAGATTTTAATGGGATAGAAAATACGTAAATAATATAAATAATCTAAAAAATAATCACAAAAAAAGGCAGACTGTTTTCTAAACAGTAATCTGCCAAAAAAAAAAAATCACTTTTATTATGAAAGTATTCTTAATAATTAAAGAATGTCACTATGCTTATATGTCTTTTTTGTTTGTTTGTTTGTTTGTTTCTTTGTTTTTGTTTTGTTTTCTTTTGTTTGTCCCCTTGTTTTCACCGTTGAACTTCAACTATACCCATTGTGCCTGCTGGTTGCTGCCCAGCAATGCTTTTAATCTGCAGCAGTGGGTGGATGGAGTAATGTAAAGGCGTGGTAACAAATGGGAAGCTGCCCACCATATACCAGAACAGCTGCAGAGACCATAGTGATTGTGCAAAACCCACCTGGCAAATCTGGGAAATAGACAGTCAGGGCCAGAAAATGAAAGTAGTGAAACCAATCTGAGCAAAACTTAGAGCAGTTACTTTTAGTGTAGGGAAAACGAACTGCTTAATTTTAAGAATTCAAGAGACTAGAGAATTTCCTGAAATGTAGATGTGTGCACTGGCTATGCATCTGAAGAAAGGCATTTCTGAAACCTTTGTGGGTCAGATTATTTGACTACTCTTAAATAAAAAAGTAATAATAATAATAATAATAACAGTAAAATAAGGAACATCACTTTTTTATATTTTGTTTGAGAAAATAATAAAATTGTTCAAAAGTGTTCAATTGCTTTTGAAAAAAAAGTATATTGTGCATAATTTACAGCATAAATTCAATCACTAAGCAATAAAATCTTGCATTCTTAAACTCAAATTCAATTTACGAAGCAATCTTAAATAACAGGTATCACTAGGACCATTTGTTTTATTAAGACATACCTAAAATTTACACTTCATTTAAGGCTGAGAATTCATATTTTTCAAAGTCCTTATATGTAAGCACACAATGTTGATATTGACTAAGGAATAATGATATAAACATCATACATCAAATACATTTTAAATGTCTGGGTAGATAGTTAAAATAGCACTACTATTTACATTTGTTTTTTTTTTTTCAAAACTTACCTGCTTTCTAATGCATGTTAAATGCATGCAGCATCATTTGGGCTGAGATGACAGCAAGGTCAGCACTGGAGAATGTCTTGATTTAAGTCTATAGTGAGAAACTGATTCGAGAAACTTCCTTTTTTCTCAATATGCCACCTCAGAAAAGCCCGTTGCCACTGTTGCTTCCTCCTATGGGACCAAAACACACCTCTTAATACATGGAACCTTAGCCAAATTCTTCAAAATAACTTGAAAAGGCGCACCTCTCTATGACTAACCCCAGTGGTGAGAGATGTTGCTATTTTTTCTCTATTCATATGAAGGAGAAGGATTTCCAAACATTTTACATATTGCAATGATCTTTGATGTTTTAAGAAAAAGTCATATTACAGAAGAAATTAAATTGTGTAGGGCAAGTGGTGACTACGAGATCAACATTCCCAAAAGATCATAACCTCCTTGCTGCTGTTCTGTTTTTGTGGTGGCTAATATGAATCTTTTACTGCACACTAAATTAAAATTAATTAATGGGTTAAAGCTAAAAATAAACAAATTACCAGACAGATAAAAATTACAGAAATAATGGAAGAAAAATGAAAGAACAAAAGAATCTTAACTTTTGGAAAAGTGTCACTGTTTGTTTTACTCTTTATATCAGAAACTTTGCCCAACTGAGCATCTGAAAGTCTCTTCCTTTAACTTGTTTAATAAATGGGGTTAATTTCCAGTTATTGCTGCCATACCGAAGTGTTATGAATGGAGTTCTAGAGAAGCCTTGATGATACATAGGTTTGATATTAACTTATAATTTTATTCATGCAAGCTGATATTTTGTATTCCAGCTTTCCACCTTAAGCTGAATTTGATGGGAGAATTATGGATATACTCACTCATGTCTTTCTGGGAATGCGGTTTGGAACAGATATGCCTCCTCTTCATGTTAAGAAGTTTATTTACTGAGCATCTGAAACATTTCAGGTTTTGGTGCAAAGGTTTGAAATGAGCCTAAGGTGTCAAGAATGAATTATTTACTGCCATAATAAGTAAATAATTTTTTTTTTAAAGGACTTCTTAAAAGTCTCGTTTCACAACAGCTGAACAGATCAAAGCATATATCTTCTTTCATTTACTAGCTGCTGTGCTCCCCTCCAGACCATCGAAACTGGCTCTTCTGCTTTGCTTTTCTCCATTTTTAGCTTCCAGACACACGGTGGATAAATGCTGATGGAGGAAGGATCCTATGCCTCCCCTCACTTTGATAGGTTGTTAGGTGAAATGGTAGAGACATAAAGATTTTCAACTCAGTTGAAGAGGTTGGTTGAGGAGGAGTTGAAAAGGCAGAAGTTTTAACGGGTAAGAATAGAAACTTTTTTTGTACTTTGTTATCCATTTTAAAAACACAAAAGTTAACTTTAAAACAAACAAACAAAACCAGATGTCATACAAAAGCTCAATACTGTGTTCCAAATTCTTACTATTAAAGCCTGAAAAACTGGTGCTTTGCACCTTGAATATGCACCATGTATCTCTTTCTTCTAATGTTTTTTTGCTATGATTACTGTGACTGTTTCGTATCTATTTTTTTCTTATACATAGATTTAGTAAACTAATCTTGGCTTTAGATTAGTAAATAATATGTTTAGGTCCACATGTTATTTTACTTTTTAAATTAGTTAATGTAATTATACATTTATACAACTATTGTTGTTTTTGTAATATAAACAAATGTAATACAAATAAATAAATTTGTAAAAATAATATACAATTAAATAATATAGAATTAAATAATAAAAATAATATACAATTATTGTATAATTGTTGTAATGTAATTATATAATGTAATTATGTAATGTAATTAAAGATCAGCTTTTATCTCTTACTGCTCCTTTGTTTTGGTATGTATCAGACCCAAGCTTAAGACGTGTATACAGAAAAAAAACTTACCTCTGTAGAAATGTACTACATAAAGGAAGGTAAACGATTCATGACGACTTCAACTAAATTTAGAGGTATGTTGCATTTAAGTGAGAAGAGTGTGACTTAGAATCTCAAATCCAATTATAATAGTAGCAAACCTGGCCATGGGCTCAGTACTTTATTTTTAAAATATAAAAAACTTATTTTCCTGTTGTGTCTTCTGTATATTAGTAAAACGTAAATTTTATCTGGTTTAAATGCTGTTTATACACTGGATTGATGTCTGCACATTAGTAATTGCAGCACATTTCTTACATCAATAAAATGCTACCATTGCTGACTTCAGAGAAAAACATTCATTACCTAGTAGTAGTCTGTTTTCTGGAGTTTTCTCATAATTTAAAGTAATTAAAGATGAAAAGGAAGAAAGATACACCTCAGGGATTTTTTTTTATTTATTTATTTTTAAGAATCATACAGTTTTAACTGTATTCAGAAAAGTAAGAATGATGACAATTCAACACATTTTCCATTTTAGCAGACTCTTACACTGAACTCAGTAATAGATTATAAAAGTGTTTCATTGGAGCCACATATGTATTTGGGCTGATCAAAATGGCATGTCATATAACTAAAAAAATCCATAAAGCCAATTCACTGAACATCACCCAGCATTTAGCTGCCTGTTAAAAGGAATGACTGCTAACTTTCTTTAAAACCAGTGCCCTATGCAAAGTTCAGTAGTTAGCAATCATTTGTTTTGTGGTCATCTAAGCACTGTGCTGAGATAGTTCCAGTAAAGATGCATGTGGCTGCAGGACATGGGTTTTCCTTTCTCACATTCCCTTAAGTGTTTTACGTTGTATTAGAACAACTAATGCTTGTAATCATGCTAGGGGCATTTGAGATGCTTATTAATTCCAGCTCTGTTTACATCAATAGAGGAAGAAGGGAAAATCTCATATTTTCTTTGCATAGAAGGGAAAATTACATTTCTAAGATTTGTGCCACTGAAAAAGAAACGTTAAACTACAAAGGAATAGTGAGACAGGCTGAAAGGATATCAGTAAGATAAAGGGGGTGTCCTGAATGCATATGTTCTTGTTAGCAGAAGGGAATGTTGGCATCACAGCTTTCTACTGCAGTGACTAAAATACAACCCTTTGGGTTTTTAATGCTGTTTTGCAGCTAATTTTATGTTTCTGTTTCACATAATAGGGATGGCAACTGTCCATAAGGCCTTCTACTCTGAATCTGTGATCTCAAAATGTAATGTTTCTTTTGTTGTCAAATATTTTTGTAATGCTTTTCAAAATAGATAGATGTACATGTATATATAGTAATACAAGTTTGGCCAGAGAAAGCAATTTCTTGGAGAAGATATCTTTTTGCTTTCCAAAAATTGTCAGCTACAGCTAATAGCCATCTGTTGACCATAAAAGCAAACTTGATACAATGTTTTTGTCCCTCTGTTTTTTCTACATCTATACAGGTTAATATCAATTACAGTCATATCCTACATGTAGAGATTTATCAGAGACCAAAGTACAGGTTTGGGGTGTGCTCTAGGATAAACTGACTTTGCATTGAGGTGGGAATGAGTCCTTTAAAAGAGTGTAACATTATACAGATATGCTTGTTCTCAGCTAATTAGAAAGAAGCAGTGAAAGATTTCAATTAAAAGGCAGTGCTGATAGTATTGCCAGTATCTCCATGGCAGATGCGTTAGACTAAATTAGATCCATTTAACACCTACTATAGAATATGCACTACTTTTAATATGGGAGAGAAAAAGGAGGGAAGTGGGGGGGGGGGGGGTGGTGCGTGGTGAAACAGACCTAATCTTTTCTGAGTGAGGAACCGAGGTATAGAGAGATTATACACGTTTTCCAAATCATGCCAGAAATAGCTGAAATATCCAGGAATTTACACTGTTCTGAGATTTCCCTTTTAAAGATTTTGGACTGCATGGAAAAATTCAAAATACTGATCAGGAGCTAATGTTTCATTACACATACAACTTAACTTCTTTCTGGGGTAATGGTCAGGTCAGTGATGAATCACAGTAATTGTGATGAATAACAGCCTGTGAGACCAAGGCTTGAAATAGATGAGTTATCTTTCAGTGTGAAAACAACGTATATGTATCCTGAATATTTCTAGGAAGAAAGCTTGCTGTATTATAAAAGATAAGCTATATTTCATAACCGTTATACTTCTTTCAAGGAAACTGGTAAAGCATAACACAGAAAAAAAAAATCCTAGATGCTTAAGAGCTTATTACTTATTTCCTTATGTATTGTCATTTGATTGCTAATTTGTCTAAATATTCCTGATCAGATATTCAAGCATTGACAACAGAAATTGTACTATATATATTTTATCAGCTATAAACTTGAGGAATCAAATAAGAGAGAGACTCATCTCACCTTAAGGTAAACCCATACAGTCAATCAGATAAATCACACTTTAAACCGAATTGACTAGATCTCTGCTATTTACAATTGAATTTCAGACTCCTACAGTTATTAAACATGCAACGCCTGCTCTCCCTGTTTAGATGAAACTTTTAAAAATGGACAGATTTTAAAAAGCAGTGTTTTAATGAAGTACTTTTAATTTTTCTCCATGCTTCCTCTACACAATTCATTTAAGATTGTCCTTCAGAATGGTTCATTCTATTTTCCTTCCCAGTCAGTGTGCAGAAATTGCTTCAGGTGCTCAAAAACAGTCCTTGTCCTTATAACATCTTTAGCCTACAAGTCTTAAGACTAAGGACTGACTCTGGCAAAGCTTCTATTGGTTTGCAGATGGCTATTAAAATACTGATTCCTATTTGGATTCCTGAGGATTTTGTAAAGTGCTGACTCATGTATCCTTCACCTGATTCTTTCAAACTCACAAACCAGGGTTTGATAAGGAGCCATCTATTGCTGCCTTGTGGTGCTCTTTGCCCAGCCAAGAAGGACAACATGTATGTGCAGTTGACATTCTCACTGAAGACAAGCACATTGGTGTCCTTTACACAGCCAAAGCTAGAAGGGAAAAAAAGCTATCCACTTGCTATAACTATCATTTTTGGAAAGATTTTCTCACCCTCATGGCACTCCTCCCCTACCAAACCCTAGCTGCCCAAGATCACAATAGTGAAGAGCAGAATTTACCATGCACTTTAAAGAAAATTGACTTGTTGCCAAGCAAGCTGATGATATAAAATCCACCAGAGACAATCAGAGGGAAAATGTCTATTTGTCCACCAATCACAAGCAGATTTTTATTTTATTTTATTTTTTTTTTGTGAAATAACTTTTGCTAACCCCAGTTCCAAAACACTCAAATTCCTTGCAACTGAACACTCCAACAGAATCACTGGCATTGATTTCACCTAGGCAGATTTTGAAAAAATTCATTCTGCATTAGAGAAAGATCAGCTTCTAGATCACCTGCGCAGCACTTTTATATACTGATCAACATTGATATTGTGCCTGCTCACACTCTTAGCTCCTTATTACTAATCTAGAGCTCACTCTTTTACATTCTTATGGTCTTTCAGTCTCCTATCAGTGAGAATACACTGAGCAAGAATCATAGAATCTTAGAATCACTACGGTTGGTAAAGACCTTCAAGATCATCTGGTCCAACCATCCCCCTACCACCAACGTCACCCACTAAACCATGTCCCTAAGCACCACATCCAATCTTTCCTTGAACACCCCCAGGGATAGTGACTCCACCACCTCCCTGGGCAACCCATTCCAATGCCTGACTGCTCTTTCTGATAAGAAAGGTCTCCTCTTTTACAACCTAAACCTCCCCTGGTGCAACTTGAGGCCATTCTCTCTAGTCCTATCACTGGTTATCTATGAAAAAAGGCTGACCCCCCAGCTCCTCACACCTTCCTTTCAGGCAGTTGTAGAGAGCAATAAGGTCTCCCCTGAGCCTCCTCTTCTCCAGACTAAACAACCCCAGTTCCCTCAGGTGCTCCTCACAGGACTTGTGTTCCAGGCCCTTCGCCAGCTTTGTAGCCCTTCTCTGGACATGCTCCAGGGCCTCGATGTCTTTCTTGTAGTGAGGGGCCCAAAACTGAACACAGTACTTGAGGTGCGGCCTCACCAGAGCTGAGTACAGGGGGATAATCACATCCCTGGTCCTGCTGGCTGCACTATTCCTGATACGAACCAGGATGCTGTTGACCCTCTTGGCCACCTGGGCACAGTGCCAGCAACCACACTGAAAGTGAGGGAGCTGTATTTGATAGTCATGACAATTCAGAAGCATTTCAGCAACCAAGCATAGGCTTTGAGCAGCCATTCCATGTGCTCTTTGAAACAATTCCATTATCACCCTAAAGACTGAGCTATCTGTGGGCACTGTTTTTTGTCACAGGAAAAAAAAAAAAAAAGAATTAATTGTGATGAAACCTGATGATGCTAAACATTCAACAAATCAGATTTATTCTAAATTTTAGAAAGTTTTGTAAGAAGAGCCTTCTGAAATTAATACATTTGCCTTGAAAAAATAATTTGAGATCAGTTGGAGTTTTTCTGTAGTTTTGTTTGTTTATTTGTTTGTTTTCAGTTTCCCAGTGGAGGACACTTTACTTTCCAGGCTAAACATTGATGTTTTGCTTGAGAGTTACTGGGAAAAAAAAAAAAAAAGTTGGATGGAAGTTGGGTTAAAATCTGTCAGTTGGCAGAAGGCTGTTCTAGCACAGTTCTGACTTCCTCAACAGAGGAGAGGATGAGACCTTTTCCAGGGAAAAAAAGGAAAAAGGAAAGAAAGGAAAAAGGAAAGAAAGAAAGAAAGAAAGAAAGAAAGAAAGAGAGAGAAAGAAAGAGAGAGAGAGAGAGAAAGAAAGAAAGAAAGAAAGAAAGAAAGAAAGAAAGAAAGAAAGAAAGAGAAAGAAAGAAAGAAAGAAAGAAAAAGAAAGAAAAAGGAAGAAAGGAAGGAAGAAAGGAAGAAAGGAAGAAAGAAAGAAAGAAAAAAAGTTTTAAAAAGGAATAATATTAATGCCTACCTTCGGCAGAGGTTCACACCTGTTGCTGTCCATGTACAATTCACTCCATCAGTCTTACAAGAAAGGTACACTCAACTCTAATGAAGAAGATCTAATATATGTCTCTCTACTGCGTTATTTCCAACTGCGAAGCTTTGGTAATTTCCCATTTAGCATGTGGGAGAGTCCCAGTAAGACGTTTCTCATTCTGCAGCTTTCCCATTCCATAGCTTCTGTAGATTTGTCAAGGCTGTAACTTCCATTTTGGACCGATCATTTCCAAATACCTTCCTGCACTCAGTCCGGTGTTACTATCCTTTTTGCTATAGACCAGTTTACTCACCTCCTTGTGTGTTACCAGATCAGTTAACTCTTAAATTACAGTCAGTCCCAGGCACTACCTCATTTTTTTTAACCCTTTCTAGTACACTTCTTCATGCAAGCAGTACCAACTCTCTTGACGCAAGAGAACTAATATTTTCCCAGATGAGTCAGGGTTGTCATCGTTCTGTTAAACTGCTCACTGCTTTCAGCTGAGTCATATTCATTTCCCCACTTCCATTTTGTTTTATCTGACAAGTATAAGTGGCTAAACATTTTCTTCCTTTTAAGCAGTTGTTCCTTAGTTTAACAAAATTTTATTTCTGAAGAATCACCTCAAGTGTTCCAATGCTGGGAAAAAAAAATAAGAGGAAGATAGAGTAAACATTGTGCAAACAAAATAGAGTTAGCTAGTATTTGTAGCAGGTAACCACCGCACTGAAACTACCAGTACTCGTATCAGATGACGAGACATTTGTGGCACAGTGCAAAGATCTATCTCCACATCAGGAGTTTGAGATTCACCTGCCATTTCTTAGGTATCTAAGATCCCTAAGTCTGTGGTCATTATCTTGGGTTCCCCTCATAGAGAAAACAGAAACAAAGTTGTTATGATTTATGTATCTGTAATCGGGTTAATCTCATCCCATCAAGCAGGGCAAATGAATTATCAGAGCTGCTCCTTTAAAGCCCTCTTGGGTGAGACTCTGGATCAGACTTAGATATAATTTTCAGAGGGTTAACATTAGAGGTAAACCTCAACCCATGCATTTGGAATGACTTTTCTATTAAAAACTGGCCTTTTATATCTATTTATGTCTATTATTATATTATAGATATTATATTATAAATATTGTAATATATATCATATATTATATTATTATATATATTATATATATTATTATTATATCTATTTATATTTATTAGGAACTCAGATTAGGAAAAATAACCCCATACTTGAACCAAAGCGTCTTTTGCGTGCATCACATGAAGACTGTTCAAATCTCCATCTTCTCCTGAAGTTACTAGGAACCTATCTTTATTGGGTCATTAGTTCTGATAAACTTACTGTTTAAGTTAAGGAGCAAGAAATGTTCCTGCATACTCTGACCTGTAACTATTTTGCTGGCGAGAAAGACTACACAGATTACACACCTGAGAATGTGCTGTTGCAGAAGAGGAATTCTTCTCAGAGTATGTGGTGTACAGAGTTACTCTAGTTCAATTTTACTTCACTCTTCTGATTGTTTTAGGAAGAAAAAGGTAAAAACAGAGTTGCTGAGAGACTACCAACATTTAGGTGGAAAGGGTACTAATAAATCTTTGATACTTAGTGTTTTAAAAAGACTTGAAAGAAGAAAAGGCAAGCAGGATTGGTTTGGATAATACATCATGAACTTTAGCAACAAAACAAAACAATGAATGAATGAGAACAAATCTACTCTAAGGAAAAACCTCACTAGAAAGTAATGATCAGAATATGATAAGCCCAAACTTACAAAGAAATCCAGAAAGGCAAAGGAAGAACATCATTAGTTAACTTCCTCAACATATTTTTTCAAAAAACTCAGAGTAGCCCAGACTGGAAACCTGAGCACAATTCTCTGTGAGTCAGGTTATAGTAGTGAGTAAACAGAAAAGAAATGAAAATCCTTATATTACTGAGCTGGAGGACTGTTACCATGGTAATGATAAACTCCCAGCCAACCCTGAAGTTGTGAGGGATTTGCTGCTCCGTCTGGATGCATATAAGTCTATGGGGCACAGTGGGATTCATCCCAGGGAACTCAAAGAGCTGGCTGATGCCTTCACAAGATCTCTCTCAATTATTTTTCCATAGTCTTGGGAATCTGGAGAAGTCTCAGTCAAGTGAAAGATGGCAAAGATCATTCCAATTTCAAGAAGGACAAGAAAGAAGACCCTGGTAATAACCAGCCTGTCAGTGTCACTTCCGTGCCTGGTAAAATTATGCAGAAGATTATTCTGGAGATTATTGAGAAACACCTGAATCAATGAAGTCATTGATCACAACCAATACAGTTTCACAAGTCCTGGTTAATGAACTTAATTTCCTTCTATGACAAGGTTACCCACCTAGCCATTGGAAGCCATTTGATGTCATCTTTTTGGATTTCAGTAAAGCCTTTGATAATTTTTCTTGGAGTATAGAGCATAGAGTCCAGCATAGAGCTAGGTAAATATGTAATATGATGGGAGAACAATTATCTGGTGGCTTGGGCTCACTGCAACTTCAAACACAAATTAATTTTGAATTCAAGAAATGTTTTGTTTTGTTTTGCTTTGTTTTGTTTTTACATTGGAGATATTTAGATGTGCACAAATTAGGTCCATCTATTGTTATTGTCAATGAAAAACTACACTTTGACAAGAAAACATTTCATTCACCCCATTCATTTCACCCAGAAATCATCCATTGTTCATGAAGTGAGCAGACAGCACCAAAACTAAGGTGTAGATTGCAATAATATGGAGTTTTAATCTATAGTCCAGAAATGAATCCCATCCTTGATGTCTCATTTAACCTTCACTGTATGAATGAACTTTAAAAAATGACAGTAAGCAAAAACATTATTTCCTCTGGTCCATAAGCCTACCTGCAAATGCAGCATTGATCTGCTCTTCATCAGTATATAAAATCTGTTAACAGAACTTTTATTTGGGTATATTTTGATTTTTAAATTAATTCTGGCTATATAAAATAAAATAAAATAAAATAAAGTAAAATAAAATAAAATAAAATAAAATAAAGTTCAAGACCAGGATTTATCAATATCTGTAACTAAAAATCTTTGTCTAAAGTATGTTCAGTTTTCCGCTTTTTAAGCAATTTGGTGTACATTGGGAAAAAGAAGATAAGATAAATTGACACCATATCAAACATTCAGTTTGGATTTCCTGATGAAGCGATCCAACAAAGAATCCTAGTCAGTTCTGCAATGAATATAATAAGGATGTAATTTATTTTTAAATACTAATTGGATTGTACATGAATAAACATTAGTCCAGTAAAAGAGCCTTTATTTGGTACAAGGTTCTGGTCTACAGTATAGGCTTCCATTCCACCTGGAGATCTTTCCTACCATGATGTCTGCAAAGCTACACCTTAACGTATTTCCATATTTGTTTACTTTGTTATACAGTCTGAAGTAATATCTCAGAATCATAAGCTTTGGAGCATGTTGGCTAGATTCCAGCCATACAATCTCATTTACATAAGGATGGTTGAAGCTCTGAGAATGGTGTGCATGAAGAGAAATACACAACATAAATAAACCTGTGTCTTAGAATTTAATGCCTGGAGTATCCCAAAGAAGCTACTTACAGAAAAACTTGCACCTTTTCCTTTCTGAAATGAAGGTACGTTTTGTCCATTTTTAGGGGTTTGTTTGTGTGTTTGAGGGAGAATTGGGGGGGGGAGGGGGCGGGTAAAGCAGGACAAAACATACACGAATCAAAGGGAAGAATGCCTAAGAAATAAATGAGTGCAATTAAGAAGCAAAATTAAACCCTCTGAAAGCCACATGTGGATTTGATGGTGTACATAGACAGTGCCTTGGTGTTTTCCAGGCTGAGAAGTAATCATACTTTAAGATCCTGTTACTTGGGAAGATTCTCAAAGTGGCCACATGATGGTAGCCTGTGATCAAAGACAAGCAAGCATCAACTGCTAAATCACCTAAGGAAAGGAAATAGGGTGAAAAATTACTTCTTGTAAACTGAAATCAAAGGAAACCTCTAAACCCGTTGGTACCACAGAGGGAAGAGCTAAACTACGTTTTGGCTTCCAAGCTGTGTAATATCCACAAAAGGGCTCTCTAGTGTACCTATTGGATACACTTGCATCTAGATATGGTCTGTGTCTGGAGCTCTGTGACATCATAGACGAATTTACAGCTAGTGAACTTGTCCTTACACTTCTCTTACATGTGAGGTCATCATATCATATCATATCATATCATAATCAGCTACAATTTCCAGTTTTATTTTGAAGTGCAAAACAGCAGTAAAAAGTTTAAACAAATCTCCTTGCTACAGTCTCAGAGTCTCTTGTGCACTATACAAAAAAATAGCTTTGGCTGTATGCCGTAAATAAGGGAAAAGAGGGCTTTTTTTTTTTTTTTTTTTTTTATATTGGACACTATCACCCAAATTTATAGGCTGGGGATACCTGGCAGTATTTGCTGTTTTGAACTGATTACAGGTAATAGTTTCTCATTTTTTGAAGGATATGAAAATTGCTTTTAAGATTTTAAGCTTATTTAGTTTGCGTAAAAAGAAAAGCCAGTTTGTGTTCAACAAAAAAATTCACTGTCCCTGAAGCCAGCTTGGGGCCTGAGTAATTCTAGAGCACAAATGTATCTGTTTGTAAAATTAAGAAATAAAAATAATAAGGAAAAAATAAATAAAGTTCTAATCCATACCCAAGTTTCTAATATCATTTTCTTTCTAGGTCTGGTACCTCCAATGAAAGGTGATAAATTTAAAATACATTAAGGCAGAGAAACAAAGATGACTGAAAGATTGCCTGATTATCAACTTCTTCCTGATCAGCAATGCCCTTTCTTATGCATGCAGTTCTTTAAATTGCTATGTTTCAAATTTAAGGTTAGAAAGCTAGTCATATAAAACCTCTGCAATGATTCTGGTTTTGAAAAGACCACAGATCAGCCCTAAAAGTCTGTGGTATAATGTGCTGGTCTAGTCAGCGGTGCTTTTACACTACTCTGGCATGCAACTCCCCTCCATTTCATAAGCAAACCAAATCAATCTTCAGACTGACACAGCAGCTACGGGGAAATTCACTTTCAAGTTGACTGTTTTGGTAAAAACATCCACGTCTAGGTCAAACACTGATAATAAACTGCAAATAAAAAATAAAAAATAAAAAATAAAAAATAAAAAAATAAAAAATAAAATAAAAAAAGTGGGATCCAAACCCTCTTCAGAGGTTACTTTGTGCATTTTGTGATTTTCTGTCAAGTCATAGAATCATAGAATCACAGAACCATAGAATGGTTTGGGTTGGAAGGGACCTTAATTGTCACCCAGTTCCACCCTGCTGCCATGGGCAGGGATGCCTCCCACCAGACCAGGTTGCTCAAAGCCCCATCCACCCTGGCCTTGAACACTTCCAGGGACAGGACATCCACAGCTTCTCTGGGCAACCTGTTCCAGGGCCTCACCACCCTCAGAGTAAAGAATTTCCTCCTTATATATTATCTAAGCCTACCCTCTTTTAGTTTAAAGCCATTACCCCTTGACCTATCACTAAAGTCTCTGACAAAAAATCCCCACCCTGGCTTTCCTGTAGGCCTCCTTTAGGTACTGGAAGGCCGCTGTAAGGCCTCCCCAGAGCCTTCTCTTCTTCTGGATGAACAACCCCAACTCCCTCACCTTGTCTACATAGGAGAGGTGCTACAACCACTTGATCAGCCTTGTGGCCTTACTCTGGACTCATTCTAATACTTCCATGTCCTTCTTGTGCTGGGGCTCCCAGACCTGAATGCAGCACTCCAGGGGGAGTCTCATGAGAGAAGAGTAGAGGGGGAGAATCATCTTCCTCTCTCTGCTGCTGGCCACGCTGCTCTTGATGCAGCCCAGGATACATTTGGCTTTCTGAGCTGCAAGCACACACTGCTGGCTCATGTTGAGCTTCTCATTAACCAACACCCCCAGGTCCTTCTCCTCAGAGCTGCTCTCAATCCATTCTCCGCCCAGCCTGTTTTTGTGTTTGGCATTGCTCTTACCCAGGTGTAGGACCTTGCACTTGGCCTTCTTGAACCTCATGTGGTTCTCACAGGCCCGACTCTCAAGTCTGTCAACGTCCCTCTGGATGGCATCCTGTCCCTCCAGCACGTCAACCACAAAACACAGCTTGGTGTCATCTGCAAACTTGACGAGGATGCACTCAATCTCACTGTCCATGTCACCAACAAAGATGTTAAACAGCACCAGCCCCAATACTGATCTCTGAGGAACACCACTCGTTACTGATCTCCACTTGGACATTGAGCCATTGATACCAACTTTTTGAGTGCAACCATCCAGCCAACTCCTTAACCACTGAGCAGTCCATCTGTCAAATCCATGTCTCTCCAATTTAGAGACAAGGATATCATGAGAGACAGTGTCAAATGCTTTGCACAAGTCCAGGTCGATGATGTCAGTTGCTCTTCCACTATCCACCAGTGCTGTAACCCCATTGTAGAAGGCCACCAGATTTGTCAGGCATGATCTGCCCTTATTGAAGCCATGTTGTCTGTCACCAATCACCTCTCTATTTTTAATGTGTCTTAGCACAGTTTCCAGGAGGATCTGCTCCATGGTCTTACCTAGCACAGAGGTGAGATTAACTCATCTTTAGTTGACCAGGTCTTCCTTTTTATTCTTTTTAAAAATGGGGGTTATGCTCATCTTCCAGTGAGTGGGAACTTTACCTGACTGCCAGAACTTCTCAAATATGATGGACAGTGGCTTAGCAACTACATCCGCCAATTCCTTCAGGACCTGTGTATGCATCTCATCAGGTCCCATGGACTTGTGAACCTTCAGGTTCCTTGGATGGTCTTAGTTCATTGACTACATCCTACACTGGTTCATCATTCTTCCAATCCCCACCTTTACCTTCTGGGGTCTGGGCTATGTGGCTCGAGCACTTGTCAGTGAAGACTGAGGCAAAAAAGTCACTGAGTGACTCCTGTTTGCTTCTGGAGAGGGCCCACAATTTCCCTAGTCTTCTTTTTACGAATGATGTACCTATAGAAGTCTTTCTTGTTCCCCTTGGTGTTCCTGGCCAAATTTAATTCTAAGAGGGCTTTGGCTTTCCTAACCTGATCTCTGGATGCTCAGACACTGTCTCTGTGTCTCTTCCAAGCTATCTGTCCTTGCTTCTGCTCCCTGTAGGACTTCTTTTTCTGTTTAACTTTGGCCAGAAGCTCCTTGTTCATCCATGCAGGCCTCCTGGCGTTTTTGCTTGACTTCCTCTTTGCTGGAATGCATCCCTCCTGAGCTTGAGGGAGGTGATGTTTGAATACTAACCAGCTTTCTTGAGTCCCTCTTCCCTCCAGGGCTTTCTCCCATGATACTCTACCAAGCTTACTGTGCTGCCTCCTCATTGCCCTCTGAATCACAAACTGCACCATATCATGGTCCCTGCAGCCAAGGCTGCCCTTGAATTTCCCATTCCCTACCAGCCCCTCCTTGTTGGTGAGAATGAGGTCCAGCACAGCACCTCCCCTCATTGACTCCTCTATCACTTGAAGAAGGAAGTTATCATCAATGTATTCCAGGAACCTCCTGGATTGCCTATGCCCTGCTGTGCTGTCCCTCCAACAGATATCGGGGTGGTTGAAGTCCCCCAGGAGGACCAGCGCTTGTGAACAGGAGGCTGCTTCTCTCTATCTGTAGAGGGCCTCATCTGCCTGGTCTTCTTGATCAGGTGGCCTGCAGCACACTCCCACTATAATGTCCCCTGTCCCTGCCCTCCCTGTAATCCTGACTCTTAAACTGACAGTCAACTCCTTGCCCATCTCCAGGAAGAGTTCTATGTACTCCAGCTTCATATTGACATAGAAGGTGATGTCTCCTCCTGCCATTTCCTGATGGGAAATCATACATTCCCAGAAGTTAGTTAAAATACTTACACTGAAATTGATAGCACATTGTTTATTCTGTATAGATGAGGGTTTTAACTGTTCTAATCCTTTTTTTTTTTTTTTCATAATTAAGGAAGTTCACATGGCAATAAATTAACTTTTATATTGGCTAGTTTCCTGTATCCTAATTCACTGTAACAGTTACATCATGACCCAACTTCCCCAGTGCAGGAACTTGCTGTTCCAAGTGTAATCCTGTTATGAGAGTCCGCAGGGTCCAGTTTCAAGAATTACAGAAGCTGAGTAGCCACATGAGTCACAGGACTATCTTCAACCTGTAGTAGGACCCTTTCAGTTCCTCTACAGAGTATTAATCAGAACAACTCAGTTCTGAGCAGCTCCGTTATAATTAGTTCCTTTGCTCTCTCAATTCCTGTTCTATGAATACAGTAATTGTACTGAGTAAATACATTGTCCCATAATTCACAAGATCACCCAATTTCACATACATTAGCATAATGAAATTTGTCAAAATAAAATTTTGACATAATTGTGGACTTCCATCTGGCACATGTTTATGGGTGTGCTTGATGCAAGTATTTGTGTGAGGACTATAAAAAGCTACACAACTTAGCTCGTCTCAGTTCAGTACCACTATCATTGCACATGCTCTGGCATGCATGTGCTTCAGTGCTTCAATGCTTCACTGCTTCAGGAAGGTGTTTCTCTTGCTGAAAGGACCTTGGTAATAAGCATTATCAGGTTGTGAAGAAAAAGCAAATTCTGTGTCTTCTTACTGAGACCTGTTGGCTTCCTCATCATGACCTGTCCAGTTTGCTCGCTCTACCAGGTTCAAAGAGGTTCTCTTGATTCCCCTGTGAAATAACAACATTAACCATTCCCTGTGTGTTTATCATGTGAAGTGTGTTTATCATGTGAAATGTTTCATGAAATCACCTTCAGATCTAACTCAGGGTTACTGATGAAGGAGAAACAAAATTTAAACCATAAAATAAATCCCCACCCCCTCCTTATAACAACCTCACCACTAGCAATAAAGCTTTTATGTAAGACAAATGCATCAAATGAAGTGCCCATTTTCTTTGGGGAGTTCACATTGAAATCGGTCTGCAGAATGCCCTGCACTTCACACCTCTGAAGGCAAGGCAGAGCATTTGTTTACCTTTGTCTTTGGATTCTGTTTCCGTATTTTCACAGTAATTCTGCATATCTTCTTTTATTTGATCCCACAAGCCTCCAACGAAAAGCCCCTTGACATTTATGCAAGCTATTACTCTTTAGAAGAAAGGGAATAAATAAGTCACAATACTTTCTGTTAACTAAGAAGAAACTAATGACTTCCCTCAGCATTACTTCATCTGATGTTAGCCACAGTACATGCATAAACACCATTCATCTTATTGTATTTTATGCTTAATGTACAAGAAGCTAATCAGAAAAAAAAAAAAAAAGTATTACAATATAAGTCAACTACCTCATTCCTTGTGGCCACATTATAGTAACTACTGATCATACAATTAGCTCTGTTTCCTTTATTTCTCTGTTTCTATTCTAGACCTTGTGATCTGGTTACCTGACCAAGCAACTTCTCTAAAGTGCAGCTTTACAGTGAATTTTCAACTTTTTATCACATTCATTATCACAGTGAAAGTATTCCAGCAAAGGCAACTTTACAGACACAGACACAGACACAGATTTCTAGGTTGGAAGAGACCTCAAGATCATCGAGTCCAACCTCCGACCTAACACTAAGTACTCCACTAAACCATATCACTAAGCTCTACATCTAAACGTCTTTTAAAGACCTCCAGGGATGGCGACTCCACCACCTCCCTGGGCAGCCCGTTCCAATGCTTAATAACCCTTTCGGTAAAGAAGTTCTTCCTAACATCCAACCTAAAACTCCCCTGGCGCAACTTTCGCCCATTCCCCCTCGTCCTGTCACCAGGCACGTGGGAGAACAGACCAACCCCCACCTCACTACAGCTTCCTTTAAGGTAACTGTAGAGAGCGATAAGGTCGCCCCTGAGCCTCCTCTTCTCCAGGCTGAACAAGCCCAGCTCCCTCAGCCGCTCCTCGTAAGACTTGTTCTCCAGACCCCTCACCAGCTTGGTCGCCCTTCTCTGGACTCGCTCAAGCACGTCCATGTCCTTCCTGTAGCGAGGGGCCCAAAACTGAACACAGTACTCGAGGTGCGGCCTCACCAGAGCCGAGTACAGGGGCACAATCACCTCCCTAGACCTGCTGGCCACACTGCTTCTTATACAGGCCAGGATGCTGTTGGCCTTCTTGGCCACCTGAGCACACTGCTGGCTCATATTCAGCCGACTATCAACCAATACTCCCAGGTCCTTCTCGGCCAGGCAGCTTTCCAACCACTCATCTCCCAGCCTGTAGCTCTGCTTGGGGTTGTTGCGCCCCAGGTGCAGGACCCGGCACTTGGCCTTGTTGAACTTCATACAGTTGACCTCAGCCCATCGCTCCAGCCTATCCAGATCCTCCTGCAGAGCCTTCCTGCCCTCGAGCAGATCGACACACGCACTTAGCTTGGTGTCATCTGCAAACTTACTGAGGGTGCACTGGACGCCCTCATCCAGGTCATCGATAAAGATATTAAAGAGGACCGGCCCCAGTACTGAGCCCTGGGGGACACCACTTGTGACCAGCCTCCAACCAGATTTGACTCCATTCACCACAACTCTCTGGGCCCGGCTATCCAGCCAGTTTCTAACCCAGCGAAGCGTACGCCAGTCCAAGCCCCGAGCAGCCAGTTTCTTGAGGAGAATGTTGTGGGGAACGGTGTCAAAAGCCTTACTGAGGTCAAGGTAAACCACATCCACAGCCCTTCCCTCATCCACCAAGCGCGTCACTTTGTCATAGAAGGAGATCAGGTTCGTCAAACAGGACCTGCCTTTCATAAACCCATGCTGACTGGGCCTGATCGCCTGCTCGCCCTGCAAGTGCCGCGTGATGACCCTCAAGATAATCTGCTCCATGAGCTTTCCTGGCACTGAGGTCAAACTGACAGGCCTATAGTTACCCGGGTCTGCCCTCCGGCCCTTCTTATAGATGGGCGTCACATTGGCTAGCCGCCAGTCAACTGGGACCTCCCCCGATAGCCAGGACTGCCGATAAATGATGGAAAGCGGCTCGGCCAGCTCCTCCGCCAGTTCTTTCAGTACCCTCACCAGTTCTTTCAGTACCCTATTTACAATCAGCAGAAAATGGGAAAACATATTTTAAACTACTTTCGCTCCTTGAGAATGTGCAGATGAGAGAACTGCTCACTTGATGAGAGAAATGCTCACTATTGCATTGGAAATGAACTGCAAACCTAGATGGAGCTTGAAAACTGCTTCTTTCCTGAGGTAGGCAGATAGCCTGGCATTCAAAGAAGGTCTCTGAATAACAGGCAGGCCTAACCAATTCTGCCTACTCAGCACAAGGTGGAAATTATAGGTAAGGGTATTCTAAGCCTTTCCTTGGCTTGTGGGAGAAACACTAGCAACATGGAACATACCTGTGGTAGATGTATCCATCAAGAAAGTGTTGTGTGGACCCTTGCAGAGGTTTTGAGGGAAGCCATTCCAAGCACTTGCCAAAGCATTCCCTTCACATACATGCACACAGCATGCAGAAATGTTAATATGAAGGAGAAAGGTAGCAGAATTGGTGCTTTGCCTTGCAGCAGGAGTAGAATGCGACTTGATACTTGTATTTTTCTTCCTTACATCATCAGTAAAAGGAGTATGAGTAACTTGCATGCTGGATTGTCATGAGACCACTTGTCTTACATCTCATCTGGTACCAACTTGGCATATTGCCACAGGTGCTACATGGGCAGAGATGATTTGACTGAATTTTCTCTCATAATGAGATTTTCTTAGTGACCAAGGGAAGAATGCACACTAGTCACAAGAACCCCAATTAACTTTTGCTTTACCTGAGCATAATAACATAAAAACACATTTCATAACTTAGTGGTTACCTTTCTGTACACTATAGAACAGTGACATAGAAACAGAAACATATTTGCAATAAGACCTGCCACATGGACTGAAAGATGTGCACTTACTTTGGTGATTTCACTTATCTCCTGATATTAGGTCATGGTTTTTATTTTGTTTTCATTTTTAGTTGCGAACAATTTATATATTGTTTCAAGGAAGATGGAGTGATTGCATGCAACTTCACCACATGCCACAACTTGGGGCTAAATTAAATACTAAGGTCTGAACCAAATGCAGGGTAAAGTTGTCCCTCTGTCACTGCTGACAAAGAAAACATTATAGTTTTCTACTGTACAAAACAAAACAAAAGAATACAAAATAGTTTTCTTCTGCATGATCCCACATTTCAGTTTTCAAGAGTGGCTTCACCTGAAGGCTTATGTGTTCCATGAAAGATTATGTAGGAATTTGTGTGCAGCACTGATGGGTTTTGAACTCTTCTGCTCTAGCTCTCATTAATCTTTCAATTGCTTTAACTTCCAAGTTTCCCTATACAATTTGCCCTTATCAGGCACAAGAGCAGGGTGGCAAAGTCCTTCCTTTGTCATTGATTCATTAAAGGGTAGTATAGAATTAACTGATGCCTTAAAAGACAGTATCCATTACACAACAACTAGAATTTCCTTTCTTGCCATCCTGGAAAGTTTTGATGTCAGAGATTAGAAGAGGACGGGTAGTCCCTGAGGGAGCCTTGGTTGACATACCCTGACTGAGCTTTTCCAAACACACAAGCAGTGCCACCAATTTGAAGGGCAGGAGAAATTGGGTTTCTCCCTCCTGCTTTCTATTGCTCTTATACTCATGTGTTTGCCCCTTATATATTCCTTACCTTCCTTTAAAAGGGAAGTGTTAATATGCCAATATATGTTCTATAGTTCTAGCTAGAAAGAAGAAGCAGGCATATTTTGCAGGGATTCAATATACAAAGAAAAAGCAAAGACATTTTTTTGTCAGTGCAGGACCAATGATGCATAAATGTATGGATGTAGACAATAATAGGCAGAGCATCAGACAGGAAAAGTGATATGCTTTTCATCTTGGGGAAGATATATGAACAGAGGGGTCTTTTTTGCCACATAGATGAGATGACGAGGGTTTGATAGCTGCAGAGAGAGACCGAGGGCTTGTTGAGAGACCTCTGAATGTCTCAGCCATGTTGTCAGAACTGATTCCGTGCCTCTGTCCTGCTCACAGATGATTTTATGTTTTACATCCTTTCCTGTGATACAGTTTAGTAGCAGTCTATTCTGCTTTCTATAGGGGTTAATGTATCACTCTTCTCCATCTCATCTTCATATCTACATCTAAATTTCATCTCCAGGGATAACCTCCCCTCTCCCCACTTTCTCAGTTCTTTACCAATCATCCCTTTTAAGGATTCTGAACTATTTTTCAAGGAAAAATTAAAGGAGCAAGAGTTCTTTGTACAGCCGAACTACACTACATCTCTCCTTCCTATGCTGTTTCCTTTTCCATGCTGTTGCCTTCTCTTGATGGTGTAAGCTGGTGGCTTCTTGTTTTCATGCTGGGATGGAGAGAGCTCAATCTCTTGTTATTGACATGAGTGTTTAATAGTCATGCAAGCAGAACTGTCTCATGATGGCTTACTAAATATCCACTGTAGCAGACTCTGGATTTGGTGCCTCGATTATTCCCGTTATTGGTTATTCAGTACAAACTCCAGTCACACACTGCACTCTGCAGAGCTAGAAACAATGCCGATGAATCAAAGAAACCATAGGCCTCTTTTACTCTATTTTTAATATCCTTTCCAGTACTGGCTAGTAGAGCTTTTACTGTGAAAATATGCTATTTGTTTTTTCTGAAAATACAATGAGTAATTATGTTTAAAATCATAGCTGATAAAGAGAATAACCTAAGGGCTTTGGATCCAGAGAACATTACAGCAGATAAGTAACTAATTTAATGCTTTTTGTGCTATAAAGCTTCATATATCCAGCATACATAAATTACAGTAGTTAACAGCAATGGTTTGCTAAGATTTCCAATACTGTAATTGTTTATTTGTATGTAAGTTTCAGCGGTAAAAACAAAATTGCTCTTAAAAATATTAGCTAAGAAAAATCAACAGTATTCTACCTTTTATGAATTTGTTTCATTAACATAATACAAAAGAAATGGAGAAATGGTGAAATCTAATCTGATGTAATTTCAGTTGAAAGAAGAAATAAAATATAAATAAGGAAAACCTTTTCTGGGTTGAATTCATGTAGCTCTTACTCAGATATATGACCTTTAAAATGGAGTTGTTTTAAAATGTTCATGCAAATAATTTTTTCAGTATAAAATGCTGTTTTGGACTATAACTCAGCAGACCGTCATTCTAAATAAGCTCATCAATTCTGGTCAAATTTGACAAATTGCTTGCATTTTGAGAGAGAAAGAGAAAAAGAGAGAGAATTTAAAAATAAAAATATTTTATTATTTTGCATATGTCACACATTGTTTAACTGACTGTGATATTTTAATTTCAGTGTTTTCTACCCCAATAAATAAATAAATAAATAAATAGTAATTTTCATAGAGGACCAGAAAAAGAAAATGAAGTTACATCTGCTGCCATCCCTGGGAGACAACCCATCACTCCCAGGCCTCCAGAATTCCCCTGCCCCTGTGGGAATTAGATGGAACCTTACAAGTTTACAGCGCTTCTGTTGTATTTTTGCTTCATCCCTACACCTGTCATGTAGTGTGCATTACAATTACAGGAGCAAAACTAGGGTTTCATGACAGGCACATTTTCCTGCACCTGACAAACTGATCAAGTTATCAAGCACTTGAGGTGGAACACGAGGTTCTCATTTGCTTGTTCTTTTGTTTCTCTTTCCCATGAAATCAGCAAATCCTGGAAAAACAGCTCTTATGTTCAAGCAGATGTAAAATCATAGTAGGAGCAACTTTAGGTGTATGTAACTAATGCAGTTTCATCAGATCCCACTGCTCAGATAAGTCCCAAATCCTTTTCACAGGATCCCAAATGCCATAAGTAATTTGGTCAGCTGTCCAGCTGTGGTTCTTTCTCACCTCCACCTGAAAACACACCTGAGTCACTATAATGAGGTTAAAGGTGAGTAAACTCCTTATAATTATGGCAATGGAGGGGAAAAAAAAAATTCTTCCTATCTAATCAGTATTATCTTACCAAAGAAAATCTAAATGTTCCTATGTGATTCCAAATGATTGCATGAAGTGAATCATCAAGTATATGAGAAAACATGTCTATATCTCAACAATTTCACAAGTCTTCCCTTAAAAAAAGTCAAACATACAGTTAACTAAGAGTTGAAGCAGTTTCCCATATCACAAAAGAAACTGTCCATGTACCATGTCATTATTTAATAGAATTTTCAATACTTTAGAAAGTACAATTTAAATTAAGAGTAAATTGTGGAAGTAGAGCAAAATTATCCATCCTCATTTATATTTGCTTATGCCACCCTATTTCTTTTGGGATGTGTGCATATTAATTGTGACACAGTCTTTAATTACATAATTATATCCTTTCCACAGAAGACCTGTTTCATTCTGTGCACCTTACAGATGAATATGAAGGTCAGTTTTTCAGCTTCCAACCTTCTCAGCACTATTTTCATCTAGCTGGATGGATTGTATATACCTCACTAAAAATGACATTTCAGGCTTGCTGATAAAAATTTATCCCAAAACCACATTTCATTCCAATTTTAAAATAAGTCTCTACCACAGAAAGTGAGAAAGAGAACAGAAGATCTTATTTGTACAGCTTCTCAAATGAAGTGTCATAGCAGGGAACAGTCTAGTGTCCTGTTGGCTAATCTATGAATACAATTGAGGAATTGAGACCTGAAGAAGAGGAAACATCTTCTCAAGAAACTCCCAATTCCTCCTCTGCTCAGAAGAGCAAGAAAAACAAAGGGTTATAGGAAAGAAGCTGTACAAGACACAAGCAAACAGAAGCAGGACAGATCTCAACTGATTTACCACTCCTTCAGTGATATATAACGAATAAGTGTACAAAGACAGGTACACTCAGTGAACATTATAAGTCATCAGATTTAAATGTTGTTGTTTCATAAACTTATTTTCCTGTTCAAGTAATTCAAAGGTGAGAAAGGCAGAGGAATCAGTAATCACAGTCATAAAATCTTATAATCATAGAATGCTTTGGGTTGGAAAGGACCTTGAGGATCATCTAATTCCAAGCCCTCTGCCATGGGCAGGGACACCTCCCACCAGAACAGGTTGCCCAGAGCCCCATCCAGCCTGGTCTTGAATACCTCCAGGGATGGGGAATCCACAGCTTCTCCAAGCAACCTGTTCCAGGGCCTCACCATCCAATAATTTCTTCCTAATATCTAATCTAAATCTACCCTTTTTTAGTTTAAAACCTTTGTCCCATGTCACTCCTAGATAAAGAATAGCTTCCCAGCTTTCCTGTAGGCCCCCTTTAGGTCCTGAAGGCCACTGTAAGGTCTCCCCAGAGCCGCCTTCTCTCCAGGACGAAAAACCCCAACTCTCTAAGCCTGTCTTAATAGGAGAGGTGCTCCAAACCCATGATCATTTTTGGGGCCCTCCTCTGGACTCGTTATAATAGGTCCATGTCCTTTCTGTGCTGGGGGCCCCAGAACTGAACACAGTACTCCACATGGGGTCTTATGACAGCAGAGTAGAGGGAATCACCTTCCTCGAACTGCTGACCATGCTTCTTTTGCTGCAGCTCAGGATACGTTTGGCTTTCTGGGCTGTAAGCACACACTGTTGGCTCATGTTCAGTTCTTCAACCACCAATTCGCACAAGTCCATCTCAATCCATTCTCCGCCCAGCCTGCATTTGTGTTTGGCATTGCCCCATCTCAGGTGCAGGATCTTGCACTTGGCCTTGTTGAATGAACCTCATGAGGTTCACACAGGCCCAACCCTCAAGTCTGTCAGGGTCTCTCTGGATGGCATCCTGTCCCTCCAGCACGTCAACCACAAAACACAGCTTGGTGTCATCTGCAAACTTGACGAGGATGCACTCAATCTCACTGTCCATGTCACCAACAAAGATGTTAAACAGCACCAGCCCCAATACTGATCTCTGAGGAACACCACTCGTTACTGATCTCCACTTGGACATTGAGCCATTGATACCAACTTTTTGAGTGCAACCATCCAGCCAACTCCTTAACCACTGAGCAGTCCATCTGTCAAATCCATGTCTCTCCAATTTAGAGACAAGGATATCATGAGAGACAGTGTCAAATGCTGTGCACAAGTCCAGGTCGATGATGTCAGTTGCTCTTCCACTATCCACCAGTGCTGTAACCCCATTGTAGAAGGCCACCAGATTTGTCAGGCATGATCTGCCCTTATTGAAGCCATGTTGTCTGTCACCAATCACCTCTCTATTTTTAATGTGTCTTAGCACAGTTTCCAGGAGGATCTGCTCCATGGTCTTACCTAGCACAGAGGTGAGATTAACTCATCTTTAGTTGACCAGATCTTCTTTTTTTCTCTTTTTAATGGGGGTCTTTTCTTTAATGGAGAACCGCACCAAACTGCTGGACATCCATATATAATGAATCTCAACTTCCGTAGACTTTTTCTCATTCTGGTTCTTCAGATCGAACTGGATCTTCTCCAAAAGTGGGAAGTTCTTCATTCTCTCAATCCCTGTATTTGAATTCTGTGAATTGGGCAGTGTGGCTAGAGCACTTGCCAATGATGACTCAGGCAAAAAAGTTGCTGAGTACCTCAGCCTTCTCCATGCCAGTTGTAGCCAGGTCTCCTGTTTCGCTCATCAGGGGGTTACAGTGTCTTTTATCCTCCTTTGTTATCCTATGTATTTCAAGAAATCCTTCTTGTTATTTTTTACATCTCTAGCTCCAGCTGCGCCTTGGCTATCCTGACGCCTCCCTGAACTCCCAGGCCATATCCCTATAATTTTCCCAGGATATTTATCATTGCTTACACTGCCTATGTGTTTTGGTTTTGTGCCTGAATTTGGCTAAGAGTTCTTAACTTAGCCAAGCTGGTCTCCTGTTTCCCTTGCCCAATTTCTTGCATGCTGCGATTGAGCTCTCTTATGCCCTAAGAGAAATGTCTTTAAATATCTCCCAGCTCTCATTTGCTCTATTATCTCTAAGGGCAATTTCTCAAGGGATCCCACGTGCTTGTGCCCTGAACAGCCAAAAGTTTGCCTTTCTGAGTTTTAGGGTCTCAGACTGTACTATGCAGCATAAGAAAAGTCAGGTGCTATGTTTCTCAGTTCACAGAAAGATGCTTTGCTGGACAAATGTCTTTCAGGGCCCAGGCACATGCTTCAGTCTCAAAATCAGTCAAAAAGCCTTGGGCTACTACAGAGCCTGTTAACCTCGGCAGTTATGCATCTCCATGCCTGGGTAGTGTGATAGCTCAGGACTATGCTCACATCACTGAATGCATTTGGAAGGAGGATACAGACTCTGCAGCCAGAGGGCAAGAGGGACTGTACACCATCCTAGGACCAGGGCACTAGTACAAGCAGGTGCCATAGTGCTGTTTTGGTACACTCAGGGCATTTGCATGCCAGAAGAAACTTTTCCTTGACTGTGCATTGAATTCACCCCCCCCCCCCAAAAAAAAATATGTACGCATAGAGGACATTAACTTTGTCAAGTAGAAAAGTTGTGGAAGCTGGTGATATTGGTTTTCTGCCCATCTATGGAACACTTCACGAATTTGCATGTCATGGGAGCTGTCTTTAAGTATGACTGAGGCAGAGCTGTGAACAGCTGTTATGAAGTCCACAGCACCAGGCATAATCTCCCATGCAGGGCAGTGACCCTGGGCAATAAGCTGAAAACAGTGGTGTGGTTTGAAACAATGGTGCTGACCTATACCTGAGCCAGAAGTTCAACTTGCATCTTCATCTGCCTTTGAGGTTGTGCGCGGTATGGAAGCCTCTATGAAACACAGGTGACAGGAACAAATGAAAATTATGCAAAGGAAGTGGTGAAGAGCGTGTCACTCTCCTCTTACTTATTTGCCTTCCTGTAGCAACACAGTGGATGTAGCCATGCTTTTTCCCTGTTGCTTTACGGAAGTGTGGGGTAAGGGAAATGAGTAAGATGTAGGCGGTATTTTTACACCCTCTTACGTGAGCAGTTTAGAAGACCTTAATAATGAAATAACACTGTCAAAGCACAGAAAAATATGCCTCCGAGGCAAATTTATGGCTTCCGTCCCTTCCGTGCCCCTTTACTATAACCGCCACAGGGAAACATCTTTGCAAGGAGGAGGTATGTTTATTTTTTTATTTCTCTCTTTTTAACTTTTATCCCAAAGAAGCTAGGCAAACAAATACTGTATTTTGTCATTGTGTTGTTGTAATATTCTTAAAATAACTCTGTGAGGGGTGGATAGACACTACTTACGAAATGCATGCTTTTGTCTCCAAAGACTGTCTTAGACAACATTTTGATAGCTTATTAGCACATTTTTTCTGCAATCTGAAAATAGTTATTTAAAAATATCTAAAAATGAAAAGTGACCATATTAACAGCATTATTGGGTTCATCCAAGTAGCAGTATTTTGCTTGTTACAGCAAAACCTGCATTACAGTATTGAAGAGTACCTATGTCACTTTCTGTATTCTCTTGCAGAACGCACAGCTTGCCTGGAAATATTCAGATTTTTAAACTCATAGAGCAAAATCTCTATACAGAGTAAATTCCTTTGAGAAGTACTGCATTTAAGTACCAGTTGAATGGAAGTATTTATGTGTCTTTTCTCTTATTCCAATTTTAATATTGAGGTAGAATATTTCACAATATCCATAATTCTCTGAAAATGTCAGAGGAATGTAAGCATAAATTTATCCTCATAGCACATAAAAAATGTAAGCAATAGTTACAGCTCTAATACTCCCCTACAGGCAAAAATAATTCTCTAAATGTCTCAGAGGTAAAGCTGGGAAATAAACTCAGAGGTCTAGTCTTAAGTAAGATGCCCAGCATTAATAAGGTATTCCCTCCCTGCCCATCCCCCCCTCCCAAGGGGGATGGGGGGGGGGAGGGGAGTGTTATTTTTGTTTGTTTGTTTGTTTTCCAGTAAGAAACCTTCCTTTCCAATGGTTATAAAAGTCATAGCATTATCAGACATGATAAGCTACATGGTCATATATTACTTATAACCAACAGGTTATTGGGCAGATTTTTTCTTGTCTAATCAGTCTCTTTTATTCTCTAATCAGTCTGAATGAGAATAGTCACTGCAGCAGGATTTCAACCTAGATAATATTTCCAAATTTCTAAAATAAACATTGTCAGTGGACATTTCTCAGGACTGAGCATTTTCAGAAAAAAGTAATTAAAATTGACTTATTCTGCAGTATGAAGTCCAGCTGTAGCCAGTTTTCATGGAAAATTCTGCAACGCAGAAAGAAAACAGCTTTGCATGGAAATACTTTGTTTCCTTAAGATTTTGGTCAATAATCTACACAGCAATTACTTGAGATGGAAAAGAAAGTTTTTCCCACCTCTGAGGAAAAAAAGTACAGTTCTACTGCAACTGTTTATCTAAAGAGAATAAATATATGATAATACCACAGGTATAAGAAAGTGAAGGAAAAGATATTTTTAAAAATAGTTTTGTGATTTTCATAGAAAAAGAAGAAAGGCAGCATTTCTGTGTAGTAGTTACATGTGGATTCCAGATAATGTGAGATGCAGAATGAATTATTCCTCCTGGATTAAAGGCAGAAAACTTTGTTATAGAGGGATGCCTCTAGGCTGGTCATCCTGACCTATCTTTCCAGTGACTGCTGGGAAACAAACAGAGTGAAGGCTTTATTTATCACATCCTAGCTTGAATAAACAGTCTTGTTTCTTTCCAGCCACTATAAAGGCAGCATAGAATTACTGGCTCCCTTGTGGGCACAGCTATACAGCACTTGTATAATGTTAAGTGAGATGAACTCCACCCTGCAGTCCGGTGGCATCTTCAGAGTTAGGTTAAAAGGTTAAAGCAATTTAATTTCTTTTTGTTTCCAATAGTAAAGTATGATGTTTTAATTCCAAATATGTTATTTGTAATCCTTTACAAATTATGTGATCTATTGCGTCCAAGAGCTGAGAAAAGTTTATGCATTTTCTATTCAGGAACTTTTGAATAAAAAGTAAAAATGGTCTTGGACTCAGGGCCCAGAAGTGAGATCCAGTCCTTCCTTGTTAGCAATCCTGATTACCACAAAGAATGCAGAGTCAGATTTATTTTCTTTGACATTTTTCTGCAGATACAACTCCTACAGTTTATAATATCCACAGAAGTGATGGAGCTAATCTAAGTTGACTCAAAGAAAGAAAGATAGAAGCAAACACACAAACAAAGTAAAGAAAACACTGTTTGCTTAAAATAATGTGTTGTTATAGAGTTGGGCGCAATTACAATCATCACATCAGTTCCACTCAGTTAAGTACCCTACCTCTTTCACAAAAAGATATAAAGAATGCCCCCCCACAAAAAAAAAAAATCATATATAGTTAAAGATACTAAAATGTGGGGAAATAAATTATTCATGTTTGAAACAAAGGATGCTTGTGAGGATATTATATACAAGCTAGTATAGTTGCTTGTGTATTTCATTATCATTATTAAACAACTTAGGAGGCAGTTCAGAAGAAAGAGTGCACTACAGAGAAACTAAGCTGTCCTTTTGCAGCACAGCATACAGAAAATGATCATGACAGTATGGTCCTACTTTTTTTTTTTTTAATGAAATAATGATAAAGAAGTGATCAATACAGGGTTATTAAAAGAGGAGGTGTTAAGCAAGATGCCACTAGAACGATTTAACTAATTCTCAAGCACAAACTGGAAGGAGAAAAAAATCAGTATCTCACTGAAGTAATGGGAGAAACATCTCATGAAGACTTAGTTCCACTCCAGATGTTATTAAAAATAAAAGTAAAATTGTAAAACTAACACTGTAGGTGAATACAGTAGGCTCAAAAATAAACAGCACCTTGAAGTAAGGTTAGCCATAATTTTGTACACCAGAGAAAGGTGAATATAAAAGAAATTTAAAATAAATCTCCACAAAACTTGTAATGAAAGTCCTATCCACAAAGCAAATAATGTCACTCATGCATGTTTGAGTGAGCTTCCCAGTGTGTACTTGTTTTTGATCTGAATGTGACACTTTACAGATGGTCATGGATGGTTTGTATACAGAGTAATGTTGTGGCTGCAGAACTCAGGTTCTTAAGTTTAAAGAATATTTGAATATGTCTCTATATGCTTCTCTTGGATATAAAAAGCTGAAGCCATCACTGGAGTCGCCAAGGAACTGGTTTCATTTGCCTTTCCTTTTACCACAGTGCCATCTTAGGAGTTCCCTTCACCTTATGTCCTATGTTCCCAGTCAACTCAACTGTTTGTTGGGACACACCTGAACCAGATTGTTATCTAATCTGACACCAGAATAGCCTTTTTTTCTTTTTATTTATTTACTTATTTTTGATTTGTAGCATCACCAAAGGCTTTACAAAACCCACACCTCTAAGACCCTTGTACAGCACCTGTTATCACACTTCAGACTACTGCAGTTACTTGACGGGAAGAAAACTTCCCTATTTCCATTCCAGTAATATTTCCCTTTTGTAAATGCAGATGTGAAGTGCATAGATTTGATTGACCCAGGGTCATAAAGTGAATCTGTGTCGGAAGAGACAACTGAGTGAAGCTGTCTGTCACCTTACTACTGAACCATACTCACTGGACTCTCAGGAGTGGGATGTTATACATATATATAAATATGTATATAAGTTGGGATATGTATATAAGTAATCATTATGATGAGTGCTTACATGTCTCTATAATCTAGATAAGTTCAACATTTCTTGCAACAGCAGGAGTAGCTTAGGTAGTTCTCCTTAGATAGCTCTTTGTTGCTAACCCACCCCATCATCTCAGGTGAGTTTGTTCCATTACTTATAACAAGAGGTGCAAAGATAGATGGAAAAGCAATATGAAATAAGAACTACTGGGGTGGCAAAGCATTATTAGTTTTGGAGATGATCAGTTCTTCAGCTCAGCTCACTAGGATGCTCTGCAAGGAATGGCACAGCCAGGGAGGCAGGATGGAATCAGGAAGGGGACAGAGGATAGGGAACGACAGACAATGCTTAAGCCAACACTACTGTTAAAAGAAATGTGTTGAACTGAGCTCTTGAAAGAGTTCCAACCTTACTCTTGGAAGAGATGAAGCTTTCCAGAGATCCAGGAGTATTATGGCAAATTTGTAGTCTCTTGAACCATTCCACTTTATTTCCAAAGGTGTAAAATTTAGATGGTTGTTACTCTTGGGACTTCTTTGCAAGATCTCGTCCCTGATAACATTTCCCATAGTGTCTGCTGACTACCCATGTGGTGAGTGTTAAAAGGATATTTCCACCGAGGTGTTCTGAGTGATGGGATTTTATTCCTCTCTATATATATCTAGCTAAGGTATATAACATTGTATTAGGTCTTCTAGATAGCAGCCTCATTGTCTTAGGTGTCCTAGATAGCAGCCTTTGCCTCTGGAAACTTTGAACCAGGCCACATTTATTATGTGCCTACATTCCTAGTATGTTCAAATGAAAAAAAAAAAATCCCTTCTGTAGAGTAGTCCCAAAAACCTTTATGCAGCACAGTAACTGCCTGAATCTAGCCAAGAAAAAATATGAGGTACAAGGCATAAGAGTGTATTCTTGAGCACCTTTTCTGGAGAAAGATTACTTTTTCTCACATCACTGCTGAGGACAGAAAAGGATCCAGAAGGAAAATACACCTTTTGAATTCTCTCCTTGCTCACCCAAGGAATGTGGTGGAGGCCAAATAAAGCATAGAATCATTAGGGTTGGAAAAGACCTCCAAGATCATCTGGTCGAACCATCACCTTATTACCAATGTCACCCACTAAACCATGCCCCTAAGCACCATGTCTCAACCTTTCCTTAAACACCCCCAGTGACGGTGACTCCACAACTAAAAAAACAGATTTATAAGGGATGGAAGAAATTAATGGGGGATCAGGCTTTCTCAGACTGCTAAGTACAGTGATCTATGAAGTAGCTCTTAACTTTGAAACCCCTTAGGACACTTCTCACCAGTAGCTGAGAGACTGTATAAGTGAAGGCTTGTTCTGTGCTTTCTCTTTCTTTTTACTTTTCTCCCTAAGAATTCACTGATATCAGTTTTGGTCTGCTCAAATACAGCATTTTGTTTGAAATCAGTGCTGTCGGCTATGTGATCAGTTGCTCTATGGGGAAATAAAGAAAAAGAGGCTTCCAGCTTAGACTGCAGTGAAGCTTGGACAGGAGACAGCCAATTGTTCTCATAAGATGATGACTTCTTAACATTGTTTGGGAACAAGTGTTTGACATGGGGGTGCTTTAAGGCTCACTGTGGAGGTACATCCAATGGTGGGCAGTGATGGTGCTTAAGCTCAACGATTCACTGTCTTGGAAAGCTGTGATGCAGTCCTTCAGTTCATGATGACAGTAGCTACTGCATGATTATTATTTCCCGTTGAAGATCTTACCTTTTGATAGGGAAGACACAACACATGGAACTAATTCCTCATGTGAATATACAACCTGAACAGTTCTTTGATGTAAGCAAATTATCAATTTACACTTCATTTTTTTCTTGTTTTTGCATTAATGACATGGATATTTGGGCATATCAAGTCCTATGCATTCAAAATTCCCCATATCCTTGAATCCAAAGTGCCTTAGTCTTGAACAGATTAACAATGCTTCTAAATTCAAGATTGAAAATACGCCATTCTCTCCTCAAAATGATGACAGTTCTGCAGGAGCTAGTTTTGGGAAACAGTCTCAGGGTAAGGTTGTAAGCATCTAATTGTTACACAATGAAAGAGGTGGAAAACTTATTTTAAATCCTTAGTCCTTTATAAATCAACCAAATGTCAGTGCATAACACAGACACAGGATAGAGAACTTCCCTGGCTCATAGTTGTAGAATTTATATTCCATTGTAGGCTGGACCTTAGACAAACTGAGGATCTAAACAAAGGACTCAACAGTGACCGTCTTCATTAGTAGTCTCCACTACATCATGTCCCTGAGCTGACTAAATCATGGTGAAATTTTCAGTATCTGTAGCAACGGTAGATAATCCTCAGACTCAACACAGATAAAATCACTGCTACGTTGAAGTAAACATGTAATTGCAAGACCCAACTAGTATGCAGTTGGTTTTGCTAATCAGGTGCTTAAAAATCACTGAATAGGCATGCAGAGCTCTACAGGGTTTAAGCAGTTACACAATCTCTCCACAGAATTGATGTGGGATATTCTTCCTGTGTTTGCAGACATGAATGGCACAGCCATAGAAAATTTTATCTGTGTGATATATAATGTTTCCTTCATGAACTGCACTTGGCATGTGAGCAGGACAGCTCCAGGAGATACCCAATATTTCCTGTACTGGAAGAGCTCACGGTAAGTAGGTCTTCTTGAGTCTTGGGAATTTTGAACTCTGGTCTGACATGTGACATTGCTAATATTTAACTGAAGCAATTTGTCATATACAGGAAAGAAGATTTCATAGGATGCCAGAATTATGTCAAAGATAATTGTGGAAGGCACACAGGATGTAGATTCCAAAATGTGACAATAGAAAATAAGAGTGCTTATTTCCTGGTAAATGGAAGTGGACAAAACATTCAGTCCTACAAGAATATGATTGCTCTGTACAAAATTGGTAAGGATGTATATTTTTTTCAATTTTATTTCATGAATCATAGAATGGCCTGGGTTGAAAAGAACCTTAAAGATCATCTACTTTCAATCCCCCTGCTCTGGGCAGGGTTGCCAACCACTAGAGCAGGCTGCCCAGAGCCACATCCAGCCTGGCCTTGAATGCCTCCAGGGATGGGGCATACACAACCTCTCTGGGCAACCTGTTCCAGTGCCTCACCACCCTCTGAGTGAAAAACTTTCTCCTAATTTCTAACCTAAATCTCCCCTGTCTTAGTTTAAAACTGTTCCCCCTTGTCCTATCACTATCAACACATATAAACAGGCGTTCCCCCTCCTGTTTATAGGCTCCCTTCAAGTACTGGAAGGCCACAATGAGGTCTCCCTGGAGCCTTCTCTTCTCCAAGCTAAACAAGCCCAGTTCCCTCAACCTTTCTGCACAGGAGAGGTGCTCCAGCCCTCTGATGATCTTAGTGGCCCTCCTCTGGACGCATTCCAAAAGCTCCACATCCTTCTTGTGCTGGGGGCCCCAGGCCTTCACTCAGTGCTCCAGGTGGGGTCTCACAAGACCAGAGTAGAGGGGGACAATCACCTCCCTCTCCCTGCTGGCCACCCCTTTTTTGATGCAGCGCAGGACGTATGGCCTTCCAGGCTGCAAGCGCGCACTGACGGCTCATGTCCAGCTTCTCGTCCATCAGGACCACAAAGTCCTTCTCCACAGGGCTGCTCTCAAGTTCTTCTTCGCTCAGTCTATATAAATACCTGGGATTTCCCCAGCCCAAGTGCAACACCTTGCACTTGGCCTTCTTGAACCTCATTAGGTTCTCATGGGCCCACTTCTCCAGCCTGTCCAGGTCCCTCTGGATGGCGTCCCTTCCCTCTATTGTATCGACTGCACCACTCAGCTTGGTGTCATCTGCAGACTTGCTGAGGGTGCACTCAATACCGTTGTCTATGTCATTGATAAAGATGTTGAAGAGCACCGGTCCCAAGACTGACCCCTGAGGGACACCACTTGTGACTGACCCAGACACAGAACCATTGATCGCAACCTTTTGGCTGCAACCAGCCAACAAATTCTTTATCCACCTAACAGCCCATCCTTCAAATCCATACCTCTCCAATTTAGAGAGAAGAATGTGGTGAGGGACCATATCAAAGCCTTTGCTCAAGTCCAGGTAGATGATATCCATCACCCTTTCCTTGTATTTCTAGTATTACACTAAGGGAGTGAAGAATTCTTCTGGGGGTGGTGGGGGGGAGGGGGGCGGCGCTGGAATTTAAATCTGCTCCTCAGAACAGATTTTTCTATTCCTTTTCCTAGTCTTAATGGCTGAAAAGCCAAATGTACAAGAGTGAAAAAAAAAGAACAGAGAGACAATCTGAAACCACAGGTCAGATAATTTTGAACATTTCAGTCAAATATGTGTTCTATGAAAGAACAAGCTCATCTTTTGGAATTAAGTAGCTATGGATGCCTGAGTGGGACTAACTAGATGTTAGGTCTATACCAGTATCTCAGAATTCTGAACTCTGTTCATCCACAGAATACAAAAGAACCAAGTGCCTTAGTAGAATGAGTAAAATATTTCTTTCCTTTTTTTTTTTTTTTTTAATGGAAGGATGAGTTTCTAGTTAGAAAAAGAAAAAAAAAAAGGAAGGAAATTGATTCAATTTAATATGAACACAAAAAAAAATCGCTGCTCAGATTAAATTTTTCAATTCAGTAAAATATTACAACGGGTTTGTTTCATAGAATCATAGAATTATTAAGGTTGGAAAAGACCTCCAAGATCATCTGGTCCAACCATCACCCTACCACCACTGTCACCCACTAAACCAGGTCCCTAAGCACCACGTCTAACCTTTCCTTGAACATCCCCATGGACAGTGACTCTACCACTTCTCTGGGCAACTCATTCCAATGCCTGACCACTCTTTCTGGGAAGAAATTTCTCCTAATTTCCAACCTGAGTTTGTTTGTTTTAATTTCATTTTACCTACAGTTACTTCTGATATTCCAGGCTCCTCAACTGGAGTGTTAAATCAGGAAGTTCTGCTTTTGAATATGGGGTGAATCTGGTAATTCTCACAAAGCTGCATTACAACTTTTTAAACCAGTTGCTTGAACAGCCACCTAGCCACCTATATTTTAAAAAGACACAGTAAAAAGACTTGTTTTTTAATCAGTTGTATTCATAGATGCATAATAGTTTTATTCTTAATTAAATTATTTCAGAGAAGCTCACCCCTCCATTAAATGTCACTGTGAACTGTACAGGACTTTCTCATAGTTGTGAAATTAAGTGGCAACCACCTCGTACAAGTCATGTGAAAAGAGACACTTGTTTCAAATATCAAGTTGTCATAGAAAAGAAGGTAAGAAGAATTGATTATAACACTTAACTCTTTTTGCCTGCTTGTATTTCCACACACACTACCATACAACCGATCCCCTGTTCTTCTGTTCCAGTGACCCCTCCATTTTTTATACAAGGTATCCTTGAACAGTTACAGGAGTGCTTTCAGTCAGCTGGCCATTAAAGAAACAGTGCAAGGATCCCCACGCTGAGGGTGAATACACAGAGCTAAATCTTCCTCGCCATTACCACTACCACCTCCCTCCCCTCCCACCTGCCCCCCCCCCCCAAAAAAAAAAAAGAAAAAAAAAAAAGACACCCCAGTTTGGCCTTCTTGGTTTTGCTATGTGTGGAAGTTGCCTGACATGAACATAATTCTGCTAAAGGATGTAGTTGGCCAATAAAGTGAATTACATAGTGAATTCAGTGTGTAACTGGAATTCTTGGATTGTTGCAAGGGCTCAAAATTGCCCAAAATTTTAACTTTAAATGTAGCTAGCTGGTTTAAAGATCAGAAATGTATGATGTTACTCATTTGCAGTGCACTAGAGGAAAAAAAGTGAGTGACGCAAAGTAGAAAAGTGGATGGTTTAAATAGATAATGCTAACAGCAACATTTAACATGCTCATCTTATAGCTTGTGCCAAGTTCTCCCTCGTGGTTTTGTTTTTGTTGTTTTGTTTTGTTTTGTTTTGTTTCTTGTGTGTTTCCTGTTTTACTGTTAACTGGAATTCTGTAATTCTTTTGTATGCAGCTTTTGTGCAAACAAGCATCCTCCCAGATCCAACTGTCTACTTAGATGACCTCAAAGTCTGTACCTTATCTGATTCTGAGGTTTAGCTAAAGTAGGTCTGCACCTTATATACAGTTGTGAATTTCACTGCAGCTGTCACAATCAGATATAAATGGGCAGAAATACACATCAGTTCATTGTGGGTTGTGGGAGGGTTTTGTTTTTTTTTTTTCTTTTTTTTTTTTCAAGTTCAGTATATTTTTTGTTAACTTAAAGTGGAAAGAACCATCCATGTCTTAATAAATATATATATATATATAGTCATATTATTAGAACAGAATATCCAGGTTTCCCAGAACTTACCTACTTACCTATATATGGTTGTTACTATACATTTTAATAATTGCAAGTATTTTGATGATATGGATGAATACACACAGTAGTATTATATCCATCAAAAATATTGCTTGAAATATTTGTAGGAACAGTTGAATTCACTGTTCCAAAGGTAAAAAATAAAAATTAAAAGGAAGACATAACATAACTAATTAAAAGATTAACAGTACAAAAGTTACAAAGACAAAAGTTTTGATGGAGAAAACATTGCCCCAGTTTGCTAGTATTTTTTAAGATACTCTTACGTACAAGTGAAACATACACTTTTCATTTGTGGGCAACCTGAGCCTTTTGTTGTTGTTGTTGTTGTTTAGTTCTTTGATTCACAGTTCTGCAATCAAAATTAAAGTGTACATTATTTTAGAGCATTAGTGGTAAGCAAAAATGTTTCAGTGGAAGAACTGTTTAACTTCATGGTCTATAAAAGAAGGCATATGAAGCATGTGGGTTTTTTTGTTGTTATTGTTTTCTGAAAATCAAACATTCATAAGGCAAGACACCTTATTATAAAGAAACAAAAGGAACAATCATAAACATTCAAGTTCTCTGTTGTTGCTAGGCTGATCCTGAGAAAGGCATCAAAGACACATCTAAAATGGTAAGTCTTTATCACCCTATTAATCTAACGTTTATGCTGGGTTGAAAAGCCATCTATATAAGAACATCCTCCAATCAAATTGCCTTGGTTTCAGTATACTGTGTATGCTTCTTATTGACAAGTTTCCTCAACATAGTTTTAAACTGTTTATAAAATATATTCCTGCATATATGAAACTTTATGTTATTTCTTTGCAAGTCACAAAATCTTCCATTTTACAGTTCATTGTACTTCCTAGCAAACTCAAACTTGTGTATAAATATGGATCATAATTCCACATTGTTGTTGTAGACAAAAAGAAAAAAAAAAAAGGAGAACTGTGGAGATTTGTACTTTATGAATGGTCTCTGGGAGAGGTTGAGATGAAGGATGCAGGAAAATATCAACTGAAAGATTAAATCAGTATAAAGGAGGAAGAAGAAGAAGAAAAAAAAAAAAAGCATGTTTTCAAGAAAGCTCAGTACTCTTCTGAGAAGCATTTCCATATATGTCAAATGTTTCACTTCTATGTAATCTGGTTGTTAAACTTCACTTCAGTTTTGAAAACAATTATGGGAAAGGCAATGCCAATTCTTCAAAGAAGTTCCTGCTAAAAGACTTACAGATTGAAAATACACTATTGATTTTTTTCCAAAATTCTGCTCTTTAGCAGAGGTTAAATGCTGCAAATTTCATCCTCCCAGCATCACCGAAAAAATTGTTCATACAAAAGGAATTAAGATGGAACAAGCTAATTTCTTAAGGGATGATTTTCTATTTGTTATTTCACTCATCTGTCGATAGATACATGTGCAAAATTTGTAAGTGTCTACATCATTAAATGAAGCAGACACACTGTCATCTAGCAAAGAAAAAGCTCTCAGTCTGGTTGTTTTCTATTTAGGAAACAAACATCACTGGAAACTCCTACATATTTGACAGTTTCAATGCAGAAAAAAGATACAGCATCAAAATCAGAGCTACTGACAATGGTTGCCTAGTGAGCAAAAACTGGGGGGAGTGGAGTACACCTGTAGAGTTTGGTAAGAGTGAAAATCATTTTCTTGACCTAATTTTCTCTCAGATATTACTTGTCTGCCTCACTTCTTACTTCACAGATAGAAACATTTTTATATTTGCAAATTTCTTCAATTTGCTAGGATGAAAGGAGCAAAGAACCGGAATATCTCTTAATATAAGGGAGGTTTCCAACCATTCTGTTGTGACAGTTAATTCTTCTTGCAAGAAGATAGTGAACAAAGCACATTTTTTTCAGGTCTTCATTGCTAGCTGTTTTCTTTCTTCCATTTCTACTTCTGTCTTTATAAACTTCTCATTTCCCTGTTGCTCTGTGACACCTTGAATTTTGAAGTGCTCGGTAGGCCTCAGAACCTCACAAAATGCTTGGTAGTCTCAAGTTACTGGAGATGGCCCACATATTGTCTGCCATCCTACTCTTTCACATGTTACAGGATCATGAGGAGCTAGGCTAAGGAAGAAGTGACTTCATACTGGTGTTTCACATAGTTGAGCAATCTTTCTTTTTCTGTGATACTAAACAACATTTTGATGACTACATGTCTTTCAGGAGGAGAACAACTTATGTCTACTTCATCATATGTGCTACTTCTGGTATCAGGACTGGCAGCAAGTATCGTATTTTTTCTCTGTGCAGTGTAAGCTTTGTTACTTGTGCATTTTTTTTTATTTTTATTTTTATTCTGTACCTGAAATAACTCCTCTTTCTCCAATAGAAATGTTCCGGTGTCTTTTAAGGAGGGGGGAGGGGGGAAAAACTGACACTGAATTATTGCAGGAGTCATGACACCATGGACATTCCTCAAGTGGGCTCTACATTTCTGATTGCCAACCTTTTTACTTTCTTGATCAATATTGCACAACTCCTTTCAAGACAAGGTCTTATATCAGTTCCCCTTTCCTACTTTCAGATACTGCAATGTAGAGGGGTGGCATGTAAAATTTCCTTGTTTTAAGAATATTTCTCTTTAAGAGAATGAAAAAACTTCCTATGATTTTTTAAAAAGTCATAAAATAGATTATTATAATCAAAATTCTGAACAATGAACTGATGCCATTGTTTTCAATTCACATAATTTTTAGTTAATCTTTCATTATTTTTGTCTTGGAGGAAGAAAATGATAACTCAGGAGTATAATAATAATATAGTACATTTTGATATGTTTACATACTGAGTCTTTTCTTCACCACCCCTTTTTGTCACTGTAGAAACATTTATTTGAAAACAGTACCTGCTAGAGTACTACAGCCAAAAGACCCATTCCATGAGATCGCTCCAATGAATTTCCAGGTATATTTTCCTTCCATTTGTCTGAAATTTGTTGTAAACGAGGATCCATTGCAGTTTCAAAGGTATGACCTAAGTGTCAGAGAAATGTGTAGAAGCACAGATTATATTTTTTTTCCTTCTATTGGTGTACTGAAAGAGGAGTTCCATATGAAAATAATTCTTCTGGTTTTCCTTTTCCATTCTACGATATTTGTGATATGTCCACCTGGAGCATTTGACAAGTACATAATTTCACCCAGCTCTCCCTATAAACCATATGTTATCACTAAAAGAGAGCTGAGCCTAAGCTCAGCACAATAATAACGTAGATCCAGGCTGCTGCTCAGCTATGGGGTGAGAATGGACAGAGAAATCTACTTTGGTCAAAAATACTTGTGTCATAGCAGATGCTGAGACCATGTCAATATTTGGCAACACTGCTTAAGAAGGGAAGTTTTTGAGGTTATGGTAAGAAAGCACAGTAGAGAGCTAAGAGATTCTAGCTTACGCAGAGTGCTCGAGAGATTCATGAGAGCAAGGAACAGATTGCAAGTAACAAGGGAACTGACAGTCTGGAGAGCATTGTGCAAAACTTGCTGCAATTCAGAAAGTATTTGAGTTAGCTACAGGCAGGCCTGGAAGCAAGAACATGTCCACAAGGAAACACTGGATCACTGGAAGCCTCTCTTAATCCTTTTAATTTCAGTTCCTTAGTCACACGAACTTTCCAATGTTAAAAAAAAAAAAAAAAAAAAGAATAGATTTCTGGCTTTTGAGTGGAATGACCCCAGGCACCAGTACAGACTGGGGGGTGACCTGCTGCAGAGCAGCTCTGCAGAGAGAGACGTGGGAGTCCTGGTGTGCAGCAGGCTGACCATGAGTTAGCAATGTGCCGTTGTGGCCAAGAAGGCCAACAGTATCCTGGGCTGCATTTGGAAGAGTGCTGCCAGCAGGTCAAGGGAGGTGATCCTCCCCCTCTGTGCAGCCCTGGTGAGGCCTCACCTGGAGTATTGTGTCCAGTTCTGGGCTCCCCAGTACAAGAGGGACATAGAACTACTGAAGCGAGTCCAGAGGAGGGCTACTAAGGTGATTAGAGGGCTGGAGCACCTGTCGTATGAGGATAGGCTGAGAGAACTGGGCCTGTTTAGCCCGGGAAAGAGAAGACTGAGGGGAGACATCATAAATGTGTATAAATATCTGAGGGGAGGTTGTCAAGAGGATGGAGCCAATCTCTTTTCAGTTGTGCCCAGCAACAGGACAGGAGGCAACGGGCACAAACTGAAGCACAGGAGGTTCCAGCTAAATACGAGAGGGCACTTCTTTACTGTGAGGGTGACAGAGCACTAGCACAGGTTGCCCAGGGAGGTTGTGGGGTCTCCTTCTCTGGAGGTATTCAAAACCCACCTGGATGCCATCCTGTGCAACGTGGTCTAGGCGATCCTGCTCGGCAGGGGGGTAGGATTAGATGGTCTTCAGAGGTCCCTTCCAACCTCAGCCATTCTGGGATTCTGGGATTCTGTGAGATGTCCTTTGGTCCTCTTTGGGGAGCTCATCATGAAGGGAATATCTAGATGCTACTACTTCACTCCTCTCACTGACAGAGTCCTACAACAGCTTCTATATAATAAATAACTGCCATTTAAATAATAGGAGGTTCAAAATTGTAAACTAGTGACTAATCTAATGCGTGAAACACTAATTAAATGTTTTATTCTTCCTTTAATAGACAGAATATGAGAATCAATTAATAAAGCATGAAACTGAAGAAATAATAACCGTTATTGAAGAAGTGGCATAATGGCATGCAAGTGAAGAGAGTCGGATTTTTTTTTGTTGTTTTTGTTTTTGTTTTCACATGAACAATTATGTATCTTGTTGGCAATAATTTATAGGTTTTTCATATTGTCCTTCTTGTAAGCAGAGATAACAGCATTGCCTGTAGAGGCAGCTCCTCAGGAACCTGTCTTTGAAAAACTCCTTGTATTTGCTTGCAGTTTCCAAAAATATTTTCAGTTGTGTGGACTTCCTTCTTCCTATGACGATTTCTTCATTCTTCTTATGAAGACCATTTTTGCAGTGTTTCAGCAAAAATATTTCAGTAGAGCTCTGGAAGTTATTATACTACTTTTCAATCTCATCCAGAAGAATAAAATAGGAGCAACCAAAGTTAAGTGTTTTATTCACAACCTCCAGCGGTCCACTGCCTAGGAAGCAGCTTGATCAAGGCTGTAATCAGGAGTAAAAATTTATCATCTCTATGAAAACCCACTGAAAATAGGCCAAGATTAAACATCTCAAAAATGCTCACTTGCCCACAGAAAATGAATATTGTTAAAGATTTCAGGAGACAATTTTCTCATAAACCCATTTGTTGCCTCCAAACTATGTTGCTAAGTCCTTCAGCACAATATCACCTAGAGGCTGATCCTCACTATTTACAAACCCAAAGGTTTCTTCCCACTTCTCATCACTTCATATTTGTGGTAGATAAAAATATAACTTGAATTGTGAATACTAACAGGTAGCAGATAACTGGGAAGGGGAGGAGGGATGGTGTGCAATGTCAGAAATTAAACGTTTGAACTTTCAACCAGAAGCCTGTCACTTGCAAGCTGAAGTACAGGCTGGCTGTTTTTATAACATCTGGACAAAACAGAAGTGACACATCCTGAACCTCTAACTAGCAAGCAGATATGAGACACAACCTTAGTATGGAAGCTAATCATGCATTTCACTTTAGCACGTGGATCGTTTCAGTTGGGGAAACCAAGGGTTAGAGGTCATTCATAACCATGGGGTGCCCAGTGGCCCATCTCTTATTCCCCCTGTGCCTGTACACCTCATTACTGTACCCTGTGTCTCTACTTCTAAAGGCCTCTGTTGTCATCCAAGGATACACTGCATCAGTGGTGGTACCTTGGTGGAACCACACAAATATAAAAGTAAACAAATTAGCTACAAAAACCTGTTCAATGGTCTGTTACTAGCAATAGAAATACCATGTTACAGGACTACATGGCTACAACAGCTGAGTTCACTATTACTGCCATTGTAAATGATCTGTTTTTCCTCATGCCAGCATTACTGGCATGACTGTCCCTCCAGGCTCAATACTAAACGTCTCCCATGCCTACAAAGCAATTCTGTTCCTTACTGTTTTTTCAAAAGTTTTCCCCGAGACTGCTAAAAAACTTATTCTGGAATTGGTTTCGTCTTTGTTTCTGTGATTCTGCCAGAAAAAGAAACAAACAAACAAACAAAACAAGCAGAGCCCTGGCTGGAGGGAAGCATGCCTTGAGCCATCCCATAGCATGAACCAGGCAGGCACCAAGTGAGTTCCTGCAGCAGAGTAGATCCTCAAAGTCAGGAGGAAGCAAGTGGGGGTAGAGGTCTCGGAGACCCTAGTCTGTGTGGTATGAGAGGACACCTCTAGAATGGTAAGTTGTGTGCCAGGGGCAAAGGTAGCAGATGTCAAAATCTGTTTAAAGATGTTGCTTGGGACTGAAAAGGATGAGCTGTGGTCTGTATCATGGTATCCAAGACACAGCAAGAAGAGAAAGGATGTTCTGGAACCTAAATCCAGGCTGCTGGCAGAACACTTCCATAGAAGTCTCTGAATTACTGCCAGTCTCCTAGCTAATATGTGAGAGACAGACAGAGCTCTGGATCTGAGACCCTATCCTGCCCTGAGCAAGCTGAAGTTGACTCTCATGACATCCAATGCATATATTACACTATTTGCCTTTCTGCTTTCTCTCACGATTTTTGAAGTCCATCACATCATAGTCCTTGCATTCAAGACTGCCCTTGACTCACATCCTTGACCAGTTTTTGTTTAATGAGTTGCAGATCCAGCTGAGGAGCTCCTGTAGTTCGCTTGTCCAGCATATGTATCTAAATATTGTTTCTGGTGATTTCTATAATTCTCCTGTTTTGCATGTACCCTGACACATTGCCCTTCCAGCAGGTCTCAGGATGGTTAAAAACACCTCAGGCAGCTGAAATCCCATCCTGGCAGATAAAGTTCACTCAGGGTGACAAAATTCCACTAGTCCACATGACCTTCAAGAAGTCCCCTTTGAAACCAATTTTTTCTGATTGTGTTTCCAAACAAGCTTTTATTAACATTTTCTTTCAAATACCTTTAAAAACAGTAACAGAGAAGGAGCCTACTCTTTAAATTATTGCTTCCTAACAATAAGAGCTTCTGCATCAAAAGTGTCCAACTAAAGGCAAAGTTTATTTTAATTTAAAGGAAATGAAACAGATAAAGTCTACCGGATCCTCTCACTCCTGTTTCGCTCGCATTCAATCATGGCCATTGGTGAACTCCTTGCATCCACACTGCTTTCACTAGGAAAGCTGATGAGGCTACAAAGCCACTCAACAACCTGGAATTCACTTCTAGCATCCTGATGAGAACACGAGAAATCCTATCCATGACACAGTAGAGGAGGGAGTAGGTGTGGGGTTAAGGCATCCCTTTCCCATCCCTGAGCAAAGGCCCCATATAGTGATCACTACAAAAGGATGGTCAGGCTGTGTAACCTTCTATTCAAGTGATTTGAATGTTCACACAGATAGAAGTCCTGCATTCTGGTCTCCTGCTGCTGTTCCTCTGTTCTGTGGAAAACATCATCTCCTGAAAAACAAAGAATCTTTGGTGCAAGGACCAAAAAGAAGGTCTTTGTAATGTTGCAGTCTATACAAAAGTCATAATACATCAGCAATACAAAATGTCTAGGCAGTTCATGTGAGTGCCCTTATTGCTGTTGGATCAATGAATTATTCTTCAAGCTTTAGGGACTTTTAGGAAAGGTTGTTTTTAATTCTGTTTCCGCAGTGACTTTACTCCTTGTAGAGCTCAAAGGTGGGAACCAATCTCAGTATCTCTGCCCAGTTTTCCTCTGGAAATAGCCTATTCATCTTCCTCTCCTGGGTTATAGTGAGACAGCTCAGCGCTGGTTTCCTAGCCTCCAGAAGATAACAGGCTTTGATAACATCATCAACTGCACTGGCCTTGCTTGGAGATTTTTTTTTTTTTTTTTTTTTACATTTTTTAAAGCCTCAGGTGAGGTTTTGCCCTAAATATAGTTAAACAAAGAAATCCCCTGGGTAGAAGAGTTCCTTTGTGGTGGTTACAACACTGTCCTTGTGGGCTGTTTGGACTGTTCTGCTGTAATGTTTTCTAATTTAAAAAAAAAAAAAAAAAAAAGTATCCAAACCCCAAAACCTCAAAACCCAGACTTCCTCAACATGTTATGCAGATCCACAATCTGAGAGAGTGCCAGAGAGCATGCCACTCCTCTGCTGTTTGCTACAGGCTTGGAAGCTCTTCAGAGTGGGAGCAGGAAGATCTGTCTGGGATGCACAAGTAACCATGTGGAGGTACAGCCCCCTCACACCAAGAGTTGACATTAAACACCATCTCTGAAGTGGTGCAGGATCAACAAATGCAATTTTAATGGCATTGATCCTTCCTCCTCTCCAGCCCAATCTCTGGGCTCAACTCAACTCCCTCCCTTCTTCGCTCCTGCAGTGTGAGGTGCCTGGAGGTGAGCAGAGCTCCTATTTTGGAGGTGTCTGCTGCAGGAATGGGTGGGAGACAGCTTAGCACTCTGGGAGCTATATTGTTGGAGGAGGGAGAAAAAGGGAAGTAAAAGGCTGGGAGAAAGGAGAGTGAAAGGCACAGAAACTCTGTCTTCCTTCAATTTCCTGAACCCCATTTGATTCTCCCAGGAATTTCCTATGGCTTTAATTTTATTAGCCCAGGCACTTTGCCCCCCTCCTTCTCTATAAAATGTAATCACCATAAAAATCTGTTACCACCATAAAAATGAGTGATTTTCTTCCAAAGATGAGGACACAATAAAGCGTGTTTTTGCTTGTTTGTTTGTTTTTAATTCTTTGTAGTCGGAAGTCCTTTCTTCTACCTCTACAGCTCAGTAAGTGTTCTAAAGATATCTGCATGGGCAAGCACGGAATTTCTTTTACCTGCAAGTGCAGTGAATCTTCAGATGATATACTACCTTTTCCTCTGAATGTCCATGCTGGGTTCAGACCTGAAGTCTGAACTTTCAGTTGCTTTGTCTATTGACATCTTCAATGCGATAGAAAAAGTGATTCTCAACAGAAAGAGCTTCTTCTGTAACTAAATCTGTGTTTTGTTTTTTTTTGACAAAAAAAAAAAATCCACCTATTCCCATTTGCTCATCATTCCTGTTTGCTTCACAGTGTTTGTTTGTTTCATAATTATGCTTCAGAAAAACTTTGCCACATTTTTATTCTCTCCTGAAATACAGAGAAAGTGCACTCCCAAGGGACTCATGAATGCATCCTCATAAAACCACCATTCCCTTAAACCTTTCCATTTGAAACCATGAAGGACCAAGCCAGTCTTTCTTGATTCCCTTGTGATTACTGTTTCTAGGGATGACTGGAGGGGTTTTTTTTTTGTTGTTGTTTTGTTTTGTTTTTTGAGTTCTGAATGCTCAAGGTGAGTTGTTCATCTTCTAAATCAATACTGAGTAACTGATGGACATGATCAAACGCATGAAATCAGCGACAAGGTGTCACTTAATACATTGCTTTCCAGTTCAGCCTTGTTCTACACTTCTAATACATCATGTGAGCATAAGTGGAGATGGTGTGATTTTCATTTCTGTAGAAAAGACTTTTGCAGTCAAAAAGCTGATAAGGAGATTTACTGTGCCGCACCAGTTCTCTTTTTGACTTGCAGAGAAGAAAGCAGGTCAGAAATCCATTTGGGGGTGATGGTTGGTCTTAGTGACAATTCAGTATCATTTATGTTTACAAGCAGTATAAGAGCATGAACCTGGAAAACAATGGCACACTTATGGCTCATCAGTCATCAGTCTCACACTGCAGCGGGAATTTAGACAGTGGAAATACTCATGAGCCCACTGCGTTATATCTTTAGCTTTTTCCTTTGGAAATAACTGTATCATACCTATATATGACTAGCTGATATACAAACTAATACTGATATGGTTATATCTTTCCATATGTCAATAAAGCAGTAGCAGGACAGGAATGAACTGGGGATTTTGACAGAGAATGGTGACTCCTGGAGCAGCCTGGTAGGGTGCTGGGCAGCAGCCTTTTTTTTTTTTTCCCAAATATAATAGGCAAGAAACAGGAGTGGTAAAGGAGCACATAGACAGACTCCTGTAAGATTTTAACCACAGTAGAATGCATCTGCCTGTTCTTAAGAAGAAAATGTTGTCATACTGTCCTGGTTTGGGCTGGGATTGAGTTACTTTTCTTTGTAGAGGCTCACAGGTGCTGTGTGTTGGATTTTTTATTAAAGTAGTGGTGATAGCACACCGATGTTTTAGTTGTTGCTGAGCAGTGCTTATGCTGCCCTGTCAGCAAAGAGGCTGGGGGTGCTCAAGAAGCTGTGAGGGGATAGAACCAGGACAACTGACTTCAACTGATGAAAGGGATATCCCATCCCATATGATATTGTGCTCAACAATAAAAGCTGGGGGACAAAAAAGGAGGAAGTGGTGATGTTTGGAGTAATAGCATTTGTCTTCTCAAGTAACCGTTGCATGTGATATGCCCTGCTTTCCTGGAAATGGCTGAACATCTACCTGCAGTGAGAGGTAGTGAATGAGTCCCTTGTTTTGTTTTGCTTGTGTAAGCAGCTTTTGCTTTAACTAGTGAATTGTCTTTATCTCAACCCATGAATTCTCACACTTTTTTACCTTTCCATTTCTCTCCCTCATTCCACCTGGAGAGAGTGAGTGAACTGTGTGGTGCTGAGCTGCCTATCAGGGTTAAACCACAATACATATCTTACTGTTTGAAAAAAAAAAAATTTCTAATGATGTTTCAATTTCAATAAGTGGTGAAATCAGATTACTTTATGTGGACCGCAAAGCTCCTTATTAAGTAAAGTACATTGCCTTGTGTGAAGAAAATCATTTCAGGGTATAAGAGAATTTTTACTTTTTTTGGACTCTTTATAATTACCCTCTCCTCTAGAAAATAGATAGCTGTGACCTGAGAACGGAAAGGATGTTAACTTGCTTTTTTTTTTTTTTTTTTTTGTCTGTTTTGCTGAGCTTCTGTTTTGGGGGACTGTTTGTTTGTTTTCCTGACACTGGGACAACTGGACTCAGAACAAACTCAAGGCATAACTTCTGGTTCAGTTGTAGCTTATGAAAAGACTTGAGATCCAAGATTTGAAGTCCTCTTTTTCCACAAGCTTAAGTAATTTTTAGAGTGTGCATTGTCATGTCACTGAGCATCACCCTTAAACACACCAACCCTGTCCTCCCCCACCTGCTGAGGCCCAGGCCCCCACAACACCCTGGGATCGCCAGCCCCTGCTCCAGCAAGGCTGCAGCAGGGCCAGGCTCCACCTCACCATGGCCAGGCCCGACCATGAACCCTGCCCAACAGGGTCCAACCACAGGCTCATGTCCAGCCTGTCCCCAGGGAAATGCCCAGGTCTGCAGCTGAGGCTGTGCTTGTGCCCCCAGCTGCCTGCTCCTGGCAGGGTGGTGCGATGGGACCTGGCTGCCAGTGCCCACCCACCCTCAGCAACCATGGGTAGCCCCAATGACTCCTTGGGTGAGAGGCTTTGTATTGAGAGATTCTTTGTACTACTAAGCATTATTTAGAGCTGTGGTGGTTTTACTCAGGCAGGCAGCAGAGCTCCACCACAACCACCCTCTCACTCCCCATCCTCAAAGGGAACGGGAGAGACAATACAACGAAAAGGGCTCAAGGACTGAGATAAAGACAGGGAGATTACTCAACAATTATCATCACAGGCAAAACAGACTCAGCATAGGGAGAACAGAAAAAATTATTGCCCATTACTAACAAGCTAGAGAACTGAGAAACAAAGAAAACAAACAGAAACACTTTCCTTCTCTTCATCCGCCCTCTTCTACTTCCTCCTCCTGAGTGGTACAAGGGAACAGGGAATGGGGGCTGCGGTCAGTCCCTGACGCTTCGTCTCCGCCGCTCCCTCACAGTCACTCCCTGCCCCTGCCCCACGTGGGGTCCCTCCCACGGGATGCCGTCCTTCCCGAACTGAGCCTGCGGGGGCTGCCCACAGGCAGCAGCTCTTCAAGAACTGCTCCCACATGGCTCCGTACCATGGGGTCCATCCCCCAGGAGCAAACTGCTCCAGCACGGGTCCCCCATGGGCGGCAGCTCCCCCCAGACCCCCTGCTCCTGCGTGGGCTCCTCTCCACGGGCTGCAGCTCCAGCCCGGGGCCTGCTCCTGCGGGGGCTCTCCATGGGCCACAGCCTCCTCCAGGCCACATCCACCTGCTCCACCGGGGGCTCCTCCAGGGGCTGCAGCGTGGAGATCTGCTCCATGTGGGACCCATGGGCTGCAGGGGGACAGCCTGCTCCACCAGGGCCTCTCCACAGGCCACAGGGGAGCTGCTGCTGCATGCCTGGAGCACCTCCTGCCCTCCTGCTGCACTGACCTTGGGGGCTTCAGGGCTGCTTCTCACTCCTCCCAGCCACTGTAGTGCAGCATTTTTTTTCCATCCTTCTCAAATATGCTCTCACAGAGGCACAAACACTCTAGCTCGTCTCTGGGCAGCAGTGGGTCCCACTTTAAAGCCAGCAGAAACTGGCCCTTATCTAACATGGGGCAGCTTCTGGATTCTTCTCACAGAGGCTATCCCGTGCAGTCCCCCGCTACCAAAACCTTGCCACATAAGCCCGCTACAAAGAGCCAGACATAAATATCTGTAAAGGAAATTTTTTATGTACTTATTGGATTCCCTAGCACAAGCAGACTCAATACAACAGAAAATTTAACAAGCTAGCTGCTTGTTTGAGTTTAATGGAATTGTGACTTCTATAGTTGCATTAATTTGCTAAGAATCAGGAAGGAAGTGATGAACATCATACCTTGCAACACTTCCGATGGTTCCGACTGTTCTCTAAAACTCAAGTGACAAGCAAGACAGCCCTATTTGTAACTGTACAACCATTTCAACTGTAAGTCTTTCCATCTTCTCTGAGCCTCAAGACTATGATACAAAAATAAAGGAGACAAAGAAGTTTTGAAATACAAGGTAGGTCCATCTTTGTGTGTGTGTTGCTTTTTTTGTTTGTGGGTTTTTTTGTTTGTTTGTTTCTTTTTTCTTGTAGAGGTATTTGGTAAGGCTCTAGGATAGATACTGGAAGCCCAGGGCTGGAGGGATGATATCCCAGGCAAAATCTTAAAAGCTGCCAAAGAAATATGCGGAGCTAAGTTGAATGAAGTTTATTTGCAAGGACCTACTGCCTGCTAAGAAAGTTCCCAGCCATATGGTTTATTCTCTTTCTAGTTTTGGTACTGAATTTGTAGTAACAGTAGACACTCCTACTGGATTCACTTTTATGCATGTACTCAAAAATATCCTTGAAAGTACATGAACTATTATGTGGTAACATGATCACAAAACTTACTGATCAATGGGTAACGAAAGCTGACTGATACTGAAAATGTCTCTATCTCCAAGTGGAGGCCAGTGACGAGTGGTGTCCCTCAGGGGTCTGTCCTGGAACTGGTACTGTTTAATATCTTTACCAGTGACATAGACAGTGGGATCAAGTACACCCTCAGCAAGTTTGCAGATGACACCAAGCTGAGTGGTAGAATTGATACAACAGAAGGAAGTGATGCCATCCAAAGGGACATGGACAAGTTTAAGATTTGGGCCCACATGAACCTCATGAGGTTCAACAAGTCAAAGTGCAAGGTGCTGCACCTGGGTTGGGGCAATCCCAGACATGAGCACAGAATGGGAAAACTCATTGAGAGCAGCCCTGCAGAGAAGGACTTGGGGGTTCTGGTGGACAAAAAGCCCAACAGGAGCCGGCAGTGCACACTTGCAGTCCAGAAGACCAACTGCATCCTGGACTGCATCAACAGGGGAGTGGCCAGCAGGGCAAGGGAGGTGATTGTGCCCCTCTACTCTTCTCTTCTGAGGCCCCACCTGGAGTACTGTGTCTGTGGGCCACAGCACAAGAAAGATGTTGGTCTGTTCAGGCAGGTCCAGAGGAAGGCCACAAAGATGATCAGAGGGATGGAGCACCTCTCCTGTGAAGAAAGGCTGAGAGAGCTGGGAATGTTCAGCCTACAGAAGAGAAGGCTCCAGGGTGACCTCACTGCAACGTTTCAGTACTTAAAGGGGACTTATAAAAAAGATGGAGCTCAATCAGATAATGACAGGACAAGGGGGAATGGTTTTAAACTAAAAGAGGGGAGATCTAGATTAGAGATTAGGAGGAAATTCTTCACTCAGAGGGTGGTCAGGCACTGGCACAGGTTGCCCAGAGAAGCTGTGGATGCCCCATCCCTGGAGATGTTCAAGACCAGGTTGGATGGGGCCCTGAGCAACCTGATCTAGAGGGTGGCATCCCTGTCCATGGCAAGGGGGTTGGAACTAGATGATCTTTGAGGTCCCTTCTAACCCAAGCCATTCTATGATTCTATGATATTGCTGTGACCGATTTTGATATTTTCTGTTTGCAGCTGTTTACCCACATGCTTGAGGTCTACTCATCCTAACCGTTCTATGCACCAGACAGGTGATCTTTAGGCCTTAAGACAGCAGTCATAAAGTGTATGCATTTCTAGAGTGATTCCCAAATAGCTTTATGAATCATCACACATTTGGTTTTTCTGCAGAAAAGAACAACTTCATTAACTTTGTTACCATTTATTTGAATGTTCCTATGACTGCTTGAGAGGTGTATTGAATCTTTTCTTGCTCAGTAATTGAGAGGTGGGCAGATGGTGTTGAAGCAGGCGGCATGAGCAGATCAGACCAGACAAATTCAGGGGACAGTGATTCAGTCTGGTGTCTTTCACCTTGGGCAAGTTCTGCTGCTTTCTGTCTCCAAGGAAGAAGAGATGCTTGCTTGTCTTGGACTCATCTTCATGACCCAGTGGCTGCTTCCTGTTGCCCAGACGTATGTTGACTGGCAATGCACAGATTGTGAGTAGAACACTTCCATGCAGACAACCTCCAAGATGAGGTGTAGCATTTTTCTCTTTACAGGTAGTTGTCTTCCAGTTACCTTTTGTCTTAGACCTGATAGGTAGTAGCCTTTGCACTCCAAAAAATTGGGTAGCATCAATCCTGCACCTTACTGATCCTGTTATGTGATATTTTCAGTGGAGATGCCAGAACCACCTATCAGAAATTTGACACTGAATCCTTGGAAAATGCAACTGAGTTGGATAAGCAGTACGAATTTCACCGAGTACGAGTGTTCTGTGGCAGCAGACAATGAAAAGGCCATTATAAAGGTAAATTTTCTATATAAAGTTTTAACAGAAATAAATCACTACACTTTGTTCTTTCTCTTTCATATTCTTAAGTAATTGAAAAAGGTATTCTTGGTTAGAACAAGATAGTCTCTGTTTTAGCAGTTTTTTCTAGTTTTTATTAAGGCCCATCTTGGTACTGAGATATGTCTGCCCTCTCTGGCCATTCTTGTGAAATTCTTGCCTTGAGATCATCCTTGGGAGGTCAGAACCTTGATGAGACTTAAGTGTAAGATTGCCTCTTTTCCTGGTTTCAGAGGATCTTCAGTGAGAGGCATCTCATGCTGTACAGATGCTGTACTTAAAGTACGGAGGAGAAACTGAGTTAGATACATGTGTCCTGACTGACTTACCTAAAAATAAGGCATTGGAAATGTAGTGAATGATCAGCTCAGGACTGACTGATGTGACACAGAAGCCTGTGAAGGGATAATATTTCTGGAGTGGCTCCTGGGAGCTAAGCAGGTTATCTGGGGTATTTCAAATGCAGCAGGCACCTTTGTATAGGCCAACAGAGCCAAGACCTTAAAAAACGTGTGCCTGAGCAGCCAGCAGCTCTGTAGCTAGACATTCTTGGAAGGCATGCACTCTAGATCACTCTGCAAGTCAGCATGTTCCAGATGCTCATCTTAGCCTGATGCAATTGTTAACCTATACAAAGAGCTAAAAAGGAGAAATACACTGGATTTTTAAACTATAGATCTAACCTTTTGATAACAGACCGGAGGCATGGAACTCAAATTTTGTGTGAATGGATTACCTGAGAAGTGTTCTGACATTATAGAAAGGTAACTTCTGCTTCTGATTTAGTCTGTTTTCAGAAGTTCTCATGCAGAGAACATTGCAAGCTAAAACTTTCCCTATTTGGTAATTACTATGCATGTTAACCAGAATAGTTTCTCTTTTACCAGCCTCTGCAAACTGCACAGATACATTAAAGCAAGTTGTGAAGTTGTTCCCTTGCACTTATTCTTTCTTGAATACGTGTATTATTCCAGCCTTCACTAAGCTCTCTTCCTCTAGATCCCAAAGTTGCATTAATTTTGAAGTCTATCTGGCCAATATTTCTTGTGCATCAGATAGAGTAGGTTATCTCTAAAATCAAGTTATTTCAGGAAGAGGAACTGTAGCAGAAGTCACTGTTTTTGATGCTGCATTTTGCACTAATAGAGAGTAAGCATGTTATGCTACACAAGTGTGTCAATAAGTCAAATATATACCATGCTTACTGGTTCTGTAGGCAGTTCCTAGAAAAGTCTGACTTTGGGGAACTCTTTTAATACTCCATGCAGTTATATCACCGGTATCGCTAATCACAGATCAGAATAGGGTTATATCACCCTCATTTCAGCTATCAAAGCATGGAAATTGTAGTCTTCTAAGCTCTGACAGGTGTGACTAGAGAGGTATAGGCCCTGCCTGAGACAGTGTATCTCATATGTCTCAGATGCTAACATCTGTGTTCCCCTTCACTGCTGCACAGACAAGGCAGCTATATGAGTTGTTGAAACTGGCTGCTAGTATTCAGAAAGGTAATGTTACTGGAGATGAACCTCAAGCCATCTCCTTATGCAGGCAGTCATTTGTGGGGTATCTGCCTTTGTCACTGAAAGGAGAGTAAAGCACATTGAAGTCATCTTTTGATTCTTATGAAGGAGCATACGCTCCATTTTGAGGAGGCACAATAGATTTGTTGGAAAGAGGGGAGGAACTTCTATTCCTGGCACTGTTCTGTCATGAGATTTTCTGGAGGGAAGCACCAATGTCTTCACCTTGCACTGTTAAAGTTTCATTACACAAAACTTCTGGGAAGGAGGTTCTTAAACCTGGGGAGACATCAGTACCTACTTCACTACTGTAGTGGTTACACTGTTACAAAGCAAGCACAAGATTTCTACAGGAAGTGTTATGTAAACCATTAGATGAAAAACTGAAAATAAACCACCAGCATGTCATTTTTCAGGCAGAGGACATGACCTGCATATTTGATGGAAATCTAATGTTTCCTCTGCACAACGGGGCAAAGTTTTCAGTTACAGCAGTGAACATCAACAGTACATACTCAAGCATATGCAGATGTATTCCTCAAGGTAATACACTAGACTTTGAGAGAGGATTTGCCTTCTTCCAATGGCCTGAGGGTTAAATAAATAAATAAATAAATAATAAAAAAAATCTTTCATTACTAAATTCTTTCTTTCCTATAAATGGATAGCTCCCTGTTCACACCCTTATGACAATCTTTCTTAGACAAGTAAAGGAGTTTCCTACAACTAACTCAGTAATTCTTTAGTCCTTAGTTGCTGCCTTGCTTGGTGCCATCTTTTTAATTGCTAATTCTCTTTTAAATGTTTGTGCTAATATTTTGTTGGCTGCATTTGCATGTCTATGCTATTAAAAGTCAAGGTGAAACAGGTTTGTGTCTGTAGTTTTTAAATTCTTTCTTGAGAATTCTATGACACCTTAAATTTTGTCACAGCATAACTCATGGTGTTATGCCTAACACTTTGTTCAATCCACAATAATGAAAGTTCTGACAGAAACTACCCCTCTTTGTATGAGAGGGATAGTTGATACAAGAGTGTTAAGAGAATGAGGTACATGATCTGCTCCTTTAAGCAACATGGAGTTGGCAGGTATGAAAAAAACAAACAAACAAAAAAAAAGACACTACTTCCTATCTCATCAGGCTCAAAGAAGTCGTTGTTTCCTTATAAAAGGGAGAGTGTCATCCTTCCTCTTAAACAGCATGTTTAGTCTCCTTATTAGTCTTTGCTGGGGGTAGGTGCTCAAGAGCTATTTGAAATGTTTGTGATATGGGGAAGATTCCTGGTGTTTATCCCAGGTATAAGAAGGTTTCCCTGCAGAGAACACCTCAGATGTTTACATATTCACTTCCATGAAGTCTGGAAAATCTTCACAGCTCTGCATTTGACCTTCTCTCCCTCTCTGGAGTCCTCAGTGAAGCTCCTCGTGCTCTTCATTCATCTGACAGAATGCTGAAGAACATCCCTCAAACAAAAATGCTATGGCAGGATCCTGAAGGATGATAGGCAGAGATTTCAGTCTGCAGCATTGGACACCAGTGTGTCCTTTTGAATCAGAACAGTTCAAAGCACAACGGTGGCCACTTTGGGTGTCAGCCTATGGCAGTATAGGCTTCCCTGAGCCTCATTCTAACAAATACAACTGTTATTATATCTTTGGAGGATATAGCCACATTAAATTTTTCATATCAGTCCAAGTATCTTCCAATGCTGCTACCTAAAATGAATTCCATCATTACTAACACTAGCAGTAATTGGTTGGAGTTGCAGGTATTTAGCATATCTAAACATGTGCCAAGATCCTCCATCTTGGAGCAGTCAAACAGTTCTTCCTCCTAACAGAGATTGCTGTGTTTGCAGGTATGAATGGGTCAGCCATTGAAAACTTCTCCTGTGTGATTTATAATGTTTCTCTCATGAACTGCACTTGGCAGGCAGGCAGGAATACTCCAGGAGATACCCAGTATTTTCTCTACTGGCAGAATTCAAGGTAAGTAAGCCTGCTTGAGTCCTGGGAAGTCTGAATTCTCACTCAACACATTACACTGCCCACCTTTAACTAAAACACTTTGTTATATGCAGAGATGATAATGAGACAGAATGTGAGCTTTATATTAAAGATGAAAATGGCAGACACGTGGGATGTAGATTCCAAAATGTGATGATTGAAGACAAAACTGCTTACTTCATGGTGAATGGGTCTAGCAATGTCTCCCTGATCCGGTTCTATGATAAATACATCGAACTGTATACAATTGGTGAGTAAATAATTTATCTCTGGTTTATTTCCATTATTGCATGAGGGTGGTAGAGCACCCATCCCTGAGATGGAGACTGAATTCATTTCAGAATTGTCACCCCACAAGATAGTCTTTTCTTTTCTTTGAAAAGCTTTGATCTTGTCCTCAATTTCTGCAAAAATATAGTTCCAAAGTGGACCACAAGAGGAGGTAGAAACATTCAGAAACAACTGTTCAGAGAAGTCTAAACACCCTAACAGAATTCTCATTGTTGAGAGTTAGGATTTCCTGGTTTGGATATCATTACCTAAAAAACATGTGAGCATTTGATGTTGGTATCAGAGTTTCAAAATTCCAGTTGAAATCTCTACTTATGTCTTCATGTAGCTATAGTGAAATTTTGTTGCCTAGACTGTCAACTGATTTAGCTGATTATTAACCTAAAAGACAATGAATATTGACTTTATCACTGCATTTACTACAGACCTCCATACCATTTTCTATTATACTTAAAACTTCTGAAAATGGTCTTATGTCTGGGATCAGTGCTTGGCTGCATAATTTTACTCCAGTATACTCCCCTGTGTAATCATTTTCTTTTGATGGACTTTCTACACGTCAGTTCAGACTGCAGTTAACCACTTACCAGCATCATTGGACAGAATGTTTTTTATTTAAGAATGGTATCCATTGAGGCAAGCCCTGAAATGTCATTTCACATATTATCGTTTTTCAATTATTCTATTCTCACTATACTATACTCACTTCGTTTATCACCTGTGACAGTACCCTGTCATGCCTTTAGACCTAGGGTCAAAAGTAAGAGACTGTAGCTTCTTCAGGAAAATCTGTTCCCTAAGAAAAACAGCCCTGAGGGAAAGGAAGCAAAAAAGCTTCACAGCTGCAGCCTCTCTCAGCTTCTTTAGCAACCTACTCTAATTGCATTTAAGTCTTTCTCTAGCAGGGTCCACAGGACTTAGAAGATTGCAATTCACATTGCTGTCTTTTCAGTGATGGCCACAGACATTTCAACTGAAGAGACTTTGCAGAATAACATTCTTTGGGCAATTGCTCCTCCTTCTCATTGCCAGTAGGGATAGCGTGAATGGACACCATACCCTTGACTAAAGAAACCAACATGTATAGAACAGCTCAGGTTTTCATATGCACTTGCACATATGTTGATCTACTTGGGAGCTTCCTGTGCAATTACTTATACTATTGGTAAAGCCTTTTTGGCAAAGCCCTACTGATTTTGGTATTGCCTCCAAAAATGGACAAAGCTTCATTCTATAAAAAGACATCAAGCTATAATATTACTCCTGGGACATGAAACAGGAGTGTTCTTTGACCAAACAGCCCATCACAAATAACCCAGTTTTGTCTGTAAAGACTGGTGCAAGGTAATCTAACTGAAACTATTTCCTCTATCATCCTTTTATCACCCTTTTAGTCATCAGTGACTATTTGTCTTTTGCTGTTACAATAATCATCAAGTCCTTGGCGATGATCAAAATTCAAAGGTCTGCAATACTTTTGTCCACACCTCTGAAATTAGGGGAGATATATTTGTGAAGTTCTAGATTCGTAAAACTGAACTCTTAAATTTGTATGACTATTTTTGGAGGGGGAATAAGCTGCATAGTTCACAACACCAAGCAAGCCATAAGTTCATGTAACAGAAGAATCATGCAAGGAGTCTTAGAGAAAGAAATGATCTTCAGATTTCTTACATTAGGGCTGTCATCATATTATTCTTCCCTGGTCATGTTCCATGGTTTTTTTTTTTGTTTGTTTTTGTTTTCTGATCCTATGGGCAAGATCTAGAGACCTCTGGTCTTTCAATTATTTCTAACAGAGCTCCCAAGAAAAAAATAGATATAAATATTTCTTCACAGAGATGTTACCTGCTATTGCACTCTCTTTTATCAAAGCAAAAAGAGATTACATGATTATTTGAATTCTCAATTGTATCATTTCAGAAAAGCTCATGCCTCCTTCAGATGTCACTGTCAAATGTGACAAAAATCAAAATGATTGCATAATTCAGTGGCAACGACCCCAAATAAGTCATTTGGACAAAGACAAGTGTTTTAAATATGAAGTCAAAATAACATATAAGGTAAGAGGAGAGTTTCTTGATCTACATTTAACATTAATACATACACTTTGTTTTCTACTACACATGGGTAAAAAGAAAATCTCTCTCTCTTATATGGTGTAGCCTTCCTCATATGTAGCACCATATTTCTTTGTGGTTGTGCCTTTCTTGCACCCTGACATGCTATACTGCCCCACTTTTTTATCCCTCTTATCCTGAGTGCCATGCATACACTGAACATACACTCAGTGACTATGACTGCGTGGTACTAAGAGGGGAAGGATGGTTAATCAAGACTTGAATAGACTACAACTTCAGTTGTGACAAAATTCAGAAAAGTCACTTCTTTCAATGAGACCTGCTAGAACTGTCCTGGACTGGATTTTTTCCAGTAGCAACTGTATCTTTTTGAAACAGCAGAGCTGGGCTGTAAATAGTGGATGGAGAAATGGACGTCTAGTTAAGGAATACGAATTGGTGGAGGGGACTGAAATTTCTATATATTCAAAATGCAAACAGCTTACCAGATATTATAGACAAGAAACACACATTTTGGTCTAACAATTGAAGCTGCATAATATTATGTAAAATGAAAACAAATGAGAGAAAGCAGAAAGGCAGTGTGACTAAGCACAGGTCATTGTGCAGAACCATTTAAGCTACTGAAAGTGAAGTTCAGATCTTGATTTTACAAGGTTTTTTGCACGAAAAAAAAAAAAAAAAAAAGAGAGAGAGAGAGACTGCTGTGTGCCATTGCAAGAAGAGTAGACCGAAAATACTGTGTCAGAATTGCGGCAAATGACCACAAGATGGCAGATAGCGACTATGAAGGAAGAACCTGCTTGTACTACTACCGGACAGCCACTGAGACGCTGGTTGAAGGCATTCGTTGGATTTCTCTTATTTGGACTTTAGTCCAAAGACTAAAAGTCTTTAGACTTAGGGGCTTGCTACTTCAGAAATGAGTTGTGTTTTGTTTTGTTTTGTTTTTCACAAGCCCAGCTAGCTGCTGCAAAAAAAATATTACTTCTCTGACTCCCTTTGCCTTTGTTTTTCTTTGCAAAGAAAGCTTATACCAAAGTCCGTGTGACTTTAGCATAAAAATCACAGTAAAACAATACATCATTCTTTAAGACTTCATCTGAGACAAAATAATAATAATAATAATATTTGAATAGTATTTGCAATTAAACATAGTGAAATTTATTTTAAAATACAAATACTAAATTTAAAATAAAAAATCTCAAATATTTTTTTCTGGTATGTGTAAGAATGAAGCTATAGTTTTCATTCAGATCAGGTCTGGTTTGTTTGTCTTCAATCACAAATTGGAAATAAAATGTATTTCTTGACTCTAGTAGTAAGGAAAACAAATACTTTTCCAAAGAAAAATTAGCTACTCTATAAAATTGGCATTGCAGTTGAATTACATATCAGAAACTAAACATTAGGTAAATTGTTGGTTCTTCTGAACAAACTGTAAAGTAGATAAGAAAGTAATGTAGTAATGGAGAGAAAGGACACGGTAGGTTAAAATGACATCTCAACAAAAACCAAGCAATCATAAAAATAAAGGTTTTCTCTCAATTTACAGGGTAATTCTGCAGAAGAGGTCATACATACTTTTACAAAAGTAAGTCTTGCCTTTTCTATTTATCAGCATCAAATGTTAGTTTCATAGTCATTTGTGAAAATTAAATAGTATGTAAATGCCTTTAGTATCAGTATCCTATGCTTTATGGGATCGTTATTTGTAAGTTTCTTTTTATAAGTGTCAAACTGATAAATAATTATGATAATTAAGTAATTTATCACACATTTAAAGAGAACTTTATTACTATTCTGCAACTACTCTGGAAAAAAAAAAAAACTTCCATTTTACATTATATTGTTCCCTCTGCCCCTCAAATGTTTGGATCAGAACTTGAAGTTATACATTAGTAACAGCAAAGAAAAGAGACACATAAAACACCTCCTAGGAATTGAATTTTATTTCTGAAACACAGAGAACACACAAGCTTTGTGGAATGGGGGCTGTTCTTCAGGTACGCAGCACTTTCTTCTAACCAGTGAAGTTTGGACATCCCCTTGCTATCCTGAAAGTACCTCAGAGTAACCATGTTTCAGGAACTTCTAGTAACACTGAATATTGCAGTATTCTACTTATTTTGCACGTTTGAATGGGAATTTATTCTTGTCCTGAAGAGTCATAATCCAAAGACTGAGGAATGTGAGTGAGGTGCATGGAGACAGTTTATTACTCACATCACGTATTATAGCTGTAATAATATGAGACAATTCAAGATATTTTTCTGCTTCTGTCAACTTGCCAAGGGAAACTATCAATAAATCAGGCTATATCATAAGAAATTGTAGGCTACAATGTCAAAGATTAAAAGCTTCTGAACAGAAGAATTTACAGACTGTCAAACTATTTTTGAAAGAAGATACATAGATACATATCCATTACATATTTAAAAACATGCAAGTTTATTTTTTGCTCTCTAACAGCAGTCTGCTCTAACAAGCAATTCTCTCATTACCTTGTGAAATTTCACTGGTAAATGGAACTTGCATATTGTCAACATCCAGACATGCAAAAAAGTAAAAGTTTAATTGCTTTGTTCATTGTTCTTGTTGTTTGTTGTTGTTCTTGTTGTTGTTTAAGGAAATTGAAAGAAGCCACATACTTCAAAGTTACAATATGGGAAAGAAGTACCTTGTGAAAATCAGAGCAGCTGGCCATTACTGTTTTGTGAATAATGCCTGGGGGGAGTGGAGTGCAGCTGTTGAGTTTGGTAAGAACAAAAATCTTTGCTTTGGTTTACCTCGCCTAGCTATAAACTATCTACTCTGCACAGTACTGCAGTGGTGGTTTTACCCAGCTGGACAGCAGAGCTCCACCACAACCACTCTCTCACTCCCCATCCTCAAAGGGAACGGGAGAGACAATACAACGAAAAGGGCTCAAGGACTGAGATAAAGACAGGGAGATCACTCAACAATTATCATCACAGGCAAAACAGACTCAGCATAGGGAGAACAGAAAAAATTATTGCCCATTATTAACAAGCTGGAGAAGTGAGGAACAAAGAAAACAAACAAAAACCACTTTCCTTCCCTTCATCCGCCCTCTTCTACTTCCTCCTCCTGAGTGGTACAAGGGAACAGGGAATGGGGGCTGGGGTCAGTCCCTGACGCTTCGTCTCCGCCACTCCTTCATGGTCACTCCCTGCCCCTGCTCCCCGTGGGGTCCCTCCCACGGGATGCCGTCCTTCCCGAACTGAGCCTGCGGGGGCTGCCCACAGGCAGCAGCTCTTCCAGCACTGCTCCCACATGGCTCCGTACCACGGGGTCCATCCCCCAGGAGCAAACTGCTCCAGCACGGGTCCCCCACGGGCGGCAGCTCCCCCCAGACCCCCTGCTCCTGCGTGGGCTCCTCTCCACGGGCTCTAGCTCCGGCCCGGGGCCTGCTCCTGCGGGGGCTCTCCATGGGCCGCAGCCTCCTCCAGGCCACATCCACCTGCTCCACCGGGGGCTCCTCCAGGGGCTGCAGTGTGGAGATCTGCTCCATGTGGGACCCATGGGCTGCGGGGGGACAGCCTGCTCCACCAGGGGCTTCTCCACAGGCCGCAGGGGAACTGCTGCTGCCTGCCTGGAGCACCTCCTGCCCTCCTGCTGCACTGACCTGTGGGTCTGCAGGGCTGCTTCTTCTCCCATGTCCTCTGTCCCAGCTGCTGTTGCGCAGCAGTTTTTTTTCCCCTTTTCTTAACTCTGCTCTCCCAGAGGCCCACCCAGCATTACTTCCTGGCTCAGCTCTGGGCAGTGGAGGGTACCTTTGGAGCTAGCAGAAACTGGCTCCTATCTAACACAGGGCAGCTTATGGATTCTTCTCACAGATGCCAGCCCGTGTAGCCCCTCACTACCAAAACCTTGCCACGTAAGCCCGCTACAACTGCAGACACACAAAAATATAAAGGACTGTTAAACATTATCTTTCATTCTACCTTATTGAGAAGAAGAAGAGAGAGAGAATTAGTTCATCTCTTAGCAGTAACATTGGGAATTAATATAAAAGTAATCAATTTGCAAGTGGAGTGACTACCTGCTTACTGCTAGAGATTAACAAACAGGTTCAATGTCGATCCTTCCCAGAAAACTGTACTGCTAAGGTGCTAAATTTAAGAGTTGATTTTTATTCCAGGAGAAACCTTTCAGACTGACATTCAGCAGTCACTCATCAGAGACATGTTTGGCATAGCTGTGCATCTGTTGCTTTTCATTAACTAAAATACTTCATGACTTTTGTTCTTTCAGGAAACGAAGACATTTTTTCTTCTTCAGCATGGATTTTATCTGTGGTGGCAGTTGCAATATTCTTCGTGGCTTTTTTCACAATTTTGTTCTGCAAAAGGTAAATTTAATTTATGCATTTTTAAAAATTTTTGGAGGTTTGTGATGCATCTGCAATTCTTAAACAAATAAATAATGTAGAGATGCCTTTGAAATATAGGTGCAACTGTTTCACTCACACTGTAGTGGAAGCCAAACCAAAATGGCGGTCCTGAGGCAGGTAATGTAATTGTGATGCCCAATGTCCTTCTTTGGATGATCCACACAAATATTTCCGGGGTCTCTTCTGTCAATATGGCAAAGAGAGCAATTATATGCAATCACTTAGATTAGCAGTACAGCTACTGGATATCTACAATATAGAATAGAATAGAAAATAGAATAGAAAATGAACAGAACAGAACAGAATAGAATAGAATAGTTCAGATGGAAGGGACCTTCAACGATCATCTGGTCCAACTGCCTGAACACTTCAGGGCTAACCAAAAGTTAAAGCATATTATTAAGGGTTAAGGTTAACCCAACTATCTGTTGAACACTGACAGGTATGGGGCATCAACCACCTTGCTAGGAAGTCTGTTTCACCATCCTCATGGTAAAGAAATTTTTCCTAATGTCCAGACTGAACCTCCCTTGACACGGTTCTTTCTGGCGTGCAAGGAAGATCAGCATTCCTTGGGAAGTTGTAGAGAGCAATGAGATCACCTCTCAGACTCCTTTTCTTGAAACCAGACACATCAGGTGTCCTTAGCCTCTCCTCATAGGACATGTCCTCCAGCCCTTTTATCAGACTTGTTGCCCACTTCTGGATGCATTCAAGTATCTCACTATCCTTGTTATACTGTGGAGCCCAGAACTGCACACAGTGTTCAAGGTGAGGCTGCACCAAGTGTAGACTGTCTACCAACATGTAGACAGTCTGCAAAACAAATCTGATTTGTTGAAATGTAGTTATTGCACACAACAGGCTGATTGTACTTAACAGTAAAGATTTTGCAACATTCACTAAAATTGTCCTAGCAAGCGAAATGGATCTAAGACCACAAAAACTAAGCAGGTTGTTTCTTGAAATAAACTATGCCAGGGAAAAAAGAAAGAAAAAGGATAATCTTCTTTATCATACATTTGATATAGAAATATACAGTCATTCAGGGAAGATACTGTTCTTCCAAGTTGTTTAAATGTTTATGTTCACTTTACACTGGTTGCAGTGACTTAAAGAGGAGGACAATAGGAAGTTCCTTTTTCTTTCAAAGAAGAAAATAACTATTAGTGAATCTTTTACCAAAAATGAAACTATTAGCATCCAAATTCTTAGTGTTATCCTTATATATATTCATTCTGTGCTGTGATGATGTATAGTTTTCATTTCTCTTCTATCCTGGAAGAGTAATATAAGAGCTGGGCACAATGGTTTTGATACATGCTAGATACTTATTTTTTCCTTTTAACTCCATCCCTTTTGACCTCCAGGACTCATTACTGGAAAACAGCATTTCCAAAAGTCCCACAGCCAAAAAATCCATTTAATGGACAGCCTGATATAAATCCAGAGGTAGGCTTTATTTATATTAAATATATGAAATGCATACTATACTTTACTGAAGGTTGAAAGGTATTATTTAAATGGTAAGGAACTTAACACAAAGAATAACTGTTTTCTCTGCCGTATTTTGAGGAATTATGAGAGAAAATTAACAGGGAGTTTGCTAAGGGAGGTCAAATGCAGTGGCCTGCCAGACCCAGAGGGTTTCTCCCATTCCAATCTAACAGGTACAGGGATTGATGCTCCCTTTGGTAGGTCCAGCCAGCAGCAAAGGCTGTGTATTTTCCCAATACAAGGCACACACATGCACAAACACACACACAGAGGACACTGAGATAGCCAGTCACACAGATCAGCACAGGTGCCTTTACCAGTACCACATTAACGCTGACACCAGTCACATAAACAGTGTCACAGACACCCCAGTACTATTTTTCCTCTCCACCTGAGCAGGGCTGAAGTTTGCCAGTGAGATGTGCACACACCCTCACTCTGCATTCACAATCACTACACATTCACAAATCCTTCACATCTGATCTTTGTGCCCAGACTCTGGGTCCTCCCACCAAGTCATCATCTCACCTTGTCTTTCCAGGTGTGGATCTTCCACTGACCCACTATCTCAGCTTTAATAAAGTTTGTTAGCAAGTTGCAAAAACGGTTACACAGAAAACAGTTCAAAACAGGATTTTGTAAGATGATAGGGCAGACTGTAATTGTCAGACCAGACAAACATACAGCCCAGCAGCTCCAGATATCCTTTTTCTTGGCCAGCAGGTTCTCATGTGACATTCAATAATTTCTTATGGTCCGCTCAATTAGCCAAGCTTCAGGCCAATGTGTCTACTTGCATACCTTTTTGTTCTGATTCTTTAGAAATGATTTGTGGTAAGCTGTGGTGTGTTGGAGAAAAAGCATGTTCTCCCTATCCACTTCCAGGCCAGCCAAAAATCATGTGTCAGCATTACAGAGATGTTGAAATTTCAATTTTTTGACTTTCTAAGGAAAGCTTATTGGCTAAAGAACTAAGAAGTGAACTATTTTTATAAAATATGCAACAGAAGTTGAAATACTGTCAGAATTACACATGAGTAAGTAGAGTTCAACTTATCCATACGTACAAAACTAATGGACATTTTTATTTTCCTCTCAGCTGATGGAGTGCAAAATGCAGTCAATAACATCTGAAAATGAACAGATTTTAGTTGCTGAATTAGTAAAATAACAAAGAAAAATTGAGGAACCTGAAAGTGTATTTCTCAGCTCAGGCAACTGTATGTCCCTGTGGAAATTCGGGAATAATAATGCACAGGCCTTCTTCACTTACTTTCTTTTCTTGGCAAAAACAGTAGTACAGCCAAGAGAGAAGATTACTTCACATGTAATTTTGTAATTTTTTGAAATTCTATTGTATTTTCTTTTAATTTTGGCTGACTTTAACTGTTTGTGTAACTGCCCTTATTGTGTATCTTCTATTTTGTGAATATGATTTAAATATTTCAGTAAAGAAGTTTCAGTTACATTTCAATTTGTTTAAGGAAAAACAATGTTTTTGTTTTTTTTTTTTTTCTTATATTACAAAGAATGTGTTCATTAAGGTTAATAAACTTTTTTTGTTGAGATTCCTGGCTGCTGAATGCTATTGTTCTAGTCAAGAATATGCCTATTTATACTTCAAGTTTCCTCAGATCTCTTAAAATACATATAGGCAACCTGAAAATTAAGAATGGGATTAAAAACTGGATGGCATATTCAGTGGTGGTCTGTAATCAACAGAAATCTCAGAGAACATGTAAGTTTGTTATTTACACGTTAAGAGATCGGCCACCATTAACATGATAGCAGCCCAGAATCTACTCTAGGCATCCAGCTCTTTTTGTTCTTACTGCTTACTTGCTTTCTCATTACTTTCGTTTTTCTTTATCTACTTCATATTTTAAAATATGGAGTGTGTGACTCAGTTAATCTCTGTGTCCTTTTATTTGAGTAGAAACCTTTACTACTCAGTATTTTTCAGAGTTATGGGGTTAGTACAAGGTACCAGGAAAATAGCCCAGGCTGTTGAATGCACTGTCTGGCTATGAGCAATGCTTCTACAGGATCAATGCTAAGACTAATACTGCTTAGTACTAACAACAGCTTGGACAGTGGTATGAAATGCAGCCTTGGCAAGACATGTATGACAGCAAACTGGAAATGCTGCCTGATATACTGGAGGGCAGTCCTGCTATGCAGAGGGTCCATGACAGGCTGATGAAATGGGTTGATGAGGACTTCATGAAGTTCAACGTTTGTTTTGCAAATGCAAAGTCCCATATCTGGAACAAACTAAACCCATGAATACTAGAGAATGTCTGACTGGCAGGTTTGCAGAAAAGGCTCTGAAGCAAACACAAATCAGCAACGTATCCTTATGGTAATAAAAGCTATCCATATAGTAGGCTATACTGGGAGGAATGAACCCAGCAGGTCAAGGGAAGTGATTCCCACTGCTCAGCACTCGTGAGCCTGCACATGCAGCTCTGTGTCCAGCTTTCAGCCTTCTTCAGACATTGGCAAACTAAAGAAGTTCAGCAGAGAAGTACCAAGATGACTGGGGAGAGCTGAAGCACACACTGTTTCAAGGGAGGCTGAAGGAATATTTTTTTCAGTATGATGTATAGAAGCTGTGGTGATCTTTTGCTGTCCTCCACTGAATTACTACTGAATTACTGAATTACTACTTACTGAATTACTACTCTGAAGACAGAGTAGTCTTGTCTGGCAGTTGCACAGTATGAGGATGAGTAGGAACAGTCACAAGTTGTAACTAGAGAAATTCCAATTTGACATAAAGAAAAAAATGATTTACAGGTGAGAGTGGTTGGGTAACCTCTGAAACAGGTGTGAAATCTCCATCCTTGGATACAGAATCAGAGAACCATAGAACAGCTTGGGTTGGAAGGGACCTCAAAGATCACCCAGTTCCAACCCCCCTGCCATGGGCAGGGATGCCACCCACTTGATCAGATTGCCCAGGGCCTCATCCAGCCTGGTCTTGAACACCTCCAGGGATGGGGCATCCACAGCTTCTCTGGGCAACCTGTTCCAGTGCCTCACCACCCTCTGAGTGAAGCATTTCCTCCTAACAGCTAATCTCACACCTCTTTTAGAGTAAAACCATCCCCCCTTGTCCTGTTACTGTCTGCCCGAGCAAAGAGTTGCTCTCCATTTTTTTTATAAGTCTGCTTTAAGTACTGAAAAGCCACAATGAGTCCAGAGCCCTCTCTTCTTTAGGCTGAACAGCCCCAGCTCTCAGCCTTTCAAAGGCTGTTCAAAGGTCAGCTGGGCAAGGCCCCAAGCAACTGAATGTAACATTGAAGTTACCTCTGCTTTAAGTGGGAGGCTGAACTCAATGACCTTCAGAGGTACCTTTTAACCTAAAACTTTCTCTAATCCTTTAAATTAGGAAAAATAGCTCTTGTCAAAACTGGCCAGCCTTTATAAATCTCTGCTGTGAAACAATAGGGCCCGTCCATACATTTTGAGCAACAGGAAATGGATGGAATAGCACTATGTACTGGTAAAGTTTCCTGGAGAACTGCATAACACATGCCTTTTCCATTGGAAGTAGGGCTTGACTCAGAAGGATCTCCTTGTTTCTTTTCAATACTGAGGTGGAGATTGGAGCCCCTTGGAATGTTTAAAATGAACCTAAGAATCAGCATTAGAACACACCTTTGAGAAAACATTGTTTTGGGGAATACTGTTACTGTTTTATGTTGGAGAATGCCTGTAGTTAGTAAGAGACTTAATGTCAGTTTAAGTCAGCACTTCTTTTTCTTTTTCATTCCCTGAGGCACTCTCCAACAAACAAGTAGACTTATGGTTAAGGTTAGGACTTGGGGAAGCATAGCAGCATAGGAAAGCCCAGTACTGTGAAAGATGAGAATCTCATGTAATGCATACATTTCCTGTGGCAGGAAAATGTAATAATGTCATAACCACTATATCAAATTTGAGATTATGTTTTGCAGAATAGGCCCTGCTTTAGCAGTGCTGGGTAGACTACTGTAAAAACCTTCCCACTACATGCTGGGTTTAGCTGACCATTGCAGCTCGTCTAAGTAAGCCTTAGAAAACTGCTACCATTTCATCCGTTAAATTTCTCCTCCCCTCCTAATGACACAGGGCAAGGTTCCGGTAACAATTTTATTAACTCACAAGTGCTTAGTCCTTCTGAAGCTAAATTGCTGTGTTTCTTCATAGTCTTGCTTTGCTGTATACCTACACTGACCTGCACTTATGACTTATAAGACTAAGTGGTTTCAGAAAAGATTCTGGCCATTCGATGGTGTCTCCCATTACTGAGCACAGATTGAGTCAGCCACACCCAGATAATTCACACAAAATATTTGGAAAATATTTTAAACCTCCCAAGTCAAACATTTTAAGACTGAACAAAAAAGATCTTCGGAAATGTATCCTATGGCAACAGCAATATACAGGGACATAAAGGCCATACTATAACAGAGCAAAATGTACAATTGGCCAGCCAAGCACTTCTGCATGTTAAGATTTTTCTTAACCATGTATACAGCCTTATGTTTACATACATAATATTTCATCTGCCAGTTTATCATCCAGTCACTCACAGCTCTCAGTTTATTGCACTTCCCCAAAGTCATCTTCCTTTTCTATTACTCCAAACTACTTATAACTATCCATGTGAGGATCTTCCTTTTATCTCACTGCAGTTTAGGCTTTTCTCATGGTCTAATGATGCAGTGCTGATTTGTTTCTCTAAGTCCTTTGACTGGCATTTCATTTTCAGCATGGTCTTCCTTCACATGCTTCTTAAAGAAAAGTTCCAGCATGAAAGAAAAGTTCCAACATCCTTGGGGGCCTCTGCAATATCAATTACTCACTGAGACTTTCTGCTGCCACTTTACCTCCTTTAATAAATCTTTAAATATACCTTGCTCATCTGTTTGTCCAGTTATTTCTGGTGAGCTTCCTTTTTTGGGGAAGTGATTTATTACTAGATTTCTTTTATTCCTTTTACAGGGTTTTCTGTAATAAAAATAAATAAATAAATAAATAAATGTATATTTTGGCGTGACTCACTGTGCTGTAATATTTATCCTGTTAGGATTCACTTGCTTTCCAATTTTTCTTCTGTGGATAAAGCTCCAGCACCTTGACAGATGCCTTCTCATTTTCTACATCGTCTCCCACCCTGTTACCTTGCTAAGCCAGGATCAGGGACCTTTATGTTTCTAAATGGGCAAAAAGAACCCAAATATTTGATCTGTTTGTATTATCAATGAGGCCCAAAGAAGACATTTCAATGTTTGATTTAGCTGTGTGGGAAGATACCAGAGTAGTCATAGCTGTGTCTTTATCACACACTGCATTAGTGTCTCCACATGTGGTGCTCAGAAACCATCTGACTGCTTTTGTAGAAGTAAAGAATTTTACGTAACATTTGTACAGAATAACAGTACTACCCGTGCTTGACAAAATACTATTTTCTACATCCTCTACAAAGTGTGGTAATGAGCAAATGTAAGCCCCTGTAACAGCTAAGTAGTCAGTAGAGACTGTGAGATCGGCACAGAAGACAAGAGGCAAATATCCTCACCTTCTGTGGCATCTCTTGATCTCTTGGCAGAGATCAGGAGCATAACAACAAATTGGTTTACTGGTATAACTTGATTTTTGAGCTCCTTTCTTTCAGTAGGAAGCATATTCCTGCTAGTAAATCAGAACTTGGTCAGTTAACAGCAGAGCACAGACAAGGCTTCATATTTCACTTAAAGTCTAGTTCCGTACAAGTCTCATTCTGGATCTGGAGTTATACCAAACTAATATCAAAAATATACCAAAATGTCATCTGACTCCCCAGTTTGGATGGCTGTCCACTGAGCCATCCACCTGTTCCAATCTGAGGATGTAATGTTGGAAGCTCACCATGATTTCAAAGGTGGTCTTAAGGTTCAAAGAGAAAATGGACAGGAATTTTGCCCCCATAACAGAAATAGCCTTTGAGTATTTTCATTCACAACAAAAAAAAAACATATAACCATACAACAGCATGGGTTAGAAGGGACCTCAAAGATCACCCAGTTCGAATCTCCTGCCATGGGCAGGGACACCTCCCACCAGACCAGGTTGCCCAAAGCCTTGTCCAGCCTGGTCTTGAACACCTCCAGGGATGGGGCATACACAGCTTCTCTGGGCAACCTTTTCCAGTGCCTCACCACCCTCTGAGTGAAGAATTTCCTCCTAACAGCTGATCTAAATCTCTCCTCTTTTAGTTTAAAGCCATTCCCCCTTGTCCTGTCATTGTCTGCCTGAGCAAAGAGTTGCTCTCCATCTTTTTTTATAAGTCTGCTTGAAGTATTGAAAAGCCGCAATGAGGTCACCCCAGAGCCTTCTCTTCTTCAGGCTGTACATCCCCAGCTCTCTCAGCCTTTCTTCATAGCAGAGGTGCTCCATCCCTCTGATCAACTTAATGGCCCTCCTCTGGACCTGTTCTAACAGATCAACATCTCTTTTGTTGGGGGCCCCAGACCTGGACGCAGGACTCCAAGTGGGGCCTCACAATGGCAGAGCAGAGGGGGACAATCACCTCCCTCACCTTGCTGGACGCTCCTCTGGTGATGCAGCCCAGGCTGCAGTTGGCTTTCTGGGCTGCAAAACTTTAATCTTTAAACTTTTAACTTTATCCTTTAAGTTGCCCCACTGATTTTTATAGCTCATATATCTCACTGCTCTTTTTGGTCTTGGAGATTCAGATTTTGGGGATCTTACTATGGTGACACTATAATGACACTATAAATTAAATAAATTATACTATAAATTTGATTATTAGACTATATATTCCCAGGACTACTTTCTCACACTAAGGCCAATTGCCATGTAATTTTTCTAGATACATTTTATTAAATCCTTAAGTAAGGTGGATACATGAAAACTGCCATTAGAAATTAGCCCTGATCTGAGATAACCCTTGGACTATGCCCAGGATTTGTTCAGGACATTGCTTGCAAGTCCTGGCCAAGTCAATGCTTGGAATGGTTGTTCCTGGATGCTTTCCAGTGCTGGGGAGTCTTCCAACTACCAGCTTAGGCAGGGTCTATCCCCCACGCTGTCCAATTCATACAGGAGCTAGATGCAAACAGCTCTTGGTACACTCACTGCCTTTGACAAAGTTAATGATTGCCTTTTGGTCAAAGACTCAGCTGGGAATCTTTCTTTTTTTTTCAGAAGATTAGAACAACAGGGCCAATTTCTTAATGAGACTGAGTTCATGCTGGACACACATGCAAACCAACTTTGTGTTTCCTTCAGTACGCAGCAGTGGCCAGAGTTGAAATGCTCATTCACATGCCAAAGGGGTGATGGGGTTGTACTAGACTGCAGTAGTTTGTAAAACCTTTCATGATATCTTGCCTCTTGTGCAAAATTGCCAGAGTGAAGCATAGGTTGGTTGTAATCTGTCATAACATAGCCATGAGGCATAAAGCATACATTGGCTCGCTACAGGGAAGGGAAAAGGAAAGCTTAATAAAGACAGTACCAATACACTCAGCAGATGGTATTGTTAAATTGATCTGGTTAAATAGATGCTAAGCAAACTCCTTATTTGTTTCCTGTTTTCTCCTGGTAAGGGATAGCATATTTTAGCCTATTCAGGAACGGAGCTTAGGAAAAGCTGGCAGGTCACTCAGGACATCATTCTCTAAGTAGAACAAAGAGCCATCGTGATACTCAAGGAAACAAGCAAACATACCAGGAGACCAGCTTGTAAGAAAAAAGGGTACAAGGAAAAAAGAAACAACAAAGCAATGGGTGAGAGCTGAAGGAAGAGATTAAATGAAAAAACTCAAACATACATGCTCATGAGCATGTATTACCTGGACAAGCTTGAGATTTGGGCCCACGTGAACCTCATGAGGTTCAACAAGTCAAAGTGCAAGGTGCTGCACCTGGGTTGGGGCAATCCCAGACATGAGGTCAGACTGGGAAAAGAGCTTATTGGAGCAGCCCTGCAGAGAAGGACTTGGGGGTTCTGGTGGACAAAAAGCTCGACATGAGTCAGCAGTGCACACTTGCAGCCCAGAAGGCCATCTGCATCCTGGGCTGCAGCAAAAGAGGAGTGACCAGCAGGGCGAGGGTGGTGATTGTGCCCCTCTACTCTTCTCTTCTGAGGCCCCACCTGGAGTACTGCATCCAGGTCTGGGGCCCTCAGCACAAGAAGGATGTGGGGCTGTTAGAGTGGGTCCAGAGGAGGGCCACAAAGATGATCAGAGGGCTGGAGCACCTCTCCTGTGAAGAAAGGCTGAGAGAGCTGGGGATGTTCAGCCTACAGAAGAGAAGGCTCCAGGGTGACCTCACTGCAACGTTTCAGTACTTAAAGGGGACTTATAAAAAAGATGGAGCTCAATCAGATAATGACAGGACAAGGGGGAATGGTTTTAAACTAAAAGAGGGGAGATTTAGATTAGAGATTAGGAGGAAATTCTTCACTCAGAGAGTGGTGAGGCACTGGCACAGGTTGCCCAGAGAGGTTGTGTATGCCCCATCCCTGGAGGTGTTCAAGACCAGGCTGGATGGGGCCCTGAGCAACCTGATCTAGTGGGTGGCATCCCTGCCTATGGCAGGGGGGTTGGAACTGGATGATCTTTGAAGTCGCTTCCAACCCAAGCCATTCTATGATTCTATGAGACCCAAAGAACTTTTCTCAAGGGTGCTGAGACCTGCCAAACCCATTATCTCTTCCAAAGGTTGTGGAGACCTGAGAGGTCATTGATGACTGAAGAAAGGCAAGTGTTGCCTCTGTCTTCAAAAAAAGATCAGAAGGTTGTCTCACAGAACTGCAGGCCTGTCAGCATGGGAAAGTCATGGAGTAAGTCCTTGTGGAGCACATTTCTGGGCATATTAAAGAGAACGTCACTGGGAGTAGTCAGGATGGTTTTACCAAGAATAAATGTCTGTGACAACTGGAGTACCAGTTCTATCCTGGAACCCGTCCTGTTTGACAGCTTTATCAATGACCTCAAGGAGGTCTCATCGTGTTTGTAGATGACACCAGATTGGGGTGACCAATTCATTTGCTCAAGATGAGATTTGCTCAAGATGTTGCTGCCATCCACAAGGACCCACACAGGCTGAAGGAATGTTAAAAGCCAAACAAACCTGAATTTATCCATTACTCAATCGAATTTAAGTTGTCCAGAAGAGGAAAAGGTAATATAAATATTTATTTTTTTAGAGTAGCTTTTTCAGAATAAACATTGTGGGGAAAAAGTTGCTGTGCATTTCCTAAAACTCTATGCATTACACTGGCCCTTGTTAGCTTGTTACAAAACAACTTCATACCACATTGGGCAACTTCTTGAATGATATGGAAACAATTGTTCCATCTACTCCTTACTTATGAAAGATTGGTAACATTTCCAACCTTTCATTAGCCTGGTGTTTTTTTTGTTGTTGTTGTTCTTTTTTTTTTTTTTTCTTCCTCAGGGCTTCACCTAACACTGGAAAGCTAATGCTAAACCAATCTATTAGTAGTAGTAGATTTTTCAGACCATGCAAACTGAATTTCTCTCTCTTTCATTTATGATAAACAATTCATGAATTGGCTAGCTACACCTGCATCAACGCTGTGGAACACAACCTGTGAGAGGTTTCAGCAGAACACCCTACACCTGTGAACCGAGAGCTCTGGTGATGGAAGGGACTCTCTTCACCACTAGCTACAGGCCTCCAGCTAGACTCTGCACCACTGAGCACAACCCTCTGAGCTCTGCCATCCAGCCAATTGCCAATCCACTTCACCATCCACTCATCTATCCCACACTTCCTTGCCTGTGAGGTTGTTATGGGAGACAGTGTCAAAAGCCTTGCTGAAGTCAAGGTAGACCACATTCATCTCTCTCCCTTTATCTACCCAGCTAGTCATCCAATCATAGTAGGCTATCAGATCGGTTAAACATGACTTCCCCTTGGTGAATCCATGCTGACTACTCCTGATCACCTTCTTATCCTCCATATGCTTGGAGATGACCTCCAGGATGAGCTGTTCCATCACCTTTTACAGGGATGGAGGTGAGGCTGACTGGCCTGTAGTTGCCTGGGTCCTCCTTCTCACCCTTTTTGAAGACTGGCATGACACTAGTTTTCTTCCAGTCCTCAAGCACCCCTCCTGTTCTCCACGATCTTTCAAAGATAATGGAGGCCAAGGGAAAGTCCTCATTTCTCCAGACTTCCTCTCATGTCTCCAGGGTCTGAGATTCTGGAGAGCTGGTCTTAGCAGTAAAGACTGAAGCAAAAAAAGCATTCAGCAACTCTGTCTTCTTCGTATCCTTTGTCACCAGGGCACCTGCCCCATTCAGCAGCAGGACAACATTTTCCCCAGTCTTCCTTTTTCTGCTGATGTATTTGAAGAAGCCCTTCTCCTCTTGGGAGGACTGAATAAGTCTCTGCCTGTGCCTCACTACTCCTAGGGGAGTCTCAGTTTCTGATGCTGACAACACTGAACTAGAACAAAGCACAGAATAATACATACACAAAACCAAATCTTTGCTGGCTTATCATAAACACCAGGATATGGAGTGTCTCAGTTCACAAGCTGTTGAGCTGATAGCTCCCAGGAGAGGGTGGGGACTGTTGAGGGGGGGCACAAAAGAGATGTCCTGAAGGAAGCTGGTCTCCAACAGCGTCACAGTCCTGGGCTTGGCTATGCAGATATATCAGTGCACAAAGAGGGTCACTTGCCCCCAGGAGGGAACCAGGACCTGAGGAGAGCCATGGGGCCAGCAGGCCATGCCCCCCCCTGAGCAGGGCCCACCCCACAGCAGCCGTTGAGGGAGCAGGGGCAGACACAACCCAAGCAGAGGGGAAGGTTGGCCAAGCCAGTCGGTGCACACAGAGCCCTGGTGAATTAATCCAGACTAGAGTTTAAAACAGATTAGTCAAAACTAATTCAGCTACTCTCTGAACAGCCTTAAAGTACTAGTCAGATGAGACTGTTAGACAACCCTCAAGTTACCCAGAACCTGACCAAAAATGCCACCACAACAAGAAGTAAATTCCTTGATAGAAATTAATTGCCTTTTGGGTGAAATAAATAAATAAATAAACAATTAAATAATAAATAAAAGTGGGTGTAAAATGGTTCAAGGTTGTCTCTGAACACTTAATTGATCATTTATTTATCTATTTCCTTCACCTGGAATGACTTGTCTTGTTACTCTCATAGGGCCCATCATTTAGACAATCTTCAACCCTTTTCAATCCTTGTTCCCCTTCTCCTGCTCCCAAGTGAAAACCATCTTCTGAGAGCAGACTCAGGTGCAAATCCTTCCCTGCACCTATCACAAGGCTGGAGGAATGTTCTCAACCACCAACAGTGAGCAATACTTGCTTGAATTGTGTCCTGAACATTGTTGAACTATTTTAATTCCCACTAACAGAATAAACCCAAAACAGAAAGGGTATGAGAAATGTCTGAGAACTCTCTATTGGTGGATCTGATCACATGCACAAGCCAACTACTAATAATAATAAGGAGAGAGATTTTGGTTCAAGGAAAGCAGGGTTAAGAACTGCCCTTCCTCTAGCAGACTAAGGATCCTGTCCCATTCCTAAGAAGCCAGGGAGTTCTCTTTCCTGTTATTGTGCCTGTGCTAGAGGTGGAAGGTACAGGGTAATTCAAATCAGTTGAGAACAACAAGAAATAAAAAGAACCATCTGCATGAAGAACAACTAGCTTCTTCTATGTATATCACATACCACATAAAACCAACTGTGAAGTAGCTAATTCTCAGCATCACCCAGAGCCACATCTAACGTTGCTGAAAGTTAAAGCAAATATTTTGGGTTAGATTCTCACATTTATATGACTGCAAAGTCTTTTACAAACTTGACATTACTCTATTCAAAATATCCAGTATACTTTGGATATTTTCTTTAAATTTGAAAATTCAGGAACTTTTGCATGGTATCATAGCCTAAGATGAACCAAACCAAACCAAACGTCATACATTTCAGAAATGAGGGTCTTGCATTTTCAATGCCACTTCTTTGCCTACAAATATGCAAGACAGAATTTTCTTGGCTGCTTCCAGATGCATGCCTAAGGATTGATCTTACCCAAGGGAGAACCTGGCCATAAATAATGTATACAGCCAGCCAGGTCCTGATAAAATTAAATAACCTTGTTGTAAGCACTTTAAGAATGGACTAGTTCCACAAAACTGCAGTTTTTGTAACAGAACTGCAGTAATGTATTTCCAGAACATATTATTTATGAAACTGTTCTTATTTATAGGAGGGGTATTTTTGTGAGCATGTTCACAACTATTGTGTATTTTAGTTTGCACACTGTGACTATGAATATTTAGCTTATCCAACATAGCAGGAAGGAAGAGTTAGTTGCGTGATCAGTTCGTGTGAAATCATTAGCATCTGCAAATTAGGAAATTTAAGGAAGTTCAAACACAGTAGGGGAAATGATAATCTGAGTAACTTTCTGACTTGCAGCATTTGCAATTGAACATTTGCTTACAGTAAGAAAAGTGACAGAGCCAAACACTTGCAGGTTTAAGGGTCTTTGCAGCTCCGATCCATAATCAAACACGATAAAGGAGGAGGGTTTTTTCAAGAGGAGGTACGTGACTCTATTCTTTATGTTTTTGTGGTTTTTTGTTTTTTTTTTTTGTTGTTTGATTTTTGCCACAAAATAAATAAATAAATTGTGCAGAATCTAAATGTTTGTCAAGGATTAAATTAGGTTGACTTATAGTACAACATCTACAAAATCTGTATTAGTTTACTGCTTAAGAAAACCTCGGCAGAATGTTTGTGATGCATAAGCCTATTTGATTAAAAATGTAAATTTATATATATATAAAACTTCTAGAGCTTTCTGCAAGATTCAGGGAAAACTATGAAATGTCTATGATGTCTGTAGCTCTTTATTAAAAGGGCAAACTAAAATGAAAAACAAAAGGTAATAATTTAGTGGTGATTAAAACTTACATTACAGTGATATGTGATTGTATAAGAGTGCAGTAGTATCTCTGTAGAGCTTAGTACTATTTAACAGACATTAAAAACTAATTTTTCACACTTTAGCCCTTTTAATCCATTTTTTTAAAAAACAAACAAACAAAAAAAGCAGACTCGAGGAGGTTATCAAGAAATATTTCAGCATGGAAGCTGTCTCTGCACAGGTGAGTATTTCAATACGTATGCATGGAACTCATCTTGTTCATAAGAAACTTTAATTGGAAGAAATTACTGTTGCTTAAAGAAATCAATCATTTCTTGGACAATCCTAGTTATCTTGAACAGTTTATTTTGCTTGCAGACTGATTGTGAAAGGGATGTGGAGGCAGCTCTGGTGTTGCTTCACTATTTGTCTGTGGCAAGGAGAATTACAGAACCTACAGTCAGCCCTGGGGCCCCCAGCACAAGAAGAAAATTGGAGCAGGTCCAGAGGAGGGCCACAAAGATGCTCAGAGGGCTGGAGCACCTCTCCTTTGAAGACAGGCTGAGAGAGCTGGGGCTGTTCATCCTGGAGAAGAGAAGGCTCTGGGGAGACCTTATAGTGGTGTTCCAGTACCTACTCTTTGTCAGGGATTGTACTGACAGGACAAGGGTTAAAGATTTTAAGCTAAAAGAGGGAAGATTTAGATTCGATATAAGGAAGAAATTCTTTATTCAGAGAGTGGTGAAGCACAAGAACAGGTTGCCCAGAGAAGCTGTGGATTCCCCCTGGAAGTGTTGAAGGTCAGATTAGATGGGGCTTTGAGCAACCTGGTCTGGTGGGAGGTGTCCCTGCCCACGGCAGCAGGACTGAACTAGATGATCTTTAAGGTCCCTTCCAATCCAAACCATTCTACGATTCTATGATTTGACGTTTGTTATCTGGCATTTATTTTGCAATAACTAAAATAAATGTTCATTTCTATACCCTTTCTATTATTTATTCTAACTAGAAATATGTAGGTTTCTGTTTCTTTGGGGGGAAAAAAAAAAAAAAAAGTGAATCCTAAAATAAAGAATATGGGATAGTCAATGCAGGAAGGCACCTCTGGAAACTGTCCAGTCCCACCCCCTGCTCAGAGCAGAGTAAGCTGCAGCAGGTTGCTCAGAGCTGTGTCCAGTCAGCTTTTGAATATCTCCAAGACTGAGGACTCAACAACTTCTCTGAGTAGCTGTGCCAGTGTCTGCCCACCCTGAAAGTAAAAAGTGTATTCTTGTGTTTTAGTGGAATGTCCCGTATTTCAGTTTGTGCCCATTGCCTCTTGTCAAGTCACTAGACACCACTGAGCAGAGTCTGGCTCCCTCTTCCTTATTCCTCCCAGTTGATAAGATCCTCAAGATGAAGATGAGCCTTCATCTTCCCAGAATGAAGTCCCAGGTATCTTCACCTCTCCTTTTATGAAAGGTGCTCCACTCCCTTAACCATATGCATGGTCCTTTGCTGGACTTACTGAGTCCATGTCTCTCTTGTACCAGGAAGCCCGAACTGGCCACAGTACTCCAGGTTGGGCCTCACCTGTAGTAGAGGGGAAGGATCACCTTCCTTGTTGTGCTGGCATCATTACTACTGAGGCAGCTTGGGGTGCCATTGACTGCCTTTGCTATAAGGGCACATTGCTGGTTCATGGTCAGTTTCTTGTCCACCAGGACTCCAAGGGCCCTCTCTGCAAAGCTGCTTTCCAGCAAATCATCCTCAGCCTGTGCAAGAACCCCAAGAGCTCATTTTCCTTTAATGAAATTCATTAAATGCTTGTCACTCCATTTAGCTGGCCTGTCTAGGACCCTCTGAAGCAAAACAGAATAGTGCTATATCACTTCTCCCACTTTTGTACCATCTCAAAAAAAAAAAAATACTGATCTAGAGACTGAATCGATTCTGGAAAAGCTTCATTGAAGTAGGTAAATATTTCATTGCCTTGTATGCATTGCCCAATTTTTATCCCTATTTCTATGCCTCCTGGTACACTTAGCATGTGTATGGTGCTCCCCATATATCCACAATGTATAAGCATTACTTTGTTGTATGTATAAGCATCGATTTATGTTCACATCACCCAGAGAGTAAAATTCAAATTTTCATCTCTGGAAGGGTGTCACAGGCAGGAGAAATTTTCCCAGAGCCACTCAAGAAAACAAAGCCACTGGTAGAGCTAGGAATTAGAACCAAGGAACCTTGGACTCAGGTAGCATTTTCGGGTAGCATCTTGCACTCACACCCTGAAAGAAAAGACAACAGTCTGTACAGACTAATAGGGTAAGAAATTAAAGTGTTTAAGTCAGTCTTTAATTGATGCTTTGTGTAAAAAACTGCTATAGATATGCCACAACTTTTAAAGGTGACCTTATTTTCCTTCTGGCACATCAATAGTGAGATCATTCCAAAGCATATTGAGTTTGCCCATGCCTAGCTACAAAAGACTGAATATGCTCAAGCTCACTAGCATACAATGAAAGAATCCTCCTTACCAGGGATATGATCACTATTTCTGAGTAAGACAAATCATACATCTGGTAATGTTAGATAATAAGCTTAGCAGTAATTTAAATGTGTTCCTTGGTAAGATTTTGCTAGTAAAAAATTAACCATATAGTCTATGTCCATACATCTAAATAAAAGAAAGCTAGGGCTTTTCATAGCTCCAGGGTCACGTAGCACTGGCCAGCTCACATCCACATAGCTTAGGTGGATAGATTAGGTTTATAGCAAATCTGCCTTGGAGAGAACTAGGGAGTGAGCTAAGAACTGAGGAGAGTGGAAACCAGGTTCTTGAGTTCCCTCTGCATCCCTCCCCCATGCAGTAGCATAGCCACATGCTGAAAGGCAAAGGCACCAGTAAGGCTGGTCAGGAGGAAAAAAAAAGGAAAAAAAATCAAAACAGAAACAAGCATAGAGTTAAGAATGAGAGAAACACTACTTACACAAGTATGTTCTTGTTTCTGTTAGTTTGATCCTCCAAATAACACTTCCAAGCAGTCTGAGATAACTACACCTTTCTTCTGACACCCTGAGGTCTGTTGAGAGCAGAGAGAGTTTAACCATACCTGTTTGCAAAAGACCAGTCTGGGAGAAGGTGCAGGTCCTGAGGGTACAAAGCTCCAGCAGATGTGGTGCTGGAGCCATTTGCTTGGCTGCCAGGCAGAAGGTATGGAAGAGTAAGGCAACTGAATTAAGTCTCCCTGCAGCTCCTCTATCCGTCACCCTGCCTGCAACCCAGAGAAAATCCAGGAGACCTGGGTATGTGTTGGTGCTTTCAGTCCTGGTGGGGCAATGGAGAGAACACAGCAGTAACCCAACTCAAATCTTTTCTTCTGTAATTTATTTTAAAAGTCAGTCAACAGTGAAACACAAATCCATTGGGAAACAAATTCCTTCAGTGCTCTGGTCAATGGAAAGGGCCATTTCTTATGAGGGGAGTAAACACAGCTCCCGCTACCCTCACTACAAGCCCAGTGACATGTCCAAGAGCCTGGAGACAACAGTGCCAGCAAGCACTCCTCTAAGCAGGAAGGGCTGCAGATGACTCCTTTGGCAGTGATCAGATGAGCATTTCCATGAGAAAACATGGAGAGCATTTACAGTATGGGCCTGCTGTCATTCCTAAGAATTTGAAAGCCCAAGAGTCACAAGAGCAGACAGAAGGAGATGACAAGAAGAATGAAGCAAAGACAATAAAGGAAAGGAGAGCAGAGAGTTGAGAGAGAATAAGGAAGCAAACACCTAAAACTGAGGGTAGGATGAGGAAAAGAACAATGAAAGGTTAAGAGTCACTAAACAGAAGGCACAAAACAAAGAAAAATACGGCTATATGAAAAGAATAACAGGAGGTCTTGAGGTTCCTGTGTGCAGTTCTGAGGAGATCACTGAGAGCATGGGAGAGTGGAATACGTGTTGAGACCCTTATCTCACAGAGCATTTCAGTGCCGGTCCTCCGTACAGTTTGTACTTAAGATTCTTCAGTATCACTTCCCAGCAGCTGTGGCCACATCCTCACTGTAGCAGGATGATTTGCAAAGAAAAGATTGATGTTGCAGAGATAAGCAGAAAAGCATCAGGCTACAGTGAAGAGTCTCTCTGTCCTGGCTCAATTTCTGGAGACTGTAATGGACAGGCCATGCCAAGCCATTTCCTTGTCTTCTTCTGAAATGACCATAAAAATTAATGTAGAAAGACAGACAATTAACAAACTATTAGCATGCTTCTTCTCCTGAGTTCATAAGAATTTACCTAACAGTCTTAGAATTAGCCTTAGAAATGCCTGCAATCAAGAAAATGGCTACTAGAAAATTACACTACTAGGAAATACTAAAGCAAAAAATGCCATGAATTGCCATTGCTTCTTAGCAAGGAACATAGAAAAGAACAGAAAAACAACTGCTGGTCATAGTGAAAGGAAGTAGTGCTGGTGCTTTCCCAGTAAGGGAAAGGAAGGGAAGGAAAGGGGAAGAAAAAGAAAAAAAGAAAGAAAAAGAAAAAGAAAAAGAAAAAGACGAAGAAGAAGAAAAAGAAAAAACAAGAAAAAGAAAAAGAAAAAGAAAAAGAAAAAGAAAAAGAAAAAGAAAAAGAAAAAGAAAAAGAAAAAGAAAAAGAAAAAAAAAAATAAAAAAAGAAAAAAAGAAAAAGAAAAAGAAGAAAAAGAAAAAGAAAAAGAAAAAGAAAAAGAAAAAGAAAAAAAAAGAAAACAAGAAAAAGAAAAAAAGAAAAAGAAAAAGAAAAAGAAAAAGAAAAAGAAAAAGAAAAAGAAAAAGAAAAAGAAAAAGAAAAAGAAAAAGAAAAAGAAAAAGAAAAGAAAAAGAAAAAGAAAAAGAAAAAGAAAAAGAAAAAGAAAAAGAAAAAGAAAAGAAAAAGAAAAAGAAAAAGAAAAAGAAAAAGAAAAAGAAAAGAAAAGAAAAAGAAAAAGAAAAGAAAAAGAAAAGAAAAAGAAAAAGAAAAAGAAAAAGAAAAGAAAAAGAAAAAGAAAAAGAAAAAGAAAAAGAAAAAGAAAAAGAAAAAGAAAAAGAAAAAGAAAAAGAAAAAGAAAAAGAAAAAGAAAAAGAAAAAGAAAAAGAAAAAGAAAAAGAAAAAGAAAAAGAAAAAGAAAAAGAAAAAGAAAAAGAAAAAGAAAAAGAAAAAGAAAAAGAAAAAGAAAAAGAAAAAGAAAAAGAAAAAGAAAAAGAAAAAGAAAAGAAAAAGAAAAGAAAAAGAAAAAGAAAAAGAAAAAGAAAAAGAAAAAGAAAAGAAAAAGAAAAAGAAAAAGAAAAAGAAAAAGAAAAAGAAAAAGAAAAAGAAAAGAAAAAGAAAGAAAAAGAAAAAGAAAAAGAAAAAGAAAAGAAAAAGAAAAAGAAAAAGAAAAAGAAAAAGAAAAAGAAAAAGAAAAAGAAAAAGAAAAAGAAAAAGAAAAAGAAAAGAAAAAGAAAAAGAAAAAGAAAAAGAAAAAGAAAAGAAAAAGAAAAAGAAAAAGAAAAAGAAAAAGAAAAAGAAAAAGAAAAAGAAAAGAAAAAGAAAAAGAAAAAGAAAAAGAAAAAGAAAAAGAAAAAGAAAAAGAAAAAGAAAAAGAAAAAGAAAAAGAAAAGAAAAGAAAAAGAAAAAGAAAAAGAAAAGAAAAAGAAAGAAAAAGAAAAAGAAAAAGAAAGAAAAGAAAAAGAAAAAGAAAAAGAAAAGAAAAAGAAAAAGAAAAAGAAAAAGAAAAAGAAAAAGAAAAAGAAAAAGAAAGAAAAAGAAAGAAAAAGAGAAAAAGAAAAAGAAGAAAAAGAAAAAGAAGAAAAAGAAAGAAAAGAAAAAGAAAAAGAAAAAGAAAAAGAAAAAGAAAAAGAAAAAGAAAAAGAAAAAGAAAAAGAAAAAGAAAAAGAAAAAGAAAAAGAAAAAGAAAAAGAAAAAGAAAAAGAAATTTCTTGATTCCCATCAGTGACCCTGAGCTAGAGGACTACTCATGAAAGCAAAGCCATGAAGTACCTTGATAAAGCAGGCAGCAGTGCAGATCTCTCCTATATTCACACAGCCTGATTGGGAAGGTCTACCCTTCCACTTACGGTCTGTACAATGCTCTACCAAAGGTAATATTCACACACTTTGTAAGAGACAGAAAAAAAGAAAAAAAAAGAAAAAAAAAGGTAGGCGAAAAAGAGACCTGGCTAGATATAAAATTTGATTGCTGCTTTTTCTTTACGAAAAGATTTCCAAATTAAAGAAGCTCAGCAGAAGGGAACAGAAAACCAGATATGCAAAATAAATAAATAAATATTAGAAAAACATCAACAAGGTTAATAAGACCTCCATATAATCAAAGGATTTAAAACAAGAGCTGAGAAATTATTTATGTGTACCAGAAGCAGTGAATAGAATTCAGACAGATCTCCAATGCTTGTAATGGGAGCTTAAACAATTCACACATGTTAAGACCTTGTGAAATTACTATACTGTAGAAATAGAATATAAAATACATAGATAAGAAAATCTAATTAAAGCATAAACACATTCTCAAACCGGGAGTCACGTATCTCTCTCATCTATGAGCATTTGGTCTGTATATCCATAAAAAATTGGATAAAAGTCAAGGAAATAATTTAATATATTTAGATTATAAAAAGACTGCTGTAATGATCATACCCCAAAAAACATTAAACTCAGAAACATATCCTTCTGCTAATTTTGAATTGGGTATCATCAAAGACCTAGGCACGTTTACCACTTTTCCCAGCTTCTCAGGTGTATTTTATAGCCCTAATTCAATTGTGCATCAGTGAAGTTTAAAATTATCATGGAGATGGTTCTATGAGATATCTTCATATTTTGATTACAAAGCAGATATCCTAGAGGTTCGGCTGAGTCCAGAGTAAGATTCAACATGTTCAGGACCCAAAACAAATGAGCATAGAAAGTGCAGAAAAAAAGTATCATATTTAATGGTGATAGGGATGCAGGAAACTACACCTAACAATTGTGATTCTTTATTATACTCAGTCTTCCATGAAAACAGGTGAAAAGTGAGGGACCATAGTAAATAACAACAACAACAAATAAATAAATAAATAAAACTCATTCAGGTTGATCAGGAACTGACAGAAATGTCAGCTTTATGATGAATGCTTCTATTTGAGACATTCAGGAAAATGGAAAAGCAGATCTGTGGTCAGGGGGAAAAAAGTGAAAAAAGATTATAGTAAATAGCAAAAAAACAAAAATCAAGAACCCACAAAAACAAAAACGGGAAAACCCTTTGCTTCTAAAAAAAATAACAACAAATATAAAAAGTGATTCAGGGAAATGCTCCAAGCATTATTAATGCTTTCCTACATGAAATCTTGAAATCAGCCTGAAAAGCTTTTCAAGCAAGACTGTAGATTTGCCACAGTCAAAAATAAATAAATAAATAAAGTAAGCAGGTCAGTATTTCATTCCTTCCAAAACCTGACAGAGCCTTTCTCCTCCTGCTTTACTTAGGTAGTTCATATCTCATGGGTGTTTTCCATGCACACCTCAGATACAAACAGGAGGAGGCAGATGCTTTGAACTTGCCTTGGTGGTGATGCTGGCTTTAACAGAGCACTCACAGAGAAGTGAGTCAATCGTCCATAGCCTGACACAGCCAAAAACCGATTTGTCCACTTTCCAAAAGGTGCCTTCAGCAAAGAGCTGAAAGCCAGTGTAGATGTTCTCTTTGCAGCAGAAGCAGGAGTGCTGCATAGGAAAATTGGCAGGGTCATTCACAGGATCAGGAAGCAAGAGTGCACAACTTTTTGATGGTATGGTTAGGACAGATATTGGGAGAACAGCAAGCTGAAGTCATGGTCTCTGCACTGAAAACTGAGTGGATGTGTCATAACTAGAGTTTGTGGTGTCTGCATCTCAAATTGCTGTGCTATAATAGCTGATAGTGAGTCTATTCAGTTCTTTCAAAGAATAGGTGCCTACCAGAAGTCCTGAAGCACAACTTCTGCTTGTTTTTTCTAAAGAATATGTTCTAGGGGTAAATTAAACAACTTATTTCACTCTTCCCATGAAGAAAATGAAGCTTTGCAGAAAAAAAGTGCTCTTTGTTATCACTCTTTTATTAATTATTATTTTGTTTTTCTTTTCCCTGAAGGCTTTGTTATCTCTTTCCAGAGAAGGAAAGATGTTTGATACTCTTGGACTCATTTGCATGATTTGGTGGTGTATGACACTATTTCATCCCTTGCATGCTGACCTCCAGTGTACGGAGCGTAAGTATGATTTTGCAGACAAAATCTGAGAAACAGTGTTTACTTCCTCATTTATTAGAGATATTTATAATTAAGCTGGCAATAGTCATCTTAGGCCTGACAGATACTATCCTCTCTACTCAATAATAACAGCATGTCCTTACTGAAACCTGTTCTTTAACCCTTTCAGCAGAGACACAAGAATCACCTATCACAAGCTTGACATGGAATCAGGGAAGAATGGAGCTGTCCTGGGAGAGCAGCAAGAATTTCCCTAGTTATATTTGTACGATGACAAGGGGTGGTGAACATAGAAGTATTCAGGTACACTTGCTATTCGTTGAGACAAAAAAATTGCACCTTTTACTTTACCTCTTATAGACTACATTTACCTTTAAAAAATGGATCAGTTGGAGGTAAAATCTGATAAGTGACTGTTTGCAGTCTACGGCTTGATCTGTCAAGAGCTATGGAAAGCCACCACTGACACCAGGGCATATTCATTGGGAGAAAAGCACCTTGTGCACACTATAGAACCAAAGTTCTGTCACCAAAGTGGATAGGAGATGATAGCCTGAACTGCAGCTACTATGAAGTATGAGAAGGAATGTAGATGCTGAAAAAAGGGATTGAGAGACTAAGTGAGGTGCCTAGATAATTTAGAGAGAAAAAGATTCTTCAGATGAAAAGTGAATTCCCTGAATACTATATTGATGTTCAACATCTCAAGGTCTTCACCTGTTTCTCAGTAAACTGGATCTTGCCTCTAGGACATGTTGTTATAAGCTCACATTCTCCCAGCAGAAAAGGTGATTGGGTGGAGGGGGAGGAGGAGAGAGGGAGGGCTTATTTAGCACAGAAAAGGAGATGCTTAATTGGAAATATGTACTAGAATAACACCACAATATTATTGAAGATTATAAGCTTAATGCCATAGACACCTTTCTTAACCCCTGGCGAGACTAGCTGAGGACTTCTATTTAACCAGGATCCTGTGGTTAAATTCCATTTTGGTTTCCCAGTTTAGTCACAATCTTCTCTTATGGGGTAATATTAGCCTTCTCTAATAGTCACACACTAGTATAGAAAGCTTTTTGTGTACTTACGTGTTCAATGACAGCTTCACTCTACATTACCCTCAAGTGTTAAAAGAGGAGGTTAGCTCCTGAGACTGAAATATGCACAGATATATATACACACTAGATTTTAGCCATAGGACTTGTTGCTGACTATCACTTTCAGAGTCAGTGCCATCTAACACAGCAGAGGAAAAACAGACAAATAAGGTATCAACTTGTTACTTTTCAGGTGAAGAACAGAAAATGCAGGGTTTCAGTAGAAGTTAGTCTACCTTTGCACAGAGGGATAAACTTTACCATTGGAGTACCAGACATGAACATCTTAAAACATTGCCAATTTATCCCTGAAGGTAATGCTTATGATCTGGGTAAGGTTTTCTCCTTTTGCATTCTTTTAAAGGTAAACAGTGCCATAGAAAACAATTCCTTACATAGTAATTAACTAATCTTTAGTATTAAAAAAAAAGTTCGTTTCTTTGTTTCTTTTCAAATCTGTTAAAATTATTTGCTCTCTAATGACTGTTCTGCACTTCTGCAAGCGAGTTATTACTAAAAATGTATCAGTAATTGCATTATTATTTTTCTTGCTAGGGCTTCAAAATGCCACCATATTACAGTGTTTTTAGGACTGGATTCAAGTGACTGTTCTGGTTGTTATGAGTTTGAATCTTCATGCCTGCATCTTTATTAAATGTTTTTCTGCTGGGCTGTGTTGGGTTTGTCAGAAGCACGACCACAGTGCTAGCAAAAGGCACCGTCTAGAGATCAGTGAAACCCATAAAATGGGAGGAGGAGAGGAAAGGAAATGCTGGTGATAAGCAGATGGGGGCAAACTGAACGTAGTAATCTAATCTGGCCCTGGCTCACACACACGGTAGGGTTCCCGCAGCTGGCATGCACCCATTGTGCTAAGGCAGCTGTTCACAAACAGAAATATTCTGCATCTGTCCCATTAGTGAGTTAATCAAAGTGGGATTTAGGGAGATCCAAGATTTATAATTCCAAACCTGTAGTCTTTATGGCCCATTTTCCCCTTCCTTCTGAACTTGGTTTTCTCCATTAAAATCATGCAGTCACTGGTGCTTCTGCAGCTGTGTGTAGCTGGGATACTTCAGATCTGACAGAGAGGATGCAATTAGCAGCCTGCTCATATCTGAGCAGAGAAGGCACTGCCCTGTTCATCTTTTCCTGGGAACTCCACAGAGGAAACTTTCTCACGGTGCCGGTCAGAGTGAAGACAGGACTCTGCCTTTTAAGACCTCTTGCTCTTGGTGCTCTTCCCCAGCCAGACCTCACATCCACATGTGCAGGTTCCCCAAGGGAATCCCCACTGCTTCCTGAGGCGCCCTCAACATGGGGCACTGGAAGGGGTCGGAAGCAGAAGTGGAGGAAGGCCCCACCCCTTTGCTGAAGTTGGGGCACACCGCAGAAGCAAGCAGAGAATTGGCTGAAGGAGAAGGGAGAAGGAGGCCGAGCATGCCTGCACAGTGCAGCCATGAGGGAGCCTCCAAAGAAACGAGATCCGCACTTGAAAGTGCTCCACGAAAGGGACAAAGTTGCTCTCTCCAACGTCAGGGTGGACAGCTCTAGTGAGTGGGCAGTTTGATCAGGAGGCACCTCAGGAGAGGGTTCCCGAGTGTTGGTCACAGAATGAGAAATACTTCTCTCTGTAGCATCAAGGATGGTGTTAAAAGCCAATGTGCTTTGCTTTACCAATGTGAATGCTCTCCTCTCCCAAGTCTCACAGTTCAGAGGTAGGCAAAATACAGTGAGAGTCCAGTTTTCTCTCAACTGTCACTGCTAACCTAAGCAATAATTGATTGGAGATGCAGGTGTAACTAGCACATCCAAGCATGTGCCAAGACAGAACAGAACAGAACAGTTCAGTTGGAAGTGACCTTGAAAGATGATCAAGTCCAACTGCCTGACCACTTTGAAGCTAATCAAAAGTTAAAGCACATTACTGAGGGCATTGTCCAAATGCCTCTTGAACACTGACAGGCAGGGGCAGCAACCACCTCTCTAGGAAGCCTGTTCCAGGGTTTGACAACCCTCATGGTAAAGAGATTTCCCTAATCCCAGCCTGACCCCCCCAGCACAGCTCTGTGCCGTTTCCATGCGTCCTGTCACCGGTGCCCAGGGAGCAGAGACCGGCACCTCCCTCTGCGCTTCCCCTCCTCAGGATGCTGCAGAGAGCGCTGAGGTCGCCTCTTGGCCTCCTTTCTCCAGGCTGGGCAGCCCAGGTGTCCTCAGCCTCCTCACAGGACGTGCCTTCCAGCCCTTCTACCAGCTTTGCTGCCCTCCTCTGGATGTTTTCGTAGAATCATTAGGGTTGGAAAAGACCTCCAAGATCATCTGGTCCAACCATCCCCCTACCACCAATGTCACCCACTAAACCATGTCCCTAAGCACCACGTCCAACCTTTCCTTAAACACCCCCAGGGACGGTGACTCCACCACCTTCCTGGGCAACGTATTTCAATGCCTGACTGCTCTTTCTGAGAACAAATTTCTCCTAATTTCCAACCTGAACCTTCCCTGGCACAACTTGAGGCCATTCCCTCTAGTCCTATCGCTAGTTATCTGCGAGAAGAGGCCAACCCCCAGCTCCCCACACCTTCCTTTCAGGTAGTTGTAGAGAGCAATTAGGTCTCTTGAAACATATAATATAAATACTTGAATTTATAATATATATGTTAATATATATATTATAAAATATATAATATAAATACTTGGAATATAATAATATTTCAAGTTCCTTAACAGCCTTTATATATTGTGGAGCCGAGAGCTGCACACACTACTCAAGGTGAGGCCGCACCAACGCTAAATCCAGTAGGAGAACCACCACTTTTGACCAGCTGGCTATGCTGTGTTTAACGCACCCCAAAATGTGGTTTGCCATCTGACTGCAAGGGCACTCTGCTGGTTTGCGCTGAGCCTGCTGTCACCAGCACCCCCAGGGCCCTTTCTGCTGAGCTGCTCCTCAGCCATTCAGCTCCCAGTCTGTGCCTGTGTCTGGCATTACTCCATCCCTGGTGCAGCACCCAACATTTACCTTTGTTGAACTACATGCTGTTGCTGGTCACCCAATGCTCCAACCTATCTACATCCTTCTGCAAGGCCTCTCATCCCTCCAGAGAGATAACACTTCCCAGTTTAGCGTCACCAGCAAACTTGCTGAGGATGCATTCCACTCCTGCATCTAGATCATGGATATAAATGTTGAACAAAACCAGCCCTAGAACTGAGGGAACACCACTAATGACTGTCCACCAGCCAGATGTAGTCCCATTCACTGCAACCCTTTGAGCTCTGACATTGGGTCAGTTCATCAGCCAGTGCAGCATGAACCTGTTCAACTCACAGCTGGACAATTTATCCAGAAGGATGCCAAGAAGGATGATAGCAAAGGCCTCACTAAAATCTAGAAAGATTACATCCACTGCTATGTGGATACATCCCTCTATCTTGGAGCAGTCACACAGTTCTTCCTCCTAACAGAGATTGCTGTGTTTGCAGGTATGAATGGGTCAGCGATTGAAAACTTCTCCTGTGTGATTTATAATGTTTCTCTCATGAACTGCACTTGGCAGGCAGGCAGGAATGCTCCAGGAGATACCCAGTATTTTCTCTACTGGAAGAATTCAAGGTAAGTAAGCCTGCTTGAGTCTTGGGAAGCCTGAATTCTCACTCAACACATCACACTGCCCACCTTTTTCTGAAATACCTTGTCATATACAGTGATGAGAACGAGACAGAATGTGAGCTTTACATTAAAGGTGAAAATGGCATGCACACAGGATGCAGATTTCAAAATGTGATGATTGAAGACAAAACTGCTTATTTCCTGGTGAATGGGTCTAGCAAAGATTCCCAGATCCAGTTCTATGATGACTACATAAAACTGTATACAATTGGTAAGTACACAGACAACTTTATTTTATTATATTATTGCTGTATTAAAAAAAAAAAAAAGGAGGGGGGAATTTCTCTCTGAAGAGAAAGAAAGAAGAATAAAACATAAGTGCATAACTACTACAGGTTTCTACACAGTGGTACAAACTTGGTTCTTGAGAGCTGACAAGATATATTTCCAAAATTTACTAAACTGAACAGACATAGAGACTGCAATAGCAGCTTTGAGAACAGTGTGAACAAATCCATGGGATCCAAGTGATGAAATGCAATGGTTAATAACTTTCAAAGTTAGCTTTCTGGTGGGCTCATTTCACCGTCCCAATAATGCACATTTCTCTGAGAGCTGCAAGAGCAATATGTCCTAAAGCCAGAGGGAGGATTCAAATAGCATATTAAGACTGTATTAGTTAAATGTGGCTACCTACGTGTGAGCTAGGTGGTCAAGCTCCAATAAAGATTGGCGACAAGATTCGGTTCTCTAAAACATGCTTCTGGTTCCACTCAAGACACCTTCAGACATCCACAAGGCTTGCAGTTGTGCTTAGGACTTGTGAGAGACCAGGGTCTTTCTGGGTGTTCTGTGTGGTCTGAAATCCACAGCGCAGGATAGTTCAAACAACTGACTCTTGCCTGCAGTCAGTGCAGGCTGGAAAGCCAGAGCTGTTCAGCTGAGCACGCCTACTCCACAGGGGGCTTTGCAGGCACTGTGGGCACTACTGATGAGGTCTCTGCTGACTGTAGCAGTTAGGCACCCAGGTCACCCTTGGACAGCTGTATTGTAGGCACTCAGATTCAGATGACTTGATCTTCTACCTGAATACCACCACCTGGATAAAAATGACCATCTTTTTTCCTATAGAGACTTGCATTGTCAATGTGAAATTTAGGTGTAGAAGAAAATTGTGCACTGCAGACTGTATGACTGAATTACGCAAAATCCTTCATACACTTTTTTACATGAACTTCAGTTACTTCGATGTCCAACAGCTGCAGCACTAGATTCTCTAGTTTTGCTCTGTATTTTACTTCTGTTTACCAGGTAACTTTTGTTACCATCAGTAGCGCACAGCTGTATATAAGCTGCATCAGTTTTACATGCATTTTACTATGAAAGAGTTGTAGTTGATTACAGACCATGTCTACATTAATTGTTTCATTTCAATCCACTCCAGAAAGATTCACTCCTCCATTAAATGTCAGTGTCAACTGTACTAGCAATCCAGCAGGTTGCATAATTACATGGCAAAAACCCTATACAAGTTATTGGAAACGTGAAAGTTGCTTTGAGTATGAAATTAACATACAAAATAAGGTAAAAACAATTTCTTGGTTTGAATTTGGCACCATATCTAGCTACATGTATTTACATAGCATGCAATGTTCTCTTGCCTTTACTTATTAACTTCTGTCTCATAAGCTGTGTAGTGTCCTCCTGCTCTGGTCCTGCTGTTCTAACTTCCCACTGCTCGTGAACTTATTTCAAACTAATGAGATCGACATAGCAGAAAAACAGAGGAGAGAAGGTAACCGTTATGAGGGTTCTCTGTCCAAAGACTAGGAGAGCACCTGAGATGCTGTCCTCCATGAGCTCATCTCACAGATGACCGTATGATTGCAGCCCAGTGATCCAAAATGAGATTCCTTCCTTGGCACCAGCCTCCAGCCCAGGCCAGGGCCCCTCATGCTCAACCTGCTTCACAGGGTACCTCAGCTTCAGCCATCCTGATGGCATTTTGCAGATGCTGGAAAGCTCACAGCTGCCTCTCAATTTCAACACATGGGGCTGTTTTTCCCTGTCTCCTCCACCATCTCCCCCATGATGTCACACTCTTTGACAGTTTTCTCTCAGACACTGTCCTTCTTCTGGTTAAGACAACCCAATCCTCATCTTTCTGCACAATCCATCTCTTTCTTTCTGAACCTACTTTTTGAAATCAGAAGCTACTGAAAAAAGAATATATTCCTCCAGAAAAAAAAAAGATACCAGCGACTCAGGGGAAAGTTAATACAGGCCCAGGGCAGACATCCGCAAAGGATGCATTTACTTCTCAGTAAGTTATCCTCTACTCTCTGTGCAGTCAGATGTGGTATTTTTCACCTCCTAAGGTATATGACAAATTGTGTCCTTAAAATGCTTCTTTCTTTCCATTGGTTGTAAGAGGAACATAAGATGGCTAACTCTGATGTAAATATGTACATACCAAAAGCGAGCTGGGAATTATCTTACTGTATAGGCAGAGCACTACCAATTTACCATGGTAAGCACGAGAAAAACGCAGGGCAATACAGAGCATGCCAATTTACCACAGGTGAAGTATGTCTGGTATCCGTCAAGTACAACAGACAAGAGGCTGAGGCATCCGATCCTCCTCCACAGATCTCAGAAAAATTTCTTGAACCCACAAGTTCAAAAAGAAATAAGACTAAAACAATATTTAAAACTAATATCTCAACATTTATTTTAAAGAAACGTATGTTAGCTCTTCTTTTATCTGTAGCAGTAGGAATGGGTGGGATTCACTTTTCCATAACGCCAACTCTCCTTCTGACGTTACATGTTATAAACGTTTCCAGGAGCCCACCTTTTCAATGCTTTCTGGGATCCTTACTAAAACCACTGCTGGTGATATCGTTTCCTAATTTTTATGCTTATGTTTTTTTGTTTCTGTCTTAAATATTTCAAAATTTTCAGCCTCTTTGGTCATGGAAAATATTTGATTCTCGTTAAGTAAATTTTGACTGTATGGAATGCGTATTTGTCTAATAGAAAATACATTCATGAGTATTTGTCTAATAGAATTTGATTGGAAGGAGAAGAAATTTGCTGTTCACATCAATTTTGTGCCCTGTGTTATCAAGAAGACAGCTGAAAAGACAGCTTCCAGATCTGCTATGTTTAGAGGTTGTATATAAAGATCGCCAAAGATTTTAAACTTGATTACTTCATGGTCACTATGGCCAACAAGTCCACCAATTGCCACTTCACCCACAAGACCTCTGTTCACAAGCATCAGACCTAGGAGGGCACCCTTCCTAATCAGCTACCTTATAATACCTGTACCAAATTCATGTTTTCTTCCTTTTCTAAAATGAAAAGGAGGAAGCCAAAACTCTGAATGAAATGCCATATTCTGAGATGTTACTGGAGCAGAATCTCCATTTGGACTTTTCAGTTTAAAATTACTTATGATCTTTATAAGTGAGAAACAGAGAACAAAAGAGGGAAAAACATGATTACTTGACAAGAAAATCATAAAAATGAAGATTTGTCTTTGTTTTGCAGGATGAGCCTGAAAAAGATAAAAAAGATCCTCCTGTAATAGTAAGTATTCTTACCCTATACGTATTTGCACTTCTGCCTTCTTTAGCATGTAAATTACTATTATACAGAACATTAGTTATTTCTGGAACTATAGCTTTTGCATCAACATAAGAACTCAGTAAGATATTTTCCTGTGGTATCTTCAGATGCAAGTTTCTTAATACCTCTCTTAACAACTTTAAACTTCAAAACAAAAACACTCAGTGGTAGGATGAACTAATGTATCAGAGTTTAAAATTTGGAGAAAAGAACACTTAACCATGTATCTACAAAATCATACAATTTAGTTTTGTTTTTTTTACAAAACCCATATCAGGAAATTAAGCCCCAGATTTTATTAATATTTGCTTCTGGAATGAAATACACCATCTAAATGCTTTGATTTTAGGTAGATGAATATAAATACGAATTCAAAAATTATAATGTGAAAAAACAATACATTCTGAAAATCAGAGCACGTGGAAAAAACGTATGTATTGTAAGCAGAAGCTGGGGGGAATGGAGTGAACCAATAGAGTTTGGTAAGCCCATGGAATATTTTTCTTAATTTTTTTTTTTTTTTTTGGTATTACAACGTTTGCAAACCTTCCTCTCTCGAACTCATATATATGACTAAATCTTGATTCCTACCCAGTGACGTGGAAGGAACACAGTAGAAACTATTAATGCAGAGGAGATGCTCAAATACTGTGAAATGGAGGCTGATATCAGCCTGTGACCAGCTGTGATTGTGAAAGACAGCTATTAGTCAGATGCCAGGGTTATAGGAACTGGCTGAGATAGACCCAAACAGTCATCTGTCTGGAGCTCTGAGATTCCCTTTAAGTTCTTGAAGTTTTTATCACAATCATTCTCTTCCTTCTGAATCCTTTTCATCATTTCCTAAATGTTATTTTTTTAGTTCCACCACTACCTCTGCTTTTCATCCTGCGACTTGCTCCTACTCTGGATTTTTTTTTGTAATTGATCTCTACAGTTTATATGTTCAACTTGTTTTAAAATGTTTTAAGTAAGATGCCAAGTTGAAATCCTTTAGATTATTCAAGAAGTTAAGGTGAAATTGGAGTTAATTACTGACAGTCACAAAAGTAGATTTTGGGCATACTAGGATATTTCTCCCTTCGATTTTTCAGGTCAAGAAAAAGATTACTTCATTGTTGTGCTTTTACTTCTGATAGTACTTGGAACAATCTTAGTGACACTGCTCCTTTTTTTTCTTTGCAAAAGGTAAATCAATTTTATTAACATAGGTATTTCTGTGAAACACATTCTTCCTACCTCTATAAACTTGGAGAATCTGGTTATCGATATCATGAGGTGTTATTACCAGTATTGCTTGGGATGGCACTGTGGCACACAAAATCACAAGTGAAAAAGGGGGAAAGTGATAAAGTTAGTGACTGATGTGAGCAGACCCTGGAAAAAAAAAAGTCTTTGTTTTTAAGCATTTAACATCAACATTACTTTAAAATCGTTGACTTCACGTAGTGCAAGACAACAAGGAAGCAGTATAAATGAACGTGTCCTTTGATAAAATTTCTCACATAGTGGTGGAAGAAAGTTACACCAGGTGAGTTACTGAAAATTAGTTTAATAAATTATTTAGCGTAGCTTTAGTCACAAAGTAAGCTTAAGTTACCCAAGTGATCAGTGTAAGAAGTTACCCATCAGTCTACACTCACAATATTTTCCTTCTTCTCACTTAGCAATTTGTAGAGCAATAAATAACATCCTTAAGGTACAACACAATGCTTGTGTTATATTACCAGTATTTACCAGTATTTTCATTTATTCTCAATCCCTTTTTGTATCCAAAGGTATTGCAGTTTCAAAAGAATATTTCCTCCTATTCCACAACCAATAGACAAATTTAACACATCGCATGATGAAAATATCCAGGTATGCTTTCTCATTTATTTAGTCAAATTTGCATATATTTTTTTTATTTTTGCTTGTTTATTGCCTACAATGTTTCAACAGGCAACACCTTTTTCAATAAAGCTTTGAGAAGTGAGAAGTTTTCAAACCTTTACAAAGGCTCCTCAAAGCTATGGTTATTGAAACTCCTGTTTTGGTAACTGTATACCAACACATTGCCCTGAAGATGATAGGTATCATCTTTGGCTTTAATATAAGGTAGATAGCAATGCAACTTGGATGAGTTTCCTCATCCATAAGTTACAAAAGCCTGGTATCTCATTTCCTATCTGGCTACAGAACAGCAGCTCACGGTGTACCAAATTATAAATTGGTATTTGCTAGTAAAATAGCAAGCAGTCCTTAAATCTTGCAGACCCTCCATCTGGATGTTTATGCTAAACTTGAGGGACCTCAAAATCCCTGTACTTGTATTACTGGAATAACACAACACCCAGAACCCAGGTTATCTTTGTGGATGTGGTTTCATAAACTGTGGCATGGGCACTTCCACGCAGGCAGCAGCTGATCAGTAGTAATTGCCAAAGTTCAAGTTCACAGCTGCCAACCCTGTGAAGGTATTTTTTCCAGTCTCTTACCTGCTTAACACCTTCTAGACTCTTCTTTGCCTATTTTAGTCTCAAAAATTAGTTTCATCTCTTCTTCCCAAAGACGATCAATGGTAAAGATGCTTGAATGTTGTAAACCTTCAAAAAGGATAAAGCAAAAATGTGTTCTCAGGAGAACTTCCCCATTGAATACCAGGACTATCTATTCCTGGCATTTAGGTTTAATACATTTATGAACTCTTTTTAAACTTCCAGTGGTCCTTTGCTTCAACTTTCTGATGCCTGTATTTCCTCATTTTGTCCCTGCTTCCTCTAATGACCTTTTCACATCTTCTCATTGTTTGTCCTGCTTCTTGACACAGCTATCCCCTAGATCATTGAAAAAACTCATGGTTTATAACCCTAGACTCTGCACCGAGTTTGCACTTGCTTCCTTCACATTTATGTTTAAAGAGTGCTTGCTTTCCCATTTGATTTGGGTAAGATTCTACTCAGTTCAGACAATTTATGTTCCTGGGATCCTTCATTTTATTTTAGTGATCTTCCCTCACTTTGTCCTTTTATGTCTATCCCCTGCAACTACAAGCATTTCATACGCATCAGAACAGCAAAACCAATATGCCTTTGAAAGCAGGTGTGTCTAATATTTCTGAATGTTCTCTGCTCAACAACAGTATATCTGTAACTTATTGCAAGTTAAAGGCTAATGAACGTCTCTCTCCTAGACAGACGTGTTTCCATCCAGTCTAAGCTGTACTAAGGAAGTAACTATGGTTGAAGAGATGACCTAACTTTCTAAAAAGAAAGACTTGGATTCTTCACCACAAAATCATGCATCATGACAATCAACAAGCATTTAAGGTGTTCTTCACAGTACAGACTAGAAATAAACACCTATGAAATTTTCCCCCATTAAAAACAAAAAAAATAAAAATAAAAATAAAATGGAATAGGAAGCTTTCTAAAATACAGGCCTTAGATTTAGATTCCTGCTTTTTTGTATGTACATGTAAAATTCCAGATCTTTTTCTGTTAAATGTATTTTTCAAAATAAACACATTTTACCAAATAAGTGCTTCAATAAGGCAGAGAACAAATGCTTTTTTTTAAAAGTCATTTATTGTTTGCCTCTTATGTTCCCACACTGCATAATCACATTGAAAATTGCTGCTGCATGACTAAGGGAAGCAATATACTAGAAAAATGAACACCAAGTAGTACATGCTGAAGTGCACAGCATAGCTAATTGCAGTTCCACTTACAGAACAACCCACACTTACATTGATTTATTTTCCTATTTCCTCTGGTTAAAACCAAATTCTGTAGTGGGGGGGTATGAGATTTGTCATCCCCCTGTTCAAGAACTGCTCGAGTAATTGTCACGCTTGGTTCTTCCTCACAAAGCTAGGCCACCATGCACTCACAGCAAGGTTATGCAAGGTGCTTTATCTCTACCTTTCAAGCCACTGATGTAGAAAGTAAGCCTACGCAACCTATTTATACAGACAACCTTTTCCCCTGCCCCCCCCCCCAATCAATATAATTACAACTGAAACAGCAGCTTGATTGGCAAGGTCAACATCAAATGACCTGCTCACATCACAAGAGAGCTACCATTACTGAACAAGGTAAAAAAACCACCTGCAGTAGGTACATAAAGTTTGCCATTAACCTGTGTACAAAGTAGCTATGTAATGTACTTACATTCATACAAAGATGTTGAAAGCAGTGCTTGTGCCAAGGAACATCATGTTGGAGCCAAATAATCAGACAAAGCCATGTAGTAAATTTAAATACCTCATCTTGAGTAGCAACCTCAGAAGGCACAAAGAAAACCTCAGCTCAGTCAGCCTTCAATGACTCATACAATGATACCATTTCTTTCAGATACAGGGCTAGTTCTTAAGAAGATGACTGGAAGATGAACACCTTGCCTTCCTTTACTGGTCTCCCCACATCCTTGTAGATTACAGAGTTCAAAAGCAAGATTATATACACACATATGAAGATCACAGATTTAATTCCCCATACTGCCATTTGAGATAATGTACTACCTGTTTTTAGCCTTCAGACAATCCTTGAAAGTAGACATTATTCAGTGATTATTGAAGGCTGACCTACCTTTACCTCTATTTTAAAGCTACACAGGATCATGCATGTTCCCTGTCACATACCCTAACAACCGCACCTCTAAAACTGAGCTTCATTTCAGATTAAATCCATCTTCCACAGAGGTACTGACCGACCACTGCTAGAGATCAGGCCAAGCACACTCTTCAGTGGCACGATCAGCATTTCCAAATAGCAGCAACAATACAATAGATAGGTCACTCAAACGTTAAAGGCATTTCACTGGGTTCCTAGGTTTTTGCATGAATGTCATGTGTTGCTTTCTATATTAACTTAAAGAATATACATATTCCATTTTAAGTTGTTTCCATATTCCATTTTAAGTTGCTTCACCAAGGGCAAGAGCATCACTTTTTGACTGCCCTTGGAACTTTGGGTTCTTGTAGTGCTACAACAAAAAAAAACCTCATTTTACATCACATGAAAAGCTGCAAATCAATTTTTAAGAATCATGCAAAAAGCCACTTGCAGCAGCCCATCATACACAATCAGGCACAAAGAATGGGAGTGGTTTCTACTAGTACAACCTATGCTTTTCCTCGAAGTTCTCACGTTCAATTATTGTAATAAAATCAAGCTTATTCTGTTATAGTGCAGTGTAAGTGTATCAGATGAACCATTATCCGAAACAAGTTTTCAAAGAAAAGAGGCTTTCCCAAAGCTTTGATGTAATAATTTCAACACAGACAGAGTAAGTATGTTTATTGTTTTACAGCAGAATGCCCCAATTTAAGAACAAAATTGCTAGATGTTCAGCTGTGCAAAATGGTACATAGTGCTTCAGTACAAGTGGAAAAGAATGATTTGTTAGCAAGTACTTTCAAAGACAATTTTATGGTCCTAAAAAAGATAGGACTTGAAACTGGGGACTGATCCATGGGCATACAATGCTTTTCTACCTAACTTGGACCCAGCCACTTTGGACCCTGAACCAGTGACGCTGATTTCTCATTGCTGAAATAAGTCACCACACTGAACTGCCAGATTCAGTGTCTTCACACAGGTTACTGTGATATGGATCAGTTCTGTATGTCAGTTTCTAGCCCCATCTACAAATATCATCTGGCTCCGATAAATAAGACTCACAGGAATTTCTTGAAGGTCAATGGTCCATAATGGTAGTTATTCTACATGATCTGCTCAACTTGATTTCAAATTCTAGTTAGGCTGCTTAAATGACTTTCTTGAATTCATCATACAGCACAAGCACGAAAGCTCCCCCCATGCCTCGGAGAACATTAGACCATGCACCCTTGAAGAACGCCTTTCCTCCCTCATCCCTTGCAATCTTCCGCCAGCAGTCAATCGTTCCAGAGTACATGATATCAGCTGTAGAAAAAGAGCAAAGTGATTTTTAGCTCCTGTAATTGTATCTCAGGTGTCTTTAGCAACTGCCATTTCACTTCTCTAGCTACTTTATGTCCCATACCTTGCTTTAAGACTACCACACTACTAGTTTAGGCAACAGAAAATCTTGCTACCTGCCTGCCTAGTTATTAAAAGTTATGTCACAAAAGAATCTTAAGTGTTCTTACGGCATCTATACTGTCAACTAATTGCTTTCACTTAGCTTGTCACTGTAAACAGCCAGCCCATTTACCCAATTTATATTCCACAAAGTCCTCAGCATAATTCCTCACAAACACCACAAGTTGTGAGCCTTACTGAACTGCCTCATACCACTTAAACATAATAAAACTTAACAGAGATCTATGGAACAAGGAACTGGAAGTGCTGAGGGATGACCGTTAGCAACTCCATCTTGCTAGCGCTGCGTAAAAAACTACACAGGGTAACAGCCTACCTCCTTTGCGTCCCGACTGCATCATCATCCTACGCCGCACTGTATCGAAAGGGTAGGAAACCACACCAGCCACAGCTGTCACTGTCTGTGCAATCATCCAGCTGATAACAATGTGAGTATTTCTGGGATCTGGCAGCATGCCTGCAATAAAGAAACTAATTAGCTTTTTATCCTCCACATCCTCCTCCAATTCAGTGCACACCAGCTACTTTAGTAGAAAAGCTTTTATAAGACATTGTAAAGCTATGATTTAAGTTGCAACAAGACACTTAATACACTTGAAGAATACTTCGGCGTGTAGAAAAAAATCAAGGAAACCCACAGTATTTTATTCCCAATAATCAAAATATGGAATTGGACTTGATGATACTTATGGGTCCCTTCCAACTCAGGATATTCTATGATTCTATGAAATTCAGCCACCAAGATCCTTTCAGACTGGCACAGTAAGTGTTTTAATCATTCCCTATATGCTTACAGAAAGAAGTGTCACTAGAATAACTCATTGTCCCTATAAATTTTAATGAACTATACATGCCAACGATTTCCAAACCCAGAAGTCAAGCTTAAACAAATGCTTTCTGAAAGCACTGCTCAAACCAATTCTGCTAAGCACACCCGAATTGGTCTAATGTAACTACAGCAACTCAGTGAGCAAAACCAAACTTACAATATTTGCATATGGTTACCAACAAACATTACTGCCATAAGGAAAACCTGATGGTTTTTAATGGTCAGAAAAACAACAGGAAAATTCAAAAGCAGCCTGCACTATCAATACATGATGAAGATTTGCTTTGAACAGTGTCACTGGCACATCACACTGATGCTGACCGACACCCCCTTCTGCTCCCACACTTACATAAGCTATAGATACAACAAAGTGACATGCGAGAACAGACGTAAACAGGCAATACAATTCTGCAAATAGGTCATGAACTCCCTCCTGAAATTTTACCTTTTGCTGTATCGTAGATTCCAAAGTAGGCAGCTCTATAGATGATGATGCCCTGGACAGAGACATTGAACCCTTGGTACAAGCCACGCAGACCATCAGACTTGGTGATTTTGACTAGACAGTCCCCTAGACCAGAGAATTCTCTGTCTGCACCAGCTTTTCCAACATCGGCGGCCAAACGGGTTCTTGCAAAATCCAAGGGGTAGACAAAGCAGAGGGAAGTGGCTCCAGCTGCACCACCAGAGGCCAGGTTACCAGCAAAATACCTCCAGAACTGAGTGTGCTTGTCTACTCCTCCCAGGAACACCTGCTTATACTTATCCTTGAAGGCGAAGTTGAGAGCTTGAGTTGGGAAGTATCTGATGACATTCGCCAAATTTCCTCGCCAGAAGGACAGCACTCCTTGCTCCTTTGGAATACGCACTACACAATCGATGATGCCCTTGTACTGCTTATCAGCAGCAATTTGTTTACTTGCGTGTTGCACCTGCAAATACAAGTACGTGTTTTTGATTCTATGCCTTAGCAGGCCTGCACTGCGTCTTGGCTTAAGCCTGTTTGGAGCGTAACAGGAAGAGCTGCTAGGCCAGAACGCCTGACAGCAGCTGGATATAGAAACCGAGTCTCTGGTTACCACAGTAAGCCTGCCCTGATAACAAGCTTCCAAAAAACCTCAAGATTCCGGGTCGGCATGAATATTAAGACTGAAAACCGATGTCAGTGCGCGACGGCCGAGTCCCCCCGCAGAGGGGCTGCCCGAAGGGGTGTCAGCGCTGCTGGGGGGCGGCTAACGGCCGCCGGGGGCCCGTTAACGGCCGCGAAGGTCACGCGAGTCACCTTGTGGCGCCGGGCCGCCCCGCCCAGGTCACGCCAGGCCCCGCCCCGCCGCCAGCACCGGCCAATGGGCGGCCGGGGCGCGCCGTCACGTGAAGGCCGCCAAGATGGCGGCGCGCGGCCGCCCTCCCCTACGCGCCCCGGCGCCCTCGGCGCGAGGAAGTGACAGCGCGCGCCGCCCCCTCTCCCGGCCCCGCCCCGCCCCCGCGTAGCGGAACCGGCTTCCCCGCCGCCGCCGCGCGCGACCACCGCCCACGTGACCACCCTCCCTCCCCCCCCCAGGGGCCGGCATCCCCCTTTGTCTCGCGCGGGCAACGGCCGCCTCCTGCCCCCTCCCTTCCCGCCCCCCCCACCGTCGCCAACCGCCTGAGGCCCGCGGAGGGAAGGAAGGAGGGAGGGAGGGAGGGAGGGAAGGCCACCGGGCCCGGCCGCGCCGCCGACCTGCAGCAGGAGCTTGACCCGCTCGATGGGGGCCACCGCCGTCTTGCTGATGGCCGCGGCCACACCGCCCGCCAGGAAGTCCTTAAGGAAGGAGATGGCCTGCTCCGCCATGGCCGCGCCTGGCACCGGGGGAGGTGGGGGACAACCAACGCCGCCGCCGCTCGCGCCGAAAAGGCGGCGCCGCCGCCGCGCATGAGCTAAATGCCGGGCCCCCGCCGGCCACGCCCCGCGCCTCGCGCCCCATTGGGCGAGCCGCGATCGGGGGCGGGGCCTCGCCGCGGGAGGGGCGTGGCCTCGCCGGCTGAGGGCGGCGGTTGCGGCCGTTGCTCCCCCCTCACGCCCCCCCCCGCGGCGCCAGTAGCGCAGCGCCGCGTCGGCCCGGCGGAGCCCTACGGCTGCGCCTAGCCGGGGGGCGTTAGTTGCCGTGCGCCTTGTGTAACCGCTCTCGCTTTTAATGGACGCTTCCTACAAACGTAAATAGAGCCGACCGTGTTCTTACTCAGATGACTTGGCTGGCGAACCACAAAGCTGCAGCGGCTGAGGTGTCCGAAACCGCTGGTTACGGGTGTGTGTGCGCCCTGCGGGAGCCGAGAACCGGAGCTTCTCTCTCAGGCAGTGCTGAGGGAGATCAGGATGCACCAGGCGCGCTTCCACCTCGCAGACTTTGTCTCTGCTCTGGGATGAATGATACTGCGTGCTGCACATCACCGCACCTTGTATTGCACATCGAAAGATATGAGGGAAATTGTATAATGGGCTAAAGTTGCGCCAGGGGAGGTTTAGGTTGGATATTAGGAAGAACTTCTTTACTGAAAGGGTTGTTAGGCATTGGAATGGGCTGCCCAGGGAAGTGGTTGAGTCGCCATCCCTGGAGGTCTTTAAAAGACGTTTAGATGTAGTCCTTAGTGATATGGTTTAGTGGAGGACTTGTTGGTGTTAGGACAGAGGTTGGACTCGGTGATCTTGGAGGTCTCTTCCAACCTAGGTGATTCTGTGATTCTCTGATTCTGTGATAATTGTATGCTATTTTATATCCTGAGCCATGATATGGAGATAGCGAAGGGACTCTTCTGCCAACACGGTGTTAACAGGACCATAGGTTGGATACATGCAATGAAAAGCTGTGGTGTGTGTTCTCAGGGAGACACGTGCAGCTTAAACCGTGCTATTTATCTCATTAAAAAAAAAAAAAAAGCTTGTAATTGAATATTAATCCTCTCAGCACAACGCCCTGCGCGCATGCAATTATCTAGGCTGGGACTTTCTTCCCCATAAAACTTTATACTGGCTAGAAAAGAATTTCACTCTTTGGAACTCTGGTGCTGTCAGTTTGCAAAACGAAAGTGAAACGTATGAAACTTTTGTGATAAGAAATTGTTTAGTCAATAGTTGTCCCATCCTGTTCACCTTGGAGATCAGATGCATCTGACTGGGGGAAATCTCATTTTCTCTTTAGCATCATTCTTTTCCTCCTGTTTCTGTGCTATTTTTTTTATTTTTTCTGTTCTTTAACTAATCTCGTATTCTGCTCTCATAAGAGCTCATATGTTAAGCAGGGCTAAAAAGGAAGGGGATGTTCTTAAACCAAATGAGGTGCCCCCACATCTCATCTCCAATTATAGCTGAGATGAAAAAAAATAAAATAAAAAATGAAACCTGTGCTTTTATGCAGCTGTCTATTCCAGAAACCTCACAGAACGCAGAAGAGCCTGTCTTGATGCTCTTGACAAGCTTCTGCTCTAGTTCTTCCATTTCCAGTCTTGACTACGCCATCGCAATAGTGCTGTTTCCTGACTTTGTTTAACACTTCCATGCTACACAGGTGAATGCTTTAATGCATTTTATAAGATAGCAGTGTTTAACAAGTTTAGGAAGGGGAAAAGAGGGTAAGCCAGTGGTGATAAATTCAGTTACACTGAAGCAATTGTGAATTTTATCATTGATTTTCACACATACACACACACAATGTCTATTATTGAATACTTGGTGTCATGGCCCTTCCAGCCCATCTTTGTAAATGGACGTAGATAGGAGAAGAACAACGTGCTTCCTTAGGAGCAATCTGTTTCCATGGCCCTCAGTTTTCTGAGGCTTACAAATGATGTCCTGAGCCCTGTGGCTGGAGACCACAGCAATGCGATGATCTTCATTCACGTAATTACTAAGGAGAAGACAAGCCCCAGGGCTGAACTGGAGCACTGCTGTGAAGGAGGAAGGACAAGAACAGGAATCCTGGGAAGCAGTTACAGATAGGTAACGGGGGCAAAAGCGTTCACGGGAGGCAGAGGAGTGGCACCTCCTGCATCTCAGGCTCCACCCTGTCTGTATAGTGGCAGTCAGCCCACCCCCCTTTGGAAGCCTGCTGTGCCCACACACTTTCTTACCAGGTAAAGAGCATACACACAGCTGTGGGACAATGAAGAAAAGAGGTAAGCAAAACATGAGGAACTACTATAAATTGCATTTGAAACATTTAATCAAACCGTGGACTGTGAAACAGAAGAGATTGTGACTAGCAGAGAGTATGCTGAAAAAAGATGCAAAGAAAACAAAAGTGTATAAAAAATAATAGTAGGGAAGGTAGAATGCAAAGCTACAGGCAAGTAGTAAGTGGGATAACAGTTCTTTATTTACAGTGCAGACTATAAAAATAAAAACGGTATTAAAGTGGATGGTGTTGAACTTATACCTGCATTAGCCTCCTGAAGCAGGGACAAAGCAATCAATGTGCGCTAGTCTAAAAGTTGGACTCTTTGAATTGCACCCAGTACAGAGAAACTGACTTCTCAGCAACATCAATACTGTAAGGCTGCTGATACCCTTGGTTTGGAGCCTGTTTCTGACCATACTACAAGTGTTGTGCAACTACAGTAGGTATCGGTGCCATCAAATGTTGCCAGCACATTCTTTATTTTGAACTTTAGTCGAGTTTAAAATAAATGCAATCACTTCTCCCTTTTTGAAAGTAACTTCAAAAAGTTACATTTTTTTTTTTATATATTGATGGGAAACAGAATATACTTGCATAATTACAAGACATCAAACATGATCTAGATTTTACTAGTAAATCTTTCTTTTTCTATGTCTTAATGCAGAAGACTACATCTAACAGATTTCCTGTCAATTTGATTTTCACATTCGTGAATCCGTGTTGTTCCAGTAAACCTTGGTATTCAGAGCCACTTCTCTCCTTTCCCTCTGTCTGCACAAGCATGTTCAAAGACTGAAGCAAAGCTGTGCTCCTGTTCTTCTTCTCATCATCCAGTACCATTTCAGCCAGCAAAATCCCACAGCCTAATTTAAAAACAAATGCATGCAACAATGCTACTCCGTTATCGAAGGAGAGAATTTCTGCTACCATATGTAACGGTGCAAAATACAGGACACAGGTGATTCTATTTTTCATTTATTCATTTGCTGTATTTTAAATGACTAACCCAATATTAAATGATAATCTACTATTATAAAAAACACAGGAAAATCCAACACACGTCACAGATGTTTGCAGGGCAAGAGTGGGCTACTGTAGACTTGGTATGACTGCTATGGAAAACAGTAAGATACGTATAGTAGTTACAATTATTTGGAATATACTGCTGCTTCACGTTCATACTGAAATTGTGGTGGATGGCAAGTATTACAGAGGCAGCCAACATTGCACATTATTTCTGTACAAACTGAGGTTCTCCTGGTGGGAGCAACCAAGGGTGGAGAGCAAAACTTGAATTACTCTGTGCTCACACAGCCTCTTCCTCCCTCCATCTTCAGACCCATGAAAGGGAAGACATGAGCAAGGGGATTACTGTCAAAACAATGCTTGTTTTACTTACTGTCTTTTGGACCAGCATCTTATATGGCAGTTTCTCTTGGCACAGTAGAGATAGGAGGCCACCAACTTGGATCAAAATGCCAGCATTTTGCAGTGATTTTAGTACTAAGCGCTGCACAACACTAATAACTGTTCTGATGATGAAGACAATCCCTTTTGCCATTCCAGTCAGTACACTTCTGACATTTAGCAATCAATAAAAAAAATAAATGAAGCATAACACTGCAGCCTGGTAGAGAAAAGATTAGGGCTTGACGATAAAATTGCTGGATGAGATCTGTGTTACTATCAGGTGTCCTCGAAGTCCTTCTGAAAGCTTATTGAGTTCTCTACATCATCACCATATTATTAGTTACCTTAAGGCAAGTTCAAGCCACTTATGCTGTGGTGAACAAGTGCTTCACAAAGAGAAACAGTTAGCCAGGCACATCTGAGGTGAACTGAACCTACATTCTGAGGTGAACTGAACCTACCATGGGATTTCTTGCCTGAATTCAGGCATCGAAAGATAAGATGCATTTCAGTTAGCTTTCTTACAGACTATCCACCATTAAATGTATAATCAATTTCCATACAAAAACCAGGAAATTTCCTCTCATAGGTAGGTAAGATGATGCATCTACCGAAAATACCTGTTCTCTAGGAATAGGAACTTGAGCTGACTAGATGACTTGAATGCCTAATGTTTAGGTATCTCAGGCTAGAAAGATAAACCCCATTTGTCAAGGATCTGTAGTTTCTGTTCCCTCTCACCCTTCTTGTGTGATTCTCCTTTGCCTTTAACAGAAAGCTGAGTACTACAATCTCAGATTACACAGCAAATGCTAGGTAGAGTGATGCAGGACTGTCATTTTTAAGTCACTGTGGTACAATTTTGGAAGACAGTGTCAAAATTTTGTGAGAGGGGGACACAAACAGAATAGCCATTATCTATCTCATTCATCTATTATTTTTTCAACCCGTGATTCTCCACCTTAAAAAAAAATCCTGCGCATCAGACTTCCTCCAAACTGTTTGTTAAAGAAGAACATGGGCAAGACGGCATCTTCAAGAAGGCATCACTGAATGCCGTTTGCCAAGGAAGCAACAGAAAACCTGCAAGCTTTATTGGCAGCAATTTATTTGGATTTTAAAACTTATCTCCTTCATTCTTTATGACTTCATTAGTTAACTGACCCAAGTTTTCTTACACCAACTGCTCAGGAAATCATTTCAGTGCAACGCCATTAACTCCACCCCTTTCACCAGTCAGCAAACAATACCAGCCTTCTCCAGAAGAACAGAGTTTGAACATTAGTGAGAGAAGATGAGTTTATGATTTCTCAGGTGACTGAAATATGCCAGATGATTACAGAACGTCTTAGGTCAAGAAGGACCACAAATCTCCAGCGCTGCTCAAAGCGGGGCAGCTCTACAGTCAGATCAGCTTGTTCAGGGCATTGTCCTCAGATCTTGAAACCTCCAAGGACAGAGATCCACAGACTCTCTGGGCAACCTGCTCCAACACTTAATTATCCTTACAACAAGTTTCCCTTCCCCTCCCCTTGATATCCCAGAGTCTCCCCAGTTATGCCCACACTCTCTCATTCCACAGCTGCGCACCATAACGAAGAGCCTGGCTCTGTCTTTTTGGTACCTGTCTCTTTGGCAGTGAAAAGCCAGATTTCCCCTCAAACCACCTATTCTAGACTGAGGTAGGTTTCCTTCAAGGCTCTCCTCACAAGCCACATAATGCAGCCCCAAGCCATCTTTGTGACCTCCACTGGACTTGCTCACATTTATTAAGGTCTCACAGCCACCTCCTCTTAAATTTTTTCAGGAGTATTCCTTTGCTCTGCCCAGTCTCCTGACTATGGTAAAAGTTGAGGGGTGTGGATGATACAAGCCACTTGGGAAGGTAAAAATTCAGCTTGCATCTTTTCTTCTCACTGCAAGACCAGTTTCTAAAATAGAACAGTCTATTTTGTTTGGAGACATCCAGGAATATAGACTACATTCAGACTGTTCAGCAAAGCAGATTTGTCTACAGTTTGTATTAGCCTCCTTTTTAAGGCAAAGGTAGCTAGGAAAGCGATCCTGAACCCACTAGCAACACAGCACTGTATTAATTTAATGTTTACTAATTTAATATTTATAAGTAATGTTTATTTATGAAATATTTTATTATAAATAGCTTTCATTCATACCTCAGAATACTTTACAAAAAGGAAATCTGATGAAGAGCCCAGCAGAGCTGCGGTAGTACTTTACCACAGACACCATGCCCAAGGGAATAAGGCTCACTGCATATAAAGTGCTGCACTTAAATCACAGAGTACACTGAGGCTGTGTGGTAACCAAGCATGTGCTATTTAAGTTTTATAGTCAGCAAGTACATAGTACTTACAGGCACAGGTTTAAGTCTGTGACAGAGGTGTGCCAACTTTGGGATTACAGTGTTCTGACTCAAACAGCTTCTAGCAGCCTAAAGAACAGCATTATGTTATTCATAACTATGAAGTGAGAAACACCTCATTGCTGGAATGAGTCTTAGGATACAAACCCGTAAAGCATAATGGCAAACTTCATTAGAATACAGAAAAGAAAACTCTTTTAAGTTTATTCAGTAGGCCAACATCTTCTCTCTAAACGTCTATGCAGATTAGATCAGCCGAATTCCACACATAAAAAGCTTCTGCTAAGACTTAAACCCCTCTCTGGGAGCAGTCTGCATTTCCCTGATTTTGTACAGCTGAAATGCTCTGTACTACACGTTTCTCATGCTTAACTAAATCACTGTAGCACTTTTCCTTTACTCAGTGCTCGAAGAGCAAAGTAACTTCTGATTAATCAATAAGACCAGGTAGATGTAACTCTTGACCTTGCTCATAAACTTTTATTTGCAGAGGTCGGTGATTCAACATAGGCACTGCCTCTATCACCCTGGCTCATCAGAATTACTGCTGTAGAAACACGTGGCAGGACATATGGCAAAAAACTCACAACTGATAAAGGAGAAAGCTAGTTATGGAAAGCAACTTTAATCTCCAGGAAAGCTTCCACTACGAAGTACATTTTAAATCTAAAAAATGCCAATGAAGTACCAGGAAAAAACAAAGATTAAGAGTGGTGACATAAGTGACGAGTTACTTGAGGAGAGGGGATAGAGAATATAATTCTCCAGTTAAAGACTGGAACATGAAGAAGCTGCTACAATTTCTATTCATAGTTTTCATAAGAGAATTTACGTATAAAGCCTAGGATTCGTGTCAAATGAGACAGAAGTCATATGCAGCTGTAGAACTGTATTCAGAAGAAACAAAACTGATAGGAACCAATAGGAACAGCTCTGAACTGCAGCCTGTGGGGTAGATATTATGGCTGGAGGTTAGAGGCTGCTGAGGCTCATGACACTACTGCTCTTGTAGGAACACGTTCGGAGCTTTGTTCCATCTTCCTTTTTACCCAAGGCAAAAAAAACATGCCTAAAAATGTTATCCTTGAATTGCTTTTCAGTAAAGCCCCACAGAAGTGAAAAAGAGGACTAGCATCCTGATATTGATAGAGTATCATTATTATTTTTACATTTCTGATAAAAATGAGTAGTGACCACTGAATATACTGCAGAGGGACAATTCTGTAGCTTTAAGGCCCAAGAAAACAGATATTAATGAGGCTCATGAAAGCTTGTCATTTTTAACTTGCTGCTATACAGCTACATCAACTCCAAGTTTAACATAGTCTGCAGACTAGCCAAAGTGTACAAAAGTTTTTTCATACACAACTTTCAATCTGCCCCAAATACTTTTTAAAGCATAGAACTCATTCCTGCACAAGCAACAGTCCAACTTCTTATTCAAAGCCTGTAATGACTATGCTTCACATAAAGGGTCAAAACAATCTTAAACTGACATCAACCAGCAAAAGTGTTATAAAAAATCATCCCATGTTATTTCTGTACACACTAAGGTGACAGATTCTTCTTGAAGCACAGAACAGCATCTAGTAAGGTTCCTGTGATCTTAAGTTGTATATTTGTGAATCCATATTTCTCCAGTAGCTGTTTATATTCTGAGCCACTTCTCTGCTTTCCTTCAGTCATGCTGAGGGACTGTAGTACAGCTCTAGGAGGGTGCGTCTTCTGCTCGTCAAGCACAATTTCTGCCACTAGCAAGGCACTTCCTGCATTGCCAAAACAACCAGAAGTGCTTCAATAAAGTATTTCTAGCTTCACATTTTTAGCGTTTTGTTCAGAGACAGTTACAGATAGGTCCCCACTCAGACCAGCGTTTTCACAGACTTCAGTGCCAATCATAAATTTATTTTCAGTAATCTCTTCCTGGAGAAAAACTTCCTCCTAGTTAGGAGGAAGGGGGGAGCTTTGAGCACTGCCCTCACTTCAGTGAAGTTCAGACCACTTCCTGAGTATGTTTTTTTTTTTTAAACTCAGTCTTGTTACCATTTGAACCAAGCAACTCCTTTAAGGATTTGTCACCCCCCAGTCTTTGTATAAGATAAGACAGTCATCCACAGTTTTCTTTTGTAGTTTATAAACAGGATTATGCTTGCAACCTAGACCTCATTTGGAATGTTCTCCTATGAAACAAACTTCATAGCTACAGTTAATCCCCTTAGATTAAGGGATCAGTTGAATACAGCAGTCAGGTTTTTCGCTGGCTTCTTTGTCTTCTCTTTTGATCTTTTATATTGTCGACATAGGAGAAAGCACAAGATACTTGTGCTTCGTATTTCTCAAGATACATATTTCTCAAGGTATTTCTCAAGAAATCTGTACCTAAAGTATTACTGAACTCCACTGCTGTAGGCACTACTGACTAACAAAACAAACTGCCTCTCCTCAATTAACTTGAAGCCACTTTATTCGGCCTGCTTGCATGTTTGGATAGAAACACATACTTTGGTATTTGATGATACAGGTCTTTGCAAGAAAGGTTGGGCACGGCAGAGAGATGATATGAAGCAGTTGCAAGCAAAATCTGCAACTACTGTAAGGGCTTATTTTATATAGTTTTATTAGAAGCTTTGTTTTTTTTTTTTTTTTTAAAGAAGGTAAATATGCAAACTTAATGCAAAATATAAGCATTCAAGCGTAGGCTGCTATGATTAGACAAAAATGTGCACTTTTTAATATGAACTTACTATGACTGTGTATTAACATGGACCTGAAAATGCATGAGATTAAAAACTTACCTGGTTTGCAAACAGCTGATATTTTACTTAGCAGTAAGTGAATCTTTTCATCTGGCCAGTCATGAAGAACACGTGAAAGGATGTAAAGATCTGCTTCTGGAAGGTTATCCTTGAAGAAGTCACCTGTTGAAAAGGAGAGTTAGTACATTCCTGCAGAAGGAAATGAAACCATCAAGATGGAACTAGGAGTTTTTTCAGTAGGGGTAAGGTAAGAAACATGAACAAACACGGGTAGCAATACACTGATTTTTAGTTCAGGATAGTTTAAGAGTAAATCAGATCACAGGTAAGAATTCTGTAACATGTAATGATAGAGAGAAAGCCAAAAGCAAGGAAGGACAGATTGAAGTCTTTTGTAACCACCATGTTGATCCTGCCTAGAAAAGAAAACCCTGAGACAGGGACATACAGCAAGCCTCTACTCCCAGGAGTAACAAAATTATTTTAATTCATACTTCCTTATTTAGCCCCACTCTCCAACCATAGCCAGTTTGTTGACTCCAGTGAGAAGTACAATGCCCCTATTTAGCATGTGTGCGCCTGCCCTGCTTTGTACTAAAACAGATCTGGGACTGGAGCAGGGCAGAACACCATTCTCATCAGGAAAAGAGCCTGCTCTATGCTTCAGGATAACAGAAATAAGGAAAAGTCATGCTACATTTACCTGATACAAACGTCACTGGAGCTGTGCATTGTTCTGAAGGCTGAAAGTAAGAGATGTTTGCAATGACTTCTGGAAGGTCAAACACTGTGACCTTCATATTTGGGTATATTTGTATTAATTCATGAGCCAAAGCTCCAGTACAACCTGTTGAAAGTTTTAAAAAGTCAAAAATCATATCTTTTCTCCCAACATTTGCATATGTTTAAGGACAAGGCTCTATGTAACATTAAGAAATAGACATTAATTCAGAATTAGAGGTAGCTAGTAAGCTCTAAAATTAACACTGTCAATAACACTTCCCAGTGAACAATGCCTTAAAGCTTGGGTAATGCATTATTCCTTACTCTGTCATAGGCTTGACAATATGACCTTTGATACCACTACCTGTTTGTGCCTTTTTATTTTTTTATTTTTTAAACACCACCACTAATGGACTTGTAATTTGTGGATGAAGTACACTAGAACTATTTACAAGATATAAAGCACTGATATCTGAAGTTTGACAAATACTCTCCAGCATAGGAAAGGATAGGGGTGGTAAGGTCTTGAAGTCTCTGCACAAGTGACAGAGGTTTTACCAGCATTCTGTTAATTCCTCTGACATGTTGTCCACCTCGCCAGGCACTAAGTTTTTTTCCTACATCGGATCTTTTCGCTGTATATTAACATCCTGTTTTTGCCACTCCAAGAACGGCATAAAAGGACACTAGCAAGGAGAGTTTCTTCAGCTCTGTCATCAGTATTCAACACTTTGGTGGTCATCTTAGATATTAATTGGAGAAAAAAACACTAAAACCACAATTCAATCCATTCTAAGAGAATCCAAAGTTTTTGTACTAGCAGTACAGTGTTTCAAGCCTGACACACAAAAACTGAAAGGGAGTTTTCAAAATCAAAATCAGCTAAGCCACAAACCTCCTTATTTTCTTTGTCGAGCTGTGTGTCAGCATGTAACTAATCATGACAAATGTTCACTTATTTTATGTTACTCCAGTATAATTTAAGGAACTTCGCTTTCAGTTAACTGCACTCAGTCCTTTAATTCTAACATTACAACACCAGAAAAATAGCAGTAGTAGACCATTTTACTGTATTCAAGTGGAAAAATGTGTGTGTTTTAAGTAACAAAATATGGAACTGAAATCAAGCTTTTTTTCCCCTGTAAATTGCACGCAAGCTCAATTACAGACCGTACCTCCTAAATCACAAGTAGACTTAAACTGTGAAAGATCAAATGCCGTAGCCACATCTCGTGCTGTCAGGTGGGCAATGCTGTGCATGGCAGCCATAAAACGCTGCTTCACCTCCTGGCTGTGATAATAGTCCTAAGAAGGAAAAACAAACAAAAACACAGTCATTGGCATTTATTTTCATTACTTAGGAATGTTGAGATTATGTTCAGCCAAGGCAGCAGGTGCCCTTATGCACGATTAACATGAGAACTCTGAAATTAAAGATCAGCTAAAGCACCATTGACTAGTTGCTCATCCAAATCCGTTACTGGTGACAAGCTGCTTCACTATAGCAGCAAGCAGATTTCTGCATCCTGTCCAGAACTGTCACACAGTAGGATGTCTCAAAGGACACACTCAGCCAGTTTGTACCCTATCTTGGTGATGTCTCACGTGCTGTTAAACTCAACACTTTTGTCCACTGAAGCTGAGGTAGCATAGCAAGAAGAGGTAATCTGAACTGTTTTTAAAGCAACACTATGCCTTTGATATACATTCACTAACAGCTTTTCTCCACAGCAAGATGTCTCCAGACTTTAAAACTTCTGAAAAAAACATAATTGATTTTTTTCCTGCCAGTCTCCTAAAAATGTTTGTTCTTCCTGATATACTCAAATTACTTAATTTAAATCTTTTATTCTCCCATAATGGGAAAATGATTAGATGAGCAGGCCATAACTTAAGACAAAAACATTCAAGCTCATAACATTTATTTATTAAAAATTACTTGACAAGAAAGTACTCAGTACCGGAAACTTGTTCCTCAAGCTTCGAAATGATGCATAAAGCATGAATTTGTCTCACTTTCCTACAGGCCTCATTGGTTTCATCTCAGTGGAAGGATCTCCAGGCTGTGGTATGTACAGTGCCATAGGCAGCCCACCTGCTCTGCTTGGACACATTATCCTGTACACAAATGGAAGCCCAGACCTGAATTGGTAGGGACTCCTGCCACTAACATCACCAGAGAAAACTCAAGGTGATCCAATCCAGATTAACACAGGATGAGATCCAGTTCACTTACGTTAAAGCACCTAATTCACACATAGATTGAAGCATCTATTGCAGCACTTGTCCTTAAATACCTAAAATCCCTTTAAAATAGTCTGTAAAGTATTCCTAAAGGAGCTTCTGTCCATCAGTAACTTAGACACTAACATTAGGCTAACAGGACCTTAAGTCTTCAGAGGCCCTTATTTCTTCCATCATACATGAGGGATGTAGACATTTTCTTCAGAAGACTGCCTTCATCAGCATCTGGAACTTGAGTACAAATCAAGAACTTCAGGATGCTGTCTGAACTACTGCATTCAGAGATAAATCCTGACATATTCTCCTCCCCACTCTACCACTCCTCTCCTTAAGCAGGCACATTTATGCACTCAGCCTGCTTCAACAGGTGGATAACTGACAAGTTAGCCTAGTTAAAACCCTAAGTGATTTCCCAGTCTGAACAGATCCACATACGCTAGCATTAGGAAATGAATTTACAGATGGAAACAAAGGCAAGGATTACAATTTTTAATAGCAATATATACTAACTTGAAGTATATGCAAAACTACAAACCTAAATAAATTAGACTGGATCCCTCCTCTACAGCATCAACACAAATAGTTTGAAAATAGCTTTGAATATGCAGCCAGCACAGATTGCACTGGATACACATCAGTAACAAGCAATCAGCACTCAGTATGGAAGGAGTGTATGTATAAGGTACTACCTGGTATTTGTTATTAAAAGGCCACACAGCAGTCAGTAAGACAGGCTCCAGGGTTGCTCTGAATATATTAGCTGGATGGGCAAAACTTCAGTCAATTTTTGTCAGCACTCAGAATTTCCCAGTACATTCTGTGATTGCTCCAGCACTTTAGAGCCTAAAGCCTGTGCTGTTAAAGCTGCAGGGAACACAAGTCTGACTAGTGAGTTCCACTGTATTTCTAGCATTTCTGAGATTCACCAACTTTCTTAAAACAGCCCAGTCTCAATTTCCCTCCAGATCAGTTATTCCTTGGCTCTTCACAGCTAGTTTTGACACACTAAGAGTTTACATTACCTTAAATAAATCCTCTGCTTTCCTTCCAAAAGCTCGATGGTTCTGCCTGCTTCCCTCTCTAACAGCAGACTCCAGGTTTGTAAAGAGAGGCCAGAGATGATCGTTAGAGTGGATAATGTAGCAATGAAGTGAGTATTCACCATCTGATGTCAGGTAAGTATTTGCTGAATCTGTATTACTGTAGCCTTAATGGAAGAGAACAATTGTAACCTGTTTTGTTTCAGCACTTCACAACTGTCTGCTAATATCTGAAGCCATTTCACCCTGTACAGCTGTTAAAGATGTAGGAAATCCTGATCTTGGCATCACAGGGGTTTTGGTTTTCATACAAAGATTTCTATGGAACAGTTCTAAAGGTCTCCTCATTCTTAAAGAAAGAATCAACTAGGGACTTTCTTGTAAAAAGAATGTAGGTGCTGAAGGATATATATAAGCATATATATATATATATATATATATATATTTATTAGTATCTCAATTATATACCTGATATTCAGGGGGAAACCACCAGAAGTTCCTCATTCCTGACTCTATTTTTGTTCTGCCTTTAGGGCTTTCTTCTTGGTCTTGTCCTCTAACAGAGTTGAAAGCCTCTTATTTTTTTCTCAGCCCTTGATCGTACCATGTAGACGATTCATATGGAAACTTATAAATACAGAGCGCAGGCTGAAAAAGTTAATCCTATTACTGACTCTCACATACATACACCTTCAAGCACTGTACTGGTTAGGGGCACTAAAATTTAAGAAGCTGTCCATGAAGAAGGACAGATTTCAGAGCTCTCAAAATTCCTGATTCTCTGCTCAGGTTTGTGACTCTTTATGGCTGCAGCAAGGAAGTGAGTTTAAGGGGTCCTTATTTTAGATGATACATCTGAGCTTTTATGCTGCTCCCTGGGACTGCCCATGAAATCTATTAGAATTCAGAAATAATTGTTTTTGCTCTCTGAATACAGTCCTCAAAGGACATCTGGTGATTTCATTAAATAATGCCTGTTCTCAAACAATTCTAGCAATTCTAGCTGCTAATGATGAATGGAAAGAAGCAACAATCCAACCCCCACACCTCAAATCCAAGTTACCTACAATATCAGGTCAGTTCTTGTAACCTTGGAAACATCTCTGCTAGTGCTTTACATCTTTCAGTGCTACATGCAGCTGGGGAGGGGACACACAGGAGTGGAGGGAAGAGAGAGAACCCTTCTCCCTTGACTAGAAGTTAAGCAGCATTGTTTGATCATTTTGATCTTTTTCCCCTTACACCCCCAGTCTCCTCACTCACCCCTTTTTATTTAAAAAGAAAGGTAGGTGAATGGGAAGAGTCACCTTGTGATGTCTTCTCCAGCAATCCAAGAGCCACACAGGCATCAAGGAGTCTTTCTGTTCCACACACTGAGGTTCCAACCTCATTTGCAACATCCACAGCCTTCAGAGGACCTTTATTTTTCAAATAATCAAACATCTTCAGCTTAGAGGCTACAAACAGCGCCTATATGTAGGAAAGAAGTGCTGTCATGCTGCATTTAAGAAACTGCAATCAAGAAACAAAGGAACTACATCTTTTGCCACAGACATTCTAGAAGTATTATTCTACATTATTAGTGTTATCTAAATGGAGCATAGGGTAACAAAACTCCCAAAAACTGTTAGGACAGGTTTCCTTCCCTCTCAGAGAAGTTTCAATGCCTTAGCCAAGTAACAGTATTTAGGATAGATACATGTCAGAGAGAAAGGAACTATTCTGGAATGCAGCCTAGGTCAGACCTGCTTTACCATCTGAACTGTTGCCCATAAGGAATTTGAAAATTTCATTAGGGCAGTGTAGCTGCTTCAGTTACAAGACTGTTCTTTGCTTAATAAAAATTAAGTAGAAAAAGGAGTAAAACTCCAAAGCACAACCATACCACATACACACCTTAAGATGTATATATGGAATTGGGGAAAACAGAATAGTTAGTGCACGACAGTAGAGGAAAAAACCCATGGGCAGTGAAGCTGTTTAGGCTGAAAAGCTTAACCAAACTTTTACAAAAATGCTAACCAGACCAGAGAGGAATGTTAATGATATGTGACTATGTACACCTCTCCATTTGAGATTTAAGTGCAATTCTGCACCTAAAACCAAGGAGCATATATGGAGCACAAGAATGGAAGCACAGGCAGCAATCACTGAATCTATTTCTTTGCAACTGCAGGCAACTATGATGCACTTAAAAAGTTCAAGGCAGTCAAGAAAAATGGATTGACATTCTATTTAATAAAAAACAAGTGGAGAAACAGGAGATTAACTTTGAGAAAGTCTGCTACTGTGTAATTATATATATATATTTTTTTATCTTCCTATTTTTATGTTTTTCTCTGTTCTAATTAGAATGTAGAATTGGGATTTACTAGAATCCAGGCTTTCACTATACTGAGTCAATTGCATCTACGCTGCAAGCATTTGCCTTCCAAGATCTGCCTAATCTTTGGGCTAATATGACCTGGGAATTACAAGACGAATGAGAATGTGGAAAGAGTCAAAAATTTAGCTGATACAAATCATTCTTCTATCATTCTGTAATGCTTAGTTCAAAAAAAAAAAAAAAGTCCTTAAAGGTCTGAGTAAAGATCGAACTATACAAATTCAGAATATGTTAAGTTTGAGAACATGCTTTAAACCTGATCCCCTCCTGTTCTGCAGCAGCAGGTGTTCAGAGTAAAATAAGTGGCAACATCATCTTCCTCTGTAAGAGATTTCAGTCTACTTTACAAAAGCCTTAAAACAACACTCAAGGATGAAAACAAAATAGATCTTGAGCTTTTATGAAGCTGAATGCTTTTGTGCTCTTATCAGTACTCTACAAAGGGAAAGAGAGAAGGTAGAATTTGTCAAGTTATAGAGACAGTCCACCACAACTGGTAGTTCATTTTACAAAGATCCAAGCCACAGGAAACCAAAGTCCCACTAGCTCAAAATGAAATTCAGCACTGTATACTATGATTTTACACTGGATTGGGGGGAAAGGAGAGGTCCTGGTTCTGTTTACAGTTGCCACCAACTTTCACTGCACAAAACTGAATTAAGCATCATCACAGTGACTAGCGTACATAATATGCAACAACAAAATGGTTATGATTCTTATTATGCACTTAACTTGAAAAAAATACTAAGCATCATCTCACATTCAAGTACATCAAAACATGCTCCCTTTGCATGCCTGCAAGCAACATGCCTACAGATCTGTAGTGACTGCACTGTAGTTTTCCTTCAGATTTGAAGCATAGCTTCCTGCTCTTTCAACAGAACCATTGTTGACTGTTCTGAGTGTTTCCTTCCACAGGCCAGACCCTAAAGAGTTTACTTTTTAATGTATCTTTAGGTTCAGGTTTGTCACTTCACTGCCACTTGAGCATTTTTTTTTCACCTCTTCTTGAAACATGAACAGCTTGATTGAGATCAGTGATCTACTTAGAATGACTGATTTCTCCTTCGCTATACTGGAGCTGAGTAGAAAACTTGGTAGCACTTAAAATGTCCAGCTACTCATTTCCCTTCACACTTGGCTGCTACACAGAGCACCTGACCTTTAGTTTGTAGCCTATGTCTTTATCAGACATTGCATGGAGATTTTACCTGCAACATGAAACAGGGTACAAAAAATTATTTCTGTATTAGGAATAAAAAATGCTATCTTTCAAAAAATTCTATTACTAACCATTAAAAGTTAAAAAGAAAAAACTGTAACAAGCATTGCATATATTTTAAATGAATTTGGTAAGTTAACCACATAAGATGTCTTCTTTGTAGTTTTGTAGTATATCTAAAGGTAACTTACTACTTGATTCTGGTCTTACAATCAGTACAAAAATAATGAAAACATCGAAATATTCAGTGGTAAATTCTTACTTAAAGCCTTTTGAAGTTTCCCTATAACAGTCCACTTCAATATTGGAGTATAACTTGCATAAATACATTTCTGAATTTACTGTTATTTTGTAATTGGGAGACAATTACAACACGCACCAGAGCCTGAATCACTGTTGTAGCTAAGGAAAGATGAGTTATGATTTCCGTAAGTTGCATTTAATTAGCGTGACAAAAGACACATATAGGAGGCAAAGGGATACTGTTGTCAGACACTCTGGAAGCAGTTTCACCATTCATACCCAAGGCCAATCATACAAGAACAAAAGTAAAAAAAAGTTCTGCATTTTTTCATTTCAAATCAAGAGATAAAGATTTTTATCACATGGGTAGTTGAAGTTTCATAGAACAGATAAGAGTCAATACCAGAAAGCATTATTTATGTTGTACCAGGATTTTCAGCTTAGATCCTCTGGTACTTCACTGGTCCTTTTACACTAATTATTATTCTTATCCCAACTCAAGTATTTCACATTACCTGCTATATAAGCTATATATATTCCCTGCTATATGTAAGTCCAACAAAACAATTGTATCCATTAGCAAAGTAGTTTTATTTTTTCCTTACCTTTGAAGCTTTAAAACCATCCATCAGGTCTAGAATTTTAGATGGAAGTTTTGCTGCACTTTCTGACACTCCATTCTGATTTCCCAAAGGTACTGTAAAGCCAGTTCTGACACTAGAGCTGTTCTCACAGTTGTAAACAGGTCTTGAGGAACACATCCCACTGCTGTCCAACTTATTAGCACCTTTATGCTCTGTGAAATTTGATGATTCACTTTCTCCATCACTTAGGTTCTCAAAAGTGTCCACAGAAGGGATAGAGTCATGCTTTATATGCTGTACAGTATGTTTGGGGGGTGGATAGTACAACTCTGCTAGCTTTTTGCAGAAGTGATTCAGAGGAAATCCCACCACGTTCAAGAAGTCTCCGTGGACATATTCAACTAACATCCCACCAAGGGCCTGGATTCCATATCCACCAGCCTTGTCCCTGAGGGAGAGAAAACAACAACTGAGACCTATGAAGTTAAGGTTAAGACCATGGTTAACAGTAAAGGTAGCACAGAACACATAATCACTAATACTGCAGAGTCTGGAATAAAGACTAGTATACTCAAGTTAGAGGTGGATTAAAGCTACTAGTTAGGCTCAACACTGAAAGTTATCAATCCTTATATTTACATTGTTATTTACATTTTTTTCTAAGGGTGGATTGTCTAAGGTCCTCATGCTTCGAACAGTCCAAGTGCCAATGCCACAGAAGATGGAAGCACATCCTCTGACTGCAGTCAAACTGTGTTGCCATCGCTCACCCAGCGCTCTCCATGTCCTGGCTACCAAGGAAAAGGTAACAGCAAGTGTTACTGAGACCAACGCTGTTGCCCAGCTGCGTACCAACCCTAGCCCTACTCCACAAGTGGCCGAAGGGCCTTTAGGTATACGTTAGCTCCAAAAAGGAGCTCACAATGAAGAGGACATCCTGGAACTCTAACAATTGTAGTACACGTCTTGTGGCTCTCAGTCACAGGAATATCTAAAATGAGGATCAGGAGGATAGGTTGCTCTTCATCAAAAAAGTCCTAATCAGATATAAAATCCACTGCTATTTCAGTCAGCCTGATTTCTGTGCAGTTCTGAAATGCAGAGTTGTATGCAAGGTGCTCTTAAACGTCATGATAATACTAATAATTTGGCACAGGTATGTGTTCCACAGAAAGTAACCTTGGGAATCCAATTTGTCTTCATGTGTAATTATGCAAATTCCACTGTGCGGAATGGAAATGCATACAACCAGATAAGCTGTAACAGACCCAACATTTTTACTGTTCACATCTAAGGAACAAGGTAGAAGTACATTTACTATACGATAACACCAGAGTCTGAAAGCCTAAGTAAGCAACCTTTGAAACCAAAGGTCAGTCAGCCTCAGATCTATTAACTCTGGATAGTAGGCAATTACAAACTGCTTTTGAAAGAAGGCTACTACACAAGAGATAATTTACTTTTCATCCTAGATTTCATGAGAACAAGTTCTCTAAATTTAGAACTTATTTCTGGAGAGCCTTTCAGGTAGTCTCCTAAATAAAAGCAAAGGAGTCAGTATCCCAGCAAATGGGATTCTGAATTATTATAAACAAGGGAATAGGATTTAATCTTGCATTTTAAGCACCACTGTATAGTTTTTCCCTTGTTCAAAGTATTCTTTGTTTTATAACATACTGAAGACTTACATCATCTAAGCTAGGAATACTCTCATCACTAAATATATTGCTTTTATTTTTAAAATGAAGTAGTACTCCAGTAGAATGAAGTCATTCGGGTATATGCTGACAAGTAGGCAAAAAAAAACTGAGCATCAAAAGCAGTGGTATCATGCGCTTCGAAAGGATATTAACACCATTTGTCACCTCATTTATTTTTAAACAGAAGTTTACATTCTGACACCACATCCAGGTGATTCTCTACTACAGCTCCTAGTCCAAAGATGTAAGGCTATGCAGTTAGTAACAGCTCCATTGATTTTTAAGCTAGTGTCTTCCATACCAAAAATTCTGAAAAAACATCAGTATATACACAGCTCTTATAACTAGCTCTGGCTAATGTGACTGGCTTCTGTAACATGATAAAGTTAGTGCTATGCTAGTAAGAGACTTCATTTAGAATAATGCGTATAGCATCAGTTAATTTGTATTAAAAAAAAAAACTCACTTTAAAGACCTCTTGACAAGCTATAAGATCATGGCTGTAGCCAAAACATTTTTCAGCAACTGACCTTTCTAGGGAAAACCGTGATTTCAACAAGTATGTGTGCAACATCCAGCAATCAAAAAATTATAAATAAATAAAAACAATAAAAAACAAATACCATACAACATATGAAACAGTGGAGGAGAAAGAGTTATGAAAAGTGAATCAGAGGTAACAAAAGTTATACTACATCTGAGTTGTCCAAATAAAGCAAGCAATCAAATAAACCACTGCTGCACTGACAAGTACTACTGGTGCTACAGATGAAGAGAGATGTTTGGTTGGGTTGTAGGTTGATTTCCAAAGGCAAGAATGCATGTATGACAGTTACATGTGTCTTGGCCTGTGTATTCACATTATTTGAAATACAGGCAAATTTCAACCACATTGGACACTCTGAGCTAGTGACTGAACAATAATAGACAGAAAAGAACAAGTTCATCTTCAGTGAAGGAAACATTTAAAATAGGTCAGAAGCTGTACACTAATTTCTTGTATTTTTATCACGTATGAGACAGTTGAGACTATGAGACTAATATCCAATATTAGTTATCTACACACATCCACAAATCATACAAGTCCCACCTTTAGTTCCTTTAAATATGTAGTAATTTTGTAGAACAAACAAGAATTATTGACACCAGTGAAAAGCAGAAAAGCAGAATTCATTCTCTTATCTCTTGAGAAAAGCAAAGTCAACATACTGACAGCAAGGAACAAGTCAAAGATGTGCTTCCATTTGCAAGGAGCTTGCAAAGAAGCAGGGATGGGCAGGTGCAAGAAAAAGATCTGTTAATGGATTCTGGTGAACGTTCAACAGCTTTCATAGAGAGAGGAGTCAACCATAGCAATGTTATTGATTAAAACCAAGATCATAAGTTAATTCTAGCATAAGAATACAGCTTCCGTTACTTCTGTAACACCATGCCTGTAAGATTTTAAGATTTTTTTCAGCTCATAGGAGCTGAAAAGATTGAGCTATATGCTTGCTGGGAGACCATAATTATTTGCAAAGCCTGAAAGAGACAATTGCTTCTACATTCTATAGCTTTGGGGGAAATAACTCTTGGAGAAATCACACAAGGGAAGAGACTTGGACATATATATTCTATTTTTTATTACTTTATAGTTAAGTTAGAAACTGTAGAGCTCAGAGTCTGGAGCACTCTTCCCCAAGTCCTGGAGCCCTTCACTTTCATTTCATCATTCAAGCAGAGCTATCAAAAACTGCCCAGGATATTCACAACTTTTTCCACATGGGAAAGATTGCAAAATAAACAGCTTGCTCAAAGAGGCTGACAGAAACCAAGCCTACTCATTACACAAGCGCAAAATAATTAGGATCACTATAGTCCAGCCCTCTTCTGACCGAATGAAGAGTAAGATAAGCCCTTCCAATAGGCAAAAAAATAGAAATCCTTGCTTGGAAAGAAGAACAGGAGTGAAACAAAGTGAAAAGCTATCTTTCTGCAGACAACATGCTGGAGCCTGTTTTTTTTTTTTTTTTTTTTTTTTTTTTTTTTTTTTTTTAAATAACCTCCCAGTCTACCTTGAGATAGTGCTTTTTCCCTCCTCCCTGGTTCATAGTTTAAGGCAGATATATACATTTAGAATTAGACCATGTCACCTGTGACTGAATTTAAAATATCAAGAACAAAAGTGACACGTGATATTAAAAGGACAACTCAATCCAATCCTCAACAGCAAAAATTAGCCAAATTTTTAATTTTTCATGCAGTCTTATATGATTTTTATGAAATTAAGTCCTCATTATAAGATAGTGAAATGGTTTACTTGAATTGTAATAGTAAAAAAGAAAAACAACCCTACAGGAACTTAATCATGTAACTTGTATGGGTGGCTAAGGAGGAGCAACAAAAACAAAACACACATACAAAAAAAGGCTTCTTACTGTTTTACAATATTTACAAGGCACTTCATTAGCTGTTCCCTTACAAGCCCAGAGCAAATGCTTCCTGTCCTCTTGATCATATGAATTAAGACCAAGTGACTTCTGCTCTGGAGAGAAATGAAAGATACTCAACTGTTGGTCCTTCAAACTTATGCAATCGCACACTGTTAACAGAATAAACTGAATTACCCAGTGCTGTTCATGAGCCATTCTGATGTATCACAGCACTGCTAAAGCTCGTCTTCCAGAGGAAATAATGAGAACATTCAGAATACTTTGACCTTACATTCTTCCTAAAAATCCAGTCATTTGCCCTTTAAATCAACTGCATACTAAGGACAGCCTTCCAAAAATCTAACTAGGAATTTGTTATAAACCATATTCTTGCCAAAATGATTTTTCTCTGTATAATCCAAAATAGATATAATCCAAATATATGTATAATCCAAATTAATTCCAGCCTCTTTAATAAGCTGGGCACCTTACATGTTCAAGGAGCACGCCTCATTTACAAACATGCACTTAAATCCAAAGTCTACACTGGTTCCTCCTTCCTTAGCAGGACATGACTATTTATGCCACAATCGAGTGCATAAAAACACTCCCATTGATATTCTTACATAGTCAGAGTTGAAGCTTCAGAGCCAAAAGTCCACCTAAGATCACAAGATACACAGTCCACAGTGCTAACCATGACCTGATTTGCCTTCACGAAGCTGCAGCTAATGAAAGGGAAAAGCACGTTCGGTAACATCACCTTGTTGTCTCCAAATAACTACTTTTCTTTTAAACAGTCCAGTCAACTTCACCTTAAAAGCAGTTAGGCACTCTATTCTCACTCCCATTTCTTCTGTGGAATCAACATTGTAAGTGGCCATTACATTGCAAAGGTAGAGAAAAGCCATAAGCCAAAAGACATGTGTTCTTATGCCACAATTTTAAGCTGGCCACAAGAATAAAGTGAAAATTAAGTTGGTGTTTCTTGCTATGAAAGCAGTGTGAACCTAGATCAATCGTATGCCTGTTTCCTTTTTTTGATAGGTTAAATAAGCTAAGTTCTAGCTTCTTTCAGTAAAGTTCTTCAATACCTTGATTATACAACAAGCATTCCATTCACCTATTTTATAATGAGAACTATCCATTTTCTCAGGTATCCAAGCTTCCTGAATGCTTCAGTTAACAGAGAGGTACCTGAATATTGTATGAGTGCTTGATAAAACCCAGAATGTTTCAGTCGTCACTTTTCAAATTTATTAGTGTGCTATAAAGGTAGTTCAGTTTACCTGGAGGAATTACAGTTCTAGACAAGGACAGAATATCCACACTGCGTCACCTATGCTATATCACGTGAAGCAGCAAAACTCTACAGAACACTAGGCAAAATGCTTTCTGCCAGAGGCTAGCAACATACCCTCAGACCTACTCTCAAGTACATTTTGATAGCTAGCTTCAGGGTCTTACTTACATAGGCTCCCCGCTATGAATGTACTCCCATAACAGCTCTTCAGAAAGGTCTGAAAATTTTACTTTAGTTTCTTCATAGAAATCAGTGATTTCTGTCTCTAGCTGATTACCTAAGAAAGGAAAAAGTTTCATTAGAAACAGAAATTTTTAACATGAAAATAGTAGCTTAGAGAGCAACATAGGTTTCATTTCACCTCATATTAATTTAAGATTTTTGCTAGAAAAAAAATATTACAGCTATAAAATGGTTATTAATGCTCTTTAGGGACAGCAAACTTATCTGTTTACCTCCCCCTGCACATACTCATCATTTTCAGTAAAAGATGAAAGCTGTAAAAGCTTACATTTTCTATCTTTGTAGTCCTATCTTCAAGCTAAATCTTCAAGCTAACAGGCTGCTCTCCCTGTGCACAACACACAAGTTAATGCTTTTGCAGAACTATCTATGAACTGCTAGCATATACATCCAGCAACAAGAATGAAGAAGTCTGCAAACACCCTTCTAACTTTGTAACTGTTGTCAAACAGCTCATAACACATCATAGAGAAAATTACAGCTGTTATACATGCCCGAATGTGCTGCTGCATCTGTACTGCACTCAGGCATTCAGCAGTGCCATCTGCAACCATCAATACAATTGTCATATCATCTCTCAAGATATAAGAGGAATATTTCAGATCTCTATATCTGGCAGTGGTTGTAACAATGTCCAAGGTGCTATAAAATATTGCACACCTGCATGTGGACCCCAACATTGTGTTGCACAGGTATACTGTAAGCCTGGTAAAACTGCAGAGCAAGGCTGCTCCAAAAAATGTTCAAAAGAAAGCAGCCTTACAAAAGTGATTATTATTAATTCACTCTTTCCTACAAAAGGAAAGTCGCATCTCCCGCTACTGCTGTGCAAATCATTAGTCTGTATTCCCGTAGCAGTGGACATTTTTTGGGAGGAAAGAAGAAGATCTGCAGTACAGACCACAAGAAGAATATTATCCAACTGCTGATGGTGTAAGAATTGAAAAACACTTAATCACACAGAAGAAATTTTAAAAAGTGTTAGTAATCTCTCTTCCTATACATGTCGTTCCATATTAATACGTAAACTATCAGCTCAAGATGAAAATTTCATCTAACATCTATGGGGCACTTCGCAACAGCATTATAATTAAAACTAAAAATGTACTCTAGAAAATTCTTCCATTGAATCACTTGAGGAATACGCTGACTTAAGGTATTGTTATTCATCTGAATATACCATGGCTTAAATTTGTAAGCTTCAGATGAGATAAGCTGTCATTAGCATCACTACTGCAAGTGCGTGCAATTGTATTTTCTTCTTAGAGTAAAGAATGAAAGGCATTATTATTCTTCCTACATTACTTACAGATACAACTTGACAACATTTTTTCTTTTCCAGCAGCTACTCCTTCTACTGTAGAAATATTAATAAGGGTATTGGAAACACTGACCTTATTTCTGTTACAAGAGCTAAGAGCAACCATTCTAATAAAAAATTGAAGTCGCAAAGAATTTGTCAACAGAAAGACAAATGAAGTTTTGGACGAGATCTTGACCCTGACAAAATATTCACTAACGAAGTCTTGACATAATTATCAGAGGAAATCCCTTAACCAAACACTCCTCAAGTTTTAATATTAGGGTGCTCAAAAAACGTTTACTGAAGAAATTATCCAATAAATAATATAGATGTATTGCTCTTTACAGTTCAGTAAAGACTGAGGCACTAAGCTAATATTTTTACTCAGCTCCTAGAAGTAGACTTTTGTCTCCCTTATTTTCTGAAAAGGGAAGTATATCAAAGTTAGTGTGAATCAGATTCTGTTCAGTCCCGCAGTCTGTAGTACCTTATTCGAACTTCATATAGAGTATTCACACAAGTTTACACTGGTCTTTTAGTTAGCCTCATAGCTTTCAGAGATGGTATTTTTATAGTCTATTGTATTTTGTCTTCTTCCCTCCAGTGTGAACACTGAATGCAACAAGAAGGATGGCTTTTGTGAGGAGTTTTTTTATTTACATATCAATATGGTAATTTTCATCTTGAGCAGGAAGCCAATTCAGACTGTATATGAAAAACTTCCACCGTTTCTTCACCTGTACAAATCGTTATGTAAATAATTGCTCACGAAAGTACTGAGTTTTAATAAAATGACCCATGTACCTTTACTGCTGCAGTGTATAATAGCCACTCCTGTGAAAACACTGTGCTCTTTCCCACTCAGCCTGTCAGGGAAAACAATATTAAGAAACAGTTTAATGAAACCCATCACATGTAAAAATATTCTACATAATTATGTTACCACAGCCTGCGCAACAGACCATCATGTAAATATATCCCTTGATGGCTCTGACACGTATCCTAAACAAATTAATTTTATTTATTTCAATATAAGTGAAAAGGCATTAACAAAACAAGCCAAACATAAAAGTTGAAGACATTCAGTTATGTTGTTCCCAAAGGTGACCCAGCTTGGACTAAACAAGCTTTTGTATGGATTTCATCCAGACACCTGGCCCCCAGGGATCCCACAGCAAGCTAGAGTAACAAAAGCAGAGTGTACAGGAAGACAGTTCATGCTCACTCTTACCCAGCCCAACTCTCAGCTGAGCTGACAGCTGGCGTGGAAATCCTGAGCCGGTATGATCTCTCTCATAGTGGCTCCAGAGTGACACACTGTGGCTGATTAATTGTGAGGGCTTTAAGTTTTTTTTTTAAATGTAAAAGCAACAGAAGTACAATAAATGCTACGAAAACTTACATTTTTGAAGAGACTAATTAAGGAATAGTCTCATGGCCAAGCTATAATTTGATGTGACCAGGAGCATCTCACTCTTAATAAACCCCACAGGATTTAACATAATTAATTTTAAAATGAAACCACGAGTGAAAAATTTTAGCCTGACACCTTGGATACATGTGTTTTTATCTTTTCTATTTTTTCCAGTTTATATAGAACACAATTAACAGGAGTTAAATTAATTTTAAGTGCATTTCATGTACATGATTAAGAGAATGAACAGCTGTACTTTCAAAAAAACAGACATTTGTGTGCAACAGTAGACTAAGCTCGTAAGAAAAAAGTACTATTTTTGAACTAACCAAGCTTGGCATGATTTTAGCAAAAACAGAGTGGTGAGAAACCTCTTGCCAGACAGACTCCTCTGGGAATCTCCTACTAATAACATATGCTGCTGTCACTTACTGGAAAGAGAGGAAAAACTACTGCCATTAAGTTAGTGACATGCTACAAAGTATAAAAATCAGCTTAACTGATCAGTGCAAAAAAAAAAAATCTAATAGACTTAGAGAGCTAAACTCCAAAAAAAACACCAAGCCCCTTATATTCTCCCTAGCAGACTCCTGAGTTAAAATGTAAACACCTGGATCAAGTGGAAGACATTTTGTGTTTTTCCCCCCCCGTACAAGAGGGGAGTGACTGACTAGTGGATTCATCACATCTCAGTCTTCTCTGAAAGGTGATTAGTTTTATTCAGTTGGTATTTCTTAAAGGAAGAAAAAAATCCTACAAGATACCATTCACCTAAAATGGAAAAGTATCCTTCAGGGGAAAAAAAAAAAAAAAAAACAAAAAAAACAGAAGCCTAAAAATTGCCAGCCCATCCATTGAAAACAATGATGGAAGAGATTTTTTCCTCAGTTAAACTAAAAATCCAAAAAGCCAGCATCTGGGTTGGATGAAAACCGCGAGACATGCCATGAACGGGAGTTACTTTTCAACGCATTCTTGTAATTAGTTTCATTATGTGACCCTGCTTGAGCAAAGGTGTTAGGTAAGATGACCTTTCAGAGGTCTCTTCCAACCTCAACCATTCTCTAATAAATTCTCTATTGACCGTATTAGCTCTGAACATAAAAAATAATCAACATCCACATTCTTATTGTAAAGTAATTAGCAAATTATTTATCTAAAAACATTTAAACTAAATGACATTGGACATTTCCTTTGAAAGGAAACAAGGTAGCACAATTTAAAACAATCAATGAACACACATCACTATGTACTCTTCTCATACATGCAATTCTTTTTCATTAAACTTCAAGCCTCAAAACACTTCTGTCCTCTTTCCCAACATGGTATCTCTCCCTATCCTCCCTTCCAGTACCAACTGAAGTATACAGAAAGTCTTGTGATAAGTGACTCTGGAAACTAACTCAAGTGAAAACAGAACGGTTACATTTCTTATCAGCTCCCTGCGGTGAAGCAACAAGAATAACCAGTTGTGGGTAAGATAAAAGCACATCTAACTTTTAGTGGCAGAACTGACATATTTAAAAATTCTTGAAAGATTTGTAGCCAGAGTTCTTGATATACACCTAGGAACCCATAAAGCTCCTGTAAAAACAATTTAATAGGCATATTTGGAATCTTATTTGAAAGCACGAACCTTGACAACATCCTATATGCATCTTGCTTATCAACTGGTTTCTCCAGGATCTGCTCATCCACGGTCTAAAACAGAAAGACAGAGATACCGAGCTGTCTTCTTACTTTTCTTGAAACTGAGGCCAGAAAACAAAAGATTTAAACAATGATTTCAGACAAGTCTTCAAAATAAGTCTACCGAGCAGAGCAAGAAGCACAGATACTTTGGTAGAACAGTTAACTAACTGTCGAGCACCGCTACCCTCCAGCGGAAAAAGCTCTCGAAAAGGTAATTCAACTTCCCCTGACCTTCACTGTTTACTGTCTCAGTGGAGGTGACAGGTTTAAAGTTGCTCCCCCTGTGAGGCATGACATTAAACAGTTCACATGATCTGGATTTCTTGACACTAAGTCACCTGGGAACAGAATTTCTATTGCACAGGAATCCGTATTACAGAGGATCAAAGGCAACCGTTAAGCAATACTAGTGTCTGGAAAAACAGTACCAATGTTCCTAGCACCCAAGATACCAAAAATTGCTTCGTTTAGGAAAAAATGGAAAACATCTACAAAACCCTCAAAACACGTCCTTCCGGTGTAACTTTTCAGTGAAAATCATTTTCCACCTTTAAACCTAAAGATTTTCTACACTTGACAAAAATTAAAACAAGGATAAAGCATATAAGGCCTCTTACCACAATAGTGTCTGCTCCTATCACAACATCAGGTGTTCTCAGGTGCTTCTGCAAAGGCATAAAGAAAGAATATATTTCTCAAAACAGGAAGAAAGAACAAAACCCCTTAAAAAACTGATGTTAGAAAACTTAAGTTGACCAGTTTACAGGTTGGACTACACAGACCTGAAAACATGACATTTTCTCCTTTTGCACTTTTTACAAAACAGTAATCATTTATAACACCATGAAAGTGAAAGAAAAAAAGGAGGCCTGAGCAGACTATTAGCAGGTTACAACTTTGCCAAAACACGTTACTGATGAACAAACACATCCAGGAAAGATCTAACTGCATTCTCAAAGCTCAACTTAATCTTCAAGGTGGCAGTTAGAATTCCTTTAAAGGAAGTAGCCCGTGTATTGGAGCCAGAGTTGAAACCCTTTAGAATCATTTTTCTAAGCCAAGTATTGCTATTTTTTTTTCTTTAGCTACGCTTTGCTTCTCTCTCTCAAAAGGAAACATATACAGCCCATTTTGGGGAACTAAGTAGGGGTATATAAAGATTCCTTCTAGCCCTTTCTTGGCTTTAAACTGTAACTTGTCTTACAGATGAATTTTGATTCACTTGCACGTTAATGAGGTACACAGCTATGATTTAACACATGTAGACAAGAAACTTGTCTGTAATTCTGACCATTATATTAAAAAGTTTGTAGGGAAGCAATTCTTCTGCAGATATGCTGTTGATGTGTGTTAACTAGAACTAATTCCAGCTATCATTAAAAAAAATCCTTTGTAATAAAGCATTTTGAAATCCACTGAATTAGCATTATCACCAGCATATTTTGCAATGAAAGCCCAGTGTAAGTTAGTTCATAGGTTTGCATTGAAAATACAGTCCTAATGTATTCTCTGAACACCATTCCCTGAAAAGAAGTAGGCAGAAACCTGGATAACGATTTACATTGAAGATCATGCAATATTTGCTTTGAAGAATGGTGACATCTGGCAACTCTGTTGGTTTAAAGCATCTGACACTCCCCTTCCGACATCAGTATAGGTTCAACAAATATACTCCTCTCTTTTAGGGCTTGTATTAAGATATTACAGTACATTTTGTAGGATCTCATCAGCTAGACTGCTGAAAAGGTTCTGGTAAAGAACAGCCTTATGTGCTCACACTGCTTACAGACAAGGGCAGAAATCAGATATGCTACTTTTAAAAGTTGGACCACCAGTTTTGGCAATACTTCAGATTCAAAATTGTTGCCTTAACTACAAAACCTGAAATCAAATCAGCTTCCCACTCTTAAAATTAACGTCAGTCTCCTTATCCAGAATGCTTTATAGCTGAATGCCTTGCTTTTCTGCTTACTTCCAGCATCTTTATACTCATCAATTCTGCATTATTCCCTTGTCACAACTGTTCAATTGAACTACTTTTCAATGAAAGCTACAGCAAAGCACTGGATTCAGTCAACTAATACCTGTGATAAGCAACTGTCAGGATAAGATGTAGTCACAAACCTGACTGCTGAAAGGAACTATCAATTATGTATCCCAAGCCAAAGCAGGTACGCTTCTGTCAAAATATACGAGCTATGTCTGCTTGTAGAAAGCCTGAACTGCAGGCACTGGACCTTCTTTTGAGTAGGTGAGTAAATTTCAGGGATGCCACCTCTCGCAAATGACAGAAAATATCCATTTCCTTTAAGTGGGGAAAAAGCACTCACAGACCACCTCAGAACTACGTGCAAATTAAGTCACTGTAACACACACCATTTAAAGACGAAAATCTCACTGCAGAAATAGCTGGTAACTTACTACATGCATTCTGTTTGCTACTTCCAGAGCCTTCTGTTTTGCAGTTTCTATGGCATATTCATAAGGGGCTGCAAAAGATGACTTTTCAAGTGTCTCTTTAAACCAAGATGGAACTACCTCAAACCGCAGGCCCTGTAACAAAGAAAGGAAAGCAATACAGTCAGTCTCATGTTGTTAAAAAAAAAATTGCTTCTATTATAGGGTTTTGTCTTTTCATATGATTTGTAAGTAGTCCAGAATAAAAAGCCTCACCAGAAATAACTTCTGAACTGGTATATTCACATTCTTTTCCCCTATTCCACCACTGGCATTTTCACTGAATCTATCCATGGCACTTGTGCAACAGTTGTGCATGCTTACAGGATCTTTACCACCTGCAGTTTATGTGTTATTATACATGTAATAAGTAGAAACCAAGTGCCAGTTATCTGTGGTTTTGTCAAAATAACAACAACTCTCCCTGCTTCCTGCCTCCAGATTACATATGTACACCTCCTACACCCAGCAGAGACACTATGCTTCTAATAGCTGGGTGCACGTCTGAACCCCTGTGCTTCTCTACATCTCTGTATTTCGTAAAAACATACTTTCTTCACATTTATGTTCTAACTTCTCCTACAAGGATGACTCTGTGCAATCTATTAGACGCATTATAATGCATACACTAAAGTGCCATATAAAAGCCTCCTGCAGCCAGACTGGTGAAGTCGGTGTGTGCCCCCACGGGCCAAATGCTCTGAAAGAGGGGATACAGCTTCTTCATCGCTGTGTGCGAGAACAAAAAGTGACACTGATCTTATTCCCCTCGCTGCACACACCTAACACTAGTCCCATGAAGTAAGGGAGACGGTAGGCCATTTCTTATTTGTTTCGGCCCACAGTAAGGCCTCCCAAACTTTTCTGTGACATGCCAAAAGTAGTTATGCAGGCATTTATGAGTCAGAGCCAGCCTTCCACTTGCTGGATCACCTCCCTTTCAGCAGAATGCCTTAATCCACACGTATATCAATCTGCATATAAACCAACCGACACACATGCGCTTGCTTATAGAGAAACCCTAAGAAGAAAACCGTGATCGCAAAGATAAACAACAACTCTAAAGTTTATTTTCTCAGGCATTCACGTGTAAACTGACCTCCCCCCCCAGGTCCTCGGGCACCGCCTGGCCTACTCCCGGGAGGGGAATGGCAGGAAGGGGAACGGCAGCGCAGGAATGGCCGGCGCGGCACTCACCACGTTGGTGAGGATCTCCTGGCGGCGCGGCGAGGCGCTGGCCAGCACCACCCTCTTGCTGACCAGCTTCCCCAGCACCGGGTTCAACGCCATGGCCGCGGCCAGCACCGCACGTCCGCCTCGGCTCGGCTCGGCTCGGCTCGGCACGGCTCGGCACGGCTCGGCTCGGCTCGGCTCGGCACGGCACGGCACAGCTCGGCTTAGGGGCGGGCGGAGCGGCGGCCTTATAATGGCGGCGGGGAGGAGCCGCGGCCAGGGAGGCCCGGAGCGGGCGGTGCGGGTTTGTCGGCGGTGGGTTGGAGCCATTTGGAGGCAGGCGGCAGTGGAGGAGGGCGAGGCATCGACCGCGTCTAGCAGCCTCTCCCCACCGCCGGTAGTTCTCGAGGGAAGTGCTTGGCAAAGAGGTGTTGTCGGTTTTAGTTTGGTTTGGTTTGGTTTGCAGAAAAATGAGATGTTATCGTCACCGGATTTGATGCATATCTCAGCGGATAGGATGTCTCCTCTTTAGCCTTTTGTGTGAAGAAAAAAAAAAAAAAGGCTTAATATAAAAGCTCAGATATATTCCCCAAAACTTGCAAATAGTATGATGCTAGGTATTTTCAGCTGGATAGAAAGAGAGTGAACAATGTATTCTAGCATTAAAAAGTCATAGCAATCTAGTCATAGCAATAGCAGTTTGCAGTCTCTTGACATCCATCTCATGCCATACGTACACACATGGCCAGCCATGTAGAGCAGCATCAGCAGGCAGCCTCAGCACCCACACAAACACCAACGGCCTCTTCTCCCCTCTGGCTGGTCAGGATGAAGGTCTGTTAGTGGGAAATATGTGTACGTATACACATATCTACCTACTTACCTATATACAGTATGAGCCCCTGCAGGATCTGACCTTAGACACCCAGTCAATGCTTTAACTTGCTCCCCAGATCCCCAGGTCTCTCAAGCTGTTGGCATCTGAGCCTCCAAGCCACAGTCCCACTCCAGTTGCAGGTGCAGATATGCAGGCACACACACACATCTTCCCCCACCCTGGCACATACACAAATGGGTCTCCCAGTTGACCTCCAGGCCCCATGGACCCTCTGGCAGTCGGCCTGTAGCTCCTGGTTCCTCCAGCAGCCACCTCCCCGAGTTGTGCCACATTCACAGAGACACACACCTGGCTCTCAAGATACTTACCCTACTCACTGGCTAGTCCAGCTTGAGGTTTGGTGGCTATAACTCACCACCTCACATGCCTTGACTCCTTCCAAGTGCCTCTGTCCTGTGGCCCTCTTTGAGACCAGACTCATTTATGGGCAGCAGTGACTTGAGATCAGGACTGAAATTTGTCTTCAGAGACATTTTTGTTCAAATAATCATAAATATTAAGCACCTAGGGAAAATATGCTAAAATGAAAAAGGAAATAAAATGCTTAGATTAAATACAACTGTGAATGTAGGTTGCTGTCCTTAATATGCAAGGAGATTTAAGTAAATGTTAACATCCTCATCAAATCCATAATGCTGAAATAGTTCTGGGATAGCTGGAGAAGTGACTAAAAAGAAAGGGCAAGTATGAAACAGGGAGAGGAGCAGTCTCTGCTTGTCATAGAGCTTGTCAGATCTAATTCTTTGCTCTTTTCTCAGGCCAGTGAAACGTGACATTTATCCTTGCAAACAAGAAGATATCACAGAAATAGAATCCTGAGTATCCTTCATATAATACCATTATAATTTTTGATTGAATAAAGGGACAAGAATCTCATCGAGTCACAGAAATGCATGTCTCCTGGTACACACAGGTCAAAGATTTGGAATTAGTCCTCTGGAAAAAAATATTATGTCACTACCTCTAATGGCTGAATTTAACATAACCCTAAAGCGTAATTTATGTACCTCTTCATTATGACTGCAATATGAACCAAAGAAAGGGAAATTGCACTTGTATGGATTTTGCAAGGATTTGGAACAGAATTCTGATCTGAAGTCGTCTTTTTATACACTGAATTGCTATGTGTCTAAGCAAGTTTGATAAACTTAATTCATACACTCCAGAGGATTAAGATGATAATGCAAAGTTTTCCATAACAATCCAATAACAGTCCTGATTTTCTTCTATTTCTTTTCATTTTATTCAGTCTTCTAGTGTACTTTCACCACTATAAATGTGAAGTAACGATGGTGTGCCTTCCATCCAATGCATGTATTTATATAAAGAACAACCTTGACAGAAAGAATGCATTCTGCTCCTTCCAGCTTGTTTTGATAGATAATAATGAAATACAAATCTGCTGTCTCTAGTAATTTATAGAGGTTACAAGGATATATGTAACATACATCATTCCCCCTGCTTGTGGAGCCCAATTAATTCAAGTGTAAGACAAGCATGACTTACCTCCCTTGACTGAATTCTGCTTACATACTGCTCCTCTGATTTGCACAAAGAACTTTATGAAAGTTAAATAAATAAAAAAAAAAAAAAGGAAAATGGATAATTTCTACAGTCTTTCCCTTGAAAGTTCAGACAATGTCCAAAAATGGAGATTGGTACAAAGAATTTTTTTAATATGAAAACAATGAGAATGTGGCTTTTTTAATTATTAGTTTAAAGACTGGTAATTAGTAAATCTGTTATCCTGACAAACATGACAAAGAGCTGAATTAGTTTATTTCAAAGATAAAAACACAAAGCTGCTAAAATGCATGTTTTCATTTACCTGTATGTGGTTTATACTGGTCTAAATGTGGTGAAGTTCAGAGTACCCTTTGTGAGCAAGCTAAAAATCATTAAGTAAGCTATCACGTTTTAGAGAGATTTGACAAGTAATTATTTTTAATTAGTCTATAGCAACTTTGCAAGAGTTGGGCAAAGCAAGTGTGAGGCTGCAGTGAGCCAGACGAGGTGAAGATCAATGACAACAGCAGTTATCAGAAAAGTTTCTGTCTTGGCTGACCATGCTCGTCAAAGATTAGCTTGTCCAAGGTTGGTTATGAAACTGTTGACTTTTTCAAATACTGGGTTTATTCTGAGCAACAGCAAAGTAACAGTTAGAGCTCTGAACTGTAGAGACCTTTCCTTAATATTTTTGTACTGGACTTCTCTACTTTTCTGCATATATATTTATACTACAGCCATAACAGTAATAACTCGAAGTATGTAGAGAACACTGTACTAATCAAATTCTCATACCTACATTTATGCATATCGCAATAAGTGTATGTATTTCAACCTGGATCTATTGTTTGGCTGAGTCGTCTGTACCAGAACAAAATCAAATTGCTTGGGGAACAATGCATTTGCATTGCAAAGAATGTAGAGAATCCTAGGGATGTTGCGATGAAGATGAACATTTCATCTTTCACAAGGCAACTTGGCTTTTCTAGGACAACCTCATTAATTCTGAGAGTGCAGTCTTAATTTTTCAGAAGCCTCTTTCTGGCATTGAAATCCTTGCTGTAGTCCAACATATCTACACAGTTCACAAAGCAATAACTCTTGTTTCTGCTACTGTAGGGATTTAAAGATGTATTCTGTTTCACCAATTCATCATCAGCTCCAGGAATTCTCCTCTGTTTAAAAATAACAATCAAATCATTCAACATTACCTGCATAATGTTTTATTATAATATTTTTGCATACAACTGTATTTAGCTAGCTATTTCATCTGAACTATGCTATTGTAGTGAGTTTCCCATTTCATATAATACAGTATCTGTTATGATTAGTCTACATCTTCAACTAGATTTTTGGATTTTGAAGGGGTATTCTAGATTTTTAATGACTTCAGATTTTTGCAAGATAGGTAAAACACGCTGACTTTCAAATTATTTTGTCCTTGCTTCCTGTAGAGTACTGCGGAAATTCTATTGGAAAAGCCTAAGATTTTAAAGAGTCATTGTTCCAGACTGAGGGAGTATTTTCAGAGTGGGAAGCCTAGATTTCTTTCACTTTGCTATCTCTGTGTTCTCATAGTGCATTTTTAAGAACCTATATCAATTCAGTTTTCTTCAGCTCAGGCCTAAATACTTCTTTGTTCTCTTCTATCAAACTTTGAAGTTCAGCAAAATCTTGGTGTGCCTACATGATCACATAATTCCCTTTTTATCTTAAGTAATGTGGTATTATAAGCATATAATGAGCTTTTGAGGAAACCACGGAAAGTCAGATTAAACATTATTTTGTTACAGACATAGGCTTTATATTATGTAATGTCTCTGTAATGTTTGAACACATAGTTCATTTCATGACATTCATCCCACATAGTTATCAAATGGCATTAAGCCTTGCCTATGAAGAAACTTCCCAGTTGCTGGAGGAGTGTAGTGTATCTCATACCAAAGGAACAGCAACCATCTCTGAGGCAGCTCCATGCCCATTTCATGAGACAAGGAGAAGCACCTACATCAATCATAGCCCTTGGGCATGCTCGCCACTCACAAGGCACTTTTTTAACACAGAAATTGTCACCCAAGCCTTGGTGAAGCATCTTTGACCAGCATACTTAAATAGTGCAAGGAAACTGTTTACAAGAACTGGAAAAGGGATGTCAGTGATTAAGACTAACGGGTTGCATTTGGCCTCCGCCACAGAGAAGGTATTGCATTGGGGAAAAACCTAGAGCCTTGAAGAAATCCCACTGGGAACACAACAGCATCCCAGTGAGAGGAGCACAGAATGACAGGCTTTGTCCCTTTGTTGTCCACAAGGATTAGCTGCCAGCCAGCTCCGTGGCAGCAACACCAGGCTGAAATAAGAAAGGAATGCTTCCTTCCAGCTTGTGCTCCTTCAGGGAAGAAACAGTGTGCTGCAAACACTTCCCAGTTTACATGATACAGAAGCAACAACACAGTTGTGCATGCTTCCAGTGCTGTCATTCACAGCTGTTGCCACAGCCCGGCATCTGTCACTGAGAAACTTCTCTGATCCACAGCTTGCTTTCTCTCTCCTGTTATCCCAAGGCCACCAACCAACCTCAGAGGAGAAGACATGGTAGTGCCTAATAACCCTGTAATCACTGGGACAGGGGGTTCAGTGTTTGCTGACAGCATCCCTAGTTTTTTGTGTGCTTGTGGGGCAGAGGTTTATTTCAAATCCCTGAGTCTCTCTTAAAGTTGCATGGCTTGTTGGTGGTAGTTCCACATCTAATGGCTCTGGTAGTTCCACATCTAATCTCAGCGTTTCCCCAATCTCATTGCTGTTAATGTTTGTATAAGCTTTAGAGAAAAATAAATAGCATATCAGACTATAAAGAACACTTTTTCTAGATCGTTTATTCTAAAAAAAAAAAAAAAAGACGATAAAATATTTTCAGAAAATGTGTGTACATAATGCATATATTATATGCACAGCATGTGCACACTACATATGTTTGTGTGTCTGTATTAAACACATGTACACCTATATTTGTCTAAATATGAAAAACAGATGTTTCTCTTCTCCTTGTATAGTATAATGGTTACTGGAATGAAAACGGTGCAAAGGTAGTTAAATGAAGCTAAGATGCAGAAAAGAGGTTTATTGGCTCAGCTGGAATACCACCTCTTCCAGAAAATGATTTCCCAACTGAGACTCCAAGGTCAAGCACGTTTTGTGGAGCTCTTAATATGTTCACTATACAAATCTCCACAAGAGGGCAGTACGTCCCACGTTTTTTTCTAAGGTTTTGCTTGCATACTGTAATTTTCAAATAGCTGTAGAGACCTGTAACTGGTAAGGACAAAAACTAAGCACCACAAACACTCGAAGTCCTAGTCTGAAGTACAAGGACTGCTTAATATTAACTGTGTATGCGTGTGTGTGTGTGTGTGTGTGTGCATATAGGGGTAATCTGACACAAAGTTAATGTCAATAGGTCTAGTGATATCTGGAAAGTTAATGCATAAACGAGATTGGAACTATAAAGGGGCATCATAAAGATATTAATAGGTGCTAAGATATGTTTGTAACAGGGCTTAAGGCCCCTTTGGCAGATTTGCATGACTGTAAGAACAGGAGTAATTCCACTCTGGGAGTCAAATACCTTTACTGAATATGAAAAATTAAAGTGTATTATAACAAAACCTAGACTAAATATTGTTAGGTTGAAGGGTTTATTTTTGTCTTTTATCTTCTTATCTATTCAGATTTATTGATTAAAGAGAAGTTGTCTGCTGCACTGTATCTTATTTTTTACTCCTTTAAAGGCTTGATTTTAGCAGCAGTATATAGAAACAGTTGCCTTGTTACAAAAGTTCAGGTATATTGACATTTTAGGTAAAAGTGTACAGTGATTTGCATTATTCATTAAAGAACACTAATACTAAGTGGTAAGAGACTGATGCATTCTGCATATACTATGGAAAGCAGCGTGAAATACGGAAAGGAAAAATGTCAGCCCGTGGGCAATAAGTAGGAGCTGAGAAAATCGGTGTTGCACTGCGGAAACTTTTTGAAGAAGAAAAGGGCAGTGCACCTCCCTAGAGAGTTTCGAATTGAGAAGGTTGTATAGAGTCTCTGTAGAGGTAAACAGTGGGAAGAGGTTTCCAGTAACTTAACTGATATATTTGCATTTATTTTGTGAAGCCATCCAGGTTTGACAAGGTGAGGGAGACCTGCATTCTATTTAAGCATTTGCTAAGGTCCCCAGAGTATTATTTCCCAGCACATGGCTTTCTATCAGATGAACAAGCTCCCATTAGAAGCATGAAGTTGGCAGAATTAGAAGAAAACTGTCAAGAAGCAGAAGGTAACAGGCCTGGAATACCAACGTTGCTTTTGTGGTGGGGTTCAATGGTAATATGGAAGTCTACTAACGTCTGGATGTCTGAATGCAGTCAACAGCCAATGCAGCTATCAAAGAGACTTAGGAATCAGAGCAGGCAGTTGACTTGAATGTTGCCAAGCACTAAGACACACCTACAGTAACACTTAATATCTAGTTTTGATCAGATGAGTTTCACTTTTTGTGCCTGGCAAGCCCACATTTCCAGAGACCTGCGTTTTTCCGTGAGACGTTTACTCTGTATCTTGGCAGTGGTTTATTTATCTGTTAATCACATTCCTTTCCTTACGGCAAGAATCTGGAGCGCTGCTGATGATTCCAGCTTTCACACTGAAAGGGCCTCATGTTTCTAAAATGAAATTGGCTGTTTATGTAGAAAACTATTTACAGACATTCTCTAACTGTGGATGGTTTCCTGCAGACACCAACTTTCTGCATCTTTTTCCAAACTCTCACTTACTGTATTTCTTCCCCCAGCTTCCACAGAGGTTACTTCTTCAGCCCCATCCTATCTCCAGCTTGAATCTGTTCATACCTCCCTGAAGTCTGTTGCTCTTCCTTCTTTGACAAAGCCTTTAAGATATACCGCAGTGAAGTCAAACCTTGGAGTTTCCTTCAATTGGAAGTACTCCATAAAACACTTCCCTATTTTTTCTGGTAGCTCACCTATGTTCCAGCAGCAGCAGTTAAGGATATGAACATACTGGGAAAAGCTTAGCCCTAGTAACTCCCAGCAGGACAACATGCACACTTTACTTTCTGTATCCACATAATTCTGGTATACCAGAGCCAGGTCATGTAGATACTGATGCAAGAACTGGGGCAACAGAACCGTCATAGTTACAGTCCTGAAAATTTCTGCAGAAGAAAAAAGCTTCCTGAAAAAGAAAAAGACTGTCTGCAGGATATCATCGTGAGTCAAGATAGTCAAGCAAGTGGCTGAGGTATTTATGCTGAAATCGTGAACGGTATTCTGGCTGACAGCTCTGAACTTCTTTAAGAGGCCTGAGAGTCTCTCCATTTGATAACATATCTCCAGCTGTTTAGGCTTAAAGGTTAAAGATTAAAAGTAATAAGACTTGGAAGCAAATCATGAAAGACTGAGTTAAATAGGAGTCCAGACTTCAGACAGGTTTTTTCTCAAATGAAGAAAGAAAGCTTTTAAAAAAATATTTCAGCAGAGCATTATCCTCTACTTTATTATGTTCTCCATAACTATACTTTCTAGGTTTGACAAGAGAACACATATGCAAATATTTAACCCAGAATGATTGTAGTCCAGAAGAATACATCAAGATGAATAGCATGACTGAAATTTTGTTCTCAGTGACTCCTTTTAATCCTATGAACTGCAGCATAATTGAAGAAAAACGGTACACAATTTATTCCAATAATGTGTTCCTCATTTTTTTTTTCAGGATGGATTTAATTACTAGAGTACAGTAACCAAAGCTTATATCCTGGTCATTCTTGTGAGAGTCATCATATATTAGAATTTTCATTCTGGGCTGTTAAAAATCTACAATATTAACGACATCTAAACATTTTTAACCTCTTCTTGCTGCTACCCAGCAAGCATGATAGTGTTTTGTTTATTTTTTTTCCCAACTCCTAACAACTTGCAATGTTTTACTTGCTTTCTTTCCACTGTCACTGAGCTAATGCTTCAAATTATGTACTATGATGTATAGTGGTCACTACCAAGCACATCATTTTGTATGCAAAGCTGTGACTGGATTTACCCATGTTCATCACTTCATGCTTACCAACACTGAGTTTCTCCCTCAAATGTTCATGCTATCATACATACCTTTGGGCACGTAGCATAATGTAGCATATACCTTAAACATCACCTTATAGAAGCCCTACTCTGGTGGGCAGTGATGTAGACCTCATCTTATTTCAAATACTTTGAACTGAGAAAACAGACAAAAAATTACCAAGTGAATTCAAGACAATCTCCGGCCCTCTTTCATTTATCAGCATAGACACACCCACACAGATCCTGAACCCCAAATGAAGCACAGTCAGTCTAGGGAAGGTTTCTATCAGGGTGTCATGTCCTGAGCATCCTCACAGCCCTGAACATCTCTAGAGGCCTGACCCACTCTGCCCTGGGACCAGGACCCCACATCAGCCCTGGGGGTTCCCCCACTTGCCCAGGCCTGGGTCCAGGTCCCCACATCACCCTGGGACCACCAGCCCCTGCCCTAGCGAGGCCACAGCAGGGCTGGGCCCCAGCTCCCCACAGCCGGGCCTGGCCATGGCCCTTGCCCAGCGGGGTCCACCCAGCAGGCCCATGTCCCAACCTGTCCCTGTCCCCAGGGAAGTGCTTGGGGCTGGGGCTTGGGGTTGGGGCTGCCCCAGTGCCCCCTGCTGCCTGCTGCCAGTTGAGTGGTGCAATGGGACCTGGCCTGCTGGCCCTCTAGAGAAATGCACTGAAATTAAAATATATATAGAGAGAGACAAAATAGCAATGGAAAACTGATTCATTTTATTTTATAACTTGATCTCCCTGCCATGTTCTAAGTTAAGAAGTAGCTCACACATGACAGGTGCAAACAAATCTTAAATCTTAAATCCTGTCCTTTTCATGGTTTCTTTCTTGATTTTTATGTACAAAAGTCAAAGAACATTCATAGGTTAAATTGTTACACAAATAAAACATACATATATATGTAAAACCACCACCGCCACCACCACCAACAAAAACAGAACAGAAACCTGTACATTCGTGTCTTCTTCTCAGTAAAATTACTACCACAGAGGCAATCAAGTAAGCATGTCATACAGAACCCACATTTCCCAAACTGAAGGCAGTATAGACAAGAACTTTTTGATAACCTCTCAAAGGCAACCTCCATTTATGTGTATGTTTATATATATGTTTATATATATAAATGCATTTAAGCTCACATCCACTGAACAAGGTAGCAGTCTTGTGACCTCATAGTGTCCCATGAGGACATGTTTCAAGTGTTGAAGAACAGTTAATTGGGCTACTTTTAAAAAGAATTTATTCTCCTCTCTTAAAACACCCCTCTAAAACTTCACAGTATACACCATCAGACTCAAAAGATATCTGGAGGAAGCAATCAAAGATTGTATTTCTTTCTTAAGAAACAATCCCAGTAACATGAATTGGAATTTTGCCTCATCTGAGCTAATTTGAGACTAGCTTATACAATGGTGTAAAGAATGGGACATCCCTTCTATTCCTTTTTAGGCACCATTGAAAAAGGAATTACATGCTATGGAGAGCTGTGTGAGGCTTGAGAGAAAATTGTCAGTCAGTTGTGAGCATCTTTTCTCTGTTGCAAAAGGAGCAATTCAGTATTTTTCAAAATATAGTTGCTGATGTCCAAAGTGCAAAGTCTTTGCTTTTTCAGCTCTGTTTGATGTCAGTTACAGTTGAGGCATGTTTCAGCACATTTCAGGATGCACTGAGTGCTTGAAGATTAGGTTCAAAATAAAACAGAATGAAAATCTGCATTAAAGCTAGGGGAAGTAACAAAGAAGAATATTTGCAGAAGGAAAAAAAAGAAGGGTGAGAGAAGGGATTTTAGTATAACCTCCAAAACAGTTTCTGACACCATAAAATGCGAAAAACAGTTTTGGTAGTGAGAAAGCTGGAGTTCTGTGAAAGGGGATGGAAGGGGGATTTGAACAGCCAGACAAAGCAATGCACTGCTAAATTAATACACAGGTTCGAAAAACATAAATAAACTAACTGAATTTCCACCTGATGGATATGGGACAAGTCAGGAAAATCCCAGCCTGTGATTTTTTTCAGACAGTGTAGGTAAACAGAGGCACATATCCAAACAACTGAAATTTATGTAATGCTTTATGTAATGTACTGTGGTATATTTTGTATGTCTTTTTATTAATATTATTTCTTTCTTTGGAGGGGTAGAACAGGCAACTGTGTAGGGCATGTTCAAAGAAAATGGCACTGAATGAGCTGGACTTGGACACTGAAGTCCCAAGCAAGCAAGCAGTATTGTTTTGTTTGTTTGTTTGTTTTGGTTGGTTGGTTGGTTGGTTTTTTTTTGCTTTAAACACATAAAGTTATCCTTCTTCCTTTTACCTCCTCCTCTATCCTGGATCTTGTCTATCAAGGAAGCGGTAATCTCATATCTCATACCTTCACCTCAACACTCGTGCTCTTCCTACCCAAGCTAACAGCTCACATTTCCTGCCAGAAGCTTATATCCTGGTGCAAGCAGATATTTTGGAGGATGTTCTAGAGCTGACATGGGAGCTCAGAGCCCCTGACTTGTACAGGCTCCTCTCTTTCAGAATCTGTGAGGTGGTTTGTAGTTTTAAGCCCATCTCACTGCACCTGGCACACAGGCACTAATGCAGCCTAGCTTCCATGAGGCTTGATGTGAAAGTTTTGATGGGCTACTTGTGGCTAAAGCTGTGGGCAGATGTGGGCTGATGGGCAGAAAATGTGCAGATCACTTAAAGCTAATGCTATGAAATGCATAGAACACCTCACATGGCTTTTGAAAGGTAGCACTAGGTCCACTCACTTTTATCCCGCACTAATAACTGATGATACTTTAGCAGAGGGTAGGATGTACAAATATCTCATGATTGAATTTGTGGGTATCCAGCCTCTACAGCAATGAAATTCATGATAATTAGTGGTAGAAAAATGGCTTTAAATGATGTCATACAAGGGAAAAAAAAAAAAAAAAAAAAAAAAAAAAGGAGCCAAATAGATAATAGGAGCCATGGGTGATGTCTTTTACTTAGCTACTTAGCTGCAGGAGCTCAGAAATCAGTACAGCTGGCAGCCACTGCTCAAGGGAGACGAAATGTGGTGTCTGAACCAACCATCCACAATGTCAAAGAAAGCCTCCAGCTCACTAATGTAGCACCATCCAGCTTGCAATGTAGCAAAAGGAAACAAATAGCTTCATCTTGCTTGTGAGGGGAAGCTTGTCTGGCTCTGTCAGGTGGATTTTCTTTTTTTTTTTTTTTTTTTACTCTCCTGAGATCCAAACGTAGATAAAAAGCTGAAAATACAACAGGAAAAACTTTGTCTTTCTCTGTCCCCAGGATGTATTCTGTAGCAGTTGTCTTTCCAAGCACCCGGGCAGTTGCTGAGATGTGAGAAGAAAAACATCACACAATATATGCAAACAAGCCAGAAAAGGATATTTCCGAGAGAAATCCCAAGCACATGACTGCACTATCAACCTGATTATAGTTACAGCCTCTTTCCAGGATACTTGGTACATCTCCCACTATCAAACCTTGCTTTCATTTTTTTCTGCTTTCTTTTTGCCTGTTTGAAAGAAGTACGTTTCTGATATCTGGCCATAGGGGTGGGTTTTCAGGCAGCTTCTGCTTGCACAGAATCACTGTGGTCAAATTCTCATATATCCTGCAGAAGGTCTGATTAATAATCCACACCAGTACCATAAGGAAGATATGTATGTCCTCACACTATGTAAAGCTAAATTGTCTGCTGAGGGGGTGGTGCTTCCACATACAGTCTATAGTGATTTGGTGAAAACAACTTGATACCAATCTAACACCAGAAGCATTATTACTGTAGTAGGTCAATGTGGGAAACCTGTTTTCTTAAACCAATTTCTGCCCACTATCCTGAGAAATTAATACCTCCAGGAAATGAAAATATAAGCCATGCAGCAGCTGAAGTTGTCTCAAACACTGTTAGTTCTAGGTAAAACTAGCTTGGAACTAGAAAGAAATGCTAGATTTTCTTTCATAGCATGAGATATTTTGCTGTATAAAACTGAAATAAATAATATCACTCAATCTAACCTTTTCAAAGGTTAGTGTGGTTTGATTCAGATAAACGGGTGAGTGTTGTGGTGAATTCACAGTGGCTATGCATTATGCATTGATGGTAAAATGACAAGCTATGTTTACTCATTTATAGAAATGCAACCGAACAGTAAAGCAATACATTAACCCCCCCCCCCCAAAAAAAAAAACCAGCACATTGCTTAGAAAAATAACTCCCCTTCCCAAAATCCCATTTCAATGTATGCTATAACTCATATACAGTAATATTTCACATTCACTGAGGATCTCAAGCATTGGGTAACACTGAGATTATACAACTTGAAAGTAATTCTTGTTCTAAACTTATCCCTTGGACTAATTCCAGGCCAACCCTTAATTATCTACACTGGGTTTGCTTCAGGGGCTTTTTGAATAAACTCAGTTCCTTTTGTGCTTCCACTTTTTATCAGAAAATAGTCACTTACTCAAGTAGCATGCACAATATGCATATGGTTTGACTTCTGTCACTAGAGCATGTTACTTTGAGGGTAGACATTCAAAAAGAAATATTTTCTGTCTCTACTCATGGAACTCACAGGTGCCTTTCTGCTGGGGAAGTCTAAGGCTAGAAAACACTTTCCTGCCTTTGCAAATAGACTGTTACTCCCTCTAACCCATCCATAGGTCCACTTGACATCGATCTGGCTGACATGGTCCTGCCAGAAAATAAGCTTTCCCTTCTGGTTTCCAAGCTGTCACTGAGCAGTACTTTAGGGCGAAACACTTGCATCAATTTCTGGTAAAATTCTTTAGAGGCAAAGTAGTAAATGAAGGGATCTATGCAGTTGTTGAGGCAACTGAGGCACAAGGTGAGCTTGTAGGCAGGGTACAAACTCCTCTTGTAAAACAGGCGGACGATCATATGCGCAAGTAGGATAAAGTTATTGGGGGCGAAGCAAGTGACGAACACCGAAAGGACTATAATTGCCAGGTATATGGATCTAGTCTTCTGCCTGTTACCATATCTGTTTGATGTCTGAATAAGCTTCCGAATGATGCCGATGTAGCATCCAACTGTTACAATGAAAGGGATCAGGAAGAGCACAACAAATAGCGTGAGGAGAAAGGCCACCCAGGCTGCAAAATTGGGCAGCATATCCCACTTGAGAACGTCAAAACAGGTTATAATCCCCAGTTCTTTCACTTCATAGGTCAGATCTGTGCTTTCCAGTGGATAGAAAGCTAGTAGCAAGAAAAGCCACATTACCATACAGGCACCGAAGGCATATCTTTTTCTTCTCCACTTGACCAACTTCATGGGATATACCACACCCATGTACCGCTCAATGCTGATACAAGTCATGGTCAGTATGGAAGAATACATGTTGGAGTAGAACATCACAGTCACAAGGCTGCAAAGAATCTTGCCAAAGATCCAATGATTGCTCTGGATGTGATAAGATATTTGGAAGGGAAAGCAGAAGGCCAGCATGAGATCTGTGATGCTCAGGTTGATCATGAAGATAACAGAAGGCGTTTTGGGTTTGATATGCAAGCAGAGCACCCAAAGGGAGAACAAGTTGCCAGGGATACTGATGATAGCCACCAGTGTATACACCACTGGGAGGGTGACGGAGATAGCTCTATTCTGGAGCATTGCAAGTGTTTCATTGTCCAGGTGGGATCCGTTTTCAACCATTATTCACAAGGTGGTTGTTGATCTATAAGCCAGCTGGATCATATCATGAACTCTTGGCTTCCAAACCTAGAGGGCAAAAGTCAAGAGAAAGAAAAGCAATGTGTTAAAACAAATTACAAACACGCTTCTTATGCAACCTGATCTAGTGGGAGGTGTCCCCCTGCCCATGGCAGAGGGTTGGAACTGGATGGTCTTTAAGGTCCTTTCCAACCGAAACCACTCTATAGTTCTATCATTCTATATTAATTTAATAAGAAAAAGGCCTGTGTAGTTTGACATTATTTCTGAATGAATTGAATCAATTAAAATGTTCTCCTGACAAATGCCTCCTCCCTCCAAATCATTGTAGTGTTTTACCTGTCTCATTTCTTTCTAGCTTTGAACAGCTACTTTTTCCCTACTGAGAGGCTTTCTGATATTTTTTTTGCAAACTACACGTTATCATACCTTATTGTTTTGTTATTGTGGCACACGGAATATCACATCACAAATTGAAATGAAATTAATGTCTGCATGAGAACACTATGCCATAAGTTTCCCAAGAGCTAAACCCATCCTATCTACGTCAGACGCCAAGACCTTGCTCTCTTGTAATATAGAATATTTTCTGATTTCTTTTTGTCCAACTAAACAGAGATCCATTCCAAGTAAATGCTGGTTTTTTTTTTGTTTGTTTGTTTGTTTTGTTTTAATAGTTTGAAACTGCTTATTCGAGTCACCTATAATTCTGCAAAATGAGTTTCAGTTTTGCAGTCTGCAAAATAAAACCATGCTTTCACTGTCTGGCCTATATAGACCTTTCTTGGCAGACACAGTCTCTTATGGTTTAGCTTATTTATTTTACACAGTGTAGCAGCATTTAGTAGATGCAAACAGGAACTCATGCCTCAAAGCACTACATGCATGCAGGAGTGCAATTTAACAAAAGTAGAGGGTCAAAAAAAGCAAAGAAGTGGTAATGAATGATGTGAAAGGCAGATAATCGATGATCAGTAAATTCTATGAAGAGTGGAACTATGGACCTAAAAAGGATTCCAGGCCAAGCCAGCTGGTGACTGTGGGCACATCTATGCTGATTAATAAAGAGGACCAGAGAGTGAGTACAAGCACACAGTATTACTCATGGACTCTGATCATCTCCACTGTTTCATCTCTCCAAGAAACACTTGCCACAAGAGAGGCTAGTTTCTAAAAACATAGGCACAAGTCATTCGGTGTCATTTAACCTCAGATCCAGTTAAATAAGACCTTTAATTTAACTGTAGTCATAGCCAGGGAGCAGCATAGCAGATCTGCCCCTCAGAGAGGTGATCAGCCTTCAGTCCTCATATCTCTGGCTGGCTACTACCATTCTGACAAAAGCTTAGGTTTCTGACAAAAGCTCTTATCAAATGACTTTCACAAAATAACTGTTGATGATTCTTGAGACCTGGCAAAGATGAAGTCTCTATTGATGGCTGCAGTGCAGGAAAGAAATATTCAACCCTAAAAATAAACTGAGTGCAGATCCAAAAAAAAAAAAAAAAAGGCAGCTGTAGCAGTAAGAAGATTGGTGTAGGCTTATTTCTGTTATTTCTTGATTTCATCAGTAAGATATAGTACTTCAAATGTCAGCTGAAAATATTCAGAAATAGTCAGCATCAAGCAGGTAATGTTTACTAATGTTGCCAGTCTTTCAAGGGGTTTCTAGCTGAACTATTGGAAACACAGAAAAAGGCACAAGAAAGTAGGAATAGCAAAGATGTCAGAGACGTGTTCTGAATATGGCACAGAACAAACACGTTCTGAGTAATAAGCACATCACATGATCACAACTGCAAAAAACCCTTTGAGCCAAATCCATTCCAGATGAAATTCTGTGCTTGGTGGTGGAACGATATCAAGAATGAAACTAACTCTTCAGTTTTCAGGGGAACTTGGAAAGGCACTTAACTGACACTAAGCTCTTGAAAAAAGGTAATGCTATCTATTTCAGCTCTTCTATCTGTGACATACCATAGTAAACATCTATTCATGAACCCATTATTGCCTCAGAAATCTGTTTCAAGTGACACCCATTTGTACCTAGTAACCCTGCATTTCCCGGAACAAAGGTTTTATGTATACCAAAGTAACTACAGAGCCTTAATAATAGGCCTTTGCAAGTGAAAGATATTTACTCTCAGGGACTGAGAGATCTCACCTCTAGATTGCTATTCCTACAGCTACTCTGTACTTGGGAGGTGGGAGTATGGGTGAAAACCTCCATCAAATCTATTGCACTATGCATAAAGCTGTTCAATATCTCTTACACTGAGTTTTATGTTAGGGCTAATCACAAAGGTATCTTCTGAAATCAGCTTCTAATTTGCTTTTTCAGATAGCACATGCTGATAAGAAATATGCAAAACAGTGTCGGGATTTGTGGCCTGCCTAAAGGTAGATTTTACATGTTTATGGAGCAGAACTGTCAGTAAAACACAAGTGCCTCCCACATTGAGGCACCTCTTGAGCAGGGTGCCTGGACTGTAAAGTTCTGGGCTTTGTGTTTAGATACCTACAAGAGCTCTCCAAAGAGGGTGGGTCCCCTTGGCATGGTTTTTGGTAAGGAAGATGTCCTTCACAAGGAGCAAAAGAAGATGTCCATCACAAGGAGTGAATAGTTCCCTAGCGTCTTCTGCAGGGGAGGAGGGAGCATGCAGAGCACACAAGACTTGCACGTTCACAACCTGTTTCACATCGTAGGAAGATGTGGAGTATAGATAATCATCACTCCCTCTTTGCCTTTCCTTTTGCCAAATCTTTCTGGGGCTCTATTGTTGAATTCCTTGCTTGTGAAAGCCTGGGCCAGCAGAAATCCCTGCACTGTCACACTTACTTTTGATACTTTGCCTTTTAAATGGCCAGATTAAGCTGCTGGACTCACAACATAGCATTTCAAAGTTCTTCAGCTCTCCCATTACTGTTTTTATTTGGGTTTAGTTAGCACTGTATTTATGTTTCCATCTCGTTCAGGGTACTTATAAGTCCTTCCTCCACCACAACCACAGCATCTGTCTACCACTTGTGGTTTTAGTTGAAAATGTCATAAATAAAGTGAGAAAGTATTTTTTTATAAGCATTAGAATTAGATTTCCCATACATTTGTGAGTTGCTTTCTTGCAATTTCAGGCCTACAACACAATTCAAATCTGTGGATCTTGCACGATACACTGCAAAAGAAACTTTCCTGTAGAATAATTTTAAAATATCAACCCTCAGCTATGTTTACATAAACTGTAAAAATACATTTCTTTCTATATAAATATCCCTGTAATAAAGACATTGTTTTGCTTTTATTTTAGCAACAGCCAGATCTGTACTATGACAAATGAACATATAGGTAGACTGAAAGAAAAACTCAGTAAGGATTCTTTAAGTGAGAAAGTCCAGTCTTATTGCCAATTACATTAGTCCTAGAGATTTTGACATAGAAAGAGAAATGTTAAGCTTTTCTGCCTGCCTCATTTCTAGAACATTTAGTGAGCAGATGTATTTCAGTTCAATATTAGGTACTAAGAGCACCTGCATCTTCTGGAGCAACCCTCACTAAATCCAGGGAGGATTTTTTCACTCTTCTTCATACCCTATCACTCATGGCACTCTACACAGAAAGCTCACTTGGAACTTCAGTAACATCAGTTTCTTTCTGAGCTATAACCATAAGCTAAGGTGACAGCTGCTTAGTGCCTCTTTTGACAGGGATGGTGATTCCTTTCCGTTTAGTGGACAAAACATAGCGATTAAAACAGTAAAAGGTATACTGAAATAGAAAGATTAAAAAAGCAGAAAAGATGACGACTGACTTATTTCTTTGTCATGGAAGAGTAAAAACAGAAATGTGTCGACCTTTTTTTTTTAGGAGACTACTAAATAAAACTGATATATTTCCTTTCTCACATCTATTCTTTTCCTGTTATCAATGTCAAGTGCACCTGTGAACAAGACTGAAAAGCCTGTGAGTTGACTGAAAAACAGAAATACCATTTTATAAAAAGTTTGTGATTTGAGATGGAAAAATAAATTTCAAAACATTCATTGCAACAGAAAGTCTTCCAAAGCCTATTCTGTTTCATTATTTTGGTTCTCTGTCTGTTAAAGCTCTGTTGTCTAGAATAAATAAGTCTAATTTCCTGAATCCTTTGATATCTTTGCATTTTAGAAAGACACTATTCCAGTTGAAGAATGTAGGACAGCATACTTCAGACTACAGGAAAACAAACATACAAACATGAAATGCTGAACTCAACTGCAAATGTATTCAGAATGAAATAAAATGAAAGCAGAGATTTTATTCTAAGCACTTAAGAAAGTCATATTAGCTGTTTTTAATCAAAGCAAATGTGACTAAAGAATGTATTTTATTTTTATCAAGATAGTACATTTTTGGCAAAAAAAATGAAATTTTTTACTTGCTGTTCTTATGACTTATAAAACTGAAATGAGAGCTAAAGTGTTAGGACAGTTTATTTCTCATTAAATTTAGCTAAAACTGCTGAAAACTTTGGAGTTCTCTGTGTGCAATATTCCTTCTGAGGATTGAGCCTCTCATGGACCGTCTGAATTGCTGGTCAGATGACAGAATATTAGACCAGTGTAGAAAACAAACACTTAATTTCCTTTATACACTGCGTATGAAGAGAAGAACAAGCAAGGAAGGCAAAGGGATAGCATTCTGAGTTGTGAGAAAAATGACAAACACTTTGATATTTAGATAGAGAAAAGGGTTTTAATATGAGGAACAAGAAGAAGAAGTTCCCTTTTTAACACATTTTAGATCTTGCTCCCCAAGCGTTACTGATGTGATTCAGAGAAACACTTATTTCTGTAAATGTTCACGTTCCCCCAGCCGAGGAATGTCAATAAGTGCATCGCTGACTGCGCACTCCCTACGCTGAGGGTGGGCTTTGCTGAAAGAGGCCAAAGGTCTTGTTTGGATGTTCTTTCTCACCCTTTCAATAAACTTTTGTGGAAATTTTAACTTTTAGTGTTACATCTCTACAAGCCGAGGGTTTCCTTCACCCAGTCAAGATGTGAACATAAGTGTTCTAAGAAACTTCTTTGAATTGGGCCTTCCTTTCCCTGTTCTTTTTGCTGAGTTCTTTTTTTTTTCTTTTTTTTTTCTTTGTTTCGGTTGTTTTGTTCAGAGCATCATTCTCGCAATCGCTAAATGTTGCTGAGTCTGTAGCTATTTTATCACAATGGCATTATTTCACATTAATCTTTCACTTATCTTCTTTTAAAAATGAATACTTTCAGGAAATGAGCACCTTTGTGCACTTGTGTGTGCAAGTACTGATCTGTATTTCTGGGCAAACAAAGCTGAAAACATCTAACTAGCTGCAATATTCCTGACCTTCTATGTCATTTAGTTTAAGACAAACAAATCTTCATATTTTTCACTGAAGATTATTCAGATAAAGTACATAAGAAAACCATATCTATGCCTTCACTGAAAAAGATGACTTATTTTTACACCGAAAGAGTGACTTCAGAATCTCTATATTGATATTTAAAAAAAAAAAAAAAAAACTCTTGCAGAGACAAACTTCAGTCTTTATTTAAGTACATTTGGTCAAAGCAAGCCCTATGGTGGTTATAGTTCTGACCTCAAATAGTTAGGGCAAGGTAAAACATGAGTGTCTTCTCTCCACAAGTATTTCACATTGAGAGGTGAAAATCCCTCTATTTTTAAAGTGAAAAAATGTAGAAAAGTTACCAGGTTTAGTGTACTGGAGAAATATGTGCCTGTAGAGCTTTTTAACTGTATCAATCTAGACGAAAGCAGCTTTATTCAAAACTGAAGAAAAGTAGTCCTATAATTTCTGCCTATTAGAGAGTGCTAGCATATAATATGTATGCTCATCTTTCCTATAGACACAGACTTTGTAAGCTTATTTTATTTAAGGTTGATATTTTAATATAATTATCTTATATTAGCAAAGTTATAACAGCCCTTTATAAGGATTCAATACAACAGTTCAGGAATTAATTCCTACAGGACTCACACTCCTCTTTGGTCACATTCCATGTGCGTGCTCTTATTACCCAACAGCACAAGGCAACTCGCTTCTTGATGAAATAGTGCTACCTTGCACTTATCATGGAGCAAAAGCATGCATGCATGCAAGCAGTTACTGAAAAATTGCTGATGCCTGTCAGGGAACTTGACGTCATTAGACTCCACTCTTTGTCAGGTGGCTACCCAGGGTACGTGGCGATGGACAACCAGCTTGCAAAAAAAAACACTCTGATGGGTGTCCCTGTAGCATGGAGTTATCCTGTGCCATAGGGCCTTCCTGCAGGTAGCTTGCCCCTAAAATATTGTTAAGTAATACTGAGTTACAACAAAATGGTGATATTTTTATAAACTTTGACCACAAAAACTACCAAATAAAGTCTAAATTTAAATAGTACATGAACTGATTTCCTTTATAACTTTGCATCTTTTAAATATTGCCTATGTCCAGGATTGACAGACAATAGATTCCAGTCTGCAGTTACTTCACATAGTCCTTTTGAAAGTCAGAGGAAAAAGCAGTCAACCTTTTCCCTTCTGACCTCAAACGCCAGGAAAAGAATCAAAGCTTAATGGCAGAGGCCATTTGTGATAAACAATATGACAGGTTCCCAGAGGATCCTTCAGTCTTCTGAAAACTCTATGGTCTTATATTGAATCTGTGTGGTATGATTGGCATTTTACAGTAAATAAATAAATATTCTACTTATATATATTATATATTATATATATATTCTGCTTGAAATATGTACTTTCTATCTTTTCATCTCTCTCTTCTGTGAAACTCTTATTGAATGTTTCCTCTCCTGTTCAGTCCACAAAGGAATTGAGGTAGAGCTGTCTGCATGTTTTTGAAGATTATCTTTACAGATTAAAACACACACACTGAAGAAAAAAAAAAAAAAGAGAACAACCTTCATACATTGCTTTCTCTTGCAGTTGCATTAAGGATATGAGAGCCTGTAGCTGTTGACTGATTTAACATACACTGGAATACAAAACCAGGCCACTCAACCATGTTTTGCAGGTGTAGCTGAAAGGATAATTTGGCATGGTATCTGGGACATGTTTTTTTAGAACAAAGGATTAATGTAAGGTATTGTGTCAGAACTTGGAGATGATCTTGTTAGTGATGAATCAAAACTCTTTGGCTAAGCATCCACACTACCTCCAGACAGGCCTCCTTCCACTAGTTGGGCTCAGTATGTACAAAACATGGTATTGCCTCCTAGATAAATACAGAGGCACGTCCCAGAAAGCCACATCAGGATCCCTAATGACTGGTAACTCTAAATGCAGGCTGAACCATTGTTCCTCTTGCTAAGATCTATATGAACATCCCAACTCTCTTCCCAGAGAGAAGCATTAAGTAGCAGGATTTGAGTGTAGCTGGCATCTTGCTTCCCTGGTCCTTGCTACAGCTGTGGAGAAGCATCTGTAGAAATCTCAGGGTCTATTTTAGGGTGAGTTGGAAAGTCTAAATGCCACTGACTATACTGGGTGGATCTCCAGTGACTGTAGCAGGCTCATATGTAGTCAATTTTCTTGTAAAGGCAGATGGTTGAATTTGAATCCAACTCATTTTGAACGTCCCGTTGATTCAGATCCTGGTTTCCGGGAGGCCTTTAATTGCCTGGATTTTGTCAAAGTCTAAATTGGTCCCCTAGAACATAATTGTCCCCTTTTACACTTGGATCACTCAGGGGCCACTTTAAAGTGACCTGGCCAGCTTCCATGTGAAAATGAAGTGGTACAGAATAGGACCTAATGCATGATTTTACCCTCCATCTTCCACCTGTGTTTCAAAAGCTACAGCCAGCTTTATGTAAGCATGCCTGTGTTTTTGTGTAGCAAAGATGACACAGGTGGGACTCAGGAGAAAAATTATTTTGTCTTCTGCTGGTCTCACTGTGGTAATTGCTCAGCACAGGTTGTTTAGCCTTTATTGACAGCTCACCTGCAAGATTGACTGCTTTGCTTTCTCCTCAGATGTTTCCTTCTGCAATGTACTGATGGTGAACTCCTGACAGACTGGGCATTCTCCTGGCTCACACTTCAGCTAGAAGTGGTTAACACATCAGGACCAGTAGAAACAGTCTTGGCTGAAAAATGCATGACACGAGGGCCTCTGTACAAGCCAAACTAACATGCATTTGTCTGTTTTCTCTCAAGTGCGATTCTCTGCTCCTGAGTGGGCAAGAAGAGCTAGATCTACAGAAAGAATAAGCGTCACTTTCTATCAAACCATGACCTACCAAAAGGCTTTGATACAAAAACTAGGTTGTTGGAAGCTCTTTTGTTGGAACTGCTCTTAATTGTGTCTGCTAATTCCTCCGGACCCCTTGTCAATACCACTGAAAATAGGTGCTCACATGTATTCCAGCAGGAGAGGTGTGTCTGGGCTGCCGAAGGGCCAGGAAGCAGTGATGTGAAAGTGTGGAGGAACCTGCAGATTTCTTAATTCCCTAGCACTTTGGGCAATGCTTTTTTGCCTTGCCTGAAGGGAGCAGTGGTTGGGGCTCACCTCCAAAAGAGTTCCTGCACTGTCACAACTCTTTCCTTTGCACAGTTTTACTGCTCATTGTCACAGCTCAGAGTGTGAGCCCTGAATCATCTCTGTACTACTGGGCTATATCACTGCATTTCTTCTGAGTGATGTTCAGTCACCCATGGCGTTACAAATGGTTGCAATTCTCTGCTGCAGAAAGATTCTTTGCTTTTTTCAGCTTTGCCATCAGCAGTCAGTAGCATTAAAGCTATTATCATGAGCCACCCTGGATGATTCTGCTTCTCAGTTATGGTCGTATTATGTGAGGAGCGATTTAGGGCACTTGCATGACTACTATGGAGCCCAGAACAGGATTCATTTATCTCGTGAACAGTCCTGAAAGCCTTGTATCCGTGTAACTCCCATCACAGTCTGAGGCAGCTTTGTGTGCACAGCACCTTAGGGCTCTTTGCTCAGCAGGGAGAAGCCAGCTCACCCTGCTCATGCAAACTCACTGCGTTCATTCACACGCTGAAAGAACTGAAAGCTTGCTTCTCTGCAAAAGCTCTTGGCTTATATCAAACATTGATAACTGCAGCTGTGCTGCTTGTGACTGGCACAGGACAAAGTACAAATTCATATGTTCCTGAATAGCACTGAGCAGATATACCCAAAAGGCACTGTGCTCAGGTAACAGGAATCCCAGAATCAGCTAACTACAGTAGCCTACAGACTGCATGACCTACTTTTAAAAGCAGCGTTATATGTGCACACAAAGGAAAAAGACACAGCCAACAGCAGTTTTTTTTTTTTTTCCTGACTTCACACTTTTTTCCTGACTTCTTAATTTGATACCAGTTAGAGGTAGGACTGGTAACGTACAAGAATTGAAGATCATAAAATGGGGGGAAAAAAAATAGAAAGATTTCTAACAAAAGCTCCTCTTCTTGCTCATTTTCTTTGTAACTATGTATGCTGTCACACTAACACACAGAGGTACGACAGGAATAGCACCCTGAAACCACATCTGCTATTGTTTTATTCTTCTGAAAGTCCTCGAATGCAGGTGAGACAGTAGGTGGAAGTTCAGGTCTTTTCAGCTGAACTAAGCTGCAAGTGTCCTTCTGTTCAGTCTTTGTTCTCCTCAAAATGCCACTGCATTTCGGTAACTTAAATGCATAAATAAAGTAAAAATTGGATTCTTCCCTTGTCTAACACAGCCTTCCTGCACTGAGAAGTATATAAGTAGCCTAATTTTAATCAAGATATATGCCAGCATGTAATTATACATAAGTTTTACGTGAAATAATCACAGGCAGGAGTCGGAGTCAAACATTACACTCTGTAGATAATTTGGGGTGTGGGGAGGTGACCAGCCTGTGCTCTTATCAGCAGACAATACATTGCAAGAGCTTGTTATTGGCTTTACTTAAGTTCCCTTTTACCGCTAGCAATATGCCCTGAGATATCTGGACCATAGTTGCCATATGAATCATTGCCCGAGTTTTGCAATGTTGAGAAAAAATAATGAGGATGAAGATATTCTGCTTTGAAGGTTGTTATTTATTGACCAGTGTACTAAAAAATATTGTCTTAACAGTAGTTTTTATAACCCTGGCATTTAGCTCTGATTGATAGAGTTAATTCTGGGTATTCAATTTGTAAACAGATAGTCTGTATCTCAAAATCTCTTCTGCTACATTCAGCTGTAATCTGCTCCTTAAGGGCATGGTCAAGAAAACACGTTCTTGCAGTGTAAGTGAAGGTGTGAATCCTCATCATATCAGCTACTCTATGTATTTGACCGCAGTCATAGAGGCACAGGAGCTTGCCTACCCTTCTGCAGTGAAGCGCTGTGGAACAGCTCCAGGTTACCATGTGAGAAGACGTATTCTTTACGATACCATAGTCCATGCTATACCACAGCCAATGCACTTGGTAGTATGCCCTGGTTATGCCCTGCTTTGTCTCTGCCATGACTTGTCTGCTTGCCCACACACTTAAGGTAAATAAACCCAGCAGAGATCTTTTATATGTTGACCACAAGCAAGTAGCACACGTCAGTGTGAGGTAAGACCAGCCTTGGTGTGATTCTGATACAGGAAGAGCCTCAGGAACAGGGTACACTAGCAAAGTAAAGGAGAGGTGGGAAGATGTTATGAGGACAAGTATTCTTATTTGTCCATTTTCTAAAATATATATTATGTATGTAATATTATTATGATAACATATGGTTGTATACTGATCTAATATTATATATTAATCATTTATATGAGATAGATAGGAGATAAATATCTATTTCTACTGGTACCACAAACTGAAATATCTATTAATCCCATAATCAACACCCCAAGTGCAAGAATTTTAGCCTGTGTTACTGAGTCATCATATACATAGATACACACTATTATATATCATATATGATATATTGTACAGTAATAGGTAATAATGTATGCTATTATTTTCACATTTCATTGTATATCTACAGTTGATAACAGTCTTTTGTTTTTAGAATTATTTTCAGAACTACAGTTGAAATTTCAGCTATTTGGATACTAAGCTCTGAAATGATAAATCTTTAAATGAAATGAAAGCAATCATACAGTGAAAACTGTGTGCCAGAGGTGAAGACACTGAAACTCATGGGATATCTAACGATAAAACTCCAAGGTAGTTTCGAAGACTAGTACAATTATGATCTGCTTAGACACTAATAACAGTAGAGCAGTAGGAGATGGTGCTTTGGAGGCAAAATGTGGGTTGTTAGGACCCCTAGAGACCTTTAAGTGACATGCTTTGAAATATCATCACATTCCTGGAGTGTCAATGTATGACTGGAAACTGATGCATAGGAAACTGATATGAATGTACAAAGAATAAAGGAAAACTTTGACACAGATGGGTCCTATACAGGAAAACATTGTTCAACCTAAACCAAAACAGGCAAGGCTTCTGTTGATAAAAGTTAAGGTTACAGTTTTTAAACTGAAGACTAAAGAAAGCCAACTGGCACAGAAAAGCATATGGTTCAGGATGACACATACTCTGGGGTGGGAATGTTATTAAATCCTCTGTATTCTTAGAAGAAAGGACAGGAAAAGATATTAATAAAACCCAGGAAGGAACCAGACAAACAGCTTCTACAGCGTTTGAAGCAGATCATGTAAAACAACCAGAACAAACCCAAAATACTTCTGCCTCTACAGGTATGTGAAGAGTGTGAAAATGCTGAGGGTGATTGCACCATCTTACAGGTGGGAACCTGACCTCATTCGGCCACCTGAGAAGTCTGATGAATGAAGGTAGCCACTGGAAATTGTGTGGCCAGGACACACGCTGACACAGCACTGCCAGAGTAGGTCGTGCCTCTGAAGGATTGGTGCAATTGTATTCCAGGAAGCTGTGTGTCACATCCAACAAACAATTCAGCTGCATCAACAAATGATACGGAGTTTAACAGAGTGAAATACCTAAATAGGAAGGCTATAACTTCTTGGACTGTACCATCAATCACATAACGAGGATGGTTAAATGTGGCAGCAATGTGCTTAGGAGAGAAAGAAGGCTGTGAGCTCAAAAACCATGGAAATAGCAAAACCCTTCAGTTGCCCCTGAATAGACTGGACAAGTGCACAGAGGCATGACCCCGTGTGCAGGCACCAGCAGTGGGGAGCTCCTTCCCAGAGGAGGTCAGCAGCTGGTGATTCAGGCTTCTCTCTGTCCTCCTGAGCCCCCTTAGTGGCAGGAGCCCTGACCTGGTGTCTCCTGCATCCCCATCAGGATGCCCCCGTGTGCCTGGGGCCAACCCCTGGCATGGAGATCACCTGGCCAGGACTGGCCTGTGCCACGTTACCAGGCCTTCTCCTCAGGGAAATGGCACACGACCTGCCTGATCGCAACAGCCCAGGGCCTGAACCAGCTGCTGCTGCTCTGTGCTTGGGAATCCGTGGGGAGAAGTTACCTAGCACAACCGAAACCTGCACCAGCTGGAGCTGTCATGCATTAGCAGTGCAGAGCCACGTTCCAGTGACCAAAGACTTTTCCTTTTGATTTAATATAAAAATACAGCTTGCTGTCCCCAGAGAAATGCAGAATGCATGGAAATATCTGACAAGAAATGAGACTTGGTAGAATAAAACTGCAAGCTTTAAACCTGGACTCTCGTGAGGGCTTCCCTATCGAAAGGTTTTCGTTCCCTTTTTCACTCTGTTGTAGAGGCATGGGTCTCAAAAGGGAATTGCCACTGGCAGCTCCTTCACTGCCTGGCCCCTGGTGCTTTGGCAGTGGCTGCAGCCTGTTCACAGCCCTCTTCCCAGCAGCCTCCTTCTCTCCTGAAACCCCGAGGATGCCCTCTACATCATGGGAGCAGAGACAGGACCATGCTCTCAAAACACAGCCCACCCTCCTTCTGCTGCAAATGCATTCAGGAAGACCAGCACCAACAACTTCCTCACTTCTCTTTCTGAGAGAATTGGAAGTCATTTAATTTTTTTCTATGGCTTCGTTCCCAGCTCTGTTTCAGGACCATGGCTCGTGCTTGCTCATGGGAAGCTCATGGGACATGGAACCGTCCCTGGGTTTTCCCACAGAGCTGCCCAGCCCTGCTGAAATTACTCAGGGCCGTGGCAGGGTTTCTACACAAGTCTCCGTGTGGCAGCAGGCATGCAACAGGGAGGCCTGGTGGGGCGTGCGAGATGGAGTCATCCGTGCCTGTGATAGTCACCCAGCATCGCCGCCCGTGGGGCTTTCACTGTGGTTTGGCAGGCAAGTGGTGGAAAAAGGCACTGTTCTGAAAGTCATTCAGGGAGCTGAAGGAAACGGCTCCAGGTCCCTTTTATTTTAAATATCTCAGCAAGAGTCTCTTATAAAAGTATAAAGGCGATATAAATTTCATGAAAGCAGCTTTAGAATTTTTTTTTCTTGTGTGTATTTTTGTCTCTTGCTCTGCCTCACTGTCATAAACACATGTACACAGAGAGGAAGAAACAGAAAGCAGAGTTTTAAGCTTTAAAATAAATAAATTTTCTTGTCAAGTAAAGTTTGAAAATTAGATATTCATAAAAGAGCCTACAAAGGGAAAACAAATTCTTATGGCCCCTTCTAGTACCATCCATCCGGCCATGCAGGTGAGCAAAGACAGTGCTCGAACATCTCAGACAGCAAAGATAAGAGCACAGTGATAAAAGATTTTTCATCACATGTTGTGGGGAAAGTTTTGTACAAGCTAGGACGTGCTGCTCAGTGCAGGTTCCTCTTTCAGTTCTCTGAAACTCTTTTTTAAAAATTACAAAAAAAAAAAAATAATTCAAAAGAAGCTTCCTCAGTTCAAAACCTCCCAGCACTCCCACACCATCTCTGTAGACGTTGCCTCTGAGACATACTATAAGGTGCACATGAAAGTTATTTGCTTATAGACTGATAGCTTTTAGAGCTTTCTGTTAACATTCCGTTATAGAATACCCTATGCAAAAACATGGTTTGCTGTTTAGTTTTGTTTGCCTGTCTTTTTAACATAGAAGAAAACTTTTTTTTTTTTTTAGTACTAGTAGAAAGAGGAGACATCTAGCAATTCATCAGTTAAAACCTATCCTTTCTTTTTAAAGGTTATACAATCACAACAGGAAATATTTTGAAATGGTCACAGTAATCACAAGACAGACAACTTTTTAGGCTGAACATGTGTTTATACTAGTGCCCTATTTTTAGGTCATGTCACATGCCAACTCCATGCCATTGCTCTTTGTATTTTAATTGTAAATGAAATAATAATTTCTGCAGTCTTCACGAATAATAGGACCATACTTCATTCTTGCCTTGTTCTTACTTGCTATGCTCAAATTCATAATCTGACAGAAGCAGAGTCAAAATAGCTATTTTTGATTTAATTAAAGGTGGGGTTTTTCTTTGTCTTGTACTTATAGACTTTTTCTTTCTTTCTTTCTTTCTTTCTTTAAGAACCTGCAGCAATTTTATTCATTCAAACAATAGTTGGAAAAGATGCTAAAGTTGGCCTAAGAGCACTTCCAAGGTTAAGTGCTGGGATGCAATGGGCTGAAGCCAACACCCATGCTGAGCTTCCTCATTATCACTCATGCAGAAAGCCATGTCAATAAGGAGATGAAAATGTTGTAGACTTCTTCATTTTGGGAAAATGTCTCTTTGGAATAACAAGAGATAGAGAATTAAGAACTGGAACTCTGCTGAGATTTCATAGATGGACTGTAAATAGGTCCTTGAGAATGCTAATCAAACTGTTTTGAATTCCAGTGTTATCTCTTTCACTTGCTTGATACCTTTTTTCAAACAAGACATCAAGCTCTCTTACACTATAATGTTTGAAAACCTTTCAGTGACTTCTTAAAACAAAGCTGTAAGCTTGATTAATCAAAACTTATGATGGACATATCTTGAATCATAGTGAGTTTTTGAGACATTTTTTGAATGCCCAGCTCAAGAAATATTCAAGGGACTGCATTTGTCAAAACTGTGTTCAGATTTATTTATTTTTTTCAAAATAAGCATTTTCTTGTACCTTAAATTGTGATACACAAATAAGGAGACACCCCAAATCAATTATCAAAATAGAAAATCCTTGCTTTATAAGTAGCGATTTTCTTTCACCCAAATTATAATAATACCAGAATATTCTAAAGGGAAAAATATCTGCAAGATGCAAGGTGCAACTCAATTTTCTGGTTCTCGTGGTAATTAGTACCTACTTTAACAAAAGCCAGGGTCTGACTTTGTACAAAGGATTTCTAATGCCTTTTTTTTTTTTGGTACAAGACAAGCTCAAGAAAGCTGCAGTACCCCAAATTTCAGCTGAAAACCAGTTAAAAGACTTTCTTTAGAAACTGGGTGTAAAAGAGATTGTGGTTAGTTTTGCTCGATTATAAAGAAAGACAGACACAGGAAAGCAACAAGTATCAAGAGGCACTAATACAGAATGCAAATCCACAGAGAGAGCCTAGCACACCCACCATCTGCACCTCCTATACCCAAGGTTGTAGAAGCACGAGTAGACAGAGGCACCTGCCTGCCCAGGAGTCTCCAAGTCCCCATCTGAGATGTCCCATACCTTGTCGATTCACAATCAAGCATTTCAGAATGAGATCCAGAAAACCAGGACACTGCACAGTAAGCAAGCTAGACAACAGGAAACATCTTGGTCCCTGAGAAAGCTGCAGCTTTCAACACTTTGCTGAGGGTTTCAAGGAGACCTCCAGCTACAGCCATGTATTGCAACTGAAATTTCCCCTGGACTGAGATGCTTGCATTGGTTTTATTGCAAAAAAAACCCTTGAAGGATGGAAAACAGAAACAACAGTACTGCCCATAATCCTCAAATATCACTCAATAGGGATGTGGGAGATATGAATTTATTTCTCTCTTCAGATAAATGAAGTTTGAATCTATACTTCCCACGAAACAGTAAGATCTTCTATTAGTCACTTCATATAAAACATAGAATTGGATTGAAATAGGAACTATGCTTAGGACACCTTCTCCCTTTAGGTACCAAACAAAATACTACAGTTTTTCTTTCTCACCCATTCAGGCTATACCCCAGTTGCAGCATGCAAACTGGTACAAATTCAATCCTAGAAGTAAGCCTGGAAGTTAGGTATGATGCCTTTACTCCCAATTACCAGGCTGAGCATTTGTGTTTCTTTCCCTTCTGACAGGCAGGAGTGAAGTAGGGCTGTTTCTTGTTGCACAAGCATGCCTGATTTATTCAGTGGTTTAGAGCAGGCTGATGAGACTTTGCTCACAGGGCTACAGGTATACATGTTTATAGATCTGCTTGCTCTACTTCTCTTGCTGAGATCCTTTATGTATCCTTCCCTGCAAGCCAGCATGGGAGGAGGACCGTATAAAGATCCTATATTTACACTTTACAACATTTGCCTACTGCAATAACTAACCTTTCCATGGATAAGAGGGGCACTTGCTCAGGGGAGGTACCTAGAAAGCTGTTCCCCCCCACCCTATGGGCATAAAAATGAAAGCTGTGCTCATGGAGGAACAATGTGAGGCCTCATTTCTGAGGCCAACCTAATGCTTTTTTTTTTTTTTTTTTTTTTTTTTTTTTTTTTACAGAACTAGGCTCACAGGATATAAATGGAGTAGTTTACAAACACCTCGTTCTCAACTATTTCTCGTGACATCCTGTCACGGCTGGTGTGACTAATTCATATCAGTGGGTATACAGATGCATCACAGTAAAGGGCAGGGTAGCAGATGATCAGGTAATTTTTAGTGTTGTGTGATGGTAGGTAGCAAGCAATCTTGATAATTTTGATGCAATAAGCAAGGTAGGCTTGACAAAATAAAACACTATTAGAAGGATGAATGAGAAGAACATAAGGCTCTTGGCAGATAAAGCCTGACAAAATTCCACTCCTCCCAAACTGTTGTCATCTTTTCAACTCCTTCATGCTTTTCTGATGAGAAGCTAGATTAAAAATTGCATGATTTTCATACTCCCGGATGGCTGGGGAGATCTATAGATCCACTTATTCATAGAAAAAAAAAAAAGGCAAGAGTATCTAACAGTTTGTATATTAAAGAGTTAAGAGGAAGGGAGGAGAAATAAGGAAGTAGTGGTTGAAACAATCTGCTCTTAAGCATACAAAAACTGTGAAAGAACTTGATAACGTTTTAAACAGAGTATATAAACAACACAGAAGAGCACCAAAGTAGGTCTTCTTTTATTTATTTATTTATTTATTTTTCTAGGAGTGGGGGCATTAAGAAGGAGTGGAAAGTCTAATGGCAACATTGGAAATGGAAACTGCAGTTAGCCAAAGAACAAGCACAAGTTTCTCACCCAGCCAGGTTGAAAACTAAAGGCACCATTTGTAATTTTGAGAAGAGGCTGGTTTCCAAAGCCTTCCATTGTAGGGTAGTGCCACTTTTTTGTACTCAGATATTTAATTTGAGATGGGTTAGATGAAAAGTATATGGAAGAAAATAAATATAGTAAAGTATTTCACCTTGAGACTTACTACAAAAGGCAGCTGAACTATCAACATGAAAGAGAGAAATGCAAACTTCTTTCAAAGAACATTTTCATAATATGTTATTTTGATCTAACAATGCTACGCTGACTTCTTTAAAATTATGCTATATTTGGCTTTCTCTCCACTGGGGAAATACTCTTGTCATTTCTCATCATTGACAGCAGGGATTCAGCAGCAGTGTAGTTTTTGTAGTACTGACCTAGAAAAAACTTTTCTGATACTAAAGTCACTGTGTCCTTAAGAAGAGCATTCAGAAAAGTGTCGTTGTCTGTATATATGGCATTGCCAAAATCTACAGCAACGTGTTGCTCCTGTGTGAGGGTTTGTAGAAAAGGACTGCGAGTTTAGAACTAATTTATATCGGAAGCAAAATAAATGGGAATAAAATTAAAGATTTGAAAATATTTAATCCCAATCTTCAAAGATATTTAATAGTTTAACTGCCACAACCTTAACTTTCTGCTTCTGTACAATCCTATTTAACACTTGTACATGAAACAATAAGCCAGTGCCTAACAGTCTGTAAACAATCAGAAGTGATTTTTATTTAACAGCATCACTGATAGTTGTTTATCTTCACCGCCTTTGATAGCTACAAATCAAGAGAATTCAGCTCCGATCTCAAAAAAAAAGGAAATAAGCACCCACAAGATAATCTCTACAGCACATTTCTCTTGGGGAGGAGAACATTTAGACACTAATGTTGACACAAAGAGCACAGACTGAAAGTATTTCAGGGGAGGCTCTGATGCTCGTGTTCTTCCCAGAAGAAAGTAAAAGGTCACAACGGCACCGGGCTGCTGATCTGGGAGGTGAGGTCCAGGGCTTTGTGGACCATCGTGGACCAAAAGGGAGAAGGCACACCAAGACACTGGGCCATGCAATACCTCATACGAGCCAATGAATAAATGCAGTTCACAGGAACAGTGTAGGCTGCTCATGCCTGAAAGTGAAAGACTCTGTTTTTTTCAGTACACCTTCTTACCTGATGAATAAGGTTTATGGATAGGCACGTGGCCTCATTTTTAGGGGAAGGATGTGATGTGGGAGAATCCAAAAGGGTAGACTCCCTTCTTCAGTGTGTTAGATGTGGGTCTCGGGTGACTGTCAGCCAGCCCAGGCATCAAACAATTTTACTTGTTAACATTATCAATAACTTAGAAGCAAGAAAATAAATGGCAAGCAAACAGCTACTGGGGCCAGCTGCTGTTCTCTTCTGTTTGAAAAGAGGCTTTGGGCTATGTTCACAAGTCTGTATTTTCTGAATCACCTTCAATAAATGTGAGCATGTTGGTTAATTCCAGGCAAAGTTGATAAAGGGTGTAGGTCCCAAGATTAACTAAGTTTCTGTGCATTGCATTAAAATATCTTGCCAATTGGATGAAAGTCTGGGATTCAGACATTTACACTTCCACAAAAAGTGTTCTTTTGACTGGTTTCTGCAACTGTATAGGCTTCCTGTGTGTCATAGCCGTAATAGCTCAGGGGGAGAAGGTTGTAGACAGCTATCTAGTAATCCACCATAAATCACAGAATTGTATGAAGAAAATAAACTACCATTTTCTTCTGCTCACAGAACCACCACAGGACTTGTTGGACACAGGACTTGCTCCTTTGGGGCATTTGTCACTGGGACTTACATGCTAACTGCTCAAAAATCTTCTCAACATCCTTTTTGCAGCCTGAGATCAAGAAATAGAAGCATAGTTCGGATTAAATGGCAGAGTATTTAATATGATTACAAAAAATGGCCTGGAAATCCTTTGCTAGATCCCACTTGACTCAACACGTGACAGATGCAATGTATGAATGGGCCAAGACCCCTTGAATTTCTGTCCAGTTCTTTGTGAACAAAACCCTTAATTATAATTTTTTTTCTTTCTTTTCCTTTTTTTTTTTTTTTTTTAGGTACACTGCAAATGTATAAGCTGATGATAGACAGAAGGTAAGCCCTTTTTTCTTTGCTCAGGCAGCGGAGGGCAGAGGAGTGTGTACAGTTCCTGCAGATTAGCAGGTTAATCTGAACTTTGAAATTGGTGGCAATGGCAAGAAGCTGCAACACTACCTTTTTGACTTCAAACCCAAGGAAGTCAAATCTCCAGGTGTTCCCATGCTCTTTAGAACACAGTAAAAATGTTTCTGCTGGCCTGTTTTTCCTCCTACACTCATGATTGTACTAGTCCCAGAGCCAAGTTAGAGCAACCAGAAGCACAGGCACAACCAAAGGAGCCAATATTTCTGCAGTCCATTTTTTTCTCTTCTCTCCTCCAGCTTTCTGACACAACAATAATCTTTCCACCTGATGACATTTCCCCTACAACAAAGGGATACCCAAGCGCTGCTGTGAGACACTCCAAAGTGTTTTCTTTTTGCAGTACTGCAGCAGAAAATAATGGGATGTGCCGAAGATCCACCCCCCCTCAGTACTCAGTGTATACATTCTCAAGGTCTGGGTAGATCAACCATCTACACTATTGATATCCAGATCAGTTATGATCTCTGACTCTCTGATCTCTTCCTTTTCTCATGCAGGGGTACATGTAGTCATGCAAGAGAGCCCACAGACATTGGTGGGAATAGATAAGTGAGTCAAACAAACATATCAGCCCGCTATATGTCCCACCCACTGTAAGCAAAGAGAAGGTTCAAGACCAGCTGATGAAACAAAACAAGTACAAGTCTATGGGGCCCAATGCCATGCATCCCAGTGTCCTGAAGGAATTTTCTGATGAAGTTGCCAAGCCTCTCTCCATCATATTTGAAAAGTCCTGGCAGTCAGGCGAAGTCCCTGGTGACTGGAAAAAGGGAAACATCACTCCCATTTTTAAAAAGGGTAGAAAGGAGGACATGGGGAACTACAGACCAGTGAGCCTCACTTCTGTGCCTGGCAAGATCATGGAGAAGATCCTCCTGGAAGCAATGTCAATGCACATGCAAGACAAAGAGGTGATCTGAGACAGCCAGAATGGCTTCATCAAGGGCAAATCGTGCCCAACCAGTCTGGTGGCCTTCTATAATGGAGTGACTGCAACACTTGACATGGGAAGACTGACCAATGTCATCTACCTGGACTTCTGCAAGACCTTTGACACAGTCCCACATGACATCTTGGTCTCCAAATTGGATAGATATGGATTTGATGGGTGGACCATTCAATGGATAAGGAATTGGCTTGAAGGTCACACCCAGAGAGTGGTGGTCAATGGCCCTGTGTCCAAGTGGAGGCTGGTGACACGTGGTGTCCCTCAGGGGATCTGTCCTGGGACCTGTACTGTTTAATATCTTTACCAATGACACAGACAGTGGGATTAAGTGCACCCTCAGCAAGTTTGCAGATGACACCAAGCTGAATGGTGCAGTTGATACAACAGAAGGAAGTGATGCCATCCAGAGGGACATGGACAAGCTTAAGATTTGGGCCCACATGAACCTCATGAGGTTCAACAAGTCAAAGTGCAAGGTGCTGCACCTGGGTCGGGGCAATCCCAGACATGAGCACAGACTGGGAGAAGAACTCATTGAGAGCAGCCCTGCAGAAAAGGACTTGGGGGTTCCGGTGAATGAAAAGCTTGACAGGATCCGGCAGTGCACACTTGCAGCCAAGAAGGCCAACTGCATCCTGGGCTGCACTAAAAGGAATGGCCAGCACGTCGAGGGAGGTGATTGTGCCCCTCTGCTCTGCCCTTGTGAGGCCCCACCTGGAGTCCTGCATCCAGGTCTGGGGCCCCCAGCACAAGAAGGATATGGACCTATTAGAACACGTCCAGAAGGGGGCCACAAAGATGATCAGAGGGCCAGAGCATCTCTCCTGTGAAGAAAGGCTGAGAGAGCTGGGGATGTTCAGCCTACAGAAGAGAAGACTCTGGGGTGACCTCATTGCAGTCTTTCAGTACTTAAAGGGGACTTATAAAAAAGATGGAGAGCGACTCTTTGCTCAACCAGATAATGACAAGACAAGGGGGAATGCTTTTTAACTAAAAGAGGGGAGATTTATATTACAGGTTAGAAGGAAATTCTTCACTCAGAGGGTGGAGAGGCGCTGGAACAGGTTGCCCAGAGAAGCTGTGGATGCCCCATCCCTGGAGGTGTTCAAGACCAGGTTAGATGAGGCCCTGGGCCACCTGATCTAGTGGGTGGCATCCCTGCCCATGGCAGGGGGGTTGGAACTATATCGTGTTTGACGTCCCTTCCAACCCGAGCCAGTCTATGATTCTGTGTTTCTATAACATGTAAAACTGCACATTGTCCTGTTGGCTTATCTGAGACATATTGTTGATGGAAAACATTTGATTAAAAAAGCTGAAAAAAAACTTTCAAACATAAAAATTATTTAAAATCTCAAACTTTTAACATAGACTGAACCTGAAATGTCTCAGTGATGAATTTGTGAGGCTATTTTATCCACCGAGACCATATTTTAAGGTAATGTATCGATACAGCAGAGAGTTGCTGAGATCATTAAAAACAGACACTTATCAGGAAACTTCATTCTTCCTCCTCTTAGAGGCGTTAACAGTATCTTTATAACCTGCAGGAGAAACTTGTGACTGAGAAGGCAGATCTTATGAAAGAGAAGGTTCCAGAAATGTTGTCTGATAAGTATGTAAAGATTTATGTCATGATTTAGGTTCATAAAGAGACATTGTATGCAATGTGTAAAGCAGAGTTTAGTTCAACCGAAGGGCTTGATCTTGCTCCTATTTAATGCTATCTGATACTCTTATATTAGCAACCAACTTGTGCTAGCTTCACTCATGAAAAAGCTGCAAATTTTTTGACTAACAATGTATTTCTAATGACCATAACAGCACTGATCATCACACTGATTATTTAAGTACTGAATAATCAAGGTTGTCATCTTTGCAGTGACCTGAGATTGAGGACATGGGAAGGTGTCCCTTATGAAAATGTCTTTTCTTTCCCTTCCTTGTCAAAATACTCAAAATGATCATATAGCTTAGGCAGGTTATTGCTCTAACAGCAAATAAACTGCTGAAGAACCTGGGAGTCAGAATCTCATTGGCAGGTTCCCCTGGTTGCTTTGTAGTTTAGTGATCCTGTTAGTTAAATGCTGGAAGTCGATAACCTGATGAGAGCCAATCAGCCCAGCTGCCAAGAAACTTTACAAGTCAGGTGGATGGAAAACGGGCAAGTTTAAGCCTGCCTATTTCCATCAGATTTGTGTTGGAACCGGTGCCCTCCCAGCAATTCTCCAAAGGTAAAATACCCCACCAGAAAGCTTTAGACTTTGTTCTCCTCATTGTTAGAAGAATAACACTATACCCTATGGACAGTGCACTGTTCAACCCCTTGTTGAATGCCAAGCAAATAATTTATTTCTCAGCATTTCTGTGGCATGCAATGTTGAAGCAAAGGGCGCCCAGAAGACCTGCAAATTTCTTCTTTTAAGCCTTTCTCTAATTGGAAAATTATTTAACCATATTGCAAACAGGAAAGTAGGCAATGGAGAGCCTGAGGCAACCTAGGTTGCCTAAGACCTGAGTACCTGAGTTCTCAGAGCACCTGACGTTACATAAAATTGTATTGTTTCAAAGCCACATTTCTGTTGACTACATCTAGATCTATAAGTGCTCAATACTTCTGCAAGAAAGACCCAGGTGTCTATGAATACATGTTTAAAAATGAGGAAGTCGGAACTGGTGGCCCTTTCTGAAAGCTTAACCCTTTAAAGCCAGATTTGAAAAAAGATTTCATGATCTATGAGATGAGAATCACAAAGATTAAGGCACCAATGAAGAGTTAGGTGTCTCAAAATGAGATCTGAAATAGTCAGCAAAACAATGAGGAACAGTATGAACTTAGCACTCATCTAAGGGAGACTATGGATGGCTCTTGGAAATGTGAAAACTTGGAAAAAAATCTTAGTGAGTTTCCCAGAACGCGCTCTCTTCTTCAGGATGACTACTGGGACACCTAAAGCCTTCGGTCGGCTTGTGAAGTCTCCTTTTATAAATGTTCCCTGTTTCCTTTTCTTTCTGAGGACTAAATATGATTTTCTATAATCTTTTAAGATGATTGATAGAAGAAAAACACTTCCCTTCCCTTTCTAAATGACAGACTAGTGGTTACAGTCAGGAAATAGAGCCTCCCAAGTCTGACCATGGAAATTATTATCTGATCAAGAGATTTTTTTAACCACAAAACAGCTGGGTACTACCCGTATATCATATCAAAGATAGGCAATCAAGAAATTATTGACATGGTAGCTTAGGAAAAAATGCACAACATGTACAACAGCAAAAGATTCCCTAGCCTAGCTTAGCCTAAACACAGGGGCAGTCCATCCGTAAGGGAGCGGACATAGCCTGATCTTTACACTTTAGATTGGCCTTTGGGGTTATCCAATGACTACTGAAAGTGAAATAGTGTCTTTGAAGACAAGACTAGAGAATAGATATTTTGCCTTCTAGATGAACTGTATTTCAGGTGTCTGCTCCTCTTTTGTCCAATGGCCATTGCTTCATCTTCCATCAAAGCTGCAGCTTCAACAAGTCAGGTGCAAATCAGACCTGTGTGGTAGTTAGCACACTTTCAAGGAAGGAAGTGGTTAAGACTTTGAATACTTTCCAAAGAGAGCACTAAATGTGCGTGATCTTTCTCCTAGAGGAGTGCTCTAGAAGAGGAGTTACATGTGCTTGAAAAGAAAGTACTCGTATTTTTAAGGACATCCAATCTTACTGATGTACTTTAAGCATGCTCCTTACTGGCATGAGGCCAACTCTCTCAGTCATGTCTAAACCCAATTGCTCCATAATTGCAAATAGATATCTGCTTTATACTCGTCTTTAAGTACCTTAAGTACTGCTACTTTATGTTAGGAGAAGCAGTTCTTAGGGGATTATAGTCAGTGGCTGTCTGAGAATTGTCCCCAGCTGGGGCTGAAGCTCTGAAGTTCCACCTCAGATCCATTTCAGACATTCTTCTGCACCTATTTCTTATGGAGATGCTCTTTTCTCAGCATCACACAAGACTCTCAGGCAGAATCTGGTCTCCCAAGACATAACTCAAGCACCAAAATCATAAAACTACTGTCTTTTCCTGCAGTTCTTCCTCTCAGTCAGCATGTGTCCTCCAGCATCAAGCATATCAGGGTTTTCTCAGGCAATAGTCTCCCTCTGAATGAGCAGATGGCTGATTTTTTTGTGTGTCAAAGAATTCTGTAGTATCTACACTTAGATGACCGAGGGCTGTGCCATCTTCCACATGCAGGGAAGGGAGCTGTTACAGCACTAAGGCTAAGTCAATATTAGTAAATTAAACACTGTCAGAGCCTGGGTTCAGGCCATGAAATTCACTTCCTTCTGCGGTTACAGTTCTGGCACAGCTTTGATTCACACCAACTAATGCTCTCTCAAGCAACTTGTGCAACTTAGGAGTTATCATAGACCAAAGACCATTCCCAAAAAGGAGTTTGGGTGTAGCCATCCTGTTTCAGGGAACAGTTGTTATTACAGATGTGTCAGATCAGCTGAGGACCAGAGTAGGACTGGTCCCAGCACATGGATGTAGAGCAGAATTACTAACCGTACCAGGTAAAAACGCCTTTTCTGGCTAGACCACTAGAGGGTGTGGGCAAACATACTTTGCCTTGAAGTTTTATTTTTAGGTTACAGAGGCATGGATATTTCAGGTTTTTCTCTAGAGTCTTTGAGGAAATGAGCTGGCAGGATCACATTTTGCTGTCCTCTATAACCCACTTACATCATCTGTAACACGCAACCCAAAGTCTATCTTTCCCTCCATTAGCTGCCATCAAGACATGTCTCTGTTCTCATCTACCTGGACTGGACTGCCAGTTCTCTTCCTGTGGTGTTTTTTTTTTCTTTTTTGTTTCTTTTTTGTTTCCTTTTTTTTTTTTTTTTCCCTCAGCATTTCTGTTCCTGCCTGTCCACAGTTTCCTATCTTGCCCTCCCCCCGCACTCCAGGAGGATTTCCCTTTGTTTCCACACCGACTGACTGTCACAAGGAGAAATAATAAAAGCACGAAAGGCTTCTCCAGGCCTTCAGCTGCTGAACCACTGTAGCACAGCAATGGAGTCTACTCAGTGTGCCCACAATCCTGGGATAACAGAACTTCTGTTGAGCACAATTTAGACAATCTCAACAACTAACTATATCTTCTCAAACTTGTAGTTAAACAAACAAACAAACAAACAAACCTACCACCACCACCACTACTAACAACAACAACAAAAAACAATGACAGTCTTTACAAGATGATTCCTTTCTTTGTGCTTACTAACCTAACAGCAGAGACTTGTGTTCCTGAATATTCCCTTATTGCCTCAGAAATTGCCTCACATATCTAAACTCTGCATGTAACATCCTGCCAAAGAAAATGCAACACGTTTCATCTCAAATGTTGATCAGACTTACAGGCAGCTCCCTAAGGAATTTGTCTAGCCATGGTCACCGCTGAAGTTTCCGTGCTGTAGCAGATCAGATTTCCTCTCTGAGTAAGAGCTGCAGAAAGGACCAAAGAAAAATCTTTTAAGAGTCAGCTGCTTCTAAAAAATATATGTTTAAAAAGAGCACATCTAAAGATGCTGAACAGTGGCAAGTACTGATAATGCTGCCTTTCTTAGTTGTAAAACACGGTTCGCTAGCTGTGAAACATACCTGTGCTAGATTGCTAACGATGTACAATATCCACATCTGAAGAAGAGAAGATAAAAAAGCACATATTTTTGGTGACTTTATATTTTCTTTTGTTATTGAATCAGGAGCAGCATGAATAAGATGCAGGTAGTAAGTTACCCTAGCTGCTTCATCACATATCCACATATGCACTGTACCGGTGCATAGTATCTCTCATTATTTCAAGACCTAATGAGGAATTGGGAGACCAAGGGCCTGAGAGTAAAATTATTTTCAATTTACCAGCTGTTGAACAAAAATTCCTCATACAGTAGTGTAAAAACATGACAAAAACCTACTGCTTTTGATGAACAAGCTCATAGATGCATTGCCCCAGCTTGGAGAACACTTGGTTCTTCCTCAGTCTGTGAGCAAAAATGCAGAATCTCTCTTTTAGGATATCAATAATGGTTAATATCCATTAAATATATATACATATAGTTACATGAAGAGTATACAGGATCTCTCTCTCGCTCTCTTTCTCTTTCTGAACTTTTAGCTTTAGTTAAACACTCAGCTTACATATGACTACCAACGGAAACTTTCAGTAAGGACTGAAGGTTTCCTACGAAAATTGTGTGAGAAGAGACCAGATCAAATTGACAACACCAGATTCCAAGGATGAAGAAAATTAACCCTGTGGGATATTTCTCTTTGGTTAACAACAAAATGTAGACAAGAAAAAAAAATATACTACCCATTTTAAACCTATTTAAAAATCACAACCCTAATGGTCGGGTGAGAAGTTCCTCTCAGGTCTCCTGTGTACAAATACTAAGCCCAAGAGGAACACCAACTTGACTTTGCAGTTCCAATCAGAATACGAGATGCTGGCAGTAAGAGAAAAAAAGCCCAAAGCAAAGTCCCAATAACATTTACTTATAACATGAGTACATTTTATCCAGAAATTTTTCAGGCACAAATCAAGGGCCTCTTATTTCTACAAAATCATTTTTCAGAGAAGAACTCCATTTTAAAGCTCATCATGTACACTGTGAAAAACGTAAGAATGGCGTCAGAAAAATATGTCAGATGTCAAAAAGGTCCTTCTGCCCATTTTGAGACTTTGCAAACATTTGTTGTCAATGGTGAAGCATTCTGGACTTCTGCTTCAAAACAGCTTTCAAGGTGGAAACTATGCAAATATGAAGTGGAATTATTAGGCTGCAGTAGGCATGCAAAACACCACTACATCACTTAGATGCACTGAGAAACAGTCCTGGTGTCTCTGCGCTTTCAAGCAGGACAGAGGGAGCCCACCACACAGTAACATCATAGGGCTGGGTTGTGGGATGCTGGTTTCTCCCCTCTAGCCACTCAGCCAGAAGGCAGCAGCTACCAGGAGAGACCACGCTTACCATACAATGAATGGGTTTTCTAGGTTTTGTTTCTTTTCCATCCTGCTATGCTGCTACATACGAGGTATGCCTCCTTCCAACAGAGAGTGGGAGGAGTACAGCCTTTTCCCACACCAAACAAAGATGCTGAAGCTGGAGAGAGTGCTGAGAGCAAACATTTTAAACCACCTAAGCCAACATCCTATTTTCTACACTTACAGTCATCAGAGAGAGACAATTTGTCTGCCCAGGCAGATGCATCAGGGATGAAACCAAATCCACCCTGAAAGACAGAAGGTGAATAAAACATTTTCAATAAATGCGCCTGAAGGGATGTTGAAAACTGCAGGCAGAAGCAGTGGGTAAACTGCTGTTGGTGATAGGGAAGTCCAGGGTTCAGTTTGCTCTCCCCTCAAAAGCTGGTGTGTACTTTCACTTGAGCTATGCCTGGGCGATAAGTGGGAAATGCAACTGCAGGATGGGTAGGCATACCTCGGCCAGCTTTCATCTAGCAAGCCGCAGTATTAATAGCAACACGCTTCAGCATAGATGACAAGTATTTACCAGCTAAGGTCAAACACAAATCTAAGGAACAGCAAAATGCTTAGCATCAATACTCAAACTGATCAGGCTAAGGTTGATGCAGATGTTTCTCCCCATGCTGTAGTCTCTTCCCCAGCAGCATGCTGACATGCTCCCTGGCTGTGTTCACCATGGAAGAGCTAGGGTTCAGATCACCTGCACTAGGGAGGTGGGAAACCCTGGGCACAAGCCTGGTGTCAGCTGGCTTTGGGTTCATCTGGGTTCAGTGACAAATCCTGCTCCATAGGGTATTTGAAGGGTGAATTTCATTACAGAAGTCCAAGCGCTACCATCTCACAAGTAGGGTGCCAGTGATTTAGGAATGAAGTCCAAAAATTGATGGGACTTATATTTCCAAATAAAACAAGTGCCTTGAAAACCTTAAATAGATTCTCCCAACCACTATGCATAAAATCAAGAAAGCGTTTACACCAAACATGAGGCATGGTTGTGGAGCTGATCTCCAAACATTAAAACTGATTACAAGCAAAAATAATTAAAGAAATAAAAAACAAATGCCAGAAAAATGAATCTCCAGTATATGACTTAACCCAGGGATCCTCATCACTTTCTGCAGGGTGACCTGGTGACAGCCCGTTATTACAATAACTGCCATGCGGAAGGCTATTTTATGTTTGTGTCTGAACTATTAAAAAAAAAACGTTCACACAAATACTCTCTCTCCCTGTCTATTAAGAGACAACAAATGCAGTATGCAAGAGTGCACTCTGCTGCGAGACTTCCTTCTGGTGCCACTCTGTCTGAGCTCAGTTTTTATGCATCAAAAGACCCTGATGAAATTATATCTTTTTATGATATGCTTCCACCCTCACTTCTGTGCGTACATTCAGTTGCTGCAAACCTCAGGAACAGTCTCAGGATGACTATAATATGTGACTCTGCAATAGCTAAAGATAAGTATCAGGTCCAGTTTTATGAATAAAACTGGTCCAAAATTATCTGTTTTTGTTTTTCTTACAGCATGTAGCAGCTCACTCTTCCTCTTTTTAAAAAAGACCTTTGAGGACACGCTACGATTATCACTGCCCTCCGTACTAAAGCAAACTGTACACCTGAGAATCCTTATTTTGATCATGGTTTGCAAAGTGAACTCCTTAAACTGGCGGTAAGAGTCTTCTTTGTCTTCTACTGCAGTATTTGCTGTGATTATTCTGACCTCTGACTAGTAGCAACATACCTTCTTTGTTATATCTGCTCTGTTATTAACCCATACAGTTCTAACTTTATTTGTAATGCCCACAGTCATCTGGGACAAAGACACACATGCAGTTCTTGGACTCAATGAACTTTGTTCTCCCTTCAGATATAAATAATAGGAGGGTGAACAAATCAGTCCTGGCTGAGACTGACTCCACTAAAAGGCAATTTTGAAAAAAACAATCAAGAAGTGAAAAGCTGCAGTCCTTACCTGATCTGGGATGTACAGTGCACCTTGAAAGCCTCTTAAATGACAGAGAAGAATTAGAAATAGTTGAAAGTTTGCATTCATCCAACCACAGGGCTCAGGAAATGACCTTGTATTTTGCAATGATTAACTCCTTCCTCACTAATGTCTTCACTTTTTCAAGTACAATAAAAAAAATAAAATAAAAAAATCTTATCCTTCCACTGCAGTTTGGTAACTAATGCCATACTTTACACACAATTTCTGTTTCACACTGAGAACATGCAGGTGGCCAGAGAAGATGACTCTGATCTCCTCCATGGAAGAGAGAATTTGAAGCGTCTTCTGCATAACTGTGACAAAGTACATTTTACTGTTGTGTGAAGCTTATGTGACGAAACATAGAAATGACTAAGTAATGGCTTGAGCAGCTAATTCTCAGTTTTAGAAGATGCTTAGAGCAATATTCTCAACATGACTTAGGATGTGTCTCCCAGCAGAGCAAGAAAAAAAATGTTATTTAGAGAGCAGCAGCTATTATAGTCTGGACAGGCATTTGGTGCATATGTGGTCTGAAATACTTCTTGGCATGTAGGTTCTTTGGGTGAAAGCTGGGAATGCTGGAACATCAGGAGTTAGGTCCCGTGCACATAAAAACCTTCTGCCCCTAAAAGACTGTTCCTTTGCTGGATGTACCCGTTCAACTGAGGCATTTCTGAGCCTGAGCATCACATAAAGCCATTGGCCTGGAAGTTGTGAAGGTCAGTCCCACCAGGTGCACAGCTGCCTTTGGGGAACTGGCACTTCCATGCTGAATCCGTGCTGGCACTCGGGATCTCTGCACACAGGCGTAGGGGAGATCAGCACCCCAGAATGAATTCCTCCCACCCAAAAGCAGCAGTTCAAGGAAGAAAACATTTGCAACAGTCTGGATGGCAATGCTGAACACAGACCTGGGTTTTGTACCGTTCTCCTTTTTGTATGATTTAGTAAACAAGTCCTGGACATGCACACGTGTATGTGCCTTCCACAGCTCTGAAGTCTTCTCGCCTAGGCACATGTGTGTTTTATTTTAAAAACCTTATGGGGGAGGGAAACGTCACTCCTGCACTTGGGATGTTGGTAGAGGAAAAGAATAGAAATGTCCCCAGCATGCCCTTTTGTACGACATTTTCATAGCTACAGAGCCCAGCTAGAATGGTCTGGGTTTTGGCTTGTCTTTGACACAAACTAAATCTGTGTTTTGTGCAGCCCACAAAACAATGCCTGAACCTGCAAACTGCATCTTTTCATGGAGTAGGAGGTGTAGGGGAGGGACAAGTCTCTCTCCCTCTCCTGAACAGGATGCTCACACCTTCTTGGGGGCACCAGGAGGGGAGGGGAAACAAAGAGGGAAGACAGGTTGCTGAGGATGAGGCTCAGGTTTGGGTGCTGCTCCGAGGACAAAGAGAGTCCTGTCTAAAATGTGTCAAAAGTCCACAGAAACTACAGAAGTGGGTGTAGTCCGAGCTTCTCAGCAAGGCTGAACACACAAAACAAGATTTGAAGTGTCAGTAAGACTGTGCTCTGGGAATTTTCCATGGGAGATGCATTGTATGAACTACATCTATCAATGACTTCAGTAACAAGAATCAGCGCTCAGCATTGTCCAGCTCTTGGTGGATGGTGGTTTTCATGAAATGTGTTTCTTCTTAGGTTATTAATACTTGCAAGATACTGTCACTCAGATCTTGGATTCCTCTTTGCAGAGTAGTTGAGCTTCAGCAAAAAGGCTGGGAAAGGTATACATCCCAGCTGTGCGCTTAGGGAATTATCCCCAAACATGGGAGCAGGGACCCAGAAAATGTTCAGACTTCAGTATCTCCCACTCTCCCCACCACTACTGTGGGTGACTGTGGCTGAGAACACTCCCCAGCGCTGCCCACAGCTCCTGTGCCTGGTGCTGAGAGCAGTGCTGCACTCGTGTTGGACAGGGTTTAGGTTCCCCCAAGCAGGCAAACACCGTGGGCGCTTTCTCCCTCCCACAGAAAGCAGCAGAGGCTGGTACCTCAGCCTGCAGCCTGAAAGCCTCTGAGCTTGTGGAGAGACCTGTTTTGGGGCTGTCTGAGGCAGGGCTAGGGTTGTCTCTCCTGGCCCTGAGCACTTGCACTCTGGATTTCTGCACCAGAGCTACTTGTTCAAGACACCTTGAATATAGGCAATAAACAGACATTTGTAAGGCCCTTTCTCTGAGAGTTTTAGCAGCCAGCAAGAGTTCCTTTTGCTATATATATACATTTGTATAATTTTTAATAAATTCAGCATTTTATAAAACCAACAAATAAAATCATTCAGATTATGTCCAGTAATAATGACTCAAGGTGGATGCTCCTGCAAGGCTCTTGATCTCTTGACCTTGATCTGCCCTAGATGTTAATCCTTTCACACCCAGAACTAATGGGGATACTCACTGTTTTCATTGTAAGTGAGTGTTTAGTTTCTTTTTTGGGAAAAATAAATAAATAAATAAATAAATAAATAAGGACAAAACCTTCAGGTGATTCCTCAAGCTAGGGCTACTTATTATACTGCTTCACATGCAGAAGCATCTGGGAGTTTTATATAAAACACAGTTACAGGACAGACACTCAAGTTCTTCTTGCCTTGACTCCTCTCACTTTCACATACAAAAACTGAATCAACTGTCAGTCTGTGTCAGCTGCTGGACTCGCTTCTCACCATGGGGCTACAGGTAAACAGGAAGGAGTTTCAGTCTCATAACCTCAAGCACGCAAAAATATTGAATCAGGCATCCTAAAAGCTAATGAAATTTGGTTTGTTTCCTAGGTTGTTATTTTTTAACAAGTCTTCTTTCAGCTCAAACATGGCAGTTTAGAAATAGAGCTCCATTTCCACTTTTTGATCCTTAAGTCTACAGATATTTCAGATTTTATAACTTTAATTCACTACCTGTTTTAAAGGACCTTCACCCCCTAAAGTAACTTTCTGAAAATAATAAATAAATAAATCAGCATTTGCTTTTGATAAAAAATACAAAATTTGGTGGTACTGTAGTAGTATATGATATAATGGGTAATATAATTGTTGTTTCAGGATAATCCATATGATGGGACCCATTTGTCCACTTTCAGATTTCCTGAGAAAGCAATAAGTGCTAAGAAAGCATTACCCTGAAAACTGATCACGTCTTTCAGAATGATTATGAGTGATGCTATGGATTTTTATAGGTTGGTTGGTTTCCTTTGGGTGAAGTTGTGGCCCTTTGCAAGCCCATAGTCAGCTTCTTACTGAGCTCAGTAGGGTCAAGAGTTCATCTTGTGAGTCTTCCCTGGAGCCATCTCAAGCAGTTTATGAATATTTGTGTTCCTTCCTCTGTTGGTATGAATCTGCACTTTGACTACATTCTCCTGGGAGAATGGGTTGTGATTTTGCTACTGTAAGTCATCTAGGAGTACTCTGGTAATTAAAGTTTTTTTTTTTTCTTTTAAGTGATGTTAGAAAGCTCCTAATTATAGAGCCACTGCAAAGATCTTCCTCTAGCGTGAATCCATGCCAGCCTTGAGGGTGACCTGAATGTGCCCCTGGCTCCTGGTGCCCATATGAAGTGGAGTGAGGAGTTACACAAGGCACTGAGGGCTCTCTGGCCTCAAGACATACCGACAACTTGCACAAAAGCAGAAAAAAAATAAATGGTCTTGGGGAGCTGCACTAAGGCTAAGTGTGGTTATTTATTCCCAGAGGAGCAAATGTGCAGTTACAGGGTAATTCTGTACCCGCTTTGGGTCCCTCTGACAGACCCAGCCTGGCAGTCAGCATGAACAGAGGAAGGCCTGACCATTGGAGCATGTGGCATGATGCTAGCTGGGATACAATAAAAATAGGAGAGGCAAGCTGTCATTGCACTCTTCCTAAAGGGTTCCTCATCTTGGTTCTAGGTGCGTTAGGAGGCAAAGAGAGGTTGTGCAGGTGGTATGTGTGCGTGGAAGTCTGTGCAATGTGGGAGTGTGAACAGAGTGGTGGTAGATGGGCAACCATGAGGAAGAAGTCCTGTGTGCTGGGAGTGAGGAGGTGGGAAGGTGAATCTGTACAGAAAGGAGGAGCAGAGAGGGAAGGGATGTGAAGGGAGGTGGTGGGAGCGAGGGAAGCTGACAGAACAAGTCCCACAACCGTGGGAAGGGGACAAGCAGAACAGAGGGGAGGAAAGAGATTCTGCTGATGTCCCTTCTGGATCATAGCAGAAGGGAAAGAAAGCAGAAGATTATTCTGTGAGACTTCTGCTTCTTTGTCGCCCAGCTCTTGGAGGTCTGGGCAAGTCTCCAAGACATAAACATTTTTGTGCATTCTAGCCCGGCAAGATTGCCACAGCACGAAATGTCCCACAGCAAGGTAAGCTCTTCACAGGGATGGAAGGAAGGCAGGTGACCAGTCAAGAGAAGGAGCAGAGGCCCTCCCCACAGTCATCCTGGTATCTCCACACTCCTTAACACCCACCCACCAGAGCCTGGAACCAAGTTGTGATGCCAGCACTGACAAGAACAGAATGCATTATTTCAGCCCTCATCATCCAGGTGCCAAATCTCATTTTTGCCCATGCCATTGAGCTGGCTGTACTATGATGCCCTTACACATCCAGTGAAACTCCAGACCTCAGCTATCCATTTCAGTGCTATCATGCCACAATCTATGGAGCTCCCCAGAAAGAAGACACTCATCCTAACAATCCAGGAAATAAGCAAACAATCTTGGCCCATTTCTTCTAAACCTAGATTCAGCATCCCAATGTGCTATGTACGTGATCAGGTGTATGATGGGAGATAAAACCCGCCTAACACTTTTGCCTTGCACAAGGAGATATGACCTGTTTCCTTGTCCAACTGCAAGGCTTTCATAGTGTCAAACGGTTTCAACTGTTGGCGATTTTTCTCCAAACTGCACGTTCATGCAATTCTGCCCAATAGAAAATGAAGGGAAAAAACTCAAAGCCAAAGTAAATCATTTCAGTGCTTTCAATCTGACATTTGTGTTTCAGCATAGGAAATTTCTGTCATAGGAAATGAGTACTGCCTAATTCAGTAACAATAGTAGTAGTATATGGTATAGGTCTTTGCTTTGCTTGAAAAGGGTGTTGCATTTCTTGTGGGAGGTTTTCAGCTACTGGACTGCAATGTAGTTTGAAGCCAGGATCTCTCCAACTACATCTGTTCCATCTCATCCAGAAATATATCTTGGTTTTTACATTGAGGTGAATGTCCTGGCTACATTCCAGAACTGAACTGTCTCAAGACTTTGAGATACTCAATCTCTTCTTCTCCAAGCACACTCAAACTTGTCCCTTGGTTTCTATGCAAAACTGGAGGCATTCTCCAAATGAGACTTCTGCTTATATTTTTCTTTTAAGTTTTCCTGTGCTGCGTGGAAGGAGAGTGGGAAGAGGTGAGTGAGACTTTATTGCAGGAAGAAACGTGAGAAAGGCTGCAACAGAGAGAGGGAGAGTGATGATAGATGGCAGAGGGGAGTGAATAGTCTGTGGTGTGCGAGGAGGAGGGCAAAGCAGGAGAGTAGGGGAAAGGAGAAAGATCTCTTTGGCAGGAATAGGCAGGGGCCATAGCTTGCAAATCAGGAATGAGAGAAAAACAGGGCTAAGGACCCAGGCTCATCAGAAGTACTGTGGCATGCATCAAAGCACAAGTTCAGATGCAGAATTCATCTTTCCTGGTCAGTGTTGTACAAAATATTAAACTATTCTCCTTGCAGAATGGATCTGCAGCCTGGTGACTGGTGACTGTTCCCGGGAGGGAAGCGATGTTTGGGTTGAGTAGCAAAAGGTGCTTCAGTTTCTTGCAGTTGAAACTAAAGCTCCCCTTGTGAAGCACAAGACATCTGCTTCCAGTCCTGTGGCTGCCACCTCACAGGATCCCTGTAGCACTGACTACTTAGAAAAAAAAATCTTTAACATAAAGATGTGTTTGGACTGAAGATAAAGTTTTCATCGGCTCAAAATAAAATGTGCACCTCTTGATTCACTGAAAAATCTTGAAATGTTTATCCCTGACCCCAGTATAATGAGGATTTTAAGGTTTTGACTACCCTTTTAATAAATCAATATTTTTTGCAGTCTTAAGATTTAAGTTTCTCCCTGCTCTGCTAATGGCCTCACAGTATGCATCTGATGCATCTGATGCATGCTGAATCCATGGCCCTGATATGCAGAAACCTCACGATGTCACGACCACCTACAACAGAGACAGCACAGGAAATCTTGCACAAGGTTTCCTCTGACATCACAGAGACTACGTTTTTGGCCCATGTTTTCTGCTCCTTGTTCCCCTTCCCTTGTCATGAAAAAGTCTCTGACTTGTTTAGAAGAGCATCTGGTAAAACCAAATCACAGTGCAGAGCTGGAAACACCAGAGTCACTGCTGTGAGAATGTAACATGAATTCTGGGAGAAATTTATCCTTGTGAAAGATTTTTCTTGCTCCAGCATGACCAGCACAGTTGCCTCTATTGCAGACTGCAGAGAAGTGTATCAGTACATAAGCTGGCTGTGAATAAAACCACCTGCACAGCACAAACTGGCTAAGCTGGCTGTGAATAAAACCACCTGCACAGCACAAAATGGCTACAGCCTTAGCCTGAGTTGACTCAGCTTCGAGAAAACTAATAACTGCATTTGAAATCGTTTAGAAAATTACATGTTGCTGACTAATTGCTGGCCTGACTAACCCCTACTAGGCAGATTTCAGTTTGATAATCCTGACACTCAGTAAAACTTTAAAAGTGACTTCCTCTTGCTATTATTGCTATTTCAGGGTATCATCCCCACGTGTCTCCCTTACTTTTTCCTGGCAGTGTAAAAGAGCCACTGAACACACTGAACAGGAACAACAACAATAAAAAGACAGAAAAAAAGAAAAGGAATCAGAATTTCTTCCTTTGTATTTAATGTTTGGAGGTGTTTTCCCACCAGTCACATAAAATCCAATTCTGTTTGTCATTTTTCTTTGTTAAAGACATATTTAAATTGCAGATTAAGGACTGGACTCAGGACTGAACACCTCAAGTGTTATTTCTGGGGAAGGAAGGCTGGAAGGTGGCAAGATCCAAACCTCAGTCCACTATTTTGCAGGGGCAGCTCTCTCCCAGGCAGAGGCAAGTGGAGTCATCAGGACCTCAGCTGATTAGGGTTGGAGGAAAACATACTCACTTGTTGCCATTCTCCATGCATTGGTTTGAGCTGAGCCCCCTAGATTAGGTGGATGGGATGCTCTCTGGTTACACAACCACTTACTCATTTCTCTGAAGCCCTCCCAAAGAGTGAGTCAGATCAAGAGACAAATATCTGTGGTTCTGCAGAAGGCAGTGGTCTGGTGGTCCCTCTACACTCTTGCAGTTGAGGCAATTGAGTGGTGCCCTAGAACTGGACTTTGTCTTGGTTCTTTGCCCCACAGTTCCCAGGAGCTGCCAATAGGACCACTTCAGCCAAAGTTTTCCCAGATGGGTATGTTACTGGTTCCAGAAAAATCTGTGGTGGTCATTAAGGGAGCTCCGTTGCCCTAGCCGCAAGCAAGGCTTGTTTCCTGCCACACCTCAACCAACCCAGACAATTGACTGACTGGTGGGCAGGCTGGCAGGAAACCAATGCTTCCTGCCCGCCTGCTTCCCAATTAACCAAGCTGCTGGATATATGAAGGAAGAGCAAAGGGGAAGGTCTTTCCTCAAGCTGCTCATCTTCTCAATTCCTTGTGGCCGCAAACTCTACCTCTTGGACAAAACAGGCAAGAAAATGGCCAGCTCCTGAAAAGGTTGATACATGCATCTTATGGAAGCAACATATTTGACTTATTGCTCTCTACTACTACCTGAAAGGAAGTTGTGGTGAGCTAGGAGTCACCCTCTTCTTGCAGATAATTAGTGATAGGACTAGAGAGAATGGCCTCAAGTGCCTCAAGTTGCACCAGAGGAGGTTTCGGTTGGAAATTAGGTGACATTTCTTCTCAGAAAGAGCAGTCAGGCATTGGAATGGGTTGCCCAGGGTGGTGGTGGTGTCACTGTCCCTGGGGGTGTTTACGGAAAGGTTAGACGTGGTGCTTAGGGACGTGGTTTAGTGGTAGGGCGATGGTTGGAGCAGATGATCTTGGAGGTCTTTTCCAACCTAATGATGGTATGATTCTATGACTCTATGACTGTGGTTAAAACTAACAGGGTTTTAATGCGTTTTTTATTTATTTATTTATTTATTTATTTACAATTACATGTTTCAGTTGTGTTTTGCACCTGTTTGGGAGGGTTTTTTTTGTTTGGTTTTTGGTTTTGTCCTTGTGGTGTAGGATGTAACAAATTGGAATCTGTCAAGTAGATGTTTTGGAGTACCCACCATCTCCAGATCACTGTTTGCTGAAACATGAGGTTGTAGCTGTCTTTTACAGAGAGGTAGGATTCCTTTAGTTTTCCATTTCTTTCTGACTGCATTTTGTATCACATGGTTGCTGGGAAAATACATTCCCCTGTGACTGGATGAGTAGATGCTTTCAAGTCTTGGCTGCTGCAAAAACGCACCCAAGGATGTGTTTACTTCAACCCTCAACACTAGGTGTGACTGGTGTGCAAGAAGAAAGCCTGCCTACAGAGTAAGAAGAGAAATCAAAACCTGAGTTATCAGCTGTCCAGAGCCAATGATCCCACATGCTGAGGCAGGGGGGAGTCACCTAAGCATTTAAGAAGATTCAGGATTAGGCCCAGAGCTAAGCCTTGGAGGTGAGAGACCCCCTTCTTTCAGTGTAAAAAGTCTGTAATTCAGATGTTATGTAAGATACCCTGCTTGTCTCTTACTTCTCACTGATTACAAACGGGTAACAGGAAGGAAGCACTCCACCCAGTTTCTTAATTTGTCATGCACCGTTGCTTAAAGGTGTCATTACCGTCTCAACAGAAAACTGTTGTTTTCTTTCTTTTTAAGAAAAATAAAAGGGGGGAAATATAGCAGATGATTTTACTGCTTGTTAATTATTAATTGTATGGCAGTTACAGCCAGAAAAGCTTTTGATATTTCCAGCCGCACATTTGCTAAGAAATCCTTTCACCAAGATACAGAAAGATTTAGCATTCTTTCTCACAGAAAGGAAGTTGAATGGGAGATCAAATGAGATTTGGTGCTGTGCATTTCCAAAGGGCTCGGTATCACAGCCCAAATCAGAAATCTGGATCCTAGTTCTACAACGCAAGCATCGGTCAGCACTCTTAGTCTTGTGATTATTCCTGCAAGACCACCGGATGAAAAAAGTGAGGGTGAAATGCTGTTCCCGGTTCTGTGAAGGCTGGGATAATTTTGTTGCAGCTCCAGGAGGTATTCTATAATTAATTACCTTTACATGTGGCTATGATTTTATTCCTTAAGTCCACATTTTTTTGCAGGGATAAGCTTGCAAAACCCTCCCGCGCAGAGCAGCGAAGGTTCTTGGGGGGGACTCGAGGAACAGCCCCGCTCATGCATGGGCTCTCCCTGAGCAGTCTGATGGACAGGAGTGCTGTTGGGATGGGGTGGCATCCAGCAGCAGGTCACCCGCTGGGGAGCAGAGGTGGCAGAGACCATGGAGCAGGGCTCAGACTGGGGCAGGGTGCGAGCGGGGTGGTGTGGGCCTCCTCCACCTTCCGCAGGCCGGAGCTGCTGTTGGACACCCGTGCAGCATGTCCGGGCTTGCAGTGAGCACTGTGGGGAGGGGAAAGAGGCGAGGAAGGAAGCAGGACAGCTCAGGAGGCCTTTATACGAGTGCCAGGCAGCTGGGGGAGGAGAGCCGCGCTGGGTGCTCACTGGACCAGGTGTCCTCTCAGCTGCGTGTTTCCAGAGGAGCGGTGGCCCCATATGAAAGCCCGCTGGCTCAGGTGCTCCAGCCATGGCAAGCCTTGGGCTTCCACGGGGGCAGCCTGTGCTCCCATGGGTGCTGCCACTGCCTGCAGGGTTGCTTTCACAGCCAGCTTTCCACATCAGCAGGGACAGAGCAAGGCCGAGCCATGAGCAGCCAGGCCGGCACCTGGAGTTGCAGAGCACTGGGTAGTTTTTGGCTGTGCCAAGCTTTGCCATGTTTTTCAGACATCAGGGGCCATGTTATGTGATGGGCTGTGCCCATAAACGGCTGACAAAAGCCACAACACTATTAAACAATGTACATGTAACGTGCTAACACCAAATGTACCAACAATGCAAATACTAATCGCAAAGAGGAAACCAAGCATACGTAGACAGTTTAAAGCTAATCTGTGGGCCTTCTTGCCATTCCGTTTTTTTAACTGCGGACTCTGTCAACTCATCTGTACTTATCCTTGACCCAGGCAAAAATGCACATTGATCTCAGTCCAGATATTCCTTTGCTGCATGACCGAATGCTTATTGTATTGTCTTCTGTCATTTCCTTTAATGGTGCAAACAGGAAAGAAGCTTTAGAAGAATTTCTTTAAGCCCAAGCGGTGTGGTACAGAGCAGAGTGCAGGGCCCCTGCACTGATGTACATCTTGCTTTTCTAAGTCAGAGCCATTCCTATGATATAACGTTCTGATTCCCCATCAGGTCAGCTTTTTTTGCTGTCCACACTGAGCTGTTTTTAGTGACAAAAATTGTCTCCTGAAGAAGTTGCAATCATGTTCTGGCAAAGTGCAGCATACACTTTTCTGTGGTTTTTGCAATCTGAGCTCTAAAATAGCAGTCTTTTCAGGTCCCAAATAAAACTGCAATGTGTATCTATTCCACATTAAGTGTATTTTCAGTTCTGCAGTTCTCTCAGGAAGTTCCTGGCATATCTTCATTTCCATTGCATGTCTCAGGAATGCATCTGCAGATCTTCATTTGTGCCTTTTGTTGAAACTCTTTGCAACACAATAATAAAAATGGGATCAAAGCCACAGTGGAGACTGATGCCAACAAAAGCCTATATAACCCCAAACAAACTCTTCAGTTTGGCCCTATAGGCTAACTGGATTACTGTTACCACTATATCATGCACATAGCACACCATAAAAATCTTACAGAAAACCAGTTTGAAAGCACAAGAGCTCTGCTTGGTTTCGCCAAATGAGGGGGGAAGTAAGAAGTTTTCAGTCAGAAGTTTTTGAATAGTTGTGATGCCACTGATAGTTGGGGGGAGAAATCACAAAAAGACCTGTGAGCCACTGCAGCACCTCTAGGGCAAGCAGCATTTCTCGAGGAAGACACAGTTTGGGGTAACACCTCTAAGCCAGTTGCTGCTCGCCATTTGTGCGCTGAAAAGTGAGGTGCATTTCCATAAGTGGAAGCCAAAATTTGAAGACGTGCCTCAGCAGAGCTGTGCTAAACATCTCATAGGCTTGCAGAATTTGGTGGCAAACCCCAGCTGTCACCAGTGCTGGAGGCTGCTGCCTGAGGCCTAAAATGGAGCACGGCTGGTTTCCGCAGAAGACAGCAGCCACAGGGTGACAAAGAGTGCTGCTAAAGAACTGGTTATGTTGTGGAGGCAGCAGACAAGATGAAAAGGTAGGGTCGAGCTGTTCAGGTGAAGGGAGAATTTCACAGGGGAGTCCAAGGCAGGGGGCTGCTATGAAGGCCCACTGGTAGACGGGGCTGATGGGGAGTTGCAGTGCCCAGCATGTGCTCCCTGTCCTGTGACGTAATGCTGCTGCCACGGATGGGGTTGGTGACCTCTCCTGAAATTGCTCCTTTAAGTAAGAAGGTCTTTTTGAAGAAAGAAGGCTGAATGGGTAAAGAATAAACCTTTTTTATTAAATAAATAAATAAATAATAATAACAAGAAAAAAACTGTATGCTTTTAAGCAGCAAGTTATCTGACATATTACGTGAATAATTTTAAGCTTAATTATAATTTTAAGCAGCATGTTACCTGAAACCTTTTCATTTCATCCATAAATCTTTTTATTTGTTTTTGTTATTTTCTGCAGTGTTCCCAGCTGTAATAGCAATATGTACATAATGCATAAGGTACATAAGGTGCTCTCTTAGGTACTTAGAATATCTGTTCCATTAAATAAATTTTTACATTAATATATGTTTTTATCCCCACTCAATTATTCCTCTCTCTTCTCCCAATTCCATCTTCTCAGTCAGGTTCTTGCCAGCAGGATTCTGGTCACAAAGTTTAAATTGCTTAAATTTAGTGGGATTTAAAATTATGCTTTTCTGGATAAAGCACGTTTTCCTAAAAGGGGGTAAAAACCTGCTTACTTACTCAGGAAGGGGGTCTCTGTACTCTTTATCAGAGCACCTCTGGCCAGCACTGCAGCATGCCTTTCTCCTCTCTATCACACCTGCAACCAAAGAGCACATGGCTTTGCAACCTGCAAAAGTGGTGGAGGGGGAAGAGGGCAGCCCCAGCACCAGCCAGCTCTGGGGTCCCGCTGGGGAAGCACTTGGTCGCTACTAGAATGTTTTTGCAGTGCCTCTCTTGCTTTGTGCTGGAGCTGTCATTCTCAAGACCCAAGGTGGACAACCTGCTAATGACCATCTCTGCTCTTTAGACCACCCAGGCTAACATTCAGCTCCTGTTTTTGCAGGACGGCTCTGCCCTGTTGCCTCCTGTTGCCAGCCCGAAGGTGGGGGTAACTTGCCTGCTGCTCACCACCCCACTGCAGCAAGAGGAGGGGAAGGGTGGGAGGAACTGAGGGTAAGAAGCACACCTTCCCTGAGCAAAAGTGGTGAATGTCCTACCCTTCCTCCCCATGAGTAATGTGGAATTTCCCTTTTTTCTCCTGTCCCCCAAAAGGACCCACCCCACATCCCAGGAGATCTGTTTTTACATCTGCCACACCTCCTGCTATTACAAAGTTAGCGAGGTGTGAAGTGTGCCTCCAGCCAGATGCGCGGCCTTGTGAGGGCAGAGGTAACAGTGCCTCCTGGTGACTTCTGCAATAACATGAAGCTCCTGCAGTGAAAAATGCAGATGTTCTCAAGCACTTGAGGGCCACTGAAACTCTCCCACAAGCTGTGTGCTGTTACCCACAAATATTACAGTCCTGAGAACAGCAGCCAAATGCCAGCTTGAACCTATTCACCCTACACTGAGGTCAATGGAGCAGGTCACTGAGCAGGCTCCCAGCTCTTTCACTGGCAGCAGGTGTGGGAGCAATCACTGCAGTAAAATACACCCAGGTGTGTGAATATGAATCTGAAGACCTTTTGGGGGATGCCCCAGTATATTTGTGTGGCACCAATGAAGATGCTGAGAACACAAATAAACATCCCAGTTGAGATGACCACACTGTTGGACCTCTCTGAGCTGCTACTTCTCCTACATGACTTAGATTCCTTAAAAAAAAAACAACAACAACAACAAACAAACAAACAAAAAAAACCAGCGGCAGAGAAACAACAAGCCTATCTGGCTGACAGTGAGTAAAATTCAGTCCAAAAGCATCTGCAGCAGCATTTTCCTTGGTCTTTACTGAGCAATTAAGCGCTGAAGAAATGCCTAAGAATCAGCTAGCAGACAAATGAAAAAAGAGCAGATTAAACCAAAACAAAACACACATTCATTTTTGAGAGTTCTTTGTTTCCTGTTCAGTCCAACCCTATGGCTTTGTGAAAGTAAAATAACTCCACTAGAACCTGAAGGAGACTTTTCTCTGTGCTTGATTTCTTTTCCCCACCTGATGTTGAAGTATTTTTAATCTTAAGGCCTTGGTGGGAAATTTAAGGACTTTGAGCTCCAGTGGCAGGTAGGTGGCAGGTGTGTTTCCAAGTGTCTGAGCGCCCATAAGACTCCACAAGATCAAAATATTTTGTGCTTCCCCAGCTCCCACAGTACGAACTGATTTCTACCAGTCTTCCTACCCTGCATATTGCTCCTGGTCCACCTCAGATATGGGGGTTATTATTCGCCTTCCATGTTGACTCCCACACAGATAGATGAGGGGCAACCTCACCGTTTATTAAAGTGCAATGACTTGTTTGTAATTTCTGGTTCGAGAAACATAGCCGCAAATGCAAGGCACTGAGTCTTTAATGAGCCTGTGGCTGGAAATGATAAGAGATGCTTCCTGTAGGTTTCAGCCTCACGTATTGTTTTTTGTAACAATGGGAAAAAATGAAATGTGTTTTCTAAATCAGCAATTTTATGACACAGTTAGTTTGCGTTCCCTAGCAAGGAACCATTAGGGAATATCAAAACTTATAAATGAGAAAGAATTTGAGAAAACAGGATAAACATTACCACCAGTATGTTAGTAATTTCAGCTCATTGGGCTACAATTAATGCATTTAAATTTAATTCTATTGAAGGCTGATTTTCTTCATCACACACATAGAAACCTTGATTGATGGCACCTTCCTCCCTCGTGTGAAGGCATGCACTTTTGTGAGCCTGAAACCCCAAAACCTTACTTCCACGTGCAGCAGGATTCTCCTTCCCTGCAAACACCACCGGCTACCCCACTTTCGAGATCAGCTGTGCTGTCCTTTCCCAACAGCTACGGCTGGCATCAAAAACATCCTCCTGCTTCTGCCAAAACAAGACAATTCCTGTCCCAGAGAAGGGAAGGGAAGCAGTGGGAGGGATTACCGACCCGGCCTCTATTCCAAGAGCTATGAGAGCTTCTCTGTTGTTGTAACTTGTGCCAGGTCAGATTCAGGAAAATCAAATTTTCTGATTTTAAAATCTTTCTCCTTAACCCCCATTCCCCCAGCTTCTTCCCCACTTCCAGGCTCTGGCTAGGTGCAGTGGAGAATTCTGTCCTGTGAAATGTCTTTTCAAAACACTGCAGTGCGTGTGCCTCCCCGTGTAACCGATGCAGAACGGAAGCATGCTGTTAGGTTTAGCTGAGGCTGTGACTCAGGAAGCACGAGGGATCCTTAAGGACCCATCTGGCCTTCGCTTTGACTGCCAGAGACGACAGAAAGGAGGGAGCTTTGACCGCATGTAGGGACCTGGGCACTTCTTGACCAAAGCCCAGTCAGAGGCCAGCACTGAGCTACAGCTGCGCGGGAGCATTGCCACCCAAAGCTCCTCCCTCAGCCTCCTCCTCCCTGCAGCAGTTACTTGGCTTGACTGAGGCTTGGCTACTTCTACAAATTGGTCAGATCAGCAATGAACAATTTCTCTTAGTCACAGCTATGACTCACGGCTACCTTCACCCTTGTATTTTTGGCTAAAATAGAATTTCCTTTTCATCTTCATCTACACTGTAGATGTAGATGAAGGCCAGAAAAGTCTGAGTTTAAAGCTCAAGTGATAATCAACTGGTGCTACAACAGCTTTGTGGATAAGAATCACGTTAGCTTTGTACAAGTTGTCCAACATTGTAGGCTAGATTCGTGTCACTGAAGAGAGGCATGGCCAGTAACACAGCCCATCCTATGTTTTATATAGCTGTACTGGAATAAAATGGAATCTTTTTCTAGAAGTGCCCAGTTAACAAGACTAGTCTGGACATCTACATTTTAGATGGTTCAGTTTACGTGAGCTGAATCCTATCTTCTGTGACTTACTGTAGAAAGATGTGTTTAACTTACTGGTATTTTAATCGGTAAAACTTATTACTGCCTTTCTTAAGCATATATTCTGCATGCAACTTCCCAAAACTGTCCTTGGTGTACTTGTGATATGAAACTAAATTATTTCAGAACAAAGCTGAGATGAAACCTGATAACAGAAGAGTAAAAAGACGTGCCTTCCCCCCCACCCCCCCTTTTTTTTCATTTCTCCTAAAGAGAGATAACTATTTCATTTCTGTGGGTGTACAGGTTAGAACGGCTGAAAACATGAGTACAAGTTAGTAGTACTTGCAGCAGCTGATTCTCTAGCAGATAAGTGTGGGATATTCTTAGCTATACATGTAAATCTTTTGAATTAAATGTGGCAGAAATACAGCATCAATAGAGTAACACAGAGCCAAAAAGAAACATTTTAGTTTTATTCCTTAATTAGTTGAATTTACTACTGTCAGTCCCAAGCATCTAGAAATCCGAACTGGGACAAATACTAAGAGATTGTTTGAAAAATATGTTTATTTCTTAAGTACTTTCTGTACTTTGTCATTCACTAGGACTCAACTTTTTTTCTGCAACTATGAGGATGAGAAACTTTTTCTTAAGAAAAAAAAAAAAAAAGAGGAATTAGAATGTTGAAATTGTAATTAAAAGGAACTAATTATTCCAATTTAAAAAAGGATCCTAGGTGACCTGGAGTTGAACTAAACCAATTCTGTTTATCCAAAAAATATACCTAAGGAAAAGACTCATCCAGCATTGTCAGCTATTTAACATTTGATGAAGTGCAGGAACCCCAGACAGCTGCATGAATATGGGAGGAGCCATGCTGCTGATGCAAGATGCAGGTGAATCCTTTTCTGAAGGATGTTGCATTTGCAACATGGAGATATAAGTCGCTAGCTGAATGTTTCCAGATCAACAGGAAAAGACAAATGGAAGATGAACATTTATTAAACATGAAATTACATTTTAAGAAGTAGTTTGGACTATCAAATTTATGGAAGCTGGGAGATAATACCACTAAAATCACTGTCCCTCTGCACAAGCCCTGTGAGAAAGTCTGTTTGACTACCTAACCATATCCTCCCTTTCCTTTGTGTATCTCTCTCACTCAGAGAAAGGCTGTTGCTACACTAGCTTGGCTGTACTTGCCTGTATGGATGTAAAAGACTACTAATATGAATCATCCATGCAAAACAAACAAACAAACAGGTTTTGTTTATATTGCTCATTGGAGCATGAGTTGGGTTTATGCTCTCTCAGCCCCACAAACCCATTCCATTTTTATCTTCTTAGAATCATAAAACTTCGTAGAATCATTATCTTCATAGAATCACAGGATGGTTTGGGTTGGAACACACCTTAAATGTCATCTAATTCCAACCACCCTGCCATGGGCAGGGACACCTCCCACCAGACCAGGTTGTTCAAAGCCACATCCAGCCTGGCCTTGAACACCTCCAGGGATGGGGCATCCACAGCTTGGGGAGTCAGCTCTGCTTGTGCCTGACCGTGGAGCTGTTGTGTAGGTGTGCCTGAGATGAAGAGCAAGTCCCAGCATAGACAAAATGTAAAAATCTTTGCCAGGAGTTGCCATCGTGTATAGGATTTGGAAGTTATACTGATGTGCAGCTACCCACCAGGTGGAGCCATGCAAGCACAGGAGTTACTGTCAGTGGTTTATGGTGATAGTGATACCTCCTGCAAGTAACTTGTGCTCCTCCTAGCTCTGTAGAAATCTGAGTTACTCCAGATATAACCCCATTCATTTCATTTCATTTCATTTCATTTCATTTCATTTCATTTCATTTCATTTCATTTCAATTTCCATTTATTTATTTACTGCATAGTAATAGAAATCAACACTGGGAGGTAATTCTTGCAACTCTTTTGCTACCATACTCTTTGGAGCAGTATTCTAATATACAAGAAATAATGTAAGATAAACATGAAGGAAAGAACATGAAGGAAAATATTAATGTAATATTAATATATTTCATACATTTCTGACATTGTCTCTCTCCATTGACTTTTCTTTCCCTCAGTGCCGAAGAGCATGTATTGAGTCCTGAGGCAAAAGTTTCAGTTGATGTTTCATTGTTGAAAGGACTGTATTTATTGGCAATGAGCTGGAAGAATGGTGTTATAATAATGAAAAAGGTTTCAGGTTTTGGCCAGTGGATGCCAAGACTGACAGCACACTGCCTGGAATAGAAACGTATGTATCTGATTTTCTAGAGAGGCATGTGAGCTCTGAAACCTAGTAATATTCTCTCTTTCTTCCACTTGGCCGCACATTTACTTTTACTAATATGCCTTTCCCCCACCCCCTTGCCCCCATATCTTAACTATCTTTTTAGTTTACCAGAAACTGAAGAGAAGGTTATCATCATTCTTCAGCCTTCCATCTCTATCCTGTACTCCCTAAGGTCAGTTTACTCATGTATGCCAAGCATTTGACTTCCTTTTGTTCCTTTTCCATTCGAGTCATTCCTGCCAAGACATCTAATGTATCTGATTCTTCACCTTCAGACAGAGATCATCCACAGTGCTGAGGAGCCATGAGCAGACACAAAATCTAGCACTTTTGGAAACAGGAGATACATAGCATAGTACAGGGAGAAAGCGAGAAAGGATTCTCTGTATATCCCACTTTTGGGGGTTTTGGGGCTGTTTGGTGTTTTTTCTTGATGTACTTGAGAGGAAGAGGGTTGGGAAATAATTCTTGAGTCTTGATAGCCTTACCCAGCTAGCCTTAAAGTACAGTTTAAAAGGCTTAAAAAATTAAATGAAAAATACCAAAGCCCAACCAATCAATGATCCACAATGTCAAAGGTCATTACTGTCTAATGAAAACCTTCGAAGTGAGCTAGCCCGGTTTACAAAAACTACAAAGAATCAGTCCTCATGCAAGCCAATGGGATAATATGACTATAGCCATTACAAAGTAGGATCTTAAAATACCCAGTTATTAAAGAACCAAAGCTTGAAAGCCCTACAAGAAATTTCCAAGGAATTACCACTAAATTTCCTTTGTTAAGGGGAACCCAAGAGAGAAGAAAAGACTCGGTTTCTGAAGGATAAAGGGTGGCAGTCTCCTGATGCTGGAAGCAAAATACCTGAACCTCCCTCTAAGCTCCTGGGATGAGCTCGCAGTCCTGGAGCTCAGTGCAGACCACTTGGCTTCATGTGAGAGAAGATCCTTTGACAGAGATGCTTGAGGACAAAAGGAGAACTGCCTTGGGTTGAGTGGGGTCATAGCAAGAGAAACAGTGGTGAGTCACTTTTGGATTCTTGATGCTGAAGAAGCAGAACCTGTTGAAAACCCCAGTTGTTCATTTCCAGGGAACTGGAAGCACATTCCCATACTACTGTTCTTGTGTCTGTAACAAAACACCTGAAACAACTCTGAAGAAAGAGACTGTTTTTTTCTGACTCACACCAGGTGCCGTAAGTCTTTTCATCTTAATGGCATGGCTTCATGCTGATTTTATGCTGAACTTTAACCTTATAAATACAATGCAAGGCAAGAAGTAGACTTTGTATTTCTTTTTGCTTGGTGTTCCTCACTAGCAAGGACCATGAATGTTTTTTCAGCTGTTTTAAACACATTTTGAAAAATAGACTTTGCATCACCTGCACAAGAAGGTTGAAGAAAGGAAGCAATGAATTGCAATTTGTTCATTGCAGGAATACACTTTCCTTTTTCCTTCCTTGTGCTTCAGCAATGGGGTCGTCGACTTCTGCAGCTAGCTCATATGACTTGTCCATAAATTACAGCCAGGACTTTGATTTTCTACCAAGTCAGTTTAACATCCATCAGTTAAAAATGGCAAGCATCCCTATCTCTAAAGAGCTCCACTGGCACGGAACCCATTTCAGTCTGTTTTAAGATTAAAATTTGACAAGCTCAGTGTTCAAGCAACTTATTTAAGGCAGGACTTACTTCCTACCATAATTGAGCTGTGCAGATAGAAAAGGCAATTTCCACTGTACGTACATACAGGAGAACAGAAAAAAAAGCCTTCTGGCTTTCGTTTTACGGCATGGCTTGGTCACATTCTCTATCCATAAATGAGACTGCACCTACGCTGCCAGCAAAGTTATGTTTTCTTCTCACAGGATCTTACCAGTAACAAGACACTCTTAACTTTTACTTTGTTTTATGAAGCTGACACCGCACTCATCTCTCTGTGTGGAACAGACAAACCTAAGAGCCATTTAAATGGAATCAGGCAGAGTATACACACAGGATCCTCAACACAATTAAGACTTTCATATTAAGATGGTTTTGGAAAGACAGTTGTTATTGCACAGAAGATTTAATCCAAGCCACATCCCTACACTTGCCTGTGAATGGTGAGGTAGTGATAAATTAAAAAATATATATCAAAAACAAACAAACAGAAAAAAAAAACTTCCTCTGATGCATATGAAAAGTGGAAAAGCTCTACATTATTCAAATTACACCTTTTTGCCTGTATTTAACATCAGACATATCATTGCCTGGAAAGACATTTCAGTATCTAAAACAAATGACATGAAGTTTATTTGCATATTTGTGTCAGTAATATCTTTAGCAATATTTTTAGTGCACTAAATTACCAAGTAGCTCACTGAAACTTTGTACTGAAATACAAACACCCCAAGTATTATCAACTAACATTTTGGTTAGGGTGTAGCCGCTGCTCTTAAAAAAATAATAATAAAAAAAATAAAATAAAATTTGGTTGCCTATGTCTCCTTCTGAGAACAGTGTGTCCACGTTATACTACAAAAACTAATTAACTTCATGGGTGTATGAAGTAAATGCAAAGATGACGTTCTCAATGTTCATTGTTTTGACCTATTCTACATCATTTCAAGCATATCAGCCACAAGAAAATAATGGTCTTCCTAAATAGTTTTACAGAAGTCATTTTTTTGTTGATGTTGTGATAGGAAACAGAACAGCAAGTGGCAGAGTCTCCTTCCAGAGCAGATTAGAAAGAATTCTGAGATTTCTGGGAAGTTCAGGCACTGTTGAGTTTTGGTTTTGGTCTGAGTCAGAACAAACCTACACACACAGGCACACTTTTTTTTTTTTTTTTTTTTAATTTCACACAAACCAAAGGTTTTTCCAAGAAACTATGATGTTTCTTCAGATGAAGCAGGCCTTGCATGTTGCCCCTGCTCCAGGAGGTTGGTGTTCCTGACAGTTATGTGTTTATCTGGTGCAGCAAACCCTCGAGGACTGTATCGACTGAGCGTGCCTGTCGCCTGCTGCACAGACCCATCATGCCAGGTACCTCAAAGCCTCCATTCCCCAGCATGGGCTCGTCAGGCCATGGCCACACTGGTCCCTGCCAGACTCCAAAGCTTTTTCATATTGCTGGCACTGTGCTCAAGAACTCTGAGAGCCGTGAATGGATCCCAGCAACATTGTTTATAATGCAGTATATTTCCAAGAAAACAATTTAGGTAAAACAACCATATTTCTTTGTGACAGTCACAGAAAAAAATCAGATCAGCCCTGCCACCCTCTGGTGCCTGTGTTCAGACCAACTCTGCTGCATCCAGATGGGTAACCTGGGAACACACCACTGGGACAGAGGTGGGATAGAAAGAGCCAGGACATTCACTGGGATAGCCCTATGTCTTCCATTTTCTTGGGAAATTGAGGTACAAAACAGAGAAAGAAAAAAGAAAAAGAAAAAAACAAACAAAGAAAAAAACAAACAAACAAAAAAACAGATTATAGCCACTTTGTGTGCATGTGTGAAGATGCAAGCACTTAATCAAAAGAGCTCAGCTGACCAAAAAAGGCGGTATTTGGAACATTTTCCATTAGGAGTTTTCCTTTCAGTAGGGAGGCACAGATATCAGACTGATGCTGAACTTCATGGCTATGGCATCACATCAAACCAGCACAGAGGAAAAGCTGTAAGACTTCAGGCTCTGCTTTAATCCTCTAGTGGGACTTTCTACAGAAGATATGAATTCTGTTGTATAACATGTCACCCTTCTTAAAACAGTCATACAGAAACTGGTGGAAAACACTGTAATTTTCTAGTAGTTTGCTAGGGTTTATTCTAAGCTGTCAAGTAATTGTCCTGAGGAAAACAGTGGAGGGAAGACAGAAACCAGATTTTTTCACAGTAACTCTTCCACAGAAAAGAAAAGAAAAGAAAAGAAAAGAAAAGAAAAGAAAAGAAAAGAAAAGAAAAGAAAAAATCTCACCACACCAACAATGTCAACAAAACAAAACAAACAAACAAAAAACAAACGAACAACAACAACAACAAAAAAAAACACCCAAACATTTGTGTAGTATCCTTTCTCTCTGGAGAGAGAGAAAGAATCCTTTGCTTGACTATAATGGATTGGCTTTACCTGAACTATTTGAAAAGCTCTCTATATTGCCAACCTGAGTGTTCATAAACTCCGAATGCAGTAAACCCTAAAAGACAAAGTATTAATCCAGTAACACGTCGACCAGTTTTGCACAAATGCACAGGAGACACTTCACAATGTCTAAGGTCACAGATGTCTGTTCAGGACAGTGAAAGCCTTCTGCAAAGGTGTCCATTTTCTCCCTATGCTTACCAGTTGGCCCTGGTGCCTCGGTACCAGCACAGGTCACCTTCCTCTGCTCCACTGTCCCACTAGTATCCACTGCTCACCCACCTTCCCTCAACTCTCACCATTCTGGTTTCATTTCCCCTCTCAGCAGCTCGTTGAACACATGTGCACGCAGATGACAGCAATACTCCCTCTCCAGCAGCAAACCCATGAAGCACAAGTAAAATAAACTAAGCAACTATCTGCCTTTTTGGTTTTAGTTGTTAACCATTTCTCATTCTGTTTCTCATTTCTGATGTTGTGGGCACCTTATCTGAATTACACACTACTACATCATTGGAAAGAGGTGCTGAGTAAAATGTTTCTTTATGCCTACGTGATTTCAGAATGTAAAATCTGATTTGGGTTCATAAATTAGTTAAGCAGTTCTGAAAATGTTACCCTTTCCCTGGTATGGATACATGTACGTAAAGTACTTGGCATAATAAAATACAAGGAGTGGAAATGCATAACTGAGCAAGAGCTAAACATATAGTTGACTAAATAATAAAAACACTGAAAGCTTGTTTTCAAAGCAGTGCAATTTCCTTAAACAGTGAAGTTCTTCATACCTTTATTTAACCATGGTCAGATGAGAATTCCATACAGACACTTTCAATAAATTGTGTCTTGATGCTGTACTCAGTTCAATACAGTTCTAACTAATTGTACGATACAGAAAAAAAATAGATGCATGTCACTTCCAATCCATAGGACTTTGGGGAATCCATAAATCAAATATTCATCAGAAGGGTTTTACTATTCTGGATTTTAAGAAGAATTTGACTCACTGACTGACAAAGAAGAGCAAACCAAAAACTGGATTTAGGTTTGCATAACTCAAAATGCAATATAAGATATAGCAATTACAGCTTCACAGAACAAATAGTGTTGGATGGGTCTCATTTGTCACATTCTTTCCCATTGGAAGGATCAGCTGAATTTCTGACATAAAATGTTTTTCTAATATATGCTTAGAATGATGGGGAGCATAATTTTCTCAGGCAATTTGTTCAAGTGCCACCTTATAATTAGAAAAAAAAATAAAAAATCCTGATGTGAACCTTCTTTATTCAGTCTGGAGCCTAGGACTCCTTGTCTTACCCATACTGGACACAGAAAACAACTCCCTTCCTTCCTTGTCATTATTTAATAAGCCCTCCTCTAACCTTTCTTCTCCAGGCTAGGCAAATTCAATCTCTTCAAGCTATGAAGACTGAACAAATTCTACCACACATCATACACTCCTGTCACTCAAACAAGCTCTGAAGAGAATTGCTTCTGCTCCCAATTACTTTATAAATTCTTAACAAATAAATTATTTTCTTACCTGACTTTTTAACACACATTGAATTTCTTCAGTCTCTTCAAACTGAGTCTATTTCTGCTGGAGGATGAGAATAAAAACTAGTGTTTTACTATAACACCTACTTCCCTTTTTCATATCTTTTAATAACTGACAAAACTATTTTAGAATAATCACTAAAAGGATACATATTTTTTTCCCACTTTAAAATTCCATTTTTGGAAAATGCATCCATTACTCATGGAGCACCGTATGGCTGTTTCACTCACCTTTCATCACAAATACTGCAGTCATCAGAGATATTTTTCCAGAACAGACACATGGTTTTGCAATGCTGACATTCTAACATATATTCACCTTCTGTCTAAAACATGGAAAGCTACAAAGAATTTCTTAAAATATTAAGTGCAATCCAAGTAGAAGACAAACACAAATATGAGGGAAGCAATATGCTTGTCTCCAAGTTATCAGCCTGACATATCTCTGTCATTCCTCCAAAAGATTCATTCTCCTTAGTGGAAAATATAGGTAACCTGTATCAATAATGCTACTTATTTGAGACTAATGAAATGAACCCAATAGTTCTACTGGGACTCATACTCTGCAGCTGGTCAGATGGATATCTGGTGCAAGAAGGCTCCGATATGACATAGAGCAGTGGTCTGCAAACTTTTCTGATTGTGTACAGTTACCAGTAAAAAAAACCAGACCCCCTCACCATATATGTATAATAAATTGTGTACATGTACTAATGTATTAATGTTACGTACATTATAAAACATTCACGAAAATAGAAAATAAAATGGATGAGAAAAAGATCAAATAAACACTATTTTAAAGTATATATTTTTTATGTTGTTAGTAGTACAAAAATATTTTCTTCCTGTACCCCAGTGGATTGTCTTGCATCTTGTTTTGGAGACAACTGATGTAGACATCACATTAGGAGGTTGCAGTAAGGAGGGTGCTGGTCTCTTTTCTCCAGTGGCAAGTGCTAGAAAGCAAGGAAAGGATCTCAAGTTGCAGGCAGAGGAGGTTTAGACTGGTAATCAGGAAGAATTTCTTTATGGAGAGCGTGGTCAAGCATTGGAATGGGCTGCACAGGGAAGTGGTAGAGTCCCAATCTCTAGAGGTATTTAAGAGATGCATGGACATGGCACTAAGGAGACAGTTTAATGATGGGACTCGGTATGTCAGGTGAATGGTTGGACTTGATAATCTTGAAGGTCTTTTCCAACCTACTAGTTTATGATTAGGTAATGTCAATGGTGGCTAAAAGATCCTTTAACTGACTCCTATTGTGCCTGTGTGGTGGTTTCACACTGACAGGCATCTAAGCTCCACCATGCTGCTCTCTCACTCCCCCTCTTCCAAAAAATAGGGGGAGAAAATATGATGAAAAAAAAAAATCAATTCACAGAATCATAAAATCATAGAATCATAATCATAGAATCACAAAATGGTTTGGGTTGGAAGGGACCTTAAAGATCATCAGTTCCAACCCCCCTGGCATGGGCAGAGACACCTCCCACTAGACCAGGTTGCTCAAAGCCCCATCCAGCCTGGCCTTGAACACCTCCAGGGATGGGGCATTCACAGCTTCTCTGGGCAACCTGTTCCAGGGCCTCACCACCTTCTGAATAAAAAATTTCTTCCTAATATCTAAGCTAAATCTACCTTCTTTTAGTTTAAAGCTATTACCCCTTGTCCTGTCACTACACCCCCTGACAAAGAGTCCCTCCCCAGCTTTCCTGTAGGCCCCTCTTAGATACTGGAAGGACACTGTAAGGTCTCCCCAGAGCCTTCTCTTCTCCAGGCTGAACAACCCCAACTCTCTCAGCCTGTCTTCACAGGAGAGATGCTCCAGCTCCTTGATCATCTTTGTGGTGTTCCTCTGGACTTTCTAATATTTCCATGTCCTTCCTGTGCTAGGGGCCCAAGACCTGAAAGCAGCACTCCGTGTGGGTCTCATGACAGCAGAGCAGAGGGGGACAATCCCCTCCCTCACCCTGCTGGCTACGCTTCTTTTCATGCAGCCCAGGATACAGTTGGCTTTCCGGGCTGCAAGCGCATATTGCTGGATCATGTCAAGCTTCTCATCAACAAACACCCCCAGGTCCTCCTCCTCAGGGCTGCTCTCAATCCATTCTCTACCCAGCCTTTATTTGTGCTTGGGATTGCCCTGGCCCTGATGCAAGACCTTGTACTTGGCTTTGCTGAACTTCATGAGGTTTGCACACAGGTCCATCTCTCAAGCCAGTCCAGGTCCCTCCGGATGGCATCCCTTCCCTCCAGCACGTCACCTGCATACCTTGGTGTCATTGGCAAAACTGCTGAAGGTGCGCTCAATCCCACTGTCCATGTCACTGACAAAGATGTTAAATGGTACCAGTCCCAATATTGACCCCTGAAGAACAGCACTCATTACTGATCTCCACTTGGACATTGAGCCATTGACTGCAACTCTTTGAGTGCAACCATCCAGCCAACTCCTTACCCGAGTGGTCCATCTGTCAAAATTCCTATGTTAGGGTTTCTTCCTGAAATTTTGCATTTGTTTTCTGTTAAACCAGAGAAATTGTCTGCATTAGATATAGTGTCCCATGCTAATCACATCAAGTAAGAATTTCTCTTGTCTGGTGCAAACTTCTGATACTGGGAACAGAATGACCACTTCAAGGTCTACGTGGGATATTGAAAAAAATTATTACTTCAGCTACTCATTCACTCCTTAGCCGAACTATTGTTTAACATGAACTCCTCTAAGAGTGCTTCATCTATTAAGCTATAGAACGTAGCAGCAAATTAGATTGGGATAATAAGATACACAGCAACTTACCACATTAGTAAAAATGAAAAAACATATACATCCAGCTTGGCTTTGGTCACGCTAATAGGAAATACAACAACCTGAAAGTGTCAGAGTTGAGAAGATTCAGAAGTGAGAAGTATGCTGGGGCTTTCCGCGAAGTAGAAGTAAGAAAGTGTGATGATTGAAAACAGTCCATATTCAGAATTCTTTACAGAGAATAACTCTGTATTAGTTTTAGGTGTATTGATCCTGATAACAATTAGAAACATTTGGCAAAAATACTGATGAAGATAGTAATAGTAATAATTTTCTCTAATTAATACAAATTATTTAATTAAAAGTATAAAATATACAAGCAATTAAAAATATAAAAGAGGTGTCTTACTTGGAGATACTCCCCTCTCTGACTTTCATTGGGCCATTGTTTATGTTACAGTGCTCATGCATAGCACTCCTCAAGAAACCCCCATTGAAATTAGTTTAAGTTATATTAGATTTCTTTTTCTCTATTAGTCTGCTCTCCTCATAGGGATCTTGAAGGTGAAACTTGGATTTTGAATATTAGAATCACAGAATATCCTGATTTGGAATGGATCCACAAGGTTCATCTAGTCCAACTCCTGGCTCCACTCAGAACCACCTAGAAATTAAACCCCATATCTGAGAGCGTTGTCCAAACACTTCTTGAACTCTGGCAGGCTCAGTGTTGTGACTACTTCCCTGGGGAGCCTTTTCCCATGCTCAGCCATCCTCTCAGTGAAGAACTTTTTCCTAATATCCATTTTCTTTCTTGGTCATTATTCATATATGCTAAATTTCATAATATTCACATCCATGAATTCTTTGTGCATTGTCTGTATTTGATTGGTCTTCAATTTCCTATTGTATCATGTCAGAATAAATTCTTTTCACCCGTTGCTGTTAGAGCCTAGTTATTCTGGGGCACACTGCTTGAACTCTTGTGCCTTTAGCTTACAAATGGAGGTAAACAGAGAGCAACACATCCTATGTACAGATACTTTCCTAAAAGACGCATCTATACAAGCAATTTTCTTTGCTTTAGTGCAAAATTAAAAATCACAGCCAATTTCCTGCACACATAAGTGCTTAAAAAGAGGTGGAGAAAGAACCAGCGCTTCCATAGTTAAGTAAGTTGGGCTGTGAAAGGGGGCAGCAGAGGTGTGAACAATTTTTCCTGTCTCTGCTGTGTGCTATTTAGTCTCTAGGAGAGAAGTAAAACAGATAAGTGCACCTGATAACGTCTTCAACTGAGGTCACAACTTCTTTCACATCTTCTGAAAAACTTCACTGATTGAAATTAATCTTCTAACTCTGGCTGGAGAATTAGTTACCACCTGCCCACGGTCAGCCAGCAGCTGTGGGAAGGAGAGGGCCTGGGAGGAGAATCATACAATCATTAAGGTTGGAAAAGACCTCCAAGATCATCTGGTCCAACCATCCCCCTACTAGCAATGTCACCCACTAAACCATGTCCCTAAGCACCACGTCCAACCTTTCCTTAAACACCCCCAGGGATGGTGATGACACCGCCTCCCTGGGCAACCCGTCCCAGTGCTTGACTGCTCTTTCTGAGAAGAAATGTCTCCTAATTTCCAACCTGAACCTCCCCTGGCACAACTTGAAGCCATTCCCTCTAGTCCTATCACTAGTTATCTGTGAGAAGAGGCCGACCCCCAGCTCCCCACACCTTCCTTTCAGGCAGTTGTAGAGAGCAATAAGGTCTCCCCTGAGCCTCCTTTCCTCCAGACTAAACAACCCCAGTTCCCTCAGCTGCTCCTCACAGGACCTGTGTTCCAGGCCCTTCGCCAGCTTTGTAGCCCTTCTCTGGACACATTCCAGGGCCTCGATGTCTTTCTTGTGCTGAGGGGCCCAAAACTGAACACAGTACTCGAGGTGTGGCCTCACCAGAGCAGAGTACATGGGGACGATCACCTCCCTGGTCCTGCTGGCTACACTATTCCTGATACAAGCCAGGATGCCATAGGCCTTCTTGGCCACCTGGGCACACTGCCGGCTCATGTTCAGGCAAGCATCGACCAACACCCCCAGATCCTTTTCCTCTGCACAGCTTTCCAGCCACTCTGCCCCACTCCTGTAGCACTGCATGGGGTTGTTGTGGCCAAAGTGCAGGACCTGGCACTTAGCCATGTTGAACCTCATCCCATTGACCTGTGCCCATTGATCTAACCTGTCCAGGTCCCTCTGCAGGGTTTCCCTACCCTCTGTCAGATTGACACTTCCCCCCAACTCGGTGTTGTAATCCCCGTCTACCATGGGTAAAATCAAACAGGTCAGTTTTGACCTTCTGCCAGGGGGGGCATTCATAGGAACTGCTTCTGTGACAGATCCGCAAACATGGTCGTCTTTGATCATCACCACTGAATTCAGCAGAGGATGCCTGTACTTGATCTAAAATAAAGTACCTGAAGAAAAGATGAAGCTGAGGTGGAAATGATTGAAAAACACCATTTACACAGCTGCAAATTTCTCTAAGTATTTCTTACAGGTAGTGTCACAAGGACTTGGACCTCAGCATCATGTGGGCTGTAGAATATCACCTACTGTCTCATGCCTGGAGACCAGACCTTTGAGAAAGACCTTCACAATTAAATTTTTCCTTGCTGGATTCAACATCACAGCCTTCTAGGTCCAGTAGATAGTCCTTCTAGAGTCCAGCAACCTTACACCACAAAGCTGAGTAATTCAGGGTTTCTGGGACAGAGACTCTGGACTGTACATTCTGCCAAAGTCACACAAGTAATATGTGATAAAGGCTGAACTCTTACTAATGAAAAAAGGCAAGAGAAAATTAATATAAAACAAGGCATTTGTAAGAAATCTGCATGTTCCTTAGCTACATATTCAACTAGAGTTGATGAATATGTTTCACTTTTTAGATATGTGGGTAACAGATGGTATCTTACTTCAGAACACATTTTGCATATTGGGCAATATAGGTGCTAAAACCAATTTCCTTCGATTTTCAAACACATCACTTTTAACAGCAGTAAACACTACCACATTTCAGGTGCACAGAGCCTGGACTGAAAGGCTGAATGTGCTGGAAACCAAAGACCTCAGGTTGGTAACCAGTGAACAGTTGCTCTTATGTTAAGAATATTCTGTTTTAACTGCATTGTAGAAATGCACCCTGATAATTTTGGCTGTGGGCTTAATTCCCTTCGGGCTGAGATGGGAAATGAGCTCAAGTTTTCCACCTCAGCCAAGGGAACCTATGAATCCTGAAGGTCCTGTGATCCTCCTGCTGGAATGCTCAAAGGAAATCAGCAACTGTTTGACCCTTGGGGGAAGGAGCTTCAGTGCTTGTCTCCTGCAGAGAGCCGACACAAAGACCCAGAACCTATATCTGAATTCTATTTTGACTAGTTTAGACTCCTTCAGAGTGGATTTTTGAACCTCACCTATGGTGTTTTACTCCCACCATGTACTGTATGTAGGTGTGCCCATACAAAGCAATGGCTTCACACTCCAAATTTAAGTAATGCTGTGCTTAATTCCTTTAGCCAGGATGGCTTTATGCAGAAGTTTTGTCAGGAAAGCAAATTCATTTTTAGTCTTTTTGACAGGCTTTTCAACTATTAAATTGCTTTCCTTTGTGTACTGTGGAGAGTTACTATCAGCTGTCACACTCCTGGACTTAGCAGGCCTCAAGAGCTTATTCTTACAAGGACACTGTTTTATTCTACAATGCTACAAGCTTGTGAAGCCAGGGAGATTTCACTGAAATATAGTAGAGATACTTATTTATTTTACCACCTATAAATTTAGCAACACAGGCTAAAATAGGCAATTGAAGCTACAGACAAAAATTTCTTAGGTTTTGCAGCTTTGCCCAGACAATATTTTTTTCCTACACAGTCTTTTGAACAAAACAATCTGGCTGCCATTGTGATTTCCCCTTTTTATACGTCAAAGGATCTCATCATAGTGACATTTTCATTTTCTACACCATGTCCTGTAACTCATAACTATGTCTCCTTACACTAACCTAAATATATTTTTTTCTTCATTTGGTTCAAAGGGTGCTTCAGGGGTTATTTCATAGCAAATTAGGAAAGAGACAGCAATCAGACTGTAGCATATGTAGATGAAAATACACTGTTAAGTTAGATTTCATTGCTTCCTTTATAATTAAGATTACTTGATAAGAATTCTTTAATTTTCTTCAACCCTTCCAGAAAACTGTTTCTTTATCCTTCTAATGGAGCTGTCATTATATCAGAGGTTACTACTGCCCAAAGGTATGAAATATAAGGCAAGCTATAATAAATTCCTTCTCCTTTTGTCCTCTCTTCCCAACACACCTATAATATTACTGCAAACAGAACAAGAAAGTACAGGTTAAATAGAAAACTAATGAAAAAAAAAAAGTTTTAATTCATTCAGTTGCTGCAGAAACACCAGCTAAGAAATACAGCTTACCTACAGTGATGTTGTGAGTCTTGCAGCCAGAATACTTTATGCTCCCAGGATTCAGCTGAGTACCTAGGCACTAACAGGATATGTAAATCCTACATGGAGATGATGTGTCAGATTTTCCTGTGGTGCAGGTAAAGAAAGGCTACACTTAATCTGAAGAAGCTGAAGTCAATAGAACAAAGCCCTATTTCCTATCATTTTTAGATTTTTGCCACTTTCATATAACATCATTTTTTTTATTCAATTTATTTTTTACAGCACTCATCATTCTTCATAGTTCTTTCAGTTATGATAAAGTTGGTTCACAATTAATGATTGATAAGTTTTGATATATTACCGACTGCTGCAGGAATTGTTGCTTGGACATATAACAGCTGGTTTCTCTTGCTCTATCATATGAACCTTGCAAAAATGGTTTCATTTGCTTGCCCCAGGGCATGTTTTTCTTGTGTGTGTTTTGTTTTGTTTTGTTTGTTTAAATGTTAAATACCTGTTTTTCATATTCTGGTAACAAATTGAACTGTCATGCTGCTTTGACTGTTGTCCAGTGTACCTCCCCATTTCTAGCATTACATTTACCAGCCTGACCTGACAGTAGCTAAATTCAAAAGAGCTTGATATAGGAAACTGTATCAAATAGTTATCATGGAATGATTTTCCCAAATTAACCAATTAACTCACAGTTAGAACGCTGCTGCTTAACCAGTGCTGCTTAACCAGTGCTGCTCATCTGCATTAAGTTCAACAACTTTATCTCTTGAGGAGCTTTCAGCCTCTGGCTGGAAGTTGATCGCTATCAATATCAGCCTACATAACCTCATAGTTTGTTTCTGACTAGGAGGGCTTTTTTCTAATCTTCATACTTCAGAATTGTCTCTCTACCTACAGATACATCAGGGGAAAGAAGGGAAGAGAGTATATACCAATTCATCCTAGGGCGGCTCACCATGCTCTAGCACAGAATCATGAGAAGACCCGAGGGTGATCTAGCCACTGTGGACTTTTCCTACATAAACCTGTGTGTCTCTGCTGGCTGCAGATGGAACTCAGGGCAATCAGTATGTATAGCATAGTGTGTAAACATGTATGCTTGTTTAGATATAGGTATGGATAGATACAGATATGGATATATATATATAAAGTTTACACATATTATGGGCCAGAAACAACCTTTGATAAGACTTGGTCAGTGGTCTGGGCTGCCTGATGATTACTCATTTTATGAAGCTGTCTTAAAGTGGATCTTCATATAAACAGGGTATGTGGTCAACAGAAATGACTATAAGGCACTTTTTACGAGGTACCAAGCCCTGGAAGCTCATTCTGAGATATATTGAAAGTATCTGGCAGTAAGAAAAAAGTAGTGTTATGAGCAAATCAAATGTGATCTGGCTCGGTCATCCTCCCTTTGTTTATCTTTTCAGATTTCACAGTCCCTGGAAAATGAGGAAGAAAGATTGCCAGGAGCAAAAAGCAATGATGACAAAAACTCAGCCCGGCCTTCTGCCATCTATTCATCTGACTTCCCTTGATGTGTGTGTTGGGAAGCAAGGCTGGCGCATGGGCATTACTGCTGAAGCACAGAATTGATAGTCTCCAGATAGTTAAGGCAGACTTATGCCAGAGCAATCAAAATGACTCTGGCCTGTCTGAACTAGGTGAAACACAGCTGGGGAGGGCAGGCTGAATGTACAGAGGGAATCTTGTCTGCTTAAAAACTCTTCAAAAATTCACAGTTCTGCAGTTGTGCTAACTTAGTTTTGTCTAAATAAATAAAATAAATAATGTTTGGGATGCATTGGTACTGAATCTTACAGCATTCTTCCCTTTGTCAAATGCAAATGTACTGCTGAGGAAGACTACCAGTATTAACTCATTGCCATTCTCTGCTTCAGAAATAGATGGAGAGATAGGCCAACAGCTCTTGCATTTTACTTCATAAATTACTAAGAAATTTTGGACTTAAAAGGGTGCATAAAGAGATCAGATTATTTTCTTAGTGACATCAACATGTAACATATAATATTGTGGAGGAAATACTTAATTTGCCAATGTTAATTTGAATCACATTCATGTATTTTCCCTTAAATAGGGAATGGAAAAACATAGAAAAAAATCCTAATCTTTTAGATTTGTACTTATTTTAGGTGATAGCTATTGAAGAGTGAGATCATTTGAAACTATCTCACGAGTGGCTTTATGAAAACTGAAATAATCAGTAATGCATCTGACATCATAGCACCACAACTATTTAAAACATAAATCTGCTAGTGAGTGTAAAGGAATGTCTTTGCACTTTGAATCTGTTTTTTAAGTTGATTAGGCTACAGTGCACTATTGGCTCAACCAGACCACGAATCAGTACCACTACAGATGCTAATTCCTCCTCAGCAAAAGCAAAAAGCAGGTATTTTTGTCACTGATATTTAGTGTGACATAGATAGCAGTAGGCATGGTGCACTGAGATGCATTAGTAGAACTGGCCTGCTCTGTATCACAGACTCCTAATTTGTGCTAACAAGAGCAATCCTCTGCTGTAAGGATGAGTTAGAGACACTAAAACTGTCTCCACATATTGTTGTATTCTGCTGATATAAACAGAATACACCAATTAGGCCTGTGGAGAACCAGCCACAGGAAGTAATGATCAATTTCACTTAACTGAAATTGCCCTGCATCAGCACATGTATTACTTCTAATGATACATGTTCTTTCCAAAGCAGATAATCCATCATACTCACACCTTGCACTGACACAAAGCAATGAGATAGATGAAAGAAAGAAAGAAAGAGAGAAAGAGAGAGAGAAAGAAAGAAAGAGAGAAAGAGAGAAAGAGAAAGAAAGAAAGAAAGAGAAAGAAAGAGGGAGAAAGGGAGAAAGGGAGAAAGGGAGGAAAGAAAGAAAGAAAGAGAAAGAAAGAAAGAAAGAAAGAAAAAGAAAGAGAAAGAAAGAAAGAAAGAAAAAGAAAGAGAAAGAAAGAAAGAGAGAAAAAGAAAAAGAAAGAATAGAGTTAATTAAAGGAAATGGAACTATTTATGGAACACTTTCTGATTGTAGGAAATAAAACAATATATTATACACGCTTTTCTCTGTTCCCACCCACTTCAGGGCTTAATTTTGCTTTGTGGGTAGAGGCTATTTAGAGCCTGAAAACATTGCAATGGCTCTTCAGCAGTTATGCAGTCTCTTAATCCAAGTCTTCTGTGCTGCTGCCTCTACCTTCAAATGCACTCATAAACTGCTCAATTGCACAGTGAATCCTGCTGCTTTCCCTTCAGTGGGAGAGAGAACAAAAAGATGTTCTCTGTTCAGTGACAACAGAAATCAGAAATCACATTGAAAGCAACCAAGGGGTGCCAGGTGTTCTCTCTGTTTTTAAAAAGATACATGCTAGGAGTAGTTCCGGACATTAAAAAAGAGAAAGATTTAGGTGAGCATGGGACATGAATCATTCTCCAACAGATACGACTAAATTTTAAACTAGAAAGTGTTTTTTTTTTTTTGCTTGTTTTTTTTTTTTTTTGAGAGGAAGGAAGATGGAAAGGAAATGGAATTATACTGTGTTGTTGTTTTATTTTATATAAACACCCACGTAACATAGTGCATGCACTACCATATGTGACCATTAAGGTCAAGAAAATGGTGCATTTCAGGAAGCGCAGAAGTACACAGATAAGACCACGTATATCCAGGAGAATTATATCCTCTTTCAAGAAAGGAAGAATGGTCTATATTAAGGCAAGAATACAAAACCTAGAATCTGCTGTTTATAACCTATTTTAATTGTGTTTATGAGTATATAGATGTATTACAGATATGTGAATAACAAGGGCTCCCTCTGGTGAACTTTTGTGGAATTCAAAGTGTAACTACTAAAGATGCAAATGAGAAAAAGTTTATAAGCAGAAGGGATATATTCTGTGAGACCATACCTTCAAGTCAGAAAAACAAACTAACAAAGAAAAAAAAAAAAAACAAGCTTTTAGACACACTAGATATTTTTAACATCTGTATCACAATGTCTGTCTGTGGCAGTTTCACACCGGTAGGTAGCTCATCTCCAACACACCGCTCTCTCAACTCTCCCTCCTCAAGAGAACAGGGCAAGAAAATATGATGAAAAAAGCTTGGATTGAGATAAGGACATGGAGATCACTCAACAATTACCGTCATGGGTAAAACAGACAGCAAAGGGAGATTAATGTAATTTATTGCCTACTGCTAACAGATGAGAGCAGTGAGAACTAAAGCAGACTGAAAACACCTTCCCCCCATCCACCCTCTGCCACCCCCACACCCCTCCACTACCGAAGTCTTGCCAGGTGAACCCAAAACAATGTCAGAGCTGGGGAGAGGCAACGTGTTACAGCAACAAACAGATCTGCAGACACTGTGGCACTTGGATATTGTCCCTTACTGATGTTTACTTTGCCTGTTCATCCTTCCTCTTCCTGGCATGTATCACAACTTCTTTTTCCTGACCTTCACTTCAGACTCTGAAACCCAAAGGGAGTCATTTCATTTACTCATTTAGGCATCTTAATAGAGTGAAAAATAAAAATAAAAATTACCCATCTGCCCTGCGCAACACGGGCAACTGCAATTTAGTAGACACACTGTTTACCCTCACTGGGCTACGGTATTGGTGCATGGATTACAGCTTTCGAAAGTCACCTGCATTATGGCTACTTCTTCCCCATGTTTTTTAGTATCTTTAAACGTGATGTTTGTAACATCTCTTTCAGCTTTGAGTGTATCTGAAAATCAGTCCATGAAAGTTTGTCTATGTTTATGTTTATGTTAAGTCTATGAAAGTAACTGTTATGGTTATAGTTGATGTCACAGCTTGGTAACCTCAGTTCTGGCATTGATTTACTCTCTCATTTTAAAAACGCACAATATTTATTTCTGGCATAGTCCCGGGAGGTAGGGCTGTGGTTACACACAGGATTAAAAACCTTTGCCATGTTCAGTGTCTGACTGTGCTGCTATTGAAACTCCCTGGAGTGTAACTGGATCTGCTTTGCGCTCACCCACGTCAAAGTCTGTGGGAGAAGATGTGATGGCCCATGCCAGTGCTCTCAAGCTATAATACATGAACTATTTCCAAGCGCTGGATAGTAGCAGCAGTTCCCAATTCTGCCTTTGCATTGGTACTTAACTGAACCATGGATTGAATACTTCCATGCAAGATACAGAACAGGACCAGCAGTTATCAGCATCCATGACATGAAACAGCACATCTGCACAACAGCTGCGGTCTTGCTGTGACCGCTGGACTGACAGCAACCTCCTGTGTTGAGTGTTTTCATGTATGCTTAGAAGTCATTATTTCCACACAGTGGTTAACACCAGTCTGATGCTGAAGGTGACTGCACTCTTGGTTTCTCAGCAGGTGGGAGTTTAGCCAAGGTGGGATCCGGTATTTTGAAATACTGGAGCGGGTGCAAGAAGGTGACAGGATGAGGGGGAATGGGCTAAAGTTGCACCAGGGGAGGTTTAGGTTGGATATTAGGAGGAACTTCTTTACTGAAAGGGTTGTTAGGCATTGGAATGGGCTGCCCGGGAAAGTGGTTGAGTCACCATCCCTGGAGGTCTTTAAAAGATGTTTAGGTGTAGAGCTTAGTGATATGGTTTAGTGGAGGACTTGTTAGTGTTAGGTCAGAGGTTGGACTAGGTGATCTTGGAGGTCTCTTCCAACCTAGATGATTCCGTGATTCTGTGAAGGTGCTGTACTGGTTAAGGCACTGGGTAAGAGCAGGAGGCGGGCAGCGGGAGCAGCCTGTGGGATAGGCACCTGCTGCAGGAAATTGAGAGAGGGAGTCGAGGGCAAGCAGTTACGGTCCCAGTGTTGAGACTGGGGTTCTCTGAGAATACGGGAGCCTAAATCTGCAGGGCAGTGACACAGGGAATGGTGGCAAGTCTTCTCCCATGCCTATATGGTGCTTGGCACAGAGATGGCAAATTCTGCATCCTTTGGTTGCGCTGAACACAAGTATGAGCTATCCGCCAAAGGTAAAGCTATGGTGAGAAGCTCTGGTATGTCGCATTATCTGAAAAACAGCATATGATCATATAAAAACTGTACTTGAGGATCTGCTGGCCTATCAAATGCTTTCCCCGGCATAGGGGTTTGGCCCTACTGAGACATACTGAGGGTATCTGAGATGCAAGCAAAGGCGCAGTATGTTCAGCCCAGGATTCGGCAAGACTCAGACCCTCGTGAAGAAGCAGTTCAAAACCTTGCAGGACCCAAACCTGAGGTAACACTGAATGCTAGATTGGGTTTTAACTCGCGTGCCTTTTGCTGCTTGGGGTGCTGCAGGTTATCCAGCACAGCCTCCAGCTGACCATCTAGGTCCTGTGGCAGACTTCCCAGCCCCGTGTTTACAGCCTGGACGTGCTGCAGCACCGTAAGCAGCACCGGCCCCCCCATGTTCGTGCAGCCAAGCTGCGCCTCTTCGTTTGGGCCATTCCCCCTGCTGGTTTGTCGGGTGATTCCCTCACAGAGCCTGGGTCTGTGTACGCAGAGAGCTCAAGCTACCAGAATCGTGTGGTACAAATAACGTATGTGGGCCTTGGCGGTGAAATCTGAGAGGGAACACAGAAAGAGTGAATGTGATACTGCCTACTTTTTAACCATAATTAATTAATTAATTAATTAATTGCTGGATCCTCAGCCCTCAGCCCGACGGCCACCGACCGCCGGCAACTGCGCATGCGCCGCGCCGCGCCGCCGCCAGCCCTCCCCCGCCCCGCCGCCCCTCCCGGCGCTGCCATAGAGAAGGAAGTCCGCCGAGAGCTAGAGAAGCCCTCCGGAGGCAGCTACAGGAGGCGGTCGGAGGTAGCCGGCGAGCCCGGCAGGAAGCGGAAGCGGTGGGGGCTGCGCGCGGGGCCGGCGGCTGTTTGCGGTGGGTCGCGGCCGGGCGGGTGGGCCCTCGGGCACGGCCCCGGTGCCGGTCGGTGCCGGAGGGGTCCCCTTGCGCCCCCCGGGCCCCTCGCTAAAAGCTGTGCGTTTGTGTCGTTGCAGGTGGCCGGCACCCGAGCGCTTCTGTGTGGAGAGCCCCTGCGTCGGCGCGGCCCCGGCGGGGTTTGCTTGTTGTTAAGTAGTCCGCGGAGCCGTGTGGCGTCGCGCCTCTTCCTCCCCTCCCTCCTGAGAAACAAGGGTAGCTGCTCTGTGAGCCATCACATACCAACCTCATTTACCCCTAAGATTGTCATCAGCTCCTTTTTATTTTTTTTTTCTGAGACCTTACTGAGGTTTAATCATTTATAGGTTCTGGTGGTTATAAAGTAATTTAACATGTTTGTACTGCTCGGTTTTAACTCTCTAATTGACTCCTGTATTAAGAGACCTTGGTTTTACGTGGGAGTGGTTAAATGTCCAAAGAATTCGATTGTTTACGGATAAGGGCTGTTTTGTTTGACTACTGTTGGCCTACAACTTAAACTTGCATCTTTATTTTTTTTATCCTTTATGCTTTTTCTGTGTTATGGCTGCTGCAACAATAGTTCATGATACATCAGAAGCTGTAGAGCTCTGTGCTCCCTGTGGGTTGTACCTTAAGCCCATTACAAAAATGACCATCAGTGTGGCACTTCCTCAGCTGAAACAACCGGGAAAATCTATTTCGAACTGGGAAGTGATGGAAAGACTGAAAGGGATGGTGCAAACCCATCAGTTTTCCACTCTGCGGATATCTAAAAGCACGATGGATTTCATCCGGTTTGAAGGAGAGGTCGAAAACAAAAGTTTGGTCAAGTCTTTTCTGGCGTGCCTCGATGGCAAAACAATAAAGCTGAGCGGCTTCTCTGACATCCTGAAAGTCCGCGCTGCAGAATACAAGATTGACTTTCCTACCAGGCATGACTGGGATTCGTTTTTCCGTGATGCAAAAGATATGAATGAAACTTTGCCGGGCGAAAGGCCAGATACCATCCATCTGGAAGGCTTGCCCTGTAAGTGGTTTGCAGCAAAGGACTCTGGCTCAGAAAAACCAAGTGAAGAAGTCCTTATAAAGGTTTTCAGAAAATTTGGAGAAATACGTAATGTGGACATACCCATGCTGGACCCTTACAGAGAAGAAATGACTGGCAGAAATTTCCACACCTTCAGTTTTGGAGGCCATTTGAATTTTGAAGCCTATGTGCAATATCAGGAGTATGCAGGTTTCATTATGGCCATGAACGCTCTGCGAGGGATGAAGCTGATGTTCAAAGGCGATGATGGCAAAGCTGTGGCTTGCAATATAAAGGTGAGAAACGGGGGGATTTTTTCATGGGAAGCCATGTGAAAATGCGAACGGATAAATGTTAATTCTGAAGCACTTAAAACCTACAGTTTGTTGTAGTGGTGACAACAGCTGACGTTGATGTGGTTCTGGGGACCAGCACTTAGTTTTAGAAGGAGAGTGATGGGAAGAGTAAACATGTCCTGTTAGACTCTGAATGTGAGGTTTTGCTCTCTTTTTTTTTTTTTAACAAGACAGCTCTCGAAATGCGAACAGTTAAGGAACGGCCAAGTATATGAACATTACCTGTTAAGTGGTTTTTATAAAGTAACATGTATCTGCAAATCTTGTCATTTCACATAAAATATCTAATCCTTAGTAAGTCCAGACATATTTCACTGTCATGGGAGGGCTGCCTTTACAGTGCATTGTTCTCTTTTGTACAAGCTGACGGTTAGAAATTTTGGGGAGAGGGACAGCCTTCATTTTTGATCTGTGTGTTGATAATGAGGTTTACCCATCGGGTGTTAGGATTGTGAAGTAAATACCATGTGGTCTGTATGGAATACAGAGGTCATCATGCTCAGCATACTTCATGTACAGAAAGGCCACAGAAAGGTACAGAAAGGCTTCAAAAGTGAAGCAACTTACTAACCTGTGTCACAGTTCCCTGCGAATCCAGTGTGTTTAATTCATATTATTTGCATACAGAGTTTTCCAGATCTTTTCTCTGTAACCCCGTTGTCTTAAGAAGTGAAACTAGTGACAGGAGATGATCATGGCCGAGTCTGTTCAGATGTTTTATCTGTGAGAGTATGGCCTGAAGAAAAATTGTGATAAGTTTGGGGACTGTCCATGCATTTGCATAGCAGTTGAGTGAAATATTTGCTTGTATTTCAGGAAAAAGCTTGAGTACTCATTTATGTAGTTTAGGAGCATGCAAAGATTAGTTTAAATTTCGGTTTAGTCAGTAAAATACTGTAACCTCTTCAAAGAAGGTCAGCAGGACCATAGAAATAGTTGTACCTTGACCCTCCCGTTTTCAAGGGATCTGAAATTCAAACTGTCGCTTACATGCTCTAGGTTAGGGCTCCCAAATTTAGGTCCCCTGTGCATGCCTTCCTGGCAGCTGCCCTGGGGCTGATAGGAAAGAAGGAGGGCTGTGCTCACAACTGTGCTGTCAAGACAGATCTCTTTCACACGAGGTCACGGCACTGTCCAGCTCTGCTTCTCCAGGCCTTTTAGCCTGTTAGTGGAACAAGCTGAGGCGTGTGTATCTGAAATTGGGAATTTTTGTGTTGGAATTGGTGAGGAGGCATTAGCTTAAGCCAGGTGCTAAATGTTACAAAACTGGTGCTTTTTCTCCTGGTGAATTTACAGATCACAGTGTTACACAGAAAGGGAGGCCTGACTAAGGCCCACTTTTACCTAATAGTGTACAGTCCCCAGTGGCATCCATGAGATGAAAGAGTTCTTCGCTTTCGTCTTCTGACACTGGTGGAAAACGTTGGACAGCCGGGGCCTAAACCACATCAGGTTTACATTTGGATGTCAGAAACATACAGAAGTGTAAACTGGTACGCAGCTGTGCTAGCATGTAGGCAGTGAAATTAAGGGGACAATTCCTAGTAATATGTTTATAGTACTCTGGTGTTTGTTCTGGAAACATACAGAAGAGAAGGTCCCTTTGCTTTTGAAAAAAGGTTTTATATTTATGCTTGTACTCATGTTTTGAATGCCTTTGTGCTAGGTCAAAACTTGGTTGCTGGGGATTTTTCTTTTGTTTGTTTACTTAAAAATCTTTTCAATTGTATTCTGTAAAGGTTTCTTTTGACTCAACAAAACACCTCAGTGATGCATCAATTAAGAAGCGTCAGCTTGAAAGGCAAAAACTTCAAGAGCTTGAAAAGCAGAGAGAAGAACAAAAACGCAAAGAGAAAGAAGCTGAAGAAAAACAAAAAGAGGAAGAAAGGTACTTCTTGTTTATGGCTCTTCTTTATGTTTTCACCAGTACAGCATGGCAAAACTCCTTCCTATTTGCATCAGCAGATTAAAAAAAAAAAAAACACCCACAAAACTAAATACAAGTTTCCTTTCAAAGTTCTGATCACGTAGTTGAAGTTACTCATTTAAAACTGAGTGGGAGTATTGTAGCCCTTTTGTTGAAATAGGGTTCAGGGGTTGAGACTTGGATGTGAGGAAGAATAGTTTAAATTTTTTTGGTAAATATATAATTCTAAGATCTTGAAACACATGCACTTGTTCTACTAGTAAGTAACTGATATAACAGAGCTCATTTGCCCTGAACATTGGTGTTTTTGCAGTAAAGGAATGGGATACAAGCACGTTTTAGTGTTATTTTAAGAAAATGAATGTAGGTACAAATATCGTACAACAGCTATTCAGAATATTATAAATGTTAATGCAGGTTTTTTTCAGATTGTATGGTGTACGGTTGCCTTGATAGGCATAACTTGTTACTGCTTAATTTTTATTTTAAGTGTGAGGTAAAACATCTTACTGAACAAAACCGTTAATTTCATCAGTAAGGTTATGTAGATTATCACTAATACTTGAATTCAGTTCAAAATACTAAAACTGCAAATTACTCAATTTCTTAATAATCATGACATTAGACGTGTGATCTCAGAAACCCACATTCTTTTGCATAAGCCACCATTTTGTCTTAATGACTGAGCTGAAATCCATCAACCATGCACGTGTCAGTTGGATTGGTAATTTTCTTCTCACTGTGGTGAAAAAAAATCTGTAGCCATATTTTGTTTGGATACCAAATTGTTTTTACTTTCCTATCACAAGTAAGGAATAAAAAATTCACTTTGATTTTTACTTCAGTTTTTCAGTAGCCACCAAGACTTATGAAGACACAAATGCACTTAAAGTACAAAATATACTTTGTAATATAGTCAGGAGTCTAAAATTGTACCTGCTCTAGACAAGGTAAAAATACTAATCTCTTTTTAGGAAGCAGAGAGAGCTTGAAGAATATGAGAGAGAAAGAAAAAGAGAAGAGAAGTTGCGCAGAAGAGAACAGAAACAGAAGGATCGTGAACTCCGACGAAACAAAAAGCAACTTGAAAAACTTCAAGCTGAAGAGCAGAAAAAACTCCAAGAGAAGATAAAGCTAGAAGAAAGGAAGCTCCTGCTAGCTCAGAGAAATCTTCAGTCCATTAGACTAATTGCAGAACTGCTAAGCAGGGCAAAGGTAACTTCAATATTTATTTCAGCAGCTAACGAAGAGCCCATCAGAACAAAGCCTTTTACTGACGTGGGAGGGGGGTGGGGATTGCTGTTCATTAAACAACAGATTTAATAGTTCTCTAGCTGCTATTCCTTAGATCAAAAATTAAAAAAAGTCTAATGAAACAGTATTTCTCCCTTGGTAAAATATGCATGTATAGGTAAATGGAAAAGTGAACTTGAACCTTAAGTCCCAAATAACATTCTTTTAGCAAGTAAACTAATTGGCAGCCTTGCTCTCAAGTCAAGGAAAAGAATGTGTAAGCATGATAAAGTGAACAAAACACAGAAGGTAAGATGCAAGACTTCTTATTTCTAATACGGATTTTGGTACTTGTTCCCTTCTGGCCTTCAGCAGTTTTTGACTATTCTTTCCAGTTTTAAAAAGGGGTTTCATTATTTGATGTTTGAAAATGTGCAGAGAGGCTTCTCTACAGGAAAAGTAGTCGAAATTTCGAGTGTTAGATCCCGTCTCTCTAACAACTATTTTTTTCACTAAAACAGGGCGGAGTTTGCTTAAGATACGGATAAAGTTGTGCTAGGGCGTAACGTAATGCTTGTTAAGTATTTTCTGCAGCAGTGAAAAACTGTGTGGCAAAATACACTTTTATTCCTTGATGCCGGTGTACCTCAGGATTGTTTTTGAATTAGAGCTCATACAGTGCTAAGTGGTTAGCTATATGCTAGGAGAAGGGAGAAATACTTTTTGCAGACTGTGTAGCTTTGTTTCTCTGAAATAGATAAAATAGTTTTTCAGTCAGTAACTCTGAGGAGTGCACTAAGCTGAACAGATGTTTAAAAAAATCGGTTTGAACCTTTTTTTTTTTTAGTATCATGAGTTTGTAAAGTGGTTGACAGCATGAGAATCGGTTTCTACATAATGAGTATTTATTTTTTTTAAGGACCCATTGTGAAGTGGGCTATGAGTTGCAGGTTGCAAACCTCTTAGAGAAATCAATGTTTTCAGTTAGACCGAAACCTTCAAGTATCAACCTTGAGAAATTTAATATTTCAAATTGTATGTTTTGATAGCTTCTGTGTTATTCTTGTAAGGATCCGTAATGACTGAACTTTATCTGAGAGAGAAAAATGGGAGGGTTACATTCTGTTTGTAAGACATCTTATTTTCTTGCCAGATTGCTGCTTTTGTGTTACGGTACAACTTGGAAGCATGAGTGAGTCTATAAATATTTTCCTCTTTACTCTTGCTTTCCCTGTGACTATCTTTCAGACTGTAAAGCTTTTGGAGCAAGAACAAAATGAAGAAAAGATCCGTCTTCAGCAACTAGAGGAAAGAAGAAAGCTTCAGGAAGCTGAGCTCAGACGGGTGGAAGAAGAAAAAGAGAGAGCACTGGGTCTGCAGAGAAAAGAAAAGGAACTAAGGGAGAAACTACTGAACAATCTTCTGAGCAAGAAAATGGATGCAGTTCATCAAAGCAAAGAAGAAACGGAGCCCTCTCAGTCTGACTTGCTGAAAACTGCTAGCGGTGTTCCCCACACTGTGTCATCCAGCTGCATCACTTCTACCTCAGGACAGGCTGCTACAGGCAAACTGGTGTCAAGCTCTCAAAGAGAAGTAGCATCCCCTGAGAGTCAGTGCAAGTATTTGAATGGCAATATTCATGACAGAGCTCACGTCAAAGAAGGTCAGAAACTTCATACCACAAACTCAGAGAGGTGTTCTGAGAAAAGAAGTTCAGGAGTACTCTCATGTGTTCCTGCCAGTAACCAGCAGCAGAAGAGCCTCTCTAGCTACGACCAGAATAGCTGCAGGAAGGACTCACATGGTGAGCAGGGCAAACGTAGCACAGAGGCAAGGAGAAGGAAAAGCCGTTCGTGTAGCAGCATAAACACTGATGACAGTAAGGGTAAACGAGAGAGGAGCAGGCACAGAAGAGATGGGGGCAGTTACCAGGATGAAAAGCGCAGGAAGGAGAGGAGGTATTACAGACGCTCTAGCAGAAGTTACAGTCCTCGACGAAGTCACAGTCCTCGTCGAAGAAGCGTAAGCCCCAGGCGTTCACGTTACAGAAGAATTCGCAGTAGTGAACGTAAACGAGACAGAAGAGAGAGAAGTCGTAGTCGCAGAAGCTTGAGCAGGAAGCGAAGGTACAGGAGGAGATCACTGAGTAAGCAACGGAGTACCTGGAGTGGGTAGCGGAGGCCTGGACTGTTTGGAAAGGCGGTGGTTGGACACAAGGGCCAGAAAGTTGTAAATGAGACCTCATTGGTGTGACTGCTGTAAGAAAACGCTTCTGTTTCAACCAATGCCTAATTTACATATAGTCCCTGAAATCAAGAAAATAGATACCTGATTTTTTTAAGTTCCTTCGTGCTCTGTTGTCTCTTTCTAGGTTTCTACCGCAATGTAGGTGTAATCACCTGTGCTTATGCTCAAGTTCCTACAGTGCTAAAAGCCAACTTGTATCCTCAATTTTCAGTTTTCTAAACCTTAATTTTAGCCAGTTTAGTTTTTCATCTCTTCATCACCTAATTTGGTTTGAGAAGTACATGGGTGCCAGTTGTAGGAACTCCGGACATTACAAGCTATCACATACAGATTTGATTTAAAACGCTTTCTGGTGCACTTAATGAAATTGCATTTAACAAAGTAGAGTTTTTGTTGATTGAGCCAGATAGCAAGACTTTCGTACGGTTCTTAAAGCCGACTATAAAGATACACAGGATATCTTTTTAACTGCTATGATTCCTTCATATGTCTGTATAGTGCCAAGCTGCGTGGCCCAAATTATTCTGGCATGTACTGCCATTTGTATAGTAATACTTTCCATGTAAGAAAGGCACACTGATGTAGGAGGTAAGAAGCAGTGGTAAAAAGGTTGAAAAGTTGTTCTGTTGTTTTGTCAACATATTTGGCTTTGGAATTACTCCAGGTGGCAAAGAGCCACTGGAAGCATTTTTTCAGGTACGTACAGAGCTAGCCATTGTCTTTTGGAAAAGGGGCCTTCTTGCTAAATTATTTTTACTTGCGGTGTTGAAAAGTAAGGCTGCAGTGTCTCTTGTTAAATCCATTTAAGAATACTTTTGCTTCTAAAATGCAGCTCAGGAATATTAAAAGCTATAACATTACAGTGAAAGAGTTTATTTTGCCTTTTTATGGTAAAATTAAAAAAAACCTGTTTCCAGTGAACTGAAGTTGCTGTTTTCATATGTCAGTATATTAAAATCTATGGAAGTGTTCTATGAGAATCTGTTTGTTGAAAAACGCATTTGAATAATGAGGCTCAGCCACTCATCTTGACAGTCTTTGATGTACAGCTATGTCCACTGTTAATTCAGCAGGGTATGTGCTCTTTATCTATAGCCTTCAGATGCAGTTTTCCCCGCACTGATGCCTCAAATCAAATCGCATCCCTTTCCTGGAGTGCTTCAGAAGAATATTGGTGCTGCAGCTCAGCTGGATCCCCAGCTGGCTGAGTGCATCCGTGTTTCCATGGAAGATGTTTCTTGCTAGACCACACTGCTGAAATCTTTGTTTCTAGATGTGGAAGGAAAAGAGAGGTTCTTCCTGGCAATTCGTGTTTTTAAAGATTGTTACTTTTCAAGTTTGTGATTTTTCTTGTGAGTTTCACAACTGTTTTTGAGGCTGAAATCTCAGCTGATTTGTCTAATCATCTCAACACCACCAGTCTCTTGAATTCTGAGCAGTTGCTTTTGTTGGTGAGTTAATTTTTCTACAGTCTTTGCTGGAGTGTTAGAAACCGATCTGTTGAAGATAAACTTATCTTCAGTAATGATTTGACTAAAATCCGCTATAATGTTGATGGCAAGTATTTGATAAGTCTGGTGGGATGCCTATTCATAAACGTGTGTTTTCTTAGCCTGCTCTCAAATACTGATGCATTGTCCATGATAACACCATGTTTAAGGAAGGAAGAAAAAAAAGCGTGTGATTCCATCTGCAGTCCTGCAAGGAGTTGAACTAATGGCTGTCAATACCAATGTCTTTGAGCTCGGGATGAAGGTTCTTACTAGTATGGTATTTCCACAACATATCCTGTGGATTTCCGCTGGGGTTGATGTGGGAAGGTCTTGATGATTAATATATGTAACTGGGGAAATGCTAGTTTGTAATGCTACTCTGAGGAAGTTATCATGCTAGGAATGCAGTGTGTCATTGCCATGTGTGGAAGCAGTTAAGGCAGTGGCGGTCATCAAAAAGCGTTCCTACTAGAAAAATCCAACAGCTATTGTTAGTTGATATGGGAAGGGGAAGGAGTGCTGAATATTTTTTTTTTCACTCCAAAGAAGGCAGCAAGACCAGGTTTGATATCCCAGCCTGAGGCGATTAAATTCTATAAGCTCCCCTGATGTCTAGGGCAATTTCTGAGGTCAGAGGAGATAAGCGTCCTTCCCCCAAAGCCCTGCTCGTCTGTCAGGCTTTGATCATTTAGCCTAACACACCGTATCCAGCACTGTCTTCGTACAACATCATAAAAGTGCAGTAACATAATTAGTTGATTCAAAGCCTAAAAATTCTTTGAAGCTACTTGCAAATGCTTACTTTCCACAACGTGGGGAGGGAATGTGAAACAAGTCTTTCAGCTAGCCAGCTGAACCCAATCACAATTTCTTAAAACTACTAGTACTTACAGTTGCCCAGTAAATAAATGCTCAGTGCAATTTTATCTAGCCTTGACACTTTGCAGTATTGTTTCAGATATGTTTTGGTTTTGCATCAAAGCTCTCCAAAATCTTTACAGTTCTGAATCCCTTGAAATAAATACTGCATCGTGTGTCCTTGTACCTGGGTCTGGCTGGGATGGAGTTAACCTTCCTTGTAGCAGCCATGGAGTGCTATGTTTTGGATTTGTGACTAAAACAGTAGTGATAACACACCGATGTTTTAGTTGTTGCTGGTCAGTGCCTGCACAGTCTCAAGGCCTTCTCTGTTTCTCACACTGACCTGCTCCAGGAGTAAGCTGGGGGTAAGCAAGAGGCTGGGAGGGAGCACTGCTGCCCCAGCTGACCAAAGGGGTGCTCCATGTCATGTAACATCATGCGTAACAGTAGATCATGGGACTTTCATCTTTCTGAGGTAGCTGCTGCTCTGAGACTGTTGGGGCATTGGTCTGCTTGTGGGATGTGGTGTGTGACCGTCTTTGATGCACCCCACACCCTTCACTTAGTTAACTATCTACCTCAACCCACAGCTTTTCACTTTTGCTCTTCTGATTCTCTCCTGGAGTGTGAGCGAGCGGTTGGGTGGGGCTTGGTTGCTGTTGATCAGTTACACAGTGAGATGCATGGTGACATGGATGCTAGTAAAAAAAAAAAAAGTCCTTTGTCTAGTCAGTAGATATACTTGATCTTTTCTTTCTATTGGTAACCTGGGGCTGTACGTGTTCCAGTCCATTTGACTGTCTGTGGGCTCGATAGTGATGCCTTTAGGTGAACACTGTCCTGCTGCAAGTAGCCTGCTACAGCACACTTGAGTTTTAAAACCCATTCAGAAATTTTTCTGTAGCTCAAGTCAACTTGATGATGGTAGTGTGGATGTACTTGGGGACTGTAGTGGGTGTCACCATGTCCTCTGTTGTTGCTTTTCTAAGCCTTTATTGACGATGGCCTTGGGATTACAAGGAAACTTGAAAAGAGTTGAAACTAATATTTTAAGATGGTCACAAATATAAATTATGCCATGCCCAATACTGTTATTAAAGTTTTTTTATTGTGGCTGAGGTAATACTACAAAAACCCTGCTGATGTGATAACCTAAAGAACGTCACTTTTATAGTAATTACAGAATCACAGAATCATTAAGGTTGGAAAAGACTTCCAAGATCTAGTCCAACCATCACCCTACCACCACTGTCACCCACTAAACCATGTCCCTAAGCACCACATCCAACCTTTCCTTAAATACCCCCAGGGACGATGACTCCACCACCTCCCTGGGCAACCCGTCCCAATGACTCACTGCTCTTTCTGAGAAGAAATGTCTCCTAACTTCCAACCTAAATCAACTGATCTGTATTCACTGTACATGAATATACCTCTACCAATTATATTCTCGGGGTCTTTGTGTTTCAGATGAGAATCTAGGACACCAGCAGACTCTATAGTGGCTTCTAGAAGCCTCAATACTGCAGTCACCGTTATTTTCTCCTCTTCTAGGAGAGTATTGTGATGCTGACTACTTAAAGCTTGCCTGATTGCTTGTATTTGCAAGACTGACTTTCAGGAGCTGACTAAAAGCTGATAAAAATTAGTTGTTTTTTCTTGCATTTCAGAGTATGTACTGTGATTGTCCTTGAGTTTATATTGAAAGACGAGTAATGTCTACCCTTTGTCATTTTAGTTGCTTTAAGTCAGTGTCCTTTTGAAATGGACTTCAGATTTTGATCAGCAAACTTTTGGTCTTAATTAATGGAGTTCCAATAATCCACACTACTGGTTTTGGTTATGGTTGTTTTTTTATTTTTTAATTACATTTGTAGTGCTTAAATCACATCACAGTCACAGATTCTGATACACTCTTAAGCTTCCTTAATGTTCATAAGAGTTAACAAATACTTATCGAAGACATACCAAAATAACAAATACTTTTGAAATACTGAATTTATGTCAGTATGATTGAATACTGGGCAGATACTGATGAATGCATGGCTGCTGTGCTACCTTTACTCTCAGGCACCTAGCTGCTAGAAATACAACCGTGATAATGTCTGCATATTTAGTCTCTAAAACTGGTCCATGAGGATTATGTACCAGTACTAACCTGACTCTCACTCTTTGCCTAGACTTGCCATGAGTTGCGTGTTACTTCTGTCCCATTGCATCAGTTATATATATTATTCCATTTCTCAGTGTTCTTGTCTATTATTTATGCTATTTATATCCTTGTGAGACTAACTAGAAATATAGATTTATTAACTGTTTTATCAGAATGTCAAGGGACTGGGTGAGCAAGATGGAGAAGAAACAAAGATTTTTTTTTTTTTTGGAAAGAATTTTCACTCTCAATGAGTCTGCACTTGCCAGCCCCTCAGTCTTTTTCATCTTGTCCTCAACCTGCACTAGGTGAGTGGAAGAGCAATTTATTCGACAGAAACTGTAGTTTCTCCACAAGGGCAAGTCCAAACCCTTCATATCATTGTTGTAGTGCTTTTTATCTGCTTACTGTGGTGAAGTAATTTTTATAATGTATGAGTCACATTGCCAGAATAATTGATACTAATAAGTGGCTACCAAAGCCATGACCAAATCCATGTTTTTTCTAATTGACTCTACCTTTGTAGAGTAAGCTACTCAGTGATTTAGAATAAGGGCATATGCATGATTAAGTTGTGCTAATAAAGCATTTAATATGTTATCTGGAAGTGTCATCTTGAAAGCTGTTTAGAGAAAATGTTGTTTTCAGGAGTGGCTTCCAAAACTGCAAGCACAGGATTGTGCAGTCAATCACTGACCAATGCTACGTGGACGTCACACCAGTGTCAGCTTTAGGGCAGTGCTTGAACATGTATAGGGTTATGTAAGATTTTCAGCTGCTCCTGTTTGATAGCAAAGGTAGAGACACTATTAGGTAAGGCAGCAATTAAACCAACTAGCTTGGTATGTGCCTTAATTCAGTTGCGTTCTGTTGACCTGGCCCTTCTCCAGCCCAAGGAATGTTTTACTTGCTGAATGTTTCTCTTGCTACCTCACAAAAAATTTGCAGAGCTGTCTTTAGGGTGCCTGTTAAAGCAGCAATCAAGTTGTGGTTGATCCTTCGGTACTGGGTATGCAGAATGGATCCTACTGCTGTATTAAGTTCCTACGCGTGCAAGTATTATTTTACTGGTGTTTAAAAGTAGTGTGCCTATATTTTTTGTTGTACTTAATCTGATACCAGGCTCAAGGCCTGTGTTAAACTGTATGCACTGCCATCCTTTCTTCTAACTGTTGTACAGAAAACACACTGTACCAGTTGCCCCCTCACGTGCTGCATCCTCTAAATGTGTCTCCTGCTGCCTCACAATAAATTTGTGGATTAGCTCCACTAAATGTTTTGAAGGTTATACAACTTTTGAAGGGCTAAGGCTGTTTGGAACTGATTTTTAACTGATAACTAATCCAGTCGTGTGCACTGTGGCAGCTGTGAAATGAGCTCCACCTGGTCTGGATGGGATGGTCGGGAGTGCTGTCCTTGAAGCTGGGCTATTTGTGGGTCAATGTGAAGAGTTAATTGTGTGGGGTCACCACAGTCAGTCCCAGCCAGCAATCTGCCAATGTGCAAACCAAGTGTCTGAGCAAGGATTTATCACCCTCAGACTAGGTCTTCCCTGCAGCTCTGTTCACGGTCCTGGACATTTCTGCTCTCTGCACCAGACATCGATCACAAACAGCGTAAGGCTGTAAGAAATATTGGGGGCATACTACCAAGTGAAGGGACTTCAAGGGTGCTTGCTTATGCCAAGCCTCATGGAGCCTTGTCTCTGCTCGCTTTGGAAGAAAGAAAAATGACAGATTAGTGTGAAGTGGCCTATGCCAAGGCTGTTGTATGTCCACCAATAGCCTCTGTGATGTCGGACAGAGCACAAGTTATTTCTGCCATGAAATCCTTCCTGCCTTCAGCTGCTGCTTTTTTTTTTTTTGTTTCAGTCTCTACCAGTTTTAGCTAGTGAGCCTGTCTGTCCTCAGAGACCATGTTTCTTATCTGCTGGGACCTTCCCTTGATAGGGATCTCGATATCTACTTGGTTAAGTTACTTGTTGAGAGGTTCTTTGCAGGCTAGGAAGTTAGACCAAGAACAACTCTGGATTTCTTTCTTTTTTTTTTTTTTTGCAATAGTCTTTAGAAGACATTCTCGGAGTCTTTGCTATAAGAAAAACTGAGAAAAGGGAGGGTTTGCTCAGAAAGTGAGCTGGGTGTACAGGATTTCCTGCCTGCTCCGTATGTCTGCTAGTAATGTATGTGTTGTAAACAGGAGAAACTAAAATTAGTTGGTCTCAGAACTGACAGAACCAACAGTGAGGTGCCTAGGGAAAAGCATCTATTATAAAACATGAGAAGAATTAGAAGTTATAAAGAAGAAAATGAATGTTTAATTGGAAATGTATGTTCTGTTTCAAAGACAAAGTGTGATACTGGGTGTCTTGGCATGTTAGAATCCTTATAAAAAAAAAAAGTTTAAACAATGATATTAATGAATGTCCAGGCCAACTGATATCTGATATAAGCTGGGCATACTTAGAGGCTTAATAATGATAGTGAGCACAGTTGTTTCCATACTGACATTACCAAAGCTCATTATTGTAGTCATGTCCCCGAGATCTATCCTTATAGCTTATAAGGAAGGTTGCACTATGCAAATAATGTAATCTGTCATTTCTCACCAGCAGGGACATTAATTTCACGTTAAATAAATCTGATTTGCTCATTAATCATTTCACAATTTAAAATATTATACAAAAACAACTTTTTTTGTGTGTGTAGTATTTATTTGTAGTGAGTCACTGAGGCAAAGATAAATTCATCACCAAAACAGAAACTTGGAGATAGAGTAACAGCATTAGCCTGCGTGTGATCTAAGCACTATGACAAAAACCTTGATGGGGTTTCCAGAGAAAGAAAGCCATTGCAATTTCATCTTCATGAATGCATTTCTAGCTTAAAAGGAGCTTAGGCTTTAAGCCTCAGTAACGATTTACTTGGAAACAGCAACACAGTGTGTGTGGCTTTGCATCAATCTGATGTGGGTTATCTGTAACCCTCCTCCCCTATGTCTCGCTACTGGTAGTAATCCCATTAGATGATTACATCTGGTGTCCTCAACAGACAGACGTAGTCATAATTGAAAAAGTACTTCAATTGGGTTTAATCAACTGTGTGGTCATTTTGTTACCAGAGCTTCTTGTACTCTATAACTTTGCCCTCAGTGCAGTGAATTTATGGTCCATTACAACATGCTAGGCTATTGGTTGTGCACACAACTATCTGGTTATTTAGTCAAAACTACACGAATCAAGGGTTGAGCATTTTCATGGTCATGAATCTTTAATGCATCTGTACTAAATGTCACTAATATCTGATAACCGATCTGTGGTTGAATCATTTGAGGAAAACAGGCTGTAAGCTGGAAGTCAAGCCAAAACTACAGTATGGGGAGTATTTCCTTTCAGTATGGCTGATGGCCTGAATCCAAATAGCTGTTATGAAATCAGTTGTACTGGGAGTGGGAAATCTCTATGCTTGGGCAAAATTGCACCAATTTGCAGTGATTCTCAGTAGCAGGCAGAGTTGAAGAACTGACCTTTGGCAGAGAATTTTTTCATTCTCCTACACCCTCCTAAGCTTTGGGCTAATGATACTCTCTAAGTACAATTTATTTCTCTATTTTTATTTGGAGGAGAGGAAAAGGTATCAAGAGAAAGCAGGTGACATGGTTATGCAAGTCAGCAGGTTTTCCTTGTTACTTTCTCAAAGGAACCACACCTTGTTAAGTGCAAGCTGCACGGATACCACCATCACTCTGGCAGAAAAGTATGTTGTGATCTCCAGCATTGGCAGTACAAAATAAATAGAATCTAACCTGTACAGAAATGGTAAGTGTGTTGCACTAGCAAGGCACTGTAGTTACAGGCTGTGCTGTCCTGGCTGATGAGCTCAAAGTGTTTCTACTGTTTGGGGTTTGCTTCAGCTTTTTTATGTTCAGTTTAAGTATTTTGGTAATGCAGGACACCTTGTGTTCTTAGAACACAGGAAATTAGTCTGAGTTGTATACAGAGGGGGAAAAAGGCTGATAACCTACTTTAAGAGTTAGTTGTTCCAGTTAGCTAATTAGATGTCACTTATTTCTTTGATGGCTAAAACAAATACGTCTCTTGGCTGAAATATAAGGATCAGAATAGAAAATAAGGGTTCTCAAAAGGATAGTGTAGTGGAAACTTTCAGTTGAGAATGTTTCGATCACTCTGTGGATGCAGTGAAAGGAACACAGAAAACTCAGAACTGGTTTATTTCCTCTAAAAATCAAAAGAAAAGCACAGAACTAATCTTCTGCAGTAGCAGATAAATACAACCCTACTTCCTAGGAAAGGAGGACACCATCAAAATGTTGTATGGGAACAATGCTGTAAAGTGCATGTCTTTAAAGATGCACCAAGCTAAAGTACAAAAAATGTTGAGCTGCATGTGGATCATTGTAGTTTTGCATGTTAACTTTACTGCTGAATCATGGTAAAACATACTACAACTGAAAAAGTGCTATTTTATAACACATTGCCATCACTGTATCACCCAAGTCATGGTCTGATTTAATGTTGTTGCCTGAAGGCTCACTAAATGTGTGATGTAAAACTACAATTCTTTCCTTAATGGAAAGGGCCTGTTCTCACCTGAGGGTTGCCCACAAATGCTGAGGACAGGATGACCAGCATTTACAAGCTAGTGCAATGAATAGTGGGGCAATTGATGAAGATGAAATCCATCTCACATCTGGCATTGAAATAAAGTTAATTCCTTCCTCCTAAGTGTTTTCTGGATGTCCATGGCTAGTTTTACAAAGAAGGGGAGGAAGACCATGGCAGCCATTTGAAAGATATAGAATATCTCGTCTTTCCTCAGCACCCTGCTCTGCCAAAATGTGGCAAATCACGAGTAGGACCCCCCACCACCATCACTGACAGTTATCAAACAGGCACTGCCTTCCAAGCCTTTATGTGGGCAGACACCTGTAAAATACAGAAAAGGAACAAGCGTAGACTTAATTCCTTGTAGACGTCATCTAAGCGATCATTGTCAGGGCAAATTAGTCACTGTGACAAAGCAGCACAGCAGATGGACTCTTGTAGCCTCTGCTCACACTAGTCGGATATATGTCATGGCAACCTGTAGACCTGTGCACATTACATCAAGTTCTGGCTATGTCCCTGTGTTCCCTTTGTCCTTTCTGTGAGCACACCTTGCAAACCAGGCCAGGGAGCAGAGCCAGGCTTTCCATGCCTCAGTGGAAATTCTTCCAGACCTTGACTCTGGTGGGATGTTTTCTTCTTCTTCAGTTCCTTGCATGGGCTTTTCCCTCAGACTATTTCTACAGCAGCCCTTGCCTGCTCCATAGTAATGCCAGTCTTGTTTCTGCATGGGTAAGGTTTGAGGTCTGGGCATGCAGTCCAGATTGGAGCAAGTCCCTGTGTCAGCAGGGTCGAGGTAAGTGCTGTGCACGTGCTTGTAGTTTGTGGTGAGAGAGGGGTGAGTGGAGCTGGGGTGGTCTGAGATGCCAGGCTTGGCCAGCAGTATGCCCTGACAGCTTTGCTCTGAGTGGATATTCCTCCACTCTGAGCTGCTGAGAATGTCCCATTTTCACTTGAAGAAACATATCACCAAGTTGTCGTCTTTCCTTCAGGTCCCATTTCATTAGGCTGGCAGATTTATATAAGGGGTTTCCTATTCCAGGGATGTGTCCCAGCGTCAAGATGCCAGTGCGATGGAATATGGCTCCTTTTGAACAGGCCCAGAATAAGGCTCTGCTTTGGTTTATGAACTTCTGGTGCATCTCATTGAGTTCAGGTTCTTCATGTTGCTCCATAGCAAGTTCTTCAGAGTTCAGCTTTCTTCAGATGTCTTCAGCTTTCAATTGTTTCTTAAATACCAGCCTGTTAATTGACCACTGAGCTGACAGTACCACTTTAATCTTCGCTGCTTCTTTAGCCTTATGCTTGATGATGGAAGAAGATACAAAGAAACAGTTGAAGCTAGTAGAAAAGCCTGTTGAAGCCAAATAACTTAGCTCATTCGTTTTGTAACCAAAGTGTTTCTCAGAAACAATACGATTAAGTGGATCAGCTGGTGTGCTCCGTGCCCGGTAGAAAGAAGCTTACTTAAATTAAGACAGGCAGAGGATCTCAGCCACACTATAGAAGGAAGATGGGCTCCACAGAAGACCTTGACTATCCTCAAATCATCTTGCAATACAACAACGGATTTTTAGTCTCAAAGGTAAGAACTACAAATCAGTCTTGGATAAAAGTCTTAAAAGTATGCTGGCAGAAATATTCAAGGATATCACCTTAGTTCTTCAATGTAAATATTTAGAAATAAAACAGTTTCTTAGGAAAGCATACTATCTACTCATCTAGCCATGAAGGAAATTTGAAAAGAAGTCCCCCCTCCTCAGGTTAGACTTAACATTTATTGAGATCCCTCTGACCCTCGGAAGCTTGGGTGAGCAGATCTTGTCTCTGTGTGAGACTTAAAAAACACAGGGATTTATAGCTGAGGGTTTGTTGTTTGACTGCCTCCAACATGCAAAGCTCTGTAGGTCCTGGGATTTCTTCCTGCTTTTCATGTTTGAAGTTTAGAAACCAGAGGACTGACTTACATTGCCTTCTTTTCCCTTTTTGTACCACCCAAACAGCAAGATTATTCAAGTACATTCTGAGATGATTTCTTTCTTTCTTGCGTGTCTTTTTGTGTGTGTATTATGCACTAGGCAGATCTTGGTAGCTCCTGTGTATTACTTTTCAGGTGGACAAAATAGTCTGATATAATGACTTTTCAGAGTTTAAAAAAAAAAGTGAATTTTTTTTTTCCAGACAACAACTGATTAAGGCACAGGGTAGAACTATTTTTTTCCAATTTTCTTAATGTTTGCTGATGTTGCTTGCCTTTGCATGTGTGCATGAGCACACAGGCAGAAAATTCCTGTGTTCCAATGCAGGGGAATTTTTTTCTTTCTTACTGTCCTCTGCTGCATCTGTAGCCAACCTGTTAAAGGAAGGAATGCACTTCAGAGGTCTGCAAATACTGCTGCATCCAAAGGCTCCTGAAAAACAGAGTATTTAGTAAAGAGAGGAAAAAAAAGAATAATGACAGACATTTTTGCTTGCTGAGAAAGAAGAGTGCTAAATACTTTCAAAACTAGCAACGATATTTTATTATTGAGAAATGATCTCAATTTCAGTTAAACCATGCTGCCATGAGGTTAAGCCACAACATATACTCTTACTGAAGGTAAAAGTAGCTTCCAATGGACTTTATTAAATCAAATTGTGGACTTTATCATACAGACAGTCAAATGAGTTGATGACTTTCTTAATGGTTTTGGAGTATTCATATAGCCAGTGAAATAGGTTATCCGTTACTTGACTGCATACAGCTAGAGAAGGATATTTTTCTTGTGTGGTTGTGTATGTCTGTCTGAAGGTTGCAGGCTTGTTCCTGGAGTTGGTACATGTGCCTTCCTTCTCATTGAAAAGACAGCAGGTTTCTGTTGGCCCTTTTGGCTGAGATAAGCCTCATTTCATCAGGGAGATTGCTGTAGCCATGGACATTGGTCTCTGAAGATAAATCAATTGTGTGTGTGGACATTTCCCCCAAGAGGGTCTACGGAGTGGGATACCTACCCCTGCTGGAGACCACGGGAGAGTCTCCAGGGTTCACTGTAGCATATGTTAGATAATTAGCTTTTAAATGACAATGAATTCAGTCTTGTCTTTGCTTGAGCTCTTCGGGCAAAAAGTGAGACTGTTGTGAATGTGATCTGAAACTAAGGTACAGGCAAAAACATTCACAGATGAAACCTGGCCTCTAAATATGAACTTAGAGAGACTAAAACACTGTATGGCTTGGCCAAAGGAAAATAAATAAAAAAGGGTGCACTGCAAGCAATCTATGGTGTATTCAGGGCTCAGAGAACTTTAGCTTAATCATTGGACTTGTGTATTTGAAATAATATTTTTTTAATATAAAATGATTTATTATATGTATATTTGCTCCAACACAGCAGCTTTTGAAATGCAGTAAATTTTGAAATGCAGTAAGCTATGGTGATTTCACCTGATCCCCTTCCCCTCACTCCCAGGTTATGTTCACTGCCTGTGAGCTGGGAGTTTTTGATCTTCTGCTGGAGTCAGGAGACCCTCTGTCTTTAGATGTCATTGCTGCTCGGTTGGGTACCAGCACCACAGGAATGGAAAGACTTCTGGATGCCTGCGTGGGATTGAAGCTCTTAGCAGTAGAGCTGACACAAGAAGGAGGTAATAAAGGCAGAAGAAGGGGAATCACAGAATTGTAGAATGATTGAGGTTGGAGGGGACCTCTGGAAGCCATCTGGTCCAACCCCCTGCTCAAGTCACCCAGAGCAGGTTGTCTGGGACCATGGCCAGACAGCTGCTGAAAATCTCCAAGGAGGTAGAGTCCACAACCACTCTGGGCAGACTATGTCTATGCTCAGTACCTGCACAGTAAAAGAGTTCTTCCTGATGTTTAGATGGAAACTCTTATGTTCTGGTTGGTGCTCATTGCCTATCACCCTGGCACTGAGCACCACTGAAAATAGCGTGGCTTCATTCTCTTTGCGCCATCTAAAGGGTGGAAAGAAGAAATCAAACTCTCAAAGGTCTCATGGTTTTGAAAGAGATGTGAGGTTTGTGGGAAAAGGTGATATCTAGTGTTACACCAGTTACCATAGTTAGAAGAAAAGACCATCCCTTGGGAGCACCAAACCCTCTTCAGCTAAAAGAGACGCATCAAATTTCAGCATGATTGAAGACATAAAGAAACCCCCAGGTGAAGGGCTCTCTACCCCTAAACTTCTTTATGCAAGAGCCTTAGATGATGTTGTACAAGATTCTCACTGCCTCTGCAAAGCTTGTCTCAAGAAAACTCTGATGTATAGGCATGATTTTAAACCTTAGAACAATATGCAAAGGTGGATGGGCAACAGCATGACTTAAAAACATGTTTTATTTTTATTTATTTATTTATTCCTTTGTGGGTTTTACCATGAAGGAGTTTGTTAGGTTTCTGGTCTGAACTGAAATGTGATGTGAATTCCACCTTGATCTGGAGACTTGAGTCCATGTGGCCAGAAGGGACTATGCCAATCAGACAGCTGGTGAGGATTAGCTTTGAAAGTTTTGAGTCCTGCTGCAGCTTGTGTTCCCTTGCCCTGTTTCGGGGCTTACAGCAGGTGCCCAGTGAGTTCAGGGAGCTTTATCTGACAGCAGAAGCATATAGATGAACGACAAGTCTTGTAAGACATTCCTCTTGCCATTCCTGAAAGAAATGTTAGGTGCTGGAGGAAGGGTTGACCCAAATTGAATGGGACAGCACAGATTTCACCAGCCCTCACCTACCCTGGAATACTGTGCTGCACATTACAGTTGGAAGGAGTGATTGTAGAAATAACCTTTCTCTCTTTTGGGTTATATAGATGTGTGCTGATGATGGATACCATGCTGTACAATAGGCTTGCAAGATGATATCATACATGTTAGTAAACATACTTATTTCACCCCTTAGCCCTCTACAGAAACACAGAAATTTCCAACATCTACCTTACAAAGTCAAGCCCCAAGTCTCAGTACCATATTATGATGTACTACTCCAATACCGTCTACTTGTGCTGGCACTACCTGACCGATGCTGTGAGGTGAGGAGGAGAAGGCGGGTGTTGTCTGCTGCGTGTTTCAGGCTGTTTTGCTGCATCTGTACGTCTGCTCTCAATTCGGTGCCTTTCTGCAAAGGGCGCAAGGGAAGACACTGGCTGGTTCTTGGAAAGAACAAGAACCTGCTGGTCTCTGCTGTTGTCACTACTGTCTGTGTGTGTGTTCTTGTTTTCTTTTCTCTTCTAATGTTAGAGTAGATTTAGGAATCATACCTCTGTGTGTTTTTGATTCCAGGAAAAGACTCGTTCATTACAGTCACCCTCATTTTAGGAGGCATCCAAGTAAATGATGAGTGACAATGGCTAAGGGTACTTCTGTTGCAAAAGCCTGTCAAAGTAATTTAATATGGGACTGGCGTGTTGCTTTATCCAGCCTGTGCAGCAGATGAACAAACTTGCTATGCATGAAGGTGGTGATTGGTGATGATCACAGCCATATTACACCCCTGTCTCAGATGCAATCCTGTAAAGAACCAGACAGTCTTGTTGAAAATTGAGAAATATTTCATCATCTTTTGGGACTGATAGGTGAGGAAGTCATTACATCCATGAAAAATATACAGGTGTATAGTCTGTCCAGAGTTGAACATCATGCATGCTAGCTGAAACTTCAGCCCCTATGTATGTTTAGAATAAAGGGAAAAGAAATTCATGCTAATATGCTTTTTTGGTTGCATTTTAGAGAAGGAAGAAACCAATATGAAAGAGCTTTTGGTATTTCATCTAAAGACCCTTTTGGAGCAATGTACAGGTATTAGTATATTTTTAGAAATATCATTATTATTGTGGATAAGCTTTATGATTTTAATTATGACTGAGTATTATTACATACGATGATGTGAGAATTCCACTCATTAGAAACATCATGCAGATTTTTCCCTTCCCAGCAATATTCATTACTGGAGAACTCTGATATTTTGAATAGAAATGCAAAATCTTCTATTGTGTAAAACATATCACATGTCTCTGGTACATACAGAGGCAGTGGCAACTGAAGGAGAAAATCCATTGGAAGCCTCAGAATTAGCAGTGATACACTGTTGAACTTAACTTAGTCTTAATTACCTGTTCAAGTGCAGCAATGTATAGCTGTTCCTTTCTGCTACAGGAAGACTCGAGCCAGGTTTATGTGCAAAGACAATGTATAGTTTGCAAATACAATGAGATATTAATGTTTAAGCTGAAAATCATAATAAGACTTCTATGGTAAGAGTGAGTGAGTTACATTTCTGTGTGCTGTACCTGTTTGCATTACTAGATCAGAAGAAGAAATGCTGAAATTCTTGGCTGGCCAGAACTCAGTCTGGGGTATATGTGGTAGAGATGTTCTTGCTGCATTTGACCTTTCCTCTTTCACACGGATTTATGACTTGGGAGGTGAGCATCAGTAGATCTTCAACAAGCTTCTGCATTGTTGGTTTTGCAAGCTTTGAAAGTAAAAATAATTTCCATGTTATATGAAGGGCAGAGCGGTGAAAAGCAGGACATATCTCAGTATCTCATCAGCAATAAAGGGAACATTTTCTCAGCTGGTTTGAGTCAAAATGAGAAATAGCAAAGTGGTGCAAGCATTAGAAAGATGAACACTTTAGCCTACGGAGTCTCATGTGTGAATAGTGGCTCATCTTCTTTATGTATCAGTTTATTTTTTCTTGCTTTGTTTGATATGTTCTTACAAACTCTTTCCCCCTTCGGTCAATGAAGGTTGAGAGACTGTCTGCTGCAGCCTCCTACCCCAGTGCTGCTGAACACTGCCAAGATTCATGGGACCTGTCAGACTCCCTCGGTGCTCCATCCCTGCTTCCCCAGTGTCTGTTTTAGCAGCTCTGTTTTCATTTCCCACCTTTCAGTGCCCACCACTGGGTCCGGCTGAGGCATTGTGTAAGAGCAACAAGGCCTGGGGCTCCCCCTGCTAGGCCTGGGTGGCCACTTGTGTCTCTCTTCCTCTCCTGTGTCACATGGGGGACAAATGTACCCTGCGAGGTGTCAAGAGGCTGAACGTACTTATGTTGTCATCACTTTTGTGTTGGGGATGGAAGAATGGGGTGGTTTTGTTTCAGCACTGCTCTTCTTTTGCCCCCTCACAAGGAGGTGGAGGAGCTTTGGCCCGGGAGTGTGTTTCTTTGTACCCAAACTGCACAGTCACAATTTATGACCTGCCAAAAGTCGTGCAAGTGGCCAAGGAGCGATTCGTACCCCCCGAGGAGCACCGGATTGCTTTCCATGAGGGTAAGTGCAGACATCTCTGTGGGCGGGTGCTGGTGGGCAATGGTGGGGTGTACACCTGTGGGGTCACAGGTGACAGAGGCCCCCTCCGCCTGGTTACTCACCTGGGAGATTAGTGACCAAAAGTGCCCTTGTACAGCATTGTCTTTGGAAACGTCTGCTTAGAAAGGCGTGAGAAAGGAGAGCAGCTTTCCCAGCCTTTTGATCAAGAGTTACTTGCTCATCTGGGCAATGCAGGAGCATTGACAACCAGTGTTGGTGTGCAGAGCAGCTTGAGGATGTTTGGGCACTCCCAAAAGCAGTTGTGTTGGAGCTGTGCTGCCACTGCTGTTAAGCAACTGCCATGACACATCACAGAGCTTCCTAATTCTCCCTTTTCTCCTGTGCAGAGCTCCTGGCAGATTTGTGGGACACCAGGCCTGCTCTGAGCAAGGGGTTTTCCTTCTCAGGCTATGGTGGCTAGATGTGTGTCCTGAGATATTTCAGGCTTTGAGCATGGATGAGCTAGCCCAGGTTGCTCTTGCACAGTCCTCAGACATTGAGTGCTCTTTGTACCATCTCAGATGAAAAGGAGTGCAGAGAGATCTCATTTTTAATGTTTTCAAAAGCGTTTATTGGGGGGACTTAATATTGCTAGAAGAGCTGAGAGCACAAAGTAGCCTTTGAGGAAGGGAGGGAGAACACAAAAGCAAAGATGGGGAAATACAGGAAACGTTATGTGTGCCAGTGATGCAAAGCATTGGGAGTGGCAATGAGAAAGCAAGATGCAGGGAGCAAAATATGAATGCAGTACACCAGTTGCTGAACAAAAGGCATGACTAAGAAGGTAGCACTAGAAGGTGTGAGACTGTGTGTTTTTTCATATGGATTTATGCTGCAGCTCCATCTTTCCTGGATAGCTCTGTTGCTGTCTGAAGCGGATCACAGCCCTGGCTAGCCCAGAATCTTTATAACTGAAGAGATCTGAAACAAGTTGCTTAACCCTCTCTGTGTCTTGGGGGTTTTGTCAAAGGATGTATTTTTGCTTTTCAGGAGACTTCTTTAAAGATTCAATCCCAGAAGCTGATCTCTATATTTTATCCAAGATACTGCATGATTGGGATGATGACAAATGCGGGCAGCTGCTGGCAAAAGTCCACAAGGCTTGCAGGTCCGGTAGGTGTGAGCTCCTGGAGAGCAGGGAGACTCCCACCTCTCAGTTACATGGAGCGCACCAGCTTCAGTGGGCAATTTGGGTGGCAGGCTTTGAGTGCAGCGGTTTGTTGTCTGAGCCGTTCACTTTCCTGAGTCAGTGGTGAGCAGCTGAGCCTGTCAGGTCTGAGGTCTTGTTACCTGAGAGGCTGCAGCTTCCCGAAACTGCATGTTGGGATCAGGTCTAACAACTCAGCTGAGAAATATCGCGTCTTCTCAGAGCTCAGCATGTTTTTTTTTTCTGAATTTTCTTTATTCAACCAGGTGGTGGGGTGCTGCTGGTTGAGTCCCTTCTGAAGGAAGATAGAAGTGGACCTGTAGAAACCCAGCTGTATTCACTGAATATGTTGGTACAGACAGAAGGAAAAGAGCGAATACCTGCAGAGTACAGCAAGCTTCTTGCAGCAGCTGGCTTCAGAGAGGTTCAAGTGAAGAGAACTGGAAAACTCTATGATGCAGTTTTAGGAAGGAAATAATAGTATCTTCATGTTGTGAAGCACAGAAGTGGAGAAATGTAATATTCTTTTCTTAGAGGGCAGTTATCAACTTAGCTTTTACTGAAGGCCCTCAACTCTTTTGTAAGCTGATATATTGTCAGGAGAATCAGTAATGATACAATTTGAGTGTGCATGGGTTGTGTGTCTGGCCGTTTGAGTAGGACTTGCCTTCGGCTCTGAATAGGGGAGAAAGAAATCAAAACCTGTTCCACAAGAAATAACCCATGATAGAAATTTGCAGTGTGGCTGGTGGCTTTTTTTTTTTCCAAAGTTTATGCTTCAAGTTTAACACAGCACCTGACAAAAGCAAAGCTGAAATTTTACTTGGATTCCTGCAAAATAAAACTGATCACTCTACTGAGCTCTGTTACCTGCTATTTTATTCCCTGTGGACTGAGGTAGTATAAACAGACTAAAATATGTCTCCTTGTGGTTTATCTTTGAGTTTCAAGAGAAAATCTGTCTGAGCCTTAGGCAATTTGGCATGAAAACTGACTTTATTTTTTTATTTCCTTTAGATTTCACTTTAAATTGAGAGAATTTTGTAGTCTAGCTTGATGATTAGCTGAAGTTCAGTGATATTTTTTATAGGACAGGTCCTGAGATGGCAGTGGAGAGGGATAATGATGCAGCCTAGGCGCTGAGCACAAGTCTTTACTGCATGCCCCCTGCTATTTCTTTAAAACATTTGGTCAAGCACAATCTGCAATAACCCACTTTTTTATTTATTTATTTTTATTTTTTAAAGCAGAAATGCAGATTATTGGGGTGAGAAGGATTTAGAGAAGGTATCAGAAAATCACTTTGCTGATGTGACATGAGCATTCATTACTTTTGCACATTAAGCCGGAGATTAGAGGAGCCTGAGACAGTCTTCTCAGTAGTCATTTACAGGAGCCTCCCTCTTCCTTGACTAGAAAGAGCATAGGGAGGTTACTCTCAGTAGGGAAAAGCTGGCCTTTTGTCCTCTTCAGTGGTACATACAAAATCAAATAAGGCCATAATGGTCCTTCCCATCCTTAAACAGAATAGGGCACAGCTGTGCAGATAGTGCATTTGTCCCCACTGGGATCTCACCCTATACATATCTACCCGAGACTGCAGGAGTTGGGACAAGAGGTTTTGGAAAGTTCCCTCTTAAGCTGCAGCCACTGTGCAGCATTCCCTACCTGTAGTTATGTGGCATGAAGGTGACTTTGCCAGGAGCTGCAGCCTGTGAGTAATTTGTTCTGAATGGTTGCTCACTTGCTAGACAAAGCAAGGTGTTACATCCTGCAGCAACCAGGAACAAACACAAAATAAGGAAAGGAGGCTGACCAAACAGCCAGAAGGAATGTGTGGGGCTGACTCAGGTCTTTGTTGATTTCCCCATCACCACCTTGAAAGTAAAACAGTTCAGAGAAATGCTTTTGCTTATTGGACTGCATCAGTAATGGTAGTTTCATGCTAAAGCGCAGCCTGAAGGAAATGGTGGTATCAGTGAATTAACTACCCTTTTAAGTGAATGAATTAAGTGTCTAAGTGTGAATCCTCTACAGTTTTCACCAAGAAAATGTTAATTTACCCTTGAATGTGGAACAGGGCAAAAATGGCCAGTGATGTATGCTGAGGTGGAGGTGGAAACATCCTTCCTGGACTTTTTTTTCTCCAAAAAAAACTTGCATGCCCATGTATTGCTTTTTGCTTATGTGACTGTGCTGTTTGTTGAGCCAGTAGACAGGTTGGTAATGGCTGGTGTGCTGTTATATGTAAAATGATGCATCATACAACCTTGATGACTCAGAGAATACCTGTCAGCAGGCATCAGTGTTAATTCTGCCCTTTACTTGAGGGGAAAAAAAAAGCAAGAGCAGGCTGTTTTGGTTTGTCAAAACAAATTATTTAAACATAGTATTTCTGTAATGAGTTGATTCATGGCATGCTCTGCATGTCATGAACTTACTACTTATTGGCTTGGAGGCAAGATGCACGCCTTATTCTAAAGTGCTTTTTAGCCCTATCAAGGTGCAAAGATGCCGGATCTTGAAGGAACAGGATTGACCCGTCCTTACCTGGAATATAGATTGAAATGTGTATTGATAAGGAAAAAAGAAGTATACCAGAAGTAAAAAGTTTCTCCTGGTGGTAAATGACAAACACTGTGAAGAAGACCTGCTCTTCATGTGAGGAACACACATGTGCTTAGCAGGACCAAGTTACTCCTTTTGCTCATGAGGGGGTTGTAAAAGTTCTTGCTTACCTCCCTGGAAGTTATCAAGAACAACATACCTTTGCAGGTGTTTTTTTTTTTTTTTTTTTTTTGTGTGTGTGTGTATGTATAGCAACTGCTTTATTGCAGGCAGGCAAATAAAAACTTTGTTCTCTATGGCTTCCATGCACCAACAGGCATTTCTGGTGACACCTTGTCATATTTGGGGTGTTTCAGCTGTGTTTTTTCTGTGTTGTTGGATATTGTTATGTTGGAAAAGATCATAAAGGAACAAAGCAATAAGGTGAAGTTTTCCAAGCAACTGCCTTATGTTCTTTGGTTGATGTCTACACAATAAAAGCAATTCCACCTTCAAGGCACCTTCATGGTGCTAGGGCAGGAGGTTTTCTGATGCGACTGGCTCTTGCCAACAGTGTTCTTTTCTCCTCTCATGAGGTTTTTAGCCATATAGGTTGAGAGGAATTTTCTAGCTCCCAATATGACTTAGGAGTAACAAATCAAACCTGGCCAAAACTGGAGTGAATCAGCCCTGAAGCCCCCAAGGTCAGTGCAGCAGGAGGGCAGGAGGTGCTCCAGGCACACAGCAGCAGTTCCCCTGCGGCCTGTGGAGAGGCCCCTGGCAGAGCAGGCTGTCCCCCTGCAGCCCATGGGTCCCACAAGGAGCAGATCTCCACGCTGCAGCCCGTGGAGGTGGAGCAGGTGGATGTGGCCTGGAGGAGGCTGCGGCCCATGGAGAGCCCCCGCAGGAGCAGGCCCCGGGCCGGAGCTGCAGCCCGTGGAGAGGAGCCCACGCAGGAGCAGGGGGTCTGGGGGGAGCTGCCGCCCACCCGTGGGGGACCCGTGCTGGAGCAGTTTGCTCCTGGGGGATGGACCCCGTGGTACGGAGCCATGTGGGAGCAGTGCTGGAAGAGCTGCTGCCTGTGGGCAGCCCCCGCAGGCTCAGTTCGGGAAGGACGGCATCCCGTGGGAGGGACCCCACGGGGAGCAGGGGCAGAGAGTGACTGTGAAGGAGCGGCGGAGACGAAGCGTCAGGGACTGACCACAGCTCCTATTCCCTGTTCCCCTGCACTGCTCAGGGGGAGGAGGTGGAAGTGGGTGGATGGGGGAAAGGTGTTTTTTTTTTTTTCTTTCAGTTCTGACTGCTCTAGTCTGATAGCAATAGACAATAAATTGCATTAATCTCTCTATGCTGAGTCTCTTATGCCTGTGAAGGTAATTGGTGAGTGATCTCAACCCACAAGTATTTTTCATCAGATTTTCTCCCCCTGTTCTTTTGAGGATGGGGAGTGACAAAGCAGCATAGTGGAGTTTAGCTGCCTGCCAATGTTAAACCACCACGCTCAGTACTAAAAGCCTTTGCTGGTGAGGGGCCATGTGTCTTATGCTAACTTTGCCTCCTGTTAACTTCATAAGGCTGCAGGGCTTGTTATCAGTATATTTCAGACATGGCAGTGTTAATCAGAGCTTGATAGATTTCTCTTGCTGTCTATCATCACATTTAAATTCCACATCACAACAGAGACCTTAAATGCATTCAAGCAGGTTGAAGACAGATTCCCCTGGATTGTAAAGGATTTTCTCATAGCCATTGGTCATTGATGAAGCACAGCTGAAGCTGCCTGACATTTGTCCTGGATTGCCCATGCTGCTAGAAGCATGCATGTATTTTTCTCCCCAGATTCTATACATTTATTCTCACTAATGCTGTTGCCCTTTAAAAAAAAAAAAAAAAAAAAAAAAAAAGCCTTATTTAAAATAATCTTAGCTGGGGGAAAAGGAACATTTTGAATGAAACACCAGCAGGATGATGGAGAATAATATTCTGCACTGGAGTGGGGGGGTAAGGTGAGTGAGAGATGGTGCAGGGTGTTTTCTGTATCTAATAAGGAAGGCCTGACAACAAATGGGTTAATAAAATAGTCATTTAAATAAGACAGAATAAGAACACAGCAAGTAAATAGTAAATCGAGGCCTGGAACGGCAGGCACAGCCTGCTCAAAACCACTGACTCCTCGAGTACAACATCATCTGCAAGGCTGTCAGTAGAGTGGCTTCCAGAAAGCCAGCATGTTTCTGGAGAATTGGGTGTCCTAACACTTTGCATCCTCTGAAAGGATGTAGAATCTGTGTTCAAATCACCAAAGGCAATTTGAAAGTAATCAGATATCTGGCTATCTGGCTATTCCTGTTTGTTACACATTAGAGCAATTAGACTTTCAGGAACTGACTAAATGCACATAAAACTCAGCATTTCTCTCCAACATCTCACAGTGGGTTTGGAAAATGAATTAAAAGTCATATAGTTAGAAAAAATACATATTTAATCTTTATCCTTTATCATATCTTGTGGCTTTAAAAGATGCAATGGTTTTTGAAATGGAATTCAATTTTTGGTCAATAAACCTTTGCCTGGAAAATGGAGCAGTGCCAGTAGACCATGATGCTGATTTCTTCTTTCAGCATTTGGTGTGCAAAAGGAAGACTGCAGTTTAGGGTTGTGATATGGATGCTGAAGTGTGACAAATCTGTTTACCTCTTAATGCTTATTAAAACATATTTCCTCCCAAATCAAACAAACAACAAATGCATTTTAAAACATTGAATTTGGAAACACTGAAATGCTGGTAAGATTGAATTTTTAGTTGGAAACCAAAAAATCTAATACTACTATTCAAACTTCTATTTCAAGCCTTTCAAGCTGTCAGAATCCAAATATTAGACTATCTGCACAGGTGTCTACCTATTTAACCTGTGCTACATAATTCTCAGTAATTAGATGCAGTAATAACCTCACAGTTAGTATCCACTTTTGCTAGTTCATAGATTATTTTTACTGTATTGAATTTATTTTACTTGTCTGATGGTGTTTAGGTCTCTTTCAATCAGGAAATTAAACTCATATATATTTATTCTACACTTATGGCAGACTAGTGAGGGTCTGGATGAGAAAACCTGTAAATCCTTTTCATCAGAGAGCAACTCTGGACTAGTTGTGCCCTGGAATTCTCCCATTTGGGTTGCTCATGCATAGAAGAGCGTGATAGAAAAGAAATACAGAAGCTCAATGGAATAATCATATTATAGCACAGACACCATCTGAAAACCAGATCCACAAAAAACCCTTTTCATCTAAGGTGGGTATTTACAGCTAAAGAGGTTGCAATTGAAGAATGACAAGAGACAGTATTGGGGGGTTTAGGTACAGTGTTGGAATTATAAACGCACCAGTATCTTCGTATAAGTGATTCCCAAACTCTGTATGGGTGGAAAAGTCCTGAATTGTTTTACAGTAAAGATCTGTGTCCTAACTGGAGTGTAAAAAGTAGCAAACATACTATAAAACAACAACAACAACAACAACAACAACAACAAAAAGAAACAACAAAACAACAATTCCACTGAAATGTAAAATGAACTACAAGGAAGACAGTTTTTACTGTGGTCAGTATATAATAAAAAATAAATTGGAACGATTTTGGTGTTACCAGTCTAAATTTCATGACAGTGGAGTACTCACAGTTAGCCATTCCCTGGATACATTTTCTTTATTTGCTGTGTTACAGCAAGGATGCCAATTTTGATGTGAACCACATGATAGCCATAACCTTTTAATAGATTCAGTGAAATTCAGGGAATAAAATGATCAATCACAATTGTAGATGGAAGCCTTATTCTGCAGGGAGATTCCCCACTATTTAAAACCACCATACAGAGATGAAAAGTCTTTCACATTTAGAGGAAATAAAGGGAGAGCAAATGGCTTTTTTTTTTTTCATGGAAATTTCGAGATGGTGAGACTTACTGTGAATAGCGCAGACCTTGAACCCGTTTGGAACAAATTCTCAGTGGTGATCAGTGATGTGGTAAAAGCTTCCATACAGTAATATGAAATTGTACGAGCTTTAGTACAGCACTGTGGTGGATTATTGCTGCTTGTAAAAAGCTGTGTCCTCATGAATGTCAAACTTTATGCAAACAGGGGAAAATCCTGACTGGAATATTATCTCCTTCTTGTAGTGTGCTTGTATGCAGACTTTATTATTTCCGAGAAGGAAAGGCTAATCAACTAAGTATAGGAAATGTCCTCTGTGATAACCTGTAAATGAGAAGATCACATACAATTAAGCATATCTTAACAGCATTGTGATTGGGAAAAATGTACTCTTTGCAATGTTCTGCAGTGAGTGTTTTAAAATAACCATTTATAAATTAATGATCCTGAGAAAGGCAGGAAATATCAGCTGGTGGAAACCAGAGGTTCCTCAGCTGTGGGCATATATTAGTAAGCAAAACACTGTGTGGGTGTATAAGCATAAAACAGTTTGATAGAAAAATTAATTTGTTTTTATGGAGCAAACTGATTAGTTTCAGAAACGTGTTTCTGTTCTAGAAAACGTTCTGCAGCTATCCATGTCTCTGACGAATTACTCTGATGCAAAAATTACCTTTATCTTTGTGGAAAAATAAAATGTATCTGGCATACTGCATCTTGTGATTTCATGATAAGGCCACATTAAGTTGAAAAGCACACTTTACCAGAAGAGGTTTGGTGTTCTGCATACTTCTACATTTTGCTCCCCTCGGGTAATCTGGCATTTGAAAAGCTGGAGTTGCCATTTGTCCTGACTGAAGGCATGACAGTCCCAGGCGTACAGGATAAAGATGGAGAAAGAACAACTTGAAGATGCAGGAGATCCTCGGTGCAAGTAATTCCTTCAGAAGTACTAAGCTTGTCCCATAAGTCCGAATTCATACTGAATTCAGCTAACTTAGAAAACATCTTTTATCCTGATAGCAATGCCAAGCCCTCAAATACGAGGTCTGTGGATGTCTTTGATCTGCATACCATTGCAGTAAAGCAATTTTGATTCTACACAAGTCATTATGCCCCAATAATTATGGGCAATACCAATGTTGGTTAAAAGTGATTACCAAAATATTAACTTTGCTTCCGTCCATCCGTCTGTTAATGGACCAAAATTTTTCTCAAGTGAACTATTCAACTACAGTAGACCAGAGGTAAATGCTTGACTGCATTTTGCTAATGAAACATAAGTTATCAGGAAGTCACATCTCGAGTGTTGCAGAGCTCTGCCCCTCCAATTTTTTCAAAGGCCCCTACAGTACAAGCACAGCATTATACCAGAGGCCCAGGGTGTATAAACTGAAATCACAAATGATCTGTTGCTGATAAATGCAGCCTCAACAGATGGTTAGAAACAATTCTGGAGCAGAATTTGAACGTGTATACTTGTGTAACAGACTACCACAGCTGCCCACGACTGATCACATTGCAGAGAAGTCTGCATAAAGAATCAGAAGCAGCAGTGAACCCAAACTAGTTGCACTTAGAACTGGGTACGCAGAACAGGTAAAAGACAGGAATTTTGTGAGAAGTTTTAGAAATTTCTTTTTCTGCTAAATTGTCTGGGAAAATATCCCTTTGGCTGGTTTAGGTCAGCTGCCCTGGTGATGTCCCCTCCCCACCTCTTGCCCACCCCCAGCCTGCCGGCTCTGGGGGGTTTGGAGAAAGTCCTGATGCTGTGCCAGCACTGCTCAGCAGTGATACCAGTACTGTTCTAGCTACACGCGCAGAGCACAGCACTGCTGCTGCAGGGAAAGTTAACTCCATTCCAGCCAGACCCATTACAGCCAGATTGCTTTCCACAAAGGTAAATGTGGACATCTCCACGGGTGGCTGCAGGTGGGCAGTGGTAGGGTGTACACCTGCGGGGTCACAGGAGACAAAGGCCTCCTCCACCTGGTTACTCGCCTTGGAGATTAGTGACTGAAAGTGCCCTTGTACAGCATTGCCTTGGAAAACATCCACTTGAAAAGGCCACAGTGAGGAAGGAGAGCAGCTTTCCCAGCCTTTTGATTGAGAGTTATTTGCTTGTCTGGGCGATGCAGGAGCATTGACAGCCAGCATGGGTGTGCAGAGAAGCTTGAGGATGTCTGGGCACTCCCAGAAGCAGTTGGGTTGGAGTTGTGCTGCCACAGCTTTTTAACAACTATCATGCCACATTATGGAGCTTCCTAATGTTCCCTTTTCTCAGTGAGCAATTTGGGTGGCAGAGTTTGAGTGCAGAGGTTTCTGGGTTGAGCCGTTCACTTTCCTGAGTCAGTGGTGAGCAGCTGAGCCTGTCAGGTCTGAGGTCTCACTACCTGAGAGGCTGCAGCTTCCCGAAACTGCATGTTGGGATCAGGTCTAACAACTCAGCTGAGAAATATCGCGTCTTCTCAGAGCTCAGCATGTTTTTTTTTTCTGAATTTTCTTTATTCAACCAGGTGGTGGGGTGCTGCTGGTTGAGTCCCTTCTGAAGGAAGATAGAAGTGGACCTGTAGAAACCCAGCTGTATTCACTGAATATGTTGGTACAGACAGAAGGAAAAGAGCGAATACCTGCAGAGTACAGCAAGCTTCTTGCAGCAGCTGGCTTCAGAGAGGTTCAAGTGAAGAGAACTGGAAAACTCTATGATGCAGTTTTAGGAAGGAAATAATATTCTGTCTTCTGTCCTCTTATGTGCATAAATTGGAAAATGTGATAAGCCACCAACTTAACTTTCTTTTAGTTAAGGCAGTGAACTTTTTTTTTTTTTTTTTTTTATTTTTTCCAAGTGTAACACAGTGCCTGACAAACACAAATTTTAATTTGTTCTCTGCTTCCTTCATGCAGAATAAAACTGATCACTGCACTGAGCTCTGTTCCGTACTCGTGTTTCCAGTGGAGTGATGTAGTAGATTCTAATTCCTTGTTCTTTCTGGACCTCTAATTTTGTCCTAAGAGGGATAGGTAGTGACCATTGATGTGGGAAGTGAAAAATACTAGCAAATGAAATATTTCTCATTTCTTTGTTACAGTCTGTGAGACACATTTGGTTCAGGGTATAGTGCAGCAATCACAAAAGGCCTGCATACTTGCAGGGGCAAAAGTAGGGTTTGTTATTAGAGGAATGAATGCACTCATTCTAAATCCTCCTTAGGATTTAAGCACAGAATTTCTGTATGTGGCTATCCTACAAATATCATATTTCAGTGGAAAGCTTGTTTCCAAAAACAGTTTCTTTCTAACCAGGAGTTGCACAGAAGTGCACTGTGACCCTTGGCTATGGGTCTTTTCATCTGTGGCAAATGTGCTTCATGAATAAAAGAGCCTTTTGGATGAGGAAATAGACTTTGAAGACCACAAGACCAACCTGGCTTTTGTTGTGACAGTTTTGGGGAATGGCAGTTCTGGTGGTAAGTGAGAAGCTCAAGGCAAGGTAGTCTCCGTGGGTAGGTCCATGGAGAAGCCAAGACACCAGGAAAGTCCAGAGGAAGCTGATATGAAAATTGATGTTGGATTTCCCTTAGAAAACAGATTAACTTTGGAAGAAGAGACGTTCACAACCTAGCCTGATGACTGTCAGGAGAACAATGATGCTTCTGAACTTTTGAGACCCCAGAGAACAGCAGTTGTGAGGCAGTATGTAGTGGTGGAGGATCATAGAATCCTTAAGGTTGGAAAAGACCTCCAAGATCATCTGGTCCAACCATCCCCTACTACCAACGTCACCCACTAAACCATGTCCCTAAGCACCACGTCCAACCTCTCCTTGAACTGTCCCCCAGGGACAGTGACTCCACCACCTCCCTGGGCAACCCGTCCCAATGACTGACTGCTCTTTCTGAGAAGAAAGATCTCCTAATTTCCAACCTGAACCTCCCCTGCTTGGAACTTGAGGCCATTCCCTCTGGTTCTATCACTAGTTATCTGCAAGAAGAAGATTTAGTTATCCATCAGGGATCTCTGCTACTTGCTGCCCACTATTTGTTTAAATCACTTGGTGAAGTACAGCCCATGATTACCCAGATGACTTGTGTAGGAAGCATTTGGAAGAAGTGGTGGGAAATGAGTATCTGGTCACGTGGCTTGAATACTAGTTGAGGTTGCAGCAGGTTGTGTAGTTTCGTAACAAAGTATAAGCAGTGTACAACTAGTATAAGAAGAAAGGATTTTTTTTTTCCATTTTAAGGCCTGGTCTCCAAAACTCCGAAGCAGAAACTACCTTAATTTTGACATTCCAGACTTCTGAATATTTGAAACTGCAATGTTAACATCCATCAGGTTTTCCCTTTAGCTAGGGACTTGTTTATCTAGGTGTTTTTTTTCTAAGGTTAGCATAGCATTTGAAGAAAGCTGTTCTCTGCCAGTGCTCAGCTCTACCTATTACTTATGGCTGTGAACACTTGTGCCTGCACGGGGAAAGCTGGAAGGATTAGGGCTCCAGGAGACAAATATATCACTCTTTTCAATGAAGAGAGCTAAATCTATCTCAGACAGACCCAGTAAAATGATAAAGAGGAGCTGTAGTAAAAAATTGTAAGATAGATATATGCTTTAACTACAAAGTCATCTATCCTGAAAAATGTCTGTCTGGCACTCTAAACACACGACTAGTGCCAAAAGGGAAAAAGAGAATTGTTTTGAAACTTTCTTAGAGAAGCCAACATACGCTTCTGCCTTAGCAGGGATCCTGAAAATTTTATTCCACATCTACTGTTTCTTTCATGTTTAAAGCATTGTACAGTTTACCACCTGAGTGGTAAAGAAAACCGTAACCGCATGTATAATTTCCCTTGAAATTCTGGTCCTCAGTTATGATTCTGCATATTCAAAATCTAAGAGTGTGAAATAGGATAGAAACATATTGTCATCAAATCAACTGGTGTTTGAAATAATGATGCTATTAGTCATAAAGCAAAGGAAAAGATTAGTAGTTTATATTTGATACATATACATTAGATGCTTGTAAACATTAGATTTTTTTTTAAATGCAAAATGTTATAGGAAAAAAAAAAAGTCACTGCTTTCTACGTTGGTACATCCGTCTCTGGTTTATACGCTATTAAACGGAGTTGGATCCTTCTCCGGTGTGGGTGCCGCTCTCTCAGTCGCCACTAGATGGTAATATTGCTGTGTCTGTCTGCTACGTTAGCATCAGCCATTATTAAGGGGAAAAAAAAAAAAAAAGTGGAAAATTGTGTATGGTCATTTGTGGTAACAGCTAAAATGCCATGTAAATTACACAGTTTAGATGCTGGACGTCACGATAAAATTGATTGAAGCATCTCTGTGTTCAGCTCTCAGTAAATGGAAACCTTTTTTATCATGCAGCACTCAAATCTGGAAGTAGAGGAGGAGGGAGCACACCCTTGTCTTTAATGTTCCATGAGTTTTATGCCTTGAATCTGTTGTTCCTTTTATGCCCCCATCATCCCCCATGAAGGACAGCCTCCGCTGCCTCCCTGCAGGAGCTGGCACCTCAGATACAGCGCCCAAGCTTCCCAAGCTGCCTGCTGCCCCATGTCTCCGGCGGGGTCCAGTCCCTTGCATGCTGTCCATGACCATGGCCTCATCTCAGGCTGCTGTCATGTCTGGATGTTCCTCAGGGTCTGCTCAGCCAGAAATATCCCTAGCCAGGGCCCGTCATCTGCCATAAATGCACGAAAGTTGTTCCTGGATGTGTCCATTTCAGCAAAGGGCTCAAAGCAGGGTGCAGAGCAGGGTATGACTACTGACCACCATTTGTAGCTGTAAGCAGGAAAGATGGGCAAAGTGGTTTGCGTGACTTCCAGGGTGAAGCCAAGAGCAGGACACACCCTCACCAAGACCATGCGCACGCTAGTCACTAGGGAGACTCAAAGCACAGCGGAATGAGATGTATGTGTCTTTATTTCTTGTCCCTAGGGGGCTAGGAGCACACCAGGACTGCACACTTTGTATAAACTAGGACAACTCTTTGCCAGCTCCGTGTGGCCTTCTTAATGTTCCTCTCTTTGTCTGGAGGATGGACTCCTGAGTGCCGAGAAATTGCTCTCAAAATGGTATAGGACCGAGTGATGCACTGATTATCTTCCTTTCACCAAGTTCCTGAGTGTTCAGTAGGGCCAGGCAGCCCAGTCCTCCTGTCTCAGAGAGCAGCACTTTCCTTGGACTTGTGGCTTACCTGCCTGATGTTTCTATTCTGCACCTGAACTAATGGCATTCTTTTAATCCTTCTATACATCTATCCATCCATCTACCTACCTATATTATTAACTTTCCTGGCAGCCTCCACTAGTACTATGCCATTGTCATGGTCTAGTTTTTGTCATACTTAACTCCTGAACTAGAGTACAAATGTTCTTTGGATCCAGTCATGTCAGAGTTCTGCTACTGCAACATTAATTCATGTAGTGTAGACAGTGGCCCGTGTGATATAACTGGCATATTTTGCAAGTATTTCTTCAACTTTCTATACCAACATTTGCCTGTGAACAGCAGACAGTGCACACTGTTTACACAGCTCTGTATTCATGTTGTGGACACATCCACGTTTTGTAGCTGGGGGAGATCATATTCCTGCATTCAACAGCAACATGTGAACAGATACAAAACAGAACTTTTTGACTTTTGGACAATTTCTGAAGGCATTTAGAAAGAAATATAAAAAGTCATTGGAGGTGTGGATTGTGCAGGAACTGAGTTTTTCTGTGACTCAAAGGGATCTCAGTTAGTGGTGCTTTAACCCTACTAGGCACCACATAGCTCATTACTCATTTGTTCTCACAGTGGGACAGAGGAGGGAGTATGAAGAGCAAAAGGGAGAAAACTCATGGGTTGAGATAAAAACAGTTTAATAAGTGAAGGAGAGAAGAAGAAAAATCAAACAAATGAGGGATGCAAGGGCAGACGCTCACAACCTCCCACAGGCAGATCAGTTTCCAGCCAACATCAAACCAATGACTACCTTCCTCAAACTACCCACCCATTAGTTTTTATATCTGATCATGACATTACATGCCATTGAATATCCCTTTGGTCAATCTGGATGAGCTGTTCATCCAAATTGCTTGGTGGGGCAGGGTGGGAAACAGAGTAGTAGTCCAGTTGCCTTAAAGCCTGGACTGAGGCACTCTGAATACTCTGATCACCTGGACGCACAGCAGAGACCTTCTGGAACTGGCCCTAAACACCTGGAGCTTGAACCTTGCAGGGTGAGCTCACACAAGAAGCCATGAAGGAGACACACAAGGAGATCTACTGAAGCTGGGTATTTCCTTTTGAATATATGTGCCAGCAAGGAGTCCAATAAGAAATATAAGACAGTTGACTATCATGGGGCAGTTGAAATATGGAGCTGAACCTGAACATGGTTTGGTTTACTTTCCCAGCTTCTTCATGGAAGTAATTCATCCTGTCTGCACAGAGATGGCAGAGTGAAAATGAGATAGGGAGTGGAAGTGTGGGTTTGAGGGAGGCCAGTCTACCTGGTTGTCTTAGGGTTTGGGTTAGGGCAAGTGTTTGGGTTAAGAGAAAGAAAGCCTAGAGCTCCAGGCAGAGTGGGTCTGGAAAGAGGTTGCCAGTGGGAATGACTGGCTACAAAATGAACCTGCCTGTGAGAGTTTTTTTGATCTGCGTCACAACCCAGTGAAGCTAAGCCTTCAGGTAGGGCTGTTGTGCTCAGATTCAGAAAAAGAAAAAGCCTACAGCTCCCTGCTAGAGAGAAGCTACAAAGTGGCAGCCAAGAGAAAAAGTAGGCTGAAAAAAACCCCACTTTGTCTGGAAGACCTTTTTGGTCTAGGGAGAGGCTTTGTGACTTTGCCTGAAGTTTAGCCTGCAGTTAGGCCTATTTCAGCATTAGGATTAGTGCTGAGAGAAACAGAAAGCATAGAGCTCCAGGTAGAGCAGGGCTTGAAAGGGGCTGCCCAATGAAAGGTTGGGCTACAGAGAGAGCTTGACTGAAATGATTATTTATTTATTTATTTATTTATTATTTTTTTTAAACCTAAACAATGGCTTGATGTTGATGACTTTGTCTAAGGCTCGGCCCAAACTTAATTTCTTGTCTTCCAGCTGATGTGAAGACTGCGAGGTTGGAGTTGCTTCTGGAAATGTTGACGGTCTTGTATTTCTCATTTCCTTCCAGCAGGACAGATGGTGGAAATGTCTTGCTACTCTTCTAATTTGCCTTGGAGGCTTGATCTGAAAGATCATTCAGTGGTGTAAACAGACATTTCAAATGTGTTATATTTCTCCTGATTGGCTTATCTTGTTTATGAACTTTTTGATAAAGCTTTCAGATCATTATTTATCTTTTGTATAATTCCACATTAAAATTATAAAAATTGCCTTCCATTTTTGGCCAGAATTTGTTCTTTACAGTGTTGTCAACCTCAATTGCACAAAGATTAGAAAGGTCTGCAAATCATGAGATTTATTTTAAAAGTAAATTAGGCAGTTAAAACTTGCTTTCACGTATATGAAATGTGAAATATCCTGCGTCCTGTGAAACAGGATATGCTGTTTATGTTTGTGAGCTTCTCTGCACACATATACAGTCTAGAAGCCTCTCTGTCTGTCTGCTTTATTGAAAGCTGTGATTTTACTTTCTTGTAATTCTCTGGCAATCAGGAAAAATCCTACTGGGGAAAAAAAAAAAAAAGTTATAGCGAAAGGAGAGAAGCAGTGGTATATTCAACATTGTTTGAGGTGGACTCATCCCATGCAAACCTCTGAATAAGGTCCCCTAAGTTTCTCTTGTTGCCTGGGCAGAGATATGAGCACTTCAGGGTAAATTTTTTTCCAAAATGTTTCACATATCTCATTCACCTAGAGACACTAGGATGAGACAGAGACATCAGATGATCCTATCTGTAGTGCCTTTAATCCAAGAACAGATGCCTTTCTAAAATGAATGTTCAGTTCAGTGAGTTCTTGAGCTCAGTAATAGGCATCAAAGCTTGTGTAAGAAATCTTTGCAAAGGCTATTAGCTTTGTGGGGCTAATCTCACTAGACCTTCATTATAATCAGAGGAGACTGAATGAATCAGGTATAGAAGGAGTCTGCACTTATAGCCATCTACAGGAGCCTTCCTCTACCTTTACTGTAGAAAGACCATAGGGAAAAGCTTGCTTTTTGTCCTGTTCAGTGATATGTACAAAATCAAATCACAAGTCCATAGTGGTCCTTCTCATTCTTAAACAGAATAGAGCATAGTTCATGAGCCACTATGCAGTTTATGCCCCAGTAGAAACTCACCCTATGCATATCTACATGAGACTGCAGGAGTTGGGACAAGAGGTTTTGGAAAGTTCCCTCTTAAGCTGCAGCCACTGTGCAGCATTCCCTACCTGTAGTTATGTGGCATGAAGGTGACTTTGCCAGGAGCTGCAGCCTGTGAGTAATTTGTTCTGAATGGTTGCTCACTTGCTAGACAAAGCAAGGTGTTACATCCTGCAGCAACCAGGAACAAACACAAAATAAGGAAAGGAGGCTGACCAAACAGCCAGAAGGAATGTGTGGGGCTGACTCAGGTCTTTGTTGATTTCCCCATCACCACCTTGAAAGTAAAACAGTTCAGAGAAATGCCTTTGCTTATTGGACTGCATCAGTAATGGTAGTTTCATGCTAAAGCGCAGCCTGAAGGAAATGGTGGTATCTGTGAATTAATTACCCTTTTAAGTGAATGAATTAAGTTTCTAAGTGTGAATCCTCTACAGTTTTCACCAAGAAAATGTTAATTTGCCCTTGAATAAAGAACACAGCAAAATCAGCCTATCAGCCCTTACATGTTGGAAAATGATAAAAAAAATAAATAAAAAATCTCATACAAGTATGCCTGCAAGTTCTCCCAAACTCTTACTTACACTAGTGGACACACAACATTAAGCGCATCTCATTATCTTCTATGCTTGTAACTTCTGTCCTCTTACACCCTTTTCAACTCTGCCAGTGTCTGTTGTGATCCTTGCTGTGTAAAGCCTGCTGTAATTGTCAGATCTTCAGGGTATGGAGCAGTCATCTCATGTGTTTGTAAAGCACATGACCGTGGAGTGCTGTGACTCAAGAGAAAGTTCTTGGTCTAATCCAAAGGACGTGACTAGTCAGCATGCCCCAAATCCCTAGTCCAGGCACAACACCCTGGCTTAGTATTGCAGCAGTGACTCCCTTAATAAGTTGTACATGTGTCAGTGAAAAGGACACAGTCCTAGTCCTGAAAAGCTTTACATTGCATATATGAAGTCTTGCAGAGAAATGAAAGAAGAGGGCCACAAGGATGACCAAAGGTCTGTAGCACCTCTCCTATGAAGACTGGCTGAAGGAGTTGGGGTTGTTCAGCCTGGAGAAGAGAAGGCTCGGGGGAGACCTTACAGCAACCTTCTAGTACCTAAAGGGGGCCTACAGAAAAGCTGGGGAGGGACTCTGCATGGAGTGGAGTGATAGGACAAGGTGTAATGGCTTTAAACTAAAACAGGGTAGATTTAGAGTAGATATTAGGAGGAAATTCATCACTCAGAAGGTGGCGAGGCACTGGAACAGGTTGCCCAGAGAAGTTGTGGATGCCCCATCACTGGGAGTGTTCAAGGCCAGGCTGGATGGGGCTTTGAGCAACGTGGTCTGGTAGGAGGTGTCCATACCCACGGCAGAGGGTTGGAACTGGATGGTCTTTAAGGTCCCCTCCTACCCAAACCATTCTGTGATTCTGTGATTCTATGAAACAAGATGCTTTTGCGTTCTAAGATGAACCTTGAGGTGGGCAAGGAATTAAAGGCAGAAAAAGAGCTGAAACCAGAGCATACCAGTGGACTGCCTATTGCTCATCTGGCTGCTCTGTATCAGAAGATAGGCTAGACATTGTCAATATGCTACAGCTGCATATATAAACTGATATTTAAGCTTGCTAAGTTAGAGAATTCCCATCTCAGAGTCAGAGACAATTCTGCACTTGATTTGAACAAGTGCATGAATGGGCCATTTTGGTTAGTCAGAACTAATTGTTTAAATGCAGTTATGTGTGATTTAATTCTTTACAGTAGGAAAAGACTAATAACATGGACTTAGAACTATCATGCCTTTTCTGGAAAATCTTTATGGGGTGAGCTCAGAGTCCCTTCTGTTCCTTTGAAAGTTGAAGACATTTTGCTGTTTAGTTATTGGCTTCCTTATTGGGAAGATAAGTTATCAGCCCATGTGCATAAGAGTAAAAATGAAAACCCTGCTACTTGCCCTTCAGAAAGTTGTTTTCATTTTTTCCCCATGAGTTTCAGTACTGGGGATCTGATAGAGCCTGAAGCCAAGTTGTGCTTGACAGGTCAATGCCAGGGTAATCCTTGACTGCTCTGAATTTAAGACAGAGGCATAGAGGTTTCATCAGTTTCATCAGAGCCTCTTCCCATTTTTCTTGCTAAAAGACAAACGTGAAACATGTGAAGAAGACCCATGCTCCACATGAGGAACACACTTGTGTTCAGCAGAACCAAGTTGCTTCTTTTGCTCATGAGGACATTGCTGTCTGAGCAACAGACAACCTTGGCAAGGTTTCTGTTAACACTGTTGATAAATCTCAAGGAAAAATCTGACTTTGCAGGGATCATTCTGTGTAACAAGTGCCTTGCTGTAAGAGGGCAAATTGAAACCCTGTTCTCTCTATGGCTTCCAACAGGGATTTATGGTGAAAACTTACCACATTTGGTGTCTTTCAGATGTTTCTACCTGCCATTGGATGGGTGTTTTAATGCATACATTCCAGCAATAGACATGTTGGCACCCTCCCAGCAACCTTTAACTGTCCTTTAAGCAACCTGCAATCAGCAAAGCTAGTTTTAGCATAACTTTAATTGAGAAATGTGATCTGGGAGGCTCTTACACATGGTTGGATAATATAGTCTCCAAAGTTTTCACTAAAAGCATCTTTGCTAATAAGCAATTAACTTTGGACTTTAGTTTCACTCTACCTGGTGAATTTTCAGCTGTGTTAGTCTTCCAGCTGTGGCACTGAAAAACAGTGACAGCCCTTGAACAAAAATGGTAGGCTGGGTGTGAAAAGATCCTCTGTGAGACAGAGAGGCAGACTTGAGTGAAATATCAGTGAGAGCTTCCCATTTCCATGGGTACTGATGAAGATTCGAAACTCAAAGGAAACAAAAGCACAAGATTTTAGCAGAGGCTTTTTTGCCCCCTAAGCCTATCCAAGTGAAGCCAGTGAAGTGTGTTGGCATAACTGAATGGACCTGTGCCCATTCATTCTGTGTCATTTCATTTTCTTGGTGGTCTGACTGGGCTCTTTCTAGAGCAGTGGAATGGGAAAAGCAAACTGTGACTTTTGTAGGTTTTCTCCCCCTTGTTAATGTTAAAAAGTAGTAGGACAGAGATTTGTGACTTTTGGGTGATGGCAACACAGTGAAGGCAGTTCTCAAATTTCGACCCTGTGCTGGGGATGGATGTTTGCCCTGACAGACACAGACGGCTCTTGTGGACTGAATTCTTCCCTTCTCTCTCACCCCTGATCTCCCCACACCTCCTCCATCTTTGTGCTTTTTAAACCCTTGGAATCTTTGCTCCTCCAAAGAACAATCAACTCTTCTTACATGTAGCTTGTGTTGTGTGAATGTATAAATAGAAAATCATGCAACAGAACTGCTCAGGGCAGCAAGGGACTGGAAACAGTTACCTGTTGAGTTTCACGATGTGTTGTTACATCTACTCTGTAAGTCTGAAAACATGGTGCACCCCATGAATCAATTTTCCTTTACATCAGTGGGGAATGCTACTGGAAAATACAGCTATACACTGTAAAAATCTAAGTTCAGGTACCATAAAGAAAACAAACAAACAAACAACAACAACAACAAACTGAATTCTTTCACTTCATCTATTAACTTTTGTAGGAATTTCTCCTATATTCCCAGTAACTAAGTTTAAGTGAAAATTGAGAATTTGCTACTTTTTCTGGGGTGATAATCTTGTCAAACTTAAATCAGCCAAACAAACAAATGAAAAACACACAACAAAGGCCTACACTTTTCGCCAAAAGTATTGGTAGAAAGTCAATTGCTTTGTTGCTTCCTATTTCTCAGTTTTGCTTAGACATTCTTAGACATTCAGTTTGTGATGTCAAAATGATTTCCCATGCCCTGTGGACCCTAGTCTATTCAAGGTACAATTCTAAATCTATGGACGAAGTACATAAGAAAGCTTTTCATTTTCCTTAAACAAAATGGAAATGTTAAGCTTCCATTGAATTTTGTAACTTCCCAATGAAAATAAAAACCAAAACATAAATGGAAAACAACAAGCAAACAAACAAAAACACTCAAAAACCCACGTCCTACTAAAATTCAGAAGACCCAAACTGGGTGAAAATGTTTTTTTACCCATACCTTGCTTGTTTATCTATATCTATACAGGTAGGGGCTAACATGACATTCTACAGAACTGTAGACAGCTCTTATTCATATTAGAGCATCACTTCCAGTTTTCATTGCAAATGCTGAATGTAACATGGCAACACCTCCTTTGATTCATAGCCTGAAGCCTACATCAGTTAGCACAGTGAAGTAGAAATATGAATCATAAGAAATTATGTAGAAAAAGTATATCTGGCTTGCTAAGATTCTTTACACTAGTTCAGTGTACTGTTTGAAGAGACAAAACACTAGCCAAAAGAATAACATTGTTGCACGTTGAAAGATAAATTGAAAGGAAAGATTGAATTATGAAAGACTACTCAGTTTGGAACCATTTAAAATGAATTTATCTTCATGAAGAAGCATCTGTTAAAACTGGTTTAAGTGTTAATGTTTGACCTTGATTGTTAAGTCCCTGGTAAGAAAACACTAGCAGTCTTGTCTGGCAAAATAGCAGTTAGTGTAGTTGCCATTGGGTGTAGCTATTGTGTTACTCTCTCCCTAGATGATCACAGAATAAACACAGAACTAGTTATTTTTGCAATATAGTCAGTATAGAAAAAATTCTTTCTCCATAAAAAATTCAGGTTCAGCAGTATCTTAGAAGTATGACAGAAATCACACTAATTATTATCATTCCCTACAGTGTAGAAAGAAAGACTTTACCATAAATCCATGCTTGTAACTGATGCACATTTTAATCATTGAACTAATAAAAAAATATATGTACAGTACATTTTGTACTTGAGCTTGAAGTTGGCATACTTGAAGAGATGTGCTTTTCCCTAGTTTGAATAAATTTGGTTTTGAAATAACAATGATCTGGAGGAGTGGAAAAAATCCACTTAAGGCTAATGAAACCTCGAGAGTATGCAGAGATGTCTCATAAGCAGATTCTGTGTGCCTAGTAGAACTTGTAGAACTTGTAGTAGAACTACTCCCACGTGATTAGTTGTTCTCATGGGAATAAAGGGAGCTAAATAAATGCTTCCCCCTCTCTCAATCTCCTTCCCCAGCATGTGGGACACTGAGATGTAAGTATTTGGCCACTATTTAAAATGTGAGCAGGCAAAGTAGAAGAAGAGGATCTGAGGACTTGGCTAAAATAACACAGGGACCATTGAATCATCTCAGATTATTGAAGAAATCGCCTGTTCTAGATTGGTGCCATTATACGAATGTAAAAGGGTGAATTTATGCTGCTCAGCAAACTTTGTATTATATACCCGACATTAAAGACATCACTTTCAAGAGAAGAGTATGGCGCAACAATAAAATCACTTGAAGAGGTAGAAATGAGGACTTTTCAGAGCTGCTTAGATGTAAACTTTCAGATAGTGGCACGAAGGACATTCCTCCTGCAAGTCTGGGGCAAGTCTGTTCCCTTCTGCCTCAGTGCAAGACATATAAGACTTTCCAGGGAAAGGATGGAAGAGTCATGTCCTCTCTATTTTTCTTGTAGGTTATGGAAGCAGAGCTTGCAGAATGGGAAACATGGTGGCATAAGTGATGTCGAGGAAGCTCATTGTGCTGTGTCTTCACTTGAAGCCATAGCTTCCTTCAGGTGGGGATGTGGTCTCTGTAGTCATACTGAGAAGCTTCAAACACTCGTCTGGTTTTAGCACTAGTAGCTTAATTTTTTCAAAACTTCTTTTTTTTTTTTTTTTTTTTTTTGTGATCTAAAGCTGATTTCAGAGCATCTTGAAGCTTCAGGTGACACTATTTTATTTTATTCTTTTTTTCCAGAGTGGTCTTACACTTAGAAAAAAATATATACATATATATTTTTAATAACTGCATTGCTTTAATTTGGTGCTCATTAAAGAAAAGGAGATCTAACCCTGACTTGCACTAAGACATAGCAGAGCCAGATGTTTCCATGCACCTTTACATAAGACTTTCGGTCTGCAGACACTTCAGCAGTTGTATCCACAGAGTGTCAGGAAATGATCTGTGCCTAGACCCAGGTAAAGGTCAGACTCTAGGACAGGACGATAAGGAAGGAGCACAGATGACAAATGAGTATGGAACTCCTTTAGCAGAATCAGTGGCAGTCACTAATCTTGGTCTCAACCAGAAATATTTCCACAGCCATTTTAAATGGAGAGTTATCTGCTTGGCTGTCAATCAGTTTATTTGTGATTCAAGCTACCTAAGACATATTAGCTCAATGGAAATTGCCAGTAACACACAGTGAATTGATCGACATTTTCAAATATTTATTTTAGACAATCAGCTAGAATATTGCTAGAATTCGGAAACCTGCCAGCAGAGTAGAAGAATATTAAGTATTTTATATTTAACCCAGGGGAATTTTAGGAGATAAGGATACAGATTCAGGAGTTCCAAAGAGTGAAATAAGCATGCTGGGCTTTTGAAAATATTAACTCTGTCCATGAAATTAATAAGGTATATTGCATAATCCCATACTGGAGATATGGCTATTCCAGTAATGCTAATCAATATACAGAAAACATCTGGTTTTCTTAAAACGCAAAAAATAAGCTAGGATGTTATTTATGAATTATACTTTTGCCAGTTAAGTTATTGGAAGGACAACAGAGCTTTTTTTCTGCCCTCATTTTGGCTCTTCAGATGGGTCTGCCATCTACTTTAGTCTTTGATGTTTCTACAGACAGATGTTAATTGGGTAAAGCCTCATCGTGCTTCTTCTGTCCCAGCAGCAGGAGAGATGGGGAGGGACCTACAGCTTCTCCTCATTCAACAGCAGCGTTGAGGTTGCATAGATGAAGGGAACAGGTCTTATTTATGCTCTTGTGACATTTTTCAGGAGTACAGGCTCTTTGTGATTTTTACATTGTACCTCCAGACAAAGCCTGCTTCCAGGGCTCTGGCTGTGATGACTTTTTTGGTTGCTTTGCATTAGAAGGACATAACTGAATTGTGTCATTAAAAGTTACATCGGAGGATAAAGATGAAAGAAAAGGAGAGCAAAAAAGCAAGTGTGGTGTTTGTAAGAACAGAGAACAACCTAAGAACCACATTAAAGATAACGAGAATGAAAGTTAAAAAGAATTACTTGCAGTACTTAAGACACTCCACTATAAGAAAGGAGGTGGGAGAGTTATCGAGGCAAGTTTTCCTAAATCCTATGTAGCCATTCAAAAGTGGTTCCCAAGCAACAAGAACAAGTAGATAGCCCCAGGAGTAAGAGGTATTGTGAATGCTTGGAGACACAAAGGGGAATAAAAAGATGAAACAGGGCTGCAGTCAGGCTGGGAAGACACTGGGGCGGAGGGCTCCCCTGAAGCAGCCCTGACACTGCAGCTGCCTCATGCTGAGAAGTTTCACCAGAACAAAAACCAAATGAAAGAAACAAAGCACACAGGGAACATAAGAACTTAAGTGAAATGCGTATGCTTTGTATTTTTCTTTCACACCTCTCATTAAAATGAATGGACAAGTACATATCTTGCTGGATGTAATTATCTTTATTTTGCAGAAGACTGACATTTACAATTCCCCTGTACTATATTCCAGCTATTTAAGAAATGTTTTTGTTATCCTTGGTCCAGATCAGTAATTGTCCACTTCTTATTTTGGCAAATCTTTCATTAATGGCTGGAATTAGCCACAAAAGAAAATGATGAATGTCTGAAAAATGACTCATTGGCTAACTAGATATGTGGCAAAAGGGGTATAATTGAGTGAATTTGATTGACCATACTGAAAAGCTGGTTAAAATGGTTGTAATATTGCCATGCAGGGTAAATTCATTTTGTAGAGCATGGTTCTGTGTACTCTGAAATAAAAATAAACAAGCCACAAAATTCCTTATATTGTCCTTGTGGACAAAACCTGGATATATTCTTCAAAATCTATACAGCTGAGGTGAGAAGATTTGAATTCTCTTAGTATTAACCTCTTTATTCTAAGTATATGGCTCCCCTACATCTTTCTAAAAACTCACAAAATGCATCTTGGAGGTCTACAGCATCCCAGAAGTCATGGGAATGAACCCTACTGATGGCTGCTGCCAGCTGAATCCAGTGGCAATACAACAAACCACCAGCTTGCAGAGATCCAAATCTCTGCCATGTTGCAACCCTCAAACTCAGAACCTACTTTTGCTCTTAGTTAAATCTGGTATTTGCCATGCATGTACATATCTAAGTATATTTTCAGATGGTTTTACTGTTGAAGTTTCTCAATGGCAGATTTCTAAAAGCTACTCGTTATGTTATATACTTTCTGACAGTAAATAAATTAAGTAACGTATGTCTCAGTTGGTATACTGATTATCACTCACACCAGTCTAAGGACTGTCTTTTTTTCTCACATTTATTGGAATAAAATATCTCTCTGATCTTTTCCCATTTCTCAGTTCTCTTTAACATGAACTACATGTCGAATAGTTACCAGGGGAAAGGATGGTCTGACTTACAGTACATAGGCTGCATGATTATTTGTCCTTATTTCTTTGATAAAAAAGGCTAAAATTATGATGTCTTCAGCTGTTTTGAGGAGAAATGGGGAAGCCTAGGAGATTTGTGTTTGTTGCCTTATTTTGGTGATGTGCAAGTGTAGTTTACATCTGGGTAATCACCACAAGACCTCAATATTTCAGTTCTTATGGAGAAAAAAAAGTCTTCCAATCCCAGAAGGGCCATCTTTTGTAAAATATCCACTAATTACTTAGGCCAACACAGAAAAGGCTGAGACCAACACATTAAATCTGAATAGAGATGAATCATCCCAGCAAAGCTAAAAGCTCCTCTACAGTATTCTTTGTCTTGCTTTTTGCACAATGCCCTATCAAATGTCTCAGGATAAGTTCGCAGTATGGAAAAAATGCAATCATTCTTATAGGGTTTGTTTGCTTGTTTGTTTGTTTGTTTGTTTTTTAAGCAAAATGTCATTTTCAAAGCATGTTATTAGTTAAGAACCCTAAATTAAAAAAATAAAAATAAATAAAAAATCCAGACTATTCTCACTAGATTGGCTATACCAAAGTTTACTGTCTTTGGGTTAGTGAAATGATCCACAGCTAAGAAAGGCTGAAAGAGGTTACAGAAAAGGCCTGAGTGTATTCCATTGGGAAGGACATACACCAGATTCTCCATCCCACAGGTTTCTTCCTGAGGCCATGTATTTCTTGCATCTGCCTCAAGAGGAGAAACACAGGGCACGTGCGAGAACACTGTGGTGTCTTGAAGCATTCTTCTACCCGAAGGGATGTCAGTGTGATCAGTTTTGAGGTTTTCTTACAGCTCCTGACACAGCAGAAGTCTTTAACATAAAGTAAATCACTGTTACAGTGAGACACAGTCTGTAGCAACTTACTTTTATTTACTCCGTGTTTTCTTGTCAGTGCCCAAGAAGCATTTCAACAGCTAATGGAAAACATAAATCACGTCCTTCTTTGATGTATCTGTAATGTATATCTCAACAATGATTTAATTACCAAGAAGAAGCTGCTGATTTATCTCTTTTTTTTTTGAAGGTCTAAGGATATTTTAAGAGATACTTTAAGTAAATGGGTGATGATCAGCTATGATTTATACAGACAGTTAACCTGTTAATGTGTTATTTAATTTCCATTTCCCACTAGTTCCTCAGCTAGAAGAACACACACAGCCCACTTCAGCTTATACAGCTCCATTTTTGCATTTCCAAAAGGCTTTTCCCATTCTGTAAGTGGTATACCATAGGCATTTCACTAAAATGCTTCAGGGGCCTGGACATGGCTGTATTCAAGGTATTCTGCTGCTGGTACTTCAGAATCAGGCTCCAAATGGAAGATATTAATTTGGAAGAATAGCTTGAAACAATCCCGAGTGCTTCAAATTGAGTTAGAAGAAGATGTGGCTTTGCAAAAATAAAACGAATGTAGATCAAATTCTCCAGTCTCTCATCCCAATTTTATATCAATGTAACCTCGTAGACTTGTGTGGAGTTAAACCAACACACAACTCAGACAAGGGAGATGAAAACTGGGCTCCTGTGAGTTTTGGGAAGCATGCTGCAGCACTGTGCTGGATCTGCAGTTTCGAATTCAAAATGCAACAGCTAGAGCATTCATGTCAGACTGCCTGCTCAAACCCTTTTCAGCAAAGGGTAATATTTTCATCAGGCAGCTTGGAAAAGGAACATTCCAACTGAGGACAAATTGCAGAAGTGCTGTTACTGTTGGAAGCAAATGTAGTTAGTTTTGAACTGATAAGGATTAGACAAGATTGAAAAGATGGTGGATTTATTTATTTTTTATTATTTTTATTTATTTATTTATTTATTTATATTATGCATGAAGAATTTTGAGTAGGAAAATCAGCTGGCTGGGAAGAATAACAGGAAAAAATGTAAGAAAAATTGTAAGCAGTAGAATACAAAGGCACAAAAAGGAGATTGGGAAAAAAATGCACACACACACACAAAACAAACAAACAAAAACCTAACACCAAGATTTTATTTTATTTTTTTTCTTTAAAAACAGAAGTCTTGGTTAAAGAACAAGGAAAAACTAGGAAACGGCCCCATGGGTGCAGATCCAGGGTAGGCTACATCTTGCACTGTTGCAGAAGGCACGGACTACAGAGGGGCTCTGCACAGATCCTAGAGTGTGCTCTGACAAATATGATTGCAAGAGAAGGACTGCATATGGATATTCACAGAATACTGAATCAACACAATAGCAATACTCATTATGAAGTTGTCCTGACAGGGTCTGGGAGGACTGCGGGCCTCATGTTTAATGCCAGGCCACTGTACAGACACTGGGTAGGGGGAGCTGTCTCTTCCTTTTAATTATACTTTTTAAAAAGTCCATTGATTCCTAACTCATATGGGAAGAAGGGGGTTGTGGGCAGAAATAATTCAGCATTAGAAGGAAGATCCCAGTGAGAAACTATTTTTGTATGGGCAGATGGATTTGAAACTGCAGTTGGCTCAGTGTTGTTCCTAATCTATAATAAGAAACTGTTGTTCTGTGTGATATCCTGGCCATATGCTAAAGCCAAAGGATAGTCTATTATAAAAGAGTGAAGAATGGTTTATCTTTCCGAATTTGTTCATACACTCTGTGGCTCATGCTTCCTCATCAGAAAAGGAAAGTTCAGATGGAGACATGTATTTCTCTTAATTCTTCTAAGTCCTGTCCTTATCATAAGAAAGGAACATTCTGCATCCTTCCTGAAAACTGTGTATTTCAGAACAGACAAGAGCAAACTGAACTTTCGGGCTCAGGATGAGGAGCTGCTTCAAATTAGCAAATAGAAAAATTAAATGGGAAAAACATTATAGACTAATTCCCTCTTTGGACTTTACACAGAGCCTGGAAATCTGAACTGGTACATGAGTGGATATACAGATTCGCTGAAGGAAAAGTTAAGGGACACTCAGTAGTTATCTCTGAGACACTGAACAGTTATCCTAGAAACTCCTTATCATCCTGTTGGCTCATAAAAGAGATTGACTGCAGAAGAGAAAATGTTCATGCCCCCTCAGTCCCTCATGGAAAGAGCCTGTAAATAAACTAAGGGTAGATCAGAAACTTGACACCTATTGAAAGCCTAGGTACAACAGTGGACAATGTCCTCCTGGCTTGGAACACTCGTGGTGAAGCCTGGGCAGCATGAAACCTTGCAAGGAAGCTGGCAGGGTACCTCCGTTTCCATGTATTAAAACTGCTTTCACATTTCTGTAGTTGTTAGTTTCACAGTGCTTATTAGGACTGAGTTATTTCTAGAGGTTTCAGATCCAGCAGTTGGTAGATAGGGCTATTAATATGTCTTTACATAAAGTTATTTTGCTTGTTTGGTCCTGTTGTTGTTGTGGTAAGGAAGGGAGACTGGGTAGTTAAGCAGAGTAAGGAGTGCTTGGGTGGGCTGGAGCTGCTGCTCCCTGTGTTGAGTATATTCTTAGATTTCACAGGCAAACATTATAATATTCTCCTTCTTAGCCAACACATAACATTTAAGAAAAGGTTATGAATATTGCCAAGACTTGCATTGAAAACAGCGTAGGAGAGGGCTGTGAGAAGGCGGTGAAGTAGCCCAACAGCCTTGCCATTGCTTTTGTGAGGAAGACCAGTTACAGTTAGTTGAAATACTTCCACTGAACTACACAATCTCTAATTTTGGCCAGTGCCTTTCTGGTTTAACATCTGTCTTTTTTCAGGTGATACATTTGCTGAAAGATATGTTAGGAATAAGGACCCTTCATATAATTTAAAGTGAACTGGGGCTTACTGGAGTTGTACGTGCAAGTGAGATGGCCAAATTTATTTATTTCAAAAGGTGGCCAGCTCTAGATGCAGGTTGGCACATACCTATCCAATCCAGAAAAGCACTGTGTTAGCACTTCCAAGGCAGCTGCAAGCTAAGTAGTGCACCTACATCTATACTCTGTAGAACGATGCTGCACAGGTGCCAGCACCAGTCCCAGAGGTAGAGGAGCTGGCACAATGCTGACCCTGGGATGAATCACCCTAGTTCCCAGGACAGTGTAGTGGTTTAGGCCACCACTGGCAGCATTAAATTTCTTCCAGGACAGCAGATGACTTGGGGAGCTCAGCACCCTTCTGCACTTTTGAGGGCAAACAAGCGTTCTGCAATTGACAGTTTGGTTTGAATTTACCATGGTGGTGTTTTTTTTTGTTTGTTTTTTTTTCCTTCCTAAATCTTTTACCAAGGTCACATGACATTTAGTAAAATATAAATAAAAATAAAAAAATAAAAAGAGGAAAATATATCATCACAAACCTAGGGATAGGTTGACTTTCTTGACAAAATCTATTCAGTGAAAATGGAAACTTTATAATAACACCTGGTCTGTCTTTTGGGCCATTTTGACTACATTATGAATTTTTCTTATATAACAAATAAGATTTGCATTTAGAACGGCTCAGGGATACACATTATTATAAATTAAACCATTTATAGGCAAACAAGAATTAACTAATATAGTGGATTAAAAAGCATGCATCTTTATTGCCTAAGGTTCAGAGAAAGCTCTTAGATCTAGATAAAAAAAAAAAAAAGAAAAAAAAGGGGAAAATGGTTGTGAATATTCAGCTCTTTTATTCCGCAGGTCTAGAAGACATTTGCTTATACAGACAAAAGTATTCAGTTATGATTTTACAGAATCTATTTTGTTTTCCACAACCTTTTCTGCCCTCCTTGTTTGCTTGTTTCTCTTGTAATTTACTGAAAAATATGATGTAAAAGTGAGATGAAAAATTGATGACAAATGGCGTGAAGTTGCATGCCATTGTCTGAGTTTATTTATTTGAATAGATTATAAGGCACAAAGGCTGAACATCACTGCTCCTGGTGGACTGCTGTGGTAGAGAAGAAGGTGAATGCCATTTTGTTTTCAAATGAGACCCAAGATATTGTGAGAGCTATTGTCATGAAGGGCAAGACATGAAAGTTTATTATGTTAAAACAAGGAGACTAGAAATAAAATGAAATGCTTTAAGGGGAAGCAGAATGAGATGTTTGCTTCATTAACTTTAATTGAAGAAAAGGTAAAACCAAATTAAAGTCAAGTAGGAATGAACTGCCTACAACTCTGAAACAACAGAAAGGATTCTTTGACATGCCGCTGTATATAATTGGTTTGTTATAATAAATTAAGAGGAGGTGTAATATAATCTAGAGCTGATCCTTCTAAATCTAAGAAAGACAAAATTGGCTGGTGACTTATTCATGGTAGAGAGATTAAAGAATACATTTTAAGACAGCGTAGAAAAGGAAGTAGCACGTGAAAAACAGAAATCTGAAAGAGCTGAATTGGAATAAGCTCAAAAAGCATATAAAAAAAACAAGCAAACAAAAAAAACTTGACCATTGTGTTACAGTGTAGGGTCTGAAGGCACAATCCTTTCATATATGCCATTTCTGACCAGACCTATCATGTTCGGCTGTCTTTTACAAGCTCAGGTGGAGGTCAGTAGTGTTTGGCAACAGTAACTATAGTACTTTCAGAAATGGATAAAAGGTAAGTTGACATCAAAAGCAGGATTCTGCCAGAAGAAAAATACTGAGCTTAGAGGAGATGAAATTTACATGTGGACAGGCTTCAGCACTAGCAGTAAAAAAGATATTATTTATATTCCATAAGGGGAAACATTATTTGTTGTAAACCTACTGGGACAGGAATTCAGCTATATAAAAACCACTCTAAAGCCAAAAATAAACACATTTTATTTTATTTTTTTTATTTTTTTTTTAATTTGAGAGAAATTCTTTCCAGACATTGCCTTGTTTGGGTCTCCATTTGTGAAAGACATTATTAATATGATTAATTTTGACACATAAAAATGTGCTTAAGTGCAAAATGTGTTTCTGACACAAAACTGGGAAGAGTGGCTGATACACCAGAGGTCTGTGCCTGGCACCTGTACAGTTGGATAGAGAGAAATCTCATGAAGTTCAACAAGGGCAAGTTCAATGTCCTGCACCTAGTGAGGAATAACCCTGTGCACCAGTACAGGCTGGGAGCTGACCTGCTGGAGTGCACCTTTGCAGAGAGGGACCTGGGAGTCCTGGTGGACAGCAGGCTGACCACAAGTCAGCAATGTGCCCTTGTGGCCAAGAAGGCCAACGGTATCCTGGGCTGCATTCAGAATAGTGCTGCCAGCAGCTCAAGGGAGGTGATCCTCCCCCTTTACTCAGCCCTGGTGAGACCACACCTGGAGCATTGTGTCCAGTTCTGGGCTCCCCAGTACAAGAGGGACATGGAGGTACTGGAGCGAGTTCAGGGGAGAGCAAGAAAGTTGACTGGGATACTGGAGCATCTCTCATACAAGTTGAGGCTGAGAGTGCTGACCTGTAGCTTGGAGGACAGAAGACTGAGAGGAGATCTTATCAATATATACAAATACCTGAAGGGAGAGTGTCAAGAGGATGGGGCCAGACTCTTTTCAGTGGTGCCCAGTGACAGGACAAGAGGCAATGGGCACAAACTGAAACACAGAAAGTTCCTTCTGAATATGAGAGGGCACTTTGCTGTGAGGGTAACAGAGTACTCTCACAGGTTGCTCGGAGAGGTTGTGGGGTCTCCTTCTCTGGAGATAGTCAAAACCCGCCTGGATGCTATTCTGCGCAAGGTGCTCTAGGTGACACTGCTTGGCAGGGGTGGTGAGCCAGATGATCTCCAGAGGTCCCTTCCAACCTCAACCATTCTGTGATTCTGTGAAGTGTTTGTTTTGCAGGCCAGACCTCCACATACCTGAAAACACTGAATATTTCTGCAAAGACCTTTTTGGCTTTTTCACAGATGGAAAAACATAAAAGTCACATAACATTAATTATACTGCGACAATAACTTTGACAGTGTGGTTATGCTATTCTAAGAAGAGAAATGTATGTATTGATTGTCAGAAAAGCCATATGTTTTATGGAACTCATTCAAAATATCTCAAGAAAACAGCAGAAACTAGGATGCTCTCAGGAGGTGACTGTAATGGAGCACCACAAAAGCAATAATAAATGTATTAGTTTGATTACAGGGTAGAAGCAGTTTAGACAAAGACAGCATCATATTTACTGACCAAAATTGAATTAGCAATATAAAAGAGTGGGTTAAAAAACAAAAGAAAACAAAACAAAACAGTCAAGTCAATACAATGTTCTTCCAACATTGTCCAAGAACTGTCCAGCACCTGAAGCATTGAGGTTTGGTTACTTATAGCTCCAAATACTAGCATTGGTGAAACAATGTAACACCACTTTACTTTAAACCCACTCTCATTACTGTAAAGCCTTATGATCAGATGCATTTGAAAATATTCACCAGATTTAGAGAGGAGACAAGCATAAAGCTTCTGCAATTTTACAAGTTGTTCCATGTTTTTTTTTTTTTTTTTTTTCTTTTTCCTGGAGACCTCATCATATTTCTCTTTCCCTCATAGCGTAATAATTCTATTCCTCATTAAGAAAGACATGGTCCTCCCCAACTCTCTCCTCATGATAATTAAAAAATTTCTGAAATAATCTTACCTTTCCTTTCTGTTCTGATATTCCCAAAGGTATCTAAGGGTAGCTGAACTCATTTCTGAGAGAAATCTGGTAAAAATTCAGGCATAAGTAGTAGTGAATAAGAAATGGGAAAAAAAAAATCATTAAAAATTACTCTGATAGTGAATTCTTTGAGAGATGGATTTTTATTTTTTTTCCTGCTTAATGATATGAAAGGAAGAGAAAGATATTTTCAGCTGAAAGGAAATACATTTATATTTTTTATTAACTTAAAACAAAACTCGTATTCAGGATGGCAGCTTTGGCTGAATTGTTTTCTTGGCCATGCTATATACTGTACCTCTGAAAAATAAATGCAATCAGCTATGCCACTACCCTTATTTATTGTCAATAGAGGTTAGTCTCAAGTCTTCCCTTGCCTCTAGTTTACTCATTTTACGTATTCTGCTGGTAAGGTAGACATTCAGCAGGTATGCTTCTTAATCTTCTACAGCAAATTCATTATGTGTCTTTCTTTTGCTTCTCCATAGCTTCTCGACAAATTCCTCTGAAAACATCTGTACTGGGCTCTGTTGTTTGGCGTGTCCTGGGGGCAAACACAGATTTACAGACTTGGAAAGCTGTGGTTGGAGGCAGTAGGTACCCTCCAGGGCACACAGGCATAGCCACTCTCTCTCTTCCTCTGCCAACACAAGCATATTCCCAGTGCAGCTGGGTCCTGCAGTTTTGGGAAAATATTGTCTCAGATGCCTGCAGGACACAAAATTCAAATTAATGGGGGTCAGGACCAAGCAGAGGGTTTTCTTGATCATGTCCCCCACTAAAAAGAAAGACAAGTGCAGGGGAATGAGCTCTAAAAGAAGAGGACGAAAGTGTGGCGAGTAGGTGGAGATTGGTTCATTATAGATGGTGTGATGGGCAATGACAGGAGATGGGTGTCTCATATGTCCTCAGTCTTTCTCAGACACTCAGTAATTGGGTTTGTTTTGAGTGAGGAGCTGTGGTTCAGGCTTTATTTAACTCAACCATTGCCCTCCCCTACTACTAATCACAGAGTGACACTTCATCTGTCATGTCTTAACAAGCTGAAACATTGTGACACATTTCTCCAGAATGGTAAAAATGATTTGTAAGGGTGTATTTTCAGATTAATTGTAGCAGTGTTCTCATTGATTAACATATATGCTGACTGCCATATATTTTGTAGGCTGACATATGTGTCATCATTTTCCCCTTACCTGTCTCCATATAATATTTATTATCTCAGGCACACCAGTAGTTTACAAAATGATTAAATGTGACTTTAGATAAACACAAAGGATCTAGAAATGATTACAATAACTGTTTTATCTCCTCATTGCTATTTATCGGTTCTCTGGTAGCTATTATGAATGGATTTACCCTTCATACAAGACACCTCATGTAAGAGCGGTCAGAGCCAATGCTTTTAAGTACATCAGTGAAATCAGAGATTTTCCCGGTCAAACGTTTCTGACTTTCTCTGTGAAAAACGCATACAGCGACCTCTAAAAAGACAATGGCAGTGCAAATGTATTAAAATCTAATAAACATTTGTCATTTGTCAGGTCCCTTGCTCGGGGCACACTTTTCTGCTGAATCCTCTTCCCACTGTGTACAAATGAGAAGGAAAATTTTGAACGAGGCAGCCAGAGGTTCCTTAGCCAGCAGCCCAGCCCAGGTACAGAGCTGGAGAGCCCATTGTGGCAGGGCAATCCATCATGAAACACTGCCACTGAGGGACAGTGGAGCACAATGCAGCATGCTGGAGCACCAACTCCATTCCTCTCTTTTCCTCTTTAAGGGAATTGTGATAACAAAAAGCAAGAAGAAATTGCTTGCTCTCTCTTTCCCTGCAGGGCCACTTGCTTATTTCAGAGGAACCCTCACCAAGGCACTTCAAGTGAGTCTTGCCTTTCTTCATGATGATCTAAAGAAGATGAAGTCAGCAGTAGAACTGCCTTATAGCAGCTAGGAAATTTCATTTTTCTTTTCTTCCTATTTTCATTGTTAAATGACGATGAATCAACATGATCAAGCTGAAAATTCCTTCCTTTTGTTTTGCTTTGTATTTTTCTCTCCAGTGGAAGTGACTGCTCATTGGTGCAAGGCTAAAAATTACAATAATTTATCCCTGAAGGGTTTTCAGACTATATTCTTTAGAGCTGAAGCTTTTCTTTATGGCTTTAAAGTTGGGGTTTTTTGGTTGTTGATTTTCTTTTTAATTAAAGGTTTCAACCCTTCAATTTTCATCTTGCATTTGAGCCATTGTAGTGAGTTTCAGAAGCCTGCAAACTATACTTCAAACAGAGGGCCTGTTTCTGCTCTCTTTGAAGTCATAACAAACCTCCTGTTGATTGCAAAGAGGGAAAGTGGCCCAAAAGTACAAAGGAGATTTATTTCTTTCTGACTTCTTCAGTTACCCTGCTATTGTACCATGTATCAGAGGTGCTGCAGAGTTTTGTGGGCAAAACAGATATGTCATTAAAACAACTTCCAAAGCAGCAGCTTATTAAGCTGCTACTGAAAGCACAGTGAAAGGTCATTCAGCAAGAACTTCATCTGGTCTCTGCTGAACAGTCCAGCCATCAGATCTTCCCACGGCCCATTGTAGAGCAAAGCAAGAGAGCCCAGAGGTGCAGCGACAAACTCCCAAGACCAGTGGTCCTGGAGCAGGAAGGATGCCAGGTAGAGCTGCCAAGGTGGCTCCAGTGCTGGAAAGCACAAGTGTTCAGGAAGCATCTCTCTGTTAGGAAACATCACAGTTTCAGTGATTCCTTTTTGCTTTTTCTCAGAATTGCTGTTTTTGTATGAAACAGTAGGTGAAGAAAGGGACTTTTGACTGAGCTCAAAAGCCTTTATATTGTTTTTTTAAATTGCATTCCCTGTAGATTGGCAACTTTGCTTCTGCCAGTTCCATTCAGAAGGACTCCAGAAATTGTTCAAGTAGGAGACTACTTAGAGACTAAACTTAGAGAACTTAGAAATAATGAAATGTTGTTGCCTGACAAGCCTTCTTTGATAGAAACAGAAAAACAACAACGAAAAATCAGAATGAAAGAAATAAGACTATGTTGGAAATGAAAAATTCATCATCTCTTCTAGCCAGGTCATCGTCAGAGATGTGCCTGCTTGCAAGACGACAAAGGAGGAAGGCACACTTGGGAACTGTCACTGCCCTGATGTTGCGTGCTACATGCTGATTTGACTGCTGGCGAGCACATACAGAACTGCAGTTCCTCAAAATGCACCCCACTTCAGCCATTCTGAAGCCCAGTGCCTGCAAGACGATTCTCATATCTTTCTCCTCTCTATATGCTTCTGTCTTTACCTTTCTGACTCACTCTTTTTCTCTCTTTTCTTCAGATGAAAGCACAAAGGAATTATCCTGCTGGGAGAGGATAAAAAGAATATGCATTCAGTAAGGTGTCACTAGGGTAGAGATTGCCATTAGTGGCTGACATAGGAGGGAGTTATAGATTTCCAAGAGCTAGTCTGGCAGTACGCCACATAGGAGAGGGAAAGTAGCAGCTGCTTATCAGGACTTTCTGATATTTGCCAGGATTAAAAATAATAATAATAATAAAAAAAGTTGGCAAGCTAATTCCTATGAAGAAAGACGTGCATAATTTATGAAGATTAGTATCAAAGTTGCCAGTGCTGGGGTCCCTCTCATCCATCAAAACTGAGCTGTGCACACTCAACTTCCTGAACTGCAGGGAGAAGTAAGAACATCCTATCATTTGACCTATTTGAATTGACTTAGGATAATTGTCTTTATCTTTAGGATAAGATTGGTTGAAACTTGGAAGTTCCTAATTTCCTGTCTTGGTTATAAATTTTCAGAAAGTGCTTTGCATCCGAACAAGGAAGATGAGGCATTATCACCTAGCAGAGCAGCCAGGTTGATCCCACCATGTTAGCCATGGAAGTGAAAATTACAGGCCTGCTTAAGAGTTTAGAGTCAGCAAAAGGACCTATATTCAACAGGACAGAATGCAACGTGGTCCAAAGCAAATCAATAATATGAATATTTGCTGAAAGACAATTGCATGAGATGAGACATTTGAGCCAGTCAGTTCATAGGCAATTTTATAGATACTGAATTCCAGGGTTGTCACTAGTGGCTATGGGCTGGAAATAGTAACTTTTGGTGTGTAAAACAAATAGGGAAACAGCATCTGACAAATTGCAATGTCACACTTGCTGTTTTGTGTGGTGATGAAAGACAGTGAATTTTTGTTTGACCACTATAAGTGCATTTGTATGTACCTTCTCCAAGCTCATGATAGCCCACCTCCATTATTAATGCCTGACTTTTACTTATTAAAAAGAAAACCATTTTTCTTCAAAAATAATAATTCTGTGGGTATACATCTGTATTATAAACTCTGCCATAACTTCAGAATTGTTTCAAGGTATGTAGACCACATAAGAATTTTCACCAGCACAGGACATACTGGGTACACACATCTCTGTAAAGAGGCTTTAGGCTTAACACATAATCCTTCAGACATTCTTTTTCTTTTTCATTCAACTTTGTTTGGGAAGGATGAGTGGTCCAGTTATTAAGGAGAGAGATTATGAGACAAGTGCCTGGTTGTACTCAACTGCATGCAACACTAAGCAAATCCTACAGCTTCTCCTGGTTTAGTTTTCTCATCAGTAAAATGAGAGTGATAACACTCATTTATTTCACAGGGGTGAGTCTTAATTATTGTATGCACAACAGCTGGTGATCTTGGTGTGAATTCTTTCTGCTGCTGGAATCAGTGCAGATTTTGCTCTGTGTTCATTGCAAAAGGATAGAGATTTCATTCTTGAAGCAAAACCAGAATGGATTGAGATTTCAGCCTCAAAGCAGTAACAGAATAAAGGTTTGGTCCTGTATTTGGAAACTCCTCTCTCCTTTGCTCATATATACCTGAGCAACTCTATGAAAGTATGAATTACCCCACTGATTCAAGTTATATATTTATACCACATTATATTATAAAAATATTATTAATTTTAAATTAAATTTTTAAATTAAATTTTAAATTTTAAATTAAATATTAATTTTAAATTAAAAAATATAAAATCATGAATTATGATTTTGTTTTGTTTTGTTTTGTTTTGTTATGTTTTCCCCAGCAGGGCTGGCTAGAGATGGTTTATCAACTCTGATTTTTTTATTTTTTTTTTTAAGTCCTCAAGACTTTTAGGAACCACAGGAGATTTGTCAGCAATGAAGTATTAAAACTCCCTTCCCCACAGCTGAAAAACCCAAGTCATCAACAGCTGCATCCTTCTGTCTTTGTCCATCGTTCAAGTTATATTATTCACAAAGAATAATGGGAAATGGGAAATTAGGGAATTTAATTATCATATCACCTTCTCTCTTTAATCCTTCACAAAAATTCAAGGAGGCAATGCTGTCAGTTAGCTCTTATGTATATAAGATGGCTAGGCACAGAGACTTTGCATCTCTCATGGAGATAAAATCATAGTCATGTTAAAAATCAGGAAAAGACAAGCATTGAGAAAACACCCAACAACAGATTTTAAGTTTTTTTTTAAGGGTATTAACTCATAAAAAATTGAGAAATGACTAGATTGAAAGATCTGATAAGCAAAACAGAAATAATTTAAAAACTAGCATTCTGCCAAGAAGACAAAAACAAACTCCAAGTAGTAAAGATGAGCTATTAAAACAATGCATGACAGATTTTATTGGATTCTGAAACAAGAAGAAAAAACAGCAAGAAGAAAAATTAATATTATGTTTTTGTCCAAAAAGAGAAGTCCACTGGGATTTTTAATGTTTGTACCTTTCTTTACTTTATTAAAGCTTGGTGAATTCTGCACATAGCAGAAGGCAGAGTCTGCTGCTTCATGAAGTGCCCTATCAGTGTCTTCCCCATTGGTAAGAAGCATTCCCCAGCATCCAGCGAACCAAATCCTCATGGAACAAGGAAACAGAGTTCCTATATACAGGTTAGAAGTAAGAAAGTAAAGGTTCTGAATTTTCACTTTAAAATGAATATTTTTGCTTCCTGAGCAGTTTCTGAAATCCTACCAACCTGTGCAGTGATGAATCATCATTGGACAAGAAACAAAGAAATAAATGAACAAACAAAACTTTCCATAAAGCTTTGAAGAGCAACAGGTTCTGTAAGCAACATTATGAGGAAATAAGGCAGAGCAAGCCCTATCTCTTTTTGTTGACTTATTTATAGATTTATTTTTTTTAATAGAATCCCAGGTCTTTACGTTATAATGTGGGAATGAAGATGGATTTCTCATCCTGGCCTGAAGGAAACTTATTTTTTCTATTCATAAGCCTGAAAATAATGCAAATAAATGCAAATAAACAGCATCAAACTTGGGCACACAACTGTTTAATTGTTTAAACTGTTTAATTTAATTTAATAATTAATTATATTTGCAAAACATTAAGATTCAGAAAAAAAAAAACTACTTGTTTTAACTCTAGTCAGATTTATTCATCAAAACAAATCTGGTCTAGACCATACATTGATGAATGTCGCAGAATTTCATCTTCCTTCTGCAAATCCAGATGCAGTCAGTTCTCTTGGAAAAAAAAAAAAAAAAAAAAAAGAATGCATTTGACAGGAACAAACTATATTAGTTCTAGTTCATGTAAATCTGGGCTCAGATTTTTATTTTTTTAATTGCTTTCACTAATAGAAAAGATATTTCATTCAAATCGCAGTTTTTATATCCTAACACATATCAAAATACTTTCCTTTTCCATTTGGAAAATTAGAAAAGAAAGTCTATTCCATTCAGTCATCACCAAAACATTGAATAGATACAAAAAGAAATTTAGCAGGCAATGCACCTTGTGTTATATTCAGGTGACATTTCCCTTCTTGTTACAAACCTGGATCTATTATTTCAAATAGCTTACAAAAATGATTCACTTTGGCAAATTCTCCAGCTAAAAGATAAATCATTATAAGTCAGAAACAGTGAGGATTTTGTTAGAGATAGAACTGGGCATTTTATGGAAACATTCAGATGCAGAAGATGAGTTGAACATCAAAGCATTTGACATTCAGTTCCCCTTGGAAACAGAAACAGAGCCAAGGTTAACACAGTCTCAATAACTGCATAGTTAGCAAGTGACATAAATACACAGCAGGTACTAATTCTTTCCTTCTGGGAGAAAATAAGTGTAGCTGAAATGAATGCCACTTGTAACATGTTGTTTATTCTGAGTATTCACCTTACCCCACACTCCTGCCTTTCACATTAATAAAAAAATACTACAACCTCTCTATTGAGAACTTTATTGGGTAGTGTAGTCTTACAAAACTGGGATTTCCTTGCAACAGTAGGCATATGAAAATCTAGGAATTGTTTTTAGATTTCTGCAGTTCTACTTATTTCTACCACATGAATTTAGCTCTGCACTGGCGAAACACTAGCGTAATCTCCTAGTGTTGTGGAGCACCAGACCAGCGATTCTTTATTCCTGCCCTATACAAGGTACCCTTGGCCTGTCACCAAAGCCCTACAGTGAAGGGATAGCCCCAAGAAGTAGTGTATGGTCTCTGCTACCTTAAAAATCACATCTTTCTGTGTGTCAGGGGGACCTCACAACTCTGCAGAGGAGATTAAATTGTCCTTTGACTTAGGCAGATCCCCTGTTCAATGAACTGACGCCTTGCTAACCAATGTATTGGAAAATATGCCTTCCTTTTGCAGCAGCAAAGGAAAGACTCTATCCAGAAAACAGCGAGAAATAGCAACATATTCAACATAACTAGGGCTCCCTCCTTCCAACAGCCCCGATGCTTGGACTGTCACAGCATCCTCCAGAATGACATTTGGCATCCACTGAGGTTGCTAGGGTTGCCACGGTGTGCAAAACGTTACACAACACTCACAAGGAAATTTGAATTAAACACGGATTTCAGAAGAGAAGTTAGGGAGAAGGACCTCTGCCACCATAAAACAATGTAAATACGTTTTCACATGTGCTATCACCATTGGTTGGAGCTGTGATTAAGAGTAATTCAGCAGAAAATTGTGTGCAAAATTGTATGGGGCCCCCTATTGACTGTTTAAAACAGGTGATGCTAATCACACGGAGGCTGATGCTATGACTTGACAGGTGTTAAGTTGCTGCTTATGTTCTTGGAATGCGATAAGTTCTCTAAAACTGCTGCAGGGTGATGGGGTTGTATATTTTTTTTTAATATTAATTTGCATTTTTTTTACAATCACTGCACTAGTATTGTAACATAGCTATGATTCTTGCTAAATAGAAGTTAAAGAATGTGAGAAGGTGGATTTTTTGTTGGTTGTTTTTTTGTTTGTTTGTTTTTTGTTAAGCAAAGAAATTACTTAATGTTACCATTATATCAACAGTGTGGATGCTCTAGGAGCTGGAAGTTTCTGTCTCAGGTAGAAATGAACTACTGTATGCTGGTTGAAATGTGGCAACTGTTTTGTGACAGACAGCTTGGCTGCATGATTAACTACACAAACACACTTGTCAGCAGGATCTGTGCTTCCCTTTAAAGGAGCTGGTGAAAATTTGGAAATATGAAATCTCGGGATTTTGAGGGGGTGGTAGATAATCAAAAATCAAGAGAAGAATTATTAGTATACTCATTTAGGAAGAAGATGTGGGAAAGCAGAATAGAAGATGAGTATACAGTTGACTGTTAGGTGAGCATTTGGGTATGTGGCACAGGTTCAAAAGGTCTGGCTGCCCTGGGAACATGCTGTAGAATCAGTCTGTCTCCTGTTCAGTGAATACTGAATCAACCTCAATAAAAAGAATACTAAAAAAGACCTCTGACATATCCAATAAAAGTAAGAGCATTAATGATATAAGAACGTCAGTAGGATGGGAGATCAAGGCCCTTTGTCATTTAGATTTACATTCTCTAATAAAAATATTATACTGCTAAGAGGGGAAAGGAAAACTGTGTTGCCAATATCAGGTATGATTTATACACAGTGGTAGTTACAAGAATGCTTGGCTTAAGACTATGCCATAGCTCTTCTGTGGGATATGTAAGTAGTGTTAGACGTCATGGGAGGATCCATTGGTATGATGAATAATGCTGTAGTCATTGTGGATATTAAAAAGAAGATATAGTGACCAGAAGGGTCACTAAATGGAGAGCAGAGAGTAGGAAAGTCCTAAATAATTTTTCCTTGATGAGAAGATCACCCCATGTACCTTGTGGGTCAGAGTTGTCTTTCTGTTTTTTGTTTTTTCTTTGTGTGTGTGTGTGTGGTGCTGGTGGAGGTTGGTTGGTTTCTGTGTGCGTGTCCCAGTCAAGAGAAGTTAGTTTTAGGCAGAGTAGATGGTTGCTGTAGAAACAGATGGCTAAGGGCAACAAAATAACCCAGTGATGGGAGGACCAGGCTCTGAAACCTGTGCACCTGGTGCTGTCCTGCACTTAACCTCCATCTCCTCCTTTCTGGGGCTGCATTTTTGAAGTTGAGTGACCCTTATTCTCTTCTCCCATGGCTGGACTAGTAACACTGGTTTTAAGCAAGAGACTGATCAAATACCATGGTGTCTTGACAGAAGGAACTGTTAGGGTATGAAGAAATGTACATGGCAGCAAGGAAATACTCTAATCCACCTGCTCTTTGCTAGAAATGAAAGGTGTTTTTGGGTGGTGCTTTCTTCTTACTGCAATTGTATTGTGCAAGTGTTGGATTTCTTTTCTACCATTGACCTCCGATGATGAATTAATTTGAATAAACACTTTTTCCATTTCAAAGGGAAACCAAGCTCCTTCTCATCCTTTCTACATCATACAGTATTTTTCTATGAACCCCTCCACTTTATAGTCATTTGTTACAGCATTACTTAGGCAATGCAAATATAAAACAATTTTGACATGTAGTTGTATATTTTACACTGTTTTGACTCTTTTTTACACGCCTTTATGATGAAAAGTGGAAAGCTACAGATTTTCACAAGAAATATTTTATACATCCTACTTCTTTGCATTGCTAAAGCAAAATATTTGTTTTCCTTTCATGGTATATCCAACGCCCTTTGAAGTTTCAGTTAGTAGCAACTGTCTATGAAACTAGTGAGAGTATATGCTTGGCAAGAATAGTCTATTGTAGTTAATGTCTATATTTTTCCCTTTTTATTTTATAGCCTGCCTATAGATTTAATCCTAGATCCTTTTAAATATACATATAAGCACATGCATTTTATAAAAGTTTTTGAAACGTATCAGTTCCAGAATCATTTCCAGGATTTTTTATTTATTTTTTGATGTTATTGGATACGAGAAAATTGAGAAATGTTTGTGATGCAATTTAATCTTTCCTGGAAAATTTAAACCAAAGTGTTATGTGAAACTGACCATAAATATTTATTAAGCTCTCCAGAGCACTTGAAATTATGTACTGTACTATTTCTGTTACAGAACTGAGAAAAAAATAAATTATATCTACATTGCCAAATGGATATAGCAGCATTTGATAATGCTGCCCACCCTCCAACCACAGACAAATTCCTCAGCACCCTCCATAACTTTATGATTGAAGAAACTTACTCCAACCCGCCCAAATAATATAGATATCAAGACTAATATTTTGATGTGTTATTACCAGTTCTTGCCATTTCCAGGATAAGATCCTTTCCTTTCCTTTCCTTTCCTTTCCTTTCCTTTCCTTTCCTTTCCTTTCCTTTCCTTTCCTTTCCTTTCCTTTCCTTTCCTTTCCTTTCCTTTCCTTTCCTTTCCTTTCCTTTCCTTTCCTTTCCTTTCCTTTCCTTTCCTTCCCTTCCCTTCCCTTCCCTTCCCTTCCCTTCCCTTCCCTTCCCTTCCCTTCCCTTCCCTTCCCTTCCCTTCCCTTCCCTTCCCTTCCCTTCCCTTCCCTTCCCTTCCCTTCCCTTCCCTTCCCTTCCCTTCCCTTCCCTTCCCTTCCCTTTTCCCTTTTCCCTTTTCCCTTTTCCCTTTTCCCTTTCCCTTTCCCTTTCCCTTTCCCTTTTTCCTTTTCCCTTTTTCCCTTTCCCATTTCTCCTTTTCCTTTTCCTTTTCCTTTTTCCTTTTCCTTTTCCTTTTCCTTTTTTTCCTTTTCCTTTTCCTTTTCCTTTTCCTTTTCCTTTTCCTTTTCCTTTTTTTCCTTTTCCTTTTCCTTTTCCTTTTCCTTTTTTCCTTTTCCTTTTTTCCTTTTCCTTTTCCTTTCCTTTTTTTTTTTCCCCCTGACTTTGCCTAGTTTTGGGGGTCTAATAGGTGTCTGTTGATTAAGGGGATCATTCTCTTCATTAGCCTGGCCTCCTGTGAGGTAAGTTGTTGCCCCATGAAATACCAGCACCGTTAAACAACCTCCCCATCCATGCTATAACTGCACTGAGCTCTGGTATCCCATCAGCAGAAAACATCTTACAGCTTCTTGAACTCTCTCTGAGCTCACTCACAAAAATCTTTTTAATATAGAAATGTCTTTATGAGCTTGTACACAGAGCATGAGCTACAGCAGAGAGATCAGCTGGATGTTTTAGTGCCATGCCAGCTGTAAATGACATCATTGCAGCAACATGGCTATAAATCTCTGGAAAAGCTGGCTGCCTCTGGGTTCAGGGTACAATGCTACCACATTGGGGGAACTCTACATTTCCATGATGGGTACCAAGTAACCCTGCCATTGCTGGTTCTCACCCAACCCAGAAGGCTTGTGGGCTACAGTGGGGCTCCAAGTTTATTTTTTTCTTTTAAATGCATTTTCACTTTGCCTCTTCCCAGGCATGCAGCACTGCATCCATGCACTCATTTTCCTGGGAGGAGCAGGGAAAATGGGCATCCCTTCCCCTCTGCCTGTCAGGACTCAGGGGTGCTGACTAAGGTCTAGTAGTGAGCTGATAATGGAAGCTGCCTGCCTGGCTAGAAGTCAGACACGCAAAGCTCTGTGTGCTCCTCACCAACACTTCTGATCTTCCTATCATGCCCAGGAGGAAGAGGAGAGCAGAAAGATTTCAACATGTATAAAGAGGAGGAGAACCTTCCCATGCCATTGTACAAATTCAGCTTTTGCAGTGGGGCAGTCCTTCCAGGTTGACTGTCAGTTTAACCTCTCCAGGCTTGAGTAGGTAAATTCCCACTCACAAAGGAAACCCCAGCAATCTGTGCTCTTCGGCAGTACCAGAGGGCCAATTTTTTTTTTCCAAAGTAGCTTCTATGAAGAAAAAGGACAGATATCAGCAGCATTGTATTGAAGCCAGTCTGTGCTGGTTTGAGTAAGCAAATCCTAGACTCCATTTAGATCTGTCCAAATTTCCTTCTAAACACCAGGCAGCACTTCTGTGCTGTGTGGGTGACGGAGCCCTGGCACAGGCTGCCCAGAGAGGCTGTGGAGTCTCCTCCTTGGGGATCTCCAAAAGCTGCCTGGAGATGGGCCTGGGCAGCCTGCGCTGGGTGGCCCTGCTGGGGCAGGGCTTGGGCCTGGTGGCCTCCAGAGGGCCCTGACAGCCTCAGCCATTCTGTGGTTCTTTCTGTAATTTTGTGACTCATGTATTTATATGATCCAATTCATAATCCTTTCATTAGCTCTGGCAGCCAAGATATCAGACATCTCTTCACTGATGATTTTAAAGTAAGAATTGTATTTAACTTTTCCTTGCTGAACGTCTATTATAGGACACAAAAACTTCAGGCATGATGAGGGCCTTTACATTGGGTTGCTCATTTCCCTCCAAAAATGGAGGTTGTACATGTTGCAAAACAGAAGCTTTGGAATAAGTGTAATGTCATATCCTCTCATCTTTGAAGAGACCATACACAATTTTTGTGACAGTGGTGTGGTATTTACTCTGCAGTTATTTACTTGTAATTCTAACCAATTTTTATTTCATTCTGAGCTGTTGACATTGAGCTGACCTTGCTTATGGCTGTATTGTGTGAGTAATGCTTTACTGTGCATTTCCTTATATGCAATGAATGATGTCTCTTCTAACATCAAGTATTGAAAGAAATAACCCTGTATCACAAAGCCATAAAATAGATTGATATTTTGATCGACAAAGCCAAGACTAGACCAAGTGCGCAGGACTGAGGAGGTTAGTAAGTGGCTAGCAACCAGTATTCCTGCAATGGAAAGAATTATAATACAGAATTAATTTTAATATTTCTCTGGCATCTTGAGCACTCTAACATACTTCATTGCAAGACTTTCCTGCATATAGTATCTTCTGCAGTGAACTCTTCATCTTGTCTTTATTACATGTTGTGTTACCCCCCCTCCCTTAACTCCAAAAAGAGTGTGGGTGGTAAACATGATTTTTCTTTTTAAAACAGAATCAGTCTAAGCATCAAAGGACACTTTTGTGTTGTCAGCTACACAAAGGCAAAATAACCCACTGCATAGCTAGCTCGTTTCCTCTTCCTGAATGGGTTTGTTCTGAAAAGATAATTGAACTTCATAAGATAAAGTATTCTGGAAGGCAGTAAACGAAACGATATATAGACCTCTTAGCAGCATATACTTCAAGTAAGCACTTTCATTAAGGAATTCTTCTTGTAAGTGGTGTCCTATCTTTCAGATATTCCCTTTGGTGAATGATTCATCTGAAACCAAACTAAATTTATCTGACACATGAACAAGGTAAGTTTTCACCTCTTCTCTATATACAGATGTCTTTCATACCATGACATTGAGATTGGGCAGATTAAAGGGATTCCTCTGCATTATACTGCTATGCTCCAGTTCTTCTGTGTACCTTATCTGGGATCTTGAGGGTTGTCAGTGTGGAGAATTTACTGCACAATCTACAGTGTTAATTTACAGATCCACAGCTGCTCTTTGCTGATTCATTATGTGGACCATAACTGAACATCAAGTGCAGGGAAGCATTATCCTGTCTCTATAGGAACAACATAACTTGTAAAACATTGTTATTAGGGTATCTTGTAGAAAACCTTGAAAAGGTCAGTGCTCAGAGTGTCCTATTGGCTATTATTCCTGACAGGAATAGAAGTCTGAAAGACTGAATGTGCCAAGGTCAGTTTGTTCATTACAGTTAAGACCATAATTAAAAACAAGAAAGATTTTTGTTGAGCTGTGGAACTGCAATAGTCTTAGTGAAGACAAATGCCTGTGTAAAGGACTGTACCATTTATACATGACAGACATTTTCTACCATTCTTGTTAAATGTTGTATACCCAAAGAACACAATCAATGTCCTTGGCTGTCAGCAAAGGTGTGAGATCCTCCCAACAACCATAGCTTATAGAAATATTTAAATAAACCAAATCTTATTTATTCTGTAATTAATACTCAAAGTAATCCTAGGGTTACTAAGGTTCATTAGCAATTTATACCATCATTGCTTCAGCATTGGGGGAATATGTTTCTCACTTGATAGTACGAAAAGATATTTTGATCTTACTGTAGCTTTATATATATTACATACATCATTAGGCAACAGTCCATGTGGGGACTTGGTGCTGAGTTACTAATATGTCGTAAGTCCTCATTCTGATTTATTCTTATATTTTTTCTTCTTATTATTATTCTTATATTTCTGATAAATAAATATATTTATCGTAATAGGAAAAGTGAATTGTAGACAAACCCCATCTAACTTGAGGAATAGAAAGTCCTGGTTGTAAGATTACAGGAATTGTGTGTATTGACTGAAAGAGAATTTAGCATAGCCCTTAGCAGAAGATACAATAGATTAACAGTAAAGGTGACCATAGAATTACTAACAGTTTTTTGTTTTCCAGAAGCATACCTTTAGGAAGACAAATAGTAGAGTTCTGTTATTTATTATTTTCATTTTTTTATTGCCTATGGTTCCAATGAGACAAGAAATGGATCTTTTGCCTAGAGCACTTACACTGCCTAAGGAAAGGGAAGCTGTACACAGAAATGCAATCAGTTGGCAGTAGAACATAGGCAGAGCTGGCGTGCCTTGTGTTATTACTGATCCTTACCACCACCTGCGGCTTCATAACAGAAGCCACTATTTATACTCATATACAACTTCTTTACACCTAAATCATTTGATATTTCCATGCTAGATTTCCAGCCTTAATAATGGTCTTTCAGAATGGGAAACAGGTTTCAGAGATGAAACTTTATGATTTATATACAAATTCCTTGTGTTCCTGCCTGGGATAAGTTTTACAAGATCAGAGGCTTATGTACTGTTTTTTATTAGTTGGAGAGATGTACTTGAAGGTAGGAATAAATATCCTTTTGACAACTGATTTGACTTCTTTTATTTGTTGTTTCAAGATGATGTGGAAGAAGAGAGAAAATGAGAAACATGTTTCTACTGAAGTGTTATTTATTTATTTAAATTTATGTTAATCGCCATTCTTAGGGTTTTTGATAATTTCTCTGCCTGTCTGTGTGAGCTTCCACAGATCTGTCAGACATGTGGCTTGCACAAATACTTCTTGGAGCCAAAGAGCTACCCAAGCACAGACCCCTGAAACTGTAGGTGAATCTTACTTGGTCCCTAACGAGCATTAGCAGTGTTTTAACCACAGTGATGCACTCCTGGCTTTCTGTTCTTCCCTCCAGGCCTCCTGTTTGCAGGACATAAGCGTGGATCCAGTAGCTATCAAAAATAAGAGGTGCCAGCTCTAGCTGCACCTCCCATGGGAAGGGACAGTATGTTCAGGCTCTGCAGGAAAAGTAGGTCTAATGTCTAAGTAGGTCTATCAAGACATTTTCTCTGCAAATGCTTTCATTCTTCTTACACGTGAGAATGCTTCTCTACAGCTCTGTGCCAGTGCTTACCTCCAGTCTCCTTGCACTGCACATCAAGGCTTACCAGTACATCTGCTCCATTCTGCTATGCCCTAGCAATTTGTGCAATAAGCCGTTATATGACTCAGAATGACACCAGCAGCTGTGGCTTATTCTCCCAAACTGTTTTTAAACTATTTATTCAATTTAATAACTTTGATTTTTTTTTTTTCATCTCAGTTACTGTACTGTTTACCTATGGAGTATTTTTAAAGTTTGACCATCACCATCCTGCTTACTACTGTTTTCTTTTTATTTCATTTCATTTTGAAAGTTAAAAATTACAAAATTCTGCCCAAGTAGTTCTGACATCCTTAAGAAGATTTTAATAAATATACGAATTATGATTTATTGTATTACTACACACCCTAGCCACAAGTAGTTCTAAACATAGATATTTTCTTAATTTTTCTTATCACCTTCTTCTTGTTCCCCTTTTTCCTTGACAGGGGCATCATTAGTTTGCAGGACCTGTAAGAACATTCACTGAATTTCCTTTGTGTCTCTGTACTAAGCAAGCCTCGTTCATCCATTGGTCTGATTGGCAGGGTTAATATGTTAGTGTGAAAAATGCCTGCTGAGAAACATCTACATTATTAAAGATTATGAATAAACTGAAATGAGGGCAATTTATCTGATGAAGAATAGCAATGCTTTCTGTGAGACATAGCCTTCCTTTTGAACAATAACTTGCAAACAAGGCAGTGGTGGTCAAACAGAGCATAGGCTCCCATGGAAACTTGCCTAGAGCACTGGTGGAAAGCGAGGGCTTTCTGGGTCCCTGCCACACACCATTACGCTGAAAATTTTCCTCAGGCTATGCTTGGAACACTAAAGCCTCAGGCCAGGCAGCTCATCCTGCTATTTGCCTGCCATTTCAAGAGCAAGAAGGCAGCATAGACATGGGCCTTCCTGGAAATACAGGGTCATGTGTCCTCAGGAAGTCCACACAGCATCAGCTCAGAAGCCGTGGGAGACAAGCTTTGGAGTAATGCCTCACCTGTCCTGTTTCCACTGCATGAAAAAACTCAAATATATCTATATCATGCTATGCACTGAAAACACGCTGAGAAAAATTTTGAAATGTTATGAAAAATAATGGATTTCAAGATATGCACAATGAAGAATGCAACTTTTGTCTATGTGACTGTTAATGGTACTAGAATGAGTTTGATTCTGGGAGAGCTGAAAGCAGAGCATACACTGTATAAGGTCTTTGCCTGGGACGACTGAGTACTTAATTAAATTCTTAGTTTGAACAGTTCTCCTTTCTCATGGACAAATCATCCTGTCTTATACAGTAAAAGAGGATAATTTTACTCCTTTATTGAAGACCAACTAAGTACTTAAAACAGAATTAGGTAGGTAGGTAGATAGGTAAATGGATCTGGGACTTTGCCAGGAGGTCACAAGTGGTATAGCTTTACAAAATAATCTTCAAGCTCAGTCAGACCAATTACCAAGTGAATGTTTCAGTGAGCACAGCATGATTAAATTTCCCACTCATTCTTCATATCATCTTATATCCTTCCCATGGGAGTCAACCTTGTATGAACCACTGTTAACACGAGGTAGGTGCAAGACAAGGAAAATGTAAGTGTAATTGATGTTTGCAAGTGTATGTATTGTATTTTGTAAATAGAATGCAGGATACGTGCTCATGATTTCTTTATATCCCACTGAATATTTAGTATTTATAAACATAGAGCTGAAAGGTGTGGCATATGATTAAAAGATTTATTATATCACCATATATTTATTCTCTCCTAATCCTAATGTATTTACATTTGTCTGCTATGCTACACAGGAACCCATTCTATTCATAATATATAATTAATCAATTTAATGTCATTTAGATTGCTCCTTTCCTTTCCTTTTCCTTTCCTTTTCCTGGCTTGCTGTTATGCATTTCACAGTCTCTGCTACATTCTGCTTGTGTTTAACATGAATTGTTGTTGCTGTTGGAAAATGTAGAATGATTCCGTGTGAACCTCCAACCCTATTATAGTAGAACTCAAAACCCTATTTAAAACATTCTATTGCTTCACTGACCAACATTTCTAATGGTAGAATTTAACAGACATCTGTGGAATTATGCCAGCACATTATTTCCCCTAATATCAGATTAGCGTCAAATGGCCTTACAAAATCAAAGTTAACACAAAATAGCCTTTATTTCTATGTGTTCTATATTGCTATGTTCATGGAGTTATTTTGAAATTGTTCTTGAACATCCATGACAGAAGAGATTTTTCACTTTGTTTGCAAGTAGTTCTTATTTCTAGTGCAAGAATCACAAAGAGAGAAACATAAATCTGTCTTGTGCTAATTGTCTCTATTATTGTGGATGATACCATAAAACATACTGAGTTTAGCTGTAACTTTGGGTGAATACAGGAAGGTCAGGTTCCATGCCAAGATTTTAAATGTCAAACTAAATTTGATTCAGTTCTCAACAGAAAACTAGTATAGCAGGAAAAGAATCTGGATGAATTAGTATCAGATAGATCTAGACTTTGTTTTCTCCATACTAGACAATGAAATTTCTGTTTTCCTTTCCAACAGTACAAACAAAAGATATACAAAGTATTAAAAGCCAAATAATTTAAAATGTATTGAAAAAAAAAAAGTAAACCCAACAGATTTACTGCAAAACTGTTCCAAGTATGCATTAACAACAATTCACATATACCCTCTATCACTTGCAATGATCTCTAAGAATTCTTTAACCAGGTGTCCTGGTTTCAGTTAGGACAGAGTTAATTTTCCTCCTTGTAGCTGGCAGGGTGCTATGTTTTGGATTAGGATGAGAAGAGCGCTGATAACATGCTGATGTTTTAATTGTTGCAGAGCAGTGCTTACACCAAGCCAAGGACTTTTCAGCTTCTCGCTCTGTCCTGCCAGCGAGCAGGCCAGGGGTGCAGCAGGAGCTGGGAGGGGACAGACCCAGGACAGCTGACCGAAACTGGCCAAAGAGGTATTCCATACCATCTGACGTCATGCTAAAAAATATATAGGGGTGGCTAGCCGGGGTGGGGGGGGGGGCTGGCTGCTTGGGGATAGGCTGGGCATCGGTCAGCGGGTGGTGAGCAATTGCATTGTGCATCACTTGTTTCATACACATTATTATTAGTAGTACTATTATAATTGTTATTATTATTATTATTATTATTATTATTTTCCTGTCTTAATAAACTGTCTTCATCTCAACTCACAGGCTTCACTTTCCCGTTTCTCTCTCCCATCTCAGAGAGGGAGGGGGGAGGGTGAGCGAACGGCTGTGTGGTGTTTAGCTGCCAGCCGGGTTAAACCACAACACCAGGAATATCTGACTGCCCACTACCTAGTCGCATGGTATTTCTTCATTCATGCAGTGGAAGCTTTTGAAAACAAGTAGTTTTGCTAGTATTCTCACAAGCAATTGTCTAAGGCCTCAAGAACAACCAAAACAATGAGACAAAAAATACCAGGTGTCCCACAGCCATGACTGAAACCTAGTAAAGCATTTTTCTGTTATTTGACTACATTTTCTTGAGGTCTCCTGAACACCATATGGAAATTCTAGAAAGAGTGACTGTACCATAAGGAAGACAAGTGCTTGTGCTTTTGTTTGTTTGTTTTTCTCCATCTCACTGTTTGCATAACCATCACCATCCTCATTAGATCATAGGTGAACTTTTGTGTCAGCCTGGAAGCGAGGTACCCACATCAGGGAACTTTTCATGCCTATTTCTAACCTGTTAACAGGTACTCAGTTTTTATAACTGCATCATTTGATGCTGGATCCTTAAATGGATGAAAAGTGGGGAGGCATAACCTCTTCTACATAATCTGTCATTTGTACTCTTAGCATGGCACGTCCAGTCTCTGTGAGAAGGTGGAAGCAAGGTGGTGACGATGTTTGAGTTTGATAATATGAAATATTTCTGAGATGTAAAGAAATTACATGGGATATTCCTTATGATATGTAAAGAGCTATAACAGACTTGAATATGTTACATCTAGGAAGAGGTTTTATCAGCTAGAAGGACTGCTGTGTTTAAGGTACACAAATCATATTCATTTTGAGAGAATACTAGACATGAATGATATCACTGCATACTTGCTATCCAGAAAAATAGTACAGAAAAGAAATATTACTGCAAATCTATGTGATCTCACCACACAAACTGAACTTGTGCTGGCTAAAATAACTAAGAGAGATGTTTTAAAGAGAAGCAGAGAAATGGATTGTATTTTAAGAAAAATGGGGAAAAAGAAATATGTTCAGAAAGTAACTCTGTGAAAGATCCCTATGGTAAAGGTAAGAGACATTTAGTATCATTTCCCACCCTAAGAAATGTCTTTACATGACAGAAATGATAGAACTACTATTTAGGAATGTTATTCTTAGCTATGGTTTAATTTTATACTTTATTAGGTGTAACTGCTCAGTCTTTCCATTGAGTTTCTAATCTGTTAATTAAGACTCCCCCCTTCGCTTTGCAAGATTAAACATGTAGGTTTTTTTTAAGCTTGCCTAATTTTTCAAGTGAGTCCAGACTAATTTAAATAATACAACTCTGTTCTTACTTCCACAAAGAGAATAAATGCAAACGAAATACAGAGGCCAGTCTTTTGGAAGCCTGCAACCACAAAGAGTATGGAAAACACAGGAGCTGCTTTCCATAATGCTGTGAGAGTCAGCACAAGAGCAGCACAATTCTGGGAGAAATTTTTTTCACTAAGCAGGATCATCCCTGCAAGACGACCACTACCTTCAGGTAGCTACCAGCTATTACAGGTGGCACTCACATTTGGCTTACCCATTCTTTATATCTTCCAAAATGGGGGCTGAAGCATTGGTTCAGCATCATGCAGCTTGCTGCTGCATGCCAGCTCCAGCTTTCACACATTGCAGAGATGGTGCTCCAAGAGCTAGTGGAGCTGGAGATTTCTGAAGTGCCCAAACAGAGCTGTATGCTGTCAGTTTGTCTCAGATGCATTTCATCAGGCTGATGGAAGCAGAGATGTATTTTCTGCTCTGAGAGGCTCTCTCCAACTGATAGTGTGTGCCACAAGGGCCTGGTGAACTGCTACAGCTGTGGGGAATGAGAACGGAGGAAATCCAAATAGCTTATTTTGCATCAGAAAACACTCATGGCTTCAAAATGCATTATTTACTGGAAACTTTGAAAATTTTAAGGTTTCTGTAATGGCAACAGATTCAGACTCTGTCTTCATTAACACGACAGAAAGAGATGCATATCCAAAAAGTCATTTTGACCAGACTTCTCCTTATCTTATTTAAAGCAGGGAAGTTTGACCAAGATCAAACATGTTTTGGAGGTAGGTTCTGATCAACATTCAAGGATCCACATTCCTGTCTAAGAAACCACTTTGTACTGCACACAAGAGCAAGTGTCTGTGAACAAGTTTTAAACAAACTATATCACTACTGACAGAAAATAGAGGATAATTTTCTTTAGAGAGCATAACATCTTAAGAGACATAAATATGTAAAGCGGTTTGCTCTCTGCTCTGAATCATGAATATATACAAAAATAAAGAAATCTTATTTTTCAATTTGGTTCCAATGGAGAAGCCACTTTCTGCCACCAGGTAGCCTGAGGATGTGCAATCAAACAACCAAAGTCACTCCTGAGACAGCATGCTATCAAAAATATTACACATCAAAATTTCATAGCAAATATTCTGCAAATTGCTTAACAAAGCATCTTGAAATGTGTGAAATTTAAAACTGTTCTGAAAAAGCATGTTTGAACAGTGCAGGAGAAATAGAGGGTTGGCTTTTGATGCAAGAGTAGAGATCAAAATAGATGATTACACAGTAGGGCTCCTTTCTAATATGTCGACAAGTAGAAAACAATCACAGAGATGTAACACCTGTCTGCATGACAGCCCCTAAGCATTGAATTTGCTTATCAATATTGTGTTTGCTTTATTACAAGCATATGTTAGGACTGACTTAAGTATAGTAACTTTTCCCTTGAGCTGCAGAATAGACTACGTTATCCCATGAACTCCCTTCCAGGAGGATTTTCTTTTGATTCTCAGGAATATTTAGGTACGTGGAGAGGAATGCCTTTATAAAATGGTCTTCTCAATGACTTTGGGATGTAATATGGTTAGAGAGACACAGGATTGTCTTGTGAGTCAGATCACCTGAAAATGGGATTGTATAGAGCACATTTAATTAAACCTTCCTGTAGAAGAGTTTACCAAATTCTGGGCACTAAATGAGTTCCTCAGTGAAAACTGAGGAACAATTTTCTGCTCCGTAACCATGGAAAGTGGAAATAGCACTTTGAGATTACCAGACTGCAGGCTAAGAAGTTTTGAGACAGAAATCTAGGCTACCTAAGCCTGGAGAAAAGGTTCACATTAAATAATGATACTTGTAAATGTCAGAAAAAAATTGATTTTTTTTTTTTAAGTAAAAAGTGCATAGATTTTTTAGTAGTCCATATTTAGTTCCAGTTTACACAGAGCTGAATGTTCTGACTGCTGCATTTGTGCAATTATGTCTATAGGAATCGATACATTGTTTATAACAAGTGAATGTTAGCCTAAAATGAAAGTACCACATCACAAAAAAATGTGTTCTATATATTTGTTCTAACCCTCTGGAAATTAGTTACTAATGACTTTAATAAATACCAAAAAATAACCAACATCTGCGTACACATTATTTTCATCTGCCATATAGTATGCTGTGGGCAGAAAAATATTCAAGGTGCTAGGGAACATATTTAAGTAAAACTACCGAATGTGTCCTTTGTAGTGTGAGAATGGTGGCTGAACTCTGATCAAACATGAGAATATTTGTGCCAGGTAAACTTTCAAGACACATGGTTAACTGACTAGTCAGAGTTTAAGTTCAAGAGAATTTTAACCTGTGTAGAAAGTGTAAAAACCTTTCTCCAGAAAAGTTTAATTTCCTTCTGCCTGTCATGGATAAAGCCCAAAAGAAATTAGGGACACCCTTATATAAGTGGAGGACTCAACAAGTATCTTATATTGTGGACAAAATAAATTGACAACCCTCTTTTCACCTTCTGCTGAACACATATGTATTAACAATTGTTTCTAGGAGCTTAAGATGAATTGAAGACTGGGTCACAGGGTACAGGACACATAAAATTTATAATCAAACAACTTTCAAGGAAGGATATTAGCATCTTTCCAACCCTTTTTTTCACCCCAAATGATAATGTAAAAAAAATTAATTATATGCGTGACACTTTTTAGAGGTTTACCATGTACCACATCTTTTACTTCCCAAGTCAAAATAAGAAAATAAATAAATTTTAAAGACACGATTCTTGGTGCCAGAATTTAATACCTCCTACAGTGATCTTTCAGTTTCATTTTCCTTTCCTCTCAGAATGTAATTACATGCCCTCAAGGTACTGAAAATAAATAGGTAAAGACAGTTGGTCATAGTCAATTGCATGCAGTAGGACTCAACTGTCTAAAGTCTTATGTCTATATTTGAGTTACCTAACCTTGGTTCTCTTTACAGTAAGTAGAGGAAGATTTTCAAGAGTAGAGGCCCAGTGCACCGTGCCAATAAGCACACAGAGTCGGAATTCACATGAAGGTCTTTTAATTAAATAATTAATAATCTCATCATAAAGGAGATACTTAAAACAGATTAGATGAATTGCACCCAAATAGGGCTAATTTCTCTCTACTGATTTGGAAGGGATCCTACCTCAGATGTAGATGTAATTAGGTAAGATGAGTCCCACTCTATATGCTTCCTTTCTTGCTAGACCACCAACAGACAATGGCTTTCTTTTCTCCGTGACATTCAAAGCAATACCCTTATCCAAAAGGTCACTCTGAAAGGCTGTTGTGTCTGTCTTCTTTTCCATTTCTTTTAAGAAAAGCTTACACTCTGAAACTAAACTCCAGATTAAAAGAGGTAACCAAGATTGCTTTGGTTTTATGGAATGGTATGAACCTATTGTCTTGGTTTTACTGTATTTGGAGTCATTGTTCTTGGAAACTTGCCTTGAACATGTCTTGATTGTAAGATCATTATACTGGGCTATGTTTAATTCCCCTGCATGTTATGATTTCTTTTAGAAGTAACTTGCCCCCAGCGCAAGAACCAAGGTGTGTTTCATAAACATTCAATCTTCTGGATGACCAGGGGACCAGGCTCGCACAGTGGAATTCAGCATAGGCACAGCCAGGTGTGTTGCTATTGCAAAAAATATGTCTCTTCAAATGTTTGAAGAGGAAAAAAGGTAAGAATATTTCTGAGATCCTACCTCTTCGCTTGTGAGACTGAAAATGGAATACTGCATATAGGCATAGTATCATAATTTTAAGAGGGATTTGCAGAACTGCAGAAAGTCATAATAAAGGTGTAAATGACGCCCTACAGAGATGGTCACATATCAGGTATTAAAAAGAAGACTGAAAGTTGAATTGGTTATATTAAATCAATATTTCATAAGGCAAAATATAAGGCAGGAAGTAAGAACTCTTCATCTAGAAATGAAAAGTGTTTAAAGAAACAGCAACTCTTGAGAAGTGGCATGCTTGTTTATAAAAGTGCACTAGCAAGATTAACAACGGAAACAAACTCCCGTGACAGTGGTTAGTTACCTCACATGATGCCTTCAAAGTAAGACTTGGTATCTTCTAGAATACATGCTCTTGAGGATCAATGCACAAGTAATTGGGTACAGTTTTTATAGGCTGTTTGGTAGCAAGTGAGACTAGAGGATCTAATGGTCTTCTCCAGCCTTGGAATCAATGAACCCATTAACATCTTGGACAGTTCTTTAGACTTAGCACATTATCCTGCCATCAGGCACTATTTCCTTCCCTGTGGTCTGAATTCATGCACTGCACTCTAACTCCCTGACTCTAATTATGTTATGATTATGTTCTTGATGAACCAGGCTACTTTTTCTGCTGTGTTTATTCACAGAACAGCTCAGTACTAGCAGACAGCAATTGTTTCACATGTGCTTCAGCTGTTATTAAGCGGAAAGGTGAGTGTGAGTGACAGTGAATCTTTAAGTGGTCAGAGAATCTAATATTCCCTGCAGCTTCTGTCTCTTTGAATGTACTTAACCTCCACTGTTTATATATATATATATATATATATTTTTTTTTTTTTTTCTCAAAACTGAAGAAGTTGCTAGGTTTGGATGTTCACTGCAGTGGAAGAAGAAATGCCATTCTGTTAAGGAAACTGAACAACAATGAGAGATCTGTTCACTACTGGTAGTATCACCCCGACTATCAGGACTTCTGTCTTACATACCCTTCACCTTTTTTTCATACCATTTTTCATATAAAATATCCTTTCTGCATGGCAAGTACTCTCTATTTCTGCTGAAGACCCATTCCTCAGTGAAGCTGTAGAGTAGTGAGTCAAAGACATTCACTAAAATTTTCTCTACAGAGCATTGTGTGGGAGGACTACTCTGTGCCAGCTGTCCTCTCTGAGAAGTCATATATTCTTGTAACTGTTCTTGTGTACCTGTTCTCTGATTTTCTTATTGTCTTCATAGTCCTTTCCACCTTCCTCCTCAATATTTTACTAATCATTAATGAGATCATCTGTGGAACTCCACTGCCATCTATGAGAATTAGCATATCTATGAAGTTTTGACTAGTCATGCGTTAATTGCGGGAGAAAGTCTGAAACTAAAAATCTTCAGGGAAATGTGAAATCTTGGACTCTTGACTCATTAAACTCACAGGTGATACAGTTGCTATTGGGAGTTATTCAGGTCATGCCAAAGCAACCACATACACGTGGTCAGCTGGAGAGTTCCCTGGGCTCCATTGACAAAGCTACCTCATGCACATGGAGATACCCACATCACTGACTCCTAATCTGAACACCACTCTTAATGTCATTTTCCAGTCGTCCTTTTAGTTGAATTCTTCACACAATGGCCTTTGTTTCAACTGTTTTGAAAAGTGCCTTTATTCTGACTAGCCTATTTCACAGAGACCTCTGGTAGGAAGAGAAAGAGATGGACATGGAGCTGCTCAAGTTGAGGATGGTGTTAGGCCCGAGTTTTTCACTTCCCTGATAAGTGCTCAGACCATTCTTTTGTAATAAATAAGGGAGATAGCACGACACCATCTCTGCTTTGAAAGAAAACGCTGTTCTGCTGGTGTTATGCTTCTGCTGAAGTATGTTTGGTGTGTATGTTTGGTCTATTCCATAGGCCCTTCAGTTGACAGATGATCTGAAACATCTGCTTTCTGGATTGTGTTACTCTTCTGTATGTCATTTGAAGATACATGTGGTGCTTATCTTAAGCACCAAGTTTGCAGACGTGGGTACTAAACCTATTTTGGCATCTAAAACATAAACTCAATTTAGTCTGGCTCTGCAACAATAGCCAGCTCAGTTCAAGGATCCAGAAACTATTATCTTTTATGTTTTTTCTCCATTAGTGTCCCAATCTCATGCTGTCCCTCTCTTTATTTCTTTTTTTCTTTTTTCTTTTTTTCTTTTTTTCTTTTTTTTCTTTTTTTCTTTTTTTCTTTTTTTCTTTTTTTATTTTTTTCTTTTTTTCTTTTTTTTATTTTTTTATTTTTTTATTTTCTGGCATTGCTATAAATCTGCCTAAGTCCTTTATTGGTCTGACTCAAAATCAGATTATCTGACTTGTGAAGGAAGCTCTGCTCTTATGAATTCTGTATCAAACTATTATATTATGTTTCATATTTTTTACTTGTTACCTGTTTTGAGACACCAAAGGGTAGATTCTCAGCCATGGTATTTTGGCACAACACTGGAGGAGTAAGCCCTCATGCACTACAAAATATTCCCTGTAAAGTTTCAGCTATTTGTTTCCAAAATTCATTTGGGTGTCATTTGTCAAACATTATTCAACTTTAGCTTAGTGTAGCTTTGTTCAATCAGTACTTTGCTGAATAGTAAATCAATGTCGGAAGAAGTTTATGAATGTAATGGCAAATTGCACATCAGTTAATGAAAGGGAATGAATAGGTAATCAGGTTATAAATCAAGTCAGAGCTTTAGAAAAAAAAAAATCACAAAGTGTGAGAATAAAGCCTGGATGGTTAGTCATAACTTCAAAAACTCATCTGTAGCTATCACTTTTTCGACATTCAGTTATTGTTCTTTGGACAAGAGTCGTGTGTGTGTTTGTGTATATGGGCTTATGTATTCTGGCCAGTTTCCAATCTAAATAATTATATTTGCATACATCAAATTTCCTGTGATGCTTTACATTGTTCTGCCTTTCCCTCTCTAAAGCTTTCATTAACATGAGAAAATGACAAAGTGCTGTTGTGTGGCTAAAGCAGTCTGACAGCTGTAGTTCAATGAGGAAAAAATCATCTTTTCATGTAGGTATAGATCGAAGCATACAGGTCTACCAACACATTTTGACTACTTTACTGGTGAAAGCATGAACAGCCTGGTCATTATCGATGCACACTTACCAAATTATTGAACTATAAGATAAGGGAATACATCCTAGCCCTTGATCACCATCTCTATCTTTTGTCCACTAATTTATTTCCCAAGACTTTTAACAGTCTGGCACTAGGCAGAGACATATACAAATAAGACACAATACCTGTGAAAAGTTAAAGTCTAATATTAACATTTATATTTTTATAGATTATCGATTGCCACACTTTAAAGTTAAAATCTTATTATTTTGGCATACAATACATTATATCCTGTCCCACTCCTAGTGACGGCTCTGATCTTTGTATCTCCTAAGGGTAGTTATAGCTTTGCCAACTAAGGTTTCTGGAAATAAGAAACCTCTCTGACCGTAGCATGGACAAAATAATCATATTTTGTAGAAACATTCAAGGTTTGATCTTTTTTCTGTGGAAGTAAATAGGGTTATAATCTATGTGATTTTATAGACACATGTACCAAGTACCATGGAAAGGAACTTTTTATTTTCACAGCACATGGTGAAGCAAACTGTATTAAATTGATTTCCTCAAGTATTAATTAATTTGATTTTTCTAACCAAATGTCTTCAAAGAAAATTAATATCCCTGCAGAGTACCAGAATTCTCACTGCATTTTTCCAAATAGTTATCTGCCTCTTTCCACCTGCTTTTTCCTGTATCCTAAAAACATCTTTGGTGGATGTGAATAGATTGCCTTTAGTGTAATGCACTGACTCATCCTTGCACAGTGAGATGAGAAAAGCCCTCCAGACTCCCTCCAGAGGACTTTAGACGTAAGCAGTCTAACTCTGCTGATTCCAATTTGTCCCCTGGAAATGTCATATTTGAAAGTTCACAGGGTTTGTTGGCAAAGACATCTATGTCTTTGTTAGATTTCATTTGAGTCTGAATGTATGGTACATTTGCTATGGAGTTGCAGGTTTGAGGAAGACAGGACCCCACCTCTTGGAGCAGCACTATCACATGAGTCAAGCAGATTTTTAAGACACTTTCTGTGACAGGAGGGAAAATGAGACAAAAGAAAAGGGAAATATTTTTTGTGTGCGTCCAAAGCAGTATGCCTAAAAGACTCATAAATCAAAACAAGGTTGTTCTAGATAATATTTTTCTTTACTGATTTAGACAAAAAGGAAGGGAATTGGAAATCAATGCCCCATGAAAAAATGTATTTTAAAATATGTATTCAACCAAGGGAAAACACAATTCTGAGATATGAATTGCAGACACAATGGCTTATTTTCAGTGGGAAGAAAAACGCTGTTACCTTCACCTCCCTTGCTTACAACAAAGATTTCTATTTTTTTTATTCCTAATTTTAAAAGATAATTCATTTTGACTTTATTTTTTTTGATGTACAAAAGCTAAACGTTAAAGACAGAACTAAGATTACATTGCTCCATGAGATCGAATTCTATATACACAGAAAACAGAATATAACGGACCAATTCCTGACCAGTTTGAGGATATCTTAGCAGAGATTTCATCCCAGCTGGATCTGCCATCCTAGAAGTGTAATTCAGGTTCTGAAAAAGTGCTTTGACATCTGTCCATCTCAACTCTCATCAGGAGCAAGTATCCTCCTTATTTTGATTTTTCAGTGTCATTTTGAGTAGAAAACACTCACCAGAAGGGGTAACAATACCAGAACCTTCTGTTGAACATGGACTTCTCCACTGGAGGAAAGTTAGAAGATTTTCATCAAAAATGGTGAGACAGTCACAAAGCTGTAGTTTTTTTGTTTTATTAAAAGACAAAAAAAAAAAAAAAAAAGGTTTCATTACATGACTCGACCAGTGAGTCTCTGGGACTTGATGGGATCCAGTGAACATCTTTGTTTAAGTCTGTATCTTCTATTCTTAACAGTCTTTCATAACACAGAATTTCTGCTATTCCTCAGCCTAACTCTTCCACCAGAACCAATGATAACCTGAAGATAGCCTGGTTCCTAAAGCCAAGTATTCGCAGAATAAGAAATGTACAAATATTCCGGGCTAACTTGCAGAGGGATTTTGTTGTTTGAAAATCTTACTTGGTAAGTGCCCCAAAATAGGCACATAAATAGCCAGAGTGCCTGTGTATGCATGGATCAGAGCTAGATGGGCAGGAGGGCCAGTACAGAAACACCCAAACCGTTTGCACTAGGATCTGAGCAATGCTGTGCTGTCTCATGTGGGTTTACCACTTTGATCTCTGAGAGCTCAGATCTTTACATCACAAATTACAGTGTATATACATGCCCTTGCAAGCCAGGAAAGTGCCCTAATTACTAACCCCAAAACAATCACCACTAGAAAGAAATTAACTAAATCAAGTATCAAGCCAAGATTAAACAGGAATACTACATCACATGTACTATTACATTGAATAGGTGTGGATATCTCTATTTTCCACAGTCACCTGCAACAATCTTTAAACACCTGGCCAGATGTTTTACAGTTTTAAGAGCAATTAGATAGGACAGATACCTCTTTCTAAACTTAGCTGCAGTACTGCCAAAGTTAGGATCATATAAAATATTTCCATTGTTTCACTCCTTACCTCATCCCAATTAGAAAATTGTGTTGACAACAGCTTGGGAGTAGATGAATTTTTAATTCTCCATTCTCCTGTTCAATAAAGTACATAATATATTATATTTCCCTAGTACAGAGACATAGGTGCTTCTTCATCTCTCCTAGAAAAATCCCACCTGCTCACATTCGATGTTTTCACAGTTACAGTTCATTAGCTGTTCACATCCATTTGCATGACCAAGTAATATATCCAAATATTTCATTTCCTCTACCTCCACAGCCTTCCAAATGATGACCTCCTGGGTTTATAACCAAACTTCTTATTATTACTTCCTAAATGACTGACTTTCTATGCCATTCTTAGAATTCCCAGGGTTGTACAAAACTGCCTGTACTACATTCTGATTCTTCTGTGCATTAATATCTCCCAACCTTGTGTTAGTTGAAGTTTCTGCTAATATAATCCTGCTCTTTTGCTCCATTTCATGAATAATTCTAAATAAATTCAAGCTCAAAACTGATATTTGAGTAACAATACTGGCAAGAGCCTTTTAGTCTAGCTTCTCTGCCAAGACAATCCATCCTTGGCTCCCCACATATTTACCCAACTTAGATGTTGTGCAAACAATTCTCATCTTCTCATGTGCCTATATGTTCTATTGAAGTCCATGTTTAAAATGATCACCATATTAAAGAACACGCAGGTATTATTGACTCTAATCAGATTTGTCTCATACAGAGCAGGTGCTTCAAGATCAGCAACACCTATTTTAAAGAAATGTTTTAAAGGTTTTAAAAACATTAGTGGAAACTATTTTTAATTATTTTCTGATCTCTTTGCCTAAGGAAAAGACAGCATTAGTTACCATGAAAGCAATTAGCCCGACTTCTAAGGGAGAGGAAAATTAAAAGAATAAATATAAAAGCCCTCCAAAATGATCCAAATAGACTTTTGATATATGAGTTTGTCTCAGCTTTAACTACTGATGTCCTGGAATCTCCCAGTACTGTTTTCAAACAACTCTCTTCTCTTGAGAAACTCCTTTTCCTTAATTGCTTTCATTTTATGCATTTTTTTATGTGTGTTACATTTGTAATCGTTATGAAAGTATAAGGAATGGTTAATTTTTTGGGACATCTATCTGAAAGTTTGTTCCTGTAATAGACATCAGGTTATTTGACATAACAAAGAACCAAGGTAGAACCTTGGTTGTAAAGTGTGCAATGGTTTGTTTTTCATGTAAAAAGTGCATGTAATGTCTGTTAATGGTGTACTTCAAAACAAAACAAAACAAAACAAAACAAAAACACAAGAAAACAAAGCCAAAGGGGGAAAGGTGAGGGACCGGGTTAGTTCAGCATGAAGGGAAGGGAAGGGAAGGGAAGGGAAGGGAAGGGAAGGGAAGGGAAGGGAAGGGAAGGGAAGGGAAGGGAAGGGAAGGGAAGGGAAGGGAAGGGAAGGGAAGGGAAGGGAAGGGAAGGGAAGGGAAGGGAAGGGAAGGGAAGGGAAGGGAAGGGAAGGGAAGGGAAGGGAAGGGAAGGGAAGGGAAGGGAAGGGAAGGGAAGGGAAGGGAAGGGAAGGGAAGGGAAGGGAAGAGAAAAGATGTTTTCATGTGAGGAGACCTTCACATAAGGCATCAATAAAATCCATCTCTGTTTTTTCCTATTTTTTAAATAAACATTTGAGAACTCTGTGACTCTAGTAATGTAGGTGATGGGATGACTTGTATGTAGCATTAACCAGCAGAATAATACAGATCAAGATGTTACAAAGAATATGTAGATGAGGTGGTTTTACAGAGAATGGTTAGAAAAGAGTGCCGACATCTTTGTTTATCTTATTCTTACCAAATGAGAGGTGTGGTCTGTATAAAAGTTGCCTGAGTTTCACTTTATTAAAAAGCTCACATAATGTTAGTAATAAAGCATGTTAATTACATATTTTGCTATGCTTAATGCATACTTACTATATTTCCTATAATTTTAATAACTTTCTTACCACCGTTTTAGAAAGATGAACCTCCTTATAAAACAGGTATAATTGGCCTGTCTCTTTTTTACAGTCAAGAACCCTGCAGCTAGGGAAGATTTGGTATTTAAAACTGGAATATCTGATATATATAAATCTTGTGTTATCAGGGATGAATCTTTAGGAATAGGGAAGAAATTTCACATTTGGAGGAGAGAGGAGTAATTTCATTGAAAGGCTGATGCATTCAAAAAGTAATAAATTATTTTAATAACCACCTAATGGTAGATATTACACACTGTTCTCTAATTATTAATCCACTGTAGAAATGTTCACTGCTCTTAAAAAAAAAAAAAAAAAAAAAAAGGCTTTCTGGAGCATAGCTTCCCGCAGTTTGATAAGGTCACAATTCATCATGGTTTCTGATTGAAATCTGGCATTGAAGAAGTTTTCTCTTGTCTTTGCTGCCTTCTCTCACTCAGTGCAAGAAAGCCCTGTCAGAAAGATATGTCCATTGCTGAAATACTATTATCACACTGCACATTCTGCTTTGGAAATGCTGCCTTGCTTTCCCTCCACCATTTATTTTGTAGCATTTTGTAACCTGCCATCGCCATCTCTTTCCACCAGTTTCAGGGCTTAACGGTGTCAAGATTTCTTAGCCCCTGTCATTACAGGATTTTATCCTGGCCTTTTAACTCTCACTACATGTCAGGTCTCCCAGACTTCTCAGCACAGCTGTCCTATGAGCCAGGCTAAACCAGAAGCAATATACCTGAGTCAATGTAGTGCTGTGCAAAACCTAGCAGTTGATGGAGTGCTGTGCATAAGCTAATAATACTCCTATTAATCTACAAGATAAGGTTAAGCATCTCAAGTACAGCATTATGTTGATATGCCAATGTTGTCTATAATTCCAGAGGTAGCTGGGATATTTTCAGATTATGTATATCTGCACCTTGCTCCACTGTGCAGTAAGTTAGATGCTGATAACAGACATTATTTTTTTCAGCTCTGCCATTTCTTGAAACTCAGGTACATCAAAAATTCCCTTTTGCTTTCTTATCTGTAATTTCCTTTCTTTCAAAGCTGCTCCAGGACTCAGTCATTTATCTTTAGCACATGTATTTCTAGAGCGTATATTCAAATTTTTAAAAGAAAAAACATTCCTTCATGGTGGGTTTACATGGCAAGGTTTTGGTAGCAGGGGGCCATAGGGGTGGCTTCTGTGAGAAGGATCTAGAAGCTGCCCCATGTTTGGTTAGAGCCCCACTGCTGACCAGAGCTGAGCCAATAAGTGATGTTGTTTTGTGCCTCTGTGAGAGCATATTTAAGATAGGGGAAAAAAAAATGCTGCACCACACAGCAGCTGGGAGAGTGAGAGGAGTGAGGAACAGCCTTGCAGGCGCCAAGGTCAGTGAAGAAGGAGGGGGAGAGGTGCTCCAGGTGCCGGAGCAGAAGTCCCCTGCGGCCTGTGGTGAGGACCATGGTGAAGCAGGCTGTCTCCCTGCAGCCCATGGAGTACCACAGTGGAGCGGGGTTCCACCCTGCAGCCCGTGGAGGAGACCACGGTGGAGCAGGTGGACCTGCACCGACGGAGACTGCGGCCTGTGGAAGACCCCTGCTGGAGGAGATTCTGGGCCGGACCTGTAGCCCGTGGAGAGGAGCCCATGCAGGAGCAGGTGACCTGGCAGGAGCTGCTGCCTGTGGGGGATCCAGGTTGGAGCAGTTTGCTCCTGATGGATGGACCCTGTGGTACAGACCCATATCTGGAGCAGTTCCTGAAGAGCTGCTGCCTGTGGGCAGCCCACACCAGACCAGTTCACCAAGGACTGCATCCTGTGGGAGGGACCCCACAGCACAGGGTACGAGAGTGACCGAGAAGGAGCGGCAGAGAAGAAGCGCTATAGACTGACCATAACCCCCATTCCCCCGTTCCCCTATGCCGCTCGGAGGGAGGAGGTAGAAGAGGGTGGATGGGGGAGAAGGTGCTTTTGGTTTCTTTCCTTCGTTTCTCACTTCTCTAGCTTGTTAGTAATAGGTAATAAATCTTACTGTCTCCCTATGCTGAGTCTGTTTTGCCCGTCACGATAATTAGTGTGCTATCTCCTCGTCCTTATCTTAACCCTTGAGCCCTTTTCATATTTTCTCCCTGTTCCTCTTTGAGGAGAGGGAGTGAGAGAGCGGTTGTGATGGAGCTCGGCTGCCCACCCAAGTAAAACCACCACATCCTTATCAAAAAATCTTTCTTCCTTTGAAAACTTGGGTAAGAGACAACCAATCCATAATGTCTATCCTAATTCCTGATGTAAAATGTAATCAAAATGAATTTCTGGGCTTTGTCTTGACTATGAAAAACTTCAATAAAGACATCAAAATGCTATATGTTGCTCTGTTGAAGAACTGCCTTTCAAATCAATTTAAACCTTTCAGATTTGTTTTGCTGTGTTTTCTCTCCTCCCCTGTTATTACAATCTGTTATCTCTTTCTCCCAGAAGAAGCCAGGACTTACAAAATAAGAAGACAGCAAGGAAAAAGAATATAGCCAACGTTTATTCAACCATATTAAAAATCTTCATGGATGGGGGAGGGTCAAATTATTTTTTGCTATTTTCCTTTTTATTCTATAAATAGTTTTTTGTTGTTTTTGTTATCGTTTCTTTTTTGTTTGTTATTGCTTTATTTGTTTTCTTTGGCTGGTTGATTTTTTTTCTGTTTTTCTTTTTTTCTTTTCTTTTCTTTTCTTTTCTTTTCTTTTCTTTTCTTTTCTTTTCTTTTCTTTTCTTTTCTTTTCTTTTCTTTTTTTCTTCTCTCTTCTCTTCTCTTCTCTTCTCTTCTCTTCTCTTCTCTTCTCTTCTCTTCTCTTCTCTTCTCTTCTCTTCTCTTCTCTTCTCTTCTCTTTTCAGCTCCTCTCCGCTCATTTGTTTCGCTAGTTGTTCAAGACCATATGTTTCCCTATACCAACAATCAGAATGGATTTTACTGCCTGTGCATTACTGTGCATACATTTGCAATATGACAAAAGATCTTGTCTTCAGATTTTCCAGAGAAAAGCCATGAAGCTTTCCCTTTTTCTTAATGATGCAGAATTTTTTCTTGTTTGAACTGAAGGAATTCTGAAGAAGATTGCAGTTTTACCCTGAAGGATTCGGCTCTACATTTAACCTGAGCCTTTCAGTCTCTTCATAATGCAGAAATCTTGTGCTGCACAGTCTACCCACTGGTCATCCTGGGAATAAAGATCTCTTTGTAAGAATGAAGGATCCAGACACTATTACAATTTTATCCTCTTTTTCTAGGGAAAAATCACAGTAAGGTTTTAACTACAGCTATTCATACTTATTTGTCATGCCTCTTTCAGACATTATGTAGACATAACCATTATAAAAAGTATCTGAAAATATCTCCTGGTCCCTAGGTCTGGAAGATCAGTAATAGTGTGAAATTTAATCACCTGAAGATTTAAAGTTTAAACCTGAAGTTTAAACCTGAAGATAGTTTAAAGATAATAAGAAAAGGCAAGTAAAGTTGGTAAATTTAATTAAAGTCTATTTGAATTAATTTTATTAGAAGATTAGGAAATTTAGTATTATATTACAAAGAATATGCTCAGTTATAATAGGCCAATATGTCAAAGTCAGAAAGTCAGGAAGAGCCATTTTGAAGAAATACTTAATCTACATCTCAAAAGTTTTACAATCTAACTAAACAAATTCAAAGAAACCCTGGAAGAAAGGAAGGTTTTGTGAGATTTAAACAAGCTAAGGACTTAAGACACTGTTACGGACCATCGCCTTGCAAACAGTACTTAGGTGCACGGTTTTGGCAATGGCAGTGGTCCCATTAAGGCATTAGGATTATTGGTGTGTTCAATACTTGCAACAGGACTGGGAAGTGAGGGCTGTCCCTCCTTCTTCACAGAAAACACACAGCGCTTTACAAACCTTCTCTGCCGCTGACTATCTGAGGTCAGTTTTATTCAGTTCTGGAAGGAACTGATTTTTAACCCTGTAAGTATTGCTGAAATGGTCTTGGCATGTGGGTCAGCTCTGGAGGAAACATGGACTACCCAACTGCCTATGAAAAAGTGCACTTGTGCTGTAGCTTTTCAACTGTTTGGAGAATTTCAGCCAAATTTGGCAAAGGAGTCATTCTTGGTGGCACGGGACTTAGAAAAAGAGGGGTGGGGAGTGAGGTGGGGAGGAAGGCTTGCATAGGTTTCAGGAAAACAGGCTGCTGAATAGAGAAGGTGTCGACAAGTGACTGACAGGAGAGCATCCCCATGCAAACTCTGCTATATGCAGCAGAGCCCCTGTGGCGTAAATGCACCTGCATACACACATACACATAACCACAGCAAAAACTACAGAGGAGATCACACTCCACCACAAACTATGGAAAAACATCCTTATTTCTAATACTGGGAGCATTTTTCTTCTGGAGACATTCAGGAACAGTCATTGCATTAATTAACACATTAATTAATTTTTAATTGCAGCCTCCTGTCTCTCCTCTCTAAACTATGTTTCTGATGGTTTTTCTGGTCCAGGACTCTGTGTCCCCTGTGCTCGTGCCAGGCAGTGCTGAACAGGCTGGGACTGGGATTGCAGGCCAGGGGCTTGTGAGGCCCTTGCCTCCTGCAGCACCCCAGCAGGGCAGACAGGGCAGGTGGGTGATGGCATGGGTCCCATCGACAGTCCAGCAGTCGCCAGACAATTATGAACCTCAGGCAGGGACTGACAGCCCTGGGCTGAGCTGAAGCTGGGCTCCTGGTCAGGGTAGAAGCTGGGCTCCTGGTCAGAGCCTACCCCAATGGCAAGGCCCCACTAGGTAGAGGGAAGCCCCTGGCAATGCCAAGAAGGTGATGCCCCCAGGGCCCTGACGGCACCATGAATACCTATTGAGGGATATGCAGCAGGCATAAATTAATGGCAGCTCTTTGTGAAATTGTGTGCATCACTGAAATGTGTTTATATACTTTTTTTCTTTTCAGTCATGATGACAGAACTCCTCATGAATAAATTTAATATTAAAAAATACCTTTCAGCAACACACATAACAAGGCATCTGGGAAAAAAAAAAAAAAGCACATGGAAATGTAATATGTTTCTGAGCACACTCTCCTCTGAATTCACTCCTACAGCACCCAGTCATGTGCAGAGTTCCCAGTGTCCTTCTAGTAAGTAATACAATTTGCTCCGAGTACAAGATACCTTTAATAGCAGCGTGCACACAGTAACAGACAGGCAGACAAAAGCTCAACAAGACATCCAGGAGACCACTTATTGAGAGCTGTAAACTGGGGCTGTTACATTACACTGTTGAAGTACCCAATTAACTTGCTCAGCTCTGTAGCATGCACATATGCCGCTGTGCTCCTGGCTGTAAAGAGGAGAGTTTCACAGCACGTGTATTACTGAGACCTAAAAAAGATCCCAGCCCAAAATTATCTCTCTGCAATGACTTAAAATTTCAGTTGTCTGTTTAGAGATGACCGTATCCTATTTGTTGTGAGATACAGGCATAACTCATCACTAAATCTTGACACATGTGCAAAGATTTTCTAATACCTAGGAATGTTTTTTTGTACTTGGGTAATAATATGATGCAGGAAGAACACTTACAGTTTATAAGTCTGTACTTTTTGCTTAGTAGCTGTATGCTCGGTAACATACATATAATAAAAGGTATAACAAGTGAAAACATCATACAAGGACAGAGTGTGACATGGTAATCACACAGAATTCACAGAAAAACAGAGTAAAAACATTAGATCTACTAAGCCAGCCTCAAATGGAGTATAAAACACAGTTTTTTAGGGTCACAGCATAAACATTAAACAGTTGAAAAACTAACAGACAAAAGCAGATTATTTTCTTTTAAGTGAAAAGATCATGCAAGGAAAAGTCTTGCCTGGATTTCTAATCAGGAAATAAAAATCAACTTCAAAATTAAAGGTAGCAAGCAACAGTGATCTAATTCATTAAAAAAGCAAGCAAGTTTTCAAAAGGTTTAGGGGTCCAATTCAAAAAAAAGAGATTTTTTTTCCTTAAATTTGCTCTTAAAAGTTTTCTTTAAAAAAAAAAAAAAAAAGCAAAACTATAAACTTTTGGAACATCCTTCTCTAATCTCACAGATTTCTTTTCCCTTATTAACTTTTAGTTCTGTTCCTACCTGCTACTTTCTATCCAAAACATTGTTTCTCCCACATCAAATTGCAGTTCTTCTTCCTTTAATTGCAATTTCACCCTACTTTCTCACAGGCCTGATCTTTATCTGGTGTTAGTCTCCAGCTGAGATTCTGTAAAGACGATCACCCATGTTGGCATTTAGTAAAGCTTCAGAAAAAGATGCTGTTTCTACCCCCAATTTTTTCCTAGTTTTTTTTTTTTTTTTTTTTTCTCATACAAGCTGAATCCATCAAATATTTTCCCCTTCAGCATGTGTCATAAAAGTTACTAGAATCCAAAGATTCTTGTACTCTACTAAGTGTTACCTGGATCAGTAAGATCCAGAAACTTTTTTTTATCTATTCTGCTGGGTCTCTGGCAAAGTTACAAAATATCCATCTATAGATTACATGTAAAACAAGGAATACAGGAGATGTAATGCAGGGATTTCTGGTTTGCAAAACAGCTCTGAGGTTTAGCATCTTCATTGCACAGGACCTCTGAAAAGTGAGAGACAGAAGGCAACCTATCAAAGTTGTAAAAGTCGGTGTAATTATTTGATTGTACTCATGAGTGTATTGGCTGATTCACAGAGAGTAGAACAAAGCAGTCATCTAGTAAACCAGTCATCTGTAAATGATCCGCCGCACTACTAAAATTCTGTGAGTAAATGCTGCATTTGGGACTTACCATCACAGATGCCAATCAAGTCTCCTGTTTCTTCTCTGCACAGCATGGGAGGCTGAACTCTGTCACATCAGCTTTTAATCCTCACCGCTTACATCTGACACATAAGAAACATAGTTTTGCTTGCAAGGAGGCTTGCTTCACTCCCATGCCTGCAGTCCTTCAGAAGTTAACATCAGGCACAGTGAGCTGTTCAATGCATTACTTTAAAACAGAACTTTCTCCTCTCCTTTCCCATTATTTCTACAAAATGTGGATAACAAAACTGTAAAACTAAAACAAAAAAATAACAACAACAACAAAACACAGATTATACACTTACTTGTTTTATAGCATATCACGGGGAAATTGATAAGTAAATACTAGCATTAGTAGAGCTATGCCTTTTGCACAGTAACTACCAGGCCATTGATCCTCTCTCCAGGGGAGAAATAAGTGTTAAGAGGAAGAGGAGAGGAAATAGGAGAAAACAGAATAGAGCTGAAAATGAAAAAGTCAAGGAAGATGAGAAAATACGGAGAGAATGTGGGCAGGAATTGTTTTTTCCAGTTTCATGTCTAACTGTTTAAATATCTGAGTTACAAGCAGTGGGTGAACAAAATCAAAGACCCCATCTATTTTACCTAAATGAGTTCACCCATCCCATTAATGCTTCTGTATGCATTACTGCAGCTATTAATCTATTAATGACACCATTCTTATTGTAAAGGCACACTTGTTACGTAGCCCTCAGGGAAAATGTTAAGTGCCGTTATTTAAAAGAATAATTAGAGTACTTACTGAGTTCAATCAGTGTGTATATGCAAGGGAGAAAAAGACTTAACAATGGGTTTTATGAATCTGAAGACTCCATTGATATTCCTCCATTATTCTTAAATACTAAAGCTTTTATATCACTCCTAAGAATAATGAGTGGCAGCCTGCAAATACAAGTTACATATCAAGCCAAAGTATTGGTGCTGTATTAAACCTCAGAAGATATCTATTGGGAAAAAGTTTCCCAGATACTGTCACAAACTCAGACTGATTGGAGTGCTTGAACAGCCATATTGTGCTGTACTTCTAGCTAGCAGGACTCGACTCATCCAGCTTCTAGCCCTGCAGCAGATGCTTCATGTATGAAAGTCTCTGCTGTGTAGCTGTACAGGGCCCTCAACTTTACAATACCTTTTGAAGCACAGAACAACTCTGACCAAGGAAATACAGCCTGGCAACATCACCTGGTAACACCCTAGCAGTGTCTGCTTGTCTGCTTAGCAGGCCACCAATAGTGTTTGTGTACAGCCATCGGTTTTCCAGTGGAAGACTAGCTAGGAAATGGTGTCACTGAGCAGAGCAGGCAGCATTTGATAACGGTGTTTCTGTCTTGGTTAAGAGCAAGAAACATCGAGAGTTTCTGCAGCTTAACAATAAGGACTTAATTCTTTACAGAATGAGATAAAAAATTTTTGTCCCTGTGAACTGCGTCAAAGAAATGATCTTGCTGAAATACAGAAAAATCCTACCTTTCCCTAGATGTTTTCTAGCCATATCAATGCTTGGTTTTCGTTCCTAAGGAGTCCCAAAGAGCTCCGCTGGCAAAACAGAAGGCAGCCCCCTCCCTTGAGGGCTGGAGAAGAAGGGACAGGAACAACACAGTTTGCATGGTATGAATGCCTAATGCTAAATATTGCCCATGAATTTGGGTCCTCAACATTATATTACTATACTAGTAAAATAAATTATTTAAATCTGGAATTTGACCTGTATCCTCAGAGGATGAGGCTATTGGCCCATACAGCTGTACGAGCTTGGTCCCTGTTCTAACAGAGCCTGACAAGCAGCACCCTGTAACTCCAAGCCACAGAGCCAAATCTGCACCCTGTGCCTCGGAGCCTGCTGTGCAGCTGGAGCAGAGCGATACACTGCATACATAGCACACCAGCCACAGCCACGCAGCTGCCGCTTCAGAGCAAAGGCAGAGGGAACATATGTCAGTCTGTAAAAGACCATGTAGACAGCCTCAGTGGGATGCGAAGCATGTAGTGAGCAGTGGTAACTCCTGCTGCACATCAACAGCTAGAATAGCTAGCTTATATAGAGCAAATAACAGATTTTAATTTCTCTGCCAACGTTTCACTGCGTGTTTCTCTAAACATGTATACGTCACTCTGGCATTATCTACCAAATGCAAACACTCACTGAAGATAAGCGTTTAACTTACACTGTAAGCATCCTTTAGTTTGCATGAGTGCATTTAATATGCCATCAGAAAATCCCCAGCATGACAAGACTGCTTTTTACATAATCTCAGAGGCCACATTATTTTATAGCTACTAATCCCCACTCCACCTCTACACACTCAAACTAAGGAATGCATCAGAAATGAGGAAACATGATATCACCTAGTTCACTGTTAAAAACTTGATTCTGTGAACTGAACCCATTAGGAAAGCAGAAGCTTCTAAATCTGTGAGCAGTCCCTAAATATGTGGGGTGGGTTTAGAGGTGGGGCAAAGCAGCGGTCATCACGTCAAGGGTGGGAGAATTAGGCCATAAACAATTTGTACAAGAGACTGTTTAGGAGGCATATGGTCATTTGGTAACATACCAAAAGTGATGTTTTGGAGCTGACAGTAAATTATATTTTTCCTGGACTGAATCTAGCAAAGCTAAGAACCCTATATGATTATTTCTATGGAGTCTTTTACTTCTTGCTAAGTATTTTTCATAATTTTTGCTTTTCAGAAATTGAAAAAAAAAGACGAATTTCTGGAGATGGTGGGTATAACTAGTTCTGAAAGACTGGGTCTGCTCTATGGCTGTGTTACCATCCCAGTGCCTCTTGGTGTAGCTGCACAATACTGAGAAGATATCTTACTTTTTGGCAAAGAGCCTTCCATCTTTTCTGCAATGTAACTGAAAATAAAAGAGTACTTTATGAACATCATATGTCCCCAGCTGATCCTTCACAGAAGAGCTTAGAGCAACGCCTTGACGAACAGACAGCATTAGATCATGGTCTTGGGAGAATTCACTGGCTGTACTGTGTTTACCAGTTTCTAAATAGACTGTGCCCATTAAGTATACCACAGGTAACACTTGCAAAATGCCCTATCACCAGAAACATCCTCAGAGGAGCATTTTTTCCAAACCTATTTTACTCTCAGGGAGTCAGCACAAGGGCATGTCATTGCTTTGCTTTAAGCTTAGGGCAGTAGTTTTCACGCTGTGGTTAAAAAACTTCCCAAGAGTCTGAGATCTATGCTGAAGGCACTGCACAATAGGCAACAAAGGCTATAGTTCAGCACACGCTTTAGATCATCATGAGCCAGTACTTCTGGAAAAAAAGCAACCCAAACACTCATTTATGTCCCCAAATTACCTTTTGTGTTGTTCTGGCATGAATGTTTATGTGGTTACTTGGAAAGCCAGAATGAGGAGCAGCCCTAACTGACTTGCTTTAGGCAGGTTGCTCTTCAGCCAGATTGGTACTCTGGACCAGTTCACTAAACAGTTATAAAAATGGACATACTGACTTAAATTATTCATCAAACAGTAGATTAAAAACAGCCAGCCTGGTGACAGTAGGTTTGAGTTCACCAAGTAGAAACTCAGATACACCAGCTTGCCAGATCTAGGACCTGTAAACGGAAAAGTATTGAAGTCTGTGTATATGTAAAGCATGATGTGCAGCTGTCTGTATTTTCAAGCAGTGCTGTGATAGGAGATCTGTTCCCCACAGGGAACATGGGAGCCTGTGGCAGTCACCTTTCAGGAGCCAGTTACTGCCTGGCACGCTAGTTATCTCCCACAGGCTGTTTGCTAAGAGAAGGAAAATCAGTCACCAAAGAGGAGCCAAGGCTTTCTGTAGTTAAACATCCCCATCCATTGTCTCTGTAAGGCTCCCAAGAGACCATGGAGGCAGGATGTCACCTGGTGCCCTGCCTGGGGGGCAGTCACATGTGCTACACTCATAGCAGTCGGCCTTCACAAGGTTAGTCTTATCACAGAGCTTTTCAGTGTTCCCATGGGACATCTTTGCCCATAACAGTTTATGCCAGCAGCACCCTTAGGTTGTGGCCAAAGAGGGATCTGTGCAAGGAGTGCCTTGTACTTGCAGGTCCAACCTTTGCCTCTTTGGCAGGCAGGAAGTAAGACTTAGGAGCTGTCCACTCTGGAGCTGGTCATAACTGTGTCCCTGCTAACATCTTTCACAGTAGCCTTGTTCCTTTGCTTTCCTAGAGTAGTCTTTTGATGGAGAAAATACAGTTGGGATGAGGTTGCCTGTTGCCAGGATTGTTAGTGGAAATATCAACCTTGCCCTTCCACAATTACTTCATTTCCTTCTCTCTTCCATGTTGATTAAATGCCAGCTCCTTCCTCTGTTCTCTTCCAAAGGAAGCTAATTCTCCCCTCCAGCTGCAGCAAATCCATTGCGCAAAGCAATGCTGCCCAGTGGTCTTACAAACCTTTCCAACACAGCACTCCTTCCCCTGCTGCCTCCCCTGCATGTCACAACCCAGAGTATTGGTCAGGCACTGCTTTTTTATGATATACTGTGTACATGTCACCATGGGACCCAGATAGCTAAGCATATGAGAAAAGTGCAGAAATGACTGCCCAGAAAAATTTGGTGAAATACTGCTTGAAGAGCAAAGGCCAAGGTAAGCATTAAACATGACAGTTCATATAAAAGCCTGCAGCTTCTTAAGAGTATAATTTGTAAAACTGCCATTTTACTGGAAATCTCCCTCTTTATAGTGTACCTCCTCTACTGTGGTTTAGGATTAGTGACATTTCCTAAAGCCAAAGTCGGTAAATAATTTACAGTTAGCAATTTCACTGAATATACTTCTGGGCTATGTGAAGCAGCTGGAACAAGGTCCAAAGAGCACTCAGGGGCATTTTCCAGAGGCATGGGAGTGAAACTGAGTCACCTAAGTGATCCCAAATATTCCACTTATATCACCACAGTATCCCAGAGATACCAAACCCCTGTGATTAAACCATTGCTTTTGCACACTCTCTTAATAATAATAATAATAAATATCACATGGTCTATGCAAGTACATGGTGGCACTCCCAGGTGGATGTTTGGTTCTGTGACTAAGTCTCCACTTTTTTAGGTGTACTCATCATTCAAAATGCATGCTGCTATCTCAGTCACCTCTTGAGAAGATGATGCATATTTCCCGTGCCATAGCCTACTGTGCAGACCTCTGCCCCAGTATTTGAGGTACTTAGCTTCTTAACTGTGGACACATCCACAGCTAGTAGGGCTGCCTTTATCCCAAAGTTTAGGGCAAGAAAATGTCTTCCAGCTCTCCCACCGGAGCCTGGTCAAGCTGCAAAAATACTTCTAAGTCTGGAAGGAGAAGAGGTGAGGCATGAGGTAGAGTCTAAATAACAGAGAAGGCACTCTGCTAGGAGAATAAACAGCTTATCTAGATTTTGCTTACAATCTCATTAAAAATAACAACCATTTCCACCTATTTAACAAATAAACTAATTTTCTTCATTCTCTGCAACCCAATCCCTGCCTGGAAACACGCACACATGCACATACATGTGCATACACACAAAGCAAAGTAAAACACCTTATTGAAAAGCTGAAACTAGGAGAAGTTTTAATACCTGGAAGTGACTCTGTATAATTGGAACACTTTAGAAATATTAATGATGGTTTTCAGTAGGCATAGCACCAGCAGAAGAATGATTGCATCTCATGCTGGTAAAATCTCTATGGATCTTCTCAGGAGGGCAATGCAGCTGGCATTCTACTCCAGTCATTTTATGCAAGGTGGTTTCAGAAGAGGAAATGAAAAAATAACCTCTTTAATTGAAACAATAGGGGTGGAGATGAATTTTTACTAATTAGGTAAGTTGTTTTTGGTAAGGGTATAGAGATCATGTACCTCACAGAAATAGGGGATATGGCAGACAGTATAATCATCCCACTTGGTCTTCTCTTTTACGTCATTTCTACATTTTCACCTTTGAAATTTACAGTATAATCAGAACAGAAAGAGAGTTACACATTTTCATTAAACTGCCGCAGTGTTTCAGTACAGTGTATGTAAGGGCTCACAGTGGAATTGAATGAGTGTCGTATAAGCCAAAAATGGGGAAAGCTGCATCCTATTACATATGACACATGCATCAGTGATAAGCAAAAAGATGACAAGGTTCAGTTCACTTCTTCAGTTGGGGGCTGGATTGGAAACTTGACTTTTTGCAATAAAAATCACAAAAGGTCATCAGCAAAAGTGCTGCTTCTTGTTATTTTGATCAGCCCTGCTTAAGTTTTTGTTGTTGTTGTTGTTTGTTCGTGGTTTTTTTTTGATAGAAAAATAACCAGATGTTGGAAGAACAAGGTTTGAAACGAAATAGAGGAAGACCTAGAAGGTAGTGATAGGAGGCTGATACAACATACATATCAAGTAAGGAAAATGTATAATGGTAGGGATCCACTTACCATAAAGCTTGTTCCTCTCTAGAACTATTTGGCACAAACCAAGAGAAATCCGTGTTCATGCATTCCTTGTTTGCACCATGCTTTAAAAATATTTGATTCAGTCAATAACCATCCATTAATTCTTACTTTTTGTTTCATATTAAAAACAAAACAAAACAAAACAACAACAAAACAAAACAAAACAAAACAAGAAAAAAACTGATATTAGCTCAGGAAGTTTGTATATTCCTATTTCTTTGCCTTGAAATCCTAATTTCAGCCACTTCAGTGGATGATTTGCCATTGTCTACAATAGAATGAGAGAATCAGAATCACAGAATGGCCTAGGTTGGAAGGAACCTCTGAAGATCATCTAGTCCAACCCCCCTGCCTAGCAGGATGGCATCCAGGCAGGTTTTGAATATCTCCAGAGAAGGAGACTCCACAACCTCTCTGGGAAACCTGTTCCTGTGCCTCACCACCTTTTGAGTAAAGAACTTCTTTCTAATGTCTAATCTAAATCTACCCTCTTTCAGTTTAAAACCATTATTCCTTGTCCTGTAACCGCACCCCCTGACAAAAAGTCCCTCCCCAGCTTTTCTGTAGGCCCGCCTTTAGGTACTGGAAGGCTGCTGTAAGGTCTGGCAGAATTTTCTCTTCTCTAGGCTGAACAACCTCAACTCCCTCAGCCTGTCTTCATAGAAGAGGTGTTCCAACCCCTTGATCATCCTTGTGGCCCTCATCTGGACTTGTTCTAGTAGATCCACATCCTTCTTATATTGTGGGCGCCAGAATTGAACGCAGTACTCAAGGTGTGGAGAGCCATAGAGAGCTCATTTCCCTTTTCCATGTCAGCACTGAGTCTGAATATGGGCCCTTCAGATCTGGACCAAGTTGCTGTAAACAGGGCTTTCTAGTATTAAGTGTCTGGAAATCTTTATTAAAAAGAAGAATTGCTAGTTCTGCCAATGGTACAGTCTTTCTCAAGAAGCCTTTTGGAGGTGTCCGTCACGTAAAATATAAGCAGTAAAAACTCTGCTCAAGCTAACAAGGTACAGAATCAGTGATTAGCATGCAATATTGAAGAAGTGATAATGAGACATTTTGTGTGGGAGTGATTATTTTCCAGTACTGCTAACTGGGAGGTTTACTAAATGAATGACATCAAACTTCCTGCAAAACACATTTCCCTAGATTTTTATTTATTTATTTATTTATTTTCTAAGAGAGGAAAAACGAGATTGCAGAGGGTTGGTTTTGTCCAAATGTGGGACTGCAAAATATCAGCATCTGCCAGTTGTTTTCTATTTGCTTGTAATACACATTTTTGGAAATAAAGAATCCAATTAATTGAATAATTGTTATGATAAACCATTCTTGAAAATGCTTGTTAAAATTGTACCTAGAAATACATGTCCACAAATTATTTTGCACATATTTTGGATTTGGTGAAATTAATTAATCAATATCTTAAAAATTTAAAAAGGAAAGACTCAGCTAAACAAAATCAATTCCACTGAATATAGTTTTGTACCACAAAGAAAACTTGAAAACTTCGGAAATATATTGTATTTTCTGCGTGTACACACATTTTAGGCACTGACGTTCAGATTCCTGCAGTCTTGCTTAGATACTGAATTACAAAGGAAACACAGGTGATCAGCTCCTCTAGCAATCTGTCAAGGTATAGCAGTGACATTTTTTCTTAATAAAATGAATTAAATATTCTAATCCTGGAGGCAGGATTATCTCTGCTTCAATGATTTTATGGAATGTTAGTTCTGTATACTCAAATTTTGTGAACTTAGTCTCTTTCTTTTAATAAACAATTCCTCTACTAAATTTTGCAATGACTTTTTGTTTATTCTTACTTAAATTTTCAATGTAATAGGCCATCCATGTAAAAAAATGGAGATTGGAATGAAGAGATTCCCAAGGAAGATGAGAAAGACTAAGATAAAGTGCAGCAGTGATTTTGCATCTCCTTGAACCACTAAGAAAACATGATACTGGACACTGTAGAGCAAAACTACCTGAAGCTTATACCCTATCAATCATATTCTACACGCTATTCTATCTTCCCAAGTACTAGATCATGTACCATATCACCACCCCCCTCCCCCCACCCATCACACACTTATTGAAGTCTCAGCATATTCTTACATTTATCTCAGTTAGAATTACCTTGCATATATATGAATTTTCATCTTCAGTTTAGGCAGGACAATCAACACTTTACACCCAGTGACAGCAAAGAAAGGAACAGATCAGTGTAACAGTTTATTATTTTCTGTCTTCAGATGTTTTTGGGTGGTTCCTTGTTCTCTGTGCAAGCTCCTCTAGGTCCTGCTCTCAGCCACCCCAATATTTCCACGTACTTCATTCACATTTCAGGACGCAGTGCACAAATGCCATCTCTAAAGGTATCTGATTTGTAAGCATTTTAAGGCATTTCTTGAGTGAATGTAGTCTTTCATAACTTCAGACTTTCTGATCTCACCTAGAAAACAAGACTAACGTTTTACCATCTCTTCAAATTATGAATTCTTTATGGAAATGTATTTTTCTCACTTTAAGTAGATGTATATGCATGTTTACCTAATTAGGTGTGCAAGCATGCATACATACATACACTCAGCAGCTGAAATATCAACCATGATGTAGTAGTGCAATATAGTCCTGAGTAAGAATGGATAAGAATAATATAATTCTAAAATAATGAATTAGAAATAGGGTTATTTTTATTTTGCCTTTCTTGATTTTATCTTACAGAGAGTGATTGGTTACTTAGTACGTAGAGGCAATTCAGTGGTAGTCCACACACATCTTCACTGGTGACGTGAGTTGACTTGAAATCAGTGAAAACTGGATTTGACTTTAATCTAGATTGTGAGGAATAAGTTCCAAAGAGTAGAAAGTATTACATTAGATCACAAAGCCAGCTGGTTCATTGTGACTGTGATTATACTTTATAAATGTTTATAGGAATTAAAAAGTGTATGAAACAAATAAACATTTGTTTTAAACCCATTAATACTTTCAGCACTCAGCTTGTCTTAAAAAATGAATATAAGAGGCAGTTATGTAGTAGAATTTTTTAATTCTCTAAATGGATCTTAGCCTCAGCTTCCTGACAAGGTCACATGCTATTCCTCCAAGACTAATTGTTAACAGAAAGACATCTTTGTAATCTACGAATTTCGTTGGCAGTCATCAGATCAATAGATCAGTATAGTACATTGAACAATCTCAATCCTAATAGTCTTAAAGTCTTGTTTGGTTCAAATTTATAGATATAATTTCATGTCTGAGAAACAACCATCAGCCTTCCATATATATTAAAGTATTGCTGCCTTTATGTTATCTATTTATCTTTATTGATAATAATAATAATAAACACAATCAAAATTGCTTGAAGAAATGTGTTTGATGTGTATATAACATTTAATATATTAAAAAGAATATTTTAAGTATATTGTGCATTCATCTATAGACAGCAATCTGTCTTTTCTGAGTAAAACTCAAAAGATATATTCACTGCATAGTTGATATTAATCTTGTGATTTCCCATTAGATTTTAGTACAAGTGTGTCTTAGCTTAGTTAATAATTCACATTCCTTTGGGTTTCTAGGATGAGTTATTCCATAATTGAAAAAATGCAGATGAGCTTAACAACAAATATCAAGGGCAGGTGTTGTCATTTTCATATTTCTTTAGGAAAGACTCTATCACATTTAACAGAGAACAAGGGCTTCAGTTAATCCAAACAGCTAATCTCCAAAATCCATCCATTCAGTTTACCTCCCTCTCTAAAACGTAAAGTAGCCTATAATATGGCATGAGCTTTTGAGCACTACAGGAGAGAAGGTAAAATGTATGAACTTTTAAAGATGTCACTCACAAATCATTTTTTTTAAGCCTCACTTAATGTTGTACAGATAATGGCAGAAATTACATGTATTTTCAAGTAGACAAGTGCTTATAAATTAGCTGAGATGGTGTCTGGCTGGTTAAAAATATAGGTTCTGTCACTCATTAAACATACAGAGAAGTCCAGAGCTAGCCACACTTAAATAGCTGGTAGTTCTCATTTAATACAATATGGTTTGTTGATGTAGCATTGTGGAAAGGATACACATAATGAACTTCAGAGAAGTCATTAAACAAATGTATTTACAATATCATCAATACTCTATGCCACAGTAATAATGGTAATAAAAGTAATTATAATAAAAATGCTAAGTAAAAGACAGAAACAATGAAATAATGAAAACTGTAAGCCACCTGCTGCTTCCTTGGATTATGATTTAACCCAAAGGTTTCCACTGACAATTCTCTCCCTTTGCCAGTGATTTTTCTGAAATGCTGTTTGGGGTCCAATGGATCGTAGGCAGAATGTTTCAGATCACGTTGTGGAGTTGCAGTTGTAAGCAGACCTGTAATTATCCAAGTCATTCTAATTTTATGGAGAAACAGTGACATGTCTTACAAAGTGATATAAATCCTATGAGATGCAGTATTTGTAGCTCCACATTATTTAAGAGTTTTTGGCTTATTTCCATAGCTGAACCACTCATCCATTTTACAGTCTTCCCCTCTCTAAATAATAAAGGAGAAATACTTTGCCGAAGTAGGTTTGTCAGGAAAAAATATTGTGCAGAAGTAGTGAGATGAAGTTAATACAAAATGCCATGTCTCAACTAGAAAGTTTTAATAGTAGCATTCCCACTGGCATCTATTTTCTGAAACAATATTTCTGAATTTACATATATTTCTGAATATATATATATATATAAATATCTATCTACTGAAATGTTTGTTTCCACCTGTGTAGTGCACCATCAGTCACCTACAATGACAGAAGATGCAGTTTACTGTGCTGCAGAAAGGCATCCTTTTATTTTTCTGTATTTTTTTTTAAATCCTGCAGCTTTACATCTAATAATTCTCTCAGAGTTGGTCTCTTCATCACTTCATTGCTGTGACTACAGGTGAGCCAACAGTGAGGAGGACTCTCATATCTCTTTCAGGGCTGCAGTACCAGATGCTGCCGAGCTGTGAAATTGCAACTACTACCTTAGAGACAGACCATCACATGGCATCCAAATGATCAATGAAAATACAAAGTTTTCAGGTGGCCACAGTCCTGTAATTACCTGGCAGTAATGATCCAGGCTTTCAGTACTGAGACCACAAAATAAAAAATAAAAAATTTGGGGCTATAAAGATAAATCCACAGTAGAAACATAAAACTACACATTGCTATCAGGCAGTAGGTGATAATTTTATAGTTGGGTAATCTTTGGAAGCCGATGAGAAGTTGAAAGAGAATTGCCATCACTTCTGCAGAAACTCTGCTACTGGACATAAGAGACTGTAGAAGTAATCGAGCTGTTTAAAGAGGGAAAAACATTCTAAAAGGTGATATCTAAGTCTTTCAGCTGGTGAAACTAAAAGGTAGACACCATCTGTACTTCCTGTTTCTGATATCATTTCTTGCTATACTTAAGCATTCACTGGGCAGTACAGACAGACAAGGTATGGAAGATTCTCCTTGTGAGAGTCTTAATCACATAACCACTAATTTGGAGTCACACACACTCTTGCACTACATCCTTCCAATACCAAGGGTCTTGTACCTGCACTCTACACTGGGAAAAAAAAAAAGAAAAAAAAAAGGCAGAGCTTTTGTTGTATCACCCCAAAGCACTAAGGTTTTTGTGTCTTTTAAATGCTAGGCACTAAAATCTGACTAAATCCTGAATTTGTTGTCTATGTCTTTTTTGACTCTGAACAACTTCCTTCAGAAAATGGTGACAGAACTGAGAACTCATCACAGATCTAGTTTTTCATCAATAACGCTTTTAATTTCTGGAGCCAGCTTCTTGTTTAGGACCCAAAATTTTTCCAGTTTATGTAACTCTTGTATTATGCTGGAGTTAAATTTGTTCAAAGTTAAGCTTATCTTTTCATTCACATTTTGTCATCTCTTTTATACCATTATTGTTGTTTTTTTTCCAGTCTATCCCATCTTCAGCCAACCTCCGTTGCTAATGCACTCTTACACAGCTGAGAACCTGTGTAAGTGATACTTGTTTGTTTTAAATTACATGGAAGGTAACATTGTAGAGCTCTCTCTGCCGAGGCTGTGCAGATCAAGGATTGCAATGAACAGTATTAATTGAAAACTAGTAGCCTTAGGACTGTACTGAGAAGAATTTATAATTTGTCCTAAAACCAGATTACTAAAAATTGGCTAGCAAGAGCAAAACATGGAAAAGAGAAGTGCTACTTTTAATTTTCTCAGTATCATATACATAGGTTAATTATCCCTACTCCTTTATTTTTTTTTTCCTCTGTAGTTGCTATAACTTTGCAATGAAAAAATAAATCAGCATACATTGTGGGAGTGGTAGAAACATCAGAATGGAATTTTCATACAGTATAAAATTGATTTTAAAGCTTTCTCAGAAGCAGTATTTTAATGAGACAACAACTGAATTATAAATTTTTGTAAGCTGATACCTGCAAATGGAGTGAAACGGGGTAAAAAGTAGTTGAGTGTCTGCTTAAGGTTTCATGCCACACCCTCTCTAAAATATGCTAATAAACATTATACATATTTTAAAAGGCAAACTGAATCCAGACTTTTCATATTAGCTCACATTTCAGACAGGTACAAGGAAGAAGTCAATGTTTCAGCCTGCATTAAAAGGTTACTTTGAAGAGAGGTCTGCTTATGAATGCTTTATTCTAGTGAAACTTGTATAGAAATTTGTGAGAAACACTGTAGGCAAGTGATTTTGATACACCACTTTCTAGTCAAGAAACTGGAAAAGAAAATAAGGATTCAGTAGTGTTTTTTCCGGTAATTCAGTCAAAGGAGAACATGAAACAATTATCCAATTAAGCTCAGTGGGAAGTGAGATCCTCTGAGTACATTCCCTGTTAAAATCAAGTGTGGGAAAAAAAAAAAAAAAAAAAAGAAAAAAAAATAAAAAGAAACTGTGGGAGAACAGTCATTTCATGGAGTAAGTGGAACAAGGCAAATGAATCTGTAGGAAAGAAGGAAATGTTTACTTTTTACTAATTTCTGTAACAGCTTTAACAGCTTTGTCACCATGACAGCAAGAACAAAAGGCAGGTGCTCTTAATTAAAGTAATACTTCTGCCAAAGACAGAGTTTCATCTAAAATACTGAAGATGAGTAGGCTCTCCTAATCTTGAAACAGTTTGGAATAAAGTTGTAGAGGAGTCCAGATACGTGTAGTCGCCGGTAGTGCTTTGAACTGCATTTTGAGTTCACCAGGATGCTGCAGGGTCATCCCTCAGATGTTGTGACACAGGGTAGGTTTATGCCTCATACCTTCACTGAATGATTCTTATAAAATTGACAAAAATCTGCATTTGCAACAGGGACTGCTGCTTTCTTCCTTGGTGTTAAGGCACACCTTATGGGTTAGCAGACTGGGAAGGGCTATCCCTGCAGCACAAGGCAGTACTGGGCAAAGAAACCCAAGCTGAACCAGCTACTTTGTCTACCAGTTCGTAAATGTTAGGCAGCCTTCCACTGACATTGATTATCCCTTCTGATGAACAATAAAGAGTGGGAAAAGCTTTGAAACTTATGGAGAAGCAAAAGGAAAAAGAAAAAAGCTGGGGAAAGATAAAGTACCACAGTGAGGCGACCACACAGCTAGTTGGTTTCTGTCAAGATTGCAGTCTTATACATTTGACCAGTAAAGATAAACAATTAGTAGTTACAAAAATAAGTAGATCAGTCAGTCTGAGACTAGCAGTATTATCAGGAATTAAGAAATTAGGTTGTTCCCTTTTCCTTAAAGTTGCCTTGTGACCTTGTTGTACACTACAGTTTATAATTCAGTACAGACTTAGATGGTCCCATCTTACTTTATTTTTATGTGTTAGGTAGGGTTTGTCTTCTGCTGAATGACAGAGTACCTTAGGGAATGGAGGTTTGTACCGAAAGAGTTTGTTATGGCCATTACTATTATGCTGAAAGCTAAGTGAATTCATAGCGGCTGGGCTGTTAGAAGTGACTTAATTCTGTGATACCAGAGAATGATGCTTTTATAAGTATGCTGTTAAGTAAAGAGGTAGCCAAATTACCAGCCATCACTTTCAGCAGAATTTCTTTTTTTAAATGTAGACAGTATTAAGGAGATAAAATGTAGAAACTGTCATATGCAACAATTCAGTTTTCATAATTAAGATGACTTTCCCATTATAATCAATGGAGAGAAGTAGACTTTAACTAACCTTTTGATTGTAGGAAGGATTGAGGTGACTAGGCTGGAAGGAGATACCTGTGTTGCAGATATCTACCTGGATTCAGCAGATCTGCAGGGTTTATTGGCTGAATCCTCTCTGGTCTGCCTCTTTACTATTCCCCTATTTTCCATTGTGTAACATTTTTTTTTCATTATTATTACTTATAATATTTACATCTACAGTGTATTTGTTCTGTTCTGCTAAGTAGTCTTCATCATTGCACCTTCACTACTGTAGAAAACAAGGATGAGAGGAAATAAATGTTATCTTTAGTGAACAGCACTATCTCTCACCTCTTAAAAAATAGCTTTCTTTTTGTCTGTGGTTATCCACTCATGTGAATCACCAACTCAACATAACATAAATCATCAGAACCCTATATTCACCTGATTAATGTGAGCAGCTAACTAAAGTCAAAGAGAAAGAGCTCTCTCTAAGGCAGTCAGCTGTCACTGCGTAGAAACAAATGGGATCCGTAGCACTCTTGCCAATCCCTTCTAACCCTGCAGCAAATGATACACATATTCATAAACACTCCAGAGGATTTATCAGCTCATGCTGCACTTCTTCTCTAAATGCAGAAATGAGCCATAAAGTTTTTACTTAAAAGAAATACACTATTTTTCCTGTTCCTATTGCTCAGAATGCCTCACTCTGTTGGATATAAAGAAGATTTCAACAATTTGTGCTTAACAGTAATGTTGTCTGGTGCGCTCCAAGACTCAATTTGAAATTACTTCACAGAGAAGCTTTACAGAGCAATGAGGTTGTGTTTGTTATGGCAGACATGCAATATGAAATACCTGCCAGTGCTGCACATATGCATCACCAATGCAATGCTGTGGTGCTAAACAAGCAGACTTCCAACCTTAGAGCCCCAGAAGGAAACATTTAGTGTTCCTGGAATGAGCACAGGGCTGGGTGGCTGAAACACACTGTCAGCTGCATTTACTGGTAACTTCATCTACAAAGACCTTTGTGTCTTACACTATATCTTCTTTCTGGTTTCTATCATGTGCCTTACACTATATCTTCTTTCTGCTTTGATTTCTTAAATATGCTGCTTCTAGGTGACTGCTATCACCCCAGTGTTTTCACCACATTCCTTGAATATACAGAGTGAAATTACAATTCTCAGAAAAAAAAAAAAAAAGAAAAAAAAAGGAAAAAAAAAAAGAAAAGACTATGAACAAAATTAATTTGATTTTCTGTAATTCCAATTCAACCCACATAAGCCCAAACATTTACAACAGTTCAAATTAGAGTCACTGCAGTTTTAATTCCTTCATCTTTGCTTACTGTCACAACAAATTAAGTTAGATTCACTGTTTTGAGATTTTTATGGTTTTCTGTGTTGTTGGTACTTAAATTAAAGACCCTTTTAATCCGTGACATGATGTCTAACAACCTCAGGAATAAGTTATGACATCGGTAGGATTATGCTTTCATGAAAGTGATGGTAAGTCACAATCAATAAGGCATTCCACGATGTTATCAGCAAAAAGAAAGAAATATTAGCTGCATTTGAGAACTTAAACACAAATGGAAAAAGAGTAAAATAAATATATTTATATATTCCCCATTTTATTTAGTATTTTGGAGCTTATAATTATAATTGGAACCAAATGATTAATGGATCAATATATTCAACAATTTAAACATCTTTTGTAGAATAACCACCAAAAAAAAAAAAAGATATGGCATCAGCAATATTAATTATTCAATTTATAGTACTTGCCTTGCCTTGTTTGTTCTGAGCTTGATTTATGTATTGCTTAGATGTAATGGATCAGAGAAGATATGTGTTATGATTCCTATTCATTGACTGGCTAAGTAGTTTCCCAAAACTTCTGAAGAATGCTTTTGAATTCAGTAACAGAAAATGAGTTTTCTCAGATCACTCCCATAATAAGAAACCAAATTCACTTTTTACATTTTTTTTCTATTAAAAAAAAAATCTTGAATAATTAACTATGCCTTTTAAAATGTATTCTCTTCTTCTTTAGTTCACATTTATCTTGCTAACTTCTCTATCAGAAAAAGCTGTCTGGGCTTTATGTGTCATTTTTATGATATATACACCACCACTATGTTTCATCAGCAAGTGCAATGACACATCAGGTGTCCTTTGCTTGTAGTTACATGTCAGTGCTCAAATGATGGATAATTACCAGTGACAGACCCAAGACTGGAATGGGAGGTATCAAGGGTCATACGAAGAGATGGAAGTGACATAGCAGAGCACTCAAGGCAGCGGGCTTTGAGACACACAGATACTGTTCCAGGCAGCAACAACAAAAAATGGCACAGAGACCACATTATTTATTTATTTTCCCAGGAAACAAGATATCATAAGCTAGAAGCTGCTCTTTCTGTACTTATTTGTGGTTTGTGGTTCACAATTTTTTGACAAGGGGGAATGATTGCTTTCTCCTTGCCTGTCTAACTGGCAGCAATTAGCTACAGCCAAGTGAGAAGCATTTCTGTAACACCCGGCAATGGTAGTTGGAAAACTTGTCAGAGAGTTTTTTTCCACTGATAGCAGAGGAGACAGTAACACTTTCCAGTTCTAATAACTTCAGGATAACAACTTACTCATAAAAACAGACAACCCTTATGGTATAAATGTTGGCTTTAAAAATCGGTGTTAACAAAAAGTGAATGTTCCCCATAAGACTGCTGTGAGGTAACTTGTCTGATAAACAGGAAAGCAGAGCTACAAAGGCACTTACAGCCATCCATTGTAATGAAACTCTGAGAAAAAAATGTGTTACAGGGCTTGTTGACTTTGAGCTGAAGAAACAACCCGTTCAAAAAAGACATAGCTGATTGCAAGTAGTGTTAGTTTTACTGACAATTCCTAAACATATCTGAATTTCTTCCCTACTGCTTCTTGATCTTGCATATGGGCGGTAAAGTTACCATTTGGAAAGAAAAACACTGATGAACATGTCTTTTGTACTCGACACTTGTATAATGACTATGCACTTGCTGGGCACAGATGTTGTTTCAGACAAGCAGAGCTTGACAGAGATGGTTGCCAGTAGTATCAAGTAGAAGGCAATTGATGGTGAAGTCCTACAGCTGTCCTGCTTTAGTGATCTAATTGGTCAAATCTAACTAGTCAGTGTGAGTAGGAACTTCTGCCTTGGTCTGAAAAAATGAAGGTGCTCCTGAGGCTTGAATGCTCCCTTGATCCCTACGGCAATCTTCAGCTTCCCAGCAAATCCCTGCATACGTGTGTTATGCAGATAACCAGTTAAAGAAGACATGGTTTATGTCTAAGATGACAAAAAGACTAGCTTGTGGAGCATCTCAGAAATAGCAACCATTGTTACTTCCCAGAATGCAAAGCATAAATGGAGAGAATCCAACCCTAACCCTACTGTATGTGTGAACACTTTTCACCAAAAAGCTCAAAAAATGTCAAATGTCTCAGAATTTAGGACATAAGCCTACTGCATGCCAACAAGTAAAAGCAGCTACTGTTAAAAAGAGAAGCTTCTGGAGAAAAATTAAAAATTATATTCAAATTAAGAATATCTATCAGCACTATTTCAATGATAAAATATTTCTGATAATCCCTTCTGGAAACTCTTAAAAATAACTTAAACTCTTAAAATAAATAATTTAAACTCTTAAAAATAACTGCGGAGTATTTTAGATATTTGACTCTCCATAACACAAATTAAAAGGTATATTCTTTATTTTATTCCTCTTACACTTGTGGTGAGTAGATTTATTTCTCTTATTTTATTTTATTTTATTTTAGGGGTTGGTCTATTCTCCCGCGTGCCTGGTGACAGGATGAGGGGGAATGGGCTAAAGTTGCGCCAGGGGAGGTTTAGGTTGGATATTAGGAAGAACTTCTTTACTGAAAGGGTTGTTAGGCATTGGAATGGGCTGCCCGGGAAAGTGGTTGAGTCGCCATCCCTGGAGGTCTTTGAGAGACGCTTAGATGTAGTCCTTAGTGATATGGTTTAGTGGAGGTTTTGTTAGTGTTAGGACAGAGGTTGGACTAGGTGATCTTGGAGGTCTCTTCCAACCTAGATGATTCTGTGATTTTATTTTATTTTATTTTAATTATTTTATTTTATTTTATTTTATTTTATTTTATTTTATTCTGGCTTATATTAATATCTTCTTGCCTTTTATTGATTTAATTCTCAGAATTTAATTTGCCTGAAATGATTTATAGTGTGATTCTCTTACATGCACTGTATCTTATCCATCATCATTAGCATTGGTTTTACTACTGTGAATCATCATTATCAGCTGATATATAAAAGTGTAAGGCAGAAGCTTCTTTTCATGTTTTGAGTTACTTTTTAAAATATTGTTTCCGTATTTGCATAATTGCATAACTTGTCGAAGATAAGATTTCTTTTACATCATTAAATTTCCTTTTGCTCATTGCTTATCTATGCTAAATGAAATTCACTTCATTCCAAAACAGAGCAATGCTTATTTGTTGTTTTGCTTGTATTAATTGCTTCATGACCCCTAGGGATACTTTTTTCACTCTCATCTATGCAAAGTGAATTCTAACTATGTTGTGTTTTCGTAAAGGCCATAATAATTTAATTAAAGCTTAGAAGATAAAACCAAGACTTACTAGCTCTATGCATAAGTCTGTTTCTCATTGCTGGAAAAATATGATGCTCAAAGAACTCTTCACTCAACAACAGAAACTGCAAGCAGAATAAAGAGGACACAGCATGTTAATTTGGCGATATTAGGGGAAGGCAGATTGGAGCTTACAATAAAGCTCACACACGGACAAGCATTTCTCTAAGTGTAATGACATGAGAATTTCGGGTTTCAGACCCACAATTGTGAAGATAAAAGCTCTCTATATTTTCCATCTAAGATTCAGGTCCAAAATCTTAAAATAAGAGGAATTTTTCACAAGTTTGAAGGTAAAATATTCTGTCCTTAAAAACCTCCACTGCCTCTCTTTTAATATAAGCTTCTCAAAGTGATTTTCTTTTGTTTGTCATTTCACTTCATCTTATTTTGACTGCTTGTCATCCCATTTTCTCTTATTACAGTGTCCTCTGCTGTTCTCCTATATTTCCTGTAGTTTTCTAAAGGTGAAAGAAATCAAATTGTATTTTATGTCGTACTGAAGAATTTCTGCTTGCAGTTAGAAGAAATATATACTCCTTTTAATGCGTCTATGAACACAACTAGAAAAGTGTTGAGTTACAGAATGCGCATAATCCTGTACGTACTTGGACAGAATTTGACAGAATCCATTTCAAGAATAGAAACACAACTTAATCGCTGAAGATATCCTGACAACTTTATTATTTACTTAAAGATTGGTGCTGATAGCCTTACTAGGTTTCATGCAAGCTCTCAAGTAGCCATCAATTTTCATTAGTATCTATATGACTTCCCAGAGACTGTCAGTCTCTTAACTCCTGTGATTGAGAAACATTTTCATCCATGGATACTGCTCAAGCAAAAACTAATTCTGAAGTGCTCCACACACTAACTACATCATTAAAACAGGAAGGAAAACAAGCCCATAGCTGAGTTTCACTTGATTTCCTCAGGAGTACCACAGCCTTAACAACTACACAGATCTCTTTTCTGGATATCATTTAGGATAAAACTGACTCCTTTAAACGATGGCAGCGAACTGGGGAGCTGAACTGGGGAGGGAGGCCTGGTGCACTCCGGTATGCCATCTGCCCTGGATGATGGGCAGCAAGGCCTGGGAGCTCTCTGTTGAACACCCCTACCCTGCCATGTAGAAATACCTTTGTGGATCTCTTAGCAATCCTCCAGTGCTATTGCAGTTATTTTAAGCATATCTTTCTAATGCAGTATGACCAGCTGTAAAAAAAATATAGCAAATGTGGAGATATGTTTTCCTTGTTCCATCTACAACTTTCAAAATTTCAGGTTGGTGTTTGCTGAATATTACAACTGGCTGGAACTGGCTGGTATTTCCCTGATTCCTCCACACACAGATTTACATATCTGATATTTTCTAACCAGAAGGGTTTTGGCGTATGTAAGGGAAAAAATACACACGCATATTTTTAAATTGTCCCTCACAGTTTCTTGAGAAAATTTAGCTTTACAGTCTGGCTGTGAGATAGGTGGCCTGGATGTTTTGTTGTTGTGTTTTTCTGTTTGTTTCTTTGTTTCTTTGAGCTTTTATATTTATTTATTTTGCTGATTTACTGTCACTGAAAATCTTATGAGCTTACACATTTCTTTCATCTATTAAAGCTACAAGAGATACAGAAGAGCAGCAGAGGTCAGTGTAATCAGGGGAATATGGGACAACATTTAATACATTACATATTCTCTGAAACGAAATAACCCAATTTTTTACAGACTTCTTTTAAATCAGAGGTTTAAGGAACGTGTGAATTAGTATCAGCATTGCATACAACAGAATTTGCACTTAAGTTAGGGATGAAGTTGGTCCACTCACTACAAGATAAGGCCAATGCAGTACATGCAAAAAATATTACCTTTATCCCAATATAATGCTTCTCAGTCTTGAGAAGAGTATTTATTGGGGGAACTTAATATTTTTCTGTTTGTGATCTATCCATGTAAAAACATTGATATCAATGGGCATTCATTTTATGCTATTTTTGAGGAAAAGCATTTCAGTCTTTCTATTCACAAATCCTTTGTCTGGTCTGTATAACAAATGTTTTCACATGGTCAGGATTTAAATGCTATCAGATTTTCAATGTCATCTTCTCTACAAGCTGCTTTCTTTATTGGATTCATTTGCCTACATAATTCAGAATCCAAATTGCAACTTGTTTCAATAAGGGACTGACCTGGCAGTTAGGGAACCTGTTTCAGGCCATTAGATATTTTTCTGTCTAATATTCATTTCAGCATTTGCCAAAATCCCTTTTTCTAAGTATATATTTAAAAGCCTTTCATTTACCAATTTATTTTTGGCTTCCTATATGGATTCATATTGATCTAGCTGCCTTAATCAATAATTCATTATGCCCTGGAGTGGAATTTTAATTTTTTGGCTCCAATATGTTGTGATTATGAAAACAAAATGAAATAATAAAAAAAAAAGCAAATTTATGGGCCAAGCTGTGTTAATTGAAATTAAATTGAATTTTATTGAAACTGTTCCTATTTGAAGTTGAATATTCCCATGACAATTTAAATGGCCATATATTTTAAATGTATATTATTAGCATCTCTTTTGAGGTAGACTTGGCACACATGAACTGCAAAGCAGCATTGCAATTTGGCTCCTGTGGTCTGTGGATCAAATGGGCAGTTTAGGAATTCTGTTTGGTATGAGGAACACTGTGTTATGTCCATGCAACTGAAAATTAATTTCCAAGAAAATGTAACTCTATTTGCTTCACCCACTGATAGCTCTATCCTAGCATTAGATTGCAAACCACAGCAACTTGGTGTGAACAGTCACATTCCAGAAAAGGTCCATCATCCTCTGCCCGTATAGTATCATGCTTAGGCAAGGATCTTACCAGTCTGATTTCTAGGGGTCAGGTAGGCACACAGCAGATTGTGCAATAGGTCTGCACATGTGTCTCATCTGACAAAGGATATGTATTTCGGGGCATCTGAGGAGAGCAAGGAGAAAAAGAGCAGAAGGAAACCAGTTGCACACAGGAGACAGAGTCCATAATTTGGAGGAGAAAAGTAATGAAAGATGGGGATAGCAGCATTTATGGAATTATAAGGTTCAGAGAGCAAAAAATACTTAAGAGTGATGATAATGTTAGTTTTTCCCTGTACATTCTTTAGCTCAATAGTGATTTGGGTTTGGCATCTATATATATTCTTGGTACTTGTTAGTTAAGTTACAAAGTGTGTCTGAAAAGGGGAATTCAGACACGAACCTCCCAGAATGTCTTCAAGACCTCAGAAAAAGGTATTTTCAGTCATCAGGGCAGCCCACACCTGCCCTGAATGCCCCAAGCTGACTACACGCAGGACTTTGGTGACTTCTGTTGCCCTTGCCAGCTCTGTTCCTCTACCAAGCAGTGCCTGCCTTTGGTCAGGGGAGCCCGAGGGAGGCCACCTCCACCACCTTGGGCTGCAGCTTGAGGAATATCACAGGATATATACAAACACAGTTTGCCAGAGAACAGTCATGGATGTCTAGGGAGCATTGTGGGTAGAGAGAAGGCAGAGAAGAAAGGCTGAAACCTTGCTACCAGCGTTACCCTGTGTGTTAATGCATTTGCCATTGTACAGCAGGGCAGAGATTGTGTCTCCACTCAGCCCACACTATTGCTACTTCAGGATAACACCCAGCCCTGAATTTTTTATTTTATTTTTTATTTTTTAACAGATCTTGTAGGAGAGAATCAAGCTTTAAAGTTCCTCCTTGGCAGGTGCAACATCAATCATCCAGCAAGTTGTTTGTCTTCTTCTCACTGCTGAGACTTTGAGAGGGATTCATCAAGTATTAATGAGTCCTCTAGGTTGCTTGCTGAGAGCTATAAAACTGCAGCCTGTAATTCCAAGCTTTGAAAAGAATCTCTCTCTCTGTCTCAGTGTACGTTAAAGGTGCTCTCTGAAATAATTAAAGGGCCAGAAAGAGAGGATATGGCCAAAACATTAAAAACAAGAGCCTAGTAGCTACCCATGGCATTTTTCAATTACCTTGTTGAAATCTTTTCATCTCTACCCATGAAAACACCCCTGCACAGATATGCCAGACAACACTGATTTGTCACTGAAATATTATGTAAGAAATCTGTGAGGTGAATTGGTGAGAAGCAGCTCTAAAAATACCCTGTTCAATGGAAAAAAAAAAAAGTTAAATACTTTGTTAATGCATAATAGTTATAATTACTGTACCTGATACAAAGGGCTCTTGGGGCTTCCTAAGTGATTTGATAAACCACCAAAAGACAATTTTAAATTCTAATATCCTTTGATAAGTAAACTTACAAAAAAAAGTTCAAAATTCTTTGTGATCATGCATGCACGTATGCTCATGTGTGTTCACATACCACAGTACAGATGAATAGAGCATGTCTGAATAAGAAATATTAGATGCCTTAATCTCTCAAAAGCTGGAAAATCAAATGAGAGACAGTAAAAGCAGCAGAGGCAATTTCCCTGTATATTTGGGTACAATGTGGAGGTTAGAATTCTGATTCTGACATCAGAGCCACTGGCTGCTCTGGGGAAAATATATGTATGTGTTCTCTTTCTGTAACATTATTCAAGATCTTCCTGTCTCATTTAATTTCTGCAAAAATATAAATGTAGGCATATTAAACAAAACATTTTTGGGTTTACTCTATTTTCTTACTCCCAGTAAACCTTCTTATCTCAATGAAATTGCAGTTCGTACAAACTGCCCTTGAGGAACAATCAGCCTTCAGAGGGTTGCACAGAAGGCATCTGAACTTCTAGTTTCTGATGGCTAAGCGATGCAATAGCTGTAACTGCTAAAGGAGCATATTGCCAAAAAACTAGGGTAGACAACAACCAAGATTTGCCCCAGGAACAGAGAGAAGTGTAGAAATAATAGTGATATAATTAACATGCTTTATATTAAAAATGATTTGATTCATGCTGATATAATTTGATTAAATCTCAGACTGCTTATGATTTCTTTAACTAATAGCATTCTCATTTAAAAACAGTCATCCGAAGTCTTCATAAAACAGGACCAAAGTAATCCTCTCCCTTGGATCCAATCACTGCTATGAATATCCCACCACTGTAAAAGCAACATGAGTGAGTCTAAATAAAATAAAAACACTTAGAAGATGCTCAGTAAAATAAAAACAGCTTATCTGTGGGAAAGAATATAATAATTCATCCTGACTTACATGTCTGGGCTTTATTTTCTGTTACTGGCATGTACTTGGCAACAAATAGTATCTTTTTTCTACGTGTTTGTATAGTTCACAGCTCACTAGCAGTAGCCAAGAAATCACAAAATAAGGTTAAAAAAAAGAAAAAAAAAGTTAAGCCAGCATGTCAGTCATTCACTGCAATTTGTAAGCAATTTCAGAATTCCAAAACACAATTATGACTATGGATTAGATATCGGTTATTCAACACATTTTATGGCTCTTTCTGTGAATAAATGACAACAGTATTCTAAAGGTCACACGTGAAATGTAAGGAGCAAAAAATGCCAAACATATTTTCTTGTCGAACATTTTGTTTGTGCTGAGACTAAGTTGCCCTAAGGATCTCTTGCTGTCCTAAGAAAGTCAACAAGCAAACAATTTGAAAATGATTAATATTGATTTTACAGAATACACTGCAGTTCTACCAGAATTCTTTCTGTCTGCAGCAGAAAGTTATATTTATTGTTTTGAACAGAAGATAATTCATATAGTACAAGCGAACCCAGAATTATTGGTCTAGAATATTTCCTTTTTGTAAATTACTCCAGCTACTTCTGTTCAGTTGGTTTTATGACTGTAGCTGAGAATAACTATTACACTCCACGATCTCATCAGAGATCTCATCAGAGATTCAAACACAATTTAGTCAGTTGGATGAACACATGAAGGAAAGTACAGTGTTCAGAAAGTACCAGTTGTTCCTGAGGGTGATAGCTACACCTTTCACTGTACCTTGTGCAGGATATGTTCAGCTGCACTGAAGCAGATACTGGATTTGGTGCTGCATGACTGCAGATGGGCTCTAAATGCACTGTCAGGGGCTGTCCTGACAGGAGAAGGGTGTTAACTGAGAGTCTGTCACTTCCATGTTCAGGGTAGGAAGCACAAAACTGAGTGGGTGGATGTCCTCTTTCCCTGAATTCCTAGCTGGGAAAGCCCAAACACAGCTACATACCGACTCCACTGCCATTGCCAACAAGTGCTGATGCCCTAATACAAAGCTGGGGCCCATGGACAGGACTGACAGACACTAACAAGAGAGAACCAGGGCTGCTAATAGCTTGCTGCTGTCTTGATTTAGCTCAAGAGAGTACAGCAGTATGGATTTTTTGCAAGGATACAAAGTCTCTGTGTGGTCAGGGTCACTGGCATGTTTTAGAAAAGGCTTCACCTGCCCAAATCCTGGTAGCAGAGAGGCTTTGAAAGACACTGCCAAATCCTGACATAGCTTCCCATGAACTTGTTTTTTATTTCAGGAATACTGTTGACCAGCTAACAGTCTAGAGTTTGGTTTGGTGAATTCATTTGTCCATAATAATTATTTTAGAAGAAAAGCAGTTGTTCACAGCTTGATTTAAAGGTTTAGTTTAAACTCTTGGTTTCATGGCAGCTCCTTCAAATCCTTTAGGGAATATGCATTGTTAGTATTACCAATATCCATCAGCTACCTTTGTCATCAGTCGAAGGAAAGGGCACAGACACAGTGCAAAGTCAAAGTAAAAAGAATTTGGCTCAACAGAAAGCTTTTTCTATGGAAATCTATTTTACCTTTGGGTTTTTCAATGTAATTGTAGATTTACACAACCATTGCACTGGCTCATATCTCAAGAAGTAATAAATACAGATAAGCTTATTGCAATTTTACATTTACTATTCAAAATCATACTTTTTTTGTGAAGGAAGTATTCATCCTCCTTAGTTGCTTTCTGTCCATGTTTGATCTATGTCCTTCAGGATTGTCCAAAAGACAATCTCATTATAATAATTCAAATAATTAATGTTCTCACAGCTACAAATTCACCAGGAAAAATATTTTGAACTCCTTGTTTCAAATATCATAAGAGAAAGGCAGTATTCACTGATATAAAAAAATTTACTTCCACAGACAGTGAAAATTTCTTATTTTGGACAACTGTTATTCTAGCAAAAACAGAGCAAAACTTTTTACTAGTTCATCCCCTCTTCCATGGGTGATTGATAGCATAACACTGCCAGTGATTTTATTGCTAATTTAAAAAGGAATCAGGTTCAATACGTCATCAGCTGTTGTGCTTTCTCTGTTTCCATCACATGCATACAACCTTTTTGCCTCTATTTAATTAGCTTGTAAATTTGTACGGCTGTTTTCTACACATCAGGACACTACCTATATTTTTTAATGATACATTACAATATTCAGGGTAATTAAGGAAAAGTGTTATGTATATATTTGCCTACTGCTTTCAAAGAAAGGGAACAAGTTATTATAAAATATTAAATAATGATCACATTAAAGTGGAAATTAACGAGAAATTTAATTTCTTCCCAAAGAACTAAATTTTGTCCAACCAATAGTATCACCAGCTTGAAACTGGCAATATCTAAAATATCAGAGCTCTTCAGGTATGTATCTGAGGGTCAATGCACTGTCTTTTAATTAGTGAGAAATTAGAAGTTAAAAATCCTTGAATAGATAAAAATACAAACTTTAATATTATTGTCATTGTTGTTAACACCAGATGGCACTGTTACATATTGGTGTCCAATTTCTTTTTCTTTATGAGAACAAATCTTGGGTAGCCAGGCTAGAAGTTGTTATCCATTTTTGGTTTTATGGCTTGTATTATGAAAAATACCCAAGAGCAGTTGCTAAAAAGAAGCTGCACAAGCAGCAGTTCATTCCCTGATAACCGCTAATTCTTCCACCAGATTCTTGAACATTGACATAGGACCACCAGAGATACTAAGAAAGGGTTTGTAAGTAGCATTTACTCGTCTCTGTTCCTGGAACGTTTATCTCTTGCAGTAAAGTTATAAATAGAAAATGTCCCCACTCTGATTCATAATTTCTCCTTCACTACACATTGCTTTTTGCTTGACTAGGTTGACTGTCAGCTGCAGACATTCACAAAGCTGAGAGAACAAGGCAAATGCCATCAGTGTATCTAGGGTCTTCTTTAAGAAATGTGTACAACACAATACCACAGACAGCTGTTTTTTTCCCAACCTGTCTATCAGCTGCACAGTGTTAACAGTAAACAGACAGAATGGGCAGGACTCAGATGTGCTACACATCCATGGAAATTGAAGAAAAATGCCATTTATCTATCATTCATCCAAAGAGAGTTTCCATTCCTCTTGAGAGTTCTTTCATCAGTATTACCACTTCCTTGGGATTTTGAGTCACTTCCTCAGGTCTTCTAGACTTGCTTGATGTGCTGAATCAAGTGACTAACAGGGAGAAATAAAGATAACCGGATATGGCTCACTAAACTCAGCCATTTCCTCAGAAAACATCTGTAACATAGGAACATAGTCAAAGGTAAAACATCTGGTCTAAATCCCTAAATCCACACCAAATACTCCAGCTTTGCCTCAAGGTGCACTGCTGACTGAGACATGAATAAAGAAACAAAGACATTCACTGTAGCTGATAAAGGAAAAATACTTCTGTGGATGCTGTGATAACTTCCCCCTCCCACCCCCCCACCCATCAAAAAATTAAGATTCTATGCAGATGAACCACAAACCTACCCTCACCTGTCACCAGCTGTGATCTTACCAGGTCTGATACCTCACCACATTTCTGGGAGCAGTCTTTGATTTCAGTTTCGTTCTTGCTGAGGGAAGCTTTGTGCTCATATAAGAGGCGTGATAGTATGAAGAAACTGCTTCAAAGTGATCTTTCCATTGATCCTGTAGATTTTTCAGCCTGCCACTCTGCCTGTTGCAGATAATATTTAGTCTAATAAATGATGCAGAAATCATGTCTCTCTCCCAGATTTCTTTCCAAGGTCAACACAGTGTTTTCTGTACAATTAGTTGACAGTACTTTAAAGTTGAAACCAGATGACCTTTTCTTTTTTCTTAAAAAACTTCCCTTATGACTCTTACTGTATGGCAGATTCTTATTCACAATAGCTGCTGCAAAAATCACCTTACATGTGATGTTTGATGGATCTACTAGACAGTCATCAGAACAAGTGGTTTGAAATAATATTGTTTTTAAAAAAATCAAAATAAACTGAAAACTGATAATCTGGGAATGCCAGAAAACACACAGCTACCTGACGGCTTGACAGTAACATGAGCTCTCCATTAAATTCTCTTTATTTATCCACCAGAATGTCAAAACTGGGCAAACATTTTTACCAGCAGAAAACTGTGGCCAGCATCATTTTTTTTTTCATTCATTCATAAACTAACATCTGTTAATCACCAATGACTTTTAATGACCAATAGTAATCCAAATGCAACTGTTCAGATTGGTACCAATTCTGTTGATCAAACTTGGGGTAATGGAAGAACAAGTCAATAATCATTATATCACTGGGAAATACAAATCCCAACAACTGCTGTCTGTATCTGTTCTTCTTCACATCAGGTTTCTCCAGTGTAACTGGATGGATGCCCTAATCACTTTCTACACACCTATTAGTATAATCCAACATAATGATGACTGGTCTTTCTGGGTATTATTAACTTCCAGTTGTTGACAAAATAGATCATAGCCTGTATTACTAGCCTTAATCTTAATAGAAAGACATACCACAGTGATCTGAACTTACCCCAGCAGGTCTGAAATGAAATGCTGATGACTACTATAAGGTTAAGGTCTAAGTAAATACGGACACTAAATAAACATCAAACTTGAAATTGCATTTTGACATGGAGAGAAAGTAGAGCAGGCAAGATCTACTGAAGCAGTCTGTTGAAGAGGTCTACAAACAGAAAGTATTGACTATTTCACTGAGTTGCTGTTTTTAACCAGTATGTTTCACCTGTTGCCATATGGGTTTGTTAAAATTTGTACTAATAAAATTTGGGACTCCTAAAGTGTCAGCAGCAAATCTCCTGAAAAATCCTAACTGACAGACTCACATGAATTCTATGTAAGTGCCAGGTCCTGCACGTGGGACAGGGCAACCCTGGCTATACGTACAGACTGGGCAATGAGACGCTGGAGAGCAGCCCCGCAGAGAGGGATCTGGGGGTTGTGGTTGACAGCAAGTTGAATATGAGCCAGCAGTGCGCCCTGGCAGCCAGGAGGGCCAACCGTATCCTGGGATGCATCAAGCACGGCATTGCTAGTCGGTCGAGGGAGGTGATTGTCCCGCTCTACTCTGCGCTGGTCCAGCCTCACCTTGAGTAATGTGTGGAGTTCTGGGCACCACAGTACAAAAAGGACGTTAAACTGTTGGAGAGTGTCCAGAGGAGGGCGACAAAAATGGTGAAGGGCCTAGAGGGGAAGACATATGAGGAGCGGCTGAGGGCACTGGGCCTGTTCAGCCTGGAGAAGAGAAGGCTGAGGGGGGACCTCATCGTGGTCTACAACTTCCTCGCAAGGGGTAGTGGAGGGGCAGGTGACCTATTCTCCGTAATCACCAGTGATAGGACCCGTGGGAACTGTGTTAAGCTGACGCAGGGGAAGTTTAAGCTGGACATCAGGAAGAGGTTCTTCACTGAAAGGATGGTGGCACACTCAACAGGCTCCCCAGGGACGTAGTCACTGCACCAAGCCTGTCTGAATTAAAGACGCGATTGGACTGTGCACTTAGTCACATGGTCTAAACCTTTGGGCAGACCTCTGTGGTGCCAGGACTTGGACTTGATGATCCTTATGGGTCCCTTCCAACTCGGGATATTCTATGATTCTATGATTCTATTTACAGTATGTGAAAGTCCAGACATTAGGAGCATTTTGACACTACGCAAAGTAGCAACAAATCCAAAGTTTTGAATACCAAGTTTACGTGTATTTTCATGTCACACATTCATTTTAGATTCACAGGATGAGTTATTCAGTTTATGTTGCTTTCCAAACCTTTAAACCTTCATAAACTCTAAAAGAGTCTTTTAAATCTAGAATTAATAGCTTTACTATATACATTCTTTGTAACAAGATAGGTATTTTCTCAACCAGCTTATCATCATTTCTAGGCCAGGACACTCCAGTTCAAGTTTTTTCCCTGATAAGGAAGGTGGCAGCAGGTGTCCTGGTCAAACTTTAGCCAACTCAAACACCAACTTACATTTTGTAAAAAGTGTACTTTTACTGGAATGGTCTCTTTGCAAGACCTTCTTAATCATTTTCACCTCAGAAGGCAGTGAAAAACTCTTGACCATTTCAGTTACAATAAAATCAGACCAGTGGCAATGGTGTTTGACAGACACATTACCATATGACCACATCAGATATATCCTAAGGGCTTGAAACAAGGTACAGTAGATAAATTCTTCTGTCAGATGGAAAAAAAATCAACATCTTCAAAATGGTAGTTACAAACGTGTTTTTTGGGGGGAGGTGGAGGGTAGTAATTTTTTTGGGGGGAATATATTTGATTCTGCAATACTTTTCTTTCATTTATGTATCAACATTGCCATTTGAGACATATGAGACAATAGTTCTTGCCATTATATTTCCAGCAGAGAATTAGGAGTGCTAGAACTGGAGATATTGTGAACATTGTTAATTTCATTTGGAAATAAATATTAGTCATGGAACACAGACCATTAACCACCACTCTGGCAATTCATCCTTTCAGGGATTTCAGGACAGTATTAGAACAATATTGTTCAAAGGGCAATGATAATTAGAGGTCAAGACAGAGAGAAAATACTTCTGGTGCTTAAAGAAAAGATCTCACACTGAAAAATGCAGCCATATTGGGGAGTTCTGATTAAATACTTGGAACACTATTTTATTTTCATGGAACTTTTACATTCAGCTGATATTTGGTTCATTTAATGGGCTTAAAACAATATCCAAATGGAAACAAATATTTTAATTTTTGAAACACCTCACCAAAGTAATACATCTGAAATATCTATAAAGGTGATCCATAAAGTGCCAGCTATGCAATTAATCTGAATTAAACAATTAATCTGAACTGAATAGACTGGAAAAAAAGCACTTTCTAGACTGTCATTTTTCTAGACTCTAGACTTCCTAGGAAGTGAAATACTCACCATTTTTTTCTATTTATTTCTAAGGAAAATTCTTTGGCAGAAGCACACTCTGGAAATTAGTTTTATTAGTTTTTAGGAAATTAGGAAATTAGTTTTATTGCATTTGAGATAAAAAAGTGTTAACTGATGTTTTTGTATTTACATACCTTTCATGACAGTGAAAATGCCATTTGTCCACCGAATACAAGGAGTAGTCAAATGGTTTTGGTTTAATCCGAAATTATCTCTTTTTTTTTCAATAGAATACTATTATGCCTGATTGTGTATCTTTTTGTTTTCACTCTATTCTGTTGTTTCTTTCTTTAATTTTAATACATTGTGGATACATTGTGAGATCTGCTTTTTGCTCCTTAAGCCAATGTAATAATTTGCGCTTCATTAAAAATGTTGTTGTAGTTTCAGCATCTTTACTTTTACCAGCATTTTACTTTTACCAGCAATGTAAGTCTGAATGCAGAATGCCAAAAAGATTTTTTCCCACCACCAGATCAGTTAGGCCCATCCCCTCTACATTCCCATCCTTAGAGCCTAGGGTTTGTCCCTAAATAATGACGTCTTTCAACGCTCAAGGTGTTCTTGTGATGAGTATTGTAAATATGGTTTGTGTGGCCACAGGTGCTCATAATCCCTTTGGATTAATAATTCTCCATGAGCCATGGTGACCCCAAAAGGAGGTCCATCTGCAGGTGAAGGGACAATGGCCATCTGAAAGACATGAAAGCTTTCTGCAGCAAGATAACTGGTGACTCTTCCCACTTTTGCTCCTGCCCATCTTTCTTCCAGATCTGCATTACCTCTGCTTCTTGGTCCAACCCTACTCCCAGTCAAGGGTTTTTTCCTTACATTTATGTCTGTTTATATCCATATCTTGCCATTAGCTCCTAGTTTCTGCTTCACCTCTTTTCTGAGCTTTGTTTCAAGTCTCTGCTCCAGTATTGCCTTGGCTTTCTTCTCTAAGCTTCACACAGTAGTATTACTTTGCCTGAATGCTAATGCTATCAATTCAAAAGCTTTCTTGTGGAGAAATTATGTTCTTTGACAGTTATCATATGAATCTGTGAGTTTGTTTTGGCTGTCTCTCTATATATTATTTCCAGAACTAGATTGAAAACATACCCGGCCTGCCTTTGATCAGTTTATTTTGCACCTGGTAGCTTCAAGAAAATAAAAATATTTAAATGAAATTATATAGAGAGCCATATTTAAAATTCAAACATACTTGCACAGGATGGCTCCACTGAGCCACTAGAGCTCTCCTATGCAGTCCCATCATCATCCTGTTTAGATATGAATCTGTTGTACCTTTACATCACAATTTTGCCTGAAGACTTTTTTTTTTTTTTTTTTTTTCGGAGCAGTAGTTCTTGCCAAATCTAATACAGAGCCAGCAAATAGAAATGCTGTATATGTCTGTGAAATCTAATCTGCAGCAAAGTTGTTCAGACAAAGTATTCCAGTACATTGGCAATTTATTATTTGAAACCTATTACTAACACCTTGACAAGTACATTCTTAAATAACACAAAATACCTCTTTTTTTTTTCCCCAACACTCGTGATTAGAATCTATGTAGTCCTAAACCACTGCAGCATCTCTGATGAGAATCTAATCAATTCCATCTAGGCAGGAAGACAATACTTTTTGCATTATAAACATGCACTTTAAGTTTAGCATTTTCATTATCAAATCTACTGCTGGGAAGAAAAAGTCACTGTATTAGTCTTCAGAAATGCTCCCCATACCTAACATATGACTCACTCGGATGCCCTCACCAAAAATCAGAAAGTTCCATTTTCAAAGGGAAAGGAAATATGTACAAATGTTGCTCACTAGCAGTTCCTGAGGGAGCAAATAATTGCTCCAGACTATTTTATCTTTCTCCATCAAAAGTAAATTAAGAAATAACTCAATTGCACAAGTGATACTGAAGTAGTAAGGAAAAACTCACTTTGTACAGATATATAAAAAAGACATAAAATAGCTCTTTGGTGAAAGAAAAGCAAATGTAGTGTTTGCGAAATATTCAGCTATGGAGAATAATGACTCCATAATCAGAGATTAAGCGAAGTGTCTTTGTGGCAGCTCAACCTATTCCAATATTAGTCAGCCTTTCCTGCAGATGGAAAATCACATCCAGGAATGACTGGGCACCCTGACATTCAAGTTTCTTTGGTGAAGCAAACTTTGAAGGGCTATGAAGCTGGTGAAGGGCCTGGAACGCAAATCCTATGAGGAGGGGCTGAGGGAATGGGGGTTGTTTAGTCTGGAGAAGAAGAACCTCAGGGGAGACCTTATTGCTCTCTACCACTACCTGAAAGGAAGGTGTGGGGATCTGGGGGTCAGCCTCTTCTCACAGGTAACTAGTGATAGGACTAGAGGAAATGGCCCCAAGTTGTGCCAGGGGAGGTTTAGGCTGGAAATTAGGACACATTTCTTCTCAGAAAGAGCAGTCAGGCATTGGGACGGGTTGCCTAGGGAGGTGGTGGGGTCACTGTGCATGGTGGTGTTCAAGGAAAGGTTGGACATGGTGCTTAGGGACATGGTTTAGTGGGTGACATTGGTGGTAGGGGGATGGTTGGACCAGATGATCTTGGAGGTCTCTTCCAACCTTAATGATTCTAAATCTGTGATTCTAAGATAGCTATTGTTTCAGTGCTCGGTAAGATGGGTATTGTCTGCCTATGCACTAGGACTTGGACAGAGCCCACCAACCATTTATACACAAGCTACTGAATATCTGACAGCAAAACTACTGAGTCCAGACCTACCTTGTCAAACAGATGTTTGGATATGTGTGAATGAAATGAGAAAAAAAAAAAAAAAAAAAAAAGTACAAAACTAGGGGAATCATTACTTGCAATGCAGTCAGATAAAGTTCAATAGAGACGCACCTCTTTTCCCAACACCTTGGGAGGCCTAAAAGTTGAAAGAAAAAAAAAATCAGTTTCTTTGCCAGTTCACATTGAAAAACATCCATCTAAGAGGAGGTATTTTTTAATATATTCATTTTTGATAATGACTGCACAGTACCCAATATTCTTTTTTTTTTTTTTTTTTTTTTTTTGAGAAAGAAGGTTCTACTGACTGGAAGACATATGATTCTATGCAAGTGGTTAATTCTAGTCCTGAGACTTGCCAGAATTTATGTTAGTGTTAATCATTTACCTTTTAAGATGAAAATTAGTATTTTTTGTCTGACTATTCCTTTAGTTTCCCTTCCTTTGCCTCACCACCCTTCCCGAAGCTGTATTGTTAGCATCACAGAAGCATCACCATCAGCTGGCCACAGCTACTTTTGGCTGCCTCCCCTCTCTTTTCACAACTAGACTGTGCCAGTTGTTCCTGATAAGTGTTCCTCTAGGATCTGAACTGTCAGACCTCACGTACCACATACATAAAAAGGCTGCTACAGCAGTCAGTACAGCATTACTAGCCGCATTGCAGTGCACAGTGTTTTGCAGAGTGGAGCAGGTGATTAAAGTTGGAAAGGGAGTGTATTTTGGCCAAAAACTCTGTTTTCAGTCTGCCTCTGAAAAGGATGATCAGAAAGTGGAAGGTAATGCTTTTATTTGGAAAGACCTTGGCAAATCACTGGCAAATTCACTTCTATTTCACTATATTTTTTAAAATTCTTTAATCAGTTCTAGGGCTAAACATCTTCATAAATAAAATACTTAATAGATAAACGTATTTCATAGATTTTAACCTGAGATAAAGACTACTCCTGCTCTTACTGAAATCTCTGAGGACAGTGTAAGGCAGGTATAGCAAAGTCTAAAAAGTCACAGTAAGACTCAACAATGAACATACAGAACACTAATCTGAGATGCAAGAGACCATGAAGTGTATCTGCAACAAATGGAAATCTGAAAAAGTAAGGCAAGGACAAATATGTCCATAAAGACTTAACAGAATTATTATTAGCATTAGGAGCAGTTAGCTTAATGAAATTGCTATTAGTTTTACCAACTGTTGTGGTTTAACCCGGCCAGCAGCTAAACACCACACAGCCGTTCGCTCACCCTCCCCCCTCCCTCTCTGGGATGGGGGAGAGAAACGGGAAAGTGAAGCCTGTGAGTTGAGATAAAGACAGTTTATTAAGACAGGAAAATAATAATAATAATAATAATAATAAACAGCAATGATAATAGTATTAATAATAATAATGTGTACGAAATAAGTGATGCACAATGCAATTGCTCACCACCCGTTGACCGATGCCCAGCCTATCCCCAAGCAGCCAGCCCCCCCCCCCACCCCGGCTAGCCACCCCTATATATTGTTCAGCATGACGTCAGATGGTATGGAATACCCCTTTGGCCAGTTTGGGTCAGCTGTCCTGGGTCTGTCCCCTCCCAGCTCCTGCTGCACCCCTAGCCTGCTCGCTAGCAGGACAGAGTGAGAAGCTGAAAAGTGCTTGGCTTGGTGTAAGCACTGCTCTGCAACAATTAAAACATCAGCATGTTACCAGCACTCTTCTCATCCTAATCCAAAACATAGCACCCTACCAGATACAAGGAGGAAAATTAACTCTGTCCTAACTGAAACCAGGACACCAACCAAATACAGCATCCCTGCAGGAGTTACTGTAAGGAATGCCACGGCAATCTCTGAGCAACAATGGATTAATTAACAAAGCAATTTTTTTTTTCCTAATAACCAGATTTTCCTTGTCACTCTCATTAGGCCTGTATTAGGCCTGTAGCTTTATCATCTTTAATAGACAGAAAATGGCAGACAGAGTAAGATGGTGCTTTGACATCAGCTATTCCCTCAATGTCCACGAGAGCATGTAGTACATCCTTGCTCATAATTTGAAAGGAGAACAAAGTGTCTAAGTTTTTAACCCACTTACCGTTCACTCTAACTTTTTCTTTTTGCCTGACTTCAAAGGATGATGGGGTCCATGTCACTGATACAGGGAGCAACAATTTTGTCAGCCTCAGAAAACTGCTTCAGTGTTTCACACGAAACCATTTTGACACCACCTTGGTGGGCACAATATGGAACCTTGCTCCCTTTAGAGCTGTCCTTGCCAAGTGCCACTCACCTGAAGTGCCCATCAGCCCTTGTAGTGGCTCTCACTTTCCAGTCGGTCCTAAGGAGAGCTGCAGGTTGAGCTGTCCCTGTCTGTGTCTGCCACCCCTTGGAGGCTGCCTGCCCAGCCTGGCTGCACAGTGCTGGTCCAGTCCCTCTAGGCCACAGCCAGAAATCCAGAATTTTTCTTTATGGCCTTTTTCTACCTCAGATGTTAATAAGATTTGCACTTGAATTGCCAAGGGCAAGCCTGTCCTCCATCTGTTCTGCATTTCTACCATCTATGAAAACCTTCAGATAACTTCTTGTTACCCGTTCATTTGGCAAATCAGCTCCCAGTCAACATCACAGAGTACAAAATGGTTTAGTCTGCCTAAATTCACAATAGTCGGAGATGTGTCAGGTGTCAGTAGCACTCACTGGTCATCACAATGTCTGTTCTGCCCAAAATATACAGTGCACAACAGCCTTAAATAGAATAGTCTGGAACATTTCTTTCTAAAATGCAGGTTATAAAGAAAACCTAGCTTCCTAAGTGTCAGCTTAACGGCACAGTCATACAGATTAGATTTAACCTAATTTGTCATTTATATTTAAGGAGATTTCTCTTCAGTATTTAGATCAGACCTTCATTTCTGAGTAACAGGAATTTTTAGAACATCTGACAGAAGCCTCATCTCATCCTCATCAAAGAAAATGCAGAAAAGTTAAATAAAATTATTTATAATTCATAATGAATAATTTGACTTTGATTACTTCTTCTTTATTAATTATGTTTTGTTATTAATTAATGCCCTAGATATCTGTTTTAATTATGTTTACCATCCATACTTGTCATACCCAGACTGTGCATAACATATGTAACATGCGTACATGTTTGAAGGAACAATGAGTAATCTGTTTCAATTAAATCCCAATGTTTGTGTTTAGACATCACTGTAATGGTTCTGGCCAGGATGGAGCTAATTTTCTCCAGAGTAGCTCACATGGTACTACGTTTTAGATCTGTGACCAAAACAATGTTGATAACACAGTGGTGTTTTAGGTATTGCTGAACTGTGCTTACGAGGACTTTTAAGCTTCTCATGCTGCCCTGCCAGTGAGGAGGCTGGGGGCGCCCAAGAAACTGGGAGGGGACACAGCCAGGGCAGCTGACCCAAACTGACCAAAGGAAAATCCCATAAGTATGACACCATGCTCAGCAATAAAACTGGGGGAAAGGAAGAGGAGGATGCTCAAAGTGATGACATTCATCTTCACAAGTAATAGTTACGTGTGATGAAACCCTGCTTTCCTGGAAATGGCTGAATATCTATATGCCTGTGATGGGAAGCAGTGAATTAATTCCTTGTTTTGCTATGTTTATGTGAACAGCCTGAATTTACCTATTAAACTGTCCTTATCTCATGTCATGAGCTTTGTCACTTTTACCCCTCTGATTCTCTCCCGCATCCCACTGTATTACTCAGCATTGGTGAGACTCAGAACCGGAACTGTGTCCAGTTCTGCCCCCCCACACCCTCTTCACCCCAGTACAAGAGAGACAAGGACATACTGGAAAGAGTCCAACAGAGGGTCACAAAGATGATCTGGAGACTGGAGCACCTCTCCTATGAGGACAGGCTGAGGAAATTGGGACTGTTCAGCCTAGAGGAGAGGACGCTCAGAGGGGATCTCATCGATGTCTGTGAAATACTGGAAGGGAGGCTACAAAGAAGACAGAGCCAGGCTTTTCTCAGTGGTGCCAGGGCCAGGACCAGAGGCCCTGGGCACAAACTGGCCCACAGGAGGCTGCCCCTGAGCACCAGGCAGCAGTTCTGTGCTGTGCGGGTGACGGAGCCCTGGCACAGGCTGCCCAGAGAGGCTGTGGGGTCTCCTCCTTGGGGATATCCAAAAGCCGCCTGGAGATGGGCCTGGACAGCCTGTGCTGGGTGGCCCTGCTGGGGCAGGGAGGCTAGACCAGATGAGCTCCAGAAGTCCCTGCCAACCCTCATCATTCTATGCGGTGAGTGAGTAAAAAGCTGTATGGGGTTTAGTTGCCTACTGCATTTAACCCACAACACAGTATGACATTCAAAACCTTTATTAAAGTATGTTTGTTTTGTGTGTTGATTTGGTGTGGGACTAGCTTTAAAAATTCTTGTTTCGTTTATTCATGTGCCCTTACACATATTATGGGGCTTGCAAGACATAAAACTCTTTTTTGTTTTGTTGTGTTGAGTTGTGTTGTTTTTTTGTTGTTATTGTTGTTTGTTTGTTTTTGTTTGTTTTTTTTGTTGTTGTTATTTTTTCCTGGTATGTCAGTCCTGTGAGAAAGAAATTTTGTAAAACAGCAGGATACAATATTTCTGAGCTCATGACTTCTTTGGATGCCTATTGCTTTAGAGGTCTCTGTTTAGAAAGGAGACAGGGGACCCTTGCCCTAGACTCTCAATATCTAACTTTTCTCAATGACTCCAATCAGAGCCCCTCAACAATAGGTAGTTAACAAGACTTACAAGCACTTCTAAAGCACAAATGTCTGTTCCAGTAAGTAACCACAAAACTATTCAAGAATAGTGACAACTGTGGCACATAATATGCCAGAGAATATTCTCAAGTGGTGTTCCATCTCCTTTCATAGCTTCCACATGTAAATTATCTCTAAGGACAGGACCTGCATTCACATAAATGGTGGTCACACTGGTCCCATTTGGTATTTATCTATTTTATTCTGTATTTCTCTTGACTTTGTCTGAAGTATGCTTAGTTCTAACAATTTAATACTACTAATATTGATAAAATCACTTCAAACATAGCTTAGAATCAAGACAAATTATTTCATTTACAAAAGTTGAAATCACTTGGCTGTTAAAAATCTGTTCTTAAAATCTCTTCATTCTAAATTTCTTATGGAGAATAAAAGGCTGAGTTGGGTACTAGTTCCGTTAGAGGACTTATTTTCATCTATGAGTGAGTCAGCAATCTAAATGACTAGTAAAATAATTCTGTACATAGAAAACGCTTAGGGGGAAAGACAAAAAGTGTTTTACACATGATGAAATAATGATAATAATGATAATAATGATGATGATAATAATAATAATAATAATAGTAATAATAATAATAATAATAATAATATGAATCAATGTTCTGAGTACAACACACTGTAACTAAAGAATCAGAAACTGTACCACTATATATGCTTTTCATATTGGCAACCAACAAAACACACACACTAGACCCAGAGGCATGTTGTTCTTTTTCTGATATTTCAGATTCAGTGTTTAATACATTTTCTACATTTTCTTCCACAGTTAAAATAAGTCTGCATAATTATTATTTAGATTTTTTTTTATTCTGGTATATGATTTGCAGTACTCAAAAACTAAGACTTTATTTATTACTGAATATTTTCGTGGGTGTTAATTTCTCTGGATATGCAAATATCCTTTTGTAATTTTTCTATTCAAATTACATACAACCAGTTCTAGTTGCAGGTAAGTTTGGTATGTTTAGCTTAATTAGCCTTTGGATTTAGAATGGACTATTATGAGTTATAAAATGTTAATGCTTAGCTTCACTACATTGAATTTTGAAATACAGTGTGTTCCTATACTTAGGGGCCTAACTGGAGAGACTCATCTTCATCACTGACTTCCCAGAAACATTATTATTGATCTTTTGATATGAAGCTAGAGGGAAATTCCTATCTAGGTCACTTGAAAAAATATAAATGGCTGGTGTGCAGGAGAGTTTTTCTGAATGAATGTGATGTGGATGGAGTGCTTTTTTGATACATCTTTTCTCACCAGCATGACAACATCAGGCACATATCTATGAGGCATTACGTAGAAACTAAAAGTGCTGTAGTTCCACCTGACAACCCACTCCATTGATGAGTATCTTAGATGAAAATGGGTGCAGGAGATCCTGATCAGATCCATCCTACCCCAGCAGTGCCACCCCACACTTGTGTTCTTTTCTGTTCACTGACATGGGGATCTAGTTCTACAAGGTACAATAATATCCTGCTGATACAGCTTGCTTGTTTCACTTTCCAGTAGTAAACTAAATTTTGGGGTGTTGCAAGGGAAAGGTTGTTTTAAAGACTAGCATGAGTAGAGCAACAGAAGGGTTGCAACAACACATTAGTTTTTATATAAGAAATCTGGACATTTCTCAATTGATCCTAGGGTATAATGTAATTTAAATATTTCACAAGTCTCCTCAGATCATTTGGAAAATGCATACAATTAGTTTTTAAGTATATGAAAGAAGTATATGATTAATCGTTGATAATTATTTTCTTCAGCTCTAAGATATACTTTCAAGAACCCTTAATCCTAATTAATTGTTAGTTGGAATACAGACGCTTAATAGATGCCAAGTACTGGATCTATTGCACTTTCTTTACAGTGTAGAACATTATGCTGCAAATAGCAAAGAGAGAATGCAAACCTGTGTTAGATTCTGAGTTTCTTGAAAACCCTGGGTCAATAAATTACCAGGAAAATGTGGAAAAAACATGTTTTGGAAGATAGCTTGGGTCCCCCTGAAGACCACAAAAAGGCAAGCACTGTAGAAAGAGTGTTTTCATAGGAAAACATGATTTACAACATGGTGACTAGTCAAAGATGATGGGATTTGATGTGACTTCTTACTTATGTGTAGATGAATAATGGTTATGCTGACAACTGGCTGAAAGGAGGAAGCTGAGTCTGTTAAGAGTCACAGTGGTAAAATGGTCCAGTAGGGAAGAAAGAAAGAAAATTGAAACACTGAGGATGAAGCTGTGTGAGATAGGAAGGGTTAATGTGTATTTTAGCATTCTTGAGCAGTTAGAAGTGGTGTGACAGAAAAATATCAAGGTATATAGGTGCTTAAAATGTGTTTGGAACACACAGACATGAATGAAACAAGCATATGCCCTTTCTCCTAGAAAGCAACTACGAAAGTGCATCACACTGTGAATGCCAGTGTGGAACTACATAGAATTCCTTCTCTCTTCCCTTTTCCTGCCCCTGATATATCAGATCTTATCCATCCCAAAGAATAAAAGGCTAGCAGTAAAGTATAGTATTCATTAGCATTTAGTTGTTGAGGGTCTTAAGGTTTTTCCAGACTGTATTGCAACTGGATGGCAATTTCATGAATTTTGGTGGAGCATTTTGGAGTTGGATGCCCAGAGTCATATTTACATACCCAGATTTTCCTGCCAATCTAATGACTTATTTCTAGGTAAAACCAGGTCTTAGTGTTTGTGTCTATACTGTAGAAACTAGGAACACTCCCCACTCCTGGGCCAAGGTGCGAGAGCTGGCCAGAAGCCAAGGCTATGTCAGGACAAGATCAAGGCAACCCTATCCCTTCTCAGCCCACACCTTGCTTATCTGGAGGAGGAAACCTGGGCAATGAACACCTCCTGCTAGCTCCCTGCTCTGGACAATGAAGGTGCCAGAAAAAACAGAACAATGTTTTTTGTACAGCACTAGACACTGAAAACTGTGCAGCCCACTACCAGTCTTGTTTGCTAGGAAATAAATACTGTGCTTCCCAGGTGTGTGTCCACGGCATAGAAACCACCCCTGCTACAAAAGACTTCTGATGAGTAGCTTTCAGACTACAGACAAGGGATCAGGATACATCCTCTCTTTCTCCCACCAGGTAGATGGGACTGTGCTTCATATGCTCTGTGAACTCAATGACTATCTCACTGTTGTGGAGGCTTCACAAGATACTGAATATAGTTTACAAAATGAAGGCAACTAGCATGCAGAAGGAGTTGAAGGTAAGGTTTTCAATTGTTCTAGTGTCTCTTTTAAGACAAAGAATTCATCTCTGGCTGTTGTGGGAAATGAATGCAGTGCAGAAACAACTGCTTGAGCTCAGGGACAGCTTGAAACAATCCCTTTGAGCAGTTAAATGTGTGCTGGGTCAGAAGCCATCAACCGTCACTGCTGCCAATACCATCACTACCTGGCACATTTTCTTACCCAAAGTTCTGGTTTCATGAAAGCACATTAAAAAGACATTTCCACTTGTTGTGGAAGTTATGAGAAGCTTGAAGATATGAAATAAGAGTTTCCTAAAGACTCCAAAACTAGAAAGTGAAGTAAAAGAAAGCTGTTGAATTTTTGGCAGAGTATGAGGAAGGGGATCAGCTGAGAATTTAAAAAAAAACAAAAAACAAAAAACGGGATTGGCAACCTGGTCACATTGTTAGCTGTTTCACTGTCAGTTGGTCAGTTGCAGTGGTTTTAAGAAAAGAGAAAATCTTTTATATCCACAACAAAGATCTGTGGGCATATGAATAGTTTTATTTTCCTTCAAGAGGATTCAACTTTCCAAGTTCAGAACCTGAAGCTTTCATTCTCATTCTGTAATTAATGAGGCAACAAGTAATAATATCCAGCTCACTCAAATGTTCCTGTTTTGTAGACCTCTCTTAATTTTCACTTGTCTTCCTAGGACTTTTTCCTTGGGAAGCTTTACAAGTGGCTCCTAGCTTCTTTGACTTTCATTGCTCAATGTTCAACAGTGGTGCACTTCAGCAGAGGTCAGTGCTGAAAGGAACAGGATTACTTCAAATGTCTTGTTAGTTATGACAGTTTATTAATCACTGTCGGTGATTAATCATATGGGGTTTGCCTTTACACAATACTTTTGATTCCTGTTCAAGCCATGAATCACAACAATTCTAAATATATTCCTGTTGAGCTATTAGTCTTTTGTTCCCTATTCTATACTTGTGCAGTTAATTATTCTCCCTGAGTTTATGGTCTGACATTTGCCCTTATTAAAAGTACCCTTTCTCTTTTTATAACATCTCCCTCTGAATCAGGATCCCATTGAACTCTGATCCTGTTTCCCAATGAACACGGGCAGCTTGCTGGTGTCTTTAAATGTAATAAGTACATTTTCTATTCAATCACCTAGATAATTAAAGAAAATATCTGATAATATCTCTCCCTTGAGCATATGAAAATGTTCATTGAGCATTACTCCATCATTTTCAGGATGTACCTGAACCACTGATAATAAAATCCCAAGTAGAGTTTTCCAGTGAGTTTGGCAACCATTGTATTTTCACCTAAATATTCCTTAGTCTGGTTATGGGAACTCTACGTGTCATAGTGTCAAAAGTATCATGTAAGTCAAAGTATATGGCACGTATTGATTTTCCTCTCTATTACCTGGTGGTAGAAAGAAACTGGTTTGATTTCATACAATTTGTTTTTATGGAATTCCCTTTGGGTATTACTCCTATCCATGTTTTCTTCTAGCTCCTTAGAAGGAGTCTGTATGATAATTTTTCATACTGGTTTTGGTCCACTGGTAGAACTATTAGGAGCTATGAGTTTCCATACAATTATTTCTGGTGCCTGGTACCTGACAGCACACACATGAGCACTTCTAGCAGCCATGGCAGCAGAACCCATGTTTTATCAAATTAGGCTGTGCACATTAAAACTGCTACTGATAAAGCAAACCATACTGGTTAGCAGTGTGGAAATAATTGCCTACTGGATGTGTTTGCATCAGCAATGGTTTTATTGTAAGAAGAACTAAAACACCATTTAAAAAAAAAAAAAAAAAAAAGCTAACTCACACCTAAACTTCATTCTGGTTTGTTTAAATTGTAGTAACAGAGGAAATTGTCTGCTGTGTTGCCGTTGTTGGGCTTTAAAACAAAATCTTCTAACTGCAGATGAAATCTCAGACTTTGACAATGAACCCGGGCCAGTCTTCCATCATTATCTGTGCTGTGTCAGTCCTAGCCAGTCTTCCTCTCCAGAGATTGAGGGTTATTGCTCTTCCACTAGCAAATAGATGGTCAAGCCATTGAAAAAAATGAATGACATCTTCTAAGGATGGTTTGTGAGTGAAAATAGCCTATTTCTGCTAATAGCCATTCTCTTAGGCCATATGGTGAATACTGATCGTACAGCTGTAAGACTAAGCCTTGGTGGTCATTTTACTTTCTGACCTTCCTCATGTAGCAAAGTACTTTCCAGTATTTTTAAAATAAAAATTAGAGCACTCATTCACAAATATAATACTCATAAACTTATGTTTCAGCTAATTTTTTTTGTAATTTCAGTTTAAGATGTGTGTCATAATAAACTGAGAAGAAACTCTGCTAACCCAGAAGCATACCCCATTCATTGTGAAGTAAGGACAGCAAATGGGACAAGAGGTGGCAGGAGAAAAATAGAGTCTTGTTTCAGGAGTCTGGACTAGGATGTAAAAATAATTGGTTTCTCTCTTAACATCACTGATTTTCTCTCCAATGCCAAGCACAGTTATTATCATGCACACATAAAAATATTGGTCTTAATAGTGGCATTTCATACCCTCTGAATTCTTGGTGAGCAAGACTATTGTTCTTTTAGATGAGATTTTATTTTTATTTTATTTTATTTTATTTTATTTTATTTTATTTTATGTAGGTGTCCTGGTTTCAGCTAGGACAGAGTTAATTTTCCTCCTAGTAGCTGGCAGGGTGCTATGTTTTGGATTAGGATGAGAAGAGCGCTGATAACATGCTGATGTTTTAATTGTTGCAGAGCAGTGCTTACACCAAGCCAAGCACTTTTCAGCTTCTCGCTCTGTCCTGCTAGCAAGTGGGCTAGGGATGCAGCAGGAGCTGGGAGGGGACAGACCCAGGACAGCTGACCCAAACTGGCCAAAGGGGTATTCCATACCATCTGACGTCATGCTGAACAATATATAGGGGTGGCTAGCCGGGGGGGGGGGGGGGGGCGGCTGCTCGGGGATAGGCTGGGCATCGGTCAACGGGTGGTGAGCAATTGCATTGTGCATCACTTGTTTCGTACACATTATTATTAATACTATTATTATTATTATTATTATGTATTATTATTTTCCTGTCTTAATAAACTGTCTTTATCTCAACTCACAGGCTTCACTTTCCCGTTTCTCTACCCCATCCCAGAGAGGGAGGGGGGAGGGTGAGCGAACGGCTGTGTGGCGTTTGGCTGCCAGCCGGGCTAAACCACAACAGTAGGTTATTATTAGTAAGAAAACCATGGAACCGCCAAGTTTGTAACTTTATCTTGCTCAGCACACTTTTTTGATGTTTCCACTGTATATATAGAATGTTTTTGTTTATAAAATGTGTAGACATGTATGTTAGAGAAATATTTTCCAGACTCAGATTAAAAATAATAAGATTTCAGATTTTTCACATTACCGTCTCTGTCTCATCTGTAAAAAAAGGAGATCATTTTCAATCTCTAATAATATTTGAAAAGTGCATTCTATTGTGTCAAGATATGCCATGGGAGCTGACAGCCTACATCCCAACTCAACTTTAATGTCTTATGATATCCCTGTACAACTGTGTCAAGACTCACTGCATTCAGTTATTTATTTATTTTTCAAGTGCTTCCAGCTGGAGAAATGAATATTTGTATATTTTTGCTGCTACTGATTATAAGCTTTCTAATGTTGTTTATGTTGAATTTTGAAAAGTACTAAGCTAGAATTTTGGCACTCAGAATTGAAAGTTTGTTGTTATAATATAAATATTATTTCTAAAACACAAGTAACTTTAGTTGCAAGGAATTTCATACTGTATATAATAGAATGATATATATAGGTTGTGTAGATATTCAATGTATAGATTCAAATTAATGTTCACATTAAATATAAGAAAAACGTTGCTTTATTTCCATGGTGACAGTGGAATGAATACCCTTATCTATAAGTCTCTAGTTATTGGATTTGGTTTATTGTAGGTCAGTATGATTCAAAGTAGAAAATGATATTGCATTGTATTGGCTTGAAAAGACTTGTCACATAGCAAAATATATTAGCTACTCTTTAGTAATCTAGAAAATGCTAGGAGGTTACCTGGCAGACAAGAGATTAGATGTACACATCTTACTACATCTGCCTTCTCAGCATTCATCTTTATGAATATTCATCGGCCAACAAAAGTGCCGTTTAGATCTACTGCTTCTGCTGTTCCGGCAGCTTTTCTTGTTATGATGCTGCCCGACAAGCTTATTCTTCCTGACACCTTCAAGAATCAATTATCTGCCGAAACACAGAATATTCCAGAAAAAAAAAATCTGTATGATTTGCTTTCCACAGTCTGGTCATTTCTGCAATGCATGTGGACCCAGTTCTCATTAATATAAGGACCTCTTTAAAGTGAACAGATTATAGGAATTATGACTATAATTATACCTATTCTCACTGGCCCTTATATGGTTATGGTAGTCCAAAGGCTGCAAGAGAATATCCAGCCTCATGCTCACCCTTGGATATTGCCAAGTACCAGCATGTGACAACCAAAACCTCTGCTATCTCATCATCCGCCTGAGGTGGCAACAGACTGAAGATCAGTTCATACCTTTGTTTAGTGCTGAAAAGACTGGAAAGAGAGAAAGGCACGTGGGGAGCCCCCTGGAGATACCCTTCCACCACATGCAGAGTGCATGCATGCTTGTAGCTCTAATTGTTACTCTCATCGTAAGGGCTATCACAGTTCAATGACAATAAAATTCAGAAGTTGGTGTACGTACATGGGTGGCTAGACCAAGTTTCCCCACGCAGTGGTTTGAGCTGATGAACCACAGTCCCTCAGCTGCCCAGGATCACGTTGCTGTGCTTACCCTCTCATTGCCTTGTCAGTGTGGTGTTCTGCCACCTAGATCCATGCCTCTCTGCACAAGCCTCTCCCTGTTCAGCAGGAACATTCTCCAAACAGCCCTCAGTGCAGCACATGGCTCAGCCTAACTCCAAATATTCAGCATCTCGATAAAGGCTCTGAACCAGATTCAGTAAAAAACTTCCAAGCTTGACCAAGCTTGGTAAATGGCAATTAGTGATCACATAATCACAGAATCATCTAGGTTGGAAAAGACCTTCATGATCATCAAGTTCAACCATCAGCCCGACCTACTAAGTCCCATCATTAAATCATGTCCTTTAGTTAGGAGGTGGGAGTCTTTCTAACAGCTCACATACCAAAGTATTTGCATATTTACAGTTTTGTTTTGGCAGTTCCTGATTTGTGACATACCGTTTCTTTTGTACCAGTGTTTATTCCATGTACTTACTCTTGTTGGTGGCAGCTAAACAAACAAACCAGCAGCCGCTAAAGTATGGAAAGAAATAGTTTATCAGGGACAGGTGTACAGAAAAAATTTCCTTGCTTAAACATCAGCCAGGTCCCTATCGCCACCCAAGAATGGATACCACACACTTGTGACTGCACAGACATGAGACAAGGCTTGTTCTCCTACTGTCTTTCCAGAGTAGGTGTGTTGGCCTATACGTCCTTGAATACTTTTTAAGACTTTGTCACAGCTATATTTAAGTGAAGAAAGAAGTGTCCAAAGAATATGTCAATATTTAAAGAACACCATGGTTCCAGCTTCCTAGGTTAAAGCAACAGGGACTGCTGTGATTCCCTGTGGACACCTCCACCAGTTTGAGCTGGTTCAGAGTAAGCAAGATGTGTCTGGAAGACTTTCTCAGATTTGTGCTTGCAAACACACAGAGGTTTCTGTCTTGCAGCATGTCAGTGTGGTTCTGTTGTGCATCTTACTCCATTAAGTCAGTCCCCAAAAGAAATGCAGCACAACCTCCAGACTTCCTCCTGCCCTGATGTAAATTAGCTGTCACTGGCTTCAGCAGGGATTTTGTTTGCACGTAGAAGTCTGAAATTGTACCAAGACAGCAACAACAGCTCACCTTCCCTTGCCTCCTCATCTTTCTTCTCTTGGCAGCGGTGCCAGCAGCACTCCTACGACAAAGCACAGGCCACCGCTGACTCTGTCTGGACGTCTGTCACCGCATCATCAGTCCTGCTGTCTGCGTCCGCCAGAGGTTCTGCAGGGATGCTCATGTCGTCCGGGTGCCTCATCAGCTTAGACAGAAATTATGTCTGGTCCTTGGAGTTTGTGCAATATTTTCTTCTCTGTCTGAAAATACTGCTGTTATTTTCCTTTTTCAGATATGCAGGAAGAATGTTTTTTGAAAGAGGCCTGCTCCATGGATCTACATAGTTATTAAGTAGAAAACTGTCTGCTGTACTTAAGGGTTAAGTAATGTACATCTGCACTTATTCTTTAATCACACATTTCCATCTCCTTACTTCATACAAGAGAATTGGTGGTAAATCCTTTATGTCCATTTTACATTGCTTGACAGGTTCCAACACTGTCCAATTTCCAGAAATACCAAAATGTTATCTCACTCACTTGCTAGAAGGGTATTTGCACCATTCCAGTGAGCAGAAAGTGCTATTATTGCCAAGGCCCAGTGTTTGTGGGTTTTGTCTGCCTAATATTACTGGATTTTCTTGTATGCAGGAAATTCAACTTTCTCTCCTATATTTCATCTTCAGAGCTATATGTGCAGGTTATTGTGCATTTCTGCAAGTAAATTAACATCAAGTGGCAAAATATTCAGTCACTGTTAGACATTTCAAGGTCTGAAAGGGAAAATCAGAAGAAAATTACGGGTTACAAGAACATGGCAAAAACTGTGATTCCCTGTAATGTAGCTATTAAACATAAAAAATGTATTAATTTGAAGGATGCATATCATTAGCAGTGTTAGTATTCACTTTCTTCCTTAGAAGACTTTCTTTACTACATGCACTGGATTGTCCCATTAGAACAAAAAATGTATTGTAAAAGTAAGCATTGTACCTGTCATTCTTCACAGAAAATAGAACAAACATGAATAGACTGGATTTTGAGGAAGTGTAGGGAAACAGTTACTAAACTACTTACACGAACTGAAGCAGTTCACTTTTGTTTGCTGTCATAATTCCAAATGTTTCAATGAGTTTATGATAATTTTGACCTGAAGAAATTCTGCTTCATTATTCTAACAGCAGCATGTTCATCTGAGCTTTCTTTTAATAATCTGCCTTCTGTGGGAAAATCTGAAGGAGCAAACCTCATTTGCCTCTTTGTCCTACTTCTCGATACTTCAGCCAGGGATGAGTGAGACTGCAGAGAGTACCACAGCTTTCCAAGGCATCCTGAAATTTATATGTCTCTATGAGTTAAAGAGCTGCCTGAGAAAAACAAGTGAAAGAAAGCAAGTATATGCAGGCAATGTAAACCTTTTTTTTTTTTCCTTACTCATATGCTCTTGTGTAAAGTACAAAATCTAGTGTATTCAGACAAATGCTATTTTACTATCATCTTCTCTAATAAATGTTTAAATAAAATTTCTTCAACAAAATGCAGCCCAGGGAAGTTGAGGATTGATTATGTATCCAGGTCAGGTTGTTTACAGCTGAGGCCAGCCCAGCTTGGAGAGCCAGTGAAGCATATATTTAATATAAAACATTCTCTCACATAGGATGTTATTGCTTGCTAATAATTCAGATCACAGAATGGGGGCTAAATAAAGGAGTAAACAACCTGAAAAAGAGGTAACAGCACCAGTGGTTGCAATTTAATTTTAATGTTATTATTTGCTGTCCATATAATTGTTTTTTACATAATCAGGCTTCAGATACCAGCACTGCCTTGGATTGTCCTTTCTGTCCGACCTTCGTGCCTCCCATCAGCCTCATCCTTTGGTCAATTCCTTCCTGCCATTCAGAGGGCCAAGCTGCAGTGATATCCAGCTGGCTGCTGCTGAATATCCCCCAGCCAGGGCAGAGTGCTCACTCCATGGTCCAGGCAGGGTCTGTATCCATGCAGCACAGGGCGCTCCATCAGTGCTCGGCCCCTCAAGGCAAAGGGCATCACCTGTGCCAGGATCCCCACACCTGCTCTGTGTGTGTGTGTGGTCGTCATGCACATGCAGCACTCAGACCTCTGTGTTTTTAACATTTATTATTTACACTTACAATGCATCTTCTACTTCTGCACTAAGCTATGCCTCCCTTGCCAGAAATACTTTGTAGCATTAAGTTTAATGAAACTCAGTTTAAAAAATAAAATAAAATTTAAAAAAAAAAAAAAAAGAGGAACATAAGACAACTTTCCCAGCATTTTCACTGAAAACGGGTAATATCTCACACTAAAGCAAACTAATTATTTCTACAGGGACCCTCATTTAGAGGAGTATTTTGCAAGTCACATGGGAGCGTTTGATCTCTTCATGTGAAGAAGGGTAGGACACTATTAATTTCAAGCAGAGACAATCATATAATTAATTTACCCAGCAGGAAAACAGAGTTCATTGAGCAAGTGTGCCCAAAGCTGTTAGTGCCAGGGAATGACCTCTCACATCTGATTTTACACTGTAATAAGTAATGGCCCAGCTCTCTGCAATTACCTCTCTGCTCAGTAAACTTAAAGGGAAAGCACTTCTAACGCTTGTAACCAGTCTTTGTTTTGTTTCCTCCAAAAATACCTGCACCTGTCTCAGTGTAGATTTGGAAATGTTCATCTAAGGAATTTCTGTGTTTATGTTTTCTGTAGTTCAAATGTACTTCAAATGTCCACCTTGGCTTCTGTTTTTACTTCATCAATTTCAAACATGTTGGTACATTATCTGCTGATTCAAGCTTTAATTCTATTTAGGGTCATTTTTAGGAAACGGTATTTTTGCAAGTTCACAGCAATGCCAGTTCCCACACAAAGCTGTGAAAGATTGTTCTTCCTCAGAGAAATAGCTTTTTCACACGAATATTTTGCATTATTATGCAATACAATAAGTAGGTGAAAAACAACACAATAGAGTATATAAAGAAACCATGAATAAACACAGTACAAAGGTGAGGCAGCCTACCTTCACTGATAACAATTATGCAAAGCAGGATGCCTATCTCTTCAGAGATCTAACTTTTACTTTTAAAAATCACTAACTTGTTGCCAGTCCGCTAAGGTTAAAATCTTTTCTAGGTTATCTAGGGTTCAATGGTCAATTTTCAAAGGTTTCAGGCAACTGCAAGTGAAAACTGCCTCAGGACTCTTCTTTTATTATCACTAATAATGTGATTATCTATGACATAAACTAATGGTATATTGCTATTTTACTGTTTACAGTTGAAACTGGCTTTGCCTTGCTAACAGAATCCCAGCAGAGCTCTCCATCTGACCCTTTCCCCTTATTTCTTATTTTACTACACACTGCCTATGGCTCTTCTACCCAAATACATCTAAACCTATGCTTGTATTAAATGAAACTACTTTCAATGTTTTCTCATGCTCTCTAGCATACTAAAATTCTTGTTCTGTGCCTCTGAAGGCCCATTTCCACAAACCTCCGTCCTCTGTGAAGTGTCTGCATGGTGTAAGTGAGGAGATAGTTTGTTCCCCGAAAGATGGGACAGTAAAGATCTTCATACTGGAAGGTGCTACTGATGAAAGAGATACTCTGCTTTCTCTTTGATGCGCACTTTGATGTAGGTTGTTTTGTCATATTTACAAGTCTATCTTTCTACAAAGATCTTAACTGGACAAATAATATTGTAACATGCAATCAACCATATTTTCAGACTAACACATCTTTTGGAGATTTTTTAAATTAAAACTTCTGAAAATCAGGCCATTTTTGTGAGTGATATGGGAGACGTGCCCAAAGCACAGTATAGTCACTGAGTTTATGTCTGTGTTAGTAGATTAAATAGTGCTAGGGGATATTCCCTGAAACTGAAGCTGCTGAAAGGTGTTATTTCAGACAGTCCCCAGGTGTATCTGTGTATCCCTTTTGGAGAGTGAGAGACTTCAACAGGCCACCCTTTGCCAGTTGTTTTCAGGGCCACACTAATCCACTGCTAAGTAAATTACTACTAAGTAAATCCACTGCTAAGTAAACTGCTGGAAGTTTACCTCTGTTTGCCTATTGATTTGCCTAATAATTGTAAGGATTCGGGAAGGATTTCTTTTCCAGGTCCTGATGTGACAGGCAGAGAAACACCCTCTCAGTTTCTCACTGAGTGCACCTTTCCTCTCTTCCACTGGCTGGCCACAGGCCTGATCCATGTTATAGAAAGTCATGACCTGAGTCCAAACATTTGTACCACCTGTTCTGCTTACACATAAGTCTGAGCTGAGGCCAGATCAAGCTGGACCAAATCCTGGAATGAGAATATTCAAGCCCAAGCTGGGAGTGGCACAGCCTGGATGGATTAGGCATCAATAGTGCTGAATACTATGAGCTCAGTTAAAAGTTTACACGCTTCCTAAGCACAGTGGCTCCAAATATAACCATATCTGCAGACCTCTGTGGAGGTCCAAATTTCTGAAAGCCATATATTTGGTAAACCTGCCTGAGGTTTGAATCCTTTATTTCTAACCCATGGTAGTAACCCTAGATCTCCACTCCCTACACACATATATTCACGTTCATGTAGGAGAGGGAAGCTAACAAAGATGCAGGCAAGTTTTATGAGAAGATCCATGCCTCTACCAATGGCACAAGAGCTGACTCTCTCTGTATCTTCTGTAGGTCTAAATGTGGGGTTTAGCAAGAGCTGACAGGGACATAGGGTAGGGGACCTCTACTCTCAACAGCATCTTCATGCTTTTAAGTTTTTCTTCTGCTGGAGAATACCACCAACAATACCAGCAACAGCATCAGAAATGGATAAAGAGCAAAAATATGTCCTTTTAACTTCATTCTCCTTAAAAAATGCAGCACTGGCCCATCAATGGCCATTAGGCTTCTTCTTGTGATCTCTCTTCGGGGGTCACTTGAAGATGCTCCTTCCACAGGTATTACAGGCTACAGGCTGGTAAGATGCAGCTTCAGTAAGATATTACAGCCACGTTAAAATGACAGATTGCAGTGGCAAGCTGGTATCGGTAGCTGGGGAGATAGTGAAATGAAATCTCTTCAGAAAACAGACTGCACAGAGCAGTTCTGCTGAAAGCTGCCGGTGCCACAGGATGACCTCACACATCTGATTCCCCACCAGTGAAGGCAGATGGGGCTATGTGGTGCTAGGTGCTAGGTGCTAGGTGCTAGGTGCTAGTGCTATGTGGCACTAGGTTGCTTCCCTTGCATGATCAAGTATAGGGCTGAAGCAGAGACTGAGGCAGATAACCGTATGGCACAACCACCCCTATCTTCTAACTGTCTACAGATGATCTTATGAAAAAGAAATGATCAGGAGGAAGCGGGACAGTATAAATGAAGATGATGCTGACTTCCTTTGCAAAATGTTTTCAGATCGACAGATAAAGGCACTACATGAAAGCTAAGTGTAGTAATATATTAGTAACACTATTTGGCAAACTAACACATTGCAACTTTTTGAATGAGGAAATTTAGTGATTGCAACTTCTAAAGGCAAAAAGACCTCCCAACAGCTCTCCCAAGCCCTTGCTTTCAGAAGAAGTAGGATTTGACAATGCTTCAGAAGTATACCTAAAATATGCTTTTCAGCACTGCAGTAACTCAATTGTTTTGTTTTGTTTTGTTTTTCATTTTATCTTCTCATTTTAAAGTCATCTTTGAAAGTAAGTGACATCATGGCTCTACCAGCTGGAGAATGGCACAAACAAAGTGTACTGGAATAGGAGCGACAGACTGCAGGGCAGCTCTAATTAATAAATGGCTTGCCTTGCCAGGCAAAAAGCGGTGGGGTATTGACCCGACAAAGCCATGGAGCCAGTCTGTTAGCAATATAGTACTAATTAAAGCAGTGTATACGTGTTTTGAGAAAGTACTTAGGGGCTGTCTGGAAGCAGGGAGGTTGTTGGGGCTTTGTTTCTTTGTTTACTGCTCCTTCCTTTCTTCCTTTGCTGTGCATTTTTCAGTCCACAAGAGGAAGGTGCTAGCAGGGAGCAGCTCTGCTGCAGCAGTGACAGATGCCATCACAGCCCTCGCTCCTATGAGGCATGGACTTTCCGTGAGTTCTCGCTTAGAGGTAACACCAGCACAGAGCACTGCTGAAGCAAAAAGTCTTGCATGGGGTTACGGGCAATTCCCAAAGTGATATTAAGCCTTGTGTGTACTTCAGAGTAGGATTTGTCATTGGAAAGGCTTATTTGTGATGAACCTATGTGGGTCTCCATTAAAGTAAACTATCAAATGTCCTTATATGCTTTATTCCACTGTGTGTATGTTCACTTTCTCTTAGGCATGTGAAAAACTGTAGGTGATCATTATATAAGGTGATATTTGTCAAGTGCGTTTTCTCTCTCTTGTGCACCCACATTTCTTTTTCTGTTGTTAAAAATCTTTCTGGGCATCACTAGTATTTCTTTGGCATAAGAAACTTTTCTAGTGCCTAAACAGGACTGATTAGAAATGGGGAATGACCAGTTGCAGGGTAGTTGCTCAGCTTGATGGAAGCTGGGAGGCAGGGATGCTTTAACCACTGCAAAGTGCAAACCATCTATAAAGCAGGTTAGCTTTCAAGCCTGTTGTGCATAGGCAGTGGCTCCTGGGTACCTTGCAAGCTGGAAAGCCTGGAGTCTATATCATGTGAGCACTGGGATACCCATTCTCAAAGAATCCTTATAATCTGTTTTTGTTGTTATGTTTAATTCGCTATTTCTTTCAAAAAGTTTGCCAAAGCTGTCCAAGTTTTCTTATTCTATGTAACCTTTAAGCTCTCTATGGCTCTGTAAGCTCCCTAGAGATGGTTCATACCCCAAAGCTTTTGCCTTGGCTTGTTGTGCTCACATAGACTTCTGGCAATTTTGGGTTTGTCTTGGGCTTCTCCCAGAGCAGAAGACACCAATGTCCACACCTCTCAAGTATGTTAGTGGCTTAGCAATACTGATGTCTGCAGCTCTGTTCTCAGGTCAGGCTGGTTTGGAGATTACGTGTTCCAGGAGACATGACAATGGAGGCAAATTGATGCAAGCACTGTAGAGAAGTTTTCAATATAAAATGTTTTGTACAAGTAAGTAGCGCATGGTGCAGGCAAAATAGTAATTATAATCTGGAAAATGAAGCTGGTCTCTTATTATTTGGAAATAAAATATTCTTTGGGGTTTGATCAGTCTTCTTTCATGATTCCTGATCCTCTTGTTATGAGGTTGCTCACATATTTATCTAGGGCTTAAGGGTATTTTTTGCCCTTTGTCCCACATATAGACAGCTTGTTTTGTCTGCCAGAGCAATTCATTCACTGGTTTCACTGCACTCAGAAAAAAGGCTGCTTTTCTTTCAACCTAAATACACTTTACTTCTTGAGAAGGAGGGGTACCTGCTTCCTTTTTTTTAATCATTTCATGCTTGTACCAGATTACGTGGTAAAGCTGGATTCTGCCAGGACACACATTTATCTTAGTACCAGAGCAAAAGTCATTTAGTGCAAACAGTATGTTTTGCTGACTCTGGAGCTTCTTTTAGAGAGAACAAGCAGTAGGTGATTTTCCAAGGCTCAATGATGATTTATTTTAAATTGAAGGCTTGAATTACGTATGAAACTTATAATAACAAATTGATAAATGGCCCCAAAAGGCAAAACTTCCCCATCAAATAAAATTAACATAAAAAGGTCTCCAAAACACTGTTCCCAAGATGTACATTAAGGTCAAAAGTTAAACAGTCAGTTCTACAGCTTAGGCAACACAAGCCAAGTTAGGATCATGGTAGTAAAGACTAGGTTCATCCAACCAGATGCAGTCACCTGCTCCGTACATATCTACATATAAGCTATTTGATAACCTTAGGTGTGTTTTCTAGGGTTCTGATCTGTTGCAGAAATCTACTTACATGTTGTCTCCCTGCCTTGAATATAGTTCCTCTGGTCAAGTACCTTAGGAACCTCAATTCAGTCTTTTTTGATGGTGTCTTGCAATTTAAAGGTTGCACAGTTAAAATTATCTGGGATGACATATCCCGGTAATTATACTGTAATCATTATCAAGGACACATTTGCTTTTACAATTACAGCAGTGGAATTACATTTCTGCCATAAAATTGGGCTCTGTTAAATGAGATGCTGGTTTTCCACCTTCAAGGTACTACCAATTTCCATATCTTATTTTCTGTGTGCACAAATAAAAAAGGATTTTATCATCTTGACCCCCAAACTCATCTTGGATTTCAATAGCTCTGCTGTGCTCTTTCCATTTCATGCACCAGCATCTCTGCAACTTCTTAGATGGCAAATGGATTTACAAAAAGAATCCTTACAAACAATGAGAGGGTAACAGTTACACAGGTACAATAAGATCTGATTTCATTTACAGAGGATGCATGAGAGGAGAAGTACATTAGTCAAGATAAGGCTCGTCAATTAAGAACAGCAAGGCAAATTTACAGATAGAGTGGGTATCATATAAGACTCACTATTTACGGTGTTTTTAACGATAAATAATTAGAAGTTATTTCCACATATATTCAAAATCAAATAATGAGAGGCATTTTTTTCTGTATAAAAATATGGAAGATAGAAATTATTTTCAGATTTATTACCAAATAAATACAGACATGACATTTGGCAAACACTTGCCTTGTACTGAACCTCCCAGATATGTATTGATATTCTGTTGGTAGCAGGGGATGACATAAATCTTGCAATTATAATGAAAACTCAACCCTGAAGCTGTTAACCTAATACCTAATTTTAGGAGAAAAAATACCATTTGGAAAAGCTTTTATGCACTAGGATAAAATGCCAGACATCAGGAACAAATAAATGGTTGATACTTGTATAAATAATTTATAATAGCAAATTTATAATTTTCATTCCAAAGAACCACTTTGTTGTTATGAAATCTACTTTTGTTCCCTGTGTCCCTAGTATCTTGGTTCTAGCATTAATATGTAGTAAATACTGCTGAGGAGAACAGTTTGTTAGAAAACTTTCTTAGTAACTTCTATTACACGAATTATTTGGCACGCATATCCATCACTAATTATGAAACAGATTTTTAATGGGAGTAGGTTAAATTCCATGCCAGGATAACTCTGCTAAGAAAGCCTTGAACACAGTAGCAAGTAGCGTGGCACAAAAGAAACAAACTTCTACAGCAAAAGTTTCTGCTGTAGACCTAATATCTAAACTGTATGTTGTAGAAGAGGTTTTTTCTTTGGATTAATTCTAGTTTGGTAATGGAGTCTGAATATCCACTGTAGAGTGCCTTAGGCTCCTCTTTCATTTCAGTTTCACCTGAGAACACATCTAAGTACTGAATATAGTTTCTTGAAAATAACCAATGTTCAGTGTGTGAGGAAATTAGAAGATTCACTTCCAAACCTCAATTCCAGTTTGAACTGAAACACTAATAAGAGATGTACCCACTAAACATTGTGCAGCCCTCTTCCCTCCCCCCGCCCCAGCTACTCCTTCTAGAACAAACAAAAAGACAGAAATTAAAAGTGGTCTTGAGCTTTCTTCCTGACTGTACCAATCATGGTGTCTCCTCTGTAGGGAGCAGTGGACACCTCTGCAGAATACCATTGAGGCATACAGGTAAAATGGGTAGTTAGAATCAAGCTGGTATTTAACTGTTTTGCTGGATTGATTTTAGTTGCATCACCACAGTCTTTAGGATAGGATTTTGCAAAGTCACATACTCCATGAAGGAGCACAGCACATCCCAGGTTCACAGCAGGTAGATAGATGCTGTGTGCATTGTGCCACATCCCAAAGGTGTCCAGGCTGTTCTGGTTCTCACCTTTGGATGATCTGTAAAGAATTAGAGAGCTCTTGTATTCAAATTTGGCACAGTCAAAGGAGATCAAGATACCATGCTTCTTCTTTATGAACCCAGGAGACTGCCAGTGACTGATCCAAGACCTATTGTTATTGAAGCTCTACTGCTTCAATACCGCTTCTCCAGCTGTCCATTGAAACACAAATCTATTAGAATCAGTATCCCGTTTCACGACGTTTTCCTGATACAATTGAACATAAGAAATACATTAATTGTGCTTAGTTCATTTTATTTAATTGCTGCATTTTAATGTATGTTGAAAGTCATTTACATATGCTTTAGTACTCTATATTATGGTTTTTATCTTGCTGAAATGCAGAAATCTTATTTTTCTGAACAGAGGTGTTCTAGGATTTATTTTGTCTCTTTAAAAAGTTCAGAATTTAAACTTTTGCTTTAATTTAGAAAGGAAACAGAATTTGAAACAGATTTCTCATGAGAAAAAGCAATATCTCTCATCTGTTCATCTCCAGCCCATGATCCTCTATTCACCAAATTCTTTAAAATAAAATATGAAAAATAATACTTCCTTACGGCTGGCTGTGGTGATAACTTAAAAGGCATGCTGAATTCTGTCTCTTTTGGCAGAATTTGTGTTTTATCTACCTCTCATTTCTATTCCTTTATCTGTACTTTATATGACTTTGTCCTCATCCTGCAGTCTTTGAAGGCAACAGTAAGAGATCAGCAGGAGCAAAGCTAAGGTCTAAGGCTCACAGTACTTGAAATGACAGCACATGAACTGATTGATTCATCCTCAAACTACCCTTTGGCTTCAAGAACACTCCATTTAGAGACAACATTCCTCCTGCGTGCTATCAGTGGCAAGATCATGGCCATAGGCTTTCTGTAAGTGCTTTGGGCAGGGAGATGTCTCCCTGCATTTGTCTAAAAAGTGACACTAAAACCCAAGGATTTTGTGGCAATGAAGTAATAATAATGCTGGATTTTGACTATGTGCACATTTTGCATCCTTTCCGCTCCAAATTCAGCACACATTTTCAAATGCAGTATGTGCAGCGAAGTTCAAGCCTTTAAAACCTGCCCTTGAGAAATGGCTGTTAATGGTATACTTTATCTCAGTTAAATTTACTTACAGAAATATAGATCATTAAGCTGTTGTGTTCTTTAATATGTTTGAATTCTTATGTACAATGAATTGTAATGCACTGGTCTTATATCACTGGTTTATTTCATTCTAATATTTTGCAATAGTGATCAAATTGACTTGAGCACTGACAGATGCGATATTATGACATGTTTACTTACACCTCCGGTTTATAGTAATTCACATGTTATTTTAAATTTGCCCATAGAATTAAGTGATTTCCTTCAAAAACAAAATTTTCTTTATGGAATACAGGTTGGCTGTGCAGTCCAGTTCAGACAGCATCATAAGCACCTACTGACACTACATTTTTTTCCTCTCTGTACAGATTACTTATAAGCAACCACTTCAATAGGGATTGAATTATTTGAGTAATTACAAAAAAAAAAATGTTAGCTTGCTTGGACTGAGCCAACACAGATTTTCAGATCACATATAAGAGAAGAAACAGGATTTGGAATGTTCATTCAAGCATGTAGATGCTAAGATGTGTCATGGTTCTTTCACTTGGCTTACCCTGCAAAACAACAGTTTCTTAATGTCCCCATAGTAACCTCTTTATCTAACATTACTTTAGTAAATTAGAAAGCATGGTCTTTGAAGGCAATCATTCCCTTAATAAAGGAGGATAAGAAGTCTGCCAGAAGGGACCCATGAATGTTGCTACAATTACCCCATTAAAAAAAAAAAAAAAAAAAAAAAAAAAGCACAAAACATTGTATATGGAATTATTACGTAAACAGATGAAAATTCCTACCAGATTCTAATATATTTGAAGACTGAGTTTTAGGTGACATTCCTCTCATCACACACAAGTGTAAAACGTTATCTGTAGGAACAGCTGAATGTTTCAAAATCTAAGCATAAAGCAACATTAAAAATGACGTCAGAATGTAAATATCTACCTACAATGAGTTTTCTGATTGCTGTAATCTGAACTGCATTATCTTATCTGCTGGAGAATAGAAAGCTGCAGCAGAAGTGTGGATCTGAAAATGTGCACTGTTACTCAGTAGAGGTGGAAATGATAAGTGATTAGAAGAATAAGGGACTTGAATGCTAGTATTCAGTTCTCCAATTTTTAAACACTGTGATTCAGCTTACTCCTGAGACATCCCCCTCAGTTCCAGGGGAGAGTTCTTTGGAGTAAGTCCTACTCAGCTTAGTAGGGACTACAGAACCAAGTGCCAAAATAATTTCTCTTTTCTCATACGTACTGTTATTCTACATGATTTTTATTACTAAAAATTACTGGCTATCCTTTAGCCTGAGTAAACTCCACAGAGTGAAAACCCAGATTTACATGTTCTGAATTGCCCTCTGGAAGAAGCTCTTTCTCTCCATCAGCTAGGCTGGTCAGGGAGGTGAGGTTTGCAAAATTAAAGTAGTCTTTTAATTGAGCTCATAAGAAGCTTCACTTTCTAATTATTTTCCTCTGATTTCCTTTTGCTGAGGATGTCTTCTGGGACACATTCTTAGTTTCTTCTACAGCCCGGTGACATAAATACTTGACTTCCAATAGAATCTGCACTGTTAGAAGTATCTCATGCAGTTTAGTTTCCTCATAATATCTGTGCGGTTGACTGTCTCTAGGCAATATTATCTAAGTGAATGTATGACTCGAAGTGAGGCAATATTATTTTAAGAGAGATCCAGAAATGTCTGCTTTAATTCTCAAATGAATTCTCCTTGGCAGTCTCACTCTTTTGTGTTTTGTGTATTAATAGTCCAAAACCCAGGATGGTAGAAGGCAGGCCAAAAAAAGCAGATTGGAAATAAATAGCAAAATATGGATGAAAATGATTATCATATTTTAATTAACGATATTCACACTGGAAATCCAAGTCTATGAGTTGTATTTAGTAATGAACATTAATATGCCACATGATCAATGGAGCTAAACAGCATGTACCAAGCTGCATATTGAATGCAACAAATGATTCCCCTGTTCAGGAATCTCTTCCAGAAACTGCTGGGGTGAGGTTTGTCTCACTTGATGGTAGTCATCTAAAATGCAGATATATAAATCAGATGAAATGGATTCTCTCTACTTGTCCTAGCCAGTGGGGAGAGATTATAGCTCTAGAGAGAAACTCCTCTGTTGTAGACATCTGTATAAGAAGATGATGAGCTTTCGAGATGAACCCTGCAGTGACTAGTTCACATATAGAAGTTTTAGCAACCATCATCAGTAACGTCACCAGTGAATAACTTCCAGTAGCACAGTCTTATGAGTCCTGAAAACTGCATTTTATTAATGATGAAAGCCAGTAAGCTACAGCTCACACATAGGATCTGATCTCATCCACATATAATGAAAAGCACAGAACAAGAAACAAACAAGAAATAAAATAAGACACTTGAAAGCTAGAACAATTGGAATAGCACTACAAATGATTTAAATTAGTATAAACCCCTTTGTTCACACAAACCTGCCTTTCAAGGGGTAGTATTGCTACCATCATTCACACTGGTTGCCATGCATTGCTGTATCAGGTTTACTTGGCAAGGTTTTGGTAGCAGGGAGGCTGCAGGGGTGGCCTCTGTGAGCAGAGCCCAGCAGCTGCCCCATGTCAGATCAGAGCCAGCTCCAGCCGGCTCCAAAAGGGACCTGCTGCTGGCCAGAGCTGAGCCAGGGAGAGACGCTCGGTGGGCCTCTGGGAGAGCAGATTTAAGAAAGTGAAAAAAACCTGCTGTGCAACAGCAGCTGGGAGAGAAGAGTGAGAACATGTGAGAGAACCAGCCCTGCAGACCCCAAAATCAGTGCAGAAGCTGGGCAGTAGGTGCTCCAGGCAGGCAGCAGCAGTTCCCCTGCGGCCTGTGGAGAGGCCCCTGGTGGAGCAGGCTGTCCCCCTGCAGCCCATGGGTCCCACATGGAGCAGATCTCCACGCTGCAGCCTGTGGAGGAGCCCCCGGTGGAGCAGGTGGATGTGGCCTGGAGGAGGCTGCGGCCCATGGAGAGCCCCCGCAGGAGCAGGGCCCGGGCCAGAGCTGCAGCCCATGGAGAGGAGCCCACGCAGGAGCAGGGGGTCTGGGGGGAGCTGCCGCCTGTGGGGGGCCTGTGTTGGAGCAAAAGAAAAGAAAAAAGAAAAGAGGGAAAGGGAAAGGGAAAGGGAAAGGGAAAGGGAAAGGGAAAGGGAAAGGGAAAGGGAAAGGGAAAGGGAAAGGGAAAGGGAAAGGGAAAAGCTCCAGGGAGACCTTATTGCAGCCTTCCAGTACTTGAAGGGAGCGTACGGAAGGAGGAACACTTGTTTACATGTGTTGGTAGTGATAGGACAAGGGGGAATGGTTTTAAACTAAGACAGGGGAGATTTAGGTTAGATATTAGGAGAAAGTTTTTCACTCAGAGGGTGGTGAGGCACTGGAACAGGTTGCCCAGCGAAGCTGTGGATGCCCCATCCCTGGAGGCATTCAAGGCCAGGCTGGATGCGGCTCTGGCAGCCTGCTCTAGTGGTTGGCAACCCTGCCCAAAGCAGGGGGGTTGAAACTAGGTGATCTTTAAGGTCCTTTTCAACCCAGGCCAGTCTGATTCTAACTGTGGAAAGTTTAAGATTTTCCATGTTCAGGATAGAAATACTGTCAGAGACATGTCTAACCACCACAGAGCAACTTATCCCCAACTGCGTTCACAAGATAACAGGGAGTTGTTTGGTGCTGATATAAATTTGAACTTCTCATATAATAAGTGGCTGTCCTACGCTGGTGGCTGCTTTGATGTTTCAGCAGCACATTTCACTTCTTCTGTGTTTCCAGGATGCAGAGCAGGTTGCAGTTTGTGCTTCCGTGTTCTCCCAGTTCACCCTGTCCTCACTTTCAGCAGACATGGGCTGCTTCAAACAGGACACAGATTTGTCATTTTTATTTTTGGTAAGTGCTTAGCTTTTGAATATTTCATTTGCCCTCTCTAAGCAATACTTATTCTGATCCTTTCCTGCATTTCAGAGGATTATTCTAGACTGGATTCAGAACCTGGAAATAACACATATGCACAGCTGACAAGATGTCACTGGCTGGGAAATGTACTGCCCTTGATATGGGCAGACAATGGGATCAGACAGCCTAAAAAAAAAAAAAGATGACAACTCTGATCACTGCTATTACTTTAGTGAATTATAATTGCTTATCAGTTGTCAAAAACAAAGTCAAGAGATCTTTTTTTCTCATTTTGTTTCTTGCAAAGTATTTGTTTTTCTTTCACTGGAAAACATAAACATGTAACCTTTCAGGGTCTTCATGTCTTTTCTATCTAATACTACCAGATATGAAAGTAACTGGTAACAGATGTTTCATATGAAGGTTTAATAAAAAGGTCTACAGAATAGGTATTTTATTTGCTCACAGGGTTAGTCCTTTCCCAGTTCCTCTTGACTGGTAATAGATTAATGCCTGAAGCATAAAGATTGCATCCTTGAGATTTTTCCTTTGGTTGTTGATAATGTGCTTGGGCATTCAGCTGTTTTACACTATCAAAGATAAGCACAGTGTCTAAATCTATACATCACTCTATTTGCTTGTGTGAGTTTTTTTATTAACTTGAAAGATAAATGAAAATCTTGTGAAATAGTATGTAATGCCTCAACTACCATAATTTGTCCCAAAGGCTAGACTTATCCAGCTGGCACAACCTTGCATATGGGAAAGCTAGGAGCCATAGGACTTGAAGCCATGCTTTGGGGACCAAGTACATATGCAAGTCCTATTTCAGACCAGTTGCCCTTAGGCCATCTCTCTGTGCAGGTGATGATCCTGCCTCTTTTCTGCCAGCTTCCTTCCTTTCTGTATAACATGCACCCAAGGAGATGTCTGGAGACATCCCCATGATGTATGGAGGGTCTGGCATGTGGCCACCCTTGCAGCTTGTGCAGAAAGCCTGTATGCAGTGTTAATCCTTTCCCCTACACAAACTGTGGCCAGTATTACCCTCTTGTGACAAGTATATTTTCATGTAATTTCATCAAATATCAAATCTTTCCATTTCAGGCAGCCCGTCCATTATTGTACCTTACTAAGTTCAAATCCTACACATGCCCCAGAGCACATTCAGCATCAGTTCCTGCCAATTCACATCTCACCTCAGCAGTCCTGGAGGTCTGACTCTGGAACCCTTACTGACATGGAGAAACACTTCACTACTTAAGTAGTCTTCTTTCCAGACAACAAGCCAGTCTTGATATATAGGAAATCTCTCCATGAACAATCTAGCTATATCAGTTCAGAGGTATATGCAGAAAATGAAAGGATATGTTAGTTTTTCATTTTTTTTTCAGGAAAATGAGCATAGCATAAGAGTTGCTGTTGTGCAATTATGAGTGTATACAGTGATAAAATGCGTTGCAATGTTTACTGATGTACTGTGAAATTTCAAATGACTTTTTTCATTAAAAACTTGATAGTTCAATTGGAAGCAATGAGAACTACTTGCTAATTTGACAAATATTTCCTGTCATCTCTGCAAGACAGTTTTTTGCTTAGTTTTCATTGAAGCAGCAGAGCAGAAATATCATTTTAAACTTCAGAGCCATTCATCTCCATTACTTTGTTAATATGCTGTGCCATTGCCACATCTCCAATCAACCAAAACATATCCTGAATAGTAAGAGGATCAGCACCTTCCAAAATAATTGTCTGATCAGGTATGAAACGTCTCTTTCATGCAGAGTCTTTACATTAATGACAGGGATTAATTAGACTAGTTAGAAGTCAGGAAGAAGCAATTCATTCTCAGCATAATAAACTGCTAATTACTAACTGAACAAAAAAGGTTATGGATAAAGCAGACTTTTGCTATTAAAGCACATAGCAGAACAACTTCTATTCCCCTCAAATTTCCTACATTTATTACAAACAATGGCAAGACTCTTTTCAAGGCTTATTGGTCTCTCTTCCACTACACTAGTCTGAGATAAAGAAGCAGTGTTAATACCAGCAGTGTCACTGCCATTTACATAGAGGGCATAGTGGTATTTTAAGCCACTCTCTCAAGACCAGTAATGACAGACCCTCAAGATTTCTGCTTTGCTGGAAATTTATTTTTATTTCCTCATTCAGACACTTCAAATGCTCCTGTAAGAAACATATTTGTAAGCATTGTTTCTTTTCATTTTAAATGCTGAGTTTTGTGCCAGAAAGTGTCAAAGTAACCATGATTACTTTGTGAGTGACATTGTAAAGTGATCTTAAAATGCAGGTAGCAGATATTTCATAAATCTTTGCATATTTTATTTCTCTTCACAAGTTAAAGTAGTTTTTACTCTCATATAGTAGTGCCCCACTATTTATTTGTACCACTTCATACACCATGACACTTTGTAGTGCTTCTGTGAAATCAGAAGTAGCAAAATAAGAATAATTTAATAGAATTTTAATTGAATTTACACAATAAAGTAATTTTTAGATTTTCCAAAGCAAGATAAAATTTAAAATGTTATTTGGAATCGATAACATACTTTTTATGAAAACCTGTTTTGGGCAAAAATGCAGAGCTGCTCTAGATGTATGTCTAATTTGGTGAAGGAAAACAGACTACCAATACAACTTTCTTCTAGAGATGTTTCCTGTTTTCTGATTAGTAGCTTCCACTGTGAAACCTGAGGATGCTGCCCTAAGGTATCAAATCCTCTGTGACCTGAGATATGAGTGTGGCTAACGTGCCTTATTCTTCACTTTTGTCCTGGTGTTCCAGGTCGCAGGAGCTCAAAGGTACTGTTCTGACAGCTGAAGTCAGGGGAAATGTTTCCACTGGTTCACAGGAAGTAGGGTGCCAACTGATGTACATGACAGAACATTACCAGAAGTAGAGAACTGAAGAACAGTGATTTTTAAAAAAAATCTTTGCTTTTTGAAACCCAAGGAACATAAAGTTGGTGTACTCAATGAGAATTTTCCTTTGCAAAGTGGAACTATAGAGACAATACATTAGGAAAACATTTTTTTCGATATAGGGCTTTTTTCCTCCTTTTTTTTTTTTTTTATTCTTTCTATGCATGTGATTTTCCCCACCCAGTTCACTCAGAGAAAGATTGCCAGATAATATTACGCACCTGTCTGTCCTCTGATGGATCTGTATATAAACCCTGCAGCTCAGGACAATGACCTCCAATCCAGCTCAGTCCCTAGAACACTGAGGCAGAGCTGTGCAGAAGCTGTGCACCCTAGTGCAGGGATGAGAGTCCCCCTGTCCTTCCTGCATAGGGCCGTTACCCTTGTTTACATCCCAGCAAGGAGGTGACATTGCCCTCTCTCCCTGTAGGATAATTCAGGCAGGAAGGCACCTCAGGAGGTTTCCAGTCCAAACATCTGCCCAAACCTTGTCCATCTCTGGGGTCAGACCAGGCTGCTGAGGGCTCGGTTGCAGATTGAAACCCGCCAAGGATGGAGGTGGCACAGCCTGTCAGGACAACTTACTCCACTTCTTATAGTGGGAAGGTCTCCCTTTATACCCTGTCTGAACCTCTCTTGTTTCAGTCTCTGCCTGTTTTCTCTTACCCTCCCACCATGCACTGCCATGAGGATCCTGACTGTCATCTCCAAAAGCTCCTCTCAGGTATCAGAAAGCTCTCATTGGGTCCCACCCCAAGCCCTCTGCAGCATGCTAATGGAGGACTTGAAGGCTGTAGTGAATCAGAGTCCATGTGCTATTGATAAAATATGTTCTGCTATCTCTTCTCTTCATAAATGGTGATTTCCTGGTGTGGGGGAAGGAGAGGAAGCAACCTACTCAAACACAAGACGGAAAACAGGACTGCGACAGTATGTCCAGAAGAGCTTTCTCTCAAAACACTAACTGGGATTATAGTTCTAAATTAAGTCATTGCATACATGTTAATTCTTAGCACAGAAATACATTATTACTATTAGACAGAGTACTGTGTGCCTACAGAAAAATACAAACATATTTCCCATGTCTCATTCACTCAGGCTAAGATACATATGAATGGTACTCAAACGGATGTTTTTCCCCAGATGCCAATGAGCAGCTCAATGAGTTTAACCTTAATCATAGATAAATTCAAAACAGCATGATGAATACAGAAGCATTATTGATCCTTCACGAGCGCAGATTGATTATTTTGTGTACCTTATAGATCAACAGAGCTCAGGCAAAAGGCAGAAAAAAAGTAGCATACTGCCTTTGCAACATAACTTTAATACTGACACAGAGAAAAGAATTTCAAGTTAACACCATCTCAAAGAACCTACTCAAGGACTGACTTCACCTGGCCTGTGAGATCCAGAGCAGAAAAGCTTTAATATTTTTCATCTTCCCTTGAAGTTGACCTTAGATACTAGAACATCCCCTGGCATAAATTACTAGAAGATATCTGATCTGTACAGGTATATAGGTTAGAATGCAGCAAGATCCAAGCATACTCTCTCCTCTGCTTTCATGATCCTCCACCCAAGAAGGTTGACATATGGGAGGAAAAGTCTCTTCAAGAAAATAATCCCTGATAACCCCTTTTGACAATAAATCTGCTTTCATTGTGCCACTCAGTCATCTGCAGAGGACTATGGCATCTGACTGGATTGGCTTAGGTTTCCTTTAGACAGCCTTCATCCCCCATATTTATTGCATCTTGTTGCTAAGGGCTCTGTCAGGCAAAGGATTCCCTGCGTTCTATAAATAACAGCCCACTTAGGTCCTAAGCATTATGTTTTACTACATTTAATGAGGACAATGGCTCACAGTTCATCATTTTAATTCACCATCTAATTCATATCTGAACTGTCAGAGGGAGCAAGATGGAAAATTCTTCAATTCCTGGTATTAATATGATTTAAACATCTTCTCCAGAAATTGCTTCCACCTCTTTGTCTTTATTAAGTGCATTGTATTATTTAAAATGTAGTTACTTGTCCAACGGTTGCAATTGTTTTGCTACTATAGTAACAAAAGCAGGACCAAGAAAAAAAAAAAAGAATAAAAGAATGGCAACTAGTTCTTTGTGTTCCCACTGATCCATAGTGTAAAGTCACAAAGGAAATCCAGAATATATTTATATATACTCTATATACATAATATATACTATTACTTATATAATAAAATAATATATAAATTAATATATATATACTCTATATACAGAATATATTTTTATTTACTCTATTACCAGACTGAAGTCTTTATATGTCCATCTCCCACATGCAGTATTAAAAATATATCCTATCACAAAAAGTCTGTTGCTTTGTTGCTGGAATCAATAATTAGCATTTGATGGAAAATATTGTCTGAAATGAACAGGCAATAATTATATTGTTGTTGTCCATGTGATTTCATTGACTGTATCATCCTCCCCACAAGACAGAGCATTCTTGCTCTCACTGTAGTACATCAGGATGACAGCCTCCCAGGCATTTTCTTTCAATTCTCCTATTTTTCCATTGAATGTTGAAAACCATTCTCCATGGAAATGACACATATTTTGGAAATACGATAAGCAGGTAGACAGGTGGGTAGATAAGAAACATTTAGTTTTGTGCAGTACCCAATGGGCAAACAGGCAAATATTTGATAGCTAGTTAGAGGGTCGCACCGGTTATCTTCATCAAACAAGGCAGATATTGCAATCATAAAGCCTTCTGGTATGACAGAATTGAGACAGCTGCCTACTCACTTTACATACATCAAACCAAAACATATACCAAGTCTCGAAAATCTCCCTGTATTGGGTTGTAACTTGAATTGTCCACTAAAATCCATGTAATGAGGGAAAACCTTTTAGTGTACCTGGAGTATTCCAGGTGAATTTTGCACTGAGATGTCCAGATGATGAGTTTGAGCTCCTTTATAAGAGAGGAGGAATTCAGCCTGACTGTCTTCAGAGGGCCATGCAATGATAAACAAAAATTCCTCATTACATCCCTGTGATGATCACTGCACAGAACTTGCTTAATAAGCACCAGTATCATTTTCAGCCAAGGGAGGGAAGCTGGTATCACACAGTGCTACTAATGCCTCTTCCCATCACAGGCTGCAGAACTTCAACAGACAATTCTCAGCAGACAGGCTGTTGTTGACTTAGCTTTACTGATACTTTGTCAATGCACTTATATTAATCTGGATATTTTAAAGGAAATGCAAATAGATTGTTTCACTTTTCTATACATACACATCTGTATACGCATATACATACACATATATAGAGATTTTATGTATATTTTATACAGATGTGAAACCTGCTTTTCTTTCTCTAGATAAATATGATTCTAAGTGAGACCTTCCTTTAATTTTTATTTCCTCATGCCTGTGTAATTTATTTCCTCATTTAGTGTAATTTTCTTCAAATAATGATGCTTGTGAAGGGTTACATTGTCTAACATGTTTTAATTAACAGAATCACAGAGTGGCTGAGGTTGGTAGGGACCTCTGGAGCTCATCTGGTCCAAACCTCCCTGCTCCAGCAGGGCCACCCAGCGCAGGCTGCCTAGGCCCATCTCCAGGCGGCTTTTGGAGATCTCCAAGGAGGAGACCCCACAGCCTCTCTGGGCAGCCTGTGCCAGGACTCCGTCACCAGCTCAGCACAGAAGTGCTGCCTGATGTTCCTGTTTGTGCCTATTGCCTCTTGTCCTGGCACTGCCTGCCTCTGAAAAGAGCCTGTCTCTGTCTTCTTTGCATCCTCCCTTTGGGCATTTATAGACATTGATGAGATCCCCTCTGAGCTTTGTCTTCTCCAGGTTCCATTGTCTGACAACATTGTTTCTTTCTTAGCAGGTGGGGACATGAACTGTACATTTTTCCCACACAGCCTGTATTTCTGCTCTCTGGTGGACAATGACTTGCTGAATGCTGTTCATTGTCCCCTAGATGCATGGTTCCCTCATCCAGCAGGGCACCACTCATCTTCTGAGCCCCAAAGGCTCTACTATCTGCTCCAGAGCACCTTCATTTACAGAGGAGCTGTTAGCCCATCCACACTCAACGTGCTCTTTTTTTTTTTTCTTTGTGGCTTTATCTCTTTTTCTAAGCATTTTACTTCATTAAACCATGAAACATTATAATTTGCTAGCAGTTGACAAGTACAGACCACAGGACATACCGAAGAACCACAAGAAAGAAGAATGGTAACAGCCATCAAGAGGAAGACAAATAAAAAACAGACAAATAGGTGCATGCCAGAAAAAGTTACCAAGTATGCTAAGCATCCTTCTCTTCAAGAAGTATGATGTTAGATTCATGTTTGCAGTCCAGATCCCACTGAGATTAACAATGAGTTCCAATTCACTGAAGCAAACGTTGGTTTAATTTTTGAAGACAGCTATGTTGTTTACGCTTCAGGAGAACTTCAGGCCATTTTTTTTTTCTAGATAGTTGTTCTCAACAGTATTTTTAGACGGAAAATTATTCTCTTTAACTGCTTATATTGATTGAAGAAGTCAGTAGTTTTATGTATCTCCTCAAATATTTCTAATCTGAAAAATCTGGCTATAAAAATAATACCATAACATCCCTTCCTCACTTTCTCTTCTTGTTTCTGACATCAGTATACATAAAAAAAAAAAAAAAAAAAAAAAAAAAAAAAGACTCTCTTGTGTCTTCAAAGATGAGAGGGTGTCTTTCTGATGTATGATTAATAAAAGAAAAATGTATTTATAGCAAAGTTGAGAAAGTGTGGGATAGAGGAGTGGACAGCTAGGTGGGTTGAGAACTGGCTGACTGGCTGAGCTCAGAGGGTGGTGGTCGGTGGCACAGAGTCCAGTTGGAGACCTGTGACTAGCGGCATTCCCCAGGGGTCGGTGCTGGGTCCAATTTTGTTCAACATCTTCATCGACGACCTTGATGAGGGAGTAGTGTCTGCCCTCAGCAAGTACGCCGATGACACGAAGCTGGGAGGAGTGGCTGACACGCCAGAAGGTTGTGCCACCATTCAGCGAGACCTGGACCGGCTGGAGAGATGGGCAGGAATAAACCAAATGAGGTTTAATAAGAGCAAGTGTAGAGTCCTGCACCTGGGAAGGAACAACTGCATGTATCAGTGCAGGCTGGGGGATGACCTGCTGGAGAGGAGCTCTGAGGAGAAGGACCTGGGGGTCCTGGTGGATGACAGGTTGACCATGAGCCAGCAGTGTGCCCTCGTGGCCAAGAGGGCCAATGGGATCCTGGTGTGCATTAGAAGGAGCGTGGCCAGCAGGTCAAGGGAGGTGATCCTCCCCCTCTACTCTGCCCTGGTCAGGCCTCACCTGGAGTACTGTGTCCAGTTCTGGGCTCCCCAGTACAAAAAAGACAGGGATCTCCTGGAAAGAGTCCAGCGGAGGGCCACAAAGATGATACGGGGCCTGGAGCATCTTCCCTATGAGGAAAGGCTGCGAGACCTGGGTCTGTTCAGCCTTGAGAAGAGAAGACGGAGAGGGGATCTTATCAGTGTGTATAAATACCTGAGGTGTGGGAGACAGAGGGATTTGGCCAACCTCTTCTCAGTGATTTGTAGGGACAGGACAAGGGGCAATGGCCACAAGATGGAGCACAGGAAGTTCTGCACCAGCATGCGAAAGAACTTCTTCACGGTGAGGGTGACAGAGCACTGGAACAGGCTGCCCAGGGAGGTGTGGAGTCTCCTTCTCTGGAGATATTCAAGGCACGTCTGGACGCCTACCTGGGCAGCCTGCTCTAAGGAGTCTGCTTTGGCAGGGGGGTTGGACACGATGATCTTTCGAGGTCCCTTCCAACCCCTTTGATTCTGTGATTCTGTAATTTTGCAATTCATCAAGAAGCTGTAACTGCTATTTACTTGTTCATGTTTTTTTTTTTCTTTTTTTCTTTTTTTTTTTTTTTTTAAGCCTGGACATAAATGAATTAGCTATTTCTTGCTTCCAGAAAATTTTATTCATAATAGTAGTCAAGAAAATAAAAAAAAAATCACCAATGAAAATATAGAACTAGTCTCTGGGAAAACAAAAAACAAAAACCTTTTTTTTTTTTTTCTCAGTATCACTTGCTTCCTGCATAACTTTTGTCTTCTCTAGAAATGGACATATTTTTTCCAAGAAAAGAAATCTAAGTTCATGCTGATGAAATTGTCTTAGTTCAATTTTCTCCATCAGATTCAGTTTTCATGTGTGGAGGTAAAACAGCTCACATCACAGAATGGGCACAGTGTAGAAATCGTTTGGTCTATATCATCCTTCAGTGACACAAAACAGAGATAAACAAATGAGAAAGATGGATTTTTTGTCTTTATTTTTTTTTTTAACAGCAATTTTTCACATCAAGATGGAGTCTTAGATGATCCTGAAAGACAGTGGAACAATAGGAATCAGAAAATTCATTCCAATCTATTTAATGTACTGTTCAATGGTAATTACAGCCAACTGTATTTTGCTTATTCTTCAATAGACAGACCCTGTCATAAAACTTGTTGACTGTAAGATGATTTTATTGTGGCTGGGTATAGATGATTTCTGTTCAGAAATGCAGTAACTCAGACTGTTTCAGATACTATCAAGCTGTCATACTGCTGTTACAGAAAGCAATAGAATTTATAAAAATCTACCCAATTCTTATGTAGTTACAGGCAATGTATTTCCACAGTTGGAAGTGCAATGTAAAGAAGTACATTCAGCTGTTTTGAATGGCTCAGAGGCCTGAATCTATGGCATAAATCAAAAGAAGAAATTCTATAACAGAAAATAGATTTCTGCTTAAATTAAAGTAACACCCAGACCTTTAAAATTTATATCTCCATTCTAAAAATGACAACAGATGATAGCTAAAGATTGGTTGTCATTAGAGAGAATTTTCTGATTCCTTCATTCTTTGTTCCTGTCTGCTGTGTGGGCTGCGTGCCTGTCATTATTATATCATGCTAATACAACCTGACGACATTGGACACATTTGCATTTTATGCACGACACATGGTATTTTTCTGTAACCAGAGAGACCAGATTCATCTGATGAAATAGTATTATTCATGCTGACTTTATAGACCAAGTATTCCTTGTTATATAGCACAGTACATACCATATATTATGGATCTTTTTGCTGTTAATCAACAGATTTTCAGTTTGCCAGAGAAGTTAAAAATGACATATGATAGAAAGCCATGGGAGCCCTTGTTATCATGCAAACCTATGTCAGAAATGATTTCTATTCCCAAAGAGACCAGTGAATCGTCAAAGGCAATAGTGGATGTTCAGGGAGCCAGTCATCCAGGGAAAATTATTTACAGCACTTACTGACTGCAAGAAAAATTCTATGTTTTTGCTGCCCCAGGATGATTGAAACTGTGAAAGATCAGTTTCACAAAGTGTCACAGTGGGATATAATTTAAACAACAATCTCCTAGTGTATCTTCTCCATATTTTAAACTATGGACTTCATTTTTAAGTCTTTCCACTTTCATTTTTAATGAATTCAACATCAGACTGTAAGAACAATTTGGCTAAGAAAGTCTATCCAAAACTGTGTCCTCCAGCAGTGCCCAGGAGGGATAGCTACATAAATGCAGTATAAAAATAAGCAATATTAGCATACTGAGTAATACTTCCTCAAAAATCCTCTTCCAGTCTTCGGCAACTTGTTACTCAGAGACTTCCTGAGAAAGGACATTGTCTTTGGTAGTCACTAATGCATTTTTCCCCCCTTAATTGGTCTAACTGCTTCTTGACTTCATGCAAATTTATAAATTGACAGCATCAGTTGTAAGATTCATGGGTTACACATGCAATGTCTAAACAACAGTTGCCTCCTGTTTGTTTAAAGCTGCCACTTGCTAGTCTCATTAAATATCCCTTGGATCTTCCACTGAAACAAACAGTGACAATTCATTCCCAGTTGAAACTCAGATCAGTCAGCATATTATCTGTGTCATGTCCCCTTCAATTACCTCTTTTCCCAGTGAGTCCTTAGTCCATTTAGTCAGTCCTCATTTAAAATCGCTCCCTTCCTTTGGCCATTCTCTTTGCCTTAACGAGGTCTTCATCTACTTTACCTCCTCTGAGATGGACAAGTAAGGTCTCTATGAAGTGTTCAGGATGCAATCACCCCGTAGATTTATCCAGTACCATTATGAATTTGTTGTTTTTCCTAATATTTCCTAACATTAGGCGTACTTTCTGGCTATTGCTGCCTGCTGACCTGGAGTCACAAGACCACTGTCCCTGCAGCCCAAGGGACGGCAGTTGCCCCAGAGCAGCCTGAGGCTGTGGCCATCTCCGTATTTAAGCAAGGACTTACTGAGTGACATCCTCAAAAATTTTGGGTGTAGGACTTGTTCTAAGCATCATGGATATCACTGGCAGCTTTCCAATGAGAGGATCAGCTTTTCTTCAGACAGGTTTCAATGGAGGAAGGCTTGGACCCTATTTTTGGCGTGTCCTTGGCCATGTCAGTAAATCTGCCCCATCTTTACCAGCACACTTGGACTGAGAGCAGCCTAGCCCACAGTGTAATGCTCTCCTAGACTTGCTGCTGCAGTTCTAATGTGAAATGTTTTGCATTGGAAACATGTTTAATGTTTTATACCCTAGTTACACTCATTGAAGTGTTGTGAGCACAGTGTGATGCTTATTATTTTAATCATCTTAGGCTCCATTTAGGAGCTAAATTGTGTGCAGTTATTGTGGGCTTTTTATCTCTGAGGTTCAGTTTCCACACCCCATTTAGGAGGATGAAAGGTTTTAATGAAACAGCCTGTGCCGAGAGCACTATAATGGATACTAGCAGAATGCCATTGTTCTCTTTTAGAGCAAGAGGCACTGAGTGATCCATTTTTTGTCTTTTTCATCTAAAGAAACACGTTTATAGACCTTACACTCTGCTTGCAGGACTCCTGGATGTGCACAAGTATCATTTTTTTCCAATGTGAGGCTCTAATCAAATTCCCCTCAAAAAGTATTCAAAGTGCTTGGCCCTGAAGAAGAGATGTGGGACCAGTCAAGACCTGAAATTAAGAAATAAGATACACAAAAGAAACATACTACAGCAACGTAGTTTTATTTAAACATGGATTTGTATCATATAATGAATTTTAAACAGAGACCCCCATAATCATCAGTCTATTTTAAAATAAAATAAAAAAAGAATGGCATAGTTCAGTCAATTTTACTTTCTCTGTTGGGCTTAAAATTGAACAAGAGTAACACAAAAGCACAACTTTGGTAGAAGGGGATGAAATTTAGCTCTGTTACATCACTATAAGTGAGGTCAGTGAAATCACACCATTTTGAGAGGCCTGATTTAGAGAATTCGATGAGGTATCCAGAAAACTAATAATTATTGTACTTGATTGTCAGGGAAAGTATTAAACAAATGCAAAGAAAAGGGCAAAGAGGGAAAGAGTGCAAGAGGTATGTTGTTGTATATAATTTCAAGGATACCTGAGTTTTTGAATGCCAGATGTTACTTTCCTTACTTGGCTCAAATGTTTTGCTTCATAGCTCTGATGAAGACATTTGAACAGAAGCATGTTACCCACCTAAGGAAGTATTTAAATCTGACTGTAAGTAGAGCTTGTTGCTCTTTCCAAAACTAGTAAACATTTTTCAGCTCTTTGTATTCTTAATTCTTGACATCCATTCAGTTTGAATTTTTATGAGCTTGCATAAACATATGATGACTTGTAACTGTGTAGACAGTTAAGAGGAAGGGTTTTAATGAGGGTGCAGCATCTTCTACAAGTATTACTAGCCATCAGCATATGTTCATGCAGCCAGTCTCCTTCCAGAATTCATATGAAAGGAGTAGACATATGTTAAGAGAACCATGTGAGAAAAGAGCCTGATAGCTCTCTGTGTATCTACCTAAAACTTTCCTATAGCATCAGTTGCTAAGCACTTTAAATTAATTGGAACTGGCACTAGGACTTCTAATAATTATTAGTGAGGGATGTTAGTAGCACCCTCAAAGCAGAAGCATGTGATTTGCATCACCCCTAGAGATGCATGGGGGGGAGGGGGGGGAGGGGGTTCTATTATTATTATTTGTTGTTATTATTATTACTCTCGGTTCAGTTTTTTATAACAGATTTGATTTCATAAGGTCTGAAAAGGAGTTGTACTCTGAAATAGTTGGACTTCTGTCAGAAGTTTTTTCCACAGTCAAGCATCTTTTACTGAAAAAAAAGGTCAGAGAAGCTCTATCTTCATTGCTGCAGAGAAGCACAACTGCCTCAGCATGCCTGCATGGGTTCTGGGCAGGAAGGTGTACTGAAGCCCACACCTGGAGGTAGGACTTCTGGCAGTCAGGCCCAGGGCTAGCTAAGGAAAATGAAGGCTGATCTCCTCAATAATTTGCCTAAGCAGCAATCACTAGCTACTTCTGATTCACTCTCATTTTATATAAAAATAGGGAAGAACAAGCAATACTTTAGCTTAGCACAAAAGTGTGATATAAATTAACTACTAATCTGAAAAAGAAAATATTACCAGAGGATTTTTGGATGCAGAACAAATTTGCATTTGATTGGTGAGCTGGTTTCAATTTTACGGTGGTATTAGGAAGAATAAATAAATCAGGTGGAATAAAATCTGATAACTTTCTTTACTTCTGTAACTACACACCCTGACAGTGAATAAAATTACAGTCCATTTAAATCTGAATTCCAGTTGAAATATTTATAAATATGAGCTACCTAGCATGGAAAAAAAAAAAAAAAGGAAATGATCAGGGAGAGTTTAATGCACTTTCAACAGGAAACAAAAATTAGTATTATTTTATTTTTGCTGTCACTTTAAAATCCCCCTCCTTCCTGTGACAACTGTCTGTTTCTCTTTCACAAAGGTTTAATAAGTATGAACCCAAGGCAGCAGAAGGCTCTCTAAAGGTTTTTAAAAGTAGGGCACCTTACCATCTCTGTGACTATCATTGTGAAAACAGGATGCTCATGAAACTGGGGCACCTGGTGAGCTTACCATAGATTTATATTGAAAATAGTTATGTTAAAAGCAGGTAGACAATCTAAATGAAATACATTTTTAGAAAGCTAACAACATTCCAGAGTGACTGATGGTAGGAATGGAATTTGGAAAGTTATCAGTATATATTTGCATTCAGCTGATGTCTGCATACATGCAAATTAGGTGTTTCCATAAGACCATGGGCAGTACGGCAATGGGCATTTGCAAATAGCAAAATAACCTTTTCTGAGATAGAGCTGAAGGTGCAGTATCCAGGAAAGCTGCCACCAAGGTCAGCCTGCTCACCATGCAGACATGGTTTCTTGGTATGCCTCATCATCATGACTAATTCAACAAGCTCTTAACCTCATTCCTTTCACAGTTACCTGTTCAGCTCTTCTCTGGGCAGCCACTGAGCTGTACTCACCTCACTTCTTTCTGGGGACTCTCCGGGGACCAACCCAATAGCATCTGGGTTGACTAGAAGTACATACATGTAGACCAGTTCACTGACATGGTCTCACATCCCAGCTCCATAAACAGTGGTGCTGGCACAACCTGAGTAGCCATGGGTGAGCCCCATGAGCTGTGTTCACTGCCATCTCCAGACTGAGTAACTCTGACCTGAGGGAGCATGCTGATCCCATGAAAGTGCTGGTCCTGCATGGCGATGTTAACCTGCTTAACCTGGGGTACAGGCAAATTAGTGGGCCCATTATCAGCCTGAGCCATGCCAGCTGATTGATGGGAAGAGGGTGTTGGGGTTCAGGGGACAATCAATGTATTGGTCCTTCAGAGGAGCTATTTCAGAATAGCTTTCACCAGATTCTTCTCCATTTGGCCAACGAGACAGAGAGTAGGTGAAATGATCTAGAGAAATCTACACAAGTAAAGCTTATGCATACTGAATTTTGTTAGAAAACTGCACTGTCTTCAGTAAATATACAATCTGCACTCTGGTTGCAAGTGCTGTGATATATTCATCACAGCCAGGCAGGAGACAGCATTATTTATTCAACTGGCTGAGTAAAGACATCTTGATGGAGTGGAGAGGGCCACCTTGGGGACAGAAGACTTTCTCACCTTTACAGTGTGAAAGGAAAGGGGGAAAGAGAATGGACAAAACTTCCAGCAACAGAACGAAGAATCTAAAGCACGCCTATTAGCTTTAAGGAATGAGACAGTTATGTATTATCTATTCTTCTGGTGATCCCTTTGTAGCATTTCTGTTATAAGCTTAAACACGCTACTGGTTTAAGGTTTATAACTATACAAAGATAATCTGTGTTGTGTTACACCTCTACATGTCCCTAAAAGAGCTGTTACAAACAGCACTGACACCAGTCATCTTCTTGGAAAATAATGGGCTTATAATGGGCTTGGAAAATAATGGGAACCCCAATAATTGGGTTCTGAGCTCATCCTAGATGGCTGTGGAGATTTGCTTGGTTTTTATTCAGAGTCCATTGTGGTCCCCCAACAGATTTTTCTGCAATTCCAGGGCAGAACAACCTTGTGGGATTGTGCATGGGAAAGAGAAGAGCAAGCCTGTTTGTCTGGATGTGTACGGAAGCTGTAGAAATTGCCACCCATTTTATCAGTCCTTTAGAACTTGTGTGCATAGCACTGTAAAAGCTGAGGATAGCTGCTGATGGTAATGACTAAAAATCAAACCCCCTTCTACCAGGCATCGCAGAGTTTTCATGCAGACATTTACAAATCAGTGTGTTTTCCGTATTCCTAAATGATCCTCCAACATTTTTATGCTACTGTGTCATTTAACCCTTTGTCCTTACTGATTAATACAATGCATTTTTCCGTAAGGATTTCACAGTGAACTTAAAATTATTTGTAAGAACATTAATTCCTATTTTATGTAGAATTTCAAGCAAAGTTCTCTCTCTAATTTTTACTCTTCGTCATATTTGAAAAATGCAGCCTGTTGGCATTTATATCTATTCCAAGGTAAAAACAAACAAGCAAAAATTTAAACAGGAGAAGAAAAGGACTTACTGCTTTCTTGGATATTTTACAGTTGGAGGATCTACCAGTAAACCGCAGTGTTCTTGATGTATGAGCTCAACTCCTGTCTTTGCTCTGTCAGAAATTTTGGCACCAACAATAAAGTGGAGATCCAGTGTTCATAATGCTAAGAAAAATTGCGTTTTCAAAGCTGAGTACAGAAATATATCAGTACTTCCAGCCTGATAATGGAGGGGTTTTATTGTTCATTTAATTTAAGAACAAGCATATGGAACAAACCAGAGTGGCTTAAACCTGCAGGTTTTCAAAAGTCACTGTAGCATGATATTTTTAATCAAATCACAGTAGTTGTGGTGGGACAATGCAATGGAGCATTAGTCAGTGCACTCTGAAAATGAGGCTCTGTTTCACAATTACTTATTAAATTCTGTTCAGCATGTAGTGCTGAGAAAAGTGTACTACGAGAGTACTAGTTGTGTGCTGAGTTATCAGACAAAAAAATCTGCTGCACTGTAACTGTTACTAAGCAAATACACATGATTAATATGGATTTTGAGACTGTCCATCACTGTTAATATGGCCCATTTTATGTTAGCGTTTATCGGTCTGCTGTCAGAGCTGAGCACCTTGAACACTTAATATACCTCAAGATTTACTTACAGCTGTTTGCACCTTGGCTTTAACACCATGTGGAAGAGCCTCTCTCCCTCCCTCTTTCTGCAGTAACTAACGTTTGCAATATCCCTATTAGCTTATATGTCCAAAGGAGAATCAATTTTGCACATTTTGACATGAGAAAATTTATCTCATTGCCTTTTGTCTGACCCTTCTCTTTTTTTAGTTCTTATTTAAATTCATGCAGAGTCTTTATCACAAAGGTTATCCTATCATTTGTCTTTTGTATTTGTCACTGGAACAACATGTTCTTGTCTATTGTATAATATAGATCTCCTTGAAGATCTCCTTCTACAACGTACTCCTTAACAAGTTGAAAGAATGATTTTAATGGTGTCCCTTTAAACAAAAACAAACAAACAAACAAACAAAAAAACTCATCATTCAACAGATCTAAGGTCACAGCCTAGATTGAAAGTGACTAAATCAGACTTGATAAATCTACAGAGGGTTATGATAAATCAAATTTACAGAAGCCTGATATAGTCTTGATATATGACAGTTACCACAGTGGAGAATATAGCACCATAAAGGATGCAAGTTGTCCCATACTAGTGACAATTGATGAGGACAAATTCTCAAATGATAGACCTGTTGATGTCAGAAATGACCAGGAACTTAGTTTCATGCAATGTTTTTAAAATGAAGTAATTCAGAAGCTATATATGAACCTTTATTAGACCTTAGAATTAATACATAAGGGAAAAAAAAAAAAAAAAAAGTTTCCCTACTTAAAAAACATGTTGCTGAAACCAGCCAAAGGTCTCATTTTATCATAGGAAATAGACATTTTCACAGATACCTAAATATATATATATATATATTTTTTTCTATCAATAAATATGAATAATTGCTAAGTGGAAAAAGCATAAGCAAGGATGGTCATTTTCATGCTCCTACATTTATTAAGTACTCAAATACACAGACCATTCACTTCATTGTTCACAAATTCATATCCAGTCATCTGGAAACCTGTGAAGTACATGACCAAGAAAAGCAGAGGAACCTGCCCTCCAGAGGTAACTATTTTTCTCCATTGACTGTAGAGGGAGCCTAGAAACTAACTTTGACTTGGAGCCTGATGTTTGCTCAGTAAGGTTGATGTGCAATTCCTCTTGTTTTTGTGTTCAGCCATGCACGTTGCAAACAGTCCAAGCTGGATGTAGTCTCAAATGGCAGAGCACAACTGTGACTTTGTGTCTTTCCCTCTTTCCTGTGCCCTGAGTAGTTTTACTCAGAAAACATCTATTTTCAGATTTCTTTTTACTGCAGTTGCAATTTGTTCCAGACGGCTCCTAAATGGTCATACTTGGTAAAGATTTTCTTAACAAGAAAAATATTAAAAGCTATGTGAAAACCTGGGGGAGGGCATGCCTGCCATAACATGTAGTTAAGAAGTTTGTAATACAAACATAAGATTTCTTCCCCCTTCTCACTTTTCAAAATATAAACAAAATATGAAAAAGTGTCAGTTTTTATATATATTATATTTCCCTTGGTTATCATGTAATTTGAACTATCATTTTCTATTTAAAAATAATCCTGTGACCTGACTGAAAAATACCATTCAAGTACAAAAATGTAACAGCAGATGCTAGTCTTGCAGATGTACTGATCAAAACACACAGAAAACTAGATTTATCTTCCTTGCGGAGCACTTGACAGCTGCTTTTAAAAAAAAAAAAGAAAAAGTTCATCTGTATTGGAACAATTTAGGGGACTACAGAGTTTGATGTATTTTAGTGCTTAAAATTGATTCTTACCCTTCTGACAACTCACTGTTTGGATCTAACATGGCACAAGAATGGAACTAGGCAACAGTGATTAACAGATCGTATCTTTCCTGGTTTGCAAGCCTCCTCAAGGCCTGTATTACAAGCCTCTCTTCAGGAAAGTGAAAGATGGTCACCCAAGGTGCCCATGCAGAACGATACCTCAGTGATGAAGGATGGGGTGAAATAGGTTCGTTCCCATTAATTCAAAGTTTTGTTGTTTTTTTTCCACTCCAGAATAGAAATAAAGCTTCTAGAAACTTCCTGTAACTTTTACAGTCATCTGGGGACTGTTAAAAGACACTTTATTTTGAGAAGTGGAAACAACACGTTTCAGTTTGTCACCATGTCTGTGGAGCACGGTCACCTCTCGATATTTCCCAGGGCATGCCTGTTTGTCGTTCAACCCAGACTCCTCCTAAACAAGGATTCTTCTGTGTGCTCCTTTAGGTCTCACAGCAATTCCTTCAGCAGCTGCAGAGCAGCCTGAAATCTTGTATAGCCAGGACACAAGCCAGGTCTGCAAAAACCTTTAAAAACAAAGTATTCATTTCTAAGTGTCCCTTTGCCTTTAAGTGAGGGAAAAAAAAATGTACACACATCCATGCTTGCAGCATTACTCACTTGGCTGGCTCAAAACCCCCAGGATTCAGTCACTCCCTGCACTAAACAATCGTTCCTCTGGTAGAGCATCTGGAGACCTCAGTCTTTAGTTTGAAACTCCAGTCACACCGCTTACATATTCTCTGCTCTCTTGGCTGCCAGTTGTTATAAAGCTTCTGTCCAGTTGTTGAGTGCCATTGTTATCTCTGAGATAGCACCATAGGTTGTCTGTCTCTTGGTGGGCACATCTAGATGAGTAGGAAGGCACTCTGGTCAACATGTCAACTTTTATTCTTTTGTCCCAGAGAAGACATGAATCATATCTAATGGCAAGCAGATACTAACGTAAAGTAAAACACTGCATGCAGTGCTCCCTTCTTTGCAAATTGATATACATTTAATAATAGTGCTATTTTAATACAATTTTTTTAATCTGCTTTACGATCACATCCAGATCTTGTCCTTCACCCCTATATTAACCCTAGGAAAAGTCAACTCTCCCAACCTTCATAATTCGAGGCAGGACAACAATTTCACTTGGTTTCAGCCATAGCTACAGCCACTATCTGTACAATATTTGCACTCACTGGAATCTCATTTCTGGTGCTATTTTATACCCTGTGAGTTTACACAGCATGGTTCTCTGTGCACTCAGGCAGGATAACATAGTACAAGCAGAGGTAAGTAAGTCAGAGAACGCTCATTTTACAGAGGAACATCCTGGAAAGAGGAAAAAAACAGCAGCTCAGAGGTAAGCAAACCTACACAGTGCCTAGAAATCAGCCATTCACTGATTAAATCACAGCTCTAATATTATTAATGTTTATTTTCGAAGTGATTCAAAGGGGGTACCTAACTCCTTTTGCATGCACAGTTGGAGACCTTGAAAGAACTCCTTTTCTCAGAGATCATCACTCTAAATTGCTGCCTTTCCAGAAAGGTACACAAAGCCACCAGTCACCTTTCAAAGGTTTGACAGGTGTGTCTTATCACATCAGTTAAATCTATGCAAGAAAACCCTGGGCTAGGAAACCCGCAGCCAAGCGCAGTAGCAGCGCAGCAGTTAACTCCTTCCCTGCCTCTGTGGCCTTATGTTCACCTCTAGCAATAAGCCCTGTCAAACACTGATTAATCATAGATTATTTATAAGAGAAGAAATACGAACAGAGGGAGCACTGACAGCCAACCCTCAGAAGATTGTGCTGGTGTTTTGTTCTTCACAGCTGTTTTTTGCCTCTAAGATCACTCAGCCACCCTTACTGCACAACCACTGCAGCATTACATAATGAAAAGCCGGCTGGAGGGTGACTTTTAGTGTTTCTTGTCTATGCTCTGCTGCACTCTTCCTGTGCATCCAAGTAAATAGGATTGTATATGCTTTGTAAGAAACACCATTCACATCTTTAAAGGAGAACTAACAACCTCATCCCTAATTGCTTCCCCTGTGTAAATAAGAAGCAACCTTGACTCTGCTGCGCTGCTGCCATGGCTCAGCTCACGGCAGCCTTTCTAGAGCCAGGCGTACAGGAGGGGTTGCAGACAGGCTTGAGCGTCTCTTGCCCAGGCTGCAGCAGGGGCTGGATAACCAGGGCAGCATGGTGCTGCCAGTGCTGCTCAGGGACCAGGTACATGGAGGGGAACATCAGCTCGTGCCCACCATAGCAGCCCTTGTGATGCAGATGCCTATAGTACAGCAGTAGGACCACAAAATGTAACATACAGTATAGCAACCTGCGTGGGGTGGATGAGCCATTGAAGTCTTGGGGCAAGTAGAATTTAACTAATCTATGTGAATGTTCTGCACATTGCAGATGTATAAAGTTATGTGAAACAATTCTGCCCCCTGCAATGGCATCATGCAGACCAGCTGTTAAGATGCTCTGAATTTTGGCCAGACCTTGGTTAGAAGCCAGCCTCAGGGCCAAGGCATGTGAAAGGAGGCTTAGATCCAGAAGCCAGGAGCTTGTAAAAAGGATTAATTATTTTTAACCATCATGATCATTAAAGCCGTTCCTTTTGAGACATCTGTGAGGGAGTTAATTTACAATGGATAACTTTCTAGTCCTTTCTGGAAATGGAGATGCCATATGTTGGAGCTGGTTTTCTGATCAGTGGCTTTGTTGGCTGACTTTTCAGAGCTTCTGCTTTTGCATGTGTGTGTGTGTGATGAAATTAGGTTAAGATACATTCAGGAGCTGAACCCCATATCCCTGTGTAATGCAGATCATCTTATATTTTTCCTGGTCATCCATTTTGTAATTCTTAGTCATGAATATTTCTTTTCTCAGATATGTATGGAAAATATTACATGGCCTTTTAAAACTTAAATAATCCTGCAATTTGAGTTTTAATTCATGAACAGCTTCACTATGTTGTTTCTTCACCTGCTCTTTCTTTTCCTCCTTTGCCATTACTGATAGGCACAGGTAGTTTTATCCAGCACAGACTTAAGGGAATACTTACCATTAAGTTTCTCAGAAGTCAAAGTTCTCTGACAGCAGCAGTCCTGGAGCATGTACTTACGTACTTTGCTGGTTTTTTTTTTCTGTTTGTTTGTTTGTTTGTTTGTTTTTTATGTTGATAAAATAGGTACTACAATCCAAATTTTCTCCATTTCCTAGTTTTGCCAGACAATCTGGTCTCTTCTTCATTCTGTCACACAAAATGTGGTGTGCCATCAGAGATGGAATCTGCCTGCAAGCAAAATTAGCAATGAAAGCTACCTTGCTGCCCCAGAGCATCCAGGGAAATGTTCAGTATAAAACATCTGGGCTTAGTAGTGCAAAAATTAAAAGAACAATAATACAAAATCTGCTTAAATGTCAGGAATGATACAATTCAGACTGTGCTTTGCTGAATCGCATCAGTTCCTGTGGCACTACATATTGCTGCAGCATCTTTATTAATTCCTCACAAACTGTGATAGGATATCTCACATTTTAATCAACATTTGAGAACATTTTAACTCTCATTTTCCCCAAAAAGAACTAATTCCAGCATGAGTTACAAGAAAGTAAATAGGCAAAATATTCTGGCAAGTCCCAGAGAATATAAAATTTTTCAAATTTTTCAAATTGATTAATGTTTTCAAGTACACATTACTCACCTCTATAAAGATGGAATAAGAAGAATTTCAGCACATGAGATAGAAGAGTGAGAGTACATGGTACTGATGGGTGGCAACTGACTGTGACAGCTCTGATTTGGAAGATATAGCAAAGGGAGCTTTTAAATATATTTTTTTTCAAATGTGATGCTTGTTTCTTAAGTTTGGGGGAAAATTATTTTCCGGTGTATTGAGAATGTAGGTTTCCTTTTGAATAATTAGGTATAAAAGCCCACTTTTTTCATTACTCCCCATCCATAAAGAAAAATCTTCTTCAAGATCTCTGGAATCTTTTTTTCTTCATGGATGAATTTATATTTAAAATATTCAGAGCACAAGGACCCTAATTCCCTGATCTAGCAGAATAGTTAGACCTTTCTGAAACCTGGAGAATCACTTTAGACAGATGAGGTGCTGGATTTTCATTCTATGCTGAGTATCTTCTGACAGTATCAGTCCCCAGCTGCAACAGTAAATATGCTAAGCTTTAAAGATGACTAAATTAGGTACAAAGCCACAGGGGATTTCCTATTACCTTCGTAAATGTAAGTATCTCCTGCTGATTAAATATCCTGTAAACATTCTTAGACAGTTACTCATGCAGGCTGATTGTACAGTAGGACTAAAGAAAAACACCTACTTAGCTGAATAAGTTATTCTGGAAACATTTTAAAAGTAATAGATTGACAATAAGAACCACCACAATTTTAACATTGAGGGGGAAAAACACAGCTGGATGCTGTTGTAGGATCTGTCCTCTTCATGCTTCCCTCACCTAGCAGAACTGTAGCTTATGTTGTCCTATGGGATCCTGTAAGAGATCCTTTCCCTGCTTCTGCCAGACGATAGTGTACCCAGAAAACAGGGTAAAATAACAGTATTGTTTAATTTCTGAATAACTTAAATAAATGGAAGAAATGCAATAAAATGTTCCATATTACCTATGTGGAAACAGATACATTTGAATGGATATGTGGACAAGAATGGGTATATATTTGTATGTAAAATTACCTTTAAATTTTATTTTACCATCAAATTTTAAACATAAAATTTAGGATAAAAATAATTATCACATAAATGTGCTTATAGCTCCAGCACAATAATCTTGGTTACTCTTCAGTTTTAGGTGCCTGCTTTGGTGCATCTAGATAGTCTTTTTTAGTTAGGCAAAGATATAGCACCTTACATTTCTGAAAATGAGACCTGCAATGAGTATTCTGGTTGTATATAAAACAAATATTGCTTCTGCTTATAATGGTTTGTGGTTTAACATTTGTTGTTGTTGTTGTTGTTGTTTTGTCTGTTTGGGTTTTGGCTTGTTTGTTTTCTTGCAGTTCAGGAATTTCTGCACTAACCTGCAAGGGAATGACACCTTTGAGGAGTATTGATGATGACCTAGCAATATTAAAACGAATATAAGAATTTAATGTTAAATATTTTGTAGAAATGAAATAGCTGGGAGGGATTTGAATAAGATAGTGATAAACCATCTCCCACATGAGTGGAGCACAAAGTCCCACTTGACAATATGCCCAAATTCCCTTCCACTGCTGTGTCCCCACCATTCTGCAGAGAGCACACCAGGAGCAGGCAGGCAAATAGTCTCTCAGTCCAGAAATATTATGTGCTATTACTGAGCCTGCAGGAATCAGAAGTCGTCCCTGCTTAGCAGAAACAGATACTCCTTCCTCACCTTCTCCTAGCAGAAACTAGCAGAAGCTTGGTCTCAAACACAGTTATCTTTTGTGGAGTTTCGTACAGTTTCTGAAATGTCCTAACACTTCCTGCTCTGAGACAGTAAACAATTGGATCTGCAGCTAGAACTGTCTTTGGTTGCTCATTCTCCTTCAGTCACCATTTTCTCCTTGTCCTCAAGCTACCCTCAGAGTGCCATCCTAGACTTTAGCTAAATGTTTATATAGACAAGGACACTTTGTTCTTTTATGATTCATGAAGATGTACTGGTCCATTAGCATCAGCAAGGATAAAATCCACTTTTCCTTTCATTTAAATAAATCTCTTGCATTTGTATGACTGCATCAGTCTGACAATCGTAATGTTGATGTACCTTTCTTTAAGTACATACAAAATCAAAGCCAAAGGACAAAATGTACAGTAAACAGGGAGCTCTATAATTCTTCTAACTACAGAACAGAAAATAAAATAGACTGAGATTACACAAGGTGTTGATATATTTAGATTTCTGTGAGGCATCTGGAATGATATACTGCACTAAATCATTTAGAAGACTGAATGATATGAAAGAAACATGTCTTTCATTAGAAGGTTGATTGGTATGTTTCTACCTATAATCATAAAGGGTAAATCACTTTCAAGGGACTTTTTTTTTTTTTTTATGAGATTTTTCTAGCTCTTGGAAGACAACATAAAAACAATTCTCTTGTATTATTATACAGCTTTGATATTCAAAGACAGAGAGAATTGGAACCATAATGAGAATATGGTTTGGAGGTATTCTAATTTGCTTGGTAAACTGGAAATTTCAGCACCAACTGAAGTGCACAACCAAAGCCAAAAAAAAGAATAAGACAGCAGGACAAACAGGATAACAGCTGCTAGCCTAGGAAGAAATGATTCTGGAGGGAAAAATATATATATATTTAGATGGATATAATTTCTTATGCAATATTATGATCAAGAGATTAACATGACAGAGTGGATGGATATGTTAACTGATGAACTGTATGTAGGGACACTGTGGGTAAAACTCATCTGCCTGAACGGGTGTGTAGTGCCATATGAAATGCTGTTCAGTACCCAAAACATCGAAGCAGGTCTGTGGATATTGCAAAGGACCTATAAGGGATGAAGACCCTTCTGGAGTGGCAGCTGGAAACTAGGCAAAGATACACTAGTGCATCTAAATTTTCACCTACACCTACGTTTTCACCTAGACACCTACACTTAGGCAATCAAATCCTACCTATCTTACTGCTACATTTTAGTACCAGTGGAACTACTGTCAGGATATGGTATTATGCTCTGCTTTCAATAGCTCAAGAGAGAGTGTGAAGACAACTCAGAGACACCTGAGAATCATGAAATGACTAAAGAAGTGCACCTTATTATGATATCTACAGGAAACTCACCAATTTTTTACGGGACTTAAAGAGAAATAAAATTGACCATAGACTAGAATTTCTGTATGAGGAATTCCAGTCTGAGAATACACAGTCCTTCATTCTAAAAGATGAAATTCAGCTAACTGTAAGTCAAAGCTAGATACTTTGTTAGCAAAAAATGAGATTAGAGTTTGCACACAGATGTCAAGGGTTATAGCCTAGGAGGAAAGATTTTTGTTTGCTTCCACCTTATAACTGGAGAATGGTAATTATGTTTGAATATTTCTCCAAAAGAGACGTTCTAATTCAAACATGAATTTAGTTTTGGTCTTTGTAATGGATATGGTTAGATATTTTTTTCTTAATCTGAGTTCATGAACTTGCTTCTTTACATATTAAAGTGACCTGAAAAGCAAGCTATAGAACTGCGTTCATGTTGACACCAGCCTTGAGAGGCTTGAGAAATGGGTCAACTGAAATCTTGTGAAGTTCAACAAAGTGAAAAGCCAAGCCCTCCACCTGGAGAGGAATAAAATCATGTACTGGCACAAACCGGGGGGGGGGGGGTGGGGGGGGAGCGGAGGACAAGGTGGAAAGCAGCTTGACAGAAAAGTCCTTGAAGGTCCTGGTGGTTAAGTTGGCCATTAGCCAGCAATGCACCCTTGCAGCAAAGGCCAAAAACTTCCTGGGCATGCATTAGGCAGAACACTGGCAGAAGGTTGAGGGAGGTGATCCTTCTGCTCTGCTTGGACCTAGTGAGACACCCCTGTACTGCTGGGCCCACTGCTGGGCTTCCCAGTACAGGAGAAACATGGACATACTGGTGTTAATCCAGTGAAGGGCCACAAAGATAGTTAAGGGATTGGAGCTTCTTTGATACAAGCAGAGGCTGAGAAAGCTGGGACTCTTCATCTTGGAGACAAGAGGGCTCAGGGGAACCTTATCCAGATATATAAATACCCCTTGAGGGAGAAATGAAGACAGAACCAGGCTCTTCTCAGCGGTGCTCAGTGACAATGCGAGAGGCAGTGGGCAAAAAATGAAACACAGAAAATTCAATTTAAGCATTAAGGAAAAGGAAGGAAAGAAGGGACAATTAATGAAATTAACTATTAATGACAATTAATGACAATTAATGAAAAACCAGGTTTTAAAAGTAAAAGCCAGTACCATTCATTCTTTTGCAACAGAATGAAAGTGATACCTTCAAAACATAGAAATGAGGTAATAGAGTAACCATATGCATTAACATGTTCCTCTAAAATAGGGTGTTTTGGAGAATTCTTTGAAAAAAGGATGTAAATGAATAACTAAAAACATACATACATACAATAACTAAAAACAAACAAACACACAAAGCACAACAAAGCCTTTCTCATCATTTGGAAAAATACTAGTACTTTTGACCTTTCTCTCATCATTGAGCTTTCAAGAGTCAAAAGGAAAGAACCAGTCCTTGGAGAACTCTAGCCAAGTAAAAACATTTTAGAGGGCAGAAGCTATTTGCGGACAATCCTTTTTATAGGCAGATTGAATTATTCTTAGCACAGAGCTAGATTGTGTGGTTTACATAAACAGTGATTCATTGTTCTTGTGATTTGCTGTTCTGCATGGCTAAGTACTGTTTAGTGCCCAGTCATTGTAAAACTCCACACTAAACACAGTGAATTAAAGGTAAACTTAACTTGCGCATGGCATGAAGAAGGGTGGATGGCATACTTGATCCACTGGCCTCTTGAGCAACTTAGAGAAAATAATTGCAGGAATGATTACTACAGAGTAGCAGGAAGAAAAAAATGGGTTAGGAACCTGTCTGTCCAACTCAGATATCTAACTTGTCCCCAGCATGCAGTCTGGTGATGCAGCCTCTTCCAGTCCTTTGATGCCTGCATGAAACCTTCAGAGGTACTTCTTTCTCTGCTACTCCAAGAGAACTGCACCATTTCAGGAGGCTGCATTCTCCTGAGCCCAAGATTTCAGTCCCTGTTACATACCTACACATAGTACAGTGGATCCCACCATGCTTTAGTGTGCTTTTTTTTATTACCATGGTTTGGATTCCATACTCAAAGTCCTATTCTGCTTGAGTTACTAAATAGCATTTTAGCTTTCATTTTTTAAAACTTTGTCTGTAATTACTGATCCAGGAAATTAAATACTCTGTCCACTGTGAAAGTAAAACCTACACTTATTTACCCCACATTTTCCAAGCTGCCCCTCTGCTGTAACCTCCAACAAAGCTGCCAGCTCATTTACACAGTGGTCAGCATTGCCACCTTTGTGTACTGAGAAGAGGACTCAAACTGCCAAACCCTTTTGCATTATCACTAGAGGTACTGGTCTCACACTAGTCAGCTAAGACAAATGTTGATTAACTGTTTGGAGGTCAAAAACCCAAATGTTAGTAATTCCAGTTACAAGTCATTTGCTATGCAACAGAGATATATGTGCATTGTGCCTGGACACAGATGTTTAATTTAAAATTAACTGTCTGCTCAGCCAGGAGGAAGATATTTTTATTCGTACTTTTAGAGTAAGGGAGGGAGAACATAAAATCACTGAGATGTTTCACATGTCGGGAGGGGAAGAAAACTGCATTATGAATGAAGCAAAATAATCAACCCAGCTGTCCTTTCCCCATCAGCTTCATCAACTGTTGTATAAATTAGGGATGCTCAACCTGTTTGGATAAAATAAAAATAATTATTCTCAATTTTTTCATTATATTTCAAATCAACTAATTCAGAAACTTTAAAAAGTGTGAAAAGTCTTTGATTTAGATTGCGTTTTTAGTGCTGTGAATTTTCTTGGTGTTGTATAACTGTGGGGAGGTAAATATACTTTTATATTTTTAGACCTCCAGGCACTGGGGAGTCCTCATTCAGATGAGAATGACTCTACAAATACATGAGTATTTATTAGACTGTTCTGAGGTTTGCCCTTTTCTCATGAAAGCTGTGGGAGGAGAAGTTTAAGCTGAAAGAAGAAAATCTAAAAAACAGCAAGATATATGGAGACTGGTTGGTGTATTTATTGTTGGTGTATTTGTTGACTGTTCTTCATGCCTGCAGTAACATTGCCAATGCCTGGAATAATGTGAAGAGATGTACTCTCAAAAAAGGACTTGCAGCTGTCCTTGCTCTCTGCCTCTGGCAAAAGGTCGGTCTTGGGTTCATTGGCATATGATAGTCAACTTTGTCCAATTTAAGGGAAGGGATCCCTCTGAGATGTACAATCTGAAAACTGCCAAGGGAGTAAAAGGCACCAAAGGTGTAGGTTGGGGTGTGTGGGGTTCATTATTTTGGTGACACTATATGGAATATAAATGGAAGCTGTGGATAAAGTTGATGTGTACACATAGTCTTCATATAATGAATGCTCTCATAAAATGACCGATTAATATAAGGTAGTACTGGTTGTTGGTTTTAAAACTGTAATAAAAATTCACTATTTTTATTTGGTGTTCCACTATGACTGTACAGTTTTACCATTTTGGTTTAGAAGAAAACTAGAAACCCTTTATTTTTAAATGTGCTTGTTATTTACTCTTGGCAATTATGCTGACATATAATACCACAACAAGCAGGATACTGTTAACAGTCAAAATGCTGGATTTAAATTTAGGCTTTTGTCTCCTATTTTTTTACTTCTCCAAAGCAAGGAACAGACGTGTTGTAGCAGGTTGACCCTGGCCAGCAACTAAGCACTCATCAGCTGTTCACTCACACCTCCCCAGAGGGATGGGGGAGAAGATCTGAAGTACAAAAGTGAAAAGAACTTACAGGGTGAGATAAGGACAGTCTAATAAGATACGAAAAGAGAAAAAGAAAAGAAAGTGATGCAAAGACAACCACTCACCACCACCTAGCAGCATACAAATGACCATCAAGTCTCTGAGCAGTAGTGCTTTGCAAGAAGTACCTCTTCCCCTCACTCCCACATTGTTTTTACTATTGAGCATAATGTTATTTGGCATGGGATATCTTTGGTCAGCTTGGATTCAGCTGTCCTGGCTGTGCCCCCTTCCAAGCATAGTGTGTTATCAACATTATTTTGGTCACAGTTCCAAAATACAGGCCCATACAGGCTGCCAAGAAGAAAGTTAACTCCATCCCAGCCAGACCCAGTACACATGTATAAAACTAAATCACATTACCTAAAATCACATACCTAAATCACATTGCATACAGTGATTAGAAATCCTAGAAGGAGAAAGAATGTGGTATCAATTGTATCACATAAGATTTTTCAGTGTGGCAACATGTTAGATTTTGGATTACTAAAACCTGTAAAAATTTGGAAGAGACATAGGTAAACATTTCTTCTGAAAGTGAATGGTACGATACATAAAATATGCTGTAAATATTTACTTTAAAATATATTTTTATTTGTGTGTGGAACTTAAAAAACTTTTTTTTTGTTTCTTGATATAAGAAGCCTTGATCTGTAACCTCCATCTGATTACTATTTACAAGGCTCCCCAGGGCTCTATTAATTTTTAAGTGGAATATTTGAATGTTGCATCTTTAGTCTATTCATCTACTAAAGACATAACATTTAAATATTCAGCATAAAAATCTTTAACCTCAAAATTTAGTCAACAGTTTGCATGTTTCAATATGCCAAAGGACAGCAATGAATGAAAACCTGAAGATGCAGAACAAGAACTTTATCAATGAACAGGCTAAAGCTCTCATCCTGCTTTCTTTAGGTTTTCAGCCTCTGTCACCCTTTCATATGCACACAAACCAACCCTAATTTGACTGCAGTGTAGAGAGTAAATCAGTTTAGTGTTTGATTGCTTCACTTATATGGATTAGGTAAGCTCCCATGCTACTTGCTATTTACCAAGACCTGACTTTCTTGTCCACTGACAACAAAGCAGTATGGTAGGTATATGTTTAATAATGGAAAATTGCATTTCATTTTCTTTCTCCCATTCCAGTTTTCAGGCACATCCCATAAATCACAAGTGCAGCAGCTAGAAACTAAGCTTCGTCTGTGAAGAGACTAAGTACTGAATAGATACAGACAGCCTTCTTACTTTTAAGGTTATGTCTATGCCAGAACTTAGGTGATTAATTGCAGCTCATGGAGACTTTTTAAAATTTGCCAGCTTGGGTCTTGACAACAGTGAAGCTAAGGTGACAAGGGGCTAAGGGCAGAATATGGGACCCATAAGGACCCGAAAGGAGAAATTTACTCAGGCAGTATCAAACTAGATTAAAATTAGCTCAAGTATCTCTACAACTCAAAAGGTTTCACTGTGTTTGTTCCTTGTACAGTATGGAAGAATAAAACTTGCACCGATAATGCTCTGCCATAGGTATTCTGCCCAGGAGGCTGTACTGGAGGGCACAAGCAAGCAAGAAAGAAATTATATTTAAGTGAAGAAAAAAAAAAAGAAAAAAAAAAGAAGAAATTGTTATCTAAGATGTATAGAAAATCAATGTGTTAGGAGATGTACCTAGGAAAAAACGTTGGAAAAATCCATGAGCATAATGAGGTTAGAAGATCTTAAAGAAAATATATTACATCTTAGTTTACTGATCGTCCTTTCATACTTCCATGCCAATTGTTTCAGGGTCATTTTTGTTCCCACTACCCTCCCTTGTTGGAAAAGTTGGGCATCTCCTCCAAAACTGCGAGTTGGGACCCTTCTATTATCAGCTGACATGGAAGACAACCCCAGATCTGGTGCATAACTCCAGATACATCCAATAGAATTAATGGGGAATTCAGGTGTTTATTTAGACTAGAAGCAATAGAGCTAAGGACAGACAAGATTTCTTCATTGTGTGTCACATTCACATCAGCATTAGTCTATTGATGTGCAACATAACAAGTCAAGTCAAAGACATTATTATTCCCATGTATTCTTCACGGCATATCAGTGACACACACACCAAAAAAAAAAAAAAAAAAGATTTCACTGACATTAGTCTTGTCTAGAAAGGGTCTAGCATCAAACCATGTACAGGATCTTAGATGTTTCTGAGAGAGAACTCAGTTTTAAATACCTGAAACAAAACATTAAGTCTCCGCTGTTAAAAGTCAAAAAAATATTTTTTTTCCCTTGCTTTATTTTTTTTTTCTTCTGCTGCTTGAACAGATGGTTTTTCCAATTCTGGTAAAAGGAAAAGTTCTAATGAAGATATCTCCAAAGTCTATTTTGCTCTTGTTAGTTCCCTTTGGAACTGATTGCAATGCTTACAATTATGGTATGTCTCAATTCCAAATTTGAAAGTATACTTTGATTTGTAGTGAATGAGGGAAATAATTCTATATACTGCAAGTTCCACAGCACTTTATTTTTCTTAAGGAAACAGATTTGCTTGAAAGAAAGACCAGCTCTAGTTCACTGAGTTCAAATGGTACTGTTTATACAAATAACGAAAAAAAAAAAAAGACTCCATTACGATCAAGTATCCTAGTTTTAGCTGGGATAGACTTAATTTTCTTCCTAGTAGCTGATATGATTCTGTGTTTTGGATTTAGGATGAGAATAATTCTGGTAACACACCAATGTTTTAATTAGTGGTGGTCAATGTATAAACAAAAGCCAAGGACATTTCACCTCCTTGTGCCATCCTGCCATCTGGAGGATGGGGGTCCACCAGGAGTTGTGAAGAGACACAGCCAGGACAGCTGGCCCAAACTAGCCAAAGAGATATCCCATACCATGTGGCATCATGCTTAACAATAAAACTTGGGGAGTTAACCAGGGGGACTACAATCTGCTCGGGGTCTGGCTGGGCATTGGTCAGCGGGTGGTGAGCAATTGTGTTGTGCATCACTTGCATTGTATATTCTTTCATCATCGTTATCATCATCATTTTCCATTTGTTTTCTGTCCTCTTAAACAGTCTTTTATCTCAGCCCACAAGCTGTTACCTTTTTTTTCCCCAAAATTCTCTCCCCCATCCCACTGTGGGTGGTGCAGAAATGAGAGAACAGCTGTGTGGTGGTTAGCTGTGTGCTAGTTAAAACACAACATCAAGGTTTTTAGTTTTGCTTCATGCTCTACAGAAAAGTATCTGCATATTCATCTAAATGGCAACAGGCAGTTTCACTGGACACACAAGAAGCTATCTGTGTTTGCACAATGCTAAATACTTACTGCATATGGATCATTTAATGAGAGATGTTTACAATTTCTAAAGTTTAAAGAGCAATCAAAACACCTTAGAAATATATTTGTGCATCTTCCCAAGTTCTCGTTACTGAAATTGTTGTGAAACTATTAGAGCAGGTGTGAACCTGCAGTCTACGTTGGCATGCTTTGCCTTTTCTCTGCTTGTTTCCAGGCCACCGAAGTCAGGGCAGGCATACCAGATGCCAGAGCCTGTTGTTTACTACTTGTGCAGACACAGATGATGGGAAAACTTCATGTCTTTTCCACCATGGCAAGGATATGTGTATGTGTCTTTGTTTGGCAAGGTGAATTCTTTGAGCTGCTTGTTTTGTCATTCAGCAGTGAACTGAAGGATGAGGATGCAAAAAAGCTTAGGTTGTCGGGCTCCCTTGGCAAAAATCCCATTTGGAGCAGAAGCCAGAGGTCTCTGAGGATGAGGTTTTGCAGCTCACATGCTAGGAAGGTGGATGTTGACTACTGACTCTTCTCTGCACTGTTGGTAGGATGCAAAGTCAATAATATAAAAATGCATCTCTTACATATTGTTCTTAAAACTTTTCAGATTGAAGCATTAATACCTTCACTGATTTAAAGTATACACTGTCAACAAACATTTTACTGCAAATATCCAGTGTTAGGTTCAGCCTCCCTCCCAAGCCAATGAGAAGAGAGGCTTCATTCAAAGCAAGCATTGTAATTTGATGGCCTGAATTTCCCTACAATTGTTTTCTGTAGTTAAGAGGAGAAGGGTGGATTAGATGCCTGAAAAAGGGATGTAAGTACCCCTGAGAGAGAAAGATGGGGTGGGGGGGGGTGGAATCTGTGCAGCTTCCATAGCTTCAGTGAATTCACGCTTTTACAGTCATTACGCAGCTGTGATCCTGGATCTCAGCAGTCAAGAAGTCTTCTGTAAGTGCTTAATACTAAAACAAAACTGCAAAGAAAACTCATATTTCACATTTGAATAACATGCAGCACAAGAAATGGTTTCCTGACACTCATTAGCTTAATGCACAACAACAAGAGCAAATCATCTTTTTATTGGTAATATAAAATAGAGCAAGGAAAATGAGAACATATTATAAAAGTACTGGAATAAAGCGTTTATCTGAGAGTTCACCTACTTCTTTAACATATCATTAAAATCCACTGTTCACTAGTCTTTGCTTAGATCATTTAATGTGAACAACTTCAAACCTTTCTTTAATTCCAGCTATCCTCAGTAGCTGGGTATATTTATTGTTCTTTGCATTATTCTAGCCAATTCTATTTCACATACACACATTAAAGTTCTGCACTGTAGAATTCTTTTCACTTTTCCTGAGCCAATTTTACTTTATTTTTTATTTTTGTCATTTCAATTAAGGAAACATTCCTCACCCCCAAAGCCAGGTACACTTTGTCTTCTTGAAATGGCAGAAGGCTGTACATGTACACTTTCAGTGGGGACTATCAGCAAGGCATCAGGATATGATGAAACAGAGGATTAACCTTTTTCAGATTTGGAGGCTGTTGCTAGGGCTCCCAGCACAATAGATTCTTTCTTATTATTGTGCTCTCTTGTGGTTATCAGAGTATAAATATCAAAGAAATATTGTTAATTCTGCAATATGTTGTTGTGAGCTTCTAAACACCTCGGAAGGATTCAAAGTCAATGTGAATGAGACTATTCTAGAGGTAACAGAGACTTTGTACTGAAGTATGTTAATCTCTCCAATACGATGTAAGCTTTTGTATATAATTATCCCAGGTGATAAAAAAAAAAAAAAAAAAAAAAAAAGGTATGTGTGATTCTAAGTCAAAGTGAAGTACTACAAAATTATAACGCATTTACATTTTATTTTTATATTTTATTATCATTTCCTCCTCTGTGTATTCAGAACCCTCATTTCTTTTATTTTTTCTTTTTTTTTATGCCTGCATATGAGCCCAGTTATCTACACCTACATGTTTAAGCACACAGTTGTCTTTTTACATGCTTAAATTATTCCATTTGCCAGAAAAAACAAAACAAAACAAAACAAAAACAATCAACATGCAGAACAGTAGGCACCTGTATAAAAGGCTGGCGGCTGTCAACCTGGGCATGAAGTCCTCTGTGGAACATGTGCTTGTTTGTATGAAGGTGAAGCCTCTAAGTGCCAAGATGAAAGGATGGCCAAATGAGCTACAAAATTATTCCAGTAACATCATTAAGGAGTGAGCAGCTAAACGTTTCCACATGATTATCATAAAATGTTTCACCAATCAATATTTGCAAGTTTAAGTGCCAAACTGTAATTAGAGGCTAAAGGAAAGGTGCCAGGTGCCATACAGTAACTGTGATTATCTCTGTACCTAGCTGTAACCATCAGCAGCATGCCTGAGACAGCCCCCACTCTGCCAGTCCATGCGTACTCAGAAGGCAGGGGGAGTCGGGCAAAAACCAAAAGTCCAGTGAGTGCTTAAAATCATATAAGAAATTTGTCTGGTGCAGTGAAGTCTGAATTGTCAATACTTGCTCAGTAACTTTATATTCTCTCACAGGAGAAGTGGTGTACTGAGTAAAAGGAAAACAAATGCCACCAAGGCATTCTGTTCAGGTGTTGCTTGGTTTTTTTATTTGTCTTCTTAGAGCTCAGAAAGACTGGAAATGTGAACAAATATCACAAAATGAACATCACAGAACTCTGTGATGGACAGTTATCAATAGAAGCACTCATCCAGACACTGCTACTGCGGACCAAATCTTTCTTTTTTCCAGCTGTGGACTTCAAAAACAGAGAAAATTTCCAAATTATTTAAGTATTTATCTCCTGGGAAGACCCTTAGATGCTTCTAGTAGCAGAAGACCTATGTTGATAGAAAGAAAGGAGCGTTTTTCTTTGAGCATTAAAGAGTTTGCTCCTATTTTTTGCTGTCTCTGTCACTTAACCCATCCTCCTTGGTACCTTGCCCTGCATGGTAGGGTAGCGGTCACAGAATAATGAGCACTAATGAGTTTCTGCAGTGAATGCTATGACTTGACTGAACCATTTAAATATTACAAGCAGCCACTTGAATAATGAATGATAAAGAAAATGAAGGCAACCTGTTCTTAGCACTTTGGCCTTGGAATGTCTTAAGTTGCTTGCTATTAGTCTTGTCGTTTGGCAAAGGTGTAGTATAACCAGCAAAAATTAGCAGACAGTAAAAATGAAGAAAATAATTTCACCATGTATTACATACTTTGAAAACCATCTGTTCACTGCTTTTGCAGATTCCCCCCCACCCCTCCAACACTTATATAGCTAAATAGTCTGTTTTGACTATTTAACTATATAGACTTGTAGGAGGAGCACTTCAAAAATGAACTCAGGGTTATTTTGGTTCTTTTCATCTTCAGGAACAGCTGTTAAATTTTTCGATGCAGCACTTCAGATAATATAAGTAGCAAAAGTGAGTTGTCACAAGCAGAATTAAGTAATTTTAAAATTTGACATAAAAGTACTGTTTTGTTTGATTCTAAGCTATTTTAAAACTCTAGTCAGATTTTCCAAACAGTTTAATTATTCAGAAAATGAAATCTTGAAAGACATTTATTTATTTATTTCAGAAAATAGATCCAAAAGAATTTCAATGCTAATTAGATAAAATTGGAGGTGAAATGGAGGAAGATAGCAGATGTTTTTGGCCAAGGAGCGAACTGAAATGTCTTCTAACGTGTTACAATATTTGCCTGCAAAGTGAGAGACTGGTGTTTCAGTTCGTATTCCCATTGCAATTAAATGTTTAATGAAAAACAAAAAAGCTCCAGCAGAAGAGAATGAAAAAGCCTTAACATATACTCTCATATAGTCCAGCAATTAGGATGCTCAGTTATGTACCTATTATAGAACTATTTTTTGTTTTTATTAAAAGTGCTCTGTGTTAAATATTTTACATATCCACATTGTTTTGGTTTGATAACTATACTGACAAAATTGTATGAGGTCAATATGAATATATATATATATATCTTTTCTCCTTATTTGAGTAGCAACATAAAGATGGTCATGGTCATATCTGTAGTTGTAAGTATAAAATATTCTTAAAAAATGAAACAGTTCTTTATATTCCCATCATATTCCCACAAGAAAGAAGGAAAGAAGGAAAGAAGAAAAGAAGGAAAGAAGAAAGGAAAGAAGGAAAGAAAGAACGAAAGAAGGAGAGAAAGAGAGTGAGAAAGGAAAAAAGGAAATTATTTATTAGAAGAAATAGACATTTCATGTCCAAGTGTATAGCATCTAAATACCTTGCTGCTTACCAGAATTTACAAAAAGTTTATTTTCTTTGGTTTGTTATAAGTACATGAGCATAAAAAATATAGCCAAGGAACCAAGGTTCTTTTATGGTTTTTTTGAACCATTTTGTTTCTATGATTCTCAATCCCAAACCAATGCCGAAGGAGGCCTTTCTGTATGGCTTGGTCTCTGTCTTCTGTTTAGATAAAGAATTCCTAGTGTTTATTATTATCTATGAAGAATATGTTTTTTACCTGTGTCCTGAATGTAGGGTAGTATTTACACTATCTCACCTTCCAATTTATGAATACATTAGAATTATTTCTGCACCTTATTTTTGTTATCTATCTGTTTTGTACACTACTGTTAAAGGGTTAGCTTGAGGAGTTTCCATAATAATAACTATTTAAGTTTCTTTGATTATCGCTGAATAATATTAAAAATAATAACAATAATATATATTTTTTTTCTGAGCAGGGAATTACTCTTATTACTGCAACATTTCTACTATGATCTTTGTCCTTTAGGTTGGGAAGAAGTAATAGTAAATTTGGCCCCTAGAAAGGGCCAAAATATTTGATCCTTAGAGGAATGCCAAGGAAAATAAATGTAGGGTTACCTTTCTCTGCCAGGCAATCTTGCTGGTGCTGATGGGGCCTTAGGAGAAATTATTCCAATCAAATTACTTTTAGTTGAGAAGTTTGTGCTGGCAGAGAAAGACTCAAATGCATAATTATCCCAAGAATCACTATCCTTAAGTTTTGCTCTTCCACTTATTTTTAAATGTGCATTACATGCGAGAAACACAGGAGGAATAGAAGTCAACCTGCTTTACACAGCCCCTGCCATTCATATATAAACTTAGTCACCTGTTTGCAAAGATGCCTTGTTGCATACCTGCCCAGACTTCTGATGGACACACAATACCATTCTTGGAAGTGGTTTAACTTAGCCCCAAAAGATATGTTGCTAGGTGACTTTATCAGTTTCTTTTCCCTCTAACAAAGATCTTGTGGGAGAAGCAGGAAAGAAATCAGGTATCAGACATATTCCCTGGACAAGACAGGAAAATGCACTTCACAGTTTACTTGCTTTCTTAAAATATTCTTATCTGTTCTCCTAGGTTCAGACAAATTACACTTATTTCCGTCATCTTCCATGGTCTTTATGGATGAAGAACTTTTTCTACTTTCATAAATATCTTTGTGATGTGTAACTGAGGTTGACTTTTGGCAGTTCTCACATTTCTCAGCCCCAGGTGATCTATATTTAGGAATTAAAATCTCTCGTTAAGGGCATAATTTACAGTATTTATTGATCTCTTCAGTCATATTACAGAGATCCTCTATCCATGTATACATTTTACCCTCAGGGTTTATTGCTGACTCCTCAAATTATCTCAGGATAATTTTTTTAACATTCTTTCCTCTGGACCATCTTACATCCCTTAATCTTCTACTAGATCATCATACACCTGAGCCTAGTTCAGCTAGGTTTTAACACTACAGTGATTCAGAAGAGTCACCAGATCACTTTACCTCTCCACTCTTCCATTTCTTGCTTTTAAGTCATCCATGTTTTGCCTTAGTATCCCAGACACCTGTATGGTTTCAATCCTTCAAGAAAAACTGTTTTTACCTGATTGTGTACCTGTAACTGGAAGTCAAATCCTTCTTATCATAACCAATTCCTGCTGCTTGTTTTTAATTCTTCTTGCTATGCTTTTACTTTTCTCCCTTAAGAATGGGATAGAATGAATTCCGCAAACACAACTTAAACCTTCTCTTTGTGCATCCTAGACACCTAGAAAGTGTAGAAACCTTGATCCACTTCAGTGTAAGTTAAACGTATATGTTTGTCCTGATGCCAAGAACACCAAGTAAGGTCCTCTCTGCTATTTTCAAGATCCTCTCAGTTTCAAGCCCATTTATCAGCTTTGTGTATTTTCTGAACCAGCTCCCGTGTTGGAATTCTCACTTTATGAGGGTCATACAGATAAGCCTCTTCTGGTACTAGTTTTATTTTTATTTGTAGCTGCTGCCAAGGGCTACTTGTCTGTCCATTCCTTTCTCTTTGTTGGACTAAATGTTCCATCTTTTCACTTGTCAATTTATCTTCTATTCTCACCAATATTTTTAAACTTCTCTGAAGCAAAATTGTTCTCCAGCTCTTCCAGCTGGAGTCCTCTTCCATGTTTCCAGGTTCACTGTCTTGTATTAGCGTTTGCTCTGTAGTACTGTTATGCTGAACACAAATATGCCTGAAAGTCGAGATATCCATAACTCGAGCATATTGCCAAGCATTACATCTTCCCTCTCTTGAACATCCTTACACCATGACATAGATTTTGCCACCACCTTTGGTTAAGCCTCTTGTTTATTTGCTTCCCTTTTCATGAGTCATGAGCTAATGACTCTTCAGTCAGAGCCAGCTTTCAGTTTGTGTACTGCTGGCATGGGAAGGGGAGGAAATGATCTTATTGGAGGTTTTAGTAAAGTAAGAGCAATTCGGCAGACTTGGGGTTTTCTGACAGACCTTTTTTTTTTTTTTTTTTTTTTTCTGACTGAAGGCTCTGTCAAGATCATGAATTCACAATATGTTCTGGAGTCCTGAAGTAACTTGACTCATTATTAGTACAAATGCATAAAGCTTTAACTATAGCTTTAATTTTCTTTACACTAATTTATATTCCTTTGAGGAGGAGGAGTTAAAAATAACCCCAGGATTTTTTTCTCCTTCAGTTTGTTTTTCTTTCCTGCTGCAGAAAAACGAGTATCAGGTTAAGATCTGTGCAGCAATAAACCTTTGCCACTGGCAGGAATCTAGCAGTCACAAACAATTAGTTCTTTCTGTGAATGGTCCAAGGTTAATTTTAGCCTCCTAAACTGTCTCCTGCCAGATCTGATAAGTTTTCTCCTTTAGCTCCAGCTGTCTGGTCCCTGATGGGATTTGGCTACAAGGAGGATGGCATTATCAGCCCATTAACCATCACTAGCAGGGGAACTGTGATGCTGATGAATATTGATCACCTGTTCCATGGGGTTATCAGCTGATGCTGAGTGAACCTGACGCTTGGTTGTTTCTGTGGGCAGCTTTTATTTTTCACTAGTTGATGGCACTTTGCTCTGTGGCCCTGGCTGTGGAGGAGAGAGCAATGCAGTGGGGTGTCTCAACTTTTGCCATCAACAGGTTATGTTTGACTGCAGGACAGGATTTGAGTGAACATTTTGCCCTGTCTGGTTCAAAATATGGATATGATCCATGCTGTTGTCTGTCATCCTAATCATGTGGCTTTGTAAAATACTTTTATTAGTAAAACAGGGAGAGGCCCAGCAGCTTAGAAAGGACTGGGAATGAACTTGCAGGCTCTGGAGGGATCTGCATAGCACTCGCTAAACCACTTGTGGCTTGCACTGGAGCTGTGAGTTAGTCGTGTTTTGTTTTTCACAGCAGACAGCTATGAAAGAAACTATATAATGCCAGTATTTTCTTCCTAGTCAAAGCAATGTTACTCAGACCTCTGGAGGCCAAACAATACTTCTTTGTTTTCTCCAAAACAAACAGTCTGGAAAAAATAAATACTGGGTTTCATTTAAGGCATAGCAACAGGAATTCTTGGACTAAAACCAGGGCCAACAAAATGTTTATTAATAAATAAAATGTTCAATAAATTCATCAAGTTAAAAATTGATAACTTTTGTGTATTTTTTACTCATTTATTTTGTTACTTTGGCACATGCAATTCATTCAAGAGATATTTGGAAGGGAAAAAAATGTCAGGATCATATTAAGACCAATTGAATACACGTTTATGAGAAGTAAGAGGAACCTTGGAATAAAGATGAAAGAAAAAAGGTAGCTTATCACTTTATGGAAAGAAAATGAGTTGCTTTGAATATTCCCACTGTCCCTTTTTTGTCTTTATGTTGCTCCACATATAGTAAAACAATAGAAAGAAAATGATCAATAGATTTTTAAAATCTTAGTAAGATCTGTTGTCATTTAATTCATAGTTTTATGATCCATTAGGATAACATTCTACTTTATTTTTCTTTCTTTATGCTTTTAAAATTTTTAAAAACATCTAAAATTTTTTGTCTTTATAAATATATTTCCTAATCACAAAGAAGCATAGTATCAATTAACATTTACTCAACTCTTTTTTCCATCTTAAGGCAGAAAAAAATGGGAAAAGAAATCCAAATTTGAAAGAAAAGTTCCTTTCATCAGAACGCAGGATTGTAAAGAATAGCGAATGTAAAGAATGGCTTGAAATAGAAATTTTCTAGAGAGAATGCAAAGTCGTTGGTCATGGGACCCAAGCTAACTCACAGGCTAAGCATGTTTCTGGCTGAATGGGCTGGATTATTGACCCCTGCATAAAATGGGAGCTTTGTAAATGGGCTTAAACTTTTGTTTTAAAGATTTTCAGTTTTCTTAATTCAGTGTCAAGCTCCAGCTGCAGCCAACAAGCTGTGACCTGTAGACAAGTTTTCACTGGTGTCATGGGGGAAAGCTTGGCCTCCCCAAATGCAGAGCAGCAAATTCAAATACAGCAAAGCCTGCCCATCAGACTGCCTCTGCTCCACTCGAAGCTCATCACAATCAGCATGCTTCCACAAATGGAAGTGATTTTGTTTTGACACATCAGTCTCTTTCATGAGCACTTGTTTATTTTTTGAGAAAAGGCAGGCTGACTTACAGGCCTGTCAGTCTCACGTCAGGCCCTGGTAAAATTATGGAGAAGATGATTCTTGAAGTTATTGAAGCGCACCTGGGGGACAATGCAGTCATTGGTCCCAGCCAACATGGGTTCATGAGGGGTAGATCCTGCCTAACAAATTTGATTTCCTTTTATGATAAGATCACCCATCTAGTTGACCAAGGGAAACCAGCTGATGTGATCTTTTTGGACTTCAGCAAGGCTTTTGACATGGTTTCCCATAGGATCCTACTGGACAAAATGTCCAGCATACAACTTAACAAAACCATCATATGATGGGTGAGCAATGGGCTGATGGGCAGGGCTCAAAGGGTTGTGGTTAATGGGGCCACATCTGGCTGGCGGATGGTCATTAGTGGGGTCTCTCAAGGCTCCATTTTAGGGCCAGTCCTCTTCAATGTCTTTATAAATGATTTGGATGTAGGACTAGAAGGTGTTCTGAGCAAATCTGCTGATGACATCAAACTTGGAGGAGTTGTGGACTCGGATGAAGGTGGAAAGGCCTTGCAGAGAGATCTGGATGGATTGGAGAGCTGGGCGATCACCAACCACTTGAAGTTTAACAAAGGCAAGTGCTGGGTTCTGCACCTGGGACAGGGCAACCCTGGCTATACGTACAGACTGGGCGACGAGACGCTGGAGAGCAGCCCCGCAGAGAGGGATCTGGGGGTTGTGGTTGACAGCAAGTTGAATATGAGCCAGCAGTGCGCCCTGGCAGCCAGGAGGGCCAACCGTATCCTGGGATGCATCAAGCACGGCATTGCTAGTCGGTCGAGGGAGGTGATTGTCCCGCTCTACTCTGCGCTGGTGCGGCCTCACCTCAAGTACTGTGTGCAGTTCTGGGCACCACAGTACAAAAAGGACACTAAACTGTTGGAGAGTGTCCAGAGGAGGGCGACAAAAATGGTGAAGGGCCTAGAGGGGAAGACATATGAGGAGCGGCTGAGGGCACTGGGCCTGTTCAGCCTGGAGAAGAGGAGGCTGAGGGGGGACCTCATCGCAATCTACAACTTCCTCGCAAGGGGGAGTGGAGGGGCAGGGGACCTATTCTCCGTTATCACCAGTGATAGGACCCATGGGAACGGTGTTAAGCTGAGGCAGGGGAAGATTAAGCTGGACATCAGGAAGAGGTTCTTCACCGAGAGGGTGGTCGCACACTGGAACAGGCTCCCCAGGGACGTAGTCACTGCACCAAGCCTGTCTGAATTTAAGAAGCAATTGGACTGTGCACTTAGTCACATGGTCTAAACTTTTGGGTAGACCTGTGCGGTGCCAGGAGTTGGACTTGATGATCCTTATGGGTCCCTTCCAACTCGGGATATTCTATGATTCTATGAAAATGTCTTATGAACTGAAACGAGAGGCTCTGGTAGGTCAGCGTTTAATCTCGGCAGCATTAGGAGAATGTAGAATGTTAAATGAGATATGGGTTAAGAACAGAAACATAAAAATCAAAGGAAAAGATAAGAAATATTTAAGGACTGTCTTCCTGTTTGTTAGTTTTTGTTTTGTTTTGTTTTGAAGTTAGAGATCAATATCTCTGTGATGGTTTGGTTACTCAGTAGAAATAGTTTGAGGAAAGCATGGAAGTGTAAATTGGAATGCTCAGCCATCCGTTACAAATGTGCTCCTCTTGACTGCAGATTATTTTCATACCTATAAATTTACAAACACTGTTCATCTGGACTTTTTATCTCCCTGATTTTAGCTGTAGTTACCAAACTAAAAGAAATCAGAATCAACTTGCAGAAAAAATGTTAAAAGGAAGAAATCATTCAGAACTATTTTTTTTTTATATAATTTCCATGCAAAACCTTTTTCCCTGTTATCTACAGGATAAAAGACTTTTCCCAGTTTGTACAGTCTGCAATTTATTACAAGATCTAAACATGAAGCCTAGAAGGCTGAAAATCATAAAAGATCTGGTTTGATCAAGCACCACTTGTCATAACAGAAGAAATTTGAAAGAAATCAAGTAATTATGTTTTTGACAGAAATATAATGGCTGAAAGCTAATATTTCCCACTTTTCTTTTTTGACACGTTATTTTGGCAGGTATAATGCAGTAATGCTGGTAGGATCCTGCCAACCTCCATACAGCCTTCATAGAACCTACCTGCCTGTGTCCCTTTGTGAGTTTCAAGAAACAATATAATCTTTCCAGGATTGCCTAATGAAAAACAACAACAACAACAAAAAACAGTTAATACTTTCCTTTATATGTTAGAATTTTCTTGGATGTTGACAATCATCACCAAACTTTGATGCCTACTCTAGAGGTGAGTCTATTAGTTTCCGGTCATAAATTCTCTTGTACTCTATGTTTAGATCAAAAAGTACCTGAACTTCACATAAAGCAGATGAAAAAAAAAAAAAAAAAAAGGCCAAAATGCTAAAAGCTGTCAGTAGTGTAAGTAATTTTGGTTGCCATTAGCATCACAGTCCACCTTGACTAACTGTTCTAGGTCTTACTCTGCCCAGAGGTATCAAGGCCATTTCTCCAACCCAGCAGGCAATGGAGCACACTGTTCAGACCTTCAGCAGGCAAACCAATCTATCATGCAGCTGTGGATTCAGGATCCCAGAGGGAAAAAACAATTGGAGGTCCTGGCTAAGTTGTTACAGCTGGATGGAAGCTGTGCTTCCAGACCCAACACTTTCGAGGGTGCATGTATTTGACCATCAGGGACTGATGTCCAACAGTTCTCACAGGGAGGACCTGAACACCAGATCTCCCTGTGTCCCAGACGTGCAGTTGTGGCCTACTGTGTAGAATCGTCTCATGGGACCTGACACCAATGGGCTGTTTAAGAAAATAATAAAATAAAATAAAATAAAATAAATAATTAAATTAAATTAAATTAAAAAGTCTGAAAGGTGAAGAGAAAGCTGTCACTGTTTTCTTGGTTTCTGAAATAAACAGCACATTTTTCCTTTGCCTGACTGTGCACAATCCAGGCTGTTCCTTTACAAAGAATGGCAGCTGCGGCTATACTCATGAAAACATTCATATCTTCCAGAGTGCCTAACTCTGTCTGGGCTCAGTCCAGCTTCCAACTGAGCAGGAGCAATTCAGTTATTCTGGAACAACAGCATCTACCTTATGGTGTGATTCAGAAGTAGTAACTGTGCTTTGAATTCATAATTTGTTTTAATGTGACTTAGCTTTCAAGTGCAAAGAAGCACCAAGGCATGTGCAATTACAGGAAAAAAATTCCAGAGAAAACTGACCAAGGGTTATTGTGCTGATTTTACTTTCTTGTAGGTATCACCCTAGTTCAGAAGATTCAGGGAATGCACTTGATCAGAAGTTTATTTTCAGGCAAAAGCTTTCTTGAGCCTTTTGAATGTTGTGTTTGGAAGCTTTGAAGCTGTCTCATGCACTCATGCTGAGCCTGGTAGGGGATGGATGTGCATACTGACTTTCTTGCCTGTGAATCTTCTTAAACCTTACATATGTTTAATGTTTTTGAAAAGCCAACAGAAAGCCTGTTAGACACAATAGCTCAAGGCATAGCTATAGAATATGTACTTCAACATGGCATTGAACATCAAAGGGCTCCGATGGAGCAGGACTTTGAAAACACTGATCCTGGGCCAAGTAAAATACAGTTATAAAGTAGGACTACATTTCTCTGTGACCTCAGAATTCCTTGTTCAACAGGCAAAGGGACTGTGCGGTAAAGTGATGCTGTTGAATGAAAGGCTGGGCACCCATCAACATCAATGCATTTTGTAACTTCTTCAAATGTTATCTAGAGTTTCCAGCTCCCATTTTTGTTTCTGATAAAATCACCTATGCTGGCTATGCCAGTGGTTGACATCCTGGAATACAGAAAACAAGATATAGCTTGATGTCCAAGCTGTAATACAATGCATTTTGAACATCCATGTTGATATTGCCATGCAGAAAAAAGCCACAGCACACAGCTTCTTGAGGCTGGCATTTTGCAACCTGTTGTGCTCTGTTTTCCTTTGGTAATGGTTAAGCTCAGCATAATCAATTTTGCACATAAATCAGAGAAGTGAAGTGGGCAAGGGGCCACAGGCACATCACTCACTAAATCCTATTCACTGAAATTAGCATGGTAAATCAATGCTGATTTCAGAGTTGGATATTTTACCTGTTTAACAACAGGCAGTGTTTCCTAGCCACCTTTGCCTGCTGCCAGTTCTTGCTTCCTTCCACTTTGTCATGAATGTTTGCAGCAGAGTGTTTAAATTTGGACACAGTAGCTGACCCTCCAGTGGGGAAGAAGCTGCTTAGGAGTTAGCTATTAGTATAAACCTCTGCCTTTTGGTTTGCTGGGGCTTAATGGGCATAAGTAATGAGGAAAGTATTAGGAACAACTGCAGTGACCACTCAGCAAAGAAGAATCATAGAATCATGGAATCATAGAATATCCCGAGTTGGAAGGGACCCATAAGGATCATCAAGTCCAACTCCTGGCACCGCACAGGTCTACCCAAAAGTTTAGACCATGTGACTAAGTGCACAGTCCAATTGCTTCTTAAATTCAGACAGGCTTGGTGCAGTGACTACGTCCCTGGGGAGCCTGTTCCAGTGTGCGACCACCCTCTCGGTGAAGAACCTCTTCCTGATGTCCAGCCTAAACTTCCCCTGCCTCAGCTTAACACCGTTCCCACGGGTCCTATCACTGGTGATAACGGAGAATAGGTCCCCTGCCCCTCCACTACCCCTTGCGAGGAAGTTGTAGATTGCGATGAGGTCCCCTCTCAGCCTCCTCTTCTCCAGGCTGAACAGGCCCAGTGCCCTCAGCCGCTCCTCATATGTCTTCCCCTCTAGGCCCTTCACCATTTTTGTCGCCCTCCTCTGGACACTCTCCAACAGTTTAGTGTCCTTTTTGTACTGTGGTGCCCAGAACTGCACACAGTACTCGAGGTGAGGCCGCACCAGCGCAGAGTAGAGCGGGACAATCACCTCCCTCGATCGACTAGCAATGCCGTGCTTGATGCATCCCAGGATACGGTTGGCCCTCCTGGCTGCCAGGGCGCACTGCTGGCTCATATTCAACTTGCTGTCAACCACAACCCCCAGATCCCTCTCTGCGGGGCTGCTCTCCAGCGTCTCGTCGCCCAGTCTGTACGTATAGCCAGGGTTGCCCCGTCCCAGGTGCAGGACCCAGCACTTGCTTATGTTAAACTTCAAGTGGTTGGTGATCGCCCAGCTCTCCAATCCATCCAGAAGAGTCCATATAAAAGCTACTCTGTACAATGCATTATATAGAACAGTGAAAACTGTGATTAAAACAGTCTCTTCTGAGAAGTTAGGAAAGAACAAAGGCAAAATAACTTCTCATGGCATAAGAAAAGATTTACAAACTGACACAGAAAGATATAGCTCTAATGTTGTACCTTAAATGCCTTAAAGAGACATCCAAGTTAAATTAATGACAATTACAAGAGTAATTACTTGAAAGAGTACATTATAGTACTCCTTGAAGTGCTAGAAGATTTGGACAGAGTAATTCTGCTGACCTGCATATACTGCCGTCAGTTGGTGCAGATTCACTTGGAGAGTTTCTCAGGTTTTAAAGGTGGAGAAAGCCTTGCCTTCTTCCATGCTATATAACAGCAAAGAGCTTTAGGGAGTATGCAGCAATCAGATCAGGCCAGATATTTGTCTGATAAGCAGAAGTTTCAGATTCTGCCCCAGAAAAGCAGAATGAGGCCTTGCAGCTTCAGTTTCCTTACCTCAAGTACCCAAGCCATTTATCACCATCTTTTACCAGAATTCCATCCCACCCTAAGGAAACTTTCTGAAAACATTTAATTGCAACCATATGTTCCCATTAGAGACTTGAACAAGCCAGCATTTCCACTGCTTGTCATCAATACTTTATCATACAGCTATAATTGCCAAATCTATCAGAAGCATTTGTAGGCATCACTGAAAGAGTACACTCCTCATCCGCAGTTAAACCTTTGCCTCAACACGAGTTGCAGGCACATTCTGGCCAAAGTAGCTGTGAATCCTTCCTACTCAAGGCAAAGTGGACAGCAGGCTGTGGTGACCATGGCTTGTGGACAGGCAGGGGAGGGCACAATTAAATATAGTGAAGCCCAGGGGCATGTGTCAAGGGTCTGAAAGGACTCTTGCCCAGAGGTCTCTCACCCACTAGTGTTGGTTCTTTAGACAAGTTGAAGTGCCAAGTTACTTGTGTCAGAGTTTTAGCTCACTGCTCAAGAAGAGCTCCCTGATAAGATCTGCTGTGAGAATAGAGGTGGAAGACATCTCAGGAGGTGCCAGCCTTAGAAAAGGCAAAGGCAAATGTGACAGCTGAAGTTCAAGGAACCTAAGATGCACAGGTACCTTTATTTGCTGTTAAGGAATTGCTACTTAAGGAGCAATGACTGCAAATGGTGGGATTATTTTACTCATCAGCTCCTGCTACCATTATCTGTTTCCCCAAAGTTGCTTAACTTCTGTAGAAAGCAGATTAATGTGTTTTCTCTTGTTTATTATATTTGTCCTGCATGATACAACATTAGACTTACAGTAGATGAATAATAAATACATATAGATTCTTTGGCCTCATTTCTGACCATTAGCAGTAACTGCTTTTCATATTCATGTGTATTTGTAATAGCTGTCTTTACAAAGGCCCCTGGCTCTAGCTGTGCTTTCTGAAGTAATTCCATATGCTTCATAATCACTCTCAGACTTTAAAACTCACATCATAACAACCTACTGAACCCCATAAAACTTGTCCATTAACTCTGTCTGCAGCCATAGAATTGCAGCTTTTCCTTTTGCATTAGTAATGATCTGATTGCTTTGGTTTAAGAACAAGTAGGGGACAACTTTGTCCAACGGTACTCCACTAACGAAATGTGTGATGCTCACCTATGGAGTAGAAGAAATAAGAGCAAAATGAAACTATGATATCTAAAATAATGAAAATGTTGGAACATGCAGTATTTAGTGTTATGTAACATTTGTTCTCTTAAATGCAGTGATACCAGTACGTCAGAGCAACAACATTCATTTAGTAGAGGATTGAATGTCACCTACCTCATCAGAGGGCTTCTAGACACCGTGGCAATCAGATCATTAGATATTCATGAAAAGGCAACATGAATACATCATTTCATATATACATACAAGAAAAAATAAATAAATAAATAAATAAAAAGTACCTGTTTTAAGGGCTGCATGTATTTCTGTCATCCTGTTGCAGATTACTTTGAAGTTGGTTCAAGTATTTCTACCAGGATAAGATACTGCTAGGTACTGGCGTAGGAGTTAGAGCTGTACTGTGAATTTTATGTGTAAATAGACAGTATCTGTCCCATGATCAGTAACAAGAGGACCAAAGGTAGTTACAAGCAACAGATGGAGAAAACACATAAGAGGCAGTCTGGTCAGTAATGAAAAGCAGCAGTTACAACATGCCAGCTGTCTGACTGTCAGATTTTTGGCGTTGCAATAGAGACATTTTGGGGTGAAACTTGCATATGGACAATGAAGTTGCTTTGCAGATAGAGCTTTCCACCATGCATAAGGAGCAACATGGAAGAAAAGTCATTTGACAAATTTCCCAATATGTAGTTTTGAGAGGTGTCATCTCAATTTCAGAAAAAAAAAATTGATGTAGCGGATAACAAAGGTTTAAAACCACATATGGTTGGGGCTTCTGAGTTTAATTATGATGTATCTGGCCAAATGGGACAAGGGAATGATGAGATTTTTCAAGAGGTTTAACAAAGAAAAGATGGCATGAAATTAAGATGATGAATGTGGGAAAGTAAACCCAGGTCACAGCAAGCAATTTCTGACAAGGCTGTGAAGATTCAGACAGATAACTTCAGGAGAAATATGAACCAATAAATCACAAGCACCATGGAAGACCTACTCCTTTTAAACCTGGACTTTTCTGTTGGGGAATTGAATAGAGGAAGTTGCAGGATTTCTGATGACTTTATATCATCTAATGATATAGCCTGAAACAACTAAAAGCCATAGTGTTTTTCATATCTTCATATCTCCCTTTTCCATCTGAATAAGGAAAAAAAAAAAAAAAAGAGAGAGACAGAATTTCAATTTTGTTGCTCATAATAAAATAAAAATGTTAACTAAGGAAATTACCAAGATGAATTAGTCTTTGCATCCTTGTAGGGGAAGCGGAGTATAGATACAATTACCTGTTATTGGACTTACTTACAAGTCTAGAATAGTAAATAGGATCAATTTATATCCTACCTTATTACTAAGAGTAACTTGTTACAGACAAAGATCCCTGTGGGAATCAAAAGGACAGGGCAAAAGCTTAAAGTGGAGCTATTTTGCGCAAGAGTCTCTGAAAAAATGGCCCTTAGTAAACATTTCACACGGCAGTTAAGGCTATGCAGAGAGCATGGGTACCAAACCACCCATATATTAAATCTCTGAAGCTTTCTCAGATGCTGCCTATCCGCAAGTTTTTCATTCCCTAGATACACAAGGGCATGTCTACACCTAGGTAGACACATATTGACTGGCTCCACCGCACTCCCCTGAACACAGGAATGTGGAGACAGATGCACCGTGACATCCAAACTTGTAATCTTGAAAAGCACCAGGCAACCCTGGAGGCACCTTGTGCGTTTTAGAGTTATGCCTTGTTTCATGTCCAGAAATGCTCCAGTTTTGATGGGACTGGGCATCTCAACACTATGTTCATGCCTAAACTTAACTGCAGTCCAGAAAGCATGCATTCCTCCATACCATAATCCTGGAAGGACTGGTCCTATAACTGTTCCCAAGATGTATCTGTCGCAGCGGATCTGCACCCAGTGCAGCTACAGGTATATTTTTTGTTGCAAAGGGAAAGAGGATGATTCATGCACCATCTGTTCAGTGTCGTAACACAGGGATCTTTCATAATGCCTTAGAGCAGTTCCCACCCCATCCCGAGAGGCTTCCAGCCTGCACCCACCTCCTCCCAGGAGAGCGTCCATATCAGGAGGCTGCATACTCTTCTGGGCTGCTTCAGCCTGCACAGGAGGATACAGGGCTCCTCCAGGCATGCGAGGAAGCAATGGCTCCCAGCCAGGTTTGGGCACTTGCTTACTGTCTACTCCAACCACTCCAATAGTTTTGTTTGTTTGTTTGTTTGTTTGTTTTTGTTTGTTTTGGTGACTGTTTATGTTGAAACACAGAAGCAGTGCTGGGAGCAGGAAGCAGGACATCTATGTTTCTTTGTTCTACCCCTCCATGGTATGGAGGTAGAAAACTGTACAAAACATTACCTTCATCTCTCATCTTGTTTGCTCAACAACACGTCTCCTGAATCTTTCTCTCTATTTGGTTCTGTAAAATTAATATCTCTAAGCATGTATTTAAAAAAATACAAAATCTTTATATCCAAACATTGCAAAGGCCGTTGTGGGTCAGAGTGACTTTATCCAAAGTGATCCTATTGCTGTCAAGCATGCAATGAAATAGTTGAATGATGATATATTTCCACTGAAAAGGCAATGACTTGATATAAATCAAGATTATGGTCCATGCTATTTGATTGCAAAATAAGAAAATGGAATCTTCAAGACATAATGGAATGGCTTTCAAAATTTTTGATACAGGTGCAGCAGTGCAGTTAAAACTAAAGTTGGAGAATCACACATCAGATTTTATTTTTCAAAAGTATTTTTTGTGAGATCTCGCATTATGCCCTCTAGAATTGTTGCTTTGCAGATCAACAGTGGTGAGAAGACAGGATATGACTTGTTAGCTGCATAATTTCCATTTAAAATTAAAATAGTGTCGGTACTGACTAAGTTGTTCCTGGAATTTATATACATTTCCCAACCCAACTGACAACAAACTTCAGCTCTGTTATGCTTCTATGATCTTTCCTTCATTAAAATGTGTAAATAAATGATGTGGTAAATTATCTCATGTCTAACTCTTGTCTTGTTATTAATCTAGAGAGATATGAATTTCTTAGAACAAAGCAGAAAAGACACAGAATACAAGATTATTAACTTATCTTCAATTCCACTCACAACAGGATTTTTTTTTAAATATATGTCTACTCTTTAAAATATGTTTTTCTAATTGCAGAGGAGAGATCCCTTTATGAGATTTTTTTTTTTCTTGAAGTGGTAAAGAAAAACACCCTCTAATAGAGATTAGATGTTTCCACAGGTGGAAATTAGTCTTGTAGGAGCTCTCCAGAGGCATTACGGAAAGCAAAGGACATTTATTTTTTACCTGATTGTTTGTATTCCGAAGAAAAAAAAAATATTGCTCACTCCATAATAATAATAAAAAATGTAATAATTACTTATTCATTCCTCACCCAGAATATTGCTGTTGCCAATAGGCAAATAAAATGAAGCACTTTTTGTCCCAAAGAATTTGTAATTCATGTTTACATATGACAGATGGGAGAGGAATACAGAAAATGGAAGGATAATGGCTACAGAAAAAGGTTCCTGAGGGCCTTTTGGTTTATTTTGCATATGTCAAAATAATATGAAATATAAACATAAATCTGTGTGTATGTTGTATTAAATATCTGTAATATGAAATATTAGTTATGCTCTGCCTAAATCTCTGTGTAAATGCTGCCTCTGCCAGCCTTGTTTGTGGTCAAAGGACTCACAGTCAGAGGGGAGAGGAGGTGAAACTGGGGCAACAAAAAGCTGATGGAAAAGAAACAAAGGTTGTTGGGGAGGAGGAGGAGTGGATGGGAACGGGACCAAGTCCAAGGAGCAGGGGTCACAAGACGGGAGGCGGATAAAAGGCAGAGGGACAAGTGAGGACTGTGTTTGGGACAGGAGCAAGGGGAGCAGGGTGCCCCTCACGACTTGCCTTACCCTCTTTACTCCTCACCTCCCTCTGCTGATCGTCTGGAGCAGATTTCAGGACGTGTGCTGTGAGAGGCCAGGGTGCTGTGACAGCTTGTGTTGTGCCAGGGAGCCTGATCCAGCTGCAGCAGGCCTGCAGAAGAAGAGAGGAAGCCCATCCTCATCCTCTCACACGGCTGGAGGAAGACCTATGGGCTGCACTGGCATGTGTGCGCCTTCCCAGCTGGTGGTCCCTGATCCCAGTGTTGCAGGGAACAGGCTTGCTTTCCTCATGCTCCCCAAGATCCTGGAGCTGTCAGATGCTGCCAGCACGGTTCTGCCATGACCAGCTGCCAACACCGAGCTCAGGCATGCCAAGGAGATGCGTGTACAGAAAAGGATTTCATAGAGCAATTCTTGAAAGTTCTTTCAGACAGAAAGAATAAAAGTGCGCTATGACTTTCAATCAAACATCAATTAAATAATAGGATAATAATCAAGTCATACACAGTGCACTCACTGAAAGCTTCTTAGGTGATTGGAGAACAGACAAAAATATTCATGCTGGCAGACCAAATGAAAAAGTAAAAATGAAAAACCCAGCATATTTCTCCTGTAGTTACACAGGCTTGGTGTCTTTCATTAGGAATCTCATTGCTCTCTTATGAAAGGGAGCTCATGAGGGCAGGGAAGCCAAGCTTCATTTCAGAAAAATACTCCTGTATCATTGAAAAAGGGTGGCTAAGCGCAGACACACACACACACACACACACACAAAAAGAGTGCCCAGCCATGTTGCCTACAAGAGCAGACATCTGCCTTTGCACCTGAAAATGACCAAACAGTGCCAGTTGGCATTTTATTTGGCAAAATGTGCACAAGTAGGGCACAGACACAGAATGGTTATTAGCCCATTGAAAGTGTAATGAAAATCTGTGCGCATGGGTGGCATAGAGATATTTAAACATGATGATTAAATAAAAAATGTCTGTAGTTTAAGAGACTGTCTCAGTGGACATATTTAACCTTGTAAAAATTCCAGAGCTACCCACGTGCTCTGTAGCTGCAAAGGAGAGAATATGGGGCTGGTTGTACTGGCAGCCAAGGACCAGCCTGATGGGACCAGTGGGAAGGTGCAGATGGAAAGGTCCTTCAGCCTCTGCTTGTCCACCATGGAAATATGCAACACATGCCACTTGTGCTGGATTGAGGAGATCTTGAAGCACTTGCCTTCCCACCATAAGCTGCAGCCACCAAGAGGTGGTTAAGACCAGTGTTTGTAACCCAAGTTAACTGGGGTGAAGGGAGCAGAAAGGCCTCTCCTGGACGTTGGTGTTTCCTTCTATGATTGTATGATGAGACAGGCACCTGCATGCAGCTGCAAACCAGAGTCTGCAGACGCTACTTCCAAGAAGTCTCTTTGACTACTGGGGCTTTTGGAGAGGGGTTGGGAAAGCAGAAAGGGAAATTTTCAATATCTGGGTGACTGTAAATAACAACAGCTGCCTAGTGATCTAGAGATGACAGCTATGAAGTGCTGTTCCTTGGCTCCCTACTCTCTTCAAACAGAAGATGCCCTGGAGGCCAAAGGCAACTCCTGTCCTGTGTATTTGGGTGACCATGTCACTATACAGCCTCTCTCAACTGCAACACTCTCTCTCTGTAAAGGTCTCTCTCAACCAACCTTACAGCGTTTTGCAGCCACCCAGAGCACTGCAGTCTCCTACCAGTGAGCCAGGTGCTTCTGCATCACATGAAATGCGGTAGAAACATTTTTATAAGGTACAACAGTAAATGAATTAATTCTCTTGTTTATTCTCTTGACATAGATTTTAACAAGACAAAATGGCACAATGCTAAATTAATTTAGTTTAATGATTTTGATTATAACAAATGGGCGAAATGGTACAAGCACAGTCCTTTATAATTAGACAGCAATCTTGTGCTTTTCTCCAAATGCTGAAGCCTGTCTCTGAGATGCAGAATAATTTCTGCTTCCAGAGGCCTAAAATTATTTTTTAAGACACAAATCAAAATAATTTTCTCTTTCAGCCTTTCTGTGTCTGATGTTTTTCAATTCTATGCAGCATTAATATAAAGTTATTTATAATGTTTCTTAGCTGCAACCAGCCCCGTAAAAGCACTTTGGATGTTGCTCAAAACATGTTAAAACATAAAACATTATTAAAAGTGCCCTTCAGAGAACTGCAGTAGATGCTTAACTGCTGGGGATCAGTATTGATTTTGCTGAAAACCATGAAGCTGACTTATATCAAATCAGTGAGAGTTTTAAGCACCCAAAATGAAAACCTGAAATGGCAACAAAATGTCAACATTATGGAATTAAGAGAAGTGATTGCTGTAAGCATGAAGACAAAAAGAAGGGTTTCCAGAGCGTTTCAGGTATACTGAATGCTATTCGAGAGGGTTTGCCAAAGGATGGTTCACTCCTGTCAGTGCATTTGTAAAGATGAGAAAATTTTAAATACAACTGGCTTTTTGATGGTGGTATTTGTTTTTCTGTTTGTTTGTTTGTTTTGTTTTGCTTTGGTGTTTTGTTAAATGTTTCATTTCTTTCTGGTTCTGTTCTTAAAAACACAAATTTAAATTCATGTCTTTCAGTTTATCCCTATTTCTGCATTCTTCACACCCTCCAGGAAAGCAAAATTCAAAGACAGAAACATGAAAAAGCATGAACAGGGTAATATAAAAATAAAATATTAAAAAAAAAAAAACACAAAACCACTGTCTTCTTTCACTGCGCTTGCACTAAGGCCATGCAGACAAAAAAAAAAAAAAAAAAAAAAGTTTTGATTTTGGATGAAAAAAATTGATAGGGAAAAAAAAGATTGAAAAATGTTCTCTTTGTGGCATTTTTAATCATTTTTGTGAAGTCCACTTTCACTGATTTTTTTTTTCCTCTTCAAATGGTATAAGAAAGAGATTTTATTATTATTATTGTTATTATTATTGTCTTCCCTTCTTTGTGCTGTGGTGGTAAGGCCAGACACAGCCAGCTAATCAGAGCCCTATTCAGCCAGGAACCACAAGCATTGTGGCAAAGTTGTTTTAATTTGTAAATCTGACAGTAAAATAAGGGGTTCTTTTTGCAGATTGGACAGAAAGGACATAAGAAGGGCAAAACACAAGTCTGTGGAGAGACTCCCAGCAGACAATTGAAGGGCAACCCCTTCACTGGCAAATTTAATCATTTAACATCAATCCAATTTAGGTTCTGTGGAATATTAGGAAGGAACAGTCACTTTTATTACATGGAGACAAAGAATTTCCTTCAAATTAAACTTACTTAAAAAACAAGAAGTAAATGATTTTTTTTTTCCATCCTGTTTCTAAAAATCCTTTCACATCATGCAGCACCATCTTACTCGAAAAGGGAGATTCTACTTTGAAATGATACCATGACACTTACAGATGGGTGATGGTTCTGCCACCATTACTAGCCCTTTCTAACTAAGAGATTTCTCCTCACTAAGTTTGCCACCCATATTTCAAAAGTTTTAGGGAATCTAATGGTCACAAGGGATCTGTGACTATGAAGAGCTTGTAGGTCTTGGCTAAGTCTGTCTGTCCAACAGACCATTAGCTTTGGCATTTTCTGGGCAATTTCTCTACTGGCTTGAATTGACTTTTTCTGCTAATCATTCTTCAGCTAATGAGGGAGTGAGGTTGTTGCTTGAATCTTTTCTCCCTTGTAAGGCTTCTGTATGAATCAAATCTGTTGCTGTGCAGAGAGCCAGCATAATGTATATTCCTTACTTTGTATTCTTCACTTCCATCCCTCTGCTGAGCCGCTCTGAGGATTAGCATGTAATTCTGTTGGTGCATTGGCTTTCTGCTGATCTCTTCCTTAGGGACCTTCCTGAACAAAACTCAGAAATACAAGCAGGAATGGTCTCATTTCAAGGATCAGTGACAGTTCTAAAAAAGACCAGAAGAAATTCTTCTGGGCTGCTTAACTGTGCTAGAGAGTATCTGAACCAGCCACTCACTTCAGGCTACTACTTTTTGCTGAATAATTTTACATGCAAGTTATTTTAAATGTGACCTCCAGTCTCCCAAAGCACCCCAGGCTCTTCTGCTTTTATATTATAAACATCCTACTTCTTGAAGACAACACAGTTATGCAATTTTTTGAATCAGGATGAAAAAAATACCAAGGAAAACAAACTGCTAAGGTAGCTGCTCTATCACCGGAGGAAACCTTGCACAAAACAGGTAGCCCCGATCATTTTGGATGTGAGGTGGTTGTTTGTACATGGGGTCTAAGGACTAAAATTTGGCAGTGGCAGGAATTGGAAGTGCCAACTTCTCTTACCAAATGTACCTTTAACATGCAGTGTGTATTTCTAGAAATATTAGCATGTTTCTAGCCTCAAGAAAACAGCATAGGGGGAACTTGGGTATTCACTGCAAATTATTTCCTGACACTACAAAGATCTGGGATTTTTTTGGCACCAAAGCACGGGTGTGCTACCCTGTGATTTGCCTTTTCCCCTCCGTAATTCACAGTGACAGACTTTTAAACAGAATTACATCCCCCTAAGCAGTCTCCTGTGCTCTGGAGATGGGCAGGACAGCACAAACAATAAGGAAACATGACTGGAATACAGACGGCTGTCCTTGCTGTTTGGCATCCATACAGATAGGTGTTCAGCTTTTTTTTTTTTTAGCAATGAAAGAACACTGTGTGCTCTCAGTGTGCTTTTTTTTTTTTTCTGAGACAAAATCTGTATGTTTGTGAGAATGCATAAAAGGGGAAACAGGTTTAGAAAAGAAACCCTGAATAGAACACTGTTTCTCAAAGGCTGAAGTTTGCTGTTCTCGTGAGAATGGACCTTTAAGACAGCTCAGCTCTTTCACAAGCCCATTGTTGCTATGCAAGAATGCTCCCGTTTTGGGCAAGTATTTTATCCAGTCTCATCCATTATGTCTGTGCTATGAATTCATAAGTGAGAAGCAATATAGCAATATGCTCTTTTTAAGGAGCTTCAGAATAGAAAGTCCTACTGTCACACATGACTGCAACAGCATAAAAGTATCAAACTCTTTTTGAGCATCAAACCTGCTGGAGGGTGAGAAGGATCAGTTGTCTTTTAGACGCAAAAAGGTTAACACATAGCCTGGAACATGCCATAGATACCTTTCTACAAAATCAGTCTGTCTATAGGGAAGATAACTGTGTTGTTTTATGTCCTTTATGTACACAAACAACTTTTATAGCTAGAAAAAGGAAGAAACAGGTAAGCTTTCAGATGTCCAGAAGCCCATGTATGGCACTCATAGACGTCCATTATTAAAGAACTGCTGAATGTCTTTTGTCATTGGGATGTATGTTCCATGGCCAAAATATACACAAAAAGAAATAAATAATCCCACTATCAGATTATGCTCCGTCTACTTCCATGGCAAGACTTGCCATTTATAAATTGATAAGATATGTTATATTCAAGCCTTGAATCTTCTCCTTCCTTGCTTCTTGATCTAGGATGTTACAGTCTTTCCATGATGCCAGCCAGCTATCTGAATGAGCAGTGAGGAGTACAACATAGAGAATTCGTAATTAGCCTCTGTGGCTCTATTGCCAACAAACCTTTAATCATCAATGTTTCTTTCCGAAGAAATTTGAATTTTGCCCTTGGTGTACAGGAAGGAAGGATCTGCTTGTACTCAAAAAAATTGATAAGACTGCGTATTTTTATTTTCCTTTTTCTCACAACTTTCCAATGCTGCAGCATATGATTCAAATGTTAGCTATGGTTAGACATGCTATAGATCGTACTGCAGTAGTATGGAAAGGTCACTCATGAAAAAAGAAAAGGAGCAGGACTGGTGCAATTGACACTGGAGCACCTTCCATGAGGAGAAGATTAACAGAAACCTCTAAGGCAGGTCTCTGTTTTTGGATGGAGAACATGAAGTCATGCTCTCAAGCTCAGGTCTGACCAAAAACTTTGGTGCTTCATGGTCAGTTTTGAGGCCCCTGGTCCTCCAGAGTAAAATCCAGAACTGGGTAAATTTTTGTCATGAGCAAAAGTAGGTACCTTCCAAAGGGATCCAAAAAGGCCAGTTTGTATGAGCCAGAAGCTAAAACTTGCACAAATGAAATATTCAGCCTCATCACTCAGGTACCTTATTCAGCTGTGCATTGAGATATTACTACCTGTTCCAGATATGCAACCCATAAGACTGTCCTGAAGGATAAATGTTGTCACCCTTTACTTCAAAAGACTAAGAGACTGAGAAGGGCGCACGGCTAGAGCTCTTTTATGTGGTAGATGCAGATAACTCCTCATTATCCCCCCCGCCCTTTTCTTTTTTTTTTTTTTTTTTTTTAATGCCAGAGGGCTTAGAACCTTGACAAGAGTATCTTACCTAGACTAAAGACTAGGCAGGACAAATCTCCTGTAACAGATCTCCACAGCCAGATGTCACACAAACGTCAAGAAACCTGGGCTAAATTTTGACTGTTTCCCTTCTTTGCTGTAGACTTAACGACTAATTGAAGATAAGGTACAAAAGGAGTTGTGTGGCAAGCTAGAATCTAGGATTTCTTTTCCTAATGAGTGGCCCCCAAGCCATGCTGTCCCTGACACGCACAACTTCAATTTCAGTTTGGTGTCTTCAGCTGCAAGCTCTGCAGCTCCGCTCCTCTCCAACAAAGCTTGCCAGTCAGGGTACTCCCTAGGGACATGTGGGCTTCATAGTCTCAGAGGGCACTTCAGACCGGAAGGGACCCCTGGATGTCAGCTGCTCCAACCCTCTTTTCAAAGCAGGGTGAACTTCTGATCAAGATGAGGTTCCTTGGGCTTCACGCAACCCAGGTTAAAGTAGCTCCAAACCTCTCTGGGCAGCCCTGTCCCTCTCAGACAGTGATATACTTCTTGTTCTTGTTCCTAGACATCCCTGATTCTGCCAAGATGCACTGGATCTGCTCTGAGATTGCCTACTCAGTGTATCTGGGGGCAGGAACACAGAGTGAGATTCATCCTGCCTGAAACGTGGACACCTGATCTTGACCTCAGATGCCTTCCGTCTACGATAAAGAAATAGGTGCTCTTAAAAGTGAATTGTCTGCCACTTCTCTTCCCTGATTGTAGAGGCAGCAGCCAGCAGAGATCCTATTTAACTGCTAGAGGAAAGATCCCGTCCCACATTCAGAGGTTTCAGTCCAGGTCAAATGAGAGGAAGACACCAAACACTTTAGCCTTCTTGAGGGCAGAATGTGGACAGAGACATAATTCAAGAAGGCTCTTGAGGAATTTCTAAGCTATTAATTTCAGTGGAGTAAAGTGGAAGCAAATTAGAGAAGGGGACCTCAGGATCACAATTTTAAACTAAAACTGAAATTTGAGAAAAAAAGACAACTGCCCCAGTATTGAGCTGTGGTTTGGTTTACCATGTTCAATTAAATGACTCTTAGTCACCAAAGCTTTATTTTTCCCTCCACGTCTCAGAGGCACAGATCCAGAGAGAATATGTTCACATCAATTCTCTCTTTCAAAGATTAGGCTGAAAAGATCACGGTAGTCATTTACAAATGCATCAAGCAAACAGAATATATGGGGAATTTACTTCCAAGACAAACAGAAGGTCAGGAATAAGTAGAACCTTTCATTCTCTTGCACTAAAATAGAAATGAGCAAAAGATGTTGCTCTCCAGGTGGTCATGTTTAAAATACCATTTTAAAATGATATTAAAAACCATTAAAAAACAAAGTTTAAACCAGAAGGTTTCCACTTGTTTACTCCATTTTCTTCAGGCTGCTTAGTTGGGATTATGCTCTTTTTTCTTCAGCAGCTGACTTTTCCATGGTCAGTCTTCTCCCTGAAGATTTCCTTTCTCCTGCACATCTTGTATCTTTCATATTTCATTATCTCATTCTCTGTTCAAAATTGCTCTGTCCTGTCTCCTGTTATGTTCCTTAACAGGCTTATTTCACTTCTGCTTTTGTTTTCTGTTCTGCCTTTTCCCACTTTCCTATTGTAATCTTGCCCTTGGTGAGCTCCTGTCTACCCAATGACTGCAACTAAGCACAGCCAGACAAGACCTCCCTCTGGGAAACAGCAGAGACACCTCCTGCTTTCCATTGACTCTTTGCTCTTTGTTGAGTGATGGAGCTACTGAAGTTTAGAGGACTGTTTCACTAGGACACTAAAATTTAGAAGTAAGCTGTGTGAGTGTGACTAATATTTCTTCTTTTCCATTTTTTGGTAGTTCACTGTACACTTTTTCAGTTGTATCCCCTGGCTTTCTCCAGATTTTTTCTTCTTCTTCTTCTTCTTCTTCTTACAGTTCCTGCCTCCCTTTTAAGGCTGTGACTGCACAGGTAGCAAAGTCTCTCTCAAACTTGAATGGATTTTAATGCCTCACATCCACATGCAATGCTTCATAAGAGAGAAGGTATTTCTGTTTCATTGCTTCATCTCTCGCCCTACAGAACACTGGGACTCTGCAGGAGGGCAGAGTCTTGCCTGTTCCTGCATCTGAAAGGCAACCTGGATTCAGTAAGAGCGTTTTCTATTCTTCCTGGGTTCACATAAAAGTCAGGTGCAGAAATAAAACCTTTACATAAACAACCTGTCCATCAAATTTTCCCTCTCCCAAATGTTATCTATTTTGCTCAGCCATAAGAGTGACCCAAACTCCCATGTCCACTCCCAAGGACATTCTTGAGCTTCCAGTTTCTACCTTTATGTCTGCAGACACATTTCCTCCTCCTGCATCCACTGACAGCAAAAGTTAAAATGGAAAAGGCTGTCTCCGAAGAAAATATCCTCTTGTATGAACTCATATGACCTGCTCTGACAAACAGCAGCTCATCACTCACTGTACTAAATGCTGTGTACAAACCTGCTGAAGGTGAGAAGGGTCACCAGGAACTCCCCAACAGCCCAGGTTTCCTGGAGTGCCAGCTGGAAACACAATATGCTCACTGCTATCTGCACTTCGTCAGTAATTTCTGACAACACAATATTAAGAAAATAATCTACCATGTATCAGGAAGCATGTGTGGGGGGAAGAAGTATTTTTTTATATACAAAATTAGCCAAAAAAATCCTCAGAACCACTTGGCTGAAGTCAGTAGGAAAGCTGACAGCTTATTAACTGTGGGAGGTTTTCCCAGCTCTTGGAAGAGAGATGATAAGGCTTGTGAAGCATCACATATAGCAGCTGGGGAGCTACTAGCCCCCAGAGAATCACCTGCAATGTGGTCAGGCCAAACATGCAAAAATCTGTGCTGTGTGGACATGAATTTAAAGCACTAAAAACCAGAAAGCGAACTCAAGAACTGCTAAACTCAATCATTTTTTACTAGAGTGTGTTCCACTTCAAAATAAATAAATAAATAAAATATGTCTGTGCTGCTGGGGACATTGCAAAGAAGGTTAATCAGACACTTCACTTGCCCATTACTCTGTATAGAATGTGTACAGGCATGAGAAAATGAGAAATTGCTACTGACAGAGAAGGACTGGGCTGTCCATTCAAGAGCAGATTTTTCCAAGTTCATTTGGAAAAAGAGAGATCCCTGAACAGGCTATAGGTGATTCCTCATTATATTTGGACTCTAGACCGCAGCACAAGCCTATACTGTGGTTTAAAGCTAGAGTGTATTGTTTCCTGAATTACACTTATTATAGGAGCCTTGATTCATTTCTCCTTTCCTTTATAATTCCAGTCAGTACACAAGGTTTTGCTAGTGGCAGGCTTGCCTAGGGCTGTCATTCCTAAAAAACTCTTGAACAGCCTTCGTAGCTAACCAGCATTCACCAGAAGGCAAAGCACACTCTCTAGAAATGCAAGATGTTAAACACGTCAAAGGAATTGTCTGCAACAATCCATTCAGGTCATCACACAGGTCCACTACTGCATATATATCTGTCCCTGTCCAATGGGGCTCCTGTTTTAAAAATAAATCAATTTATTTAATCCCCTTAATCCCATTACAACTATTCCTGAGCCCAATCCTACGTCTCTTGATGTTCAGCCTAATTCGTTCATCACGGAGTTACACCTCTTTGTGACACCAACACTGTCTTTTAGCTTAAACAGTTCTCTTTTTCTCACAATGTTTGTAGATAAAAGCTAGCATCTCTCTAGTTAGCTAGAGAGAAAACAGAAGAGAGAAAGAGAGGAAATAAAACCAGACTGTTTTAAAGAGAGAACACCGTACCCTCTCCACATGGGATGTACTTAGGTTCTTAGTATCTGGGTCTCACCTAACGTGTTTATAACTGCAGCTGTCTCCTGTTCTCTTGGAGGAGAATGCAAAGGAGAAAAGCACACAAAATAGCACACCGGCCATCATCTGCAACACTCTGGCTTTTGTATTAGACTCACATTTCCGCTTGATGTTTTTTCAGTCACTTTTGAGAAGTTTGGTTTACTACTGCTATTTTTTTTTTTCCATGCTCTAACTAAGGAGGAGCTCTTATGCTCAGGACAGGTACATGCTCTCCAGCCCTCTACCAGCAGCTGCCCTGCTGTGCTGCTTTCCCAGTGGGTGGACAAAGTATCTCAGGGCAGGCAATTCCAGCTCTGTGCTCTCCAGATGGGCATCCCTCACTCTTCTCTCTAATGAATATGAATCATCAAGGTCCAGATTTGAAAACAAAACTCTAAAATAGGACAGGGATGAACACTGTAATATCAAAACATAAAAAAAAAAAAACCTCACTTTTTGAGTCCTCATAACACCCACTGGTAGGTCTGGGACCCCACAAAAAACACTAGTACCATAAGGTTTGCAAGATACCAAGTTCAGTGCCTCTTCAATGCTAGGGCAGCAAGTGCAGTCCCCCCTTTAACTGCCCCCAGTTTGCCTCTCTCTTTGCCAAGCAGCAAGGGACGAGCTGCTGTGGGAGGGCAGCCTCCTCTTTCCCAGCCAACAATGAAGCTCTGCCCAGCTATAAAGAGAAACGGATCCTGCATAAAGCAAAACAGAAATCCCAAGCCTCCACGGCCTCATGGAGGCACACACGCCTACAGAAGAGAGGCGCCAGCCTTGCTGCCCCCCCTGGTCCCAGGCACCATTTCAGCAGGTGTTGCAATTTAGGCACGTGCTTGCTTCCACTGCTGCTAAGAGCACTTGCACACCATGTTACCCACCTCCTTTGTTTTAGGCCATCTACAGAGGAGCTTTTTTATTTCTGTTTCATCTCAAGCAGCATCCAGACATCAAAATCCTATGAAAACACATCCCACCCCTCAGTTTCTTCTATGCAATTATCTCTGTCCCCCGGGATCTGAAGCCCTTGCCTACTTTGGCCAACATCCTCCCTCAGGCCCAGAGCTGATAATCAGCCTTTCTCTCCACCCATCTAATGTATTACCATAATGAAGTTAAGCTGAGAGCAATTACTCTCAAGATCACTACTTGTTTTTTTTTGTTTTTTTTTTTTAGACTTGTGTAAGGGCTTGTGAGCTGCAAGGCTGCTGGTTTTTCCCCACAGCTATACCAGCTGGTCTAGCAAGTGATGCAGATCTTGTCTCACTCGTGTTCGGAAACCACTGACAGCTACAATACAGGCTCATCTAAAGTACACAAGTAATTGTCTACTGTGTTTTGTAACTTTGTATGAATTTTGGAGAAGGTATTTTGGAAAATATGGCAACAGGAAGTTATTGTTTTGACTAGAAACCCAGAGTTGAAAGGCAGGCCAGCTGTAGGTAATCAGGATGGAAAGCTACTGCTGTGCCATTTTAGAATTGGCAATTTGCAATCGGGAGATACATTTTTCTATCCTGCCAGCTGGAGGCTCTTGGCAAAGTGGCTATGTGTTTTGAAACTAAACAAATTCATCTTTCTTATTTTTCCCCAGAGTTTTGGATTTTAACTCAAGAGGTTTGATCTAAAGCTTTTTACCACATCTGACTAACAAAAGACTTATTAAAAATGAAAGAGGACATAAGAAATGTAGGAAGAAATACAAGTGTTCATCTGTATTCAGCAAATCAATTGCTTTCTGAACATATGAAATCCAAGTGGTTCTGAATGTATTTATTTTCCATTCATGAAAATAAACAATTTTACACCGGCACACAGATACCACTCCATTTTACATTCCTGTATAGAAGTGCAGAGCTTTGATATGTCTTGAAACACTGTATATAATCAAGTACTAGCAAATAATAGTTATCTTATGTATAACACTCTGGGAAGCAGATCATTCTCCCTGGTCTTCTCCCGAAACAACATGCCTCTTGTCTTTAGAGTGTTTTATTACGTGATTTGAACTTATGATATATGACGAATCATTAAGCAATACAGGGTTATTTTTGGTTTTCTATTTTAAAATATATTGTAATGTCCCTATATTTTCCTCTGTAGATTATGCAGACACTGTTTTTCTGATTAAAATTTATTGAACTAAAAGGCTTAAAAGATATGTTTCCGTTAGCATTGGTGCTTATGACAAACTCTTTCAAACATGGAGATCATTTGTCTTGGTCTTTATTATAGGTTAATATGCAACACAACACACTTTAGCCCTGAATGAGTGAAGCACATGCTGAAATTTGAGCAGATGCTTAAAAGCAGTTTGCTTATTAGAATATGCTCAAGCACATGCTTTTATACTAATGTGGTTTGCTGAACTGACATGATAAACAGTCTCTAACAGCAGCATTCCAAAACATCTGCTCTCAGGAGAATTAGGTCATGTAGATTTACAGAACTTGAGGGAAAGGAAAAAATTACAAATTTAGTCTAACCTATTACCCAGACCTGGTATTTGCTTTAGAAGAATGCAGGATAGGCAGATATTTGCAGGATCAAACCTTCATAAAACTGTTTTGCAGATATTCAAGTTTCAAGGTTGTTGTTCAGATGACCATGGTGATCCCTCTTGACCTCAGAGTCTTTGAAAAATAATCAAAATGATTTTGCATGAATTTGTCAATGAATTAAGAGGGTGATATTTCAAAAAGAGCAACACCCAGAATTTGACCTTTTCAGCTGTACAGAAAACAGCAGACACTTTGTGTTACCAGCTATTGTGTAAGTGAGGTTGAACAAGCGTGAAAACTAGGAGTCTTTATTTTTTAGAGGGGTAAATCACACATATGAACTGCTGGGAATGAATTTCTCAAGTCCTGTGACCCTGAGGGCTGTTCTTCAAGGGCTTACTCAAAACTGAGATATGAATACATCAGGGATATGGAGAGCTTGGACTGATGAAGATTTGAATAACTGCTCTTTCTTTTTTGTTCTTTTCCAATGGAAGCACATTTTCCAATGGCAGCTAAGTCCCTTCTCTTGTTTTCTTCTCATGAAGCCATCATAACTGAAAGTAATGGAGGGAGAAGAGAAGAGAAAAGAAAATAATCATGTGTGCTGTATCCTCCTTTCTGGGTCTTCTTGGACCCCAGCAGTGTAATCTGGAAGGAAGACCTCTGTGTACCAAATTCTCTCCCACAGCTCAGGTCTTCACGTCATCTTTGTGAAAAGAAAAATCTCTTCAAAGCACAACTTCTACAGAAGAATAATTCTATTTTCAGAACAGATTGAAAGATGTGTCTTTCACTAAAGGCCTTTTCCCTGACTTGTTTAAAAAAATATTTCATTGCAAAATGCTGCACTAACATGAAACAATATGAAGAACACAGCCATATTGAGCTTAATCACTTCAAATTTGAATATGATTTTTCTACATACGTAGTATTAAAAAAAAAAATAGACCTGTTATTTTTCATGTTCTGGTAGATCAGGCATTTAAAATTTTTGGTAGATAATATTTCTATTACCTTTTTAACATTGCCTAACATTATCTAACATATCTAATTTATTTTCAAAAACAAAAACCAAACAACATCAACAACAACAAAACCTTTTGAGCTTCTGTTCTGCAGGAAATATCTGCATCTAGGAATTCTGTTCAGATGTAGGGTGACAGCTGTGCTTTCACTATTTCCTGGAGAATGAGCTGGTAGTAAAATTCTTTCTGGTCTACAGGAAAAGTGATAAATATGTTAACAGGTAGAGTGTATTAAGTAAATGTGGTATGAAATGTGGTTTACAGTCCCATAAAACAGGTGGTAATAATTCTCCTCCTAACAAGCAGAGAAGCTGTGAATTTGCAGCTTGAACTCAGTGTCCAGAAATAAGACCCAGGAGGGCAAGAGGGAGTTACGGTGTCATGATCACAGATGTCATGCAAAGTTGATGCATGGAACACAACTTGTTTCCATTGGCTTTGGGAGAAATCTCCCACATGAACAGAGCAGAAGAGAAGTTGCTTATGGCAGAGAAAGAGAGGTAAAAAAAAAAAAAAAAAAAATCTCTGAGAGCCTAATCTGCTTCTCTAAATCACTTCTAGAACCAAAGTTTGGAGCCAAGTTGCTGAAGTTTCAGCACTGTGCTGAAGTACTGTATAATTGCAGGGATCTCTTCACCTCACAGGTGCAGAGAAATGTGCATTTATACAGCTAATCCTGGCTGGGAGGAGAGAGAAATGTCTTCTGGGAGATTCTGTCAGAGTGATAAATAAGAGAAGTAACGTAAAAAATTAATAAAATGACTGATTTGGTGAAATTAGTTACATTCCAGATAAGGCAGGTCACTGCCTATTATTTTATGTATGGTTTTAATTGCTGAACTATGGCACATTTTCATGATCTCAGTGCTCTGATGCTTGGTCCCTGTTGCAATTCCTGACTCAACAGCTCCAAAATCCTCTCAAGTACTCTTTAGTGCAGATTTAGGGCTTTAACTGTGGAAATAAATCACAATAAAAGAAGCGTTCAGAGTTCTATTAGATCATACATCTTGAAACAAATAAAGTGGGCTGTATTTATGGGAATTTGTGGGTCTGAAGCTTATAGAGCCTCAGAATCTGAGCTTCTCTATGACATTTCAGGCAAGAAGGCCTTGGGGCTTAGAAGCAGAGAGAAAATAAACTGACTGGTGAGGCTGTATTACCTATGTATGTCAAAATCAGCTGTTGAGATTCCGAAAGCAGGAAAGAAGTTGAAAAATTGGATCAGATTCATTAAGAGACAAGAATATGATTACAAGATGTAAAACATGACTTCTAATGAAAGATTCAAAGAGCTTAATCAAGCTAGGTTATCAAAAAATTCCAAGAGATGATTTCTTCCCTGCCTGGCCATCTCCACTGGGATGAAAACTTAGGTTCTTCAGCCCAGCAGATGAAAGTATAACTAGATCAAATAGCTGGGAGCTGAAAAGCTACTCCAGCTCAGATGTGAAATAAAGCTCAGGTTTTTGAACTGAGGGCAATTTAGACTGGAAAAACATATCCAAGGTGATATAATTCACTGGAAACTTTTCAACAAACACTTATGACAAGAAGAGACAATACACTTCAAATCAGAATTAGTAGATCTTTGTTGCATAGAAGATCAAAATATAAGATTGCTATGGTAACTTCCAGGCTAAAAAGCTAAGGAAAAAAAAAAAAAAAAGAGTCCCAGAAAGGGACCTTTTGAGCTAATAAACTATGGAAAAAAAAATCCCAGAAAATAAAAGCTTTATACTTAGACAGTTTGATTCCATGTGAAGCTGGCCGAGCCAACAAGATCTTGACAATTTACAGACACTGTAATGGATGTTTACCTTAGACTGTCTGTCTATTTTTCCTCTATGGACAGACACAAAGGTGGCATCTCCTGCAGATTACCCATTTCACACTAAAACAGGTCAGAGGAATTGTCCCGTTGAAGTATTACACTCACTCTAACCACAGACGGAGCCTAAGTGTCTGGCTTAAACTATGTATCCTGCTTTTAGATGATTTAGTTTGAGATGAATGCTACTCTCTTCTCTCCATATACTATATGAGTGGAATTTTTAGATTGCACATTTTCTTAGATTAATCTCTTTGAGACAAAGAGAGCTTTAATATATTAATAGAAGCATGAAGGTGCTTTCACTTGAGAGATAACATTCCGGGGGATTACCAAGTTTAAATGATACAAGGTTTTTATAGCTTCTCCTGCTATTAAGTTATGTGTCTTTCTCCAGTGATTCTGGGATGTATCAATAACTTGAGCTGAGCTGGATAATATAGCTAAGGGAAAAGTTCTGTGTAAATATTTTACATTGACTTTCTTGAACATAGCCTGACTTTTCTTGTAAAGAACTGAGATTCTTTTCCATGAAAGTTTTCCCTGAGAAAATAATGCAGTGTTTGGTCCTTAGCTATGATGAAATTCTCAAAATGAATTTGTTTTTTCCATTTCCTTATTAAAAACATCTTAGATACATCATAGATACTGAATATAAGCAGATCATTATGGACTACATAATGAGTTCCATAAATGTGTACAAACTGAAACAAGTCTTGTTACTAGTTTCAGAAAAGGGAAGATAAATATGTAAAATGGATCGGCTTTGTTGTGACCTTTAACAGTGAAGGTTGAGCTCTTTCTGTGTATTCAAGCAATGCAAAGATAGAGGGTAGGCTATGTTTCTTGGCCTATCATCTGTGGAAAGGATATATGGCTGCTTATGATCACAATGTTGATTGCTTTGCATTCTCTCTGTGAAGTGCTGACTATCTTTAATATCACTCAAGAAGCGTTATAGCTTGCTCTTTTTCTCCTTCCTTCCTTCCGTCCTTCCTTCCATTCTTCCTTCCGTCCGTCCGTCCTTCCTTCCTTTCTTCCTTCCTTCCTTCCTTCCACCTGGGATTAAGTACTCTTTCCCTTTAAGGTGACTGGTTTCAGTCTACACAGTGTTTGTCAAAATACATACAGGTCATTGCTATCTTTCGACTCTTTTATGACTCTTGGTTGCTCTTTTATCACTCTTGGTGAAAGGAATTCTTGGCCTTGGTCCACTTCCAAAAGGAGAGATGCTAACAAGTGTTGATGGGTGCAATATGGAAGCTAACAACTACATACATCTGGAAACAGCACTCTTGACTGTTGATGTGTTTTCCTCTTGGCAATGCTCAAGAAAACTTTGCAGGGAAGCTAAAAGGAATTTGCTAAATCCCAAGCCTGATACTCTCTCAATAGACAAAGGATTCGGGTTTTTGTGAATTCCATACTGACATTTTCAGGGACACTTTAAAACCAACAGTTACTACACATTTTAGCTCTGCATGCTCATCACATTCAAATTGTTTCACTACTCTGCCCCAAATCCAAAAATCTGATATTTACTCATCTGAGCTTTTTATTTAAAAGACCTTGCAAGTGACATGGAATATAATTCGTGTTAGCCCTCAAATAGACATGCCATGGATAATATCCAAAATACAAACTAGAACTTCTACATATTTTTGGAACCTAGGTAGTTTATCTCTACATACTTTATCTCCTGTGGTATCTCGGATGCCCCTGACCAGATTTATCATTACTGCAGTGTATTGCTGAAACACATTTTTTTTTTTTAATAAGGAATTAAAATTACCTTCAAAAAGTTATTCATAAAATGGCTTATCTGTCCTGCCTGCACTGGTGTTGTGCAATACACTTCACATTTTGCACTGATCTCTTCAGTTATTGCAGATTGGTCAGTGCCCTGGGCCTTCGCCCCCTTAAAATCATATATCAGGAATCTCAGATATATGTTTCTATCTTATCTGTAACACATTTCATGTTAATTTCACTGGAATCTGATTTTGCCTTTCTATGGTGGCAGCTGAAGCATAAACCATGCCATGTAATGAGCAAGGAAGGATAGTCTAAGGCCAGAATTGTAGAAGAGTGAAAGCTTGCACGAGGATAGCTTATTTAGGATGACGATTTAAATATCTGCCATGCATTGTTATATTTAGGACCAACATTATTGTGTATTTGGAAAATGCAGTAATAATCCTGAGGTCAAATAATTAAGTCCTTTGTTTCTATGGTATACTATTTCTGGTTGTGTACTAAAGTAATTGATAGTTATGCAAAAAAAAAAAAAAGGACAATAAAATTTAAATATGTACATTGTGGAAGTGTGGCTAGAAGTTCTACATTTAGGGCTTCAATCAATTTTGAATTTGAAGCAATAATTCAATTATTTCATTATGTGTGAATAACAGTGCTTATTTTTCCATTACGTAATTAATTTCCCCAGTACATAATTAAGTAGTTTACAAAGGAACTAGTTAATTAATGTAAAAGTTAACATTTCTCTTAAGAAACTTAGGGCACTTCATCAGCACATTATTTCCTATTCAATAATAGGAAATATAACTATAACCAAAATAACTATATTAGCTGAAGTAAATCTACAAGATTTCCTTGAACTATCCTTCAAAGACATAGTTTTGTTTGTTTCTTTCTTTCTTTTTCTAAGAGTAAGGTTTTCTTATTCACGTGAGCTGAAAAATGGAAATAATCTTTTTTTTTTTTTTAATAAAATAATAATATAGTGGTTTGAAATGTTTTCCCTCCCTCATCAAGGGCAATAGGATCAAGCCGCAGTAACCATTTGCTGATGCCTCTGTCGATCTCAGATCGGAACCGGACTATAGATTTTGGGTATCTTTTTGAGACCACACAGATTTTTGAATTAAACATTAGTCAGACTACTGGCATGGAAATATCCCTTTTAAATGTTGTAAGCAATGGGTCACTCTCATACAAATAGAAATAAGTGCTGTCACTTTGGACCTGAGGGAGATCTAAGTATGACTTCTCTGTGACTGACCTACTTTGCTTAGGAGCCTACTTGGCCTCCTTGCCGTTTCATGATGAGAGACATTTTTTCATTATCTTCAGAGATCAGATCTACATGTTCCAATATGTAATTACTCTCAAAGAGAGGATCTGTTTTCTTGTTGTAAGGTTGATTGGTCCAACTTCAATTTATAGTTACTGGAGTCTGTTTTGCCTTTTTTTTGCAAGGTTAAAAAGCTCTCAGGCTTTTATATATATATATATATACATGTGCACCTACTGTAAGGACTTAAGCCACCCCTAAGCCATATTTTTGGTGAAGTCAAAACCAGGTTTCTCAGCTCTTCAGAAATTTCATGTTCTTGAAATGTGAAAAGCCAATCAGCTCTTACCAATGCTGTGTGCAGAGGTAAAATCATTGCCCTACTTCTATATGATATATATATATATATATATACACACACACACACATATATATTCCTAAATACATAGGCTAAGGATTAAGTTGGACATTTAGAGCTGTATCACAAGTAAGTACTCATAGTGACATGCAGGACTTTATAACACTGAATTTTGCTCAAGACAAGCTCATATGCTTATATGAAACTGCAGTTGACACAGTTTGCTGCTTTTAGTTCCTGAGATAACACTTTTACAACTAGCTCAACTACATCTTCATGGTATTACACCATTCTCAAAATCCCTGGCTTTAGGACATGTTTTTCCCTCATGCAGGCACAATCTGTGTTCTTGGTTCTCACAAACCATGTTTTCAGTGTTATTAACACAGATTTCATGGGACTGAAACCACTAAGTGATTCAGATTACACGGAAAGAGTGACTAGCTCTCTTTAGTGTTTGCTGTTTTAGCACTCCTTTTACTACTTGAAAGTGGTTGTACAAATATTGTGTAGCTTTGACAGAGTTAAACCTGAAGGTAATTTGGTTCCATCTAATTTGAGTAATCCTGGACATACTTCTAGCAGCAATGATGTTCTGTGGAAATGCTATGGCAACATCAAAATGTTGGCTGTCTAGCAGGCTTACAGCATCCGGTGCATGATCCGTGAATAAACAGAGGAATTTAGTTCCCAGAGTGTCAGTCTGGCACATTTCACAAGCACTACATTCAGTTACCAAAAAAAGTCAGCCAGTCATACAGAGAAAGTGCTATAGTGACTGAGTGATAAATTTCCTGCTGCTATCTCTTGTATATACTAACTCTAAGGAGCTAGGAATAAATCATGCATGACTTAATTCAGAGGGGAAATATGCTCTCCTTCAGATTTTTTATTATTTTTGTTCTCATCTGCTTTTCTTTGTTCATACTACTTTCTGTATTGGCATCTCCTTGCTATTCTATGGACATGTCAATATGCTTTCTTTCAGTTAGATGTGATCTCTCTCTGAACCAAAGGCTGGAGAAATGGTCAGTGAAGCACCAGGTTTGAGCTAAAAAACCCAAAAGGGATATTAGTCTGGGGTTCAGCGCATAGGAACACATTCATGTTGTTTCAAGTCTGCTGCAAATTAGAGCACAACAGTATGTTTATACTCAGTCCTGTCACGCAGTGATTTCCAGTCACCCAAAGTAAATATATGCTTTACATCCACCTATAGCTCTCCTTCACTGTGTATGTCTTGGAGAAAAAAAAAATGCAATGACATTTATAGGATTATTCTTCTTTCTCAGACAATATCTAAAAATAATGACATGAGAGTAGGCTAGAGCTTACTTCATTAATTGCAAGAGTTCAGACTTCCTAATCACAGAGTCCATGTTTGAAATCAGCTGTTAGAAATTCTTAGGAGAGAAATAAATACAGAACAAAATAGAAGATATCCTGTGCCTCCCGTGTAAGTAAGTAGGCAGGGACTAGTCTTCAAAATGGAAAAAACAAAACAAAACAAAAAAACCCCACAGTTTAAAGGTTCATGTTGAAAGTTTCCAACTTCCAAAAGCCTTAGCAATGTGGAAAAGGTGGAGAGCACCAACTGTTTATTGTCTCTTCCAAATCACCAATGCTAGTCTTGAAACTTATATGAACCAGGCTCAAAAACAACCAAATGAGGTGACTGTTCATGTAACAGGTGGTAGATAAGTGAATCTCCTTGCCAAAGAAAATGCAAGACGTTGCAGACACAAGTTTACACAGGTTCAGGAGAAAAGGCAACAAGTACTCCGTGCCCACAGCTGATACAACAGGCTAACCGCACTCTTTGCCAAAACCAGTGCTGCCATTTTTACATCTGATTCCTTCCTCATTCTTAAGGCTCTCCTTTAACCCGTCTCCAAATGAAAACATTTGAATTCCATATCCCATCTGAAGACCTTATTTATTTACATTTTTTTGGTTCTCATCTTCACTTAAAACCTCTGGATGAACTTTGACATTAAAACTAATGTTACGATAGAAACAACATAATTATCATGAATGCCAAATGTTTGAATTAGAATGAGCTGACATTCAGTATAAAGTGTCTTAAAGATTAATGAAGCTTAAAGAAAAATGCTGCAACTTTTAAAACTGACTAAAAAAGAGTAAGCTGTATGTACAAAAGTGGCTTAGGTTCAACATGCCACTGACACACCATGCTCACCAGGGGAAGTCTTTTCTTGTTGAACAAAAAATGAAAACTCAACTCTGCACAAGGTTAAAGATTGTATTTTAATCACAGACTGAAACATCATGATTTACAAAACTGATGGTTAGATTTAAAACCAACCACGTACATCTCTCTGTGGGAATATTCCCCCCACACCCTAGCAGACTAGGGGTTCAAGTGAAGAACAAAGCTGTTCATGTTTGCCTTTGGGATTGAACAGTGATTTCCAGGATGATGACTGATGCTGCAAGAATTCACCTAAGATGTTTTTCAATACATTTCATTTACCCAGCTGGAAATGGCTTCTTCTAGGGAACTCTGCTGGATTCATCAGAAATCCCAACCATCTTGCAGCTTTCTGTCCAGAGCCTTCTCTGCAACTCCTCATCATATGCTATGTCAGCCGATTTTGTCCTTTTCTCATTGTAAAGGTAGCAGCCGCCAGCTCCTTCCATCTCGGGTGATACTGCTGCATAGATGCTTGTAGAGGCTCCTTCCTCTGGAGTCTGCAGAAACAACAACAACAAAACACAAATTCATGAGAGACAGGTATAATGGAAGACTAAAGTTTCACCACAGGACCTTACCAGTGACAATCGTTTTCCGTAGTTTTTCATCCCACTTGTGGTCCTTATGCAAACCTCAAGTTGGTAACGATAAAAATGCCACTTATCCAATTGGCAGAGTACAGTCCATTTTTACCACAGCACTATTTTGAGATAGCTTAAAGCCACAGAACAGTTACATGGAAAACTTTAACCCATTTTTTCAAGACCTAGTCAGATGGAGCATATAAAATAATTGAGCTTTCACAGTTAGAGCTAATAAACCCCAAAGCAAACAGAAATATTAAAATCCCAGCATAATTACTCATTTCTGCAAGACTGAAGGGGTCTGTACTCTGCCTAAGGAGGATGAAGACTATGCTATATGCATAATGTGTTCATTGTAACAATATGACTTGTGCAAAAGATCATGAAAATGACGACAGCAAACTGAGATTCGGCAGTTCAATCCATGCAGGCAGGTAAACCAGGGAATTATATTTTACGGAGTATCATAAAGCAAAATGGTGAAAGATCTATAATGTCTGATATAGCATGAGTATTACATGAAAATTAACAAGTGAATAGCTGAGAGTGATAATGCCTTTCATCCCGAAGATATGCAAAGCATTTCCATTTTCCATTCAGAAGGATCATACAGCTATCACCGAATTTATTACAATGCCATTTATTTTATTTTATTAAAGGACATATTTACAACACAACATTTGATCTGTTTTGTCTTTATCAGTGATATAATTATGAACAATGTCTGCTAGATAATAAGGTGTCATTTTACAATCCCTGCAATATCATTCTACGAGTCATTAACAGTACCAATGCTGTTCATTGCTTTGTCTGCTACACCTGACAGGATGTCTTTTCCTGAAGAACTCACTTGATGAATGAGACAGTATTGAATAGGTTACTCAGTGACTAATAAAAACAAACAAAAAAAATTCTAAGTCATTTGAAGCTTTTTGTGACAAGGTTCACATAATTTTAAAAACAACTTGTCTTTTTTCTCGCTGCACACTAAATATAACACAACTTATTAGCAAACATTAGTTTATATGATGCATCTGGCATTTAGTCTCATTTACAACTAAATTAGAGCCATGTCAAATCACACAATAAGGCAACATCACCCAAAGCAAGACCTCCCCGACTGTCGCTGGTGAAGAGCACCCTCAGCATCTGCAAGGGAGACACATTCCCTGCATGACCACAGATCCATTACCCAAAATGTGAACTGATGGAGAAGAAACTTGCTCTGCTGTTGCACTCCCATGCCCAGAGCTCCACTATGTTCCAATATACATGCTCCAGGGGTTACATGCCAAGTCCCTCTCTGAAGGTGTTTAAACTGAAGGAAAAGCTACTGATGCCAACAGGTCTCTAAGAAATGTAATACCACTGTACATTTCTTCGGTGGCCATAAAACAGCCAGTTTCTACCGTAAGTTATCACAAAATACAACATTTCCTATTCTAAGTATCATCTAATGAAATAAGATGATAAATTAGCTCTCCGGTGGACTCAGTTAGATATCAGTCAATATCTTACAACACCCTAGGCCCAGGTACTTCTGGAGTATTTTTTTTAAGAAGATGTCTTGTCTATTCTGTGAAATGCCACCTAGAAAAGCTCAATGCTTACAAAGTGCTTTTTTACCTCTTAGTACTATACTACTACTACTTCACCCTTTTTTATCATATGGGAAATAGTGCTATTCACATCCAGTAGATTATTTAAACAACATGAAATTATACTCATGCATAATTCTTTGTAGGATCAGGATGACTCAAAAACACGGCTTCTGTGTTGACTAAAACACGTTCATCCAGTGGCTACTATCATGATCAGTTATGATGAGATATAAAATATCTTAATGCTGTAAAGTAGCAGAGTAATTGTGAATACAAGCATTTATATTTTATACTACTTATTCTGGATGACAGAGAAAAGCCGAAAGTTTTTAATGCACTGCTATGCTTTAATTAAAAATCTAGTGACACAGATAAACCATTACTTCATGCGATGGTTCACTGGACATTATGTTCCTGAGTTCAACAGCTCTCCAGCACAAACAAGTATAAATGTCAATGTCAATGACTCGCAAATCTTAATGACAACAGCTCATAACTAAAATGCTTTAAAAAAAAAAAAAGTGAATGTCTGGGCAGAATTTCTGAGATTATGGTCTTATGAGCAGAGTCTCTACAGTCTCAGACAGTCTGGTCTGTATGCATCTTCCCACCACATCAGAAATACCATGTGCCTTTGCTAATTCGATGGGAAGGGTCTCTCAGGTTATTCAGAATATATCAAGACTTTTGTTTTTTGATATGTCAGGTAAGTTACCCACCAGAAGGGGATCTAGTCAAAACAATATCAAATGTGTTAAATAAAGACTATATATGAATTGAAAGTCAGTTGTTGGTTTTATTCATGCAGTTCCAGTAGATCTTTACCAAACCATTTTATGCAGCAAATTGTTTCTTATTCTTCAATATAACAAAAATATAGAGCAGGCTCAGATGATAATAAATGTGCTTAAATGGCCACACTGTGATCAGTCTTACAAGCACAGTGACATCATCACAATCCATTAACGTCCTGCTTGTGTAGCTTTTCATTAGATTTAACTTGATTTTCATCCTGTGTACCATATCCAGTATGCTGAGTATTAGGCTCAGTGCAAACTTCCCATTTACAGGATTCTCAGGTAGCGTGCTAGGAACCATCTACCAGCTGTTGCTCACAGCAATTATCTTAACACATAAGGGAAAATATACTACAATATATCAAGCAATTAGCGTATACTAATTTAAGTTAAAGGAAAACATTTTTTTCCAGTGCAAAGGGGAACAGAGTTGCATATGTATGATTAATTAATTGTCTTGTCCCATTTTCTGAGTGCTTAATTAATACTGAAAGCTTTAATATTTCCTTACTCTAGAATCTCTTCATTGTTTTGGTATGTTTTGTGTTTTAATGAAGGTAAAAAGGAAACCCTATGCCAGCAGTGCCCTGGCCTTCTGGATGAGTGGATGAACTGTCTGTTTTCAGAGGCTGGAAGGATGTGCATGTTGTAATTCCACCTCTGGATCATGTCCATACCTACATGAAAGCACACTACATCCACCTGCCTATGCGCAGTCAAGATTCTTTCCCAAAGTGCTGGATCTACTACACAACCATAGACCGACAGCAACATGTACAGACACACGGGCACTTGCACACATCCTGCCTCTTTGTGGTTGCCTGAGGAACTCTTGGGAAGGAAGAAGGTGGGAGAAGGTTGCAAACACTGGAGCAATTCATGATTATCCAGACAGATGAACAATATGAATTGTTCCAGCAGTGGCAGCCCCATTCCTGGTTGCCAACATTCCTCGCCGTCCCACAGCTCTTCTTTTACCATGTGATATCTCATCAAAAAATGAGGAGGAACCAAAAAGCCCTTAGAAAAGAAAATGGCCACAAGCAAGAGACTAGTGCCAAAGAAACATATATAATCCATCCTTAGATACCCCTTCTAGGAAGGAGAGTATCTGAGGGCAGGCCAGAGAAATTGCCAGCTACTCGTTGAATACTATGATCTACAAAACGCAGGATGTTTGCCATGATGATCTACACAAACAGGAAGGAGTTACCATCTTTGTGACTGAGTTATTACCAAAAGCTGCAGGTAGATAGGCAGTAATAACAAGTACCGTTCCAATCACAGGGGATACTATACACTTTGCCAGAATTAGGGGGAAAAAAAAAAAAAAGGAGTAACAGAATAATATACATTTCATAAAGGATCAATAACAGCAGTTATGATTTGACTGGACTTGTCCTAGAACAAAAGGGATTCCTATAAATTGCACAATGCTTCCTCAGCCTTAAGTTACCAACTTGTGCTCAACTTTTTTTAATTGGAACTTTGTTTACAAATTTTTATTACATTAATATCTACACAACTGTAATTAATATATTTCTCATATCCAAATAGAACTGATTTATGCTTAACAGTTTTTGAATGATTTTGTTTGTTACAGTATTGATCAAGTCTTTTGTGTTCATAATCTTTTGCAATTAACTATTTGTTTTCATTATGCCTTCATACTGCAAACAAGGGCTCAATTTAAATTACATATCTTTGTATTGCTTGTTACATGGGTAGACTGTGAAAGAAAGAGAAAAAAGATAACTTGAGACCAGCTCACTTAAGCAAAACGCAGTCTATATACAAAAAAGTGACATTATTTTTGCACTATTTATGCCCAATGAAGATGATGTTGTTTTAAAGAACCTTGTTATTCCTTTTTTTTCTAAATTAAAAAAGGAATTTAGTTAATACTAAGTGTAAATCATCAGTATAGAATAATTTTCCCTCAGCATCAAATGGAATATTCTGTTCTGTGCAAAACTGGGACATATACTAGAAGGGTTTATGTTTTTATTTATTTATTTAAGACTTGCCAGTTAACACATTTTGATTAATACATTCTTAAGTGCCATATAATCTTGTCAATACTAGGTGCTAATGCTTGCAAAATGTGTTAGCCGATGATGGTCAGTCCCTACAGCCATATAGCCATGAAATGTCACATCCGTTTCATTTGTCTACAACAGGCACAAGACCTTAACTCTTTGGAAGTCATGTCTGCACCAGTTATACGTGATGGCTGTACACTGTCCCTGTACTCATCCAGTTCTGCCTCCATCTGATTCATAGCTCAGAGTTCTGGGCAGACAGTATCGCTACAGGGCTCCAGGCTGCATGGTACAGACATTGGTAACCACAGGAAACTGGACAGGAAACAAAGCTTAAATGATTCCTTTTCTGAAACCCATCCACTTTCCCAGTAGCATTTTCAGTGGCTACCAACAAATAATGAGGGCCTTGGTATGTGCCTTAAACACAACAATGAATAGTTTGAATGGACGGCATTGATATACCTCAAATTGGACGGCATTGATATACCTCAAATTGCACTGGTTGATAGAGTTATATGACTGAAAAAGCAGTAGTGATACTAAACTTGGTATCAGAAAGAGTAGGACTATTACTCTGGAATAGCTTCACCCACTGCTTCCTCATCTCGGTCAGCTGATTGTATTTGGATCATATTTAATGACTTCAGGATGCTGCCATCATGAGAGATGGTAGCTGAGAGGGTTGAGCAAAGAGAATGGAGTGCAGGACACAGCTGGCAAATTGAGGGACTGACATTGCAGTTGCATTTTGAGGGACAGGAATGATGGGCCAAACGGGCAGATGTGCACCCAGGACTGCCTGGCATGCTGGCAAATGACTTAATGCTGAGGAAAAAGATGTTAAAACACTTTTATCCATACAGTTAGTGATGGGGAATATATTAAGAATTGGTGGAATACCCCTCAGAAGCAATATTAAGTAGGTTGGTGAGGAGACTCATGGTTTTATAATGGTGGTCCTGTCTCATGTACTCACATCCATTACATCATGCAGTTTCCAGCTAATATGGAAAATCTACTTGTGGGTTAATGAGCTAAAAGGACATTCAGTGCTTTTGCAGGGAGCTTGAGAGTGTCTGCTCTGTGGCCTCTCTTTTCAAACAGGTGATCTTCCATCAGACCATTCCTGGATCAGGTAACAAGAAGGTGTGTCTCCAGATAGTAACACATTTCCCAGATTTAAGCTATGAAGACACAGCAAGAGCTAAATAAGCCATCTTTGGGGCCTGAATACTTGGGCAGTTTTTCCAAGGTTCCTTTACTTTTCTCAACATTACTCTGATAATGTTTTGCAAATGTTAGTATTTTGCTGACTTGCCTCTGGACTGAAAAATTGAATATACACCTCACCAGAAAGATCATCTGGGATCTCTGAGCAATACTACACATATGCACAGTGGAGCTTAGCAACAGGAATGAGAGCACTAAATTACTGTTACATGGTTTACAAAAGTCTTTTATTTACTTGCTGGCAGTTAATTGAGGGGTGAGCCCCAGTCACCCTTACTGCACTGTTTGACTCTTAAGAATGAAGGCAAACATGAAGCCACTACAACATGAAATAGTTTGAAAACTGTCAGAAATGGAGAAGCTGGGATTGTGTCCCCATGAATATTAAAGCAAACAAACCTGTGAGAAACAAATTACTTGTGTTCCAGGAAGCACTGATTACTATGATCTGTGAACTACCAAAACATTTCAAGAACAGGTTACTTAAGGATGCAAGACTCGAGGGTGAAATAACAACAGCTGCTCTACTGTCACAGGCTCCTGCTGAATGCACGGGCTAAGTGCTCTCAACACTTGTTTTGTAACTCCTGCAGTGTCTACACCTCCTAAAAGTGATCATCGCTTTGAAAATTTAAGCCAAAAAGTGATCAGCTAAAAACTAATCAGTTGAAACACTGAATGCTGAAAACAAAAGTTAGAATGTAAACCATTATGGTGTAAGGATGTGTCCAGCAACCTTTGATAAATAATGCTGTAGCAGGTGAGTGTAAGTCCTGATAACACCTGTGGCCAGGATCAACTGTCAGATCCCCAGGAAATCAATGCTGCCAGAGAGGTCTGCAGCACAGCTTTGGAGAGATTTCTGCCGTCACTAAAACGTCCTGGTTTCCCTCTGTGTTCTGTCTCTCTTCCTATTCTTTTCTATGTAGCTCTCTATTATTCCCTTTCTATCTAATCTCTGCCTTGATTATAGACCAAAAAGAGATAGAGATATTTTATTGAATATCCAGCTCTCCCTGGAGACCCAGTCAGCATCATCAAATTAATTCCTCTTCAACCCCTAACTTGCAGCAAAGAGAATTCTTTAATAAATTCACTCCATAATAAAATTCTTTAAATTTCAGCTTTAAAAGAGACAGCAACTGCAAACAGAAATGGCAGAGTTAAAGTGTGAAGCCTTTCTCCTGACAATGTCGTAGCTATATAGAAATCATTTTTGAATCAAAGATACTAATATATAATAAAAGGTGAAACATTGATGAATTAAGAACACAATGCAATTTTAAAACTAAAATATAATAATAATAAATAAATAAATAAAAATGTTGAAGGAAAGGAGCTTTTATAACATAAATCATTCATTACTATTCTGGGAAAGAGAGAAGGTTTTCCCTAAGCATCCTAGCAGAAGATGCTGTACAGAACAGAAGCAGAAATAGCTGGCAAACAGACACAAGGGGTATCGAATCCTGAATATCTCTTTCTCTTCCTATTGAAACCCAATTTCCCAGAAAGACATTTCCAAAAAAAATCCAGGTACACAGAGATCCTTACAAGGCCTGGCTTATCTTCACATCAGCTCTTACCTAGGTGGCTGAGAAGCCTGGAGACAAAGTAGCCCACAGAAGAAAGAAAATATCCCCAGCAGACTGCAGGGGTCAGCCTTTTGCTCAGGGAGCCCAAGGAGCAGGCAGGCATGCAGGCTTCAACGCCTGACTTCCAACAAATCTTCTGATGGAAGCGTTGGTGGAAGGTTTCATTTTGTTTTTGTGTCAGAGAGATACTTTCTGAGAAACCTCTTTTGCTGGAAAATTGCCAAGCAGCTCGACTCTGAAGCCCTAGGATGGCTCTTCGGTCAGACTCAAAACATGAGCAAAGGTTTACTAAGGACAGCAGCAGCTACAGCTCTGAGCCTGCCCCTTCCAAAGCAGCTGCTCCAGTCTGAGCAGGACCTCATGTGTCACTTCAAATAGCATCAGATGCTTATGTTATCAGGCAGCTTAACGAAACCCCTGTTGGCCAGCCAGCTTTCTAGGCCCCACTGAAGAAATCTCTATTGGCTTCAAATGTCAGCTTCAACACTGAATTCACTTGCAGATGTCTAAATGCACAAAAATAAATTTACATCTTAATTTCAAGCTGAATCTCACGCACTTAGAAGTGCTACATAACCCCAATGATTCGAGTGAGAGTGTTTTTTGATCCATACTTTGCATTTTCTAAGCTGCTGAAATGAAGGACTAGACGAATAATGTTTAGTTTTAGGCAATTTTCAAACAGAAGCAAGTACTCAACTTTACATGACTGCATTTGAGCAGGGAGTTGAAGCTTCAGGTCAAAGTCATTAATCATAACTGAATCCTTTGTTCGTTTTGTCAAGTGCATTGGGGAAGTTTACTTTGCCTGCATGTTAATTCCTAAGCTCGCTTTGCAGCAGACAGCAAGGTCTTCAAAGTCAGAACTGAGATATCACTGCAGCTACTCAAGTTACATTACACTTGTAACTTCACTCAGCTCTGTAATAGTAAGCAAAGTTTGACAGATAGGACCCTGTTGCCCCAGGCATTGTATGAACATCCAGTCAGAGACAGCCACTTGCTGGAAGAATTTTCAGTCTAGGTCTAAATAAAGGAAGGCAACAACAGGAGGAAAAAGCCAAGGGAGTATACAGACTTCACGAAATGCTGAAGCCTCTTCTGGGAGTGTGGCAGTCTGTCTGGAAGGCAGGTGATGCCCAGGAGCTACCTTCTGCTTAGGACGCCTGACTTAAATCACTCAGAATTGTCCAGGGTACCTTCACGTAATCTGGCATTTTCTATATTAACTGTATTCACATACAGGCAAAGTGATTTACTGGTCAGGAGAAGAGATGAAGAAAGACAGCTGGCCTCCTAAATCCCAATCCTGATGCTTTGTGCATGAGGCTGTTACTCCTTCTCTGTGGTTGTAAAGGAAAACACACAATTTCTTTGTTTACCACCACTTCTATGACCATAATTACAGTATCATGTGAGCAATTCAAAATAATCTTCTTCATTCCTAGATGTAGACTGATCTATCATTAAGTAAGAATACTTAATTACAGCTTAGTATTCATGCTAGAAATACGCTAAGGAACCATCTTGTTATTTTTATTAGCTATGCAAGGCTTTAATTCTGCTGATTTTTGAACTATTACTATCTGAGAAATATAAATTAGAATGTAAGACTGCTCCTCCCTCCAACAATGCTTGTACAGAGGCAACCTCTTTGCTAGGTAGTGGCTGGAACATCTGCCTTGTTTAATAACATGTAACCAATTTCTTTTAGTTGAAAACACAATTTAAATATGAATCAAAATGTAAATGGATCAAAATTAAAGAGGACTTAAAACAACAAACAACCATGAAAGCTTTAGAGCTTTTGTTCTCTAAAGCATTATCTTGTACCAGTACATGGGTCATCTTTAGTTTGCTGAATTCTTTCAAATGATGCCAATTTTGGGGGGAAACAACACAGAAAAGCACACAGAAGTATTTACATTTGAAATGGTAGCTGCCTTGTTACCAGACACAGACACTGGGAGACATAGCGAGGCTTCAGATGCTGAAGATGATGGTCCTGAGTACCCATACATGCAAAAAAAATAAAATATTACTTTCTTACCTGCAGGCTCATGCAAAGTACACAAAGGTTTTATGCATAAGATATGGCAACTTCTGACTTGTAAGCCCTGACCATTATCTTTAACCTTTTACTTGCTGTTTAACATTGCACAAGCAGTCACTCTATCATTTCCCCTTCCATGAAAATGGAAGCTGACACCTATGACCAACTTCACAAGTTTTATATCAGGACTGTTTTGGTGTTGTTTGTTTGTTTGTTTGTTTTTAATGCTTACGAGCAGCCTGGACAGGAGTGGAACTCCTAAATATTTAGAAGATAACCACAACATAGAAAACCTTTACAAGCTATGACAAGATCAAAAACTGTAAGACTGTACAGAGCCCAGACTAAATGAGATAACCCCAAATTACACAGGCTAGCAGACATATCACAGGCTCTTCTCTGTGGAAGTGGTACAGAAGAGTGCTGCACCCAGTCTGACTGCACCAGCCTGGTTACAGGGGGCGGTAGGGCAGGGGTCTCACAGGGCTCCTGCTGGTGCCCCACAGCTGCGGTGAGAGGGTGCAAATCCCTTCCTCCCAGTGCAGGACACTTCTCCAGAAGTTGTCACAGGCACGAATGAGGTAGGCTTGGTGCTTGTGCTAGCAAAGATGGGGACCAGAAAAGGTAAAGTGCACAGACTAACCTGAAGTGTGGTGCATCAATAGCGTGCAAGATGAAAAAAAAAAAATAGCTGGGATAACTGGACAAATGAAAGCAAAAATAGACTTCAGCCCAAATTCTCACATTTGTGTCACGGTGTCTGGCCAGCTGGCATGCAACACGTCCCGCGAGGCTGTTCTGGGCTTATGTGGCCAGGTTTTGGGAGCAGGGGGACTGCATGGTGGCTGCTGTGAGCAGAGCCCAGCAGCTGCCCATGTCAGATCAGAGCCAGCTCCAGCCAGCTCCAAAAGGGATGCGCTGCTGGCCAGAGCCGAGCCAGGGAGCAACGCTGGTTGGGACTCTGTGAGAGCAGATTTAAGGAAGGGAAAAAACTGCTGTGCAATAGCACCTGGGAGAGAGGAGAGAGAACATGTGAGAGAACCAGCCCTGCAGACCCCAAGGTGAGTGCAGCAGGAGGGCAGGAGGTGCTCCAGGCAGGCAGCAGCAGCTCCCCTGCAGCCTGTGGAGAGGCCCCTGGTGGAGCAGGCTGTCCCCTTGCAGCCCATGGGTCCCACATGGAGCAGATCTCCACGCTGCAGCCCCTGGAGGAGCCCCCGGTGGAGCAGGTGGATGTGGCCTGGAGGAGGCTGCGGCCCATGGAGAGCCCCCGCAGGAGCAGGCCCCGGGCCGGAGCTGCAGCCCGTGGAGAGGAGCCCACGCAGGAGCAGGGGATCTGGGGGGAGCTGCCGCCCACCCGTGAGGGACCCGTGCTGGAGCAGTTTGCTCCTGGGGGATGGACCCCATGGTACGGAGCCATGTGGGAGCAGTTCTTGAAGAGCTGCTGCCTGTGGGCAGCCCCCGCAGGCTCAGTTTGGGAAGGATGGCATCCCACGGGAGGGACCCCACGCTAACTGTGAAGGAGTGGCGGAGACAAAGGGTTAGGAACTGACCACAGCCCCCATTCCCCGTTCCCCTGCACCGCTCAGGGGAAAGAGGTGGAAGAGCGTGGATTCGAGGAAGGTGTTTTTAGTTTGCTTTTAGTTTCTCACTGTTCTAGTCTGTTGGTAATAGGCAATAAATTACATTAATCTCACTATGCTGAGTCTATTTAACCCATGACTGCAATTGGTGAGTGGTATCCTTGTCCTCTTCTCAACCCATGAGCCTTTTTTCATCGTATTTTCTCTCCCTGTCCTTTGGAAGAGGGGGAGTGAGGGGTCTGCATGGTGGAGCTGTGCATCTGGGCCCATGGAGGCAGCAGAGCTCTGCACCCAACGGAGCTCCTGTGCAGAGACATCACTCCTGGCTTGCTGGAAGAAGCTTCAAGCAGATCTTCAAATAGCACTGTCCATGCCCTGACTGGTGTGAGTTTCTGTTTTCAGAATAGCTAGCATGTTTAACTGATAGTTTTACAATATTTCCCAAGCTGAGAAGTAGAAAAGAAATGGACTGGAAGCAGAGAAAAGTAGTGAGGAGGGAAGAAATCTTGTTCTGCAAATTGATGTTTCCTATAATTCTAGTTCCTGGCAACTTTAGCATTTAATCTGGAACAATAAACTGAAAAAAATATAATCAAGGCGGTTATTTTATGTCTGTCCTGAGTGATATATTCCAAAGATGGAAAACAAGAAGAGTAGATTGACATTCTACAGTTATTTGAGTAAAAGAATACAAATAGGTGAGAGTGGCTCAGTTTTTCTAATCCAATCTTTCTGACAGATACAGTAAACAGAATCAGTCAATAATTACAGATTATACATCCCCTGTTTTGATGAAAAAATGTGTCCAATAAGTTCAAGGTATTTCTGTTTAAGTAATAAAATCCTTTAAAAAATGACAGTTCATTTCATTTTAATTGCACTCATCTTTCACTTGAAAGCAGCTTGTAAAAATGTAAAGCATTAGTCATCTCATAAACAAAACCACCATTTCCCATTTTCTGTCAGAACAGGATGCATGAAATCACAGATATATTTTGAAGCCATACAATTATGGAGATGTCTACGTAGCTTATCCTCTTGGTTGCCCAAGAGAAGCACTAAATTTAAAGGCAAAGGCTATATTCAGTTGCAAATCAACATATCTGAATGCTTGCTAACCCACCAGAATCAACCTGCTTTTAACAAAATAACTAAAAAAGCAAATGCAAGGGAAGACTGAATTTGATTATTCAAATCAAACCTTTTGTTGTGTGGGACTGAAAGTGGGTTTAAGCTCTGTAAATGGCTTTGTTTAAATCAATGCACCCCGAGGCTCCTTACAGTACGCCAAGGAACCTACTGATGGCTTAAATTGAGAAGAGACCAAAAGAACATGTATAACTTTAGACATGCAAACAGTGTCATTGGTTTCGCTGAGATTAGTCATGTTTCTAAAATTATGTCAGACAAGATCTGAGGCATCGTATCTTTACTATAGAGCTCATTATAGACAGAGCAAATGCAAACTCTCAGCTATCCAAATGCTTCCTAAGGTCTGAAATGGAAGCAGAAAACTTCCATCTTGAACATAATTCCATGTGAGTTTAAATCCATCACATTTAATCAGCCAAACAATCTGAAAGAAGGGAAGGTTGGTACTTGTGTTACAGAGGGAGCTGTTAGCGTGAGGAGCCTTTGTATTAATTTACAAAAGGGAAGAGAGGGAAAAAAAAGAAAGCAGTTCTTGCCAATGGAACAAATAAAGGAAAGCTGGGAAGTGGGATGTACTAAAAAGTGCTAAGACAGATTTTTACTATCCACTTAAGTTGTTATTTTTAATATCCATATTTATTTCCAAGGTGTTTTGTAAATCTTCATTAAGGTAGCAGATGGAGCCACTAATTTGTGAAAAATGTCTCCCCTGGAAAGGCTAGGACTAGATTTGCTAACACAAATGGTCCTTCCCATGTTCCTGTTTCTTTTGCCAGATGAAGAACGTCATAGCAGAACTGACGTGTTTACATACAGGAGATAAGGTTTACCCCAGTGCTGTGTCAGGGACTAAACCTTATGTGTGGCTCACGTCACACGAAGAATCGGTTCAGGTTCCAAAAATGATATTCATAGCCTGTGGTCAAATCCCACAAGCTGAAGGAGAAAAACTGAATGAAAGACTGGAAAGGAAAAAAACATGTAATCCCTTCAATATCAAAAGTCTTTCCCCACCCTGCTATTAAAAACAAAAAACAAACAAACAAAAATACCTTGAAGGGCAAGAATCTTAAAAATCCCCAGAATCTTCCTGCAAATCTTCATATTTCTTTCATTTTCAGATAGCTCTGTCTCTGCAGACAGCTTCGGACTAAGGTTTTGGTACCTGACTGATTAAGGGCATGGGCAGTTTATGGCCTGGGATACTATACAAAATAACCCAGAGACTTTTACATTTGCAGAATTATCAATAGCCAAAATAACACACTGAGAATTAACCTTTTCATTTTATTAAGAGCCCCAGGAAAGTTTCTCTTGTGCTTGTATTCACTGGGCTTTCTGACTAAAAGGTTAGAGCAGTTGTTTAAAGTGGGAAACAAACACCGTGAGGTTTTGTGGTTCAATAAATACATGCTACGGACTCATCTGGTGTTGAAGTAATTCACTTTGTTTAGGGAGCTCATATTGAACTCTGCTCTTTGGTAATGCCATTTTGCTATACACACACATTTGCCTTGTGATTCCAATCGATGAGCCATCCCTGCTTGTGCACGGTGATGCGCCGCAATCAGAGATGCTCCAGATTATGAAACTTGTTTTCCGGGAAAATTTCCAGTTGGATTAATGCAGAACTGTGCTGTGGTCTGGTAGCTGCTTTTAACTCCCAGAAATAAAGACTGAGGTCTGAGCAGAGGCTCAGGCAGCCCTGCCCCAACCCTCTCCTGTGCTTCCCGCGGCTCGCTTAAAATTCTGCTCTTCCCCTGCAAGTCTGCACAGCTCTGCAGCCGCCTATTGTTATTTAATACGTGCTCCGCCGCAGAATTGAATTGTTCCAGTCGAGATTAGGGCTCCGCTTCCCGGGTGGTATGCAAAACACGTCTGCAGTCTAAACTTCCACCCATTTCTCTGCCTGCCCTTTCCTCATGCCCCGCGACAGCCTGGCAGGCAGCCCCAGCTGTGGCACTTTGCGTGGCTGGTGCGCGGGCTGCAGGATGGCAGCGTGAGCAGGGCTGGTGGCAGGGTGCGGGCACCCTTAGCCAGCATCCCACCCGCATGCACTGCCCTTCCCTGGGTGCACAAGCTGCAGCGGCAGCTCGAGGGATGAGCTGCAAAGCCTGCTTTGCTCTGCAAACTTCTGGTGAGCCGATGTGACCAGTTTTTAGTCCCTGAGGTCGATAAGGGAGCCATGATTGAGAAGCATGAGATACCCCGTGAGCAGGCACGCTTTTTATATAAAAATAATCTAAACACTTGGTTTTTACCAGTTGTGCAAACTCCTTAGTGACCAAAACATAACTGACCTTTACTTTTAAATGTGTGCTCAATAAAAGAGGATTATAGTTGTTTGTGAACTTTGCAAAGTCTGTAACATGGCTGGGGGGGAAAAAACTTAATTTATATTTGTCTAATCCCTAATAGTTGCTGACAGTCTGTGAAACAAATAGTTTTAATTATTTTCTCCTTGCTGAATCTCAGGACTCATCATTTAGCAAAAAATAATATACTACCAACCAGTGAGATTAAAAGGAGAATCATATAGTAGGAAAAACAGGAAATTACATTAACAGTAAACAGCAACAAATATGTCCATCTTATTGCAGCACTGTCCTCAAAGAGCAGAACATTTACAACCTCCATTATAAACAAAACAAAACAAAAACATCCTTAAATACTGTTCCATTTATCCTGGGACTTACGGCTATTGAAAATGTCAATAGGGTCTGTGGAATAACCCCCCAAAAAAACAACTACAGACACCCTTCATTTATTAATGAACAACGTACAGAGCTTATGCACTAGTATAAAACAAATGCTACTTATTTTTTATTGGAACCATTGCTGCTTGAAAATTACTATACAGCTAATCAATAGTCAATGGCTTTACCTCAGAAATAATGCCCTACTCTGAGGAAAAAAATGGCTGCAATTCACAAACAATTATTGACACCATGCAGTGCATGAATCAGTGCCCACAAGAAATCTGCACCGTATTTAATATTAATTAAACAGTAATATTTGCCTTTGTTCCTTTGTCCCAGCATATTCTTTCCTGTACCACTGTGAATATATTAAAGGCTAGCTCTTTCTTACGTAAGACATTTGCCAGCCACAACACCATCCAGGTGACCTCACCTCTCATAGTCCTGGAATATCCCCGCAGGACTTCAAATGTGTAAAGTCTCCCTGGTTTGTTTTTCAGTAAGCACGGGTGTTACTGCTCAGTGTAACTGGGAGTGCACGGAGCGGATGGAGCTGGGGGTGCCCCAGTGCTTGCTGAGGTCTCCTGGGGAGACGGATGTAGCACCAGTTCCTACAGCCAACTGGTGAAATCCCACTGGACTCATCCTTTCATCACAGCCCTTCACCTTGTTTTTATCTCCATGCCCGTGTAAAGCCAGACCCAGTCCCAGTAACAAATCAGACTTCCCCTCTGTTTACACAAGGGACAACATTTCAGGCCGATTCCTCATGCAGAGAAATGAGCACCCAAGATTCACAGCGCAGGGTAGAAGGTGGCTTTCCAATATCCTCCCTGTCTCATATTATTCTACTTTTTGAGTCACGGTTGAGGCTGGTTTATAGCCTGAAATGTTGTACCTTTACTTTAGTTTCTAACTGCAAATTAGTGTGCGTACCCCAGAACAAATGTCTGGTCTTTATTTTGAAAATGAATAAACAACTTCACGCTTGCCATCGGAACTGAGCTACTCCAACATCTGACACCAGTTACAAGCAGCATCTGATTTGAGGAAGAGACTTTTCAAAGGAATAAATACCCAGCTGCGAATAGAAATCAGATTTGGGTAGCTTACTAACGATTCATATCAACTCTGGGTAGCTTGCTAACAACGTTTCAGAAGAAAACATCAATATTTTTAAACATTAATATAATAAAATGGAGAAAAGAAGTTTGGTTCTTGAAAAACGAGACAGATTCTTCATCTAGTCCAAATTAATATTATGAAGAATTTACAAATATCCGTAGATGACCACAACAGAAACAAACAAACAAACAAACAAAAAGCACAAGAAATTTGAAAACAGCACTGACATACACATTCTTACAGAAAATATTTCCCTAAGCAAAAATGGATTCCCAACTTCAGTACGCTCTTTACCTTCATCTCTGAAAATGTTAACTCATTTCGAAAATGCTCACTCTTTTTCTTTTTTTCTTTTATTTAGGCAAGTATGAAAAATAATAGAAACAAGATGAAAGATTTTTCCCAGCATACACCTCTGCTGCAAATAGTGCAGAGTTGCTCACACTTGCAGAGTTTGCTATTGCGTAAAGGAGAAAATATAATCTAGACAGTTCTCTGTCCTGTTGTAAGTGCTTCTACGTTAAAAATGTACTAATGTAACTATTTAAAAAGTATAAAGGGCGAAGGAGGCTCAATGAAATGGAAGTGAGAATATATCCCAGAATATATTTATATTCTTTAAAAATAAACTTTAAAATTGTATTTATGGTGTGAAGAGCAGGAAAGGAAGCTGCTATCCCAAAGCTTGTGAGCCAGACAGCATAGCAATGCCCACCCCCACGTTTCCAGTTTAATTCTGAGAAAAGGTTACTATCATCGATCATGTTGCATGCATTGTCAGAAAGCCCAGCCCTACATATTTTATCATTAAGGAGCTCCACTGAAGAGGTTCTTTAAACACTTGCAATGGAGGTTAGCTGATTGCTTGCCAGCTGCATCGTAGCTCTGTCCTTTCTTCCAGTACTAAAGTATGTTCACAAGAGGATAATTGCAGGGGTTCTCATCCATAATCTACCCTGACAACAATAAACATCAGATCAAATGCAATGACTTTGCAGTCTTAAAAAATATTCATCACTTTGTATTTTGTTAAAGCAATTAATCTATCTTTTCTAAAAAATATTAGGTATTGAAGGTGACTGAAATTAAGAGTGAAAGAATATTATTTAAAACTACATGGTAATATATGTATAACTTGCAAAGCTACAATATGCCACATTTTTGTTTAGCATATAACTAAGAAGTAAATTATATTTTATTAATATAGTTTTGTATGTTATAAGGTTCTGTACTTGAAGGCAATTGATATATTAACATGACAATTATCTTCAAAGATTTTAGCAAAGGGACACCAAAACGTGAGAGGTATCCCAGGCTCCCACATTTTAGATACATCTATTTTTCGATGATGAAGGCATTATGTAAGTGTACTAAGAAAATACTTAAAGCCTATTACTAGCTGCCATCAATAGAAGTTTTAGACATATATGCTGACAGTGAAAATATGGAAAGACAAGCAATGAAGTTACATGCGCTTGCTTAACAAAAATACCTTTCATGTACCACACATGAAAATAATGTTTTTTTTTTAATGCAAGAAAGCCATTTGCATGAAGTGCATGTTGGTACAAATTATCCAGAAATGAGGTGTTCTTTACCAGAGAAACTATGCACTGTTTACTAAATCCTTGAAGTAGCAAAAAAATGCATCTCTGTGACATGATTCATATACAGACATTTCCATCATAAATATAAGAGAAACCCAGCAGGCTGCTGACAGCAATGAAAAGTGAATGAGAGATTACTGAAACACAGCTAAATTTAGGGCAGCTTAAGAGACCTATGTTTCAGTTCACCACACCATTTATTTCTTGACAGATCAAATTTTTGGTATAATCCAAAGGATTTATTTTTAAAGTGTTTTTTTTTTTTTTTTTTTTTTTTTAAAGGCATCCCTTCAGATCAGAGGGCAAAGATTTAACTCAGTAATTTGGAGCATTAACACATTTTAGCTATCATAATGAATCCGTGATCTGAAGTTTGCAGCAGGTCTCTTACTCTCATTTGAAGGACATGCCCGAGTCCATGAACCCAGCTTTGCCCCCTCTAAACTACCATATCAAGGTTTAAAAAAAGTCAACAAAAACTAAAAATAAGTTGACCTCTTTTTCTTTTTTTGAATTTTAAAATATGCAGTATAGCTTTTCCATGAGAAAAATATGGCAAGTAGCAGTGCAAACACCAGTTCAGATGAGGCAGACTTGCCATTACAAAATAGGAACATGAAAGATACCTCTCTCATCCCCTCAGACAAAATCCTGAACCGAACTCTGTGCTCTGTCTGTTTTAGGAACGCAAATCCTTGGCATGCAAACCCCCGCTAGTCTACTGTGGACGCTGTCAGTCGGAGCACCTCGTCTGACTTTCAGCAGGGCTACAAGCCATCCCATACTTGTCATTTTAACGGTACTTCAGATGAGAACCAGTCAGTCAGGAAGGCACAAGGGGAAGCCATAGTCTCTCATAGAGGTGTCACCCCCTATCTCAACCCTGGCTGCTTGCAGTAACCCAGACTAAAGATACTTATGCCATCTCTATAGCTCCATTTTCAATTAAGATAGGCTTACTTATTTTTTAATAGCATTCACACCTTTCTTGACCAGAACCATCAAGGATCTCATTTTATTGAAGGCTCTAGAGTCTGACCCATAGCCCCATATTCGCTTTTCTCCTGTACCCAAGAGTTAGCACTGTTGGAAGCACAGTTCATCAGCAAGCAACCCAAAGAGCTACTGTCTAGAAAGGCAAGTAAGAAAGGTGGAGGGGAATGCAAGAAGTGGCACACTTTCATCAAAAATTTTGCTAAAGAGGATTTACTGGGTACTCAACGTCTTCAAAATCAAAAGGAGTATTTGTTGAGTAATCGTCACCTATGGACCCTTATACTGGATTGCCTTTTTCTCTTCGTCATGGGAGAGAAACAGATAAACCTGAGGGGTAAAAAAAATGGATTCAGAACAAGAAAAGGGAAGTCAGAAGGAACAGGGGACTTCAGGGACCTCTTGGGATACCTCTGCTCTCCTCATAGTGCTGTCTTGTCTTGACAAAATGACAAAATAAAAGCAACCTCACTCCTGTTTATTTTGATTAAAGGCTATTTATAGACATCATGAAGTAACTTAAAAATGAACAGAAAAAAAAAAAAGAAGAAGAAGAAGAAGAACAACAACAACAACAGTTGCCTACACCTTCCACAGGGCTACAGGGTAGAACTAAAATCAACACACAAAAGTTGCATTGTTTTTTTGGTGGTGCTGTTACCATCTTGCTCAATGTCTAGAAAGCCCAGTGAGTCTAAGCTGCAAATGTCTTCCCAACTGGAAGAGCATGGGACAGACTGTACATCACATGTACTACAGCTGCTTCTGAGCATTGGAGGTGCTTTGCAATTCTCTTGGCTCCTCTAGGTAAACTGGTGTGTAGTGACCTGGAGACGACAAATCCAGGTACGTCAGAGCAAACACATTTTATATTTTATCACTTTTTAAAAAGCTGGAAATAGATGAGTCACCAGCAATCTGACTTTGACCCAGTGCTGTGCAGAGTGGGTTGAAACTCTCACAGGAGAAGTTATACAGCCAAGGTACTAAGTGCTGAATGTATATAAAATAGTATTAACAGTGCAATTATATTTAGAAAAAAGACCGTGTAAAAATCCCTGCTTCCTGCCTTCCAGATCTGCTTCCTGAATGGATTTCAAGCAACATCAGCTGAATCTAGCATTATCAACATTTGAAGTACTTACTGCCTCTGGAGACCTGCAGGCCCTCTAAAGGGATTAGGGTTTAGTGTATCTGTGCCAGTCTTAATCCACTTCTCCATAAAATAGGCATATAAAATAGGACACGTACCACAAACCTAAACCAGGCAAGAAATATAAAAGGCCATCCCAAGATCAAGGAAAACCCTTAAGGAGCAGGAACAGACATGTAAAATGCTTTACATAAGGACAGTACTCCATATAGAGGATGCAAAGTCAGATCAGATAATCCTTGCTACAATAGTACACAAAAAAAAATGAGACCTGGATGCTTTTAGGTTTGGGCATCACTTACTTGTTTAGCAGCTTCTGATCAGCAACACTTGTGCAAAGCCACTGATGAAGTACCAAAGTCGTCACGGAAGTCATCTACTTACATGCAAAGGAAAAAGGGGACCTAAATTGTTGTCGATGGTCATGATGCATGAGAGTGGTGATAACTGAGTACCCCTCTGAGAAATGACCAAGCTGCATTCGTGGGTTAGGCAGTCATAAAATTAGCCTTGCACCTGGGTAGTGCACAACCCTGACAGAAAAAATAAACATGCTACCCCATGGTGCCTTTTTTATGATCATTTTCAGAGCAGATCCACTTGTCAAAATATACTCATAGTGTGTAATTTTATTTTCAACACTCTGAGCTCCAAAAGCAACAGGACAGCTTTTCTCTCTCTACATTTTTAATCATCTTAGGATAGTTTGCGACAAGTGGCAGACGCTTTGGAAGACTGCATTTTGCATCTCAAGAGCTTGGCAGGCAAAAATACCGAATAAGTCAATCAATACTGCTCTCCTTCCCTGAGACACATTCAGTCTCAGCATGCCGTTGCTGGCTGAAGGGACTCAAGGCAGCGAGAGAGCACGATGCTGCTTCCAGCAAAGCCATGGGGACACAGGGCTGCCAGACACAGGGCACCAGATTTGGCCCCTGCTATTCATTGGAAAAAACAATATATATACTAAATTGGATAAACTATTAGTAAGGTGGTAACTAAAGCTTGTAAGTTGGTGGTGGCAAGCTCCGAGACTTTGGAGCGCACATAAGAGATACTGGGAGCAGACCAAATTTTTTCAAACTGTCTGAGACCAGGACCAGTAGCAGCACCTCCTTACTGTTCCAGGGACAGGAAACTAGGGTGGTGTGACAGGGCCAAACAAATACCAGAAAAATTCCATCCTTGAAAAGCTGTCTAAGTTCATTCTTGTGTTATTGCACATTGCTCAGGTTTCATCCAAATCCTCTTCTGCCTCCACTCTGTGTTCCCCGCAGAGTGCCTGACACGTGACAACACAGCTCGTGTCTTTACTTCCACTTACCTGCACTGGGATGGCAGCAAACAAATGCAGTCATTTTCCCTGACGAAACTCACAAACTCAACAGCAATTTCAAAGTTCAAATATGTAATAATTTATATAAACTACTAACTCTGGAAATATTGTATTAATGACTTGTAATCGTGCCACACCTAAGATCAAGCTCCTTCTAGAAAAGGAGGCTACAGCCACTGCTCCAAATTCACCTATTAAGATCCACAAAATCCCACATATTTACCTGAGAGCGTTATAGAAATAAAACGAACCATGTGAACAATATCTTGCACTGTCCCAGTACCCTTTCTAAAAAGCAGACACCGATGTTTGGGGATGGCAATTACAATTGTGTAATTACAATCTTTACTAAATCTTTACTAAAGCCAGAGTTACTCAAGTGACTTCTGAATTGAAACTTTTCAAAATACACAAACTGGGTGCTGGATGATCCTGTTTATTTAAAAATTTGTTTTACTATTTCTAATTCTTTTTCAGTAGTTGATGCTGTTTGCTGTTCATGGTTCACTCTTTTACATTTCTCACTACATACATGACACTATTATAAATACCTATGTAACTACCCATTTAAATGTATGGCAATACCTGTGTGATAAATAGTGGAGGCACAGAATGGATCATAAACAGATATGAGAAACACATTTCATAAGCAACTGGGATTACCTCATCTGTGGCTGCCCACGAATACATTTATCACTTATATGGGAAATTGTCTCATACTCCAAACACCTAGGTGTTGCCATTTGAAAAACCAACTTGCTTACAGATTATTTCTTCTCCAGATACGTGAACACACCTTCCAGTTTCTACCCTCTTCTGCACACAGCTAAAACCACACTATCTTCTAGTGTGTAGTTCTTTACTAGTATCTCTGCTTTTTAAAGGATGACAGATTTAATGTCCTGTACCTTGGGATAGGACTAATCTTAATTAACTTAATACCTTCATACAGCAGAGATGTCTACAGCTGAGCTAGTCACCAGAGGACCCATTTGTAGTTCACAGGCACTCCAGGGACTTAATTCATCTGTCAATTGTAGATATTTATCTTGGGATAAGACAGACCCAGTACTAGGAGTGACTTCACTGTTTGTATGGAGATCACTGGAGGGAGATCTCTGCTATGGGCATTCATATTGCAGAAATTATTGAACTCTAGGCTCTGTCGGTGGTGGCTTCCTGGCAGAGATGCATTAGACCACAGGAAAAGGGGAGGTCTGCAGAACATGGCATTTCTGTTAATCTTTGAAAGCTCAGGATAAGTATTAAAAAAATGTGTCTATGTTCATAGAAAAGTTTCGTTACTTTACATTGAAAGGTTTTATCAGTCTCCTTGCATTACTGGTAAATTAAGGAGTTTCACATTCAGAGGGTGGAAAAGGCATGGTTGTAAATCTCCCAAAAATTATTTTTTTCTGTAGTAAGTAGGGGCTTAAAGTGATGGGGATTCACAATATACATTTTTATCAGCATTGTTTCATTATAGATGTAACAAATTCACAAGAAACAGAACATTAAGGAATTTAGGAAGGTCATCCCTAGAGAAATATTAGCTGAAACGTTGGATGTGGTGCTTAGGGACATGGTTTAGTGGGTGACATTGGTGGTAGGGGGATGGTTGGACCAGATGTTCTTGGAGGTCTTTTCCAACTTCAAAGACTCTATGATTCTATGATCTATAATGCATACCACATCTGGTGGTAAGCTCTCCATGCACATATATATATGCATATGCACTCCTACAACCTCCTCCTCTGCATCTCCTTTTAGTGATCTATTTTCAAACTGCTGCCCACCCGCACTACCAGTGGCAGGATTTTCCAGGGCAAGCCAGTGGTCATTCTCCTTACATCAGTGTTATGCTTTTTTTTGTTGTTCTTTGTTTGTTTTTGTTTTTAATTTGGAAGAGTGAAACTGTCTGTAACTCCTCTTCCTACTCTTGCTGAATGGTTCATTTTGGTGGGGACTGGGGTGGCCCCCTCTCTCTCGATCCTTCTCCCTAGAGAGGTATCCAAGAGATACTCTGATGAGAAAGGTTAGTAACTAGCCTGCACTCTGCTGTCAGTGGGATCAAGTTTCAAACATCACTGTGTTACCTGGCAGAAGGAAAATGGAATTTTAATTATCCATTGTAATGGAGGTAGAACTTCCTGGGTGTCTAAGGGAGAATTACAGTAGTGGAAGTCTGTGTACAGTGAGATTTATGGGATGAATGGCCCCTAATTATAAAGATTATGATTGAAGAGTGAAAGGCTAATGGTATAGCCAAAATTTCAAGATTTCCCCTAATTCCCCAACCTTTCAACCTCTTTTTTTTTTTTTGAGACCTTTACATTAAAGGTTCTGTGGTTTGCTTCTTTTTAACTGATTGGGATCAACACCAAGTCCCTGACATGTATTTGATCCACAGCAAATTACCTTTCTATGTTTGTTCCATTTTTAACAAATACATTTTTAACAATCTAACTGAGAATAGAATACCGTGCAATCTTATTAACTACATACAAAGGAAAGTACTACCAAGATATGTTAGCAAGGAATAAACTGATAGAAAATGTCTTCCCTAGCTAACTGTGGGTTCTGACTATGAAAATAGTTACAGATTACAAGACAACATGTTCTGATGTGCTAACGCTGGTTAGGCTCACATATTTACACAATTTATTAACTGCTTACTTACTGTCTTCCCATTACAGCACGAGTATTTTTTTAACTCTTTTGGATACAAAATGAATTGTTTTCAGATAGAATGAAAGAATTTGCCAGAGTTGTTAAGTTAAATCAACAGTCTTTTACCACACAGGAATTAGGAATAAAACCTTTCTCACACTATACAAATACCTTTTTTTCAGTATGCCTTTAACCTGCTGGTAAAAATCTATCACGAAATTTCAGTCACTTACAATTCCAGAATTTTCACTCCAACAATTGTATATAGTGCATGTGTAGATTTTTACAAAGTGCATGGTGTAGATTTACCCTGTGTTTCTTTAAACCATTTTCCAAGCAAAAAGGCATCAATCCTGAAGGCAGAATTAGGCATGGAAATAGCTTTCTTGTTCTGTGAACACTTTTGAAAGATGGAAGATAGTCTTCCCATTTCCCACTGACAAGGAAAAAAAATAAAAATTCTTTTTTCTTTTTAACCAAACGACTTAAACTGTGGGAGAGGGCATGAGATGGGTCTCTGACTGCGTACTGCTTCATTTCCAGCTTGCTCCATGTTTCGTCCTGTTCCAACTGGCTTCCTCCAAGAGGAAGCCTGGGTGTGGTTTGGGGATAGATCACTCCAGCAGCTGCTCCAAACATGTGTTTGAACGCCAGCTTCAATAGCCTTGACTCCCCCTGAAGCTCTCCAGCACAATCCCAGTTTTGCACACCTCCGTACAGCACCCTTACCCCTTCACAAGCCACACAAGGCACGCACCACAAATCTTTCACTTTCCTGCCACCAAAACAGCCTCTGGCAACTCTCAACGTGTCTCTTACAGTAAATATTCCTGCCATTTGACCTGAGAACACGCACAAAAATAACAATATCTTGGGACCACAGGGGAACCACGGGATCCAGTGGAGACCAGACTATGTAGGTGTGCACTTAGAGTCAGTCTACGTTAGAGGTGTCTAGCCCTAAATAGGACAGACAAGAGCACTCTGTGTTCCTAAGCCTTCTAATTTAACATAAATTTAACATAAGTAAAGCATCTGCCATACCCCCTAACAGGGTGTTGAGTCTGGGCATTCACATCTAAGAAAAATAACCACATCACCAGGATTTAGAAGTTCAAAGGTAGCTTGCTCATTTTCCTTCTCAAGGGGGTCCCTCCATCTTTCCCCCTAGAACTGTTCTGTGGTTGTATGAATAATCAAATATTTATTAGACAGAAAATAAGAAGCCCTATCGCTTTGACTACAACCTGGAATGGAAAAAAAATGAAGTTTAAATCACTGTACATATATACAAAAAGGGACCTGGTTAAAGATGAGAACTACTGGGATAAAGTGGACTGCTTCCTTCTCTCTGATTTTGACATGAATCCCAGTTTTGATCTGAAAAGTCTTTTGTAAAAATTAACCACAAATGACATGTTCCTGCAAGGAGTTTTCTTTTCATGAGAAACTTCTAGACTAGCTTTACATGAGGACCACACACTCGCATGGACTGAAGATGTTGATGCTGATGAATTGCTGCTTTCAGCTGTAGAATTTAATTATTCTAGTTCTCTACAGCTGGTGTTATTGTGTGGTGATGTGTTTGTCTTCTGACACCTCGGGGAGGAGGATGAAATGAATTTTCTACATTCAGAGTGCCAAAGGGACAGTTTGAATAAGAAATGCTGCAATAAGACCTGCATGACTATGTCTTCTGGTATGAATGATGAATCCGGGTTCTTTAGATCTTGTTTTCTAGCAGCACTCGGAGATTGAAAACATTTCTTTAAAAACATTATAGGAAAATCACACTCAAGTTAAGCTTATTTTGACAAACAAAATAAATGAACCAGTTTATACTGGCTGATTTCTAGCTTGTATTCTAGACTCTACCTTTCCCTTTGCTTTTACAGGCCAGTGGGGTCACTCATCCTACTCATTTTCAGTTTGTCAGTCCATAATCACTCATATGGCACTATGTCTTTGTAAATGACAGCTGAGACAAGACCTGATGCACAGTCTTCTTCCATGATGCCTTCCTAAACACCAGTCTGAGGGAGCTGAAAGGACCGAATATATTTGATAATGACATTCACCAAGTGTGTCATAAAGAACGTTTTGGAAAAGTTTATGATACTGCTGTGCAAGAAATGTCTCTACATCCATGGCAAAAGTACTAGAATAGTCCCTGATATTGGACATTAATGAGAGTCAACATATTTTTTTTTCTGTAAGACATTTTAATTGTATCACAAGCAGAGGCCATCTGGCTTAAGAATGAAGATTCAATGTCTGTAGCAGAAACAGAAATACCTGAGAGGGAAATGGTATCTTCCCAGCTTCCAGTTTGGACAGTACCCATCACTGAAACTGGTATGTTGCACAGCTGGCTACATTGCAATTTGATGCCTGATGAATGTCTTTTTCATCTATTATTATCTTATTAATTAGCTATTGTTTACTAGTTTGAACATTATGTCTTCAAAAAGATCATTTTATGTTAAAAATTCCTAAGGGAAAACATATTCCACTATACTCTACAGAGAATCATGACAGCTCGTCAGCTTTTATTTACTGAGAAGTCATGGGGGTAGAAATCAATTTATTTTTTGAAGAATAAACATAATTTCTCTCTTGCATGTGACAGGTGCAATCTATGTTTATTAAATATGTAGAGAAAGCATTTGAAAAATGGAAATTTAAAACAAGTATCACAATAACATTCCTGAGAAAGAATCCAGCTGAGAAAGAGCAACACCACCACTTCTAAAGGGCAGGCGTTCATTCTGCAATTTTTATGACAGCCACCAGCTCCTTTACATTGGCCTGTCATATTTCTACAGGGTGCTTCTCACTGTAGTTTGTTGGGGGCAAAACCCCCCAGCAAACACATTTGGCAGAGGTTTTTCTGAGCTATATATGAAGATCAGAAGAAAATGTTTTACAGCCCTGAGAAACTTGAGCTGTTAATACTCTGAGCAAATTACATGTACATATCGTGGCCTATTTACAAAGCTGTAGGTTTATTTGTTTAAGTATCTAAATATCTTGAAGCAGCTCTGGGGTGGATGTTGTTGAGCCGACAGCCTTGCCTGATTCACTGAGCCACCTCACCCAGCGAGAATAACCCAACGAGAGTCAGGGCTGTGCTGTAATCCTAAGGAAGCATTTGACTTGAATGCCATGGGGACCAAAGTGTTGGCAGAAGTGGATTTAAAGGTAGTAGAGGGAGGCTCTGCCACAATAATTTGGAATGAAATCAAACAGCATGTTGACTGTCTCTTGAGAGAATATGAAATGATAAATCCATGATGCATTTCCTCACCGGAATTATCTGGGCTATGTTTACTATCAAGAGCGCCAGGTTGCAGTGGGTGAAGCAATTTCCTGTGTGCATTTAGAAACCACTTCGGAATATTTCAGGGTGATAAAAGTTAGTTGAGCCAACATGATTAAAGAGATATCAGATCATTTTCACTGTGTTAGTGCTGTAATCCTAGAAGGAAGATTCATATATGTGCACTCAGGAATGAAATTCCAGGGTAGAAGAAACCCATAACACCTACTGCCAGCTAGTATTATCAAACAGTGCACTTGCTTTCTTACTTCTCTCAGTAGAAATTTACCCTAGTGCATGAGACCAACACCAGACACACTAAATGCCCGTTTGCAAAGGTGAGAACACCGGACACCACGTACCTACGGAATAAAGTGCTCCTGAACATGAGAAATGAAGGCTAAGTCAATCCTGAACACATAAACATATCTTAAGCAATAAGCAATAAGAAAGGAGTAGAAGTCAGAGCTGCAACTCCAAAGAGTACAATAGTAAAAGAGACGAGTGCTAGTAAAAGCTTCCCTTGCACTCTCCTACAGGAAAAAGCATCAAATGTTATATAAAAGTGTGAAAATCTCAGCCTTGGTAACTGAAGCATTCAGAGCACACTCCGACTCAAAAAGCAATTGATATATTTCCTTTTCAGGCAGTACACACACAGCACTTCTATGCAAGTCAGTATATCTGTCCTTCACCTATTGCAAGGTAGTATTCCTTTAGACTGGTATCTTATACAAAGAATACGAAATGATCAGGATTACTATTACAGCTGTAAGTATTTGACTCCCTCTTGTGATAAATCTAATCTCATTTTATGTGTGTTCAGGGACATCCTATTTAGTTTCTAAACATGGTCAGTATAATACAAAAATGTCTCCCTTGGCACACCAATAAAACTGAATGGGCTTAAGTGCTGTAAACAAGAGATTTAATTCTCACTCTCAAACAATTCTTTTTTTGTCAGAATTCTGTGGCTCTAGAGACAATTCTGAGCACCACCGAAACATCTACGTGAAACTGTTACGTTAGCAGAGTGAAGTCAGTCCAATTAAAAAGCATCACCACCGGAGACTGAGATTTAAAATAGCAATCACAAGAGGCAAAACAAGTTTAATATATACATTCTGGCAAACTATATTCTGCTTCTTTAAGAATGCATTACATACTATGAGCATCCCTATTAGAATTTTATTGCAATATTCAAGGTGTACTCAGAAGATACTATTAATTTTTTTAAATATGGGTTTATTTGCTTGCATCTTATTTTACAGCCACTCTTCCAGCCTCCAGTTTCATTTCTAAAATTAAAGCTAGTGATATTTCCATATCAAAGTTTAAAATTAATTTGCTTTGTGGAACATGCCCCTTGATCTAAAATAGTTTGTTTTAATTAGGACATTTAATTTTCTCTAATGGAATCAGGTTCCATTCACTTAATCCAAAACTACTTTCTGAAAGAGTTATAAGCAGTACATTTTCTCAGCACGAGTCTTTCTAAGGCTTGCTCACGTTAGAGCAGTGCACCTGTGCAGCTAAACTGATTTCATATTGATCTACTCACACCACTACAAAACGTTATTGAAGCTAACCTTAAATGGATTTGCCCAACGTTGGATCAGTTTTATTAAACAGCTTTATGTTTTCCAATACAGACCAGGAATTGATAATAGAAAGTCAAGTGCCATTATAAATACGTGTTAGGTTGAAAGATCCAGATGAACATTGTCCCACATTCCCAAGGACGAGTATTTGGACCTGCCCAGCAAGGAGTTTGGCCAATTCCCACCAACACTTTTTTCATTTGTACAGCTTCCTTCTTTCCTTTGCCTTCTTCTCTATAACATGTTGTGTGCATGTAGACCGTGCCAGATTATGTCTGCTTCTTGTAATAGGACGTACAAGACGTTTCCTAGGAACACTTTGCATATTCTGGCTCCATGCTAAAATGCAATTCTACCACCATGCATGCACAAACAGAGACAGATCAGTGTAGAGATAGTTAATGCATGGGCAACTACCTGTTCAGACACAGACACAGCGATAGGCCTTCCCTCCTCTTACCGTGAGTGTTCTCTCTCCATTTAAAATAAGCATTTGTTCTGGGAAAGCCTGTCATTATCTATACATTAGCTTTACATTACATTAAATTAAGATAAACTCTGAAAACATCTGCATCCCTGTGCTGATGGCATCTCTCACCATGTAGGGACATGGCAACAAAATGATGAAAAAAATGTGTACCTTTAAAAGTAGCCAGGCTGTCATCCATATGGCCACTTTCACAACCCAAAAGACATGCTTGTAGAGCTCGGTATTCACTACTCCAGGGTCTACTACATTAGCAGTCACATGGCTTCCGTTTGCAGTCAGAAGATGCTGTAGTCGATAGGTAAATAACACAAGGGCAAGTTTGCTTTGGGCATAGGCTCCATGGGGTGAATATGAACATCTGTATACAAGAGAGAAAGAGAGAGGGACATGCACATGAAAAAGAAATCATCAGAAGGGAAACAGAATTGCACAAGCATCCAGTGTGCAGCATTTGGCAATATCTAGCAAACAAATAGCTATACACTGAATCTTCACAAGAAACAGCTTATCAATAGCAGGCATGCTGTTTTCTGCACTTCTGGTGATTATTCTATCAGATACCAAGCCTGATTTATGGGGGAATATAATAAAAATAACATTACACAGTACCTGCTAGAATCTCTATGTCAATCTATTTTAACTTTAAACGCTGAGGCACCAATCTGCAGAATACCATCATCTAGGGGTGAACTATTCTCCCATTCCTCACTGCCCTGTTCCCACACACACATACCCTATTCCCACCCAGTAAATCCGTGCCTCATTGTACTGCTCCTGGCTATTATTATTTGTATTGCAGCACGACCTACTAGTTCCTGATTAAGGCTCCTTTGGTGGGAACAGTGCGGATGACTAAGGCAATCATTGCACCTGCCCCAGTGACACCAGATTACACACAGCTAAAGAGATGAGTATAAAGATGGGGCAAGGAGAGCGGCTGTCAGAGTAACCAGAGTTATGTCATATGCAGTCTTTAGAGCAAAGGTGGCTGCCTCGGCCTATGCCAAACAGAAAGTACAGCAAAGGCGCACAAATACCAGGAGTTACAGCAAAACATGACCTGCTGAGACTCCTGTGCACCTCTCTAATCTGGATGCTGAACCTGCCTTTCTTTCAAGTCAAACTTTTCAGGAACTGCTGATTAGATGGGTTTCACGTCATGCAGGCAGCAGTATTTTTTTAAACAAGCAAGCTACCTGCAGGCAAATTAGCAGGTATGTCGCTTTAAATGCTCCTCCCGACTGAGGCCTCAGCATTGCTTCCAGAAATTCCCTATGCCATGACAATTCCCTCTCATAATTACCACGGGCCTTTCATTTAACCTTTTTTTGTGTGCTTAGCAGACTAAGGTAGTTCCTAGCACTATAGACGGCTCAAAGCAGGCAGGTGCCTAAAGCAACAGGCTCCTGGGGGCAGCAAAACTGCTGTGGTCCCTGCCGGAGCCTTTGGGCAGTGGCTGTGTCAGCTGAGGCCTGTACGGAGACTGGGTAGAGCCTGCAGGGCAGCAGCTTTTGATAAGGAGGGAGACGAAGGAGCAGCCCCCAGGAGCAGATGTCTCTGACCCAGCTCTCTCCTTCCCCCTAGCTGTTGTCCTGCCTCTGCGACAGACGCAGGCTGCAGCTTTGTCCTCCACACCTGCATCACCAGCACAACGAACACCCAGGCTGGGGATGTTCCTGGCCTGTTGAAAAGCCTGCCGTTGGCTTTCTGATGGTGTTGTTGCCTGCACGGTTTTTATTTTGAATGAACAGCAAATTCATCTGGGACTTCTTTTTGTTACCTCATTCTTGTTTAATATCTAATTTATAATATCCTGTGTGCTTCACAGAAACCCCGCATGCTAGCACACAGGCTGACTCTCTCCGGAGGTAAGCAGCATTTTAATTGTTAGGGCTGTCTGAATGGACTCAGAAACTGAGAGACACGATGGTAAATCTTACAGCTCGGCTATAGGAAGACAACACTGCTGAACATCCAGTGCATCTCTCTCTTTTTTTTTTTTTCCTTCTCTTCAAGCAAAACACAAACAGGCTATGAAAGAGTTGTGTAATTTAAGAGAGGATAAAAACGGACAGCTGATCGTGACCAGCCCCTGCACAGCCCGAGCTGTAAGACGCTGGGTAACGCAGCTCCATCATTATCAAGATATCACTTGCACCTCAGGGTAAAACGGGCTATTTTAAGAATAAAGAACGACTGCTGCATGAATATAAAAGTGACTTGGCATTAGTCAGGAAATTGCAGTTACCTTTTAAATTCAGTAATGTCCGCGCTCTGATCTGAGACACTCAAAATGTCACCTTACGCCTCATGCATATTTCAGCCCTTTTAACTTGAAGGGACAGATCCTCAGCCACCACAGCCCCCCTGGCGTGGCGAGGCAAGTCTCCTGCTCCCCATGGGAGGGAGGCCCTGATCTGCTGCTGCCCCCGGCAGCCAACTGGCAGCGGCTACTGGCCTCTCTCCTCTGGTGCCACCCTTCTCCCACTGTTGAAGGAGGCGAGCCAGGGCACGGGACAAGCTTCCTCTGTTGAACCGGAGCGATCTTGCCTGGCAAGCAGCTCACGGGGAAGCAGGGTTAGGACTACTCAGACTCGCTCTGCCTGGGTCTTGTCTGGCCGTTAGTAACCTTCAGAAGGCAGGCCGGAGGATGGTGAACGCTCCTTCCCGTTCCCACATTTTGTGTCGGTGCTGTTTTGACTTACCTCGTGGCAACGAAGCATGAACTACAAGGGCCGGATCCTCAAAAGCCTTGTACTTTGCATAGATATCTATGTCAGAGAAACACGAGTGCTCAGAAGATATAAAAAGCTATCCAATCAGTATGGAAGCCTTTTATATCCCAGAGCGGAGATGCAAATGATTTGCAAGGCAGCAGGGAATCAGACTTCAGTACCATACTATAGATGTGAAGGATATCAAATTGGATGCATGGAGCAGACACTTTTGACAGAACCCCTGCAATGTTTACCTGCTCTCTTTCAATTTTCTCAGTGTGTGTGTGTGCTTTTTGTTTTCCAGGAATCTGACACCACTGGCCTGCACAACGCAGGAATCACCTGTGACACAGAACTGACTTTTTCATTGTATTTTCATTGAATGATTGTTTTGATCATGAGACCCAGTCTTATAGGTTCATGTTGATTAAACACCATGTTGGAAAAAAAAAAAATGATGCTGCTTACTTGATTTCATTACATCCAGTCTTGGCTTTATGAATCAGAAAATAGAAACACATAGGTTCCTCTACCTGTACCATAATTGCATCTTCCATGAGCATACATGTATTCCTATGCATGGAATGACCCAAATTTAAAGCCTGTGTATCTAAAGGTAGTCTCTCTCTGTGCACTTGTATACATTTTCTACACTGAATGAAGCTAAAATTGTCTATTAAATAAAATAATGGCATCAACATTGCACATTTCCACATTGCTTTCCTTTTCCAAAGGCTCTAAAAGCCTTCTGAAATGAAAGCACATACAAAAGCTAGCCGAAGTACGGCCCCAAAGCAGAGGGCCACTCACCAGCTGAATGCGCGGGCACACCAGCGCACGAGGGACACCTGTGATGTTTGGGCTCCTGAGGACTCAGGGCAAAGCCTCGCAGCAAGGCAGGCAGACTCCCAGGTGAGAAATTCTGCCTCCTCACTGGGTGGCCAGGCAGAAGACTGGCAGCTGTGTGCCTGGCGCTGGTAACTTGGAGAGGCCCCTGTCCATCCACTTGTTTGAGCAGGGCTGTCTGCAGGCTGTTTCCTACCACGGAAAACAGTCTGCCCTAGCGGATGCTGCCTTGGAGCATTTTGCCATGTTGATGCAGATAAAATAGGACAATGCACAACTTACTAAATGGAAACTATAGGAGGAGCCAAGGCAGACAGAATTTAATTAGTTGCTTTGAAATCTGGCCAAGAGAACAGCAATGCACAAGACCTTCTTCTTCCTTTTAAAATAATGTTCCATTGATTCTATACCGATGAATAAAGGATCAGGATACGGCAGGCTATGAATTTTCTATCTGATTATTTTTAGCAGAATTATTATTTTTGGCTTAAGTTTTGTTTTGTTTTTTTCAGCATAGACTGAAAAGTTTGAGTTGTCATTGCAAAAATTTAAGGGGGGGAAGAGAAAGGGATTGTTTTGTATTTTTTGCCAGAACAAAATAAATAAGTATTCAATTTTGGAGTGAGTGAGTGCCTTGTGTTTTGTTGATTTTTTATTTATTTATTTTTTTTTTTCCATAAGAAGCTGATTTTACCACTCATCTCCATGGTGCTGTCTCCAGCAGCAGTCTCCCCAGCATGCTGGGGCAATGTATTTGTAAAAGGTAATGAGAAGCCAAATTTCAAACTGGAGCCTGCAGTGGCTAATTAGGTGTTTAAATATGGACTCTGCTGCTATCCAATTTTGAAAACTGGATCCACGTTTAGCACTTCCCTTGGCAGCCAGTCTTACTCTGGTTTCTTTTTTGGCTGCCTTTAATAGGTCTGTGTGCTGTAGAGGTCTCCCATTCATCTCCAATGATACCATGTTTAGTCAAGGACATTAAGTCAGTTCAAGGTACCCACTGAGTAATTGGGGAAGCAAAACTGCTGCTCAGCACAGACCACTGCCTCCACACCTACTGCGTGCAGGCTCTCACACTGCATTCTGCTTTTTCATGAGCAGTTGCTTTGGCACTCTGCACATGTGTGGAAGGAAATGCATGCAGACTGACTGAAGGAAGGGTACAGAAACAGCATCCTTTCCCATTCCCACCACACCTTGCTTCAACAAACAGCTCAGAGGACCTGTGTCTGTACTGAGCAGCACATAGCTACGTTTAACCCGGCTGGTGCCAGCAGTACAGTTTGGCTTGGACCTCCTTCACACTGCAGTGGTCTTGTGTGTGTCATCTTCCCTTCACCCGTCACCACGCTCCCCAATTTCCAGTATGTTAATTTGCCTGGAGGGCAGAGTGTGCTAAGATCAAACTGCAGAACAACCAGATTGCTATATGCTCCATTAAAAGACAAGTTTTATAATGAAAGGCTGCACAAAATTTCAGTATATGCCTTAGGATGAATCAGTGAATTAAGCAAAACACAAACTTGGTGTATTAAAATGACTAAAGTCTCTTAATGATTTATGTATTAATCTTGCAATACATCATCACCGCTGCTTAGTAAAGAATATAAAAGACTATTATTAAACACTCATGAAGCTTTCACAGTCTTAAATTTTCTTTCTCCAGGGAATGCAGTGCAAAATTTTTGATAGATTTTGCAGTTTATTTTAAAGCAGCTACAGAAATATATGGCAGAATATAGCTATGTATTTTCTGGTTATCATAAGCAGTTATTTCTCTCTTTTTTTAATGATAAACCAAAGCCTGAGTCCTAAATATTGCTTATTAGATTTAAGCAGACTTCCTGACAGTACTATATATATTTATCCCAGGAACACATTTGCTGAGTCTCATCAACTGTGATTTACCCTCATTATAAAAAAAGGAAAACAGAGAAATGGAGAAAAAAGAGAGTTGGAGAAATTAGAATACGATTATTACCACCAAAAAAAAGTATCTTACAAATTGAAAGAAACAAGCATATGAATTAATAAAACAGAACTAAAATCTACAGTGTTCACATGCCTACTTATTCAGATTTTGTTAGAGTTATGTTTTGTGCAATAATTGTCCTGTTACCAATTGCAACTATTTCTATAGGTTGCTGTATAGTTACCCCTTTCATATTCTTGTCCGGATATTTTGGGTGTTCATTGAGCAACTACACTTCATGCACATTTCTTTCATAGACTTGATTTGAAACCTTTTTAAAGAAAGATTTATATTTTTAAATACTTATAAATATGTATGCATATAACCGTAAAGGCAGCCTTAGCATTCCCGCATGTATTTGAACTCGAATACACCAGCAGCTGTAGTTTGAGTGAATGCAGACTCACGCATTAGGGCCCCCTGAAGCACCTGATGAGCCTGTGATGGACATTCTGGAAAGGAAGAACACAAGGCTGGTAGATGAAACTAGCTGTTCCACACAAGATGAAAAGCACACCCTTCATGTCCTAGCTGGTCGTGGTGGGATTACTGAAACAGCCAGAGACAGTCTGCACTTTTATAGCAACCAGGGTTGCCCTTTCACTTCTGACCAAGAAGGAGCAACCACTTCTCAGAGCTTCCCCCTCTCCCTGCAGTGAGCTACTCGGTGCTACACTCTGCTCACACAGCTCTGTCCAACACTGGGCTTCTTCTGAAGCCTTTCAGTGGTAAAACAGCATTTTTCTCCTTAACGCTAGAGGATAAGCATAAGGGTCGAAGCTCAAAGATGGAAGATGCTTTCTCTCTAAGAGGAAAAATGTTGTTGATGGCCTCAATTAGCAGTAGCTGACTTCTCTGCAAGCCAGCGACTCCTATCTTGTGCTTAATCCAGATTTCAACAGGAGCCACAAACTGGAAGATGGGTTATCTTTTTCAAAAAGCCATGCTGCCCAAATTTCAGCCCTTTGCTGTGTAAATGCACAGCATGCAGTGGCCAACTCCTTGTTTACACATGTAGCAAATGCAGAGTGAACACAAATTAACTACTGTTTTTGAAGAACAACATTTATTGAAGGAACCTGGAAGGTCTTTACTATACAAATATTTATAAAAGGTGAAATAACCAGGGGCTTGTCATCCTAGGCATTACTATCACACAGATGGAATCAATGCATCATTTTCATTTGGCTGATTCCTCCTCCTAATGGCAGGAGATGAAGCTTTGAGAGCCCTACTGCTCTACTGATTGCCTTGCTGTGTGCAACTCCATTGCTGTGTGCTCAACGCAGTTCTCCAATGTACGAAACATGGAATCAAAGGTTGGTCTTCTCAAAGTGTGAGCAGAACCAGTATCTTAAAAAGAGTCTGTTTTTTCTGTTCATGTACAATTGGTGTTAATTTTAAGAGCGTTTTTTGTTCTTGTTGTTTGTTGATTTTAAATATCGATGATGAGTTCAAGTTGCCATTATTATAATTCCATGCTCTCAGAAAATATATCTCGTTATAAAGAATGACATAAATTGCCTCTCCTGAATCATTTTCCTACTGTCACTTTACATGATGCAGTGTTAAGTACTGACTAATGCTCAGAGTGGTATTTGAACATAATGGTATCCCTTCATTCAATTAAAAATCTCCACCAAACAAACAAATGAATAAATAAATAGAAGCAAGAAAGGTTTTGCGTTGCTGCAGCTAAGAAACAGAATAAGGCTCCAAGACCTACATTCTGTGTCCTCGTGCCTCTTCCAAGTGATAGGGAAACATCACTGCCATAACTTTTGATATTATCTCTTGGATAATCTGGATCTCAGGTTATTGAAGATTCATCTTTTTAAAATGATCTCTTGGATTATATCAAGACAAGCTTGTGGCACTCTCCACCCACTTGTGCAGAAAGCTTTCCAACTCTCCTACAACAGAGCTTTAAAAGCTCTGTTGAAGGTACCAAGGGGTCTTATGTTTTTTGGCTTCTATCACAATGCACCTAGGGCCATAAAATTGCCCAGTAATAACTTGAACAATCCCAAATCTTATTTTTGTTTAGATAAAATCATCTTAAATCTGGTGTAGACTTTTGCAGACCAGCTGTAGATTCTGGGCTTTTCATTCTGGGACTGGAAAGGAACAGCAGAGCTTAGTTATGCATACTAAGGTGCTGCCATTGCAAATCCAGCACAGTTCACCAAATGTAGTTAGCAGATTTTCAGTACACTGCAGGAAATTTGTTGGTCTGTATATGAAGATAACGTAAAGTTTCATTTTGTGATGGGCTGAACCTTGCCAATCCACCTTGGACTTGAGAAGGCACTGAATTTGTTCTGCAACACAAACATTCAACACTCTGAAGGACTGATGTGTCTTAGCAGGGAAACATGGCTTGGTTGTACACACAGATTACAAAATACATTTTTCCCCCCTGAGATATCTGTAAGTGCTGTGCAGAAACTCCTATGCCATCACTCTCTGATCACAGAAGGAACATAATATTATCAACTCTGGCACCTAAAAATAATTTCAAATAATTGTTTGTTTGTTGAAACAATCTAACAACTGCTGCTTTTGCCACCAGCAGCCTCCTGCTGTCATCAGAAAAGATGCAGGACTTAAGTAAGTGCATGGAAGGAGCCTGTAAAGAGGAGTCTTACTTGAGGAACCTAAACAAGAAAACTTCAGCATACAGTAAAAGCAACCCTGTGAAACACTTTTCTCCATTACATAAAGCTTGCTAGGCCATGGTCCTTCTTCACTGCGTCATTTCGGTTTCCCCTTAAGCTCCATTACCTGTAGAAAAGCTCCCCTCAAACTGCAAGGAACTAACTATGTACTGTGGGCCAAAGCAGCCCATAACCAGCATTAGACAGTGACAGCAATCATTTTCTCTACAATCTTGCCTTAGAGTTGTTTGGCTATGTTTGGGATTTTTTTTTCTTTTCATTTCCCAATGTTATGTTACCCTGGAACGCTGTGAACAGAGATCTGTAATCAAAAACCACGTATTTCCTAAGAAGGGGCTTGGGGCTGGAGTGCATGAGATCTCTTCCACTTGCAAACACACCAGAAGTAAATGAAATCAAACAGGTCTGGTTTTCCAAAACATGGCAAGGAGTTTTGTGTCCAAACCACAGCACACAGTCACAGGGCTTCCCTGCTCCCAGCACTCACTCTGACAAAATACTTAAATGATACTGCTCCATTGGCAGGCTGATTTTTGGTAGCAATTCAGACACTGAACCCCCACTTCATGTTGATGACAGAAAAGACACCATGCAAATGTCACCCTACCTGAATTTAGCCGTTTCTGCAGCAACATATTACAGGTGGCATCGCTGTTAAGAGCTCCTGCACTTCTCAGAAAGCTACCGGGAGCCAAAGGCACCCCAGCCTGTCTCCTTGGGTAGCTGGGATAGTGCTGCCTGCAGTCAGGCTCAACGATACTATGCTGACTATAAGACATTCTGGCAGTGCTAAAACTCCTGGAGGCTAAAATATTTTGCTTTTACAATGTCTTATCTTATTTAGGATGTCTATTTTTCACAGAAAGCATGCTTTATACAGAAAACTGTTCAATAAAACGACTAATGTTTCTTTACAGGTCTATGTATTCAAATGCTCGGGATGCTTTTGGACAGAGCAAGTTCTGCTTTGCTGAAGGAAGAGGTTTAAGATGGGGAGCAGAGTAAAGAGTAAAAGTTAAGTGTCATCATATTTAATTGCAGAGGCAGAAATCTGCCTTTGACTCCCTCCATTACACCTTGTAATCTTTAACATATCTGGCAATATCAGGGACATATGGTTGTGAAGAACTAGCAGCAGCAATAGCAGAGGTGAACCTAGAGGAGATATGGCGGGGCCAAGCTGAGCATTTTCACTGTTTCCCTTAACACGTTATTCTGGGGATTTACAGGCACTAATGTCGGCTTTCCCCAGATACACTGCACAGCTCCAAGGACAACACCATTGAAAAGGTACTGTGAGTATAGAGGCAGCTAAAGTAATTGAGAGGAATGCTAAAAAAAATATTGAATAATTGCTCAGACCGAACCCCAAAGCTTTTAAGGTTCACTCCACCTTACTAAGTGGTTTTGCTCTCAGGGAGATGTTAAACCTCCCACGGGTGACAATCTATCTCCTCTCCGTCTTCTCTGCAAGTCCCTTTTGGCTTCTCTGTCACAGTGGTGCAGTACATTAACTTTCAAATTATCGTTGAACTGTCCTGCCATTTTGGAAAACAGCGTGCCTATGAGATCCTTGTCCTGTACGCTGCAGAGAGGTGATTTCACCCATTTAACCCACCAGGGAGGGAGAGGCTGAATAGCAGAAACACCCATATATCAAATATCTTCAAACATATTACAGTTTTGAACTAGTTCAGAAACACTTTGCGCTATTAAATCATTAATCATTATTAACAACGCATTGCTAAAACCATTAATTCCTTTTAGACAAGGAGTTTAACATTGTGACACATAAAGTAGCTACATTTAATTTCCCTGAATACATCAAAGTCTGGCATTACCTCTGTGATAGCAGTCACACAATGTTATTATTCTTCAAAAACCAATGAACCATAAAAATATTTAATTAGATGGAATGAAATTACACCAATAAATGGAAAATTAAAACTTTCCAAAGCTGACATCCCAACTTAAATATTTCTTCATTACTGGTTGCAAGAATGTATTGGGATCACCTATGGCCTGCAATATGGGTAAAATGCTTGCTGCACATGAACTAAAACACTGTCCTTTGGACTGGTGAGAAAATTGGTCTTCTAATCTAATAGCTCATTTGTTTTTTGTTTGTTTTTCTTGTTTTAATTAATTTATAGTATTCAAGATATGGGCCTTCACTGGTACACTGATTTTCCAGGCCAGCAAGTCAATTTTTGCAATTAATGCTAATTACTGCAAAAGCAAGAAATCATTTGGCAAAACAGAAAATCCTTTTGCACCTATGGAGGAAGATTTCTGCAAAGAAGGACTGAAATACCCTCATGTGGATGAATTAAGCATCTGAATACTTATCATCTAATTATAGGCAAGAAGACTTGGAAACCTGAAGCAGGAAGAACACTTTTAACTGAATTCAACAGTGCACTGTGGTTGGTATTGACTTCCACCAAAGGAACGTGATTTATCTTGCAAATAGAGCCAGAAAAAGCCATAAAATTCAATGTGGGGCAGCTGTTTTAACAATACCACTCAAACAAAAATATATATTCCCCAAATGAAATAAAATGTACAATAACATGTATCTGTCTTCTTGTCTGAAAGAATCTTTTATGATTACACTTTCTGTAGTTTTCAGAGTTTTATTAAGCAGCAGTCCAGTAACACAGCTCTTTATATGTAACTGTGAAAGACTTCTGTACTGACTAAAATGAATTAACAAATAAAAGGGAAATATTTAAAATCACTCCTACTTCCTCTTACAATTTTTCTTTATTACTTAAAGAATTGGAAATAAAGAATATTACTATGCTGCTCCTGTGCTACATCAGCTTCATGTTTGTTTTTGCATGAGTTGAAAATATTGTGCATTCCATAAGCTCCTCCAATCAGAAAGAATTAAGAAACTACTAGTGATGGATCAGTCATGAAAAGGCACAGGAGGAAGCAATTGTGAAGTTACCAAAAAGAGTTGTGAAAAAAACGTTGTCTCTTTAAACCATTCTTAGGAAAAACAAACAAAGAAACAAACAAACAAAAAAAACCACCACCAACAACAACAAAACCTGTTCTAAATAAATGGCCATCTTAAAAAAAAAAAAAAAAAAAGAAAAAGTCATTTGAAACAAATGGACATACTTTAACAGGATGACTTAGAAATTAAAGGTTTGCAGTTTCACATTGATCAACATTACACTTCAAAATATGAATGAGAGTGTACTGTTAAGGATAATTACAAACAAATTAGAAATAAAATATCCTGAAATCGATGATTTTGGTCTGAAAAATAGATTCATATTTTCCAAAATAATTTGACATTTTAACTTCTTGTGTCTGCTATTTGCAGACAGTATTTCCAAAATCTCTTCAATATTTATGGGACGTGATCCTCAACTTTCTGCCCAAACTGAGTTGTAACTTTATCTACCAACATCACATTAACTCAAGAAGAGATGAAGGACACTATTTAAGAGCGGGAGGCCTCCAGACACTTTGCTGGACAGATTTTCCCAGCAGCATGTGACAGCTTCTGTGTGACACCCTTAAGAACCGCCTCACATGAGGAGATGAACTGGAGCTGCCTCGCCTCCCCAGCACCCTCCCAGGTCCTGCACAGAGTTGTTTGTCCTATTTTTCACCAGCACACATGTGGCAGCTGGGGATTTTTGCAATTCCTATCACTTAAATCGCTGTTGTCTCTGACATGATTCATGCACCAAGGCTATGGGGAAAAAACATAGAAATTATCTGGGACTGTGGGGAAAAAACATAGAAATTATCTGGGACTGTACCAGCTTGGGAGTTACAAAAAAGTGTCAGTTCCTTTCACAGTAACAGAGCAGAGGAAAGAGAGCAGAAAAAAGTGTGACTAACTGTTCCTGAATATACAGGAGATGTGAACCAGAAAAGGAGCTGTGTTACTATGGCTGGGGAGTTCATAAATCTGTGATTCATGTGATTCAGCATTACAGGGCCCATTTGGCATGCAAAAAGAGGGGATGATGAAAGGAATAGTTAGTCATGGAGAAAAAGCTAGACAGAACACACAAAGATGCTAACCCCTGGGAAAGGGAGCATATGCAAGCACGACCGACAGCCTGGGAAAGGGAGTAAAGCCTTTTTCTGTTCATTTCCCAAAAGTTCCTTCTTACTTTGGTAGGTATAGAACTTGAAAGAGTGCCCTCCCCCTCCCAGCCTGGTAAGAGCACCATGAACTCCAGTGCCTTGTTCAAGCCTATCTCAAGTGGACGGGACGGCACCATGTTCTTCAAACTTTTGCCAAAAACAGATGTCCATATTCTGTCATGCCCATATTTTTTTCTTCTCTCACTTTAGAAAGTATTATATTAAGCAGGCATAAGAGGAGAAAAGGAGATAAAAGCTATGCTTCTCTACTTTTGGGGTGCAGAGTGTACGACCATCAGCACGCAGTTGCTTAGATCACCGCTGCTGAAATGCCTGCAGATAGCGTTTCTGTTAAACTTTCACCTCCTTGAAAACAGTAGTGTTCGAAGTAGGGATGAAGGAGAATGATTTGCCTTAGGGATGCCCTTGTCGACTCATGTGATTCCTGTTGAAAATGGTCTGGATCTAAAAGACCACAAAAGCGTTTGATGTTCTTCATATATCCTTCAGCAAAAGAACCGGGAGAACAGTCATTGCTCTTGTGCGTTTGCATTTTCAATAACATACATGAAACAAGCTATGCCCTGCCAGTTTGGAACAAGCTCTGTCCTGCCTTGATGTACCCATGCTGTGTCTCTTTTACTGGTGTGTGTGGGAAGAGGATGGGCGGGAAGGAGGGAAAATGACACTCACAGGGGAGTAATAGGACTGGGGTTGAGGGGAGAAGGCAAGCGGAAGAGAAATGGAGAGCATTAAATGAACTGTTGCACAGAAATAAGACACAAATACAGAGGAAAAGGATGAGATAGGGAGGGAAAAGGCAATGGAGAGAAAAAAATCTGAAAAGACAGAGGTGAAGATGAAACTGCAAACACAGAAGTCAAGCAGGCAGGTACAAAGAGAGAGAGAAAAAGAGGAAGAAAAATAAGTGAACGTGCAAGGAAAATCAAGGAACATTTAAATTAACACTCACACCAAAAAGAAGTTGAAAAGAGAAACATGGGATAAGTCAGACTAGTAAGACGGCAGAAAACAAACAAAGAGGAAACATGGAAGACAGTAGCAAAAGCTGCATTTAATGCTTTTCCTTAGTAAGACCTTTTGACAATTATTTGTTATGATGTGGCCCTGTGGTCACTGTGATATGGATGACTTCTGGCTTCAGACCAGAACTCTGAGCAGCAAGTAACAAGTAAGGTAAGTTGGGAGTGTGACCACAACTGTGACTGTCATCCCAGGCTCTCCTGAGTGGGAGAATGATCACAAAGAAAATCCAAGGTAAAGCACCTCAGTTTACTTTCTCCTTCATGTCTCCTTCAAGAGTCCTTCTGTCTATCCTTCTCTGCTGTATTTGATGGATGGATCCCTTCTCTGCTACCATTACTCACCTCCAGTTTGGACACTAGCCCAACCAAAATCTAGGAATAATGGGACAAGAGTATGGTAAACAATTCAGTCTGCTGCCACGGGTAACTTCTCCAGCAGAGTACAGCCCCCTTTCTCTACTGTGAATGAATGGCTCCAAATCATTTGGCTGCCTTCCTGTGAGGTTAGGACTACACATCAGTCAGGGAACATAAACCAGAGTTGTGAACTGAATTACAGCCAACTCAAAATAAGGAAAAAGCCAGTACAATTTTTTTAGGAAGATTCCACATTCACGAGAGCTACAAAAATGAGGGATTCTGTCACTAGGATACCGTGGCAGTCCACTGTTGTATCACAGTGCTTGCCTCGGGTGTCCTTATGCATCCATCAGAGCTCTTAAATGCTATTCTGAATCACAAGGCATCTCCAAGGCTTCACAGTGTCAGCGATGCCTGTGTATCGCACCCTGCAACAGTTCTCCAGTGCTGCTAAACCACCTACTCACACTATAGGCATGTACCTGAATACACAAGCAATCTCTTATTTTAGCAGCACCGTTTATGAGACAACTAACTATACAGTTGTGTCAGGGCTTATCTGCACCTAAGTTAAAAAATAACAGGAGTGTCTTCTTCCACCTGAACCAAGAAGAGTCCACAGCCTGCTCTGGAAGCCAGTGGAGTTCCTGATGCCTGGGGGAGCAAGTACCACTGCCACTGCTGCCCCTGAGCAACTCAGAGCATCCACATGACAAAGAGCATATAAAATCAGCCAGACTCTGTCCTATTTTGTGTCTGTTATACCAATAAAGTTGAAATGCAACAGGGCAGGATTTGACAAAAAAACTGCAGGTAAGTCTCAACAGCATATATATTTTTTCTTTCCATAAGATTGGTCACATTCATGCTCAACCCGAACCTTTCTAATTGAAATGTTTCTGGTTCCTTTACAGTATGAGCTAATAAGAATGAATCACAGATAAGGACAATCCTAAACTAAAGAGGCACAGTAAAAAGCTTTGCTATGATCAGGGAAACTACTGTTATCTAGAGTCACAGAACAGCCACATTTAATTTTGCATTCCGCTCTTTACCCCAAAGAAATACTAATTACACTCCCCTTAGTCCCCTTGTGTGGTGCCATCCAACATGCACATCAGAAACAATGAATATATACATCAACTGAAGAGTAAGGATAATTTCCTTTGGTTGCTTTACAAGCAAGAGATTAAACTGCTACTACCCTGCAGAGTTTAAACAATGTGCTTGTAATAAAACTGATGCCATACTATGTAATCAGAAGTCAAACAGAAAGTTTGACATGCTTAATGCAGCATTCATATGTAAAATGTGTGCAGTGGAAACAGCCCAGCCCTCTAATTTCAGTCTTTGTTCCAAAATGAAACCTCGGGCCAGGTGCCTCTAAGTACTTGCTGAAGTCCCTGTCAAAGGACCAAAAATTTCTCCAGGGAAATGATGCAAAACACTGATTTCCCTTGAGCAAGCAGCAACTCTTTGAAGGCCAGCAGAAGGGGGACTCAATTTGAGCCTGCTAGCAAGCGCGTCACTTCCATCTGTTAACTGTATGTGGAAAGTTTAAAATTTATCATCTAAATTATACTGCTCATTCCTCAACTAGTTAAACGATCTACACAGATCCTGTATGACACCAGAGATATCTACCACAGCATTTGATGTGTTGGTCATGTTACAAACATCCCATAGACATCCACCCATGGTGGATGGGCAGAATATGGCCACACAGCTCTGCGGACCTTGCTGGGTCACAAGCAAAGCGTTGGGATCTTGATGAACTCCCCATTCTCCATTCCCTCGGGGAAGCACAGAGGGTGACCCAGGCAAGAAGCTGGGCTCGAGCATTTCCAGTGCCTCACTGGGCTGGCCTGTGGGGGCCAGGGAGGACAGCAGGTGAGGCTGGAGAAGGACCATGGTGGAGGAGGGGGAATGAGAGACCAGAAGTGGTATGGGACAAGGCGGAGGGACGGGAGGATGGAGCTGGTGCCAGCTGGCAGGGCTGCCCGAGAGGGAAAAGTGGCAGACAGGGCGTGGGCTGGGCAAAGCTGCCAGCAGGCAGGCAGGCGTGGCCCGGCGGCCCTGCCTGAGCCCAGCCCTGCCAGAGCCCAGCCAGAGCCCTCTCGGAGAACATCTCTGATGTGCCCCTGGGGCCCCGGGCACACGCGGCCCTGTGAGGGCATCCACGGGCATCCACTGTGCCCATTCGATGAAAGGATCAGGTCCTCAGTGCCTGCATGCCCCCAGAGGTCACTCAGTTGAGGGTGAAGCCTGTTAGCGATCACCCCTCCATTTTAAAACAGTTCCCAGTTGCTCAGAGTCTCCTGGATTAAGCAGTGAGGAGTCCAGACTGCACCACAGCCATCACGGTGTGATCATCAGAAAGGAAGCAAGGCTTTCAAGGCTCAGAGTAAGAGACCACAAGCTTTGTTCAAGATCCAAACAACTGCCTGAGAAGCACCATTATTTTAAAAAAAAAAAAAGTCATCAAAAAAAACCACAATTTAATCAGTACACACCCTTACTGCAGATCAGTGAATAGCCAAAATGGATCAGTACCTGCTTTGTAAGTCGTTCAGGTGCAATTTGCCTACATAATGGGTGGCTGATGAGACAGTGACGATCCTAGCGTTGTGACTGTGCGTTCCTGATTGCTTCAGCGTATCCAAGAGGAGGTTAGTCAACAGGAAGTGTCCCAAGTAATTCAAGCCGAAGTGCACCTCAAACCCATCCTCTGTCTTCCTTTCAGGGACCAGCATCACCCCAGCTGGAGGAGAGAGTAGAGGGAAAACCAGTTGATTTATTGCAGAGAAGAAGCTAGATAGAAGGAGCACGGATCTCCTGCTGCACAGTGTAAACATGGCATTTAGAGCAATGAATGGCTAGTGATGGCACGTGAAGTGTAAAGCTGACACTGACTGATTCCTGCCGAGAAAAATGTGAAAATCCCCACTTCCACTCCTTTAGCCAGAAAACAGGTAGACTGTCTCTCCCTCCCTGCCAGGTTGCGAGGATAGATGAAAAGTGTGAAAAGCGCTCTGAAGACATTAAAAGCTGATTTAACCCTCTGCTGCCATGCCAGAATCCAATGCTGCAGATCCACAACAACAGTAAATCTACCAAGAGGATGTGGGAACTGGGTGATCCCAACAACACTACCTCCATCAAAGAGCTCAGAGGAGTGGAGGCAAGACCAGGCTAAGTGTCAGATCTTTTCTCCCGGATAGCTTTCTGCTGAGCCCTGGCTGGAGTTTAAAGATCTGTTGAGTCTTTGTCTGAAATCTGCAACTTCTATCTCATTGGTGTGGGTGAGAAAAGATGCAGTAAATTTACCCAACATATATTAATTACTATGTTTACATGCAGCTGCATATTGAAACAACTATTTGACTGCTTATTTTGGCAATATTTTTGCATATATTTCTACAAACCGCAATTTTCTCACTCACTGCCTAAAATAAGCATCCACATCCCTCACATATACTGTTGATTTCAGCATCTTGCAGAGAACCCTGTGCTAACATATGAACTATACCATGCACTGAAGCTGTGTGGTGGTGTAGTGGGTTTATGTGGCAAGGTTTTGGTAGCTGGGGGCCATAGGGGTGGCTTCTGTGAGGAGAATCTAGAAGCTGCCCCATGTTAGATAAGAGACCCACTGCTGACCACAGCTGGGCCAATAAGTGATGTTGTTTGCACCTCTGTGAGAGCATATTTAAGAAAGGGAAAAAATACCTGCGGCCTCGCAGCAGCTGGGAGAGTGAGAGGAGTGAGAAACAGCCTTGCAGGTGCCAAGGTCAGTGAAGAAGGAGGGGGAAAGGTGCTCCAGGCACTGGAGCAGAAGTTCCCCTGAGGCCTGTGGAGAGGACCATGGTGAAGCAGGTTGTCCCCCTGCAGCCCATGGAGTACCACGGTGGAGCAGATCTCCACGCTGCAGCCTGTGGAGACCACGGTGGAGCAGGTGGACCTGCACCGATGGAGACTGCGGCCTGTGGAGGACCCCCGCTGGAGCAGATTTTGGGCCAGACCTGTAGCCCATGGAGAAGAGCCCACGCAGGAGCAGGTGACCTGGCAGGAGCTGCTGCCCATGGGCGATCCAGGTTGGAGCAGTTTGCTCCTGATGGATGGACCCCGTGGTATGGACCCATATCTGGAGCAGTTCTTGAAGAGCTGCTGCCTGTTGGAAGCCCACGCAGGATCACTTCGGGAAGGACTGCATCCCATGGGAGGGACCCCACAGCACAGGGGACAAGAGTAACCAAGAAGGAGCGGTGGAGAAGAAGTGCTATAGATTGACCACAACCCCCATTCCCCCATTCCCCTATGCCACTCGGGGGAAGGAGGTGGAAGAGGGCGGATGGGGGGAAGGCGTTTTTGGTTTCTTTCCTCTGTTTCTCACTTCCCTAGCTTGTTAGTAATAAGCAGTAAATCTTACTGTCTCCCTATGCTGAGTCTATTTTGCCCGTCATGATAATTGTTGAGTGATCTCCCCGTCCTTATCTCAACCCTTGAGCCCTTTGCATTGTATTTTCTCCCCCTTCCCCTTCAAGGAGGGGGAGTGAGAGAGCGGCTGAGGTGGAGCTCGGCCACCCACCTGAGTAAAACCACCACAGGTGGTTATCTATCCCACTTGATTATAATGTGGATTCGAATGTTATAAATTATTCTTGTTTTATTAAAATTTAATTATCATACAAGTGGACCTGACCTTTGTAATTTAAATGCAGCTCGTAGAGGATAACGTTGCAGGCCAGTTGTCTTCTCTCTAAAACACATGAATATGATACAGCGGAAAGGCCCACTCTGCATACAGATATAAAAGGGTCTCAGCTTCATCCTCACACTACTTCATGGGTCCATTAAAAACCCTTTAACTTTCCATTGCTTGACATCAGACCAATGATGGCACATTAAATTCCCACTGTAAATTACACATGCTGTGTGTCCGCGTCTCTCCTTCTTTAGGAGGGTTCAGCCATCAGATAATTCTGCTTTGCTACTGCTGCTCAGATTGAACAGGTTACATTTTCATGATCTTTTTAGCATGGTTAACATATATAGCTTCACCCAGAAATTCACCTATGGGCTTACTACTGCTTAATGGGCACAGACATCAAAAATAGTTAGCCCCGTGTGGAAACACAGTCCAGAGTGAAACGGGGCATTTCGTAGGAGATCAGACATGGTACTGTTTGTGGAGACTGCTGTGCTATACAGTCAGGGAATAGAAAGTATGAAACAGCATGAAAGGTTGGAAAACAACAATGTTGAAAGGACACAGAAATTGTGTAAAACACATCAGATGGAAAAGAAAATATAGGTGAGGAAGGGAGCAGAAGACAACTGGAAAAGCAGAGTGAGTAAAGGGAAGGAAGGAGAGAAGACAGGGGACAAAAGACAGAATGGTAAGAGAGCAAGTAAAAGGTTTGGGTGTAACACAGCACACTCACATGCAGAGAAACGAAGACTGAATGTGAGCAAAGCCCTTCCTCCACTCTGCTGGCTGATGAAATGAATGAGTGAAACACAATTCAGATTACACGCCTGGCCTTTACACAAGCTCCGACTGGTGTATCTCTGTCATCACAGTCACTTTCCCAGGTCCCTCAGAATGACAGCAGAACCCAGTCACCGGACGCGGTGTCTCTGCATGACAAATCTCATCTTTAATAATGGAAAGACACAAATTAGAGGGTGTCTGTCTGGGTGTCCCGTTGTATTCTCTTTCCTTGGCAGCACTTTTTCTGATGTGTGGTGCAACTGCTCACATAGCTGGAGAATGAAAAAGACTTCAATTTTCCTCCATAATCTGCATATGCAGCATACAATGACATCCAGAACAGTGGCCCAGACTAAACACTGGCATGAAGATTACAAATGGACAGAAATGTAAGATAAGTTCTGCTGTGACGTGGAGCTTTCTTGTTTTCTGGGACATGGAGAAGAGGGAAAGGGTGGGAGGGACAACAAACCACAAGCACCCAGACCAAGTCTCAGTCAGCTAGATTGCGAGTTTTAGCAGAGACGGGGTTTGGCATGAGCTGTTGGAGGGCAGATGGGAACATTACTGCATCTTTGAGCACAGGGGTGGGTACAAGGAAATGATTTGCATCTCTCTGGGGCTCATCCTGCCTTCCAAAGCTCTAAAACTTGGAAAAGGTGGGAGGGAGCAGTTTGCAAGAGGTGTATTTGCAGCAACACTGATCAAATAGCAGTCCAAGAAAGGAAGGAGAACATAAAGCAGCCCTTGCACAGCAAAGCAGATTGTGATCCCCAACTGCTGCTTCTTCATCTGCCTGGGCTGCTGCAGGGCTTGCTGTAGGCCTCCCCATACACACACACACTTCTACCAGCTGAGTCAGAGGAATTTGTCCAGAGAGAAGAGAAGTGCCCTAGATGGCTGCTACAGCCCTTCAGCTTTGCATCATAACCAGCAGGCAAAGTCAGACAGGCTGTCACTGCTCCCTCTGGCCTATGTTGTACCAACTGCCCCCACAACCCCTGGAGAGGTGTGGGATTTCCAGAGCACATACAGGCTCTGCCCTCCACCCCAATTAGTTTCCACCATCTGTGCTGCACTTCCTGGGAGCAGAAAACAGACCTGAGATCAGGTCATGAGATGGAAAAAAAGTTATGTTCATGCAATGTACAACTGTTAAAATACGTTCCCTAAAATTGTCCTGGTCATTCTTCAAGAGCTTCCTCTGGGCAGAAATGTGGTCAAGTCCTTGAGCAAGCACAATCACCCCTGCTTGGATTTCTTGCTGTTACAATTCCCCTTTTGTCTTCAACAGCTGGTCAAATACTATTAATCCAATAATATCTTTGAAAGACAGAGATTTTTTTAAAGGCTTTCATCTTTGAAATGGCTCATGTCAAGGCTTTCAAAAAATGTTGCCCTGCAATTTGAAGGCACTTTCTCCTCTTAGTTGAGGAAAAGCCATTTTAATTCCCTGAGAGTGAGTGTGCAAAGCAATACCCAACGGGCAACTGAACCCAGCTGCTTTTCTGACAAAAGCAAATGTAGCAACAAAACCTTTTTTTTTTTTTTAATTATTAACTCCCTAACATTCAGTAGGTACTAAAAGTGGCATGCTATTGATTTCTTTTTTTCCAGAAACACCATAAGCTTTACTCAAGGGCCTGGAAGGGTAACTCAAAGAGTGAAAGCTGATTCTATTTTTAATTCTTTCAATTAATCCAATAGTATTTGATATGTTAAAAAATATCTATTTTTTCATCTTACCTCTTCGCTGTAAACCAAGAATGGTTTTGCTGATTCTTCTGGCATGGAATACTACCCAATATTTGTCTGATTTTAATTACCATTAGTCAGTCTCCTCATTTTTTTGGAGCACATGTGAAATTTGAAGTGGCAGCATACAGGCCATTAACATCAAGCACCTCCGTTCTGATACAACTCTCTTATAGCTCTTTCCTCAGATTTATCTAGATTGTTTCAAAACAAAAAAAGTGTCACTGATGGCAGCATGGCATTAGAAAATGAATTTATAAGCAAGATGAAAATGATTAGCTGTTATTGAAATGTTCAGGGAAAAGTCTGACAGTGTGCATGTATAAAACTGCCTAAATGACACATTGATGTGTGATTTTGCAACTACGTTGAGTGATTGTTCTTATTACAAAGTAATGCATTCCAGTGTGCCACAGTTATTTATGTATTGTAATTTGTTCAAATTACACACATTTTAATTAGCTATAACAAATTAAAAAATATATCTTTTTTATTATTATTATTATTATTATGAGTAGGCAGTGGAGAACAGAAGGTATTTTTCTCTCAAAGAATGAATACACCTCAAGAAAACTGTCTTTGTAATCATTCATGTATTATGATTGTTTATAAAAGTTTCCAATGAAGATCTTTGGGATCCATCAATGAACTATTCTTATGTGATTTTAAAAGCATAATGAATCTGATATGGCACACAACATAGCTAAAAAGTTTATGAGCGATGGAAGTATGACAGTCCAGGCGCATACCGTATTTTTATTGGATTATATAGGAGGATTTGTACCATGCCTGCCTGTACTGCAGATGAGGGTAATAACTTCTGTAATTCTTGTACCTGCAGCTGCACAGAACATACTTCAACTATATTATACATTTAAAAATACAAGTGTTTCTCCCATTTAGATTTATTTACAGTGAGCTACTTGGAGGTTGTAAAGGTATTTCTCTCAAAAACACTTTAAATAAATGAAAGAAAACACAGGCAAGATTTAAAAACTCTGCTCCAGATGTATAATCAAAATGCCATCCTTCCCAGGCAGGCTCATGGAGCTAGATTTGGAGGCAGTGCTGGCTTTTTATCCCCAGCAACACAGAGGATAGGCAGGCAATGCAAGAGTTCAGTTGTATACACAATACCTTCACAGCAGAAGATGAACCTACATAACCACATTCACCTATTTTTTGCTGTTTGCAAGAGATATATACCATACCAAAAAAAGTTCCAGAAGGAATAAATAAATAGAGAGGGGTACTCCAAATGAAAGTGCAAAGCCTTTTCTATATACAGGCTTTGTGTTCCCCCCCCTCCATGAGTGCTGGCACACAGGGCAGCACACCCCACCTAGCACACATCCCAAATTGCTCCGCTTTGCACATGCATGCACCAAAAGATCTACCAATAGGTCTGTCTAGCTATATTATAGCGTAGCCCACTTCTCTCCTAAATAGGAGCAGTTACAACGGAGTGAACATCTTAATAACTGTAGAGCTGCTTCAACTAGTTTGTTCCACCTCGTTCAGTTGTGCAGTTATTCCAGAATATGCCCACCCTGCAGTTCCCTCCTGGCTAGTGAGCAACGAGAAGGTGCAATGCCTTATTAAAAGAACTGCCCTCAGAGGCTCTTACTGGAGACACAACTGTACTGACCTAACAGCTTTTGACTTTTATGCCTTGTCTGGGCTGCAGAGAGGTGCATTTACAGCACTGTTACAAAACACTGCTTGCTAAAAACACTCTTACTAGGTCTGTAACACAGAGCCCAGCACATCTGCTGGTATCTCACAGAAGCACTCTGAGTCTATACAGGACCACACACAGGGTCCAGATTAACAGTATATGAAAACTGACAAAGAAAAAAAAAATCCAAAGATTTAAAAACAAAATAAAAATTAAGCTTGATACAGCTCCCTAGTGATGTGGTTCTAGTGTGGAGGGTCTTGTGTAGGCAGTTTTCATTATTGTACTTCCTAGTATCTTGGAGCTCTGTGTGTATATATATGTGTGTGTGTGTACATATATACAGTTTTCTAAAGAAAACTTGGAGCAAGCAGAAGGAAAGCAAGGAATTTTATGCTATGGCAAAATGGCAAACCTAGATGGCACTTAGAGACCACGCCAGTGGATTTGACCCTCAGAGAGATGCAAGGATATCTGTATAGCATCCGGGGTGGGACAGTGTCCCCTGTGTAGAGCTTCCCCAGAGAAGACTGAACACCGTGGAAGCAGGTTTGATAAACAGCCTCTTAATACTGAGCCCTGGGCTGCGGAGGAGAGCTGTCTCCAGCAGCTATGGTCTCTCCTCCCAGAAGAGGAGCCTGCCTGCATTCCCCTCCCTCTCCTATACCCAAAATCAGGTGACCCAACTCCGATCTTATCGGGAACAGTACATGTGCAGGAGGGAGGGGAGAGGTTCAGCCCCAGACATGCATATCAGTTTCATCTGCCTTGGTTCTTTCCCGCAAACAGTAAATTTGCTGTCCCTAATTTTCTTACCCAGACATCCTAGCTCCTTTATGCCTCGATCCTACAAGATATGGTTCTCTTATGGGGCTGGGAGGGTCCCAGCACCTTCCCTATCCTTGGTTCAGTTTCCATCATCATTGACACAGGGGTAGATGGGAATTAATTTCTGCAAGCTATTTGCCTAGTTTGAGGCTAGACTGAAGAGAGAGATTATAATAATGTCCCCGCTGGGGGAAATAGTTTTTTTGTCTGTGAAACATCAGTAAATCCACATACACACAAAAAGAGATCAGTGAAGAATTCCCATACTGCAAGAAAAGGTTCTATCAGTTGGTGTGCAACAGAGATTCTAGTCCTCAAAATAAGGACTCAGTTCTCATGAATTATGTGGCGTCTAATCACTTGCAAACTGACTGAGATCTATCCTATAGCTGAGACATTAAATTGCCTCGCTTCATCCTTACTACCAACCCCAGCTTTCTCCCTGCTACTTGCTCTCTTACGCATTTCTTGCTATTAAGAATTTATGCTACATTCATAGTTTAATTCTGTTTAAAGTCTTTAAATCACAAAACACAAATGTACTGCCATCAAGTTTTCCCCCGTCCTAAAGGTTCCCACCTGACTGTCCTGTTCCCCCCATCAGCTCTTTACTCAATCTTCTGCTGTCTCTCCCATTTAACATCCCAGTATGACTGCTCTAAACCCTCACATCTTCAGCCACCTCTCTTCTATTTTAGTTCTCTAAACCTTGTCTTCTTGGATAAATCTCTCTCCCTTGGAAGTTGAAGGGGTTTTTTTCCCATCTGGCTTCAAACTGGGCTTCTCCATGCTCCACACTGGAGGTTTTGTCCTCATGCCTAAAAACACAACAGCCAGCACTTACAGAGAGATGTGGTCACTAGCAATGTGGGGTCACCAACAGCATCAGCTCACCAGCTCTGCCTGACGAGGCATTTAGGCATTACTTGAAATCACATCCCATCTCCATAGCCATGTCCCAGCTCCAAATCAAGATAAAACCCGGACACCCACTACCTTCCACCCACCTCTCCCCTCCCCACAGCCTCCTTTTCATGGGACAGAAACTTGGCACGGAGATCAGAGAGCAGCCAGGCTCCCAGTCTGGACAATAGAGAGACGAGAAGCTGAAGCAAGCCACAGTGACCATCTCCACCACAGCTCCGAGGTAGCCATGGAGAAGAGGGGACACTAGTGCCCAGCATCAGTGCTGGTGCCTTTGCCTGTAAATGGTGTTTTCTGCAGGGGCTCTGGGTTGTGATGCTAGGGGAAAGACCAGCTCAGTCCCAAGTCAGGACATGCTTGGTACAGGCAAAACCTTTAGATATTTTAATGTGAAAGATGTTTTCCAAACTGGATTGCTTAACAGGCTTCTGTCTCGACACAGAATGGGAATGTTTTACTGGTGCTGGAAGGTTCATCCATCTCTGACACCAAGGCAGCACCTTGCCGGCATTCAAATCCTCATTCCAAACTACAATCACACAAGAACAACTTTTTTAAAGAAACTTGCCATCATTTTTGACATCATAAAAAACAAAGATTTATTTTTTTTACCATTCTTGGAAAAAAATAAACTCTTTTATCTGGCATTACAAATATTAAATTAAAAATAATTTAGCCTAAGGCAGATAGTTGGCATGAAAAGTTTTAGACCAAACATTAAAAGTTTGGCTAACTAGTAAGCAAATAGAGATTGAGTAATGTCTACTGCTAGTGCTCCTGGACTCACCTATAATGCCTACAAGGGAGAAGTGGACTGTAATAGCTGCACCCACAGAGATAAAGTAATGCATCTTTCCAGTGAAGACAAGCTTTTAGCCTATCGGTAGGTTAAACGGAACAAAAAGGGAAAAATGCAGACAATCCACATTCAAGGACAATGAGAGCAACAACCCAGTCTTGGTAGGTTCAGCATAAAACCGAATGGGTTATAATAACTCCTTAAGAACAGATTCACTTTTTGAATCAATGTCATGCTGCTCCGTAGTGAATATATGAGTTCCCTGGAAAATGAGTCAGTTACGAAAATATACATATGATCCATAACTGAGGTTTGTTTTTGCACTAAGATCAGAGCATTCACAATTGGGCCTGGCTGGGAATAAAACAAAAACAAAACAAAACAAAACAAAACAAAATCTTCATTTCCTAAAAGCATGCTCAGTAAGTGTTTTGTTATTTGTGTTGGCACAATAGTGAGCTATCACCCTCAAAAACAGAATATAGGAAAGTCAATCAAAGCTTTTTCATTCAGTAGGAAGTTCTCCTAGAAGTAAAATATCTTGTTTTGCAATCTTTCTAAAAAATATTTTTACCTAAAAGCTATGAAAAGATTAGGCAAGAATAAACTATGGCTTGTTCCTGCCTCTCAGTAAAGCCAGTGGCAAATGTCCCACACACTTACGTAGAACCGGTTGGGTTTCCTAATCCATCAATAGCTGAATTATTGTATCTGTCTTCCACTGATAAAAAATTCACATTCAGGACATAAAAGCAAGTGGGTCAAGAACCTACAGCATGTGGAGCCTGAGATATTTCCCTTTTCATAAAATGTTTGATATCCCAGGCAAAGAAAAAGCTTTGGAAATAATTAGAAAGACATAAAAGATAATATCAAACAAAAGTGATGATTTTCATGAATGAAATCCTTACAGTTTGACAGCTGGAAGTAGCCTAAAGTTGCTCTTCCAACATATTAGTTAATCAAATAAAAACTAAGCCTTTTATAAGAAATCTGCTATCTTTATAGTGGATACATATTCTGGCAGACAACAATGCCGTTCAAGTATAGTAACAGCTCTAGCTGATGACTGCTGCTAAAAATGTGGGCACTAAGTAAATGTCAGCATTGCACAACCATCGGTGGCTCCTTACAAGCTGGGCTGGGCACTGTAGGCAGGATCACGGAGCTCTGACACATGTGCCCAGACAAGTTGCTTCCAGTACCCAAGGCACCAAATACCTGTAACTCACAGTGTGCAAACAGCCAGCCTCCCCCTAATTTCCAGTCACCTCTCTAATAAAGATACCTCTGCTGAAAAAAATCAACTAAATGCCATATGTCATCACTGGGTTTCTTCAAAAGAACTGCCTCTCAGAGTATCTTCTAATTTTAGAACAAATTAATATTGCATGTTACTTTCTTTATGACTCTTCTAGTTTTGCCCATCATCCACGGAATATCTACTGGAAACCAATCTCCCGTCTACTTCAAACTACCTTTTCCAGCTCTAAACACCTCCCAGAGGCCCAGCTCTCCCACGATGGCTACTATTGGTCAACCATTACATACAGGTAAAGGGCCAGCTGCCCTTCTGTTCATCCTCCTCTCTTTCTCCTTGTTCTCCCTCTTTGTCCTCCCCTCTCTCTCCTTTTTCACCTCAGCTTGGCTTAAATATTTCTCTGATTTGTCTTCAGGGAAGCATAAAGATGAAAAATGACCCTGTAATCAAGACGATGGAATGAGATTCATGAGAGATCAGTTCCTGAATTCACCACAGCCTCCTGTATAACTGGAGGAAAAGCATTATTTTTGTTGTAATCCAAGTTCCACTGGAGTCAACCTCCTCACTAACTTTAACTCAAGGCCTTTTCCAGTGAATTTCCACTTCTTTGGGGATGTTTTTTCTTCACTTCATTTTATAGTCTGTTTAGCCTGCAGCTGCTACTGACAGGGGAGCTGGCTCTTACCTAATCCAGTGGGACAGGATCTTTTCTGGATCCCACTGCTATAACGTAAGTAAATGTGGTTAAACATAGCCAATCAATAATACCTGTGAATAGGTGAATAGCTAGGTACCTATAAAACTGTTTGCATTTGTTATATCCACTTGTTCCCACCCCTCAAATCTCACATTTCTTCTGAAGATTTGATCCTAGAAATACTTAAAAACGAATAATCTAATATGTGATCAAGCATGACAGCATCCACAGGACTTCTCCAGGCAAAGGGTTATGGCTGGACTGCACGTGGCTGAACTGACTGTAGGTAACACAAAGAAATATATTGATATTTCACATGCTTACCTACAGATATAGCTTTTATTGTGCTCTAGGAATTGAAGAAATAAGCTTATAGAGACCTATTCATTCTATCAAGAGAGAGAGATTTCTCAGATGATCCACAATTTATGGAGTATGATCCTCTGAACTAGCCAGCAGTTCAGAATTATTGATTTCAAATTGGCTCAGATAGTTCTCAACATGAAATATATTAAATGTAATCTGCCTACAATAGGCTAATAATATACTGAAATCTCTAAACTCTTTTTCTGCATCTGTGTGCATGCCAAGGCATATACTAAATGTAGTTTTCTCTCAGTCCTTTCCTATCCTGCAGCCAAAACCACAAGCCCTTCAGTAAACTGCAACTGAAGGTAGTTGCTATTTCATTTTTAGCGAATTAGACAATGTATGTTTGGTATCCAGAGCTATTCTTTTATCAGTAAAGATGTTGTGATTTTGGTGTTAGCTCTCTTGGTTTTAAGATCGTAAAGTACTGCAAAGAACACATACGTTAAAGCATTATCTAAAAGATACTGAGAAACATATCTAGCACACAGAGAAAACAATTGACTTCAAGTTAGAAAAAATATCTCTAGCATTAATCAGTGACTGCTGTTTATGGAATTTTACAAAGTGTTTTACATCTGTTCCTTGTGCAGTTCGTGAAGATGGAAGACTTTATAAGGCATCTTAACTGTGATACTATTTTAATGACTGTATTAAATGGCTACGCTACTGTAGATTCTGTAATATAATAAATGCTTTTCAACGGTACAAACATGCTGTCCTTTTCAAAAAATAAAAAATAAAAAATGGCATCCACTTGTAAATTAGTGGACTAGAATACACATTCTTCTGACCTTTTGTCAGAGTAAGCTGTACTGTATCTACCCTTCTGTGGCTCATAGTTTGACTATTTAGCTAACCTTTTTTTTTTTAACTTTTTTTTTCACAGAAAATGCATTATATTTTGGTGTCATAATTTTTTTCTCCTTTTACCACTGGCACATTATGTTTTTTAAAGAATGTTTATGTAATACCCTATTTGCATCTTTAATACATTTTGTTTAATTTAAAAGACAAGAGCTGAGCATGCACATTACTGATGCAGAAAGCATAGTGGCACAACAGACCTTTATTTGTCAGCTGAAATCATGTGTGTATTCAACCAAATTTTTTTCTTTGAAATTAGAAATTAGAAAATTAAATATATATGCTAAAAACATCTATAACAAAAAGAGAGGAGGTGACTTCAGTGCACTAATCTCCAATTTGAAAGCTTAGACTTCTTAAAGTGCCTAAAGTGGTTGGATACGTAAACCTTACTGAAATTTTTGTGGCATCTGGGTGTCTAGCTCAAGCAGAATATTCTGCAACTCAGGAGTTTGCTATTATATTAATTTCCAGCTAGATCCTTGAGCCAGGCAAGTGATGGGGAGCAGATACATTTTTTTAAAAATCACCAGTGATCTGGGAAACTGCTGAATTTCATAATGATCTTTGGTCAAACATGTAGTACTGATTATCTACCTAACAGAGCAACTTGTGCCAAATCACCTATCTTTAATAATAATACCATCTTAATTTCATAGTTTGTATTATTTTATAATGTCAGAACTTTCCTCAATTCATCTTGAAATGATTGGCGTTTTGTTAGATTCACAAAAGCCCCCATCAAATATCATATACCTTTACATACATTCAGTATCCATACTCATGGAGATATGATGTGGACAGACCACTAATATATAGACATAATTATATAGATCAATTTAAAATATTTTAATTTAAAGCCATTAAATAACACTAATGTATTGTGAAAAGAAATGCAATGTAACAGTTCATGGTGTTTTTACATTAAATGTAATAAAAGAATACAATCCTTGATAATGAAGTCCTGGTCTTACGAAGACAGAGAGGAAATTTACTATTAGATTGCCAATCCTGGTATGATTCAGAAGTCATGGGGCCCACAAAAAATCAATTTTCAAAAACTAATAGAGATGTCCTATTAGCCCCGACAGACTTTGGGTCAGACTCTGAGAAGCATATGACTGCCAACAAATGCATTGTGCAGATGCCTGACCTGCAGGCTCTTCCCCGTATGCTAGAAAACAAAAAATTCTTCTTCATATCAAGAACACTAGAGCTTCAAGATCTGTAAGAAATAATAAAGTATTGGGTGATAAGAAACCCACTATTCTAGATGCATACAGTGAGACAAAAGAAAATCCACCGTGTCATTATGGGATGTCCTCCAAGCACTCTAATGGCCATGCAAAATGCCTTGCTATCGACAACAAAGTTTTCTGACAGAAAGCATACTCACTACTGATAACATGCCCAACAACTCATCCACATAAAACACTTTATTATCGCAAGCCTTGTCCTCTCCCAGGGACCCAAGCTTGTTTCTAAGGGATCACGCAAAGAAGGAAGTGGAGCTGACAACTGTCATGAGGTTTCTGAGTGAGTAGTGCCTCCAGCCCTGCGGTCCATGATGGACTGGATCTCGTTCCTTAGCACACTGCATAACAGTGAAGAAACTGGTTATAAAAAGAGAGAGAGAGAGACAGAGAGGAAGGAAAGGGAAAAGGAAAAGCCTACCAGTTAACCCAAATGTCAGCATTTGTCTTGTATTTGCTCGGTACTGATGGAAAGCCAAGAGAAGATGAAAAGGTTTTTATGTTAGGCCATTGCTCCTCTATTAGGTATTTTCATTTTCATCTCATATACCAAGAGAGCACTTGGGCTTTCCCTTTAAAACTAGTTACAAAACTGAATACCACAGATTATTTCCAAGAGCAAACATAAAGGACCATAAACTGAAGGAAAGAGCTTTTAGAGGTGGATGCTGGTGATGTGCCAGGTAATGATCAGAGACTAACCTAATTATAAGGGAGTATTTACAGCAGCTTTGGATATTACCAATTCTGTGATTCTGTTAAAGTTTCAGTAAAAAGCAGGCTTGGACCAACAATTTCAGTCTTGTTCCTAACAAGTTGTTTGTTGTTGTTTGTTTGTTTTAACAACCCAATTTTCTTTCCAACTTTAAGTATTTGGTAACAATCATAAGTGAAATCAAATGCCTTTCTTGCAGGTCATGAAAATACAGACTGATTCAGGCAGATATTAGTCTCAAGCATCTTTCTTGAAAGAAGGTCTGGGTCTTTGGTCTTACATTAAGCACATTATGAGAACTATTTGCATCTAAGTTAATTTATTGATTAAGAATATGCATTTAACTGCAATTTTATCTGTCCTGCTTCAGCAGCACATAGGACAGAACCAAGTCCTTTACTCAAGAGGGTTTCCGGCTGAGCTGTCATTGTAGCTCCATTGTTTCTCTCCTGAGCTGTCTCCAAACCCCCACCATACAGCCCTAGAAACTAGTGGATGGCAGGGGCTTCCTGATGGGTGCAGAGATATCAAAACCTTGTGTTCTACGAAGTGCTACATGTTCAAAATGCAGTTTGGTTCCCACCTGTGTAACAGTTTGCACTGTGCATCTTTAAAAGAAGGCGTATACAACTACATAGATTTTGCAACCAGGATTAAATATCCACTACCTTTAAGTATTTCACAATTAAAATAATAATGGTAGGCTTTATTTGACTAATGAAATAAAAATGAACACTTACTTGAACATTTCATTAATGTTTCATATCAATCAAGAAATAAAATACTCTTGATTTTTTATTGCAGTATTTGCATTACTGAGAGATCTTTAAGGCATCAACAAATGTAACAAAATATTTTATTTGCAGCACATTTGCCCTCACCTGGACTGAAAGATTCACGGGAAAAGATAATGAACGTGCATGCAAATAATGGGGAAAAGATGAACAGCAGCAAATAACAGCAGAAAGCTTCTAAAAGAAGCCTAAATTGTTGCTGGCAGATTTTTCCCTAGTTAAATACACCAGTGAAAATTCCCCTTTAGGAAAATGCATACAGAGCATATAGGAAAATTATTGTATGGGCTGTTTTCCAAAAATACCATGACTATAAAGCATAATTAGATGGCAAGTATGTGAATAACTAAGTTTAAATCCTTAAGAGTAATGAGATTCATTTGATAATTGTATGAATGCAAGATAAATGTCATCCTTTTAATTTGTTCTCTGATCACTGAGGATGCAGATTGACGGACAACTTTACAGCAGCACCTTGATCTAAGCAGTGACTGCTCTAAGGTCACTTGGATAATTTGCTAGATTATATTTCAAATGGATTGACCCCCCCCATCCAGCTCAACACACAGCAGGAACAAATGCATTCATACAAGGGAAATATAAAGGGAGAGAAAGCAAACAAAGGTGAAAGGGCAGGTTTTCTACAGCCATGAAGTACAGCTTTACTTTGCTTTGCTTTTTTTTTTAAGGGATGCTCAGATTTTTCTGCTGTTACATGAGTTTTAGTGCTGGAAAGCTTAGAAACACAGCAGGAAGCAAGGCTTGCAATAACATCACAAGGAAGGGTGGCACCCAAGTGTTCAATCTGCTCAGCTGGTGCTCTCTCAAAATTGCAATTTAACCCCTAGAAAGACAACCCTGTCAAGGCAGCCATACTGTAACCTGCCGTATGGTTCAGGTAATCAATCTGAAACATTTAAATGATAGGTGAGAGCCCCATTTGTCACTTCCTCCCCTGCAGATATGTAAAGAAGAAAATGGAACTCACCATTATTCACCAGGACATGGAGTGGACAATTCTTTGCTCGAAACTGCTGCACAAATTGCCGAATAGACTTCATGGAAGCCAAATCACAGTATAAAAACTCCACTGGAAGAGAAGAGGAGATGAACAAAAACAGATTTAAGACAGTTATAAATATTTTAAAATACACTTACATACATCAGCAAGGACTCCTGTGATAATGTCACCAAAAAAAAAAAGTAAACATTTTAAAACTCAGCTAGGCTTTTGCAAATTATTGGTAAACCTGGCTGGTCTCAGAAGATTCCTTCTTTCTTCTCTTCCTTCCTCCATTTCTATTTTAAGCCATCGATTCTTCACAGAGCAAACATGAGGAATGCTGCTCCCAGATGGTGAAAAGGGGTTTCAAACGGAGCAAATATATCCAAATCCCACTGCTTTTTCTATTGCTAGAGGGCCTGCAGCTCTCCAGCACTGAGATGAAAAGACATGGAAGCTGAAAATTAAATGGTGAGAGGAGAAGCCACATTGGGTGCCACTATGTTTCTCAGAGGATGACAAATATGATGTTCCATGTTTTTTGTTGTTGTTGTTGTTGTTGTTTTTCCAGGTTATCTGCTGAATGTCTCAAAATACATTTAACACCATTATATTTTTATTTCCAAGAAAATAGATCTCTGACAAAAGCATCCTTTGTCCAAGGCATCAGTCAGCCATTGACCCTCATTCCAATGATAGAAAATTAATTTAAAAAGTAAAAATGAAAGCTTAACAAAATACCCCAATAATTTTAAACCCATCAGATCTGAAAATTCTTATCCTGCCTCATTCCTCAGTTTTCTCACCCCTGACTCTCAAAGCACTACTTTGTCTGCTTCCTTGCCTTAGATGACAGCCATGACCAGAGTTATAATGTGCAAACAAGGGGGGCTCCCCCACAACAGCAGTCACTATCCCTTACTACTAGTAAAGTAGTAAGAAATATGAAAGTCATACAAAACACACTCCCCTTGCTCACTGTGTCCTTGCAGGGCAAGCGCTTACTTCGATTTGATTTCAGCAAACTCACTGTCTTTATGAGCTGTGGCAGCCTCTGCCTGGCTCCCAGCATCATGTTGGCCACCATGGCTGAGTACCGGGGCTCCCACCCTGCTTGACCTCCAGGTCCTTGCTGCATTGTTCCCCATCTCTTCTGCCCTCCCACCTTACTGCTGCCCCCCTTTGCTCCGTGGGAAGCAACATCTACCCCTTCCTTGCACATGGCCTCCCCCACCTCCTCCTATAGAAGGTACAGGCTTTAAATGAAGGGAAAATTAAAGTTACACAGCTCTTCACACACATGCTAAAGAAAACATTTCTTACAGGAACATTAAACTATTCAGTAACCAGGCTACAGTACAGGCTGTAAAAAGTGACCTTTCCTTGCTACTGTTTTCCCTGTTCCATCAGTGATGTTTACCAAATTGTTTCATCCTGTCACAGGCAGGGCTGCAAGCTGTACCTATAATGCTTCTTTATAGTATGTCTGTGCCATATGGATTCAGGCAGGCCTGCAGGCACAATAGCAAGCTAAATAACAAGGCAATCACAGCTCTCATTAAAATCCTTTATAGAAGAGCATTTCCCTTGGTTCCCTTCAGTTTTACACAGTGCAGAGCTTTAATAATCCTTATACGTTTGGAATGGAGACAATATTAGCCCACAGCAATGATCTTAGTGAATTTGTATAAATTACTCAGTGGTCCTTTCCAGGAGAGAGAGGGAGAGTAGATTCCAGCTTAAAAACACTTTAAATACATTTTTTTTCTACATGGTTGTAAAGTCACATCATTTCAACCACACTATCACATGAATAAGTCTGGATAATATCTTGAGTTCTCTATGGAGCTTTAGGAGATCTGTAATTTTGCTTAATTTTACCAATGTCCTGCAACCAGCGGTAGCAAGGAAATGCAGAAGTTATTAACTCCTGTTAAAGAACAGAGTTGTTCAGGTTGTTCCTCCTGTGGCCTGTATCACTATAACCAGTCAGATACACAAAACCTGGTTTTACTAACTTATTAGTAACTAATGCAACAAGGAATGGAACGAAGACCTAAGTGAGTTTTTATCCTGACTGTGCATTTGCTCTGCTTCTCTGGGCAGCTCATCAGGGAAAGAGATAGGAAAAGCCCGATCAGCTTCTTATAAGGCAGTTCCTTACACCACCACTGGAGGAGTCCTTTTTAACACAAAATATTCATTGTGGTACAGAAGACATTGGGCTTCCGTCAGCAGCAGTACATGGCGGCACAGTGCAGGGTCCAACCACATCTTCAGCACCTGTATGGACTGTGGCAACATCAGTCACTCTCCTGGTGTTTGCTAATGCCACTAAATGCACAAGGAAGGCAGGTGCCTGACAACATTCACTAAGCTAAATTTTAATTTCTTCCCTCATCAAAATTGTGCTTTTCTGTATTGCCAACAACAACCTACACTGCGGTGAGATAGCCAGTATGGCAAGACAAGTGCTTTTCAGGCTGACCAGTACAACCTCATCCTTCCAAGAAGGTAACTTTTTGCTACGCCTGTCCCATCTCCCCTCCCTTAATTTTGCAGTTTTGCAGCAAATGCTGTCTTTTGTTATGACTGTACAGTGACGAGGTTAATGGCATACTAGGGCTAGGCTATCATTACTAAGCTTATTTACTTTCTTATTTGGGGAGCGTGTCATTGTATTCAGCATTTATAAAGCACTTTCCATCAAAAGATCAGAACCTGCTTTGGAAAGGAAAACAAACAAGCAAATCAAACCCCAAATTCTTCTTTTCACTCACAGGGCAGAAACCTTAATGACCAAAAGTCTTTATTCATGCTCGGTCATGCACAGCAGGTCTCTGCCAGCTTCACCGGAGGCAGCACCACGCTGCCCTAGATGCCATTCCACTCTGGAAAGTGGGACAGAAAAACTGCTCTGAGTCAGTCATTGCAGGGCTGTGAATAGAAACCAAACTTCTTCCTGTCTCAGGGTCTGGGTATTTTGTTCTAGTACTGTACTGAGGTATTATGCATTTAGAAGATAAGGATATCAGGTAGTTTTTAGAATATTTCAAAGTATGCAAAAATATACTAAGTGAACCGTTTTTTTTTGTTTTTTTTTTTTTTTTTAATCTTTATTAAAGACCAACATTTAATAATGTGAGCAAATGACCAAACCTGTACTTGCACTAACAATGTGAATTTAATAACTTTTCAGAAACAATGAGGGGAAAAGGTTTTCTGTGTAAGGTAGGTGTGAGCAAAGAGAATAAAAATGTGCAATAACAGCAGGCAAACTGAAATATAAGACAATATTAATATTTAGATACATCATTTCATATCATTTCAGATTGTCTGCCACTAGACTTCAAATTATTCAAGTACCTATTAATTGATAATAATGGCCATTCTGCTTTTGAGTTCAATAGTATTAAAAATTAATGGGTTCCTTTGATTTGCTGTATGGCATTAAGAATAAAAATAGGGAATAGAATCTACATATAAAATATCTATACACATATACTCTACATCTATACTTCAGCTAATTCTACTGAAATACCCTAATTTCTATCTCTCTCCCATTTTATCTCTTCTTTTTCTATTCTTCCCCTTTTTTCAGGTACTTCTAGAATGACAGCCATGTCTGTGTTTCTTTCTTCTAGTAGATATGTCCCTTGTTCTTATCTAAATAATCTCCCCAAAGAAAGTGAGCAGGTATTTGTCAGACACCGGTGAAAGTATTCACTGCTAAAAATATCTTACTGTTATTTTATTGTAATTTGATGACTCCGTCGTCAGGAAATTATTAGCTAATAAAATATAAAAGGAGCATAATTTCCCAAAAGACATCTAGTGCTACTAATACCATTATCCACCTATGAACAGATATATATAGACAGTGCTACAATTGCTGCTTTGCATAACTGCTTTCTTTTAAAAATGTATCTGTCACAGCACCTTCAGCAGCAGTTCTTCTGGTTGCTCCTCAGTAAGACTTGCTTATCCCACAGAGTTATGCTGGTTCACAGCACGCGGCACCATTGAGCACCTACGTACTGTCTGTTCCTGCACCGTGTGCCCTCAGCTCACATGGTGATGGTCACCAACATCAGAGGACATGATGGACAGGCGCCTTGGAGAGCTTACTGACACCGTGAGACCCATGAGAGCCTGACGCAGGCTCTGAGTGCTCGCTTGAGTTTGCCCCTTAGGGTCAGTTTCCCTGAGCTGCATTTCAGACTGACTGCTTCTTCATGTTATTAGCACATTGTTATTAGCACTTTATTTTTGAACATTTACAATTCCCTTCCTTTGCTCTCCATGACAGCACGGTTTACTCTGATTCCACGTTTTGAGGGGGGGGGGGGGGGGGGGGGAAGGCATGAAATGGAATTTTGGTCTCCTACAGAAGGAAAATTTAGAGGGCAAAAGAATGGGCAGATATTGTAGTGAATGGTCAGTAACTGTAAAGTTCTGTGATATTCACTGATCAGCTGAGCACTGGAAACGCAATATTGGGGCTTCCACAAAGGCTATGTCATTTAGTTTTGATTTAGATCAGATTAAGATGAGTTGGAAGCCACCTACCAACTGATTATTTTTCTGCATTCAACTCTAAGCCATCATCTTGAAATCATTATGGACAGCTACAACTCCGCATCACCAGAAATCAGAAGTCAGAGTCAACTTTCTTTTATTGCTAATGTCAGTGCAGTGTTCCATCATGCTTTCATTTTATTTGTTTAAAAAAAAAAAAAAAAAAGCAAAGGGTCCATTCTGGGGAAAGCTGTAACTCTGCCCAGAGTAGCAGGGAGTTGGGAGCTCCTTCGTAATGGAAAGTGGACTACAGAAAGGACTGCTTTGTCCGTTTGCTACCCGTCTTCAGTGTCTGAAGATGTCAGCAGGAAGAGTTATTTCTCCAGCAATGCACGAGGAATGGTTCCTAGGCAAGATCATCACAAATGCTGAGGAGTCACTATTCATGCTCCAGCACATGCTGCAAAAGCTCCACGTGGGTGCATTGTTTCTCTGGGTGCTGTATCCCCTGAAGAGACATTGAGGAGTTTGGCTGACCACCACACAGTCATACTTTGGCATCTGCACAGAAGCAAGGAGAAATATTGTCCTGCTCATGAAAGACCTGACTATGCTTCTGAGCACCTGGATGGTTGTTGTTCATCAGAAACTGCTCTTAATGAGGCAAGCACCATCTGATAGATGCTGCATTGTAAAGCTACAGAAGCTCTGTCAGCAAGGTGGCAGGTGGAAATAGAAGTGAAGCAAATACCAGCAGAGTGAAAGTATGAACTGGGAGGAGGCGAAGGCATAAAGCAGTACTGGCTGGAGCCTTCTTCCCTTTTGTCACTGCACTGTCACTGCTGACACTAATAAAGCGTGGCCTTGCCTGGCCCAGTCTTAAGAGACAAGCGTGGTATCTCCCTTCTCCCTTTCTAAAGTACAGTGGTCCTCACTCCCCAGAGAAAGGTGTCCCAGAATCAGCTCATCTTTCTGAGCAAGCTCTGCTCATCTGTTTGTGCATGTCTTCCAGCCAAAAGAAAAGCCACTCTCACTCAAAACAGGGCTGCCAAGAGAGGGGGGTGAACTTCTGGCCAGATGGAAATTCAGACCAGCTGAGCTCAAAAGCTGGTCAAAAACTAGGCATTTTATGACAATGCTGTGAGAGGAAAATGTGAAAATGGTTCTACGCCATTAACACAACCCCGGGATTTATCGGTCTACAACCTGGGCACGTGTGGAAGCACACAAGCCTCTGTCAGCAGAACATGACTCCTGCTAACAGAATATTCCTACATCATCTGGGACTAACTCAAGGGCTGTGATGCAAGTCTGCCCAGACGTGCATGATGACAGAGTGTTTCCAAAGGACTACAGAATGCTTACTTTAAAAGAACTGCTGGAAAAAAAAAAGCCAAACAAACAAAACAAAACAAAAAACAACAAGGCAAATAAGGCGTGTACCATCCATTTGTGTATTGGGTACAATAATAGACAGTCATCACAAATGCAGCCAGCACAGCATCTCCTATTTATGCTGTGCTCCTGCCCTTCTGCACTTGATGACCTCTCTGACTCCTACACCACAACCACTCCAGAATCTGCCCTATTCTGCATAAGAAGCCAAGATTCTCAGGAATTAAATATTAAAGCAGTTAATGCAGAGAAAAACCTAGTGTGTGCAATGGTACCTACGCACTGGTTGACCCCTAATTCCAGCTGCATTAATGGTGACAATATGCATAACTTTGGCTCCCGATTCATTAAACTATTTTAAGCATGTGACTGTGAACCAAAATGTTGGCTGTTGCCTGATGGGGACCTTACAAGTTCCCCCTCACCCTGCCCAGTCTTCTCAGCCCTCTATTGGTCTGAATAATGTTGTGGTATTTTTACAGACCACCGATCTGTCATAGACTTTCAGAGACTAAAAGACAAAAAAATCAACAATGGATAGCTCTAGCATGGATTTACTGCCTAAGCTGATGCTTGAGATATGCCATAGAAGAAGGGGACAGATGAAGCACATCCATCTGCGAAGTGTGTAAGTGCAATGCTGCGGACCGAAATACTGAGCATACCTAAAGACATACAGCTTGGGTATGGTCATTAAAAGATATACTCACGGCTTTAGTTGGACTAGTTTGTCTACAGCCTTCCAGAAGGCAAGTGAGAACACTTACATTTAGCTGAGCCTTCCCTGAGTCACCCATTCCTGTGCCACCAACTTTAAAGGCAGTTGGGAGAGACTAGCTTCCTGAGCCCCATGTTAGCCTTTGTGAGCAGCCTCTGAATGGCATTCTGCAGCCTAGGCAGTGAAAAAAGAGCTCTGCGCTGGTGTTCACAACATAAAGAAAAATTCACATTGGGCAAATATTAGAAGCTTATGCTTCCCCCACTCCCAGGACAGTTTGAACACTGTCTGCTCAAAGAGCTATAGAAAAAAAAATGTATTTAATGGTGCTATTTCTTAACCATGTAACTTTAACCTATTGTACTAAGAGAAAAGAGAAAAAAAAATCTTTAGCTTTCCAACAGACACTTTCACCTACAGAGGTGGAAGAGTAAAATAAAAAAGAAATTTGTCCTCAGAAACTGAGCAATCTGGCTTTGCTACTTTCACCTTCTGTAACAGAAGTGTGTGGACTAGTCCAGTGATCATTTAACCTGTTAAATTCAACAAACACCTGTAGCTCTTGTGCACTGGTTAATCAAAGAAAGCCAACTTCCAGGGTAAGAACAGTGTTTCAGTTCTCTCCCTGCCAAATGCTCGCATTACTGCCAAAATATTAGATCATTACAGGAGAGTCTCTGAATGGATTCACCGTTCACGTTCCCTGAGCACTGGGATGTAGCAGCAATACAAAAAAAGAGGTAGTCCATGTAAAGCACCAGAACTGCTCATGTGTGACTCTGCTAATTGTACTGCAAGCTAGGATGTTATTTACATATGTGATCATTTTAGCAGGATTCCTACACTGCAGGCATAGTATGCTCTGGGTTTTCCAAATATATAAGTAGTGCTTTGCTGTATAATATTTAATATTTTATGTTCAGCAGGGACAGGCCTTGAAAAAGAAATTGTCTATCATCAATTTATAAGAAAGGTTTAGAAGATGGTGGCAGTGGGATCCATAGTGAGCTCTCAGGGTGAGGAAGATTATCTCAGCTTCCTGTGGGTAAAATTTCATCCAGATTATTTACTGGGGAGGCTTTATTTCTCTGTGAATAGCAAATACAATTATAGATACATAGAAAATTTCCTCGTATACTTGCTAGAAATTACATGCTGTCTCCCTTTCCTCTTCCTGCATTTAGGTGCTCATCACCCAGATTTATGACTGCAGAGAAACAGAGTCCTCTGATACCCTCCCTTGTTGTGATGGGAAGAATTTCTTTGATTTTACCCCACTGAACAACAGCTTTGGGAACCTCTCCGTCATTTCTAGCACCTACTGCTGTGCCTTCACATAGGTTGAAAGGAACTATGAGTTTGGCAGCTTCATAGCCCCATTCATAGCCCCCGGGAGAAATGGTGGAAAAACAACATCCACATCAGTTTTGATCTGGGGCTGTTATTTGGAGAAAAAAAAAAAAAAAGTGTTGCAGTGAAGATGCTTCTAAAATCTCTTTTCAAGGTTGAGGAAGGCAGCATTGATCCTGCTGACTGTTAAGTATATTTTCTTCCTTCTGTGGGGACCTGAAACAAGAGGACTGGCTCAGGTAAATGCCGTCTGCCTCACGGGGACAGAGGAGCTCACAGTGAGCGTCTGAAAATTCATCATTTATGGACAGAAGAATAGATGGTTCCACCCATACTATATATATTTGGAATATATGGAATACCTCCATTCCTATTATATATATTTTCAGATGTATTTTCTTCGTACTCCTGGTGAGCAGATTTTATTTTAAATTTCATTGTTACATTTTGTGAATTGCAGAAATGTTGCTTTTTATTCTTGGATAACATTTATTCTTTTCAGTGATTTAGCCCTACACTGTGACTTATATCTCATTTAAAATGGCAAAATATACAGTGCACATTCGACATGCACATCATAGTGTCCTCATATTGACGTTTTCCATCGGGAATGAAACTCAAGTGAAGAGCTGTTTGGAAGTAATGCAGAGTCAAGATATTAAGGAAGATAAAAGTCAGCAAGGGCTTTACAAGATGACGAAATGGAAAGGTACTGCAGAGGAAGCTAGGAGCACAAGTGTTCTTAGAAAAGATGACAAGTCCTCGAACTGATTTAAACTGGTATAGTTCTGGTAAGTAAATGGAAGTATAATTTCTTTCCTATTTCTCAACTCTGGACTTGCACATCCGCAGTTAGTCTTGTGCAGTGTAGCTTAAAAGTTAAGGTATTGAATCACTTGCATCATTTGACAATAAAGATTTTCAGAAGGACACCTACATGCATACAAAAAAGTAACACCGAGGACAAAAAAAGCCTACTGATCTTTTGCTGGCAGCTTTTTCCTTCAGAATATTTGATTAGACATGCACCCTGACTAAAACATGCACCAGTGCTGCTCTGGTGTTGTTCTCCTCTTGACTTGCAGCATTTCTTTTTTATATGAAGTGTACTGTTCACAAGCAAGTGTAATTTATTTATTCAAAATAATTTCTCCAAGGTAGCCAAACCCTACCAGTTCAATTTAGTTTCAAATTAGCTACTGTGCTCATAACTTTACACCCCTAAATCTTGCTTCCCTAAGTCTCCCTAATTATTTTTTTACTGTGAAAGTCTACTTTCTTCACTCTATATAATTCGTAAAAGAAGCTCTCACTCATTCTAAACACATCATAATAACAAGAGAGAAAAAACATATGAGCTTAGTGAAAAAGAGAATGTTCAGAAAATCAGGGGGCTGCTAAAACAGAGCTACCTTAACTACAGGCACTCCTAAGGCCATAATATCTGTAGAACAGATACTCTTAGTTGCTACAGTAAGGAATCTACAATTCCAATTAGCCTGTTTTTGGATGGAAATAGCTCAGAGCTGATTATACCCTAATTCTTGTAGTGGCCTAGAACTGATCCAGGCCACTTGCTCATCATTGGCACGGATCTGGCTTCCCCCATCCTATCTGCAATGCAACTGCCTAGAGATGTGAACTGGGTGAGTTGTCACTTAACTTTTACTTGCTGACACAGATTTTTTAAAATAGATTAAGACTTTCTGTGCTACTTTATGGTAAATATCAAAGGTTTAAGTCAATACTGAATACAATGTAATTTGTATGTCTTAGTCTGCTGCGCAGGCATTTCTTTCCATAAGCCAATATCAAATATATACCAGAAGATCAGAAAGAAAATCACTCTCAGTAGGACTGCTGGTCAGCACTACGTCTGGATATTTCATAATGAATTAACTTTCCAATCCATGGGTAAAGTTTAATGTAAGAGAAACATTATATGATGGCAAAACAACTCCCTTATTGGCTACATTTCCTGAAAAGAGCTTGCATTTCTATGTATGACTGCTTACCATTTCAAAACCACCATAATAAAAACCTTCAGTATAAAGAATAATGTTTGTAGTATGCATTGGTACTACCATGAAAACAGCTCAGCAAATATTCTGTTCTACACCTCTATGGTAACAGACTGAGGCTGATAGTGTCTATGTTGTAGTACTTTAGGACAAAAAGCTCAGAGTCAAAGGAAATAAAACGAAGAAGAAGGGAATATTTCCAAGCTTCAGGCAAGAATGTCATTGAGCTGCTCAGAATACATCTTTTGTGCTGGACATAAGAACTACCATAATACATATTTCTGCAAACACCGCCTTCCCTTTCACCAGAAAGTTTTCAGTTGTTTCCCTTGTGTCAGTTCAAGCAACCATGTGGCGAGCCAGAGCAGCTCACAGATGCAGCTTCAATGAACTTTCCATTTTCTTCTTTTTCTTTTTTTTTTTCTTTTTTTTTTTTTTGGAGATGGCCTTCACATGGGTCCGTGAGTCACTGCTCTCCTGCGGCAGCAGGGCTGGTGGAGAGGTGCAGTGGGAGCAGGCAGCCGGGGTGGAGAAGCAAGAGGAGGACTGCCCCTTCCATCCATGGTGCAGCTTTAGGAGCAGGTTAGTCACAGTTTCTGACCACCTGGCGGGGCAGCTGCTCTTCCCCATCATTCCTGTCCCCCTTTGCTTCTTCCACACAGATCTGCTGGTGCAACCACCAGCCTGGCTCGTGCCAACTTGTACCTGGGATGTTATCTGGGTCACAGCAAGGGAACATAAATCGCCTTGGGCAGCACTGCCATCGTCCTTTCCTACTCCTCTGAGAATCAGGAGGCCTAGCCTTGCTCTTGCTTTTCTCCAGACGTGACACTAGGCTGTTTCTCTTTCAGGCTTAAGACTTAGGACCGTAGAGTTCTTCTAAGATATGATTCATCTGACCTGTTTCACAAATCTAGTTTAAGATGAGATGAATCATGTCCTACAAATGTTTATTGCTTTCCACAGACTCCAAAAGGAGCTTGGGGACACTGACTCAGATTTAAACCTCTGAGTTATAAACCTTAAAAATTAGGTGATTTGAACGCCAGCTTTCAGATTCAATTAATAATGAACAAACAGAGAAAAAGAGAAAAAAACAGAGAACCGCACATGCGTACGGATGACTCAGTGTTATTCACCATACTCAAGATTCGGGGAAAAAAAAAAAAAAAAGATAATGACAACTTCCAGGAGGATCTTGCCAAAGGGTCTCAGATAGCTGGGTAACACAAAGAAAATTAATGCTGGAAAAAAGATAAGGAGTCTTGCAGGGAGTGTTTAAATTCTTCTCATATCGTGAATGGCTATGGAATAACTGTGACTTTTCAACATAAAAACAGGGATATCATTGCATACCCTAATTGATGAGCACATCCCAAGAGTCAAAGAAGGTAAAGATAATTGTGGTGTTTGGGTTTAGTGCCATTATGTGCATACATGCACATAACTGAGACTGAGCTCAAGCAAACTGTGCAAGACATTAGCATTTGTAAAATAACAGCAGTATAGCTTTACATCCCAGGTGAGAAACGGCAGTTTTGCAACTGCTCACAGTTCTTGTAGCTACTAATCTGCTGCAGAGATCTTAACTACTTAGCAAAGTGAGAGGAAAAAAAGGTGCAAAAGAATAAAATACCAAGAATAGAACTACAGTATCTTGACTACTGCTTCAGAAGCTGCCCTCTATACTGGACTCCACCTCCTTTCTCTTTTTATTTCCATACAAAGAGATATTTCTTATTATTTTCAGAATTGTATTCATATAATATATATATATTTGAGATTGATTCATCTGTGGGAAACTTCAGAACTTTTCCACCCAATCCTGTTCTGTTACTTACTTTGCTATTCTTCTATTCTTCTTCTCATCTCAAACTCCTTGCCTGTCCTCCACAACTTTTAACATGATCACTGTAATGTAGTGTCCTGTTTAGTGATGGTGCTTTAAAGAAATTCTCTTTCATAGCAGTTCCCTGCTATCGCTGACCTGTAATTTCAGGCAATGTAAGATGGAGCAGATGTGCAAGGATCCACAATGCTCTTCTTCTGCATCTCAATATTTAGTGTTTTGGTTATTTTTTTTTCTTCTTGAAGGCAGGTTGGCTTTTGGAAATCTGAATAATTTTTACTTTTAGGAATGCTCATTCTGTGTACTGTTCAGTATCAACTCATGCTGACAACTGCTTTCATGAGACATTTTGTGGAAACTCTTCCCCTCATTAGAAAAAAATTCCCTGGGAAGAAAATGCCAGGCTGAAAAGAGTACACTCTCATTTGGGAACAATTTGGGAAAGAAACAGATACTTTTAACCCCATGAAAATCCACTTCTTTTAAAAAAAAAAAAGTATCAAAACATTTTTCTCTGAAACTTCAGGAAAGATATCAAGTGAACAAGAAATGGAAACTTAACTCTTTCTTGTGTTCGGTGTTATAGTCTTTGCCACTGTGCTTTACGCCAGCTCTAGGAAGGACTGACTGTATAGATAAGTCTTTGCATTCCCATTCAGAAGTTACACCTGGGATTGAGTAATGCCAGACGGAGTAATGTCATTGAGTGGCTGGGAAGCAGAAATGGACCTGGGGGTACTGGTGACAGTGGGCTCAGCATGAGCTGTGCCAGGGGAGGGTCAGGCTAGGCATTAGGAAAAATTTATTTACCATGAGGGAGACAAACCCTGGAACAGGCTTCCTAGAGAGGTGGTTGATGCCCCATGCCTGTCAGTGTTCTGGAGGCATTTGGACAGTGCTCTCATTACTATGCTTTAACTTCTGGTGAGCCCAAGTGGTCAGGCAGATGGACTCAAAGATCTTTGAAGGTTCTTTCCAACTCAACTATTTTGTTTTACTTCTGCAAGTGGGATTTGGACTAGTGAGTACCCTAGGTGTTTTGGGAAATGTTGGCTATAACTACAGAAAAGCTCACTAACAGGAGACTGGAGAGCAAGATTCATAGTTATGGTTTTTGCTGACCTCAGAGAAAATCAAACTGCCAATCTCAAAGCTTCAGGGACCCCCTGTCTTTCCCCTGACCTGCCTGGTCCTGCGAGTATAAAACTGAATGGCTCCTGAAAGAAATTCTTACTTTTTCTTCCTTTTGTTTGAGATGCCAGTAAACAGCTACCTTAGAATCCGGTCACATTAATTCAGTAGAGGTACTGGTTATTTTAGCCTTGACCATTTTATTTTTTGTTTGGATTTTCTTTTTGGTAAGTGTGCAAATAAACTGCACATTTTCAGGTTCACTATAGAAAGAAAGCAGCTCACATGGAGGCATGGACAGGACCATGTGCACAAGCACATGCCTTCCCTAGAAATATTATATGAATTAGCTCACAGGTTCTGCATTTGTCCCTTGAGGAGCCCCTCATTCCAACACGAGCATGGAGAACATCCTAACTCAGGTACTTGCAGAGCAGGAGGAGAAGGCTCCTTCTCCAGATCTGTATTTCTCATTTATAGAAGGTTGCAAGGTGACGAAGAATGTGTTAGTGGTACTACAGTGACGGCAGCTGAGCTTGCTGCATTGGTCAACAAAGTATAGCTGCAGCAGAACATATAAGAAGCATACGCTTCAGTCTGCTTCTGTGCACTTCTGCTCTCTAGTTAGCAAGGAGGAAACCATCAGTAGGCAGAAGAGACTGTCTCTTTTGAAGTGATAGTCACAGCACTGTTGTTTTCTTCAGTGCACACCCTTCAGGGACAAGCTTTTAAGTGTGGGGAGAGAGAGAAAATAGATTCCCATTAGTCTGCTTTATAACCACGTACAACTTAAATATAGGCAAACTGGATTCTTCTAGTTGGTCTTTTACCTAAGAAACTAAACTCATAAAGACAAGACCTCCTAAATTTTGCATCCTTTGCAGGTAATTAATAATGTACGAAATCATTCTTCCTACACTTTCTGATGCACTATCAGTTTGGTTAATGAAGAAGCTAGAAATTCTTCTCACCATAGATTACTATTTCTAATACGGTGATAGCTGTGGTCCTGGCATTGTAAAGTAGGGGAGTAGAGACAGGATTTAGGATATATTTTTTTATTTCTGCCTAGCACCTAACCAGCATTTTCAGGGAAGATAACCCCCCTCCACTCTACACTGGGAAAGAAATCAGACAGTAACTTTTATGCAGTCAGGTATGCTCTTCTAGCAGCACTCTAACAGCACTGCTGATCTGAACACTATATTTTGAACACATTTTGGATTGCTGCAGAGCTGCAAGATCAAAAGGCTGCCATGCAAAATTCTGGTGCAGCGTGCTGCAACATATAAAAACCACACTGACAGATCTTGGCAGATCCTCACCCACCATAGTACCTCCTTCGCCCTGGGTTTCGGGCTCAGCTTGACTCACACATGCAGAGGGCTGGACCCAGCCTCCAACTCCACGGTGGGCATTGCATGGCCCACCCTGGTGCTGGGTAGGGTGGGGAGGACAGGGGCAGGTCAGCCCCTTCCCTTGCCCAGGAAAGGATGTCTGCGGGGGTAAGTGTCTCAAAAAGAGGGGAAAAAATGGGAAGCTGGGTCGTGGTGAGACCCAGAGTGACCGCGGGCACCGGAGCTGTGTGCATTTCCTCCGGCTGCTTCATCAAAGGGACGCGGATCTCTCCAACCACTGTTTTTAGAACTGAAGTAAATTTGGTTAGCTGTGTATAAAGCTCTAGAACAACACATTTTTAATGGGCAGGTAGAACATTAATTTGAGGGTAAATTATATATTTAGGTTAGCAGCTTGGCTGCTTTGTTGATTCGTTCTTTCGGACTACTTGGATGCTGGCCATCACCGTGCTGTGATTTATCTCTGTTTAATTTTTCCACTTTTTCAGACCCTTGGCTGTTGATAATTCAATTTCTGGCAACTGCGGACCTTCACTCCCCATTACTAGTTATACCCCAAGGCACACATACTGCCATCTGCGCTGTAATGGTGGTGGTAGCTAGTGGATGTGAAGAGGCAAATGTCCAGATGCCACTTGGGATCTGAGACAGCTCTAATATGCAAATGATGCTTGGATTAAAAATACCCTCTGAATTCAAATATTAGCCACTCAGAAACACTAGGACACTCACCCAAGGGACTCCCTTCACCCCATACTCAACTTCTGCATATTGCTTATTCCAAGAGCTCTAGCGGCTGCAGATACCTAAATGCTTTCCTTTGATGATGACCAGAAGAAATCTGTCAGGAGGTTTGTGCCTACAGCAAACCATCAACTTCTGCTTGGCCAAGAAGTGCCCCTTGCATAACTGCTTGTGTCAGTGGCACAAGGTGCTGAATGGGTTTAATTGTTGGGAGGCTACATCCCCTCTTCATCGAGGCTCACAGCCATTCAAGTCTTGACCTGAATTGAAGAGGAATGATTATATTTTAGGAAGAAGTTGCCCCCAAATCTTTCGTAAAAGCTCAACAGGAAGGTAGCCTACAGACAGCAGGGTGGAAGGAAAACACGTGGATGGCTCCCAGCAAGAAGAGGAAGCCCAGCCCCACAATGAGTGCTGCACGGGTCACAACCAGGTTAATCCATCTTTCTGACCTCCCATGTGAAACAGAGACCAACCTGACAGTTACTCATCCTGAGCTGAACCTATAATTTCTTGACAATCTATGGCACACCTTGATGACTTACTAGCTGAGGGAAGCTAGCAAGAAACATAGATGCTGCTTCTTCTCCACAGAGCTAATTATCTTGAGATGTGGAAAACCCATGTGGCCAGCGCTGTGTTTTCCCATCCTCTGATGAGAAAGGAAGACAACGGAGGTTATCCTCTGTTGAGGAGGGTGACAGAGCACTGGAACAGGCTGCCTAGGGAGGCTGTGGAGTCTCCCTCTCTGGAGATATTCAAGGCACGTCTGGACGCCTACCTGGGCAGCCTGCTCTAAGAAGCCTACTTTGGCAGGGGGGTTGGACCTGATGGTCTTTCAAGGTCCCTTCCAACCCCTTCGATTCTGTGATCCTGTGTGATCACCAAGGTGGTGGGGAGTTGTTTGTGACACCACTGGAGCATTCCTGTGTTCCCTTCTAAATCTCTCCTTGGATAAATATTTAGCTATATAAACTGCAAGTCTATTGGTATTTCCTGAGCGGAGACCCATGGCATGCTATCCAGGCAGAGTTTCACCTGTCTATACCCAAGTGGCTCAGTATCTATCTAATAACGTATCTTAAAAGTTCCTGGGCTTTGCAGTGAGAAAGCTATAATTCTCTCCCTTTTGATAGGCACAGCTATGTACAATACACATCCAAACAGCCTGTGTGGGTGACTTCCATCAGTACTCCGCCTTCATTTTGGTTTAAAATTACCTTCCCAAAGAGAAGGAGGTGAAGCAGAAAGACTTCAGGGCCACTAACACCTATTCTCCATTAAACTGTTCTGAAAGTCATGAAGAAAAAGCTGAAATGATCAGAGAGATTTCCTCTACCTATTTTGGAAACCACTGCATTCTTTTTCTCTTAAGAAATCTCCTTGCCATCACCTCAGCTAAGAAAATGAGAAAGAAAAGGAAGCCTGAGCCAGAGAGAACAGAGAACAACTTAAGACATTTGGGCAACCTGGCATGTAATTTTGCTGGAGGGCAATATTCTCTTTCCACATCATTTTGTGTTTGTGGGATAAAGGACTTGTTACAGCTTGGCAAGGCTTTTTAGTGGATTTCTAACAGAAGAAAAAAGAATTTAAGATGTTTGACTTGCATTGTTCCAAATTACTACATTTTTTAGCTCTAATCAACCTTTTTTTTTGATCATTGCTCTTTTAAGATATATTTCCTTAACATAAGCAGTTACATTTTCTCTGCATAAACTGTGAATCGCAGCCATGATTTTATACTACTTTACTGTAGGACCATTTGCAAACATCTCTTAAAGAGTAGTCAATGAGCACATCAGCAAAGATTTTCAAAAACTGGAAATATTTTCTCAGAATTATCAATGCTGCCACCTATTTTATCACTGGCAACTGACTACAACACCCAACCAATAAATTTTCACCTGAGATGCAGTGAGCAGTGACCATCAAAAGGCATGAAGTGTGCAATCAAAGTTTACACATTATATTCAAAAGCTGCAGGTTATATTTCACCCCTGAATTTGAAACAAAGGCATTCGTACTCCATGCTTAGAGCAAAGAGTCTTTCCAAGCTCTTTGACACTGATAAGGTTAGTTTGCCCACTATGGGGCAGTTTCCTTTCTCTGTGACCCTTGGCTTATTGAGTGTTATATTTTCTGACTGAAGTGAGTCCACTCTTAGGAACAGACAGTTTATGCTCCACACCTTTTTCACAATAGTAGGATTGTCAGACATTTTCTATAATACAAATGTGTGCTATCCATTAATTCCTGGCAGAAGCATCAAATCTGTAAGATTTTATTTTAACTATAAGGGGGGAAATAAGACCAAGCTATTAGTGGGGAACTGAAAAAAAATGATGACTGACACAAGAGAAAATCTTACAGCTGCTACCTACACAATTTAAAGAGTATATCCATGCTCTCTCAAAGATTATCTGAATATTCTTTCTGTTATACTCTGGTCAGGTTGTGATAAATCCATCTATTAAAAACAGTTGGACTCAAAAATCAAGAAGTTTTAGAGACATTCTTCGCATTAAAATGGAAGGGAGGGAGGAAGGGAGGACGGACCTGGAGAAGGGTCATTGATCAGCAGGAGAGTACTTGAAGAGCAGCTCAAAGGAATTCCAGCCACTCCAGCCAGTAAGTCAGCTTCATCAGGGGCCCAACTCAAATGTCTCTATGCTAACACATGTAGCATGGTGAATAAACAAGAGGAGTAAGATGTGGTGGGGTGGTTCCCATGACTAGAGTGTTGGGATTGAAGGATACAGGCTCTTTAGGGAGGACAGTCAGGGGAGACGAGGAGGAGGCGTTGCCCTCTATGTCAGTGAGCAGCTGGATTGCATGGAGCTCTTCCAGGGGATGGCTGAGGAGCTGACAGAGTGCTTAGAGGTCAGGATTACAGGGAGGGCAGGGACAGAGGACATTGTAGTGGGAGTGTGCTACAGGCCACCTGATCAAGAAGACCAAGCATTTAAAGCCCTCTAGGGACAGATAGAAGCAGCCTCACATTCACAAGCCCTGGTCCTCATGGGTGGCTCCAACCACCCCAATATTTGTTGGAGGGACAGCACAGGAGGGCATAGGCAATCTAGAAGGTTCCCAGAATACTTCGATGACAACTTCCTTCCCCAAGTGATAGAGGAGCCAACAAGGAGAGGTGCTGTGCTGGGCCTCATTCCCACCAACAAGCAGGGGCTGGTGGGGAAGGTGAAGCTCAAGGGCAGCCTTGGCTCCAGTGATTGTGAAATGATGGAGTCTGGGATTCAGAAGGTAGCGAGGAGGGCGCACAGTAAGCTTCCTACCCTGGACTCTGGGACAGCAGATTTTGGCCTCTTCAGGGATCAGAGTAGAGCACTGGAGAGAGGAGCGGCCCAAGAAAGCTCATTAATATTCAATATTAATATTCTTCACTAAGGGCAGATCATGCCTGACAAATCTGATGGCCTTTTATGATGGGGTTACAGCACTGGTGGATAGGGGAAGAGCAACTGACATCATCGACCTGGACTTGTGCAAAGCATTTAACACTGTCTCTCATGATATCCTTGTCTCTAAATTGGCGAGACACGGATTTGATGGATGGTGGGTGTTGCATTAAAGGTTGAAGTAATTGGGAGTGATGCCCAAGTAGCCATTATAAGTAATATATATAATAATATATTAATAATATAATTATTAATATAATTAATAATATATAATATATATAATATAATGTAATGTAATATATATTATATAAAATATGAATTGGCTGGATGGTTGCACTCAAAATGTTGCGGTCAACGGCTCAATGTCCAAGCAGAGATCAGTAACGAGTGGTGCTCCTCAGGGGTCAGTATTGAGACCAGCACTGTTTAACATCTGTGTCAGTGACATGGGCAGTGGGACTGAGTACACCTTCAGCAAGCTTGCCAATGACACCAAGCTGTGTTGTGCGGTTGACATGCTGGAAGGAAGGGATGCCATCCAGAAGGACCTTGACAGGCTTGAGAGTTAGGCCCATGCGAACTTCATGAGGTTCAATAAGGCCAAGTGCAAGGTCCTGTACCTGGACTGGGAAAATCCTAAGCAAAAATATAGGCTGGGCAGAGAATGGATTGAGAGCAGCCTTGATGAGAAGGAGTCGGTGGTATTGGTTGGCGAGGAGCTCAACATGAGCCAGCAATATGCGCTTGCAGCCCAGAAAGCCAACTGTATCCTGGGCTGCATCAAAAGGAGTGCGGCCAGCAGGGCGAGGGAGGTGATTCTCCCCCTCTGCTCTGCTCTTGTGAGACCCCATCTGGAGTGCTGCATTCAGCTCTAGGGCCACCAGCACAAGAAGGACATGGGCATCTTAGAACAAGTCCAGAGGAGGGCCTCAAAGACGATCAAAGGGCGGGAACACGTCTCCTATGAAGACAGGCTGAGGGAGCTGGGGTTGTTCAGTATGGAGAAGAGAAGGCTCCAGGGAGACCTTCCAGCTTTCTACCAGCAGCCTTCCAGTACCTAGAGGTGGCCTACAGGAAAGCTGGGGAGGGACTCTTTGTCAGGGAGTGGAGTGATAGGACAAGGGGGAATGGCATTAAACTAAAAGAGGGTAGGTTTAGATTAGGTATAAGGAAGAAATTCTTTACTCTGAGGGTGGTGAGGCACTGTAACAGGTTGCCCAGAGAAGCTGTGGATGCTCCATCTTTGGAGGTGTTCAAGGCCAGGCTGGATGGGGCTTTGGACAACCTGGTCTGGTGGGAGGTGTCCCTGACCATGGCAGGGGAGTTGGAACTGGGTCATCTTTAAGGTCCCTTCCAACCCAAACTATTCTGTGATTCAGTGATATCTAGTTTAGTGGAACCTTAAGTACACTGGATCATACATAGATATGCCAACCTAATTCCCTTAGGATACAAATCAATAAGAAAAATGCTTTAAAAGTGTATTTTTCTCACCGTCATTTAACAACTTCTAGAAAGAGCAACAAAATTTTCAATATTGTGCGGTTGACCAAAACATACCATTTTCACACTTCCAGCAGATCTCACTCCTTTCAAACAATTGGAAAGGAAAACAGGCTACAGAGCCTTGTAAGAGAACATCTTAGAAAAGCCACAGGTCAAAAAAAACTCTGACCCAAGTATGCAGGTGAGTCAGGAAAGATTATCATGCAACAAGGCTTATATATTTAAAACATCACACGATTAGAAGAGCCATAGAAAAGGGTGTGATTTTTCCTATAAATAGAGACTCCCGTAGGCCCTTATTTCAGTTACTGTTTAGTGGGATCCCTTTGAAGCAAAAGGATGAGCTGTCATGTGGGAGAACATCAAAGTAGCCAAATAACTACGCATTAGTGCAGCAAGTGCTGCATCTTTCAGTTATCTCTTCACAGCTCTGTGTTTCTGCAAGGCAATGTGGATAGCATACCAATGTCCACAAGGGTGGCCCAGAAGATACATCACTTAGTCCATGATGATAACAAATGGTAAGACTATCAGATTATAAACAAAGCATGGAACTGAAAGATTTCTAAATCAGAGTTCGTATCACATTATCCAATCTACTTGGAAAGAATGCAGTGGGAAAAGTTGCTATGAATTCTGAAAAAGCATTAAAAAATCATCAGACCATGCAAAAGACATCTCTGTAACCTCTGAGCTATTTCCTGACTATTTATCACATTTATTCCAGCAGTCTCTGTCCTCAACACATTAAAATGTAGCATTAGTTTTTGGTAGTACTGGGGAAAGTACTTATAGCTATTTGAGCTTTTGAGAGCTGCTTGAACCCAAGATTTCAAACAGTCTGTAAGAAAAATTGGAAGAGTTTATCTAGGAGGGTTAAATACTGCAAACTAATTATGTACATTTGTAATGAATTCTTTCTCTGTTGAAATGGTAAAATTGATCTGTGACAAACAATTATTAAAAACTCATGTGTGAAAATACAAAGGCAGTTTTCTAAAATAATTTAATGGCTGACTTACTTTAATTAGTGGTAAATTATTTATTGCAAGTTCTTTAATCACCTTCTATTTACACAAGGGAGCCCCAACCTTGCTTGAGCTACAGAAATCACTACAACAATAAACAATAAAAGATATTATCTAATCCTTATGGTTTTTGTCTGTGTTTGTGGAAGGGAGGGCAAAAGAGAAGAAAGACTGGTTTTTATTCTACTCTATAGGGTTACCAACAAGCAGATTATTTGCAGTTAAGGTAAGGAAGCACAGAGTGAGCAGACCATCAGAAATCGTGAGTATATCTGCATGCACTATGTCATATCCCTTCATAAACTCATCAGTTGCTGTCTTAGAAATGGGTCCTTTTCCCAGCAATTACAGGAAGGCTGACTTCAAATCTCACTTCTTCAGTTGGTGGGAAACTTTTTCTAATTTCTAGACTAAACCTATTCATAGCTATTTTATATCTAATTGTTTTTGTAAAATATCTTTTACTGTAAATATATTTGTACTGCTTTTATTATTTGCCCTACTGATATATTCATGGACAGCAAAAGTACCATCCCTTGCATTTAATTATTTTTGGACAAAACCAGCCAAATTCACTTAGTCTTTCTTGTTTGTTTATTAGAGCAGACTCTGTTTAACTCAGAAAGCATTCTCTATTTCAGCTTGTGCTCACCTCCATTGAAAATGCAGAGCAGGACAGTCTCCTGCACTATAGGTGGAACTCAATTATGTTGGTTCTGATATTTCCCAATTTCCTTTGGTTATATGCCATCAAAAACATCTTAGGATCATTTATCTTCTTCACAGATATATGAAAGTTTAAGCCGCTATAGCAGTGGCTTATATTTGTCACCTTTAGTCATCTTAATAACTCTGAATACACTGATGTCTTCTTTTTCCTCAGCTTTATCTTTTAACTGATGAGCTTTGAGTTTATAGCTGAGAAGTTATTTTATGTTACAGTTCAGGGAAACCTTTTGATACACCAGACAGAAAGAAGGCACCTCAGTAATAACAGTTTGCAGATTATTAGCACTGTATACTTCTGCTGAATTTCACTGCACCGCAAAAATCTCCATGTGAGATTATTAAAATTTAATATGAAAACACTCAACTAAGCCATGCTGGAAAATCTGCCATTAACATTCTTTAAAGTCTCATCATACCAATCCAGGGAAAAATCAACTATGAAAGGTTTGGAAAAGATCACCTTTAAATAATGCTCTTTGTTTTCCATATAGGGCATGTAGTGAAAATCAGCACCAAATATCAAAGTGACTTTTTAATACATTGCCCCTTCTTTTTTGCTAGATCTTTAGGGGTGTATAAGAAGCAAAATGGGAGGGCAGAAGAAAGGGCAGTATTTTGCAGTAAAGGTTGCTGAACTCTCTCAAAATGGATAAAACCAGATAAAAAGAGGTCAAGAATGAAAAAGAAAATGAAAGCAGTTTTCATAAGAATTAAAGCTATAGTTATACAAAGAACACAACAGCAGCAGTTAATTAGACTTTAATTAGTTGGAAGAAAGTAAATCAGCAAAGTTTTGAGCAACTGTTTGTCGAAAATGCTTCAGCTGCCATGAAGAACTATTAGAAAGGATACACACAAATTGGGGGGAGGGAGGAGATTGTTTGTTTGTTTTGGGTTTGGATTTGTATGTGGTGGAGGTTTTTCTCTTTCCTTTTTTCTCTTTTTTTATGGTAATAAAGGATTTTAAAACTTCTTTCAAGCTTTGTTATGCTACAACATGTAAACAGTACATAGCTAACGAAGGGCTGTCTCTCTATTTCTAACTTGCATTCTAATCAGAGAAATCAAAGCACTCCAGATGCAACATCCCAGCCACCAACAGCACACCCTGCATCCGGAAATGCTCTGGCCTGGCTGAGCTCCTGACGACAAACTCCAGTCCTAGAACTACATATCCTTGAGAATAAGTCTTATTTTCCTGACTGCAAGCTTCTTTAAGAAATGATATTTGATATTATTCTTGCCTTCCTGTATAATACACCATATTAATACAAACCGTGTGTTAAGCCTCTATACTTTGCGTACGTCCTTCTTTGCCATTATCATATATTGTCCTACTGGTGTGTATGTCCTGTCACAACTGCCATTGATCCATCACATCTCTTCTGACTTGTGTCTTTTCTGATTTCCTATTACATCCTTCTCTACCACATTTTCAGGTAGAATGGGAGAGACACAATTCAAAGCTCTGCTCTACTGTTCCTTCATATTCTGCAGCTCCCACTGAAAGCAATTGTTTCTTCCAACGTTTAGGTATTTCCTGCACTGATTCTCTGTGCGAGCTTGCTTGATTTTACCCAGGGTGGTTAATTGAAATTCATCTAGCTGTGACTTGGAGAGAGACTCTTTTTCAGAGAGTACAGTGATAGGACAAGGAATGGTTTTAAACTGAAAGAGGGTAGACTTAGATTAAATAAAAGGAAGAAATTCTTTACCACAGGAGTGGTGAGGTACTGTAACAGGTTGCCCAGAGAAGCTGTGGATGCTCCATCTCTGGAGGTGTTCAAGGCCAGGCTGGATGGGGCTTTGGACAACCTGGTCTGGTGGGAGGTGTCCCTGCCCATGGCAGGGGAGTTGGAACTGGGTCATCTTTAAGGTCCCTTCCAACCCAAACCATTCTGTGATTCCATGACTGATGGCTACATCTGTACCAACCACTTGCTAGCTCATGTCCTATTTCCTTCAGCTACCTGTAGCATCTAGTGACCCCATCTTGCCACCTTAGTCTCTATCCCATTATTTAAACATCTTGCTATACATTCTTTCCAGTGTGTCAGAACTGGAGGATCTCACAGCAATCAGTGGAACATTTCAGAAGCCACTGTCATCCCATCTGACCTGTGACCAACAGTCAGCATAAACAAGCTTGATCTAATCCTCCCCTCCTGAAAAAAGGACTGAGTGCAACCCTGAGGTCAGATAAGATTCACTAGACACCAGTGTTGCCGCTCATGAACATTCTTACTCTGGTAAAATGCATATAGACTTGAAAATGCAAGGCAAATTCAAATAGATGAACAGCAAGTATGTTGTGTAAGAGTGCTTTTTGTTTTCTATTTTTCCCTTAATGAAATTTCATTATGTTGTAAAGCATCTTAATGAAATGCATACAGGAAACAAGCATAAGTTGCTTGAAAATTGGAGTTAATTATACATTAACTGCAAGTCTTGTAGGCAATGGCCTGAGCACAGTACTTAAGACATTTATCATCTGAAGTTTAATAATAAAAACAACAAAAACGAATGGTTTTTGTCCTTACAGGCTTATAAAAACATTAATTAAGTGGCTCATTGATAAGTAGAAAGTCAGTGGGGTATTAGAGTTGGGGTATTCTTTCTGCATTTTTTCTCCCACTTTAGTTCATTTGGAGCACTTTCCCAACACAGTGTTGGCATAGCTCTGTTTCTACTGGTTAACAAATATTTTATCCTAGATATCGACAGGATAAGACAAATGACAAGGAAATCTGTTAAAAAAAAAAAACTTTGTTCTCTAAAGAGAATTCTACAGTCAGAGCTCTACACACCTAGCTCCAGTGCTTCGGAGACTAACTTCAGCTTCCTCACGTTCAGAAGAAATGTGTGGGATCTGGAAATTCTGGAGGGTGACCTTCCTTCACTGATTGTATCAGGAATAAAACAATATGAATATTTGCGTAGATGGTTAGAATAAACAAGAGTGACAAGAAAAAAAATTTCCCACTTTTTTTGTTCAATGATACTAATTTCTAGCAGTTATGCAGAATTTATAAGTACTAAGATAGTAATTGAGTTGGCCAGTTTTACATATCAGAGATATCTTAAAGAGAAGTAGATAGTGATGTTAGTGTCCATTGTTTCCTGTAAAAGCAGGTGTCCAAATATAATGACAATGCAATGACTGAATGCTTAGTGCCTGCCAATCTACTTCTACTATAATGCTGAAAAATGATGCTGATTTACCTGTTCAACTGTCCTAGCCTTTTTTTTTTTTAATCATGAGAACCTACTGACCCATCTAACTATATTGGTCTCTGTCTTCTCTTGCTCACATCATAACATTTTTCTCAGAGACCCAGTGGGCTCATTAATTTACATTCCAGAGCTAGGAACCCCACTCTAAGTTACGTAGCCTATTTTGATATAAGCCCAGAAAAGATGAAAAATCCATCTTGTCTGGAAAATTTGTGCACAAGTTTTATCACCCTCTCTATTAAAGAGAATTTCTCATTTGACCTCCTCTGCCTTTAACTGATGGACAGAGGTCTGATAAATAGCCCCAAGTTTTCAGAGTTGCAGTTTTCACAAGAGACCACACATCAGACAATTGCTTTTATAACCATGAGAAATGTTGTATTAAAACTAGTTAGTTTTCAACTCTCCCTAAACATGTTCTTATTTGCCTTTTTTTTTTTTTTCCCCTCCTCACTGCTGCATATCAAAACCAAAGGCCTTTTGGTTTCGATAACTTTTGAATTCCTTCTCTTCCAATTTATGGCAATGGACTGTGCTATTCCAGGAAAATCTACAGGGTCAGACAAACTGAACACAGATTTTTTGCCTGAGGTCTAAACTAGCAGCAACTGGCAGCATGCAAGCCGGCTCTGGTCTGGAATTTGATGTGGAACTTTGCATAAGCAAATACACTTGGCAAATACTTGGGTAACACCTAAGTTTCCCTCTAAGGCACTTTCTCCAGCCGCTCAGTTATTTCCTTGATCCACCCTTACACTTTCCCCAGTTTTTCCAATACCTTATGTGTGTGTATACATGTATGTATACACACATTTTTTGTTGCATCACTTCTGATTTTCTAAATGTCCTTTAAAAAGGCATGTATATTCAGAGAGTTAAGGGTTTTAATGTGCTGATCATTTTTTGATTTTGCACTAGGCTGCATAAAGTGTGCATTTCTGATTTCCTTAATCTTATGTATCAAAAAAGCATGACCCTATATTATTTTTTTTTTTCTCCAGAAAAAAAGGGATTCATGCATACAATTAATGGGAGGACATGGAAAAAGAGCTAAGGCAAGTCCTTGACTTGCCTACTTACTTTTGTGCAGCCTATGGGCTATCCTAATTTATTAAGGTTAATAGTGAAATTATTCTAACGTAAAGCAAGCAATTTAACAGGTATGTAATTTGGGGGGAAGATAGTTTTTTTTTCTTTTCCAGGCCAAATGTAACCCTGCCAATTGGAGCCACCTCTCCCCCTGAGAAGACAAGCGCTTCCAATGAAACATCAGGAGACCGTTTTCTACCCAGAGATTTGCATCAACACCAAACAGTGTTTATGCAGCTCAAAAACAGTTAACCAGAATTTTCAGGAGCTTTTCCAAGTAATTTTCCTTGGCATGGGATCAAGCACCAAGAAGATATGAAGTAAATGAAAAGGAGAGGAGGTGACAGAGATTAAAATGCCAAGCCAACACACTGTGGCTGCTGTGCGGAGTGCTCGGAAAAGGCCTCGTTCCTTACTGGGCTTGGTGAGGTGAGGGACATTATTCATGGAATGCTTTCTTCCTCATGTGGTTTCTGCTTCCTTACTGAAGGTGCCGGCACTACCCACGGATGGGTATGCCATGTGCTGGGTGGGCAAAACACCCTGCCCCTGCTGCAAAGGCACCTGTGCTGCTTGCCCCAGGAGGTGCCAGCCACACAGACTGTGCACTCACAGCACCCGGACTGTGGAAGACGACGGGAGGCTGCCGTGCATTTCAAAACCAAGACTTTTTGGTAAAAACATTGTGCTGCTATGAAAAGGACTGAGAATCTCGTTTTCTAGATAAATGGACCACCAGATGAAAAGTACAAGGAAATAGCTATGAAAAATATGTCAGAGCTGCACTGCAGGGTTTTAGTGGCATTTTCTTCAAACTCATTATCGAAATTAATTCACAAGACTTGCCACAGCCACAATGCTGATAGGATATAGCTGTAATACTTTAAGCTGCTGTTAAGAATTCAAAACATGACAATCAAAACAGTCCTCTTATATATGATTAGAACATTTATTTGCTTGTTCAACGCAAAATTAAGTAGTAAAAGCAACCAGCAGCTGGGAAGGCAGCCAAGCAATAAAATTGATTGATTGCCTAAATACGTAAAAATCATATCCACCACTTTCAAACATTCTCTCAAAAGCAGAAAATCATCTCTTCAAGGTTACCAAACAACCTGGTTAGACAGGATAGTCAACCTGCCATTAAACAGAAGACAAAGTTTGTCTATGTGGTATATCTAATGGTTGCTCAAAATAGCACGTACCTCCATAAATCTGTCTCTGTTTAAGCTAATTACCAGAAGTTATTCAGCAATGACATTTTTCTTTATTCTTTGACTATGTCAGATATACAGTTGTGTCTTGAGGAAAAACATATCAGTCATATAACCCATGTTATTTTCAGAAAAGATGCATTCTCCAACTTCATTTTACTTTGCTATTGCTTCTTTCATAGATCTCTTCACTGCAGCATGTCAATTTTCTTTTTCGTACATTACAATCAGCCACGTAAGGATCCAGCTTTCAAATTATATCTCTTTCTCCTGTGCTGCCATCATTCTCTCAAAGTCAATATTGTCCAAAACCAAGTGTTAAACAAGTATTTATGTTAAGAGTGGGAATACAAACTGCTGAGATGCAATCAGAGTTTGCACACTCACAGATAGACTTTGCCCTGAAAGGCTGGTATTTTCAATATCTAGTTATCACCAGAGGTGATAAACAGTATTTATAATGTGAGCAAATAATATCTTACAAATAAAAATATTTAAATTGAGACACTTAACCACTTTTCCACTGAAAGAAATCACACCTAAAAAAGCTGAATTCAGCCTCAGAGAGGGTGCTGAATGCAACACTTCGCCTTCCAGACAGAGCCAGGTCAAAAGAAGTTTCTTATCCCAATGGACTGCATCAAGGTCCCAGTTGTGCATGCCAAATTCACATTCTCTTCATTATTATTGTGTGTGACAGCTTTAGTCAATTTGAAGAATGAGAATTCATGGCCTACAGCATTCAGAGGGATTCAGTACCTCATTCTGACAGGAGCCATTGAAAATCCAAGTCATAAATCTGACTTTGCAGGCTCTGATCAGGAAAAAAAAAATACTGCTGACAGGTCCAAAAAGTTGCAGGAATGCTTTTCACATAAGAAGTTGCTTATAAGACAAAAGGATGTCGTTCCTCAAACTGTATGAATAAAATCTAACAAATATACAGCAATAAATATCTTCAAAGGCTTTTGTAAGTCTTAATTAACCAAAATTAATTTCACTAAAACTTCTACTTGACTCTTAAATGGTTGGTTAAACAAAACACCCAAATAAACCTCCTACTTGCCTGCTTAAACTAAAGAACGATTTCTGAAATAGATTTAATCCACATTAATTACTTAAAATAATAAAGCATCATGAATTTTACCTATGTATATTGAATGGACATTACTCAGCAATCTCTGAGCTGTAAGAGTTGCAATAGTCCTTTTGGTTTTCAAATTGTGGTTCAGTTTTCCATATCATTGTAATTACTGCAGCTGCACTACTGCCAACAAGATCCTAGACTCAGAGCTCTGGGCTATGACAGCACATCTAAGTAATCACCATGGGATACTGGGCTAAACTCAAACAGGTTTCTTTTTTATGAGCTATATACATGAGCAAAAGCCGGAGCATGTTTAAACAAAGCAAATCAATTCAAGTCAAGCCTCCCTGCTTAATAGATTCACACAGCTTATTAAGATGAGCAAACATGCCTTAATGAAGAACACCCATCTTCTAAATGAGAGGAACAAGGACTCGGTTGTGCTGCTTAGGCAGGGCAGGGCATAGCCCCAGTTTCAGGCTGTCTCAGCACTCAAGGAAGTGAATCCACTACAAAACAAGTTCACTGCAGACTCCACTCCTCTACCCACCTGCCTTAGTCCTACTTTGCTACCCAGCAGAGTGGTTATGGTTATCTCATGACTCACCAGTGGGCACATCACACTTTGCAGGACAGCACAAGCAATGGCTATGGTGACTGCACATTTAGCTGGCTTTTCAAATGATGGGATGGCTTCTCTTACTTCCCCTACTGCAGCAACTAGAAAGTCACCAAGTACTTCAGATGCTAAGGTATAAACAAATACTGACTCTATAGGAAGACTTAGAGTAATATCATTAGTCAGTGGAAACTACCACCATGAAAACTTTTCCATTCATCATTGTCTTCCCACCCCAGTACAACTTGAAGAAGCTGTCAATATAAGTTGGTCAACACTTGTGTCACCACTGGGCTGTGCTATCGCAGACTCTACAGGTCAATTCCTTGTCAGTTGTAGAATACAACTAATATCTCTAATTTGTCTGTGAAGCAACCATTGCCACACTATGGCTTATGAGTGGTGAATTTTGCTTAATACTGTGAAAGTTTCAAAAACAAAAGTACTCGTGAACAGATTTGGAGGTGACAATTCTCAAAAGAGAAATACAACTCTCCTTAGATTATACCACACTTATGTATGAAAGTAGTCAGGGTATTCTTCTGCGTTACATCTTTGACAAGACATTGCTTTTCCTTGTCTTTTTGCAGCAGTTGTGACTATGGACAGCATATGCAAGAGGAATGCAAAAATGATACCGTTTTGATTTGTATCTCTTAGTGACCTCTTAACCATGGTAAATTTGCCCAGATGAGTGACTGAAGTTAATGGAAGGCTCAAAGGCTCTAGAACAGGAATTGATTAGCTGAGAAATCCCTGTCATGGACACTGGGCATGGGTCTGTGGTTTATATACACAGACATACAACACAATCATAAACAAACCAGTTAACTCATTATGCAAATTTTTACAGCTAATTATGAAATACATATTAAAGTGTGCTTCATACTCCAACATATTTCAATCTCTATGAAAATGATTAAATATGGAATTGGTAATTAATCATTTACTGCAAAATTAAAAAGGAAAATACAGGAAAAGGAAAATGATTACTATATGGCACTGTGGCTTCGTGCAGAATCAAGTTTGAATTTCAAACAGAAAATCCAGCTTGCTTAGAGATTTTTCAGTTTGTCTTATTTTCCTGTTTAAAAAAATGGCTCTGACATCATCATTTACTGTGCACAGTACATCTTGCAATCTTTCATATTCTCTCTGGTTGTGTCACCTCTCTGACCAAACAACCTGAAAATACATGATTATGTATGAAAAGAATTCAAATTAAGAAAATGCTAATATTAAGTGGTATTGCATGACATTAGAAAGCTCACTAACATTACTGAGCAGATTAAATTAGCATTTTTCCACAACATTAAGTCTGTCACGGAATGCAGCTCACCGTACATGCATTTCTCTATCTTTTATTCAAATTAGCTCAGGGCTTTTCCTTGCGTTGTGGCTTTATCCTAATTGAGAATTATGATGGAGTAGTCAGTTGTTGCCCAGGTAACACCACTCACAGTTCTGAACCCCACCAGGCAATCAAAATATGCACTGAATAAATAATGCAGTATCTGCCACATGAATGACTGGTTCTATCATGCACAGAAGTATTTTAATATTTTATTTTCCCCTCATCAGTGAAGAGATACTCTTTTGAGCTACAGATACCTGTGGTTTTGTGGTTAGAGCTATATTTCATCATGATCTACTGCGTATAATACATCCATAGGCCATGAAAAGAACTTTTCAGATACATGCAGGCTGAAATCTGCAACAAGCTGCAGAGGTGCAAAGACTAACTGCTGTGTATCATCTACAGCACAAACCCAGGTTCAACATACCTTCTTGAAACAAGGACATGTCACACCATGGCACTGCAGTATCTTCCAATTCAAGCATTTTAAGAGTGTTTAAAAATAGTTGTTAGCACTTAAATGGAAAACTGTTTTTACTGCATCCCTGTTTACCTCTAGGCTTCCACCTTCAAGATTTGCAGAGAAAAGTAGTTTTTGTTCACTGAAATAAGCCTACATAACCAAGCCATCTCTTACTTACATGTTTCTCCTTGGCTGGCTTTGCTTTCTCCCTGTTCTAAATTACATTTCCTCTTAAGCCAGGAAATACTATGCAGTTTCCTTTATAATTTTGTGCAATATTAGTACCATTAAGGAAGCAGGTTCACTGGCAAAAGAAACCTGGAACATTTCTGTTTCCAAACATTTTAAGCAAAATATGACCTTCCATCCCATGAAAATAGGAAAGCTGGAATATCACAGTTTGCCTTACATCTTCTCCAGATGGATCTCCTCCACATTTCTTTTCCATCTATACTGGTGGGGGTTCTTTCAAAAGAGTTATTTTAATATCGTACAAGTCACATCATAGCTGAACTACAAATCCTGCATCTCCAGCATACTGGTATTTGTTTCATAATATACAGTTCAAGCTCTCACTACTATTTTATGGCACTATCATGATGGTTTTAGACGGCAAAGAATAACTAGACAAAAAGCTCTATATTATAGATTTTCATTCTTTTGTAAATTTTCACTTCCAGAAGGTGATCTACTGTCTTGGAACTGAGTTTCTATGACTAAGCTCAAGTGAGAAGTAGCCTGCATTATCAGACATATCTACAAAGTACAAACTAACTCAATATCACATATATTAACAGTCCTGCAGTGACACATGTAGAGCTTCATACTCTTTGTGTTGAAGTCAATAATTACAAGTATATTTAGTAAGAGGTATATAGATGAGAGGAGGCAAATAGAAGAGAGGAGATAAATAGATAAGAATAAAAATTCCTGTTTTGCTCCGTTTCTAAGTGGAATACTTTTGACTCCCTGAGGTTTCGCAAAGTGTTCAGTGAAGCCTCTATAACATTTTTTTTTTTTTTTAAGATATAACTGCACCTCCTGGATATAGCCAAAACAGAAAGAAACTAAAAAAACTCTCCAAATAAAATAGAAATAAAAGATAATTCACAAAAGCTTTTGGAGCAAAGCCTCCTGCTGAAAGAAATGGGACAGAGAACGGAGAAACATTTAACATGTTTTTGCAGGTTTCCAATAGTCTGTTGGGCATTCAAGATGTTTTCCCACTCCATCTTGTCAGTCAGTCAGTCATGTAAGACTGAGGACGAGGATTTCTACCAACTGGAAGCAGCACAACAAAGAACTAGCAGGAACTTAACTGATAACAACAACAAATGAGATTAAAGGAGCTGAACAATTGAATCAAGTGCTTCCTTTGGAATTATAACTGGGATAGAAGAGCTACTGTGGAGACAAGAGGAAAACAGAAGGTTTCTGTTCTGAACTAGCAAGGACAGAAAAATCAAGAGTGCTCTGAGACTAGTATCCTATTTAGGAAATACCACAACGAGCCTATGGAGCATGGTTTCATCAAAAGAAAAAGCCAACATTAATCGTTGCATGGCATTTCCTTTAGGAAGACAGAATAAAACTACCTTTGCACTAGGGAGAAAAGTATTAGTATCTTCAGTGAGAATGGCATATATTGATACCCCCCTTGCAGTGTCCTTTGGAAAGTTCAAAGGACAAAACGTCTCTAGGAAGCTGAAAGTGTGGAGCAGGAAGTGGCAAGATGAACTAACAGTTACACAGAAGTAGCTCAAGAAAGCCTCCACAGGGAAATGCTGTATGGGGTGTTTAATGAAAGGTTGGACGTGGTGCTTAGGGACATGGTTTAGTGGGTGATACTGGGGGTAGGGGGACGTTTGGACCAGATGATCTTGGAGGTCTTTTCCAACCTTAATGATTCTATGATTCTGTGACTGCACCACTCAGAATCCACAGGCTGTAAGAAAGGACACAGTTCAGTAACTATAAAGCAGAAAAATGTACATAGCTTTGAATTTAAATAATGACACTGGAGTTGTTTTTATTGGCACTAAAAATTCTGTGGGTTTATAGTTATGTTTGCACAGCAATTCTACATCTTCCAGAACCTCTGAGATGGATTCTGTACCACTGCTGCATAATCAATAATTCTTTAAAGATGCAGTAGGAAAGGGACTAAAACACATACAAGAATCACCACCATTTTATCTGCAACTAATATTTCGAGAAAACAGAAGTGAGATAAAGTACAGGATAGGAGTAAGTGATATTCTGAAGTATTACCTTTAAGCTTTAAGTGCATGCCCCAATAACCTGAGGTAAAATCATTCAACTATCAAGGTATTATTGACCTTGAGTAAGGATACTAATGTTTCATCAGGACACCTAAATTATACTTCGCCTTCAAATTATACTGCTTTTGCAAAACATATGTTGTAGTAAAAAACAAAAGCATACTCTCATTATGGTTTCATTAATGCCAGTGGTAATTTTGGCACTGCTACAGCACATCACTAAAAGGATTTAGTTAAATAGTAAAGCACAACCAGTAAAGAAAACTCACTCAGACAGGTACTCCTAAAAAAAGATATTCCAGGGAGGCAAATACAATACAATTTGCTTTTAAGTCGTCTCTGTAGATAATACAGTATACTGTGCGTGCACTCCTCTACTCAAAATTTACTCCTAGGCGAGCTTGTCTTTCTTATTCTTTTGTTGAAATTTGAATCTCTATTCTGTCATTCACATTCAATCAGTCTACTTGCATTGATTTTATGAAGAGAGAAGTACCATTCAAGCAATTTGGACACCAAGTACATCATTTTAAAAAGAAGAGTTCAGACTTCCTGAATTAATTTCTCCTTTCATCTTCATACAAGACTGCTATTGTTATACGTATAGTGTATTCAAGGACAAAGTCATCGCTAATCTACTACATTGGGAATACTTGATATTATTTATTAATTGAATCATTTAGTACTGTAAGAGGAATAATGCTCACATAGGCCATCCTTTTGATCCACAAACCTTGTACACATAACATGAGAGATTTCTCAAAGGCTGAATTTTCAGGCTCCAATGTACTACCAGAATGAGAGAAGGAAAGAAAGAAGCTAGAGGTGTTTGAAGAACATGACAGCTCAGAGAAGCAATCTGCAGATCATCTACGTGACACAGCTAGAATAAGTCCAGGAGTGCTCACCCAGCTGCAGTCTAAGGGATCTGCCATGCAGCCAGCTGCTGCTGCTATCTGATATCTGGGATCCTTAACTGTCATAGCAAAGCAAAAAAAAAAAAGTGGTGTGAGTTCACCAACCAAAAAAATACTACTACTAATAAATCAGCTCTGTCTCCCCCACTACGAGTATTATTTCTAAAAAAATAAATTTTGTTGCAGGCACAAATGAAAATGGAGTCTCTGCAGTGCATGAACACAGTGCACAAATGCAAGGTGAAATAAGCCCTAGCAAGTGACTGTAAAGCAATAAAACTATTCAAGAAATATCAGTGTCGCTAAAAGCAATATGGCATGCCTGTATCTGACCAGCAGTTTTGCTACTCAGTGCTCCACTTGCAAAGATTGCCATGGCTAATTCACACCAGAGGGATAAGCACACCTCGTTTTCAAGGCTGAGCCAATGCTCTCAAGTCTGAGAATCCAGTTCTCCACTGACAGAAGATCTGAGTCTGGTTTTCCCTGCCCACCTACCAGTATTTACAGTGTGCGGACAGCGCTGCAAGCAGAGAAGTGATCTGCCTAAGAACACTGGGTACATTATCAGCAGAGCTGGGGAGGGTGAAGCCTGCCCGCTGCCTGGCCAGGGGAGTGCTCCTTGCACAAAAGCCCCCATCCTCCCACCACACGCAGCACCAGGTGTTTGGCTTCTACTCAGTAAGGCCAACTCTTGGTTTCGGTGTCTTACAAATCTCTATGAATTACAATAAAACAGGCAGCCAGGACTTCCAGATTACTGCACAGAGGTGCTGACAGGTCTGCTTTGTCAGGCTTGTGCACCTCAAAGGTTACTCCACATGTCTCGGTAACTGCTCATCCTCGTGTGACCCCCTCGCCCTCTCATGACTGAGAGCATTTCAGATAAGAGTGATTCAGATATGTCTAACAGAAACTCCCAAAAGCTTCACTAACTGTAATTTTATAGAAGCAAATTTGCTGCTCCTCTGAGCTGGATCAGCAATGTGTCCCCTTGGTCACCCCGCAGTGGTGACGGGGCTTTGAACTGCTGCAGTCACTCACCGAAAGAGAGACCTTGCTGGGAAAGATCAGGGATGGAGAAAAATAATTCTGTGCCCCTGCATGTGTCTCTGGCAGTTTCTATATTCACGTTTTGGGGTAACTAACTTTGGGCCAGATTTTGTCACTCCCATTCAGAGCAAATAGCATCTCACTGAATGCCTAGTCCCTGGGGAGTACATTGAGGCAATCTGGATCATGCTGAAGAGCTCTTCCCACTGCGAGGGATTTGTTTTTCTGTCTGGCTTCAAAATGGCTTCAGCTGCACTATTCACAGATGAAGGCAATGCTCATGGTGCCGGCAGACTGTGGCCTTTGCATGGGAAGGAACATTTCTGAAAAGGGTCCCCTGCTTGCAGAAGGGAGCATCCGCATGAAACGGGGAGCAAGAACAGTGAAGCGTGTCTGCATCGTACTAAGCCATCTCACCAGTCAGTACACACATACAGTCCCCCTGGAACAGACAAAACTGACATTTTTGGGGATGAAAACTCAGGCTTTGTGATTGTCAGACAACTCACTGTGTTACATCAGCCTGGAAGTTACATTTCTGGAAATCCCAGAACTGACTGCTGTATCCAATGTATAGAGATGTTGATAATGAGTATATGCACTAGGAGCATGTTTCTGAATTCAGCCTTGGTCCTGGGACCATGACCAAGGCCCCAACAGTCTTTCACTGAGGTCAGGACTTCTTCCTGAAGCAGTAAGGAAAGTCTCACTGCAAACACACAATACTGATGTGTAAGTTATGACTAGACAAATTTGTAGACAATAGGCAGGCCAATAGAGCAACCACAGAATTAACTCTCATTTTTTGCCTTTCCTCTTCAGTTTACCTACAAGTACTTCTCCCCAGCCCCCTGCAGAACAGTACCTCACTGAAGCATAGCTGCTATTTGACATTACTAGAGCGCTGTCTGTGAGCCCAAAGATTTTACTGTGCCTATAGCTTAAACAAAAATATACACACAGAGGAACTGAAAAGGGCAAAGAATCAGTTGCTCACGCCTGGCCTTGAAATAACAATCTAACCTAAAACTTCAGAGCTTCAGAGCAGTTCCTGACTCCTGATCACATATCCTGGCACATTCACCTGACCAACACCACAAAGAAAAGAGATGGTGCTTCACTGGCTTACTTCAGGAGTGCCACAGGGAGCTAAGAGACATCACGAGATACAAAGAAAAATAAAAAATGAAGAGCATAATTCCATTACCTTCAGAAAAAAAAAAAAAAGAGAAAAAGAAAACATTACCCGCAGATTTGTTCCTGTTATAGAGATTTAAATTTAGCAAAGCTATAGGAAAAAAAAAATCTGATGGGTTCTTATCTAAACCATTTATTCCATAAATTGAAAAACTGATTTCATGCCCTTTACAGTTGCTTTCAATGTTGAAAGTCTTCCCCCTCACTGCCCTGAAATAAACTAGAAACTCAAAAAGAAAAAAATCTAACATCACAAACATTAAGCCTGCCCTTCTGTGCATTTGGTGAATAATACTTGCACTCTGGATGATCCAACAGTGTTGCCACCAGAGGAATCTCCTATCTCTTCCTGTGAATGACAGCTGTGTTCAGGCTCTCATCCTGATGGACAGGTCCAAGACCCTACAAATTTCACCCTGGCCTTGAGGAAAAAGAAGTGGATGAGGACTGGCATATAATGCAAAGAAAATGTAGAACTGGAAAACTCTTTGGGTTTGGGGTAGGAAAATATTCACCTGGTTGTTTTGTTTGGGTTTTGGGGGGAGGGAGGGAGGGCAGGAGGCACTGGTTAACAGAACCTTGAACCACCAGATTGAGACCTTTCTCTTGCAGAGCATCAGACAATCCAGCACAATGGACTAAATGAATCAAAACACAGGATCAATGCCTTAAAAAGCATAAGAAGAAGGAGCTCAGCAAATTTCTCTTACAGTTATCCATGGCAAATGGCTTTGCTGGACTGAGGCCAGCTACCATAACATACCTATCTCTCAAGCTTGTCTAGTAGTAGTAGGTGTATTGTTTGTTAAATTACTCTTTCCCTTATCTCAAGTTTAAAAAAAAAAAAAAGGAAAGAATATAAATGGTCTTTTAGTACAAACAGACACAAATTGCTGTGCAGCAGGTTAAAATACTTCAATATATACATTCCTGCAAGCCTTTAAATTGTTGTTTCACTAATTCCAACAAACACCTGTCTTCTCTTTAAAGGAATGAATTACATATGGCACCAAAGGAAAAGAAAGAAAACAGGAGTGACCTCAGTTAGCTACAGCTGCCTAAATGTTAGTAACTTATGCTGACCTCCTCAAAGCAGGAGGTGGAGAAAACTGCCATTTAGATGTTCTGGTCTCTTCTCTCTCTAGAGAAAGTGTTTGGGTGAAGAGCTTAGAGCACCCAACCAGCCTTACAATGACTAAATCTGGAGCAGTGAGGCAGCGTTAAGGAGAAGAGTGGATGAGATGCCTTGTACAAACCTATAGAGTATATATCTTCCTCTACAACCATCAACCATCTTTCAAGTTCTAGAAATTTCCTTCCACTCTCATAACACTGATTTTTCCCCCTTGAGCACCAACTTAAGTTTCAGAAAATTAAGGCTCTCAATATCTTATAAAACATACTTTAACAGTATTTTATCCTACTCGCCTTCCAATGGAATAATTAGAAAATGCCTGTGTCCTTAATGGGCTAGACTTGATGACCCCCAAGTAATTCTGTAGGCACATGCTCTAGATTTCCCTAATTATCTAGAGCTTCTAGATTTCCTCACTGCAAAAACCAAGACAACAGTCAGCATTGATATGTGCCTCACTACAGCAGAGTGCATTTACCACCAGTTGGATGTACCTTCTAGGTCAATTACTTTAGACACAGCTGTTAAAAAAAAAAGGAAAAGATAATATTTCCTCAAACAAAGTCACGACATGGGCAGATACTACATAAACAGACCTTACCAGGGAGTCTAATACATTCTAAATAGTTCCAAGGCTCTTTGATCTGGGAGATAAAAGCACAATAGGATTCAAAAATTGAAGTTAGGCACATTTCAGTTTGTGGCACATGTCAGTTGGCAATACTTTTCATTAGTGGTTACAAATAGACACTTAATAAGGCACGTGATAGATTCTTTCTAAATTGCATCAGACATAGTTTTATGGCTTCTTTTCTCTTCCCGGAAAGGTCTGCTGTCTACCTTATCTTACATCTCATTGGTTTCAACTCTTCTGAATGAAAAAAAAAAAAGTGGTTAAATGCCCTTAAAATCTATCAGTTTCCATATACTGTACTTAAGAGTTGAAAGAAAGCAGAAAAGAAACACCCACGCAACAAAAACCATCTCAAATCATGCATTAATTATGAACCTATTTCACTAACCCAACTGCATTTTTCCCCACTCTTGTGGGTGCCCATATTTCCCATCATAAAACTGTACCTGTTGGTCTCTTCTGCCACTTGTCTCTGCAACACTCAATGTTCTGTCATGGCTTATCCCTATTCATTAGGTATTGTTGAGAGGGAAAGTAGCAAAACTTTAGCTAAATCCCCACTTGTGTTATTCCATATTTTAACATCTCACTTCTTATGTCTTTCTGATCTACTACTACTGCATAGCTTGAAAGGCCCTACTTAGAAATTACATTATTGTTAAAAATAATACCATTACTTAGGTAAGCATCTGTACTTCTCCCTCTGTCTGTGGCACTGGAGGGAGTACATCTAAGAATACAGAAGCTCTAATGCATGTTAAAGGACTTTATTTCCTGTTTCCTCCAGACTCCTTCCCTTCATAGCCTTTTCACAAAGGTGAGGGAAACAAGGCAGGGAAGAATATATGTTTTTTGCAACATGGGCTCTGCGTAGAAATGTTTCTGCCTTTCTTCTGAAGCTGCACCACAAATAAATGGGTATTGTTCAAGCATGGCAAAGACAATTAATATGCTGCAACATCTTAGGCAGGAGCACTATATCCTACAGGTGGATCAAGGAATCCAGGTGTTTGGAAAGCTGTCCCCTACCTCCTCCAAGGTTTCCAAAACCACACATACTTTTGGAGCTTTTTCAAAACACTCTGTTAAAACACCTGGGCGCTCTCAGCTCCTTCTGCTAGATATTGCCACGGGGGAGTATTACATATTCTTCATACATGCCTTGATATAATTCACAAGAAATAAGTGATCAGCGACAATGTGAGAGCCAGGCACTCTCAATTAAGATCATATCAGCTCAGAAACAAGTCATTTTTTCTCTTTTATCCCTGCCAATTCTTAATTAAAACAGGTAAGTAAATACATAGGACTGCTGGAATCAAATTTGGAAGGGCTGAAATTCCCAAAGATGAGCTGTTATTGACATGTTACTGAAGAAACAAAAATATTATTTTTGAATCTTTATTTTTCAGCTTACATAAGAAGATATTAATTCCTAGCCAAAATAAATCTTGATTTACAGTTCTGCCTGAATCACGTAGCAAAGTAAAGCTTTTCGACGTACATTGTAATAATAAATAGTATGTTTTTTAAACATCCAAAACACAAAGCATACTCATGAATTCAGCAGCTGAAATGGCTGCAATTAAGAAGTTCAACCTTTGCTCATCTTCAGAAACAGTTCTTTTATTTCATCCACTCTTCTCCTCCCCTTTCTGAGGCTTCCACAAAATGCACCAGGACACTGAATTGACCTTTAATCAACAATTTAAATCACTCTTGAGACTCAGTATGGAGATTCAATACAAACTGCTATTTGTTTATCACACTAAAAAGGTGAAGGATCTGTGCATATACAGTTAACATGTCCTACATAGAGAGCAGCACTCCAGCTGCAGTTGACATCCTAGTCGTCCTTCAGCTGTTGCTAGCTCTTCCACTATTACTACTTCTCAGGGCTTCAAATCATTTCTCAAAACTCACCCTTGTGAGATAAAAATCACATCTCATGAAAGAGCAAATCATAAATGTTTAGTGCATTTATCTAGCACTGTATGTTTACCCTAGCATCTGCATCCCTCTTGGTTCAATATATCTGGGTTAAAGACACACATAACAGTATTCACAAATGCCTTTATACAGAGTTTCAGATGTTTTTGCTGGCAGCCCATGTTTCCTGACTATTCTTACTCCAAAAAAAAAAAAAAAAGGGGGGGGGGGGACTAATTTATCTATTCATATATATATATATATTTTTTTTTTTTACATATTTACTTACTACATTCACTTAAAATTAGCTTCACTTTCCAGAAAAGGTTGATCAGACAACACAGTATTCCCATTCTCTGTCATGCAATGATGCCTGCTTGCTCTGTATCTAACCACATACTTTTCCATCCTCTCTATGGAATTAAAACACCCCCACACTGAGGTAGGTAATGCATAGGACGGCTCTTGAATAAAACACCCTCTATCTAAAGATATTACAGAGAAGTAGCTTGCACCCACCTGCTTAGTGCCTCCAGCTCCTTGCTCATTCTTCAACTCTGCTAAGATCAGTACAAATACTATTATAAGGCGGGGTTGTTTGGGGCAAATGCATTGGTCATTTCCAAGTCACGCTTATTTGTTGTGCTCCAGCATTTGCTGCTCTGCACACACATGATGTAAATAAAACAGCCCAGGTTTTCAATATCAGGTTTGTTTGGGTCAGAAGGAGAGCCTTTCCCTTTGTCTCTAGGTCAAAAGACCAACCAAAAACATTGTTCATCAGGAGCAGAGTCAATAAGGCTGCCAACTCCAAGTGCTCTCAGGAAAAATGCAGCGGTTCATTTGCTTTGTACCCAAACAAGTGGTAGGTGCCAGGTGCTATGAATTATCTGTAACAGGCTGAATAGACAGGTGGTGAAAGTTGCTGACAACACAGAAATGTTTAGCTTATCCAAGGCTTGGGAGGATCATTAGGAATTTCCCAAAAGACTGAGCAAAAGTATGCAATTAGGCAACACTTAACAGAGGAATGATTGCGGTAAGTGCGAGGTGTTGCACGAGAGCAGGGAAAAATAAACAACATTCTGGATGAGTGTGACCTCTTCAAAATAAGAAGCTCATTAAAGAAAGGACTGCAGAATGCCTGGGACAGGGGGATGGAGAATATAGTATAAAACACTTAAGATCTGTGACTTGTTGTCTATAACTACCATGCACAAAAAATAACATCAATTTCAAAGACCATTTTGGCTGGAATTCATCCCTAATATGGGAAAACCCAGTTCAGATTCATTGCACCGAGAATTTGGTTGGCTTACGTCAGAGCAAGATGCAGAAATTTGAGCTTTCTGTCAGGCAACATGAAGACAAAAGGCAACTGAATTTAGTAAATGGCAAATCTTCACGGTCTGCTCTCTGTAGCAACTGGAGTGCAGTGCTGTGTGTTTTCTAAGCAGTCACACTGATTAGCATATAGGAACACTAGAATATATAGAAATCTCAGCACTCTTCAATGCTATACAGGCTAAATAACAGTTCAGAAGCCTTCAAAAAGCCTTGCAAATAACTGCAAATTCATTGAAAACAAAAACACTAAAAGGTATACATTTTGAAATGCGTAGCTGACTTACAGTTCTTATTGGCTGAAGAAACCGAGAAATTTAGTTTGCGAGTTTTCTGTAGTGGTAAGTGCATACATGTATGGAGACATCTACATGCACACCTATTGTGATACAGCTTTGAAGGACCATGAGACTCCACACCTCCCAACACAAATGGGTGGCCAGCTGGGGTCAAAACACTGCCCTTCCTGGAACACCTCTGAGTGACTGCCCAGGTGAATTGTTGGAATTGTCTCTTCACTGATAATTCAGGGGCAAGCCTCTAATTAAGACAGTACTCTGAAAGAAACATACAAAATTATGAGGTAGAATACCGAGTTTTGTTCAAGACAGTGGAAGTTTTGCCATTGCTTTCAAGAGTGGTTGGAGTTACAGCCCCCAAACCCATTATTTAGAAGGCTATAATACTTCAGAAAGGTTAGAAATTTTTAGATGCAAAAATCAATTTGTGATTCATGTTTATTGAAGATAATCATTCAAACTGTTAGATGCAAAATCCTTGACATTTCTTCTTAGTGCTGAGTAAATACCGAGTTCCAATCTGGCCACATTATTATGTTTAGCTTTCTTTAATGCTTACTTTTAGGGAGGATCTTTTGACTTGCTGGGCCCTTAGTAAAGAAGGATACAGGTCAACTCAAAAAATTAATGTCAAGAAAGAAATGATAACATTAAGATTCTTTCTTCTGTTTTTCTGAATCTCCAGTGTGGTTTCACAGGTTTCTAACGGTTTGTTGTTCATGTTCAGCATGAACATAAAACCACTAAAAGAACTTCCAGTACTTTAAAAATGCCTGAGAACTTGGTCAATATGCGCCGACAGTAGCACTTCAAATGCACACACCAGCGTTTGCCACAGAAGAGGGGAAAAAAGAATGAACAGGGTTTTAAAACCGGGGTGGTAATCTGTGATCTACTTTCAACTTCTCATTTTACAAAATGCATAGAGGTGGTGTGAGTCTCCAGTCCCTGGCAGCACAGGGAACCTCTGTGTCTCCATGCCATGGCATGGAGCCATGACTGCTTTCTGTGACCTCTCTTTTCTTCTCTTGAGTAAGCCCTGTGCCCTCTCCTTCCAGTCCTCTGCTCTTTTAGGATGCTTCAGCCTTTCTGATAGCTGGAAGACCCCTCTACCTAAACACAGGGCCTTTATCATCAACTGTTGATGAACCCATCCTGCATTTGGGGAAGGCACTGCCCTGCCTTCACGATCTCCTCAGCACCTGTTGGAGTGTAGGTGCCCACTCCCAGAAAGCAGTGTGTGTGGGGCACTGCTCCCCTAAGCACACCCAGCACATGGAGGGCTCTGGAGCTTCCAAATGCAATGCCCTCCAGCCAAGCTGGTCTTCCTGTTGCTGCTTTCTTGCACCATTACTCAATTCCTCTCCCAGCTAGCCTAAAGAAGAAAATGGTGCTTGAATGTCCAGACGCACAGCAATGGATGAGCCAAGAGTTCTCATTTTAAAGGCAAATGAGATCAACATTACCGAGGAACTGGTTGGGGGCAGTGATGGAAAGACATGGATGGTAACTCAACGTTAAGCTCATACCCTTCAACTGCAGTTTGACTGCCAAAGGCAGAAATGGGTGTCAGTGGATAGAGACAGCAGTCAAACTCATAATTTGCAATTCTAAAAATAATAATAAAAAAATGAAACAAGAAACAGTTAGAAAAACATACAATTGGGACTTGAGAAGAAAGGTTTGGGGAAAGGACGGAGGGATGGGCTTAGCAGGAGTGGAGAAGCCAGGGAGACATGGGGACAGACAGAGCAGGAAAAGGAGTAAAGGAAGAGGGAAAAACCCATCAGGAGTTATTTCCTCTCATTCAGAGAAAATTAGCTTAATTATTCTTTTTCTGGCTTGCAGATGAGTAATAATGGCAGTTGTCTTTTAGGCTTTCCCCAAGGCTAGCATAATACCTCCTGCTAGGACACAAACACCCATTGGACATAACATGTCACTCTTACTTTGTTTTTCAATTTGACAGCTTTGAAAGTAATGTAACAGAATAGTTGCCAGAGATAAGATATGTGATCCAGATCATCAGTGTGTACTCTTCCAATCCCATACAAAATCAATGAAGGAGCTTGTTTTTTGCTCTCAGAGGCCAGCAAAGGAGAAACTAAATACAACTTAGCATATTAGATGAAATGTGCAGAATACCATATCACATTGTTCCTTTAAAAATGTTCATTTCTTCTGACTATGCAAGCGCCATTAACCTGAGATCAATTTTTAAATTGAAAATGTACAGGTACAGTAAAAGTACAGACTGTTCCTATTGATATTTACTGCACACTTGAAGTATGCAAACCAGAGAATGTAAAGCAACTCCTAGGAGCACATGAACACCATTTTAAACAGAATATGAAGCAGCAAGATGTATGCTATAAAGCTGTATTTCCCGTTCTTAAAAAAATAAAGAGAAAGGGAAAGAGGTAGGAAGAGGAGAAAGAGAGGGAGAGTAAGAAAGAGAGGGAAAGGTGGGGAGAAGACAGAAAGGGAGAAGGATGAGAGAGAGACAGAGATGGAAATACAATTATGCCAGGAACACTAAATGATTTGGAAGACCTTCAGAGAAGATTATGAAAGTTATGTACACAGAATGGAAAGGAAAATAAAGCAATTTTCCTTGACAGAAGGGTAGGGGGAAATATGTAAGCTGAGGGCCAGAACAAATCCAATAACCTCTTAAATACTGCCTGGAGGATATAAACGAGACTTAAAGCAAAGCATCAGCCTTGCATGCTTTGTTCTAGCCCAGCTCATGCATTGCAAGCTAGCGTGGCTAGAAAAGCTGTGTTATTGTCAACCAGGAGACAATTCTGTGAGAGTTTCTCTACTCTGTTAGTGTGATGAATGCAACTCTGAACAACGAAGTCCTGAAGTGTGGAGTGACTACAATTGTTTCCTCAGGGACGTCTACTCAAAGTCTGATTTACATATACAGCAAAAAACAACCAGCCCCTGCACCTCATATTTTCTGAACATTATCATACACATTTTCAAACTTAAGTGGCTATAACCTCTTTCCAGGTTCTTTATCTCGGTCTTCTTATGCTTCTCTATCATTTTCTACTCTTTGTGCTGTTTTTCTGTTTAGCTTCTCTTTCCTCTCACTATTTAGCATCTCTCAGTTTTGTTGGGCTTATTAACTTGCTTGCTAGTTTCTTAAGTGTCTATTTCCCATTTAAATGTAAAACAAAATTAAATAAATATAGTGATTCAAAAAGAAAACAGAATATAGAATGTGGAATTTATGTCGTATGGTTTTGGTTTTTTTTGCCATTCTGTCCTCTCTTTGTTTTCCTTTTTTTCCCATTTTCTCCCATTATACCTATCCCATTCAGCTGTTCTTTGACAGCGTACTTATATCCTCCCTTTTACAGCCTCCGCTGCAGTTGTATGCTGATTTTTATTTTACTCAAATAGTACAATATATAGACAAATGATAACATGAAAATAATCTGCAAAACAATGCAGTTTAAAAACTATAAATGGTCAAGCAGAAAATCTACTTTTAAAGTCAAAGAATAATTTATTGCTGTTAGTGTAAATTTATACAATCCCTCTGAGACTGAACTATCCTTATATCATTAGTTACATATAATCTCACTTGGTGCTAAAAAAAAAAAAAAAAAGGAAGGAAAAACAGCAGTAATTTTTATCCTCTTTGACTACTAGAAGATAGTGTATTTCAAAAAGTCCCATTCCGACCTTTCTTTCACAGCAAAATTGAGTGACTTGGTCAATCCGTAATGACTGGAAAAAGTGTCTGTGATTCCTTTTTGGATAATGTATGTGCCCTGCCAATTTTTACTGCTTTTCCAGGGTTTTCAGGTAATGGTGCTTCTCCTTCCTCAGCAGTGACAGGAGATGCTGCACCCTGGAGGGCAGAGGGACATTTGTCCAATGGTCCAAGACTGATGTGATGCCAGTTTGTGCAGAGGGGCCGCCAAGCCCACCTGCAGGACGAGCATGCTCAGGTCCACACCCCGGGGGACTGTGCAGTGCAGACAGACAGCAGACAGGGCTGCAGAGGACACACAGACGCAGACCAGGCCGCAGTCAGGGACAGACCCATGACTGCAGTCTTCCTTTTCGGCTCCAACCTTCTCCTTATACAACTGTCCCCTGCGACTCAGCATGCCACCCTGAATCCCATCTCCCTGCAGCACATGCTTCTTACTGTGGGCCATGAGAAATTAATTAATTCCCTGTCCTGGCCTAGTTCTGCTGCCTTACAAATCCCTGAATGCCGGGCTGGCAGGTAGCGCTCTGCTAACCAGGCCAAAGGGTCAGCCCTTTGGCTTCCAGCTTCTGAAACCAACCTACATGCAGAGCCTTTGGTGGCACAAAAGCACAGTTTTTCAAAATATTAAAATACTGCAAAATACTAGCTCCAGAAAAGAAGGTAAAATGCTCAAGGGACCACAGGATACAGGTGCTAGATTTTCACACAGCCTAAGAATGGTGTTTCTGGTCTACCCTTGTGAGGTTAACTTTAATGCCAGTAATTGAGCTTGATGAACTCTTCTGCATCTAAAAGGAAAAAATCCTAATTAAAACCTCTCTCAATGGCACATCATATTTAAATATTTAAGCTTCAGCAAGAGCACAAGCTAGAGCACTCACTTTGGAGCCAAAATTCACACCGATAAATACAAATCCAGACTTAAACTCTCCACCTCCCCTCAGCACTTTTACCTGCATTGAGATGAAGAAAAACTCTGGCAGCTCTGCTCTGCAACACACAGCAAATGCGAGTTGCTATGCCCTGTGCCCTTCCTCCAGCTCTACACAGTGCAAGCAAACCACAGGCTATGCTCACCCATGCCACTTGAAACAGAAAAAGGCAGAATTGTTCCCTCAGTGACTTCATTTTCATTACCTGAAACCCCAGGTTTATTCAGATTTAATCTGTACATATCCTCATGTTGGTTAACGTGAACACACCAGTCAAATTTATACAGAAAGTCACTGTTTGGCAGATAATTGGATAATATGTGAATGCTGCCACAAATTGTTCTCTTTTATAAGCAAAGGCAAATGTAGTATTTTATCCTGCTAAGAGAACACACAGAAAAAGATGCTGCTTTCTGAATAGCATGTTTTCAGAGCTACAATTCAAGGAAAAAAGAAAAAAAGAAAAAGGAAAAATCTATATTCTATCTGTTGGTCTGGCTGAAGGGGCATCTGGAGAGGCAAATACAGAATAGTTATATATCACCAGTAGTTGTCACGGTAACTACTGGATTATGATTCTGGACTAAAAAATCATTTCATATATCTTCTAAGATACCAATCTTTAGCCAGCCATTTCAGATCATCTTAACCTTAGTAAGACTCCCAGGAGAACTGCTCGCTACACCACCTTTGTAAGACGCACTACTTCTATATCAAGTTAGATTTTCTGCCATTTCTCTACCTATGGTCTGTTGTTTCAAAGTATAAGGCCTTCATGGCACTTGAGATGTACTTTGCCTTCTGCATTCAGGAACAAATATTGAAGGAAATCCCATTTGAAGACTTCACTTAGACACTGAACAATTAATTAGGCATCATCTTAAATACAAAAATATGCCAGAATGATGGAAAGTATGCTCGGCTTCACAGGAAAATAGTCTTATCCACAGGAAATTTTGTGCCAATTTTTAAACAAAATCTTCTATTTAACAAAATCTTTGCAAAATTCTGTTTAAAAATTTGCTGGATAGCATGCATTCATAAATCAACACAGAGCATCGATATGCAGCAGCTTCTTAATTCAAGAAGATTTTTAGGTTGAGATTCTAAACCAAAGATTATCTTTGATAGTCTGAACATAAGAAACCCATAATGAGTTTAGATGAAAACCCTTTGGTCTTTATTGACCTGACCACAACCTACCATGTTTCAAGTTAATCCCTTCCACTTGGCAGCAGCACTTTCCCTCCTTTATTTTGCACATAAAAGGCCAAAATGTTTTTCTCTCTCTCTCTACCCACAATAAATATTCCCATCAAAACAAACACATTTCTCTGTTTTCATGAAAATTTGTTCCAGTTGGGGCCATGGATTTTTTGCAATTATTGACAGAGTTTCAATTGTAAAATATAATCTAGGACCAAGCTTGAAAGATTTTGAGTTGGAAAGAGAATATTTCACGCACCTCCAGTTCAGAAGCCACCAACTGCCATGACAGTTTTGAACAGGAGGAGCTGCTTTTTTCCTTCTAATATTTTTCCTTTCCTCCCCTGCAAAATATATATCTTCTTTTTCCCTGATACACCATCAAATTCCTAAAGAGAAAGAAGTACAGACACCATCCTATTTAAATAAGATCCATGTTCCAGGAAGTTTAGTAGCTGCAAATTGTTAAAAAAAAGCAAAAGTATGTGAGCATAAGTGAGATTGCTGTGGGGTGAGAGGAAACACAGGACAAAAGGAAATCTTGCCCAGAGCCGTGGAGATCTCTCTTCTACCATAGGCCCACAGATTTTCCATGCTTGGGAGGCAAAACACTGACAAAGATTATCTTTCTTCTAGGTCAAACTAAGTGTTGGAAACACAATTTGATTTATTTTGTTTCTTCAAGTCACATCAGTTGTGAAGAGCTACTCCTTCCAAGCAGCCTGAAACCAACAGTAATGATGGTAAGAGAAGACTGTGGCAGACTTAATAGTCAAAAAGGAATAAAACACAGCCAAAAATGATCGTGGGGAAATTAGTAAGACGGGTAACATTTCACAGCATATTGCCAAGAAACACAGCCTCAATTTAAGAGGAAAAATCCAAATCCTGGCATGATTATTAGACATTATTAATGATTCTCACATTAGATGTTTTGATTAATTCAAGTGTTTATTCATCTCTTTAGGAAGATTTCTTCTTCTTACAAGCAAGATTTTATAGCACAAAGTAACAGAAAAGACTATAAAAATGCGCTGGCATTACACGTTTCCTGCAAGCCTTTAATTAGACTGAGAAGGGTTTTGAAGTACATGAGCATGCTAATTTCCATTCTGATTGTGAAAATGTGGCAGGGATGTCATGCATCATGTAATCTTGAACACATTTTATTTGAGACTTTAGTTTTAAAATTTAAGTCTTAACATAAAATATATTAGTCTATGATCTGCTTTAAAAATATAATAATAATAATAACAACGAGAAGGGCAAGCTGTTCTAGATGCACGGGCAATGTTTCCAGGCCTTTTTACATGGAATATTGCTCTCAAAATCAATGTTCCATCACTTTTCTTTATTTATCCATAAAACAGGTACTTTATCTGCTTAGAAAGGTGGTTTTTTTTTTTACACTTCTCCGAAGTTGTTCTCAAATACCTCTTTCCGAAGACTGCATTATGGTCACGTTATGGCTGTTCTTACCATTACTGGTGCCCAGGAGCCTTCTTATGGGCACTGCATGTAAACTGACAGAATTCCTTGAAGAGTTTGCACACCAGGAATCTATGTAAGTTACAGCATTTGTAGTCAGGACTTCACAAGCAATGCTTTATGCCACAAAGATAGAGGACAAAGCCCAGTAGTCAGCAGACAGGTTCCCCTGTGTTTCTGGCTGCTAAAATTTCATAGAATCACAGAGCTACAAGCACCTCTGGGTACCTCCAGACCCAACCTCTGCTCAGAGTAGGGTCAGCTGCTACAGCTGGTTGCCCGGGGCCATGTCCAGGTGGCTTTTGAAGATCTTCAAGGTTGGAGAGTCTACCACATCTCTGGGTAACCTGTGCCAGTATCCAATAGCCCACAGAGTGCAAAAATAAAATAAAATAAAATAAAATGAGTTTTCTTATGTTTAAATGGGATTTCTTGAATGTCGGTTTGTGCCCATTGCCTCATGTCCTGCCACTGGTCACCACTGAGAAGAAAAGCCCAGCTCCCTCCTCCTTAGCTCTCCCACAGGGTATTTATACCCACAGAGAAGGCCCCCTGAGCTTCATCTCCTCCAGGCTGACGATTCCCAGCTATCTCAGCCTCTCCTCGTAGGAGGGGGTGCTCCAGGCCCTCAGTCAGCTATGACCGTCCACTGGATATTCTCCTTGCACAGAGCTTGTAGCTCGTTTACGAAATCAGACATCTGTTCAAAGCTGTTATTCTTTGCTGTTGAAAAACAGCCCTCAAAACGCAAGTTATGCATGGGCACACTAGCATTTCCCCTTCAGAGGTGTGAAGGTCCCAGGAAAGAAGAAGCCTGGGGCTCGTTCTGGAGCCTTGCAGTACGCCTGCAGTGATGCCTGTGCTTCCTATGCCTGAGTGCTCCTTATTTTGGGGTTTTTTTTTTCAAGTCAGAGTCCCTGTGCCTTTCAAGATGAAGCTGACTGCACTCACTGCTGCTCACAAGGCCAAAAAGCAGCCAGGAGGATGACACCAGTCTGAGGGAATGTCTCACTTCACTGTGACAGGAAGAATTTGGAGCTGACAGTGTAACGCCGGCACTGCCTGCACACCCAGGTAGACTACAGCCCGCTTGTTTACATTCAGCTCACACTTGGAAGGTTATGTGTACAGCCCGTAAGTGCTTCAAATATAGGCTCTGATTTTCCAGTGTTTACCTCAAGTTGCAAGTTCTCTGCTCTCCTGACAGCTGGATCCCTAGTGCAGAAGCTGATGGCATTTGCACAGAAAATATTCTACTTGTTATAAGCAAATTAACTTCTGAAGTCCTACATATAGCCCATGGAAGATAGGATTATATAAAGTAGATCTTGGAAAAAAGATATATGAAAGCATTCCAGAGAGAAAACAAATTGCCTTTTTCTTGGCTTTATCTTTCAGCATTCTCTGGCAGTTTTCTTGAGGACTGACAAGGTCTGGAAATAGCTCACAGAACCTGCTGGCAAATACCTCTTGTGCCTGAAAAAATAATGGAACGCTATGGCAGATGTCAAACCCAGGAGCACCTCTATCAGGCCACTGCTTGACGTCGTGACTCTAGAGGTACATAAAGGAGGATCAAAATCCTGTAGAAAGGGGGAAATGGGAGTACTTTCAGGCCTTGAAGAGGCAATCTATCTTTAAAATTCCTTTTGTCTGATATGCCTTTCAGTAAGGCAGTATAATCAGCAAAATTCTAACCTCAGAGCTCCAGTCCCTTTAGTCACACAAAGCTTAGGTGATTTATAGTCAGAAAATCATTTCAAAACATCTGAAAGGATTTTGTTATTCTGCCTACAGCTACACCTGTGCACTTCTTTGTCTCTAAGTTTCAATTAGAATTAATTTAAATAAGAGAAAATCACGTTTCCTAGTGGCTGAGCCTGTTAATGAAATATGTTTCGCATTTCCAATGGAAATGGGAATTTAGGAAAGTAACAGGCAGAGCTTGTGCCTGCATTATGAATACATTTTATATTTGAAAGACTTTATCTTCATCTCACTAATAAGATCTTTAGCTCAATTTTATTTTATTTTTACCATATTTGTATTGCTCTTAATGTCTGGATTGCCACCCTATTAACATGACAACTCATTTTCTAAGGTGCCTGAAGAATCACAAAAAATGGGAGATTCTCTATTGTTCCAAATATCGGTAAGCGCTGAGAGGAAAATTTTACCATGTTATAAGTCAAAAGGAGAACAAAAAAGAAAGGAGCAAGCAGACAATGAATTTAACCATGTTTTTGCACTGAAGTATAATCTAAAACAAACAGAAAAGCATGGCAATGTATTTGCAAACTATTTACCTAGATGGTTTTATTGCAAGCCTCTGGAGACACCTACCCCTGGTTATTACAGAGCAAAGAGTCACTTTACTGCACAGGGGACATACGTGGTAAGAGCACAAAGAAACTGTGTTAGCCTCTGTATTAGTTTACTGCACTCTTGCAAGGGGTCTTCTGTCCCTCATGCACACTAAGGACCCAGTCCTTACAGACCTGGGTTAAGCTTAACACATACAATATTCTTCAAGATTTAAGTATTTTCATATGGCTTGAATATACTTGATATAACTAACCCTAGACTAGCCTATGGGAAGAAAAAAAAATCTTAGGCAAGGTTCTTCAAGTGACAAGACAGAAGTGTTCCAGAGTCCCTTGCAGGGTCCTGCAAAGTAACACACCGTCAGATAGAGACTTCTTTACTCCTCTTTCATATTGCCAACTTCTGTCTTTCAAGAAGACATGAGCCCGGAGTTCAGTTGTACAATTGTAACAAGGGCAGACCTTGACCTGCCAACACTAAGTAGTGGCAATAACACAGCAGCAGGAAAAAAGAAACCATGTAGATGAAAACTGTACTGAAGTTGCTAGAAATAACATTAAAACATTCCTACAGGTCTTTCAGCATCAGCAGTGGTAGGAAAAGGATATGCTAAAGGAGGAACGTAGTAGAAGGGACAGAGCATCCTTGTCAGATATTGCCATGAACTCAGCATGTCACCCTTTTACTAACTACTATACCATGGAAAACAAATGTGACATGAGAAAGCATAAATCACACATGTTTATGCACACTTATAGATAGATAATACATCTCAACAACAGATATTTTCTACTTTTTTTCACCAACTGGATGACCACTTCCATAATGACATCGTTTGCCATGTCAAAGAAACAATCCTGGGTGACATTTTCACACGTTTTAATAAAACGTTGATTTTTCCTAAACTGGCTTACACAACCTTGGCCCATGCCACCATAAACTCTTGGGCAAAAATAAATCTAAAATCTTGGAAATTGGGAACACTGGGCACTTGACTTCCTCTCTCCTGAAGGGAAAGCCAACAACAAACAGGTGTAAGTGAGAAAAATGTGGACTGTACTGTTAAAATTGGTACATGACATATAAATAAGCCCCAGTGGAGTGACCACCCGTGAGTTATTCTGCAGTTATGCTTGGTACCTATTGGCTAGATTACCCCTTCCTCTTTTGGGCAAACTCTTCGATCTCAGATCTCTGATAACAAGGAAAATCTCCTTGCTCAATAAAAGGTTATATAACAAAAGGGAGCAAGAGACCTTGTCTTCTCCTTGCTAAGCAATATGTAGTGCAAACATCTCCAGAGAAAGCTTTGGGAAAAGGCCAGGCTTGTTGAATGTATGTGAATTGCAGTGTTTTTAAGGAGATATCATTCCTCCTACTGCTTGGCCCACGCTGCCTTGATGTGGCTCAGACTGTAAATGACACAATTTGGTTGCCACCATGCTAACCTCTGCATTCCTCTGGCTCTGAGTGAGAAAGTCTCCTCTTCCTTTCTCACCTAGCTTCAAATGGAAGCCTTATGAATGTTGTGGATTTAGTGCTTAGCTTTATAATTGTGGTTTTATTTGAATTGCCACAAAAAATGTTGGGTGAGATTAAACACAGGCTTCTCCTTTTGAAGAGGTCTGTGCTTAATATGACTTTTACACCCCATATTCTCACTAACTTTTATTTTTTCCTCCTTTGAGTCTAGTTGCAACTCCTGCTCCTACATTGCAGTTGTGAGAGTATTTCCTTGGTACTGTGCTATGTTATATTTATGCATAAACTTTTGCTAATTGCTGAACCTATGCTGGAATGAATAAAGTTTTCATTCATGTTTATATATTAGTTTCCAACATTTGTATGTTTGTAATCATCAGGCTGAAAACAGCTTTCATTTGCAGAGATGTAAACTGAGGGTAACTGAGTCAGGAGACACACTCTGCTAGGTACATGGAAAGATTTTTTTTCTAGTATCACTGACAGATGAGTTTATCACAGAAATTTCCAAGTTCTGTAACTCCGTGTAGTTTGTTCAGGGCTTCCAACTGTGGTTATGGCTACATTCACGAGTAGTTTGGATCAACAGAAATGAACCTCTAGAGCTCATTTTGGGCTGGAGACCTGATATACACATTTCTCTAGATTGCTGAAACTCTTATTTCAGAAAATGTTTAAGTTTGCTCTGATGGTCTTTTACTGCTGCAGCTCATCTCCCACCCAGGTTAGGTTGTTCCAAGGAGAATCCAGGTCACAACTTGCAGTGCCCTTCCAGATGAGGACCAGAGCTCAGCAAGCAGGCAACATTTGAGCATTGTCTGAAAAGCGCTCTCCTGATATGAACTAATGCACTAATACAGACACGCCCTATGCATACAATCAAAACTTACACAATTAGAATATCTGTGGCAATTTCTAGCCATCAACAATTTTCCCAGCCATATAATTACTACTATTAACAGTACACGTTCCCAATTTAATAAATGGAAGCAAGATAAATGCCCACATCACTTTGGCTTCCCCAAAGCTTTACGATTCAGAACATAGCAATCTGTTGCCCTTGGCCTTTTGGAAACAGCGTCCATGTGATAATTGATAATAATGATAATGCAGCACTTCTCCTGGTCTGTTCTGGATATCTGATGGCTTCAACTGCTTTGTCTTAGAGGAGGCAGTTGAGAAAACCCTTGAGTCAACAGAAGTAGGGAAAGAGGAACCAAGGAGGCTTCTGGTATAGTACCATGGGAGAGGGTGGGTGGTAGGAAGAGGTGATGTGACACGTTGCTTAGATTTTCTTTGTCCCTTTAGCATTGCCACCTCGTAGAGGAACTGCCACAACTGCCTCCCTCTCCAGCGCTTTTCCATCTTTGTTGCACTGGCTCTAGTTTCAATGCTTCCAGCATAGGAAATCAGGCTTCCTGCTTCCTTCTATTCAAAAAGGTTACCAGCCCCCTCTTCATGTCTTGCCCTGATGCTGCTGCAAAAAAAGCATAACCTCTGTGCATAGCCATGTTATTATCCACCATCCTCCTCTGAAGCTGTTAACACATTATTGCTCATTGGCTACCTCATAGGAACCATTTATGTACATCCTCTGAATCTCACTTGTCCCTGAAGTGAGTGCAAATTATGTCAAGTAAAACTACTTACCTTTAGATAGCAGACAGAGCCCCAGGCAGACAGTGGGCCAAGAAGTAGAAGGATGGCATCGCCTTGAAAACACTGTAATTACACGCATTCAACAAGCCTGACCTTTTCCCAGAGCTGTCTCTGGTGACGTTTGTGCGGCATGTTGTTCAGGGAGGCAATAAGGAGAGGACAAGGTCTCTTGCTCTGTTTTACTGTATAACCCGTATGCTGTATACTGAAAGTGCTCAAAAAAAGGAAACGGTCAAGGTAACTGATCATGTTTTAATGCAGTGACTAAACAGACATTGAACTGTTGCCTTTGGAAAGGTGGTGTGTTTTCACAGGCTAGTCCTGCACAATACCTGCACACATATTTCAACAATGTGCAAATTATGAGCAGCAATAGCACAGGACTGCTTCCCAGACTTGAGTCCTTAGTACAGTAATGCACTTACAAATATAAATATCACCCAATCAGAGACACATTCTGCAAAGGTTATACTCTTCTAGTTTGTTTTAGGCTAAGTCTATCAGGTCCTGAATCTACTAAAGCCTCAGTCATCATAATTATAGTGAGGAACAACTTCAGTCAACGTTATATGCAATTTAATTTTCCTCCACCTGCCAGCTATATCTTGACGAAGTTTCTAACTGAAGTTTAAAGCTTACTTTGTTCAGAACAATCAGGTAAGCCTATGATGCTGGAAAGGTCTGCTGTCACAGAGATGTGAGAAAACAAGGCAGAACCTGGTTTATTTGACCTCATGTGGGTCATGTGATGTAATTAATTCCAAATGTTTTTGGTTTCTGTACAGAAACTTCCAGCAAAAGATTTAAATGATGTAATAATTACCTTTTTCCCTTCATGATCCTTCTGACTATGCCTTAATTTATGATGCTTTTAACTAGCATACATGTATCCTGAGGCTATGATGGGTGCACATTTATTTAAGTCAAAAGATAAATCTTAATGAAAGGGTTTTTTTACACAATAATTAACTTATTTTGATCATCATAACAGTAATTATTAGAGCCACAAAAACAGAATCAGATCTCAGAAGAAACCATGAAGATCCTAAATAGGGTGGAGTACCAACACTGCTCTATTATTTTGCCAAAAATGATACATCAAAGTGGCAGCAGTGAATCATCACACACTACTAGGAACTACACCCAAGGAATCCAAGAGATGAAAATATTAGATGCACTAACCTCCATCATAAATTGCAAGTTATAATCACACAGCAGATATTTGCAATATGCTTTTTCTCAGATATGAAGCTCTGCTCTCCTTATGCCTCTCTCAACATGATCTCTCAGCAGATTAAAACACAACAAACCCGAAAGAACCACAAAAACACAAGAATTTTGGCTTTATATGAAAGGTCCATCTATTAAAAAAAAAAAAAAATGTCGTGACGGATTATAAGCCTTAGCCATGCATCAAATAGTACATTTGGGCAGCCCAGTTCTTTTAGGAACATCTTCAAAAAATCACCCTTTTTATGGGATCATACACACCATGACGGGCAAGGCCAGCAATGAAAAAGAGTGCACCCACTCTAACTTGCTGTCATCCTCTTCTTAGTAAAAATGACTACTGTTCTGATTTTCTGCTCAGTCATTAAACCATTGTGCACATGCACACACACGCACACGCAGACAGTAACTTGCAGCCAGCTCTTTTGCAATGACCTACAATGAGGAAATCAAGCGCATTTTAACAAAAATATCTTAATCCTGTTTCAGATTGAAGAATTAATTTCTCAAAACTAGAAAACTTTAACGATACACAAGGCAATTTCATATAAGAGAAGCTTCAGCAACAATACAGGAATAAAGAAAAGGATGTAGTATGTTACCTTTTCCAGTCAAAGTTTCTTCTTTTATTTTCCTTACCGCTTCTTGGCCCTCGCTCTCGCTGTTTCCAGCTGTCACAATACAGAAACACAAAATTAGTGATGCAAACAACTTAAGGACAGTGAATATATGCCTTCTATCATTACAGGTTAACCACAGTGTAAAACCAGTTATGAGTTTTAAGTGAAAATGTATGATTCATTGTTGTCAGAGCAGCAGAGGTCTTTAAAGAGCTCTGTACAAATGCCCTGCTGTTCACATGAGTTCTGCTTATTCATCTCATTTATTCATGCAAGTTATGACCACCTGCTGGCTGGAACAGCTGAATGTAGATGTAAATCTGTGAGCCACATGAATTATATCACATCCAGACTCTAAAAAAGCTTTACCGTAGGTGAGAGTGGACCTCCCTCTGCTCTTTCCAAAATGAAGAACTTCACAGCTGGAGGAAAGGCCCTGCTAACCTGTTCTGAATGCTCAGGAAAAGTTTTACCAGTACTAACAGAAAATATGATTAAGCATCAAATAAATGCCTTTTGTGCCATTCAGCTGAGGTGGACAGTTAATAATTATCTGACATTTGTTTAGCAATTTTGCTGTGCGTCTGTATTTGAGCAGTAAAAAAAATGATTTGCAACACTGATATCTGAAGGTAATATATGTCTTTGACTTGATGATAGGCAAGAAGACTCGACATTTACATAAATGTAGCCAAAATAAAGAAATTTAACATTTCAGATACTGAAGAGAATACTCACAGAAAACCTAGGATCATACTGGCCTATAACTGTTCTTTATAATGTACATTAACTCTGGAATTATACTGCTCAGACTGACCAAGAAAGAATACGAATTAAAAACCAAACAAACAAGCAAGCAAACAAAAACAACAAAGCAGACATTTGTGTTTTTTTGTTTGTTTGTTTGTTTTGCTTAAAGCCATCCAAGTCTTTAAAGAACAGAAACGTTCAGCTTGATGCTAATTTCCAGATACAGATGCACTGTCAACAAAAAACCCCCCAGTGAAACTGCCACCTCCGGGGAAATCTGGGCACAAGGATGATAGGTGAAGGATTGGTTTTCCTCACTGTTTCACCCAAAGTGATTTAGTAGAGTAAGGTTTCAAGCTCAGTGTGTTGTAACACCAGATAATAGTATTGTTTTGGGAAACAAAAATAGTTTGGTGCCAACTCTGTGAAGGTCTGATGCGATTCCTCTTTCATTCAGCACTCCTCGTGCAGTGAACACACTTATTAAGCCTCCAGTGTCTTTAACTCTCAGTATGTTCACTTAATTTTTTCTTATAAGAGAGCTTGTGTTCACAACAGATTTTAATTTGTGTTATTTTGCTGTTATATAAATGGTTATTCATTAAAGCTCAGTGCCCTCCAAATGAGCTCATTTTATTCATATTTGCATGTTTTTCATTCTAGACCACTGGGATAAAATAATTATTTTGCTAAACAGTCACTTCAAATGTCTGTTTCCAGCCTGATTCAACAGAGAGTTTGGAAACTAGATTCTGAAGCTTAAGTACTGTAAAATTGAAACAGCCTCAGTGAAAGCTGCTACTGCGACTGAGGCTTTTGAAATACTTCTTTCAAAGAAAATTCTGTAAGAAAGAATAAGGAGACTGAACAAATTATCAAAATCCTTACAAAAAAGTTCAAAGACAAGTATCACAAAGATACCATAGGACTGGGAGAGTGATCTACACCTCTGATTTTGCTTAAGGGGGTCAGCATCCCCTTGCTGAGGATGGGTGGAAGAAGAAAGGGACAGGTTGCACTGCTTCTCTTCAAGTATATCCTTGTGGGATCCTCTAAGCAAAGTAAATAGTAAGCATGAAAAAGAGCAGCCTCCTTTTAAGTTCTATATTAATTATTTTAAGTTAAAAAAAATACTTTTCAAGTCAACAAGCTACCACAATTGCCTTTAGGTTGGTAAAAATCAAACAAAATCTGTGTATCTTTTTGATGTACATGATTCACTAAAGGGCACAACTTCCAACCACGCTAAACAGGAGTAGAGTGCTCTAAACTAAGCCGGGTGGTGTTTTATTAAATGAAGGTCAAATTCTTACCAACGTCAGGTATTTTAGATTCTCAGAAGTGTATTTGTAACAACTGTTTAGAAAAACTTTGTGATATACAGGAGAATCATCTTTGCTTGACTTTTTGCCGATGATTCACCATATTTTTTGTATGCTCAATGTGCCATATTTATCCAAGCCAGAATGTATCCATTTTAAGCTCAATAGCATCTGTAGCGTAAGCTCTGCCTACCCTGGATTCAAGTGGAGAGGAGGATGAGAAGGTGAAGATAGATCATGCTTTTATGCAGTGATGGAATCTGAACAAAAGCTTTAAGAAGAAGGGATTCGATGTCTCGAGCGCTTAGTTCATGGAAGTACCTAAAACTGTAATAATCATGCTTTTCTTGCAAATTTAAAGTGTCTATTGGGAGCTCAAAATGCATACGGTTGTCTCAAGAAGTCTTTATGCAAGCTGTTCAGTGCCCTGTCTGATGCTTTCCTTCTCTGTCCCCATAGAATAGTCAATAATTCAGGTGAGACTGATTCAGTAATAACACTGACTACAACCAACTCTGAAAATAAAACAAAAATAAATTCCAGTCTGAATGGATGCATCTGTATAAAAAGAGATATCATATTAATAGCATTAAAAATTCTAGTTCTTAGCAAAATACTGAAGGTCATATTGAAAAAAAAAAAAAAAGAAAAAAAAAGAGAGAGAGATAAATTCAAATACAACTTTTAGTCAAAAAAATTGACTCTCCTCTTCAACATTTTTCTACACAAATGTCACAAGTCAAAGCACATTGAACTAAAGACACCACAGAAGTACACAGAAAAAATCTTATCAGCAGTAGGAGGCTTTGGATCTTACCCTAAAGGTCAGACTCTGTCACCTTAATCAGTTTAAGTAGATTCTAACTCTGAAAGTTGTTTCAGGGATTTCAATAGAACTGTCACAGAGTATTGCTCAGCCTGAATAAGGATGGAAAAATACAGCCTTCAGAAGCCTGGCATGGATGAATGAATTTGTACATTACAGAAACACTTACACTGTTGCTAGTTAAGGGGTACTAATATATTTACATGTGTTCTTTATAAAATATTCTTAATTCCTTAGAAGGTGAAAATCTCTCCAAAACAATAATTACTAATCACTGATAACTCATAACTAATGTACAAAATTGATTTGACAAAAAGCAAGGCTTTTTGCATTTTTTTTAATAGAAATGGGAATTTGCCATCTTGACCTTTGAAGGGAATGCACTGCAAGACACTAGAAAGACATTTAGAATAATCTATGAACAACAATATAGCCTGTGAAGCTTAAGATTGCCTGGAAAGAATAAAAGCACAAATTTTAAAAGCCAGAGTTATCAAAGGGAGAATTTCATGACTTTCAATAAATGAACACAAAACCAAAACACAAATAAAAAGCTCCTGAAATGGACACTGAGCAAATCCAAAATACCCAGGACACAGCAGATCAGAGAAACATCCAGCCCCTCCAGCCTGGAGGCTGAGGGCCACCCTTTGCTGTAGCGTGGCTCTCAACTGGCAGCAACACCCTTTTCTTATTTAGCCATAATTATATAGCAGTTAATCTCTAAAACTAAATAGCTTTTCAGGGTTAGCAGCCTGCCATATGGCCCTCAGCATGGCCCGCTTTGGCTACGGTGTTTTGGAAAGAGGGGGGGAGCCAATGCTCGGCTCTCTGGTGGGAGGGTAGCAGGAAAGTTGACTTGCAGGTGTGGTAGGTATAATGCAAAGATATTCACCGATCACTTCAAGTAATCCAAGTTTAGAAGTGGTGTCCACAAACTCTAATGCATATGCACGTTGCCAGGAGAAGCTTGGTAGTATGGTAATAAACTTGGTATACCATACAATTAAAAAGTTACACACGGTGATGGTTAGGTGTCTTTGTGCAACAGAATACACAAGAGGTTCCAAATGTGAATTTGAATTAAGGAGTCTCCTCAGAGTAGCATAATCCTCATTATGACTGAAGGGAACTGATCCAAGTGGAGCACAGGCCAGAAGACTGGGCTTGCAAGAGAACCCAAAGTCTCCAGAAAAAAATAAAAAATAAAAAATAAAAAAGTCATACCAGCTAGTGGTATAAAGATTTTGATTTTGTGAATGTGCATGGCACTGCATAACAGTGCCTCCGAGAGACAAATAACTGCCCCCCAAAAGCTCTAATGATGAGAAATCTGTAAAGTCTTGTATAAAAAACATCTTGCTTAGGAAAAAGGAATATAGGTCTTGGGTCTCGCCCATGAAATTTCCAAGTCATTATTTTGTTATTCAATAAAGTCAGGTATAAGGATGTGTCCTGGTACAAAAAGGCATTGAGAAAGTGACACACAGCTTCCTTATGTCTAGATGTACCACGTGGCCTTTGTCACCCAGTTCATTGTACAGCACTCATGATTTAATACATGCCTTTTTGACATGAAAGGCAAAAATATTGCTGTGAGCGTGCTTTTGAGAAAAGAAGCAAAACTGAGTAAGGAGGAGGAGGTCAGTTTGCAAACAGAAAACAAATCATCATTCTTGCCCTAAGTTTCAGCAACCCCAACTCTTCCAAGAGAAGATGAGAATGCCCCTGTTTATCAAACCAGAGATACAACCAGAAAAGTGCTGTTTCCAACAACGACCTGTAGCAGGTGCTGAAAAAAGTGTCAGTGTCAGCATTAAAACTAGAGTGAAGTTTTCTGATACACCATTCCAGCAGCAAGTAGTTTAAGAGGTTTCCTGAATCAAAGGTCACTCCTAGCCTCTCTGTGAACCTACCCTCCACTTCTTCATCTCATCGCATTTTCAATTCCTTCAAGCACTTGGCCTCCAAAGTGTTCTGGGACAACAAAGTCTGTGATTTAATGACACATTTAATTGGATTAGAAAGGTTGTACTTCAGTTGTTCCTCTTTTTAAATTGTTGGATGTTCGCTACTTTGTGTATAATAGAGAGAAAATAACCACTTCTTATTCACTTTCTCTGTAACACTCATATAAGCCTTTATGATATCACACCTCAGTCATCTGTTTGCAAGCGGAAGAACCTTTGTTTATTAGCCCCACCTTACACAGAGCCATCCCATATTCCTCATCATCCTTCTCTGCTTTTTTCCAGTTCTACCAGGCTCCTTTTGAGTATTCACAACAAGCTCAAACAATGATTTCTACAAAGGAAGAGGACACTTCACATCTTGTTTTTGTTTTCTTCCCTGCTAAGTAATAAGATTTTATTTGCCTTTTTGACTGGCATTGAATATTGAAGATGTTTTACAGAGAACTTTCAACAGTAAATCACAAATTATTTTCTTATTCTTGTTATTTTTGGAGTGGTAGTAGTTAATTTGGATCCTATTCTTGTAAATATACAGCTGTGGTTGGCTTTCTTCATATGCAGTATTTGCATTTACTGAGTCTCAGTATTTACCCATGCTGTCATCACCCAGTCATTCAATATTATGAGATTCTTCATTGTTCTTCATGGTAGTTAGGATTTCACAAGTTCACAGCATGGCTGAGGCAGGAAGTCACCTCTGGATACCCTCCAGTCCGACCCTCTGTTCAGAGCAAGGTCAGCTACAGCAGGTTGCTCAGGGCTGTGTCCCGTCAGGCTTCAAGCATCTCCAAGGCTGGAGACTCCACCACCTCTATGGGAGATCTGTGCCAGTGTTTGACCACCCTCAAGGCAAAAAAAAAAAAAAAAAAAAAAGTGTTTTCATATGCTTAAATTGAATTTTCTGTGTGCATTGCATCTTGTCCTGTCACTGGGCACTGCTGGGATGTGCATGGTTTCATCTTCTCTACTACCCCTGTCAGGTATTTATACACACATTTAAGGTTCCCCTGAGCCTTTCGCTCTCCAGGCTGAACAGTCCCAGCTTTCTCAGGCTCTCCTGGTGTGTCAGATGTTCAAATCCCTTAATAATGAGCAGTCCAATTAGTTTGACTGTCATAAACACCTTTGCACAAAATGTATCATCTCACTGTTTAGCCTTTTTCTGTACTTTTTATAAATATACTGAACACACGTCTACAGGATCAGGAGTCCCTTTCCTCCATCCCAAAGCTGAATCATTCCTAGATGTTGTTTATTTGGCTTCTAATCAGTTACTAATCTACAGGAGATCTATCTCTTATCAACTTTAAAATCTTTTGGCATAAGCCTTGACAAAAGATTTTGAAAATCAAAATTAAATGAATTCAACAGCTGTTCGAATTACCATGATAAGACAGTGCAGTGACTCTTTCAAAGTTTATCATCACGTATTTAATTTTGTGTCTATTATAATGCCTGTGTTTTTTTTCATATTCACTGGACTATCCACAATGTGTTTCCTAAAAATGCCTACCAAGCACATTTGCTCACCTTATGCTTCTACTACATTAAGGATGTGTTAAGATTCAATGCAAAAGATAGTAGTCCCGAAATACTTTTATTCTATTGAGAAACTTTGTTTTTAATCACAATGGCTTATTTTTTTTCTAATGGGTGGTATTTTATTTCTACACGGTTTATAATAATCACCATACTATTCATAAACACTGTATCTTTTTAGCTGCTTATTTTGCATACTTTCTAGTTTTATGATAAAAAAAAATAAAAACAAAAATTAAAAAAACCTATATTTTACTAAGTGTTATAGGAAATCTAGAACTAATGAATCCCAGTTGTTTCTTTTACTCCCTCAGCATAGTTAATTTTTGAGGACTGATCAGAACTTGAGGTCTAATTTATTATAAAAATTCACATGCAATAAGATATGACACGGTCTTCAAATTGGGCATTTCGGCTTGGCTAATTTGCTTTAAGATTATTTTGAAATGTATGAACACAAACTGAAATAACCTGAAGTCATGAATTTTAAAAACAAAGTTCCAATAAAATAAAATAAACCAAGATTAAGAGCCACACAGCTCCAGCACTGAAGGTTAGTAGATAAAATACTAATGGACAGGAAAATACTAAGCGGACACGAGAAGTATTTCAGTTTGCTCAGAGTGCTGGGACTGTTTGAAAACCCCTTGACTGGGAGTTAACTCTGCATAGTTTTCTTTTATACAGACACCAGAACTGTCATATCTAGGCTCTCAGTCTGTTTTACAAATTGACCTTGGTTTTAATTGTTCCAAACTCTAACATAAAATATTCTGCATAACTGCTGTTTGATAGTGTGGTGAGATGCTCCTTTCCTCAGGTATGGCATGTGACAACAGGACAAAAGAGTGCTCATGAAACTTGCTTCCAGTACCAACTTACACTGAGAAATCTGTGATTTATCATGTGGTAGTCCTTAAAGATATCAATGGACTGCTCACAAGCAATTCACAGCTGTGTTGACCCACTCAGTCGCTCAAGAACAGTCTAGACAACGTCCTCAGGGACATCAACAGACTGTTCACCCAACAGTAGACACAGCAAACAGTGCAGCTGTTCACGGAGCAGCAGCCTTATAGAAACACACCTGAGACACTCGTATTAGCAGGTCAGTCAGACAACTGAAAGTCACAGCCCTGTAAAAGCAGCTCCCCAACTCAAGCTCAGGGTAGCTCCTGATGGCTGGCCTGGGGTGCTGCCTGGTGAAGGAGACATCCAGCGTTGTGACAGAGAACATGCAAGGTCGACAGCTTCCCTGACTGTTGCTTATCAGCTGTAAGACTAATCGTTTATAGTATTGGTATATTATATATGTATGTACATATATATATATACATGTATAATAGCTGAAATATATGGTATATTTCAGCTTTGGTGAGGCTGCACCTCGAGTACTGTGTTCAGCTTTGGGCCCCTCACTACAAGAAGGACATCCAGGCCCTGGAGCGTGTCCAGAGAAGGGCTACGAAGCTGGCGAAGGGCCTGGAGCACAAGTCCTGTGAGGAGCAGTTGAGGGAACTGGGGTTGTTCAGCCTGGAGAAGAGGAGGCTCAGGGGAGACCTTAAGTGTTCTCTACAGCTACCTGAAAGGAAGGTGTGGGGAGCTGGGGGTCGGCCTCTTCTCACAGATAACTAGTGATAGGACTAGAGGGAATGGCCTCAAGTTGCCCTAGGGGAGGTTCAGGTTGGAAATTAGGAGACGTTTCTTCTCAGAAAGAGCAGTCAGGCATTGGAATGGGTTGCCCAGGGAAGTGGTGGCATCACCGTTCCCGGGGGTGTTTAAGGAAAGGTCGGAAGTGGTGCTTGGGGACATGGTTTAGTCGGTGATATTGGTGGTAGGGGGATGGTTGGACCAGATGGTCTTAGAGGTCTTTTCCAACCTTAATGATTCTATTGTGCCTTGCCAAGCAAGTGGCTTTTCCCTTTCCCTCGCTTATGCTTACTTAATTAAGCCGCCCAGGCTTAATTGCACAGGTAATCAGTGTGTGTAGTTATAATAATATCCAACAAATTTGGTCAATCCTCTGTTGCCGTTTTATCATCTGATACCCCGAGAATACCTTTGTCCCATGATAGGTATTTTCAAGATATTCTGCAAATATTAATCAACCAGGTTTCCCAAGACATATACTTAGGATTTCTGAACTCTCAGCTGCAGTCAGTCCTCTGGGCTATGCATGGGACATATAAGATACTGGAGTGGTGTTAAAATTAAAAATACTCAAGCATCTCATACATCTGTCTACAGTAAGAAAAGACTATTAAAGTATCCCATATAAAATTTCAGTAATTGAAATTAAATCAAACTGTCTTTGATAATGAATAATTTTACCATCTTGATAGGGTTTAATTATCCTTCTAAGGTTACTTTGTAGTATTATATTGTATGAGAATTGTCTGATATGTTGTGCAGAGAGTCCAGCCTGAAAACTGGAAACTAACGTGAATGAAAGAGATGACAGAAATATCTCCTTGGTCTCTTGTAGGGCTTACAGAGATCACAAAGAAGCGCTGAGTCTGGCTATGAAGTACATTTATTTATGCCAAAATTTCATTGCTCAGATAAATCACTTGAATATATACATATATTTATATATATAATGAGACTGTTTCCTTCAGAATGTGAGATTGTCGTAGAAAATTGTGACACTGATATACTCAGACACTGAAGACTGATTACACTGCCCTGAACCTGGTGTTTTATAACAAGCAGCACATGTATAACATTGTCAAGATGGAAATCTTTTGATATTCATTCACCATTTACAGACAAAAATATCAAGCTTCTGTACTAGACATTGCCACACCTTTTTTCCCCTCAGTTTTCTTTTATTAATTTTCAGGGGTGGGAGGGAACAAACTGAAACTCTCCTTTTTAAAGTCAGTATTTTTAACATGCATTCACCCCAGTGATGAAGGATGAAGGGATACAAAGAATTTATGCTTCTAATCAATCTAAATTCAGACTCACAAAACTGTGGCCATCACTGTGAATCAGAACTGAACCAGGATGGTGGTCATAACAATGACTGGGACACCTTGATTTTTGATGTCCTTATTGTTAAGAGCATATGTATTTGGAATCCCATACAAAACACCATCTTTAGTATCAGCTCCTGACAAATAGACAACAAAAATGAATTGTCATTTGCCTCATCTGAAGGAAATGCAAGCTTATTTATTAAGTAACAAATTGGGTAACAGGGAGCACAAACTCCCGGCATGGTTGACTCCAAAAGCCCACTAGTGGCAGTAGCTTTCCTTGCCAGGGGTCCCAGCTTTTTCCTGTGGTAAAAGCCCTGCTCACTGTGAGCAATGCTATCACAGTGTTGCAAAAAGCAGCAATGAAATCTAACAAACTAACCTGTAGAAAATTCCTTTCATCATTTCAGCACTCATGCTGACCTTTTTCCCATCAAGAGACTGAGGGCTGGGCTAGTAGCATCTGCAGAGAGAGACCATTGGTGGGAGAAAGGAGTTTTGTGCAGCCGTGCTGGGACTGGAAAGTAAGAAGCTGTAAAAGCACAGTGTAACTGCTTGCTGAAAATGCTTTAAGGGAAACCATTGCCTTTTTACACGGTGACTATTCATATTCCGCAAGGTAGAATACTTTCCACTTATTTGTTTCGCTTGTTCCACTGGTAGATGGGATTTAAAAGTAAGTTATTTCAAACATTGACTCCTCTAAAACATGAAATGGAGTCAAAATCACATCCATCACAAGTGGTGAATCATCTTCACATAAGACTTTCGGGTTTGACTCATTTGCCCGCTGCAGGTATATCATTCTTTATTGCTAAACATTCCCATTACTTAGTCCCTGCAATGGGAGGAAAGCCTTCAGTGAATGGGCAAAATTGACCATGAGCTAAATGTGAGCCTGATCCCCCTTCCGAGCCCAAATTCACCTAACATCCACACTTTTTTCACATATGTTCATGCTTACATACAAACATACAGTGAAAACTCCTACAATAGAAAACGTGAGCACACTTGCTGTCTTATTTGAGGTTTAAAGCTTTGCTTGTGTGGCCTGAAGCTGAACGTGCTAATGTAACAAGAGGTATTTTAAGCATACTCTGGACACTTGGGGCCTACAGTTAGCAACAAGGATGGAAGGTCATTGCATTTAATGTGCTTTTGAGACTGTTTTAATCTTGCAGCTGGAATAAACCCTGCGACTATCCATTCTACTGACAGGGCTTCCTTGCTCTGAAGAATTTCACAGGCAAAGGAGATGTCTCTGACTCATCAGACTCAGTGTTTAGGTCAGAGTTTGGCTGCAAGAATTAAATCAGTTGAAATTCTTACTCATCAAATGCTTCCTATAATTAATTTCATTAATTTACATTTCTAGAGATTCATAATGCAAATATTAAGGTTGGTACAAATTAAGAGCGAATGGAAATGTGTGCGTCTGCAAGCACCAGAAGAAACATCAGAGCAAAGAGTTAAAAGAATGTCCTTTTTTGATAATAAAGGACACGTTTCAAGGACACTGCTCCTGTGTTGTGCATGTCTAGACTTGCCAGCAGATGACCATGCACTCTGATGCCAGGAAGACAGCAACAATGTTGTGGCATATCACCTATACCATTACTTTTCCTGCTAGCCCAGACATAGTCTGTATACCCCAAACAAAGAAAGACAGACTAAGAGCTGATGAATCCTGAAGGGCATAAAGGATCTGTCTGTAAACTACCTTGTCATTTCCGATCAAGGACCACAAAGCCAGGATAAACGCTCGGCAGCTGACATGCTGTCCTGGTTTCAGTTAGGACAGAGTTAATTTTCCTCCTAGTAGCTGGCAGGGTGCTATGTTTTGGATTAGGATGAGAAGAGCGCTGATAACATGCTGATGTTTTAATTGTTGTAGAGCAATGCTTACACCAAGCCAAGGACTTTTCAGCTTCTCGCTCTGTCCTGCTAGCGAGCAGGCTGGGGGTGCAGCAGGAGCTGGGAGGGGACAGACCCAGGACAGCTGACCCAAACTGGCCAAAGGGGTATTCCATACCATCTGACGTCATGCTGAACAATATATAGGGGTGGCTAGCCGGGGTGGGGGGGCCGGCTGCTCGGGGATAGGCTGGGCATCGGTCAGCGGGTGGTGAGCAATTGCATTGTGCATCACTTTGTACACATTATTATTATTATTATTATTATTATTATTATTGTTATTATTTTCCCTGTCTTAATAAACTGTCCTTATCTCAACTCACAGGCTTCACTTTCCCGTTTCTCTCCCCCATCCCGGAGAGGGAGGGGGGAGGGTGAGCGAACGGCTGTGTGGTGTTTGGCTGCCAGCCGGGCTAAACCACAACACATGCCTAGTCCCACACTGCAGACGAGTGATACTCACCAGACCACTTGCGCACACACATGTTGGGGCTTGTAAGAGTATGGGTGTGAGTAAATGAAATCTATACTAAGGTGAGTGGGCAAAATCAGTTTATTTAAAAATTCTCTAAATAAATATACCCTTCATTTTCCCTAAGATCTCACTTTGAATTGTGAAACCTACTAAACATTAAACATTAAATGATGTAAAGTAAGTCTTCAAAGAAGTAGCAATGTTCTACACTTCCATGACACTATGCAAAGAAAATTGGCCTGTTTGTTTTCCGAGTCCATTTCTCCAGTCCACCTTTAACATGAAATGATACTTCTTTAATGAAATATTAATGCTGACATTAGCTACATCTATCATCTAGCTATGTATAGCAGCATCTGTTTGCATTTTGCAGTTGCTTGGTTTTGACACATTATTAAAACATGTATGAGTAAGTGGTATTCTACATTACACCTGTACGTTTCCAGGGCAAGTCCATTAGTGTTACTAACTCCACAGCACTGAGAATAATACATGGCTACTATGTGCTTGTTTGTTTGTTGTTTTTTTTTTCAAAAGATGTGTATACAAAACCTTAGAGAGATCCTGTTCTGTATAAAAGCTAAATAAAATGTCATCACTAGCTCGCTAGTGTGTTACGAAATACTGACCTTCAGTGACCTTATGGTGTAAAAGTTAAAGAAGAAATGTAGAAATCTAGTTAAGGAAAGAATAAGGGAGCAAAATACAGTGTGTCAAGAATATCATTATTCATGGCTACATACTGATTTAGTAGACATTTATTTATTTCATTTATTTATTTATATATATGTTCTGTAAATTATTATATAAATATTTAGTAGATATATTTAGTAGGAGCATAGAAAGCTTCAGAAAATAGGAACAAAATCTCACTAAATCTGTAGCAGAGAGAAGAAATTCTGTGCTCAGGACATTTTTGGAGTTCCAACAGGGTTAAACCTATACTAACTTTAGATATCTAAATGACTTCTCAATCTAACATAGCCACCTTATAAACTCCTTATAATCAATGGAGAGAAACAGGAACCTCCAGGAGGTGAGTTGGCCATACCATCTCAGACTGACACGAATGAACCTCTCAAGCTACTTCTTTCCCTGCCTGGTGTACAAGGATCACCTACAGTGACAAGCTGAGAAGTATATGTGAATTTTTTACACGTTTGAAGTTACAGAGGTTTCCTCTTCTCTATCATACAAAGGAACAGAAATATGCCCCACTACACACTGGAACATTCCCTCCAGGCCTTCATTAGTTTTCCTCTTAATGAAAATGTGTACCCTAAAGTTCAAGTTCATCCTCAGTTAAGGAAATCAGTCACAAGATATCTTTGTAATACCCGTATTTTAAAGTCTTTTTCATGAGATAATTGCTGGCTTTTAACATAAGATAGCTTAAGTCTTCCAAGTTTTTCACCAAAAAAATAAAAAAATCAAAAAATCAACTTCTCTTTAAAGTTTTGAAAAGCAAAACACAAACCAAACCTTTATTTGTGCTAAAAGCTAGAAAAAAAACCTTGTTCCTTCCCTCGCCAGCTTTCCCCTTCCAAATTTACAATTATACTGGAAAGAAAATCTTCCTTAAAAGAAAAAAAATATATTTTCTGAAACACAAATAAATATATTAATATTAAGAAAATAACGACTGTACCTATTATAACGTGCATGCCAAGTCTTGCCAAATGCTTCACAGTTTGGTAACCAATTCCTTTAGTACCTCCAGTCACTATAGCAACCTTTCCATTTTGTGTAGGGAAAGCTATAGGAAGAAAAAGAAATAATGCAAGGTTAGTTCACAGTAGTAACATGATTAAGAATTTAAGATGCATTTGAAAGAGGCACACACTTAACAGACCACTCTACCCAGGCCAGTAAACAACGTCGAAAGCGAGCTCTGTGTGGAAATAGAAAGTACAGAATATTTGGCGTCATCTACTTCACTATAATCTTCTAGTACTAGCAGCTCACGAAAGACTGAGGTTGATAACACAAAAGATAAACATCCAATTCAGACCCAAAAGTTACTCATTTCTATTTGCATGCATTTTTTTATCCTGTAATAATCCACCCTTCAAAATTTTTACCTTAACTTTGTTATGGAGCAGCACGACAGCTGTTACAAGTCAGCTTGGGGATTGTTTATTTCCCGCACACTGGGAAAAAATTCAATTGGCAGCATAAAATCCTGCAAGCTTCCTGAATGACAAAGGACTGAGTCCTATGTTGACTTCACCAGGAGCACGGGGGACACAGTAAGGAGCTCGGCCAAAGAAGACATGTCCAAGCAAGGGTAGAAGCCAGTCTACCTAATTTAATTGCATAATTGAGTACTCTACTTGTTGAAAATTGGAGGCTCCTAGCCCCCAAAGAAATGAGGAGCCAATTTTTGCATTAAAAAACAAATCTGCTTTTCCATCCACCACAGGCCTTCACCACGGAAGCCAACATTTCTGCTGCCTGTGGATGGCTGCACAAAGGCTGCACCTCCACAAGTGCTTTTGAACCCAGGATAAGACGTGGCCAACTGGGTAGGGCACATGCTCCAAATTCATGAGATGAAGATTAACCCCTCTGCCAAGGGTGGGCAAAGCCTATGATCCCTGCCTCCCACTGAGCCTCCAAATGAGCCAAAAGGCAGTGAAACTCCACACCCCGTACGGATGCTGAAAATGAGTTGCTTTTGCCTTCATTGTGGAGGGGCTGATGCGAAAACCTCACTCAGAGAGGTCCTTGTGGGGATGCCTGGGAAGGAGAGCCCTAGAACCATCTAGCTTGGAAAACACCTTCAAGATGGTGGAGCCCAACCATCAACCTGCCCTACTGGGTCCTGTCACTACACCATGTTCCTCAGTGCCACAAAGGCAAATGGATGCATGGGTGCGGATTGCAGAACTCAGCCTGGTAGGAAACGTTCATGTTCTACCGTGAGCCAAATGAGAGCAAAGGTTGTCACGCAGGTGGTTTAATTTAACTGTTTGGGGTTGGCATAAATTAGGTCAAATATCAAATATGATTTTTGATGAGTTGGCAAATCTTTCATGTTAATCCCGTGTGGTCTTTAGGCTACCAAGGTGAGTCTCTGTTTGCTTTTTAAAACAAGCTGCTAGATATTTGTACAGGGGAAACGGCGTTGAATGTTTCCTTTTGCCACAGTGCAGTGTCTGTAGGCAATGTTATAGATAACAAATGTTAAAACGATGCTGACTTTCATCTATCAAAGGACTTTCTATTTTGATTTCTAGGTTTTTAGGGGATTGCTTTGTTGTATAACACAAGCTCATATTTCATATAGTTATGAAACACAGAACTGATGTTGATACAAAGTCCTTTCTTCATAGCAACTCCTGGATTTCACTTTTTCTTAAATACACAGTTATTTCCAGTACAATTCAACATGAATTTCTGTTCTATTCAGGTAACTACTTGATTCTTCCCATCCATGTAGAGTGGGAATTATTTGCAATTATTTGAAAGTTAATTCCTCTTACAGTGATATTCTTGCATTTATGTATCGTAATAAATATAATTTGTACTAAAAAAAGCCTTGGCCAAGAGCTTTCAAAGGTTTCCAATTAGTTACATAAGCAGCCCTGAAATTTCCACCAAACATATTTATCACAATAAACTCTACATAAAATGCCTACACTTTTTATTCAACAGCTAGGCTTAGAAATTAAAGCTACACCTGCTATTAAATAATTGCTAAATTTTCCACTCTGTGTAGTCTTTTTCAATTATATTGATCTTAGCTTTTTTTAGATGTTTTCCTAGTCTGTCTTCAGTCAGTGAAGTGTTCAAAAAAAAGAAAAAAAAAAAAGTTATTGCATTTTTTGAAAATGCAGACAGAAAATAAATAAAGAGGAAGAATTTTTTTTTTTCACTGTAACCCAAGTTTTTGTCACCTCTGCATAAAAGGCTTTGTGCATGACTGGATACATTTGAAATTTGGCAAGGATGTAACTTCCAGTCTTTTCACCCATTGAGTGAAAATCAGTGCCTGAATAATCCGAGTCCCCTAAAAGGGAGAGGAATACGTGTGTATTGTTCAACTTGATTGCCCTTTTAGACAATGAGGAAACATGAACACATTCCTTTGTACTGGTGGAGAGCTGAAAGGGGACAGGTCTCTTACCCAGCAACAGGGCAACAGGCAGCAGGTAACCCTGAAACCAATGGCAAGGACAGAAACTACAAGGAAAAGAGCAAGAATGGCTCCAGAACTGATGGGATTTTGAGGAGGAAAACAGCATGTATTGGAGCAAAGAGGCACATCTTAATGCATTGTAGCAGAGATTCAAATTCTGGGTTCTCCCCAAGAAGTTTCTTCCCCAAAAAGTAACTCTAGCACTTCAATGAGAAGTGAAATATGACCTTCCCACACCAATACTAATGTTTCGTATATCCTGGTTCAGGTCTGTTAGCTCAGAAAGTTTAAGTCACTTTACAAGCACCTCTCACAAAGCAAACACTCCTTAGTCCAACTGAGTCCACACCAAAAGACCCATTCTGCAGAGCTCCCTGAAGGGCTGAATAGGCTTACATTCAGACAAGGAGCATTAGCATTGCTTTCATGTTAGAGCAAGAAAGGCCACTATGGACATGACAGCAACATGTACAAATTCTGCATGTGCGTATGTACTTATGAAGAGAATGCCAACTAAAAGGCAAAAAATGTGAGCTAAATAAGTCCACTAAGTATTCTCTTAAAGTTTAATCAATCGAATCATAAACTATAGTGAAAATTGACCTATGATAGCTGGTAAAGCAAGCTACACAACCATAACGTTTGCTTCCTTCCCCATAACTCCGTTCCTGCTTATCACTTAATACTGTTTCACCTGTGTATTTGGGTATAGAATCCAAAGCAAAAAGGACAATGAAGTCATTTCCATTTTTGTTTGTTTCACTATAACTGAATAAAAGAAACACTCCAGCAACAAGAAAAGGTATTTCCTCAAAGAAATTGCTTTTATTTAGGCATGAGTACCTTGTCCTCCTCTTCCAGCTCCCCATGCTTCCTCTTGCTTCTTCCCCTTTCACCACCTTGTCAACCTGAGATTTGTATTTTACACATTGCATACACATGCTCTCACTCATTTTCAGTTACTGCACCACTATATCTACCTAGTGAAAAAGAAGGTTTATTTCAGAGCAAAATTGATTCATTTAGAACAAAATGAGAGAAAGAAAAGGAGAAAAAGAAGTCAGAAATAGGGAAGAGGCAGTAACATGAAGGAAAAGGGGAAGTCAGAAAAGCAAAGTGACAGCAGGTATCGCTATGACAAAGCGGGGTTTAGCAGAGGATGGTGAAAGAAAATGCTTGCTCCTATCCTATCCATGAGGGCTACAAAGAAAATGGCAATGGTTGGTCCCAATGGCTACTCAAATCAGGTAACCAGCTTGCAAGGCAGATCAAAACAGATGGACAGCCTCACAGAGCACCTGGGGAAGGAGAAATGAGGGCTACAGACATAAATGTAAATGGCCAGTATCTGTTTTATTTACAGTAGGTACAATATACAACTTCCAGAGAGCATGGTTTTGAATAGACAGAACACTATAGTGTCTCAGTATATCAGTTGACTTATTCCAAAATGGAAAACACATTGAAAACTGAAACACATCTTCCGGAAAAATAAACAGAAACAAACAAACAAGCAAAACCCACCAACACCACCAACAAAAGAAAACCACAACCCTCCCCAATTCTTAAGTTTAATTTTTTTATTAATCTTAAAGTCATTAATCTGTGAAAAAGGTGTACTGTTTCCAGCAAGACAGATACCTTAATGAACAAAAAACCTCTTTGAAGAGGATTTGCTGATTTGCTGCTGGATTTTACAACACAGGGAGTCAAGGCCAAATCCAGGCTGTGCAAGTAAGTCAACCACAGCTACAATAAAAGCCCATCTCCTATCAGTGTGCTCTTTCCACTGGAACTTGATCGTCACATATGAGTTTGTGAAACAACTTTTAATTGTGAAAACACCTTTTCCACAACAAAACATAACAGAAAACTTCCAAGACAGCCCTGGGCACAGCCTGTTTTCCCAGCAGACGCTGTTTCATGTTGCATGCCAGATTGGCCAGAGGTTGTTGAGACCCTGAGGGCAGGAGGCAGTCTGGACCCCCTAGCTTTGCACTGCAGGGAGATGCTCTCTGGCAGTTCTTGCACCTCATTTAAAACATCCCAGGTCTCCCTCTGCCTCTGCTCCTGGTAAGCAGGAAGATACTGATCTCAATTATAGGGGTGCAGCTCCACTGATTTCACCGTGGGACATGAGAACTGCACAGCCCTAGTGCTAATGAGAAACCTTGACCAAGCACTGGCTGTTCCATTTCCCTTTGTGTTCGAAGAAACTAGCCTGCGGTCTTTGAGTTCTTATTTATCAAGCCAAATTCTGACAGAGGCTTCTCCCAGGCTGATGGTTCTGTCTACACCTCAAAGTATTCAGAAGAAATAAGCTTATCTACTTTGCAAGTGGATTAAGCTAAAGCAGAAAAAAAATTATTCTGTAATAAATATGATACTATCTTAAAATAATAATTGTCCTTTCTAAATATACTTTTCCTTCATCTGAAATAACTTCCATGTACAGACTTGTCCTCACACACAGATGATATTATGATGAATTTAAGGCAATTCTGTAAATTTCAAAAATACTAACTTTTGAGAGGCTCTTAAAGAGGGTTTGAGGGTTTTCAGGATGTATCTGCAACTGCTATGACCACAGAGAAAGAAAGCAGACTGCAGACCTGTACCAGTGACCAGTTCCTGCTAGCAAAGTCTCAACTCCAGGGTAGGGATAGGGGTTAGTTGTCAAATGGGATGGGGGTTGAAGTAGTCAAACTAAAACAGAGTCATTAAGCTAACTGTCTTCTTTGCAGAAATGTGCTACATAAACACAGACAATGCATATCCCAGAAAAAGAGCTCTCCTCAAGAGTTGATTGCTTTGGTATTCTTTATAACACAGCCTGTTTGAGGAAAAAAAAATGTATTAAAAGTTTATTACAACGTACAAAGCAAATTGCATCAAATGTTTGTTTTTAAATCCTGTCTCCTAACCTATTAATCCAGCATCTGCTTTTGTGTAATATTGTGAGTCATGTGGACATTAACATGTAGTATCTTTATATTAACCTCCTCATCAAAAGCTCTTTTTAAGCCATCAAAAGCCAAAGGCAGAATTTAGATTGTCTAAATAGGTCTCCAGTCCTTATCAGGCAAGAAAGACGAGCACTGCTGGAGGCATCTGACAAGCTGGTCAGAGGGGCTACCTGAGAGGCACCAAGCGAGGCGCAGGCACCAAGCCTGCTCCTCCCGAACCGCACACTTGGCACAGGGACCTCGGTCGCATTTATGCTGAGGAGACCCTGCAGACAAATCCTAACAGTTAGTTTTTTCCTTCCTCCTATAACTGAATAATTTACATGCAAATACTATCCCTGAAGGTAACTGGCAGAACCACAGATGAAAAAAAAAAAAAAAGGCAAAAGAAAAGAAGCCACAATGAATATTTAGTTTGATGACAGAGTTACAAGTACCACATTTGGAGCTGTTCCTATATAGCAGCACTGAGTGAGACAAGGAGGCCAAACTGTAGTTGTCAGTCCTCATCTAACGCCACAGGACATGGCACAGTCAAGTTTTTCCAGTTGGCTAAAAAATTCATATAATTCAATTTACCACTGAACTACTGAGGAGGTTTTCCTATACCAAAATATTCCAACTCTTTTCCCCCGATTTACACCGTGGCAGTGCTGAGATTATAGCCACTAATGTCTTTTTCAAAGCAGATATAAAAAAAAAAATCGTTTTATGCTCAAAGAAGCAATCAGTAGACAGACGACTGGGGAATCCATACAGCTTTCAGTAACAGGCATTTGTTGGAGCCTTATAGGAACACCTCCATAAACTTCTGTCTTGGCAGAAATCAAGTACGCAGGGTCCAGGCTCAAAAAGTCATGCCATAACTTAGTAAAGGTACATAACCTAACAGAAGACAATTCTGGGTACTCAAGTCCTGAAGAATAAACCAGCCAATATTTATTTATTTATTTATTTTTGGTATGACACAAGCTCTCACCAGCAGGAAAGCTCTGAGTCCTAAGCCTGTGCAGATGATCTTTCAAATGCAAATGGGCCTCCTGAATTTGCACACCAAAATCTTTTCTGCCTCTGCTGCTTCCTATCACTTTCCTAAGGAACATCAGCATGCTATCAAGATTGAAGGCTTTTAAGGCTGGAAACCAGGTAGGTGGCAACCAGCCTGACTAGTCCTTCTGTAAAGTGGCATCCTGCTGGTTTCGGCAGTTCCCAGTCATCTGGCTTTCCCCTCATGAAGAACTGTCACGCACACATGCAGATCCACTTGCACACGACCATCATTTGGACATGTTGTGTAAGGGTGACCAGTTTGCCCAGGATGAGCATCTGTTTCCATGCACAACTGAAAATTTGCACCTCCAAGTTTTTGTCTTGCTTTGCTTTCACAGGAGAAGTGAAAGTCAGGAGTCACAAAGAAACTGAGGTACTGGAGACAGGCCGGTACTGCCTTTACTGATGGGAAGGGAAAGGTGTTGAAGAACCAGAACAGCCGGAGAAACCAAATCATGGAAATGTGTCCCTTGCCCTACAGAGGCATCGTATCTCAAGGTGCTATTAATGGAACAACAGCAGCCAGATGGCTGTAAGAACTTCAGCACACAGGGGAAGACCTAATTTCAGAAGCCTCCCACACAACGACCGATAGGGAATACAGGCTGCTAACAAGCACTCAACAAAACCACAGCAAAAACCCTGGGTCCGTAAGACAAGGTTTCTTGTTTAACCATTGCACAAGGTGCACAGGGATTGCAAGGCGCTGAGCACCAACGAACCTGGCCACAAATAACAAGTTATGTGTACCAACGGTAGAAATTCATAAAAGCTCCATCCCCTGTGTTTCAGCCGGGGATATCCTAAGCGGGAAGGCCCGTGCAGCCCGTGCACTGTGAGGCTGACATTCCCACAGCACGGCAGAGCCCCCAGACATGAGCAGGATGGTCAGTCACTGCGCCAGCAGCAGCAATTCTCCTGTGCTGCCTGGACATCTGGGAATGCTATCAGCCAAGCCACCAGCTACCCAGGCAGCCTGGACCAGCAGCCAAAAGGCAGCAAGGCAGCAAATGGAAAAAAACAAAAACAAAAACAAAAACAAAAAAAAAAAAAACAGGAGAGTGGGAGCTACACCAGCTAGAAAAGCAGCACACTCACCCTGCTAAGGAGCTGATGTGTGCCCTCATCTCTTCGCAACCTCATCAGTACAGGAACAATAGGAACAAGCAGTATTTCTTCAGATTTAGCAGCAAAAATCGGCTGAGCCAAACTAATGCAATTATTTAAATTGCCAATTAAAACAAACAAAAAAGCAAATTTAAGTCTGCTGTAAGGCTACAGTATTTGTTCAGCTTTTTGACAAACATGCCAGTTTGCTTATACGGCCAAAGTGATAACATTTGAAGGAAAGATGACAAGCCCTTCATAGAAGCCAGAGAAAGAAGTTTCCAAAACCTATTTCAGGACCTGTCCCTGGACATCTCGTTTATTTAACACAAGGGAAAGCCATACTACAGAGGATTAATAAGCAGAGTAGCTTCTCCTCCCTCCCATTCTATCTTTCATGAACACACTGGGGAGCTCTGTGAGGTCTTACATAGGCAACAAGTATTATTAGAGCTCACTATCACAGCAGTGTACCAAAAACATCCACAGCAAGACTGAACTGTGCTAAAAGAAATCCCCATATTAGGAAAGATGCAAAATAAACTGGAGCAGTAGTAAGAAGAGAGTTACAACACCACCATTACAGGACAGAAAGATGTATCTTTTGCTAAAGAAAAATAATGCTATCCAAAATAAGGCAGCTTTTCAGAGCAACAGCTCTTGGCATTCAAAAACCCAAGTCCCGTGATAACAGATCTCTCCAGCAACACTGGGGGGGTGGAATGCAGCACCAAAAAATTCATTTGCATGACACACCTATCTGCGTTTCTTCCAGTGATTCCTGGAAAGACGGGATGAATGCAGGAACAGGGAGAAGTGTGCGCATAAGGTAGGGTCGGGGAAGGCGAAAGGAGTATCAGCCTCTCAAAGGCACGAGCTTTTTTGTTGCGAAGAGGTCATTTCCAAGTGCTTCAACACCCTCCCTTCTCCTTTCCCTCAAGTATTTAGCTGGAAGAGGCACAGCTGTAAGCAATTTCATGCAACTGAATCATAAATTTCTGTAGAGTGGTATTGCCCAAAAGGCAACAAAAAAGCCCAGCAAAGTGACCTGCACAGACAGCTTGGCCAACTGCTATTTACGGATCCAAATCAACCAAGGTTTGGTGGCGGGGACATGGTGCAAGTCAAGGCACCGTAACCATCAACTGGACAACTACTGCCAAAATCAAGAGAAAAAATATTTCCTCTGCACTTGCACATGTATTTTCAGTGCTCTGTTTTCTAGAGCACATGCCTGGAGTGTTGACCAGTGGAAAAGTTTTGCCTGGTGAGGAGAGCAGAGGGAAGCTGCATTTGTGCACATCTTTCTGCTGGAGCCTGAGTGCTTTTGGTTTACTTGTCAAATAGGATCCTCAGTAATATTGATCCCGGTCTTTTTGAAACTGCTAGACTCGCCAGAAGGGCTGCACAGAGAAACAGATAATTGCAGTTTTCAAAAACAATATATATGGTAATTCTCAGTACTAATTTGAGTTGTCTTCATTCTGACTGTGAAAAACCTTTTCCTCCAATAAACTCCGTGTAGACCTTCTGTGGTCAGCTTCATTTATCACACCAAGAATCCTGAATGTTGCCCCCTCAAGAAGGAGGAGGTTGAGAATGGAGAAAACCAAAGCCGATGGTTAATTTGGGAAGTTTTCTTGCCATTTCTGAATTGGGTTTCTCTAAGACAAAGGGATACAAAGCGGCATTGAAAAATTTTTTGATGAGGCAAATATCTGATCTTTTTACAATACAAGTTCAGGCTGATTTTGACAGAGAGTTACTAGGAAATTTGATCCCAACCAATATGGAGCTACCCTAAGGTAAAAGAAAGCAGAAAGAGAAGGGAGGGTGCAGGTTCAGAGTCCTAGATCTCACTCCTGGCCATGTTTGCCATGCTAGGGTACTTTGTTCCTTCAGCCAAAACTCATTTCAAGATAACAGATTTGAATCTGATTTTTACAAGTGCCAAATAGATAGATTGAACACACCATTATACAAATCAGACAGTTGGGAAATAACACAGTGGGCTATTAAACTCTGCTAAAAATTCATCAGGAATCCAGGTTTGTCCACAGACTGCTCTGGGAGAAAAATTCCCAACTGCATGAGCGCATGCATTTGTAGGAACAGGAGAGCACTAGATCCCTGGGAGGGGCAGAGGAAGAGGCTAAGAAGAGAGAGAGACAGAGAGAAAAGGCAGAAAAGTTGCCTTAGATCTACAGGTGTAAATTATGTTAGTAAAGTTACAACTCTGCAAGTCCCATGCATCAAGCAAGTCCCATCAACAGCAAGCAACATCTGCCATTGCACGCTACTCCTTATCTTAAACATATTTGCTATTCCAGGCTTGAGCCAGTTTTTGCTGGAGAAACACCAGTCTCAAGTAACAAGAATATTTCAGATAAAGGCTGATATGTGTTGACAAACTTGTGCAAGAATATTTGGCACAGAAACACTCACTTGCAATACACATGGCATATTTTCCTGAACTATGCAATCACTTTGTCTTAGGGACAGATGCCAGCTGGGGACTAGGATGAGGCCATGAAACTCCTTCGCTTGGAAGAGAATGGAGGGCAACAAGTACAGGGTCATTGCAATAATGTGAGGAAACCCCGATAATTATTTAGAGACACTGGATAGCCACACCCTGCATGTTAAACATCAGTGGAACTGTTAAAAATACCAAAGAAGGGAACTCAATACTAAATACTAAAAGAAAGTAACCGTTCCCTACATATGCATATATTTAAAGAAACCATTTACCCATAACATTTCTTACATGGGAAAATACTATCACAAGAATAGAAAAAGACATATTTCCATTTGCCATGTATTCTCTGCCCTGCTTATCTTTAATTCCTTTTATATATTTACCTATTAAATCTTACTCTGGCTTTCTTCTCTTTCTCTCCAGTCACACTAAAGATAGGGAAGTTATATACAAGTGTATCTTTAATTTAAGAAAAAGCATCTGGTTATCTTTTGAACAGATTTACTGATACTTACTCCCATACTCCCTCCCTCTGGGCAAATGTAACTGTGCAATACCTTAGGCAACGTCACTTTATGTAAAACTTCCCAATGCTCTTTAAGTCATGTCATCTTGTAATTATATTTTTTTCCTGTTGTGAAATAAGAGATGAAAAAGAAGAGCTCATCCCAGAAGATTTAAATATGGATAATGGAAATAGCTCTGCATAGTCTAGTACTTGGAAAATGAATTTTCCCATCCTGCAAAAGTTACAGGCAGTAGAAAAAATTTTCATTCTGCATCAGGATCCAAAGATTCTCCAGGCTTCAAGCTGTTACAAACAACTAATAGGTAGATGTAGCTCTATCTCAGAACTGTTTACATCCCTTAGGAGGTAAGAAACAGCTTCAAGTTCTTGCTCTCAGTCGGGCCTGACTGCCTCATCAGTTATACCCTGAGCATAAAAAAGCCTTCCCCATATAACTCCCATTTCCAGTTTCACCAAACATTTGCCATTTAAAGACACTTTGCTCCCTTCCCCACCCCCTAGAATTTACCAATAGCTGTAGTATTTCTCCGTACCATGCTCAGAAAGCTGCTGGCCAATTTGTAAGAAGCAATAAATAGAAAATAAGGCAAAATGTAAATAATGGCAGAAAATGCCTTCTCTCAGAAAGTTCATAACCCAGCTATCAAAAAAAAAAAAAGATAAACGCTGTTGTTGTCTGCATGAAATGTGCCACAAAATTCTGAAAATTCTAACATTTCATGTCTAGCTGTGAAAAATTAGCATTTAGATGATAGTTTTGTCCTAAAACCCAGGATGACAATAGTGACTTTGTTCTTTGAAGATCCTTTTTATTTTTCTATCATTTCAAAGTGTCTATTCCTCCATTATGAATGAAGTGTCACTATAAATGCTGGATTGATTGTTTCAAAAGAAAGACTCTACATGAGGAAAAAGCAAACAAACAAATGAAAAAAAAAAAAAACAGACAATAATCAGATGCTATATAAATATAGAAACTGAAGCAAAGAGTGATCTCCTTACTTATGGTCAAAGGAAATCCACACCAAAAGCAAAATATAGCTATCTGCTTTTTAGCATCTTACTACAGGAGTTAAAAAGTCAGAAGAAAACAATTCATACTTTGCACTATGATGATTTTTCAAAAGACCAATATTTTATTTATAGTTTGCAAGGCAGTGCTATTGTACTCCTAGATATCACAGGATATTGCATCACAAATCCCAATATCTTCGTTATAGCTTCTGTTTTTACTGCCTATAAATTCTAACACCTCTTATTCTGACCAAATACTATTAAAAGATTAAATTAGTTATTCCATCATTTTGTGCTCAGAGCACAGATGGGAATATGCAACTGGGCAACCAATACATCAGAAGTCGATTCTTTAAATATTTCCTTACTACATTACATTCTAAAAAAGGAAAAGAAAAAAAAAAGTTGGCAAGATCATTATGAGTAGTTTAAACTGCACCTTCTCTCTTCCCAGAGACAGGGAACATAATTTCCATATTCCAATCAAGCTTAAGAGCATACAGCTGAAGGTCACATTCAGATCTGCCTCTTCCAATAGGCAAAATGTTCTGCTGCCACTTCAACCATCCCCTTCACTTCCCATGGCTTTAGAGTGATGGTATTTCCATAAAACATAAATAAGTAAGCAGAAGTCATGAGTTGGTATACAGGACTTGAAAGGTAATCGAAAGTTTTTGGAGTACTTCACTTCAGAAAGTCGTGCAATCACTTCTGAATTGAAGTGCTTGTTATCATACACAAAGCTTCAGTAATTAGAATCAGGAAGAGAGGTACAAAGTGATTAGAGAATATTGGGAAAAATCTAGTTAACAGGAAGCACAGGACATGAACCAATTGGTATTTAAAGCTACCCTGAGATACCCTTAATTAATTAAAATACAAGATGTTAAAAAGCACATTTCCATATTATTAAAATCTTCAGAAGTGACTAACAATCAGGAGCCATTGCAACACCAACATTAATGCAAGATGATGCTCAGATGCTAGTAGGTTAATGAAAAAAAATGAAAAATAGCCTTGACATCCCTTCCTCTCCCTCTCAGCCGCACCTTCCTGAGCATTGTTTCCACGCTCTTTAAACCAACTCCTGGATAATGTATTTGTTCACATCCCCATTTGGACATCCCCTCGGCCCTCCACATACGCACACAAAATGGTGGCCCTGAGGACAGCAGGGCTCCTGGCCATGGCTGTGCGTTGCTCAGCCCTCCCAGGGCCACCACCCTGCCTCCAGAAGCACTAGTCAGTGATGGAATAGATACCTTTGCATGTTTTGTTTTGTTTTTTAAAAGAGAACTATTCTTTTAGATGGGAGTTTAATTGAAGCCCCCTGAACCTCTGGATGGGGCAGTTTTCTTCATACAAAACTGCTTAAAAAGCAGTTCTAACTTGGAATGAGAAGGTACAAGTGACATGCATATTTTTTGTCTTCAAGACAACTGTAACACTTGTTTTCCAAAGATGGAATTTTATTCATTTTTCTCTTCTTTGATAACATGAGCAGGTCAGGAGTTTCAAATGGAGTACAGAAGTCCAAAGACAGAAAGGTCTCACCTCTACCATGTATAACTCCCTAATTCTCTCACAATAGTCTTTTTCTAGGAAAAGAGTCATTTCCTTTCAGACTCTTGTCCTCTTTCTTGATGCATGCTGAAGTGACCTCATGCTCATGCATATTCATTCATTTTCCTTCTTATTCCTCATGAAATATGTACCAAAGTTTTTACAAGGAAGGTACCTGCTTTGCAGTAGAGAGAGCTAGTTGTTGTGAAAGATTTCATAAGAAATTAGACATTTTTATTCCTCCATGAAAAACTTATTTTCAAATGAAATTTTTATAGACCATTAATCTAATGCAGATCTACAGGACTCAGGGAATTAGTTAACTTTTCAAAAAGCAGCTACGGTGTATGCTCTATAATTGCTCTTCATCAAAATTGTCAAAGATTTTTAATACACTGAGTTACCACACAGATTAAAAGCTCTTGAAGTATGCCTTAGTATAAGAAGCCATCATTCTATAGTATCATTACCTGCTATTAATTTTGCAATTAGAGAGTATCACATGCTGCTCCAAAGAAATGCAACCGTTCACAAAATGAGTCCCATTATTGATAATGCTCCAGGAGCATGACACAACATCCTATTTTTAACCCTTCACTTAATTACCTCCTATCAATAGCTTTCCCAAATTTTAAGGGAAAAGTGCATTTCTTACAGAGATACGTGACCTTGTGGACAAAAACCTTCCAGCCCCTGTTTCCAGGACCCTACGCTCTGCCTAGCCCGGCTGTCATCTCACCCTAGAAGTACCCGATCTTTTTCCATTTCAACCAAGGCATGGATCCACCCCAAACCAAACGGTCCTGCCATCTCTTGCTTTGTGTTAAATATTCTGGGCGTGACACAGCCTTCCAGGGAGAGATTCCTTTTTCTTTTTCGTTTTATGAGGAAACGATACTTTGCTTATTCTGACAGGTCTCGCAGCCCCTTCATCACGCAAGGCTGGCAGCTGGCTGATCTAGCGGAGCCACCCCTCAAAGGACAGACGAGCTGCAGCCGCTGTCTCCTGCACTGGTGCTACCCTCACATTAAAGAGCAAAAAGGTACACCTGCATCTAACTTCTGTTTGATGCTCAACAATTAAAATCATTTGAATAAGGCTTAGTTTTTTTTTGAGAAGCATAAAGCAATTTAAGACTCTAAACGTCAGGGAAAAAAAATTATCTGGAAGAACAAAAGACTAGGAGCTTGCACTGGCTTGTTCGGCAGCTCTCTGCTGTTTCCAATATTTCTCTCTCTAGGGCTTTTTCCACGAACACAGGATGCCTGCATTTCAAACACAGGCCTAACGCTGAGCAGGAGTGCTCGTGTCCCCAGACACAGCGGTGGCTCGAGATGCCAGCCTTATATCCCCCGTCACAGCAGGCAGCCCGCGGCCGCTCGGCCTTCCGGAGGGGCTTCCCTGCAGTCACACAGAGGGCGAAAGGCAAGCAGCCATCCGCCGTGAGAGCAAAGCGAGGCCCTCCCTCCTCCACAAGCTGGAGCAGCAGCGACCAGGACCCTTCCACAAGCATATCTTTTGATATTTTCTGTGCAGGAAACGGGGCAGCGCTGAGTGTTACCACAGCTTTGTTCTGGCCAGTGCCACCAGCACCCACAGGCCTGCCACAGGTCTGGCTAACGTGCCTGCCTCCTGCAGCACTTCGTGGCCACCTGTGCTCTGGGCACTGCTTCTGGTATTCCCGTTTTTGCCTGGGGAGACAGAGAAACAGTGTGTTACTGACAGGCTCATCTTCTGCAAGTGCTGTCCTGCCAATACATGGAGCGCCTACACCAGGGGTGCTTTGTCAGGCATGGTAGCACCCGGGGGTCGACCCTGTGCAAAGCAGAGCAGGATCGATGTGTGTTCAGCCCAGGGAAGATCTGCATTCGGATAAAGCCAAGGTGATTACAGCTAAACAGAGCCAGACATTATCACAGGTAATACGAAAAGGATGCGCAGAACAGCTCTCCAGACACACCACCTACCCTCCTTTGATGGCAATGACACTTCTCCAGAGGGTGAGGGCCCTTCTCCAGCCTCACCAGGAGCAGACAGGAGGAGATCTCAGCATCTCCTCCACCACAGCGTCCAGAGGAAGACACTGCAGCCCAACTTCAACACAGACCCCAATTCATTTGCAAGCAGCAGATTACTTCTGCAGATACACTGCAGACAGCCATTTATTACTGTATCAGAACTACGTGTATATATGTGTGTGTACATATATATACGTACATATGTATACATAAATATATACACTTTTTTTTAAAGAAGAAAAAGACAAAATTGGATTAGAAGACTGGAAAAAATCATGCTTTTCAAGAATTGTACATCACTGGAATATTTTGTGACTGGTTTCAATTAGCAAATGGAGGTGGAAGAGATGGGTATATATTACATTTAACAGTAAAAATCCCAATAGAAGTCATTAAATTAGTGCATAGACAAGAATGTATGTCACTGTAGGATAACTCTAATGGGCACGCTCAAGCTAAAATCCATGCTAAAATGTTGCCCGCCTATTTCATTGTTTTACGCTCACTTGTCTGTATCCAAAAATATTCCTTTTCTCCCTCCCTGCAGTGCTGGATGACTTCATATAATGAAAAAAATATATATAAGAAAAAAAAAAGACACTGACAAAAAGAGCCCATGAAAAAATACAGAAGGAATAAAATTATGTGTCTAAAAATGAGTACAAAGAACTCTGTAGCTGCTACAAGATGCTCATGTTATGTTACCAATGACAGTATACACAACTTTTTAAACTGGCTTCTGAGTTGGGTTAGTTGCTCTTTAAATATCTGTGTCATATAATTAGGAAGTACAACATCATCGAGATAACACAGATTTTGCATTTCTTGACCTTTTTCCTGATAATTTTAAGCAGACTATTTAACATTAAAATCACATGCCGTGTAATACAGTGAATCCAGTTATGAATGCACAAGTAAGACTGGCACATAGGTGCTGACATTAATTAGCACGAAAGTACTCTTACAGGCAGAAGATTAGATGACATCTGTATTCACACTGGATGACTTTATTCATCAACAAAATGTTACTTTGGAAAAATACGTCCAAAAAGCACTTTTATATCTGCTGTGAGATATATTTCATAGCACAAGTGTTCAATTTTCAGTTCTTCAAGTCATATCCAGTTACCAAAAATCTACGACTTACTGCTCTGAAGGCATTCAAACTGTGATACGTTCACTAAAAAAATTACAAACTCATCTCTTCACTCTGTCAGTCCTGGCTTGCAAAAAGTACAGTGCCAGTAATGTTATATTTATACTTAGAAAGTCACTTTCATTCTGTGTAATATGTAGACCATTACATCCTTTATAAGCCATTTGCAATAATACCACTGAACTTTTTTCAAAGAACCAGGTTTTGACTCCAACTGATTAATAATTTCCTTAGCCAGGAACAGTTGACATGATTGTTAAAATACTGTTATACAGAACGATCTGGTTTTGTTTTAAAAATAATCTGTTTAGGGCAGAGAGCATTTGGCTTTCTAAAGTACTCAGTGTACAAGCCCTAATATCCACTGCTTCAGTACAAATTCCCAGCATGAAGCATCCATCACCTTTTGCTGCAGCACACCACGCCTGGGCAGCTATAGGTGGCAATCAAACCACTGCCCGGAGCACTCCATTTAGAAACACCGTAGTAGATTAAAAACTTAATCCCGAACTCATTGAACACTCATAAGGCTCATTAACTTTAATCCCTGGTTGGTGTGAGTGAGAAACACAGGCTGGAGATCCGAGGTCAGGAGGTGACCGAGTTTTGTTTTAATCCGGTGGGACTCAGCTGTATCACACCCTCAAAGCTAACACGCCCTCACTGAAGAGAACTCAGTGCAGACGTTATAGGAGGTAAGCTATTTCCTCATATAGTTTGGGGGTTATAGTTATATCACCACGGTACCAATGCATCAAAAATAATAATTAAAAAAAAATGTTTGTCTGTTCCCTCAACATCCTCTTTTAGACACAAGTTCAGTGCATTTTTTTAGGTCCAAGTTTCCTTTTTTTTTTCTCTTCAGGCTCATTTAAAGTATTGAGCAACATTAACAATCATGTTTAGACATTCCCTCAGACAGTGAAACTTCCATGTCTCAGAAAGCATACTCTACCAGAAAATAGTAACACCACAAAAAGCAGAATCACACCAGAGCCACCCTCTGTGCTCAGCAGCACACAACCCTGGGTGCATTTTGGGTGGGAAGGGATTTGTAGTTTTCTTGCTCAAACAATTTTCTGTGAGGCATCAAACTTCTCCTAGCAGAGCACAAATACAATGAAAGGAATGCAAACACTATTATTTTACTTTTTTTTTTTTCCTGATTATTTGTTTCAGGAACGGTAGCTTTCAAATATTTTTTCTTGCTGTTGATAACCCCATTTAAACCTTGCTCTGTTGCACCACGTCGGTAGATTTAATTTCAAACACTATGATAAAGCCACAAACCAAAAATCAGTGTCAGTAACTGTATCTGTAATTTAGAAACTGCAAGGATGGAAAGCTTGAAACTGAGAACACCAGTTTCCAAAAATGGCAGGGGGGAAGGGGGATACGTACGTGTAATTATTACATTTTTACTCCATAACTGCCCACATCTTGAATCCCGTTCTGTCTGCAAGACAAGGAAAAAAGCCATAATCCTAATAACAAAGATATCAAAATATTCCATAAGGCCCTATTTATTCGGTGTGTTAAAAGCTACATCAAAACCGATCTGAACCAAGAATTTCACGTCAGTGCCCACATAACTTCAGTATTTCTCCAGCCCTGGGTGCCCGAGCCCAGGTAAAGGACTTACCCATTCCCTTCCTTTCCAGGGAGGGGACAGCATCTGAATGCTGTAAATAAGCTGCCATGTTACAGTTTGACTACAGAAGGATCTCTAAGAATAGCACCGTGGGTTTGCAGCCATTTCCTTCTCTCTTCCGGCCTTGCAAAACTTTACTGGGCTGCTTCAGCGCTCACGTCTACGCCAACTAAGATTTCTGATTGTGCAACTTCTCCCAAGCGGGCAGACTCTTGCTGGAGTCCAAACGAGGCCCTTGTGTGACCGCAGACCCCCACTCACGCTGCTGACCCCGCAGCAAGCCTCCGTGGTCCCCAGCTGAGCTTCCACAAGCTCTGGTGTCTCCAGATGGTGTGCACTGGATGGAAGCTGGAGAACAACCCTTCCCACGGTGCTACGGATCAACTACACTTCATGGCTTGGTTTGGTTTGGTTTCGTTTGGTTTGGTTTCGTTTGGTTTGGTTTGGTTTGGAGTTGCAGCATTAACTTAATGTTAGCAGGGTTTTTTCTGCCACCCAAATGAGCAGATCTTACTCCAAACAGCCCCCCAGAAGCAGAGACACCAACGTTTCCAACGTTTCCAAGAGACGCCCAAGTTTCCAACTACCCAACTGGCTAATGCTTGGGGTGAAGTATCACGTGCAATGGCGTAGGGCTGACATGAAATCAATGGTCACATAAGACTTACACAAGAACAAAGAGGATGGGGGAGACCTAGAAATCCTTACTGAAGTCCAGAGAACCATAGTCAACTAACTCTAAATGAGAAATATTAAATAGCACCATAAGGAAAAGATGGAGGAGGAAAAAAGAAGTATGTAATCAGAAAGGAAACAGGAAGAAGTGATGCTGCAACAGGGAATTTTACACAGAGGAAAGGAGCAGCTTAGCACTTTACTGTCCTTTACAAGATACCATCTGCCCATCTTTACACCAAAATGCCCTACTAGTACAAATGTGATGCATTGCCTAGCTCTGAAATCTCACTGTGCTTCAGCTGCTAAGCTTCACAGACACCCAACCTTCCCCCCATAATGTTAGATTTTGCCCTATATGCCTTAGAATCACAGAATCGTTTGGGTTGGAAGGGACCTTAAAGATCTCCCACTTCCATTTGGGTTTTGTATCTAAAAAAGCACTGCATACAAAACCTACATCGAACTACCATTACTTAAAAGATATTTAAAGAGAGTTACACCTGGGATGCAAGTATTTCAAGTGGTTCAGAAGGCAGACCATACAAAACGGATTGCTTTAAGGATTAAATCCCTAAATCTATATTTGCACACCTAACTCCAGGAGCTACGTTTTCTGAAATGCCAAGGGTTGGAAGTATAGTTTTTAGGCCACATTGTGCAACATCTTGATCTTAGCCTCAGAATGAATATGAAAGAATGAATCATTTGTAGCCTTGGAGCTTGCAAACTGATCACCCAGCAGTGCTGTTATCTGCCCGATCCTCTTCTGAGAACGGTTCACCAGCCGAAGGCAGGAATAGCATCACGGGAAACGCCCTGACCCATCTCCTTCCTTCAAGCAAGTGCAGACCAGAAAGCAGCCCCAGCAACACAAAAACACAGCAAAAACATGACAGAGGAATCTGTATCCCCTCTACAGAGCGTAGCAAATCTCCTAAACAGCCTGAAGAAGCATAGCCAACAGACCGAAAGTTGCAGACTGAGCTGAACCAGTCACTGGAGGAAGAATTCACCAGTCTACAAGTACTACAAGCTACTTCAGATCCTGCCTCTGGGTAAAAAAAATAAATACAAAGAAATTATCTTCCATCAACTCTAATATACTTTGCCAAAAAAGGCACAAAGAGTGTATGCAATACTCTTAACAACTGACAAATAGTTTCTCCTCCTCGCTGTGAATTTCCCTCTCCAGGAAGAACTCTGCAATCTTACCATCAGCCGAACATCAGCTGAAGTAATGAAGGGGAGGTGGGGTGGGAAGCGCAGGGCATGGAAAAGGTGGTGGTTTTGTTTGGAAGGCTACCAAAGACCCAGACAATCCAAGCACCTTAAATTCACCTGAGGATTGCTCCACACTTTGAGGCACCACACACACAAGGTCGCTGTTTCCCACCTCATACCTCAGGCCAGGCATGCAGAACTCTCCCAGCAGCAATGCCATTCTTCCCCCCATAACGCTACGTAACAGGGTAAGCTCAGTACCATCCTCATCCTACTGTTCATGCAAAACAGTTGGAAAACCACATATAATGCATGTGAACTTCCACCTACTTTTACCATGTCTTAAAAGTATGCAGATAATATTTTTCTACTCCTGTATTTTGTATATAAGCATTGCACAGCAAACCCTAGCACTAACGTACATGCTCACTGCATATGAAATAAAACAGGACTGAAAATAGAGGCAAGAAAATATATATATTGCACACAACAGGCTCAGCACAAGTTATCGACTCATCCCAAGATTAGCTCATTCTCACTATAGTGCTCACTCCTGTAAGGCCTCCCAGATGTATCACCAGCAGTGAGGTCTCTGGTGTGATGCCTGGGAATACGTCTCTTTGGTCAACCAGGGAAGTTGTGCAAAGTATCACTTGGAAACAGCCATTTCACCCTGGGCTTTCAGGTCCTAAACAACTGATTACAACAAGAAATTGTTCTTCCCTTGCTCCCCCCATCTTCTTCCTGAAAACACTCTCTTGCCATTGCAGAGAGCAGTACTCGGTGATGGCAGAGCTCATGGCCAGCAGCATGAAAACACCGAGAAGCGTGCAAAGCATTTGTTTTATGCAGTCTGAAGTGGCAGATTATGAGCAGATTAGTGATTTCATATTTTTTTTAATGTCATGATTTCAGAGGGCCTATGTGAACAGAAACACAGAACGAGTAAAGACAGTTTCCTTACAAGCTCTCATGAGGAAAAGTGTAATAAAAGAGAGCAACTGTCATGTGTGGAGTAACGCTACAGCTCTAACATGTAGGTCAATGAAAGAGAACTGCTTTACTTCTCAAAATTACAGGTTTGTCCTTGAAAACCTCACATGTGCCACGCTAGATTATAAAAACCGTAGGAACTTCAGATTGCTGTTACATTATTTTTCCTACTACCCTCTTTGTTTCTCTCAGCTTGAACAGAGAAGCAAGATGGACCCACTTCCTATTTGTTCTCATTAATGCAGCAATTGAGTTTTTTAGACTCAGTTGTGATTAGGTTCGTTCTGTTCATCTAAGTTCTGCTGTGTGCTCAGGAAACACAAGTCTGGGGCTAAACCACTCAGTGTGCCCATCACACCAACTCAGAGCAAACTCGACTGGCACCCATAAAACAGAACAGGGCATTGTCTGTAAAAGCACTTTATTTTTCACTCTATCTCACACACACATCAGAAAACTATATTTGAGAAAATAAAGATTTTGTTTGGAACACAGCATTTCTGATGTGGGGCTGGATGTTTCTGGCATGAGATTTCCTGACACTGGCCTGACACCATACTTGTTAGGACTCTAAGATCCTATCACTATAACCTCACTGATGACTCATGAGAAAAAGCACACCAATGAAAACAGATTTAAACCCTTTCAGTCATGGTGTCTATAAAAGCAGAGCAAAACACCAGGATACAAAACGTGTAAAATTTAAAAGCAAAGCAGCATCCATCAGAGAAACAAAAGATGAATTTCTCAGTCATGACTGCAAGTATTTGCGGGAAATGACATATTCAGAAAATCATATGCAATAAAAGAAACTACTTTAAAAAAAGAAAAAATTTATTCTGCATTGCTTAGGGAATCACAGTTCAACATGACATTGTGCACATGCTGCTATGGACACATACAGAAAGACTTTCAGTGCACTCAGTAAGCCAAGGATGTTCATTCTCTACAGATGTAGCTAGATAAACTATAATACTATCACAAACATCTATGGGTGCATTTTAATTAGTGTTCTACCTAAGAGTGTTAATAAAGGCAACATTTCTTACTTATTTTATTTTCAAATAAAATTATCTTCTCCTGCCTCTGGTGTCCTTAAAAATACCCAGACCTGCTTCTGACAGTTTGCCTCTGGCTACGTCTAAACAGTAAAACCACTCCAAATGTTATCCCAAAAATATCTATCAATGAGGAACTGCAGCTTTACTCCATACCAACGTAAGTGAATTACTGCACAAGAACAGGCTGCTAAAGCAGCATGTGTTCGAAGTCGAAATGAAATAGATCCGCCACTGGCCGCACGCCTCTGCGCGCCTCCTTTACACAGCTGGAACAGAGGCAGAGGAGCATAAAAAAGATACAGTGGGGGGTTGAAGTCATTGGAAATAAGTACCAGCTGTAAGGCACAGAAAGCAGCATCCACATGCAGCAAGCAATCGCCTCTCCAACTTCTCTGAACAAAATACCAGAGCTACGTCTGATTACCTCTTCAAAGCATGGCAGATGGAAGCGTCGCTCTTTTGAGCAGTAACCTTTTCTTCCAGCAGCAAGGTAAATCAATAGCACCCTGCACGGAAATGTCAATATAAACGCTCCAAATTTGTAATATTAACATTTCAGAGTCTGAGGACGTCTTGTTTGAAAGCGGTTTCTGCAACAGCCTTTATATTTTTTAAAAGATCCAAATCAAATTTTATCGGTGAAGAAGTTTTTAAAATACAAGCTAAGCTGAAAGACAGTGCTTTGTCTTTTCATGGTAAACTTAATTCCTTTGTAGCATTTTAACCCAATTCCAGCAGCACTGAGAATGACTGTAGAAACAGTACAAATCTATTTAATCGATCTTTATTGTTCAACCTAAAGGAAATGCTTTGTATGGAAAATTACACAGCAACTGCAGGGATGTCTTGAAATTCCAGTTTCAAAACTATGAAGTTCAGAAGGGCTCTACTGATGTGCTTTTAAGGCAGACATAAAATTGCACTGTATCGTTAACTTCTATCTACAGCACCGAATAGTAATTTTATTAAAAGAGTAAAAACAGCATCTGTAATTTCCCTACATCTCCTAAAAACACAAACACATCTTGAATATAGCAGACGAACAGTAGTTTGGAGGAAGTATGGCCACACAGACCATTCAGTCTTGGCCTGCAAAAACAAAAACAAGAACAAAAAAGGAACAGCCACAAAACCTAACCCCCCAGGAGCCAAAGCACAAGAGTCTTCCCAGGATACCAAGAAAGACAGCCTGTGCCACATAGCGCTGTGCCCACAGAGCCAGGTCACCGCTCTTCAGAAGGAGACTTTCCTCCAAGAGGCACATACAGAAATGGAAACCACAGACACGAGTAAGGTGTGCAGAGATGAAAATGCATTTTCCTGTATAAATCATGCTTTACCCAACTGTCATGGAATATGTAAAATCCGCGACTTGTTACGTTAAAATCCATGTGTCCTCTCCTTCCAAAATGATGTCCTCAGCCAGCCCCTTCTTTTTCAGCTTTGCCATGGAAAGGACAAAGCCATGCAGATCTACATCTAACTCCTACGCTGTCAGGAGTCCTATAGAGTATTGCAACCAGCCAACCAGCATCGGTTTCTTTTGCTTTTCATATTCCTGCCTGCATGCAAATGCTCCTGTCCAGCTAATTGGACCACGCTGATATTAACTAAAGGAAAACTTCCAACTTTAAAAGAGGCAGGCCAGCACCATCAGATTCCTGGAGCATTAAAAATGATAGAAAATTGTGTGCTACAAGTGTTGTGTTTCTTCTTGTTTCTGTCCTGTTGGTGGCAGTGGGTTGTGGGGATGGGGGCAGCAACACCGCCTCCTGCAGTCAAGCTCTTCTTCACTGGGTGAAATGAACGTGAACGTACTGCAAAACGGGAAGACGACTGCAGGCATCTCCAGCTCCACTGCTCTGAAAGGTTCTTTAAGATATTCATTTGGGGGCAGGAAATGTTTTATTAAGGAGCCTTGGCAAGACGGAGCCCTAATTTCAGCAAGATCCTTGATACGTTGCTGCAACAGAAACTTAAGTTAATGTGCCCTTTCTGCAAATAATCCAAAATTTTATGTCCTTACTTAATTTAAACTAAGGAAACTCTAATACAATTTGCTGGAAAAATTCACCTTTTCAGCCTCAGTTTGGTTCTGTGTGTTCCTTTTGGCTTCGTCATAAATCCTGGTGGTACAAAGGTGAAATGCCTCTCAAGACCGGTCGTTCAAGAAAACTCCTTCTAGTGACGTTGTTGGTCACAAGAACCCGCAGCTAACCCCTCAAGTTGTGACCTTGAATTGGGAACATGTAGCTGTGGCAACAGGTATTTTCTCTTCTTTTGACTTAAAGTATGCATTTTGAAGTCATATTGAAAAAGTCACTTTTCCAGCATGAGAGTACTCAAAAGTTGAAGTTTATCTATTGCCCCTCCAAAAAGATGCCTCAGCTGTACCAGAGAGAAATGGAAACATCAGACTGTGGATTCAAATTAGCTGTCAAGAAACATGAACATAAATCTGACTTAATAGCATAATTTGGAAATGCATTCTGGGCCCACCCTTGGCAATAACAACTTAACTCGCGTTGTAGCAATATTTAAAATAGCTCTGCAACTTGGTTTCTCCACCCAACCAACCAACAGAAAAGTATACTGTTAAATGAAAAACACCACACATATTTAAGCAAGAGAAACTGTCTAAACTTCTGACGTTTTTCATCGTCATATTTTTTTAATCCAAAAGATTTATACAGCTTTTTTTTTTTTTTTTAATAACTTACAGGATCAAAAGAAAAATAAATGCATAGCTTCAAAACCTTAGAATATAACCTCCCCTCGTTGCGGAAGAGTTCAAAGTCATAAAGTGCTGCAGATACGAACACACATGAGACAAATACTCTAGTAACTAACTTATTTTTCTGGTTTATTTAACAATATTCCAAGCTTCGAACATTAAATAAAAATCTCACAAACAACGGGTAGAACTAACAATGGCTTTGTTTTTCCCCTACCCCCCTTTTTTTATTTTTAAGAGAATGCCAAGACTTCTCAATTGAACCAACTACACCTTTATTTTGGATACCAAAAAAATATCTATATAACTAAGGGAAACTAGGAGGGAGAGAACAGTGCATCGCACTGCTCTCGGCACAGCTGGGCAAGGAGCGAGCCAAGCCATAAGCCTCGCTGCGTGCCTTCTGCCCCAGGGGGATGAAGCGCTGCCCCAGGCTCGTCCTGCAGCCCCTGGCATCGAGGGCGATGCACGTGCCTCACGCTGGCGTCCTGCAGCTCCCTGGCAGCAGATGGTGGTGAAAATGGGCACGGCAGGTGCTCACAGGGCCTTAAAACCATTTCTGCACCTTGCTCCCTTCCTCGACTCGACTTTGCAGGCCTCGTGGACTGCCTTCGCGCTGCATCTTGGGCAATCGCAGACGCCTCTGCAGCGCATCCACACACCCCTTCCTGCCATGCATGGAGGTCTGACACCTGCAAAAACTACCAGACCAGCACATAAACAAGCGGTATGGTAGCAGATTCAGTTCCAGCACCATTCCCGTTTTCACACGTTCCTTCTGGCCAGGCCCTCTCTACAAGTCTGTGGATGCTACAGGGACAACAAAATCAAGACTTCTTCCCCGGTAATGGTTATGACCAGTCTTCCACACTGGCCTCTCTCCAGAAAGGCCATGCTTACACAAACGTGCTATATCAGCCGTGGCCTTTCCCATCCCTAGACACCTCGCACGTTTCTAGCAGCATGGTCATCGAGACCACCGCCAGAGAGCGGGTCGGAGTCCGCTCTTTGCAGCTGGGCAGAGAGCTCCAGAATTTGCCTCACTTAATTTTTTGACTCCTTTATGGACAGATGGGAAGGGCTGGCAGCTGAGTAGGTGAGAGTGACCCTCCCAGAACAACTCAAGCTGGGAGATTTTGAGTGGGGGGCGAGATGCCTGCCACAAAAAAACATCAACCCTCGACTGTCACTGGGCAGACACAAGATTCCTCCTCCACGCCGCACAAAGAAACGCTGGCTGCCACCCCACTCAGTGCCACGTGTGAACTAGCATCGTATTTATGACCTGCAGTATTTCCTAAAAAATGTGGGGTTTTGGTTGTTGGATTTTTTTCCTTTTTTCTTTCCTTTTTTTTTTTTTTACCAAGTTCTCAAAAGGGCTGAAAACTTTAGGCCTAGAGACACAAAGGAAACAATTGCAATACACAACAACTAATCGGAAACAGTACTCAAACATTTGACTGGACCAGACTAAAGTCCACTCTACAAACTGAAACAAAAAAAAAAGAGACAGGAGGAAAAAAAAAAAAAAGTCTTTAAGTGCTAACGTAACAAGAAAATATCCTAAAGACTCACCGGATACATGTAGGGAAACGGAGGGGTCGCCCTCTTTTAAATATATTTACATAATTATTAAAGCTTTTTATTCTGCTTTTCTCACCAACAAAACTTCCTAGCTACCCTGGGCAAAGTGCCCACTTAAATTAAAAGGTTAAGCACTTTATAACACACACACACAGAGTTAGACCCGTGGCCCTGGCACGCCTCCTGCCTTCGCTGCTCTGCTCCCCGGGTGTAGGCTGCCGCCCACCAGCGCCCCGCGTGCTACCAGGGCTCGCCTGGACAAAACGGGGCTTTGCCATTTAGCTGCGACAGCTCCACGGTAAAACCTGACTGATGTGGACACAGCAATACCATTTCGGAAGCGTTTATACCATTTATACCGCACTGGAAAGCCAAATAAATTGCCCCAGTGGAGGTGCATCCACACTACGGCCTATGCCAGCGCGACACCGGTGAAAATAGTAACATAGTCCCCTAACTGACAGAATTACACCAGCTGATCTTTTCTAGCACAGACCAGGCCTAAGATATGAGGTAGTGAAAAAGAAAATCAGGCTCAAGATCTTTTTTTCATTCTATAGCATCGACATACTCTAAAAGTCTTTGCTGCTCTGATTTATGGAATTTAAGAATAACATTTTAAAATCCAAAATTTAAAGCTAACGCCCTAAGTCACGTGGGATTTATAATTGGAGGCATAGAACTTAAAAAGTCCCTTGCTCAGGGTCTTGATTCAGGAAAAATATTTTCATTACAGACAGCACATAAGCATGTGTTTCTCTCCCACTGAAGCAAGCGGAAAGGAAGCACAGGGCTAAGTGCTCTCTGAGATCTGGGCCACAGTCAGAAATCACGGTCTTTGTAGCATTTATTTCCTCATTCATTTCAGTGCTGTTTAATCACAACTCATTCATGTTTTAAGACAGTGGGAAAAACATAGACAATGGAAGCTAAATCAAGTTTGTTACAACTGTTCAATATTTACAGCATTCATAGCATAAACAGAAGTATTTTTGGTAACTTAAGACAAATACCTTTTTCTTTGTTATTAAATGTACCACAGTAGTCCTGTTAAACAAACCCACTGTCTCGGATATTAAAGAAATTGTTGTTTACGTTTACCGAGTCATTTAAATTAAAAATCTGTTCCTGTTCCAAACCCCATTCTCCTTCATCTTCATCCTCCGGTTCTGCCTCGGACCCATTCCGAGTGTTTTCATACAAAAAGATCTGCTCGTCCACGTGCGCTGGGGCTAACCGGTTTCTCTTTGCACTGACAACGTTAGCAGAGGAACCAAAAAGGCGTTCGGGAAAGACCCTTGTGGCCAGAATACACCAGTATTTTTGGAGAACCTTTGGTAAAACTGGAAACAGCGCTAGTCTGTCAGACCACCACTTTAGCGGGTCTTCATTCAAACCAAGGACCTTTTGTGACTTAAAGTTGCTCAACTCCTCAACAATCTGAGCGTGCCATTCCTCTTGGTCTTCCACACCTCCCGTCTGGCAGAAGATCTCTGCAAGCATGTTGTTGATCACGCTAGTAGGAGGAGGAGTGGAGGAGATAATTATTTTTTTCACCGGGGGCTCTTCCGAAACCGCAAAGAACTTTTCTTCAGTCCGAAAGGTGTTCTCTTTGACTTTCTCCAGCAGGCTTTTTGCTTCTTCCACCACTCTGTTTTCCACCTGCTGCCGCTCAAAGGCTGAAAGAAAAGGCAGTTTTTTGTAGCGAGGATCCAGGAAAGTGGCAACGTTGAGGAACATGTCTATTTCCGGGGTGTGCTGGTAGGTGGTTGACAGCTCCTTCGCTATTACCTCCTTCGCCATGCTGATTTCTTTCAGATCGTTCTCTTTGATGTTCAGGGTGGTATTCAGAAGCATGTGGAGAAGCGGCTTCACCATACTGATCGTTGGGTACTTGGAAGCGGACATCATCTCTGCAACCTGCTTGAAAGGCTGCAGCAGCTCCACCAGCCCTTCGATTGTGTTCCACTCGCTGGCCTCCAGCATGAGGTGGTGGTTGTTGCTGTCCTCCACGAGAACGGCGGCGATGACGAACTGCTGCTCCTTGAGGCGCTGCAACATGGCGAGCGTGCTGCCCCACCAGGAAACGCGATCGCTCACCAGCATGCAGTGGAGAATATTCTGCTGCTTCTGCTTCTCGCTCAGCATATACATGGCCATGGTAGACTGCTGAAAATACTCCACCAGTTTTCGGCACCTGGCAAGAAGGCCGCAGAGCTTCGGGAGCTGAAAAGCTTGTTGTATTCCGGCATTGAAAGTGTGCCCCAAGCAAGGCATCTGCACTGGAATATCTAGGAGAGAGCAAGCTTTCACAATGTCTTTACTGTAATCTGTCGTAGCACCAAAGACTTTTGTATTGATTCCCCATTCGATGAACGTTTCGTAAAGGACTCGGGTGATAGTCTCTGCAGTATTATCCTCTGGTACTTCAAACGTTTTTAAGCACCGTGAGTTAACCGCCAGGCAGTTTGAAGGACTGCTGCTGAGAAAGTGAACCGCGACGGTTACGTACGACCTGTTCTGGTTTTCGCTCCTCCACATGTCCGTGGATATGCCGCACCACAGAACGTCGGTGAGCTCCTTTAAGACGATTTCTCTAATGGCGTTGTATTTTTCAGGAATAGCTTTTGTACAGAAATACTTCCGGCTAGGAAGTTCATACCTGGGATCAGCTGTTCTCAAGAGGGCCTTGAAGGTGGGCTCATCGACGATGGAGGCGGGATACATGCCCTCACAGATCAAGCTGATGACTGCGGACGTCAGTTCCTGATGCTTTTTGTTTTCGTAGTTCTGGTAGGTCTTCATGATGAGACTGTCCTGAACAACCTGCTGCGATGATTCTGGCTTGATTTTTGAAAAGGCGGTAGCAAAGGCCTCCCTCATCTGCTCGGTGTTGCTTTTTACAAACTCACAGAATTCGTCGGGGTGGTTTTTCTCGAGGTGGTAGGAAAGGTTGGACGTGTTCCCTGAATAGGCGATCTGCGCCATGCAAATACGGCAGTAGATCTTCTTCCACTGTAATATGCATCCTTCTGCATTGGTATCAAAACCAAAGTACTTCCACACTTTACTCTTTGCTCTCGGATGAGCCACTAACTTTAGGTCTGATGGGGAACCTTCTAAACTTTTATTCTCCATTGCTTCTTGGCCACCGTCCCACCTTTTGATCCTTCACTCATTAATGAGTACCTGATAAAGGCAGTAAGATAAAGATACGATGAGAAAGCACAAGTTTGACCACACTTAACTACGTGAAATCAGTGTTTCTCTGAATATATATCAAGAAACCTACCTTACTAATTACATTTGCAAATTTAAAGATGAGATTTGCAGGAAGGGTGACCTACAAGAAGCCCGTTAAAATGTCAAAAATTAAAAAGGTTTTTTAATACAGCACATTTTGCTGTGAAACTGAGCTAGAAGATCTGAGTAAATCTTGTTTCTGGAATTACATAATTTTCGGTAGAGGAAGCGTAACAATTGCCACACAGTTCACACATTATTGTCACACAAGCCAGACCATTTGCTATGGTGTTTTCCTGTCCCCTAGGCCCCTAAGTTATAGTTAGGGCTGAACTAACATCCTCTTGCCTAAGGGTTTCTGAACTTCACTACGAACGTTTATTTCAAATGAAACCTGATACTGAAAGGAGCAAAGGTTTTATTGTTTGTTTGTTTTGAAAGAAGCTGTGTTAGCTCGAGCTAACTGTCTCAGGGTTTGCTTTGAAAAAAAAAAAAAAAAAAGAAAGAAAAGAAAGCTGTGATGCAAATTATGGCATTAATCTGCTCCTCTGAAATGTAAAGATGTTTTCTGACAGAAACAAAAGGAAGCAAAATTTGAACCTGCATGCAGATCAACAACACGCCTCTGACACCTTTCCTGTCCGTCTCTTTCAGAAACCAAAGCAACCTCCTGAAGTGCTAGTTCACAGTCTCGGTTCCTGGAATAACACTGCATTATAATGACAGGAAAAGGCAGTCAGGAAAGCACCAAAGAAGTTATTAACCACATCAGCTGGAAAATAATTTGGCCGTCTTTTCCTCAAAAGACTAAAGAAGTTGGCATGGGGATGGGGGCGACACGATAGAGAAGAAGATGGTGAGAAGGCAAGGCTTAGCAATCTGTACCTAAATATCTGTGCAGGAAAACACTTCTTGCGCAAACAGCCACATGCAACTACTATTTGAGGCCTACAGCGTCTCCGCACACAGCGCAGGCAGCCACCTGCCAGAGCTTATTCCTCTGTACCCAAAAGCCACCCGGCAGCACGACTGCACCCCGACACTTCTCCCTTTCTCCCCCAGCACCAGCCCAGCCGCAGCAAGCAGCCCTTCGCCAGGGGCGGGAGGGAGAAGGAAGCCATCAGCCAGCACTGCCGTGACCTCCTCTGTGAAGACCCGGGGGAAGACAGCAGAAGAGAAACTGAAAGAAGATTCCTGCAGCCAGCCCGAAAGCAACGTGACAGCTCCCTTCTCTGCTCATCGGGAGCTGCCTCTGTGCCAAAACTCAGGAATCCCTGGGCAATAAGACGACCAGCTGGCTGGGGGAGGAAGAAAGCATCTGACTTTTCCAAACTTGCTGTAGGGGAGTATCCCCCAAAAATTTATGGGTGCAGCTCTGCCAGCACTTTCTCCTCTGTTGACAAGCATCCCAGAGAAAAGATATTTTCCCTCTGAGCTGCAGAAGGTATTTTGCAGCACTTCATGAATTGCTTGAATGAAAAACCAAAGACAGGTTTACCAAGACTAAATATATTTATTTAAGCACAGCTGTTGGTTTAGACTTAGCACGGGAGGTGCAGGGCAGGTATTTTATTTGTTTTGTTTTCACTATTGATATCTTAAGATTTACTTCTGCGTGCAAACCTTTTTTAATCTGGGGGGAAGTAGAGGGGGTTGACTACTCATATGCCCTCTACTGTGATTCATTCAGTACTTTTTAAGTTGCCAGGATAAACTACTGAATCAACAGAGTAATGCTGCATAATTCTAAAAATATGCATGTTAACAGCACCAATGTATGCAATCTCACCAAAACTGGTGATTCTGAATGACAAAGTGGTATGACATATAATGATGTAGCCCTGCTACAGTATCACAGCGTATCGACAAGATGTGTCATATCAGTATGTGTCCTTATTGCTTTCGGTGTCCTCCACTTCACTCCATGACACGGCATCTCGAGAAGGCGTAAAGGCTCCTGGCATTTCACTAAATCTTACAGTTTCCTTTGCAATTACATGGCAGTTCCTAAAAGCAAGGAGGAAGGCACTGTAATAATGGAATTGATTCCTCCTTAGTATTTAAAATTAGTATGACACCCCTGGGACCATAAAAAGTTCATCACAGACTGATAAAACACAAGTTATTTCAGAGCAAGGGAGCGTTACAGACTCTCCCCACCCTTCACTCTTATGGATGTTACAGCTTTACCATCATTTTTAAATAGATCTGGCACTTGGCACTAGTGGCACCCAGTAGCATTGCCACGGTTAAGGACATGTCAACGTAATGCAGCTTTTGTTGCAAGGCTGTAAACCAATTCCAACTTGCCATAATAGCTCTAATGTAAACTACTAATCATCCCTGCCTCTCCTCAAGTGGTGTGCAGTGTAGCTGGCAGTATGGTTAAAAAAATAAATAAGAGCACTCGCATATCCTTCTGAAGGAAGTGGTGCGTGTCGCACAGGCGGCTGGCAGAGGCCCTCTCCTTCAGCTCACCTACCCTTCCCCTGTAACAAAACAGCAGCGCTTTGGTCCGCTGCAAACCCTCCCCACAAACAGAAAGCCTTCAGGCTATGGCAGCGCCTTCACCTTCTCCCTTGAATTCCCACCCACACCGCGACAGAGCATGGATTCGGAGGAGCTGCTGCCCTCCTTCTCCTCTTCCTCCCACACGTGCAGCCAGGCCAAAACCACCGCCATGCTCTGGGGCCGGGGCTTTCCAGCGCTGCTGGCCTGGGGACAGTCCTTCAACATCTGCTGGCGTTGGGGCTGGCATCAAGAGGAGGAAGAGGAGAAAGAAGGCCAGGTTTCCTGGCATGCTCTGGGGCAGGCCAGGCTGCTTCCCGCAGCCCTGCTCTTCAGCTCCAGACCGCTCTCATCCTCCTGAGGTCGGCAGGGCCAGAGGCCAAAGGCTCGGCCCCACGACAGAGGGCACAGGCGCTGTGCTGGCGGCAGACAGAGCTCGGTTTCCTCACTGGCAGAGAAACGACGTCCAAAGCGGGCGCTGGGTTGTGAAAGCAGGGATTTGGATGTTGGGACACGCCAGGTGCGCAGCCACCTTCGCTCTGCCCCCTTGTGCACACGCAGCAGTGACACAGGCTGTAATTACACCGTATCGCTTTGGCAGAACCCTTGCCTCATTCGGCACAGAGGTAACCATAAAAGTTGTCTTTCCTAACTTTCAGAACTACCTCAACAGCTCTCTGATGGGCCTGCGTGGGGAGAGGGATTAAGTACTAGGTGCAAGTTAATTTTTGCCTACCATCAATCTTTCCTGCCTGATGGTTTCTTTGCCCACCTCTGGAACTGGATGTTTTAAAACCTGGAGTTGGTACGCCTGTGAGCAGGAAGTGTTTAGTCTGTTCTTATGCTTTAGGCATATAAAGTAGAAGCCTTCAGCGCAGGAATTAAAATTAAGAGATGCATGTTCTCAAATTAATATTTCACGATCAATTATAAATAGACATGGTGCAAATTATGATACTGATTAACTAGAAATTGGGGCAAATTAAAATACATGTATATGATATTTCAATCACTTTTAAGAAGGCTATCAATCAGCTTTAAGGTCTTCTGGACTTCCACTCACTGCCGCCTTCGTCAAAGCCGGTTTTCTACACATCACAAATACCAAACTTAACGACTACGACTTCCAAACTGCAAAATGCTCAGCATGTAGTCTTCCCCTACCAAATTTCAATCAAACCACATATACAGAAGACAAAAGGCAGGAGGAAAACGCCAAATAAGTTCCTTGAGAAGCTTTTAAACTTCCAAAAGGAGTTATTAGTACATGAAAACTGTTTGTAATTCATCAGTAAGATGACTTTCAGTGACCGCATTTCCAGAGTTAATAGCCTGGTGTTACAATTAAAGTTAGTTCATCTTTTGGCAATTCACTCATTAGAGTTTTCATTTTTAAAAGCTGATTATATTGAGATCTTTATACAAACAGGACTTTTTTTTTTTTAATCAAATTGAAGCATTGCAAGGAACATCGGAACAGTAATTTCTAGTGAAACTATGAGTTGTTTCGTCCACTGAACACTTGTTATACAACAAGGGTTCTATGGATACCAAACAACAAAATGATACGTGAGGCAATACCAGACTTGCAGTGATTTATTGTAGAAATAAAAGACTAGTTTTTGCCAGCAATAAGCAAAGAGCATAATCAGATATCAAAGAGGGAAAGCAAAGCATTAAGCAACAGCTGAAGCTCCGGATGGTTAGCTCTCTCCCCCCAAAGAGACTAACAGCCAAAGCCTCACGTTTCCCCACTGTGGTATCAGGATGCCTCCCGTGCTGGGCAGCCTGGTCGGTCCAGCCACCGAAGGACTACACGGGGCAGTCTCTCAAACCCTGTACTCATCGTATGTCGAGGCTCACTGCTCTGTTGTGTCGCCTGATTATTTTGGCTCTGAGGACAAGACGTGTCGCCTCTCCTGCCTCAGGTCGATGCACCCAATTTGAACAGAACAGTGCGAACCTGTCCCATGAAGAGGAACTGGAGGCCACGTGCTTGCCGTGAGCAGGCGCACCCGGTAACCTATGCGACTGCTTTTGTTCTGGGCTACGCGAGTCGCCTGCCCCTGCCGATACGGGTCAGCAGAGGGTCTCGCCACAGCACTAGCTAACCCAGCTTACACCAGCCACCTGCAGGTATGCCGCATATGTGATTCGTGCTTGGAAAATTGTTCGGAGCATAAATAGCCTCTTCCCCTTTACTTCTGCACACTGCTTTTTCTTAGTGATACAATCGCTGATTGTGCCCCGCTTATCCTCCCAGCTTTGGATTCGCCTTCCCTGTGCTCCAAGATCAGAACTTCAGATAAAGTTTCCTGATCTGATCGGGGGCAGTGGCTGGTGGTGGCTACGCTTTCAGAGTGAAGAGTTGGATCTTTTCAGTTCACAACTCAAAGCAATTATTAACTTTTTGCACTGAATCTAGACTCCAGAGCTCAAACTTTTCCCTCTCCCAAAAAAAAAAAGCTGTCTCGAATCCCATCTATAAAAACGAGAAGAAGCCCAGTAAGATGCGGCAGAAAAGATGCTCACTTTCAAAAAGACAGGCTAAAGTGTATGTGCCAAGGGCACACAACTTTGACTAAGTCTCGGTAAAGAGAAAAAGACCTAGTTTGGTTTACTCTGAATTGAAATCCTGAAAATCTCTCTGGTAAGCACTAGAAAGCAAGCTCTTCTTAGAAAACTAACCACACACCTCGGAGACAGAAGGGCTGGGTTTACACCAGACCTCGTCGCTGCCTTCACTCACCAGCACAGAGCCCGAGGATGAGCTCCCAGCCATCCCTCCGCTGTGCCACCTCTGCAACGGGGCTGCTCCGGTGCTGCAGCACGACCGGGGCACTGGGATGGGGAAATCGAGGCCAAGGAGTCAGGACGGGAGACGCGGCTCCCTGCACCACCAGCACTTCCCAGCCCTTCTTCCTTTGCCTCTCTCCCCTGGAAGATCCTCTGGCAGCTACTGCTGCCAGCGAGCGCAGGCGTTTCTGAGAGCTAAGGACAGCCCCTTGGAGAAACACGGGCAGCCCAAAACACTGGCACTTCAATGCTTTTGGGACTCCTGCCTTGAAAAGTTACTTGGCGACTTCTTACAGTAAGCAGAGTTAACTGATCCAAGCTTTAATTAAGCATATTGCAATAAACACTTTCGCTTTTTGTCACGCTGCAGTCCTGATTTTGAAATTACTGCATGAAAACACAGCTAATCTAGGTGAAAACATCCCTGTTGACAAGCTGGCTCATTTTTGAAGCCCTGGCTAGACAAACCAAGTCAAAGCAAGGCAGCAGGCAACTGCCAAGAGGGAACTGTGCACAAACAACTGTATAAGGAGGAAACTACTTGTCCTTGGAAGTAACCACCCTGAGTCAGGACTGAAGGAAAGCTTTCCAGTTCTGTCAAATCTGTCCCAGTCCTACTCGGGCCAGCTGACGTTTCCCTGGTGGTATGTTTGCTGCCTTAATCTGGCATTTCCAAATTCAACATTTTTTTTAATATAGTCAAGAACGTAACAGCACCAAAACGCTCGGGTCACATTTTCATCACGCTGTTTCTCCTTGGTTCGAAAAAGATTTGGAAAGTGTTACGCACCCGAGGCACAATACCCGGTTTTACTCTGCCAAGAGAAACTAATGCTAGAAAAATGCTCAGATGACTTCAAACTGTACGCACATCTGCCTTTCTGTCGTTAGGGTTCTTCTGCTTGTTTCCCTTCTTTATCTCTGCATTTTGAGAAAGAGAAAGGAGAATCCCAGCCTCCTGCAGAGCTGCCAGGAGTGAAGAAAATTAGAGGAAGCGCTACCCACGAGGCCACGTGCGACACAACGCACACAAACGCGCTCACTGCGCAGCTCGCTCGTCCCACTGCTCCGGACACTCGCTGCAAACATCTCCTGTCTGCCTCACCTGCCTGCTCAGACACCACGCCAGCTCCCTTTTCCTCCACCGTTCCTCTTGTTAAAGCTACCAGCAGCTCCACAGAGGCTCCCTGGCTGCTAAGCGGAGGAAGTTAGAGGCACTCACTGACTTTATGGAGTTTTAGGCTGAGGTCTGAGGACGCCGCACGGGTCCATACGGACGTGCGGCTCACCGTAAGTTTGTTAAGACCAGAAGCGCGCTAACCTCTTCTAGAGCAACGTGAGGGAAGAGGAAATTCAGATCTTCGCTTCCTGGCAAACTCAAAGCTTCCTTTGTCAATGTTACAGGACAGAAAAAAATAAAAAAAATAATAATAAAAAAAAGAAGAGTTATTACTAAGCATGCTGCGAACCAAAAATTAAAAAAAAAAAAAAAAAAAAAAGAGAGATAAAAAAGCGAAAGCGCAGCTCCTCAGCCATAACTAACCCCCAGTCCCCGGGAGAAGGCTCCTGACAGCCAGGGCTGCAGGGCGAGGGGCCGGGCAGGGGCAGCCCCCCACCGCCACCCGCCCTCACAGCGCCTTACCTGGGGCTGGACCCGGCAGTCCCCGCTCTGAGGCAAAGCGGCCGGAAGGAAAAAAAAAATGAAATAATAGTAATAATAATAAACGTAGCGAAGCCGCAGCGGGGCCCTCCGGCTGCGGCCCGGCCCCCGCCACACCCCGCGGCCGGGGGGCGGCCGGCGGCGGGGAGGAGCCCGGCGGGGCACGGCGGCCCCAGCGCCCCCAAGGTCGCGGCGGCCCCGCTGGGGCTCGGCGGGGAGGCGGCGGCGGCCAGGTCTACCCCGCTCCGCGCTCGGGGCGCCGCCGCGGTGTCCGGGCGCGGTGCTCACCTGCGGGCGGGGGGCAGCGGCGGCGGCCCAGCTGCCGCAGGATGGCGGCGATGCCGGCGCGGTAGACGGCGAGCAGGGGCAGCAGCGCAGACAATAGCGACATGGCTGCCTCCTCCCGCCCCGCGGAGACCAGGGGAAGGCGCCCGGCCGGCTGCGTGGCGCGGCGGGGCTCCGGCGGCGGGCCGGGGGCGGCTCCGGCGGCGGCTCCGGCGGCACCCACCCAGCGGAAGGGCAGGGGAGGAGGGAGGGAAGGAGGGAAGGGAGAAGGGAAGGGAAGGAGGGACGGAGGGACGGGAGGGAGGGAGGCGCCGCTGTCACGGCCGCGCCGCGGCTCCCGCCCTTCTGGGCATGTGCGGCGGGGGAAGGGAAGGGAAGGGAGGGAGGGAAGGGAAGGGAAGGGACGGGTCCGCCGCGGAGGTGGGGGGCAGCCCGGAGACCGAACCCCAAAGCCCAAACCCTGCACCAATGTCAGCCCCTCGGCCCTGTGGTAAAGGCGGAGAGGGCTTGAGGCAGCGGGGAGCCCGCCCTGATGGTCTTTCTGACCGACTGCAGGTGTGGCTGAGGGACGGGCGGCGCTCAGGGGGGATTTTGGCTGTGTTGTTCCACTAACATAGATGTTCTTCAGCCCTGGCACCGAGCTAAAACTGTCAACAGCAGTCCCGCGAGAGGACGCTTTTACCCCTGTGCTCGATTTCAACCCGTAAGTAACGCTTCGTCTATGAGGAGCCACGCAAAGTTTTGGGGGTGCTTTCAAGTGTCATCTCCTCCTCCCCTTAAAACAAAAAAAAAACAAACTCACTTTCTAGAAAAACACACAGCAATACGACTTCTTCTGTGTCAGATCAGATCGCTCAACAGAACTGGCTTTCTGTCTGCTCTCGGAAATATATGCATAAAGTCAAAGCAGACTCTGTAGTTGCTCCGGGACAAAAACAAGCATTTAATGTTATGTATCTCTGAATTTCTTCTCTTTTTATTAACACGCTGGATTATGCAAGCATAAATAATAAACGACATCACGCAGTCACATCAATGAAGGTTTCGTTCTTAATGTATATTGTTCTCAGCCATGCACGCCGTGGTAGGAAGAGCATCACAAAAAGACATGAAAGAAGAAACACTGACGTTCAGAAAAGGTGTATTATTCTTTCAACTTATCTCAGTAAAAATCAAGTCCTGACTCCTTTATGCTGAGGACTCTTTACAGCCTATTCTCAGAACTACAGCATTAATGAAAGCTCTTTGTAACTTTAAACTGTGAAACTTGCCTACAGTGCATTTATGCGATCTTTATATAAATACGCCATGCTTTCTCAGGTTTTCTAGTATAATAAAATCAATTAATGCACATTCAAGCCATGGAAATAAATGCTCTTCTGTCCTTTTTCAGACAGTGCTATGCAAAAATTAGACCAAGGGGGGGAACAACTGATGGGTCAAGATTATGTTCTTACTGGTCCTACTACTTCTTTCAGTGTTAAAATTATTTCCAACCCTCCATGATTCATAGAAGGATTGAGGAAAATTTGTCTGAGCACCATTTATTTCTTCTAAAGGCTGATGGGATGCGAAGTAGAGGAGAAACAATAACATTAAGAAAGTCTCTATGTCTTCGATTCTTCTCAATTAGTGTATTATGATACATTGTAGTTTTAACTGATACTTCCTTTTCCTTGTTTTTCTGTAGTTATCTTTTTTTCTTATTGATATGCTGGTTGTTTGGGTTTTTTTGTTTGTTTTTTTGGTTTTTTTTTCCCTTACGATCATTAGCTGTGAAGCTTTGAGTCTTTGGGCTGGAATCTTGTCCATCTACTTTAGATACCTCACTGAGACATTATTACCTCAGTGAAATTTAGATGTCTGAGCCCTGGAAGGGACGAAAGTAGTAATCTAATTGTCTCAGCTTTCCTATACAGACAGTGGCCAGCGAAAGGCACTTCTGAAGACCTGCAGAAGATGACTGCTTCCTTTGAGGTGCTTTGAGTGCTTCCCTCTTTCCGCTGACTGCAACAGTGAACTCACACAGCCAGCAGGCAAAGACAGCCTGTGGTTAGAGCGCAGATAGCCTCTTGGAAAAGTCATTGGAAATACTAGGAATACTCCATCCACACTTGCTCCAGCTGATCCATCCCTCCTGCAGGACTGGCAGTAATGAAGTGGTATGTGATCATAGCACTTCCACCCACATTTTGCATAAAGATGCATAAAGCCGTAAGAAAGGAAGTGGGTGATGTTTCTAGACTCTTAATTAAACCCTGAGCTCAAACTTCCCAGCAGAATGGCATAATCAGCAACCATAAGGTATCACGGGTGGTGAGGTGATGCAGCTGAGAGCCTGCGCAGCCAGGAACACAAGAGGCATAGGGCCATACCAGAGCACACAGAAGTGAATCCAAGGTTGGCCTAGCAGTTCAAACACTCTGGCGTGGAGTGGACAGCATGGGGAGCAAAAGGAGGATAGGCCCATTTCTTGTTTTGTTCCATGACGATCCCCCAGGCAGCACGTCTTTCCCAGGTACATGAGTTTGACTCCCTTTGAGATGAGAACGAGTCATCGACTCTCTGTATTCACCACACAGAGGTGCAGGTTCAGTGGGAGAGGCTGGCCATGCTTTTTGCCTGAGCATGGCATAACAGTGAGGCAGCCTCTTGAGAGGCAAGCGGTGTCTCATCAATCCCTCTCAGGCGGTGACATCCAGAATTCCACTTCCTTGCTCACTTCGAGACGTGCTCTTTGCATTTCGCACGTACGTCAAAGCTGGTGGCCCGCACCGGAAGACGTGAGACATAATTCTGACTGCTGCTAATTTTTCAGGCTTCTGAAAGGGATTTAAATGCCTCTGTTCCTAAGCTGGATTGCAGTAGAACTTGAGGCAAGAGATAAGTGCCTATCTTCCTGAACATGTGTGGGTGAATAAAGTTAAATGCCCGAGGAGCTTTCAGGTTCAGTAGGGAGGTGCTCACAAGATTAGGCAGTGATGGGAAACAGTCAGTTGGGATTGTTGTCTGCAATTCATGTGGGGTTTTGAGTACCTGCATACCATTTTGACAGGCTGCATGCTCATATTTTTTCCTCTATGCAAAAAAAGAGTCGTTTTAGGTACCCCCAAACTAGACTTGCCAGATAGTAGGCATTTGAGCCTAGCATGATCATACAGAAGACTCAGTTCTCAGGGACCTCTTCAGCAACTTGGGGAGGGTGCTACCTGGAAAACAAATTAGCCTTTGCCAAGAGGACAGCTGTCCACAGCTATGCAGTGGGAAGTCCCTGGGATTGAGAGCAGACACCCATACCGTGGGCAATCATCTAATGGGATGCATTTATTTTTATTTAGTAGCATGAGGGATGGGTCTACAAACAACCCTCTGTGAACCTGCATTAGTGCTACTGCATTTGCCTGTAATCCAGAAAGGTTTTTGACCCCTCTCAATCTTTTTCACATATTTCACTTTTCAAGAAAATGGTCTCATTAGGAAAAAACAACCCTTGTCAGTGTGCCAGTAGTGATAAGGAAGTGAAGCCCAAGAACAGAGTAAACACAAGAAATTGGAGTTTTGTAGCCCAGCACTGATGGTAAGTTCATGGGAAAGAGGGGACAGAGTCCCAGTCTGTATTCCCTGAACAGCGTACGCTTTTTAGACTGGAGAAGAATAGGGTGAAGATATGGACTATTAATAGCTAATAGAGTCCTCGAACGGGAACAACCTCCTCTCTTCAGCCAAATGTGCAAGCCACCAACCTATTATGCAAGAAGCATGCTGCGCTGATTCCTCTTGCTGAGCTTTTTTTAAAGTGACTGGCCCTGCAGCATCATCATGCGTACTTGTGCATCGTCGTGCTCGGCACTTGTCACGCTGTTAGGTCGTACCTGGTCTGCAAAGCCTGCAGCGTGAGCAGCCGGGGCTGGGTTTGCTCCCCGCAGCACCCCTGCTCCGTGTCAGGTAGGATCTGAGCAACTTCCCCTGCTGCTATTGCCTGCCGTTCAGGCAAGACTAGGAGACCGAAGAGACAGAAGGCAGAAAAGAGCCGATAATGTAGAACAAAATAAAATCCCCAAGCACGTGTGCTTGCATACGGTACTTCTGAAGGAACCTAAGTATAAAGTAGGTGAGGTGTAACAGAAATGGAAGAGCTTTTGTTAAAAATAGCTTCTGTCATAAAATACATCAAAACAGTGGATATACTTAGAAATGATTAGGGTTATTAGTGGCCTACAAATTGTACTCGGCAACTTTAATTGGTGAATTTGCTGAAAGAATAACAAAATAGCTGGAAAGCCTAGATATGGCAAGGATTAACCAGCCTTATTTCAGCAGTGGAAAATCGGTTCTCATGCATTTCTTTGACTTTATTTGAAAACATCCATAAGTATATAAAAGAATACCGATTGATTATCATACATGGAGTTTTAAGAGCCCTTTGAGAAGATCTGCACATAAGGGAAGCTAAGCATCTGTGGGGTAAGGACCAGAATATTTACAAAACAGAAGGAAACAACAAAAACCTGCACTCAGACTAGAGCAAAACAGGGAGTGACTTCCATGGTGAAATCTGAGCAAAATACCAGCAGGGTGTCCAGTTACCCTACTAGGTCTGATGCTGGCTAATACATTCCCTAATGTCTTAGATGGGGCAAGGGAGAAGTTGTTGCAACAAAGTGGCACAGAGCTGTTGGCATTAATCAAGGTGGGAGAGGAACGGAAGGATCTCAGACAGATTTCTACAAGACAGGTTGCCTGGCAGTGGTCCAGCATGAATAAAGTAATGCTGTTGGGAAGAAAAGTAATAATAATAAAAAAGATTAATCGTGCCCGCTATAGAAATGGCTTTGTTGACAGTGCAGTTGTGTAAAAAGATACCCTTTGTCAATACCTGCAGTGTGGTTATTTCAGTGTTTGTACAGCAGTGCCTGCAAGCGCCTGTGGAATAGTGTGTGCAACACTGCCCAACCCATATTTAAGAGGATTTTGCAAAGGTTCGGCCAACAGTCAATAAGGTGATTATGGTCCCAAACAAGAGTTTTCCATGGCACCTGGCCCTTCATCTCTCCATGATCTCTCCCTTAGCAATATTGTAAGATAAACATGGCTTTCATCAGAAACTCGATTAGCAACATTCTCATGTGGAGGAAATAGAAAAGCAGAGTCACCCCTCACAAGCTGGGTATCATGAGTTGATCTGCACCTGTATTTTTGCTGCATTTGCTTGCAAGAATACTTGGTACCACATACAGCACTATTAAAAGAGGCAAGGTTCATGGGGAGAAAATAGCAGATGGGCTTCCAGGTGCACATAACCTTGCCTGTGATCTTAGACAAGCATGGCTGTGACACCACTGCTGCTGGTTGGACTCGAGATGCAGCACCAGGGCTCACTGATCTCCCCTGTGCCGTCTGCTGGCACTTCCCTGACGGCTGCTCTTGTCTCCATCCGCGCCAAGCAGCCTCAGGCAATGGTGTGACCAAGCACTGTGGGCACAGGGAGCCTTGGTGCCTGGGGACGCCGGCTGTGACACATCCTACACGCCACAGACAAGCGGGTGACAACAAGCTACGATCAAGGAGTGCTTGCTCTGCAGATGGGTGGGCGGCAGGGTGATGGGAGGTGGAGTTTGGCTGTCAGGTTCTGCAGTGGTGCAGGAGGGATAAAGTGTCCGGGATTGTGCCAGGCAGAACTGCTTGTGTGGTCAGGGCTGCGGCTGGTGTTTTACATGGTGAGTGAGGGAAGGCATCTGCTGCTGCCAAGAGAAAGCAGTAATTAACTGGTTTGAACTTTTCATGCAGCTTGAAGTGACCTGGGTTTGTGCCCCAGTCTGTCCACATGTGTGTATGTGCGTGTTTTTCCTCATGCATTCCCATTTTGCCCATTGACTTCAGGACAGGAGCTGATGCCTGTCATCTTTAGGACCCGCGCTGCTTTCGTGCTCCACTGTGCAGACGTCCTGGGCTCCTTGGGCATCTCCTGCCCACAGCACTCTGCAGTGAGCACAGGGAAAGCAATTCCCTGTGAGTTGTCACAGGCTGTCCGGGGTGCTCAGACTGCCTGGCTCTAGGCTGCTGCTGACGAGAGAGGAAGCAGCGATGGGTAAAGACACGTGTAGCATGAGCTGGAGGGAAGATCAGGCCAAAACACAATGCAAATGCAGAGAAAAGGGAGATACGCAGATGCCACAAAACGAGAGTTGTGGAAAGGGCTAGAGATGGGTCAGTCTCTGGTTCAGCTTCACTGAAAAATGAATGCTCCAGCTGGCTGCTCACCCAGACCACAGCACACAGTGGGAGGAAGAAGGCAGGCGACCCTCGGTAACAAGGAGATGCCCAGCACCCTTGGAGCTACCTCCTGTCTATACCAAATGTGCCAGGGGCTGCTGAGCATCGGAGGGCATCCAGCAGCACCTCGAGCCCACTCTGCCCCTGCTGTCCTTTTGTCCCTCCTCTGACACAGCTGCCACCACCGCTACCTCTCCTTGTCCCGCGGCAGTCAGCGTCCGGTCCGTTTTTCCCAATTCTGCCTCGCTTTGCTTTCTAATTACCCTGACAAACCTGTCTCTCTATCTGCCTACAATCACTGGGTTCCCCGTTCTCTTGATCACACCTGCCTGTCAGTTGTCCAAAAGATTACGTATGCCTCGAATTTTCCACTTACTTTAATAAATGAGTGGTTGCAGTGTTATATAACTTGTTTATGTTTGGCTTGCACAGTGATGGTTGGGATTTTGGCTATTCCATAGCATTACATTAATTTACTAGGCACAAAGCACAACTGTGTAAAAAGCTAGAAAGAGCAAGAAAGGAAAGGACGCAAAATGGGTGCATTTGAAAATTTGAAAGGGAATGCTACAAGAATAAAGAGGTCCTGCCATCCTTGACGACAAGCTCACACGTGACATAGATAAGAGGAGACATCTGAAAAAAAAACACCTCTCATTTCTTGTCCTTGGGATGATCCATGTCCCTGGAAGCACACTGAGCTTTGCTCTTCACTCTTCAAATCACTTTTTGTCGGTACAGAAGAAAACTGTGGTGTGGTCAGAGTGCCAAATTGCCTTACGAGCCACTGCAGAGAAGATTCAGCAAGGCGCAGACCTTACACTTCTCTAACACTTGCCTGTGATGAGCCATATAATGTCCAAGAGTTATACTTTGACCCACTAAAATATAAGCACTAGAAATTATCCTAGACAGTTCATTGTGCTGACAAAAAGAATTTAAACACTGGAGAAAGCCAAGAGCTCATCATGAGAGTTGTTAAGAATACACCTCCTGACTTATCTAAATATGTCCAATTCCAATTATACATATAGTATAAGATTATTGAAATTCAGGTTATCAAAAGGCAATAAACTTTCTGATTATACATAATATCTTACTTCTGATAGCCTAATGCCAAGTCCATTAAGGCAGCAGTTTAACTCAACATCATCATCACATCCCGCTGCGCAGTGAGACAGTGCAGAACAAGAGATCAGCCATTTTAAAAAATCTGACACTAGAGACTCACAAATAAGTAACAAAGTGGTTGTTGCTGACTATGCTGGCGGCCCAAGAGCTGAGGCAGCTCCAGCCGGATCGATAACACCGGGATCCCCAGGGAGCACGCTGGTTAGAAATGGGGCATTGTAAGATTTCCTATTACACTAGGTTTTGTGGTGTTTCCTAATCTGCTGCTGCTGTTTCGGTAATACCAGCCATTTACATTCAGTATTTAATGATGATAAGCCTAACATAAAGGACTCGGATATCGCTGCTTGTATATATGATAGGCATATTTTTAGTTTCTGGGTTTCTGATTTTTTTTGAGTAAAAGTATGCTTTTAAGTACCAGCATGGCATTATCAAATGACATAGGTAGTTGACATGCATAAGAAGCTTTTAAAACTCAGATTTAAGCCTGTTTTGTAACAACTACTTTTCATCTAGTAAAAGACCTTAATCCAAACCAACCAATAACTCAAGTGAACAGTTACAGTCTTTAAAGCTACTTAAAACGAGGCGCTTTTTTTTTTCTTTTTTTTTTTTTTTTCTGGAAACTTGCAAAAGAACATCATATAGTGACCCACTATATGTCATTTTGACTGTTAATTGATAAGTTTAGGATAAGCTTCTTTACCGCTGCAGAACATTTTATTCCAATATCCCAGCACGATGTTCTTCTGCTCCCTGACTTCACTTCAAAGCAGATTTATATAAGGTCTAGATCACTAAACTATAGAGAGTTTATCCAACCTCTCATAATAATAATTAAAAAAATGCATATATTGTAACCGTATATGCATGTTTATGTGTATAGACAGATAAAATAACACTCTGAAATGTCATTAAGCTTGTGGGAGGGGAGTGTCATTTCCTACATCCAGGACTTAACATGGAAGTGTTTGAAGGGGTTAGTTGATGCTGTTACTTCTCTCCTGAAAGTGTGTGTATGTTTACCTATATCAATCACATTACAGCAGTGATGCTACTTTGAAAAAAATATATATATATATATCGATTATAACATGCATTTGTTACACAAAAATTGTAGGTGGACAGCAAATTTTCCTGGTAACTGCACACTCAAATTGAAAGCTGTAGCAAATAGGTTTTAATCTATCAGATGTGCAAACCCAGGAGCCTTTGCTACTGTTTCAGATTAAAGAAAAGAAAGCAACCAAAAATATACATTACATACAAACTGAGTGGCTTGATGCTCATGATTTCGCTGGCTGGGTTTCTGATTGCAAAACAAGGGGGTTTCCTGCAACTGGCGTGTTGGATCTTGTGCCCATCTCGCTTGTGGCCAGCCTGTCTTTCGTTGGGTTTTTGCTTCCGAGAAGTAAGATCACAAACATCCGTGCACTATGCTGAAGTATTTTTCTCAAGGAGGAATCAAGGTAAAAGCTGGTTTTTCCTTACTAAATTCTGCATCTGTCTTTCCTTGCTTTTTCATTTCCCACAACATCAATCATGCCCTAGTTCTGCATTGTCTTTCCACAAACTGTTTACAATATGCCATCAATAGCAATCAGGGATCTGATTCTCTCTCTCCTGGTATTGTTGATTAAATAGGAAGAGTAAAAACAGAAAGAGCACTTCCCTGCTTAATCAAAGTAGAGTTTATTTACACACAAAGGCATACATTTACCTGTATTCAGGCCCAAAGAAATTGCTTTTCCTACATACAGGCTTATTTTCCTCCTCTGTGTAACTATTAACTGTTTCTGCTTAAACAAAAGGTTAATTTACATCATGATGTTAAAAAAAGAAAATTTTACTAAACTTCAGAAATTTGTATGGAAGAATGTCTGTGCTGCAGCTTGGGGAACGCACCGAACACTGAGCAGCCACACTGCATGAGATGCAAGATCAGCACCAGCCTGTATGTATCTGTTAAAATGACCAGTACCTGGTATCTTAGAGGGAAGTTTAAAGTCTTGTCACCAGACAATCTTCTATATGGTAAATTCCACCTTCTTTCTCATCTTCACTTATTACACTGATACTTAATCCCTGGAGAGGGACTCTTCATTAGGGGGTATAGTGATAGGACATGGGGAAATGGCTTTAACCTGAAACAGGGTGGATTTAGATTAGATATAAGGAGGAAATTCTTTAGTCTGAGGGTGGTGAGGCCCTGGCACAGGCTGCCCAGGGAAGCTGTGGATGCCCCATCCCTGGAGTTGTTCAAGGCCAGGCTGGATGGGGCTTTGGGCAACCTGGTCTGGTGGGAGGTGTCCCTGCCCATGGCAGGGGGGTTGGAACAGGGCAATCTTTAAGGTCCTTTCCAACCCAAACCATTCCATGATTCTATGATTAATAAAGATTGATAGACTAAAATTCTGAAGATGTAATGTCCATTTTTTGTCCTGCCACCATTAACTGTCTCTTTAGATACAGTTGGTATCGAGATAACCATTCAAATTACTTTTGAATTTTATTAAGTCTCTTCTAGTTGTTTCGTGCTCTGAGTTTCATGGTTTAACCACGCACATTTGGTGACAAAATATTTCAATTTTTTTTAACTTTCCACCTTCTAATCTCACTGCATAGCCCCTTGTTTCTGTATTTTGAGGCTGGAAATAAAAATCCCGGTCTCTCTTTAAAGCAGTTATTATTTTGTATACTCCTTTTTTGTCTTACTCATTTCCTGTTTAGTGTAAGAGATCTTTTCCATTTCTTCAGAAGGAATTCACAAGACAACACAATCTGTCAACCTTCTATTTAGACACCCCCTGTTCAAAGTGTGCTGTGGCGTGTCTATTAATGTTACCGAGACTGATGCACTAAACGAAGTGTTGGTATAGAGAGTACCTCGTGTATTTACACTGCGGGACTGAAAGTGTAAACTAGGAAGAGATTAAAGCATTAAGGGAACCAAGTGATGTTCTTGTCAAGGCCTGCACAGAGCTAGCTAGTCGCTCAGCTCTCTTTCCTGCTTGTGACTAACTACTCGGCCACATGGAAACATGGATGAGGACGGCTGCCTGCTGCTCCTGGGCTCTCGGGGCAGGCTCTGGTCCCAGCGTGCCTCCTGACAGGGTGAGACCTCTCCAGGTGCTGTGAGTGGGACAAATACATCCGACAGACCAGAGCAGGACTGCCTTGGGTAACATCTGCCCTCGCACCAGCCAAAAAGTCTTCTGCACCCATGCATGGTGGGACCGCATCCCCTCCTCGCTGACGAGATCCCCACGCAGCTGAGGACACTTTGTAAGTCATGTGTTTTCCTGCACTTTCTATTTTTCTTACTACTATTTTTTGCCACTTGAGAGAGAGAGCAAGAGAGGGGGGAGGAATAAAAATATAAAGCCTGTGCAATGAGTCCTTGAAACATTGTAAATGGAAGGCTTTGTCTCGACCCAGACCTTGCCTTTTTAATTATCTGCTGCTGCTACTTGGAATTTTCGGAGCTGTTTGAGCCCTGTAATAACTTGTTTGATTTATAGTTACAATGATTTATTCCTGCTGGGGGGGGAACCACGCTGATTGCTTCTCTCTGGGTTTTGCTGAGTCACTCTGTACACTCATTAGCTATTGCAATGGGTCTCTAAAAAGACAAAATACCAGTTCTCGTAATTTTCTGAAAGCAAACACTCGATGCACACACTGTAACACAGCCTGCAGAGTGTATCGTACGGGAAACTGAACCCACCTGTGCAGTGTGCAGGTACATCAGGTTTTTTCCCAGCGCAATACGTTTTGCTATACACCGAAGATCAGATGTTCTCTCTGTTGTTTTTTTTGCTCACCTAAAGCCACCGGTTTATTTTATATTCTGTCTATGTGCTACTGCAATCTGTTATCTCTTTCACTTTTTTTTTGCTGTGTACTAGGCTGATAGTTTCAATGAAAACTTAAGAACCCTTAAGAACCTCAAGCCTTTTTTCTGATCATTGTGCTAGATGGCGGTCCCACTTAATACATATCCTTTAGTTTGTTTGTTTGTTTTGTTTTTTACTCCCAGACCAACCAGTTTCCATTTACACATTCTGAAGTGCTTCCAGTAGAAAACCCAACCAACTGGATGTTTTTGTACGTGGTTGCTTTGCACCCTTTGAATAAAATCATTCACCACTTTACAGAGGGCCCATCACATATCATTTTGAGTACTCAACAAGAGGTAATTTTTTGCTGCATTCAGACCTCTTACACAAAGGGGAACTTTGCTCTTCTTTCAGTATTAGCATCGTGCCTGCAAATAGAAACAATTTTGCCTTCAATTAAGCTTGCTATGCACCAGTGGAGCACCACTGACTTCAAGTTTATTCCAAACTTACGAGGCAGAGGGGAACAGATTTCACTACCCTGAAGATACATTTCCTGGTAGCCTGCAGCCGCTAACCATAAACCCATCCAGACTATTAGTGCACAGCACCTCATCTACCTAGCCATTCATTTTACCATTTCCTTACCCCAGTGCATTCTCTTTGAAGCTTTTGTTCGTGTTTCTTTAACCTGCACGCAGCGTAAGGCATCCTGGCCAGCCCACCCAGCAGGGACCCCTTGGGGCAGCTGGCTGGGGGCTGCAGTGCCCCTCGAGGGACTGCCAGCTCACCCTGCCAACTTCGCTGATGCTCGGGGAAACAGAGGAATGCTTCCCCTGTGAATTTTCTATTATCAACTGGATCTCAAAATTTTAGGCTTTGCCTAGTTGTCAGTCTCTTTTTTATTTATGGACAGAAGAAACTCATTGAAAATATTCAAATCCAAGAATTAAGCCCTAGTGTGCATCTGGAAACAAATATATCTGTTAAGATAGTAGAAATTACGTGACAAGACCCCTGTGGACTAATTAGTAGAGTCAGCAAACAAACATTGGCTTCTTGACAGAGATCGTTTTTCTAACTTTTTTTTTCCCCCTGAGAATCTGCCAGTTCCTCCAGCATATTTCTTCGCCTCCTAATATTGTGAAAGGCACCATTACTGTCTCCTGCATCCTTAGCACCCACCAATTCCAATCAAAATAGCAGCAATGAGGATGGATACCCACTGTCAGGCTTTCCTGCATCTGGAAGCAGCACAAAGAGGGCAAAGCTGGTATCGTATGTCCCTTTCCTTCCATGGGTGTACCCAGGCGGCACAAGAAGTGAAAGGCTTGTAAGGCGGTCCCATCTTTACCTGTCGCTCTCTGTGTCACCACGGGGCAACACCTCTGTGGCTAGTGCAGTGCAGGTGAAGGAAGGTGAGGGGGGGCTTTGTGGTCCCATTTGCAGCCGTGACTGCCAAGTGTCTCTGTGAGCACATGTCCTGGTGCTACCTGCTGCCACTGCTGATTTGCAGCAGTTAATATCTTTATGAGATGTATGTAAAATGCTCAAACTGAGGATCTTCCCCAGTAACTTGCTGAGGACAAGATTCAAAGCCCAGCAAGACTATGAAAAACATCTCCATAGGCTTTGGTTCTCTTTGCATATGATGCCTGGCTGCAAAATGGAAAGAAAGGGCAGAGCAGTAGAGAATCTCCATGAGTGAAGGCTGGCCTGGAAATATCCAGCACCCCGTTGGATTTATAATAACAGGTGACATGGGAAACAGCAGCCAAAATCACCTTCTAGCACAGAAATGGTTTTCTACATTTACTGTAACAAGAAGGCAAACTCGTTTCTATACAGCGGCCTCCCTGGGGGATCTGGGAGCTGGTCCTCCACCTTCTAAATCCTCGTGGACTGTCTCCATACTCTGACGTCCCCACCTGCGGCTGGGGCGAGCTTCATGAGAATGAAAAGAAACGAGCCACATCTAAAATGTAAATGCTGCAGAGGGTGTCTTCTCTGCTCCATCAGCAATGTCTGCAACACTGCCTTTGAGTCTCAGATTTGCTTACTGACGATAGCCCTTCAAGTGTTATGGTCCTGCTGTAGTTAAGCTGTGGTTTTGCTGGAAAAGTGACTCCAGAAAAAGAAAAAAAAAAAAAAAAGGCATCATGTGATTCCATATGACTGCAGGCCAGATTATATCCTCAATTACACTTGTACAACCATATTAAATACCAGTGGGGTTGCACAGGTGTAACTGGAAGCACAACTGCCCTGCACAATCTTAAACACTGCAGGGCAGAAGCGAGAAGACGCCATCCACCTCCACAGCTCCAACCAAGCCGGCAAGCACAGCTACAGAACCGCAAAAATGTGCCAAATGTCTGGGTTTCCACCTTAAATCCTCTCAGATCTTACCTGAGGATGTGACTAGTGATTCTCTCAATACACTCTCACACAAGAAGAGGGAATATTGAAGAAATAATAGTCTTCTCTACAAAAACAAGCAAAAAGCAACAACAACAAAAAGATTTGAGCTCATACTTGAATGGTTTACTGGAAAGATTACAAGTTTCCATACCCGCTTTTCTTTGCATATCAGTGGTCTATTTTTCTCTCATACCCTAAGCAACAAGGGGACACATCAAGCAAGTGTTAGCTTATAAAATTAGAGACATTTTAAATACACTTTGCTAAGATATCTACACTGAGATGTCTGATGTTAAAAACAATAGAGCAAAAGATTTAAATGACTGAAAGCTATTTTAGAATAAATGTGACTTGTATCAGTGGTGTACACAAGAAGAAAATAAAGGAAAATTGCACAAATGGAAAGCATAAGCTGTGAATATCAATAGACTACAATATGTAGGCTTGCATATTATAGCTGCCATTGCTCTATTTGGCTTCAGAAACTGAATTATTTAGGATAATTATAATTACAGCTGGTAAGAATTTCCATGTTTAGGGAAATACTAACATTTTAACATTTATTTTCATGCTGAATCAGAATTAAAAAAAAATCAAATTCCTCTCAGAGCAAAATTCTGAAAAAATGTCATTCTTAGGTATTAAATATAGATATTGTCAAAACACTGTCCTACATATATCAATATCTGCAGCATCTACTAGGAACATATTGTAATATTTAATTTGGTATTCTAATATGATTACAAAGTCAACATGAAAGAAACAGGAAAATTAAACACTTCAATTCACAAAGCAGAATATTTGGACATTGAACGTGGATGTCGTGGTGAGATTTTCGGCACCTCTGGAAATGTTTGCATTTTGAAAAAAAATATTTGCTGGCAGCAAACTTTCTCACCCGCTACTGTGCTACTAGCTAAGTTTTGACATCACATCTTCTCTTGGACAATATCCTGACCAGGCGGTTTGTCTTTCCCTCTCACTTTGTTTCTTCCTTCCTTCCTTTTTTTTTTCTTTCATTTCTAGCAGTGTGGTGACAGAGAGGCCTTATTTCTGCATTTTTTTTTATTTTTTATTTTTTTTGTACAGTGCCTAGCTACAGAAGGACCTTCATGTTGTGGATTATAATATATACAAAAGGTGGTTAAGATGCTATGGAAACACACAAGCCATGTGGCAGAACTGCATCAGATAACATAGCTGCACCTGTGCCATCTACCTGAAAAGGTGCTGCTCACCCTGGGAGGTGGAGAAGCACTCCTGCATCCCAGACCCATGTCTGCAACCCCTTCACCTCCTTCTGCATTTCTGGGAACTGGGTGTTGGACAGGATGGCTCCTGTGGTGCGCTCGCAGGAGGTGCCTCAGCTGCATCAGCAAGTGACCCCAACTCCCTAGCACAGTCATGAATGCCTTGCTCACCAAAAACTCAAGCTTCAGCACAGAACAATCTGCTGATGCAGTTCTGACAGCGAGCACCATCAAAAACTTCACAGGAGGGAGAGAGAAATGCTGTGAGGCAACGATGTGCCTGTTCCCACCAGTGTGAGCCGCCATTCCCCGGCAGCTTGCCCTGGACAGAAGGTGAGGTGCCTGGCCACTGGTGACCAGGAGGGGATTTCATCAGGCCGGCCAGCACGCCTGGGGCTGTGGGAATTTTCTCTTCCCTTTTGCTTTTCAATTAACCATCTCCCCTAAGTGCTACTGCAGTACAGATTATGGAAAACAAGACTATCCGAAGGCAGAGGTACTTCGCCCTTGTGAGAGGAAATGAAGGTCTGTACTCTCAAATTGCTCCATGCTGTGAACTCCAGCTCAAGTCAAAATGAATTATGTACATTCAATACATCGAAAAACAAGCTCTCAACCTTTAAAAACAGGAGCTTATGAAGTTCAAAGCGTGCATGTTTTTGCTGTCCCTATAAACGTCCAATGTCTTTTCAGATCACACAAATCTGCGTATCCTGGTTCCATGAGAGTTAATGGCAAAAATGTTGACGTCCAATTTTTAAAATAACAAATCTATCTGTGGACATATTTTGTTTTGAAGTTTTATTAGGTTAGCGTGATTGTTTAATTGGTTGTTATTTTTTACAGTAGGAAAAAGCAAGTGATTGTAGCTATACCATCCACACTATAAAATCTTTCATCTTCCTTCTTATTTTCCATGCCTTGAAAGTCTACAATTTTCAGCCTTTTAGATAAAGTCTTTCTCAAACCTTCTCATACCTTGTTGTTGTGCTGTATTCTTGGGAAGCAGCAGAATGACCAGAATGACCAGAACATGACTCTGGCTTCTGAGAAAGAGAATGTTATTTTTATGGTGCCATTTTAATATTCCAAGAATTAAGAGTCTAATAATTCGCCTTGACCATGAACAGTCTCAAAAGTGTGGTACTGTCAGACAGTATTGGGAAACTGCTCGGAGAAGGCCCGATCCTTCTCGTACTGCTGTCAGTGGGAATTCTGCCAAGCAAGCTCAGCATGAGCAGGGTATAACCCAAAGTAATCAGTTATACAGACGATTACATGAAAAGCCCTTAATTATAGCATGATGATTGAGTATTATTACAGTCATGAGACACAGACATCTTCTGGAACCAAAACCAAGAACAAGAACGTACTGAGAGCATCCCTGCTCTGAGCCGTGGCTCTGGCAGAGCCTTTTATCAGGTGGCTGTTCACATGTTAGCACAGCTACCCTCGTTTCGCTGGCAGCCTGACACACAGAGTGAAGTGAGTGCAGGCTTCCTCTTCCACGGTTCCTCTCTGGTAAAAGTCTCTCGGCCCACGAAGGCTGTGCAAATGGTTAAGCGAAAATACAACATTTTAGGGAACATGCTGCACTTTGTCTGCACTGTTGGGTTCGAAAGCAAGTCTGGCTCTGGCAGCCCCTTTTCCAGGATGGGGTAAAGGAAGGAGACGGCGCCCCTGTGTGATGGCTGCCATCTTGACTACCACGCTGCAGTGCAGGCCGCCAGAGCCAGCGGCTGCCTCCTCCCGCTCCATGAGCCTGCCCAGCTGTCAGGTTGAGACAGGAGGAAGCACTGAGCACTGAGGACTGAGCACCAGGATGCTGAGGGCACCCACAGCATGTGCCAGCTGACGGGATGCCCTTGCAGGCACAGTTGGGACCTCCCCGGCCTGCCACGGAGTACTTACTGCCGGCTGATACACAGCTTTGCACATTTGTCTGAGAATGAGGTGTGTGTGCAGTGCCCAGCCCAAGTTAAGTCTGCACAAAGATGGGAATATGAGAGGACTTTGGATGAACTTTGGATTAAAATGTTTTATTATTACTTATACATAATTTCATTTTTTCCTGTCTCTCAGGTGTCAAACAGAAGCCTGCTCTTCCTCCTACAATCAATGGTTTGGGCAGCTGAGCATAATCTGTCTCAACAAGGACAAAAGGCAAATATATATAAAACACATATAGTCACTTCAGTCAGTTCATCATTAGCAGTGTTTGGTTCTCTTTTTTATTGTCAAAGTCACAGGAAGCTGCAGCAATGACAGAGGGAAAACACATGTCCACAGCAAGTTTTAGGTACATTTTGTGGGGGATTTTTTTTGATAACTTACTTACGAGAGAAGTTTTTTATGCTGCATTTTAATTTATTTTCCACATTTGTGTTTTGCTTATGTGTCTTATCTGAAAGGAACTGTGAAACTCTCCCACTGCTTCCTGCCTGCAATTGCTCTCTCTGGACGCAGCTCTGATTTCCCTGTCATGATACGTGTTGTCAGGCTTTGTCTCCTCCTGAAATTACCATCAAAATGGTACACTGGCAAGCAGTCCCATTTGTAACGCTGAGGGATTCTGAAATATTTCCAGTTATTTTCATAATAGCAGTTGGAAATTTCCTGAAGCTATGCATTCTGATTAAATATTTTTTTTTCTCTCCATAGCTCTCTGAAGTAGTGGTAAGAAATCACTGCTGTTTCATTTTCACCTCTCAAGAGATGAGCAAAAATCAGTTGCCTGGCAAGCAGAAGTACTACTGCCTTTGTTAAAAGGTCAGACAAAAACGTGCTGAAAACTTTTGGGGTACTTAGATAAAGTGAAGATTTATGACTTTGAATTGTTTATTGCACAAAGGGATTTTTATTTGACCCTGTGTATCCTGCTCTCACATACTTAATGCCATTTAAAGGAGAGGAGTATATGTATTCCTCAGGCAAGTATTCTGACATTTCGAAAAGATAACAGCTACCTCTCAGTTTAAATAAACTCAGAAATGTGCCTGGAAAATCATTTGTCATTGGCTGTAGAAATGTCAGATTGCCAGATTAAGTGATAGAGGAATTAAATTATTCTCACTCTTAGACTATGTGCTAAAATACCCAACAAAGGAAAACCTGTTGTGATTATTTTCTAAGGGCAACTACTACATTTGGTAATATCTTCCACGGAAATCCATAACACAGTATACTTATTATTTCTGAATATTCCACCTACTCTAACCAGTGCTACACTTCAGTTCTCAGTGTCTGTACAGAACAGCTCATGCATCTCAGACAGCAAATACACTGAACCTCTCAGCTGAGTAGATGTATTTCTGGGGTGCTGTAAGTTCAGCTTATTAGAGTGGGGCTTTGACTTCATACAGAAATCTTTGGAAGTGAGAGCTTCGTCTGTGTCATAGGGAATACAGGGAAAGTGCACGTTTTACAGGGAGAGGCTTGGCACCCCTGTAGCCCTTACACTCTGTAAGTGCAATAACTACAGGGCTATAAATGCTTCAAGGCACTGAGAGGAAATGGAGTCATGGCGACCCTTCTTGTGATTTGTAAGAGAGGAAAAATCTTCAGGAAAATCAAGAGAGAGAATCTATATCACATACAGTGAAAAGATGTCCTACCAGCCACAAAGTACACCAGAAGGCATCATTACATGCTGCATTTCCTACAGCATAACCAGAAAATCTGAAGTTTCACTTTACTGCTCACACCCAGTAAGAGATCTCTCCGGATTGGCAAGCAGGATGAAGCAAAATGCTTCCCTCTCCCTCATCTCCCTCATCTGCTCTTATATAAGCATGATAAGTGGATCACGCATCAAAACGTGAGGAGGGAGAAAGAAGCTTCTTAGCTCCATCAAACTCCCAACCTCTGCCACCACGTGTCCAAGGTGCTCCCTTTCCACTGCAATGCACTGGTACAAGCATTCCTCGATGACCTGAGCCAGTCAGTGTGTTAACTTCTTCTGTCTCACACATCTCAGCCCAGGCAGGGAGTTAATGTAGGCCTGGGTCCTGTGGTGAGCCCAGGTGGGCTTCCTTCCACCTTCCTTGGCAGCAGCTCCTGCAAAGACTCACAAGCAGGACCAGGGCTCTGGCAACTGGTCCAGGACTCAACCTGGCTATGAAAACTTCCAGGGAAGTGTTAAAAAGAATATTTTAACATTATTTATTATTCTTTCCCTCCAAACTCATCAGTTTTGTCAACTATTTGTTAAATTAATATTTTGGAAGCAAATCCACCTGCACTTTCACAGACTTTTCTTCCAAACGATAATCTCCATTTCAAAATGTTTTTCAACTTGTTAAAAACTTCAACTTGTTAAAAAAATGAAAAGAGAGAAGAAGCAGGGTTATGAGTTAACCTTCCTAATAACCACAGAAACTAGAATCTTCTGGAGAAAATTAGCATTATCTCTTTTCCTGAGTAAATCACTCTAACCCACTTTTCCACTTTGTCTGATGGTGAGGGATTGCTAGGCAACACCACACTTGCAGGTCAGCTGCCACTTCATGACTATGCCTGTGACAATTTTTTTGAGGCACACACTGAATTTCTTCAAAGATTATGTTACTATTTAAGATTAAGAAAATTTAAAATTACTTGACTAATCTTCCTACTGTAATACTAGCTTTTGCTTATTCTAAAGCTGTGTTGCTTTATGGCTGAATATTGCTTGCAGTGTCTAAATATTTGGAAGTAAAAATTGCTATTTTCTTCAGTAGTAATAATGAAGTAAGGCATAAGATAAAGCTTGATTTTAATTATAAGGTGTCCTTCCTCTTACTCTGCCTGCCTTCCCTGTTTTTCATGCCAACAGCAACTGTTTGATTTGACTTGAAGTACAACTGAGCTGCTATCCTGAAGAGGCAGATGAATCATTCTAATATCTGATAACTCTCCCAAATAAAGGCAGCTCTCTACAGGAGCAAATGTCAGCCTCTATAGCTTAACAAGCTTATCTGAGCGAATGCAGTTAGCGGGGACACGCTCACGTTGAAAAGCTGACTGCTGATGGTGGGATTTTCAGTATTTTGCCAAACGGCCAAGTGGGCAATGATATTCCTGCTTCTGAGCAGGATGTCAGTACACAGCCTGTGCCTGAGGAAACGATCAAGAATGGCAGACACATGCCCCGTGGCAAAAGTTCCCAACCACACAATCCCAAAAAACAACAGGTACTCCTCAAATAATAGGTGCTCCTCAGCAGGACAAGGGAGGACAGCGAGCAAACCCTACACTGTGGTTTGTAGAGGCAGCCCATGCACTAGTAATTAGTTTTTCTTATGAGTCTAATCCAGACAGTCAGCTACTTCAAGGAAGTGCCACCTAAAGACATTTTTTTATAAAAGTAAGCACTTGAATGCAGAGCAGAACCCTTTTTAATTCCAAGTGCCTCATTAAATTGTCAACTTCCCTGTAAACAGCATTTGAAGCAGCAAAAACATGAGCACGGCATGGAAAAACTAACCACAGATGTATGCCAATGCACCAGGACTGCAAACCCAAAGCTGTCAGGGTCACGAGTCAAAGTGGCACTTGGCTTCTGCCTAAACTTTGGGAGTCTGGCGAAGCTATTTGCCCGAGGCCAGGACCTCATTCTGCACAAGGAGAGGAGAGAGGTGCTTTGGCGGCCTCCAGGGAGCGGTGGCGCTTCTCGCTGAGAAGACACCTGGTTTGCTGGGCAGCATCTCCCTCTGGAGGCTCTCACAGGCACCTGCTTCTCTCTGTTGGCTGGCCGCCTCCTTCTTGAGGATGGCTTCACTAGACGTCCAAAATTCAAACGTGAGTTAGATGCCTGACATAGGAAGAGTCCACTCTAAACCATCATCTGAATGTCAGACTTGGGCAAGCCTGACTTATTTCAGCACATTGTAGCAGGCACCTGGCTCAAAATAGCATGTTTAGCCTGAAAGTCACAGTATTTAATATATTTCTGCTTTGGGGTCTGTGAACCCTTCAGTCCAATAAGCCACTGTTTTGTACAATTCTGATCATTAGACACACACTTTTCCTAAAAATATTGGGTGGCTAAAGTAATCAGATGTAACAAGAAAGCTAAAGTTGAGAATTTTAAAAACAACAAAATCTAATCAAATACAATTATGACAGTTGTCATCACTGTCAACCTACCTACAGCAATTTCTCTTCTAAATGTTCCATGTGTTTTCATCAGCACATTGCTAGTCATTTAAGCTATTTCAATTATATTTTTATATCATTGTCTCTTTTTTCCCCCCACTAGATCTAGTTCTTTAATGGGATCCAGAGATGCAGAGGTTTCTCGCATTGCTCTGAAGGTGTAATTTGCTTATTACAGATTTCAGAACTTTCAGGCAATCCAAAGAAAATTGAAAAGACAGAACCTAAGTTTTCACATGAGATCCAGTAACTCCAGGGATGTTCTGCAGAGCCCCAGGGTTCCTCTCATCACAGAGAGAGAAACACGCCAAATAAGTTTTTAAAAAGAACTGTGGAACTCTCATATGCATTCAGCATGACAAAAGACCCAGAGTGAAACATTATTAGCAGTTCCTAAAATGTCAGGTAAAATACCATCTATCATTGTAATAAACAGGGAAAACATATTGTAAAACAAGAGTACTCTGATTAGCATGTTGATTTGTAATGAATTGTACATGTTCGGTAAAACCACTGGGCTTCAGAAACAACAAAATACTGCCTGGGTTAAAAAAAATAGTAATAATCACTGCAGTTATTCACTGCAGTTCAACACTCCTTTATGAAATGACTCTTTCTCTGGACATTTTTTTAACCGTACACTTCTTAGGACCAAATTCTCTCATCCAAGGGGAGATACTAAGCTCTCACTAAAGTCAATGGGACCTTTATGCGTCTCTGAACAGAACTTGTCATTCAGTTCCTCTAGGGAGAAGGGAGAGTAAGGAAATCATTGCATTTCTCATAGAATCATAGAAGTCCCACGTTGGACAGGACCTGCAAGGATCATGGAGTACAACTCCTGACTCCACAACAGGCAACCTAAGAGTTAAACCATGTATCTATGCATTGTCCAAACCCTTCTTTATCTCCGGCAGGCTCAGTGCCATGACCACTGCTCTGGGGAGCCTGTTTCAGTGCCCAACCACCCTCTCGGTGAAGAATCTTTTCCTAAGATCCAGTGTGACCCTCCCCTGACACAGGTTTCAGATATTTTAATGAATGTCATCAAAAAATGATATTAAAATTTGTGAAAGAAATAATCAGATAATATAACCATGAAAATTGATTTCTATTGATAAGATGCTTTGAAAACATGCCTCTCTTACCATTAAAGTCTTTTACCAGAGAGTATATTTAGTTTGTTCTGTTTTATCCTCCGTTATGTTCATTTCATAAGCATTCACAGAAGTTTTGCTCTGATTTATTTAATAAATCACCATTTTGTATTTTTCCCTTTTCAGAAAACACCAATCTCATTTTTTTTTGAAAAAATATTAAACAAAAGAAAAATTGTACTCCTAGCATTACCGAATCCTCAGTTAGAATCAGAAATCGCAAGTCCTGCCAGTTTCATAAAACCAGTAATAAATGTTTATTTCAATGTAACAAAATAGGCCAGCTCCCCTTATGCTAGAGGACCTTAGGAGCAGCAGACAGGGAGAAGTTGGAAGACAGGGAGCTGTTGACTTGCTTAGTGCCTCCCATGGTAAAGCATCATTATTCTTTCTCTATGTCAATTTTCATCTCAGAAATGAGTGAGGAAGGTAGAATCTGTCATACTCATACACCCATACCCAGCTCTTGACAGTCTTCTGCTTACTTTTCGTGAGCTACAGACAGTACAATTGGATGCTTCTTCCACTGCCCCCTACAGACACTTGCAGTGGCGTTGCAGTTGCTGAATGTAATCCCTTAAAACGGAAACAGTCTGAGAAGCCTCCTCTCCGTCATTGTTCTTTGTACTTTTCGAGGCAGATGACTTGTTTAGCATGCTTGTACTTTATGGCCAAATAGCTAGACTAGGAATTTAATATTTTAGTGTATGTTGTTGGGTCCTTTTCAGTTTTTATTCTCACTACACATACAAGACTGATGGAATATACTTGGCCAAGAGACCTTGATGACAGCCAGATCTACAGGTGTGAAAACATTGTCATGGTCCTGTCAGTGTCTTCAAAAACCAGCCTTTGCAGACTCTGGACACTGACTTAGGAAGCCCAAGTCCTGCAGGCCTTGGTGACAGTCCTCATGGCAGGCACTATTATTGTTAGTACCTTTGTCTTTCTGCTCTGGGTTCTTTATAATACAGTCTATAAAAGCTGATGCTTGGAGATCTTTAGTTTTCTCTGTGCTACACGATTATCTTATCAGCAAGTAACGTTCATGGTTGTGACTTCTGTGGGGTTGATATTAAAGTATTGTGAACAAGTAGGCTCTCTGGGGATCTTTTTGGTTTGTCAAGTCACGCAGCGTTGTTAGGTCATTATCATTTTCTTTTCCCAAGTCAGTTTTGTGCTCTTATCACTTACAAACTCTAGGGAGATGCTGTTATTGACACATCCTGCTGAAAGGTACCAGCCGCTTGATTATGCTTGCCTCTGTATTTCATTTAATCACCAAGCAACCACTGATGCACATCTGCTATGCAATGCAGTCACAATTCACGCGTTGCATCTTTGGTCTTTGCATTTTTCATTGGTGCCAAAGGATGATAACTGTAGTAGACAGTGCGAACAACGTGGCTTTCTCACTGCTTCACTGAATACTTCAGAGGATAGTTTTCACTTCTGTCAGAGTCCAACCTACTGTGCAGCTTGAGATATTGATTGCCTGGAAACGTTTATTTCTACTCTGCTTGAATTTCAGGAGTTGACAAACTTTACACTTAAAGGTAGCATACATTCTTTGTATCACTGTTGCTAATGGAGCTAGGGCATAAAAAGCTGAGTACTTAGAGATTTCTCCAAACAATAATGGATAAACTCCTTCCTCTCATGTCAAATTCAGACCATTTCACAGGATGCAGCCCCTGTGAGTTACTTCAATGATGCAGCATTGTGTCACATCTGCCCGAACTTCATCCAAATATAACCTGAGAACTTTAACTGCCTTCATCATGACTAGGACTTGCTTATCTGACTTTGGTCTGCTTAAGAGTAATATCTCCAAGCTTGCTATTTAGCTGATGCAGGGTGACAGACCTTTCTAGATGGTAACCCAAAGCAACTGAATTAGAAGCTGAATGCAGACCTGTCCTGTTTTCACTCAAAATAGAAGAACTAAGGAAGAGTGGCCTGCCTAAAAAACAGCCGTTATGAATCCCACATAATTGATCCATTGGAAGAGTATCCTGAACATTATTAGAAATGAAAATAAACTAATCCCTGTAAAATGAGTCTTGCAAACGGGGAAAGAGGAAATTGCAAAATACATCCTAAATTTTTTAATCAATTATTATTACCACTGTGTAGACAACAGTCTACCACAGACAAAGAAAATGTAAGAGCAAGGATGTTCCTGTCCAAAGGAATCTGTAATCAAAGCAAAGCACCTGTGAGATGTTAAACAAAGTATGCCCCATAATTTCTCTTCAGATATCTCACTGATTATGTGCCTACCTCATTCCTAACACCTGCCAGCTCTTCACACAGTCCTCTAGTAAGCTGTATGTCAGTTATACCAGAGCTTGTTGGTACAAGTGTTTGCTGTTCTGAATCCAGTCTTCTCTTTTTCAACATAATGCTTTGTGACACACAATATCAAATGTTTTATTACACTCTAGACACACTTAATCTTCAGGAACTGTTTGTTTTTGTTTTTGTTTTTTGGTGTCTTCAAAAAACGTGACCACATTATCACATTATCTGACATGATTTTATCTTTGTAAATTCATATGTGTGCTGCTCATCATTCTTTGACACTTCAGGTATTCAAAGACATCCCTTCCTACCATTCACATCTGTACTTAAACACAGCTAAATGTGTGACTTAATGAATGGTGACTTACTAAAGGTGAGGTTCCTTACTTCAGTTTTTTTAAGAACTGAAACCTTTCTCCCTTAGATCTCTCTTGTCTGTGCAGTTTTATCATCTCTTTAGCTATCTACACAGATGTTTCTCTTCAGGTATTTCATAACTGATTACAGCTTTGCAAAATTAACTGTAGAGGATCAGACCAGGATTCAGACGTGTCGAATATTTGGACCTAATGATCATGTGCAAGTCTTTTTCTACTTTTATATATATTTATATATATAATTAGATAATTTGATAAAAATTGTTATGAAGTTCTGTTATTGCTAGTTACCTCTCTTCCTTATTCTTTTTGCTAGCCCATATAAGAATTGCATTTGATTTTTCTGTAATTTCCTGTCCATCACTGTTCTTTCACTGCCCAATGCACTGGAATGCCTAAACTATCCTGACATTGTTTGGCATCAGTTTCCTGTAAAGTTCACTTGGACATGCATGACTACTGCCCTCTGCATCTTTTCAGAGCTGCACCCACAAGATACTGCACATTTTTAAGAACATTAAAAAAAATCATTTGGTGGAATAACAATAATCCAAAAGATACCTACTTGTCTCTAACACTTGGCCACACTTGGTGAAAAATTTGATCACTGAAATATAGTATCTGATAATAGAAAGAGAAAAAATATTGTATAATGTAATGAAAAATTTTAGAGCGAAATCTTGGGCTAATGTTGCTTGATGGTAAATATCCAACAGCTTTGTAAATTACAGCTACAGGCTTATATGGAAAAGAATTGCAGAAATATCTATATCTATGAAGACACGAATTCCAAAATTATAAGAATATGAAATATTAAAATGTTAATATTTTTCTGATACTGATCTTAATTAAATTTGATTTTTACAGCTACTGCTATATATACATTTCTAGAGTTAAATATGTTATCAAACGTAGGATGTTACTAGATATAGAACAGTCATCAAATATCTCCTAAAATATCCATGATGAGGGGGCTTCAGTTGCTGGTATACAAGCTGCTGAAATGTCAGAATGAGATAGAACTTAAAGATGACTTTTCTGCAGACCATCAATGACTGCTTCTTGCAGAAAAACAAAACAAAACAAAACAAAAAACAACCCTACTAAACATGGGGAAATCACTTTTTTGAATTGAGTCTTCAGCAACATTTTGAGTCTGTTCAAAACTAATTAGAGCCTGAAGCACTTATAATTGAAGTTTTTGGAAAAATCTGTGAGTTCTGAAAGACTGCCATAATTTTGTGACAGCTGTGTATGACCAGTATCTCTAGTAACTGATGTCTGGAGCACATTAGGGGGGCTGCTGGACTGCAGCCCATTGTGCATCATGTCCAAAAAGGACCCCATCATGCTCTCTGAGACATCTCTGTGATAGAAACAAAAGTCCTGGAAGCAGCAACAATCAGCAGTTTCATTTCAAAAGCACACTCTTGATCCAAACCAAAACTCTTTGTGGATGCATTCAATTTATCCCCTGGGGTGGCAGTTTAGTCCTACTGTTATAGGGTTTTGATGCTGGTGCTCTGTTGTGGTGCTCCAGGTCTTCCTGTTTTCTAGCTTCAGGAAAAAAATATATATATATTGCTTGAAAGTGGGAAAATGATTTTTGAGTACACTGAAAGAGTAACTTAACTTTCTGGACTTCTGGCTTGAAATAATGTTTTTTCTTCTAAAACAAACAAAAAAAATGGAGCCTATGAGACTGAACTCAAACCTCGTGAAGGGCTGCGCATATTTAGATCTAGGAGAAGGGAAGGAAAGGCTAAACATATCCTAGATTATTTGCTATGAGTTCTCTGATCCTCTGATGTTTGTTACCCCAGCACATTTGGTATCACAAAGCTGCCACGGCTGAGGCAGGCCTCACGCATCCCTCGGCAGCTTGGTTACGATGGCTGCCCATTCATGGCCCTGCCATGGCATCAGCTGGGCTGCAGCTACAGCTCCTCTTTCGTTCTACACAGAGTCCTCCCAAATCCTAGCTCCTCGGTCCTCGCCCTGTTCCCTCTCATCCCCTGCCAGAGCAGCAGCTGGAGGAAGGCAGTCATGCTGATGTACAAAATGAAAATTCAGTGGAGTTGGGCCAAAAAGACCTGCGAGAGAGGAGGGGGGGCGGGGGGCTGAGCAGCCTCATTTGCTCACATCCTAACACTCCTGTATGCTCTTACGGTCCAGCCTGCATCTCCCCGGCGTTGCCACCTCCTCAGAACAGCTGTCTCACGCTGTGTAATGCTCTTCTGCCATCCCAACACTCTTAGGTCCTTCCATCCAGCTGTCCTGCTCCCAGACATTAATGTGGTGCACTTTAATGGGCACACTCCCCTAACAACCTCTCAACGGCTGTTATTTGCTAGTTTGAAAAAATATCCATTGAACAAATCTCTGTGGATATTTTCAATGGCAACAAATGAATTGTTTGACAAAAACAGAAAGAAGAAAAAAAAAGTTAAATGTCTTAATGTCCTTAGGTTATTCTCTCTTCCCACTAAAGGGGAACATGGGGTAGCTGTTGTAAGCCTAGATCTTGGCATGGACAGTTTAATAAGTTCCAATAAAATGGTGTAGGAGGATAAACGTAACATCCAAGAATAAACATTTTCTATGTCGTATATTTCTATATGTTTCAATTTATATTCTTTGTGGAAATAATTAACGTATAAAAAAGCTATTTTCCCAACAAAATAGAGGAACAAACCCCAGAAGTGCTAGCTGTAAAAATACAGAAAGCCAACTTTACCCAGGAGGTAGCTCTGCTTTAAGATGGATTAATGTATTTGTGACAGATTATTATCATTTACTGACTTTGCAGGAACCCTAATAATTCCAAGAGCTGTGTTTTCACTGTCAGCGATGCTCGTGCAAAAGTAAAAAAAAAAAAAAAAAAAAATCTTGGCAAGACACCATCAGAAGCCCAAGGCGATTTCTTTTCTACATATATTTCAGTGTCAAAATGGTAGGAAAACTAAAATCACTTTCAAGCTGCTAGAGGGCATTGCCAACAATGAAAAAGAGAAATATAACTATAAACGCAATTATTCAAGTGTGCCCTGTTAACTAATTGGAAGATTTGAAGGGCTAGCATATAACTTTTTTTTTTTTTCCTGATAAGCAAGACAGATAGCAAATTAACAACTAAGGTGATTTTCTCCTTTGCAAAATAGCTGACAGTGGCAATATTAACAAGGCTGTGCTGCTTCCCAGCAGAATACATGTGGAGGGCATGTCCTGATATGTTTTTTTATTCCACTTCTTCAGGATCCCTGTTAGATATTTTGTTAAGCAATACCTTCTGAACAAATCCACCCAGGATCAGATTCTCATTATCATTTAAGAATTCAGTGGAAAATTTGCAGAAGTTAAGGTCCTTAGTCATGTAAAAGAAGAGGTAATATTTGCAGTATTTTTCCTTTGTTAGTGAGAAGATTCCCAAAGCCCAACTCGTGAGCTGTAGCACATCTGCAGCCCTTTCAAAAGGTCGGTGTCTTGGAAGAGAAAGGCGCCCATTGCTGTGATGGCACCTGTTGCTGTGATTGCTGCTCTTCCAGGTACGTGGCAAAAGAGGGCAGTGGAGCACTGTACATTTCATTAGATTAAAATAATGATCCCTGCAGATCTTTTATCTACATTTATCTGCTCCAAAAATTATTACTAGAAAAGTCATCATGCTGTACTAATAATATCCAGATAGTTTAAACTGAACATCCCTTAAGCTTTCATTGAAAGTGGGATTTCTCTTCTAGCAAGCTTTTTAATCAACTGATTTAAACCTCCTTAAATTTTGAATCCCCTGTCACAGCAGGCACTGCATGTTCACTCACAGGTTTCTGCATGTTGGTTGCATTTGCATCACTTCCTTCGCATGCAGTCCAGAGAAGTTGGCATTTCTGTCTCTAACACAACTCTCCAAGTTAAAAAAGGCCAATCATTAGTTTACGCGTCCTCTGGCAGGATGGATGAGCTTTGTTTCATGTCCATTGTCATTAAAAACAAAATGGTTTGTTGTTGTTTTTTGTTTGTTTCTGTTTTGTTTTCCCAACATGCCATAGCCAATCATTGCTTTTGTTGGGTGATTGCTTTATTTATCGGGCAGTTCTGCCTTCTGAACCCTTCCCAAGTGTTTCAAGACTTCATCTGTGCCACGTCCATCTCTAAACATGTTTGTTCATGCAACTTTAAACATTCAGCAACACCATCTGTTGTTCCCATATTTAAGAAAAGAACTCAAAGGTCAAAGAGATCTCCAAACATCTTTAGTTTTACATCTTAAAATCAAATTTGAATAGTGGGTTTTGTTTGGTTTTCAGTCTGAGTCTGAGATGCTGCTTCCTTTCACTGAACGCAGTGGTTTCCCACTGCTGCATAGGCTGACATGGATAATATGCCATTAAAAATAATGACTTGTTATTTACGGGGAATGGTCATGGAGAAGAACTCTGGCCTCTCTACCCAAGAATGTTCTTTCATCTTGTCGATGACTGCTTTAACTCCATTTTAAAAATGACAAAGGTTCCCAGTGTCAATATACTCCTCTAACTGTCCTCAGGATGTCAGCGCTCTAACCAAATTTATTAGCCGTGCTCTTACTTCCCCATTGTAAGCCAAAGTCTGGTACTCAAATGTCATTTCATATCAAAATGCTGTGTTCTATTTAATGGCTATAACATGTCAGCACTGTCTCCAGTGCTTCTTTGATGTAAAAAGACAAGGGGATGTGACAAGATACCTTTGATGTGCCACATCCAACCTGAAGTTTGAATTATTTATAAATGTTTGGAAAATTACATAAAAGGATAGTGTAGCGATATGTAACCCGTTACCACTACACTCTCGGATCAAAACACAGTAATCACCAACATCATTATCTTACCACAGAGCGGTTCCTCGAGCAGCTCACTGGGCTGGGAGCCAGGGAGACCCTCACCGCTCCTCAGCTTCCAGTGCCTCTCCTGATAAAAGAGGGGTGCCAATGCTGACCTTTTTTTGTAGTGCCTGGACATCACGATGCTCCGTAGTCGTTAATATTTTTAGTATTGAGGCTAGGTGTTATTCCTGTTATTGCAGTTTTTGTTCTATTTTTACAGTGACACTATTCCCGTTGCTACAGTATTCTGTCTCCAGGGTGCCGGGTCCTGAGCAAACACACATTCAGGCTGGTCAAAGCCCACTGCTGTTTACGTTCGAAAAATGCTTTAGAGTGTAAGACAATGCTTTCCACACCAGTGCACTTAAACTTCTGGGAAAATCAATAATTTTCTCTACAGATTGACTAGCCCTTTTCCTGTAGGTCTTGCTCTTTCAAAAAAGGCACACGCCATCCTCAAACACAAACAGGAAAAACATGCAATACTGCTAAACCCAGGGATGCTTCTGTTTTTCTGTGAGATGGTTATAGAAATACTTTTGCATTTTGCTAAACTCTATGAAACACAGAACATCACCTTTCTTAATGGAAGAGATATTGTTTATTCTTTGCTTGTATTTACTTGTTTTGTCCCCAGCTAAATACAACAATGCAATATTTCAGTCATATATCTAGTAACTGATCAAAAATGAATTAACTCTTCCCTTTTCCTTTCTTTAAACAGTTCCCTATTTCCTGATATATACTTCTGGATAAATATGTACTTAGACTGATTTTTTTTATAGACAGCTATATATAAGGATTTTATAACTTACAATTTATCAAACATTTTAAAATGCATTGAAAGGTATATATATATATCTCACTCTCTCAAAAAAAAAAAAAAAACAGCTGAGGATGCCCAGGTCAGGCGAAAATCACGAGCCTTTCCACATCTGAGCGATGCCAGTTATAAGGCCACTTCTCCAGCTGTGGCCTGGAGAGGCGATCTGTGGGTAGGCCAGCCCCGTGCTTCAGTGCTGATAAAGGGCATTCAACAGCCATTTGTGGAAGATGAGGACTCTCTTGAAACAGAACCCCCCCCTAAGTAATGGTGGTGGAAGGGAGACAAACATGCACAGGACATGTTCTTGACCAGGGAAGATTAGCTGAGATACACCTCTAATGTGTGACTGAGGCTATCACCATTCTCACCCTGCCCTCGTTAAAAGCTGCCACAAATGTAATGGAAAGCCACAAAAATTTCATATTGCTGGGCAAGCCAAGAGCTGCTTTTGCAAATCAAGAGATCTAACCGTTCCTTTCTGGGTCACTTGCCTAGCCCACATGACAAACTGCAAACTAAAACTAAGCAAATCAAGGAAATCAAGGTCTGTTCAGTGGAAATGGGCAAATGAGGAGTGACCTTTGTTATTTCAAGCACCACCACATGCTCATCAGTAATAAATGTATGTGCGTGTGTATGTGCATGTGTAACATCTCTTTAAATTCCTAACAAATCCTTTTGGTGTATATTATAACGGAACAGGTATCACAGAGAATGCTGTAAAAATTGAAGCATTACTAATGGTAAAGAAAAAAAAAATTGAAAGAAAGAAAAACAGAATAGCAGTAAAAAGTAAGATATGCTTGTGCTCGTGAATCAAAAAAATCACCTTTTTACACATGGAAAAGCAAAAGCAAGCAAGTACTGTTATCCAAAGGACAATATTTTCTGGGCCACTAATGCCATCTGCTACTACTACAGCAAGAGATGGAAAATGTAGTGACTTTTTGAGCTTATTCTCCTATCTCATTATACTCAAGGATGATGATAATTTTTTGTTTTTCAGCCAGTCCCCCATCAGGGCACAAAATCCACCTTTGAAGTGTGGAAAGGGAATTCAAGCATAATAGCTCCAGTAGGCTGTCAGGTGTCTGTTGTGCTGTAGGATTAAGAAGCATGAAGATACTGTGTCAGAACTGAAAGCAAGCTGTAAGCACCACCCAGATGATTATGAATGGCAAATCTACGCTGTTACATCTATACAATTAAAACATGAGAAGAGTAAATGGAGTTCACAGTTTAAACATCTGTCCTACTCAAAAAACTGTAGTGCAGAGAGAAATTAAGTTATTGTGCTAGTGCAGACATCACAGGAACTTAAGAGATGGGTTATTTGTAGGCGTAGGTCAGCCAACAGCTATCTTAAAAATGGCAAATTAGAAACTACATCTTACTACCCAGCTGAAGATATAATTTAATGAAATGTTAATGAAGCACATTGATACATGCCCACATCAGTTTATCACATTGTGTTGTTACACACACAACAAATTCAGTAGGGTGCAATCGAGTTTGTTCTCAAGCCTGCATCAAAGGGTGACTGCCACAACACAGTATGTCCTGAAGGCAGGGTCTAAATCCACACTTCCTCTCCTTGCCAGACACTGGATTGCCCCTGCCAGAGCAGACTCTTCTGTCTTCAACTGCATCATGAGGCTTCGCATTCTCACATTTTTCCTAGGTTTGCAAGTTCCCAAATGATTTGCCAGAGACATCCATCAATCCATCCCTCCATCCATGCATGCATCCATCCATCCATCCTACAATACAAATTAATTTCTCATTCCAGCTGTCAGTGTTGTCCTCCAAAACTGTTGTCACCCACCAAGGCACAGCTACCACTGCACCCCATCAGAATGTTATCTTTTGAAGCTAGCTCTCTACTTTCTGAATCCCAAGACACTTTTAGTTATTTTAAAGCTACCACAAGAACCACTAATCATCTAGAGGATTAAACTCTTAAAAAAAAAAAAAAAAAATAAGTTTAGTTTGCCCAGCTGGCATTCATAAAACCAGCATTATCATATTCTTAGACTTATGCAGGAATGACTCCTTGTTGATACGTGCAGAGGTTCTTGGAGTGCTGATTTTTCTACTCAAGCTTATCTTTCTTTAATGAAACCTACTGAACCAAAATCATCCAATACATAGCTATATTTTTCAGCGGTATACCATTTATATTTTTTTTCATGGCACAGCCTTTTAATTTAGTAACATTTTATATAGAGCAATTAGTGGTCAAACACTGGAACAGGCTTCCTAGCGAGGTGGTTGATGCCCCATCCATGTCAGTCTTCAAGAGGCATTTGGACAATGCCCTCAGTAATGCGCTTGAACTTTTGGTTAGCCCTGATGTGGCCAGGCAGTTGGACTCAATGATCTTTGTAGATCCCTTCCAACTGAACTATTTTACTCTATAACACACATTGAAGTTATTAAAAAATGATATTAGTTTTAAGGTCCGAGTGTTAACATCAATCCCTGCCAAACCAGTGAAAAAAAAAAAAAAGGATAATTGGCTACAAGGGCTAAAAAGTCAAAAAGGTGGCTGGATGTCATCCTAGCCACATCACTTATTTGCATGCTATTGTCTGCAGCACGAAGAAAGACTTTGACCATTTATTAATGCATCCACGTATCCTCAGAACCAGATCCTTTGCTAACATAAATTGGCACTGCTCCACTGAAGTCAGCTGAATGTTTGTAACAAATGAACAGCTCCTCCACAGCAAGCAAAATTTTGCCTTCATTTATGTATCATCCCACATGCCCATAGGATTTTGCCTACGCGATTAAAAGAGAATGACTCACAACAGTATTTGCAACGTACTTCCAAGCCTGTTCCAACCTGCTCTGTCATGCTTTACCTTCCCGCTGACCTTATTAGTAAAGCCAGAAGTATGAGAAACCCTTGGTTGATCAAAATGGTAATACTATTTCATAATACTTTCACACTTTTATCCTTGGAATCCATATCAGCTCCAACACATGGACTCATGTTAAATGAATTTAGTGTCAATGTCTTGTTCCTGGCACAGGAAGAGTCAAACATTTAATTCTTAACAACAGTATGTTCATAGAAGTTTTTGAATAAATACATGAGATATACCATGTTTTATCCAGTTCATTCACCTCAGTACTCTTTAAATTTCTTAAAAGGAAATTGTCATGTGAATTTAATATACAATACGGGATCTTGCTGCTTCATACATAATTTAGTTTTAGAGCACAGAGAGGTTTCGTGAACTCACGTAAAATGCACGGTTTTTTTCTTCTCTTTCACCCTTAATTTAAAAGCTCTCCAGGCCTGTTAGCCACATGAGAGAAAAAATAAAGTCAATTCAGAAATCTCCAATATATCAGTTTATGCATTCAAATATACGAGTCTTTTTTTTTCCATGGCTCAAAATGTTTTTCATCATAATTTAACATATCTTAAGTAAAAAAATCAACTGAGGTATACAAATATCACTTTCTATGAGTTTAATGGGGGGGGGGCAGTTTTTCTGCTAATGTGAGAGAATTGAAGTTTGAATCTCTGACAACAGATAAACTGCAGCTCTCATTTATTTTGGATTTGCACTGAAAAAAAAATAATTCAGATAGCTTGCTCTTGTAATTTTGGAATAAACTTTGGTGCATACAGAAATGTCAGAATAAAGCTCAAAAATCTTCCAAAGCTGCCTGGAGATAGTCCTGGGCACCCTGCTCTGGGTGGTCCTGCTGGAGCAGGGGGTTGGAGCAGATTGGGCTCCAGAGCTCCCTGCCAGCCTCAGCCACTCTGTGGTTCCGAAGCTGGTCCACTGGTGTCTTGTGGAATTTCCCTGTCCTCACCAGGTCTGCCCAGGCTTCAGTACAGCAGGCAGCTGTAACAGAAAAACTCAGAACACTACACAGGAGGCTTTCTTTATCTGGGGAAAAAAAAAAAAAAAAAAGTACAACAGCTTTTTGCATTAAGTAGCTTTCCACCCAGTTAGTATTCCCCCTTCTGTATCTAAATATAAACTGCGAGTAGCCTGGGCATGAGATGGCTGGTTCAATGTTGAAGCTGACAGTTCATGTGGGATTGTTTTTCTCTTCAAACCAGTTCACCTTCAACCTAGGTGGTACCTGAAAATCCTATTTTGCCACCTTCCTATATGGGCATTACAGTTATCACAACATGCTCTGGGCTGATGAAGAAGGACAGAAAGATAGAAATTGGACAAGATTACAGAAGATATTATATTGCACAAAAGCATGCCCAGCATGATTATATTATAGTCAGAGCAATGTAACTGAATTAATTTCCAGTTCCTAGAAATGTGCTAGAGTCCCCACAGAGGTGTAAGAATTAAACAGACGTGATTTTAGTCTCCAACCTTCAGGCTACTATTATGCGTGAGGGCTTCATTCTCCATGCATGTATCAATACAGTTGTCATTCTGTGCTAATGATGCACTGCTGTGCACCACGACAGCTACACACCACAGCCCAGAAGTGCTGTGTAGCAGGTTAGTAGCTATGATCTGCTGGGTGGTGTAAAATGTAAGGATAGCTGGGGTTACTGAGAATGGATCCCCCAGTCTGACCCAGCTGGAGTTCTGGGCCTCAGACTTCTTGTTTTACCCGGCCAACACGTGTGAAAAGTTAAGGGAGAGAGTGCAGTACAAGCCAGCCATTACTCATTCCAGTAGAAGACTCTCAAGAGTATGTTGTTTACAGGATCACATAATCACAGGGCAGTTCAAGCGACCTCGGGAGGTCTCTAGTGGACTCTACTGCTCAGACCATGTTGCTCAGGGGGTCTTGAAAACAACCAAGGGTGGAGACCACACAGCTTCTGTGGGTAACCTGCCTGCCTGTACTCATAGGAAAAAATAGATTTTCCTTTTAAACAGTCCCAAACTCCCTTGCTTCCATTTATGACCACTGTCTTTTGTCCTCTCACTGTGCACTGCTGTGAGGAGCCCAACTCCATCTCCTTGGCGGCCCCTGCTAGGCACTGGCAGGCAGTGGTACTACTAGGTGCCCCCAAAGATGGGACGTTCTCCAGGCTGAACCAGCTCAGCTGCCCCAGCTGCTCATCATGGGACAAATGCTCCAGCCCCAATGCCTTGGGGGCCCGCCACTGAGCTCCCCCCTAGTTTCTCCATGGCTGTCCTGTGCTGGGGACCCCAAACTGGATGTGGTATGTAGATGGGGTCTAACAGGTGCTGCATAGAAGGGGATGATCCCTGCCCTCAATCTATGGGCTATGCTTCTGTTTATACACTTCCTGAGGTTGCTGGCCACCTTTACTGCAGAGCACACTGCTGGCTCACCTTCAGCTCACCGCTCATCACCAGCCCAGTGCTTTCTCCAGAGCTTCTCCCCGTCCCTTCCATCCCCAGCTGCTGTTGTTGCAGAGACTCTTCCTGCCCTGGTGCAGGACTTGATATTTCACCTTGCTGAGTTTCATGGGGCTCCTGCTGGCCCACTCCTCCAGGAAGTCTAGGTCACCCTGAATGGCAACTTTCCCCTCAGGTGTACTGACTGGTACCCCAAGTTTGTTGTCATTGGCAAATGGGAGAAGAGTGCACTCTGTCACCTTCTCCAGGTTGAGAGACAGAGAGAAACAAAGGGTTGAAGGGGTTGAAGACTATTCTATATGAATTCATCCTCCCATAGCTTTCTTTCTCCGTATGTAGAAAGCGGATGACAGACTTGTAATACTCTGGATGGTACGCGAGGAGCCTTGGAAAAAATATTCTGTTCAGATCTTGGTAATCTTAATTTTACTGTTGTTACTGCCACTTACTTCCCTGAGGTCACAGGTTAGCTCCCTAGAAGAGGTTAAGAGGTCTCATAGGATTTACAGGGAATGCTCTGAGATGTCCTTGTAAGAATGCTCAGCACAGGTTTTACATCAACTCACTGACAGATCGGAAATGCTCAAAACTCCTGCAAATCCTACGCTCCTTCTTACTATAATCCTCAAACTACAGCGAATACTCAGGATGCAGTGGCCTGAGGGCAGAGGTTGATAGCAGCAGCAATGTGCCACCTTTCAGCTTCACTGTGCCAATGAATAAATGCATATTCCTTAGGTCTTAACTCCTATCACAGCTCAATTAGGCTATGTCAGTTGCTAGAAGCATATAACTAAGAGTGTCCTTCTGTGCACTCACAGTGTCTTCTTTTTATCTTTCCTGATACCAAGATCTCATTAAACTCCCATTTAGTTGTAGTCCCTATCAAGCCTGTCAGAATGGTTTAACAGTATAAAATAAAAGCAAGCCATTAGAATGGAGGTTGATTGTAAACTTAGTTTTTCATTCCAGTTATATATATATGTATCTCAGAAAGGTCGTGCTGGTAGTATGTTATCTTCAGAAGGACAATTGAAAGAGCTATATAAAAAACATGTCTTACAAGTTAGCTACCTGGCAAGCAACTTCATACACATATATTTTGAATGAAGACCACACTTAATGAAGACCTTGCTTAGTTACTGCTGTAGGTATAGTGACCATTTTGATGTGCACACCCAAGAGTGTTCACAGCAGATGCAAACTACCACTGAAATGGATACTGAATACCAAATAAATTTTTCTTCACCTGTCCAGGCTTACTCCAACATGCAATAAACACGGAAGAGGCTATTCATACAGAAGGCTTTGTTTCCCTGCCTTTAGTACACCTGTTTCCTTGTTCCACTCAAATGCAAACATTCTCTCAGGCAGGCTTTATACAATAACACTCCCAGAAAGCATCATAATCAGCAGGTTTCATTGTGCGTAACTTTTTTTTTTTTTTTAGCACTACTAACTTTGTGGGGTTTCTTTCCTCCCTTGCTCCTAAGAACCTAAGTACAAAATGTGTACAAGTTGTACTTTTGTAAGAAGGTGTTGGCTAGTACTGTTTAGCCAAAAAATCACAATTCTGCTGCCTTCTCTCTGAGATGTTCTTTTCTCATATATATATTTTTGGTCATAATAAGTTAATTACCTAATAGACTTTTTCCCTAGTACGTGAGGACTTTGTCTCCTGGAGGTCGATGGAAAAAACGAGACATAAAATCTATTTGTTATTAATGTATTTCTTCTAACCCATAAAGCCTAGACTCATTTTTTTTTTCAAAGTGAATAGAGTGCTTGCATTTTCTATATAAAAATGATTCATTTATAATATCAGTGCACTCATGTTTGATCCCAAAGTCCTAAAGAAAGCATCTGCAACACTATCCGGTTTTAAAGCAAATGTGTATTGGGCTACAAGAGAGCCAAATTTCAAGGCTGAAGGAATAAAATAAAACAAATTCTCAGTTTCTTCTAGAGATGTAGATTTCTAATTCAATTGCATAGATTGCATATATGTATGTGTACGTAAAGTACACATATAAATGTATGTATATGCATATATACACTTTCTGTAAAGGAAAGTGTCAATTTTAGTCCTGTGAGCTTAGCATTTTACTCTGTGTCAGATGCACTTCCTAAAATTTGAATGCTCTGCAGTCTCTCTTCTTCCAACTTGATGCAACATTCTTTATTTTCCAATTCCTGTCTCTTTCTTAATCAGTCACAATCCATTTTTTTCGCATCTTTTTCTCATAGTGTGTTCTACAAAGAAACTCTGAAAGTCACCTTGTTGGTATCCTTTAGATATGATTTAAGAGTGGGGTGACTCCGTAAAATGCCACTAGGAATCTCTAGTATTCAAAAGTAGTCCCTCAGAACATTCAAAATAAGGACATAATTCTCAGCAGCAGCCCATGTTATGAGCCCCTCCAAGCTGAAGCTCAAATTTCCTCATTTGGATAAAATTTTGAAAGCTATCGGAGTGCCTGTAACAAGAGCAGATACCGCTGTGCAACTGAACCATATGAACCATATTAAGCATGCACATTAAAAGCAGCACACTAAAATGAAAAAGGCTATTTTAAAGGACATTTACTTGAAAAACCTAGCTTAATGTAGAACAACAAATAACCAAGTGTGTGCTGCTTTCCAATACACTCATCATTTTGTCAGCCCACTTCAGGAAAATCAATTCGCAGTTTGTCTACAAACTGCGTTATGCACTAAATAGTCACAGTTCAGAAGATTACAGCTTAGAGGAAAAAGCAGAAAACCCTCATGCTGCAGAGAAGAATGGGGGGGGAAAAAGTCATCTGTTGAGCAATGGCAGTGTAAATTCTCCATACATTTTAGCTTCAGATCGCACCACCGAAGCAGTGCCCCACGGGAGGGAGGCAGCAGGCAAGTGCCTAATGGTATGTGACTGATGGGTAATTCCAGTATATGGATGCCGATCTTTGGGTGAAGGGCAAACGTTTCGGTGCTTTAGAAATCCCCATAACGACACCAGAATTGTCATTAACATTATCAATGCAAGACCACCATTATAGCAATGAAAGAAGAAACAATACGGCCTTCTCATGCTTCAGGTTTAATACACTTCTTACCCTGATACTGTATTACCCTGCTATGGCCCCAAAATTTGTCATGTCCCAGCTAGTTTCAGCTATTATAATCATGGCAATATATCCCTGCAACCCCACCCTCAGGGTGTTTGTAAACACACAAACCATACCGAGCGCTTGTCGCGGCACGGGTAGCGGCCGGGTCGCAGATCTGAAGGCCGCGGGGCCCTTCGACAATCGCTCCTTCCCCAAGCCCTCCGGGGTAAACGGGGCTGCAACTGTGTGGGGCAGGTCGACATGTCCTGAGTGACAGCAGCCTGATGTTCCTCTACTTCATGCTCATCTGGAGGGGAAATCACTCAACTCGCATGACAGGAGGACATCTCGACGACACAGTGCTGGTCATCTTCAGGTTTGGACTGTCGTTTCTGTCTGAGGAGAGCCTCTCACATTGGAACCGTCTTCGGTGCACCTTTCAAGCCACTTTTAGGGAAATGGTGTAACACGCAAAGAGGGCACACCATGAAGACGCTGACCCTTATTGACCCATTTTATGGGGAAGGAAGTAGAAAATAAGGAAATCTGAGATGTTCATTGTCCAGATATGCTCACGTGCCGCTTTCAGAAAATATTCAATAAACCTTCAGGGAATTTGCCTGAATAGGGATTGAGTAAAGCACGACTTATCCAAAAACATGCTGAATGTTTGCGCCAGACGTGACAGGGCATTTTGGTTCCTGGGACCATGCTGTAGAATACTGCCTTGCAGTAAGCATTAGTCTGTAAAATTCATTACGCTTCTGCAGATGAAGCAGTGGTAACTTTTTCACAGTGTTTTTCATGCAAAGAGGCAAAGCTTTTAAATATCCTTTTACACAATGCTTGAATAGCCTACTAAATTGCTTTTGGAATAATAACACTTGTTCAGCCTATGACATCGCCTATTTCTGTAATATGGTAAAGATTTCTCTTGGGTCAGATAGGAACATGATAACAAGTTTTCTTTGCCTTGAACAAAGGTACTATTCATGATGTTACAGCCCATATTATAACGAGTAACACCTCCAGGTGATCCATGTCTACCTGGTGCTATTGTACTCCGTACCTCAGTAGCTGATGATATTTCAGATACTGCCGTTGAAGCACTAGAACACGTTAGGAGGGAGCAGCCTGCTGAAAATCGTTGAGCTAGGGCAGAAGCACCTAACAAAACTAGATAGAACTAAAACTGTGACCAAACCTCAGAGCAAATAAATAAATATATAAATAACACTTTGAGGCATTCCACTGTAACCAATTTAACCTTGTTTGCTGTTTAATAGCTCTCTCAACTTCAGTAGCTTCCTGCTGTTTCAAATTCACATGCAAACCTGTCAGTATTTTTCTGACTCCACTGAAACTGACCGCAAAATTCCACACCAACCTCAGCAAGGCCCAGATTTCATCCTCTTATACCAGGTGTCACAGCAATAGGAAGGTGTTTTTTCACATTTTTAGGAGTTGGCATTTGTTAATACACAATAGTGAACACCCATAGCCAATGAGTCTGTGACTTCAACTATAAATCAAATTATGATATCACTATTACTCTGCTCATTTTTCAGTTGTGCTAAGCTGGAAAATACCCATTAGTGTTTATACAAATCCATACACACATATTTATATATAAGCACATATAAATTTACCTTTTTTAGAATAAAAGCTGTTAAAAAAATATTTTCTGTATCTTGTCTCCTAGAAACTATATGCTTAAAGTAATAATGAGCCAGCTGGAAACACTAATGGTCCGACGGTAACCGAATGGACTGTTTCACAGTCTTGGCAAATAGGACTTAGGCAAATAGGAAGCTGCTTCACGTTAGTTAAGACAGGTGCTGTAAAATATGTTTGGTCATATCAACACTTGAGACGTTTATTCACACACATGCATATCTGTTGATATTTAGTTTCTGGAAAATCCTTTTAATTTGCCGCATTCCACCCAGCTCTATCAGTAACAAACTTAACCGCTGGCTTTCTGTGTGATAATTAACGCTACCGGGCAAAGCCTCTGCACCTGCACGGCATGCCGTTGCCTGCCAGCTGGGATACGGGCAGAAGGTGTGCACTGCTGCTGCCTGGAAGGGAGCGTGTGATGCGACCTGACACGTCCCAGTGTGAGGACATTTTTGCAACTTAGGTACAAACAAGTTTACTGACTAGTGAAACCACAAACGAAGGAGAGGACTCAGGGGTTTCCTTATTTCCACAAAATCGAGTGCATAAGGAAAAGAGAGCTATGCCCACCTTTAATGCCCCTAAGAGCTGTCCCCTTCTCCTCCCTCCATCCCCAGCTGCTTGGAGCTGTTGAGAAACAGGCAGCTCGGGGTGTGCCGGGGAGATGCCAACACATCTGCCGGGGTCACGGGGCATGGGAGCACTGCTGTCACCACTGCCATAGATCAGTGGGTGCGTGAACGGCAATGCCAGGTTCGATCCACGATCAGGTCGAGAGACCTTCGAAATACAATCTGAGCCAAAGCACAGCCCCAGATGGGAAAGGAGCCTTCTTGCAGGCAGCATCCTCTCAGACACAGAGCCCTGTTGCAAAGGGGAGCGTCCAGTCGCACCCACTCAATGTCAAACCGCCTCGAATCACGCAATTACACTTCACACTTGTTTTGGTCCTCCCTCCCTTAAAACCAAACATGATTCTCCCTCGATCCCCACTGCGTACCCAGGCCCGCACCCCGCGGAGCCAGAAGACCCCCCCGGAGGGTCGGTGCGTGCCCGGGAGTTTGCCGGGATTCCCGGCTGCTGCCCTTCCAAGGGCAGGAGCGTGCGCGGCCGGGGCGTTTGGGACCACTTCTCTTTCGGCAGGGCTTTTCACTTTACACGCGAGGTGGTGATGCCTCTCTGCCTCGGCAAATAGCCCCTAACGGTGCGGGCAGAGACACTCACGGCAGATGCTCCCAGGTGGGAACACAGCCGGGCAGGGCTGTCCCGGCACGTACGTGCGGTGCACTGCGGGCTTCCCGGCACCTTGTGTGGGGGGCTCCCCCCGCAGCCCCCCACGAAGGAGATGCTCACCCCGCTCCGCACGGGCTCCCCCCGCAGCCGTGCCCGGCGGCGCCGCCACCGCCCGCACCGCGCTGCGGGGCTGCCGGCAGCTCCGCACCCGCTCCGCACCCGGCCCCGGCGGCGCCTCCCGCGCCTTGCCACCTCGCCCCGCAGGCACACGCGTGTGTGAGCGTGTAAGTGTGTGAGTGAGCGTGCGGCTGTGCCCCGGCCGGCGGCGCGGGGGGCTCGGGAGGCTCGGGGCCGGTGGGGGCAGCCCCCGCGGTGCCCGTCCGGCGAGGACTCACCGGGTCACGCTGCTCTCTGAAGGTCAGGCTCAGGCTGGCTGCTCGGTCGCAGTCGTCCTCCAGGCTCTGGCGGCGGCTCGGCTCGGTCCGTTTATTTTATTTTTTTTTTCTTTTTATTATTTTTTTTTCCTTCTTCCTTTTCCTCCTTCCCCTCGCTCCGGCGGCGGCTCCCGCTGCCGGCCCCCGCGGGGTGAATCCGTCTCCTAAGCCCTGTCCCCGCGCCGCCGCTCAGATGCCGTGGTCGCAATCCACATCGCGGCAGATGTACCACAGGATCACGTAGAGGATCAGCAGGATGGCGAAGATGAACAAAGCCACCAGGATAGCCTTGGTCACCGGAGAGATGAGGGACTGCATGTCACCCGCGGGCCGCCGCCGCCGCCGCGGTGGAGGAAGAGAAGGAGGACGAGGATGAGGAGGAGGAGGAGGAGGAAGAGGAGGAGGAGGCGGCGAGGCTGCTTCGGGCTCCGCACGGGGGCAGCGAGCGCGGACGGATGCCGCGGCCCCTCCGCCGCCAGCGACCCGCCGGGGGTGCACCGGGGGGCGGCCTCGCTGCCTCCCCCCCGCCGGCCTCCCTCCCTCAGCGCCCCCGCGGCGCTGCTCGGGCGGCTCCGCGGCGGGCGGGACGGGGCCGGGCGCCCCCGCTCCGGCTCCCGCAGCCGCTCCCGCAGCCGCAGCCGCAGCTCAGCGCCGCGGGGCGCCCGGCCATGGGCCCGCGGCCCCGCCGCGCCTCCGAGCCCGCCCCGGGGCGGCGCGGGGCCGGCCGCGGGGGGCGAAGCTACTGCCGGGGGCTGCCCGTGGGGGCCGCCTGCCCTGCGGGACCCCCGACGGCAGCCATCCGCGGGCGGAGAGCGGCGCGGCGCCGGGCGGCGTGCAGCCCAGCGCGGGTTTTCCCTCCCCTCGCCGCAGCTCGCCCCCACCTCCCTCCTCTTCCTCCTCCTCCTCCTCCTCCTCCTCCTCCTCCTCCTCGCCCGCCCCCCAAAGCCGCGGGGGTCGCGGGGCGGTGTGGAGGAGCGGGGTGTCCGGCCACAGGTCACCGGGGGGAGGACAGCCCGCACGGACCCTAAATTAGAATAAAAGGCTGTTTTTTTTCCTTTTATCCCCGCAGCTCGGGACGGGTCGCACGCAGCCCCCTCCCCGAGATGCGCAGCGTGGCTCCGCGGCCCCCGGGGCGGGCACCCAAAGGCGCCGCGGGGCAGGGCAGGAGGATGGGTGCGGGACGAAATGCCGGCTCTGCCTCTCCTGACAGCAGCTGTGGGGCCGCCTCCCCCTCGCCCCCGGCTTTTGGACAGCCAGAGGTGCCCGCACGGCCGGCGGCACCCACAGAGCGGGCACCCTCGGGCGGGACCCGGACTTCACGGAAGTGGCTTGCTGTAGATCTCGGTTCTGGATCTCAGTCCCAGTACATCTCGGTTTCAATACAAAAAGAATAAGAAGAAAATCCTGGGACCATTTGAGGTAGGGCTGAAATAAACCTTAAGACATCACCGCACTGAGGAGACTAAGAGCAACTCTGCCAAGATGGAGAAGGAAAGACTAAAACTTCAGTGCACAAAAACTGGATAAACAAAGGATAATCAAGTGTGAGAGGAAGAAGGTAAGATGACGCTATATAGGTCTTCCAGGTGTAACACCCTACAGAAAAAAATCCTTACTAATGCTGAGCGTGGGGATTTAAGAAGGGTCAATACCAAGAAAACGTGAAAGAGAAGTGCTAGGCTGTTAAATAAGGAGACATCTGACACGGTGAAATGTCCGAAAGGTGTGGGATAATATCCCAGGAGAATGTGTTGCAGAACACATTACTCAGCTTTCTGAAAAAGCTCAGCTTTGTCATGCAGGAGGAATGGTCAGCTCTGTAGCAGCACCACTGTGCTGCCTCTCCCTTGAGTGCCTCAGCCCTCAGCTTTTCTGTGTTTCAGTTCCTCATCTGCAATATGCAGATGGCCGTGTTTCCTTTCTGCTCCCTTGGGTATGGTCACCTTAGACTGCAAGGTTTTCACTGAACATTTTTTGTCTATTGAAGCGATTACATCTTGGCCGGAGCTGTAGTGCCAGCAGGGCACAAGCAGCAAGTTCACAAAGCACAGCTCCGACTCCAGACAATGATTTTGCTCGTTAGTGTGTCCTCACCGTGTGCAGGGATTGCTAGGCTCTGGAGGGATGTGGTTGAGTGCACACATCAGGTTTTCTGAGACACCAGAAATGTTGTGTTTTTTTCTAATCCTCTTCCTGGACACTAGTATTTCCTTTGTAGGAAAGGGCATTCCTGGGCATTAGCGTTTCCTTTGTGGGAAGATGTCATTCCATCTAGACTAGTAGTTCTCACTCTCAGTACAAACGTTGCCATCATCATTCCTCTGCCTGTCAGCTCTCGGAGTGTGGTACCAGACCTGGCAGCGTCAGACGCCCCAGCAGCAGTGGCACGATGCTGTGCCGAGCTGTGTCTGGTGCCTCGGTACTCATCAGCAGGAGAAGCAAAGCAGTGCACCACCATCATTCTGGTGCCCCAAATGTGACTGCTTGTGTAACATGTGCAATCTGTTGTGAACAGGTTTTGAATTGTACTTCCTTAATTTGCATGTACTTATACACAAGGGCATCCCTGGGTAATTAAAAATATATAGCCTCTCTACGTTTGATGTTCTGTCACTGGCAGAGTCTGAGCCAACGCAGAAATCACAAGTTAAAAAGCAGATATATTGCCAAAGCTGTCCTTAGTTGAGAAAGCTGATTTAAACAAGGAAGTAAACATAAAAACCATCTTAGTTTTCAGATGTCTTATTAGTAAGCAGTAGGGAAGAAGGAAATCGATCCTTGCCAAGTGAGGAGAGATAACTGTGACAGAAAAATCATTTTAATTTCCACCTTGTAATCTAATATTAAATTAAAGAGGAATACTAATACACATAGCTTTTACTTTTCTCTTCGTCAATTCTCCTTGAAAACATGCTGCAGGAAACGCACATGCGATGAAGAACACGCACAGGAGATGGGTGAACAGACCCACGGTCGCCAGATCCTGCAGGCAGCTCTGAATGCCCAGATTAAATCCCGATGTACAGAATGCTTATGTAACGCAGGCGGCACAAGGAGACCAGGCTGCTCCTTGCTGGGCTCGCAGGCAGCCGCAGCCAGTGTGGCACGATCCCCGCTCCCCCTGGGCCATCCAGCCCTCCCACTGCTCCACGGACTCTGCGTCCCACGTCATGCTGGCTATAACCTACGGGAGGGACGGGGATGGTTTTGTATTCCCAGTGCTGGATGGTTTATGTCACCACTGAATTCCACCAGTGGTGAAAAATCCTGCCAAAATATAGTGCATCCCTGGTCTGGGAGGGGATCTGAAGCCCACACGTCCCTGGGAATGGGCCATGGGGTGTGGGAGGGAAGAACCAGAGGCTGGTAGTGGTGGAGAAGACTTCTGCAGCAGAGCTTGCAGGACACAAACTGAAGTGGTCCTCTCTTGCCATAAACCTGAGAATGACAGCAAAGCAAACTCGACATATTTCACTCTTGCAGTGAAGAGAGGGGCAGCTCAGGCAGAAGTCTGGTGAGTTCAGGCTGAAATGAATAACATTTTTAATGCCTTTGACAATGAAAACATCCAGCCAGCCTAATCCCTTTCTATTTTAGGGCAGTGGCTTTTACCTACAACTTCGGGTGTACCAGTGGAAGGCTTGTGATTTACACTACTGTTAGTTGGAGGAGATTCAAGCTGAGAAAGTCAGACACAAACAGATCATTTCTAAACACAGTCTTTCACTGTACATTCAGTTTTCAATAGTTTCACAGGAATTTTAGAAGCAAAAATGTAAGGAGGTATATTCGGGTTTATTGAAATGATTTTGAAACTAGCGGAACAATTCCTTGGAGAACAAGTGTCAGAGCCATACCCAAGATGCCCAGTGAATGCACATGGCCAACTATTCCTGGATGTAACTGCACTAAAGACTGCCACGCACGTTAAACATACCAAAGGCAATTGTCTACAAGGTTGCTTGTGTACTGCAATTTGTCTGGCATTGCTTCACAGTGCATATTAATTTAGCTTAACTCTCAGTCTCTTGTCTAAAGAATAGATATATTCAGTATTTTTTTGCTTTGAATTTTTATTGCTGATTTCAACAAAACAGGAATTTTACCTAATTACAAGAACATACAAAAAAAAATGTGAAAAAAACAGTCTAGTCTAATAAAAGAGTAATTGACTATGAACAGAGTAAACTGCAAAGAAGTACGCTATTCAGGGGACTGACTGTGTGTTGTTTCAGAGCCTTCCACCTCTAGAGCATCTTTCAAGTCATTTCCAGGCCAGAAGTGACCAGGAGTTGATAGAATGACTGCCTGGCAGCTGGCTTTGTAGCTGTAGTGATTTTCTGAGTGGGTGTATGTCTATATCGTAAAAACACTGAAGCAATTGGTTCTAATTAGATTGGACGAATCCATAGATCACATGTCAGGCCTCAAATACTGCTTTTTAGGCCAAAATGTGCTGTTGCTGAGATAGTGTCTGTTGTGTGAATTAGAAGCCAGTTATCAGTCATCTCACGTTCCACAGTGATGGGCACGGCATAAAAGCCTTGGGCAGACATGAACAGGCAGCACGAAGAGCAATCAAACAAACAAAACAAATTTCCCTCTCAAAAGAGGGAGCCACAAAGCCAGTTCCGAGTTATCGGTGATGTCAATTAATGGACCTCCCTCTGGTCAGATCTTTCAATAACACGAAGTCATGAGAAAAAAAATCAAAGTGTAAGCATTCAAAATCCACCTGCATTATAAACAGGATAAAGAGATGTTTAAAACACAAACACATACATGAAACATAAGGAGGTGTAAGTCTTCATATTTTGGAAAGATTGACAGCAAGGAGAGATATCAAGAAATGGTCATTTGTGGGGGAAGAAAAAAACATATTGGCCATATTAAATAACAGATTAAGTCAGTCCTTGGCACAACACAGTTTTGAAAACACTTTCCGTTTGGAACACTTGAGAGTACCAATGCGGGAAGCCGGCGAGAGTTATGTATTGTCATGCTGCATTACGTCAGTGATACCCCCCTGGGACGCTGGAGTTCTAGTTTCCAGGTTCGAGTGTTTGGGGAGAAAAAAAGGCAAGAAAAAGCAACAAAAATGACTCAAGGATGTAAGAATGGGTCTTTATCAGATTGAAGGCTCAAATCAGGACTGAAAATCAGGTAGCTGTACTTTCCCAAACTCTCTCGAAGCTGCAGACGCAAGCCTTCCTACCTTTTCATGGGACTAAAGAGGAAGATGGCCAATTCTGTTTGCCTTTAGGTGTAGTCAGCATCCCCCTGGGCATCTTGCTGGACATCTGGCTTATGCCACAGGCAATTACTTTGGGGACTGTATTTGTGCTGTGCTGTTCCATCACACCTGACAGCCTGCCCCAGAAACAGGGGGAAAGGTTATTGTGGTGCTGCAGGAACTAGCATTGCCTGCCCATAGGCACTGTGTTTGCTCCTTTCTGCAGGCTGAATTCCATCTAGTACTTAGCTAAGGGCTGTGATTGGTGCCAGCCAGACTTATTCTCAATATCGTTGTCTACCAGAGTGGCTCATGGCATTACTAACAGACCATGAGAGGAAGTTATGTGGTCCCATGATTAAACAGTAGGGTTGTGAGTCAGAAAAGTTCAGTCTCACTCCTCTATCATAGATTTTCTATCCACATTTGGGTGACATTTCTTAAATCTGTCCAGGAGGAGCAGCAAGTGGACGCAATTGCATTGCTGTATTGTTGTGAATATAACTTGCTAAATACAGCATGTTCTTGAAAATCAGCCTTTTTCAGATTTCAGCCACCTGTTATTTGAGCTCAGGGAGGAGGAACATGTGGTTTGACAGATAGGCTTCCCTGACAAGAAAAGTCAAGCTGCTTAGAGAATGAAGGTACTCTTCAAATTGCCACTTGCACGAACTCCAGCTGCACTTTTGTTCTTCAATTTTATCTACAGGAGTTTGAAAACATGGAATAAGCTCAGCAAGCAAGTTAGGGAAGAGGAGGGGAAGAGGAGGTATCTCTGGTCTAATCTTCCAACAGTGCTTTTGGTACTTGCCTTTCAGATCAGAGGGCAGAGGAGAGCTTATGTTAGGCATACGTCCACCCAAAGAGGTAATTAATATGGCTCAGCTATGTTTCCATCAGATTTTGAAAGAGAATTATTTTCATGCTTTCTCCCTCCTACCTGGTACAATGGTGGGAAAGTCTATAAATAAAGTTTTCTCTTTGACTCCTTTCAGATACACTGTTCAGTCTTTCATCCTTTAGTACAGGAAGAGAGAACTGAGTTAATTAATTACAATGGCCCTTCCCTTCCCTTCCCTTCCCTTCCCTTCCCTTCCCTTCCCTTCCCTTCCCTTCCCTTCCCTTCCCTTCCCTTCCCTTCCCTTCCCTTCCCTTCCCTTCCCTTCCCTTCCCTTCCCTTCCCTTCCCTTCCCTTCCCTTCCCTTCCCTTCCCTTCCCTTCCCATCTAACCCATTCTGCATAGCGTTCCTGAGCATTCTACCAATACCTCAGGTTATGGACAGGTTTATGTGTACTGAAGTACAAGATGTTCATTTACGACACACATCTGGAATGAAAAAAATCTTTACTGGGAATCAAAGGCAGAGGTAGGTTCCTTGCAAAACTTCTGGGAAGTACCCAACATCATACAGAGCAATTCAGTAGCAGAGGTGGGGGAAGAAGCTTTCTGTTCTTGCATGCACCTTTAGAGAACCACGTATGAGGTAAAGATTTCAATACTGGACATCAAAACAGACTCCACTCAACTTAAAATCTTTTTTTTTTCTAGCCAGTGGCCACACAACAGACCTTCATGACCAGTAGACCCACTCACCCATACCACTAGAGAAACAATTTTGCCGTGAGGGAGATTGACTCCAACAATCAAGCAGTCATTTAAGCGACAGAAAAATGTAAAAAAAAATAAATAAATAAAATAAAAAGTAGCTAAAGTACAATGTGAAAGAGATCAATATGACCAACAGAAGGCTCTGAGCTCTATTGTGGGTCTATTTAAAAGATGGAGAGAGATGTGTTCTGTAGCCAGGTTTCTGCTCCATCCATCTCTTGGTAATGGTAAAGAGAGGTTAGACATGGTAGTTGTTATATGCTGTTAGCCTTTAATTGCACTCAGATTTTCTTCTACAGAATTATTCATTTTATAAGCGTCATATGTTTCTCTTTGCCTTGCTCTGTTGTTTCTGTGCAAACTGGCAAGCCAAGAGAAAGAAACTCCAGGTTTGCTCAAGAATCAGATAATTACCTATGATCTTGCTGGTTGCTGGCCACACCTTACCCGTTCTGCTTCATGTAGCACAGCAGTGTTCACATCCCTTTGTCAGGGCCCCCTTTTCTTTGAGTATTTTGCTAACAGATAGTACGAGACAGCCTTTGTTTGAAGCGTGGTTTGAGTAAAGATGAAACGTGGGTGCAACAAATAAGGCGCTAGGGAAAGTAGGTCAGGGCTGGTCATGACAGAGCCGCGCCTTTAAAGGTCTGTGCAAGATTGCCAGGTTTCGAGCAGGTCACTGCAGAGTGGGCATTGTGGGGACCTCGGCTGAGAGCCTCCTCTGTCACTTCATCCCACGGGCAGCACAGAGCACCCACTTTTGTTAGTGGGTGAGCAGCCACTACCAGGGTGAGGTTGTAACAAAGCTTAATAGGAGGAGTGTGTCACTAAATAGGAGGCTGCATTCATCCAGAGCAAGTACAAGTGTGACTTTAAGAAGTACAATTAATTCAGCCAATTAAGCTTTTTCCTACATAATTACTAGCAGGAATTTGTAACATCCTATAACCTCTTGCAAGACTAGGAGAAAATACTTTTTTGTTGATATACAGAAGCACTCCATACTCAAGTTTGACCCAAGTACAGCATGCAGAATGCCTGATCTGCCTTAAGGATTTTGTTATTATTCCTCTTCATTGCTATAGGCTGCACTGTGCTGCAGTAGGAGTGTGTTTTCTGAAACAGATATTCAGAAAGAAACCATACTGGGATACACTTAGCATCTTAGCACTTTTCCAAAAGGACAGATAAAGAAGTCAAGATAAACATATTTATGTTCTCTTCAAAACACCATTTCCAAATCAGGTGAATGAAAGAAAAAGAGTGGTGCAGCACTGTCAGTAACAGATCTTGATTTTTGCTCTGTGAATGATGTTATTTTTCTCACCAAGTTCGCACTATTTTCCCTCTGAGCACTTGCACTGTCTAGCTTCTCAGGGTCTCGCTCAGAGGTGGCTCAGTTCTGGACGCACGGGTCAGATGCAAGCTGCAGGGACACAGACAGAAAGTTATTGTGCCTGCAGCAGCCTGAGAACCAGGATCCTCCCCAGCATTCACCTCAAGCATGTTGTGAAACCAGCACATTTTGCTGCACAGCAAAGCTTGTCACCCAGACTTTGACAAATCTAGTCACAATAGCTTGACACTTTTAATTGAACTTTATGGAAATCTCACTAGTTAAGATTGGTTTTCTGTCTTTTAACCACGCTGTACCTTCCAGAAATATTGAATCGTGGATGAGAGAACATTCTTGTCTGTTCAGAGGCATGGACACGGGGAAGCTGGAGTGGGAATTAGGGGGTCACAGAGTGGATAACTGAGAATTTTCTGCCAGAAAAAAAAAAAATCAAATGAAAAATGCTTCTCTCTTAAAAACTGAAGTTGTCGATGGAGAAACTTCAGATGGAGAGAGCTTCTTGCTTTACACTGGGAAAATTAGAGTGATGCTTCTGTGATGTCCAGCTTGATGAGGCTTACCAGCTGTGTTCTTTGCCCACAGGACTTTATCGGGGGCTCACCATGCGGTACCAAGTTCTTCAGCTCTCCACCATCTTGACTTTTCTCCTGGTAGCTTCTCTTTGAAACCTGGGCAAGCCGGGTAAGACTGCCATAACCTTCACCCTCCTTTTTTTTGCCACTAAATCAGAACCTATTTGTGTAATGTCACCTTGAAGTACAGTTCAGTGGATAGAGCTCTAAACTGGAACCCGGTTCAGTCTCCTGTTCTGCCACAGGCTACCTGGATAGTGCTAAAGAAGTCACTTGGCCTGAAGCCATAAAATGGAGATGATAACTCCCTCCATTACAGTTAGGTCTCAGGATAAGTACAACAGAGGCCATGAGTGGCCTGACCTGACAGAGAATGGAGGATACCAGTACCATAGGCACACATTATCATCTGAAAGAAAAACAGACTGCAGAAAAGAACTTGAAAGAAAAACTGTCTACACATCCTATTGTCATTAAAGCTTTCCTGAAGGCAGGTGACAGGAAGTGAAAAATTAGATGTGCTCCTGAAGCTCTGGCTTTTAATACCTTCCACAACCCAAACAGCTGGTGCACAATATCAGCATCAACAAGTAAAGCTCCAGTTCCTACCTGTGACACCTTTATTATGTCAGCAGCAGGTTTTGGATGATTTCCTTGAGAAAAAAATTAAAAGCTCATCTTGATTGCAAAACATTCCTCTGGGGAAACGGGTAGAGCAGAAGAATATGGATGTGAGGGAGAGAGCTTCAGTGCTGGGGAGAAAGTCTTAGTTCACCAGTCCTACCAGCCTGGTAGGAGAAGTTTTATTTTTCTGTCAGTGAAATAAATCTAAAGTAGTGTATAAAATTAAAGCCTGTCAAATAATGTGGCCAACTGAATTCAACACAGAAACAAAGATGCTAGTTCTCAGGTCTTGCAGCCACTGCATGGTACTTATTTTAGAACAAAGATTAAATGGTGTTTATTCAGGGAGTAAAAGAGTACAGGTTTCAGAAAGTCTGAAAATGAAACAGGCTTTCAGACTATTCAAGCATCTGCAAATGGTTTTGCTGCAAAATCTGGAACTACACAGATCATATTCAGACACAATAACAATATATTCAAAATCACTTTCCAGCATTGTAACACACTGAAATGAAATTATCCATTTTTTGGCATCAAGGATAAAACTAGGAGATATGCTAAGCTTTACTGAAATAATCTATTACAAAAGTGTCACATCTGCCTTAATAAAAGATAAAACTAGCAGTCTTTTTTCACAGCTGAAGTGATTAAATTAAATCGTTTCTCTTAGATAAGATGTAGAGTCTAACAGGGACCAGTTCAGACTCTTTCCTCCCATATGTATCTAGACAATCTCTGCTAATTTCTACCAATTCAGATCATCATCTATATAACACTGTCTTCGTCTTTCCATCTTCCCAACTACAGACATTTTTTTTAGCAAAAATATTGACATTACTTTGAGTTACTGCACATAACAAACAATTGGTGTGAAAATATGCAATTTTTTTGGCAGGACCCATCATTTTGTCCTTTTGCTTGTGCAGGGTTATCTTTGTTCTTCCCCTTGTGTAGGAACAGGGAGAGCTACACCAATACCTTGTAAGAATTTATGTTAGGTATGAGTAGAAACTTAAATCTGAATGTGGCAGAAAATCAGGTTGCAAACATTTTGCCATTTCCATTTGCATTACATCTTTGTGTTTGCATGGCCAGTTTTTCAGCTGAATCCTGCTGCACCTGCACCATTAATGTCAGTGGACTTAAAGCATGAATAGAAGAATAGAAGCGGAGTCAAGCTCTTGCTGGAATTTTCTGATTTTTATGCATTGCACTTATTTATTTTTTTTTATCTGCTCTGCTTCTTTATTTCCATAACTATTTCTCTGCCTTTATCATTATTTATGTTGACCCTAGTGATGTAGCATTTGTTTATCTCTGAAGTTTTCAGCTCGATCTCAGTGACGCGTTAAGCTAATGAAAACCCAGTTGTACAGGCAAGTTGCTGCATCGCACTAGTTTTAAAAGCATGTAATAAGATTTCTAGTAGGATACGAATGAATTCTTTCAAAAGGAGAGAGCTCTCGGCAGGGAAAAGATACCGGAATTGTGCAGTTCTAATAATTTCTAAGGGTGTCTGGTGGGTTGTTTATTCCATTCATTTCTCCTTGTCTGAGAGCTCCACCTAATGGGACCAAAGGGAAGGTGTCAACCTTTCAGATTTTCCACTAGAGTCTTTTTATTTCTATGCTGCTGTTCGTGGGTCTTCAGGTATGAGGGTGTAGAAAGGGATGCTACCTTTGACTTTTGGAGTAAAGGACGATTAGCAAATAGGAATCCTGTATTATGATGTCTTCTTTTGTTAATAACGTGGTGTTTGAACATACTGTGATTTCTATGAAGGTAATTTTTGTTAGGAATAAAATAAATGCTTCCGATTTTTTGCACTCAAATTGTTTAGCTGAGTTATTATCCTGCACAGACAGGATTTCTTACCTGCGCATATCACTACTTATCACTGCAGCACTTTTCATGGGTAGAAAATACAGTTTATAAAATCAGAGTCCAAATCTGCAGAGGGAATAAATTAGACTATAGGACTACTCATATTCACACACACTAATGGGAGAGTGGTGTTAATACCAATCCAAGGACATCAGTGACAAAGCATTCCCAAACAGGAAACTTCCACAGTCAATATTGCTACCTGCAAACATTTGAAATAATGAATATCACTCCCTCCCACCTCAAAGTGATGTATTGTCATAAAAATCACAAGCCTACCTCATATTAAATTGATTCCATATTTTCAGGTTTTTAGTTTTTTTGCAAAAATAATGTTTTTGAGCTTTTATTTTCAAAAAGGATAGGGTAGAAATTCCCAGTTCTGCAGTGAAAGCTGACATCCTCACAGTAACAAAGATCCCTCAGTAACCAAGATTTGAAGAACATAATGTAGAACAGCACGAGAGTTACAGCCTATAACAAATAAGGCAATCATGTGTAATATTTTTAATACATTTCATACTCACATTACTGATGAGGAATTATTTTGCCTCAGCACAGAGCATTAAATCAAATACAAGATGTAACAGGGCCAGAAAAGCACAGCAACACAAATCCTGGAAAATGCAGTGAGGATGCTATTTATGGGGGAATATACCCTCTCTGATACCTGGCAGACTAAGAACAATTTACTCTCCAAAGTCTAAATACAAGCCAAAGGAGGATGCTTGTCTAGAAAGAGGGCTGTGGGAGCTGACAGGAATCTAAGGAAATAAAGAGAGAGAAACACTGCTTTCATCAGGTAGGCAGTTTCTCCCAGCGTAGGGAGAGAGTAGCTGAGGCAGATGCTGTGTATTGAAGGCAGTAATGAAGGACTGGAGGTCAGATAATGGGAAATATATCTGGACATTTTAGTTGTTTTTAACACCATATAGCTACTGCAGGACTCACACAGTAGCAATATCACTGTATTGATATTTCTACAAATATTGTATTAGAAGCTCTGGCAAACTGCCCCAGTTCTAAAAGAAAACAGCACTCCAATAAAATCCCCGCACAACTCACTAGAAAGGGCAAGGAAGCTGTCACAGGGAAAATATCAGCATTTAAAAAGCAGAAAGTTTACAAGCTGACACAAAACTGAAGCCTATAATCATGCCAGGTGAGGTGAAAACAGGAGATAAGGAGGGCTAAAAAGAAGAGTACTTTGTGCTCAACCTGCTAATTAGATTTAAATATAAGCGAAAGCAGGAAGTCAGCTAGGGAGTTTATGGGATTACTTGGTGAGTGAGGTGTAGAAAAGGCACTCAGGGATGCTAAGACTACAGCAGAGAAAGTCAGTGCTTTCCTTGCATTGGTCTTTCCTGCTGAAGACAGTGGAGTTGTTGCCCCACCTGGGCCTTTCTTTGTGGCAGACAGCTCAGAAGAGCGGTGTCGCTTTGACGAAACATATAAGCAGTATTAGTCCGAGTGGACAGTGATGTGCCAGTAAGCCAGCAGACGTGGGGCTGCGCACCCCAGAGCTGGAAGGAGCTCAGTCTGTGCATATGTGGAGCTGTTGAGCCATGACCTGAGGGCCCCTCACCAGCAGCTCCAGAGCCACAGCACTGCCAGGGCCTGTGTAGCTCTGTGTGTGAAAGGGCCCTGGAGGGGATTTGGCTTCTCTTCTGGCAAGGTGGTAGATGCCATGAGAAAGAAAAAGATCCCTGACGACATGGTTTAATACTCTGTCTTTGGGAGAGTCAACATGGCTCCAGCAAAGGGGAGTCCTGTACCTTCTGGACCATTATGAGGCCTCAACACGTGGACGAGGGGGATCTACTCCTCATACTATACTTGGATCTTCAAAAGGCTTTGACTGCATTTCACGCCAAAGTTTAATAGAGCAAATGAGTTTCTAGGGGACTGATTGTTTTATAAACTGTAAGCTGGCCAAAGCTCCTCAAACACAGGAGGACTTGAAGAAAGCTCAAAGGTCACTTTTCAGTATGGAGTCAGCAGAGGTGTCCCCCAGGGATCAGTGTCAAGTCCAGTTCTCTATACGACCTTCATCAGTGATCAGGAGAGTGATGTACACTGTAAAATATCCAAGTTTGTAGATGAAATATGAGAGGAATACGTTAGGCCAATGGTGAGGGACTCCAGAAAGACCTCGTAAAACTGAGTTGAACAGAAAAGTAAGATGAGCTTAATTGCTAAAAAATAGAACATAATGTATCCTAGGGAAAAATAATCTAAACTGTGCCTGTGTGATACTGGACTTGATCTGTCAGTTTTAACTCAGGAATGAGGTATTTGATTCACAGCCAACAGTGCTCTGAAGTCAATGGTTGAATCAGTGGGGTCTTTTTCACAACCTTATTATTATTTTTTTGTTTGTTTGTACCTGTGGATAAGTGGATAAATAATGCTTTGATCTTAAGGTGTTCTTTAAGTGTCTCTGTAAATTTGTACTGTTGTTGTTGTTGTTTGTTTGTTTGTTTTCTGGGAAATTTAAAAATGACAGATACTTGCATTGTTAATGATATGAAATAATTTTGAAGAAAAAAATTGAGGGTGGGAATTGCTCAGAGCCCTGCTTCATTCTTCCCTTGCACTCAGGCTGGGAGCATCTGTTTGACTCAGTTGTCCCAGGCAGAAAAGTTGTGAGGAAGGACAAGGCTACGAGGACTATGAGCTTTCTGCTTGACAAAGAGATGTAGCTGATCCCTAGAAATGGGTAAACTGATGGCTGCTTGTATTAATATACAGCTTTTGTACAACCCTCTGCGAACTATGCAGCAGAACCAAACAATGAGTAAGAAGTGGGGTTTTACCTACAGTTTGCCTGTTAGGAGACTTGGTGACCAATCCCTCAAGTACTGCTCTTATTTCAGATCTGTAACTTTCATTACTATGATATCCCAGTACCCAGCTAACAAGTATTACTGAGTGCAAAGGAAGTGTGGGAAACATAAAAATAAAGCTGATTAAAAGTTTGATAGACTTTAAATAAGATCTATTTTTAAAGAGGTTAAAACAGTAGGCATTTCTGAATAAAGATGAAATCTTTCATCTTGCAACCTAAGCAAGGCACATTGCATCTGAAAGGGAGGTTTATTGGCCTAAAGGGATTGACAGCATTTCCTGAGGAAATTGATGGTTAAATTACAAGGTAATTACATAAAGTCTGTGCAACATCTCATGTTACATCTTATTTGTCAAAGACACTTAAGATGAATGCTACAAATGCTAGTATTTCATCCAGCAGTATTTACCTGACAAACTGAAATGCTCTCTATGAAATACAATACTTTTTTAAATAAAACTTTGATTAGATTTATTCAGCTACAGCAGATCTTACACTAGGATATTATTATTTATGGATTAGTTTGTTACTTCCTAAGCAGCTAAGGCTGAGCTTCACCTTGTTAACTTTAGGCATCCGTAGTGTGGTGACCATGCCTGAAGCACATCTGACCTCCCTTTGCAGTTAATGGCAGTAGGCACTTTTTAGCATACGATTCATTTAGGAGAGCAACTTCAGCATGAGACAAATCACCTCGGAGAAGTATGTGTTTCAATAAATGATAAATGGAGTCTAGACAGCTAGTTCAGATGTACATGTCTGTTTTTGCTCTGATGAATCACGCTCCTGATGCCTACATTAGACTGTCATATGCACGTGTAAGAACAGCATGACTGTTACAGGTGGCTGACTTTGAACTGGGTATAACTGAGAAGGCAAGGGTCTCTGCTTGGTAGGGAAAAAGCCATGAGAAGTCTGGAGAGAAGACAGTGAGCAAAATTTTCTGAGATTTACTTAGTGGTTCCCCACCCCCCCAAATCATCCTGTCAGCAGCAGCTGGTCCATGAGGGATTGTGGTCAGGCTGATCCCTCTCCCCCAGCCCGCAGGTTCCCCAAGATCCAGGAGAGCGCTCATCCTGCCTACCCTGCGAGGCCTCTCCTCCAGTGCAAGGCAGAGAGAAGGTTTTGTGGGAAAGTCAGCACGACTGGCTGCATTAAGATGCTGATTCAGCGCCCCAGCTGCAGTCCTATATCATGTAGGTTAAAAGTAGCAGATGATGCAGAACTCGTTTCACATGATTCCTGTCATAGCTTGTACTTCAATGTAGCTGACTTGTGCAGGGTTGTACACTATGCTTTTCATGGATTTTCCCACTTAGCTGCTTTTCCCGGTCCAAAGTCCACTTTTAGTTTGTTTTTCTTCACTGTACTATGCAGTACTATGTCTATGCTGCCTGGTCTATGCATCATTTATGTGTTAGCAGAATCTTTTGGGATGGTGCTGCAACACAGAGGGAGAGCACCTGAAAAATGGGAGTCAGTAGCAATTTGGAGGCACAAATTTTCACGCATCTCAAAGAAAGGATGATTTATGGTGCACTGATCTTTTTACCTGCTTTTGTTCTACTAGGATCTAAAATCAATAATTGCTGAAATCATTACATAAGAAATAGGAAATTAATACAAGTGTGAAGTCAAATGAGTTGTAAAGATTAGACTCGTTCTTTCATTTTTGTATAAATGGTTCATCCACAGTTGATTAACTGATGTGAAAATTAGTTTGGCTGTACTGTTGCCTCATCTAGGCTAGCTAAAGCTTCAACTGTGCTGGTAAATTCAAGACACTTAGGATTATCCTCTGGCAGAGGCCAGCAGGCACTGGAAGCCTACACCCAGGAAATTTGTTGCCCTTCAGAGCAGTGTGGTTATGTGCACACTGTGCATGGGAAACGATCCTTGGCCAGTGCCAGCTCCTGAGCTGTGCCTGGGAACTGTCTGGACACTTGGCTTGGGCTAAAACCGTGCCCTGGAACATTTTACAAATGCAACAACTCAAGTGATGCTTTGAAACACTCCGAAGGTCTGCTTTTAAGGTGAACAGCCCAAATGTGGCCTCAATGTCCAGCCCAGTATAAATCTTACCCCAGTACCACACTGCAGGATCAGGCAATAAAGGAATGTTTGGTTATAAGCAGTCATGGGAAAAATAGAACTGTTTGGATACTGGGTTGAAACCCCAAAGCAGTTTTTATTGTTACAATCTCAATCTCGGTATTCAGCCCACAAATTATTACGATTTCAAAATTTCAGAAGGCTGAACCTTTACAGACAAGTGACTTTTTAAAGAATAAATTGTGAACATTTCTTTGTAATCATATTTCTTTTTTTTTTCATTACTGATTTTTTTACAAAATCAGTTTTACAAAATCACACAATCACATATTAAAATTTATAAGAATTTGGGAATGTCTGCAATGAACTATGAACAACTGGTAGATCATTCTGCCAATTATTTATGGAAAAGAGATGTTCCAAACTGTGTATCTGCTCATATAAAAAATTTATATATTCTGCATAAACTTTAGATCTGGAAGAATTCTGTGATTTAGCTGATTAAAAGAAATACTGGGGCAATATATTTCTTCTCGTATTTCATTTCTTATTTATCCTAAGCTTTGTAGGCTGACTTTTTTGATTATCTGCGGAATACCAACTATGCTGAAAACAAAATTTGTCTGCTGTGAGAAGTTATTTCCCTGGCTTAAGTCCAGAGACTTTTTTTTTAAGTTGGAAATATGCAGAAGAGTTGGTGAGAACTATGCACCACCCTTCTTTAAGTGCACATTGTGAATATTTCTAGGGAGAGCTCCGATGGGTTTAATACATGATAGCAGGGGGAAGATAGTTTTACATACTATTCCATGAGGACTGAAGAAGTGCTGTTGAGAAGTGTGCTGACTCAGACTGCCAAAACAGACCTACTTTTCAGAAGGTCATCTATGAACTTTGCTTAGCATGTATGAAAGAGTTCGAAGTAGGAAAAAAGCAAACAAATCACTTTGGATCAAATGGAAGATTCTCTTGCTTCCCACCAAAAATCAAAAGAATATTGCTGCCTGGTCAAATGAAACAACTTCTTTCATTTACGAAAATAAAAATAAATAAATAAATAAATAAATAAAGGCTTCATTAGTTTCTGGGAAAATTCTGGGGAAGACAAAGACAGTTTTATGAAAAATACAAGTAAATTTAAAAATAAACTATTTGAAACGCTATATTGAATACATATTGACATTACCTGGAATGGTGAAGTCAGGGTATGAATCAGGTGATGTGTTCTCATGCAGCTCATTAAAACATGTGAGGCAAGGAGGTGTAACACTCTTCCCGTGTTGCTGTGTGGGTTACTCTGAAGTGCTTTTATTTTTTATTTTTTTAATTCCAGGCCCACCCCCATGCATTTCTTTACCAGAAGCAAATCTGTTCTTTGATGTGAACCTCCACAATTCCTGAGATCGACGGTTCTTTTCCTGCTGGTATAGCACATTATAAAACACCACAGAAGATTTCATTTTACTACCATTACCTTCAGAAGTATGCCTCCCACTGACTTCACTGATAGCAAAATGAGATATTGGTACAGAATACACAATTCTCTTATGAAAGCAAGATCTGCACTGACTTCAATGGAAAATTTTGCTGCTAACGGAGCATAGGATTGAGCCCAGTAAGATGATTGCAAGAGTATGCTTTTCACCTTGACTAAAACAGAAACAATGGAATAGCCTTCCTTAGCTCTTCTTTTGTAAATAGATTTCCTATACTGCAATAATATTTATGATATTTACTTTGGGAGTATACTTTATCGAGTCAGAAATTGCGAAATGTAAATGTTAGAGCTTAATAGTCTGATTTATTTGGAATGCACAACAGCAATTGCCTAAGCTCTTTCAACCTCCCAGATGCATCAGGAGTGCTCTTAATTAGACTTAGTCTTTAAAACAAAAGAAACAAGTCTGTCTAGTTTTGTAGAGATATAATTTTAGCAGCTACATGATTATTAGATATTATTCATGCCATCATTCATATCATTCTTAGCTTGGGTATAAGATTATGGGTTCGTATTCTGTATTTGTGCTTGAGAGTAATACTAATGCCACCATTATGATTATTAATGGATCAGTAACAGATGCTGTGCAGAGCAGCAGTTGTATGGTGTTCTTAGAAGAGGCTTCTGAATAGGGATGTGATACAAATATTACTCATTCCTGCCTGAGCATTAAAGAGAACAGCAGAATTTGTTTAAAAAAAAAAAAAATAGAAGTAGGAACAGATCCTGGATGGCATATGTTCCTCTACTACAGAAGTCTGTAAAGTGAGAATTTCTTAAGGAAACTAATGGGATTTCACCAATGGCTTTGAAAAACTTAGGGAAAAGACAACAGCAAACACCTCTGGCAGACCCACACAGGAGAGCCCAGGCAGCTGTGGCTCAGTCTGCTGTCCAGACTCTCACTCCACACAGCACTCTCCCAGTTGACTCCTAAGCCATACTCTCCAAATCCATTTGACAAAGCTACCATCAGTGATTTCTTTCCTTCTCCATGGCTTGATGCACCTGCAGGAGGTATATCTTTTGATCTGCTGATGAGCCACGTGCTAAATCTGAAGCCCCAGGGTGAAGGGAGCTCTTCCTGCTTTGTTCCCCCACCCCAGGTGGCACATACCCCACAGCAGCACAGCTCTTTTCCCTCACAAGGGCACATGGCATGTATGGGGCAGCTCCCACACCAGCACCTTCCTCATCGGAGGAGAGGACGATCCCACAGGCTGTAGCCATTTCACCGCACGGAGCAGCAGGTGGTAATTCACTTCTGTAGAAGACTTTGGTCTTGCCTGCTCTTGCAGTCTGTGCATCAGGTGGGAATGGACGATACCCCTAGCTTTGGTACAGAAGATGTCACCCGTCAGCACAGAGGAGGGATGGTGTTTCTGGGGCTGTATTTCAGGATCATCGTTTTCCAGCTTCAGCCCAGCTGGGCATTCTAGTTTGAATGCAAAAGCACTTAGATTCAATTAGGCCAAACTATCAGAAACAATTAGGAGCTCAAAGATTTCTAAATTAAATGTAGCTGAAGGGTGAAACATACATTTTCACACAGCAGGGACACCAGCTGCTGGGGGAGGCCTGGCAGGGCCGTTCTAACTCACTGTTACGAACTCCCCACTGACAGCAGGAAAAAGTTTAGCGTTATGTAAGATCAAAAACAAGGTTAGAGTGAAATTACAATTACAAAGTGCTAATTGAAGCACAGGCACAGTGACTGCTAGAGCTAATTAGAAAGGGACACAATTTCTGCGTACCCGTCTCTCACTCAGAATGGGATCTGCCCCAGTTCAGGTTCTTCGCATCACTTGATTTCCACTCAGAGCAGCTTTTGGCAGCTTGACAGGTGTTTGGCAAACACAATTTCCCATCTTGGCATTTTAGCTTATCTCTTCAGGGAGATGAAGGCTTACCAACATGCAGCATTCCTCCATGATATATTATTCAAATTAAAACCCTGCTGTATTGCAATTTAGTGCCAGGTAAATGAGAAATGTCCTGCAGTTGTACGTAGGTGCCCCAGAGCTCAGACTTGAACGCTTCCATGACAAAAGAAACTTGAAGAAAAAACCTCGTTGGTCAGGCAACAATTTAAGATTCTTTATAGCAATATTAAGTAATGATTTCAACTGTGTCCAGTATGGAAAATTAAGCCTTCCTTCTTTTTATATGTTTTAGTAGATATTAGTTCTGTTGTGTAATACAGCATTCTTGGAACAACAAAACGCAAAGCACTGCAAAACTCATTTTCTAAAGCTCTATATGCTTTTATTCCTCTTATCATGTAGATACTGTAAAAGATAATCATATGCTATTATGGGGGATTTATTCATGTTTGTACAGGTCTTTAAAAAAGTGGGAAATGGCTGTATTATCATTGCAATTTTTTGCTATTTTTGCTATTCTTTTACATTTGTCGATTTAGCACAGGGTAGAGCAGAAAATGCCACTTGCTAAATAACAACTCCTCTCTAGTAAAAGCAGGAAATGGGAGGAAGGAAACCTTGCATTAGAGGGCTAGCTACTGAGGAAAAAATAAATCACAGCACAACTTCACCCACTATTATTTAGTTTTAAATAAAACTAAAATCCTTTACCATTTTTGGACTTCAGTAATGCATACGCTTAGGTATGCACAAAACTAAAGAATGTGTTACGTGCCACTGCATGAGAATAGGACCTATAAAAATCAATGCCTTTTGGCAGTGACTTGGAAGAAGGTAAAAACGTGAGGAATTTCACCCACTGATATCCTTAACTCTGAGTTTTCCAATTCAGTAATGTGTAAAGTTTTAGAATGCAAACATGCTAAATGCTTGTTAACCATTTACACAATTCCAACCAATTCATTTTTTTCCCAAGTATTTCAGGTCTCTCTCTCTCTCTCTCTTTTTTTTTTTTTTTTTTTAAGTGTTTTAGCCATAATTATCATTGATTCCCATCCATCCTTTTATAAATCATGCTTACAAAAATATGGAACTGACTATTAGACTATTATCCTCATGTTGAAATTATGTGATTTAGAGAGTGGAAATTGCTTAGAAGAGGGGTGCTAAGAGTTCATAAGAATGGTGACTGAGTGACAGAATGACATCAATACATTTGGCAATGCAGTTTTTATTTCCATCAGTACTAGTAATATTAACTATTTATAAAATACTAAATCAATATTGTAAAGAGAAAACATTGCGCAGCTCAAGGTAAAATGGGACCTTTTTTTTTTTTTCTATTGCAGCTGGTCTACTGCAGCTCTCCCCAGGAAAAGGACTGAGCATAATGTTGTAAGTATGTAAGTATTGTATGTACGGCTGAGGGAGCTGGGATTGTTCATCCTGGAGAAGAGGAGGCTCAGGGGCGACCTTATTGCTCTCTATAGGTACCTTAAAGGAGGCTGTAGAGAGGTGGGGGTTGGTCTATTCTCCCACGTGCCTGGTGACAGGACGAGGGGGAATGGGCTCAAGTTGCGCCAGGGGAGGTTTAGGTTGGATATTAGGAAGAACTTCTTTACTGAAAGGGTTGTTAGGCATTGGAATGGGCTGCCCAGGGAAGTGGTTGAGTCACCATCCCTGGAGGTCTTTAAAAGACGTTTAGATGTAGTCCTTAGTGATATGGTTTAGTGGAGGGCTTGTTAGTGTTAGGTCAGAGGTTGGACTAGGTGATCTTGGAGGTCTCTTCCAACCTAGACGATTCTGTGATTCTGTATCACAGATGCTAGCAGAACAAAGTTATCTCGATATATACCTGTAACAACACCTAGGAGACCAAGCCACAGACCAAACTGTGACTAGATTAGGAACTGTGTGGAGATGTAAAACTGTTGCTAATCCAAAGAAATTACGAAATGTGTATGCTAGAGAAGATACAGAAGTGCTATTAGACTTGAATAGGCCTTACTATGGAAAACCTTGTAAAAAAAAATAGCATTTGTGAGATGCAGTTTTTAGACCATGTTAGGCTAAAAAGAGATGACAAAGGAAAAGGCAAGACAGGGATAGTGGAAGGAATAAACCAGATTTAGGTGCATTGTTGTACCATTTCCCAGACCAGGTCAAGCTGGTTGAGGTAACCACCTAACTGAAATAATTAGGTGAAGGTCAGACATATGCCATTTATAAAGCAGGGTGATAAATTACAGATGTCCATTCATATTTGGTGTAGTGCAGACTCGTGTTACTGATTAAACACCAAGAGAAGACATCTATCCATCAGCCTAAGAAAAAGACTCAGGGGACACCTTCCAGTACATAAGGAAAGCTGGGGAGGGACTCTTTGAATGAAAATAAAGGGTTGGTGATTTTTTTTCTTTTTCCTTTAGCAAGTTTCTTTTAGGAAATGGAATAATGGTGGAAACTCAAATGTCATCAGAGTATCTCAGCAAAATTAAATGCCTCAAGACTCTCTGAAGCAATTTGGTTGCCTATTATCATTTTCAAAATGATAGGGAAAAAATCAGACTTCTTTAACCAACTCAAGTGATGCTAAGAAAAGAAGGAGTTAGGCATATGTGTGATTGTGTAAATAATCATATTATTTTAAAATTCTTTCATCAGAAATATGTAAAGTTGGAACAGGGGATCAAAATAAGCCAACAAAACAAAAATATAGGTGAATATGTTTGCTAATATACTCACGTTTGTAAGAATAATAGATTTCCTTTTTGTTCTTTAAGAGAATCAAAGAAAACTAATTTACTCAATTAATTTAATTACCACATTTATGAGTCAGTATTTTGAAAGCTCATAGTTTTTCTCATGCTTGTTCAAAAGCCAAGATATAAAAGGAACACTAGTCGGACATTAAGTGGAATTAATGAATTCCAGTCACTCTGATGGCACGGGAGGATTTGGCTGTAAATATCAGGTAGTTTGTTGGAGTGAAGTAATGATAATTTTCAGACCTAATACCTAAAACCTAATTCCTTTGCATGCTGTAGTAATCTCTTGCCAGTCGCTTTTAATATAGTTTTACTGCCACCCTATATACTCCAAAAATATGCTCAATTTCTCTAACAAGATCATAGAATGTACCGGTGAAGTATTTTCCATTTTGATTTTTAACATGACAAAGCCTTCAACCTTTAATGAGGTTTTACTGAGTTACCCCTAGATGGCAGTCTACAAGGATGGAATTAAAACTAAATTCCCCATGAGTAAAATCTTCCTGCAACTTGGCTTTTTTTTTTCCTTTTGCGTTTTGCTTATCAATTAATCCAAAATGTTGCAAAATGAGGATGAACTTACAATTTCCTTCTTTGGCAGCAATAACAGGTAAAAACAGGGAGAAATAGTATTCCCAGTGCTTTGCATACCAAATTGGCTTGGAAAGTCCTGTTTTCAAGGTCATGAATAATCTTTGCTCATCATCACATGATGGCTGATCACTCATGTTCTTTTTCCTTTTTTTATTTTTATTTTTACAGATGATCCCTTCTGAATATCTTGCTGCTGGCATAACTGCAACATGTACTGCTGAGCTGTGTTTTTGCTGTTGCGGTCCAACAAGCTGGAAGGAAAGCAAGTCACTTGCAAAAGTTTCCTGTCACCATTTAAAGTGTTCTTTCCTTTGGAAAGATAGTATTAATGTAAAACGATGCCTGATTTCTTGTTTCTGACACTTGATCAGCCCCAGAAGGTTTCTCTCCCCAGTGGCAAAGCTGTTACATTTCTCTGAAACCCCACTCCTTCATTTTTGTTGTACTCCACATGCCTAGATCTCAAGCCACGTGGCAGATCCAATATACTTTCAGCCTAGAAGATTACAAGAAGATGTGTATTTTTTATATTGTATGGTTGCTCAAGGACTATGTATCTGACTGCAAGTGCACCCACAGGCATGCTTGGCTGGACCTCTTGTCATCCAGGCACATAGCCCAAGTACGATGCCTGCTGCCTGGGGTCAGGTAGGCTGCAGGGGTGAGGTGCAGACACAGTGCTCTCACTGCTGCTCCCCAGACCCTCACTCAGAAAAGCACAGTCTGGAAGATCCCTTCATAGCTCATGAAGTGCACTTCCTTCATGATTACAGGTATGTATCCAGACATGGTGTGTAAACAGCACGATTACCCAAAAACTAGACTTCCTAGGCTTTTTTTCATTAGCTGGCTGTGTAAACATAAAGCTAAACAGTTATCTCCAACACCTGCTCCATCTTTTATGCAATATAGGACATAGTAATTGAGAAGAAAAGGAAGGGGACAAGCCCACCATTTCTAAAAGAAAATTAAACAAGTAGTTATTCACTCAAGTACTTATTCACTTAAGGGGTCTAGGAAAAAAAAAAAAAGGCAAATGAAAAAATAACACAGAAAGCAAAAACTGTGAAAATTCCCCAATTATGAAAAAAAAAAAGTGTTAAGAGACTCCCATTATAAGAGAGTGAAAGATGGATGTAAGAATTATTATTTTTGAAGTTCATTACAATATTAACACAATATGGGAGTTTCACCAAAAACAAACAACAAAAAAAGCTGCCTCAAGACCTGGGAAGGATCTCAAGGACTCCAGAGAGTTGACCCATATCCCTGCAGTTGGGCTTATTAATCAAGCCACTGAAAGCAAAGAACAGTGCAGTGTTACAGGCAACAAAGATGGAGAGGGTTTTAAAGGGGAAGATGTATGGGAAGTGGCTGAAGTCTCTTGGTTTGTTCTGCCCATAGAAGAAGAGACTGAGGGAAGGCCTCATGGTGGCCTGCAGCTTCCTCACGAGGGGAGCAGAGAGGCAGTGTGGTGGTTTTACCCTGCTGGGCAGCTGAACTCCGCAACCACTCTCTCACTCCCCTCTTCAAAGGAAAATACAATGCAAAGGGCTCAAGGGTTGAGGAAAGGACAGGGAGATCACTCAACAATTAATGTGATGGGCAAAACAGAGTAGGAAGACAGTAAAATTTATTGCCTATTACTAACAAGCTAGAGAAGTGAGAAACAAAGGAAAGGAAACAAAAACACCTTCTCCCCATCCACCCTCCTCCCCCAGAGCAACACAAGGGAACGGGGAATGGGGGCTGTGGTCAGTGCCTAACTCTTTGTCTCTGCTGCTCCTTCACGGTCACTCCCTGCCCCTGCTCCCCGTGGGGTCCCTCCCACGAGTTGCCGTCCTCCCCAAACTGAGCCTGCAGGGGCTGCCCACAGGCAGCAGCTCTTCCAGCACTGCTCCCACATGGCTCCGTACCACGGGGTCCATCCCCCAGGAGCAAACTGCTCCAGCACGGGTCCCTCACGGGTGGGCGGCAGCTCCCCCCAGACCCCCTGCTCCTGCGTGGGCTCCTCTCCACGGGCTGCAGCTCTGGCCCGGGGCCTGCTCCTGCGGGGGCTCTCCATGGGCCGCAGCCTCCTCCAGGCCACATCCACCTGCTCCACCGGGGGCTCCTCCACGGGCTGCAGCATGGAGATCTGCTCCATGTGGGACCCATGGGCTGCAGGGGGACAGCCTGCTCCGCCAGGGGCCTCTCCACAGGCCGCAGGGGAACTGCTGCTGCCTGCCTGGAGCACCTCCTGCCCAACTTCTGCACTGACCTTGGGGGCTGCAGGGCTGCTTCTCACTCCTCTCTCCCAGCTGCTGTTGAGGTGCCTTATTTTTTTTTTTTTTCTTTCCTAAATCTGCTCTCCCTGGGCCCACCCATCATCATCGCTCCCTGGCTCAGCTCTGGGCAACAGCAGGCCCCTTTTGGAGCTGGCTCTGATCTGACATGGGGCAGCTGCTGGGCTCTGCTCACAGCAGCCACCCTGTGGCCCCCCTGCTACAAAAAGCTTGCCATATAAACCCAATACAGGCAGGTGCTGATCTCTTCTCTCTGGTGACCAGCAACAGGACCCAAGGGAACACCATGGAGCTGCCACGGGGGAGGTTCAGGCTGGATATCAGGAAAAAGTTCTTCACCGAGAAGGTGGTTAGGCACTGGAACAGGCTCCCCAGGGAAGTGGTCACGTCACCAAGCCTGCTGAAGTTCAAGAAGCATTTGGACAACGCTCTCAAATATAAAGATTTTTGGATAGTCCTTTTTGGAGCCAGGAGTTGGACTCAATGATCCTTGTTGGCCTTTTCCAACTCTGGATGTTCTATGATTATATGTTTCAAAGTTGAAATATGCTTAAATACTTCAGGAGGAATTGCAAAGGGGAAGTTCAAAGTCCTGCATCAGGGGAGGAACAGCCCCAGCCACCAGAACATGCTTGGGGCCACCTAGCATGAAAGCAGCTTCACAGAAATAAATAAATAAATAAATAAATAAATAGGCATCCTGGTACACACAAAGTTGAAAATGAGCAAGCAGTGTGCCCTTGTGTTCTGCTTTAACTCAGCAGGCAGCTCAGCACCACACACCTGCTCACGCACTCTCCCTTGCTGGGAAGGGGGAGAGAATCTGAAAGGTAAAAGTGCAAGAACTCATGGGTTTAGGACAGTTTACTAGCAAAAACTGTGCACGCAAGCAAAGCAAAACAAGGAATTCATTCGCTATTTCCCATTGGCAGCCAGATGAGCACAAACTGGAACACAGGAGGTTCCCTCTGAATACCAGGCAGCACTTCTGTGCTGCGCATGTGACCAAACACTGGCACAGGCTGCCCAGAGAGGCCGTGGGGTCTCCCTGCTTTTGGAGATCTCCATAAGCTGCCTGGAGATGGTCATGAGCAGCCTGCTGTGGGTGGCCCTGCTTGAGCAGGGGGTCGGAGCAGATGGGCTCCAGAGGGCCCGGACAGCCTCAGCCATTCAGTGATTCTGTAAATAGTCAATGTTCTTGCTTGGCTATTCACTTGATCAGCATATTTTCCCTCTTCATAACTCACAGAAAACCTGACTGCTGTCTTGAGAGACAAATCATTTTGACTGTGTCTAGATCTGAGATAAATAGCTATAAAATATGTGATAAAGCCCAAGAAAGCATGGCACATCAGAGTCATGGAGCATCATGATCTCCATCTAATTGTTAGCTTGGAGACTTGTTCTATCTATGATAGCATAAAAACAAATGTCTGTAAATATGTATTAAAAAGGATGCATTGTTTTCCTTCATATAATACCCATTTTATGCTCCGCTGGAGCCAGGTGAGTTCAGTGATCCATCAGTGCACTGTTTTTAAAAAGTATTTCCACAGAATCTGGAATTGTGTATACCTGTAATTACGCTATCATCAACATTTGTAACTGTACATTTATACCCTGCTTCTTGCAAATCGTAGTGGAGAAGCAAGGGCTACTCTTTGAATTGCTAATATAAGGTGCTGTCAAAAAAACAGGTTACAGAGGTTTGGACATTACAAAAGATTGGAAATATTTTCCCTTAGTTCCCCTGTATCTCAGTGGATTCTTGCTAAAACAGGAATGACACCATCCCCCTCTCCCACAGGAACGATGTGATGGTACATTCATTCAGTCGTCTGAAGCACCTATAGCAAGGAGCACAGGAAGAGTAACAGGAATATGTACATCATCCAAGCTGAGCTGGGATAAGGACCAGTGAACAAGGGAAGAGGTGTCCCACAGAACAGCACGATGACGAAGGGAATAGGTGCTCAGGAAGTGACTTCATCTGTCCTAGTCACACAAGGACCAGTGAGGAAAAAAATAATATATTTTTAAGACTTATATCACACTGTTGATTCACAAAAGGTGCAAGCTAATGTGTAACCCATGCATAGATGTGCATACCTAACATGTCTTTACTTTTGAGACAGTTACTTTATAACCTTACCAATGTACCATTAACAATTTTAACATTACTGAAAGCCTTTGCCTTATTCCCACAGACAAAACAAAAATTGGCATCGTTTTAAACTAAAAAAAAATAAAAAAATTAGCCTGACTAAAACAATCTTTAACTCTTCAGCTGTGTTTATCCTACAAGGCCAAAAGTGAGCATTTCCTGTCAGAGAGATGCTCACAGCTTTGCAGGGTCTTTCAAAAAGCTGTGCAGTCTTGTACTGCTCTCTCAGCATTAATAAGTATATGAAGACTTTGGGTACTTCAAAAAAAATTAAATAGATAAAGCACATCACTGAAAATTGATTTAGCCAGTTTCCAGCCCTTATCTTTGCCATGGGCAAGTAACTAAGGGTACTGTTTCCGTCTTGCATCAAGGACTGATGGAAACCAAATGCATTTTACAAAGAAGAGTGGGAGAATAGCAATTGTGAGTGGAGCTACAAAAGAAGACTTTTAGTATGTATAAATTTGTCCCATGACTGGGACATATTGATTGACTGACTATATTGATCCTGACCCATTCCTGTCTCATTTTCATTGATAAGGGACTCGATACTAAAAGAAAACACAGTGTTTGTTCTGTTTTTGCTGATTAATGGAGTATCTTTATTAGATATTCTCACAAATGGCTGTAGGGAGGTAAATATTCACAGAGGACTTAACATAGCACCCAGTACTGCCTATGTTCTCCCAATTAGCTTCAGAGAGATGGCATTTTTGGTGTCATAGAGGCCAGCATTCAAAGTACAAACACAAAATAAGCTTTGTCTCAAGGGAGATGCAGACAAGTTCCTAATTTTACTCAGAATCCGCAGATCATATTTCTTTCTTTCCTTAGCTAGAAAGGATTTCAATGCCTGTCAAAAGAGGAGACTGAGGGTAAGATGACACCTTTTTTTTTCCTGGAATTACTTACTTGGGCTACAAAGAGCTCAAGTTCAAATGTCCTCCACACAACACTCAAATCCCAGGAGTATATGCTGGCCACTGAGATATGCTGATGGGAGGTTCTTTCAAACTCTTTTGCTGAAACTTTTTCAAAATTTCACTGAGTAAAGTGGAGAATCAGACCCGTCAGAGTGCTGCAGAAGCCTGCACATCACATCTGGAAGAGGCATGTGAGCTCTGCTCTCTTAAGTAACTATAATAATTTCATATGAAGTTAAAAATCTTTCAAATATGGCAATGAGAATTTCCATGAAAAGATAACCATGTGCCCACTAATCAAAGTTTTGCTATGTGGGTTAGAAATGTTGGTTCAGCTTCCTTCCTGAGGAGACTGGTTTTCCTCAGACTGGCTCTTAAGCAAAATCAGAGAAAGGAGTGATCACCAGTGCTTTTTCTTCTTAGGTTTCCAGCAAATTAAAAAGTTGGTATGACAAATGCTCCATTTCTGGTAGGACTTTTTCTTTTCCTTCTGTTGGCCCACACTTCCTTTGCTTTCCTTGCATATATTTCCGGGACTGGCCTCCCACTTCAATGCTTTGATCTCTCCCTGTAACACTGTTGAGCTAGCAAGTAGCAGTAAAATAAGAAGAAAAGAATGAAGATACAGGGATTTGGGAGAGTTGGGAGGGCTGCATTTCTGGAAATTTCATTTCAAAGCATTACTAAAAAAACTTGCCAGTCTGTCCAAGTCATTGGTAGCCCAAAGGAATACTCTGAAAAATAGAGATATTTTACATACAGGATAAAAAATGAGGCCATCTGGGAAGAGGTATCATTGTATATTCCTAGCTAAAGAGAAAGAAGGGAGGGAGAAGGAAAAGTGTTCTGATGGACTTAGCAAACAATTAGCTGTGACAACAATTAGAGTAGTAAATTATATTGTCTACGGTGGCCTCGATATATTTTCTTCTGCTGGAACTGGAACAGTTCTTAAAACTTCCCCAGCACTCGGAAGCAGGTGTGTTTTATGAGACTGGGAAAGCTAATTTTGGAAGAAAGAATTGTGAGTCTTTGGCATCAAGCCCGTTACAGTTTGGAAAGTGGAGGCTGATGGAGGAAGTGTTTTTTTGTTTTTTTTTTCTTCTGCTGTTACTTTTTTTTTTTTTTGATTTAATCTCTACTGTGTAGAGCTGGATCAGGGCAGCTACCCTTCAAAAATGTCCCTGGGAAGGTAAACAGCACGTTACGCACCTCTTTGCATGCAGATGTCAGCTTCCTCTGCTAAACTTCTATCTGCTGCTTTTCCATAAAATTTCATGCTGCGTTATATTTTGGCATAATCAAGAAGAAAATGAGACAGGAAATAATAAAAAGAAAGATTCAGCAACATGATAATGGAATGTAATGCTGCTGCTTCAAAAACTGGGGCAGGGAAGAAGAGGGAAGAAAATGCTATCAACAAAAGACATTTGTTGTTCTTCATTTCTTCATAGACATATTTCCTGGAACTTCATTTCCCCAAACAGATCATTGGATCACTCCTTATTTCATCAATAAGACCAGTTGCTTCAGGGATTTTCTTACAGTCTAGATATCCAAGAACTTGCAAGGTCATTGAATACCACATTGAATGCTACCTGGAACTAAAGTTTAACTTGTAAAGTGGATGAAAGGATAATGCCAGATTCAAAGGCTGATACAGAAGAATGTGTACATCTGTGAGTTGGGTCTAACCACAGCAAGAGTTAATAGAGCAGATCCCCCAGCCAGCAGAGGCACTCACCTCAGTTAAGTTCAGTCTAGCTACGGTTGTGAGCCACAGATGAACAGCATAAAAAAAAAAGCTCTTAAAAATCAGCTCTTCCCTTGGCAACATCCATTCATTACAGTGCTCACACAGAACGCTGACCATGCGCCCTTTTGCTCTTTACTTGTTCTCCAAGGAGGTAGGTTAGTGTTAACATGACATCTCAGCTAGCTTGGCTGCTAGCGGTGTAGTTCCCTATTATAGGCTCTGTACTGCAGCTGAGACAAGACTGCGTGTCTTATTAAGAGCTGGCTTTGTGATGTATGCTTGGAAATTCATAACTTTTGTATTTTATGAGGCAAAGAACAATATCATTATCTTGTCTTAGAGTTCTCTCATAACAAGATTTTGCTGTACAAAATTGTAACTGTTATTTCCTTCCTCTGCCACTCTTCCAAAGACTTACCTAACAGGCTGCTAGACTGATTTGTATAAAGACCTAACAGCTGTTCCCTTGCTATGATTTTCCCTTCAGGGCTGTGGAGTGTAATAACTTTCTGTAAAAGAAAAGCAAATTAATCATGATTATTTTTCAATGCATCTTCACTCCTCATACAATTTGTCATTAACTACTTATCATGTAGGCACTACAATCATAGGTGATGACAAATGCAAAGACAATGGACTCATCATCTAGTTTTGAGGCCTTCTTACTGCTGCTGCTCAAGGAAAAAAAATGTCTGGCTGTAAAGAGAGTTTTTTTTTTTTTTTAATTTATTCTGTATATAGGACAGGCAGTTATATCCAAATTACAATGAAGCCTCAGGGGAGGATAACAAGTGAGACACAAGCATGGATTGTTTGTTCCCATAAATGATATTATACACTTACGTGTATAATAATATATGGTTAAGCAGTGATCATTTCTGCGTACCCATTGCTGAAGTAAGAGCACGCGCACAACTGGTAGTGTTCATCCCAGCCTGAAGCACTCAGGCTCTGCCTATTCAAGTTGTTACAAACTGCTCTTTCCATGGTCAAGTTGCATGACCTCTGTACTGTGGCTGGTTGCTTTTTTCCCCAGCAGAATGTTCCTGTTATCTTCAACACACTATAGCGTGTTTCCTTATTAGAAATCTTATGTTGCCAGCTGCGACTTCCTGATAACCTCAGCAGCAGCGCCATGGAACAGCTCACACATACATTTTACATACATCTCTCTTCACCTGCTGCTCTCTGCAGAGAAGGTGCACTGGAGAAGAAACTGAAGCTCTGATTCTCTGTCACCCCTTATTTCACGGATTTGTCACATCCCAACGCTACATCCCAAGTCACCACGTGCAGCTCCACATCCACCTTGGCCACACTGTGTAGCTCCACAAACACCAGCCTCTGCTGTCCCAGCAGAGTCTTGTGCTCCCCTAACAGAGAGATCAGTGACCGGCTTGAACGCAGACAGCTCTCCTGTGGAGGTGACTTGGCTTGTGGCAGGGTGTTGTGCCATAGCCATCTCTCCTCTCTGCCATAGCAGAGGTCTGAGACACCGTGGGTGCAGTTTGCAGTCCTGATGTTTATGCTTTATAACCAATATCTGTTAGAGTTTCTAGGGCATGACAGGTCCAGGCACCCACTACATCCAATTGCAAGATGCCTGATGAGAGAGACAGGGACAGGAGCAAGTCACTACTCTTCTTTCTCTCGTGCCCTGGATTACAGTTCAATCATTTCTTCCAGTCAGATGGAAACAAAATGAAACTTTGGAAGAATCAAATGGTGTTGAAAAGAGAAGGAAGCAGGAGCACTGCCCACAGGAGACACGATGGGAGAGGTATGGGAATGGGGAGAAGGAGCTCCTCTCAGCTTCCTTTCTGCTTGAAGTTCCTTCAAGAACTTTCCTCAGTACTTAGCTCTATAGGGCTAGTTATCCTTAACAGGAAAAGCGAAGGACCCACTCCAGGAATTAGTTCATATTTTCCAGTTTCCTGGTAATAAATAACGGAAATATATCTGATTGAAGGTATCAGTCAACACATACGTGTGTTTTCTTCCTTCAAGCCAGAAAGTCCAAGTAGTTGAAGTCTATTTTTTTCTGCTACCCTACTCTTGTGATTTTAAGTATCTTGGAAGCTTCAGAAATATTGTGAAGTTATCCCTCTAATTCCACTTGGCAGATTACAAATTGGATTGTGAAATTTGCCGGTTAAAAGTGAAGGTTTATTTTTGTTAGCTAGTATTTATTGATTATAACTTCCGATTTTCCTTCCTCTGAACTTCACTTAAGTAAGAAGAAAACACATAGAAATTCAGATCTTAAAAGAGTAAATTACAAGAAGAGCCCAAGATAAGATGTCCTGTACCTGCAAATAAATAGCACTAGGAAATAACCAACAATAAATAAAAGTTATTACTGAAAATCCTCCTCTAGGAAATCTTATCAAGTCTGATCAAGCTTACTTTAATAAGGCATAAAAAGCTTTTCCAGAGATGACAAAGTAAGCTTGTAGAAAAGTTAGAGGAGTGAACCTCTAAGTGAATTATAGCCCTTGGCCTTTGCAGTCAAAAACAGACCTAACAGGATCTTTGGAAAAAAAAAAAAAAAAAAAAAGTCAACCTGACAATCTTGGGGTTGTACCCGTTCATTTTGTTCTAAGACCCCAACCCCAGGACTGAACTTTTAGGAAACCTAGATGTACCACGCCTGACACATTACTCACATGAAAAGGGAAAAGTCCCATATCTGAAGGATTTTGATGGAGTCCTTAAATGAATTAAAACAGATGTTTTAAAAAACTGCAGGGTGTGGTACATGTAAACAAAGGGAAACAATGACAGTGCTGACAAACAGGAGATGGCTATGAATCACTGAAAGTTATGTGCTGAAAATGCAGAGGGCATAAGCAAGAATGTAAAGATTCCAGAAGAGGGAAGCAATGAATAATTGTCAACATTTTATCATTTAGAAGTAATTTATCAACATTTCTCACCCTACACCTTGTTTTGAAGTAATCAAACTATATGAAGAACAGATGGGTGACCCACTACCTTAAAAAAGTCATGGTGGTAGCTAAGATCAGCTGTGGCCTCGTCCTAACACAGCAGCTGTGTTAAAGCTAGCGGCTAGCTTTCGTCTCTGAGCTGAGCAAAGCCTGAAGAAATTCTTGGTTATGCAATTCATTCTGTTTGCAGCCCAAGTAGTTCATTTATAACCACTGCTTCTCTCAATGGTGGGCTATTAATTCCAGCCCTCACAACTTTGTGTGGAGTCTAGAGTGGAACTGACACGTTGTTTGCAGTAATTCAAAAATCTCTCTATATATGGTTTTGTCATAAATTTCAGCTCTTAGAACCATGTGATTAAGGGAGAATCCTTTGTTGTTGTTTTTTTTTTTCCCTTAATTCATCACTGTCATGGTTTTAGAGAAACAGTTGAGAACACAAACTGTGAATAGTAAGTACAGAGTACAGCAAGACAAAATGCACTGACTTCGATTTTATGATTCTAAGCCACTACCATAGTTTCTTTTGTTGTTGTTCTTTGCTTGTTTGTTTATTTGTTTTATAATACAACATGTATGTAGTGGTCAGTGTTAGGCTTGTCCTGTGCAGTCTAACCCTTCTTGAGCAGCAGGGTCAGCAGTGAGATCACTTCCAACCTCAACAGTTTCGTGATTGTGTGTCTTCAATCTTCAGTCACTTCATTATACTTTTAAAGGGGTTCACCTCATAAACAGAAATGACAAATATTGTTTTCTGTTGCTATGTGCTGATCATTTCCCAAACGCTTCCCCCTGTGAGTGAGCGCACACATGCACGCTGTTACTCACACACAAACACAGGCACAGATGGTCCTTGCTCTTATCTAGTCTATGCAAATAACGATTTGGGTATATTAAAAAGAATAACCAGAATTATGTTTAAGTACCTGTGTCAGAAAGATAACGTGAGCCAATATGAAAATGACATTTCATTAATCGTATTAAGTCAGTGACAAACATGAAAAACGTGAATGTGCCGTTCTCAGAATTCTCTCCAAAGCAATTTGTTACGCACATCTGGATTCACATATTTCCTCCAAAGAGGTAGTGAGGTCTGTGAAACAAGCCTTCACATGCAAGCCCTCCACCTCCCATTTCTACTGTGATCATGCCTCTGTGGGTCTGAGAGGCACAGCATCTCAGAAGACTCCTAAAACACGGATGTACAGTTTAATTCACCATTTCCCAGCAGCCTTGTGTCAACATGTCTTGAGGAGAGCGCCTGTCGTGCCTGATCATTGTGAATCTGAAACACAGTACGAGACCAGTTGATTAGATTGCACTATGCCCTGTATGGAAATCATAAACTACAAGTTACATTTAAAGTAAGTAAGCACACCTTGCCATTTTTCAAAATAGCTCCTTCACACTGTCTCATACGTTGCTGAAGATGCTGGCTTCAGGGCTCTGATGAAAATGTAAACAGTGGCTGGCCAAGTACCTCTAGTTTTAGGAAAACTCCTCCCAGCAATTTATTTCTGCTCTGAAAGCTGTAGTGCTAAGAAGAGTTGTCTACCTGCCTTTTATTGGCCAGATTGCGTGCATTTTACCAGGAAGAATCTGTTTGTTTGCTTTTTTAAAAAAGATGACAGCATGGAGAATCGTTTTGAATGCAGGTACCTCCACGAAGCGCACTTGAGATTGTAACGTACTTATTGAGAACACTAGAAAGGAAATCATATACATTCATATGCTTATTGTTGATATTCAATAAAAAATAAAGTTGTATTTCATTTAAAGATGTTACAAGGTGTTCAGTACACTGACTGCGCAGCAAAGAAATCCTGCATTAGAGAGAACCATAGGTCCAATTACAAAAATATTGTAGTTACGAATCCAACAGGAACAATACTAAATGGCAAATGTCAAGACAATCTTTTGATAGAATATAATTCATGAATTGAAGTTGTTTCCACCCTCTTCTTATAGAAATCCTAGTCTATCACAAAACTTGTCTGTTAGGTACATGGTTTCTGTTCCTAAAACAGCTGAGTGTGAAGCCCACACTAATGAGGAATTGCTCTGCCAGAACCACAAGCCTCAGGAATGCATGGCCTGCAGGGAGTGGTAACCAGTAGCTGAGAAGCTGTGAAGAAGATTTTGCACTTGCAAATCATCTTTAATGAATATTTTTTTTACCCCTTCTCCCATTCAAAACCAAGGACTTTATTTCCAATTCCAAGTGCCACTAATTAACATAGAAGGAAAGGTTTGCAACCTGAGACCAAATGTCAGCATCTTTCAGTATTTTCACTAAGCAGCTCTCTTTATCTGAAAAGTTACTCAGTTTATCACAGCTGCTTGCATTAATGTTATTTATTTCCTTGCTATGTAAACTTAAATGCTCATTGAAGTTGCCCGAAAAGAAAATATATCTATGGCTAGCGGAAATAGTCCTTAGTTTATGGACTAAGTATCTGCAAATGAATGCGTATCCGAGACATGAAGATTAACATTGCCCTCATGTATTACTCTGCGCATTGCAGTGCTTCAGCATTGAACGTACACAGAACCCACTTAGCTGGTACCTAAGAAGCCTAAGAAGCAAGTCTGCGGTTCCAAATGCTACATGTGCTGAGCCTCCCAGTAAACTTTTTGAATTTAGCAGCTGGAACTGCATCAACTTCATCTGGCTCTTCCGAACATATGTAGCAGTATAACATATCCAGCAGTATAAATGCAGTAATCTTTTTGAAAACCATCATCTGTCAAATGGTATGTTGTTTTACTGGACAAGTTCAACATATCTGCATGGAAAGTCTTACACCATGACATCTACCTAATTTGCCACTCATCTCGTGAGAGTGTTCACGTGTTAGTGTTTTACTGAAAAAAAATAAATAAAAATAAATTCTTCTAGCAGCAAAGACAACTTCATCGTTTTAAGCTACTTAAACTTTCTTTCTGCATCCTTTTCCTTGGGAAAAAAAAAGTAACTTAAATGAACAACAACCACAACATTAAACAGAAAAACAAACAAACAAACAAAACAACATCTGCCTGTTGCCCATTCATGTTAATCAAATATTAACAATGTGTTTGTAGTAAATATTTATGGAATGCTTACCCTGGTGTCCTGTGAACATACTGTCATTCTTAATGCCCAGCTAAAAGCCAGATGTTTAGCTCAGATATACTACCATACTATTAAATAGTCCTTCAATGTTTATATCTATGTATTAAGTGAAATTTACTTTATATTAACCAAAATTAATTCACTCACACTCATTTCTTTTTACAAATATTTAATTTTCCATTAAAAAAAAAACAGCTGTAGGATCACTGCAAGTTAGCTTTTCCCTCTACTTTTATCTATAGATGTGTTTATCTTTCTGGTCTGAATACACAGATCTCTATTGTATTACATGCCAGCTTCATGAAGAGGCATAAACACGATTCCCAAGAGTCATTCTGCATTTTACTCAGAGACTGCCTCGTGCAAAATATAGAAACAGGCCAAAGAGCTGGGGCACCTCCCTTGGGCACCTCCCCAGGCTGAAAGCTCTGAATCCACCAGGCTTATCTCGTCCTTCTGCTTCTTACATCCATGGCCGTTTTGTGGGAAGGTTCATTATAAGGGCTCAAAACACGCTTCTCACCCACTCCATAGCTTGGTGAAGACAGACTGTGTGAAAGCACAGACATACCATACTTGCTTAGTACTCCTGAAGGACTGTCGAAGCAGCACTAAAGCAACACACAGGAAAAGGTACAAAAAGTAAGAGATAAAGTATACATTATTACTCTGCTTTTCCTTACCTAGTTAGCAAGTGGCATTCACGTTATTTTCTCTAGAATGAATTTCCTGGGCAGAAACTAAAATTTAGTCTAGAACAAAGCAGCTATATTCTAATTGTAAAACCTTTGGTTTTTTCCACGCAGGAAGGAAATGAAACGATCTCCATTGAGTGAGTCATACCATGCTGACAAAAGACAAATGGGCATGCTTATTCTGCAAGACTTTTTTTTAACTTCTCATTTGCTGTTACTGTTCTCTTAGCTTTCTCCTTCGTTATACTGACGTGAGGTGAAAACAGCAAGAGAGCCCAGGATGTTTGACTTGTTAGATTTGCCACGAGCAGTGCAACTGTACCAGACAAATATTTCAGGATTTCAGAAGTTTGGGCCAGATAAAGAGACATTTTTATAAGTCCATGCTTTGGACTCCATCTCCTTAAATCACATTTTAAGTACATTGTCTTGAGTACAGGAGTAGGAAAGCTTCGAGTTGGTATTGTTACTTCAGAAAATCTGCTAAAAGCTTGTCTGTCACTCTAGCTTCAATATGTATTTTTAGTCCTGTCTTTCAGTAGCCTCAACAGTACCAACCCAACAGAAAGCTATGCGTGCATGGCAGAGCTGGAGGTCCAGAAATAATGACAGTTAAATATTACGATTTTCCATTAACTGAAGGAGGAACTGACCAATTCTACAGTAGTGGAAATAGGCTGGTATTGCCTACTCCTGCCTCAAGCATCAGGTTTTTGGCTTGCTAAGAAGCTAGACTGGTACTTAATATCCTATTACCTAGGAGCAGCATTTTTGTATTCTGCATGGTGTGATGCATACTCCTCATAGAAACATAGAACTATCTCAGCTTCAGTTTGAGAGAGGCTGCATCACTCAAACCAAGAGTCCATCAGGCAACAGATCCCTTTCCTTCACTGGCAAGTTCATATCTGGATGCAGATATTTATGATTTTCTTCTAAACCCATTAAAATTTCTGGAGAGGGGAAGGGAAGGGAAGGGAAGGGAAGGGAAGGGAAGGGAAGGGAAGGGAAGGGAAGGGAAGGGAAGGGAAGGGAAGGGAAGGGAAGGGAAGGGAAGGGAAGGGAAGGGAAGGGAAGGGAAGGGAAGGGAAGGGAAGGGAAGGGAAGGGAAGGGAAGGGAAGGGAAGGGAAGGGAAGGGAAGGGAAGGGAAGGGAAGGGAAGGGAAGGGAAGGGAAGGGAAGGGAAGGGAAGGGAAGAGATTCTTTATGTTATCAGGTGTTGAACACTTGATTTTGTCATCTGTGCAGTGTCTGGACAGGATGGAAATAGAAAGCCTCTGCACTGCAGCTATACTGGTCTTGAAGGATACCCAGCACACCTCACAGAGGGGCCGCTTCCAGCAGGACTAGGGACTTTGACAGTCAAGCAGCTTTACAAAACATAGGTGCTAGGGCTTTGCCATGCACAAATAGTGCAGCAGGGAAGAGTACCTTCACCCTGGCAAGACTCTCTGGGCTAAGTTTATTTATTTGGACTTCACTAAGGGCACAGTCTTAAACAGATGGTCCGTGAATTCCAGTTATCTGGTAATTTTTATCCTCTAAGGATATAAATAAATAAATTGTAGCCCAGAAAAAGCTTAGCAGCTATTCGCTCTGCTGCTAAGTCAGAATCAAGTCAACCAGTGTGGTACTCCAGGTTTCTGCTTGTCAGAAGCCTGTAAAAGACTTATAAGAATAAAGTAATATAATTGCATAGAAGAGCAAATCTCCCTTCAAGGGAATAATAACATAAACCACACCGTTTGGCATCTTGTCATTCAGCAGATGTTAGTCAGTACCAGGAAGGACTCTGGGAATAATCCCTCTTGACTGAGGTTTTGCTCCAAAGCCTGCTACCAAACCCAGAGCATGCAGTAATCCCATGAGAAGTGTGGTCCCCCATGCTTTTGGGAGAACACATGCTCCAAGGCTGCTCTATCACTCAACAAAGCTCTCTGGAGCAAGGGAAGAGAAGAAAGGTCAGCCTTCGTTCAGCCAGAAAGTTCAGGCCCCTTCACGCATCCAGCTGAGTGGCTGTGCCCTGTGCAGTGCCCTTCCTGCAAAGCTGCCTCTGGCACAAGCATGGGGCCGGATTCTGCCAGGATGTACAGGAGGAACACGGAAAATACTGATGACTAAAACTCGCTACTCATGCCCTTGCACTGCTTCCAGTTTGCCTTACACAGGACTGCCCTTTTCTGATACTTTATCTTGCCATACTCTCACTTACTTCCAGAGGGTAATTGTTTTGATGTGCTGATTTTTCTCATGTAGTATTTGATCTTTTGACAAAAGGCTCCAGCAGGCAGTTTTAGGAGAGCTGAAGTGCTGACTTTGCAATCCCAAATGAGCCGGTTACATCAGACAAAAGCCACTTTGTGCCATGACTAATTTCAGATCCTCCCTACCAAATATTTCTCATGCAGAGTCCAGCCTTGTTCTCTTGTACACAGAAAATTAAATTCTGTGCCTGTATTTCCTTCTGGCCTTTCTGCTGGGACACAAAATTATTCAAAACTAGCAGACAAGCTTTGGAGGCAACAGAAGACACCGCTAATAGCGCTTGCTGTATAGCCTGCAAGGCCCCTTTGCATTCGAAGACAGCAGAAGCCAATCTTCTTCCCATAACTGCACCCTCAGTTGAGGTCCATTTTTTTTTTCTCCCTTTACCAAGGAAAGTTTCTTACTCAACTGTAGGACAAACCCTAGTCTGCGCCCTCCTGCCAACACTGAATTTTTAGCTTTCCATGCTTTTCTGCTTTTTCTGGCTTTGGCAGGAGGAGAACACCTCAGTCAGGCATGAGTATCTCTACAAACCTGCATTATGTACAGTGGTCCTGACTAACAGGTGCTGATGGATATTTCTCTTCACAAGTGCATCAGGTGGTGCTACAGACGTTAATCTGACCTTTGCACCTCTGTAAACACATAGAGGCAAATGCCTGATAATTGTAAAACAAATCTCAGAGGAGGTAAAGTACTGCTCTGTTTATAAGCTCGTTGTTCTGTAAGTGAAACTAATGTACACACAGTTGTCCTGCTCCCAGGAAGCTCTACTCATCACAAAACACAATTAAAATATGAATAATTAACCCATTTTATTGCATACAGTTTGGGACAAAACAAGGCTACGAAGAGGAAATAAAATCCAAGCCAATGCATAGTTCCTACTGATACGAAGACTTCACTTCTAGGTTAATTCTGTCCGGATAGCTAGCTGTCTTATAACTTCTGTTGCTGTAAGGAAACCTGCCATGCATCTCCCTCGACTGGCAGAATGCTGCATTTAGAAATAAAATGTGCTTTGGTTACGGCTCACCATTCACATGTTTCTATGAATATTTTATGAAAGCAACGTAAGGTGTGACAAAAGGCAGTCTTTCTGGCTGCCAGTGCAATTTCAAAACAAGTCTCCTAGATGTTATTTTCTCCTTACCTGTATAGATGGACTTCCTGGCTAATAGCCATGCCTTCAGTTTTGGGGCATCAATGACTAACTACGTTTACGCAGAAAGACAGATGTACTCCACAGCAAGACCATAGCACATCTTGGTTCTCAGTCACCTTGGTTATGGGATCTCTTGAAAACACTGTGACTCCTCCACGTGTCTAGCTTTCCAGGAGAGATGTGACCTGGGTCTTCACCTGATTCAATACCGGGATGGTGCTAGGTGGTACATCTGAAACCAGCGGGTGGGAATTGCTACCAGGCTCCTCTGGTAGAAACTGCCTGGGGACTGCCAATGGAGACCCATTCATCTGTTCGAGAAGTAATGTGGGTATGAGGAGCTGCTGCCTTTCCTCATTAAGAGCTGCATGTTTCACAGCAATTCAGCTATGTTTCTGTGGTGCATATCTCTCTATATTTCTGCTTTCCCAAACACAGCAAAACTAGCAATATGTACTTTTCAGTGGTGACAATGTAATTTGAAATTTAGAAATTGCACTTTTTCCAGGAACACTAGAAGAAAAGTCCTCACACTCCATCTATTGCATATTAAGCAGTAAGGGGGAAAAGCTCTGAAGAACCCTAAGGGTGGTCCCCTCTGCTGGTGCCACCTCTGGACTGGTGAAGGGCCTTCTTCTAGCATGCACTTTAGTTCAAATAAAAGCTGACATAGAATTTTTCTTACCGATCATCCTCGTGACAGCAGAGGCCAACTTCAGTCGGCTGACAACAGGAACCCTCCCCCTGAAATGTCGGTAAGCAACCAGCCAGCTGCTTTGAACAACTGCACAAAAATAAAAGCAAAGCAAATACTTTAAATTCTATGCTAAGCCTACAGAAGTAATTAGAGAAGTATAATCAACATAAAAAGCCATGCTGAAGATGACTGTTTGCATATGTGCTATAGACAGCAAAATCAAAATTATAGATATTATAGCACAGAATTTATAATAGAGATACAGAAACAAACCAGCCAAGCAGTGTGGGACTGGCCTTAGAGCTGAAGATCTGAACTTTTTTTTTTTTTTTGTCTTTAAATGACACATTTTGTAACCAACTGTTATTTGGGACTAACTTTGTTAGTTAGATTCACAACAATTTAAAAACAAAGGTACAATGACCTGAGGCTGCAATAGCTTCAGTTTTTCCACAGTTCCTTTTTCATACTGTATTTAGTCAAAAGATTACAAGTCCAGTGAAAAAAAATAAAAAAAATTCAGCTTCAATTGTTTGCAGCACAAACTATGCTGACCTTTTCCAGACAATTACATAAAGCAGCAATGATAAGCAGTAGGGATCCCTATTAAAATATAACCCACGGCTTTTGTATGTGTGCATGCCTTCATTTTGGCCCACAGCTATTGGCTACACTGAAAAAAAAGATTTTATGAAGAAAAACAACAGATACGATAAATTCCAACTGCAATCAGCTTCCAAGTATGAATGGCAAGCATAACCACAGTTGAATCCCACATTTGCTTAATTGACCAGGGATGGTCTGAGACATCTTTTGTCCTTTATACGCAGCCCAAGCTAGGCACACTAGTAAAAACCCCATTAATCTGGTTTATGAGTCATAGACATCTTTGTTCTTTGCGCTTTGCTGACAGTTTCCTTTATCTGAGGGTGGAGAACGAAGAAAGTTTCAACTCGTGTCTAAGATCTTTTTGGCACCATGCATGTGCCTTACCCAAGTGGCACGACATAATGCTGCGGATGAAATCAGCTGAAAAACTCAAGCCGGAAATCCCTTAATGTAAATGACAGCGCTGTGCTTTAGTCTTTATAGGCAGTCTGTGTTACAGCTTCTCAGAGATCCTCTTGCTCAAATAGAGCACCCGCTGCAGATCCTCTTCCTCTTTCCTCAGTCCTTACTACAAAGTGGAAGTAACCGAGAAGGCCTTTGGCTGTACCTTTTTTAGCATACAGGCTAGGCAGCTGCAGTTTTATTTTAACAATGAATGTAGCTAAATCTAGCACCTAACGTTTGCATGCTGGATCACAAAGACAGTGACTACAGTTGGGAAATAAGTTATACTGGGTTTCTGTTAGCAGACAGCACCATTCTGTGGCAAAGCAGTGGCAGCCCCTCCTCCATACTCTGGAGAAGATTGGACTTCAGCTCACTGCTACTCCACTTGACTCTTCCAGCAATAGCAGATATGCAGAAATTCCCCAAATTGTGTATAAGGATGGCAACACAAATGATTTCTTTTTCTTGAAAACAGACTTGATGACACAATCAGTAATGCATGCATATTCACATGACGCTCCTTGCAAAAAAGTCCTACTTTGAAAGAACATACTTTGTGAGGATGTGATGATTTTCTTCCACTCCTCCATTCCTACGGCAGGTTTCCTAGCTCTTAAATAGCTTGACCCCAAATTCACGCTGAGTAAATCAAGGGTCTGCAAGCCAGACACCCGAGAATTTCAACAAGCAATCAAGTGCTGATTTTTGCCTTCCCACACAATGAACTAGAATACGTGAACAAGGGGGCAAACAAACTTCTAGTTTTCCAGTTTAGGTGGTACTAGCTGGATAAGTGATTTTATATATTTCAGGTTAGTTGTGCATATGTTATACTTTTTTGAACTTGTAAAATCATTTATATCATTAAATAAGTGCCTCACTGAAGAAATGCTGCTATCTGGGGAAAGACATCTTATGTTATTACCATGAATTAATACAGTAATTGAACTTACCCAGAAACTCACAGGAACGAGGAAGATGTTAAATGAAGAGACAATAGGTTACAGTGTCATTAATTTTATAAACAAAGAAATGCTGGAAGTGATATGGCTATCTCTAAGAGTTGTATAAAAGTTAAAAGAAGATCTGTAACTTATTGTTTGTAAATAAAGATGAAGAGGCATGTGCAAGAACAGCACAAACGAGACATTCAGCTGTTGCCAAGTGAGCCGTTTAGGCCTGACAATAAAACAGTAGAACTGATGTGCTGAGCTGATGTTTTCTTTAAATCCCATTGTGCAGAGTTTAAAAAGTTCACTGCAAAAGCACTGGGCCAGAACAGAACTTGTCAGTTCTGATGCATGTTTGTCTGCCACCTCACTCTCGGCATGCAGCATTAATTCTGAAGCAGAAAATTCATTACCATAAGACAAATGGATAAGCAAAGCTCTATTTTCCTTCTCATTAGCCACCCTTAGGATGGTGAGTAGAGTTAATGCAGCAGAGAAAAATACTGTGGATCTGAAGGTGTTTCAGAGTATTTTTAGCTGCACTTCAGACAGTAAGGAAGAGCTGCTTCTACCTGCTTCTTCTCCATGCCATCTTCAGCAGCACCAAAGAGGAAGTGGAAGCAGGATAAGAAGCTCTTGCCGAGAGTGGCTGACAGAGGGTGATACGTGATGACACTTCTGTACAAAGTCAAACCTCTGGAAACCAATGGGTTGTTGCTTGCTGTTATGTTAGAGAAAGAACATGTTGTAAACATCTGATTTTTCTGGTGTTGCCCACGTTGTGCTGCCAATTCCCCAGAACTGAAATGCAACAAGGCACAGATGAAGTTCAGTGTGCTGCCTGCTCCTGCTAACTGCACAGCCTCTGGAGGATGTTGCTATAAAGTTTTGGTCCATTTTTCAGCTCTAGTAACTTCAGCTGAGAAGGCTGACTGGTAGCCTTCCTGGTTCTGTACTCAGGAACACTGAAATTATTCCACTTCAGTGCAACCCACGGTCTGCTCAAGTCATCCAGTACATCAACAATGCTTGCATCCAAGGGTTTTATCCTGAACATTTTAGCTTGTTAAAAAAATAGAACTTTGTAGCAGGAAGGTAAAATTGTTATAGTCTCAAGGACATCAGTCCACTTACCAAGCTATGGAAAGAAACAAGAGGAAGAGAGTCTGATATTTTCAAGATCACAACTCAGGAATACAAACAGGAATCTCAGCTACTAAGCTCTCTGTTTTCATCACTAAACAATCACTACATTTGCTCAAAATGTGGAAAGTCCTCTTTTGTACATTTACACCAAACAAAAATCATTTTGTGTATTCTGTACTCAAACACAAAGGCAGTGGCACCTTGTAGGACTTAGCTAGTTTAATTATAAAAGGACAGCTCATTCCCCACAGCTACACTCCCAATATTCACAGAAGCTACGTGCAGCTTTCTTTGCTTTTCTCTGAAAGCTCATCAGAACTACAGGTCTCAGCTGTTCATAATACCCTACTGCACAGTAGTCTCCTGTAGGAACCCATGCTAGCAGGATGTATCTGGAGGGAGGCAACTGAGGTGGCAAATATATATTTGTCACTCAAAGCCCAGATGTGTGCACACAGATGGTTCTTACTAATGTGCAGAGAGAAGGAAGTTGTAGCTTTTTTAGTATTTTATATTTAGCATTTGTTCTAGTATTTTGAAAATGTTTGTATCTGCTGATATGTGTGTGTGTGTGTGTGTGTGTGTGTGTATATATACATATATATATATATATCAGCAGACGTCAACTAGAACTGGTAATAGTAAAATACATAATAGGGGTAGAAGTGTCCTGGACAGTTCTATAAACTTTGCCTCCACTCTGAGATTTGGTCAAATCATTTCAGCATGATTTCAACCACTTTCTTAGCTGGCTTTAAAATACTTAAGTCTTTCACTGCACTCAGCAAAGCCCAAACTGATGCATAATCATCTTAATCATTAGGGTTTGGCCAGGTTTAGCACAAGGAATGAGATACAGCATAAAAATTGGCAATGCAATACCTCATTCATAGATATATATTCACGGTTTTGATCCTTCCTCCACATCTGATAACACTAGGTAGTTTTAGCTTCTTTTAAGTCTTGGCAAGCATAAAGCTGTACATATAGAAACTCCAGCTTGATTTTAAATTGGTTGGTGTAGTTGCTTTTTAACTGTTCAGTGACATCTCCACTTGGTTGCAGGTAATTCTGAAATACACTCCTTCCCACAGAAGCTTAGACAAATGCATAACCTCTTACAGCCTATACGCCCACACGTAAACACCAGTAGAATCTGGGCCTTTACCCATCGTACAGGTTCTCACTCTCTTCCCAAACAGATCATGTTATTTTCAGAAGTCATGATGGCTTATTAGAAAGGATTGCTTTTAGGTACCCTCATCAAATTATTAATTCTTCCGTACGCCTTAAAATAAGTGCACAAAAGGACATAGGAGCAACAACAGCAAGTTCTGCTGAGTATATGGTACTTTATACATTCAATTTAAGCACATAGATAAACCATCCCTCCTGACTTCAGGCAGACTACATCTATAGCAAGCTGTATCTGTTCTGGATGCCTGGCTTACCCTGAAGCGTAGCTCACGGCTCTGGTCTCCCAGTTGCCGTTTGTAATGCAGTCCTCTCTCAGCCCTGGGGCCTCAGATTCCTAATCACAAAAATCTTGTTACAAGGGTGTGGAGGTACAGTCTCTGCACAAGACTTATCTCAACGTGGTCTCCTCTCTGACTCCAGAGTGCCAGACATAGCTAGGGGGGCTTGAAACTTGGGACACAGTGAATTCCTTTGCTGGCTCCTGTCTAGCACTCTCAACAGACAGCAGGGGCAAACTTAAACAGCTTTTCCAATTACCGAGATAGGTAAGAAGGAGATAATACAATAAAATGGAACAGCATATGACAAAAAGAAGGCAAAGCAATGACAGGAAAGGCAAGCAGTAATAGCTTTGAGATTTTTAACCTTGTAATAGCAAGCACCACGTGCAGAAATCTGTTCCTATCAGGATTGGTGAGACCTCACTCCAATCCCCACTCCACCCCTGCCAAAAAAAAGGCAGGCAGATTTGTTCCCATTTGTTTAAGCTCTCTGATAGCACTCTGGGCATTTAGGAAAAGAACAGTGTAAAAATAAACGTGTTGGAAAAATTGATGTGGGAATGACAAATGCATGAGCTATTTTGCTCAAATGGCACTTGCTTTCCACATTTCTTAAATTCTATGGAGAAGTTATTCACAGCTAGTGTTCCCAAGGCAGGTACAGTTATGCTAGTTTGTTTTATGAACTCAGATTTTATAGGCTCAAATGGAAAATGCTGTATTGTTTGGCTTAATGACTTTTCCTACACTAAGAAGACAGGAAAAGGGGGTGTTCCAGCTGGGGGGGTTGTATATCACGTACATACCATTTCTCCTCATATTTCTGCTTTTTTTTTTTTTTTTACTACCACTTAATTTTGCAAGGCAGTAAAAATTAATAGTAAGTTTACTTTAGTAAGATGCAGCTAAGTTCTCTGTATTTCCTTTAGTTTGTAAGAGAAAAATACTACAAGAAAAGAATGCAATGTTGTGTATTTTCTTGCTCAGAATTACAGTGCAGACCTGCCCCCAGAGATCCCAGAATTAGCAACAAATTCATATACAAACAAATAAATGCTTATTCATAAGATGTCCTTTAAGGAAATAATAAAACAGAACTTGAATTCTTTAGGCTTACTAAGTGCCTTTCTGTTATATGTGGTTTTTTTTGTTTGTTTGTTTGTTTTTTCCTGAGGAGACAGAAAGACAGAAGCAAACAAGAAGCAAATAATTAACAGAGAACAGGAGGAAAAACTATTTCCCTCTCTAGTAAGGAAAAAAAAAAAAAAAACAACCCACACCTGAAACGTTATTCCCTTCCTGCAACTAGCTTTAAATCAAAACTTTTAAAAAAGGAAAGTTCAAGTGTGAATCAACCAATGAATCTATGAAATATGTTATCACTTACTGTAAATTGAACCATGGAATAATTTAAACTTCATTTAGTTTCTTCTCATCTGGACTATGACATAAATATCAGCAACTCCTCAACTTTTTGATTTTTTCCACTCAGACGAGTATCTCAGCTTCTCCACTGTTATACCCTTTTTTGCAGCAGCGCTGTACGGACAGCTGCAAGGGAAAGACACAAACATTCATCTTTCAGGAACCAAACTCAGGAAATCAACTTCGTTCACCAAAAAAGTGCACGAGGACAGCCAAGCATTTCTGTGTCACGATCCAAAAAAAGCTGTATGAGCTGAGGAGGGAGCCTCGTGAGCTAGCTAATAGGCATCACCAAGCACAAAGACACAGACTGTCATCTGTTCCTAAACAGATGACGAGATAAACCACAGGAATGATCCAAAAGCAGGAAATCCGCTCTAATGCTGGAAACTATTCTTTAAAGAACTACACAGGACTTTTAAAAGGGAAATAAGAACACGTTTCCTATGCACCTTCTTAAGTGCTATGGTGGGCACTTGACTAGTTGGATTCATTTGTTCCTGAGACCACGGATGACTAGTAATTATTTTAATTGCCCCATGTGTGAAAGGGAATCTTTTGTGTATCTCTGAAGATTAACTTGAAACATAAATACCCATGCTTGAAAGACAGGCATTGAACACCGTGTGGGGGCGAGAGAATCGTACTTATGGATCGTATGGATCATACTGTGAGTCTGTGTGGAGGCAGGAGGTAACAGGTATGCACTGTGTTCAGGTGAGTTTAAGGTAGAATAACCATTTTGTTCAAAGCAGAAACAACTGCTGACACTAACAAGGGGCTGGAAGTCTGGATTCTTGGGCTAAAGGTAGCACTCATTGGTAAGATATACTTAGATTAACTAGTACTATTATTACTCTGTGGAGGTGTAAATTAATTCTGTGTATTCTTTATTTAAAGCACTGCATGGTTTCTGCTACCATGATTTTTTGTTTATACAGCTCTGTCTTTTTGAGACCGGGCAGTGTCTACCACATAGCATAAGCACAAAATAGTGTTTTTCCATACACACAAATGACTTAGTGACTTGAACTTCTTTGGGTCATTGAGTCCATAGCCAGACTGTGCAAAGACCTCTGTGAGGCCACTGTCCATCAAACTATGCCTGGGCCCAAGGCATTCATTTAACAGCTTTGAAGCTGAGCGCAACAACAGTACACTTCATAAAGCATTCTGGAGCAGCTGCTTTTGTATTCTGCTACAAACAACTCAAAAGGCACATGCCTGCCTAGACTGTAGACTGCTGAAATTGCCATCAGCATTTTCCATAGCATCTTAATGAAGGATTTTTACATGGAGATCCAAGTGACAAATACAGAGATGTTTTTGTTATATCAATGCAGCTCAGAAGATTTTGCCCTGATGTGACGTATCTAGCATGCATACACAAAAATCATTAGGAGTGAAATGCCTTCACAAATGGCTGCTAAATTCTCACCATGTTAGTCAGATCTGCTAACTTCTTTCAAGAATTCAGCTACACCCTTACTATGTTTATGAAACTGAGCATTTACATAACCTGTGCTATATAACAGGTGGAGACTTAGAAGACAACAAGCCATAGAAGAAAAATTAGCTCTTGTTAAACCTTGATTTTCTGCTTTAAAGTAGTTCTTTCTAACCTGATCCCTCAGCACAGCACATAACCTGAGGTTACCACATTGGATAAACTCCGAAATGCCTAAATCATGTCAATTCTATATTTCATGCACTTTTGTGTTAAAATAACTGCTCCTAGAGGCAACTGGTCCCATTTGTGTCTCTGGAACAGGTGGCCTTGTGGCACATGCTGGAAGAGGCTTTGGCAGAACGGTTCAGAGGGCATGAAGGAAAGCAACCCCTTGTAGCAGCGATCACCCAGCGCTAGATTCCTGCTGCAAAGAAAGGAGGGCAAACACACACAATGACATGTATGACCGTTTACCCCAATCCTTAAAGGAAAGATATTTTTGGGAAGCTTGATTCCAAAACAACAAGACATGCATACATGAACTTGAAAGGAAGATTTTTCAAGGAAAGAGGAACTTTCCACATGTTTCTACTGTCTAGACAATGTCAGTACTGGGAATATAACAAACAGCACACTAGCTGAAAATGAAGGCATTTCAATATTGTTTTACTTCTTGAGGGTTTAATAGATTATAGAAATGAGCTATTTTTCCTTAGATGAGAAAATACAAACAGCAACTAAAATATTAAGTAGAATTTGTTCAGATAATATAGCAAACGGTCCCAGTACCTGAACAGCTAAAACACATAATCATGTATTCTTGTTTTATAGAATAAAACACATCCAATATATGACAGGAGAGACTAAATTGCATTCATTTAAACTCAGAAGGATGCAGCTTGATCAAATAGTATAAATTGAACATGGCTTTTGCTTGTTTAAGAACTGGTTTAGTCAGTTTTTCTCCTTCCCTCCCCTCTAAAGAGCAGAGACTAACAGAATTTAGCATCAGGGAAAAGAACATACAAAACCAGCCCTAAATTATCATCTTAAAATTGAGCTATTTTGTCCTTATAAGTAAAAATAAAATAAAATAAAAAATGATTGGACTTCAAAGGTTTTTCAAAAGGAACAAACACTTCATTACTGAAAATGTCACTTTACCAGAAACGGGAACGGTATTCGATGTTTTCTAAGCAGTAAGCCAAATATTTACATTAAAGTAAAAGAGACTTAAAATATTCAAAACAGTTTCATGATGAAATGCAGATATAGGAGAAACAGGTTTCAAAAAATATGTGGTAGACAGTGAAACTTGAATCTCAGCAGTTAAATTACAAAGACAGATTTCTCAGCTATTATCAAACTGTCATATTACTAGAGGAATCAAGAGCTACAGCTACAGAGAAGACCTACATAACTTTCATTGGATAGCTCCACTCCACAGCATACATACTGTGTAAGGTTTTATCTTTAAAAAAAAAAAAAAAACACAACAAAACCTTTTCAGTGTAATTGCTAGGCCCATGTTGAGATCTTTATTGTATACTGCTACAACCAGGTTGCTTTCAGCATTTATGCTAGATTAGGTATTTCTAGCCCATGCTGTTCTGAGGATGATAAATAGCTGTCTAGACAGAAAACAAAACAAAACCACAACACCCACCTTACTAGTAAGGATACTATAGTCTTCTGAAGTAGGAATTAAAGAAAATAATCCAATAATCGAAGAAGGTGAATGCAAAGATTTAATAAATAATAGAAACTTTAATACATTGAAGTAACTTTAAAAAAATGTTCTAACAGAAGTGGAACCAAATAAAACACAAAACAATAATTAAAAGAAAAAAAAAAACACAACACAATATTTAGCCTAAAAATGCCACAGAATTAATACTAACAAAGAAGACCTCTTTATAACCTGCCTACTCTGACATCACTAGATCTTTCAAAGGAACTATAAAATATCTTAAGAAAGCCACTGCTTATATATAAGTAATTCAACACCCTAGATGGTGGGTAGCTAGCTCTTTAACACCTGATCCTAATAAAAGGCTACAAGTTCCAATTCTACTGGTGTGAGTTACCCCAGAAGAAAAAGAAGTTAGCATTAAAGCAAGAGTCGCAGTTTCACGTATTAAGAGAATTCCTAAGACAAGAGAAAAACAGTAAAGAAGAGATCGCTCAGAAAACTGTAGAAAAGTTAATTCCTCAAGATTTAGTTATTAAGATACTCAGAAAAGAATTATCAATGAGTACCTATAGTTATAGGTATTCAAATTAATTTACTTATATATTTCTTTTATCATTACTACGAATCTGACTGACAGCCTTCTTTTATTCTGCTGATATATGCATAAAAGTAGTTGAGCTTCCACATGACCTAGGAAGAACATGTTAAAGGTTGTCGCTGTGGGTTGCTTAAAAAGGGTTACCAAGAGAATAAAATATCCCTCTGTTTCTAATAAAACAGAATTATGCTTAAAAAGTACCAAACAAATGAACAAAACCCAACCATTTCTTATAAGAGAAATAGGTTCTCTTTAATGTTTTTGTAAATGACCTAGATGCAGGACTCAAATGTATACCAAGTTTGCAGATGACACTGAACTGGGAGCAGCTGTTGACTCCATTGAGGGTAGAGAGGCCTTGCAGGGAGATCTTGGCAAATTAGGGAGCTGGGCAATCACCAACAATATGAAGATTAACGAGGCAAGTGCTAGATTCTGCACCTGGGAAGGGGCGGCCCTGGCTGTATGTACAGACTGGGGGACACGAGGCTGCAGAGCAGCCCTGCAGAAATGGATCTGGGGGTTCTGGTTGGCAGCAAGTTGAACATGTGCCAGCAGTGTGCCCTGGCAGCCAGGAGGGCCAACCATGCGCAGGAGTGCATCAGGCCTCTGCATTGCTAGCTGGATCGTCCTGCTCTGCTCTGCACTGGTGGGGCCTCACCTCAAGTACTGTGTGTGGGTTTGGGTGCCACAGTATAGAAAGGACATAAAACTATTAGAGAGTGTCCAAAGGAGGGCTACAAAGATTGTGAAGTATCTCAAAGGCAAGACGTATGAGGAGTGGCTGAGGCCCCTTCGTTTGTTCAGCCCCGAGCAGAGCAGGCTGAGTGGAGGCCTCATGGCGGCCTGCAGCTCCCTCACGAGGCGAGCAGAGGGGCAGGCGCTGAGCTCTGCTCTCAGGGGACAGCGACAGGACCCGAGGGAACGGCATGGAGCTGGGACAGGGGAGGGTCAGGCTGGGGGTTAGGGAAAGGTTCTGCACCCAGAGGGTGGTCGAGCACTGGGACAGGCTGCCCAGGGATGTGGTCACAGCATTGAGCCTGCCAGAGTTCAAGAACTATTTGGACAATGCTCTCAGACACAGGGTCTGATTTTTGGGTGGTCCTGTGTGGACCCAGTAGTTGGACTCAATGACCCGTGTGGGTCCCTTCCAATTCAGGGTTCTGTGTTTCTATGATTAATCTATAAGCTGCATGTTCTATTATGGAATTATGCTTTGAGTGGCATTCATGTCATAATATACTTTTACTATTTTAACAACTTTTCACTTAAAGCCTCTTCAACTGTAGATTAATATGAAGAAGAAAAAACAATCTATAAAATCATATTTCTCTTTATGAACTGTCCTGAAAGAACATAATAAACTTTGGACACAGAAAGATCTTTGGATGGTCTACAGCATCAGGAAGTGTAGTCAAAGTATTTACAGATGTTAGTGGAAGAGAAAACCCAACAAAACAAAGTTTAAAGCTCTTTGGAGGGAATGTGAAAAGGAAACAATAGCCGATTTATACTTACAGTAAGAGAAATCTTTATAGTAGCAGAAGTCAGAACTCAGCTGCCATGGTGCCTTATAACCCGAACTAGTGCTTTAAGTCATGCAGACATACGGCAACAATCGCTGCTACTGGCAGGGAACAAGTGGTACCAACATAGAGAGCATTTACAGAAGGAAAAGCTGAGTGACTGAGACCTGGTAATTGACTTTGCAGAGGTTGTTCTGGAGCTACATATATCCTACATAAACTTCTTTCCTAAAAGATCTTTGTTATTGAACAGACTGGTTGTAAAGAGATCTAATTTGCATCCTTAAGAAGAAATTCTGCAGTGCTTTAATGTCTCTTCCGTCCTGTAGAGCAGAGAGCATCAGAAAATAGCACAGAACATGAGAGCCAGCAAAGGTTACGTAGTAGATTCTGTAGCCTGTTTGGACTCTAGCTCATTCTAAATATACCCTCAGAACTGGAAATAATACTGCTGCTTGATGCAGTTTTTATCGTCTTCAAACAAAGACCAAATGGAAGTTAACAGTTTGTACTACATGCTTTATATCTCATCCTCTTTAAGAAAATCATGATTCTACTGGCTGACCATACCATATCAGCTTGTTTGTGACGTTAAAACTTCAACTTACTGCAAAAATATTACATTAATTTACAGGAATCTTTGCTGGTGGAACTAGCCCCTTCCCCTTTTCACAGCACAAGTATGAAAACATTGGGAGAAAATAAGCTTTCACGTGTTCAAATATTTTATAAAATTAAAGATAAATTTGCATCTTTGTTTCCTCACATCAGGAAGAAATATAAAGATCAGATCCTATGCCTTGGTGGATGCCATGATGGAAACCATCACCGAAACCCTGCAGTTCAGCTGGACTTTCAATTGATTGAAAAAGTAAGAGGCACTCCTGGCAAATAAACTTCCAATGCATGCTGTTAGATGAGGTCATAACTACAACACCAGCACACCCAGACAGGCTCCTTGCCTACGGGCATTCTTGGTGTCAGAAACATGGTAACTGAAACAAAAAGATTAATTGCACAGTATTGCCAAATTCTGGTGAATAGCAAAAGCAAAAAGGAAACAATTTCCAGGGCTACTTTGTACTCATACCAACTTTGTCACAGTAACTAAATGTGCCTCTGCATCAAAGCATACCTTTTTGTCATTGACAATACTACCCACCTCCTTTCTTTTCTCCCTAGTGATGTTTTTGCCCATCTGCTTCACCACATAGTGGCAGAAGCTGCGGCCCCTTCTTCCAAAAGCTGTCCTTGGGAGACAGAGCAGCAAGGTTTTAATTGCTCCTTGAAGACTTTGCTTGTAGCAAATAAAAAACTATTTGTCTTTCCTTTGCTTCTCCAAACATCCAAAGAATTATTCTGTTTCTTGAAAGTTTGAAGGCTCACAGATAAAACGGGCAAAAAGTTACACTCGGGCAGGAAATGAGCTATAAGGCTTTTACTTCAGAAGAGGAATTGGAGGAAACTGAGTAAAGAGCATATGCCTCCATAGCTCAAACAGCTGCAAAGCCAACTCTTTTCCTCCAGCTACTAGCATCAGGGTATGTTCAAATTAGATACAGTTATCTAGGTTTAGGTTTACAACTTCTAACCTTTATTGTTCTGCTGTATGTCATATTCCTCTTCAGGCGAAACCATAGAACATGCGTGTTTTTTAAAGATCGCATTCTTTAAAAGTAAGTGTTAAGATAACCTGTGACATGGTTTAGTTGGTGATACTGGTGGCAAGGGGATGGTTAGACCAGATGATCTCAGAGGTCTTTTCCAACCTTAATGATTTTAACCTCCTTCTGAGGTACCTCTTGCAGATGCTTCCTGGTGGAGGCTATGGGCAGGAGACAGAGCAAGAGAACTGCTAGGGCAAGCATTGCAGTACGAGCACAGTAGATGTAGGTGCCATCAGAATTGGTTCTCAGATTACGCATATTACTCACACAATCAAAAAAACAGCCCCAGTACTTTTTTTTTTTTTCAGATGAGTTGGCTTTACACATGAAATGATAAGGACTGTGTTCTCGTTAATCAAAATTCTAGACAGAGAAAAGCCGGTAACCACAAATAATTGAACTCAGTTTCACAAGAAGTCAGTGATATCTTCAGATCAAAACATTAGTAAAATTAAAAAAAAAAAAAGTTGGTGTTTCTGGAAAATTTATTAGCTTTATAATGACTAGAAGCAAAAAACTGTATCACTGCCTGAAGGGCAGAGCCAACTGAAAACCATTAGGAATTAGGAGGAGCTCCAGCATGAAGTGCAATTATCTCACAGCTGTCCTAACAGGAGGTTGCTTCTATCTCATCTGAAGATGGTAACTTTAACAAAGTCTAATTTTGGAAACAGGAAACTACATGGGCCTGACTTGATGTGGTAATCCAAGTGAGGTAAAGTAGGCTTTCTCTGCTAGTTCTACATTCCTGGAAAAAAAATAAATACATGTCGTTTAGTACAAAGCGATTAAATAGAGAAGTGCATAGTGCTGATGATTAGCAACAGTTAGAAACAAACACACTGTTAGAGGACATCCTTTAGGCATGTGAATAATTTCCTATATACATACACGTAGCATTAACGACTACACCAAAAGGCACGTGTGTGTATTCAGTCTTTTTACCTCCAGAAAAAGGGAAGCTGCTGCAAGCAACATAATGTTGACTCTGTAAATGTTAACAGCTAGAGAAAAAAAAAACAAAACACACCACCTCTTGCAATTCAGGTATTTAATAGGAAAAGTTTATCCTTAACTTAAAACACAGCATAATTTTAAGATATTAAGCTTACCACTAGAGTTAAACTCCTTATTGCCGCGGGTTAAATCTAAAGATTACTCGAATAGGAACAGTCAAGGAGGAAAAAATATTACCATCGGTTTACGAACTGGTGAGGGTAATTCACAAACTCGGTGTCCTTCCACTTTTCCAGCCGGCAAAGCCCTACAAGGGCTGAAGAGGCACCAACCCCGTGAGGGAGGCTTCTGCCGGCACAAACCGAACCGAGGCCAGCTGCAGGAGTACGCACCCCGCCATCACCAGCCACAGCCCAGGAGCTCGCCCCGCCGAGGGGACGGGGCCACTTCTGGGGCGCGGCGCCCAGAAGGCTCCGAGGGGCGGACTCGGTCCGGCCCCTAAACCTGGCGGCGGGGCTTCCCCGCTACGCCTCGGTCCCGCCCTGCCTGGGCGGAGGCCGGGACCGGGACCGGGGCTGGGGCTGGGGCTGGGGCCGGGGCCGGGGCTGGGGCCGGGGCGCGGAGCCTCTCAGCGGGCGGGAGGGACGCGGCGCTTGGCAGCGGCAGCCATGCGGGGCGGCGGGCTTCTCCTAGCGGCGCTCCTCGCTCTCCTGGCACCCGGCAGAGGTGAGGAGCGGGCGGCGGGGTCCCCCTCTCCGCCCCGCCGGCGGATCGTGACTTCCCTTCCCTTCCCTTCCCTTCCCTTCCCTTCCCTTCCCTTCCCTTCCCTTCCCTTCCCTTCCCTTCCCTCCGTGCCCGCCTCGCCCGCAGCACCCTTCTTTTCGTGCCTCGCCCTCGGGGCGCGGCGCTTTCCCCGTAGCCCGTAGCGGCCGGGAGCGGGGCTGTGGCAGTGGCTGCGGCTCGGCTTCCATTTTAGGAAAGCAGGCAGGCTTACAGTAACTTCGGGGCAACGGCTCCGTGCTGGCCAGAAAGCCTGCCAACCCGTTCATTATTATTGTTATGGCAGAACTGCGGCGTAAAAACGCGGTAGCGTGTTTTGTGAGAGCTTCTCGCGGCTGCAGCGTGTATCTGGGGAGTGTGTCTGTGCAATAGGGTGGTTGTATTTGATCAAAAAACAGTCAGCGAGTTCCCAGTACTTCCCCCCCACACCACTTGGGAGCTGATGGCCAGGCTCCTAAACTGGAAAATGCCGTGCAAACTGTCATTTCCCACTTAGGACTTCTTTCTAAGGAACTTCTTTCTTTACTTTCTTAATAAGGCTTAACACTGTGCCTAGGTGTTTTCTTTCAAGTTCTCTGTAAAAGTACTGTTTCAAAGCTTAACTCTCAGTATCTCTTCACTGTGGGAGAGAAGGAAAAATACCTGTTCCTAACTTTAGCTGGAAGTTGTAGATATGGCAGGATGCCGGATAAACAATTCGGCTTCAAGCCTATATGAATGGAGTTGTACTGCTGTGGTCTTAGCTGTGGGGCTAGCAAATCCAGACTCGTGGAAAAATAGTACCATTTTATAATCACTGACTCTAAAACTTCGAGATGATTCATGCTGCTGACACTTGAGTAGTCTTACTACTTATTTGGAAAATGCACTCCTCTGCAAGCAGTCCCCACAGTCTTGGATAGCAGGATTGCCATGTGAAAGTACTTGGAGTTGCTCAAAAACAGCACTTCTAAACTTACTGCCTAGCAGTTTGGAAGTAAATACAGGCTGTCCGGTTCCTGCTTCAATGGAGGGCAGGTGTGCAAAAGCGGCTTCAGGGGGGTTGCTTAGAATTCAGAAGAAACCGATGCCACATTTTTTAACAGATTGCTTCCAAAACTGAGGTTAATTTATCAGACCACTGGCCAATGCTGGTAATATGAACCAAATAAATAGATTATAATTAGTTTGGACACTTCTTAAAGAAAACACACAAGAATTCAAGAACCATTGAGAATGTCAGTCTGGGGAGGGTGGAGCCGCTCAGGAATTTCAGATCTGTGGTGGTGCGATCTTAGATTAAAGTAAAGGGAGAGCCTGAATCGTATCCTTTTGAAACTTTGAATATCTCTGTTGGTAGGCCGTCTGTAGTCTGAACTGACAGAACTACTATAGAAAGCTAAGGATCTTACTCTGTGAGTAAGTAGCTCAGCTGCCGTGCAACTGTTTGGACATGACTAGTTCCCCTGGACTGCTGGCTTTCATAATTCAAGCCTGCAAGTCTATGGCCTTGAGAGTGAGCACTTGTATTGAGTCATATGTTTTAGGCACATGAAAGCTGTCAGAGTTCAAGCAATATTCAACGTATGAGTATTTGAGTGCTATTAAACAATGGCGAACTTTGAACTTGCTTAAGGGCTTGAGATTTTAACCGTGCAATTGGTATTGAAGTTTTTTTTTTTTTTTTTCATTTGCCAAATACGAGCTCTGCAAGTCAGGCAGAGCTGGAATTTAGATATCGTTGGGGCCAAATCCAGAGGAAGGATGAACATGAGGTTTTTGTATCATCACATTATATGTCCAGTCTAATGGCTTGCTACCGCTAAGAAGCGGGATCTGTCCATTTCTCTCCCTCTGTGGTTGGTCTGGTGCCCATCAGAGCCTGTACCGTGATGATTCAGCTCGATGAGTCGGCAGATGACTAATGCGCTGCCTTGAGTCTGCTGCAGAGGGTTTGAGGGGTGGCACAGCCAGCGCAAGGGAGGGGCAGGACTGAACATCAGGGTGGAAATTAAATCGGGGGGGGGCAGAGGGGGACAGAGACTTCCTGCTTGGGTTGGCTGTGAGGTTGGCTCAGCCATCTTAAATCTGCAAAACCACCAGGTTAGCCCAGCATCTAACTTCAGGCATCTGGTTTTCAGAAACCAGTGACAAGAAGCATTAGGTAACAGGATATCTGCACAATTTATGTGAAGAGCACAGAACCTCAGAAGGCGAATTTTAAAAAAAAAAAAAAAAAACTTGCATGATGAGCAGCAGAAGACTGCTAGAGCTTGCACACAGACAGAAGGATCAGTTTCTCTTCTGTACTGCTGAAAGATCAAGACATACTAGGTCTTGGACTTGGGAATATATGCCGGAAGTATTCTTCACAAGAATTGAGTAGAGCTTGCTGATTGAAACGCAGTAGCCACCAGAAGTAGTTGTGGTAGTGAACACGAGGAGGTGAGGAAAATACGTGCTCAGAGCTGAGGTATCTGTGTTGTAAGATCAGTAGCCTAAGGTGAATTACAGATGGAGATCCCTTCTTCCTAAGACTGCCGTAGCTATAGGGCTATGAGTAGAGGGAAAGAAATGGGTGTGCTCCTGATCTCTTGCTGAGGCAAGTAAGTCAGTGTTGAGAAGAATGACTGGTTGGTTGGGTGAATGGAGGCTAAACGAGTAATCTTGTGGATAGAGCGCTCATCTGGAGCAGGGAGGTGGTGCGGGGAATGCTGGAGACCGATCTCTGCTTTGTGATCTCTACAGTTTGCCTTTTAAATATCATTAAAGGAATAAATAATTTTTCTTCCAATTAAATATTTTTAGTAGCAGTGCTAGTGTGCATAAATGGCAGCATTAATTTGAAAAGTGCAGCACGTACTCTTCCATGTTTGTTTCCTCTAATTTGAGATGGGTAAGAGCTTTTTATGTATTGTTTTTTATATAAAATGGCCTCTGCATTGCTACATCAACATGATATCACTGCAACAGTCCTTAAGCTTTCTATAGTTACAGTGCTTCAGCTTGGCGAGAGTTAAGTATGACTCAGCCTACTGCTGTCCAGCCAAGACCAATTTCAATATTTTCCTGATGTTACTCTGGTATGCATGATGGGGTTGCTTGCACTTGAGAAAGGATTCAGTTAGCTCTTGCTATTGTGAACCTCACTCTGCACTAAACTTGTATTTCATCAAGTGACAGCTGTGTTAGTGAAATATTGTAATAATAGTAATCTTTATCAGTTAAGATCATCTTGACAGGGGCAAGCCGCTTTCAGTCAAACTTTTTCCCTGCTCTGGCACAGGAACCTACTCTTTGCAATCTAGTAAAAGTGTTTTGAGAGAATGTTATCAGCAAAATGTCATCAATCTCAACTCAGGGAATTTTTACTTAACTTACTGTCAGTTAACACAAACTGGATCATGGATTCAGGTTTTGAGACAAAGAATGAAACAAGCACTTAGGCTGTCCCCCCTTCCTTAGGCTCAACATAAGCCCAGCACCCCTCTTCCTCACCCTCCTAGTCTCAAATTCCCTGGTTTTTGCTGGTTGCACTCAGTCTGTGCCCATTCACCAGCATCTCCTTGTATCTCCTGCCCTAGTGGGTGCTGCTGTTTAAGAGTATTTGAGCACACCGTGTTCCACAGGCCAGTGGAAGGTGTGACGGGTTGTTTCAGTGCTGACTGGACACGGCCGTGAGCAGCATGGGGCAGGTCGTGGCCACCTCCCACACAGGGCACCCTGCAGCCTTGTGCTGCTCAAACCCTGCCCAGACCATGCCCAGTACTTACTTGTCTGCGATGGTAGCTCCCTAACGTTTTTTTTTTCTTGAGGCATTTTTATACTGTTTTCTTACTTCTAGGTGGAGCTTGAATGACTGTAGTCATACGTACCTTCCTTATGATTGGTAGAACGTTTTCTAGTTTTTTCTCTAAAGGTATAGGCTCAGAAATTCTGAGTGCATGCTCACGGAGGGGTGGCTCCACCTTGGAGGAGGGTAGCCATTGTGATGGAGGTGTGTTTTGGCATTATAGTGAGCAGAGTTCACCCAGAGGACATAATTTTGCTATCAGTTTGGCTCAGGGCTGGCCATGTAATCTCTCAGTTCCATAGTAGCATCAGGTTCCCCATCCCTGCAGTGATAGCACAGAGCCTGGCCGCAGTGTCTTCGCTCCACCCTCCATGCTATTTCTCTTAAAGTCAGCACACCAAGCTCCCCTGGTGTTGCCAGTACCTAAGGCTGCAGGTTATGTAGCCAAGGGGATTATCATGCGACAGATTCCTTGCATATCTGCTGCATCTCACCCTGGAAGTTTCCTAGAATTTTCCAATGCTGAACCTTCTCTTAAGATGTGACAAAAGTCATAATAAGTCACCTCCACCAACTATTCCACACCTTCAGAGAAGGCAACAAGAATTGGTCCTGTAACAATGTGCACGTACACTCCCTAAAATCTTCCCCTTCCCAGCCCTTGGTCTCTGAGAACCAAATGGTAGGCCTTAACATCACAGTCTGAGCATGGACCCATCACAAACTCCAAGCCTTGTCCATACAGGGACCCAACTCTGGGTTGGGTTAACATCACAGATGTCTGAATGCTAACTACAGACTTCAGGTCTTGTGCCTGCAAAATGCACAGAATAGTTTATGAAGTAAAATAATCCTGTTTATCATACGCAACAGTATATTTCATTATCCCATTTTCAAAGGCCACCTAGTAGGTCCTCAAGCAATAAGAACCCCTTTCTTCTGGATCTTATCTGCTGCAGGGGAAGAACCATGAATGTCTCTCTCAGTCCTAATGTCCCCAGGGCTGGCTGGTACTGTATCACCCAGAGGAATTTGAGGTATGTAATTTTCTGCAGGGCTGCTATGGCAGGTTCCTGCCTTTATCTTAATTAGCCCTGCAGCTTCCTAGAGGTTCCCTTTCTCTGGAGCACAGTTTTAAGCAAGCTGTTGTGCTGGTGTACCTTGCCAGATGCCTGGGGATTATAGGGAATATGATGCACTCGCTCTGCTCCATGACCTTCCTCTCATACTTGGACTGCTGTGTTTGTAAAATGCCTGCTGATACCTGATGCTAGCCGAGGTCGCGTTCCATGATGCCAACAAGTGTGTTTATTTCTTCTAGCATGCCGCCTACATTTTCTTTCCAAGCAGAAAAACCTCTAGCAACCCATTGCTAGCTCTGCCACAGTGAGAACACAGTACTAGACGATGTTCCTGGAGGAAAGGGGGCCGATCTGCTTGCCAGGCTTCTCCAGACTTTCCTTCCTCCCAGCACACATACTGGTTCGCCATTCATACTTTCCAAGCGTGTTGTGTTCCACAGATCTCACGCTGCCTCGCTGCCTGCATTATGACTTCCTGAGACAAGCCCAAGCTTTGGTCTCTGCCCCAGCAGTAAGTCCAGTCCCTCTTGGCATGTGCAGCAGTTTTGTGGACCCATCTTTATGCTCCCACCCTGAATCGATGCAGGCAAGTTGGTCTATGGTCTGACTGTTCAGCCTGGTTACTGTGTTTCTTAGATTACTTTTGAGTTGCAGATATGTGTGTATTAGCACCTTGTGTTGAAGTAGATGTTGCTCTTCGTAGTTGTGTTACTTTCCATCCTGCTGCTGCTGAGCTTGGTGGTTGTCCTGGTGAGCCCCGCCCGGAGCACCCCACCACAAAATGGGTGCCACAGCCACTGCCACCCCTGCCTGGTGCTCCAGGCTCCTGGACAGGCCTAGGGGCTGGCACTGGCTCATTTCCTAACTTTCACCTTCCAGTCTGGCAGGAGTTTCATGGGTTCTGCACTTCCCACTTGTTAACACATCATTTGCACACCCCTGCCCATATGCAGTGGGCACACCACTTCCACCACAAACGCCACCACGCATTCCCAATGCCAAAATCAAGGCTCCTTCTGGAGCCACAGGGTTACTACAGTGTCTCTCACCCTGGGCTGTGCCAGGTCCTGGTGCTGCCCATGTTCTCCGTCGGTTCCTGTGAAGGGCCAAACAGTCTCAACTCTGGGAACCTTTACTTAATTTAACTTCCTGCTAATTACCACAGGCATCTTATCACGGATTTGGGTACTGAGAAAAATCCCTCAGTGTTGTCCCTGCTCATGGACTGTGAAGCTACGGCACTGAGTCACTTTTTCTGCAGACTTGGGGCCAATACTGCAAAAGCTAGTAGGTGGAAGTTTCCTTGGCATGGTAAGAGCTAGTTCTGTTTGCTTTTCCATTTAAAAACCAACAAACAAACCCTCTTGCTTTCTCAATATTGCACACTAGCTTCTCTGGCTCGCAGACTGTAGTCTGGGAAAGATTTCCCTGCTTGCTACAGGAAAGCACATTTTTCACCTGTTGAAAATAAAATTGTTGCAGGTATGCTATACACAGACTTCTTTTAAACTGATTTATTCTCTGGCATTTGATGTGACTGGGAAGCCCAGAAGAGTAGGATCTAGAAGATTTTCTTTGAAAAGTACCAAAAAGGTCATAAAACAAATTTTTGTGATAGTCCACGAACTTAGTCCTTGGTGGCATAAGGCATGCTTGTAATACCTTTTCCAGATATGTAACGATTCATTTAAAATCTATAATTAATGCATCCAATTCAGGAATTATTGTAACATATTTTGGGGAAAAGATCATTTTAAGTGTGTTTAAAATGAGAACTAATTTAAATTTAAGTCAGGTTTCAGCACAAAACATCATTGACTATGTAACAAATCCTGTTTGTGTTGTTTTGTTTTTTTTTTCATACAGATTTCAGTCATCTGGGAAGGGTACACATGCTATAAACATCTAAGAAATAACGTCTTTAACTGTACTGATAAAAGGAAAGCTATTGACTGATGCTGCTGTTAATTAGCTGCAGATGTTAATTCAGCTCTGCTTTCCCCATAGCTTAAGTCCTGTAAGACTCCTTTGTATTTCTTACCAAATTTTTACAAGAAATAGTATTAATATCTTAGTGTGTGTAAAGTTTCTGCAAGACTGATTTCACTCTGAGCTGAAGAGTTTTCATCCAGGTAAAATCAAACTTTGGGGTAGCAGTTGTTCTTTCATCAGTTAGTGTTATGTATTGAGGTCCAAGTTAACCTTTCTATGAAGTAACTTTTTTTTTTTTTTTTAATTAAACATCTATAGATGTCACTGGTGAAAGTTTTATTGGTAAAAATTTACTCAGATTTTAATTACAAAACTGTCCTTGTTTGTGTATATATATATATGTATATATTGCCTAACCACAGAAAATATTGCTTGCATCTTTTGCTTGTGAAGAAATTCAATATTTTGAAGGAAAGAAACAAGTGAAAAATTGGTTAAACTGATATTTTCATGAGAGCAAATTCTGCAAGTCTGGTAATATGCTGGTAGTATATGCTGGTAATATATGGTATGGTAATATATGCTGGTAATATATGCTGGTTTACAGATACATGCCACAAAAATCTTATACTCTAAATCTTTTGTATCTGGAAAAAAATAAGTAAGAGTACTGAAACTTGAGTTTTTCCACCATTTGTTTTCTCCCTCTAATGTGGAATAAAATCTGTATCCTGTATGACGAGGGAAGGGGCTAGTGGTGATAGTAGTAGCAGTGTGAGGTGGTGAACTGAAAATCAGTGAGGCAAATGTGCAGGGTAATGTAATTTTTACTAGACCTTGTGGGGTTTCTGGACAGAACAGCTCTGGAGGCACACAAGTCTGTCTTAAGCGTAGAAACAAGAAGTGTCAGGGTAGAGTTTGGAGGAAGGGTTTGGTGAAGCCTATGTAGGAGGATTTTGGATAAGGTTATCCTTTTCGATATTGTTCTTTCAGTCTTCTGTTTCGTCCCTTGCTTCCAGGTGTACGTGTCGGTTTGTATTCTCCCTCTTTCTTGACAGAAATCTCTTCCTGCTGCTGTGTTTCTCAATACATCTCAGAGGCTAAGCATCTTGGGATTGAATCCTGAATTCAGTAGTTATTTCAGCAACTATTCCCTGCCCTTTGCCTCCCCAAAATGCTGCAGAGATGCCTGTTGTATAGCCATAACTAACGTATTTCAGTCAGAGCTCTCCCTACTCGTCTTACCCGACGGCTTTAACCTCTGATTTACAACACCCCTTCCCCTCCACCTCCTTTTCACAAAAACTTCCAGCTTTTCTTTTTCCTGTTTTGGCCTTTTGTAAAGGCCAGGTCTTTGCTGGGCAAATTAAGCAGAGATGTGGACCTTTTTCCTCAAAAAACTTTAGGCAAGAGCTGTGTTGTGAAACTTGTGGCTGTAGTGAGCTGACAACTTCATTGCACCAGGCCTCTCTGACTCTGTCTCTTCTTCCCCTTCCCTGCCCACTGCTCCTTCTTCTCCTTTCCCTCAGGTGTTGCCGCTGCATCTTTGTCACTGCCTCCCCTGGCAGCCCCATGCTGGCACTGCTCCCATCAGCAAACAGTTCTTACCTGTCCTGAGGACAGCTCTTCCATACACTCCTATCACTTTCCTGTGGTGTCTACAAAAGACCAAATGTACAGTGCAGATTAAAGTCTAGCATATGTAACAGCTCCCTGCGAAGGCTAACATTAGAATATAAAATCCACTTAGTGCTGGAAGGTGGCGTAGAAACAAGAGTGGAGATGGTGAAATGATTTCCTAGGGTGGACATGGAGGATTTGTGATGAATGTTTTTGTCTAAATATAGCAAAGCAGAAGTGCTTTCACCAGATGTGCTTGAGCTAGAGATGCTAAAGGTTTTATTCTGAACACATTTCACATGTTTTACTGAGGACATGAGCACATCAGACCTACTGTGTCTCAAGAAAGTAGCCTTGGTACAAAAAGGAAGGTTATCTCATTGCTGAAATAACAACAATGAGGGATATGAAGTAAAAAAATCTTTTTTGACAGGAAACCAGAAGAAAACCTCATTGAAAAAGATCATACGCCACATTACAGGCTTGCTGGTAGCCACTGAGCTGAATTCCATATTTGTTTTCTTATCTACCTGTTTTAGGTAACAAAACCTAGTCACACTGACCTCTGTGTGCATGGTTATCCTTCTGCAGTATTTTTAGGTAGCAGCTTTGTGGCATAAGACTGTTACTCAAAGAATCAAAATAAGCTTTCCCCTCCAGTGTTCCTCTTCACCCGGGGAAGCAGGCTGGTGTCATATCACGCATCTTGTGGCTGAAGCTAGTCCTGCGTGTTTCCAAACCAAAGCTGGTATGGCACAAAGCAATGCAAATCACAAAACCCTGTCTTACTTAATTGTCATTTATCACAGTTCTATTTCAACACCTTAATAGTAAATATTTACAGGAAGAAAAGTGTCCCCGGTGCTTTTGAAATGCTTTAAGCTTTGACATTTGACCAGACCTGTAGGTTTTGTTTTAAAATTAGTTGCCTGGTGCCAGAAATGATTCAGTCTCAGAGTAGTGGATTAAAATACGAGTTGAGTCATTGCAAACCACAGCACTGGGGCTGTTTCCCTCTCTCTCCATCTTACCCACAGGAAACCCAAATTGTAAAATGCAATGTCTTTCTCTTCTGCCTTTCAGCAAAAACCGTAGTAGCTATTTTTAAAGTATGCATAGTTCTTGAAAAATCTTTTTAGTCATAATTGAGCAAGCCACAATGAAAAATAGTCTATAAAAGCAGAGTCTATTTTTCTGTTCAGTTAATGTTTCTGACTAGATTACACATTTTGTTTGGATTTAGCTACTGGTATACAAACTGTACTGAACTGGTGGGAGTTCTGGTGAGAAAAAGAGAAATAAGCTATGAAATAAGTTGTCAGCTTGCAAGTGTCAGCAGACCTAAAACACTCCTGCTTACTATGGAGCCATCATTTCAGTGAACTACTGTAAAAATACAAGTGTTCTTGTCTGACTTCTGAGTACACTGCCAGTGTATATTTCAAATTTCATTTTAAAGAATTTTCTAAATGGAAGGCCAAGTTCTGGTTTGGAGATTTGTTCACTGTTAAGTTATAGTATAGATTCTTTTTTCCTTGATCGGAGTGAACATTATTTACCACTCTTTAACCGTTGAGTTTTTGGAATTTTTAGTTAACTGTCTGCCAGATCACAAATCTTGGCTCCTTAATTCTTCCTTCCTGTGCTAAAATTGAACATCATCTTCCATTCAGTGAAGATTTCCCTAACCTGTCTGCAGCTGAGCCTCGCTTCTGTAGTTCTTTTTCCTCTCTGTGACTGTGCTTTCTCCCTTCCTTCCCTGACCCCAGTCCAGGAAGCCACTGGAGGTGCAAAGTGTAAGCAAATAAGGGTGTAGATAAACCAAACACTGGCTGGCTTTGTTCCTAGGTGATTCCTGACTGCTTGGTGGAGGGAAGCCTCCAATCTATCACCTGACATGCTTTATAGCTGTAAAAAGTGTGCTGCTGAGTACTGAGATGAACAGAGGAAGCACACGACTACTGAAGTCATGGCTCAAGAGATTGCGTGGTTGTCCTGAAGGTACTTTTCCCTTCCTCCGTACGAGACTGCGAAGGGTACTGGAGTACACAGATGCACGTAAAGTTTTGCAAGGAGATATTGGAGTGTTGTTATCTGAATAGTTGCATAGATAAACCTCTGATGAGAAAATAACATTAAGTTACTTGATGTCAATTTTAGCTGCTTTCACAAGAACCAATGATTTTATTAAATTACAGAATACTAAAGAGTTCGCAGCTTGCTTGGCTAAAATAGTTTTCTTAAATTGGAGACTAATCTTTCTGTTTACCTTCATCGTAGTTTTTCAGGTCTGTTTGACTTATTTTTTGGTGATAGCTGTGGGCAGAGTTATCTCACCGAGGCGTAATGTTCATCAACATGGAGCGTCAGCCTGGTGTGGGTGCCCTTCCCAGCCTTACCATCTCCCACAGTGTCTGTTTTATTTCTATCAGTGTGTGTGTATTGCTCCGTGGTTTTCAAAATACAGTTTTGGCGGCCTGTGATAACAGGGGGCACCCTGTTTTGAAGGATGTGCTTCAGAGACTTCGGCCAACTATGGAAAGGTTCCTGCCAAAAGCTGTTGAAGCTATTGCTAGATTTCAGTGCGGAAATCCTCAAGAATTAAGATGACTTTGGAAGAGGAAGAGGCGCTCACATACTGAATATGACCTTTGCAAAGTAAACCTGAGCCTTGTGGTAGGAACGCAACTGGTTATGGAAAGGTAGGCTATGTGATTAGTAGCTGCAAGGCTCGTCGGCTTTGTGAAAGACCTCTCTGTTGAGCAACTTAAGCCTTGAAGCTGTAGGCTGTGAGCAACATGTACTTCAAGGATTTTGGTTTCTTTGCCTTAGGAAAGAAAACAAAACAAAACACTGGTGACATTGCTTAGCCAGGACAGAATTTCAAAAGTGGCCAAAGGGGAAGTGGTTGCCCAGTACCCACGATGCTTGGTCTTGGTGAGATTTGAGGGCAGGCTTCCCTGAGGCTGCTTCTGAGTCTAGCTTAGGTTTCTGCTTACTGACTTTGTTCAGCGGAGCAGTGCTTTTCAATTCTGATCAGTACAAAGAATTGCAGGGGGACTGAGTGATTTATTTGGCTGGCAGCTGTCTGAGTTCTGCAGAGCAGGAATTCAGTCCAGCAACTAGAAGTGACCCAAGTCACAGAACCGCGGGACGGCTGAGCCTGGAGGGCACCTCTGGAGATGGTGATTAAGATGCTGAATATTTGCTTTTGTCTGCACTGGATGGATTCACGGGAGTTCTTAGACCTTTTGTAACTATTCTGTAGTTCTTTTTTACCTCATCTCTTTTCTGGATAAGCAGCTCATCATTTGGCAGGACTGTGGCCATTGTGTTAATTCTCCAGCTTTGTGGTTTACCCAGTTCTTCTGCACGTTTTCTGCTGATTTAGGGCTATTTGTTCCGTCCTCTTATTCCCACATCAAATCCTCCCTGGAAAACTGTGCTTTAAAGCTGATGTTTAGAGCCCCGTTGTACTTTCATACTTTTGGATGGCTGTCCAAAATTAAACATGATAGTTATTAGTCTGATGCATATTTTTGAAGAGGAAATAAGGATTTTTATTGGTTGCTCTGGAGCCTTAGCTGACTCTATTCCAGGCAGAAACATTAGTGAGTGCTCCAGATGTGCAGAAAGACGACACTCCCGAAATGGAGAAAATTGTTGCTTTTTGGCTGGTTTACAGTTGTTATTTGTGTTTGGACTGTATTTATGTTAGGTAGGAGAGGGCTTTGTTCTTCTGAACAGAACTTTATGCAAAGTTTTTTTTTGTTTTCTGTGGCTCTAAATGTCTGTCTGGTAAAAAAATAAATGTGAAAAGCAGTGTTGATGGGTGGATACTTACAGGAGGAGCTGGATTTGATGCTGACCACGTGGGATTTAATTTCAGGAGACCGCTGCCTGGCAGTGGGAGTAAACATCCCCTCTGTGTTGCTGTTGCAGAGGGACGTTGCCTGCAAACCTCTGCCCTGGCTGAGAGGAGTGGTGTGGTTGTGAGCACGTTCCTCCACACGCAGCGAGTGGTCTTCATTTTCCAGGTTCTCCATTTGAAGCCGCAGAGGCATTTCTTGCAGTTACATTCGGAGAACAGTGTCACTTTTCTGACAGCTTTTTTTGTGATTCACTTGCATCTCTTCTTTTGCCCACTTAGGATGTGTTGGAAAACAGCTGCCAGAATGGGGGTTGAGCAGTAAGTCTTTTATTGTTAGGTGACTAATGCTGGTGGGGCAAAAACTGAGTTGGACTCAAGCTTAAAAAGCAATTATCAGGGGTTTAAACCTCTGGCTTTCCTCTCATGTGTGAAGTGTTTCATGAGCAAGGTTCAGTCTGGTGGCCTTCCTGTGTTTTCTCTGACTTCTGATATGGTTAGGTGTTGAATATTTCTACTTCTGTTTTACGTTCCCCGAGGAGAACAAGTACAGGACATGAGAGTGTAAAATCCAGTTTCCACATTGGAAGCTGGAAAAGCTGCGTTTAGCCTGGTTTCCTGAATTTATGCGCTTGTGGCTACCAGCACCCCCGTCCTTCAAGATCCATGTGCAGAGGTTCAAGGCCTCGTGAATACGAACGTTTTTGCAGGTGTCATGAAGAGCAGCAGCTAGGCAGCAGGACAGAGCTGACTTGAGGCCACGGAAGGAGCAGCAGGTAGCATCCAGCGGTGGGGCAGGGACGAGCTAGCTGCTGCTGCCTGGTCGGTGCCAGCCGCAGCGTGCAGGGGCGCTGGGGAGACGAGGGAAACCTCCGCCTTCCAGGGCGAGGAGGAGAACACCAGCGCTTTTATGAGAACAAAATTCAAGCAGTCTGCTGCTTATGTAAGAAAGTTTGTGGTGATTCATCCCAAGTCCCTTGTCTGGGTGTGTTGCCACACATTTTACTCAGGGAGGAACTTCCCTAGCTCAAGGCTCCTGTCAGCTTCTGCAGTGCTACATAAATTTGACTAAAACTGCAGCAGTAAATATCTGAGAGCACTAGTGAGTCTTTGCCGGACTCCTATTTGCGTAGCTGTTTGGCTCTCTTGAATACCTTCTAGCTCATCAGCTTTTCAAAAACTTGTGGTTGCTCTGAAGTACCTTATCTCATGTAAAGGCAAAGTATTTCACCTTCTCTTTTATCTGCTTTTTCCCTTCATCTGTCACAAAACCTGCCAGTTGACAACCTGTCGAAGGAGCTGACTTTTCTCATGATATTCTGGTATTTGAACTGTGGACATGGAAGGAAAATGGCGTGGACACTTCTGAGATGTTCTTGAATCTTCTCGTGTCCCTAGGAGCTAGAAATACCTGCTGTATTGTGCTAATCAGCTTTATTTGCAATTACCCTTGTTTAGACTAAACAAAATGCACATAAGCTCAGTTACTGTGGGTGCGGCTTAAACCTCTAAAGAGTGCAGCATATTCTTGCTGATTTCTTCTTCTTGGTTCAGGCTGCAACCTTTAATCTAGTTCTGTATCTTTATCTGCATTGTCTCATTGTTTCTTCCCTGCAGCCAGCCGAATCCCCGGTTCTGGGCCTCCTTCAGTTCAGGTTACTTGAACTGTTCCTCTGGTTAGCCCCACCAATACTAAACGCTGAGTGAGTACAGTCATAAAAGCAAGTGATTTAAAGACATACAAAGGATTGTTATGAACAATGGAGAAACGAACTTCTTCTCTGCTCCAGGTGAAACTTCTGCTGCACCAAAACATAACACAGAGTGTGTGTGTTTGTTTGTCCCTCTGCTACTCCTTTGAAAAAGAAATTCTGCTCTTGAAATGCACTCACCAATGTAACATTCATTAATTTGGAGATATATCTTTAGCCTTGAGACAGACAGTGTTACCAGATGGTGGTGGTGGTCCATTCTCTGATTGCTGCTGTGGTAGAGTGTTTTTAGGAGAGCAGATCTTGAAGAGATGTGTTTGCATGCCTTCTTAGAGTTAGACTAGCTGATACCTGAACAGGTTCTGTCTTGGGCCTTCTTCCTTGAAGGAAGGACGTCGTAGCTGGAAAACTGGAGGTATTTGAGAAAAAAACATCCAGAATTCAGGTTTTAGGAACAACTATATAAATACTTCTTAAAATTTTCTTTCTTCAGAGTGTTTTGACTGTGTTTTTGTTTCTTGTGTTAATATGAAGGTTTCTTGCTGTAGTCTAAGTTAAGGGGTGACTCCTGAGCTAACTGAGATTTGGGTCAAGTAGTTTGGGTCTGGTCATTTTACTGAGGCTTTAAGGTTGTGTTGCAAGATAATGTAGGTTTCAGATAAATGACTTGCAAATATTTTGCATTCTGTGAAATGATTTTCCATGAACTAAGTATCAAAAAGATCTTATAGTCTCGATCTGGAGTGAAGAAAACCAAGTAAAATAACTTTTTTTTTTTTTTTTTAAACTCATGATCTTTACCTAATGACTTTATCTAGGGGGTTCTAAATTCATGTAGTTGATCCACTGCCATAAAGCCATGAATTGCCTCTGTCTGTTTCCCTGAAAGGATGGGGCACAGCCCAGGCAGTCCTACCTCCCCACCTGATTGTGAGCAGGGTGATAATCCATTTGGATGTCGTAGTATGGGAATCGCTGCTTAGACTTCAGTTTTCAGTTTTTGCTGTAGCAGTTCAGTTGCCTGAATTGAAGACCACCTTGAAGGGTGTTCCTGGAAGTTGTCGTTCCAGATTTCCATATTTAAAAAAAAATAAATTAAAAAAAGTATCTTAGATTCATTTCTTCTGTGAAAACAGCATTAAAAGTGCAGTTATTTGAGAAGGAAAAGAAATTTCAATTTTGACCTCAGTTGAGATGAATGATGCCACCAGGTATATGGGCATCCCTCAGTCCTGGTACTAGACTCGTGATTTGTCGTTGTCTTAGCGTGGCCTGTCATGCAAGCAGAAGGAACATTTTGCTTGTGATTTGATTATTTTTATTTTTATTCCCCTCTTCAGACTTTGCAGTAGCCAGTTATGATTCCCTTTCTGTAGCTGTCTTCTTAGTTACAGGAAAAGCCATGCACATCAGTGAGTGCTTTATGTGTATATATTCTGAATTAAGTTAGCTGTGGCTGGAATTAAGTTTTGCTCTGGCTGGCTTGATACTCAATAGGTAAAAATACTCTTCCAGCTTCTTTGCATCTCGAGCAGAAAATTTGGATGTCTTGCTTCACCATCTGCCATAGACCTTCATGCCTTTTCCTTTTGCTGTGCCTCAGTGAGAGTATGAATGATGAACTGTCTGAAATATCTCAAGCATTTGTTTTAGTGTCCGTTTATCATACGAGCCTCCGCTGCCAAGATCACATTACTATATACATGCTGGGAAACCAGTTTGTATCACGAACGTCCTGAGTAAGTGTGTTGCAGTTGGCTGGGTAAGCAGCAGTAGCTCTAGCAATTGACCTAATATAGCAAAAGAAAATGTTATTTTCCTAACGGCTGAAAATGAAACTTAATCTAGCTGGAGCAGAAAGCCCACAGTGGTGACAGCTGTCTTTTAGGAAGCTGAAAAGACTGCTCAAGGTTACCTATGCTAATAACTTAATCATCTTCACTACTGTTGACCTTTGTTAGGGGAAAAAGATAAGTCTTCTAAAACCATGAAAATCTATTTTTAATGCCAAAGTATTAAATCCTTACCTAATCATTTCACTTTCATACCAGCCTTTGTTCTCCAATGCTCTTCTTCACAGTTGGATATTGTAAATTCCTGTGAATTGGAGCTGTAGCCATGCTCATGTTGTGGTTTGGGGAAAGAAGGCTGGGAATAAATATGCAGTGAATGGCACTAAAAAAGCATGCAATAGCAGTGGCAAGAAAAAAAAGGATAAGTGCATTATATTAACTGTAGGAGTAGGTTTTGGTGCTCTGGACCCTTTCTATAGCAACAATTTCTAGCACTGTTCCTTTTTTTGTGTGTGGGTGGTGGCCTGGAGAAATAGAGAAAGATATCTGTCTTCAGCTCTGATTCAAAAACATCCTCCTTGTCTGACGCAGGAAACAGAAAACATACCTCAAGATAGATCAAAGGCATGTTTACAACCATAGTAAGTGTTGATTTTGAGTAAGAAAAAATTGTTAATACTGTGATTTTGTTTTCGTATGTTTATAGGCAACGATGGTGACTTCAGGTTAGAAGATGCATTTGGCAAGTATTACACTCTTGCAAATTTTTTGGGGGGGAGGGGAGGGCAGGAAAATAGTGGCTGTCCTTTTGATGGTTTCTGAATATCATTGCATGACTGAGCATGACAACTTCCCAACATACAGTTTGTTTAAACCTCAGTAGAACAATTCAGCTACAGTTGGGTCAAAATGGTGACCACGTAGAATTGAAATTTATTTTTGGGAACACTCAGATTCATCTTGAGAGGAAAACCTCTTACTGTATAGGTTTGATCTTGTGCTTTCCACTGTATAGACATGGGCTTAAATTTGTCCTATATGTATCTTCCTAACGGTGTAGGAAATTGTTTTTCAACATTTTTTTCCCACCCCTCTAACTGTCCTTGACAGGACCTTCAGAGAAACCTCTTCCAACTCAGAAGGCACCATCAGACAATGGTGAGATGTAATTGCCCTCTAATACCTTTTACTGTGAAGTCAAGTGTAACTGTATGTACTAATTTGAGACTGAATTTTTCAGTTTAGTGGCCAACAAAGTTGTGATATTTCTGTAAAGGAAAGTAATTCCCATGTAGCAAAAAGATTTCTACATTTTAGAGTCTTCTGCTAGTGCTTTTACAAAGATAAGTAGTTTGATATTATAAGCTTAAAGGCCTTTTGAAAATTCCTTCCAGTGGCTTTCATCTGCATGTTTCAAGCTTGCTCACCTTGAGCTAGCCCTTGGGATATCCCATGCAGTTTGGCAGATAATAGACTCAACTCTGTGATGCTCTTCTGTGGGCCACTGTTGAATGAGCTTGCCATTATATTCTTGTTGAAAACATTGTGATGTGCATTTTGTTTAAAAATAGTCTAAAACTAGTTCAGTTTTCACATTCAGCTTAAAATGTCCCTTATTTCTTTGTAGATGGGTTTAGCTTGGAAGATGCTCTTCAGCCTGGTAAGTATCATGTTCTCCTGGGTACTGCTCAGTGTTATTTAATGTAATGTCTATCCATCTTGTATTACCTAAATGTAATAATGGCATTGAGTTGACTAAAGTAATAGACTGCAGATGAAAATAATTGCAGTCCAGTTGTGTTTATTTCATTTTACCGGTCTGGATCACAAAGCTGTATATATTTCACACATTTCTTTAACAAGTCCTACTTGTTTCATTGCTGTGTCTTCACTAGATGGCACTAAGTCCATAAATAATTACTTATGGAAGTAGCATTTAAATCTGAATTAATTCATTTTAACTCTGTTTTTCTATAGGTGAACCCAAGCCAGGTCCGCCTGCAAAGCCCAGAGACTCTGGTAAGACTTCTAGCACAAATGTCTGAATTGTGACATATTTTTACTATCCCAGTTAAACTTCTAATAATTACCCTTCTTTTAATTGCTTTCAGTGTATGTCAGGTGTTGGTTTGGATGAACACTGAGAAGTGAGGAAAAATTGGCTTGCAAATAAGCTTTGCAGCTGTCTTGACATTTTATAAGAAAACCTGTTGAGTCACTTTTCTTTCATGCAGCTGGTTAAAAAAAAAACAAAGGAAAGAAAGAAAAAAAAAAAAGGTCTAGTTAAACAGATAATGCCCGGTAGCTCTTTGGGTACCATCACTAGGTCTGTTGCAGTGTGGTACCTAACACAAGATTACAGTCCTAGGACAGTAGCACTTTCTGCTGCTCTGTTTGATTTAGCCCTTCAAAGTTTTCTCTCTGCTAAAGCAGCCTGTTTCCAAACCCTGACACTTGAAAACAGGTGGCTAGTTGAGAAACAACTAGATGAGCGAATCAGACAGTAAGGTAAGTGAAGAGAGAGGATCTTTTATTGAATTGGAAGCTGAAGTTGGCGTCTTAGAATTGTGCTCTAGAGGTGCCAGCCTTTTTGCATTGAATATGCAGAGAGCCTAAGGATACCTTATCTGACTTGTGCTAGAGCTAGGAGGAGGCAAGACCATGCAACATCGAGTAGAAGTACTATACAGAAGAAACCGGCCTCTAGGTGGATTCAGCTGTTGGTTAAAACACAGTTTTAGAAAACTACTGCTGGTGTGTTAATTTAATGTAGGTAACAAAGACTGTGACCAAACAGCACGGAAGTATTTATTAAGATCTTTTATTCTCCTGTTCTGTTGCAAGCAAAGTGAAGTGTCATTGTGGGGACCATATTTACAGTTATATAATGTGCATCTTTTCATGTTTTTGTTTGTTTGCTATTTTGTTGTTGTTTTAAGTGAGATACCAATCTGGTAGTTCTAAAAGCGACAATAGCCAAGTAATGTGTACTTAGTAGAAAAAATTTTAAAAGCTCAGCATTTGAAATCAGACTTGCAAACCAAAATGCTACATAAGACTTAGTGAATTGTACTGTATATGTTCAGGTGTAATAAGTGTCTGACATACAGGCTAATGTAGCAGAAACACTGTTAATTACATTAACTTAAAGTACAGTCTTTAACGTAAAATAACCAAACAAATAACAGCATTAGCTTATGAAAGGAAAAAAAAAAGTTACATGGGGATGACTGACATCATTTATGAGTCAGATAGTCCCACTGCTTTTGGTTTCTTCACGCTAGTAAGTTCGGTCACTTTATTCCAACTTTATGTATGTGACCCCAGCCAGCTCTGCCTGCAAATCCTAGAAACACTGTCAAAACTGTCCTAAGAGGAATTTCTGAACAATAGAAAATCATTTGTTAATCTTTCCTCGTCCCTTTCAAAGTTATTATATTATAGTCTAGTTTTGATCTTTCAATGTTTTTTTTTTTTCTAAATATCTCGTTTGTGTGTAGATAACCCGAAGCCAGGTTCACCTGCAAAGCCTAGAGACTCTGGTAAGACTTCTGGCACAAATGCCTGAATCATGAAATGTTTTTACTCTCCCAGTTAAACTTCTACTAATTACTCTTTTTTAATTGTTTTCAATTTATGTCAGGTGTTGGTTTGGATGAAAACTTAGAAGTGAGGAAAAATTGGCTTGCAAATAAGCATTGCAGCTGTCTCGACATTCCGTAACAAATGTGTTGAGTCACTTTTCTTTTACTTAAAAGTGGGAAGGAGGAAGGAAGGTGGGGACAGAGTGTACGTGTTTGGGGCATTGTTGTTGTTAGGTGCCTGTAGTGGAGCATCTATATTATTAGATTGACTCCTTTCATCTTTACAAACTGAATCTATGCTAGTCTTGCTAAAACAAGTAGGAATAACTACATGTGATCTGTATTCTTAAAGTATCTAAAATAAAGGTAAAGCAAAGTGTTGCTTTTCTAGTTATTTTTAAAGGCCCTAAGTTAAGAAATAGGTTTCTTAATTCATTTCTTAATACATATTTCTTAATTCCTACATTCAGTTAAGAAATAAATTTCTTGACTCAGAATACAGAAATACGATTCTTTCATGTTTGAAAGGTATGTTTAAAACACATGCCCTTTCCTGCCTATTGTGCTTTAGAGGTTTTCTCTGTCTTTGCCTAGCTCCAAACAAAACACCTTCATGGGCCTCAACTACGCTGATACTGTTACCCAGGAATGTGGCGGTATTCCTCACCTGGAACGCAAACCCTGGTTCTTGCTCCTTCCCCTGCCTGATTTACAGCAGATACTTGAATGCAGGTTTTACACACCTCAGTACAGTGCTTTTGCCAGCTAATAAAACATCCTCTGGTCTGATGGTTTTAGCTTTGTGGTTTGAAACATCTTTGCTTTCCATAAGCTAAAGATTCATTTGACCGCAGAGGGAAGGAGGAGATCTCCAGGCTCCATGAGTTGAGGTCCAGTGAAAGTGGAAATGGACTAGTTCAGTGTCCTGCAATAAATCAGAGAAGGGAATTAAATTTGAATCTTCCCATTCTCAGGCAAATACTGCAGCCACCAGACTGTAACATGGTGAACTCTTTCCTCTAGCTACTGTATTGTACAGGTTCAAAGGATGGGTTGTGACTTAGAAACCTAACCCTAGAAGTGCATTCACACCTACAGCCTTAAACAGAAATGTTCCTTTCCTGTTCACACCCTTTCTCTGCTTTATCAGGATGGTGAGGCTTGGGCCATTCTACTTAAGTAGCCTACAGAGATTCTTCCTTGTTTAGCAAGTAATATTTGTGTGGTAATACCTGCTCTTGGACACTGGCCTCTCTCTTTTGTTCAGGAAGTCTGGAGGCAGCAGTGGTGTTTCAAAACTAAACTGTGTAGTGCTGAGCTGAAACGTCTCTAGATTGGGAGGGCTTTTGCAAGGTGAACATGTAACCGTGACGTTGAGCCCAGAACTTCTATGGACTCAGTGGAATGAACTAGAGAAAACTTACATGTCATCGTGTGCCTTGAGGTGTCTTTCCACCGAACCTAGAACACATAAGATAATATTGTTTTTACTTTTTATAGGCAGCTTTGATGATTCAGATCTATACAATGGTGATTTACCAAGAGCAGGAGGTGGCGGCGGTGGTGGCAGTGGTAAGATAGTAGTTTGTGTTTTTTATTGACCCCATGGTTACATGAGCTTTTGATGAAAGCTTATTTACAAGCTAGTGAACATGCTCTAATTTCTAACACCTTTGGTTCTGGTATCAGAACTATAGCAGCTTACCTTCCAGTTCAAAGGCAATGTGTTCTGTCCCTGCCAAAAAATACCAAGATAATTAAGAGGCAAAACTGATCTAGGAACCTTCAGTGGTTTTCACTGTAATGTTAAGAAAGCTAAGTTTTAAAACTGAGATGCAGAGGTGTCATTTGTTTCAAAATTCACCACGAATATAGTTCTTAAAGGCATCTGGGTGATTTTTTCAGATCTTATGTAAACTACTCTTAAGGATTTTTTTAGTTCCTATGGTTAAGAAGCCCAGGGGTGGGCTAGAAGATGGTCCACCTTGTTTTTCTCAAAGATTTCACCTGCCCAACAGGATGGTGAATCCTTAGACTTTCAAGTGATGCAGGGTATATTTACACAGAGTGACACACAACCATTTAATACCTTATCAACCTTGATCTAAATAAGCTGCCATGTCTAAATGTTATGGCGCATCTCAGTACAGCGACGGTCATTGGCACCAACCTGCACTATTGGTCATCATGCCCTGTGTGCATGACTGCAATTTCACTACTTCTAAGACAGAGTTAACACCACTGGTGGTGGGCAAGTTGATTAAACTTCACAGATGGGCTGCCCTCATTTTGTAGTAGTGCTGAGTGCCCAAGGTTGAAGTTGCTATTACCATGACCCTGTGCTTTGAAAACAGAAAGTTTGAATGCCAGAGAGCTTAATATTGTATGGATAAAATAATTTTTTCATCATCAAATGGCTTGTCATTTTGTATGATGAATTGACAAAAAACGTGATGTAACTGTTCTTTAGACATATAAAAACTAAACCTTTTATTCATTCTTGTAGGACAAAAGGACTCAGGTCCAAATAAGGTTGAAGACAGTGAGGGTAAGTGCATGAATTTCTGTGTATGGTGTCTGCATATCTTAAGCGTGTTTTCTGGCCTTTTCTTTGTTGCTAATATTCTGCTAGAGTACTCACTGCTGGCTGTGGGTTTCAGCTTCAAAACTACATGGAATCTAGAATTCACATTCAAGCTCTGCTTTTATAAATCTATGAAATCTCTGTTGGAAATGATTCGAAGTTTTAAAGTCTCAGAGATGCTGGTGCAGTGACTGCATGCATATAACTTACATTTGGCGATGAAAAGGGTAATTTTTTTAATTTTTATTTTTTAAATAGTGGAACTTGCAACAACCATGCTGAAGGTGCTTAATAATAGGCACTACTAAAAAATTAACAGCTATAAAATTAAAGGAATTACTTTACATTATTCACAAAGAAAAAGTTGATTACTACACTTTCCTGCAATTTCGTGTTTATTGGTTTTTGAAGTGTTCATGGAATTTACTTTGAGCCAATACAAGTTTGACATCACTTTCAATTCTAAAAGAATGTCTGCAAAACTTTTTTTCAGCTTCTCAGGGAGCAATAGCTGGAATTGTAAGCGCTGTCGTTGCTACTGTAATTGGAGCAGTGTCTAGTTTCATTGCTTATCAAAAGAAGAAACTCTGTTTCAAACAAAGCGGTAAGTTTTCTAAATTACTTTGTTTTTTTATAGACCCTTGTATAGAGTTTTTTTTTCTGTTTTGTATTTTATATGGGAGCTAGAAATTGATTTTTTGCATCACGTAGTTTTAATAGCGTGGTGAATTTGTGTTCACAGGGAGTAACCTCTCTTTCTAGTCATCTAAGACAGGGAGTCTGAAGAATGCCTTGCCCAAAACGTAGAATTTCAGAAGCAGACCGCCTTAAGACTGTGTTCCTTAAAATAAAACCACCTCTTGCTAAAGAATGAGCAGGAGAGATTGCAAGAAAACATTTCTTTAAGGAAAATTGTGTGGAGATTGGGGATTACAGATTATTTTCATGCTGGAAAGTACCTTGTCATTTCTAACTTGTAAATCTTGCCTTTGTGTCTTCACAAGATGCTTACCTATACATTAGGTTTTTGACAACTACCTGGATATTCATCACCTTTTTTCTGCAGTGGTCTGTTCATCACAGTCTACTTCCTTTTCACCTAAATAAGATAGAACTTAGACAGTACTGTAGGTAATAGGTGGGGCAGAAGCTTTGTTTTTGTCTTTTCTAGTCTTTTGGAATGGTTGGTGAAAGGAGAGGACAGAACAGCAACCCAAACAAGAACAGCAACCCAAACAAGCACTGATGTTTTCAAATTTGCGAAGTTTGGAAACTGAGCAACATAGAATCATATAAACATCTATGATACATGTTAAAATTAATAGGATCTTAACTAGTATCAGTAGCCCATTTTCTTCAGTGCTATTTCCTCCCTCAAATTGTCTCTATTCAACAGTAACTTTGAAGAGAAGAGAATTTCAGTGCTAAGCATCTGTTTGTTTCCCAGCAGATGAAGAGAATGTGAATATGGATAGCCATAGGGGAGCGCAATCTGAGCCACCTGGTAAGAGAAGAATCTAGATGGAAGACCAAATTTTTGGTGGGGATCCTATTAAATACGCTTTGTTGACATTTAACGTTATGAAGAAAATTACTTGTGCTGTTTTTTATGTTATTTTTTTCCCTGTTGTTGTTTTCAAAACAGATGTTTGCAACTACCAGTACAACTAACTTAGCACTAGGTCAAGATTTCAATTCTGATTATATGGCCATCCTTCTCTAGTTCTTTTATTTTTTGAAAAGATGATTGCTTTTTTTTTTTTCCCCTTGAGGAGTCTCTGAAATACAGGAGCTTAGAGAAAGTTAAGAAGAATTGACTTTTCCCTCTAAAAGTATTATTAAAGACAATTATGAGAACACGTGACTGCTCCTTTAGTGTTTTATGTAACTGCAATTAGCTGACAAGTATTTCATTAGCATATGTTGCATCTGATTGGGATCTGTTACCTTGTTTTATACTAAACTCATAGAGAACTCCGCAAGAATGCACATTAGGAAAGCTTAATAGTGTTTGGGCAGAGAGAAAACTACACTGAAGGCAAGGAGGACTGAACTTAGACGCATGTTGTTTTAACTAAAACATTCTGCTTCGAACAGAAAATTATTGTATAAAAGAATTATCAAATAACAAATCTGTGTGTAACAAGCTGTGACAGCTGAGGAAAGATCTCTCTGAACCCAACAAAAAGCCTAACAACCTCACCCGTCCTGATATGGTTGGCTATTGTCCTGAGCTGATGGAACAGATGATTAAATCTATGAAAACCATAGATTTGAAGGAAGCAGTGTAGATGAAAACTCAGCTTTCTAGCCCTTGTGACTGGTCAGCAAAGGAACAGGCAATACAACCTCATGCTGAAGTTTGATGAGTATCTTTCAAATACTGGGCGCTGAAAACTCAAAGTAGTATAAATTTGCAATATATTATCCTGTGGGCTTAATTTAGGCCCAGCAGAACCAGTTATCTTCTTATACCTTTTTGTTTGTTTTTTTTTCAGGTAGTCATTTATATGGGTTTACTGACTCATGATCCCCTTTATGAACGTTTTTTCTTAAAGCTGTTAAATATATTAAACTGTCAAGGAAAAAGCATTAGCTGGTGGCTGGCCATTGAAGTCAGGACAGGAGATAAGCAGATATCCTCAGTTCAGCCATGTGCTAGTAAGACAAGTAATACTGTTCAAAGACCAATGGCAGTTAACATAGGGCTTAGAATCAAGATAATGCTGAAACTTTGAGCGAGTTTCATCAGAACACCAAATCAGATGATGCATACTTTAACAGATGAAGTCAAGCCTGGGATGTTACCATAAATGATTACTCCTGCCTACATTTTTATGTCAACCTGTTACATCCTAGATTTCATATATGTATTATATTTTGTAGGCAAACATGAGCATGTTTTGAGCCAAGGAACTAACCAATCGTGGTCAGCATGGTGTGGCTGCTGATCTAAGTTTAGGGAGTCAGCAGCCATTATCTTTGCTTTTGGTAATGTAGTGTTGATGTAGCTACCTGGATTCTGGTTTGAAGTAGTCTTGCATTAAGCCAGGCCAAATGGCAAAGGAGAACAAGTTTGTGTTTTTAAAATTTTATGTGGACTTATCTTGGACTTCCTGAAAATGTAGATAGCCTTGGCTAAGTCTGTTTCCATTAGATACGCAGACAGTACTACATCTCATTTTTACATCTGTAAAACTGCAAATGTGAAACTTCATGTTGGATTATACAAACTGTAAGTGTAGGTAGTAGCTACACAGATCTAGTAGGATGTGGTTACTTGAGTGAGAAATATGGGATGCAGTATCCCTTGTTATGCAGGGTACTGACTTTACAGAGTCAAGCCTCTGCTTCCCTGAATTTATCTCACAGTTTCAAATGTCTACTGAAAATGTCTGTTGACCAAGTATACTGTTACATAACATTATGCATCTTACATTGTATACTAATTTAGTGTACTAATCTTGAGTTGTTTCTGTCTTTGCAGTTCAGCGCACACTTCTGGAGAACTAAGAGAAATCATGATGAAGACCAGACCGTTGAAACTGGATAGGGAGCCTGAAAAAAAAAAAAAAAAAGGAAGCAAAAAAAGCATAATGTAAACAGCAGAGTCTGAAGCTGCGTGAGAAAACAGTCCATGTTTGAAACATTTTAGGGAACGTGACTTAGACCTGAGTACTTCTGTATGGTTACCCCGTGAAGCAATGTTGCACATCAGTATATGGCCTTAATGACAGGAGTGAAGAGTTATGTTGTTCTTTCCTTTACTCCTGTGACAAATGGGTGTGCCTCAAGTGCATTCAGTATGTTTTACTTTTCTTTACCTTTCCAAAAACAGTAAGCAATTAATGATTTGTTATGTCATTGCTTTAGGCAGTGTAAATGTTTTTTTTTGGTTTTGTTTTTATTTTAAATCCTGTATAAAGTCAATGTACCAACCAACAAACTTGGTATATGTTGTAGGCACCTGAAAGCAAATGAAATGGCTCGTTGTGTGCGGATAACGGATCTCAGTATGGGTGCTGCTGATACAATCTGTGTAGCTGCCTTGGTCAGCCAATAAGGAAGTGATAATTATTTTTGAGCATCCAAAAGACAAAAATTCAGAGTTTTGTTTTTGCATTTTTTTTCATTTCATCTGTCTGGTACAGATTCAGGACAAACAAACTAGTCCACCCAGACCCTTCATCCTTTCTGGCTCTTCTTCTTGCTTAGCAACTACTGAGGTAGTCAGATGTGGTAAAGCCTGATTTACAAACTAGAGCCATAATTGGATTTTGTACAACCTGTGAGATTGAGGTTTGGCAACTGTCTGAACAGTTGTGAATGAAGTACTGGGGAGTGGGGATTAACATCGTTAGGCTTGCATAAGCAAAATTTTAATAGAAAATACCATGATACTTTGAATTCAGAAGGCTCATAATACACACTTAGAAGGCAAAAACAGTACTGCGATTCAGAAATAAAGAATAACAAGACTGACCAGAGCAACCCAGCCTCACTCCACAAGCATCCACTGAACATACATGTGAAGAATGCTTTTGGATTCGTGAAGGATTGCCATCGGGATGAAGGGCCATGATTACGTCCTCAGTTGAAAGCACTTGTGAAGTTTGCTGTGGCTCTTGGAAGCCACAGGGAGTTTTCAACGATCTGTGGAAACATGGAAAACTGTGCACTTCATAATAGCTAAAGGACTGAGTCTGAAATAATAACTAGTTCTGTCTGGATGGAATAGTCCAACCAGTTTTGTTGGCTTTCATTCTAAGTGGTTCCAATTTTCATGCAATTTTACTGTATGTCTTACTAATATGCTTCCACCACCTGGCAGAGTTCTAGAGAAAGAAGATATTCCATGGAATATCTTAGAAGTCATCGTGAATTTGGATATTAAACATGCACATCTGTGCATTCAAATATGAATGTATGCCAATTATAGTTCATTTAAGAATTTCTTGTACTTTTTAGCCTGCAACAAAGCTTTACACAGACTTTTGTCATGGAATTTATTTGTATACCTCTTCTTGCCCCACTTCTGCTTTTAACATGAAAGTGCTAAAACCTTTAAGTGTTTTCAAGGGTGGAAAAGTGATTTATACATAAACACTTGATCTATGTAAATAAAAGAAATTAAATGTACAGCTTATCTGCATGAATAAATATATCAATGCCAAGCATAGAGGAGACAAAAATAAGCCAGTCTCTGTTAAGGAAAGAATGAGGGGGAGGATCAGAGTAGCTTTGGTTAACCAGATTCTTGAATCCTTTTCCAGCATTTGCAAACCTAAAAAATACTTACTAAAACCCTCCTGTCCTGTGATTTTTCTAAAAATAAATTTTAAATAAAAAAAGTATTTTCCTTCTTAGTTTCTCTAGAAATGCAAGTTTTGGTGCTCTACCAGAGAAGCAGTCTTCAAACGGAGGTTTTCTTCCTCCTCCATCAGCAATTCAGATTTATTTCTTACAATGTATTTATTTTTTTATCAGTTTATAAGGAAGTTGCCCAGTAGCAACAAAGCCATGAGCTGTTCTCACAGGGTGCTTACCAGTGTGAAGTTCAGAGATGACATTCGTGTGAAGGACAGGCCTGGCTTTTGAGCAAGAACACCTAGATTTGGTAACATAGAATCTGATGAAAAAAGGTACAGAAATAGAAGGCTTAGTATGGGCAGCCTTAATGGTGTTTGTGTGGGTTCAGTGTTCCTCATGCAACTATCATCTCCACCTTTGGGAGTTGATATTGTTGTGGGGGCAGTTCTGTCATTTTCTCACTTTCTGGTAGTGAGAGGACCAGAACTAAATCTGACAGCTGTGTTGTGGTTGCCAAGTGCCTATCTAGGAACAAGTTTACTCATCTTTTCAGTCTAAATAGGCACATAATGCTGCATGAAATTTGGGCACAGCTATACTCCACAAAGCAGGCAAACCTCAAGGTGATGTTTAGGGGGAATGGCTATCTTACCACTGATTTCAGCAGGTCTCATCTTCTCTGGCTTTGTCCATTAATGGCTTCATGGGCAGGAGTTGTGAGACAAGGAAGACTGGGTGCTGCCACCTAGGGCGAAAAAGCTGAGGAGAAGGCTTGAAATTCGAGGCTGTTCTCTTGCTGTGAGTGGAAAGCTGCTGATTTTGCAGTTTATGTTAGTTATACATACATAAAGCGTAGCAGTTCACTTCTCAGTTATCAGGCCATTAATTTCTATATTGCTATATGCCTCACTGCCCACTAAAGTTTTTGGTTTTATTTCTTAGCTTAACCGTTCTTCCATTGCATAACTAAATATCCCAGACCATTAGTTCTCACGCTCATTGGGTCAAGAAACATCAGTTAACAACTATTCCTCACCATAAGGTGTCTTTATGGTCACCTCCCATGCATTAGCTGCTGCCCATCATGGCCATCTGGACAACGTGACCTTCAGATCCCAGTTTGCAAATTTATCTTCTAGTTTCCATACAGGTCTCAATCAGCCTGAGCAGTGGGATGGAAAAATACTGTCCATCTCAGGCCCAAACTGCAAGTTTCAATCCTGCTGAAGAATCTTCATCATTAAAGTAAGGATGGCAACACCGAGCTCTCTCCTGTTCCTGTTGCACATCCTCTGAGTTCTGTTTTTTCTCCAGTCTGCCTCCTTTGAGGAGGGGAGCTGCATCATTCCTAGAGCTGTTCAAGTTACCTGCAGTAATAGGAGAAAAAAAAACGTAAAGCAGGATCATCTGGTTCTAGAGCATCGCATCACTTTAGCTTCTATGAAGGAGCTGAAGATGCAGTTTAGTTCATCCTAACTATCAGTAAAAGGGCTGCTTGAAAAATGTTCTGATGCTTTTCATGTGTCTATTTGAGTTACTTATCTAAACTTATCCAAAAGAATTCATCAAGCTGTGGAAATGAAAACAGGCAATTCTTAATCATAAGATTTGCAGCTTTCTACTGTAGCTCCTATTCATACCCATTTCAAAGTCTGTGCCGAATTTTGACTGTTAAGGAAAACTCTCAGGCACTCAGCTTTCAGCATACATTGGGCAGATTTACACTCCCAATTGTGTATATCAGTAGTTTTCTCACTCATTATTTTAAGTCAATAAACTGTATGTTCCCCCTACCCCCCCCCCTTTTTTTTTTTTCCTGCAGATTTCGCTTGGCAAGATTCTGACATATACCATAACATTTCCATGAACTGGAAAGATTATCTTCTTTTTGTTCTTTTCTGCTATGCAAATATAAAGAATATAAAACGTGAAAGAAAGCAAAGAGATGATTACAAACAGAAAAGGAATTGAATGGAATAAAAATACATTTTTTTCAAAGCTCTGCATTTGGAGTACTTTAAGAACCACAAGGATGAAAAACTAAAATACACATTTCTGTACCTTCAATGATAAGCCACTGAAGATTTAGTTAGGATGTAGAAATTATATTCTTCTACTGCCAAGAAATTATATCACTTATTCACTTGTTTATTATCTTGTGTCTAGATGAATGTCTAAAATTACTAGATGTTTCAAGACTTTACTTAAAATACTTCTATTTTTATGATGAAAAATTAATACTGTAGGATATTAGTGGCTTTCCCCAGTAGTTCCTGTTTATAAATTGGTTCCTTCATCTCCGATAGACTCATACAGCAGGACACCCATGTCAAAGAGAGCAATGTCTAACCTCTGCCCACAAGAAGGATGGGGTTGCGACTGTGGTGAGGTGTGACTGTCCTCTTGCTCTTCTTTAGTTTGTCTCATCTAAAAGAGGCCTGATGGACAAAAAGTATATGGCGTAGAGAATAGGCAGACACAAGCTACATTTCTCAAGCCATTTGCTATTTCTTAAATATATGAGGGCTCTTTTTTTTTTTGGTGAAAATAAATAGAAAAATTAGGCAACTCAATCAGCCTTGTCAGGTGAATATTAGGCAGAACTTTGTTTTCCCTTTAAATAGGAAAGGGTGGGTAGTTTCTCAAAGTGATAAAACTGCAATCTATGGTCTCGTAAAAAGCCCCGTATTTTTGCTTAATATGCAACATTGTTTACTTGATATCTTGGACAAGCCATTGCACGTGTATTTGGCGGAGGGAGCTAAGTTTAAAAAGGTCTTGCAGCATGCCAAGAACAGAACTGGGATAAGTATTTGACTGACTCCAATGTCAGGTCCGCTCCTTCAACTCACAGTTCCTTGTGCCTTCATTGTATTGTTTTTATTTAGCTACAGAGATTAGTAGGTAGCTTCAGAAGAGCTAGAAGTGAGCTCATCATCTTCAAATTTAATAATCTTCGGTATCCCAAAGAAGGTATCCCAAAGAACTAGTATCAGCAGACAGGTGAGATAAGGTGTTTTGGAAGACTTCACTTACAAGAGCGACTATTTTGAAAAAGCTTCTGAATGTCTGTGAGGTGCTTGGACTTGTCTGGAACTAGTGCATAGCCTTGCTAACATTTCTGTTCCCTTCAGGCAAATTCATCACTGATACGAAGATTAGCACGTGTGCCTGCTTTTGTTATCCTGGAAAAAAATAAGCAGTAGGCCTATGGGATTGCTAGTGTCATGATCTGATCCTTGTTTTAAGTGGCTGATAAAGTCCTTTCTTTAACCTAAATGTCTTTAATTCTTCTGAGATTGAGCAATTGGCCCTGACCAGGAGAACAATACATAAATTGATACATAAATTAAAAATGGTTAAGCCACGTGATACTGGCTAGTCCTGTATAAACCGTTCTGCTTGTTTGAATTTATGGGGGAAAAAGGCACAAACCTGATTAGCTTGAACATCAAGCTTCATGAAGATCCAATATCACTGGGTTTTATCAGTCCAATTTACGTTGTATCATCTGTTTTTTTGTAGGTAACATAAAAGCATGAAGTCAGAGCAAACTCTGTATCGCGTGTTCTAAGTAACTCCGCAAAAATGCACTTGGGGCCATACTCTGCTCCCCATCAGATGGGATCATCCAACAATACCAAGTGCATACAGATCTGCCATTAATGGTAGCGACATCCTGCGTGTATTTCCTGCCCTAGTCAAAGCAGTGCTGACAGAAATGTCTGCAGCCTACATCCCAGCAAAAGGGTGCACGCACCAGTGTCCTGATTGGTGCCGCGTGCCAGAGGGATGGTGGCAATCCAGTTCAGCAGGCAAATGAACTGGCATACATTTGCTACAGAAAGACTATGACAAAGCTGTGTCTTAATATATGTGATTAACTGTGATTTTAATATATGTTAATAGATGTATACACAATTTCTTTTCCCAAAGCTTTTTGTTCTCATGGTCAGACTGTGGCGTAGCACAGTTTGAGGTCACTCTCCATGCAGGATATGCATGGATATTTTGCATTTAAAATATATATTTAGATCAATGGAAAAAACAAAAACAAACAAACAAAAAAACCATGACAGATAATATGTACCTTGTGAATAAAAGCATCTACCTTGGAGCTGAGCATGCTTCAGGTCAGCAGGCTGACATCACATGTTAAGTTTATAATCTAATTTTTTTAGTAGTTGTTGTTTTGCCTCTGCAGAGAGTTCCCAAGTCCCACAGAGCAGATTCCTGGCCTCCCCGTCCCTACCTCGGCAGCGCTGGTTAGTGATTTGGGCTCTGACAGGACTTCAGCAGCAGGTACCGCCCAGCCAAAATCTGAGCAGGGAAGCAGCACTCTGGAGACAGAGTGTATCTGAGAGGCTGTTCAAGCACCCTCCAGAGCAGGCCTGCCTCCTCTCCCAGGTAATTTTAGCGCCTATGGCACCACACCCCACTTGGAAGGTGAGGATGTCAAACAGGTTGGCTTTCCCTCAGGGGAGCGGGTGGAGTAAGCGCGCGCTGGCTCCCTTCTCACTGGCTCCCCTGCTCTCCGCCTTCGCCGCCTGGGCGATAAATACGTTTCTTAGAGGGCAGGTGGCACCTACGGTGCTGCTCGTGGCTTTGCCATAGTGGGGCCGTCTGCTTTTGTTACCTGTCCTGCACCAGACTCGGTTTTTGGGGACGTCTCTCTGTTCCACAGTGCTTGAGTGGGATGGTGAGTGACCTTGTTGGACAGAGCCCCTGATTAAAAGCGTCCCCTCAAAGCTTTGCACTGCCAACGTCTATCGTCATTGCCTGGAAAAAATCAGTGCAATCAGAGCACTGCATAGAAGACCATGGGGAAATTCAGAAGAATCCTTCTCTTGTGCCTTGGCTTTCTTCTAGTCCATGTAAGAGGTAAGTGACCTTTGCCTTGACTTATTTCTAGGGTGTGGTTATTAAAAATGAAAAACAAAACAACAACAGAAAGCTAAACCCCAGCCCCTCAACAACTACACTTGTTTATTTAGAAATATTCACTAGGATTGTTGCTTCTGTTTCATGAGAAGCGTTCGAGAATATTTAGGTAAGTACTTCTGCAGTTTCTACGGCGATCATTTTTGATGATCTATGATCATGCTGATTGGAGTTTATTATCATTCCTTATTTTCTATAGTGTTGTTCTCCTAAAATTACCAATAAGCTTGAACTTGAGTATATACTTTTTCTAATGGAAGCTGTAAAATGCTTCCAAAAAGGTCCATAGCCAAATGCTTACTTCATGTTTTTAGAACTTTCCTTTTTTGTTGATATTTTGCAATATATTAGGTATATTGTAAAAACAAATGCTGCTGCAGTTTAAGATGTTCAGGCTTTAATACTGGTATTGTTTTATTAACCTTAGCCAACATATTCTTGAATATATAAAATCCAGACACAGGCATGCATATTTCTTTATATGCAGGAATAATGCAGAACTGAATACATTTTGTACATATATTTTGAAGAATGAATAACAGTTGGGGAAAATGTAATCCATTTGTATTAAGTGTTTGTTTTGAATTCTAAAGTAATTTTCTTTTAGCAAAACATTCTGTAAAAATTCATTTTGATATCAAAACAAATAAAATTGTCCTTGTGTGCATCTGCCATGTAGCGTACTAGTAACATTTCCTTTGTCATATACAAGTACTAATGCAAATACTTTTAGAACAGTGTTTGACTGCAGGAAGAAGCCAATCATTAACCACTAGTTATAAAGTAGGTGCTGCTGCTCTTTCTCTTACCAGCCTGGTTTTAAACGGAGTCCCTGGGAGATCTTGCAATGATGAGCAGTGGGAAGAACCTTGCCTTTAATTAGAAATGGTTTCTGTAAATGTCCCTGAAAACACGGTGAATACTTTGATCATAAAATTCAGTGGTTGCTTCCATACACTTATTTTTTTTTTTTAAATGAGGAATTACTTGGAGGTCTTCTGCAAGTAATGTGTCACAGAAACATCAGAGCAGCAGGACAGTGATGGCCTGCCCCACAGTGTGTTGTGAACAGTGATGATTCACACTGTCTCTCATTACTGGCATGCAGTCTTTCTTGTTATGGAGAGGTCTCATGCTGAATATTTCTGCTTAAATAATCTGAGCATGTGCAAGTCAATTTCCATATACTGCATCACATTAATTACAGGGACAGTCAGGCTTACCGTTCTTACTTTACACATGTGCTAATTTAGAGACAGTTCAGGCCCTGCTTTGGGGAAGAAGTCATTGCTACAAGCTGCTGAGGGCTTTGGGCACAGTATCAAGCCTGTGGAAACTATTTCATCCACTTTTGAAAAGCAAAATGAATTATTTTAAGTCTATCGCTACAGCCACTGAATTTTATCATCAAAGTTTTTACCGTGTTCCATGGACATTTACAGGAACCACCTCTCAGTCCTAGTCAGGACATCATATGAGGAAAAGCTTGGGCATGCGAGTGAAAAGCTGGTCTAAGTCCTTATGGTAGGAAAGTCTATGGCATGATTCACCCAAATGGGTGCATATACGTGCAGCCTTCACTCTGATCTAAGCTGTAAACCATTTGTGGGAGCTGCTAGAAACTGCTGTGCCACTATGGCCAGGCCAGATCGTATCACTCCCCGTACGATCCAGAGTTTCCTTTTTGTCAGACTGTATTCAGGTAGTTGGCTGGACTGGCTTGATGCAGAAACATGGCATAACCAGGGACCACAGTGCTCAAGAAAAGTGAGACCTGATATAGTTCAGAAACTTGCATGCTTACTGTGATCTTCTTCTATGCTTTTACTCAAGCGCTTTTGTCTTTTGTTATTTTCAAGCTTAGGCAAGTTACATGAGTTCTCCCACAAAAGTTGAGCTGCAACAGCTAATTGTCTGAGTTGCTTTTAGCCCAACCCAAATGAAAGAAACTTCACTGAAGCTCACACGGATGTCACAGGTCAATTACTATGGTTCAGCCGACCTGTGGTAATTCAGCTTCAGCTGTGTTTACACATCCCACTTAGGGCATGGAAAGACACAGCTTAAGACCTAGTCCCCCAGTGTCCCCCAGTAAGTGAGACTGTGGACCTCTTTGAGATATACCGAATGTCCCATTTGGGCAATACACTTCAGTTTTCACCATGTGTGTGCGTGTCAGGGAGAGGCAGTCTGATCTGAGGTCTACCTCCTGTATGAAGCTGAGACACTTGCTCAGACCTGACTGCTCAGAAATGCTCCTCGGGTTCCCAGTATAGGTACAATCCACATATCCATGTTCTTTAAGACCAACTGATAGGTCACGTCATTAGTTAGTAATAAAGACAGCACAAAGGTTGATGATGTTTAAGACAAGTTAAGTTTGCTCCATCGGATATTGTGCGCTATGTAGGTAAAGGGAACAGCGTTTATTGTTAGCCAATAAACAATGTACCACTGTCCAGCTAAGGTTTACTAAGATTTTTGACTCAAAACTAATTGTGATAATTATACAAGCACTTTGCAGGGAGAAAATTACAGACCTGTTTGGATTTCAGGCACTATATGACTTAGTTTTATGAATAATGTAGTTTTCACTGGAGTTAAAAGAAAGAAGGGGAGAGATGCAAAGCCCAGTCCTATTTATCTTCTTCTATTCCATCAAGCTCCTGTCCTGACCATCACTGTGTGAGGTCCCTGTGTACGTGCAGAGGTGCTCATGGTATCACAGGGATATACCAGACAATGAATTCCCTAGTTGCTGAGTACCAAAACTATTTCACTCCCAATAGCAGAGCTGCTATCCTCTGTAGGCATGTCAGCACTGCCATCCCAGGGTGTGACTGCAGTTTGATAGATAGCATACCTGAAGTGTTTGAAACACTAATATCAGCAGAGCTGTCGCAATGCAAAAGCTCAGGAAAAGCTAACAACCACAGTGTTTACTCAGCTTCTCTGGTTCACTTTTCAAACACTGCTGCCACTTTGCAAGCCTGATAGAAGTGCCCAAACTGCCTGTTTTCAGCCTGTATTTTTCCCTCATTTGCAACAGCAACTGCCGATCCTTTTCAATCCCACTGAGGGCAATAAATTAATAAATGTCATAATTCTTTCAGGATCAAAAATCAGTAAAAGTACGCCTCCAGATTGTTTTGATCTTCACTTTTAACTTTAGAATCTTCCTTCTTTTCCATGTGGGGGCTAAAATCCATGTTTGTTAATGGAAAATACTATCTAAAATCTGCTCTGTAGTACAATATCTCATGAAGCCAGATAGGTCATCCCAACTGAAAGCCAGATAGGCCATCCCAATTGAAAGAAATAACTTGAATGAGCTGTGAAAATATAATGATCCAACTTCCGCTGTGTATGCTTTGTTTGACATCAATGGATTTTGGAATTCCTGAGGAATCTATAAAAAAATCTGGAGCAACAATGCTCCAGATTAAATGAAAACAACAGCCAGAGTATGCACTAAGATTAGCAGACAAAATAAAGCAAAGTCCCTTCTTGTGTCCAAGGTCTTTCAGCAGTGGAGGAACCAGGCATACACTCCTCACACAGCCCTGAGTTAGCAGCCACAACCCGCCCCCTCCTCCTCGGATCACAATCTATGTTGCAGCAAAACTGCAACTGCTCCTTGCAGGTTGACATCTGCAAGAGGCAGAAATTGAGATACGAGTCAGATATTTCCATTCACAAAGATTGTACAGACCAGCTTGTTCCCTGAGCATGGTGTTATCAAAGAGAAGGCTGGCCCTTCTCTTCTAAATCCAGCCCAGGTTTGCGGAGTGTTCTGCATGCCGGGAGTCTTGGCCTCTGTTCCCTCTGAGGGCTCTGCTGCCAGATCCTCTCCCAGTTTCCCTGCTTTGAAGTTCAGATGCCAACTAATGCCCCATTTCTGTTTGCCCAGGGTCATTCACAGAGGCTTCTCTGTGCATTCCAGTGGCTCCTTCATCTCTGTGAACGGATTTTAATTGTTTCTCTCGTTTAGTCCAAATGAGAGGAGGGGTGGCTCTTGAGACTCAGCAGACACTTTGTGGCTGGACAGACCTGCTTGCTGACCTCCAGCAACTCTTTTCAGCCCTGTTGTTTTAAAGAAAACACATTGTTAATGGCATGAAATAGAGAGGTTGTAGGCCTAACTTCTTTGCTGTCTTGCATCTTGAAAGCACAAGCAGAGAATGCGTATGAGACACCCTGGCCACCCACTTTGACTTGGCGGTGTTACTAACCCCCTGGGACCCATATGCAGATGGCGTACTGTGACTTCAGGAACACAGGGTTAGCTACACAATAGAATTTCTAAAAAAAAAAAAATAATAAAAAATTTGTTTGTTGTCAGTTATGGAATAACACTACCAAGATTTGTGCCGCCCTTCCAGCCTGATGACGAGCTAAAGGTAGTACACGAACTCTAGTACTGCCTTGGTGATGGAGGTGGGATGAGAAGGCACTCTGCGAGCAACAGAAGAAACAAGGCCTGGCGTCTCCCTGACTTCCTGCATTATCTTCAGCACCCCCTGTTGTCTCTAAACTACCTCCAAGGGAATGTGAGGATTAGCCAGTGGGTGCTCAGCCAGTGCCTTGTCACCCTGAGAGCCAAACACAGCAGTTGCTTGTGCCACACCACAGCATCTCGTTAGGAACCCTCATACAGGCCTCTCTCTGGGACCACCTCCCTGAGCAGCTCTCACGAAATGTGACTGGTTAACACTCGAAACAAATGGCTGAAACGGGATGGCAGCTTCATGAACCACGCATGTACAGCAAGATGCTTTGGCTGAACAGCCCACGCCGTGACATAGGCTCCACTTCCCCGTGACACAAGGCTGAAAATCTCAGTTTCCATGTTCTGCTTCCATAAGATGCAGAGGCATATAGTGCTGCTTCATTAGAGATACCAAATCCTTTGCTCTGCCAGTAATTTTACAGGACAAACCAGCTTCTTCTGCACTCACTCTGAAGCAAAATACAGAAAATTATATATATATATTAGATTTTATGTATGCGGGGTGCATCACATCATAAAGAACAGTAGCTACCTTTGAACAGCTGCTATTTGTCCGTGGCAAAGTAAACACTATAAAAATAGAAGTTATTCTTTAGTGTTTGATGAGACCATGCTGCCTAGACCTAAAGGAGTACTGCCAGACTTGCTTTATTAATATATCTTATTTGCTGGTAATTATTTAAATGTGTTTTTGTATGAATAAGTGAGAGAGACTTTTAATTTCCCTTGAATTCAACATATAAACAGAAGTGGCCTAGCAAAACACATGAAACCAATAATCAGGTCCATATGTTGTGGTCTATAGACTGGAACTTGGATCTAAATTACAGATTTTAAAGCACGCTCATTTTCCGCCACGCCATCAAGGGGCTGGAATGGCAATCATTGTTTATGGAATGAAAGGGCCATGGTGGAAAAGAAAAGCTACAGTAACCTCATCAGGAAATATGGATCATGAGAGTACTACATCAAAGAAACAGTACTCACTCACTGAGATTTTGTCCGAAGTGTCCACTCTGGGGCGTAAACCTTTACATTCTTCTACAACTTTTCTTATATGAGTAATTTCCTTTAAACAAACCTAATTACTTCCTGAGTAAAGTTGGACCAGTAAACGGGGATGTTCTGAACCACAGACTTGGGAGAATACATGCTATTTTCTCATTACAGGGAAAATAAGTATCATGATTGTATAATAATCAGAAATGATCCATACAAGGAATAACTTACCATTTCTGCTAAACAGAACATAAGTCCCATGAGTGACTTAGGTAACATATTGTTCCTCTTCAGATATTTTTTTCTCACTTGTGAGTCATTCATTTCTTCCTCAGTCTCTGCCAGCTTCATAATCTTTTAAGCTCATTGTATTTGCAGAACAATTCTTATTTAATTGTGTTGAAGAAACCTTTTTTTCCTTGTTTTCACATAATGTTAAATCAACTTATTTTCTCTGTCTAGCTAGCTCATGTGACTTTTTTTTTTTTGCTTTCTAGTTTATTTGTAACACAGTTAATCTTATCCCACTCATGACTGCTGTCGATGCACTGAAAACCCATTAAGTTAATCATCTCAATGAGAAAAAGAATTTATCTAACATATACATGCACATTAAAGATGTATGTCCGTACAGATGTATATGCACATATTAACACATTTTCTCATGTATCTAAGATTCATTTTTATTACTAGGCTATATGTATTAAATGCCTGATAAGTTCATTTCATTTGACCTATAACCTGACTGTCATTTAACAATATTTAAGCTGTCTTGGTTAAATGTGTGTCATTTTAATGGCCATGAGCTTTGTTCATATGGATGCAATGCAGGACTGAGCCTACTTACTGAGTTTCAGAATTGCGGATTGATGCCATGGTAGGCTTTTGACAGAAAAATTTTGACTACAGTCATAGTGACCAACAGGTAACATCGACCTGCAAGAACCTGGCCTTGCTCTGTGTATAGTCTCCTCAGTCTGTGGGAACTCCGACTCTTGAAATCAATCAGTTACACAGCTAAAGGGCAATGGATCTCTTTAATATTTAGGTTATAAATTCAATCATCGGCAAAAGACGCTGCTGTCTGGAATTTAGTTACTTGGATCACACTTTCAGAAAACTCATATGGGCAAAAGTTAATGAATATTAAGTGTGTGTCTGCCTGAGGACATGATTTTGTAAGGGAGTGACTGCCTTGGTGGGCTAAGGTGACCTGAGCTCCATGTTGCTTTAGCAAGATGTGCCTTATATTCAAAGGAACTTAGTAAGAGCTGCCTTGCTATATCTGTGGCAAAGAGCAATCATAACACCCTCTAGAGCACAGCAAGTGGACTGACAGTGATTTTATATCACCAGCTTTCCACACATTGTATTAAGAAGATTAACAGAAAGTATGGGCACTGGTGAAAGCAAGTGTCCTGCCTGAAAGAATTATGCCTGTAAAAATAAATGTAGTAACTCCGCAGTTTGAGTGATAGTGTTTTGATGCTTGGCTTTATGGAGTCCACTCTCGCCTGCGTGGCTGTCACAGGGAAGTCTAGTGGTAGCAATTTAAGCCAGGTCTACACTTGAAACTTCTGCTGGCACAGCTCCATGTGTTTGGTGGAGATGAGGGAATTACATTCCAAATAAGCCTGAAAGTGCCAGCAAAACTCCTGCTGTTAGTATAGTTCATTGTGTTTGAGCAGCTCATATAAACATCATTAAAACATCTCCTTTCTCAATACAAATTGTATATCCATCTGGAAGTTTTGCTTTCTTAGCTTAGCATTTCCTCATTTACAGATAAAGACTGTTCTGTGGTGTCAAGCAGGAGTGTATAAGCATTTTCTAAAATAATACGTCAAGAATAATTGTGGACCTCCCAACAAAAAACAATATTACAATAATTTTATTTCTCAGTACAAACAGGGATACTCCCAGAAGAAAGGCTAGAAATGATGCCAAGAAATAGCATATTAGCCCAAAGCAGTAATAACAGAGATAATTCTGAGATAGCACATCCTGCATAACTAATTTTTTCATAACTTCATCCATGTTAAAAATAATATATATATATAAATTTATATGTATATATAAATCCAAAGGAATAAAAATGATTTCTCTCTACTGAAATTTCTTTCATTTTCATCAGTAAATTTCCAGCTGTTTCCATCATGGAAGCTGGTCCATAAAGGCCATTTTTTATAGGTGAAAATCAAATTTCTTTCGGCCTGTTTGTTCTGTGAAGAAGCTTGTCTAATTAATTTCCTATGACATTTATCTTCAGAGTTCCCTGAAGTGACTGCAGTTCCTATTGAGCTAAATATTGTCTGAGTCTCTACTGTGTTTTTGTTTTTAGACCCACCATTTTGTGGATGAAATCTGGACTGTTCAGCTATTTAACCATCTGTTATCCTCCAAAATTAGATTCTTAAAATGTCTAGGTGCAGCCTCAGAAATGGTAATGAGCACTTAAAATTCTGCTCCACAAAATTTTTCTCCTTGCGGCCATTTCATGTTATTATCAGAGGAAGTCAGGATGGAAGTCCAAGCAATCTTTTCAGTTTATTGGAATATCATTTACTATGCTACACAGATGTCCACATACTGCCCATCTGTCAAGGCTTATATTTACACAGCCAGAGAGACTTCAGTGTAGATTCCTTTCTTACTCCCAGTCATTCTGTGTTAGTGTCTGTTTCTTTTTATTATTTGATTTATCATCAGAAGTAATTAAAAAATCAACCTGAATAATTTCTGCAGGAGATTCTCAGGCTTCTTTTCTTCTCGTCTTAAAAGTCTGTCAGTCTTCTATTTCTTCCTTGCCGTCTCAAAACAACACCTCTGGTCTTTTCCCACCTTTTTGGAGCGCACATACAACAAAACAGGGAAAACTAGTTATTCTCCAGGAGAAGGGCAGATGCCAGTAATTGTTTCAGTCTGCTGTTTTGCTTTGGTTCTCATGCAGTTGAAAGCATCTGCATCATCTTGTCTTAATCCCACCACCTCTTTTGATTTGAGACTTCCATTCTTTAGTTTTCTTTCTTTCTCCTAACTTCAAAGAAATATTATACCCAGAAGCTTCCCATAGTCTTCGTTCAGAAGATGATTTTATCAAGTTCTCCTTACAGCATTAGGACCTCAGTAGCTGCTTTCTGTATCCTTAGTTCCTGCGTGTCAGGACCTGTAACAAAGGAGCTGGTGTGGCCAACAGCTCTTTGGGCTTCCAAAACTATTTCTGATGACTCACTCTGATGAGAAGTGGTTTGAGCCCTGTTGGCATTCCCCTGCAGCAGGGCTCAGATCAGACAGCCTCCTTCAGCTCTCAGGACGCTGATTATGAATGAAGATTTGTCCAGAGGGTAAAATCAAAGGACACTCAAACTGAACTCTTATTGCTGGCACTAAAAAAAATGCTTCATAAAAAAACAAACAAACAAACAAAAAAACACACACCATAATTTGAACATGTGGGTCTTAAGAGCAGGATGCACTAGGGATGGCAGGACCGCGGTGATGTGGCTGGGCTGAGGTCAAGCACGGACGTCAGCCTGTGTGCAGGGCCTGCCCCTCGGCCTGCAGGTCCCATGGCAGGGGCAGGGCAGTGGCATGGCTGTGACAGCCCACGGGCAGGCCCAGGGCCCGCAAGGGGTGGTTGTGCCTCAGGACCCTGTCAGGGAATGTTGTCTGAGGAAGCCACTTGATATATTTATGCATTTAATTGATTCATATAAAAATAAGAACCTGTCAGAGCATTAGGGTGTTATCCATTTAAGGACCTGGCCAGCTAGGTTGGCTGAGAGGCCAGGGCAGGGGAAAGGGACACTCCACAACCAGCTCAAGCGAAAAGACAGAAAATGGTACCCTAATAACATTAGCGGGATAGCCTTATGCTGTTATCTGCTTTTCCTTTTCAAACACGGGTTTGTCATGCTCTTTTATAGAGATGGTTTTGCTTCAGAGGCCACTTGCTATTTAGCATTCCAGCCTCGTTTTATCTCTTTCGTCAGACAGTAGCTATAATTAAGTTCACAAACTTAACGTTAAAATCCTCACGGGAATCAAAATGGTTTCACCTTATACTCAGAGTGCTGCTTTCTATTTGAGGATCACACGGTGTTTTATCACTGATAATTAATCTTTCCAGGAGCTCTTTGACACAGACAAGAGCTGTTACTGAAGAGCAGTAATTAATGTGGGGAACGCCATGCAGCCTGCCAGCACCCGCAGAGCAGCGACCGACACCGAGCGCTGCTGCTCCGGGGCGGCTGTGACAGCCTCCATCTGCTCCTCAGTTTCCCTGCTTGAACAACGACACTTTTCTTGCTGTGAGGCATTCAAGACCTACCAAGAAAAACACTTTAGTTGAGGGCTAGGTACTGAGCCTTTCAGGCAGGCTAATAAACAGACGCAGATCAAGAGACTTGCTTGACAGACACGGTAAAGCACACCTGCTTAGGAAAGCCATGGCACATGGTGGCTTTCCATGGACTTGTGCACGCTGAGCTTTGATTTGGCATGCAAACACAGGAATGAGGGAGTTTCAGTCCACATGAGGACTAACAGATACTTGCTCTGCAAAGAGGTGAGTCATGAAGGCTATGGATTAAAAGGATGGTGGCAGACTGTAGAGAGTGGAGTGAAAATCTCAGGTGAATACCTGTGTTTGCTCAGTTCAAAGTTGTATGTTGTGCTTTATATATGTTAAATATTTTCCAGTTTTATTTATCTGCTAACTTTGAAGGGCAGAATACTCCTCATTTTCCTGCTGTGAAATTTCATGACATCATTGTCACCTAAGACAGAACATGAAGGGTTCTTTTCTCCCTTTTCCTATTTTTCTAAGGTACAGTGGAAACTAAATTAGGTAAACACATCTTTATATGTTAGTGCTGGCACATGTGACAGGAAAAAAAAAAAAAAAGTTGGTTCAGGTGACACGCAATCTCAAGGCAGGCATGCCAGGAGAGCTGATCTCTAAAACTGAGCTTCAGAGCTTCACAGCTCTGGCTGAGCGTGGTCATTCAGGGCTGCCTGGGGCAGGGACAGCAGCTGTCAGCTTGCTCTACGCCAGCTCCTGTTTGGATGGATTTTCCTTTTGTCTCTGAGCAGTGTTCTGGCTTTGCCTGGAGCCCTCAGAGGTCATGGACACCTGCCTGCTGATGTTCTCTGCTTCCTTCTAGGTCAACGTGACTTTGATTTAGCTGATGCTCTCGATCACCCGGGTAGGTAAATCTGCTATCCTTATTTTCCTATGGCATTTAGATCTAATAATAAATCTTAAATCTGTTCTCTTTTTGTTGAGAACTGGAACACAAAGTACTTAAGTTAAAAGTTTACAGGTGAGGATAGTGCTAGGTTTTTAACTTACATACAATTGGAAAATGCTGGGTTTTTTTCTTTTCTTTTTTTTCTGTTTGCTTTTGTTTGTTTGTTTGTTTTAAACAAATCAATATTTTTGTCATAAAATTAATTTTTTTCTTTAAAACAAAATAATGATGACTTTGGAAACATATTCCTTCCTTTTTAGTTTCTGCCATGATGCATAAAGATTTACTGAATGTAGCGTAGCTCTCTAGATTTTCAGATACTTTTTTTTGTGATAAGTTGAACAATTTTAAGATTTTTTTGTTTTTTGGCATGTCAATGGGTCCCACAGATGACATAATTACGAGGAAGCCTACAGTGATCAGAAGACCAACACGGCCTCTGCTGAGTGAGTAATACAGACAATGAACGGGTCATAACCGATTTACGATATGTAGAAACTGTCTCCCATGATATTTTTGATTATATTTGCTAATGTGCCATAGCTGGGATCATTTGTGTGAATACTAGCTGTCTTCTGTATATAAAGTAAGTATTTTTTTTGACAATTACCAATTACATGTCTTTACTACTTCGAGTAAGACTTTAAAGCATGATTGGCCATAGATAGCATTTCATTTCCAGAAGATCCTCAATATTTTTCCAGCGTTGATTGACATCCCTGGGGAGTAAAAAAATTGGTAACTGTAGCTAAAAATGGGTAACTGTTCTTCTACTTTTTTTGCATTATCTCTTCTTTTAGCGTAAGTATTCATAATGCTCAATAACAGTCTTGAATATTATCTAGTATTGACTGCTACAATGACCTGTGTCAGAAAGAAAGAAAACTGGGAAGAGCAGAGAGGACTGAAAGGTTTTAGCTGTAATTTTGAGGATGACAAATTATGACTTTCAATGAATACCAGTTGCTGTTGAAAAACCCCAACCCCAAACAACAATAAAACCACATGCATATTTATGACAGAACATTTTATGACAACATAGACATTTTACACCTAAATTACACTGAAGGAAATTTCTGACTATCAAGCAAAATGCTTGAATCAGCAAATGCTGGATAACATTAGCCCACACAACAACCTTCAGTCTTTTCTTGGATAAATATTCAGTAAGTTGTAGGTACTTGCAAGTAGTTACATGTTCCACATGATGTTGGTTCACTCTTGGAACAAAGGGGGCAGTGTTTTGTGAATGTGGTAGCTGCTGAATCCTGCAATGGTTGCATTCTTCCTTCCCACTTGCTTTTGCAAAGAAAATCTTTGTTTGACCTAGGCTAGTAGTATCTGTTGCAATGTACTGTGAAGCCACTCTCCTCTACTTCACTAGCTGTCCTGGCTTCCTTTAACGTCAGTGGTGAGAAATCATCAAGTCTAGGAACAGTTCACGTAATCCTAAATGTGGATTAGTTGTCAGCCTAACACAGACATTTTAAGTAGGTTACTTGAAGACCTGGAAGACTCTTTCCTCAGAGTTACCTTAAAGGTAACATAGGGAAGCCAAGTCAGAAGTCAATATCTATGGTGATACTGCCCCAGTCAGGTGAGAGAAATTGAATTTTTAGGGATTCCTAAATCTGTTAGAGAGGCATCAGTGGGATGATTGCCCTACCTGAATCAGCTTTGCTAATTATTGGGAATGAAGAACTCCATATTTTCCAGACCATTTTGGAATCTCTCCCAGCACTAAAGAGAATTTCAGGGAGTTTAAAAGCAATTAAAACTAATAAGAAAAAAGTGCTGAAGTAAATTACTTGATTTGGAACCATGTGCACAGAGATGATCGAAGAGTATGTCCTAACACCTGCCTGATGTTTCATCTTAACTTCAGGGTTTTCTTTGTGTCTCGTTCAGCCAGTGTCATTGAGAAGTGAGTGTGGCTGAGATGACAATTTTGGTAGAGCGTGGTACAGGCCATATCCTCTGCACATCACTTCCCAGACAAGAACCTCTGTCTGAGTAGAAGCACTCCTGTGTGTAGTTCCCAGCTAGTGTAACAAAATTCAGTAGAAGAGAAAGGTGAAGTGTGTTTTTAAAATCTCTACATACGTTGATTTTAGCCATTCAAACTCATCCTGCTATTAATTTGATTGTCATACACTCAAACCCGCATACTCAGGAGCACCAAGATGTGTGTACTCCAGTAGTCTGGTGAGCATCATGTGCAACGTGGGACAAGGTACACCAGCTACTGAGCCCTTATCCTGTCTCTGTGGTTCTTCTCAATAAGAAATGCCAAGCTAGTTTATGGGCAGATCTTTCATACCCTGCAGGAGTCACCAGCTATTATGGAAAGGTCCTTTGCTTCATAATCATGCTTACTTCAGACTCCCTGAACCTTAGGCTGGGTTGCTGTCCACTGTCTGCTTTTGCTTGTTTGAGGTATACAGACTATGTCTCTAGTCTGCTTTTTGGGTGGGCTAACAGGAAAAGTAATGGTATGGCTGATAAGCTGCAACCTTTGGCTTTAGAATGCCCTTCTGCTTTTCTCCTGCTGACAAGTTATCTCTGCTGTTGCCTTATGGGAGCTCAGGCTTGCTGGTTTTCACAGAAACAACACATTCCTCAATTTTACTGCAGGGAATGGTGACCTTTATAGTCTGCTCTTTTAACCCTTTGTTCTGCTGTTTCTTCTTGTGCTTACAGACACACGTTTCCATTCGTCCTTCATTCATGCCAGCCTCAGCATTTTTCTAACAAATCTCCGCATGAAGGCTCCTAAGTGGAACACTGCATTTTACCTGAATTCTTAATCTTGATAATAAATGGAATCCAATTTGCAATTTATTGCTTCTTATAGTATTAACCTTTTACACATAAAGGTATTTTTGAAATGCAACTCTGCTGGCCAGACCCAGACAGAATTAACACCTGGCTGACAAGAACAAACCTATTTGTGTAGCAAGAATTTGATTATTTTCCTTCCAAATTTCCTGGTGACATGAAAGCATTTCAGAGAAGTTACACAAATGTTATATATATATATTTATATATAATGAGATTAGACACTGTGCAAAAGCAGCTTCCTTCTCCCTCTGGATGGAAAGAACACATGAAGGCAGACCTGTGCATCATGATGCATTATAAAGAAAAAAGTATATATTTATAATATATATATGTGTGGCAATAAGCATCATTATGAAAATCTAGGTAGATTTTGTTTTTTCTTCTGATTTTTTTCTATCACTCCACATTAACTAGGAGCAAGAGAGGGACAGTAATGTATTTCTGCCTATAAGTCAGTGACCTTTGAGAGCTCACTGTCATTCCAAACACACCCTAAAATACCACCCACATACTCATATCCACACCTGAACATTGGAAATGGAACTCCTCTTGTTTGTATATCTTATGCAGCTCATTGACAAATTGTTTATTTACTGGAAAATTCCATTCCAGGTACTGTGAGACACATGCACAGTGCTGGGGAATAGTAACAGCCTGCTGATTCACTGCATAACGTGCCTATGCAGACATTTAAGAACATTTTAAAACCTTTATAGTTCAGCCAAAGAAAAACAGATTGTTGCTCAACCTTAGATAGGTGCATATGATCACTTGAAGCACATTTTTTTTCTTTCACCGTGACCCTTACATAAATTAGTTAATTCAATTCTCTCTCCCTAAGTAGGTTTATTACTTCCCAGGATTTGTTCTTGAAATAGGTATTCAGATTTTGCAATGCAACAAATTACACCCAAGCCAAGCATGCACATACAAATTTCAACTACAGACATAGATGTTAATACATTTTTTTTAATATAAAATAAAATAATCAGATACATTTTAATATTTTAATATAACTGATTTTATTTAAGTATCTTGCACATATACTAAAGACGTACTGATCTTGATTCCATTATAAGATTTTTTATGAAGGAATAAATCCTTTATATTTTGAGTGGAAAGTATGATATAATTTGTCTATTATTTTTTGGGCAAATATTTAGTTCTGTAAATTTTTTCAAGAAAAGTGGAATATCTTATTTGAATTTGTGGGTATGACCTGAAAAACAGTTCCTTGTCAAAAATTGTTTTACATTTTCTATTAAAAGCCAACATTTCACTTCCCTCAAGAACAGTGTATTACTGACTTCTCTACATCTTCTTCCCTTTCATTTTCAGACAATGATTTGCATTTAGGAGATGCTTTTGGTGGAGGTCAGTACTTTCTTTTCTCAGATATGTTTTTATGTTTGTTTTTTTCTCTTTTTCTGAACTCTGCCTAATTTGTACAAAAAGAGTGAGGACAGTAGGATGGGCTGTGTCCAATTACCAGCTATAGCAGCTTGCAGGCTGTTCAATCTGTATGGACAGAAGTCAGCTGTGCTTCACATCACCATGCCAGCCCACCACGGCTGTGGCTAAGGAGTGGCCATACTGCCCAGTCAGCCTCAAGGGACCAGGGTGGCAGCCTCTGGCGGAAGGTTGAAGACAGCAGATAATGCCAGTAGTTCCTTCAACTTCCAGAAGGGAATCTGCTGAAGTTTAGAAATCCGAGGTAACAGTGGGGAGAGAGCTGTGAGCTTGTTTTAGCTCTGCTGACCACAAATCAGAAGTGCAGGAAGGAGTGGTTTAGAGATAAGCACTGATGGATGTATTACAGTTTAGGCTTGAGGCAGTCAAGCTGTTGTAACCTGCTGTAACTTCCAGGTATTTCTATAACATCCAAACCTGGTACAGGAAGTATTGACAATACGGTATTGAGCTGTGTAAATATATCACGTCCAAGACATTGGAAATTTCTGCACCACATTTTACTTGGTGTGTTTGGAGGTGTATTAGGGACGTGAAGTACTCTAGAAAGGTTCTTGCACACTGAAATAACCTACAGTGCAAGTAGCTTTAAATCAAGGCATAAAATTCCACTTGAATCAAGGCTACACAAAAGAAAATAATATTTCCTAGCCCATATCACAGAGCCTCTGAATTACGACTCCTATTGCAGCTGTCTGTTTTAGTCATATTTCAGTCTTAGAGGATCATGCCTTTTACATTGTTCTTTCCCACTTCCAGATTCTCCTCTGACATTTTGTACCTGTGCTGAATGACACGTTAGTCTGCATTTTATAGAGCAGAATCTAATTTTGTTGATAAGTCCCCTTTTTATGCTGTTACTTCTTCCTGCTCATAGTAATTGTTCCATTCCTGCAAGTTTTTACTGACTATTTTTATGAGAGGATTGTTTTAGTATGTTGATTAAATTATTAATGAATGACTTAAGCATCTTCAGTAATAGCCACCTTCCCATTCCCTTGATTTATATTTCCTTAGTCCATTTTCAGTTCATGTTTTTAATTGATATTCATACGTGGTATAATGAGATTAATACGTACCTCTATCAATAGCTGTGGAGACATTATTTTCTTAGCAGCTATAACATAGAATATGTCTAATATCTAATAGCTACTAATATCTCGTGCTTAAGGAAGACTGAATAACTGCAGCATCATAATAGAATGAATAATGAGATTGGTAGTTTTCCACTTTGGTGTTGAGTCTTAGGTTGGTATACATGGTTCTGGAATAGGATAAGTCTCTTCTTCTATTAAATAGAATTAATTAGGCAAAGTCTGATTCATAAAAGCTTTAAGAATGTGCCTAGAATCTATTGGCTGCAGTAGGCTAAATTCATGCTGAAAGCTGAGCATATCTCTAAATAATTTTCTGAATCAGAACATAAAAGTTACTCACAAACAGAAGCGTTATGTTTAGCATCTAGACAAGAAGAAAACATGATAAAAGTGCATCTGCTATGCATTGTAGGTGAAAGAAAGATTTAAGGAGAGGGAGGGAAAATGTTATTTATTTCTGTGACCTAGCTTTGGTTTACCAGATGTAAATTTGCTGCCTATGTGAGCAGTTAAATATGCTACTGACCTGGTTGGAAAAGGGACAGCAAGAGCGGGCCCACGCTCTGTATGCAAAGGAACAGCCCTGGGCATCCTACTTGAGTCAGACCTCGCTGCTCCAGCTCTTTGTGTGCAATTCAGAAACTGCTACTGCTAATCAAATCCCTCTCTGTCCAGCGCACCTCTTCCCATTACTTTGGCAGGAATTAAGACTAAATGCCAGCACAAAGTCCTAAGGAACAAAGCTGAAATCTGAGTACATTTTGCACTGTTTAAGAGTAGAAAATTCATCATGTATTTGTTGAATTCATCATATTTTAGATGAACTAATGTAATGTAATGTTCTTAGTAATACCTGCTGAGGGCACAGAGATAACCTGTTGCCTCCTGCCCAGCCCAGAACAAAAGCTGCTCTCTTGGCTATGCGTAACTGCACCGCTGACACCTACAGTAGCATACTGTTCTTTCCAGCTGTCAGCACTGATTAACGTTAGGACATGCCAGAAATCCATGAAATATTTTCATTGGACATTTTTTGAGTTCTTCTCTCGTTTCAGTTTTGGAAAATTTCCTTTCTGTTTTCTAATTAGATTTAGTAGCTAGTTATTGTTGATAGAGGGCTTGCGACTTTTTAACTAGTGACAAGGTCCTTTTCTAAATTCACCAGAGGACAAATGAGCAATAGGTACAAAATCCCAGGTTATTACACTCTTCATTTACAGCTCTCAGTTCTGCTTGTCCAACCATCTAACTATTTACTATCAATAGGTGACATCCCAAGACAACCTTTATACCCACCTCTTCCACCACGACCAGGAAGCCACAGTAATTCTGGTAAGAATATTTTCTCGTAAGAAAATCTACCACTGAGCTGTTTGGAGCAGATATGTTGAATAGTTTACTTTCTTATTCTTTCTTTATACATAATTTTTATCATCCCTTACATCTATTTTCCTTTTTTATCACTGCTCCTGACCCAGTGTTTGGAAAAACTTTCTGAGTTTTTGTGATGGCACCAGAAAGCTTTTCTGCCTGCCCCAAATGTAGGATGTTGAATCCTAAGTGGCAGGAGACTAATACTTCTCTTGTTTGTCCTTTCATTATGAATACGTACACACTGAACCATGCTAAGGTTCAACTGACATCTATCGACATGGAGTGCATAACCCTATGTACAAATCCATGCTGAGATATGGATGTGAGATGGCTCTGGGGCATACCACAGGTGGGACTGGGGAGATGGATTTAAGCCTATATTGCTTTGAATATAGTCCCAGACACTCTCTAAATACAGTGGAACAATACATCAATCCTAGCTACTACCATGTACCCCATATTTACTTCTGGTATGATTGTGGTGGTGAGCTGTGGACGTGCCCTTCCCGAGTCTTGCCTAGAAAGGACCCACTGACTTCCCGCTGCAGGAGCTGCTGGGATTTGAGTCCAAACTTTGGGTTCCTAAATATAGCACTTATTTACAAACATGCATGTCTTCATGCTCAGAATGGGTAGCCAAAAACAGTTTTCATTATCCAGCTTCTGGGTGAATATGAACAGGTGACTATTTGTGCAAGGCACCTGGCCCACTGCCATGTAGCAGGTGGGATTTCAAAGGTCCCTCACCTTTCCCTAGAACAGTAGAAAAGAGCTGAAGGGGTTACCACTGTTCAGATATTTTTCCAACGGAAATCCTAATTTTTATCTTGCAGGAGGTTTTAATGACTTAGATCTCGTTGACGGGAAGCCCTTACCACCGCACATAGCAGGTAGTATTTATTTGCCAATTCTCCTTGCAGTTTTTTCCTAATATTTACAATTAAGAGCTGGATGGTTTTGCTTTAGCAGGAATCTGTTTGTCACCAACAGTGTAGCACAAGACTCTGCTATTTTTATTTAGATTAGCCACCTTTCTCCACAAACCACAGCTTTGAGCATGAAGCTCTAGATCTTTTGAAACAAATCCCTAAATGCCTTACAGGGCTAAGCCAGCACCTTGCAAGATTAATCCCTTCAAATTCGGCTTGGATAGTCCCAAAGCAAGGGGCTTCTGCTGAGAACTGAAAGTAAATGCATCACGTCTATATCTTGACATAAATCATTTGATTGTCTGGCAGTAGAGGATAATGAGAGTACAGTACTGGCCTTCTATTTCCTTTAAATCAGCCTGATGTAGACAGCTAAGGATTACCCTTTCTTTTTTTTATATTCTTCAGATAATATTCTTCTTCAGAAATGAAGTGGCTGGAGGAGGGGAGGTTAATCCTCCTACCAACACCAGTGCGAGTCAGGATTAGAATCAGAGCTCCTCTCTCACAGAGTCCCACCCTAGCTTCCCAATTTCACGCTGTATGAAATCACACTTTGCTGAGTATATACTTTGTTCTCAAAACATGATGAAAGACATTTCTTGATGAAACTTCACCCTCTATTCCAGGAGAAGAAGAGCATCATTTCAACCACGGTGGAAACACAGGTATAGTAAATAATGTATTCTACAATTTGTTCTAGTTCACCATGAAAAGTAAGAAAATGTTAGCCTTATATAAGTAGTATATATACTAAATGATCTGTATGACACTGTTTTCACACTAGCTGTCATGTAACATAATTTCCAGTCTTCTGTTTAATTCTACTTAATAGATTTCCAATGTTTCACCAAACAATTCTCAAAGTTTTGCAAAAACACATCTTAGCAGGGAATATGCTTAAGTGATACTATTTCAGTGCCTCTGATTTTTTTTTTCTCTTGTTTTCTACAGATTCAGGATTAATAGCTGGTGTTACCTCTCCTATAATTTCTGCTTTTGTGATATTAGTTGTTGGATCAATAGCTGCCTACACAGCTTACAAGAACAACAAACTTTGTTTCAAACCACGTGGTAAGACAAAATTGTTTTCCCACTTTCTGGGTTCATTTAGCACTGAAGTAGATGGGAATTTTACAAATAAATAAAAAAAATAAATCAGAGCAGAGATAGGTCAATGATGAGGGCATTTGAAAGTCTACACAATCTCAGTGGTCTATAAGAGATATTGATAATTAATATGACTCATCAAGGACAAGTATAGGAAGCCATAGCATGCTGAAAGGACTAAAAGGAATTGTGAAACGTGAAGTCTTTGCAGCCACAGAGGTGACTGAGTGTTGTGGCCCTGAGCCCACAGACCAGCCTTATTCACCCAGATCAGCCTCACCTGGGACATCACCATACCCCCTCTGGCCAGGGCCCCCATTTCAGCTCAGACCTGGGTTTTCTGTCCTGTCCTGGTCTGCATCTGCACCGTGCCTGCCCCAGCCCTGGTCCTGGATTGCTGTTGGGTTTCTCAGCTTGGCCTTGGGCTTGGCTGGTTGCCTTGTCTCCCCCTGAGGATCAGCGGATTGCACATAGGACCTGTTTGTCATCACCACCCCACTCTGCTTGCTGCTGCTAGGTGCAGTGTGGTGGCACCCCGCTGGTCAGGCTATGGCCCAGGCTGCCCTGTGAACATCCTTTTTGGGAACAGCCCCACTTAGCTGCAATACAGGTCAATTTAAACTTCTAATTTTAGCTCTCAGTTTCATAATGGGACTAAAAACTAAGACATATTTATCACATATTAAAAAGTCTGCCAGATTTTTAGAACATGAATGAAATGCAGGATGTGTACAGACAAGTTCCATAGGCATTTCTGGCAGATCCAGTATCTCCCTGGTGCTTCAGAAAGCCTCATCCAGAAGAGGTTTGCTAGACTGAGGGCTGCTAGAGATGCCACAGGGAGCTGTGGAGGGGCCGGGTGCTCCCTGGACAGTGTTACACAGAGGACGTTCACCTGGATCCACGGGGGACATCCTCAGCCACAGCAAGGCCTGGGGATGCCCTGAGGGTGGCTGGTCAGGGCCATTGAGGCCTGTTCGTGCCCTGAGGGTCCTGTCATCTTTTTTCCTCTGTTTCTGTAGCTGGGGTGTAACTGAGGCATGATGTCAGGTGATGCAATCAGTGACCCACCTGCCCTCTGAAAAGGGGAGTGAGATGGAGGAAAGGGAAAGGCTGCCCATACTTCTCTAGGGGTACAAGGTTCCCCCCGATGTCTCAAAAGGATGGGGGCAAAAAGAGCATGGAAAGCAGCTGATGTAGAACTGGCATAGCATATCCGTAGGAGAAATGATGACTGTTCAATCTTCATTTTTTTTTAGGTGGGGCTACAGTGTAAGCTGCAGAAATGAAAACTGTCCGCTGATGACAGAATCCTTCGGTTGGCGATGTTCAGCCCACAGATCTGACTTTTTTTTTCTGCTTTATAATTCTGACAAAAATATCTTCCTCTGACGAGCATTTTGTTGAGACACTGCAACACTGTTCTCTTTGACCTGATGTTACTCTTACACCTTGAGCTTTACATCATCAAAGATGTACTTAAAATGTCCAGGAATAGTATTGCACTATCTGATGTGTATTCATAAATGCTGGATAAGTATTTTGATTCAGAAGTTATTTTAAATAACACAGATATCAAGTATACGAGCTTAAAATTTAATTTAAAGGTTCTGGCTTTGAACATTTGAGTCATGAACATTTTTTTTTTCTAAATTAGCCAAAATACTTAATCTTTCTGATAGAACAGAAATAAGGAAATTGCCATTTCCATTCATACATTTTGGATTTCTTCAGCATATTTCTGTATTGTCTGTAATGTTTAAGGAAAACTTGAAGTAGTATAAAGGATTAAGAATTTTAATGCCTTTATTTTGTATCTTATGTTTGAATTCTTGCAAAGTAGAAAGAGCTATAGATGGAAAATTCATTCTTAATTTTGAAATACATCATGAAAAGAAAAGAAAAATACATTGATGAATCACTGTTTAAAATAACAAAAATGATAGGAAAACAAGTTGATTTTATTTATTTATTTATTATTGAAATGGTACTTAGCTCTTCTCAGGAACTAGAATCTGCCATAAATTATGTTTATCGTTTATCTGCCTGCTCCAGGAGCCTATGAAGGCAATCTGGCTTTTTGTTTTTTACTTTTTTTTTTTTTAAGAACCATATTATTAATAATTTCTGTAAACGAACACTATATTCAGACGTTTTGGAATCATTTAGAACCAGTCTGTGTCACTTTGTCCTATAAAATCTAAGTCACACCAACTTTTAAATTTCATACATATCCTTTAGCAGAGATGTGGTTGATACTTACAATTTCAGTAGCAATGCTGTTTCATCTTTTCCCCTTCGTTCCTGATCAACCTTATTGTGTTAACAAATATTCTTATGTAGACAAAGACTATCAACAAAAACTAACACTTTTCCAGTTTCTCTGTCTTCGTGTAGCTAACTGAATCAAAATACTAGCAAATGAATGAAAAGTAGATGAAAAGCTGGCAAAACTAGTAGTTTACTGACATAATTCTACAGTACAGATATTTTAGCTAACTTAAAAGCATAGAGGAAATCCATGTGTTTTGTCTTCATCTTATACATGAAGGATACTTTTTCTTACTAAAATTGCATGTAGATTGCATAAACATGATTTTGTGTTTGTTAAATTGTTGAGAGAAAGATGTCATCTGAAAAAGTACGCTTTTTGTAAAATAAAATACTATTTTATCTACATTATACTTGAAATTGTTATGTTGCTGAAGAGGTTACCAAAATCTTTATTTTGATCCTAAAAGTAAGAAATTATAATGTACATCAGTTTAAATACAGAAACACCTTGACAACACATGAAGGAATGAGTAATTCTGTGGCTATCATTTTCAACTTATGAATGGTAACATATTTTAATATGGTTTTCAAGTACACATGCTATTTCTTTAAAAATACAAATTTTCCACGTTAATATTTATTAAAAAAATGATATATGTTTTTCCAGGTAGACATAAAGTTTTGATTAACGAAATGTTAAAACATTTTGTACTTTCGATGTCAGCTGCTTGTTAACAATAAAAATATGTATTTTCCTTCTTTCTCTTGAAAATTTTCAATAAACACAGACAGTGTTTTACCCAAGATGATGTGCGGTTTGTTTGTTTTGCTTGTTACTTTATGGAATATATGCTGGCTGATACCTTTTATATCCAAGTTGATCTGTGACCTACTAAAGACTTTAGGGGGAAAAAAAGAAACAGCTTAAGAATCTTTTTTTTTTTTTTTTTTTTTTTTTCAGGATCAGTATCCATAGAAGGATTTATAGGCATTATTAAGAGCATACCAATTTTTGCTTTTGAAATATTATTACAAGTGATTTAAATTTGTTCATTGTATTTGTAAACCAATTTCTTACTCAGTAGAAGTTGTTTTTGTTATTATTAGTGAAAAAGCAGATTTTATTATGGAGAATTTGAGCAACCACCATGAACTTGAATTAGACAAAACCCTGACCAAATGTTCACCTTCTGAAGCTCTTTGGTCTAATGACAGCAACATGCCACCAATATACTGGTGTGCAGGCACAATTTTCAGTGCTAATTTTCCTCTTAACTAGCGTTAATTATTCCATCAGTTTGGTATTTATGAAGGAAAGCTCTAACATATTTAAATCTCAAAGGAAAGGAAGGAATATAAACTAGTTGTTAGACCATCAGATTTCTAGTTTGTATTATTGGCTCTGCCATTTTAAGTCTAGCATACGCTATAAAAAGTGTTGCTGGTACCCAAGCAAAACAGAAAAACATCTGGGTGTAAACATGGCTTAAATTACCAAGAAATTGCTTCTGTTTATTATAAAGTCCCCTAATTGAAATAAATCTGCCAATAAAGGTATCTACAGTAGCAATCTTGCTATTTGTAAGAATGGAGCTGGGGGTCAGCCTCTTCTCACAGGTAGCTACTTGATAGGACTAGAGAGAATGTCTTCAAGTTGGCCCAGGGGAGGTTCAGGTTGGAAACTAGGAGACATTTCTTCTCAGAAAGAGCAGTCAGGCAGGCATTGAAACGGGTTGCCCAGGGAGGTGGTGGAGTCACTGTCCCTGGGGGTGTTTAAGGAAAGGTTGGACGTGGTGCTTAGGGACATGGTTTAGTGGGTGACATTGGTGGCAGGGGGATGGTTGGACCAGATGATCTTGGAGGTCTTTTCCAACCCTAATGATTCTATGATTCTAATGTTTAGGTAAGCTGTCTATGTAAGCAGATGATCAACACATTTCCTGAAATTTTTGTTTCAGTTGGATAAATAAAGCTTCATTTCCTATGCATTTATGTCCTTTCCTCCTAGAACACCTCTGCCACTACTACTAGAGCAATGATACCATTTTTTTAGAATACGTCCCATATGTGAGGGAACAAATGCTGCAACTTGGACAGCCTCATAACTCATCAGTTATCACATGCAAATTGCTGAAAATAAAGGTTTACTAGCTGAGTGGTACATGTAATTTCCTTGATGACAGTCTCAAATCACCATTCTTGGCTAAGTAATCACTGATGTCCATTCAAAGCTTTGACGTAAAAATGTCTCTGCTGAACCAAATCAGCCCAAAATCACCTCACATACCGGGTGGTAGAATTACATAGACAGGGTTCAGTTTGGAGTTACTTGCAGAAAAATATGCTGTTTTGAATGTATGTTCATATACAGATATGCGTATCTCACTGTGAATAGCACCATCTCTCAGAAGACATGTAGCTGTAGACTGGGCGGCCAGTTAGCAGCATGTACGTATCTGCAGAGGCTACGATGGCTGCAGAGAAGCCGAGGGGAGCCAAGACCTTCACTGCACAGCCAACTCACGGCGATGCGGCGAATGCCATCTGGCTACCGTCGGCCACACCGAAGTCGCTGCGCTCGTTCTCTAAATGCTCGTTTCCATAGCCCGCGACCTTAACCCTCACGGACGGCTCTGTTTTCCCTCACAAGGCTGCACAGGAGGGCAGAAGAGGGCCGGGCCGGGCACAACGGGGCGGGAGCGCCGCGCCGAGCCGCCGGGGGGCGCCGGGCAGGTGCGAGGGCCGGGGCCGGGACCGGGAGCGGCGCTTCGGGGGCGCCCGGCGGGGCAGGGGGCGAGAGGGGATCGGGATCGGGCCGTGCCGGGCCGTGCCAAGCCCCGCCGCTCACGCTGTTCGTCTGCGCAGGGAGCGCGATTCGGCCGCCGCCGCTGCCCCCGGAGGCTAATTAGCCAGGAGGCTAATCCCGGCCGGCCCCGCAGCCGCAGGATGTCCGGTGAGTACGGCCTCGGCCGGCCCGCCCGCCATTAGCGGCCCGGGGTGGGGATGGGGGGTCGCCATTTGGTGGGGGGCGAGCCGGGCGGGCTCCGTGCGGCGGCAGGTGGAGCGGCCACGCCGGCGGAGTCGCGACATGGCTGCGACACGGGGCTGCGGGTGGGTGCGGGAGGGGCTCGGCGTGGAGCGGCTCTGCTGGGACTCGCGTTTCGGAAGGAGAGGGGTGGCGAAGCCTGTTAGGTGCGAGGTGCAGCGTCCTCTGCCTTGTCCTGCCCAGCGCTGAGTTCCCAGAGGTTAAACGAATCGCTCAAACAATTACTAATATTTCATTTTTCAAAGCCAAACATGACTGTTTTACAACTAGAATTATGCTTAATTGCATATTGTAACATCATTGCATTTGATTTTTCACAGAGATAGTTTACAGTCTATTGAATAACACAATTGCAGACTCTCGAAGCGGTACCAAGCTGTTCATAACTGAAAGATACTTAATAAAATCTTTGCTAAATGAGAAACAAGTTTCCTCTCTGTAGCCTTCCAAGATAAGTCATAATCCTGCCTAGTAAAATTCAGTGTTGCTTTAATAATAGAGAATTTGGTTTGGGTCAGGCAGGGCTTTGTTAGACCACAAGAAATACTGCACGCCATCAAATGGCAACGTGTATTCCGTGTAGAGGTGCTGGCTGAGCCAGCACAACGCTTATCAGTAACACGAGTATCTCCACTACTGGACCCAGACCAAGGAAGCACGGGAATTAATATCGCCAGCCATCGCTTGATTGCTATGGCAGGAACCGCCTCTTTGCTGAAAATTTGCATAATAATTTCTGTGGGTGGGCTGGCATAGCCTTTCACACCGTTACTCATTCTGCATACTTGTGGCAGAATACGTCTCCCTGCTGCTGAGGCTCCAGGTGTCAGCTGGAGCAGAGCTTTCTGTGCCAGATGCTTCTGAAGATGGTTGTGCTAGGTCAGCGAAGCCAGGAGGCTGTGACTTTATCTCTGCAGTAAGCCTGACCCACCTTTGGGCAAACACACCTCTAGGGGAAGATGCACAGGGACCTGGGTATGGGACAGGGGTAACAACACCACTGTCACAGAAGATGAGGTGGGCAGGAGTGGCCATGACCTCGTTGTTGCAGGTTTCAGAGTGGGCACAGACCCAGGCTGTAGTGTGCTGGCCCCACAGGGATCACATCTTTAGTGGGGGGGTGAGAAAGGAACAGCAGATGGCAACAGGGAGGGATGTAAGAAAACAAAGGGCCAATGTTGGTTAGCACGCAAGGCAGTACGTACGGGGGACATAACCACCCTGTTGGAGATTTTTAGCAATTTTATGCACTCTTATTTTTATGCGTGACAGCAATGTGTTATTTAGAGTGTGCCTGCAGGAGAGTTGTAGCCTACATGTCTCTGTCTCCTATGGCAGCTTTGGAGTGGGCAACTTGACAAATTTGTTACTCCAGGAGCCACTGCTAGAGCACATTTATCCTTTGTCAGAAGACAAAAATATGTTTACAAAGCTAGGTCTGTTGGGTTATGAAAGAAACTACTTAAACTTGTCTTGAAGCTGGCAGGTATGTGTTTCATTCAGTGCTTATTTTATGAGTAACTTCTGACTCTCACTGGAGTTTGTTCGTTCTCTGTCTCCCCTTTTTCTGTGATCATCAAAGTGAGAACCACTCAGTCTGCTTGTGTTGCAGATTCCAAGGCTCTTCTGCAGCCCTAGAACTGGTTTTCAGGCCTGTTTAAGAATATTGCCTCTGGCAGTTTTGTCTGAGGCACTGCTGTGAGTAAGTAGCATAAGAAGCTGGTGATCTTGACTAAAAAAGCTGGAACACGTTGCGCATAAAATCACTGCCTATTGTAGTGATTCACATTACTTTTTCTGTCTTTTCTGTGCTGCTATCTGCAGCTTGGGAGTGGTCTCTAAAATAACTCACCACAGTTATTTCCTTGAAAGTCTCTGGTTTCTTCTGAGAAACTTTTGCCAGTGCTGGCAATGGTGATTTCTAAACTTGCAACTTCATGTGCTGTGTGGTAGTCTAGATAAGAGAAATCAGCAGTCATAAATTCATACAACGTAGTTTTAATGTGATTCTAATCATACGCTTGCTTTTCTTATAATTCACTGAGAGTCAGTGATATCAGCCATAGGGTTCCACAGCTTGAAAACAATTTGCTTGAAAACTCAATACTCTTCACACTAGGTGTTTTCTGTGAAAAATCCTATTATCATTCAGCTCAAAGGACTGAAAATTATGCATAAAGCTGCCCTTGACACTTTAAAAAAAAAAAGAAAAAAAAATCTAGTTGCAATGAATTTTAAGTACCCATACCCTTGGCTTTCAAACTTAGAGATCAAATATTGCTGCTTTTGCAGCTTGGAATCAGTGGGTGAAGCCCTGTGTAGGTTAAATTTAAAGCAACATTATTCTTTAATTTAAATGGGGATTTTTGGCAGAGTTTAGTTTCGTAGATCTTTATGCAAATCTTATCTGTAGTTTTGAGTTTTAAAAATAGAGTAATTATGGGGACAGAGTTTCAAGGAATGCTCTAAACAGGGAAATTCAAGTAACGCTTTTTTTTCCCTTGAAAACATAGATTAGATTAAAGAACAAGTAATGATAAAGTCTTTTGATTTTAACCCCCACCCGTGGATCTTTAACAGAGTAACTGATAACTGCATCATTTTAAAATAGCTAGCATATGTTTCTGTTTGCATCAGTAACATTTTAATGTTGTATGGTTTCAGCCAGTAGTTTGATTATCAATTTAATTACCTCTGTAATGGTTCACTATATTAAGAAGGACAGAAAATGTATCCCACAGCTGATTCTCAGAAGAGACAATTGGTTTCTTTACTTTGCTAAGCATTAGCCAAAGTTTCTTAGAAGCTGTATTCGTTCAGCTGTTTGCCTCCTTCTCGTTCTGACCACAGCTTTCGTCTGAGAGGTACTGGCATGAAAGTATGTGTAAGATGTGGTAATTTGCCACACCAACTTGCTGAACTCTTTGATGAGCAGCTTGTTTAGTTTTGGGTGCATTATATATGTAAATATTTGGTTTCTGTAGCTAAAAAAATTTGCAGAAGCAGTAAGGAGATTATGTGCTCGGTTTTATGGTTGTTATTTAAAATAGCGGTTTTAAGATTTAAACACCTACTCTCTTCACAGTTTGCTTTTTGTACTAACCCACCCCCCACGTTCTTCTCACTAGTTGTTTTATTACTTTTTTTGGCTGGAGATGCTTGTTGCCTAACACAAAAGTGCCTTTCTTTGCTGAGTCTTTGTGTCTTCTGAGAATAATTTTATTGCTGAAGTGGCCTTCAGCTTTTCTTTTTTTTTTGTGTGTGTGTGTGTTGTTTATTATTATTTTTTTGGATGTGTGCTTGTATTTGTGTAACCTTTTGGAAAGCTGCCGTAGGAGCAGCTTACAACTGTCCTTCCAAACCTCTCCATGTAAGCACCAGTTATTCGTTGTTTTCTGCAACACCCATAACTTGCTTGAGCTGTTGTAATAACAGGAGGTTCAGGTGTTTCCACAGAGAAAGATCCTTTTTTCTTTATTTGCTTCTGGGAATCGTGATTAACAAGGCTATTGGAATTTGCTTAGCTGAGGGATCTGCAAGCTGTTTTACGTTTGGGTGGGTGATTGAGTGTCTTGGCTAAGTTTGCCACTGCCGAATTTGTCGAGCATCGCGGGGGCCTGCAGTGCTGTAGGAAGAGCATGGCGTCTGTCCCCACTGAGAGTTCAGGTCTGGCTGGTGATATGGGGACAGGTCAGCACACAGCGGGTCTGCATTTCCCTCTGGGTTTGGATGACATGGAAATGAAAGTGCTCGGTGTCTGAGGGCACCGGCCATACTTCGTTACACACCTCGATGCTAGGGCAGAGGTTTCGACCTGTGCGTTTCGGCAGCCTCTGAGGTCGCTTGTTGGGTGCTCTGCGCTGGTTCTGCCAGATTCCTTCTGAGTGTCTCTCATAGAGCCTGGAAACTGTGTGACACCGTGTTTTGTTTTGTTTTTTGATAGTTTATCACAATTGTTACTCCCTAAAAATGGTGGCGGTTTTATACGAGTAGTTCAGGACAAATTCTTACTGATGCGCTGTAGCTCAGTGGAATTCACCTCATCCTGTGTGACCCAGTTACTTTGTTCTGGTTAATTTTGCAGCCTAGGAAACTGAGGTATTCCTTCATCTCTGAGAGATGCCCATGACATCACTGAATTTTAGGTTCTGGCTTGCCCCAGAACCCTGATAATGGCTCTGTTGGAGGGCAGAGCTGAAGAAGCAGCACCTGGTGTCGCAGGCCCAGTACCTTTACGAAATGTGCTCTAGGTGATATTGTGCAGGAGTGTAGCTTGCTTTCTTTTTTATTGTAACTTTTTTTTTCGCATATGCTTTTTGACTCTGAGGAACACAACTAATTTTCTCGGAGTTGCTTAAGGTAAGGATAGGTAGGGATCCTTAACTTTGGCAGGGTTGCCAACCTCAGCAGCAGTTCCTTTGCATATGTCAGTAGGTACCAGTTGTTCAGCCAGCACCAGTTACTCCAGTGCAAAGGGAATAAAGTGAAGAACAATGCCTGGTAGGTTGATTCAGTGAGGTAATGGAAAGAAAGATATTTCTGGCTTGTATTTAATTTTTTTTTTCCTTAGCTTTGGCACTATATAAACAGGAAAACTTTCTTTATCAGTTGTATTGTTAGACACAATGTTATGTTAGATAAATGTACAATCTAAATATTTATAGATCTGCTTGTTTGATTTGCCATTAGGTTTAGGCAACGTGACCTGGAGAATTATTTGTTTAAGGCTAGTCTGAAAGCTTCCTACTTAGTATTATGTAAATCAGGCAAAAAAAAAGAAAAAAAGAAAAAAAAAAGGCATATATTCTGCAGTTATGTTTATTGGATTTTCTATTCAGTTTTGTCCTCTGGGGGAATTTGGGCAAGACAAGAGCTTATCACAGGAGCTGCAGGTTGTTATAAGCTGTAGCCTGTCGGTTAGCTGGAGGAGGGAGATTGTAGAGCCAAAAGAGCTTATATTAAAGCTGTAAAATGACTCTTCTGAATATTTGCTCGCAGTAACGGATCAAGCCTTTGTGACCCTCGCTACTGATGATGTTTATTGTCAAGGAGCTCTGGTTCTTGGACAGTCATTGAGGAACCATACGACATCTAGAAAATTGGCAGTGCTAATTACACCAGGGGTTTCCAGTGGGATGAGGTAAGAATTCATGTTGTTTTGGAGATTGATAATATGGAAAAAATAAGAAGTAACATGAAGGATTTTAATAGGCTTCCTGAGGGTTTCATGGCATTGTCTGTAGAATTTCCCACTTGGCTAGTGATTTCTGAGGGGGAGTCCCAAATAACACCCATGATACGATTGTAAGCCTGATAAGAATTCACTTGCAGAAGTAGAGCTTGTGGCTGGAAGTTGATTCTCAAGCTCATAATTGGGAACATCAGCCGAGAGTTTGGGAACTAGGCTTTTAGTGTCTTGCTTTTGAGCCAAAATAAAGGTGGTATTGGTTTGTTTTTTGCTTCCTCCAAGTGTTTTTTTTATTTTAGGAAGATCAAGATACCTACCACCTCTGACATCAGAACTCTCCAAAGACATCAGTGGCTCAATTTCAGATGACTGATCTAAACTATTAGTGCACTGCTAACATGATGGGAAATACATTTCTTTCTGCCCTTCTTTTTAAATCACTTTCCAGTTTGGGATGTGATTCTACAGGCGCGACAGAACTGTGTGTACAGAAATCTATTAGATCTGTTGAACTCTAGCCTTGATTTTTGGAGGACTGTGTTAGCTGTTAAAAGGAACATGACATGCCACAACTACTCAAGCTCTTAATTCTGCTGTGGTTTAGGAAGCATGCAAACTCCCAATTTCTATATGCCATTTGAAAGTATTAGCAATGCAGGTGTCTCAAGAAACATATTTTCTCTTTTTTGCTCCTTTAGATATAGGTAAATCTGCTTTTCCGGGATTTTTCTCACAGATGGTTTCATTGTTATCACAGACCCTTTCCTGAACGACTGTTAAATACATTTGACAACTGGGTGGATGCTAAGTCTCAATTTTTTCATTTCTTCCCGCTCCCTCTACCTTCACTGGGACGAGACCCCCTCCCCCCCCCCCCCCCTTTTTTTTTTGAAACCAAGGATAACATTTTAAAGTGTTTGTTACTGAACTGTGTTTCTAGAAATCTGTATCTACTCTTTATTCTTTCACAGTTAATTTTAGTCCCTTGAAGATCAGGCGAGCAAAATCTAATGACTCTGGAATCTCGATAATCAGCACAGGCTTTTCTCTTTCTGTGTTTATATGACATCCAGGACTTTGTAGTTAATAGTGTAATGTAAATAAATAAACTGTTTAAAAGACTTTTTTTTGTGCCTTGAAGGAAAATTAGCTACTTTGATATCACCTATTAAATTCATGTGAAAGAGATGCACAGAGGAAAGATGTTTTTCTAAAAGTCTCATTTGAGATGACTTATAGTAGTGAGCAAGCATATAATTTCTGTTTTAGAAGGTGCAATTTTGGAGCTGCTTTTGCTCAGGTATGATAGGTGCAAACAACTGCACTGACAGTGCCTGCCACATCCTGTACAATGCACACATGACATAGTATGGTGCTGTTCCTTAGAGACAGCTGTGCAGGAGTGAAAGCTACTTTAATTTCTGACAGTGTTTCTATAGGAGACTGAGTAACTAAGGTGAGGTTTGTTTTCTCCTCCATGCAGCATCTTTCACTTTTGGGATGTGCTGGCATCCCAAAGTGGATGTGCTGCTCCCTTAGTGGAAGAAGCGATGGTTTATAGCCTCATATCTGTCACTTCAGCAGACTGTTTACAAGGACTTTGCACTTTTGATGTCTTTTTCTAACCAATCAATCTAACCTTTGTTACTGTCATAGTAAATGTGCTGCGTGTCACTATTTTTGTGCCAGAAGTGAAGTCTGATGAACCTCCATAAATTTCCTTCTTTCCCTCCACTGCTTGCTCTGGTAGGTCTGTCCTGCGCAGCGTGTTCGATGAAGTCATCGAGGTGGATGCACTCGACAGTGCTGACTCGGTCCGGTTGGCTCTGTTGCAGAGGCCAGAACTGGGTGTAACCTTCACTAAGCTTCACTGCTGGACTCTTACTCATTATAGCAAATGTGTCTTCATGGATGCAGACACTTTGGTGAGTAAAGCAGGAGCCGTGGCAACATCTTTGTGTGTCTTAAACAGCTGCTCTGGGTGTGGGATGCTTCCTTGTCTCACAACCTGGTGGCCTACCAAGTGACCAGATTTGCTGGGGGACCCACGGTCACAGAAGCTCCAGCTGGATGTTTGGCAATGCTCACAGTTCTGCTGGCTGCAGAGAAGTGGATCCTGTTTCTGAGAGTAGCCTCAGGACTGTCCTCAAAAGATATAAACACACTCTATGCAAATTGGCTTCTGACAGATGTTTAGAAGAGATCTCTCTCATATACTTTTGTTTGGACTTATTCTGGTCAGGAAGGCAGGCTAGTTATAAAATAGAGAGGAAAAAAAAGCCAGAAACATTCGTATTTTTTTCATAAGGAGATTAAAAAAAAAAAAGACTAATTTTGGCAACAGTCATGTCAGCCTTTCTCTGCACTTAAGTGCTTCATTTTGAGAGAGTGGGATGCATTTTGATTTAATAAGATTATAGTTGCATTAGAAACCAAATTAAATTATTATTCTCAGGGAGTGAGGGGAAAAGCGTATGATTTCCTGTTTAATATTAAAGGAAGAAGGCAAGTATTTGGCTGTGTTTTTTAATTGAATTTAAAAAAGTAGTAATCGTTCTATTTTTCACAGTGGCTCCCTTGATGACTGTTATGGGTGGGGTGCAGGCATTCAGTGACTGCACAGCCGTCTTTCCACCAACTTTAACACTGATCTGGGCCTTAACCTGATTGATTTTTCCCACTTCACTGTGAAGCTTTGAAACCAAACCAAAGCAAGACTCTGAGCTTAACATACGTTAGAAAACCAGTAAAAAGAGGCGTTTTTTTCTGCTACCCCTGTAGTCGTCCTGTTGCTAAGTCAAATTATTTGGATTCTCAGCTTTGTTACAGTTACTGAGAACAGTGGATTCAATTTCACTGAGAAAGTGAGCTAAGAAATAAGGAGACTACCTGTTTTCATGGTATGTTGTAATATTTAAAGGGACCTTTTGGAGGGTCTCAGGCTTATGAAGTAATTTCATAGGGTTTGCACTTTTGTCAGAGAAGTCATGGGGAACCACAGTTAATGTTACCTTAGTACATTAAAAAATAAGTGCTGGCCACAAACATGTTTGGCATTGTATCTCCTTTTATGCTATGCAAGCTACATACTTGGTCGGACTAAACTGAATTTGTTAGTACTGATTTAACTACTTATGTTCCAGAAAAACATCTTCTGTAACAACTTCTTTTCTACTACTGTCTCCAAGGTGCTTTGCAATGTTGATGAATTGTTCGATCGAGAAGAGTTTTCAGCAGCTCCGGATTCTGGCTGGCCTGACTGCTTTAATAGTGGTGTATTTGTGTTCCGACCATCTTTAAAAACTTACAACCTGCTGCTCCAGTTTGCTGCTGAACATGGCAGCTTTGACGGTAAGGCATAACAGAGGGGCAAGGCGTAAGAGTTGAAGTGCAAGAAATGAGATTCAGTCTCAATAAGGCATTTTTTTCCTGTAGCTTCCGTGCTATCTGGCAGAATGGAGAAAGGCAGGAGTTCTCTAGGCTTTAAGTAATTACGCTTCCACAAAAATTTATGGTGCAGATCTTTGCCTCTTACACAGTATTTAGGACACATTGACTTACTGCAGGCTGTGATTCCCAGAAAATTGTAATGAAGGCACATTGTGTCTGAGTCTCGCTCAGTAAGTTTTAATTTTGCTGTCTGGTTTAGGAGAGAGAAATATAGCTGATCTTCTGCTCTGAGGGAGACCAAAACCCCTTCCTACTCCTCTCTTCCTATGTTCCGATAGGACTCCACTTACACTGAAATTGCATCAGAGTGGACCAGGTATTACTCACTTGCACCTGCTCGTGTGGCCGTTTTGTCAAGTCTAAGCTGCAGTCCCGTGAACATACCAGTCTCACATCCATCCTTGGACATGAAATTTTGGTGTAAATTTGCATGTACTTATACATTAGGCTAATACTGTTTTATGTATGCTTTAGGGGGTGATCAAGGCTTGTTGAATAGCTTCTTCAGCAACTGGGCAACAGCAGATATTGGTAAACACTTACCTTTCATCTATAACTTAAGCAGCAGTGCTGTATACACCTATGTTCCTGCTTTCAATCAGTAAGTAGTGACTTTTGGCTGATTGTAAATCGCTGTAGCTTGCTAACAACAAATCATTTATTACAAGAAAGTGAGAGAATAACGCTGGCATATTCTGTTGATTTAAATTACAGCAGTAAGAAATAACATGTAAAAATTGTGTAATAGAAGCTTAAGAGCAATACGAAAGCTTCTTATGTCTATCTGTGGGACAGATAGAGAGTCCTAGAGTTGGCTGCTCTGTCTCAAAAGTTGCTTCAGAAAAGTTTTTCCCAAATTTGGAAATATGTAAATTACTTCAACATTAGGTTCTGACTGCTTTACTTTTAAATTTGTTCCTTTTTTTTTTCAGTCAGTTCTATGGGAAATAGTTGGGATTTTTCTTTCTCTTTTTTAAAAATATAAAAATTCTTAGGTTCTTCTTGAAACTGAATTTGTGCAGGTAATTATATTACCCCAGACAGTTCAGTCAGAGAAACTTTTCTGGCAAAAGGCAAGTTGTTTTTAAGATTTAGGGTGTCGTGAACTACTGTAACAGTTGCACAAAACATTCTTTTTGGGGGGTGAACTTAGGATGATGTTTTTATTAGGCATTTTCAAAATGTAAAACAATGTTGAAGTGCTAAACAATTCTGTTGATTTGGTGTTTGAGGTGGTATTTATTTGTTTGTGAACAGGGCGTGGAGGAGGACTGGAAATGGGACTGCATGTGCCTTTCAGTTTTCTTCATGAGTTTTTCTACTGGAATTAGCAGATGGAAGCAAATGGCAGTGTAGCCTTTTGTTTACTGTATGCTATGTGAAATACCTTCATTTCAAAAGATAAAAATGTTTATATATATATATATATATATACTCATATTGAATGTGTTGCTGTTACAAAATGTCAAAATTACCTCACCAGTGAGAGTAAGCAAGTTTCTTTAGCAATGTATATATGCTAAAATTATCTTTGATGTATAGATCTGTATGTTTAATTTCTACAGTTTTGGCAGAGATGCCAAAGTTGTTCACTTCTTGGGAGCGACAAAGCCCTGGAACTACAAATACAACCTTCAAACAAAGAGAGTTATGCACGATGGCACCACCCCTGAGTCTTTTCATCAGCTGTCATTTCTTGCCCTCTGGTGGAATATATACAGTGCCAGTATACTGCCTTTGTTAGAAAAGCTTCAAAAGACGGAACGATCAGAATCTGAGGAATGCAAGGTAACTATCAAGGAGTTAGTGGGAATGTACTGAGTCACAGAAAAATGATGAAAACGGCCTTCTCCGGAGGAAAGAATTACATGGGAAAACATCTGCTGATTGGCAATAGCAGTGACTGCTTCTACAGGCATCTAAACTAACAGTTTAGGAAAGACTTGGGGTACCATGGCTTTACCAAGATTTCTCCCACTCGCCTTCTTAACTGAGGAGGAGTTTGTATGGCAATGTATGTAAATATATTCTACAAATTAAATGCAAAACATGGGACAAATTAGGCAGAGAAGGTGATCATCTGGCTATGAAACAGACTTCTGACTTCTTGAAGCTAAGCTGATTTAGACCATCAAACTAGGCCTTGAGCTGTAGTAAAATCTACCTTTTCAGCTCTGCATTTTAATTTGTTTTATGAGAGTCTTAACAAATCAGATTTGCAGAGTAAATTACATTTGGGATGTTATATAAGTTAGTTGTACATCATCAAGCATTTACTGAACTCTTTACACTTTTTTTCATCAGAGGAAGTATAGCAATGTATACTTTTCATGAATAGAATAAAAATCTGTTGATAAACGGATGCTTTCTTGGAGACCTACATTATAAACTAATGAGCAGAAGGAAGATACGATTTTTAATTTCATATCCAGACATGACAATTTAGGTCACTTTATGCATATAAAATATTTTCTTTTATGTTTTTTAAATATTAAACTATTACCATCATTAAATGAATTGCGTAGTGTCATACGATCAGTTGGACAATTATCATCAAAGCTCCAGAGAGGAATTTGGTTTATAAATCTCATGACAAATTGGAAAGCAGAGGAAGGAGTGGGTAGGTTTTGATCTCATACTTCGGTACATTCAGTTAGTTTTTTTAAGAAATTGGGCAGTGAAGAAATAGTTCAGCTACAGTAACATTAAGATGGAAGGACTTGTTAGGTTTCCCTGCTGATGATGGCAGCATACTCTTTAGTTCATAAATCTAAATTGCAATATGCTCTGATATTGGGACTGCAAATTGTTTGACTTTATTAATTTCAATGCTGAAAACGTTAGAAGTGAAGCTGTTGGAAATAAGGTACTGATTTCCTCCAAAATTTTATTGCAGTGACAGGATGTTCTTGTTTTTATTAGCATACTTTCAACGGAGTTGAAATTACACTGAAAAAGGCTGAGCCTTCTGTGGCAAATTCACTGCAAATGCCTGTACCTCCAGAGCAGACGTATGAAATGCATCCCACGGCTGGTCCACCTGAGGAACTCAGTTTCGAAGCTGTAAGTGTGCTGTATATTCTTATATGCAGTAACAAAATAAAATGATATACTAAAATAAGATTTTGATTTAGGTTTCTGATCTGGGAGATAATAGCTTCTTCACTTTAGCTGTCACCATTGAATTTTCTTGCTTTCATGAGAAATAGTCTCAAGAATATTTGTTTTCATTAATTTTTAGTCATGTGCGCACGATGTACCTGGAGGCTGAAAGAGTTTGCATTGAATTTTATGAAGAGATTACGTACTGAAAGCTGCTAGGTCCTTAATAAAATGTAATAAAAAGAAGCTATGTTACCAAATTAATCTACTGAGTATTAATGTTCCTGTAAACAAATATACTTAAAGCTAAGATCCTTTTATCCCTTTTGTGTAGATTTTTTTTTTGTTTTATCCCTGAAGTGCTGACTACGAAAACTGTTCCCCAGATTTCAATGATTTGGGCAACACGGAATATCTTGCAAAGAATTCACTGGTGATCACTACAGAGGTCCTGGTACTTCTGTGACTCTTCATGTATTTGGGTATTTCTGTTGCACTGACTCTCCTTATTTTGTGCAGGAATTTAATTGGAGGTAATAGAGCAATGTTTCTGCAGGTGTAAGTCACCGTGTGTGTATGATAAGCCATGCTATAGCAAGGTACAATTGGGGGAAAATAAAATGAATGTTGTAATGTCTGCTCTCGGGGACTATTTTCTGTTAAGGTGAAGACAGTTTTTGTTATGTTCAGCACTTCAGACTATAGTTACTCCATAAAATAAAGCTGTAGTCTTCCCTTCCTTCTTTTCCACCCTGAGCGTGGAAGTGCTGAAGGAAAACTGCAGAGTCTTACAACTTAAGAATAATTGATTAGCAAGAATGTTTTATCTTGTATTTGATGTGTCTGACCATTGGAAATGCTGAAGTTAAATAGGGAATGCATTTTCAAGATGCTCTTTTGGGGCGGAAAAATAACAATGTTCATTTAAGTTCAAATGTGAATTATACTATTTTATTTTTTTAATTACAGTAAGATTAGTTTATCGGAAGATTGTATTAATTTGAAGTGAACAACCTGATTCTCGTCTTAGTTAGGAACACCATCATTCCATTTTATGTTGCTTAGCTTCATTAGTCTTGTGAGACTGTTCTGCTTTTGGCAAGAGACCCCAGAGTGGGGGCTGCGTACTCATTTATGTTTTGATACGTGGCAAAGACAAATATTTTGGGGGCAGCCTGTTTTATTTCTCTTTTGGAATACATTGTTCTGTTCTCATTCTATGCATATAAAAAGCTTGAGTTACAGAGCAAGCTAGAATCCTAAAATGAGATTTGTTTCCCATTTAAGTTTGGCCTTGTGAATGTAGACATCTACTGTAAGCTAGTTTTCCAGGCTCTTTCTGCACTCTCTGAAGAGTGCCAGCCACTCTTGAAACTATCTTAGGATGAGATGAGCTGCCCTCCGGAGGTATTTATCCTGGATTGATTATAGTAGGAGCTTAGACTTGGTGCCATTTTGATAGCTAAAGCTGGGTGAGATGAATTTTGTCCTTGTTGATAATATTTCATGATGTTTCACTGCTTTCCTCTATCCCAAGACTGAAATCCACTTGTCTTGTATGCATTCTCATGATAAGAAAACTGGGAAAAAACTTGTTCTCCTAATAAAACCTCAGTGGTTGTATTTTAGCAACCTGTACGTGAAGTTGAACAATGCGGTTCTAACGTCCATCCCTCTGAGCCTGACAGACCTTCAGAACAACTTACTTTTCATCCTGCGTTTCAGGAAACCTCAGAACTGGTACACGTAGCTTTCTGAATTGCACTTTGGTTGATAATTGCGTGCATGTCTTTGCTGCCAGCATCATTTTGGGAAATATCTACTAACTATGATGCAATGTGTAAAAATATTTCAGCTATGTAATTAATTTCTTAACCTCTTCCAATACTGGCGTATGATCCCATTTTACCAGTTATACTTCTAGTTTTTAAGTGTATATTTTTCAGTGCCAGCCTGGAACTGGTCAATAACATAATCATCAATGTTTTTTGTCATGTTTTGTTTGTTGTTTTCACCTGCTGAAGTGATGTTTCTAAGCAAGTGGAAGATGATGTACTGTGAGTCAGGCACAGAGCCTGAGCTACAAGGCTTTGCTTTGTGATCTTGCACTGCGTTTATCTGTAGGCAGTGTGACAGCAGTACCGAATTTGGCAATAGCGGAGTGACGGGGTGTCGAGGAGTTGGATCTTGTGGGGTGCACAGCACAGACATTTTCCTACAGAGGAAAATGGGTAGATTGTGAAACATTATAGTGAAATTCTTTAAGACTGAGAAACAAATTGGTAGGGGAATTTGTAGCTTCTGTGCAGCAAGGGTGTTTGGGCCCTAGCTAAAATTATTCATTTATGAAAACATGTTGATTCCTGGTCTGCTGTTAACTTATCCAAGACTGTTGGTAATTCTTGCTAATGGTTTAAAACAAAACAAAACAAAAAAAAACAAACAAAGGAATCTCCTTGCATTACTGCAGATATGTATATACATAGCCTAAGAATTAAATTGCATGAATTAAATATGCATATTTGCATATATATGGAGCAAGCATGCTCTTCAGAGTGTTTATTGATCTTTAAAGTCATGTACAGATCGGGTCTCAGGCAAGGATGCATAGGAAGAGTGAAGTTAACTTCAGTATATAGTGTCATGTTGGCTGTGCAAAATACCTTACCGGGTCTGTGGGTGCAAGTCTTGTGTAAGTCCTGTGCCCAAAACTGGCAGATATAATGGCAATTCCAGGGCACTTAGTCCGTTTAAGCCTAATATCTCACTAATTGCAGTTATTCAGGCCTATTCTAAAGCATGTTTATAACTGAATTGGTGAGGGCTTCACTGGAAGGCTGTTCTGGTTGATTTTAACTTTGTAACATGAAGTGAGTTGTTTGCCTTTGATTCTCTTGGAATAGTACTGAAAGCAGATTTTCAGTACCTGTCTTGATTAGCTTTTGTTATATTTCTTCTTTATTGCTGGTTATAATTGTTGGGATGTTCTACTTTTACTAACATTGGTCAGTCACAGACATGTTTTTTCTTTTATTTGGTTGAAATTATCATTAATAATATATCCTACATTTCTGCACCTATGATAACTTGATCTTGAACCACGATTCAGAATTTTGTAGTGTCATTCCAAATTAATTAGTCTCAGATAATATCAGTCTCTTGAATTAATTTAACATGTGGTTCATGTCTGATAAATAATACTGATCTCACTGAAGATACAATAAAATGCATGGCCAAAATATACAGAAACTTATGCCCACATGAGAGCCCCATGATGAAATCTCATTGTATTGTTGCTGAGTGTGCCAAGCTTTGAGTTAAGAGAAGCAAAATAAATGCTTGGTGTGTTCACAGATGCTAAGACAACGAGATCACGTTATCAAAGCAAGCATGAGTATTCAAATACTGTTTGTTTTTTGTTTGTTTGCTTGCATGTTTTACCTGCAACTGTGTAAAGCAGAAATTTGACTTCCAAGTATTAACTTCATAGCACTGAAATAAGAACAATCAAATGACTGTTTTCCCACTGCTCTTCTTCTTCCTGCAGAATGAGGTTACACATTCTGTTTCAGAGCTCTCTATTCACCTCAAACCAGAAGAACCAAATCCTGAAGATGAACGGAGAAAATGGGAGGAAGGGCGTATGGACTATATGGGAAAAGATGCTTTTGAACATATTAAAAAGAAACTGGACACGTTTTTACTTTAAGAAGAAGTGAACTGTAATGACCGTCATGATCTCTTTCTTCTATAAATGCAACCTTGAGCATTTGGATATCTTCGTAGTTTATTTGACACTAAAGTTGAGGGAAGATTAACAGATAGAGACTCTTGTTTGTTTTGTGTTTTTTAACAGTTATGTGTGCCTTATCTTTATTGTTCCCCAATAGTGCCTTCTGAGGTGTAATGAATGATACCTTCTAAGTCTGAAACTCTCGTGTTTATCACTGTTCCCCATTTAGTACTGTGCAGGAACAGTCATGAGTAAAATATGTTGGAAGTTAAGATTACTTCAGAGTACTTTTATCTCTTAGAAGAGGCTTCAAAAACTTTTAAAATGAAAACCTTTCTCTTGAAAGCAAATTAACAAGTCCCAGGGCAACCATTGTGTAAATTTCAATATGAGAGAAAAATGAGATGAAATCGTGGCCTCATACGCGTCTATAACTAAACTTTTTCATTTAAGTATAATTAGGCTTAGAGTACATTCAGACTTTGTCAGAGATCTCTAGTGGATATTCTCCCTGTTTTATATGGAAGCTGCTCAGGTACCAGTGTGATGAAGAGTAGTCTTAAGATAGACTGATAATGTATGTTAACCTTTTATGTTCTTGCTATAGGATACCGCTTTTGTTTGTTTTAATATACATTAGCTTTACTTCTGTGTTCAGAGTTGCATAGTTAGAGGAAGAAATGCTGACTGACACTATGGTATAAACCTTCTGGTGCTTCATATTAATTTGTTTACAGTACTCCAGACTGCAGTTGACAAAGGCATTCTTCTCATTTAGCATAGCTGCTCCAGTTTGAATGCAACTGAAAACACAATTAGTACTTGTTTTAGTAAATAGGCCTTTTAAAGATCTTTCAAACAATAGCTGTGTGTTGGAACTAATAAATCTGAGTGGAGTTCCAGAAAAATGTATTGATGAGACTCCTTTTATATTAAGTAACGGGGATTGCTTTGTGAATTTGGGTATTTAAATGTGACTAATCTTGGCAAGTTTGTTTTACCAAACAAGAAAAAAAGAAACACTTTGAAAGAAAGAAGCTTGTCAGGCATGCCAATATGATAACATATTCAGCAGCATTATAAATAACTGTGTCAAGTCTTAAAATGAGAATTCTGCTCTGCTGATGTGGGATCTGAGACATGTTTTAGTCTTAATCTGTCACCAATTTTGGTACAGATAAACCTAATGAAATAATTTGGGGGTTTTGTTTAAAAATCAGTGTAGGAAAGTTACACAGCAGAGGGATTGCCATAGATGCTAGTGAAGGAAAAGGAGGGGTAGGAGGAAAGGAAATAGTGTTTTCTTTTTCTTCTGTCAAAAAGGATGGGAAAAGGGGGGGATAACTTACACAAATTAGGAAAGGAATGAAAGAGTCAAAAGGTCCATTAAAGGAAGAAAAGTGATCTTTGCATGTTTTAGAATTACTACCTAATGTTTGCAATAATGTAGTTACTTATACTTTTGTGGGCTATTTCCAGTTTTATCTATTCTTTTTCTCATTTATTTATTTCTCTTTCTATTCTCTTTATTTGAAGTATTCCAAATGTGGGAAGTGTGGGTCTCTCTGTCTTTGGGGGTCTGTTGAAGTTAAGCTTCTAGTCCAAGTTAGGTGTTGAAGGTCTCTGAAGTTGAAGTGAGATGTCCAGAAGATAAATCATCTCAGTTTCTCCACTGGTCATAAAGGGACCCATGATAACTTGCCTTCCCATGGCAGGTAACCTTCACACGTTCACGCAGGCAGGCCGTTTCTGCATCTTGTTTTGTATGGCCCAGCACAGCACTATCTGGAGATTATGCAGTGTACTGAATGTATTCATTTGGCGTTTGATATACTGATCTCTTTCTTAGTCACAAGTAACTTGTGCACTTCTGAAAAAGTACTCCATTTTATAACTATTTTACAGTTATTGCTAATAAACTTAAAACAGTTTTTGAAAACTGTATATAACAGTAGTCAGCAATGCAAACTTGTGCTTTATGCAGCTGTACTCCTACAGTAACTACTAGATCTTATTGGGAGAATTACTTAGGTTATGGGAAAAATTATTGATGGGAAATCAGTAATTGAAAAGTTTCAAAATAGACATATCAATGTAGTAGAAAGAGCTGTTATCGAATGCATTTGAAAGTGTTAAGATGTAAATTGGTATTGTGTGTGGATTATACATTGTTTTGCAAAGAAATGTAGCAGACTAATGTCATGGAAATAAAGCAGAAATGGAGAGTACCTGTGAAGTCATGTGCTCATCAGATGATGCATGGTTACAGATTGTTTATGTTGTGCCAGGGGGTGCTGTTTGTGACTGACTGCTTACTTTAATATGTTTTTTTTTCCATCTTATTAAATTGCTTTTGAGACATTAGCGCTACCAGCTGAGCAGAATTAAAAGGTGTGAGTTACAGTTATTTCTGTAGGCATACATAATTATAAGCTTTAGAATGTCTCTTGAATTAGAACAACAGTAGTTGGGTTACCGTGTTTCTCAGAAAAAATATAGCTGCTGTTAAAAACCGTGCCCAAGTTTTTGTGCATTAAGTCTTTACACAAAAAATGTTGAAATAGTTACAAGTACTGTGGTATCTTAGTGGATTCTAGCACAGTACTGCTGTCACCGGAGTGTGAGACGGGACAGCCTTTTCAGTTTATCCAGAATTCAAATGTGCTGTACTTTGGGCAGCATCCTTTGATTTTTATGGACATCATTGTGAAATTGTGGGGTCACAAACAGGTTTGGAGAGAGTTATGTGCAGCATATTGCCGTGAACCACAGGGTTTGCTAAGTCAAAGGATAGCTTGGAAGTAAAACTTAGACCAAGCCTCACCCAGAAGTTCTTCCATATTAAGGTATGATGTAGCCCCAGGTACTTTTAGGGTAAAGAAAGTCAAGAAAAATAGACTTTCTGGTAGTTCATCCCTGAACAAGGGAATGAATCCCATTCATCCCTGAACAAGACACGTTTTCACTTCAGAAATTTGGAAGGTGCTGTAGAACCAGCACCCTGTCTCGATGAAATGCTAAGGGGAAAGATGGCATATTAGATTAATTAAAACCACCAGAGATCTCTTAATGTCTGGTGTGTGTGGAGCGTGTGTGACTGAGGGTTTTGCCAGCATTGTTTAAGCCCTGGTGACCTGAGAAGCAGCTGTAAGGATTTTTGAAAGGCCAAACTCTGACCTATTGCTGTGTGGCAGACTTGGCATTTCAAGTGGACAGCTTGTGTTTGAGTCAAAATACGCTGTCTCCTCTGCTATCATGGGCTTAGTTATTTACAGCAGGACTTAGGAGGGCAGTTTCATCTGCAGTACAACAATTTTATTGGGTGCTCTTCATTTAAAAACAGGAGATACTGTGGGTGTGCCACAAGGAAAATTCTTGAACATCTTAGACAAGTGGGTTAATGCACTTCCCAAGCCTAAAGGAAAAGGAGATTGTTGTTCTTGAAATGTCCCTACTTACTGTACTGCCTGGTGTCTTGTGAGGACCTTTCCATTTGGTTGTGCTGGGAAAAAAGAGTTTTGTCTCCGTAGTTCAGTCTGCTCACATCAGTTATGTTTTGTAAGGCTGATATTTGGGAAAAGAAAAAAAAAAAAAAAAAACTCGTTATTTTTCTGCCTTTATATTTTCTTGTCCCTGAACGTGAGACTGGGTTATTAGCAGGTGGCTTTATATGTTTACATGCTTTCGAAAATGTCTGCCTGTTCAACAGAAGCGAGTCTGCAGCATGCCTGTTTATTCTGTGATGGATTCTGTTGCTTTACTAAGCTAAACTGTTTTGATTCATCTGACTTTGAAAATAACATGAGATGGACCTAGTTCTCTTAATTCATACCTCTAATGATTTTACCATTCTGTGAGAGTGTTTAGGTTAGTGTATGGAAAAAAAGTTGCATCTGTTTCCTTTTTTCCATGATTTTCACTATTATGAGGTTTGATTATTTTTAAATCAGCCCTATAAATGAGATAAAATGCCTAGCAGTCAACTCTAAATAGCCTGCAAAAATAGCCTGCATGTCAGTTAATGCTTCTCATTGGAATACCTTGCATTTTCAGTGTATGGGCTGCAAAATGCTTCAGCTGAAAGTCTGTTCATCCTGACTTGTCTGGCTCATGAAAAAGTAGTTTATTTAGTGCTGAGTTACAAGGGGCAACGCTCAAGCAATATGTTACCTCCTGGTATAAATTTTGCACTTGTAATAATTGCATGTCATAATTATAGTCAAGGTACTTAAAAATAATAAGTTATATAAAACTTATTATAAAACACTATAAAAACCATTAGAATATTTGCAATGACGTACTATGAATGCAGGAAAAAGCACAGTTGCAAGCCTTTTCCTTAACTTTGCTTTGGCTGTTGCCAGGATCCTTTAAACTCTCAGAAAGTGGAGGGGAAAAAAATAAGATTCCTAGAGAGCCAGGGTTTGATTTGTGATTATTTTAATAATTTTCCCACCTCAGGATGACAGGACATTAACCGCCTTGGAGAAGTGTTTGTTTCCATTTACAAGACTGTAGAGGGATGTGAACCGCAATAGATGTAGGTGGTTTTCCTTTAGATGTGTAATACCAGAAACAGGTGATTTTGTTTTATTTTAAAGAACTGTAATTTTCAAAGCCTGCCCATATTATTAAGTATTTGGAACAAAAATGATTGGTTGTGATTGGTGGGTACCTGTTTTTTCATTTTGAAACCTCCTTAAATTCTTCGTGTTTGAAGAACTTAAGGCTTTTAGACACGTGGCAGAACAGAAGCCAAAGTCATTCACAATCCGCAATATCCCCATTTTCCTCAGAAATGTCACTTTTTTTTTCCTTTCAAACATCTTAGTAATGGGGCACGTTAATACAAAGAGAAAATAGAGTTTTGCAGAGTTGTTCAGAAGTAATTTTGCAATTAAAACATTCTAGGGAAATATCCTGAGATTCATTTCAACACTGTGTGTGTATTTTAGCCTACAATCTGTTGGGGAGCACAAGTTTTTTGATTTCACTTCTTCAGTTCCATCACTCTTGTAAATGAATTGTGTCCCATACTCTCCCCCAAATTCGAGCAGGAGAAAGTTTGAGTTCAAAATCCTGTTTTCAGTTCGTCTGTTACACAATTATTTGTATTCTCAGGTGATGGGCTCTAGTGATTTATGCACTGGCGTTCCCCTGGGTTGCAGCAGAGAGCATGTCAACGCATCCATGGTATTTAAACATGGTGAAGTGAGTTATTTTAGAAGCTTATTGTCTCACTGTTGTGAGACTCAACAATTACTTTGTTGAGTCAGCCTAGTGCAGAGTTTCCAAATGTTATTTAATAATGATCAAACTATTTAGATGGAAGTCAGCTTCATACATCACGAATGTCAGACATTTGTACTGCTCAGCCACAGCTCTTTCCATTAAAAACAAACTTCTTTTGTTACAGAGCTGCTTCCTTCTGTGTGGCATCTGTATTTAACCTTATGTAGGCGCATTCTCCTGTGGTTAACAGTGGCTTGGTGGTTTGCCAGTTGTCTCAGATTTGCCTAACAGGCCAGTTTATGTGGTACTTCTTCCCTTCTACAAAGGGAGAAGCCATGAGAAAACAATGGAGAGAGCACATCATATATTCCCCCCTTTTTTTTTTCAGAATATCATTATATTTTTTTCCAAAAAAAAAAAAAAACACCTTTGTAACTGAGTTTATTTTTTAATATCATACAAATACAAATATGTCGCATTTGACAAAAACAGCCTTTTATCCATTAATGCATTTTATGTGGAAGCATGCACCCAGGACAACTCTTAAGCATGGTGTTGGGTTCACCTGCTGTAGGGGGAGTATATGTTTCCCAGGAGATAGTGTATACAGCGTGTATAAAGTCAGAGATCTGGAACCACTCCATGGCCAGGATCTGCAGGAAATAGGTAAAATAATTTACCTAATAACTTCTAATAATAATAAAAGCTAAATAATTTCTAATTCTGGTGATAATTTACCATGTCTCTGCTGTGAGGTGAAGGGCAGGCTTTAGTGCTGGATGTGCTGTCAGCCCATTCAAATGCCCTCTGCTCTTGCTAGCTCTTAGCCTGCCTTTGACCATGGGCCAGAAGTATTCACACTGTGCTCAGAGGTGAGGTTTGGGGGTTTTGCTGATGTACTGGGCTTCCCACACTGCCTGCAGGAGCTTGGACCTGTGCTTTTGTGCTGCCTGCCTCTTGGTAGACCCGTTAGTCGTGGCCTAGCCTGTGATGGGGCAGGTTCTTGTGTCTGACCAGTTGGGGATGGGAGGAGGGTGCTGGGGTGATCTGAGGGTAAGCTTATGCTTGTGTTTTACTGGCAGCATAGGTGTTACTGGGCAGGCTGGGTTGACTCTGGAAAACAACTTTTGCCTTTGTTCCCCCCTGAGCAGCAAGATCACTCCTTTCCATCTCTGAATCGGCCAAACTGGCTTTAAAGCACGGGGTCTTTTATGCTATTTTCTTTCTTTGTGAATCCAGCTGCTCTGGTTTCAATCCCTGTCAGCCACAGAAAAATGTATTTTGACAAGTTCTTAGCAAGGCTGATCTCGATTTAAATGCTATCAACCAGTAAGAACAAATGTATTTTTAGATACTTCTGTCAAGCCTGACATTGATCTGTCTTACCAGTTCATTGTCAGATTAGCCCTTTGATTTATGCAGAATAATATCCGCATAATTTGCTTGGCGTCCTTTTAGAGGAAAAGTACTAAGGGGGAAATAACAAAGAAATGCCCTTTTTGCTTTATGGAGACTTCGTTTGGTGCTGCATCATGGTCACAACGTGTGCTCTTTAGACCAAGACAACATCACGACTTACCACACTGGTGATGTGCACATGGGGGATAAAAGTCAGGAGCTTGCCTGAAAACAGCTTGAAAAGCGTGTAATTCCAGGCACACGTGCTGTCTTGTCCTGAGGCTGGTGAAAGGACTGGGACCTACTGTCAGAGCTCGAGCTGCACACTGCTCTGGGATTACCAACCCCACAGTGCTGTGCTGCCCTGGCCTCCTTATCTCCTCCCTGTCCTACAAGGGGGAAAAATGACACACAGGTGACCTTTGTATTGTGCAAGGCTGCTAGGTTTAGGGAAACAAGTTACCTGAAGCTTCTGCTATACTGGTCTTGCCCTCCCTTGTCGCTTTTGAAATCATGCAGGCATTTAGCTGTGTGGTAGGAGTGAATACACAGTGCTCAGGAAGGCTCAGAAGTTTGAATATCAGTCTCTACCACACAACTTACTTTTTTTTAAGCAGAAAATGCAGGAGCCTCTGCATAAAAATTGGAGTTGACACAAAAACCCTGCAAAAACATGGTTAGGATTATATATTAAGAGATGATTTAGTTAACCAGAGAGCAGCGAGAGAGGATTAGACATTTTAATTCCCTACCTTTCCCTAATGACTGTACAGAGTGCTGACACTTGTTTGGCTTGTCGAATATGACCTATACACTGAGGTGATTAGTGTGTGCGCTGTGGATTTTTTAACACCTCATGCTGAAACCAAAATACCGTCTTCCAAAACAAAGCACATTTTTCGTGGAGCATATGAAATCAGGAGCATTACTATTGAAGTGGGACATGCAGCTTATGAATCGGTCTCGCAGGTTGTGAAATTTGGGACTATCTTGTCCAGGCAGCTGGATGATGATTTTCAATGCTCTTACATGGGATATGATTTAACAACATGGAAAAGGTACGTCAGTAGGATTTGCCATGGTTTAGTATTCCAGAATAGCTAGATACTTACCTGCTGAATTTGGGATTGTAATTTTAACTACCTACTTTTTAAAAACATACTTGCCAGTTTGTTTCTTTGTTTGTTTTCTTCTCCCTGGGAATTCTTACATGACAGATAAATGAATGGACAGATAAAGCAAACTGTTGCTGTAAATTAAAAACTTTTATTTCTTAGAGGCCAGTGTGTTTTCATGGTTCCAAGTTAAATGTATAAATGTGTTTTTAAGCACACAACAGCTTTTTTATTAAAAAGGTAAGGCTTGAACAGAGAGATCCGCTTGGGCTCGGTCCTTTTGCCTTAACAAGCATGTTACATGTATAAACAGTAGCAATTAAAGTTTAATCTCATGTCATCCATAATTTATTTGAATTCAAAATCAGTAAGGAAAGAATTTTTGGTTCATTTACCTGGATATTTGATCTAGAATTGTGCATTTGAGGCATAGATTATACAGGTGACTCATAGGCCAAATATATTTTGAGCATCTAAAAAAAACTTTTTTTTTTAAAGCATAGGCTTAGTGAATATTTGTGAGAGAAGGGATTGAACAAAAAGCATCAAGAATGTCCCTTTCAGTTATTACAGTGTAATTTGTCCCCATCGCTGTATGACTGTAGTCATGTGAATGTGAAAATTAGTACCTTTTTTAAGCTCACTGTACTTTGATTTTGGTATTAAAGTATGTCATCTGCTTTGTTGTTTTCTTTATCGCACCAACAGAAGGGAAATGTGCCGCAGCACGGCTGCAGCCACGGCTTCCATACGTTATTGTAAGGAGAGAGCTGCTGTGGGACTGGAGTCAGTGTCCTGCGATGCTCTTCTACAGCCTTCCCTATTCTGTTCACTATGGTATCAAACAAGGGCTCAGTGTCAGCCGAGAGAGGATTTGCCTCAGAAGGGTCTCGTGAGAGATCAAACAGCAGTGGAGGGTCATGATGGGTTACACCGTCCCCAAAACACGGGCAAATTCGTCTTCCAAAACAGGCTCCGGAGTCTTCTGGCTGGAATACTGGAGTCACATAATGAGCTTTCCATGTGGTGCCCCCTGTAACAAAAGCACATTTGAACAGCTTAGTGGCAGTAGGAGTCAGGGAGGTCCCTGGAAAGGTGGTTCAAGTTTTAAGTTACCTGCAAGCTTCCCTCATGGTTCTCACGTCTGGGAAAAAGGCTCTTTTGGGGAGCTGGCAGGGACTCAGAACTGTTTTCATGACTCAAAGGCACACCTGGGCTATGAGTATTTGCAAGGCCATATACACTAGGTGGATGCGTAGGTCTAGTATTTTGAGTGCGGAGAGCCTGCCCCTTTCTTGTGCCCCTTTAAAACTCTACACCCCTCTTCGTGGGAAAAATGGAGAATGTATCCCCCATTTCTCAATGTAGATGCTGGTAGATGGTTCTTCTGCTAGCTCTGTATGTCTGAGCCAAGAGCAGCACCTGGGCGGGAGCTGATGCAACACATTTCTGTGCCCATTTTCAAGCACTTCTTCAAAGAGGGCATTAACGGCAGGCCATGAAAACAATAAAATGTGGAGAATAGTTTTTAAGTGAACACCACGAATGCAATCAGTTTGCAGCTTCAGAGCTTGTATTTTACCAGGCTGTTGTACTGACCACTGGATAAGTGCAGATCCGTAACTTGTAGTGAAAAAAAATGACAAAGTAAATGCAGTTCAAATGGGGATTTTCCTTCCTTCCTCTCTCCTCCTTTCCCTCTGTTCCTCTCCCTGTGTTTAGAAAGCACTACACTGAACACATTCCAAGAGGAGGCAAAGAACAGCCCAGCAAGAAGACAGCTATTAGACACTATACCTGAAAAAGGAGAGGAGAAGAAAGGGGATCTTCAACACTTGGAGCCATTTCTTTGATGCATTGAGCACAAACAGCTGACATCTGAAATGACAAATGCCTATGTGGCATTTTTCTTTTTGGTTCAATGGGATCTGCTGAACTGTCCTTCCTCCTGTTGTCCCCTGTGTTGTGCTTTGTGTCGGGGATTCTGTAGCTTTACTCTTTGTCTGTTTTGTGTCACTGTAGCTAGGACATGTTGTTAATTGAAAAAAAAATAATAATAAAAATAAAATACCACCATCACTGTCAAAACTTCTTAAAATGTGAGGGGGAGCAAATAACAGCTATTAAAGCTCAGATAATCTTTTAGCTTAAAATCTTCCATTGCTGTCTTGCCATGTTTCTATTTATTTCTACTCTACAATTTCCACATCCTGCTGAACTATCGTTCTACATTTCTGTGCAGGGATGATGTCTCAATGGTTCTGAAATGTTTTTACATAATACACTTAGAATTGTTAGATTTTAGATATCTCCATTTCTGAAATTGTCAGAGAAAGGATGCAGAGCTGGATTTCAGAAAAGAAAATGGCTCACTGCTGCCGATGGCTTACCGAGGACAGGTGTTCCTTAGCTCTGTTTGGGTGTGTGCTGTCCTGCTGGCAGGGGTGTGTTCCAACACCACCTACTTTTCCCTGTCTTGTGACTAAAAGTATGTTTTTATCTTATGACAAGAATGCGAACATTCTCTGTCATATCAGGGTTCCCTAAGCATGGGGTTTGGGTCCTATGTCTGTTGGTTGCATAGCATAGATGCTTGTTAGAAGGAGTTAAATAAGTACTCTCTGGGCCATATGCATTTTTTTCTGATTATCTGTATGACTGTGATACAGCTAAAATGACCGACCATTTCATAGACAAACAGGAGATAGACAGATATGAACTTCTACAACAGAGAAGTTTGTGATCAGTGCTCAGAAAAAACAAATCAAGTCACTCTTTAACAACTGAGCTGAATTCCTCACAACATATATCCTACAACAATTGAGAGTAGAGTGCCTGAGCAGAATTGTTCTGATTTTGCAAAAATTTTAATATCTATTTTTCACAGCTGCAAAGAATTACTGGGGTTGCAGAGTGGGAGAGAGCCAGGTCCTTGTTAGTTCATTCAGAAGGACAGAGTCAGGCTGATTGTAATTAACCTGTGTTGGTGAGCTGAGTAAACAGTGAGGTTACAGAGGGATCAGGGAAAAAGAAAAAAAAAAGGAAAAAAGAATTAAAAAATTAAAAAAGGTGGTAGAAATCAGCATTGATGGAACCAGCAGGGGTTTGGGCCCTCTCCAAGAGGCAAGGAGAGATACACAATTTACTACTGAAGTATCTCTGACAGAATTTGAAGAATGTGTGTGAATTTTAGGGCAACATGTTAATGTAATATATCTAAGGGAAAGAAAACCTGCTTCTTCCATCCAAACATCTCTCAAACCCATCTGGTAACAATCAATCAATTTAATGAGCAGAAAGAAATGGGCTATCACTAATAAGTCTTATTGTGTTGTGGTAGAGGAAAACACTTTAACATACAGCTAAAGGATTCTTCTGGCTTCAGTGAAGGGCTTAATTTACGGATCCTGACATCAAGACACAATGGCTTCATATTCAGCCTGTCCAGCAAATAAAAGGGAACAGACATTAAATACATAATATGAATGTGATATACTTTTCATTGGGCCCAACTGTAAAAAAACTTAGATTTAAAAAAGTCTGTCAGCCTAGTAAGAAGGAATGGCTGTCAGAGCAAAGAAGCAGAATTTCTGTCCTAGCTGAAAGTTGAGCCAAAGAGTAGTATTTGAAGAGCTAGTCTTTCATATGCAGAACATCCCATTGTTTTCAATCCCCTAGCCATCAGCAGTGTGTTTCAGTGGTAAAAACTGTAGAAAGGCATGCATGAGAGCTGAAGCTGTGCTTTAGTTTCAGAGGAAGACAAAACAACCCTGTACAACATCTGTATATCATATCTGTGTCTATATTGCAAGTAGTATAACCTATTAAAAACTGTTCAGTAGAGCAAAAGAGGTGTTAATAGCTTGACGTTCACACTGTACTTCTTTGGGGGTGCTTTACTGGAAATTAACTCTCTGGTCCTGTCTGCTCAAAATCTGACAGTGATGAGAGCATATTTGTTATGATACTAGAAGCTATTTTACAGATAGTTTGCTCTAAACTAAAGTTATGGTCTTCAAGTTCATTCCACAGTGCAAACCAAAGCACAAGAACATGATATGCTCAGGGTGGGTTGCTTCAAAAGCACGCTTCTCATCTGAAGTAAAATTGTGGTGTAGACAAACCTTGTACAGCCTCGGGGGACAACAGGTGAGCAGGAGGGGTGGAGAACAGTACTTTAGCCTGAAAAAGAGTTCTTCAAACTTGTCCCTTAGTGGTGTATGAATTTAACTTTTCACTAGGGAAGTGCAGTGTGACTCCTCTAGCAGTGGTTTTCAAGGAGTCTGTGCAGTCAGACAAAGCTGCTTTCTCTGTGTGGAAAAAAAATATATGTATTAAGGGGATCTCTAAGAATTGTGATGGACTTTTGTGATGGCGGGAGGGGGCGGAGGCACGCTCCCTCTGCACGCTCATCCAAATCTGAAAACAAAAAGTGGGGCTGGTAACTGCGCCAGAGATCCAGGGAATTGTTATTGTCATTATTTATTAATCTCCTTGTCTAAAGTGCTTATTTGACGTCTGACTCCCGCGGAGGCGCACCCCAAGCGCGGTAGCTGCGCCTTGAGGGGGAGCGCGGCGGAGGTTGTGGCGGTTGTTGCGGTTTGGGGGCGGTTGTGGTGGTGCCGCGCTGCCCCCTGGCGGCACCTTCCCCTCCCGCTCCCCTCGGCGGCTCCTGACCGGCCCACAGCCGAGCCCGTCTCTCATGGCCTCCGTGGCCACTGGCCCCCGACGCTGTGTGGAAGCCAGGCCGGGGTCGAGGGACGTGTGGAAGCGCGGGTGCTGCAGGGCACCCCCGCAGGAGCACTCCTCCCCTTAGCACCCTCAGTGCCTGGCTGGCCTGCTGGTTACAGCATTGACTGCGGACCTAAGTTGAGTTCTCAGACTCAGACGTGTAGGGTTGTGAATGTCTCATTACTCAGCTACAAGGCAGAAGATGGGCAGCTGCAGAACTTCTTCTCTCCCCCTTCCCACACAGCATCACATTATGTCTTTATTGCTTTCTTCCATGTTTCCTGTCAGCCAAGCTCAGTGACTTCCTGCCTCGGAGCCGTGTTCCTGTGGCATGATGTCAAGGGCACTGACCTCAAGTTTAAACTGGCAGCATGACTAAAAAAATTGGTGTTGCAACCCTGGTATGTGTTTATTCATGCCAACAAGAAAGACTGCAAAGTTCTCTGTATTTATCCTGATGCCCTTGTGTGTTCTAGCAGAACAGTCTCATCTGTGATAGGAACAGAGAAATCTGTTCTGAAATATTTGCATGTATGAATAAGTTTTGCAGTTTTCATGTGTTTACTCAGCAGGCAGACTCTTGTCTTGATACTATTAATTTTTGAAACTGTCATAGTATCAGAAAGTATCATAAAGAAAATGTAAATAAGTTCAAGAAAGATCACTCAGTTAACACTTTGACATAAGAAAGATTTCACGGGCATTTGACATAAGAAAGATTTTCAGGGCTGCCTAACATTATCTCACCACAATGTCAGCACTCAAAGTAGTTCTTAATCAGCCAGCTTCTTGTCAGCATACCAACAGCTGAATTTGAACAGCTGATGTTGGTGGAGTACCCTAGCATTTTGTAATTGTTACCTAATTGTAGTCTCATAAGAACTGAGTAATTCTCTCACTTCATAGATAGGGAAACAAAAATCAAAGAGGCTCCTTCAAGTTCCTAAAGGAAGGTGAGTAGGTATAGCCTACTCCTTTGGCTTCTGAATTTTTCCAGCTGTGCAGAATGACAAAACAAACAAAAATGTATAGTGGTGATGTATAGCACCACCACTAATTTGTTAGCTTTACAAATACTCTCACATCTGCTCACAGAAGGTATAATTCATCTCAATTAACTTTAAGTTAATATAAGGGAGATTTTTATATCTGATATGGGCAGTCTCAGCTCCCTCTTTAGTCAGTGGAGAGAAGCAGGCACTTTTAGGTGTGACTGATCTAATGTGCTAATGATGTGCCCAGGTGTGCTAATCAGGAGGTGAATCACTGCTTCTGTTTGGTCACACAGATGCCACCCTCCATTCTGAGCAGGAGTAAGGACTCAGCTACCAGTTGCTAGCCCATTCTATTTTATGCTTTAATGGAGGGTGACATCAGCAAAAATTGGGTGCTTGTTGAAAGCTAGGGAGAACATTACAGCTGCAGTCAGCCTGCCTCATGCCACAGCTGAAAAAGAACAGAACAAATAACGTAGGGCGACTGAAAACAAACTACTCCTTAAGATAACGACCTTACGTGTGCAGTTCCTTTTTCTTCAAAGCAAAGCTGATCCTGAGTGCTTTCACAGCAAAAGCTATAGAGACACAGCAACAACATGGAATCTTAAAGCTATGCTACTCAGGAAGCAAAACCCTTCCCTCAGGCAAGGCAGGATAGCTAGCTAACAGCTCAGCCATTCTGCACCTTGCAAAAGTTTAAAGAAAGAAACTCCACATGTGTAGAGATGTTTTTACATGCTACTGTATTGGAAATTAGAGGTCATTACATTATCTCTGATCAGCGGAAGGGTGGAAATGTTTATACTCACTGTCCTTTCGGTGCCACCGCACTGCATGCAAAACCACACCACAGTAGTGAAACATGAACTCGTGCTCGGAGTGCTGAGCTGTCCCCTGCAGTAGAGGCAGCAAGGTGCGTCCGTCGATTACCCTGATGGAGAGGCCGGAGGTCACCAGGCTGTTCAGGAATTTCACCCTGCAGCTGGAGTGTAAGTGGTACGCACTCTGCATGCATGCAGAATTAGGATTTCAAGTATTATTTCTAGAATAGGCCACTGTTTAGCTAACGAGCCCTGACATTTTTAATTGTGTAGAAGGGTGGAGGCCAGCGATTAGTAGTTAATAGCAGTTTATGAAATTGCATCTAGTTCACACATCCTGGGGAGATAAGTTATCATTAATGTAATTTTCCTGGGGGTAAATAAGTGATAACCATAGAGAAGGCAAGGGTCACCGCTTTTAATCTGACTCCCTGAAACTGAAATCACCAAGAGCTCTGTGAGCTTAGGGCTGTGTAAAAATAGTGCCATTTAGTTAATTGACTGACAGTTGGCTTGTTTATGCAACACAAGAACTTTTCTGCTTTTTGCTCAGAATGTCGTAGCCACCCAGCCTTTCACTTGTTCTTTAGAGGAGTCTAACATAGATGCTACTAGTTGTTTACTTCTGAGGAACTTCCTTCTCCATTACTGGCACCCAAATACAGGCTGTTTGCTTCATATTCCCTACTCACAAAGAACCTGGCATCCTAGTCTGGGAAAGGGCCTGTCTTAGGTATTTTTAACAGGACCAACCAGCTTTATGAATATATAAAAGTTCCATATAAAAAAGTTTCATATAAAAGTTCCTTTTTTTTTTTTTTTTTTTTAAAGTTATCCCAGTGACCCCAGTCGGCCAGGTTCCCTTTCAGTGATTAGAAAACCGAGTTAGCTAACTGATCCTTGATAACACATGTTGTTTTCCTTTGCCTTTCCCATATAATCAGGTAAGATGAGGAAAACTAAGCAGAAGATTGCTAGAGAACTATCTGGTTTAGCAACTAATAGAATTTAACCCGCGGGCGTTAGGATGTGTGACATATAGTCAGCTTTGATCTAAATCAAGAAAGGAGAGCAAGCAGGTTTATGAAGCCACTTTTGTACCTGTCTTGAGGCACTACCCCTCCAGCCAGGTGAACCACTGTTGGGAAAATGTCCATAAGGCTTGTTGGTTCACTGATAACTATGTCTGCAGGCAACACTCCAGGCCATCTAACTATTCCTGGAACACGGATCCCTCCTTCCCAACCTCCCATTCCTTTTCCACCTGTTAGAGGAGAAAAAATATACCAGAATAATATAAGAATGAGAGATACTAGACATTTATTATGCATGGATAATTAAAGGGTTTAAAACTTTCAAAATATTCAAATACTTTTAATGAAAACATGGAGAACAGCAGAATGGCTACAATGCAAGCTCCATTCTTCAGGAATAAGCTGATTACTTATTACTCACTTTATTTTACACTTCCTTGTGTGGTATATATAGAAACCCAATACAAAGCAGCGTTTTGGGCATAAGAGGAACAATTTCACCCTCTGATGCCTGAGAAGACATTCTAACCCGTATTTTTAATTGAATGTCATGTTTGAGAATAATCTCCACACTCCCTAAAAACACGCACATCCGTTATTAGTAAAAAGCAATATCTGTCTCTGTCAGTGAAAGAGAGGTTGCAGCCTCACATGGTGCCCACGAAAGGGGGATTAACGCAGGGCAAGCTTGGTTGTCAGACAGTCCTAAACCAGAGGTAGCTGAACATTACAAAATGATTTCTCCAATCCTGGAGAGCAGTGAGAGGAACTATGATAATGTTTGATTGCCCTCCAAGAATTTACAATCCTGGGGATGGTCTGAGGTGGTCCCAAGTGCAGAACCCATGTGGTAAATGTGGGAGCACTCTAAATGTTCCGCAGTAAGGAAGACTTCCCACCTACATTTCTATTGATGTGAAAAAAATCCAGTCTTTTTTTTTTTTCTGCATTCCTCTAATCTTCTTAATCTTCTCCTTTTATTTTCTCTTCCATACATTGGTTATCTTATAAGTCAAAATATTTTTTTGACTGCTACTTCAAAGTGAGAATGATTAATTAATTGCAAATGTCTATTCTTAATGTCAAGGGTGGGGATATTAATTAAGCCAAAAAATCCATTTAACTCCATTAAAGCCAGAAATCCATTAGCCAAGTTGAAGGCCCATTCAGAAAATAAAAAAATGTAAGTGTGAAGCTCAGGTACCTACATGACATTTGCTCTGTTGTTCATCCTATCTAGGGCAGAAATGCCAAAAAATTGCAGAAAAACCTTGTAGAAAAATTGTCAAGCAAAACTAGAAGCTAGTGTATTCGTTCAGTTAATAAACTACCATTAGTTCAGTTAATAAACTACTATAAATGGTAGTTTAAACTAAACTCTGGCTTTTACTATGGACGAGGTGTGCTCATAGAGCTGAGAGCCAAAGTTCCCAGAGCTTGGTTTAAGAGGCTGACAAAGTGGTATGGTGGATTACAAAAAGGGCAAGTCCACCTACTTGTACAATAACCTTGTGCTTTGTAGGATGATGGTTTCTCACACCTTGTTGTTTACTAACATCTGTTATTACCCATATGCATGGCTCTTCTTCTTGTTTTTAATATCCTCTTAGCAGTAATAACACCTTACAGCAGTGAGTTCTACAGATATTTATGAATTAAACTAATTGTTTTTTGCTTGTTAGTTTCAATGGGATGTCCCCTCTTCTGTTGTATGCAGAGATAAATGTGAATAACCCCTTTCTGTTGTTAATTTCTAAACTAATATTATATCTATCTCTTGTTGTCTCATCTCTAAGCAGGCATCATCATTGTCCTCTCATTGAAATCACTATCTAATCACATTCACCTTTCATCTCTTGTTGTTCATGTACTTATGTTAGGCTAGCAGAAGTGAATACCCTAGGTTAGACTCAAATTAGCCCACTGGCTTTATTTTTGCATCTGTTACTGGTATGGAAACTTCATATCCAGAACTGAAGGCTAATTTTCCATTTAGGACTGTTACTGGATGTGATCTAAGCTCTATCAAAAATTTATTGTGTGGCTCATCAAAGAACTTACTGCTAGAGAATGTGCATTTTGAAGCTGAGCAAGATCAAAGCACCTGAATCTTCATTTGTAGGGAAATAAGCAATGGGAACAGTTTTCAGGCTTCATTATACAGTAAGTGCCAAGCTGCCCAAGGTATCAGAGTGGCTTTTCAGGTCTTGGAAATCGAGAGTTATCTCATGGGTTCAGACAGCTAGAGGAATTCCAGAGGATTTCAGTTCAGATTAAGGAATCTCATCAGATCTGTTGTGATAAAAGCATTAAGGGTTTGGTCTTTAGCCTCTGCTGCACTGATGTACACTTTGATGCAAAGTAGCACTCCCTGACTTCATGGTGAAGCACAGGGAAAGGAGAACAGAGCTCATCTAAGGGAAATGGAGGAAAAACATAAATACTAACCAGCAGTGGGCTTTAGAAACTGTTTTCTTTGCTTTTCAATGAGGAAAAAAGTTTATTTTCAACAAAATGACAAAAGAGATGGAAAAAGCAAGTAGAAGGGAGTATTTACGCATTCAGGAGAAGGACCTGGGGGTGTTGGTTGACGAGAAGCTTGACGTGAGTTGACAACGTGTGCTTGCTGCTCAGAAAGCCAAATGTATCCTGGGCTGCATCAAAAGAAGAGTGGCCAGCAGGGTGAGGGAGGTGATTCTCCCCCTCTACTCTGCTCTCATCAGATCCCACCTGGAGTCCTGCATTTGCCTCTGGGGCCTCCAGCAGAAGAATGTCATGGACACATTAGAACAAGTCCAGAGGAGGGCCCCGAAGATGATCAAAGGGCTGGAGCATCTCTCATACAAAGACAGGCTGAGGGAGTTGGGGTTGTTCAGCCTGGAGAAGGGAAGGCTCTGGGGAGACCCCTGGGAACAACTTTCCAATACTTAAAGGGGACCTACAAGAAAGCTGGGGAGGGACTCTTTTATCAGGGAGTGTAGTGATAGGACAAGGAGTAATGGTTTTAAACTAAAAGAGGGTAGATTTTGATTAGATATTATGAAGAAATTCCTTATTCAGAGGGTGGTGAGGCACTGGACCAGGTTGCCCAGAGAAGCTGTGGATGCCCCATCCCTGGAGGTGTTCAAGGCCAGGTTTTAGCAACCTGATCTAGTGGAAGGTGTCCCTGCCCATGACAGAGGGGTTGGAAGAAGATGACATTTAAGGTCTGTTCCAACACAAACCATTCTGTGATTGATTCTGTGATTCTATGATTTAGTACTAAAGCAAGAATAAGTGGAGAATAACCACATAAAAGGTGGGTTGGGTGAGAATGACAATGAAAAATTTAAGACCTAAAGGAGTAAGGCAACAAAAAAACAAGGAACTCCAGAAAGGCAGATTTTAATAAAGCTACAGGACTGATAAAGGAGGACTCCTCAGAGAAACTGTTTGTGGGGAAAAATATCAAGAAGAATTGGTGAGTCTTTAAAGAACCAGTATTAAAGGGCACAAGTTTAGGTTTTCATATTCCAGTGCAAAATTAGGAAGTATAATTATTTAGGCAATTCATGTGCTTTTTGGTGGATTTCAAGTCCAAGAAGGAGTAATACAAGAGGCAGAATCTCGGTCAGGCTATTAAGGATGGTTTATTTTATGGGCTCTTAATGATAAAATCAGAAAGGACAAAATGTAAAATGAAAGGTAACTAGTGATGAGAAAGAGAAAGGAGAAGTATCATGACGAAAAAAATGCAGAAAGTACTAGTTGGTATTCATTGGGGAACAAACAAACAAAACAGGAAAGAAAACTGAAATGTTAAATGATTTTAACGATGCTTCTGTATGAGTCTTTAATACAAAAACATGGCTTGTTACCAAGTAACAAACATAGTTTACCCTATCATCCATTAGGCAACATCAGAGCCTTGACTAAGGGCAGATGTTTTCAAACAGTCTAAACCTGATGAATGTTTGGAGCATTCATAGCATTAGTTGATGAAGATTTGCTTTGCTTGAGTTGTGAAGATTTGGTGAGGTATCAGACTGGAAAAAGGCAAGCTGTGATGTCTATCTTGGAAAACAAAACAGAACAAAACAAAACAAATAGTAGTAGACTGCCTGAATAAATATTGCAATCAATAATCTTATAACTTTTAGGCATGTAGAAGGAAATTAGCATATCAGTAACAGTTCTGCCAAGATGAAATCATGTCAAATAAAATAATTTAGATTGGTGAATAAGGAAAGAACTTCTGCATAATCTTCAGCAAGGAAAGGTAGATACCAGGAAACAAACAAACAAACAAACAAATTTAGTAGCAATGACAATGCAAACGAGTACTTGGGGAATCACTGAAGGTCTTCAAGAATAGATAAGACAATGTAGCTGTCAGGAGCAGCTTTGGTGAAAGAGATCTTGTCTAGGGACTGAAGGATGACTAGCTGATGCCCTAAAGTTGCTCCAGCCCTACAAACTAAGATTTTCATTCCAGCATGTTGCTTTGTAAATACCTTTGTAAAAATAGTTGGACATATTTTATTTTTAATAGGTAGTTTTATGCATGCACATGCTGCCAAGATTTTACCTTTATAGATCCCATTCCATCCACCCAAGTGGACATTTCCTCTGTGAGCCTCTACAGATCCCCCATGATCAGATGCAAAATAAATGAATGTGGTATTCTTCAAGCCTTCCTTGTCAATAACATCAAGAAGCCTACCTATAAACAAAGCAAAACATCAAAATTATGTTCTGAGATGCAGTCAGATTTTTAAAATTTTGTGAAGACACACATTCCATTGACCTCAGTGAGTTCTGTAATGAGCTACCACAAGCAATGCAGAGTAATCCTAAATCATGGGAGTGATAAGAGCCCAACAGAAAGCTGCTGAATGCGTCCAAATTCCGTTTGTGGAAAATAAATTCTGTTACTGGAAAATAAAAGATAAAACCAAACGGAAAATAAGTTAAATGAATGCTCCTTTTGTTCAGGCCTCTCAAAATATTCTGTCAGTTCTATGCTGTAAATTCTTAGTCAAGGACTCTCTCCACTGTATAGCCTCAAGCATCTTGAAAAGCTTAAACAATAGCGCTTCCTCGTCCCAGAGAAATGCTTTTGTCTCACCATGAACTAAACAGAGACTCTGAAATGAGGCTTCACACGATCAGCCAAAATCTTCTCTGGAAGTCAGTGGCAAAAACTCCGCAGAGTGCAATTCAGATCTAACTTCATAAGGAACGTTTTCAGTACTGACAGGATAAAACATTTATACAGAGTATAATTTATCTTTGATTGCTTTTCCGAATCACCCACTGCATCAAAATATGATCACCACAAACAGCTTCCATAGCTACAGAAGCAACAACAGCTGACATGCAAGGAAAAAGCAAGGGCCAGTGATGGGGTCATGAGCTCAGTCTGCTCTGCTTTACAGATTTCTTGTGTCCCCTTGGTCAAGATCGTTATTGACCTTACTTAAAAACTAACACCTACCTCCAAAAAGGAATTTAGATTGAATCTAGGCCTCTTGGTTCTGAATTACAGCCCAAATCTCTTAGCTTAGAAGGAGACTTTTGTCCTCCCTAGCTGTATCCTGTTTGTCCTATGCAACTCATGTTCCTTACACCAGTGTACTTGTGCTATTCTGCTCTGCTTGAGTAGCTTGTGTCTGAATGTAGTTGGTGCCAAAAATTAGAAAAGGAGTGTGCCAGAGTCCTCTGGTGTGATCAAATCTTGCAGAGGTGCTCAGCCTGCCAAACACAAGCAATCAGACTCCTTTCAAGGCAGATTTTTTTAAACATGGCTATTGGAGGTAGAAAAGGCTAGGGAATCTGGTCTGGAGTGCGGCAACTAGAGGTGAACGGTGAATACTTTGTCAGTAGGGCCTTCACTTTTCAGGAAATGTAAATAAGAGCTATCGTTCTCCATCCCATTGAAGCGAGAAGGAACTACTAATTAAGGCTTAGGTATAAATCTGAGCTGTGAGTGCAAATTATGTTTTTAAATTTAATTAACTTATTAAATGAAACATCATAACTTTTTAACTTGGCCTTTTGGCTAGGAAGGAGTTCAGACTTCTGCTGTAAGGATTATTTCTTGATAAAGGGAACAAGTACGCAAGTACACAAAAGATAAAGGGAACAAGTACACAAAACGATCAGTGTATAATGCTTCATCAGCATCACCAGTTATATCTTTTGAGACTAGACAGCTGGAGTAATATCATACATATTGATTAATAATCTGATTATCTGACTTCATTTAACTCTACAACACAGAAGTGTGTCAATTAAAAAGTAGGAAGAAAAACTTGTCACAAGAAAAGCCTGCACTTTCAGCCTAAGAAGAAGAAAGGTGTGGTAATGAAACGGCAACCTTTGGAGCTAACTATATATCCAAGGCAAGTTTTTTGTCATATATAAATAGGGAGTTCTGCGACCACCCCTTTGATGGGGTGTTTCTTTTCCACTGTCAAATACATGAAGGATTTCCTTCAAGTCACCACTTACCCACTATCCAGTCCATCTCCTCTACATTATCTCCATATAGGCCATGTCTGCTTCTTCCCAGAAACTTCTCTGTGGTAATCAGAGGGGTGTGAACATGTAAAAGGGAAAAGAAGAGAAGAAACGGTCTATGCTTGTTTCTGAAATAAAAGAAAACAACAGTAGTCATTTCTCTGCAAACTATCACTCAGAACAAAATATAACAGTAATATGCAAGTGATATATATAACAGTAATATGGTAGTGACTATCTCACTAAAAATATGTTTAGGGTCTAGAGTAAAAATTTTGGATTTTGACATCTTTGCATTTTTGAGGCCTTGGGAGACAGAGGGGATTAAAACACCCCTCAAAGATTTTGGTTCTGTATGAAGACCAAAATAGTAATGGGACGTTTCTCTTGTTCCAAATTAAGTATGTGTAGAACATTAGATAAATAAGCACAAAAGTTCATAGCCTAAAGAGTGACACACACGCAGAGGCAAGGACAAGAGGACTCACTTCCTTAAACGTAAATATTGGTGTCCCTGAGACATCCTTGTGAAACTGGCAGGTATGACACTCGACCCACAAGGAACCATATTCCTTTAACATGGGCAGCTAGAGGCCAGGCAGGATATCCTACGAACCTGAGGATATCCTCTATGAGGACATCTATGTTCATAGTTTTACAGAAGAGTTTTCTCTCACCCCAATTTCCCATAAAAAAAAGAACGAACAAAAAACCTCCAAGCCCTCAGAGAAACAATATAATCTTATTCAGGGATATGCTCAGACTTGTCACATAAATATTTCTAAGAAATTAGCCGTTAGTTTAACTCTAGCTGATAGTACTGTAAATGAAGGACACCTTGGGAAAACAAAACAAAACTCAGTATCAGTTTCCTACTTGTAAAATATTAACTTCATTTGGACCTTTAAATGACAGTCCATTAATCAGGCTAAGATCATTTTTCTATTCCTATGAATAGTCCTTCATAGTCCTTGGCCAGGACCCCTTTCAGGACAAAACATAAAGGCAACAAAATCATCTCTTCCTGAGTTGCTGACAAGCTATGTAAAAGATGAAGGACAGCAGCTGGATGCTGACATGTAGGGGGAAAACAGCAAATTGTTACTTGCCAGCAGTAGGGGCATGTGGTGCAGCATGCCAGCTGCCTAACCAAGTGTTGTATGACACAGCAATTGTATGATTTAGAAAATCCTTAAGAGGTGATACAATTTTTGTTGGTTACCTTTCAATGAATGAAACTGCCTCCTTCAGCATATTAGAAGTAGTTTTTTCAAGGTTCATTGGTTGTTCTGTGATATCATGGTTTCTCATCAGGATACAGTTCCAGTACTTGGTGAATCCATAGCTGGAGAACCAGGAAAGGAAATACAGGAGACCACAGATGGCCACACATATGATTATTTTCCATTTTACCTGGAATAAGCTGGTCAGTTTTCCAATCAAAAGTGTAAGCACTGCAAGGAAGATTATCTGTGAGTGAAGCCAATATGTATCTTGCAAAGACTTGGCCAGTTCAGGGTCATCTGTGCCTTGACACTCATTCAAAAGGGTGAAAGGCATGCCATAAAAATAATCAAAACCATGATGTAAAGGGTGATGGCAGTGATCACGGGAGGATTCACAGTTCACACCCATATGCCACTTCCCTGGAAATTTAAAATAAAGGTATTAAATAAAATCCAACATTATTACTCTCATATGTGTCTGCCTGTATTTCTAACAGGTTGGCTGCACTCCTCAGTTAAGGTGCAGCCAAGGGAGGAGTAGGTTGGAATAGGACAGGCTGTCTGGGAGCAATCATACTCTGGCACTCTATCTGAGCAGAATATCTGTTTTTCCTCACTTATCTTAACAAAATTCCATACAGGGCAATAGTCCAGCTCAGCCATCTCCCTGAATAATTACCAATATGGTTGCGCTATTTGGTGCTTATTATTTTTAAATGATAAAGTAGCCATTCATTAATGCGTGGCCTGGTGGGGAGAATCCCTTTTGCCAAAATAAACAGCAAAGTGCAAAAATATGAGCTAATTTACACACAATTTCTATTTGGCCTTCACATTCAAGAACAGATTTCAGGAAGAAGTTGTACACATTGGCTCTCTGTGTCTATATTCATCCTAAAATGAGTAGCAAAAATAGGCCGTTCCAATTATCCAGTACAATTGGACATATCAGAATATGTCATGCACTGATAATGAAGCTTAATGAAGTCATATTACAGAGCAGTGTAATTATCCTGACATTGAAAGACAGACAGTCTATGACCATGGGCTTTGGGCCTATTAGCCAGAGAAATAACTTTGGAGAGCTCCGAATCAGCTCTGTGAGCCTGCATATGAATGTGTTTTACAGCATAAGCTATAACAGACTGCAAGGAGCTAGGGAAAGATCCCCTCTTTGCACAGGCTCCTGTGAAGCTTGTACATCACTAATACTCATTAGGAACTACATGACACCTCAGTGTGCTGGAGCCAAACAGAGGCATGAAAATCATAGTCATTACAATTAAGCACATGACACATTTGACTACCTCAAAAAGAGCCTAAGAACGTGAGGTGCTTGAAGGACAAATCCTTTAATCACTATTCAGGTGAAATTGGCAAACAGTTAACGGGATTTAATTTCTTGAACATGGATTCTGATCCAAAAACCACTGGAGGCAGTGGGACTCTTTCATTTTTGTTTATTTGTTTGTTTTTTGTTTTTTTTGGGTCTCACTTTACAGAGTTGCTTTTTGAAGAAAATTAAGGTATTTTTAGAGTCTGTATGATAAGCAGGATGCATAAGTAATAGAAAATCTATCCATCAGATATAATTAAGACACTGTAGTGTCTGGGTGCCAATTGGCAGACATTTTCCTGATCAAATAGATAGACTATAGATCACTGAATATCTCTGTTGGTTCTTCTAAAGCAATCTGTGCTGGGCAAACAAGATTTTATTTTTATTTTTATTTTTATTTTTATTTTTATTTTTATTTTTATTTTTATTTTTATTTTTATTTTTTCGCTCTGTATATCTGAGTATTCCATACATCCTTATTTTGGATTTATCATTACTGTGTTGACACTGGGGGTTGTGAGTGGGATTCTAAAAACCCTGCTGATTTTTAAAGTTATGCCTACAAAAACTCTAGTTTAACTGATCTTGGACATTTGGAAAAGAAAAATATTTACTGACACAGCCTCATTTGAATAACATCAATGAAAAGGTGGCAAGTTTCTACATCTCATACCTACAAGTGCTGTAGAATAACCTTGTTGGTGCAGTATTCTGGCAAAAGTAGTTTCATTAGGTGGGAGCCCCCCAGAACACCCATTCCAAAAAAGAACACGGTATTGCGTATTGGATGCCATGCCTGGAGAAAAACAACAGTCTTTAAACTAAAACAAGCCATACTTAAGATTTTCAGTCTTTTCAGATTTTTCTTTCTAACGAATAAGATTCAGCTGCCTAAGTCTAGTACCTTTTTATTGTACATTCAGTATGCTGTAGGGCATTCTGATTGACCTCCAGAAGGATATCCCCTCCAAGTCCCATGTTGTAAATGCTAGTCCAATGCAGATACCTCGGCTATACTGGAGTGTCTAAAATGGCACCAAATGTCTATGTTTGGATGTTAGGCAACATCTTAAAACCAAAGTTATATCACAATGTTAAAATATCACGTTAAAAAGAAAGAAAGAAACAAACAAACAAAAAGAGACAAAAAAGGGGAAAGTTTATGTAAAACAAAAGATTAACAGAGTCATGGGTACACAATTCTGAAATGTACAGCTCATGATTTCATTTATCCACAAAGCCATCTTCTTTAGCAAGTTAGGATCAGATCAGAAGATCTACACTCATGATTACTGGGAGATAACATGGCTCAAGTTTTGTCTTGTTTTTAAAATATTTGTTTTAAAACATTATTGTTGAGAACTATTCCACCATCTAACAGATTTCATTATGAAAATGTTTGTCAGGATACTCAAAATATTATGGTTTGTTTAACATAATTTTAATACCACTGAACATACAGTGTTTACACACTCTTTTTGTTTTTCTTCATGTTTCTACCTTTGAGTGCTTTGTGCTGTTTTGATTTTTATCTTTTTCCGTGTGGTCATTTAACTGCATTAAATATGCTTTATGTGGGCCTTTTCCCATACAACTCAATCAGTGAATCTAGTCATTTTGATTTCTGCCCATCTCACTGATGCCCCAAGTCCTTAGATTAACTAGCCTTTATTAAAGGGTTATAACGGGTTTATTTAAGGGGATTTTTAATAGCAATAATGGCTAGACAAACTGCAGTCAACCATTAGAGAGAGGCCCAACCTGATCTGATGGGGTATCTGCCAGTCAGGAAGGCTGCTCTGCTTGGAGTACAGACAGCAGCTGCAGCAATGTGCTGACTAAGTCTCACTCCTCCCTTTGCCAGGCCATCGATGTTGGGGGTCCTAAAGAGAAAAATCACATCTCTGATAAAAAATATATTATACAGAACTTTTCAGTGTCTTTCTAGTCTTTCTAGTTTTCTCAAGGACATCATCACCAAATTTACAAACTCCTCTTTTTATCTACAACTCAACTAGGAAAATTGTGTTATATATTTTTGAGATATCTTAACTACTTTGAAAAGAAATTTTCTATAGATATGTTATATATATATATATATATTATATATATATATATATAAAGGTATTTCTGGTCTATCCTGTATCAGAAGCTCATGAAGCACAGTGAAAAAGATTCTACTAATAGAAACAGGACACAGAATTTGTGAGACTAAAATAGGTTAGAATAGGCAAGGGATATATATATACACAATCATTCTACCAATCAGCCAGGCTACATCAAGACTGAAAACTGCACTAGGGAGAAATAGATCACATCATAGACTGAGCTGTCATTCTGTAACAAGCCTATTGGAATTGTTAGCTGGTATTATATCCTAATCGTGGTCCTTAGCATTTCAATCCATGAGTTGTGGAAACTTACAAATTATACACATGCCTGAAAAATATAGGGCATGTGCACATTTACAAAATTCTGGCGATACATGCTGAAAATTGGAAGTCCAAGAAAGTCACTCAAGCATGCTCATATAATTATTACTCCAATAGAAATTACTGTAGAATTTCTATTCTATAAACATTTATTTTATACATGTCTTTGAAAAGAAGTGTATCTAGACAAACTAATCCGTTAATAAGGAGTTTTCTAGTAATGCCATCAGTGGTGGGTTTTTTTGTTTGTTTGTTTGTTTTTCCTACTAAAATTCACCAGTAAGGGGGGAGATAATTTAATTTGTAGCATGTGCTCTTACCTTATTGTATCATTGCCATAACAACCCACATCTCCAATACCAAGATCATCAGCCAGTATCAGTAAAAAATTGGGTTTTGAAGGACTTGAAACACAAGTTCTTGGAAACAAACATAAAATGAGCCAAATGCTCAGGCAGCTCCTGAAGTTAGAAGTAAAAAGGTTAATATTAGGAAACTGTTTGCAAGCTTTAGAATGTAGTTTAAATTATTATCCTTTAAGTATTATGAAGACTTTTTAGATGCAAAGAGCTACCAAATACTGGCAGCAGATGGAGCTCTTGAGTATTTACAAAACTTGATTTCTCTGAAACCAGTATTATTTTTTTCCCATTTGCACAGGAATCTTGTATGTACTTTTCCTTCTTGACATTTGCACCCATCTCATCAGACATATATTACATGTAATACACCATATACTACATATGCCACTAAACCTCCGTATCCTGTAAGAATAGGCTGAAAGGCCTTGAAAGACCTATAGTTCTAAATCTATATTTTCTGCTCTTAGATTATCAAAGTTTTTTTTTTTTTTTTTTTAAATAAGAGATTACATTTTCTTATGTGCAACACTTAAAAACATAGGAAAGACCCTTAGCGATACCTTTTCTTACCACTGTGTTCCCTGGTAAACTTCATGGCTTCCCCTTGTATGGAATGGGTACACAGTTTGTTATGTAATTCTGGTTAAAACAAAGGAAAAAAAATCATTAAAAAAAAAACAAACCAACAATCAGAGCCCAGCAGCTCTTGTGATCTTGTCTGTGAAGTTAGTCATTAACTACCTTGCATTACCACAATCACATCACCACCGCCTGTGGGCTGACTGTAAGAGAGGGGGACTGAACTACTAGGGCTTGATCATCATTCTGAATTCCTGAACATGTGTGTGCAGAGCCCTCCTGAACTGACACTGCAAGGTAGGAGAGAGTGCTTCTGAGGACACGTAGGGTCAGATAGCACAGCACGCAGTTTTACAAAATGCAGCCTGCTCTTATCTGCCACTGACTTCAGGGGAACTGGTGTTTGGCAAGATGGCTATATGCCCACAGCTTGAAACAAGCGTTAAAGATGCCAGCTACTAAATACAAGCACAGAACTTCACTGAAAGGAAGGCTTCCATTAGGTGGCGAACAGGAGGAAGTGATAAGTAAAACTAATACCTCACTCTCTATGTAATATCAAACTATCTTTAAGGTCCAGAAAAAGAAGCTAATCCTTATTGTGAGCTTAGAAACTAGAAAGCATGCATCAAAGAAAAGCCCGTCTGGAAACCAATAATTAGAGTTTAATTCTTAGGGAAGGGACCGTAACACTTAGGTTTGGATGCCATCTAGTATATTCAGGGAGGTGCTTCTATCTGAATGTTACTAAAAACTGTCCAGAAACATAAATATTCTGATAAAGAACTTCTAAGCATAATGCCATTTATAAGTTTACAAGCAGGTTTTTCTACCTGCCACCTCTGTGAACTCAACCTGGACTTTAAAAGTCTAGAAATGGCTTTTAGGTTTCTAAATATTTATTTTTGCCTGGTAAGGCACATTTTATGAGTGGAAGCAGTTTCCTATGCCTGCTGAGTACAACTAGTTGCTTTGGTCAAAGAATGGCTTGGGGAATGCACTCTTTTTGCTTGTGAATAGACGCAGACCAAGAGATCTGCAGATGTTGCACTGGAACCATTCAAACAGACATGCAGATGCCAGGGATAAATTGGTTGCACTGGGACTGGCATACCTCATCTTCATGCTGTATACTGATGTAAATTCAAGATGTTTGTTTCTTCACTGCAAAATGAGATCACAGTATGAAATGTCCAGTCCATGAGTAATCCTTATTTTGCCACACTTCTTTCTCTTCATCTCCTGTATAGGTGTCGATGAGCTTTCCAAGCTGGTACAACAGCTCTCTTGCCTTCCACTGTGTCCCCACATGTTCACGTGGCACAGCCAGCTGGTGACAGCAGTTACATTGATGTTTAGACAGAGATTTTGTAGAGCTTCTAAAGAAAGCTGAGAAATACAAACTGAGGAGCTGCAGTGGTAATATTAAAAGACGCTTGGATCTCAATACTATTGGCTGTGGCAAGATTAAAAATAGTGCTTCCCGATTTAATACAAGCCATTTTACGAACACTACCCTTACTGAAGGATTAGAAGAAATACTAAACTTGTTAAAAAAATCAATTTAAATATACATATTCACCTTTTTCTGTTAGGGGCTGATTCCTTCTAAAAGCAGAGCTCTCACTGACATTGCTGGGAGTGTGATGAACACTATACTGGGGCCTAGGGCTTGTGAAGATTTCTTAGCCGTTAAACAAAAACAAAAAACAATGTAATGCATAAATCTAAAAAAATACTGTCCTCTAGAATCAGCACAGTAACTTACACAAATCCAAGAAAATGGCAAATAGCACTTTCCTCTGTAAACCAGTAAGCCACAATAACTGGACATCAAGTCTAATAAAAAAGGCCAGCCCCTTTCAACAATGTGGAAAACAAATTATTCTTCTTGCTCTCAAATTCTTCTTGCTCCTTGGTTTGCTGAGCAGTCCTGATCCTCTAAGATGTGCGTGGGAGGAAGCGGGACTGGATTTACTGCTTTTGCTCTTAATCTCCCTTCCCCCAGTCTTGGACACAGGAACTGCTGGGATGCCTGCCAGGAGCAGCGAGCGAGCGGGACCGCTGCTGAGGTTTCACATGAATTCCAGGCAGAGTACAAAGTCTTTATTCTTGAAACACTGGCACAACACGGCCACTGCCTTTTCTAGACTCCCTACCCAGTTAATTCTGTGCAGATTTGTGTAAAGCCTAGCACTGCTCTATTTTAATGCCTCCAAAGAGATGCCACAAATAATTGCAAAACTGAACTCAGAGCCTGTGGTTTTGTTTCCTCCCACCCTGCTTTCTTGCCTTCCAGGCAGGATAACAGGATTAGCTTGTCCTCCCCCTTTTCTTCTTTCATGTCGTCTTTTATTCTTCATTGCATTTTGAGGAAAGCTAAACCTCCTGTGATATTAAACCCACCTGAAGATATTAATTGCACTGTCTTCTCCCACAACTGAGTGTTTAGTATTCCTCCTTCCACACATACACTTTGGGAAGTTAGCTCTGCTGTAATGCATTTTACCCTTCTAAGGTCTTGAGCAATCAGAGAAACTCTTGTCTGTTCATTAGTTGACATTTCAGTCCTCCCAGTCTCTTGAACACTGTGAGTGCTGAACTTAACTCTGCACTCGAGAGAAGTCAGCAGGAGTCAGTGAGGCAGAAAGATGAAGCAGCTTCACCTGGCAGGTTTGTATAACACATTGGCAGGGATAACCACGGCTGGAGGCAGGTTTTTGTTTGTTGACCTCTTTGCACACATGACTACGTTTGGTTACCTTTTAAGACACAAGGTGTCAAATTTGGCTACTTTTACTAAGACCTGTTTGACTATAATAGTTATTTGGTACAATTACTTAGCAGCTTGTGATCTTTCTGGTGCAAAGATTGTTCTTGAAAATTGTCTCTCTTGAAAATTATGTCACACTTTGGGAAAGGTGTGTCTTTAAAAGTTGCCAATAACGTAAGTATTAAATTACATCTGTCTTTGGTCCAAATTATGACTAAATTTTTCTTTCAGTTTTCTAGACTGTTTCCATTGTTCTGACCATGTGATCACTACTGAAGATGTGCCCATGCTGCTGCTGGCATGTCTTTAAAACAACAAGGAAAGAATAATAATAATAAAAAACACTTTGAATTTTTCCCTAGTAATAAAACTATGTCTGGAAGTGGAGGCTGCTCACACAGCCCTTACGTCCTATTACTCGCCACTATGTTAGTGACCCAAAGCAAAGGTAACACCTGTGATAACTTATTGTCTCCAACAGAATTAATTTTTAAACCAAGATCGTTTATTAGGAGAAGAAAAAAAAAAAAGAAAAAAAAAAGGTTTGTAATAATGAAGCAGAAAGGGGATTATGTTTCTTTGCATTCCAAGCCCTGCAGTATTTCCTCCTTTCCAGCTGTTTTTAAACTACACCAAAGTACAGGAATTTGTTGTTTCCTCACTACTCAGTACTACTGGTGAATTCTCTGCCAGCAAAAACATTTGAGTTTTTGTGTGCTTTATACTGCCTCTCTGTTTCTCACATCTCAGTACTACAAGGAGACACATTGATATATTCCCTATATATTCCCTTATAACTGACAAGTTTTCAGAGTGAACTTACTGTACTGAAGAAGCTAAATATTGAAATGACACAAACAGAAATATTTTTTTTTTAATGTAATGCTTATGAAAAAACACTGAGATGATAAGAAAACTGTTAAGCAATTAAACTGGCTGAGCAAGTAAAATGCTTGCAGGGGCTGTCATAGGAGAATAAAAAAATCCCTACAAACATTCACTTTCCATTTACTCACTTCAAAGCCCAATTTCTCTACAGAGTTTTAGCAGCATGCTTATGATAGACTCTGACTTCATCTACGTACTGCAAAGAATGGTCAAAAATACAGTTTAAAGCACTAAAATCTCTACAATTTCACTGCAAACTTCAGTGCAAACAAACTCACATGCCTCCTTAGAAAGTCTGGCTAGGATCACAACACTAGTGGGTTTTTTTGTTTGCTTGTTTTGGTTTTTGTTTTAACTAGTATTGGCATGATCCATTTTTACAAGTTACAGTTTGTAAACATAAGTATACTGCTGCCAAATATTCTTGAGCACTAATTCCAATATAACTCTCAAACGAACCGTGTTTTGCTAACTGACTTTGAAACAGTGCAAGCTATTTATCCAAAACATTTTACTTGGCATCTTTTATTCAATAAAACTGCTGTTTGCCAAGTTAGTATGCACCAAGACCTCCTTCTGTAGAGCAAAATGCTTCTCTCTCTTTTGTCAGTACTGCAGAGTTATACTGGACTTCAGTGTTTGGTACTTTCTACTATCTGTGATATGTGTTATCGTCACTCATCTAAAGCTGCAGATCTATTCAAACAGTTATTTACAGCTTCAAAAAGTGCTATTCAAAGTTCTAGTTCTATTCAAGTTCTATTCTATTCTTCTACTCAATAAGTTATTTACAGCTTGAGGAGTATCCTTCACAAACTCACAATTGTTCAATGTCTCAACAACATTCTTGGAAAGATAACAGAAAAATACAGGAAGCTACAATGACTCAAACTGCTATGTTGGATAAGTATGATTTATAGACCACAGGGCACAACTGCAAACATGTAGTGTTTGTAAGTCCAATATTTCTTACTGTATGCCTGCTCAACACTATACACTAGGCTCTCTGCAGAGTTCTCCAATTGTCTTCGTTGAGCAGGCATAAATTTGACAGAATTTAGTCATATACCTCTACAGTTGTCTCTTACATGTAAGTTTGAAAACAAAAAACGAACAACAACAAAAAAAGTATCCATCTGTTCAATTCCTTTACCACAAAAGACAGGATTTCCTTAGACTTCTGGCTAGAGGTGAAGAATAAAGGATAAAATCTCTACTCAACATTACTTCTCTTTATTTTCATCCACTTTGGTTGCCAGACAGTGGAAAGACCTGATTATTTTCTGAAAGTTTGTTCAGTAGAGGACTTAGTGCCTCAGGACATGTTAACAATCACTCATCTCACAAATTTTGTGTGCTGTCACCTTCCTTATCACACCAACAGAAAGGGAACGTCCCACAGCAGGGCTGCAGCCACGGCTTCCAGACGACATTGTACAGGGAGAGCTGCTGCGGTACTGGAGTCAGTGTTCTGCGGTGCTCTTCTATGGCTCTCCCAATCCGCTCTATCACAGCGTCAAAGAGGGGCTCGGTGTCAGCTGACAGAGGTTTGGCTTCAGAAGGGTCTCGTGAGAGGTCAAACAGCAATGGAGGCTCATGATGGGTCACGCCTTCCCCAAAACATGGGCAAACTCCTTTTCCATAGCAAGCCCCAGCCCCAAGTGGATGAAAGACTGGGGTCACATAATGAGCCTTCCAGATGGCTCCACCTGGCAGGAAAGAAAACTTATGGCACGACTATAAGACAATGGAGGAAAATGGAAAGTGTCTTCAAGTTAAAGTGTCTTCAGGGAGTATGACAATTTACTACAGATACCTCTTCTCATTTGTGGCTCTCCCATCACCACAAATCAGATCCTCTGCACTGAGTACTGACTTTGAAGATGGAAAACACTAGAAATATGAAGACAACAACATCCATCTTCCAGTGTAGTAGTAGACAGCCTCTATTCCCACCCCACTTCCTATAATACATTTCCTTTATTACAAATCTCTCTTTGCTGTAAGACACCTCCAGCTAGCTAGAAGTACTGGTATATCATGCATAACAATTTCAAGAATCTCAGATATCAGTACAGATAAACACCTATCATATAATAAATCTGTCAATTTGCAAAGCAGCCAACAGGAGGAGAAACCTCATATTCTGCAGTTAACATGGAACAAACGTTTACACTTACTGTCCTTTTGGTGCCACCGCACTGCATGCAGGTAGGACCCACAATAGTGAAACAGGAACTCATGCTCTGACCTTTGAGTTCTTCCTTGCAGTAAAGGCATCAAGTTTTGTCCATCGATCACCCTAATGTAATGGGGAGAAATGTACTTAGGTGGGGACAAACCTGACAGTGTGAACTGTATACTTATTACCGATTTTGCATTAGCTGCACTAGTGCTAGAGACAGCATACAGAATAATTTGTTCATAGATTTAGAGCAGCCAGAAGATTGTCAAGCCTAGATTTTAATTAATTTAGTTAGTTAGTTTTAAAATAGCTGGGTCAACTCATTCCATTTAGCAATATTTAAACACCATTTAGAGTTTGGTCTACTGGAAAAATATCCTTTATTCAGAAAATCAATACTGATCTCATAATTGTTTACATATAGCACATTTCAAAGGAGCTTTTAGAAATCTGTTGGACAAGAATGGATTTAATCATTTTAGGAGGAATCTAAAGTGGAATTTGTGTCCATAACAGAGGTCTGTCAGTACCAGAAGAACCTCAGCCACCAATTCTTTCATGAGAGATGCCGAACCTGTTTTTGAAAGAAGCACCTGGTCTTTTGCAGGAGCAACTCCTCTGGCCACATGCATACCTGTGGGAGTATTTGGGGGGATTTGTTCTCTCGTCTAAAATTTTAGATTAGGCTTGAGACTAAGGGAATACTTGTGGGATCTCCAAGGATGACAAAAAAAAAAAACAACAAAAAAAAACCAACACAACACTAATTATTTAGTAGTCAGCTCTCCTATGAATTTCTCTTGTTGAAAACATCTCCACACCTGTCCTGTGGCAATATTCCTCCAGCCAGATGAACAACTGTGGGATAAATATCCATCAGACTTGTAGGTTCATCGACAACTGTGCCTGCAGGTAACACTCCTGGCCATCTGAATACCCCTGGCACACGAATCCCTCCTTCCCAGCCTCCCATGCCTTTTCCACCTGCAGTAAAATTAATCAACATATGGCAGTTCAGAGGGAAACTCATGAGGAAGAACTCACAGAGGAAGTACTCACAAGACTGAAGAAATATTTGATATTCTGTTTAAACCTACACAAGACTTAAGAGTTAGTATCCTACTTTAATAAATAGCTGTAAAAAAAATGTTATTTTTGTAGCCACGGATTCCCTTCAAAATCTGTGTCCTTAACACTTACATTTCCATATGCCTTATACATATTTTACATTTTTGAAATTGAGATTTGGACCTGACTCTCCCAATGCTTAATGCAACATCTCTGAACATCTGAGAAGCAAAAAATTGGAACCTATGAAATCAAGCCATATACACATTACTTAAAATGGCAGGAAAACACCTTTCTCCAATTTGCTACCAGCATCAACTAACCTAATAAAACATCCTGATGCTCGATACATATTAAGACAATATTTAACTAACTCTGAAAGCAGAAATCTGTTTTAATTAAGATATTCAATATGGTAAAAACACTGCCTTTGCTAGATCCCATCAGGCTTATGCATCAGTCTTATTATCCATAAAAAGAAATAATTTGTCAAGCAAAGACAGGAAATATGGAGTGAGATAGAAGATCTGTGTACTAGTTGAAAGCCCTTCTCTTTCGTAAGAGCCAAAAACTCCATTGCTCAGCAGCAAAGCATCCATCACATGGAAGCCAAAATTTCATATCTTTGACCTTGTCTGTGTCCTGTGGAGAGGCTCAAGAAGGTTTTGAATTGGAAGAAATCTGTTTTGTGAAAATAAACACATCAGAAGTTTGGACAAGAAGTAGGTGATTCACTGCTGGTAACAGAGCCTACACCCTGAGCTTTCCTTCCCCCAACGCATGCTCTCACCTGTTAATGACAGGACACAGGATGAGGTGATCTGATTACACAGGGCTGCTGGGGTAGGTGGGAGAATATGCAAAGAATGCATATCCTTTTGGCTTGAAAATGCTACCGCACTGCTGAGCAGGTTGAAGCACATTCACAGCACAAAGAGTAGGAGGTAGAGAGTGAGGTCTTTGTAGACCACCAAAGTCATTCAGATCTTACACTAATCACTGATTTTGCATAGAGTATAAAAGCATACAGGGACTACATGGTTGCTGCAAGTCATAGCACAATGTGCCCTTACCCTATTTCATAACAATTAGGTGAGTAGCAATGATTTCTGGAAGATAATGAGAAAAGAAACAAGCAAATCAGGAACAGTCCTATTGGAGGTGGCAAGGGGGAGAGGAGAGAGATGAAGGGAACTATCACATTTTTTTCAGTGACTTTCATTTGAGAACACTGAATAGTTTACAGGTATCAAACTATACAATCCCTTTATCAATGAGATGTGTAATAACACTTGCACTTTACTGAAAGAAAAGGTAACTTTAAGATTAAATTACCTCTGAATGTCACCTGTATTTCAAGCTAGAAAACAATATAACTCACTCCAGCCTTGACAGCTGCAGACAGGCAAATTCATTGTTTCTGTTTCTAACCTAGATGTAAGGCCATACTGGATTTTTTACCTTTATAAATACCATTCCAGCCACCTAGCTGGGCAGAGCCATCCTGAGCTTCCAAGTGTCCTCCATGATCAGAGGCAAAGTATGTGAACGTATGATTTTCCAAACCTTCCTTGTCAAGTGAATCCAGAATTTTGCCTTAAATTTAAGAAGAGCGACAGCAAGTTTCCTATTAAGCAATTAGAAAGATCACCCCACATTTATAATGTTTCAATAATAATCTTTTGCAATGCGCTATAAGTCTTTAACAGCTTAAATTGCTGTGGATATTTTGGTTTTATTAATTCTCCTGCTTTAAAATACACAGGCATATGTATCTGAAACAAATCCTTCATCAAGAATACTTACCCGCCATCCAGTCCATTTCTTCTACATTGTCTCCATATAAACCATGATGGCTTTTCCCAAGAAATTTTGCTGTGGTGAAGAGAGGGGTGTGAACATGTAGAAAGGAAATAAAGAGAAGGAATGGTCCATACCTGTTTCTTAAAAAACAACAAAAAATGAACATAATTTTTGATGTACATTTGTAATATTTTGAGTTTTCATATTCATCCATGCACAGACACAATGGGTCTATACTGTACCCACATATAATGAACCTCATTGATCATAGTTAATTATTGTTTTCTTGCATAAAATGTAGGCAAGAAGGATCATTTCCAGCCAGATTATTTTCAAATTCCAATGTGTAAACAGGCATAGCATTTACACAGTGCTTAAATGAATCAGTTGCCTGGCCCTGGTGCCTCTTCAATTAAATGCAAATGGATACAGTCTTATATTTACTTTAAGATTTGTGTGGCTTTTCTAAGATGGCCTTTTATACTTGTCAGTACATTTGTTTTCACATATTTTAAGAAAAGAATAGTTATTCTCCTTGTTTTCCAGAAAGACATTTGGCACACTGAATTGTTTATCAACAGCTGTGCAGGCCAAAGAGGAACTTGAAGCTAGTAAATGAATGATCTTACCCAGTTTCCTTTTCAACTGTCTGAATGACATGAAAATGGAATTCAAGTGTTTTGAGATTTTCACAAGATTTTGTGCATCATGCACTTTTTATCTGTGTGTTTTATAAGGATTATGAGAAAAAGCAAAAATGAGGCTTGTAGAGTGAAATGTAAAAATTAGCTGGGTAATCTTGGAGTGAATTAACTATGTACAGATTACAGTGTATGGTGAGATGGTCATGTATGATTTGGTGAAAGTCATCTCATTTGCTGTTACTTCGAAAGTGGGCAGTTGCAATTAAAATTTAAGTTGTTTGGTTTTTTTAATAGGGAACTTGGATGTGAGTTTCAAACTTATCAAGATACAGCTATAGTTATTGTGAAAAAAAAATACTATTCCATGAGCCCAGAGTATTCTCCCACTTTTAAAGAAAACAACAATCATTTACCTTTTGATAAACGACACTGCCTCTTTCAGCATAAGGGAAGCAGTCCTCTCTAATCTCATCGGCTGCTCAGTGACATCATGGTTTCTCATCAGGATACAATTCCAGTGCTGCACAAAGCCATAACTAGAGTACCATGAAATGAAGAAAAGGCAGCCCACCAAAGTAAAACAGGCAATTATCTTCCAGTGGATGGAAATCAAACCAGTCAGTTTTCCAGTGGTAAGAGTGATCACAGCAACGATAATTATCTGACTGTAAAGCCAAAGCTTAGCTTGAAGGGCTACATCCAGCTCCGGAGGTTTGTTTTCTTGACAATTGTTTAGAAGTGTGAAAGGCATGCCATAAAAGTAGTCAAACCCATGATTTAGAGGATGGTGACAATGATCATTGAAGGATTCACAGTTTACACCTTGATGCCACTTTCCTGAAAGTTTTAAAGCATGACAGAAATTAGAACACTCAAACAACTTTGGACAACTCAAAAGGAGCCCAAGGTAGCATTGTAAGCATCTGCCTGGGGATTAGGTGAGTCACTCCCTCTTTCAGTGGAGTATTGAGGTGCATAAGGATGCATGGAGAAATCAGTGCTTGATCAGGTGAATGTTGTATCATGATGTGCAATCCCCAAATGGTCATGCAATAAACAGGGAAATCTGAAGGGTGGTCAGCTACTGAAGTGATGAGGGTCACATAGGGTTGGGATTTTAATCACCTTTTAATGAGGATCAGGGGATTATGGCACTCTAAATCACCATCTGCTTTATTACATTTGCTTCCCAACTTTCATATGCTTTACTTGCAACTTCATTTTAATATCATGTTACAAATTTACTAGAAGATCCAGTAAACTTTTTGCCTACATTACCAAACATTTTGATCACCGGACTCAGGAAGATGATTTCCCAGGCATTATCTCTACTCAACATGAAAAGGAGAAAAAGCTACATGCCAACCTTTCACACTGTCCTTGCCCAGTCTCCCTAACAGAGCAAGCAGACAAAAGCTGTTTTCTGCTTAGAAAACTGCTGGATCAAACCACCCTGATGTTTGCAGGGTTACAGGATTGCCAAGTAATTTATAGACTCAGCCAGAAAGATTCACTTCATTAGTTTGTGATTCAATACAGCCATATTTATTTCCAGAACTTGGAGATGACTGCATTTGGCACAGTTGAACTCCTTCACTTTAAGGGACACAGTGCTTACCCTACCTATTAATTCATGCCAAGGCATCCATTGCAGAAGTTTCTATCACTTGAGCAGTAGTAAAAGCAGAATAGAAGTGAAAAGAGACACTTAGCCAGTCCATTTTTGAGTATTTGGCAAAAGAATGATGAAACTTGAAACTGTTGAAGTCTGATCAAAGTCACAGAGAGGAAAGTGCTCCAGGGCAGTGTTTCTCTGACATCTTTGCATCTTGGCTTCATCTGAGGGAATTGCTACAGTACCATGACTCTTTGGGACCTCACAATCTCACCTGTGAGACCATCTGCTCTGTGGGTACAAGCTTTATTTATTTCTTTCCCTATCCTCTTTGGTTTATTCGCCTCTTGACCCATAAAGGCAGGTGAAATACTTAAAGACTGTTTTATTTGGAACAATCTCTATGTTAACAAAACTCTCTCAGTGGACCAACCATTGAAAAGTCTTAGGCCAAGTAAAATAAATTCTCACCCATTATAATTATGAGACAGTTTTTAATCCTTCCTGTTTCCCATACCATGTACAGGCATTTGTATTTTCTTAAAACTCTTTACACCACAGTATTTTTAGTTTTGCAAATACAAGTTGTTTTCTCTCCTCAATCTTTTGGAGAGTATTTGTGGACCATTTAGGGCAATTACAATCCCTAAATTCCCTTCATGTAACCAGGTCATTCTTCAGACTCATGCTAAAACTTTTTCACGTACCTATCAGCCCAGTGGTATAGCCTTGTTGCTGTAGAAGCCTGGCAAAAGTTGTTTCATTTGCAGGGAGCCCTCCTGATCCAGCATTCCACTGCAGTGCTCGGTACCGATTGCTGGAAGCCATCCCTGACGGAAATAGTTAGGTCAGTCCTGCCAGCCTCCTGCACTCTGCTTGCTGGGCTGCTCCTCTCAGCCCCCAAATCAGGTGCTTAACCTGAAGACAGCAGAGTGCCTCACTCTGCCAAGCATATCCTGAAGGCAGTCACATCACGTTATCAATAATGTGCCTAAGTGCTTCAGATAGTCAAGAGTTATCCGTCAAAACAAATACTGCTTGGCACCAGATTTACCATCAAGCTAAGAATTAATCAATAGTGACATTATATAGTAGGTTTTATTTTCTGCCTTTCTGAGTAACTGTGCTAATTTAGTCTCTCTGCTCTTAGTCTAAAATGAGAGATAACAGTTGCATTTCCCTGTCTTGGGGATGTTGTGCAATGTTAAGTGACATACAGTTTATCCAACATACAGATTTTGCATGTAGGTCTCCTAAACTAAGCACATAATTTTGCTGTATGTTTCCTAGTGAAAGAAAAATATCTATAAAGTCCTCCAAAAGGTGCCTTAGGTAGGTGAGGAGTGGATCCAACACTCCATTTTCACTGGAGTTTTGTGACTTTCTGCACTATTTTGGCTATGAACTTTCTCACTTCTCTTGGGAGCCCTGTTTCAACCCCTCACCTCTAACCATCACCATCAAGACAACTTCCAACAGTTTGCCCCAGGTTTTACTGTAGTAAAGAAATGACAGACATTACTGTTAGCATTTCTCCATACATATCTATTTTTATCATATAGTGTTCCTGAATCCTACAAAGTAAGGCTAAAGGTGTCTCAGCTGGTGAGGCAGTGGTTCCCATTCAGAAGTCACATATATAAAGTTATAGCCACTGGCAATGTACTTTCCAACTCAGGGTGAGGAAGTAGCTGAATTCTCCTCTGTTCCTTCTTACTGGTTATTGTAGTACCTCAGCACTGTACATAGAAATTTGAAATTCAAAATGGGCCCAACCTGATCTGATGGGGTATCTGCCAGTGAGAAACGCTGCTCTGCTGGGAGTGCAGAGCGGAGCTGCGGCAATGTGCTGAGTAAGCTTCACTCCTTCTCTTGCCAGGCGGTCAATGTTTGGGGTCCTAAAACAGAGTTTCAATTTCAATAGAAGCAAAGTAACCCGAACCTTATTTTAATACATTTCCAAGAAGAACTGGAGCTTTTCAGCATTTCCTCAAAAAGTTATTTTCTGTATACTGCAGGACTAGTATGGTAACAAAACTTGATACAGTGGGTGAATTAGGTTGTAGCCACTGGAGAATTCATTCTTGGGACATAGCCATAGAGTACATTTGGCAACACTGAAAAGAAATCTGGGCTTTGCTGGTAATGTTTAGTTTGAAAATAAAACTGGAAAGATTTATCTAAGGAGGGTTATATTTTTCTATTCAAATACTTCCTGCAAGTTGCTTTTGTCAGCCCATTTGGACCCTGAATTTCAGAGGTAATTAAGCCAGAGAGTCTCCCAGAGTATCTAGAGTTACTGGAACCAAGTTTTCCTGTTCCATACTTTTAAACACTGTACTTATTTCATAATACAGTGGTGCACCTTTGCATGTAACTTTACTTTTAACTAATATTTTAATATTTTATATTCTAACATTTCACATGTAACTTTATGTGCTTACATTTTTATGGGAGCCTAGCTCTCCCACATAAATGGACTACAACACCACCAAAGAGGTCTCCTGACTATTTCACCACCAGCAGAAGAGGACAATGGTCTTCCAGAAGCCTATTCCTCTGCACAGCCCCACCACCATCATCTGAGGGAGATGAGCACAGAGCCTGCCAGCAAAATGGCTGTACACCATTCAGATGGCATGAACTGAGGCTTGTAAGACATGCTCCCAATGCCCATTCACTTCTGCTTTGCCTTTAAGTTTTGAAGGAACTTAACCATGCAATAACTCATTTGTGTCAGCCCACAGGAGTGGGTTACACTAGACTGGGGTGTATTGGAGGAGACAGCAAGCAAGTGGACAAGGGATTCTGGAAAAACAGTGGGTGGACAGAGGAAGGCTTAACTATGTACAAAATGGAAAGAAATTCATGAACGAGAACGACAGAAAACCTTATTACCAAAACAGGTGATGGGAGAGTTAGCACATTGGGGAGCGGGGGAGAAATTCTCAGAAAGAACTTTAAAAAGATCAAAATGAAAATATGATTTTTTTTCGTTCACTGTACATTGTTTTCTTAGGCCTCAATCCATGTGCATGTATACAACAAGGACTTAAATGCACAAATTCCTGAATTACCAGTGCCTTGACTTAAGAATGTTTCTTATTTTATCGTTAGGTTTAATTACCCAAGACATTCTATGCTATATATTGTATTGATATTTTTTTTTTTTTTTACCTTATGGTATGGTTCCCATAACATCCTACATCTCCGATGCCAAGATCGTCAGCCAAAAATAAAACTATGTTGGGTTTAGAGTCCATAGCTGTAGTCAAGCCAAATGTGTTCCAGAGTAAGCATGAAGACAGTGCCGATAGTAGGCATCTCCTGAAACGCAGCAAAGTAACTTTTAACATATGGGACTTGTAAGACTGGGACAGTGCTTGGAGTCCCTCTGGCAGCAGATCTGCAATATGATAAACAAAACAGTGGGAAACTCCATTTTCCAGCCTTACTTTCAGTGGGAAGCAGAAGGGTAGAGTTTTATGGGTTTCACTTCTTCCATCACTACCACCTAGGTCACTCGAGTCAGAGAGGCTGCAGTAGCTTTTCTACTGGCATTCCAAGATGCCAGCATCCCCATACCAGACAATTATATTTAATATCTGGCAAAAAGATAATTTACATTTTTACACATGCATACCAGACTTATATAAATATGCCTAGAATATTTGAAGCTACATAATCTTCCAACTATGTAGTGCTAGATCAACAATCTTAAGACCTAGTCCTGGACTGATTTTTAACTTGCACACTGTCATTGCAATACATGCTAATTTTGATGGACACAGGGCAGCTTAGTCTCTAGCACAGACTGAGAAATCTCCTGCAAATCATTCCAGGATTTGCAATTTTGGTGTGACGATCTTATATAGAAAAACATATATTTCAATAAACAAGCAACCATCACCTCTAACAGGTAAACACAACACACAGGATTTTCTGTAAACAGACAAGACTGAGCACTCCTAGTCGTAAATAAGTAACCAGCTGGTTACTACAGTAATTTAATCATCCAGGAGCAAAGTTCTAGCTGTGTTTTGTACACTCTAGTACTTCGTTAAAACAGTGATTTACAGAATTGTGATGAGATGTTGCTTTAGAAACAGCATTGGTATTTTCAATTTCCATACTTGGATTAATTATTTTAAGCAAAGGAAAATTTCCTATTTGTCAATGCACCATTCCATAAGAGTTTCAGAGCATTGTACTGGTATAATAAATCCTTCCAGAGTGCTAATACATTCAGTTAGAGGTGCAGGGGGAGGGTCCCTAAAGAACCCTGTAAATAAGCAGCCTCTGACAGCCAATTGCTGTCACTCGGGCATTCTTCCTTCCATGCTGAGGACAAGAGTAGTCCTTCCCATCTCCGTCTGTTACATAAAAGAGAAAAAGAAATCAAATGATGAAATCCGCTTTTAATTACGTTTGCAGCGGCATCCTAGCATTTTGTTTTCTCATGGCGTTAAGTGCTGGGTATTTGCTGACCCCAGTGGTAACCCTGCTTGTGGATTTAGATAGGGTCAAGGACGAATTCCATCCCAGGTAACCTACTGCTTATAGTTGCAAGTCCATATCCTAATGTGTCAGGTAACATTAACTTACATTATAAAATAACCATGCTTGGAAATTAAAGTGACCATCTTTTAATACTTGGAAGAAGATTGCAAGAATGTTTTGTTACTAAACTCTCATAAAACTCAAAAGCAATAAAGTTGAAATAAAGAACAATACAAAACATACACACATATAAACCTTTTCAGAATTACCTACAGAACTACCCAGTAGATTCTGGAAATTATGATATTAAAGGCATAGCCAGAGAACTCCACTTTGGGAGAGAGATCTTGTTTAAAACGTAAAGACATATTATTACAAAGTGATTTTACAATGTCAGTTTAATGAACTAGGTAAGTGCAAAGCATTAGGAAAACACAGGCTGCTATTTATGTATTTTTATTTACAAGACTTAATATGGATTTACACCATAGATGATCAACTATATATTTTTACTGACAATGACCTTTCAAGCACAGGTTAGAAGCCATTGGCACAGGCAACCAGATGTTGAAAAAGCTACTGAGCTGTTAAATTTTGGCTCCTGTACTCACCTTAGAACAGTCAAGGAGGAAAAAAAAAAGGGGGGGGGTAGAAAGAGAGAACATCAATGACACGATTTTTAATGGAGTTGAATTTCCTACACAGAGGTTAGGAAGGGAACAAAGACAAAGCAAAGCATCAGGAAAAATGATTAATTTGAACTCTGGGTTGCTTGGGAAAAAAAGGTGGGCCAATCAAAAAATACAATTTTAATTCTGCCAAGTACAAACAAATACATGCAAGAGGGAGCCAGAAATCTGTCCACCTGAATAGAACAGCAGCAATGGCTGTGTAAGGTAGGGCTGCAATCATCTCCTGGTAGGCAGTGATCCTGAAAATAAGTGCACAAATTGAGTATAGTCACTACTGTGATGTTAGAGAAAAGCAAACACCACCAAAACCAAAAAAAAAAAACCCTCAGTCAATCTGAGACAAAAAGACAATTATGTCTTTTTACAAGAGAGGTACTAGTGAGGTGATTTTACCTCGAAGACATGGCACTGATGGGAATCACACTGTTGTTTTGTTTTGTTTTTTGATCAAAAGGTCAAAACTAAGTTTAAAAACTGGAGAGGGGGCAGAAAACAACATATAAAGAATTCAAGAGTGGGAAAGATGTTTTATATTGAATGAGAAAAAGAGCTTAGTTAAGATCAAAACAGTAGAAGATTAATTAGTGCATAAATTCATGGGGCCAAAATACAAGTCTTAGCTCATCAGTTTTGCTGAGACTGAGCCAGTTTTTGGAAGGAGAAGCATACAAATGCATGCCTGTTTTCTGCAAGCAAGGTAATTTATTGTTCAATCACGCTTCCAAGCACAGTGCAATATGATCAAGACTGAGTGCCTAAAGTGGAAGAAATAAAGTATTGTAAACAAACAAGTTATGGGGCTCCACAGAAGGACAGTCAGCTGAAATATAATAGTAAACATTATCAGAGCAACAAACATATCTGTGTGCCCACGAACCAGCATCTAATTGTTGGCATTACAGATAAACTTTATAACATATTCCCAAATAGCCATAAGACTGCTCTACATTTTACAGGCATCTAAAAGAGCTCAATTAAAGCCAATTTTAACACTCTCACCTAAAGGGTTCAAATAACCTGAAGAAAATGGCTCTGCACTTGAGAAAGTTTCTTCAAATTTTCCCTTTTTTTTTTTTCAATTTCAATATTGCTGTTAGCTCTCGCCCCAATATACCTCCCCAATACATAAATTCTTCTAGCCAGTGTAATACCAAAATAATCTTGAAATAATAAATCTATAGATTGCTTAGTCTTTGCATGGACAAACGAAACTCTGACGGTACTAAGTTACTCTCAACAGAAGTCTCCCAGGCAAAGAATGACTAGAAGTAATGGCAGATTCCCCAAACTCGAATAGAGCTGACAAACTGGAAGACTACTTGCTATTGGCTTGAACATAATCAGTGGTATTACTAGTTAATTTCAGCTGAAAAGTTCTCAAATGGCATTGTTAACTAAAAACTTTATTTCTCCATTTACAGAAGTACGCACCATCAGTTACTCAGCCTAGTATCTCCATATAAAATTTCATGAGACTCTGTAGTGAATCACACTAAACATTTCTGCAAAATGAGCCATGAGCAACAGGAACAGGCCAGCCCAACTCTGCGTGGACATATCTCGCTCAGTTAAACATTTTTAATTGTCTGTAAGCCTTATCTAGAAATTACTCTCTTCTGAAAGTGATATTACACATGACTGCCCCACCACTTCTTTCTCCAAATTTATCAACCACTAGCGAAGTCTTAATTGATACGATACAATTCGTTCAACCTGCCAGCAGTGCTGCAAAGCCTGCAGCTAAACAGTCACTTTAAGAGATTTAACAAAAGAAGCTTTTGCTTGGTTTATTAAGTGGCTGAATCAGGTGGACCTAACTCAAATGGATTTGTAACAACTCCAGATAGATTTATAAAGCTTTTTCTAGGCACTTTGTCATGCAGAGCCGTTTTCTTCAGCTTTGCTTTACAGCAAGCAAGCTGCAAGCTTGAAATTGCAAGAAAATCAGCCCCTTCCTCACCCACTGCAGCTTGACTCCTGGCAGTTTCCCCCCATCCTATGAATATTTCACATGTTGAATACATTCCCAGATTAGAGTCTATTCTTCTTTGAGTCTTGTGGAGAAGAGAAAAGACACGCCTCCGTTTCAAAAACATCTGCCCATGACCAAAATACTAATTTAGCAAAGCCAGTCATGTCTCTCATATCTCATCTCCCTCATCCCCAGAAGACTGGCCACACCACCATGCATTCAGGGAATCCATCAGAGTTGAAAGAATCAACTCCTTCTTAAAGATGCTGGGAGATGTACAGATGTAAAATGTCAGTTATGTGAAAAGTCAGTCATCAGACACAGCAAAACAACTGGTTTTATTTCTAAATTTTGTTTTTCTACTTTGGATACTGAAATGAATAATTTTCTAATTGAAGCAAAAAAACCAAACAATCAAAAAAACACCAAAAATTAAAAACCCAACCAAACAACAACAAAACACCCTTTGCCACCTATTTAAATACATCAGAAATGAATAATAAGTATTAGGACAAACTTTTCCAAATAATGTGTAGAGGTATGCTGCTGCTTAGCTGTTAGCTGAGAATAAATGCTTGTTTTCTCTCTTCTGTAAATACATACTGTACAACAGGTTAATCACATTCAACAATATATTAGAATGCAATTAAAAGTGCTAACTACAGCATGCCCTATGGCTCCTGAAGAAACACATGCCATGTGCAACATGCTGTTCCACCTTTCCCCCTCTTCTTTGCACAGCTTCCAGGCAGCCAGATGCTCTGGGAGGGGTGTGGGCAATGAGCTGGGAGCTGGTATGAGCACAGTCAGTACTTGCAGCTGGTGAGTTTTTTTTGTATCATAGTTTAAATTTAATACTGCTACCATCAGTACTTGCTATCTGTCACCATGGTTATAGCACTGTATTACCACTTGGTGTTTTGCATTGCCACTAACCCAAACTCTCCAAGCAACCAACCTGTGTTTTTTAATCAAGGACGAGCCCTGATGCTAGAGGAGCCGCGGACATTGCATGGAAGCAACCTGGAGGCAAACTGTGTTTGCTGTTCACCACTGCAAGGCCCCAGCAATTCTCCAAAAATGATAAGGAAAGCAGAATACCTGCCATTCACCACCAAATCCTCCCAGAACTGGAGTTGGATATGAAGTGTTACAAAGAGAAGGAATACAGAGACCATTACTTACGGAGCACCCCCCTGGTCCCCCCAACCCCACTCACACGTTGTTTTGGCTATGGGAGTGCCGGAGAGGCCCTGCCAGGCCCGGGGAGCGCCAGCCCCAGCTTGCTGGGAAGGGTGCCAGCAGCCTGCAAGGGGAGGAGGGAAAAGTCCGTCCTGGGGGAAACACGAAGTCTCTTTTATTTTTTTTCCCCCTCATTAGCAGCTCAGTTTATACTAACTTCATGCTCACTCTGTTGCATGAGCTTTGCTCTCGCTCTCCTCTTCCTCTCAAGCTTTCTGGCCTTTGTAAAGAGAGGTTTTTCAAAAGCACTGCTAGTACTTGTTTCAGAGTAATCGGTGGGTGCTAACTTCCTTTAAAATTACTGTGCAAAGCTTTTCATCCCACTTACCATAAGGTGAGGACTTCTCTGCTCACCCCCTATGACAAATGCTGACCAAATAGTAACTGTTTTAAAGTAAAAATTCTCACAGCCAAGGTCAGTAGAAAGAGCTTTAGTGGTAACTGAGTGGAAGATCATTAAATCACAAGCAGTGGGGCTACCAGCTGCCCTGTGTTGTGAGGAGAATCACCCTACAGATGGAAGCAGGGTAGCCATGGCTAATGCAGAGGGCAAGCAAGCCAGCCCAGACACAATCAGTCACTGCAGTGTCATGTTGGTGTGTGCATTGCAATTCTAGCCTCTGTAATTCCTGGTTGTATCCTTGTAGCTCTTCTGTCTATGGGTTCTCTCCTTTGCCAGTGTCAATACTTGTGTGGTTGCACAGCTTGGCTTGTCATGCAACTTCAGAGGTCACTGGGAACACAAGACCCCTCTTTTTACAGAATGTGTGTGTTTATGGAGGTTTAAAAACAGGGTACAAAAGTCTCATTCTATAATGCACTGAATTTGGGCTGGAGCACCACTCCTACAAAGACAGGCTGAGGTTGTTGTTCAGCCTGGAAAACTGAAGGCTCCAGGGAGACCTTGTAGTGGCCTTCCAGTACCTACAGGGGGCCTACAAGAAAGCTGAGGAGGGACTCTTTGTCAGGCAGTGGAGTGATAGGACAAGGAATAATGGTTTTAAACTAAAAGAGGGTAGATTTAGATTAGATATTAGGAAGAAATTCTTTACTCTGAGGGTGGTGAGGTACTGGCACAGGTTGCCTAGAAAAGCTGTGGATGCCCCATCCCTGAAAGTGTTCAAGATCAGGCTGGATGGGGCTTTGGGCAACCTGGTCTAGTGGGAGATGTCCCTGCCCATGGCAGCGGGGTTGGAAAAAGATGGTCTTTAAGGTCCCTTCCAACCGAAACCATTCTATGATTCTATGAATAATGTACTTTTATTCAACCAGAGATAGGAAAGAGGGTAGAGGTTCTTGTTGTACATGTCTTATTGGGAATCCTAAAATGCTCAGAGGCCAAAATAAATATTAATATAAAATATCCCTGCAATGTGGAGAAAAGAAAAACAAACAAAACAATACAGACCTTGATAAGTAGACCTTGATGAAACCAACATCTGGAAGAGATTCATAGTGTCCCTACTGGGTACAGTACATAAGTCTTGAGGGGCGCATTTGGGACTTAAATGTTTATATGCATATTGCAATAGCAATTGCATTATTTTCTTCAAGAACCAAGAACTTCAGCCCAAAGAAGTAATTGATGGGAATAGCTATAGCTCATGGAGTGGGACAAAGAAAGGAGAGTGTGAAAGCAAGGAAGGAGTAGGAGCCTTCAGCACAAATAAGATTTGGTTTTGGCCCCTTTACTCTATTTCAGGTCTGACCACACCATTTCTGTCTCTGAATGACAGTTCCCACCTGCAGAAATCCCACTGTCAGCAGCCAGAAATTTTCTGCCACCTAGTTTCTCCAACTGTCTGCCATAATCAGAAGGAGGGAAAGGTAATATGGCATTTTTTAAAAACCCTCCTTGTCAACAGCATCTTCAGTTTGGCCTACAGAGAAAGACCGAAACTGGTAGCCTATTGATCATTCATTTCTCAGACATTCAAACAGAGAAGCAAGGTGCCCCAGAAACAAAAGTATATTTGCAGGGAAATACACTTTAACTTTCGATAGATGATGCTGCCTCCCTCAAGATAAGAAATGAAGTCCTTTCCATTAGCACTGGTTGTGCTGTAATTTCATGGGCTCTCATCATAACCCTGTTCCTGTGCTTTACAAATCAATAATAAGCAATAAGTGGCAGAGAACAAACCCAAAAACGTAGATTATGGTTTGCCAGATGATACCAAGCCAGTAAGTTGTCCTAAGGCAAAAGTGAATGTAATGAGTCCAATCATCTGATTATAAAACCAGAGCTTCACTCTGAACACTCTCATCAATCATGGAGGTTGTCATCTGACAGTTCTTTACTAAGCTAAAAGGCATTCCATAAAAATAACCAAACTCATCATTTGAAGGGTGATGACAGTGGTCACTATGGATTTTACAGTAAGCACCTTGATGGTGGCTTACTGAAAGTACATATATTTTTAAATGTTAAGAAACAATATTTAAAAATTAGCTTCCTCACTTAGAGTCTGCTAGCCTTTAGCTTTTCTTTTCCCTGATAAAGTTCTATCAAAATTGGAGGCTGTCTGCATGGCCCTCTAATGTAGGTCACACACAAGAAGGAGATGCAAACCACAATCTCATACAGAATAGCTCTGGTCTTTTTTGAATTCTGCCAGCTTTGAGAAATAGAAAAAATAACCTGTAGTAATCAAAGGATTACATACCACTCATGTCTTACCCTCACTGTTTAGAAAGAGATTATGAAATTTCATGGAAAGAAGAAACTGAGGTAACTAGTATGTAAATAGTTTATTAATCTTAGCAATGATTAATAAGAAATAAATAGACTGCCTAATGGGTATGCTGACTGTTCAAAAAGTATTTTCCAAACTTGAAGAAAGTCAACCCTGTAGCTATCTCATGTGTTTGAATTTTGGAAGTATCCCAGTCTTCTGCTGAGGTTAGTAAAACTCTTCATATGAAAAAAAAGTCCTGTGAAGAATAGACGAGAGAAGAACATTGAAGTACTGATGAGGAAACAATAATTGAAGACAAATCCTGAAAAGCATGACAGAAGTCTTTCCTCTTTATATCATATAACTAGTAATTTACTTATGGATTAAACATTTATTATTATTATTATTATTATTTTTGTAAAAATGCTTAGTCAGTTGCAAACTGATGTGACACTGAATAGAAATTATGTGGCAATGTTGTGTGCACTTCAGTATTGTGGTACAGACAGATGCCATGTGATTTTTTTTTTTCATATAATTCTGATTTTGACATTTCCAGGTACTGCCATTCATTTCTTGCCCTTGAGATGCTGTTTGACAGAAGTTGTCAGTCAAGCTTGAGATAATCATAGAATCATGAAGGTTGGAAAGACCTCTAAGATCATCTAGTCCAGCCATCCCCCCTACCACCCATATCACCCACTAAACCATGCCCTAAGTGCAGACATCGCAGATACCAACTTGTATATTCAGGAACAAAAAGATTACTCCATGGGGCCAGACAGATTCTCAAAATGTTGCATTGTGATCTCCATAGAATAGCACATCCTGAAATATTGAAAACTGTGTATGATCTTGCAGGTGATTTCATGCTGAAGTCAAGTCGCACCTGAGGCCTTGCTCAGGCAGGTAGTCACCAGCATACTGGCTACACCTGAGGCCTTGCTCATGTGGATAGTGACTACAATATTGGCTCAAGCTGTGTGCTGGAAAAACTGACAGATAGACGTCTTGCTCAGCAGCTGAGGGCCAATGGAGTATGTGCCAAAAATCAATATGTCAATTAGTTCAGTGTCTTACCCCTTAAATAGTGAGCAAGCCAAGAGCCCTTTGAGCTCTTCTGCATAGCAGCTGGTTGCATAAGAGGATCTCACCTTGAGCAGGGACACCTTTCAAAGTCATCACTTACTCCTCACAGAGATTCCTTGCGGCAACAGATCTGGTAAGTGATTGATAGCTTGCCAAACTTTGTAAACTTCACTAAGATTATCTCTTAGATTGTTTGTGCATTTATAATCCTTAGACAAACCATTTACCAAGTCTGGGACTAGAATTAGATTCAGCCACACCTAGTCTCCTTACCTCTTTGGTTCAAGGAATTTAGAAAGCACAGGGGTCCACTCTGAACCTCATGACTCAACAGGATTCCCCCAATGAGTCTGACTTACCCTGTCCTCTATGCAATAAATAATCAAGTGTACCTTGGCATCTCAAATCTTAAGTTGCTGTCTTATTTACAATTAAGCTTTGTTAGATTACTACGTCATATCAATAAATATATTGCTGCTTCTCTCTTAAGACAGAAGTGTATAATTTCGTCTGAGACAAGAATCTGCTAGACTGGACAACAAGCCTTCCATTTGGTTAATGTGCTGTCCTGTTCTTTAAAGAAATACATTCAATACAGTATTTCTCCTGTCTGGAAGAATCCTCATCCTCCCAGCACTTTCTGTTCTTATTTCATTGCTAAATGACCCCCAAATATAACAGGAGATTAGGAGTCACAAAGATACTGAATTTCTACATGTTCAGTGAAATTCGGAGGCTAAGTAGATAAGAGATCCAAGTTACTTCTGCCAAGAAAGGAAATAATAGACTGTAAGTTTCAAGATCTGTTGAAGAATTTCAGAGTTACCAGTTCTGTTCATCTTAGGTTGAATGTTTCTCTTTGCAGAGGTGTGAAAGTAAGGCCACGAGTTTGAGTCTAATGGTAGTAGAAACCCACACGGGAACAGGACTGTGAAGTGTCCATCAAAGATCAGCCTTCCGTTCAACAACAGTGAGATTTAGCAAAAGAGGTATTTCAAAAAGCACACAAAAGGTCAGGTTGCAGAAAACACTGGCCAGCTGCCTAGCTCTCACCAGCTGATCACAGTGGGAGGTTCCCAGCATCAGAGTAAAGTCTCCAAGAATTTACAGATTGAAATCATTGCAGCACCAGGCATTAGGGAGCTTCTGATAGAGGCATATATATGTTAGTTCGTTTTTGGAGCTTTCTGAGGATTTCATTTTGACAGAAAAGCTTTTCTTAAAAGAAGGAATTTCAGAAAATAATATAGTTGTGAAACAGGTCACTATTTTACAGGATGAACAAAATGGGATACACACCTAACAAAAATTGTTCTGCAAGCCACCCATTCTGCCTGGAATTCTGCCAGAGGGGAATGAGTGCAAGTCTGCATGGATTTATCCTCTTACCTGGAGGGATAAGTGATCACACATTTCTGAACAGGAATCGTCTATTATAGGAAATAATATCCAAATTTATTCACTTTTTTTTTTTTTTTTCAACATGTGGGCTTCACTTGTGTCAGCAAGACAGCAATTAATCCTCTATCCCTTCATGACTCACCATTGAGTGTCCTATGGAGAGAGAGCAGGGGCCCATCATAAGGGAGACTGAGAGTTTCCTACAGCTAGAACATGAGCAAAAGATTCAGTAACTTATTTGTGATTTCTCAAAAACTAGTCAGATGCAGGGCCTGGCCCTGGTTTCACAGAGTTCAGAGGGAAATAAATGAGGAAAGGAGAGGCAACACAGAGCAGGCTGAGGATATATGGGCTATCTCTTGGTTCTTAGATATCTATGTGCACGTTTGTTGCAATGGGGAATTTTTTTTCTGTCTCGATAGCTGTGAGGCTCCCAGAGCAGCGCATCTGTCAATACCTGAACATGCAGCACTCTGCAGAGCTTTGACTGAGCTGATTTTATTTGGCTGAAGAAAACTTCTCAGGAGCTGTTTATTCAAACTATCATAAATATGCCAAAGCTGTGAGTTAAGCAGTCTAGAAGGCTACTGCAACTGTCACAACACAGGGCAAAATCTTGTTTATAGGCATTCTCTATCCTTGGAGGCTGCTTTTACCAATCCAAATGTAAGTGTTTTGCCTAGAATACAAATTTATTTATTTATTTCATGTGACTGTTTCTTTCTGGTAGCAGTTTTGCTGATGCACTTTGGACAGCTTCAAAGGATGTTTGCTCCCAGGACCAGTATCCTAGAGTTGCTAACAGCAAACTGAGTGTTACTGACAACAAACGTAACCTTGAGCAGTATAGAATTTGGGAGCTGTAGTACTCACTGGTGTAGTTTCTATCTAATAATCTTGTACTAGTTCATACAAGACATATGATACCCTGTCTTCCCTTAGTGTATAATCATGGATGATTTGACTCAAGAAGGCCAAATGTTGTGTACATGAGGACCAAACCTATAAATTTCTGAGGCTAGCAGAAATAATATGATTTATTTTACATATGTGAGGAGTCTGATAAACTTACTTCACAAAGGAGCAAAAGAACGTTTCTCTCTCTGTCAAATTTGCTGCTATGATTATTTACTTATTTACTTATACCTGGCTTACTTTCTACTACTTAGTTGTACTACAAATTCACAGAAGCCTTTTGCTGACTTCCTCTGTTTTAAATGACGTATAAATAATTCCCTTGTACTCCTAAGGACGCAATGATGATAAATACTAAGAGTTCAAACATCACACTTGGGATTAAGCATTCATTGCTGGTCTTCCTAAAACAACAGGAAATTCTTATTCTATTTCTAATAAGATAGTAATAAACCAGTTTGTACTACTTGGCCAAGTAAAGAAATTGATAACTGGTGACTGAAAATAATATATAGAGATAAAAATTACACATTCTGTGAGATTAAGCTAAAGGCATAGCCAAAGGAAAAAATATCACATATGTTTATCATCTCATATGCTCAGGCCAGCATATTAGTCCAAATGTCACCTATATTCATAGTCATTTTTCTATTTGAATAACAAAATACACTGCCTGCAGCACTGTTCTTCCTCATGACTGCTCCTGTCTCAGTAGGAGATTGTCCCTCAGGGAGTACACACTCATTTGTAGTGAGCATGGAGCTGCCTACATTTAGCAGCTCCCAAAGGATGTGTTGAGCTCAAAGAGGCAGCTGAAGTCCTGTAGGAGGGACTTCATGGCTACCAGAGTGTCATTTTCATGGTAATAAATGCTAAAATTCCACCCAGTTCCCTTTAGAGGTCGTGAAATAACCTCTGGGGAGCTCACCATTACTACTTTGAACATACACATATTTTCAGGATATCTACTGCCCTTAGCTTGAGTTTCCAAGATCAAAATATGCCTCCAGAGGATTTGGTCCCTTCCTCACCCTGTCTGAGAATGATGTCTATCTCTCACCATTCCTTCTGGTGGATGACTAGCAGACACTACCTGTCTGCTTTCATTAGACAAAAATAATTAATATATTTCCTTCTTTTTTGGAAGACACAATTAGGTTTGGACCAATAGCCTATGTGTATAGAAGACTGGGATTTGGAAAGACATTTCATACCCTAGGACAGCTGAGATGACACTAGATACCTACTTAGATTAATGAATCTTATCCTTTACGTAGGCGTCTTTACAACGTAGATGTTTGTGTGAACTACGTGTTTAAACTATCACTTTAGATGATATAGTCCACAGCAATGCAGTTTACCAAATACAGATTCTTGCGTTAGGTGACTAGACAGTATACTATCTTGTATTTATGTGCTGGAAGGGATAGTGTGTTGAACTAGAAAGTCCCTAGTGTCGAGAATTTCTAATTTGAAGCCTCTAAAAAATTTAGACTCAAATAGGGTCATAGAATCATTGAATGGTTTGGGTTGGAAGGCACCTTAAAGATCATCTAATTCCACCACCCCTGCCATGGGCAAGGACACCTCCCACTAGATCAGGTTGCTTAAAGCCTCATCCAGCCTGGTCTTGAACACTTTCAGGGATGGGGCATCCAGATCTTCCAGTGCCTTACCACCCTCAGAGTAAAGAATTTCTTCCTAATACCTAATCTAAATCTACCCTCTTTTAGTTTAAAGCCATTACCCTTGTTCTGTCATGCCACTGCCTGACAAAGAGTCCCTCCCCAGCTTTCCTGCAGGCCTCCTTTAGGTACTGGAATGCTGCTGTAAGGTATCCCCGGAGCCTTCTCCAGGCTGAACAACCCCAACTCCCTCAGCCTGTCTTTGTACGAGAGGTGCTCCAGCTCTTTGATCATCTTTGGGGCCCTCCTCTGGACTCATTCTGATATGTCCATGTCCTTTTTTCTGCTGGGGGCCCCAGAGCTGAATACAGTACTCCAGGTGGGGTCTCACAAGAGCAGAGGAGAGGGGGAGAAACACCTCCCTCAACCTGCTGGCTGTGCTTCTTTTGATGCAGCCCAGGATACGGTTGGCTTTCTGGGATGCAAGCTCACATTGCTGGCTCGTGTTGTTCTTCTTGTCCACCAACACCCCCAGGTCCTTCTCTTTGGGGTGGCTCTCAATCCATTCTCTGCTCAGCCTGTATTTGTGCTTGGGATTGCCCCGGCCCAGATGCAGAACTTTGCACTTGGCCTTGTTGAACCTCATGAGGTTCGTACAGGCCTACCTCTCAAGCCTGTGCAGGTCCCTCTGTCTGGCATCCCTTCCCTCCAGCATGTCAACTGCAGCCCACAGCTTCTTGTCATCTGCAAACTTCGAGTGAGAGTGCACTCAATCCCAATGTCCATGTCACCAACAAAGATGTTAAACAGTGTCAGTCCCAATGAATAACACCACTTTTTACTGATCTCCACTTGGACGTTGAGCCATTGACCAGCTCTATGAGTGCCACCATGTTGTGGAATGGACTGTTGTGGTTTAGCCCGGCTGGCAGCCAAACACCACACAGCCGTTCGCTCACCCTCCCCCCTCCCTCTCCGGGATGGGGGAGAGAAACGGGAAAGTGAAGCCTGTGAGTTGAGATAAGGACAGTTTATTAAGACAGGGAAAATAACAATAATAATAATAATAATAGTATTAATAGTAATAATGTGTACGAAATAAGTGATGCACAATGCAATTGCTCACCACCCGTTGACTGATGCCCAGCCTATCCCTGAGCAGCCGGCCCCCCACCCCGGCTAGCCACCCCTATATATTGTTCAGCATGACGTCAGATGGTATGGAATACCCCTTTGGCCAGTTTGGGTCAGCTGTCCTGGGTCTGTCCCCTCCCAGCTCCTGCTGCATCCCTAGCCTGCTCGCTAGCAGGACAGAGCGAGAAGCTGAAAAGTCCTTGGCTTGGTGTAAGCACTGCTCTACAACAATTAAAACATCAGCATGTTATCAGCACTCTTCTCATCCTAATCCAAAACATAGCACCCTACCAGCTACTAGGAGGAAAATTAACTCTGTCCTACCTGAAACCAGGACACACCATCAAGCCAATCCCTTATGCACTGAGTGGTCTGCCCATTATATCCTGTTGCTGTCTTTATTTTTTTTCTCAGTTTGTGTGGTAAATAGTAATGTTGCTGAATTTACAATACTGACAATGAATGAGAAATGTCTTAAAAGCCTGAAATTTTCAAAACATTTCACAGCTATTCATTTAAAAAAGTCATCATTTGAAGAATTTATTCCCAGAATTACACATGTAAATGGGTTGCTATCAACTCACAAATGGCCCGAGAACAAAGCACTCAAAAGGAACAATGCAATATTAGAGGAGATTAATGAGCTTCTGCATATGGATTCTTTAAACCCCCTGCTTTGCAAGAGTCATTTCAAATACATAAAAGAAAAAGAAAAGAGGAAAAAAAGAATTTCTCTGTGTTCTGTGGATCTGCATGAAAATCATTTCGTCTGTGAGTGACTGAGGAATTAACATGACTGGCAAAACTGTGGTGATAAAGTTATTGTAGGAAACTCATTGCCTGCCTGCTGGGGTGGTGTCTTTGGAGGATGGTCAGTGACTGGGAAAGCCCTGTTACACCTGCTGCTTCACCCTGTCCTGGTGATATTGATTACAATTATCTTATCATGCATTTAGTTACACTTGTGCTGTCTTGCTGTGAAGGCCCTCTTCTTGGAGTGATTGGTAGTACAAGTTAACCACTACTAAATCCTAACAGAGTCAACACCAGGTGTAAGAGCATTACTATTTGAGAGTCTACAGTCCCCATATGCTTTGTGCAAATTTACATAGGGCATCTGTGGTATGTTTCCCACACTCTCCATGATCTGCAGCATCCCTAATGATCAAGGGCCATGAAGTGGTAAAAACCTAGGAAGTTAGAGTTGTACCTTGAGTGATTGGGTGGTCCAGAATCTCCTCAGATAGTCTGTGCTTTGGTGAAAGAACAAGCCAACAGATCTCAATGGGTCCTAATAATGCTAACCTTTCTGAAAGCAGATTTTCATTACCTGTTGTGTGCTGAATGAGTTTTATGTTGCTTGTGCCATATTAACTGGGTATAATCAATCATGGGCAACAGGACTATGCAAACAAGACCTGAATGCAATGAGTCTTGGGAAGAGCTACAGGTCAAAAAGTGGCAGAAGTGCAACATCTGAAACTTCTGGGAAGGTACAGCATGATGACTGGTCATGGGCCTATTTTATTGACTGCGTGGGCCACCATTTGCTTATAAAACTCCTATTAAGGGAGATTGGGGACTGGGGTGACATTGTTATGTAGCTGTTCAACAGCACGTGGAGGAAGAAGACTGGAGGGGGAAGAGTTACATGTTGGTGCCTAGGAGATGATCCTGAGACTGGAACAAGCAAAAGTTTTGTCCCCCCCGATAAGTGTGCTTTCATTGCCAAACCCCAATGACCAGCACAATTTCTAGTTCAGATATTTTCCTGTGCCATCTAGCTCCAAACAGATATTGTGCAGTGCTATGAAGTATTCCTGTGCAAGAAAAATTGTTTCAGTTATATGAACAGGTCTTATACCCGCATATTTTTAAGGGTGTTAAAAAACTGAGAGGATGTAAAATCTCAGATACTAGGCTGGCTTAACAATGGAAGTGAGGTCTTGGAGAAAGACTGAGAAGATTGATAAATGCTGGCCTTATTGCAGTAAACTCTTGTAAAGAAAATATTGGCTATCAAATATGAAAATACCTTTAAACCTAGCCAAGAAAGAAACAATGAAATCAAATAAATTCAAATGAGAAATAAAACACACTCTTAAAAATTGAGAAAATTAAGCAACAATACAGTATATGTGAAGTAATGGATTCACTTCATCTCCTGAAGTTTTCACAATAGGACTGAGGCTTTTTCTCATGAATAACAGTGAAGGAGCATCTAGGTGCTCTTCTGGGAGAAAGAGTCTGTGAAATGCATGAGGTCACAGCATGCAATACAACTTTGCTTTTAATCTGTAGGATTTTATTTACCTGCAGATTTCCCAGTGGATGTACTGTGGGGAACAAGGGGGAAAATAAATGTTGGGCTTCTTCTGGTTTTATCAAAGGAGAGAAATGGGTCCTAGCCATTTCTAGGGCAGCAAGATAACTTATGTGACCTGTGAACAAATGACCAAACCAGTTATCTGTGTTGTACTTCTGTGACCATGAATGCCACTATGCCCTTGCCAGTGCTGCTTAGGAATCTCGGTGCAATGGGGGCTTTGGAAAGGGAGACTTTTGCTTTTTGTGTTCTCCATCAAAAGAGGCTGACTCCAATCAGAGGAGTTCTGTCCTTCTCAAAAATCACTGGCAGCCCCAGCTCATCACATTTTTAAGCTTTATGCCTCAATCAGGCAATTAATCCTCACCCAGGCAATTAATCCTGATCCAGAAGCCCCAGGCTATCCAGCTGCCATCATTGCTGCTGCTGGAGAGACTAACTACACACAGGGAAGGAAGCCACTTATAAAGGAGTTTCTGTGAGGAACTGTAGGCAGAATTATTCTAGAATTATTTGGGAGGCAGGAGGAAAAGTAGTCTGCAAAAATATTTTATAAGGGCCTGCTATGCATTGCCAGTAAGTATTAAAAAAAAAAAAAAAAGGGACACCTCAGACCCTTAATGACTTAGAAATTCAGAACAAAAAAGAAAACTAAGCTTCTAAATGCACATTCATAAACAACAAAAGATAAGTCATAGAATTACTGGTACAGCTCTAACATTGGCCTGTTTCAGTGCATTTGAACTATTTATTCAGTTGTCAGCAGATGCAAGTTAAAACATGCAGTTCAGATCATACTGTCTTTATCCCTCCCTGAGAATATCCAGCTTAAAGACACCTTTACCAAATACTGTGCCATTCACTGGAGAAATTCTCAAATAAAGACTTCATTAAAAACAAAACAAAACCAAGAAAAAAAAATTATAATCAAACAACTCACCAGAGAAACACCCCCAGAGAAAAGACCTGAAAACTTTAGGAACTTTGGTTGTTTCCCTTATAGGTCATCAAGTTCACTATCACCTTCCTTATCACACCAACAGAAAGGGAACGTCCCACAGCAGGGCTGCAGCCATGGCTTCCAGACGACATTGTACAGGGAGAGCTGCTGCGGTACTGGAGTCAGTGTTCTGCGGTGCTCTTCTATGGCTCTCCCAATCCGCTCTATCACAGCGTCAAAGAGGGGCTCAGTGTCAGCTGACAGAGGTTTGGCTTCAGAAGGGTCTCGTGAGAGGTCAAACAGCAATGGAGGCTCATGATGGGTCACGCCTTCCCCAAAACACGGGCAAAATCCTCTGTCGTAACAAGCTCCAGCCCCAAGTGGATGGAAGTTTGGGGTCACATAATGAGCCTTCCAGATGGCTCCACCTGGCCGGAAAGAAAGAAGGCTTGCAGTGATACTGGTGGTTATCACCAGGTGTGCATAACAGGAGTGAATGGTTTCCTAGAGTTTATTTTTGGGCACTGGGTTGCACTTAGCTCTATACTCACTAGTTGACATAACATTATAATTTAATTTAAATTAAATGCCACAAAATGAAATCAATAATTTCAAATGATTTCTAATTTTTCTAAATTTCTCTAAAGTTTCCAGCAGATATCACTTATCCCTGATTTTGATTTTTTTTATGAAGACATGCAAAAAAGATTTGGGGTTTCCATGGCTTGCTTCCTTGCTGAGGTAGCAGAAGGACAGACAAAAGACTGAGGAAAAGACTTCTCCATGAGACAAAAACGGCATGGACTTTCCAGGCCTAGCATTCAAATAGAGAGGTAGGTGAGACCCATCCTGAGCTCCAGTATCCTGCCTAGCATGACAGAGCTTGTGTCATGTGCCTGGAAGCTATGAGCAAGCACTTTTTGCCATATAAGTAACGACAATGATATTAAGTTCTTTATCACCTTATACCGGGAGCTACTTGGAAAGCTGCAGTCCCAGATAAAAAACATGTTAGATAAATCTGCTTTCTGTAGACCGACCTCAATTTTTGGAAAGGATTCTTGTACTCACTGTCCTTCTGGTACCACCGCACAGCATGTAAGTGAATGCCACAGTAATGAAACAGGAACTCGTGCTCTGAGTGCTCAACTCTTCCTTGCAGTAAAGGCATCAGATCCCGGCCATCAATTACCCTAACAGAAAAAAGGGAGACCATCAGACTGGGATAAGTTGTACGGTACTGTGTTTCCTTTGTACACTCCTGGTTGGAATTGACATCTTTGAACAAGGAAGAGTTTGTAGAAGACTACAAGTAGATGCTGAATCTCAAATGTAGAGATGAGGTGACTGAGCTGTGGTAACATTTATGTGTCTAGAAAAGGAGCAGGAGCGAAAAAGAAAATGTTAGAACCTTAGAACTTGTTTCCAAAGTAGATTTTCTATTGTCTTGGGAGAAAAGGGTCAATAATGACAGTTGTGTTTGTACCTGTCCTGTGGTACTACCCCTCCAGCCAGATGAGTTACTGTGGGGTAAATGTCCATAAGACTTGTAGGTTCATTGATAACTGTGCCTGCAGGTAACACTCCTGGCCATCTAAGTATCCCAGGGACACGGATTCCTCCTTCCCAGCCTCCCATAGCTTTTCCACCTTTAATAAAAAAAAAAAAAAAATATATATCATTGAAATAAACAGTTTTTACCTTTTAGATTAATGACATGGTATTAGCATAAAACTGTCTAATGTTATCTTCATGAGTCTTCCATACTCTCTTGATGTTACCACTAACTTCCTTCTCATCAACATCACTGATAATGTGTTCACTATATCACCCCATAAGTAGCCTTATTTAACCTTACTCCTTTTTGTTGTTTTACAAACACATTACCCCATTAGAACTCAGTGTGAATACAATTTGTAGGTCTAAAGTGATTACATAGCCAAGTTCTCCTCTCTCTTTTGCAACCATATAACATACCTGTTGCAGTTAAAGCAAAGTCTCAGATGTAAGATGCAGCTAATAATATTTGTAGAGAAGTTACACTTTCGTAATGAAAATTAGCTTGTGATCGGTCACTTCATGAGGAAATGACAGTTTAAGAATTATTCATTAAAAGAACATCTACACGTGCTAGGCTTGTGTATATTTTTGAATGCATAGTTAGTAAGAGACAAAAATGCTTCTCAATGATAAAAACAGTTAATCCTGAAGCATACAGTCTTATCTCATCTTTAGAGGTGTTCTGAGTAATTTGCTAGTTGTTGCTGGGTTTTCACCACCCCTGACAGCTCTTACCTCTGTATATTCCATTCCAACCACCCAGCTGCCTTTTGTCTTCTTGTCTTTCCAGCCAACCACCATGATCAGAGGCAAAGTAAACCAGTGTAGTACTTTTCAAGCCTTCCTTGTCAATAGCGTCTAGAACCTGTCCTGTAAACACAGGAATATATGTGCATTAAAAAAATCAAAAATGTAGCTCACACAATATAGATTTTACCCTCTGACTTGCAAACATTAAAAAATGTAGGTCTACTCAGTGTTTAAAGGAAGAGTTATGCAGCACTGAGATGTATAGATGTCATTTCACTGTCTATAAAAGCACACAAAAAAATGACATGCTCTAACCCCCTTATTATTATTATAAGAAAAGAGTGCAAGAACTACACCAGAAGCCTCTAGCCTCTATTGTAAAGGACAGAAGTGGTGTGCTATAAAAATATGGAAAGAAATCTTGATCCAAGATTCCCAGAAAGTAAGATTCTGCACAAGTGATGGCCACAGAGAAAAATGAGAAAAAATGTCTTATATGTTTATCTTATAATTTTCTAGACCTTTGCTAGTATTTACATCAAGTTACTGGTTGCATTTAACATATATTAACTATGTAAATCTTTTTTCTTGATCTGATTCTGACTTTTTAAGTATATCTGCAGTGTGAAAATGTTTGAAAGATAGGTATGAAAAACAGTTCTTTCTGTATATATACACCTGATTCTTATTCCTTTTACAAATGTAACTACTTTTCCTACTGCATGGCTGGATAACAAAAAAATATTCTCGTTCTCCTTGAAAAAAACAGGTTGAAAAATTACTTGAATCTAATTTCTGGAAACATCAATTAACATTTATGAACATTTCTGGATTAGTGAGTGGACTGAAAAATATTCAGTACTCTGCAGAATTCATCAGTCACAGAAAAATAGCCTGCTGGTTTACACCTGGAACTACTTTGCTTATCAGTTTTATCATCATCTTGTGTGTCCTGCTTAGAAACAGATAAGACATGAACAGAAGAGGCTGAAATTACATGATCTGGAATAATTATAGAAAGTTAAATAGTTCTTAGTTTATGTAGTATTTAGGAAGAGAAGCAGCTGGTTATCTTTAGAGCAGCCAAGGGGACATGGTTAAAACTGGTAAACACTAGACAAAGAAACAGATTCACTTGGTCCAAAACTGGAGAAAATAAAAAGCCAACAGAGTAAACCAACAGTGCTCATACAAGGCTGATGTTAGGACTTTTTTTCCTTTGCTTTTAATTTTCTTCCCTATTTTTTGAACAAATAACAACTGCATTTTTATTACATATTCACACCTAGGCATTAGCTAGAGAGACACTGTTATTTGCTATGGCCACTTACCCACCATCCAGTCCATCTCCTCTACGTTGTCTCCATATAAACCATGGCTGCTCTTCCCAAGAAACTTCTCTGTGGTGAGGAGAGGGGTGTGGGAGTGTAAAAAGGAAAGAAAGAGGAGGAATGGCTTGTGCTTATTTCTAAAAAACAGAAATCAATGCTTTGTTACTAGGAGGAGGGTTCTCAATACATACAGAGGTCAAGAATAATGGAAAATGGTATTATGCTTTGCATACATATTTCAGCAACCACTTCAGAAACATCTTACTTTGTAAGGTATTGAAATCCAGTGATTAGGGTCTGTCTGATAAAATAATGTTTCGTTCTCTTTTTTCTCTGAATCATACATAGAAAATTTTCACATTGAAACTCCACTTTCAGCTATTGTAAACCATCACCATGCTACTAAAATAAAAACAGCGAGTTCATTGCCTGTCAGTGGCTCCCCACATGTCAGTCCATACAATAAGGTTAATTCACAGCTCTTCTTCTCTTTCCCCTGCCCACACACACATTTCTGCCACAAGCTGTTGTTATCCTTTAAAGATTCACTGTTGAACTCACAAAATGGAAGAGGAGGGGAGGGGAGGGCAAGGGAGAGGAGGGGAGAGGGGGGAGGAGAGGAGAGGAGAGGAGAGTTTGGTTGGAAGGGACCTACAATGATGAACAAGTCCAACTGCCCAACCACTTTAGGGCTAACCAAAAGTTAAGTCATGTTATTAAGGGCATTATCCAATGCCTCTTGAACACTGACAGGCATAGAAATATGCATTTCCTCAAAATAGCCTATAAACATTCAATCCAACATGTGGAAATTTGGAAAGGTTATCCACTTCAATGAAGCTATGAATAACAGATGTCTTTAAGTGGCAGTTAATTTATGGTTTAATACTGTAGTGTCATTATTAGCATTATTAGTATTTAATAGGCATAATAACATTTATATTCTTCTTTACAGTTATAGATATTACAGTTTGCCCAGAGAAGCTGTGGATGCCCCATCACTGGAAGTGTTCAAGGACAGGTTGGATGGGGCTTTGAGCAACCTGATCTAGTGGGAGGTGTCCCTGCCCATGGCAGGGGGTTGGAACTAGATGGGATTTAAGTCCCTTCCAACCCAAACCATTCTGCGATCCTATGATTCTACAAAGACTTCACATGGGAAAAAGCTGTTGAAAGATATGCAAGAACCAGAATAAATGTGATCAGAGGAAATGTACTTTACCTTTCAATAAATGCAATGGACTCTCTCAAGATAAGGGATGTAGTCCTTTCTGTCACCATTGGCTGCTCAGTAATTTCATGGTTTCTCATCATAATGCAGTTCCAGTATCTCACAAATCCGTAGCTTGAGAACCAGGACACAAAGAACAGGAGACTAAACCCAGCAAGGCAGGTCAGTGTTTTCCAGCGGACTGGAATCAAGCCGGTGATTCTCCCTAGGGCAGCAGTGAATGTAAAAAGGCAAATCATCTGAGTGTAAAGCCAGAGTTTTCTTCTGAAGACTCTGTCCATCTCTGGTGCTTCTGTTGTTTGGCAGTCACTTATTACCGTAAAAGGCATCCCATAAAAATAATCAAACCCATGGTTCAAAGGGTGATGACAATGGTCATTGCGGGATTCACAGTTAACACCTTGATGCCACTTCCCTAGAAATATGCATTATTAAAATATAGAGTTAATATTTAAAAATGAACTTTTTCTCATTAAAAACATTTCTCAAAAAATGTTTTCTTTTCCTGCTTCTTCATCCTACAGATACATACCAAGTAGGTACTGATAAAATGGGGTATATCTTATAACTGATGAAAGTTAACCACTACAATTTATAAATTTCCACCAGAGTTATTTCCACCACCCAGTTAGGGTGCTCTGTATACATATTCATGCCTTGTAGCTTTGATCAAATGCAACAAAGTCTGGACTATAAAGGGAACAAGAAATAGGGAAGACCTCAGGTTTTCAGAACTTTGCAAAATGTATGGCTTTCCTGGAGACCTGTCAGGTATGAAATAGGAGGAAGGAGTCGTTTTGTAAGCACGGGTAAAAATAACACTATTCTGTTGTCTCTTTACCTTTAAGATGCTATGGAATCTTTTTTTTCTGGAAAGTTTTGGATGGCTTAATGGCAGTCCTATGGCAACACTCAGTGATGTGTTGGTCACAGCCACGGACAGTGTAATTAAACAGCTTGCATCTCAACAGTGAGTTTGCCAGGCAAACCATCAGATTCAGAAGAACTTGAGCTCAGGAGATCAACATTTATTATGAAATTGTACATATGTAAGTAACTTTGCTGATAATAGTATCTCCATATATTGGGTGAGAATAGAAAGCTTTGTTTTATAAACATTTTGTTACCATTTATTTGTATTTAATCAAGTTTTAAATCGTCAAAGCCTTTTTTTTTTTATTATTAATAATGAAGTCTTCATATATCAAAAGGAACACCTCATGGCTTTTTGCAATTGCAATAACATTTGTTCTTTATTATGAACATATGTCCACTATTATGATGAATGGCACATCAAAATCATGCGTTTCCTCCCTCTTAAGTCTATTCAACCAGACTGGTTAGGCACTTACACGGAAAAATAACAAGTTGTTTCATTTGGCTCAAGCACTGAGGCTTACAGATATGTGAATCAAGTGACCAGAATCTACTTTTTTTTTTTTTTCTTTCTCTCAGGGGCAGTTTAATTAATTTTTACAACCTCTGATGTAATGTAGGCCTTGGATACCAGATTTATAGATCAAAGTGAACTCTTAGAATTTTACCTGAAAACTAATTTGCAACCAGTTCTTATTGTGGAGTAAAGAACTGTGCACTGACAAAAACATATTATCCTAAGCAATTGGTTCACTATGTTACTAATACATATACTAACCGTGACCCCTGAGTAGATTTCAAAAGAATTGCAATGCATTACAATAGGAGCAGAAAAATCTACTTTGGAGGGGGAAATGCTACTTTTTGGATGTAAATACAAAATTATATTATTGGTGGATAAATTATTTTCAGCTAAAATTCAGTTTACCTCATAATATATTTAGAGCCAGCTATAAAATGAGACAGGTTTGTAATAAACATACAAATGTATTGGTCATAAATAGAGGTGCAGTTAATGTATTCTTGGACTTCAGATGCACTTCAACACCTAAATCTCTAGCTGAGGTCAATAAAGGCTTCTGACATGCTGCAAACGACTCAATACCATAGATAATAAATTGTCTGATTAAGATAAATTAATCTTTGAGACCCTGCTATACAACGCTGTATTTCTGACTACAAAGACTTTGTAAAGCATTTCCCAACATAAAGTCTGCTTATCACATCAAGCCACAGTTTATTAGTAGGACTTAACTTTGCAGTCGCACTGGCTGTGCTCAGAACAAACCAAACACAAACCACTTAGGTGAATCAATTTAGTGGCTATTCAGCTGTGGTGATGTGGGCATGTGCTGCGTAAGATTTCTTGCTTCATGACTCAGCTCGGGAACATTTGTATTTCCTCAGTCTGTGAAACTATGTGACATATCTAAGATAAATAAATATCTGAAACTGGATCATGACAAAAATTTTACAACTGTAATAAAAGAAAGTCCTGTAAAATATAAAGTAAAATGGAATTCTTATTAATGCTGAAGGAGGTAATATTTCATGGGCTGTACTGAAATATTGGTAAACTACAGTGGCATGCTGTACTTAAAGAAGAAATAATTATTTTGTTTGTTTTTGGAAGACCAAATCCTGTGACATTTTGAACTGATCCTATTGCTTTAAGTAGCAGTTGTTCTCTTTTCTACAAGTTGTCTGCTCTGCTCTTTCCAAAGCATGCACATGCATCTTTGCATGAAACTCATTTATATGTTTCTTATTTAATAGCACTGGAATAATTATCATATAAGTGGTAGAATAGTATTTAAGGAATATTTTTAACAACATATTTTCCAGTATATCTTTTAACAACCACAGGTCAATGTGTTTGAAAGCAGGCCAACAGTAAAGATTATTTTTTATCACATATTTGTTCTTTTAAGAGAGATTCTTTTTGGTCAGGACTTCTTCTTGCATAATATTCTTGTATCAGGAAATAAAAATATCACAATTGTGATATAAGCAGTTGCTAACCAAACCAAATGGTCTGAATGGAACATCTTCAGGAACATCTCCATACCTATGAGTCCTGTGCTGTAGCCTTGTTGCTGTAGAATTTTGGCAAAAGTGGTTTCATTTGGAGGGAGCCCTCCTGAGCCACCATTCCAAAAAATAACGCGATAATTGTTTATTGCATCCATTCCTACAAAATATAATAAAATCTCAGTAAGTACAACTGGTAGTCTTATCGAATATACTTCCTTGTTTCCTGGTTTCATTGGTATTACAGTGTCAAATGTTTATCCTAATGCTGTTTGTTTAGGGAAATGAATCTTGGACAGTGTACAAGGATGAGATTTAAAAGATTTAAATCTCTCCATTGCATATTACCTATCCTTCTTTGCACTTCATACTGCACCATTTTATCTGGAATAGCACAGTCATAAAGATGCATTTCTATGTTGCAGTGGCATCCAGGCTGCATGCAGTATACTGGGCTGCTGTGTTGGTGAGGGCAGGGAGCAGGGCAGGGAGATTTCAGCCCTCTCTCAGCCTCAAACTCCAGCTTGCATAAGGCTGCCTGCAAACTCACAATGTCCCTGCCTGGTGGCAGGGCTTGTATACAACTGCTGAAAACCACAGAGAAGCTATATAGCACCCTAGTCTTCTCCTCAGGTTTACACCCTGTTATTCAGCATTATATGCTGGCATAACCTCATCATATAATGTAATGTGAAGTATGAAATGTCTTGGAAGTGTTGAACAGCCCTGCTGTTACAGGGGGACACAGAGTCTATACAAGTTCATGTGCATTTTTCAGCTATCTCAGTGGGAGCTGTCAGGATGAAAGTAGGATGACGTGTCAGCTTCAAAATGCCTCAGGAGTGAAGGCACTGAAGATTTTTGCAATAGAACAAGCATTAGAGTCACTGTTAGAAATGTACAGAGCTATTTGCTTTTCATACCTCTTCAACTCAGGAATGCATTTTGACAGGATAGTATTTTTTCTTCAAAAACAGTACTGGGAAAAATAATATAGCTGTCAAACTGTTATATTGTAGGACAGATGAATTTTGATTTATAGGTTTACAAAGCTGACCTGTAAATGACTCACTCTGCATGCAGACTGGAGGGAATGGACACAAATCTGCATAGATCTATTCTGTCCCCTGAAAGGCTCTGTTATTTCTTATGTCTGATGAGGAGTCCCCCAAAACCGAAGTTAAATGTAACCAGTGTTTTAAAGATGTGTTACTTTTCATACTCTGTGTAATGACTTATTTGAATGAAACAATTTGTACCAACTCCATTCTGGCTGCAAGCTGTGCAATACAGCACCAAAATGCAACCAGAGTTACTAGCTGGTGGGGAGTGAGCTGCTCTGCAGAGCTGGTTCTTCTCTGCCTTACTTCCCTCCGGGCTGGTTCATTGTATGCCATAAATATAGATGCAGTCTCCAAGGTACTAGACCTAGCTGGTGAGTCTTTTGTGTCCTTAGTGAGCGACGGTAAGTCTATGGCACTTCATCTCTGCACGCCTTCATTCCTTTGTGCCCACTGTATGACACTCTTCCCTTCAGCAATAAAGCAATGTTTAAAGGCCACTTGGCTGTGCAAGGCAAACCTGATCGGAGGGGATATCGGCCAGTGAGGAAAGCTGCTCTGCTTGGGGTGCACAGTGGAGCTGCAGCGATGTGTTGGGTCAGTTTCACTCCTTCCTTTGCTAGGCGATCGATGTTCGGTGTCCTAAAAATGCAACCAACACTGTTAGGTATTATTCAGAGGGCCTTCAAGGGAATGAGAATGAGGAATAGTACACTTATCTTCATTTTTGGAAGTTTATTCTATTTGAATTATTTTGATTTCTTTTATTTATTTTCAAGAAGGGAGATGATTTTTTTTTCTTTTCATTTAACAATAGCTACCTGGATAAATTTCAACCCAATCATTCCCTCTTATTTCCTAAGTCCCATGAAGTGTCTTGGCAAAATGCATCCCACTGCTCTTGAAGAAGAGAACTCATGCCTTGGGGATGATGTTATCTTGAAGGCTGAGCCATGCAGAGCCTCATCACCCGCCTATCTGAAACTTGCCAGTTGGTGCCAGCAGGGTGAGATTCTGAGATCTTTGCTGGATGAGGTGAGTGCTCCCACCAAGTCTGCTTTTTTTTTGCAGAGAAATGACAAGCTGGTAGGAAGCCAGCAGGCATTAATGTGGCATAATTTTTAAAGAGTAGACAAGTTCTATGTCCTTGGGTCTGTATACAGAAGTATTTCCCAGTAACATAGCTCATCACAGTGATTAAAACTGTATTTTTATGTGAGACTTGGAAAGAATGGCAAAAGAGTTGAATGAGGTAATGAGGCCTGATACATTGAAAGAGGAAACAGCATTTCTATCTTCAGGTATGTGCAAGAGCATTGCATTTCTCAGTGTTGGAAGGAATACACAAGAACTATTCACATATTTCCGGAGTGGAACAGCTCTGGACAGCAGAGTTGGCCCTGGAAATGCCCTCTAGTGTGTGAGATAATCCTGGTAGTGCTTTATATTTACATAGTGACCCCCTCAGGAAATCTCCCCAGTTCTCCAGTAAACAAATCTGAAGAGAGCTCTAATAGTTGATGATGGGCAGAGGATCGCAGGCTTACAGGAAATAACACCAGGTCTGTTCATTATTACAGTCTGTTTCCTTACCTGATAGTATCATTCCCATAGCAACCTACATCCCCTATGCCAAGATCATCAGCCATCAACAAGACAAAGTTTGGCTGTGTGATGATGGAAAGCTGTGCCAGTGGTGGCTGCAGAAGCAGACCGAAAATCACGGAAGTGACCAGGGATGTCCTGAAACATAGAAGAAGGAAAGAAGCCAAAGGTCTGTCCATTCATCCCTCCCACTGCTCATGGCTGAAGACCTTCCCACATGAGCTCGTCTGTAGACCAGATCATTCTCTGCCCAGAACATAGAGGGCATCTTAAATTTTGATCACTGACCCAAACAGATGTCATAAAAAGGAAAGTGTCAGGAGCATAAATTTAAGATATCCTTTCCCATTTGTTTACAAAATTCTCATGAGCAGTGTGTCCCTTGAGAATTTACACATTAAAGATGATGAGGAAGTTATTTTGCTTTGATAATTTGGGATGTTTCTAGAAATTGGTTTGGGAAACTGAGAATTTGGTCAGCTTCTGCTGACATCCTTCTTGCTCAGACTGAGACCTTTGTGTTAAAAACAATGGTAAGAACAACAACCAACCAAAAAGACAAAAAAAAACCATTGTGAGTATATTTTATGGATAAACAACCTCATTCTTTTATAATATGATATTCTGTCATTATTAAACTTAGATCACTTTAGATTTAATAATGATATAAAAAGAATTCATGAACTCTTTTCTTACCAGTAAGATGTTAGTTGCCAAATCATTTTTGCATTTGGAGTGTTCAGATCATGTAAAACCAAGAGAAAGAGCCTTGTCATGTTTGCATCTTCCTAGCAGTTAAAGCAATAAAAATAGATAAAACTTAATCAAAGCCCTGCAACATTCATTCTGTTTTATTTACTTTAGTATGACTTTGATCAGCTCCTAAATGAAGAAGAGTAAGGGCATTAAAGTAATTTTATTGATAGGACTTCTTCACTTCTTAGAGGAATTTTGCTCTTTTGTGAAGTTTTTCTTAAAATAGCAAAATATTTCTCCTTTGTTACATGACTTAGCTTTATAAAAATACTTACTATTCAGTCAGAAAGGAAGAGAAGATCTTTTTAAAACCTAGTCCTCAATATCATTATTTTTCTGTAATCACAGAGACAGAAGCAGCCTGCTGCTTCTTCATATAATGTGCCAAGTTTCCTTTCAGGCTTATGAGGGATATCTTTAGCCGTAGAAATTCTAGTCATCTTCTTTCAATGATGACATTTTCACAGAAGACACCAAATCTGTGTCCTCCTGTTGTTTGGCTTTATACTGTAAGCTGAGCCTTTTTCCTTCTTTGTATGTGTCAGATTTCAGGGTTTTATGCTATTTTCCCCTTCTCTGTACAGCTTTCTGCAAAGGTTCTTCTGGATCTTTCTCTTTTACTACCAGGAAAAGACAAAATGTTAAAAGGTTTTAAAGTTGGAGCCGAGTGACCAGGCTTTTCAAAAGACTCCTTTCAATTTTATCCCATGTCTGGTTGAATTATCCCAAGTGTCCCAATTTTAAAAATCCTGTTGGTTTAACATTTGTTTTCCAGAAATTATACTATTTATCAACTTAGTTAATAGCTATGGTTCACACATTTTATTGATCAACACTCCAAGCCTCGCGGCGAAAGCTTTCGCACATTTCTGTGCTTAGAAAATTGATATTCAGACATGTACAATGCATAAACGCTGGTGCAGCATTGCTATCTACAGACATTCAAACTTTGTTTCCTTTATCTGAATTTGTGCCTTTGGTGCATCCTAGGCCTCTACAGGAAAGATACTTGGGTACAGCTTAGCCATGTTTTATGTATACATGCTACATGCCTCCAAAACAGGTGAAATTAATGGTAATTGGAAGGGTTTCCTCGGAAGCTGCCTGTGAAACAGCAGGTAGAATACAGACAACAGCTTGCTGTGCTGCATGACATTACTCCTGCCAGGCCACTTCCTCAGTGAAAGCAGCGGGAGTGCTGCCAGAGGAACCCTAGCAGCTCCTGGGGGAATAAAAGGGATAATCAGAGCATTTTTTCCCTGTTCCTCACCTTTTTGAGAAATTAGAGAGGGCCCCATGTACCCACACAGTGGTGGTGCTGACTAGGCCACGAGCACTTTTGGGAACAAAACCTTGTGGGGCCTGCATGGCTCTGCTGCGGGAACCAAACACAGCTTCAAGCAAAACTCATTCCTCCCTCTTCCATTAGTTAACCCCCTCAAAAATAACTTAGATTTTATCTCTTTTTTCATCCATTTTAATAATCCTGGGATGGGGTGGGGGGAGGTTGTTATAACTTGCAGGTCTTCCTTACCTTACTCTTTTGCTTTACTGACTGAATTTTTAAAATCCATCTCTGCTTTTCTATCAAAATTCTCACAAGATACTGAGATCCCAATTCAAGCCAGTTTGCATAAGATAAATTATTCATATTTTCAGATAGGCTCAGATGCACTTTTCACATTCTTTATGCTCAGATGCTTTTCACAAAAACAATACCCACTTGTGGCATCAGCTACGCAACACTCACTGAAAGCTCTTCCAGGTTATATTCCATTCAGTCTGCTACTCTTCAGTCTGTGAAAATATCTTCTAAATATTCCTTATCTGTAGACTTCATATAGATAAAAAAAGCCAGACTCACTCATGATAAGTTCTCTGCTGCCGATTCACTTTGTACTCAGGCATGGATGAGAATAATATTGTTGTAAAGGGAAATGCCTTCGAAACACTTCCTCGAGATATTTTTGTCTGCAACAGCAAGAAACTTTTTCAAACACCCGTTAAAATTTTCCTGAGCATTTCCAGAGACAGCACAGAAGAAATACAGTACCTGGTAATATCAAGTTAGGCTCAAAGCAGGCAGCTGATGCACTGGAGTGTGAGCTTATTTTCAGTCGACTTAAAACCATTCCAAATTTTTCAGCACAGCAACTGCTACTACATCACAGCATCTAACGTCTGTTGCTGAAGGCAGTCCTTAAATCTGCCCTGGCTGCTCATGCACATTTTTTCACAGGAAAGCCTTGCTGTACCAGAGCTGACAAGCCGCTGGATGGTCTGACTTACACTGGAGTCCCTCAAGCTGCACGTCCTGCTGCCATTCGCACAACGATGACATTCATACAGGCATGAAGGTCAGGCTGGGACCACCAGAGATGTACCTAAAATGCTTTCTGCCCAGCCACCATGTTTTCATGGGCAGCAAAGGACCTCCTTCAAGTCTGACAGGCTCCAATGAAAGACGCTATAAGTAACAGTTCCCAATAAACCTCCCCGCATTCCACCAAGGAAAACAGAAACTTGCTGTACTTACAAAGCAGCAATTCTTTGCCTGTGGAAACAGGAATGGAGTGCATATCTTCACTTTGTAGCCGCCCTGAGCGCCTGCAGTGATGACAAGGTCACCTCTGCACATGCAGTAAGAAGCAGTTTCAGAGTGTGGGAAGGAAATGACAGGAAGAGACCTGAGTTTGCCTTTGCGGAAAATGAGTCATTCAGCTTCATATCTGAGCACTGCCTGTTTTCTAGTCATCACTCAAATGGATGATTTAAGTTAACATGTGGGCTAATGCTTTCTTTCTTGACTTTTCTTCTTTGAGTCCTGTTGTACCGAGTGTTTTGGGAAAATGTGAAATACTAACAAACAACAATCTTGCACTGCTGACAGAGAATTTCCTGTGCTTTCATGCCTTAAAAGAGAAGGGATGTTGTTACAAGTTGGTGGTTCACCAGCAACTGCAGTGCTCAGGTTACTTTGCTAGTGGAACATGTCTGAGGCTAGTTACAGCACTGTACAGGACCCCTATTCCACTCTCTCCCAACCCAAAATTTCTGTGCTGGAGAGGTTACAGCTGGCACACACAGAAGTGATGTGTTTGGTTTCCCTTCTCTCCTCCTACCCTCAGTGCCTGCTTCCTTATCCCCACCCTCCTCTACAGTCACTCAATCTGTACATCTCCAGTTCACATTCCCCTTCACTTTAGCACTTCAGGATTCATTAACACACATACAGTTTCTGGTTGTCTGATGCCCTCTGCTGCTGTATGTTTTCTAAAATGAAAGCACGTTCAGATGCGCTGCATTTTTCTGTCCAGAATGCAATCAGTCCCAGTGCTGACTGGGGCAGGCCCTCCTGCAGCTGGGGTCTCCTCCACAGCTCTTCTGTTGCTTCTTATGTTTTTCCATGACTTCTTGCAAATTGTATAGTATTTGTAATGGAAAACCACAAACTATAACAGCTGCATTATTTACTAAATTTAGAGCATAGCAGAAAATTGAATGCACATCTACAGTGACACTGCAGGAACATGTCTTCCTTGTTTTGCTTGTGGCCTTCTAACTCATAAGGAGCTAGCCCAGATCACTACTGTGTAAGCAGCACTCCTTAAAACCTGGCTACTGGGAATTGCCACCTGGGCACAACTATAGTGTAAGGAAGATAAAGGAAGAAGAGAGGGTTTTGTGGTTTAAGGAGAATCCTCTCACAATGGCAAGTGGTTTTTATTTTGGTGTTTTATCTTGGAGGGGGAGAAAGATGAATGTCCTTTCACTGATGCCACGTACAGAGGGCTTTTTCATAAAGTCTAGGCAAAGCTAATTCTGTTCCCTGCCACTGCGCTATCTGTACCTATTTTCTGTGGGGAAATCTTCAGAAAGCCCATATTCATTCTGAATTATGAATGATTGTGGAATTTTGCAAAAGTCTTGCATACTCTTGTCTTTTAGCCTTGTTTTCTTTAAACTAAGGGCTGGAGGAAATATCACTTACTGACCTTTTTAAAGTACATCTAGGAGTTTGAAGTCCCATACTAGTAGCAGTTTTATAGTAGGATATGATGATTAAGAGTCTCCCTCTAGTGACTAATTTATTTTTGAACTCTTGTTAGGTTTTAAAGAATATTTGGCTCATGCTCTATTTTTCTAGAAGCCATTGCTGCTCTATTTTTCTAAAAGACATTTATATCTGTTTGCAATGATGTAAAACGGTGTGATTTCTTTGAAGTCTGATTTGTGTTGGGTTTTCAAGGGGTGAATGCCCACCAGCAATTGCAGAGCCTTACCTGTCATCCTGGAAGCAAGTATTCCAGGTTTGCGTCATCTGAAAGCAACTTGGTGCTTGCACTCCAGGATGGCTCTGCAACATTAAATGGAGTGCAGTAAGTGGGGGTGACTGGGAGACATGCTTCAGAAGCGTGCTCATGGTCTAGGTTAAAGCAGCAATTCAGGTGCTCCCATTACCTACCTTCTTCTGGCCTAACTTGGAAAACACTTGGCCACAAGTATCAGAGAGCAATTCAGATCACTTACACACCATCTAACCTCTCAAGGGAACCTAAAAATCTGTGGGTGTTTCCATTCTGAAAAGCAATTTGCTGTGGTGTAGTCTAAGCCAGTGTAAATGGTAGGGGCCAGATGCTTGCATGTAGGTATGATCTAACTCTTCAGCAGAGTGGGGTGGGAACTAACCCCAAAAAAATTGAAACATTTTTTTTTCTGTATCTTGCTCCCTTGATTTCTGGTGGATTTTTCTATTAGAAACAGTGAGGAAGGTGTATAAAGAGCCCCTAAAATGGGAACAATGCAATGAGCACAGACAGGAACACAAGAAGCTCTGTCTAAACACCAGGCAGCACTTCTGTGCCATGTGGGTGAGGAGCCCTGGCACAGGCTGCCCAGAGAGGTTGTGGGGGTCTCCTCCTCGGAGATCTCCAAAAGCCGCCTGGAGATGGGCCTGGGCAGCCTGCGCTGGGTGGCCCTGCTGGGGCAGGGCTTGGGCCTGGTGGCCTCCAGAGGGCCCTGACAGCCTTGGCCACTCTGTGGTTCTCTGATGCTGTGAACCATGATTCTGGACTTCCCTTTCATGAATCCCACCTTTTACAAGAGAGGCAGAAGTTATCTCTCTTCAGCTGAAGAAAACCTGCAGTAGGTGATCCTCAGTGGAAAAGAAATTGTCTTCTTCTTGGGCTTTCCTGCACAAGAGAGTACACAATTCAGACTCTTGAGGCCCTTGTGCTGCACTTGGACATGCACTGATTTTGTCCCAGGTTTACATATGCTGTTTTTTCTGTTGCCTGCTTCCCACTCACAGTCCTTGTGTTGTCCCACAGGGGTGGTCACTTCTCTGTCTGTCACTCCAGAGGGACACCTGGCTCTTCTAAGCACTGTATCATCAATCCCGCTGTTGACCCCCTCCAGACTATGCAGGCTGAATAAGCATCTGTAGCAGTCTGATTTGACACTACTCTTTAGGAACTGTCATGTGTAAGTTAAATGATTTAAAACAGGCAGGAGGTCTCTCATCCTCCTTTCCATTCCACTGAAGGTAGAGATATCCTAGCGTGTGAATATATGTATATATATATATACGTATACACATACCAGAGTTTACAGAGCTTATTTCAAATATTTATTCCTTTTTCCCCACATGATAAAGAGAGCAAAATAGAAGATTAAGTTTTTAGGTAGTTGAGATGGCTAGACTAAAATGTACATTGGAAATATTAGGGAAAAACAATAAAACAAGAATGTATTGATCTTACTGCTTGAGAAACAGTGGTGAGATGTGAAAAAAAAGTCATAGATTTCCTCAGACAAGCTACAAAATACACAAAACAGATTTTTATTTTGACAGTCTGCAGAAGCAAGGACCCTATCTAACATGTTATTAAAAGTGCTGCCCTTTAAAACTGCTTAAACCAGTAATAGGCTGGGATAAAGCATGTGCTTGAAACTTGGAGGTATTACCTGATCCTGTGTTTTGCCATCTTATGAAGTTTCCAGCAGTGCAATAGTTCTTGCAGATACCGAGAGCTACACTCTCAGTGGGGTGCTAGTCCAGCTATAGGGGGATGGTTAAAAGACTAAAGTATTTAGTTTCAGTCTGTTTTCTGATGCTGAGAGCAAATATACTCATACAGCTTGAGTCTATCTAGAACACTTATGACAATTTTATAAAATATTTTTACTAGCATGGTAATTTATAAGGTAACACAGTGGAAAACTACAAGCGACTGTTGCCACTAAATGAAAAGAGCTAGATAAGGCACTCACAAGGTGTTACAGATTTTCAATATTTTTCTAAATTTGAGTATGAAGTCAAAAATACATTTATGCTAACATACTTTATCAAAGATTTTCAAAAGGAAGTATAGGAGGTTTTAGTTTCCATTGCTTATTCATTAGCAATTAATGACTATTAATAATTGGGCATTATATAAAATGCCAGTAAAACAAATGGCCTAACAACTTTGAGTGTTCCATATTCAAGTCAACCTTTCTTTCTATTGAAAAGTGATCCCATGATAAAGGAAATAATGAGGATGAGAGACCTCCTGCCTCTTAGTAGTCATTTAACTTACATGCAACAGTTCCTACAACATGAGACAGGAAATCTGTAATTCAGCATTCACAGAACTATGGGATCTGAAAAGATGAAAAGTCTTGAGACTCCTTAAAAAGCTGGAAGCAGTATCATAGAGCATGCGTTGCATGTAGATTATATATGACTTGCAGGGGACAGAACAACACTCATATTTATCTGTAAAGAGCCCCAGTGGCAAAGCTGAAAAGAGATCCTGGAGTACATTTTGGTAATGACTACTATTCTAGAGTTATAGAAATTATGTGTCTTGTTACTGCAGCTCGTGTGCCAACTTAAATCTATCTTCAGTATTTTCATGGCAACTGCCACCAGTTGCAGTGACTGAGTTTTGAATTTCAAAAACCATGACATGATTTGATTTCAAGATTTTTGAATTGTAATCCTCACACTGAGAAAACAATGAAGAGAAAAAAGGGTAACGCTGGCCTGTACATACAGAGCACTATGGATAGTTCTTGTTAAATCAAAGTCCTTTTAAATAGTATTTTTGTATTATAAGCGTGGGGAAGAGCATTTGTCATTCGGAATCAAGGATCCAGTTCAGAAAACAGCACCTTTTGCCTATTTCAGACCAGAAGTCACATGAATTGCCCACTTCAACAGCTGAGCACCTGAATAGCTCCAGCACTGCAGAAAGGGGATGTCAATTCACAACAGTTGAAACAGATATTGTTTGCACTGTCAGGCAAGGCAGTTTTGCTCCAGAAATCAATGATGGGAAAATTCCTGAGGAAGCCGCATAGAACCAACTTTGCTGTGATGGTCTACATGGAACAAAAACATGGATTAGGTTCTGTGAAATGTTTTTATATCAGTGGCATTCTTAAGCCAAGGCTGTACCGCAGACTTTTGCTAGCATAGGTATGTTGGTTAAGGTTGTGAAGTGCATTTTTGCCAGTGCATTGTGGGAAAGAAATTGCTAAAATAAACTAAAATGCTAGAAATGGGCTTTATTTTGGGTACAAATGCATCTTCGGCAGGAATGATTAAGTGACAGTATGCCATCCAAGCACTCCTACAGTGGACATGATCTCACATTTTTCACTCATGAATATGCTGTATTTTATGCTAGCATCTCACTTCAACATCTGGAGACTTTTGGGGGGAGGTGAATAGACAAACATACAGAAATACCTTTGGAATTTTTGCTGGTACCTTATATGCTATGATCTGGAATCCAAATACTGTAGCACCTGTAGCCTTATAAAAATTCTGACAACTCTCTCTCTCTCTCTCTCCTTATTTATTTTTTTTCTTTATTTTTTTTTTCTTTTTAAAAATTCCCATTCAGGTACTCTTTCCGTTTATGAAGTTATAGATTTAATTCCTTTTCCCCCATGTGCACATTATATTTTAATATGTCTGATTTTTCCAACCCATTCCCTCCTTTTTGGCTTTTTGTGGTTTGTAACTAAGTACTATGGATCCCCTTTTTACGGGTTATTGAATTAAATTCTACTGCAAGGGTAGTTTGAGGAAGGTCTCCACTACAGGATATACCAACAAATACAGTTAAAAAAGTTTTATCTTTTGCTCCTTCTCTCTCTATATATGTATTTAATGAGGCATTAGAAATTGTATTTGAACTTGACAATTGTTATTTACTTTGTTGTTACAGAAATTTAAGTAGTGACTTTTTAGCCACTATTGTTTTAAGCAGATTTTCAGTAGCAGAACTAGAGTTCCCTTACTGCATTTTTAAAATGAACAACTCTTTAATGTTTAGCAAAATAGCAAAATACTTCTGCATAAAACAAAATTCCCTTGTACTTTAAATGTTATATATTTATTAACCCTAGCACTTATTTAAAAGCCTCTTTATTTTTAGTTCTATCCTGGAATTTACTGGCTTGGGTTTACCAACGAGGCAGATCAGATTTCCCCACAAACTACAGACTTCCTTCCTTCCCATATTGCGTTACAGACACTGGCCAGTTTCAAAATATTAAACAAACCAAGAGTTTCCCCTGTAGTTTTATAATTTAACTGATCTCCAACCATAAGTGTTCAGTAATACCAGGTACTTTATTTCTGCTTTGCTGCCAAAGTCAACCTTTCTCTCTAGGGCCTCTCCCAGCTTTTGATCACCAGCAATATGGGCTACATCTATGCTCAGAGTTACCAAGGACCCCAAAAGGCTCCAGTCTCATCTATCACTTGCTGATTCTTTCCCCTGCAAACCTTTCCCCTTCTGCCCAATGCAACCCCACAGCATGCCCTGACCCAAGCCCTCTTGTTCCAGAGTCTTGCTAAGTGCTCACTTCATTGCTGAAGACCTGGAGATTGCAGTGCTCCCTGAGCAGAGCTGACTTTTCTCCATCTCTCCCTGTATGGGAAGACCCTTTGGTGCTTCAGAAAGCCTGGTCTGCCTGCTTGGCTGCTGCCCCAATGTTTGCTAACACATCCAGAACCTGACCCTGTCATCTCCCCTTGACAGGAGTTACTACTGCCTCTACCAGGACCAGGGCTGTGCTGCAGCTCTCTGTTCTCTCTGTGCCTTCATCTGCCCTCTTGTAGTCTGGGTGAGAAGGAAGAGAACTGTGCTTGGGTTTGAAGCTCAAATTCTTTAAGACAGACATAAATGCGGGGATTATTGAAATACTAGAAATGTCCCTCTGACTTCAGAAGGCTCAACTCTGATGTGTGCAGTTCCCCTAACTGTTCCTGAAGACTGTCCAGAAAGCTGCCCTTGTTGCTTAAAGCAGGGATGGGATTTTGAATGACACAACTATTCATGTCTGTGCTTTACAGACTCTGCACTAGCAAAAGTACACCTTAGCAACTCTAAAACAATCATTTACATTTCTTATGCATTTATGAGATGGAATTATTTTCTTATATATTACTATATGGTGTATATATGTGTATGCATAGTATGTATATATATAAATATACACATGAGAAAATTAAAACCAGAATATTAGCAATATTTGTTATGCTATAGAGCTAGCTAGTTTGTTAGTAAATATGGGAAATGTATCAGAAGAAATGCTAATTACTATAGGCTTCCTCAAAATAATCCTGTAATGTAAAGAAGATTATATGAACAGAGTTTGGCATTACATTGATGTGGAAGTTTCAGGCATTAATTGATGTGACAGCTGTGCTCTATAGTGCATTGACAGCTTCTATACCCTTATCAAAAGGAAATATTATTATTCACTATTTAGGATCTGATATTAACTATTGATTAAACTCTACGGTAATTACTACAACATAATATAAATGTCAAGGCAGAAATTATCTAAAAGGGCAACAACATAAGAAGGTGAAATAACGGAAAAGTGCTTAAAAGAAAGCTGTTAGTGTGCTTCTATCCATTTTAAGTATTTTAACACATTTCAGGTATACAGCATGTACATGACATTTATTTCAGTTATCCAAGCTTGTTGGCTTAATTTAGCCAGAAAGTCAACTAGAAATTTAAAATATGCAAAATCTATAAATCCAGATAGATTATACCCAGTACCCCAGAACTGATAACCTTCAGTTTGATGAATGGACAGAAGCCTTGAACATAATCTTCAGAAAAACAAGCTTTTTAATATGGAAATCAAGTTTGCATTTTTCTGTTTGTAGGATTGAACTACAACACATGCTTGAATTATCTAGTTAGAAGGCACATTCCTTGAATAAATCTTTTTCTGCCACTGCTAACAACATGTTGTTTATTCATTACACTTTCAACCTGAAATTCATAGTTAAAATACTGTAACAAATATGTAACAAGCAGTTATATGAGTCATGCCCCATTTTCTACCAGTATTTCTACTAATATATGATGTTTATACTAATATTCTACTAAGGCACATTTTGGTGCCTTAAATGCTTTGGTATCCCATTTAAATGTAAACCATCATATTATCTTTTGTTAAGACCTTCCAGACTTTCAAATATCTTCTGTCTAAAATCTTGGTCATGTTTTTTAAAAAATTAAAGTTTTTTTTTTTTTTTTCTGAGATGGTGTTTTCACCACTAGAGGGCAGAGAAACACAGCATTGGACAGCAAGTAAAAATGTCCTAGTCTCTAGGAATGACTGTATTGTTGCTTTTAGAGTCCCAGGGCTCTTCCATGTTTCTCTTCAACGGGACTGTTCAGACGGAGTAAAGGTAACAGAATACAGCTCAGACAAAAGATGAATAGAGTCCATACAGTCACCTTGGTTTGTCTGCCAACAAACTCTTCCCTGCTAGTATATCTGAATGTTGTGGTCCACTTAAAGCTGAATGTTACGTTTGCAGCAAAGAGGCCAATTACTTTCTAAAGCTGGAAAGCTGAAGTCTAGCTATGCATTAGGCAACCCAAACTATTTATCAAAGTACTAAGTACTTAGGTACTTTAGTAAGCCTACTTTCATAATGCTGGTCAGACTTTTAATGAGTACTTGTCTTCTGCTTTGCAATCTAAAACACTGGGATCATGATATCCATGTTTGTGATGTGTCTTAGAGTCCTTTAAGAATTTATTTGCATGCAAGAATGCAGCATCTGGGAACAGGCAGATGTTTAAAATACAGTTAGGCTGTTCCTAAACATCTGGCAATATAATCAAAATATGGTATGTGGAGCAACCATCACTGCAACTTCTCAAGGTTAAACTGACTGGAGGTTTATGCACTCTAATTAAAGCATCTGTAAGTTACAAACTGGTTAGTTAAATCCTAAGACAACTTTTTGAACTTATACAGCAGAAACAAAATACACTGTAGTATGGCTATGAACATCCTCAGGACATCTTTCTAACTTAACTCAATAAAATTTGTCTGCTACTGAAAACATCAGCAGGTCAACAAATTCTGTTGCAAACGGCTCAGATACTGTCTAATGCAATCTTTAACTTTCTCATTAAAGAGAAAGCATAAAAGGCACAAAGGGCTTTAAGTGGCATCCCTGGAATCGGGGTTTGTTCTATATAAATGTCTTCTGGTTTTATCCTACACAGGCATCTGTCCATTCATCAGACTGAAGGGTATTAGTTCTGATGTGCCAGGTATATTCTAGTTGAGTAATTATTCTTCCAGTAGGATTCCCTGGTAGTGCTCTGCAGGGGTTGTGGGGACTCCAGGTGAGCTCAACCTACCTCAGATATGAGAACCTAATGTAGAAATGAAGAGGAGTTACTACTGATAATTCTGTTGAGAGAAATTTATTAGGTCTCAATAAGATACAATAACTTGAGAGATTTTTTTCAGTTCTGCTTTCTCTCATTATTTTGTTTTTAGTCTGTGGAGTAAAAAAAACTTCTCAGAAAACAGCATTTTTCTTCTCCAAAATGTCATTAATTGAAATATGGCTTTTTAGGTAAGAAACATTAGAAGCCAGCCTTTTAGAAGCACAGTTAAAGGAGAGAAAAATGTCCTCCAAATTACATGTAAAGTAAAAAAATCAGAAGTTAAATACATCTTTTCATGAAGCTGAATTTTTATGTATTCAGAACAGATTTTTACTTCCTTAGAGTGTGCTAAAAGCATTAGATGAAAAAAAAAACCACAAGCCCTCTGCTTTATTTAAAAAACATCTGCTGTAAAGAATTCCTCCTCGAAGCAGTCACCTTTCATTGCCTCCTGCCATACACATCAACAACTTCACTTCAGCTCGGGCTGAAGCAAAGAAAACAAAATGGGAACAGAGGCAGCCCCAGTGTGAATGAATGGCCGGATCCCTGTTTATTCCTCACTTCTTGGCACAGGGCATCCGGGAAAAGTGGGAGGGGAAGGCAACAGCCCAAACCTCTGTGTGTGGAGCACCACCTATAGGCCCTAGCACATACAGTCCTGGCTTTAGGTGCTCTCGAGCAGTAAGTGTGCCTTGAACCTACTGCAGCCATGGGGAGAGGTCTATAGCCACCCAGTGGGTGCAGCCAGCTGCACTGCTACCAGCCCTACTCCTGAAACAGAGCTGGAAGACAGCCGCCTCTCCATGCTGTCTGTGTTAATGCTGCTAAATGTGAAGAAAGGGAGCATGACACAGAGGCTATGTGGGGAGAGGGGTGAGAATGTTTTCAGTTTCTTTGCAGCCTGAGCCTGCAGGTAATGGGATAGACCCAGAAACAACTGAGGAATTGCTCTTAGCTGTGCTTGTCGAGGATGTGTTTTCACTGGAGACACCAGCTGAGTGATTGACATCCAGCTCAGAGAGTGCATATTAGTCTTTGCTTCAATTACTGTTTCCTTACTGGTGTTATGTTCTTGGCTTCTTACCTCTTGTGAGTGTAGGTCTCTAGAAGGCACTTCCTCTGGTTCCCTGTACTACATTTGGTGAACTGACCCGTGTGAACTGCGGGGTGCTGTTCGGGGGGACGTGTCTGTTTCTGAGTGCAACCAGAAATGGTGGGAGATGCTGGAGGACTAACAGCTCTCAAGCATGACTCATCTGTGACCTTTTTATAAAGCAGATGGATTAGTTATAACCCAAATTGGATGAGATAATTGTGCGGAGACATCCCTTCTGTCTGTCTTGAAGTGAATGCTGCATTTACTTCATACTTTAATAGGTGGTAAAGAAAATCTTTGGCCTAGTGCCATGCTTTTAAAATAAATACTGATAATACCAGGGAAGTTTCAAAAAAATAGGAGAGTGGTGATGTGGTACCTATGTTTAAAATGTGCAGGAAGATTTACCTGAGCAAGTTTGGGCCAGCTACACTAGCATTAGCTGTCAAACAAACATGAGTTTTCTTCTTTGCAATTACTAGTTTGGGAGATGATGTTAATTACAGGTTTGCAATCTACATACAGCTTTGAAAGACTTTATATAATGTAGACTGAGTTCTGATTTACAAGGTGAATACCCTACAATATTACCCAAGAATATATAAAATGGGTTGAGAATAGAATAACTGCAATATAATACAAAGGCAGTTGTCAGTGAGGAAATGTTATTCTAAGACCTGTGTTTTTAAATATCTGCCTTAAACATAGCACAATTGACTTTGTAAGTGTGACTTTGAGAAAAACAAAAACAAAAACAAAAACCACAAACAACAACAACAAAAAACTGCTGAAAACACTTATTCCTAGGACTGAAGAAGACTAATGATCAAAACAAGATGACCTTACACTGGAAACTGGATTGCTTGATAGGCTGGATCCTTTCAACAAAATGGGTGTTAACATGCAGGGCATTCACCCATGGGATCTCAAAAGGCAAGCTGTTATCAGACAGGGGCATGCCCTGAAAAGGGTCTGGTGATTACAGTGTTTCCTCAATCCGGTATGAAATGCCAGAATGCTACTATAGTAGGAGGACTGTGTGATCGTTGAATGAATACATGCAAAGGAGTAGCAGAGTGCTAGAACTCTGTTCCTCTGCTACCTTCTTTCTCAAAAGGACTTTTAAAACAATGAATAAGATATAGAAAAGTAATTTTAGTGTCACAGAACACAATCTGCAGTGAGAGGCTTAAAAAGACTTGATTAAAGAATGTAGCAAGAGGTGATTTCTCAAAAGAATGAAGGTTTATCTAGGAGGGAAAATAATGAATATTGGAGTCACTGATATAATAATGATAAACAGCTTAACAAATACTAATGGCTAACAGGAGAATCTGGACATCTGCAAACAGGAAAGAAGTCACCATTTCTGATCAAACATTGCAACAAACCGTTTGAGAAGGCATAGTCTTCTTTCTTAATATGTTCAGCTCAAGCTTGGATGGCTTTCTGGAAGAAAAGTTCTAGCCAAATAGATTACTGGGCTTAAAACAGAAATAACTGGATGAGGTCTTATGATATCTTGCAGGTCAGATTAGATGATGTAATGGTCCCTGTTGACATACAACTCTATGAGTCTCTGAAAAGGCTGTTACCCAACGTGGTCTAGCAACTGCATAGACAAGACAGTCTAGACTGAAGTGCACACTAGGAACCAGTGCTTTTAAGCAGTTTTGCAGGATTCCTTTTCATTATAAAACAAAACCCACTGGTTCAGTACAGGAGAAAAGCCAAACTGGCCTTAAAGAAGGAATGACCTTCCTGGACCATTTGTCCTTGGCAGCCTTATAATAACACCAAAATAACAAGTAAGGTGTTGTCTGGTCAGGGAGCAATTGAAAGCTACTGCTGCTCCTCTGCAAGAGTTTTCATTTTGTTGATCCAACCTACCGTACTTTTTTTTCAGTCAAGTCAATTGCGTCTTGTTTCTGAGCATATGAGAAAACAATTATGTCATATTTCTCATGCCAATACAAAATGTTCACTACTAAAACTGCATATATTTTTGTAGTCCATTCATGAAAGCTACCCCTTCCCCGTGATTGATTCTGCAGATTAGTATAAATATCTGCAGTTTTTGTTTCAAACAGAGATGGAGTAATTTGTTGTTTCTTTCTTGCTCTTTAATATTAATATATGGCTTTTAATAATCTAGTGTAGAAAAATTCGCAGTGATTCTTTTCTTCCAAGTGTCTCCTATACTTGTGCATCTGTGCCTTTATGTGTACTATAAATCCTGTTACATTAGTTATCTTTTTAAAATTATTTTGGCCACATCTTTAAGGGCCCATTCAAGAACAAGATACACTGACTTTATAGAGAGCAATTCTGCCTTAGCTTTTACAAGATGCGGTCAGCACAACAGAATACCTAAATTCTGATGGCCTAGGACTTTCTTAACAATATCTGTTTATGGAATGCAAATTTTTCAGGGGTTACAAATCTAAATCCTCCATTTATTTTACATGTAATTACTAGATTTCTATGCATAAATAGAGAAATTGACATAACCTTTCTGCCTTTTAACCATCTGCAGATAAAAAATGCAAGCACAATTACAGCTTTATGTATCGTACTGGTATAAAGACTTCATACAAAAGGACTCCATATTTCTTATGATAATCCACTTATACTAATCCACATTCGCCCACATTTTGAGACTTTGCTTAGGAATCTAACTTTCTGTGGATAAAAGAATTCCCTGGCTTTCCTCCAAACTCAGACTTCTCTAACCAGAGTTTGATTCTGTTGTTTCAAACAGCATATTCTTTGGGCAAATGTGAATGCACAAACAGTAACTTAGACTGATTTCATTTAGCCATTATGGCCTGACTGACGTGGCTGAGCTATTTCACATGACTGCAAATGTCTGGTGAGTTATTATTAGACATGCCAAACAATCCTCGAATTTAAATGCTTACAGATTTTAATGTCTGATTCTTTTTAGGCACCTGACTGAATAAACAGTTCAGTTTTCTGAGGTCTGGAGCTTTTGCACATCCAGTTGATGTTAAAGTGGCAAAACAGTCTTTATGTAGTTTCTAAACAAGCCTTCAGTTCCTCTTGCCATGTTATTTCAAGTAGCAACACTTGCACATGCTGGTACTTCCCCTTTTATAAGCACCAATTTCTGTCACAGCGGTGGTGCTATGAAACAACATTTACATGGAAATCTCTGCCAATGATCTAGGTAGCTGGAAAATCATATAAGTGGTATGACTGATTTAAACATTGTCTTGAAATATGACTTGGAGAGAAAATAATAATAATAATAAGCCCCTCCCGCCCCCGGTTTCACTGTTCCAGTCAATGTTTTGCCAGGTGCTTGCTATTACTTTTGTTTTGTTTTGTTTTGTTTTGTTTTTCAAGGAAAATTTCAACTTCCAGAGGTGATCTTAGTAGTAAAGTTAAGGAAATATATTAAATCATAAGCTTTTTTTTTTTTTTTTTTTTTTTTTAATGCTTATACTGCATTAGCAGTATTCTTGCTGAAACCAAGTATGCAGAAAGATATCCTACAGTTGGGAAACAGCTACTCTGACTTTTACAGTTTCAAAATTTCTTTGCAGCCTGACAAGCAAGTAGATGTGTACTGCAAAGATTCTTGAAGGAAGGCAATGGGTACAAGGTGGAGGGAGGAGATCAGTCACTGGGCTCTCAGCCAAGCTAGTGGAGATGAATAACATTACAAGGCCTCCGTGCCTTACTAGGGTAACTTTACTTGTGTGCACTGTCTTTTCCCTATTCTGTTTTCAAGAAACTTAGACCTGGAATAGCTCCCACTCCATGTTCTATGACATTAGGTCTCTTATTGAGCTCCTGTTTTACAATATCATGAAAACAATGTATCTTTTTGTGTTCTTCCTATATGCTGGTGCAGTAAGCCTAGTTTAGAAATGCTGTACTTCATTTGTCTGTTCTATATAATTATTTGGAAAAGGAGAAAAAGAAAAAAAGGGCAAAGTTAAATGAGAGTCAGGGGAGAGAGAACAGTAATTGAGCAACATTTCTTTTGCATACCTCAATCCATACAGTAGAATTTGTTTCCCCATTAAGAAAAATACATTTATGACCTAAGGGTATACATGGCAGAAAGTCAGAAATAATTTAGTCATGAGATCATATCTGAAAAGAAGTACATTGTCACTGGATAATGTTCTGGTGGTGTTATGAAAACACCAATGCATGTGTTCTAAAAGAAGGCTTATTGTGGTAATGCAGAGTAGCAAATATGTTAGTGAGCATATGGATGAGAAATAACAATAATTAGAAAGTGACATGTTACCAACAGCTGATGATGAAGTTATACTTGGACTAAGAGTAAAAATGACTTTGACAGCACATTTCATTTATATGAGTGCTAAATTAATCACTGCCTTTCACTAATGTCTTTACCAGACTTTGTGACAACATGGATGAAACCTAGATTCCTTTGTGTTTTTTCTTCCTTGCATTTACATGGAAAAATGTATTATGTCACCCTAAACTCCCAGCTCAGTTAGTCTGCTGTGCCAAAGGGCTCAGAATGCATTCATCCCACCTTCTTCAGGAAGTTATATACCAAATTTTGCATGCTTCATTACTGATGAAAGCAATTTTCTTGCCACTTGGTAGTTTCTTGTTTGTAATTCTAGAACTAACATGAAGAATACTGAAAGAGAGAAAAGATAAATACAGAAAGGAACTTAAAATTGGGAAATAAGACAGCATGAACTGTGTTCTTGGAAACAATCATATGAGATGGCAAGGCAGTAGAATATATCACGATGTAAGGCCATTTTACAAGAGGAAATACAGCATAAAACCTGCATTATCCTGTGTTCTCCTTGTGGAAATATGAATGCTAAATATATCACGTAAAATGCTTCTGTATGAAAAGTGTCTTTTGCGCCATTAAACTAAAGGGTGAAATTTGGTGAAAAAACAGACTATCATGTCACATAGGCTCTGTCTACATTAGCAAGGACCGAGGACTAATGCACACACTATTTGCTGGATCTGCAGGGTGGGTTAATTTGTGCTACAATCTCACTGTGCTCTGTGGGGCTTTTGTTTTATTTTGGGCTGGTCCCAGAGACTGAACGCCCAGGAGCTGCTGCAGTACACTAGGTGTGGTGCTGCAATGCATCTTCAAGTTTTATTTCCCCTGAAAGAAATCATTTGTGCATGCCAGTTCAACTAACTCCACAATGCAAACCGCTGCACCACTTACATGAACGGACACAGGATTTGCTTCAGAAGAGTAGATGCACTCATTTAAAGCAAAAACATTACTTGATCCGTATATGACTACAATACTGGGGAATGTAGTGCTTGCATGTAGCAAGACCCTATATTCTTTAACGTTTACGAAGCATTTCTACATTGATGCCAAACATTATGATTTCAGAGCTATAACATATTTACAGCTTTTGATGTGGTCACTTAGTGGCTTGAGGCTATGAAGAAAAACGGCTCGTTATGAATTGCAATGTAATGGTGTCAGTTTCTGTCAGTTACAGAAATGCTTTTTGTAATGCTAATTAAAACAACAAACCACAGTAAAATATGCTTGTCTCTAAAATATATTAGCTCTGAAGAATCTAACCATCAGCTAACTGTGGAGTTTTCCAACATCAGGCCATAACTTATGGCAGGTGCATTTAGGCGGGGTGTGACGCTCTCCAGGCTGCTACACACCCACCTTGGCTGCAGATGGCTTCCTGCGCATGGTGCTGAGCTCTGACAGCGCTGAGCGCCTTCAACATGAGGAGTTCGGCCAGCTGCCAAACTGCACTGAAATGTACGGCCTTTGGGCCAAAACTGGCCCCAGTTCAGCACCACAGGGGCATGGGCAGGGAGCATTTGGGTTCATCTGCACCAGTGCAGGGGGACATGCTTTCAGGCATGGACATAACCAACAAGCTGGTCAGGATTGCTGGAACTACTAATGAAACACTGGTTTGCAAAGACAGCACTGTTACTAGATCGGAGGTTTTTAGTTCTGTACAAAGGCTGTGTTGTGGTTGTTACCTCCCAGGGGCTCCCCCACCTGCCCAGGCCCAGGCCCCCCATCACCCTGGGGCCACCAACCCCAGTGAGGCCGCAGCAGGGCCAGGCTCCAGGTCCCCACAGCCCGGCCTGTCCCCAGGAAAGTGCCCAGGGCTGCCCAGGTGGTGGGGCGGTGCGATGGGGCCTGGCTGTCAGGGCCTGCCCTCAGCAACCATCGGCAGCCACCATGGCCCCCAGGGAGACCACAACCCCTGCAAGGCCTGTCAGTGTTTGTAAGATGAGCTGCAGTTCTGGGTAATCTTTGCAAATTACAGACCTAAATTAAATATGCTTCTCAAAACCTATACTTTCTGAATTTCAGGTGCCGCACCCAATGATGTAATGATGCGCTAAAGAAATGGCCGCCCCTTCAGCAAGGGATAATATCTTTGCTAATGTGGTGATAGAGATGTTTCCAAAGCAAAGTAAAATGAGGGACCCCTATTCTGGAAGCATATGAAGGAAGTAATCCATTCATTACTAAAGGATTTCCCTTGTAGGAAATCCTTTCTCTCTCCCTGCTGTCAGTTTTTCTGTGTTTGGAAGATGGTGTTGCTGTTGGAAAAGAGCTGCTGCAGGGAAACAGAGAGCCCTGAAAGCCTGTGCATTGGCCAGGAAGAGTGAGAGTCAGCCTCAACCCAAAGACAAGGAAGCTCCCCTGCAGGCAGAGGGACTGTTGCAGAAGGACATTATGTGCTACCTAAAGAAGGCCACAATTGCTCATAACAATATTGGAACAAATTAGTAACCTCCTGTGGCTGAGAAAAAAATCATACTCAAAACAGAAATGCTCTGATTTTGAGAACTGATACATTTACCGTTTGTCTTTCCCTGCTGTTTTATGTGCTTTAGCACTGTCTGATGCCAGTGAAATGAGAGCATGGGGCCAGGGAGGACAATCATCATTCTGCTTTATTTTAAGGTGTCCAGTGAATGCTTTACCCATGATGATCAATGAAGTACCTGCAACTTGGGTAAAAAGCACTAAAATAAAGGAGCGCAAGATATACAAGTTGACTCCTTTATTTATTTCATTAGTACATTGGGGAAGTTCTGCCAGCATTAAGAATTTACTTTGAAGATTGTGTAGAAGATGAACTCATGAAAAATAAAGGCTTTTTTACACAAACCAGTATAGTAAATGTAGATTGGATGCAACAAAGAAGCAACAGAAATTTCTTTCATTTTACTAAGAACTGTGGATACAGGTAGTGATGCTTACTATATTTACATTATAATAATATTAATTGTTAATAGCATAATGATAAATATTCATATATTCTGTCTATTTATATAATACAGATTAATGCAAATGGAATAATAGATGGGAAAGAATGCCCGTGCTCACTTGTATCCATGTAAAATGAGACAACAAACAAAACAACCTGTGGCAGCCATAGCTGGTCTCTGATGCTGATAATCAGCTGATGTGGGAACTGATGCAGAGGTGGAATCGGTCACAATCACAGATATTGTATTACAGTGAAAAAGGGGGAGAGAGTGGATCAGAAAAATGATTGTGCAAGTTGCAGTGTGAAGAAGTGGCACAAAGTCTCTGACTTCCAAAGATAATGTTCAATCTAGAAAATAAAAAGTTTCAGTTCTGTTGAGCACAAAGGGGGTGTTGCCTTATGAGCTGTTTCTACAGTTCTAACAGCTGAGACATGTCTTAAACATCCTAAGTGAAAAGCCAAAATAGGGAATTTATAAATAAACTCTAGCTGTTTTTAAGAGAATTTATGTTATTTTTCGAAGTTATTTCCGACTTTCTAAGGAGAGCTTAACCTTGTGTTTTCTAGAGTATGCTGTATCGTTCTTCACCTGTACACTTGTACAATAGAACTGAGGCCAGGCAAAGCTGCGGAATTAAGTTATATTGCCTATTTGGAGGGAAAAGATCCAAAATATGAGAGCATGTGTGCCGGCAGACCTTGTGGATCTCACACACTGACACGTGTGCAAATGCCTAGGGGCCACAGCACATTTCCTGCCAAGCCCAGGGAGCCTGGGTGCTGGTTTTGCTGGGTCCTGGAAAGGCGTCCCCTGTCAGGATCAGTCCAAGGCTGCTCCTGTAAGACCCAGGTGGCAGTGAGACAGCTCTGTCCGGGCAGGCTCCTCGCCTATCACACCTGCACTGCAGCTGTTATTGCTGGACTCTATGCTGGCTATAGATCCACCAAATTAAAAAAGGGACATTCTACCCCTGTTCCAAGGTGACTGAAGACTTCAACTACCAGAACTGTATGCCAATAAATACTATACAGTGAAAAAAAGTTTTTTTTTTTTTTTTCTTCCTAGGAATTAAAAGCCCATATTACCACCACTAATTTAAAATAATATTACTTCAAACTCCATCCCTTGGAGACAGACTTCAGAGGCCACACATTTACAAATGGCTCTAAAGAGAAATATCCACATTTACTTTTCTTCTGAGGTCTACTCAGAAAACTTTATAGATTTGGATTATTATGAATCACTCATTGAAAAGACTGTATTTCATAGATGGCTCCATGCTTCATGGCCTTTTCACACAGAGATGCTACTAACTGGTTTGTTGGTTGCCAACTTTGATTTTCAACATTGGACAGAGCAGTTTTGGATAAGAAATAAGCAATTTTAACTACATTTGTTTCCTCTGCAGTTCTGTGGGAAAAAAAAAAAAGAAAAGAAAAATAAAAGAAAAAAAAAGATAGTATCTCTAGTTATTTTTAAAGGAAAAATACACAACTTCTGTGTCTAGAAAAGGCGACATGGTTCTTATTATCTTACGACCTGTAACATTGCCTTAAAGAATAATAAGCTCATCACTGTAATATATTGCGAACAGTCTGGTTGCTACTTAAATTCCCCAAGTTGCATTATACTCTTTCTGACTTTGGTTAGTCTTTGGGTCTATTACATTGGCAATGAAACAGTTACTTTCGCATTTCCTTTTGCAGCTTTGCATTACAATCTATGTGAAATCCAGATGTATTTGTTTTCTTCCAAAGAGTTACCTTGGGATACAAAATCATGGCTAATGAATATGAATGTCTTGGATCAGATCCCAGTCCAGCTCTCTGGAAAACCCAAATTCCATTACCTCAAAAAAATGAGCCTCAAATACATTAAAAACTTTATATGCCAAATAACCTTCACTATCGATCATACCAGAATCTATTGCTTCTGCTTGACAGGAGTTGTTGAGACAGTGGAATAATAAATTGACTCTATACCTAGTCTTTAAACTCACTTTTTTTGTCTCTATATTTAAAAAATAGGAAAAATAGGCTCTCCTAGGATGAAGATTTTGTAAGTTAAATTTTATCCAATCATGCCCCAGAAAGCTTTTTTCCTATCGAAGTTCTAGTTTAGACTTCTGAAAACAGATACAATGGAAAACTTGACAATATTCTAGCTGTGTTAAGGTACTTCCAATAGAGTTTGTATTGAAATTAGTTTTAAAAATAAATAAATAAAACAAAAGCACAGGACACAAATCTAGTGGGAATTCACCTAATGCTTTGTGACTGAATTAAACGGGTGATAGCAATCTTACTTCCATTTTTTCTTTTCTTTTCTTTTTTCTTTTCTTTTCTTTTCTTTTCTTTTCTTTCTTTTCTTTTCTTTTCTTTTCTTTTCTTTTCTTTTCTTTTCTTTTTCCTTTCCTTTTCCTTTCCTTTCCTTTTCTTTTTCCTTTCCTTTCCTTTCCTTTCCTTTCCTTTCCTTTCCTTTCCTTTCCTTTCCTTTCCTTTCCTTTCCTTTCCTTTCCTTTCCTTCTTTTTTCTTTCCCCTTTCCTTTCCTTTCCTTCTTTTTTCTTTCCCCTTTCCTTTCCTTTCCTTTCCTTTCCTTTCCTTTCCTTTCCTTTCCTTTCCTTTCCTTTCCTTTCCTTTCCTTTCCTTTCCTTTCCTTTCCTTTCCTTTCCTTCCTTCCCTTCCCTTCCCTTCCCTTCCCTTCCCTTCCCTTCCCTTCCCTTCCCTTCCCTTCCCTTCCCTTCCCTTCCCTTCCCTTCCCTTCCCTTCCCTTCCCTTCCCTTCCCTTCCCTTCCCTTCCCTTCCCTTCCCTTCCCTTCCCTTCCCTTCCCTTCCCTTCCCTTCCCTTCCCTTCCCTTCCCTTCCCTTCCCTTCCCTTCCCTTCCCTTCCCTTCCCTTCCCTTCCTTTTTCTCGTCTTTTTTTTTTTCCTTTTCTTTTCTTTTTCCCCACCAGCTTGGAGGATCTCCACTTGTCTCCTTTGTGAATTCAGTACTGAATTTTTGCTATTTCTATTTTGATCGTGATTAACAACTCCATTGCTGGTGTTTCAGTACTAAAGACTCATTTCAAAGAAGAGCTGCTGAAGAGTCAGCTGCTTGCAGTTAGCAGAGGCAAAACTTCAGAGCATAGTTAAACTCTAGCACATACTCAGCACACAGAGCTGACCTGCCCCTTTTATGATATTCTTGTATTTCAAAACTGTCTAGAGATCAGATTTTTCAAGTAATATTTTCCAGAGCAAAAGCAGCAAATCAGCTTAAAAGGTACACCAAGAATCTTTAGCAGTTCTGGGATGTAAATGATCATCTTACTCCAAGGAAATTTAGAGAACCCAAGGACTATTCAACCTAAACTGAAAAAAAAAATAAAAATAAAAAAGATTGGTTTATGTTGTGCAAACTAACAAACTTATTTATAAATCTTCTTCTCAGAATCAAATTACAAAGCCTGTTATATGGGGAACCCACTGTATCTAAATTAAATATTTTTTTCCAGTTCTGGCATTTTACAAATGAAAATAAAAGTACATGAATGACCCAAGAAAATAAGAGGTTACTGCATCTCACACAAAAGGCAAAATTTAGTGAAACAGGTTTGATTTGACCAGGCAACTTACACAGAATTCTGAATTACTACACTGTTAGTTTTTCTGAGTCACAGAAGTGAAGTCAACCATAGAGACATCAGTTCCCAAGAAATCAGTTTGAGAGAAACAAAATTTTGAATTTATCTCTTCTATACCCTGAATTATTGGGAAAATAAAACTTGATCAGTGAGTAGGTGACTAATATGAGAGTGAAGGAAGAAAAATATGGTGGAATGGAGGCGAGAGTCTTCCCTGATCTGAATATTTTTGAAAGATTTGTTTCATTCCCTGGGAAGAAGTGCAATGATTTATTTATTTATTTATTTTTAAAGTTCTTTGATTATACTGAGTTTGAATTCAGCGTTTGTTATTTTAAAATGAGTTTACATTGTATGCAAACCTCTATCCTTCTCACTGGAATTATTCACAGAACAATGTTAACATTCAGGACAGAGAAGATTATCTGATAATGATAATTATCTGATAAGTATAAATAATAATAACATTTATTTCTGACCATGTCCTCCTACCCCCTTTACATTACTTCAATTAATTTGTCAAGATGCTTCTGGAGAGTAGAGGAAATTAATATAATGAATGAATATTATATATACTTTTGTGGATTGTACATTTTGTTGACTACTCTTGGACTAGGAACTGTGTTTTATGCTTTTGTCATGCAGAAAATGAATAACAAGGTTGAAATAGAGCACTGGAAGGATTTAACGAACTCTTTTTAGGCTTGTGATTAGTTACCTTTTCTTGTAACCAGTCAGTTGACCTAAATTAGACTCATTAATATGAAAGATTCTGGATTTATGCCCCATTCCTAGGAAAAATTTTTAATCATAAAATTCTAACTATGTATCTTGAAGCTTAGTTTAATTCTCAATGGCTCTTTGTGTATAGATTTTCCTAGAAGCAGCACATTGATTGTTCTCACAGCTAACTTTCATTAGAGAACTTTTTAACATTACAGCTTTTGGTTGTCCGCTTAGTTTTACTTTCTTACCAGTCATTGGCATATTATATTAATTTTTATTCCTCTTCATTCAGTCTTTTTAGTGACATACATATACTTCATCTGGGATGAGCAGAATATATGGCACTAATGAAACATCATATACAGTCTGGAAATTATCTACAGTATATTTTTATGATTTATATGTTAAACTTTTACAAGACAAGTAGCTTATACTGCTGAAATAACTATGGAAAAAGCATGTGCAACTAGTTGGTGTTTGTAAGGTAAAGTCTAGAATAAAAAGTTCACAGTTTTCACTTGAAATACACCTCTAGGTTCTTGTTGGTACAGGCAAATTTCAGAGCTTTCATCGGTATAATTTATTTCAAGAACAATTTCTTAAAGGCAGGGGGATGTGAGAAGTAGCATGTGTTCATTGTGAGTTCTAAGAACTGAAAAGGGAAGATATGTGGTATGGGTTGCTGCACCTCCAGCTTTGAACCTTCTGCTCCTGTGTCAGCAAGCTATCAGTCAGCTCACCAATGAACAAAAGAGTGCTCCAAGGCATGGATTTTATTTAGTATAATTTTACAGGACATTCCTGATAACAGGAGAAATAAGGAAAAGTGTAAGTGAGAAAAATGAAGGAACTGTTGGGGCTGCAGACTGCATGGAGAAACACCTTCAGCTGCTGGCCCTTCTCTTGAAAAGTATCAGAAATTGAGCTGCATTTGGCAGACAAGATGGGGAAATGATAGAGCATAAACTGCTTTTATTTGTAGTGATTTTCTGCTTTTCTGCTTGGTCTCTAAATGCTGCTGCTCAGAATAATGTATCTCTGTTCAATTCCAGCATAGGAAAGCCCTGTGGAAACCAGATGGAAATTTGTTGAGATGACTTCTTTTTAATGGTTAGAAATCTGGGGGTGGGAGGGAGCTTGTCTGTAAATACACTCAGAAGTTTTCTTATTCTGTTTCTGAGTCCTATGCTGGTCCTTGCAAGAAACTCTGGAGCTTTGAGGTCCCTAACAGCTGGAGGAGAAACATGGCCTTTGTTATCTGGCAGATCTTCGGCAGTCTCTAGGATTTAAGAGACATAGACATACTGGAAAGAGAACAAGAAAGGGCCACAAAGATGACTGAAGGACTGGAACATCTCTCTTATGAGGCTGAGAGAGCTGGAGGAGAGGAGGCTCAGAGGGGATCTCATCAATGTATGTAAATACGTGAAAGGAGGGTGCAACAAAGATGGAACCAGGCTGTTTTCAGTGGTGCCCAGTGCCAGGACAAGAGGCAATGGGCACAAAGTGGAACATAGGAGGTTCTCTATGAACACTTTTTTTTTTACTGTGTGGGTGACTGAGCATTGGCATAAGCTGTCCAGAGAGGTTGTGGAATTTCCCTCCTTGGAGATCTTCAAAAGCCATCTGGATGTAGTCCTGGGCAAGTGGCTCTAGGTGGCCCTGTTTCAGCAAGGGGCTGGACCAGGTGGCCTCCAGAGATCACTGCCAACCTCAGTCATTCTGTGATTATGTTATTATGTGATTCTATGATTTCAAAGCCATTGCCTCCAACTCTCTATGTGGGAGATATGTTTAGAACAGGCTTGTTGCCTGACACTTAGAAGTAGCCTAGCAGTAGCAGCAGTGGGAAAATACTTTTGGTTGAAGTTCCAAGATAACAAAGATGTGAATTTCATGAACTACAAAGAATAAACTGTAAAATTTAGTTTTAACCAAGAGTATTGATGCTAAAGAACCTGATAACAAAACTGTCTTTTTCACAGATGGAAATACTGCTTTAATGAGAGCTAATGTGGACTTTTCCTATTGCCTGCTCTTCGGCATGCAGTAACAAAGGAGATACAGGCAGTATGAAAGTAAGTTTGCTTTGGGTCAGGGTACTCTGAATTAAGGAGGTAGGTAGGGAAGACTGCTAGAAATCTAGCAGCTATTTCACCACATTTCACCAATGATATTTTGGAAGAAATTACCTATTTTTATTCATTATTATTCTGGTGAGTGAAAGTCCCCATTGTTTGTGAGGGTTGGAGGCTGGTGTTTGAGTCAGAGGGACTGTGCTCACTCCATTTTCTCAGAGACAAAGACTGTAGAAAATAAACAAGGAGAATGCAATACCTGGGGATTTTTTGAGTCTTCTGCTTTCTAACTATGCCCAAAGTGACAATTGTGTTAAAAATTATGTCAAAAAGGAACTTGTTCGTGGAAGTTACAAGCCAGAAAGCAGAGAAGAGATGTTGAGATTCAGCCTCACTACGGATAGCCACCATCCTACTTGCAGAACTGTACACAAATAAACACATTAAATAAATACTACGAATATAAAGAAATAAATTTACTATTACTTTAACTTGGGTCTGTCAACCAAACATGGTTCCTTCATGTTTGACTTAAGCAGGCCCGCAGAGTCAGCAGGAGTCCTGTGTCCCATTATAGGGTTTTGGAGTTAAAAAAAGAGCCTTCTGAGTCTTTGAAGATAGAACAGCACTGTCTGCTTTTCAAATCTTTTTCCTATTGACTTTGTGGTGCGAGGTCACAATGAAAAGCAGAGTTTTTTGTGACAAACCTAGGAAGCACATGAGCCATTTTCAGGGAGTGAGAAATCTGGAATATCTGATGACCGTGCTTGTTGTTATCCCAGTCATCCAGGAAGAGCTTAAGAACAGGCACAGCTCTTGGAAAAATAAGCTACTTTTCATGTATGACATTCCAGTTTTACAGTTAATGAAGAATGGTTTTAATGCAGAATTAAAAACAATTACACATATAAACCAACTATGACATATTTCTATTTATGAACAAACCTGGAAAGGAATGAGGTGGGAAAACTTTCCTTTTAAACTATATTAGGAACAAAGGGTTGATATTCTGGAGCCTAAAATATGTGTGTGTGTGTGTGTGTGTGTTGAGAGAGGAGGATAATTACAGTAAATAATCTTTAGGGCTGAGCCAGTACTGGGGTGCTCATTGTATGAATTCACTTTGATTGTCTGGGGGACAGTTACAAATATTGGAAATAGGGATTCAAGGTTTTCCAACTATTTTCATGCTAAAGGCTTTGAGAACAGACATTCAAAAGCTTGGCGTGGATGAAAGAAAAGATGTTTCTTTCCATTTTGGAAGAAAAATCTTACAAGAACCCTTTCAGATCTTGCTATCCATGGCATTAAGTTGGCTTATAAGTGGCTTGGATTTTCATCAGGATTTCAGTGAAGTAGGTGAGACTATTGGATAGCTTAGGACCTATTTTAAAATATGTGGGGCCTAATGCTGTGAGGTTTTGAAATCAACAAGAGTGGAGAATGTTTGGAATGCAGGAGTTATGCAACATCTCAAAAATTACTAAATGTACAGTGTTTTCTCTTTTATATTTTGTGTAAAGCATTAATTTTCACTGTAGTCCATTTCTAAGGAAACAGATCATGACATGGTCTAAGTTTATAGCCTTACATTCAAAAAAAGTATAAAAGGTATCTGGGTTTTGCTGGCTTTGTCTTTAACTGCTTACTGATTTCTGAATACTATGAATACAGCAATGCATTTGTACTTCAAAAGCCTATAAAAAAAAGACAAAAAAATTGCTAAATTTTATGCTTTTTTTTTTTTTTTTTAATGCTAAGTTTTATGCTTTTAAGAAGTTGGTCTGAAGTTTCAGAATTTTTCAGAAAGCCAACCCTCCACCTCGTCAATCTTCATTAGCCTTTTTTTCTCCAATTTAAATTAATGTGATCACTGTTTGCATTCTTTCGTGTGTAAACAAAGCACTTCCAGGAAAAAAAATACATTATGAAGAGAGTTTTATTTACATGAGAAAGAGATCTAGATGACAGCCATGGCTTAGTGACTGGCAAAGTGCCCTTGACAGATTTGTCTCCTACCAAACCAAGCTGCACTGTTTTCCAGACAAAGAAAAGTATTTTCCTCCTCAAGTGATTTACTGTTTGTACAAATTAATGTCAAGGATAGATTTCAGTGCAGTGATGACAGATTTGGAACACACAGTGCAGTTTACGTGTCAAATAAAATTATGTGGATATTCTTCACTTTCACAGCAATCGTTCACAAAACACAGGAACATCAATAGATTTATAGCCTGCAGAGTGTGAAAATGTCTTGGTGAGCAGTGTCATACTAGGTCACCCTTCCTTAATGATACTGTTTCATATTTATGCCACAAACAAAACCAGCTCAAGGCAAAATGAAATGTTACACTGATTGTTGCTGGCCTTCCATGTAGAAGGACAAAGAGAAGCCATCAGACCCTGTGGCTGGCTTCATTTACAAAGTAGTCAATGTAGATTAAAGATTGTTAAATATCTCCCAACAGCATGGGCCATGTGATTAGAAGCCCTGGTGTTCCTGCAGTGAAGACAATTTGTCATCCTGAGTTTGGTGGTTTGCTGCTAAAAAAAAAAAAAAAAAGGAGAGAGAGAGAGAGAGAAAAGGAAAAGAAAAATGCCTCTGTGATAATTTAAATTTGGAGGGCATCTGTGATGTTCTGTTTCATGATATACCTAATAAAAGGAACAAGAGCTTGGTAAAAATGTGACATGGTACAATGACATTTTAGCTAATTTATTCCATAGCCTCTGAATGAATGTATACACTGGGAAGTGTATACAGCACTTCCCAGCATTAGTTGGGTTTCACTGCTGAGGTTTTCTCCTCCTGCCAATCTTCACATGCTTCCCCTTTCCCCACCCCAGTCGTGCCTCCGGCTCTGGAGCAGTCACCTGGCCATGCTTTTCACGTTGGCAGCCTCAGCCCAGTGGGGTTAGTAGCACCTTGGTAAGGAACCAGTGGTGCAGGGCTTACCTTCAGAGGGGCTTTTTCTTTGTTCTAAAGGCATCTCCACCTTCTGTAAGTAAGGAAATACAAACCCTAAGATTTTATAGTCTAACTTAATGATAAGAACGCACCGTTAAGTTACAAAATAATATCTACAGTTTCAGGCATATTGCAATGTGAGAAACTACCCTAAATTGAGTGATCTGGAGGAACTGGAGAGATTCTTGAAGAAATTAGGTCTCCTTTCCTTTCCTTTCCTTTCCTTTCCTTTCCTTTCCTTTCCTTTCCTTTCCTTTCCTTTCCTTTCCTTTCCTTTCCTTTCCTTTCCTTTCCTTTCCTTTCCTTTCCTTTCCTTTCCTTTCCTTTCCTTTCCTTTCCTTTCCTTTCCTTTCCTTTCCTTTCCTTTCCTTTCCTTTCCTTTCCTTTCCTTTCCTTTCCTTTCCTTTCCTTTCCGGATTTGGTCTTTTGTTACCATTCATGGTGTTCCACAGCAGGGCAATATGAGCATCCTTGGACTATGCTTACATTTATTTGTTCTTAGAACACTACTAAATAATACATCAACCAGCAATTAATTATTTAAAAAATGCGAAATCATTATATTATTCATTAAGCTTGAGATGGACTTTTTCCTCTTTTTCATTCTTGGAAAGCTCAGAGGCAGAATTCCTGGATGACAGGGGACCACAGTCCTCCAGTCTTGCATTTGCTAACCAGGGAGCTTATTTTCCTAAGAGAAGAGAAAGCATGTGAAGCCATGGCTGGTTCTTGCTGCTTGTTGTGAAGACTCATGGGCAGACTGAGAATACGAATAAAACAATATGAGTACGGTATACAGAAGTACATGAGACGTAAGATTACAGTATACATGAAGTATTGTTAGATGTTGTTAATACATTGAAGCTGACACTCCAGTGTGCACTTGTGAGCACTTCTTGCTTCCCTAACATATCAGCATCTTCTGCAAACTATTAGTAGGACAGTTTGTCTGGAGCTTGAGGTTCAGAGCCATCACTGCCTAAGAGCTGCATGGCATTATTTTGTTGAAATCAAAGCCACCTTGCCACATGCCTAGCTTCAACAATATCAGAGAGGTGTTTTTCCACATATTCTTGGAATTGCAAATAACAGACCTAGTGACACCATTTTCAAAGTCCCATTTTTGAGACTAATATAATATTCAAAGTGTGCCTTTGATTTCCAAATTATAACCACTTTTTGAAAACTTAGAAATATTAATGAAGATCAGTTTTTACTATGATTAATCAAGAGGTGTCAGGAGGTATGACAATATAGTTCTTATCAAGACAGTTCATTATCCTTCTTTACTCATCTCAAATTTTAAAATGTCATTTAATCCTATACCCTAATTTGTAGATGGAGGGGTTGTAAAGCAAGCATGCTATGTTGTTACCTCATAAAACCATTTTATCTGCATGATACTGCTCTTAGATCACTGCTAGACTTCCATATAATCACAGAATCATTAAGGTTGGAAAAGACCTTCAAGATCAACTGGTCCAACCATCCCCTACTAGCAACGTCACCCACTAAACCATGTCCCTAAGTACCACGTCCAACCTCTCCTTAAACACACCTGGGGACAGTGACTCCACCACCTCCCTGGGCAACCCATTCCAATGCATGACTGCTCTTTCTGAGAAGAAATGTCTCCTAATTTCCAATCTAAACCTTCCCTGGTGCAACTTGAGGCCATTCCCTCTAGTCTTATCACTAGTTATCTGTGAGAAGAGCCCTACCCCCAGCTCCCCACACCTTCCTTTCAGGTAGTTGTAGAGAGCAGTAAGGTCTCCCCTGAGCCTCCTCTTCTCCAGACTAAACAACCCCAGTTCCCTCAGCCACTCCTCATAGGACTTGTGTTCCAGGCCCTTCACCAGCTTTGTAGCCCTTCTCTGGACACATGCTCCAGGGCCTCAATGTCCTCCTTGTACTGAGGGGCCCAAAACTGAACACAGTACTTGAGGTGCGGCCTCACCAGAGCAGAATACAAGGGGATGATCACCTCCCTGCTCCTGCTGGCTACACTATTCCTGATACAAGCCAGGATGCCGTTGACCTTCTTGGCCACCTGGGCACACTGCTGGCTCATGTTCAGCTGAGCATCGACCAACACACCCAGATCCCTTTCATCTGCACAGCTTTTCAGCCACTCTGCCCCAAACCTGCAGTGTTGCATAGTGTTGTTGTGACCAAAGTGCAGGACCCAGCACTGAGCCATGTTGAACCTCATCCCATTGGCCTCTACCTATCGACCTATCCTGTCCAGATCCCTCTACAGGGCCTTTCTACCCTCTGGCAGATCGACACTTCCCCCTAGCTTGGTGTCATCTGCAAACTTACTGAGGGTGCACTCAATCCCCTCATTCAAATCAATAAGGATATTGAAGAGGATGGGCCCCAACATCAATCCCTGAGGAACACCACTCATGACCGGTCGCCAGCTGGATTTCACTCCAGTCACCACTACTCTCTGGGCCCAGACGTCCAGCCCATTTTTAACCTAGCAAAGAGTGTACCTGTTCAAGCCATGGGCTACCAACTTCTCCAGGAGAATACTGTGGGAGACTGTGTCAAAGGCTTTGCTGAAGTCTAGGTAGACTACGTCAACAGTCTTTCCCTCTTCCAAAATGATGATTACAACAAATATGAAGAAGACCAGATGAAAGAGCAAACCATACAAAAAGTGAGTTTTTATTTTAAAAGCAAATCTTACTCACCAGTGAAAAAATCTTTTTTTCGGGGTATGTGCATAGAAAGAAAGCAGTGGTGGAAGGGCCAAGAATCATATGAAAGGAGCTTCATGCATGAATGATTTATTTCTACCTCTAAAATGGTTTTATTTTAAAGGAAGCATACTTCGTCTTATGCATTATCTGGTAAGTCAGCATGTACCTACAATCAAATATTTGTGTAGATAACTTTTATGAGCAGGCAGGCACACGCAAACAGGCTAGTCTTCTGCTATGCTAGATTTTTCAGACACGATAGTCCTTGGAGATCCTAAGCCCTACCATACACGTAGGACTGAAATAGAACAACTAACACAAGCAGGACTGAAAACGCATACCATTTGTTTGAAATATCACACGTAGGCCACATGTTCCTCCAAGGTAAACTGACTCCAGAAAAGATACAGCAGTTATAGTAGCTACAGATTAGTATGCTATGTTGAAAGGAATGCATCTGATGGTCTCACTGTCTTGCTCCATTTTGAGACCTCTAAGAGTGTATATGTCATATGGACTAGAGATTTCTCTGGTAGCCTAGGGGGATTTGTTATTTCTTAGTTTTGTTTATTTTGGAGGGGGAGGAGAATGAGTAGGACTATAAATTGGTCCCTTCCCACCCACTTAATTTTGTTTGTTTGTGGCCCCATCTGGGCCTCATTAGTTGCAGAGCACCAGGGCTGCAATCAGCAAAGCAAGGGACACGGCAGAGCTCCTTACTGTTCAGCATCAGAACAAACACTGTCAGGGGAAATTAGGTCAGAAAATAATTTCCTAAACCCGTATTCTGTAAGAGACTGGAAGCAAGCATGTGTTTCAAAACAGAGCTCTGTTAGCTCCGCTATGATGAGTTTCCCTTTTTTCTTCCTCTTTTTTTGTTAAAATATTGTTGAATTTGTTGTATTTTAAACCCTATAATGATATCAGGACCATATTACAACAATGCTTTTTAACTGGGTTTGAAATGCCTTGTTATTTTCTACAGTCATAAAATGATCTAATCAGATGTCGTTGGTGTCTTCAGCCATATGTGTATTGTATACTTGGGTTTGTAATCAGATGCATTAGCCAACAGTACAAAAATCTCATGCAACTTAAGTATTTGAGTAGAATACTAAAACCAAAACAAAACAAACCCAGAATAATATAAACATTTATTTATAGTGTTTCATCTAACTCTATGGTAAACCATAATATTATACTTACTTGAACCTAATCAACTAAACTGCATGTTAAAAGCCTGGGGTCAGGTTATTAAGGAAAAATTTTGTAGAACAAATTCCACATAGTCACTGTAAATTACATCTGCATGAAAATCAGTGTCAGCTGTTGTATAATATCAGATCTTTAAAGTATGCCTGCAGTCCTTTAAAGACACATTTGGGCAAGAGCTACTCCTGTTGCTGAAATCAATGAATCATAGAGTTGGTTGGAAGGAGCACTTGGAGGAACACGACCTCAAATCTAGCACCAGCAACACATGAAGTCAGCTTTGTGTAATTAAACCTTGAAAATCAATAGAGATTCTCTAACCTCTTCTGATACTGCACATTTTATTATAGGAATGAAATTTTTTATCCTAATCCTTGACTTGGACCTCCTATGCCTCCTAAATCCCTCTTGCAGACAGGGCTCAGAAGCAAAACCTGAAGCAGAAACAAAGTCTTCTGATTTTCAGGGTATTGGGACTAAGCTGGTATTGCATGGCAGGTACATGCTTTATATTGTTACATTTATTTGTGAGGTATCGTGTGTTTTCCTTGATTTACTAAAGCATTATAAGTGAAATTATTAGAATCATCATCAGAATGCAAAAGTTTTCTGTTTCATTCTCAAGGAGCTTAAAATATTTGGTTATAAATCTGACATAAGCCTCCAACTAAGGTGAGCTCTTCAGGTGAACATAATCAGAATTTAAACCTGATTAACATTCTGTAATGATGACAAAATTTATTTCTTCATGTTTTTGCTGATTTTTATGATAAGCACTGAAGATTTTGAAAACCTGTGCAATGAATGAAATGACATTCTCATTATTGTAATAAATCCTTGAAATGTAATTTAGGGAACTATTACTCAAATGATAAAATTTTCTATCAGAACAGTGCTTAGCAACCATGACAAAATTAGGTAAACATATTTTTAGAAAAATATTGAGGGTAAATTTTACAAACTGGAAATTTTCATGCTAGGCTGACATTGCTAAAGCTGTAGGAGGAATAAAAAAAAAAAAAACAAATTACTACCTTTTCAACAAAGCAACTATATTCTTCTTTGGGCTTTTAGGTGTAAAAATGTTCATTAAAAATATATTTATTCCATCTGAAATGCTGTCTGTTCATTTACTTGTGCTTCCAGATGGTTATCATCACTTTATGGGAAAACAATGGCAGTTGTCATGTCAGCAGTGGAATACCCATAACTGTGATAGATATTCTGTCCATAAAATCTCTCAGTTTTAAGCGTTACATCAAATAGCTGCAGGACAGAAACAGACTGAACTAGCATGTTATTGTTAATATACCCACTTCCAACGGTCAGAAAGACCTGACCTGAACATTGTTAAAATGGAATGGAAAACTGAAGTGCATTAATATCGATTTATGGCAGTGGAAAAGACTGAAAGTAGGACAAGGTCATTTTGTCCATAAAAAGAGAAGTGTGAGGAAATGCATCTCAAGTGCAAGACAGAAGACTGAACAGCTTGTGGAGCTGGCATCTGCTACCTGCCAAGCTGGGATGCATTAGTGCTTTAGACTCCGATCCTTGTGCCTAGTTTTCTGTCCTGCACGTATATCTGTCAAATGAAGTGTTATTTTGGGCTATTAAAGAAGGTAGTTCTGTGTATCTGTGTGATGTTTTTAAACTTTTTGTTTGTTTGTTTGGATTCACTGGCACTTTTTTTTTTTTTAATAATAATCCAACACATTTTTACAAGTAAGTTTTTCAGCTTTCTCTGAGAACACGAGTACTACTGGAAAATGGTTGTGAGCTAAAGCTGAAGGGGCATGGTAGGTAGTGACAAGCACAAATCCATGTTTTTCTAGCGTTCATAAATTGAGCACTGTGACACTAATAAAAAATTTAATTAACTCACAATTCTGTTACTCAGGTCATGCAGGCCCATAACAATCACTTACTAGATGATTTCTAATCAGTAATTTCATGATAAAAGCTTGAGAGTCATATGAAAAGAGTAAGGTATCTACTTTGCTGATACCAAAACACTCCATGATGCACTGATGGCTCACAAGGTTTGTAAATCAAAAAAATGTGAATGTTTCTCCACAATACTGTTTTTTAAAGGAGAGGCCAAATCTTTTGTTAGGTTGAGGTTTTAATCCCATTCAGTCTTTGGGTGTTTGAGGATAACTCTGATAAAATATGGGAAGAATGGTGATAATAATGATGATATGGGAAGAATTATGGTGATAATTCATTTCTCCGTGTGAAAGTGTATTCATTAACACCTGTGAATATTTTCTTTTGATTACTTGGAAGCATTGTATTTCATTCAGTTTGTTTCTGCAGTGTTCCTTTCCTTAGTCTCAAAACTTGCTCATTTAAACCTGCTTTTAAAGAAAGCTATTGTAATGGATGGTTTGTCTTGGCTCACTCTCGTTTGCAAATGGCATTTAGTTCTTATATTAATTTCTCATGCTTGTCTTATTTAGCTGTCTGTACTTGGGTATGGGAACACTGCTTTACAAAACCCCACAAAGCAGCAGAAATAATGAGTCATTAACAGAAACTGACAATTGTGTGTATTTTAGAAAAAATGACTGTGTGGATCTCGTGCTTGAAGGGACAAGTTCATGCATGGTCCCTGTCCACTGACAGCAGAACATCTGAGGGAAAAAGCAAGCATCGTTGTTCAGTAAAAGGGGTGCTGCAGAAAGGAAGGGAGGGATGGCCCTGCAGATGCACACTGAGAATGGGGAGCTTGACACAGGATAGCAGGGAGGAAAGAAAGGGGAGGAGCACAATGTTGAAATCATATAGCAGTTTGTCTAATTAAAACCAGATGTGCATAGTGATCAAGATATTCTTAACTTTTGTTTTCCTTTTTCCTTTTTTTTTTTTGTTGTTTTGTTTCCATAGTGTAAGCCAAGAAAAATGGAGTATCTTCAGAGTCTGACATCCAAACTGCATGTATAATATAATCAGTGGATGATGGGATTCATATCTAAAAGGTCACTTTCATTTTATTTGAATATGCCATGGTTTTGCTGCAGCAGCACAGACCCTTCTACCCTAAAGTATTATTTAACCTCTTATCTTTCCAGGGCTTTAATCTGTACAGTCTCACTCTTTTGAAATGGGTCCATGTCTGGAACCTGTTTCTGCTTTTAGGAAAGTCTTCCATGCATTAACCTTTGCATTATGAGCACAGACCTCCTGGTTAATAAATGGAGCCATGTGCTGTGGCAAAGGTAGCATCAAGAGCCCTGATTTCACTGAGAGCTTGCAGCAGCCACACACTGCCTGGATGCAAAAGAAAAGAGGCAAGACAACGTGAGGCCTTCTGGTTCATTTTAGTTTGGGAACTCTGATCTCTATTGGATTTATGTGGCCAGGTTTTGGTAGCGGGGGGCCACCAGGTGGCCTCTGTGAAGAGTCCAGCAGCTGCCCCATGTCAGAGCCAGCTCCAGCTGGCTCCAAAAGGGACCTGCCACTGGCCAGAGCCAAGGCAAGGAGTGATGCTGGTTGGGCCTCTAGGAGAACAGATTTAGGAAAGGGAAAAAAAAAAAAACAACAAAAAAAAACAGCAGTTTTTTGTTGTTGTTGTTGTATAACAGCAGCTGGGAGAGGGGAGTGAGAAAATGTGAGAGAACCAGCCCTGCAGACCCCCAGGTCAGTGCAGCAGGAGGTGCTCCAGGCAGGCAGCAGCAGTTCCCCTGAGGCCTGTGGAGAGGCCCCTGGTGGAGCAGGCTGTCCCCCTGCAGCCCATGGGTCCCACATGGAGCAGATCTCCATGCTGCAGCCCCTGGAGGAGCCCCTGGTGGAGCAGGTGGATGTGGCCTGGAGGAGGCTGCGGGCCATGGAGAGCCCCTGCAGGAGCAGGCCCCGGGCCGGAGCTGCAGCCCGTGGAGAGGAGCCCACGCAGGAGCAGGGGGTCTGGGGGGAGCTGCCGCCCACCCGTGGGGGACCCGTGCTGGAGTAGTTTGCTCCTGGGGGATGGATGGACCCTGTGGTACGGAGCCATGTGGGAGCAGTTCTTGAAGAGCTGCTGCCTGTGGGCAGCCCCCGCAGGCTCAGTTCAGGAAGGACTGCATCCTGTGGGAGGGACCCCACGGGGAGCAGGGGCAGGGAGTGACCGTGAAGGAGCGGCAGAGGCAGTGTTAGGGACTGACTGCAGCCCCTATTCCCCATCCCCCTGCACTGCTCAGGGGAAGGACATAGAACAGAGTGGATTGGGGGAAGGTATTTTTAGTTTGCTATTAGTTTCTCACTGTTTTAGTCTGTTGGTAATAGGCAAGAAATTAAATTACTGTTTATGTTGAATCTGTTTTGCCTGTGACAATAATTATTGAGTATCTCCCTGTCTTTATCTCAAACATTGAGCTCTCTTAATCATATTTCTCCCCCTTTCCCATTGAGGAGGGGGAGTGAGAGAGCAGTTGCAGTGAAGTTCAGCTGCCCAGTGGGGTAAAACCACCACAGAAGCACACTGCTTTTTGGACATACCATTAAATGTTGTCTAGCTTCTCTCCGATCCAGCACTACGCTGGTTATAAACAAAACAAATCTGATCCTAAGCACTCTTTTAGCAGAGTGCTGTGACAGTGTTGAGGCACTCCCGAGCTTTTTTTTTTTTTATTTTCCCCTGAGTGCTTTAGTCAGTTCTATCCGTGGTGGATGTGCCTGCACCTCGTTAAGGTCAGTACCTAGTGGTGGGGCATTGACCTCAGGTAGAGGGGAGCTGCAGCGGCATTGCTTGTCTCATTCCTGGGTGAGTAGGACAGGACATTTTGTGTGTAGGGAGAAGGGGCTGATGGTGCTGGGCTCTGGCTGTGGGTGGGCAGTGCCTGAAGGTGTCAGCTTAGTGTGGCTGCATTAGTTAGAAAGCCACCACCAGCTCCTCAGTGTCTTCCACCTTTCTCTACTTTAGTGACAGGTTCTTCTGTTCTCATGGGAGTATGCGCATCAGCAGCCATGATCCTTCTGCCATGAGAAGCTGCTTAATAAATTGAATAGGTGTATATGCACCTGGTTAAAGAGAGAACGAAAGTCCTTCAGGGAAAGGTTTATTCAAGGGCTCCCTTAGAATAGTACTACATCTCCCAAGAGAAGACATAGATAACTAGAGAACCCATTCAGACCATGCTGAATGCCTGTAGGCTTGCCTTCAATTTTTCACTTATGACTTAACAAGGCGAAATTTTTCAAGTTGTAAGACCACTTTTTGTTTTAGCTCATCTTAATTAGGTTTTTAATTGAGCGTAGGGTTTAAAATACCTATTGTGGAAAATATGATTAATGCTAAGTGCTACACAGGAAAAAAAACAAAGCAAAACCTCAGTAAACAGCATTAGTAAAAGATGTACTTGCATAGTTGTCTTCCAGCTGGGCAGAATTAGACAATTTTATTTGCAAGTAATACTTAGAAGTTGAAAAGTTCAACCTGGTTGTAGATTTTCCTTCAGGGATACTTGTGATAGTTCCAGCGCTGCTTTCTTGTTGTTATAACAGACCTCAAATTGCTAAAGAAAGCAAAGTTTATTTCAGAAAGTTAATTTTACTGTATGAATTTCCTTATAGTTTTGTTAATAGTAGCTTAGAAATTATTTTGAACTTTTGGCTATTTTTGATTATTTTCTTGCAGAACCATTAACTTAGTTTTAATGCTAGTTGTGACAGCTACCTTGAGCACAGCCACAAAGCTTTGCAAAGATCTGCTGTCAGTAGTAATATCTGACCAACCTGCAAAAACAAGCACATGTGCGAGTGGCTCTTACAACAGCAGAAATGTATTAGCATGATAAGAGGTCAAGCTCTAGTGGACTGCTCATACCCCTGAAAAATTCAGGGAGGGACATCAACATTTCAAGCTATGCATACAAGAAGTATCAAGTGCTTCAGAAGCTTTTAATCTGTGTGAAGGACTGAGCCGTGAGCCACCTTTCCCGTGTGTCATCGCTGTGCCACATGGAGCACACACCAAGGAAGGGGATTCTGTCACTCCAGTGGGTCACCGGCCTGTACATATCAGCCCATATGTCTACAGTTATTTAAATTAAAAAAAAAAAAAAAAGGCATCTTGGAGTATTAGATGTGAGTTTTTTTTTTTTTTCACATGCATATTTGGAAAACCATAGGCATGTTATGACTATAATCTTAATGCAGGCTAATGGAAAAATTTCCATGCACATGGGCTTTTACAATAATATGATTTGCAATGTAAATGTTACTATAGCAACATAAGTTTGCAGCCAACTGGTAATTTTCTAATTCATCGTTATGGATTATTACATAGCATGATGGATGAAATGTCATTACTAGTAAATATTTATCCAGAAAGAAAATAGAAAATGGTAGGCTTCTGTATGTGTACCACCAATGTTATATGGCAGTATCCTCAATGCACATAGATGTTAACATACTGGGGGTGGGGGAGTGGGGCAGAACTTTATGAACCCAGGGTCAACAATGTCAGCACTTAATTCCTATTTTTCAAATGTAGCATATGCAGCTGGGGCTTGATGCCCATGTGGATTTAGGCTCTAAAACAAATATCACAAAGGAAACCTTTTTGATTCACCATAGAACCAAAGACCTCTAGTAAAATACTTAGGCACTCTCTGTGGCACAATAGGAAAATGGATAATGATGTAAAAGAATGCAAAAAAAAATCAGCAAGTAAAACACTTAGAAAAGTATTGATGACCCACTTATCCTTCTCTGGCGTTTTGGTAGGATGACACTAGCTGGCAGCTAAGCTCCTAGCAGTTGCTTGCTCACCCCCACTCCCCAGCAGGATGCGGGAGCAAGTTGGAAGGGCAAAAGCAAAAGAAACTAATGGGTCAAGATAAAGGGAGTTTAATAAGTAAAGGGAGAAAGAAGAAAGGGAGAAAGAAAAGGAAAGAAGGGAAAAAAGAAAAAGAGAGAGAGAGAGAAAGAACCCACAACTGATTCAGCAACAGTCACCCACTCGTACCAGCTGAGCAACAGCTGTCTTGGAAGATCTCTTGCCTGCTTCTCCCTGTTTTATTGCTGAGCATGATGTTATATGGTATGGAATATCCCTTTGGCCAATTTGGGTCAACTGTCTTGGCTGTGTCCCCTCCCAGCCTTTTATTCACCCCTAGTCCATTACTTGCTGGGGGGACAGATAGGAAATGGATAAGCCCTTTGCACTGTGCAAGTATTGCTCAGTAATAGCTAAAATGCTGGTGTAAAAGAACGAAAGATTCATAAGGCCAAAGATGTGAAGGAAGCAGAAGCATAACCCCTTTGACTAGTGGTTGAAACTTTAATCTTGAAAGAATGAGGTGTTGGTGTCCAGTAGCTGCTGCAACTGTATGTAAAGGTAGGATGATCATGGCTGCATCGTTTGTACAGACCCTGACTGTGTTCATGCTGTCTACCCACAAGCTGGTACCTCCTGCATTGTAGGGTAGTGAGGCAAAGAGTCCTTGCCTAAAAATCATGAAGGGTTTAGTACCCTACAGAGGATGAGTATAGCTGAACAGAATGGTACAAAGTAATGCAGGGAAAACCATGGGAATACCAACCCACCACATAACTTCACATAAGAGGCAAGCTGCGTGGGAGAAAGAAGATACTTTAACTAGATTTGCATCTAGATCCAAAGACAGCTCAAGCAAGTAAGAAGATGAAGCAAGGAAGTCATTGTGGGTGTTAAGTAGTATGTTTAGTTTGTTTCTTGAATTACCTAAAGTGAAAGTGAGTAGATGTGGAAACCTCGTGAAGCCTGCAGGTCTGTTTTCTGCAATAACTGAAAGTGAATAGGTGAATCATAAAACCCAAGGTGTCCCTAACAGCAGACCTCTGGAAAAGACTTACTTAAACTACTGGTAGTTAAGCCAGGAAGTTGTACTTACGTGAGGAAGTGACAGGGAGAGTCTGTTTTCCATGAAATATGTGAGATTGGACAAGCAGTAGCCATGGTGTTGTAGAAGTGACTTCTTCACAGAAGGATATAAACAAGGCAACTTTGGAGGGTGAAAGCATGGCTTTTGTTTAGCTAACATGTATATTCAGAAAACAGTTAAACTTTAAGCCCACGAGACTTCTTTTGGTGTCAAACAGAAGCAGTAATTTTCCAATTTTGTAGAGCATCCACCAATTGTTCCAAGTTTAACCTGAGCTAAGCAGAGAGCTTGAGAGACTGCATATGAACCAGTGCTGCAGCTTGCCCAGATGGAGGGAGCAGTTTCAGGTATCCCATGCCCCCTGCGACGCACCCCAAACAGTTGCTGGGTGGGCATCAGTAACAGCTGCTTGATGGTCTCTGCAGCCCTTTAAAATACAATGAAGTACTTCTGAATTTAACCCATTACTGTGAGCTACTTTTAGCTTCATAGAAAGATCTGATATGCACGCAAATTTTAATTGCTGTATCTTTGTTTATGAGAAACATCTGTGTTTATCACTTGGAAGCAAACTGCTTTCAGCTGCAGACCACAGCAAAACTTTATGGATTTTCCAAAGAGAAGGGAAAGACTAATTAGTTAGCTATCGCTGGATATGTAGCATCACTATAAACTAGAGTATCATCTATATAGGATATCATCTACTGGGGAGGTCTTTGATTTTATTTATTTATTTATTTTTTAGTATTGGTATATTGGTATATGACATATGATGAGAAGGAATGTTTAATCTCACTAAACTTTCACTGTAAGGAAGTTCAGCACCCAGCCTCCACTGTGGTCAGTGGTGAGAGAAATACTTCTTCGCATTGTGAATCATCCCCTCTGTGTTGGATGCAAATCCTCAGAGAGAAGAGCTCTCTGAATTCTGGAGCTCAGTTATAGCATAGTTAAGAAGGCAAACATTAGTTGAAGCCCACCGTAAAAGCACAGATGTAATTTGGTTCTTCTTAATGTGTCTTCCATAGGACTAATCTCTTTTCCTGACTTACATGTATCCATCTGTTTGTGTTTATCTCAGGGAAAGGGACCAACGAAGAATGTAATTTATTTCACATTGAGGGTTCTGAATAGAGTGGTACTAAGACATTAACATAAATGAAAAAAACAACTTCTCTTTTGATTTTCTGATTCATAAATATATACTACTGAAATTTCTAAGCTTCTGTGAAGTGAAATGTTGTATTGTATTGCACTGCATTTTCCTTAGCACTATCGAGTGATTTTGTAAATATCATCTTTACATAGTTTTAGTTTAGAATTAAAATTAAAAGCTGTTTTACAGTAGAAATAAGTCTGATTTTTCAGTCATATATATATATATATATATAAAGTTTTAGAAATACTTTCCCCAAAAATTTCATCAAGACATTTTGTAGGCACATATGATCCTAAGTCTAGGCTTGAAAAGTAGCACTTATTTAATATACATGAGATAGTGTTCTCTACCACAAAACAGAGAAGTGAACAAAGCACATACCGTCATTCTTGTATAAACATAATCAATGGAGAGCAGTAGTAATGATCCACAGATCTCTGGGATGTACTAGCAATCAAGTTTCAAATTCTACAAATGCATATTCTGCTCCCTAATTTGAGCAAAACCATGAATAACTTCATGGCTATTAACCACCTGAACTAGGCATGTTAAGTTGATGTAAACTAAAATAACACCTTCAATTTACTCTATAAATGTTATGCTAATATGCAAAAAACAGAAAGACCTGTGATTTTCTCTGTCTCAACTACTCATGAATATGAGCAAAGTTCCCCAAATCATGGGATTTCTTTAAATACAATAAATCTCTAAAGATAGTACATTCTGTGTTCTTTTTCCCAGCCTTACAGTTTTTGAGCACTACAAGCTGTATATTCAGACTTATTTGCAGTCAGGACAAGTAGAAATAAATTGCTATTTTTTTAAGAACATCGAGATACATAATTGCATCACTTTAAGGAACTGTGTCTTTTTAGCAGGAGTTTCAGGAGACACTTAAGGTCTGATTTCAGTTAATGCTGAGTTTAAAAGCATAATGGATTGGTTAATATAGATAAATTGCAGCTGATTTTTTAAACTTTTGGATGCTAGTTAACTTTGAAGACTGTGAATTCCGCAGAACTGGAATTTAATGATGGTTGGTGTTGTACATTAAGATATATACTCCTATTCCTAACCCATTATCTTTTAAATTGACCTTAACTATGTTTGATTTAAGTACATTTGTTAAGGTGTGTTTTGAAACAAGGCCTAAATGACAACATCAGCATTTATTGGACTGTACAGGGGTTATAAATGATTGATTGTACTGCTTTAATCAACATCCCATTTCTTTTTGTAAGGAGACTGTGTCGTAAAACTAGAATGGACATTGGAGAGATAAGCAAGGAATTTAATATAAACTAGTCACAGGATGTGGTAAGGAATATGGCTGACCCAAAATAAAGTCCACATCTGTTCAGGTAATAGTGGGAGAGGGAGGGAGAAGAATTCAGGAATGCTTCCCTAGTTACTTTAACAGGAAACTCTGGATCTGTTTTTGTTGTTAATTCAGGAAGTGCCGATATATGAGGAGCTGTGACAGAACTTTAAACAAGGAGGAGTGAGCTCTGATTTTTGTAGCTACATTTGAATTTTCGCTGCAGTGAGAAAGCAACCTTTCAAACACCTTGGGAGCAGGGCAGTGTAGAATTTCAACTGATTAAAAATTGTATATGACAGCTATGAATGCTGCAAATGTAGTATTTTTGTATACCAGAAATAATGGTGAAGAACCAAAGGGCTTACCCAATGCAAGAAATATTACTTTGGAATATGCAAATTTTATGCTGCTATGCATTTGCATTGTCTCTCCAGTAATGACATTTTGGGATTTTTTTTTATTAATATTTTTGATCTGCACTGTTCTTACTAGAGTCTTCACTGAAAACCATAAGACTTAACAATTTGTTTTAGTATTGGCGCTGCTGCATTGCAAGCATGTGCTATTAAGTGTTACAGTCTCCTAAGGTTTCTTGTGTGGTTTTGATTAGATTGGATTAATTCATTTACTGACATGACTGAAATATTTTTTAGGAATTGCTCTTGCTTTCTTCAAAATATAGATAAGAACATATAAATGTCCATAATGGATCAGACTAAAGACGATCTAATTTTTCCTGTTTATATAAGTGATAATAGCATCTGCATAGGAAAGACTGTATGAACAAGGAATGTATACCAGCATACTTTTTCACCTCCATCAGGGATTTCCTGAGCTTTGTAGTTAATGGTCCTGAATAGATTCTTTTTCCACGAGTTTGTCTGATATGTTTTTGAAGTCATATAAACTATTAGCATCCACAACAAACTATCTAGTTATATTAATTTCACTTGTTGGTTTTGGGGCTGGATTTGACCTTAACTGCTAGCAGAACTCTACTGATTTGTTCTTATCTGGAAAAAGCATTCCAGATGACACAGGGAATTTGGTCTCAGGAGTACATATTAAACAGAAACATATTCAATGTTAATACTGCAATAATATACTCTGTCTTCGAGAGAACTTAGTGATATCATAGACATCTGTGCTCAATCAAGTCAAACGTCTGAGCTGTGAACTGGTTGAATACAAAGATTGAAAGGCCTCAGAGTTATGACACCAATGCATGGAATTTCATGGATGACTTGTTTATATACATTTTCATTCTCTGAGTGACAGTAAAACAAATAAAGAAAAAAGGTGCAGATTTGTAGAACAGATTTGCCTGGAAATGACACTGTAACCTCTTTTTAAACAAGATGAGGCTGATTTAAAACCCATAGTAAAGCATGTTGCAAAAGCATTTAAGTAAAGATCTACAATACTGCACCTGACTTTATGAGCATATAAATCTCAAAGATGGAAATATCATTTCAAAGCAGCTATTTACCAGACAGAAAATACGTCTGCTCTGCGCACAGACTTTGATCTGACTTTGTGGTTCCTCCAGATTCGAATTCAAGCGATAATGTCTTTCTGACTATTGGCACTGAAATATGGAAGGTACAGAAGACTCAAGTGTTTACTGCTGAGAAAACAGATCAAACATTTTTCGCTAGAGTATGTCCAAGAAAATGTAATGGTCTAAAACCCAGGAAAAATAAGCATATAAGAATCATATCAGTCTCTTCTGGCTGTAGGAGTGGACTAAAAATTCATCCTTTTTATTAGTATTTTTGCTGCAGATTGAGTAATTACCTGAGTGACTTTCAATATAAAATATTGAAATATTCCACTCAAAATATACCATTTATAACTGATTACAGCCTCAAATTCTGTGTTGAAATTTTGAAATGTAAACCAAAATCATTTTTTTTTAAGTTTTGTACAGGAATTAAATAATACAAAAAATGTTTGGGAAATTGTTCTGTCTCCTGATTTTTCACACCAACTGTTCCATTACTGAAGGAGTGTGCTAGAGTCAGGGCACTGTGTGGGGCAGCCCTGTGGGATCAGAGGCAGGCAGAGGAGTTTCACGGAGCCTGAGTTTCACAGAGGAACTGGGCAGCCTAACAATACTGGGAGCCACGGTATAAACAATGATGCTTTTAGGGCAATCCCTGAAGAAGCTCAGTGCTGCAAAGTTTCACTGGAGAATTCCTTATCACTTCTAGCATTTTTTCATTGTTTTCATGTGTATGTAGTGTATAGATTGGTTGCACAGTGGAGGCACATACTGAAGCAGATTTTCGGAGTATTTTGCAACTAAACAGACACATCATCACATAGTTCAGGTTTTCAGCAGCACATTGAAACATTCTGGTTTGAAATCAAGGTACCAAATTTAAATGCCTTTGAAAGTCTCACTAGGGACAGAAGGACAGCTTTAATGACCTAAATAACTCTAAAAGTGTCATCTCTGCTGCTAGGAAAGTACCAGAAAGGAAGGTAACAGGCTCAGAAGTGGGACCAGATTAAAGGGAAGTGTCTTGCAGTGGTCAGGCCACGGAGAGATGAAATTCATGCCAGCTATCAAGAGTCCTGAGCATGTTCCCTGTTGACATAATCTCTCCTGAATCAGAATCTGTGAAAGATGCAGTGGCTACAGAGACCTTAAAGATCTTTTATGGACATCCAAAAATGTTTCCTCCATTAAGTATTGGATGAGTAGGCTTTCAGACATCTTCCCTCATTAGTGAAGTACTAAATCATGGACTATTTACTAAACTACTGAACAGAGTGGAATACATTGAGTCTTTGTAGATTAATTTATTTCTTTACCAGGCTTGCATTATGACATATCGAAATAAACTGGTCCCTCACCTCCAAAAATACCTGTTCCTGCCATGAAATAATTTAAGTTGCTGGGGTATTTGCAGAGTGTGTTATATATTTGTATGAGAGCTAACAGACAGATCCAAGCATACAGTCTGTGTGAGTTAAGTCATGTATCAATAAGTCCCCTGGCAGCTTGAGCATGTATGTGAATTCATCCAATAGTGTGCAAAATAAAGACCTTAAATAAGGTTTCTGGACAAATCTTACTCTTTTTCTTCCTATAGAATCATAGAATGGCTCAGGTTGGAAGGGACCTTAAAGATCATCTAACTCCAACCCCCCTGCCATGGGCAGGGATGCCACCCACTAGATAAGATTGCCACAGGCCCCATTCAATGTGGCCTTGAACACCTCCAGGGATCGGGCATCCATTCATTGCTTCCCTGGGCAACCTGTTCCAGTGCCTCACCACCCTCTGAGTGAAGATTTTCCTTCTAACATCTAATCTATATCTCCCTTCAAGTTCAAAACCATTACTCCTTGTCCTATCACTACACTCCCTGACAAAGAGCGTCACTCCCCCTCCCCAGGTCTCCCCTGTAGACCCTCTTTAGGGGGGTGCTATGAAGGCTGCTATAAGGTCTCCCCAGAGCCTTGTCTTTGCGCTGAACATCCTCAGTTCTCTCAATCTTTCTTCATAAGAGAGGTGCTTCAGCCCTCTGATCATTTTCATAGACCTCATCTGGACCCGCTCTAACAGCCCCACATCCTTCTTGTGCTGGGGGCCCCAGACCTGGATGCAGTACTCCAGGTAGGGCCTCACAAGGACAGAGCAGAGGGGGACAGTCACCTCCCTCGACCTGCTGGCCACTCCTCTGTTGATGCAGCTCAGGATGCAGTTGACCTTCTGGGCTGCAAACGCACACTGCTGGCTCATGTTGAGCTTTTTGTCCACCAGAACCCCCAAGTCCTTCTCTGCAGGGCTGCTCTCAATGAGTTCTTCTCCCAGTCTGTACCCATGTCTGGGATTGCCCTCAGCCAGGTGCAGCACCTTGCACTTGGACTTGCGTATCTGTTGCATAGGGGCACACTGGGGGCAAGGGGAGGATCTCTCCCTCTGCTCTGGGCAGAGGCAAGGGTCCAGTCTCCCTTGTCTTGTGAGTCAGTCAAGTCCATCAGCTCAGGGTTGGAAGCTAGCTTGCCTTCCCCTTGCAAGTACATAAGGCAGAGAGAGCTGCCTTGCAAGTACATAAGGCTGGAGAGCTCCTCTCACAACACATCAATTCCCTTGAAAACTCCATCCAGCTGGCCACACTAGCACCCATGACATCCACCTCTGCCTTCAGGCCCTACGGATACTTCCAGATTCTGGAGTTCCCTTCAGCTGAGGGTCTAGGCAACTTTTGATCCTAGGGAGGCCTGTCTGGGTGTTGGTGATTGCCTGGAGAGGTTGTGAAACTCTGTCTGAGCTTCAGCCTCAGCCTGGCTGTTGCAGTGGGTGGACACTATTTTTGTTTCAGTAGCAGGCTGCTTCTTGTTGCTTCCAAAATAGAAGAAAGTGGCCTACCTTCTGTCCTCCCTGCACAAAGTTCTCCTTTTATTTTTATTTTTATTTATTTTTATTTTTATTTTTATTTTTATTTATTTTTATTTTTTACAATTGGTTCAATTTTCTTATGTCCTTCAACATATACCTATTTCTGATTTATGTAGTTATTTGAGATAAAATTGGCCTGTTACAGAACACCTCATTCTCAACTCTCAAATGCTGAAGCTGGGAATCCCCTGCATCTCACTATGAGGGTTTCTGTTGTTATACATCATAAAAAAAAATGGTTCGGATTACAACTTCAAATTCAAAGAACTACTGAAATTACTAACTATGGACTTTTGATTCCACCCTTTGCAGTAAAACAGCAGTGACTATAACTATCTCCCTTCCCCAGAAACTTCTGTATTCCAGCAACTTCAAGGATACAGCTGTGTTTAAGAAGCTCACCTGATGACTAATCCTAAGACATAGCCCATGTTTGCTTTATAAATTCACTCCAATCCTGTCATCCCTTTTTAAACACAAAACAAAACAAAACACACAAACAAAAAAAACCCTATATATTTTGTATTAAGCTTTTTAAAATGCTTACCTTTTGTCCATAATCACAACTCTCCAGTGAAAATCAAATGCAAAAACCCTCTGCATTGTTTAGATACAATGATAATGACTTAATGAGATTCTTTCTCTAACAGGGAATCAAAGGATGGATATTACAACATTAGTAAGTTGTTGTTGTATTTAATTCATGGACTTTCCAATCAGATATGATGCCAATGATGCTGTTTTTAGGGCATATTTGTAATGAATTGCAAAAGGAAGAAAACTCAATTCCTAGTGCTAAATTTTGAGAAAGTAAAACAAAACATTGGAAAGCATCACCTAATGAACAAACCTTATCCAAGGCTGAATACAACTGGAATATAATGACAGATGTCGGTACTGCAGTTGGTGGTATTAAGGTGGCTGCTGCAACCATATTTAACTGTATTTATGATCCCATGAATTTATTCTGGGAATGTATTATTTATTATTAAAAGTATTTATGGTCCTGTAGTCTTCATGTCTACGGTTCTCTGGCAAGGTTTTGCAGTGTAGTTAAGCTACACACTGCTGTCTTAAGTTATGTGCTTAGGTGGCTTGGAGTTCATCTGTGTACAACTGTAATGCACTCAGTGCAGGGATCATTCCCTTTGGTCCTTGTAGATTCTGCTGTGAAATGCTCTGTGGTATGCCAGAGTGCAGTGAAGATAAGGAAACAGGCCTGGACTGGCTTAACACAGATTCATGAGATACATACTCTAAACTGTATCCAGAATAGAGGATCCAGCCCACTGATTTCTCTTTTATTAAGTGATAGTATTTTTTACTGTTTTCTTCTGAAACTAAATTAACTAAAATTCAAATACATTTCCCAGTGTCTGAAACAATGAAATCTATTTTAACCCTAACTTTGAGAAACAGAAAAAAAAGATTCCTTTCTTAAAATGGTGGAGGATTGCAGGATGTCTTTGGGAGTTTTGTCATGCATCTCTAGGACTGCCTGATTTTGATCTGGAAAATCCCATAGCCTCTAATTGACAGGAGTAATAAGTCTCAAAAAGCCTGCCAAAAATTGCCATGCTTTTTAATATATATATATTTAAAGCAGTATTTGGACAGAAGTATGCAGTGCTGTTAGGTGAGGCAGTTGTTTCTGTAAGCTTATGGACCAGAAAGCTGCTGGGGAATGTTACTCATGTCTGAGGTGGTTCTAGTTACGGGAATTCAGCTCACTGAAATTTTGGGCATAACAACATCTGGAGCTCACTGAAGTGCTGCTGGGGCTTGGCCAACTCACAAGAAAGAAAAGAACAAAATTTTCTGTAATAGTATGTAAAAGTTTTCAAGATATTCTTGCCTGAAAACCCATGCAATCTGATGAGGAGTTGTACTTGATACTTCTTTAAAAGACACCAATGTTGTCACAGCTGCTTACCCACTTGGAAGGTATGTCTCAGTTTTAGAGGTCCACATTCAGTCTCCTTTACATTGTGAACAGTCCCAGTGAAATTACTGGGAATTAACTGAAGAACAAGGCAAGAGCCAGCTTGAGTAAATGTATCAGAGTAGAGGCCCAAATTTCAAGCATGGAGCCACAATCTGTGTATGAAATATGGAAACTGGAGAAACATCGGTAAAAAATTCTCTGAGACTCAGGGAATTCAAGTAGGGGAGTTCCTAATGAAACCCACGTATTTAAATACATTGATCAAACATTTTTCAAGTATCATAGTTATCTAAAAACATACACTTTTTTTTTTTGACTTGTAGCATGTGTTTTTAAAAGCTTTCATTACATGCTTCTGCTTTTAAAACTCAAATTTACAGCCTTATTTTCTACAGATTGGCCATGTCCAGTCCCCATTATTTGGTGCTGATCTTGTCAATTTATGCTATACCTGTAAAGGAGGAGAAGAGAGCCAGTGCCACATGCAGTTAAATACAATATAATTTGTTTTATCTACTGCCTGTGTGTAGCAGTATTAACTACGGTATCGTTTACTGTTTTTCTGCTCTTCAGGGATTACCTATACTGGGAAAAACATTGTTCAGCTCTGGAGACCTTTCCCTGCTACTCTGGCCAAAATGTTGTGCTAAACCTGACAGAAGCACATGTCTCCATTGCTTCATACTGTGGGTGGTCATTAACAGCAGAACCATTTTTTTTCCAATTAGGCTAACGCTTTTTGAGCACATCTCAATTTTATTATCTGATGTAGGTAAATCTACAAGGCACAGAACAATGAGCAATCCATTGTTTATTCACCAGAAATGTGTTGGATTATCATCGTCTCTATTACACATACAAGTGAGGCATCAGAGGGCAGCGATTTCCACTCTTTGTCCAGAGAAGAGTGAAACTGAAATCATCATATCTATAGATAAAATTCAGATGATTTTTTTTTTCCCCCTAAGTGTAGAGGGTCTGAATATATGAAAGATTTTAATACTGGTCTAAATTCCAGCCCCTCAAATTTGGAATTGATTCCAGTTCAGTGAAGTCAGAAACACCAAACTTTGCTCATCATATGCTCTACACACATCGGTAATCCAGTGGTTCTATGATCATACACAAAATCAAATGTATGTCTATGAATTAGCAGATGTGTGGACTCAGCATGGTTTTCTATTGCTGAACAGAGTTGTTTTGAAGTTGGGATACAGGTAAAGGTCTAGCAAGGCCTCAGAACAAGACACTGATTATTGCTGGTAATTTCAAGCAGCTTGGCAATGCTTCAATTCAAGCACACTGAAAATATTAAATGAAGAATTAATTGTTGTTGTAACTGTATTAGAAGGACTGAAACCTTTTTTTTTTTTTTTTCTTTTTTTTTTTTTTTTCAGGAATACTTTAGAAGTTCATTGTATAGACAGTTGTCCAACTATTAGGTCTCATTACTGGTGTAGCAAGTAAGTCCTCCCGTCTTGAAAGAGAGGCACAGCTCTCTTTCAGTTATTTTAATTAAAAAACAAGTTTGTTTTATTTTTCCTAAACTTTTTGGTTCAGTTATTCAGGAAAAAATGATACCATAAAATATTCATCATATTCTGGAGAAAAAAAATAGAAAAAAAGGAGGGGGAGGGGGAAGAGAAGTAACGATTTTCATATGATATGTAAGAGTAGACTGTTACAAAATTTTGAGATTTTTAAAATATGAGACTACTGTTACATGAGGGATACAAACATTGTAAACTGGTAAATTGACTAGAGGTAAAAGGAGTGCTGTACTAGACGCTTGTTAAGTTTTGATGGTTAAAAAAATTCATTGAATCAGTATTGAGCCTGCATGCTCCATTTAAAATGAAAAACATCTGCTCAAGGGCTGTTCAAATGCTATCCAGAACAAATTAATTTTGTCTGGAGAGAAAAATACCTATGTAATGGTTAGGTATGGTTTTGAAAAGATAAGCTAATATGAATTTGAAAGAACTGCACTACAAGAGAAGGGAAAAGCTTATTCCACTTCTTTTTTTCTTTCTTTCTTTTTTTTTTTAAATTATTATTTCTTATGCTCACTTATTTGTCTGTGCTAACACACCAAAATGCCAATATCTAGATTTCCTCATTTGCAATTCATAGTGAAGTTCCTCCTTACCTGTAAGACTAACATTCTCCTATATCCTTTGGTGGGAATTTTGAAATAATGAATCCCTATGGATATCTGTTTAGCATGTTACATCACATTGTAAGTGAATTGGCAAATTAAGCAACGTGAGCTTAACTGAATGTGTTCAATAGTGTATGCTAACACACAGATATTAAACAAACAAACAAAGAAACAAACAAAAAACCCAGCCCAGTCTAACAGGGCAATCAGACTTTAATCTCCCTCTACAATTAACTAACTGATCTTGTATATTTCAGCATCAAAGAATCATGGACATATTATGACTTCATTTCCTTTTTCTTTTTTTTTAATTGAACAAATTTATTTGGATACATGCTGAAAAAAAAAAAAAAGTTGCTTCAGAACGGAACTGGAATTATTTAAGGCTTTTCATTTATTCCTGGCATACTGCTTTTGGCAGGAATATAGTCTAGTAACTGAAATGTGCTTATCTTTTGCAGAGTCAAATGTGAGGTATTTCTACAGAATCTCTTTGCTGTGGAAAAGCTCTATATAGAGACAGTCCTATTAGCAAAGCCCAGACATGAGATTTGAATCTATCACTACCAGTAATGCATTTTTGCAAGTGTTGAACACTTCTAGAGAAATACTCATAGATTAAAGAAGCAACAAAAATCTTTCATTAGTCCGTTTGCTACAACTGACAGCTAAGAAGATCACCTGTGGCTCCAAAAGGAAGCCTCCAAAATGTTTAGAAGTTGTAAATCATTAGCCATTAGCATTGTTTTACTTTTGTAAATTTTGAGCCCATACTCCACCATTCTGAGGATATAGTGCTTAACCAATACCACTTCTTCAGAAAGGCTGCCTTTTCCAAGGAAACGTTCTTAATTTCCTGAGTAGATGTAATTTTGCACCTCATTGTCCCTTGCAAGATATTGCAGGCTACTTTTCTTTCAAGGACACATTGTGGTGATTTAGCTGAAGCTAAACTTAAAACAAATTAAGCAAATTATTTCTGTGGTATACTTCCGTCCAAGGTATGGTTGATTTAGATTTTTGTACTGACCTTCACAGCCTTATCCCAGAATTTGATTTTTTCTTTTCTGTAATGTCAATGCAAAGCCACACCTTGGGGCTGTAAAGGAGTCTTTACAAAGCTCTGCTAAATGGAATTTGCATGAATGAGTCAAGATCATCAAGTCCAACCACCAGCCTGAGTTCCGTCACTAATCCTTGTCCCTGAGCACCATGTCCACGTGTCTCTTAAATACCTCCACTGATGGGGACCCCACCACTTCCCTGACACACCCATTCTAATGATTTTTTACTCAGGAAGAAATTAGGAGAACTACATATGGTGGGAGGGTTCTTTACTTTTGTGTCTTCTGACTTAGAAGGTAACATTAATACATAAAGAAATTTTTACTGAAAATTCTCATGAATTTCCTATAATAAGTGCAAGATCCAAAATGTTTCTAAAGACTAATTTTATTTTATTTTCTGTCTATTTAGAAATAACCCATCAGGGCAGCTGAGTTGTATTTCTAGTTTCTCATGACCTTTAGTCCTTCTGTGGGGCTGTCCACATTTCACTTGATGTATGGTGCTCTCATAGATCATCAGCATGTAGGTCTGAAAGTACTTACCGAGTCCTGGAAAATATTCATTTGGTCCAGAAGTCTGCTATTCCAATAAAAAGGCTGTAAGCTCATGTTCACAATCACAAATATATCAAGCATCTCTTAAAACTCACTATGGTGGTTGCCTTCAGGTCTCCAAAGGAAAGATATTCAAGAACTAAACTTTCACTCTCATTTCAAGCCTAACGGGTTTATGAACTTTCTGATGAGGCACTGTTGTGCATTTTGGACTAATACAGTTAAGCTGCATCACAGAAGATAATGAAGCAGCAGACGCAAGGATACAGCACTGCTAATAACAATAATAATAATAATTATTATTTTAATTCTCAGTCTAAAAGCAGGAAACTTCCTGGTTTCAAAAAAAATTTTAATTTTTCAATAAAAGACAACAAACCTTAGCAGGTGGAAGGAGAGAAACTTGATTTTACTTTTTTTTTTTAATGATCTCATTCACATTTTGACTCCCTTTCTTCCCAAACTCCACTATACCCTTTTCCTCTTCCATCCCAACACTCATCTTTCCAACCTTGAATTCAGATATTTTCTGCCCCATTCCTTACTATTTTTTCAGGTACTTCAAGTACTTCAGGCCCCCTAGATTGCAGCTCTTTAATAAGAAAAGTGGTCCTTTGACTTGTCACCACTTTCTTTGCTGACACTACACATACTTTCCCTATTCAACACCTTCCTGTTTCCTCCACTTACAAGGTTCCAAAACCCCTCTCTCCCATAAATTAGAAACCTGGGTTAACTTGGTTGCAGTTGCTCACCTCTGAATTCTTGACCTCCCTTCCCCAGAAAGTTGTATTCCTTGCTTTGCAACAGCTGCTTCTATTTCCATCTGCACTTTGTGTGCTTTTTAGGGCTCTATTCAGGAACTGTTTCTTTAGCTTCAACCATACCTGTACTTTTTATTCAGAAATGCCTCTGTTTTGTGCTTTATACAGAGCAGATACATTAAGCATATACAAAGCATCTACTCTGAGGGAATAGCAAGGTGGAAAGGACAGAAGTGCAGAGGTGACACGAGGAGTGTCTTGTGGGAGGGGGGACTGGTGAAGTATGCATTGGTGTAAATGTAAATGCAAAATCATAAAAGCAAAATGGAGAAACAAGCAAAATCTGGTCAGTGATGTATCATTTACTTCCCTTTTATGACTCAACAAACCAAGTGAGTCACCTAATTTTTCTAGGAATTTATTCTTTCAGTTTGCTTGTACTCCTCAGGATGTGAGTATGGGCTGTTGGCCATGGAGCCCCATTTGAGCAGAGAGGCTGGTGGTATCTGGACAGAGCCTCAGCTCCCTGAACACTGGTGGATTGGCTATGCTTGTGGGGCAAGCCAGATACAGGACACTTTGGATAAGCTGTTCAACACAAACAGAGCTACTATATAATGCAATTTAACTACACATGCTCGGCAAACACATCCAAAAAGTTGCTGGATTTTCTTCTCTAGCCAAGTGGCAAACATATGTAATTGCTGTTGTAGCTGATAGGGTCAGACCTAAAACTCTCACTCATTTCCCAGGAGGAGTAGGGAAATTACAAGGGAACAGGCTGTAGTCAGACTACTCAGGAGAGGGAACAGGAGAGTCAGTAGCACTGTCCATTTAGCAGTTTGTTCAATATGTATGTTTCCATACGCCCACAAATGTGACCTAACTTCTTGTTCCACCAAATTAGTAAGAAAGTCACTATGAATCATTCAGTTACATGAAGTAATTAAAGAGTATCCAGAAAGGAAGAGAGACCAAAGTTCTTTGTGCATTACCTCAGTTATGGCTCCCAGCCCTGGGTAGGGGAAACCACTTCTGCAAGGAGACTGGGATTCCTGTAAGGGGCTACTGGAGTACTAGAGGGTCCTCACCGCACCTGCTCATAGCTCATCCATCAAGATCCCCGAGGTCCCCACCATATGATGCAGGCATGTTCCTGATATCCCCTGTCTCTTTGAGGTAGGTCAAACAACACATGCTTCATTTTGGCACTTTCCAGTGGATTTCACAGCCTGGATCCTTCACTGAGCCAGCTAAGTCTTGAAGTTTCTGGATGCCTCAAACTGAAAAGCTCTCAGACTCTGCAGTGTGCTATACGTGCTGTTGACCAGTTTAGAAATAGGAACATACACATAGGAGATACAGCAGCTTGTGTTATAAAAAGAGATTCTAATTATGTGCAAAATATTTTATCTATGCAATTTGCAAAACACCGCTAGCTTTTTGAGTGCAGTCATCACCAGTGAATTAGCACATCAGACTGGAATCAGAGGATTAAATGATAAACTCCTACAAGTATGGGGGAAAAAAAAAGACAAAAAATGTTATATACAAAGATTTCTGGCAGCTGTTGAGAGTTGAGTGGAATAGCCTGATTCAATAAAAGACTCAAACATTGAATGCCGAACCTACATTTTAGACATATAGGCCCAAGATTGCATTTCTAAAAATCCCCACTCAGATTGGCTGGAGAGACCCCAACCTCATTTGTCTCTTTTTGTTAATTTTGTTCATTTTGGTTAAACTTTAGGGTTTTATTTGACATCATGTCTTTTTGTTTTCCCAAAATTACTCTAAAAACTTGTTAAGACTTCCATTTGTGTGTTATAGTAGCTATATGATAATTACTCTTTATAAATGCATCCTGCTCATGAATATTTATTTATTTACTGATTAAATTTACAGGACAGTGACATCTAGACTAAATATTTTCTCTGCTGATTTTTCCTTTTTTTTTTTTTTTAATGCAGTTTCCACACCTCCCTTTTTGCTGGTTATTTTAATGTGGAATATTTCAGATTCTTTTTCCATTTATTGCAGTGAGTTATATATAATACAATTAGGTAATTCTTTGTTTGGCTTGCAGTTTTGCTTCACTATTACACTGTACTCTTTGCACACAAATTGTTGTTTGCTTCTTTTAAGTTCATCTTCTTCACTAGCCCTAACAGTAGTGTTATTATGTTGTGTTATGGCTGTTCAACCCCCTCTTATTTCTTAATATTCTTTGATGAACATTAAATTTATAGAGATATTTCCTGTCTGCTGTGATTTTCAATTGCTTCCTTTGGCTTGCTGTATATCTGTTCATTTTTCTGTTTCTATAACCATGCTTTTTTTTTTTTTTCTCTCAACACAGCATTTGCTTCGTAAAAGCAGTGCAAATTTTAGCTTATTATTTTTATCTTATTTAAATCAAAATAATGAAAAATATAAAAAGTATCAGGAGAGGAGTGCAGAATTTAATATTTTGAATTATTTCAGTATCACTATATATACACTTACAGATAAGGATTTTGAATTGGGCCTGCATTTTCACTATGTTGGATTCACACTTTCAGTTGTAGCTGTTCAGCTATTATTTTGTTAACAGCAAATCGTTTTATGGAATCTTGCACAATGTCTTTCTAATTATGTCATTTTTTTCAAATAATACTTAATAAGAGCAGAAACTGTGTTAGGAAAAATGTAAGTTTCCTAATATGTAAGTTAGACTTGCATAACATTTTTTGCTTTTCAGGTAGTGTTTTGCTTACAAAATATCACTGCTTTCAAATAAGGATGTCCTATAGAAGCCTGTTGCTGGAGAGGAAATTGTTACCATGCCATTGGTGTGCTGTGATTTTCCACCACCCACTACATTGCAGAGCCAGCCAAAAAGTTAGTTAAAAACACAGCAGAACTCCGGTGTTTCTACTCACTTTAATGGGAATTACTAATGTTACTATCCTGAATAGTATATATTGTGATCTCCCTAAAAATAGCAGCACATACATAAGGAAAGCAGCAGACTGTAGGACTAATCTCACTTAGTTCCACTGGTTATGTATTTAAACTCTGAAGGAATTCAGTTTTGAATAAACAGTGAAAAACTGCAGACACCTTAGGCCATTTGAATGCTCACATGTGAGACAAATACATGGGTATTGTGCCAAAGGCACAGGACACAGAGGAATCGCAGTGGGTGCACCTTCCAGTGCATGGGCTGCTTAGGTTTGGGGTGGGAGGTGGTACACTGGGTCTCACTTTCATCAAGTGGGACTTAATGGTCTGAAACAGCAAAAAATGTGTGTTTATCCAGGCACGCTCCCAATTCAATGACTTTTGAAAGATGTTGCTTGGAATGAGAGTTCAGCTTTGCTAAAATGCATAACCAGCACTGTGAGGTGCTGTGTGGAACTGGATTTTGTGTTTCACTGGATCCATTACCTCTAAAAGTCAGACATTTGCTGAAGGCACGATATTTTCTTGACAACTGTGGAATTCAGTTTTGGAAGACAAAAGTAACATTGAATGTTAAAGCTGGAAAAAATCTTTGCTATAATCCAATCTGCTGCATGAAAGAAGCTGTAAACTATGAAAAAAACTCACCACTTTATACACGAACTCTGCATGAAACCTATCGTTTGGTTTTGAGATAGACCTTTCTTTTCATAGAAATAATTAACCTCGGTTTAAAATATTGACCAATGATAAATTCACCATATTCTTTACTATATCTCAGCATGAGAGGTTTTGAGATAAAAATGTAACTCCTGTCACCTAGCTTTCTCTCAGAAGAACCACAAAATTTGAAAAGTTCAGGTATTTCTTAGAAGATAAAGATAGCAGGCACTACATCAATGCTAGTATGATGGGAACTATTACTAGGTCAGAAAGGTCAGATAGAAAGTTACAGTTATTACATACAGGGTTTCTGAAGAGCAGGAATTTCTTCAAAAGAAAGATTGTGATCCAAGATGCAATCATACAATTCTACTGTAAAGTCAAACACTGTAATCTATCCTAAATTAAAAGCTATTATTGAAATTGTAATAATTTTGATTGTAAAGGCAGTACTGCTAAAATAATCCCTATTCCTGTTATTTTAACTTTGCTCTGGTAGTGTTTTTCAGAAAGGATTCAATTTGTGGTGAAATCAAGTTGGCCAGTGAATAACTGAATGATTGTTCAAGATTTAGGTTGCTGTGCAGCTTGACTGCCATCTCCAGTGTGGCCATATTTCAGAGTTCAAGTATGGAAAATGAAGACAACTTCTAGTTTATAAGAACAACAACAACAAAAATTCTAAAAATAAATAAATAACATTTCTATAATGATTTCACAGTAAAATTTACTTTCAACAAATTAAAATGTATGTCACAATTCAGAACTCACCAAGTTTGTTTTTTCATTTTGCTTTTAAATATAGATTAAACTAAAATAAAAGCCTATAAGATGTCAAGACCAATTTTCCTTTAAGTGTGAGTGAAAAAAAAAATTAGGTCTCTGAATCAACTATTGAAAGTTGGGTGCAATTTTAATGGTTGTTGAGTACTGTTTTCTGGATGATTTTGTGGTCTGTTTGATTTCAAGTATCAATACTCAGTAATGTTGGTTCTAATATCCCAAGGACCTGTACCTTAGATTTTGGATTCAAGGAAGATGTGTTTATTTTTTCTGGACATATACATGCACATACTTAAAATGTATGCTGAGGAATAATAAACTATGTGAAATCTATAAATTATTCATAGGTAGCTGGGACTTTTAATAAGTAGTAAATATGTAATCTCTTAGTTGTTAATCATCATGGTGTCAATTGACCTCTCAAGAGATGAGTTTTTTCTTATGATTTGGCTTATGATTAGAAAAGTTTGCATCTTGTCATTTGGCAATATTACTCAATAACTGTGGTTGACATTATTGACTGTAATTGCCTGTCATTATATACAAAGAATTTAGGTAAATTGAAACAGGTCAACTGCATTAACTTTGACATACAAATAATCCTCAGTAAATGATTTTTTCATGAATTAGTTGACAGTGATGAAAATACTGCATTTATTTATTAGGATATTTATTACAGGTTTTAAAACTGCTTAATGTTCACATTTCAACAAAGGGTGACTGTTTTATTTGGAAATGGACATACCCAGGTAGTTCCACGCTGTATGGAGGGAGTTGCTGGCAGGGGCTGTCACAGGAGACATCCCAAGCTTGGCTTCCACTTTTGCTTCTCAATGCAATTACTCAGAAAACTGAAAACCCCTGTACCACATGACTTGTATGCATTGCTGTGTTTGTCAGGGAGGGTGAGGAAGCATTGTTCAAAAATGACAAGATAAACCAGAAGGTAGGCTGCTGGAGAGAGTCCTCTGTTCCTCCATGAAAGGTAACCTCAAGGAAAGGTAAGGTGCAAGTAGCATAGGAAGCTTGACACTAATCAGACATTAGCTATGTTTTTTCTCTGGCAGAATTATTTTATTGGACTACCAGATTTATTTTTCCCCCTTTATGTTTATCCTTTAAATCACATGCAGGAGTTATAGTCTTCATTTTGCCAAAGAATATGACTTAGGAAAAAATATAAAATTTGAAGAAAAATAATTTAAACATTATTTTCAGGAAGGAAAAAGTTCTACAAGATAATTAACAGCAGAATGCCTTAAGAATCCTACAGTCTATTACACATTTTGTTTGCTTGCTTTTCAAAGGCTGGCAAAGCTCATAGAATAGTGAAGTGGTGACAAACATTCAAAATTAATCAAAAGTCAATATGGATGAGGACTCTCTGAAAGCTGCAAGAGTGTTCAAACTGAGGAATGAATGGACTCACAACAGTGTTAGCTTAGTGCCAGACAGTGGGCAGCAGAGCAGAAAAACCTGTTGAGAAAGAAAATGAGGTTGTGAAATGGGAGAGATTACAGTTCCACTGTATAAATAAGACTTTCCTAGCTGGAATATTCTCAGTTATACATGGCACTGCTGTAAAAGTGTAAGTGGTTTCTTCACAAGGAAATATCAAACAGATTGGACCTGTTTCCTGCTAGCCTAGATACATACAGTGAGAATGAAGAATAACACACAAAACATTCTGAAAGAGGTAACTAAGATCTTTATCCCTTCTTGTGTTACCGCAGTAAGGTACTTCCAGTGAATCTGAGAAAAAATGAATTAAAATTAATTTCAAAATATATAATCAACCCATTGATGATACGTGACCTATGGGCCACAAAGTTGTGTTAAAAGAATAAGACCTTGAAACTTTAAAATGCAAGTGGCCTGAGGCAATGGAAAGCTCTCAATGGTCTCATGCATATGATTGCCCTTTGTATTTTTCTCAGATGCAGCTATATCTGACTGATGTTAGAGATGAGATACAGTATCAGTGGTCTGATCTGGAATGAGAAAATCTACTCTATGCTGTTTTCTTAAGAGGAAGAATGAGTCCATTAATACATGGGAATCTGCTTTCACATCACTTTTTACCGGAATGAATTGTGAAGCCCTCCGATAGCTGTTCCAAAGGCAGGAGTTCTGTATTTAATATGAAGCAGGTCTCAGAAAATACAGCCAGATAAAGCAAAGAAAGGGCAGAATCACTGGGATGAGCTGAACAGATAGTGGGGTTCAGTTATCTTACTGCTTTCAATAAGGAGTGTTGGGATAATCTAAGTAAACCACGAAAATTCAGAACTCAAAATACATGTGAGATCTGAAGTGTTTTTGGGTATCCGAAATTGCTAATTTCATGGGAATCATTAAAAAAGGAGTGTGAGCATGTAGGATTAAGATTCTAAGACCACAATACCATGTGTTTAAGACTTCGCAATATTTATTGCCTCAGAAAGTATGTGATTTCTTCATGTTTCTAGTATTGCTTCTTGTATTCTTGTGAATGCCTTTTTTTTTTTTTTTCTTTTTCTTCTTTTGAAGAGTTTTCAGATTGGCAATGAAGTTATTTATAAATCAACACTAAGAAAAGAATTATGCCTCCACAGTCCACAGCATGGAAATGAGAATAATCTTTCCCTTGCTGTTTTTTCTCTCTCTCTTTTGAATAAGCTGTTTGGCTTGCAGTTCATCCTTCGCTATTTAAAATAAACATTTAACATTTCACAAGCACTGCTTTAGAGTCTGACCCCTAAACTAACAGAAACCAAAGCAAAGAATTGCATTGACATCAGTAAGCTTTGGATTAGCTGTACAATACACCATCAATCACTTTTTCTTTTGCATAAGACTTCAAACATTTTGCTACCAAGTGGAGGATATTGATGTGGAAATACTTTGCAAGGAAAATTAACAGAGAGTGTAGAAGGTCTTGCAGTATTACCCAATTAAAAAAAGATAATAGTGGTCAGGTTATAGCAGCTGCTTTCTATACTGTTACATTTAGTGTCTGGACGTCTAACACAGCTTAACATAAAGGAGAACAAGTTTGCTTCCAAATTTCTCCTTCTACATAATTACATTTAGATTATGGGATTTTTTGTGCTTTTGAGAAGATGTATTTATGTTACAAAAGTATGTTGCATGAACATTGTATGTTATAATTGCTTAACTCTTCTGTCATTTCCTTGACCTTTTTCAGAAGAGGAAATCATACTAAAAAGAAAATCTGAGGAAAACATAGAAGGATCCAAATGTAGTGCAATCCCCCCAGTTTCTGGCAAATTTTTCAGCACAACACCCAGGGGGTTGATCCCAGCCAAAAGAACACTTTGGCAAACAGAAGTCTGAAATAGCAGACACATATGGTGGGAAAATTTGGCTGTTGATAAGCCAGAGAGACCTGGTTAAGGACCAAGTAATTTTAAAGTCTGCTGAAAGATCATTTCTGAGCTGGTTTGGGATTTAGGGTATTTCACTGTCAAACTGATGATCTAACAGTGAGGGTGTGCAAGAGACTGATTTCCAGCATTACTGTAACTTACCGAACGTTATAGTATAATTATTAATAAAACAAAGCGCTGTGATGACTTGTGAAGGAATGTGGTCTCAGTTACCATAACACCCTGGGGTCATTTAAAGAACACATATTTGTGTGGAAAAAAATCTGAAATATTACAATTGCTTATTTTGCAACAGCTACATGTGCTACATAGTTTCTTTACGATGCTTATTTTTGCTCTGGAGGGAAAGTATATATATTACTTTATATTTCTCTAGTAAACTGAAACTTAAAAATCAAGCACTTGCCAAATGTTTATGAACACTTCCTAGCCTCAAAATACATTCTAGGGGTTGGGTGTTATTGTCTCAAGTTTTCATGGAAGAGAAAGCAAAATATTCATGATTAACCACAAGAACATAGTTGTCATCATGAACTTAGCCTCCTTGGTGCATGAATCATCTTTTGTTGAATATGCCATACCTGAAATAATGGAGCTTTAATTCGTGCCAGGGGATGTTAGTAGGGCACAAATAACAATAGTTGGGGAAGAAATCTGTAGCAGAAACAGAAATATAGCCCTTGGGTTTTTCAGCACCCAGTGTTTCCTTGAACAAGACGACACATTTCATGTTACTGGATAGTTAGTCATGCCTCTTTAATATTTAACTATAAAAGTAAGGTTCTTTCTTGGAAGGGATCTGGAGAGTAGACAGTAGGAGTTGTTGCAGGAGATGCAGACACTGCCTTTTCTCAGGTACATCACCTAATTTTCTGCAGTAGCTCTTAGCCCTAAACTGATGTGCTTCCTTCCCAGAGGACTGTTTTGAAAACTGTTCTTCATAAAACATGAACATTAAGGATCATGAGATCCTTTCATGAGAGAGAAGGATTTGCTTTTGCCTGGCTTTGTTTGTTGCATCCTGGACCTTTGTTGTTTCTAGAGTATTTTGTTCTGCAGGTGTTTGAAAGGAAATGACTTTTTGAATGCTAAGAAAAGTCTTGCTCTTGTATAACTTTGTCAAGGTGTATTACAAAGTAAATAAGATACCAGGGAATAATTATAAGTTTTTTAAAAACTCAATCAGAGTTCAAGTAGTGTTATCCTGTTGGAAGGGGATGGGAAGGCTGAAGGGAGGTGACCAAATGTCTTGACTCTTTTGGGCAAATACAGTCTATTCCTGTAGGATTACACACTTACATATGTTGGAGAAAAAAATGTTTGCTGAAGAAATAAGTGAGTGACAAGTGTTTAACCAGCCTGCTGTTGATTACATAGTTTTTGTCTGTTGCTATATCTATGACCCTTATTAAATGTTATAAATTTGTAAAAATTCTGGGAGATCAGAAAAGCCAATTTTTATTACCTCCACAACTGAAATAACTGTAATAGTCCCTTTGTAACTCTGTACTTGCTGTATACCTCTAAGTTTCTAACAATGTGTTTGAAAAAGAGGCTTTGAAACCTGTTCTTTGCTTTGCAGAAAGCAATATATTCATTCTCTGGAAAAATAAAACCTGCACTTGGCCAATATTTTTGACCATCCCCCAAAGAACTGGAAAAGATAAAACCACAAGATTTCCCTCTCTCACACTCACATGAGCGACTAGTTGAAGACAAAAGATGCGTGAACACTCCACCCCGTTATTGTATATGCTATCTTGGTACACCACATAACCTTTTGCCAAGTCAGAGCTGACAATTCTGAAGAGATATGTCTGCAGCCAGTGATGATTTCACAGACAGCGCTACATGCCATGTCTTGGCAGCCCAGATCTGAAATATTTGCAGGGTCAAGGACTTGTTTCTGAAAGAACTGCTTTAAAAGTTTTTTCATGCATTTAGTAGTCAATGTCTTGCATGCTATTCATTAAAACAGTTATCTTTCACTGAGCCTGCATTAATGAACCAGTAAAAGTAGAATATGTGCTCAAATGCTTCATAGATGTTTATTGACCCACTTGTCATTGCTGTTTTACAGAGGAGTTTTCCAAAGGAAGATGGCTGAAATGCTGCTGGAGCTGCCACAGCTCAAATAATGAGTGGGGAGTTTCAGAGAAACAGTCATTCTTCCTTGCCAAGATTAGTAGATGGGGTATTTCAGTGTAAGTAATGAAGTTGTGCTTAGCAGTTCCTCTTGATGAGGATCTTCATGAGTTACTGGATCTGTGCCTGTTAGAAGGACTAAGTCAAAGGAAAGAACCTGTGTTCTTTTTTTTTTTTTTTTTTTTTTTTCCTTTTTTCTTGCTGACCTGTGCTTTGGCAGAGGCTCATTACAAATTTGATGTAGGAAAGAAAGGGCACAGCAGCCCTTTCAAGCTCTGGGAAAAAAAAAAGAACCACAAGCAGGAAAGGCTTGCATTTTGTTTGGCCCTCAGCTGTTTAGAGGAGGCCATATGGTGGAATAAGCAGGAGGAGAATGAGTTCATTCCCTCTGAAGGGGCAAAAATCACAGCTCTTCATACAGGGAAAGGTGGAGCTTCTATTTTAACTTGCTGAGAATAGCCAAGGAATCTAGTAATTATTCTGGGCAGGTTTATGTTAGAGGGGCACTGTCAAGTACTTTATAAAACAGATTATAAAACTCTTCAGCACTTCAGCACTTTCTCTTAAATGCATGAAAATAATTCTTCCATTACCAGTTGCAGCCTTCAGCATTGGGCAGCAGTCTGTTCCTCCTCCTTACTTTAATTTGTATTTAAAAAATGCCGTTAGACATACATTACACATTGACTCTGTTCTTCAGTGGCTTGTAAGTTCACCTCTGCATATCTGCTCTACAGAGACCAAGCTTCAGCATGAAGCTATTACAACTAAATGTAAAGAAGAAATAAAAAGTGGTAAAGGGAAAGTAAATTGAAATATTAACAGAAATGCCTCTGAATATTTCTTTGGCCATGGCCATCATTACAAAAGCTGACATGGCACAGGAAATATTGTTGCTTAAATTGCTGTACCCTTCTGAAGGACGGATCATCAGAATTCCATTTAGCAAACAATAACCTCAGCCACAGGAGCTAATGTGAGGGAGAAGTCTGATGACAGGGCCACAGGGTGATGAGGAAGCAACTGTAAATGGGAGAGTTTGTCTTTCAAGGCTAGGATTGTTTTCTATGCCAACCTCTGTGTGTGTGTGTGTGTGTGTGTGTGTGTGTGTAGGGGTGGGGGAGTTGAAAAGGAGGGATGCCACTCCTTCAGCCTTTTCTAGTAAATCTGTCACCACTAAGTGAATTGAAATGAATTTCTGGTGAAAAGGCAGTTCCAGAGAAATGAGGATTACATCTTTCCCTAAAGCTTCTCACCCCCTTTTTATTCTGGCATCCTATATTATTGTATAACATTTCCCAATATAAGGATCAATTCCTTACTCTATTCACTATTCACTATTTTGAACTCAATCCTTTCCAACCCTACTATGGCACCGGAGAGTGTGCATGGGGTTCCCTTCTGGTCTGCAGGAATGACTTCCTTTGGGGCATTGGGTCTGAAGACTTTTCCTTTCCCTCTGTAGAAAAGCTTGTTTCTCAATATTTGAGTCAGTCTTGGTTTTCTGTTGCACATCTGGGTCTGCACAGCAATCCCTGGTTTTCTCTTTGGAGCTGTTGGTAGCTTTCTTCAGGCGAGGTATTTACTAGGAATGGCCATCTGTGCAAATGCAGGGCGGGGAAGGGCTGGCTGAGCTACAGCTCTCTAACAACAAAAAGGATCTGTGCTTATTGTGGAGCACAAGCTGAATGTGAACCAGTAGTGTTGTGAAAAAGGCGCTCTAGGAGGCTCATTGTTCTGAACAACACAATAAGTGGTCCTTCAAGTCTTCTTGAAGATCTTGAAGCCTCAGTTGGAGCACTAAATATTATTTAGAGTACTGTAATTAAGAAAGGATGTGAACCAGTTGGACAGAGACCAGAGAGGAACACTGAGAATGATCAGAATTTGGAAAAAAATGACTTCAGAAGGGTGACTGCATAAGCTGTTGTTTAGCCTAGACAGCAGAACAAAACAAAACAAACAAACTGCTAAAAGGAACATGATAACTGTCTTCCATATGGTAATGGAAACACAAAAGACTTTTTACCTGATAGCTAATTGAAATAATGGGTCTGTAGTTCAGCAAGCGGGGTAATTGAGACGAACAAAAAACTTTGTCATTGCTAACAGCCATAAGACTGTGGAATAATTTACCCAGTAGGTTTGTAAAGTTTTCCCCAATAAAAGTATGTATAAACAAACATGTTAAACAGACACCAAAAGGAATGACATCTACAGATAACCCTTCTGTCAGGCAGTGGATGGAATAAATGATCTCTCAAATTTCTTCCTGTTCCTATTTCACATTTTTTTTTCATATTAAAAGAATAAAGCACAGTAAAATGCAAAGTTTTTCAAAAAGTCCATATAAAAGCATTTCATGTTATTGTCTGCCCATGCTGTGTTGGAGAGGAAGGTAAGTCCAAGGTAAATCCAAAAGTTTTCAGACTATCCCAGTGTGCATCACTATATACCAATCTGAAAGCCTTCCTCTTGGAAAGAGAGACTTTATCTGACTGGGGTGCTTAGTTCTCCAAGTCCCTACATTTTCTGAATGAGCTTGTTAGGCTCAGTGAAAAGTTGACTTAAACTATGGCTCTCCCAGGATTTTCTAATAACCTTCAAATTTTTCCTGCTAGCTGTCTTTTCGTCATCTTGGGATGAATTGTGAGATCTAGTGGAAAACACACAGAAAAGAAAGATGATGATCCTTCTTTCCTGTGTTTTTCTAAAAGCCTCTGTTATTTACTAGAATATAAGTTGTACAGGAAATCTACTCACCAAAACAGCATGCTTAACACATAAATCACAGAACATAACCACATCTGTCCCCAAAAATTTTGGACATTACAACACAATCCACACCATTTTACACCTGACAGAAAAACTGCAGACTAACCTATTAATTCCTGCCTTACTTCCCCTTTCTAAATGCATCCTGTTTTTGAGTAAAGACTACCGTGACTGAAAGAAAGTTATGAGGGCAATTTTCTTCCCCTCTCAAAATAATTTCTCAATCTATTCTTCAAAATATAGCAACGTGAATGAGCAAATACAACATTTCTTCAAATTAATTAATCTATAGAAAATAAGTCAAGTAGATTAGAGTGTTACTGTCAGTCCAATTCAGGTTTACAGTTTAGCTTTTGTGGAAAAATTTAAAGTGACAGGTGTAACCAAGCTGTTGAAAGTTGAATCATTGTGAAATATCTCTACTTAGTTCTGATATTGAGTTTCTACTAAGCCTTAAAACCATATTTTATTACTGAAGTGTGGTGTGCAAATCCTTTATCTTCATAGCAATAGTAATCACACTGCACTTTTAATTTTCCTTCTTTTTAATGTTGAAATTTTAGAATGAATAGGATTAATGAAGATATATAAAATAGTATTTCAAAATAGGTCTTTAGGTTCTACTTACCTATTCAACCAATACAGCTGCAAATTTATTTTAAATATGCACTTATGTCTCAAGCTGTTTTCCCCAAATCAGCGGACAGATGTCAGCTTGGTCATACACAGGAGCTGCCATATAGTAAGTGGAGAGACCAAGGTATGTCCAGGTTTGCCTGCCATGCTCTGGTGTGACAAATCTCTTTCCAAAGGTGCTCAGTTTTCCTCTATTTTCTACATTCTCTCAGGTGTCCTCTAGTTTTCTCAGGTGTCCTTAGACAGGGGAGAAAAAAACCCTCTCATAAGTACTTCAAATTGGTACCACACAGTCTGATTGTGAGGATTTAATTTTGAAGAGGAAAAAAAAATTCAATACTGGAAATACTTGTTTTTACTAGGAAAAGAAGAGAAGTCAGAGTCTGTCCCCAGTGACAAGATGAGAGGCAATGGGCACAAGCTGACACACAGGAAGTTCCTTCTGAACACAAGAAAAAACGTTTTACCGTGAGGGTGACCAAGCTCTGGCACAGGTTGCCCAGAGAGCTTGTGCAATCTCCCTCCTTGGAGATCTTCAAAAGCCTCTGGGACATGGTGCTAGGCAACATGCTCTGGGTGGCCCTGCTTGAGTCCTGCTGGACAAGACAACCTCCAGAAGTCTTCCAACCCCATAATTCTGTGAGTCTATGATTTATTTATATATGACTCATAGGTATGGATAAGGATATCCATCAATCATATGAGTTATTTTAATAACACTTTGAAAAATTCCAAAATAGTTTTGACTATGATATTCACATCTGGGAATTTTTGCATTTTCCATGGCACCATGAGGAATGGAAGCATTTGTTCTGTGCAGATCAATTGGGCCACTTTAAATCAATCAAGGAACTGAAATAGTTTTTAGCAAATTAGCAAAGGTTTGTGATAGACATTAAACTCTCTAGAGGCTATTAGGAGTGAAACTGTCATAAATACATACTCTTTAAAAATCTAAACAGTCCAAAGAGGTAAACTTAACTGTTTACCCAACATATATATTAAATGAAGCCAACACCCACCAGGACTGAATTATACTGGAAGTGCAGTAAGTGTGTTTCTAGCAATTTGATTAGCAAGGATTTGCTTTGATAGCAAGGATTATTTGCACTTCCCAGCCTATAGATATCTTTACCTAATATGTACAATTGCACAGGGGAATTCTAAATGAGAAACTGAATTCTTTCTCTAATTTTTATTTCCAAGTGTCTATTTTGAACAAAAGCTTGATGTTTTGCTAAGACTTGAAAAACTGTTTTCCATGGAAGATGAATATATTTACTGAAGTCTATTGGTATTTGCTTCTACCTTAAAATTGCACTTTAAAGCAAATTAAATGTAGTCAAAAATTTGAAGATTGTATTTGATATATATACAGACCAGAAACATTCTGCAACGTTTATTTATACTCTGTCCAGTACAGTATGTGTACATTTTCTATTTTGGGATATCTAAGATAAATGTTCATACCAAAACAAAACAAAACAAAAAACTACTACTCTCTAGACACCTTAATTTAGAAGAAACAAGCAATACTTCATCAAAATCAACTATTAAAAGGCTATTGGAAGTTCACGTTGATTCATTTGTCTGTAACAGAAAAAGATTATTAAACTTTGGTACTACAGCAAAGTGAAACAAATGGAAGTGCTCCAAAGTACAACAGAAAATCTAGACATATTCTGTGACCTTTTCACATTGCCATTACAATATTTTGAGGAGTATTATAGAGGTAAAAATAAAATTTTTTTTTCTTATAGGAGAGACTCATTTTAGATTAGTCTAAAGATGTTAGAAAATATGGTATCTTAGAAAACTGGTAATTCACAGTCTGCAAATTAAACCAATGCAGTGATTCTGATATAAACCACTGTAAACAACAACAAAGGTTGACTTAAGATGACGCAAAATAGCTATCTGGAAGGAATAGTTGCTATGAGAATGTAAAATATACGTGTTTGGACACAAGTGCATATATTTGACAATCTCATGAGATGTGCCTTATAAATACAAATTATGGGCCTATAGCCATTCTATGATTCTAAAACGTTTATTTATATGCATTTATCACAACCTTATTTATAAGAACACTTAGATATGTAAAGTTTGCAGGATGGTAGTGTGAGGATATGAATTTCCTAAAGACAGCTTGACAAGACAGTTTCACCCTTGGTTTCCTGACCTCTCCCCTAAGCTTAAAGAGTTCTTACTCCATTTGATTTATCACCTTCTAAATCTGCAACACGTTTTAATCACAAAAAAATAACTGTGGTATGCAGACATTTATTAAAAAGGCAGTATAAGGGAAACAGATATAATATAATATTAGTAATGCTTATCTGTAAAATTTTGCCAAGGAAGAGTGGTCTACTTATCTAAAGTGCCTTGTCTTGTACTAGCAAGTTCTAAGAAAATCCTGCACTATTCCTTTATGGCTCATTCTTTGATCATAGTTGACAAATAATAATTGTAAGACGTTTAATTATCTAAATTGCTAAAAGATTTACACAAGTCCTTTTAATAAATACAAAATTAACAATGTCAAGAAAAGTTGTGTCTAGTCATTCTCAGCATGTAGGTGTATCAATAACATTTATTTCCATCTTTTTATAAGGTTATATAAATATATTTATAAGGCTATATATAATATATTTATAAGGGTACTATTGATAAACTAGTGATAGCATTAATTTTCAAACATGCTCAGGAGTCTAAGCTCTGTATCTGTGTTATCTTAGAAAGCACTTCCAAGGGTCTTGAAAAGACCCTCAGGTGATCCTCATTTGACAGATGATAACTGTGCTAAATCAAGAAGACTGGAACAAGTCTCAGAAAGGAAGAAAATATTCAAATAGACCAAAAAAAGTTTGGTCAGAACAGAACAGAGCAGAGCAGAACAGAGCAAAGTAGAATAGAAAAGAATAGAATAGAATAGAACAGAACAGAACAGAACAGAACAGAACAGAACAATTTGGTTGGAAGGGACCTTCAAGGATAAGTCCAACTGCCTGACCATTTCAGAGCTAACCAAGAGTTAAAGCATATTATTAAGCATACTAAAAGCATATTAATTCTTAATTATTTTTATAATGTAATTAATAACATATTATCCAAGTGTCTCTTGATCACTAACAACCTCTCTAGGAAGCCTTTTCTGGTGTTTAACCACCCTCACAGTAAAGAAATCTTCCTAATGCCCAACTGACCCTCCCCTGGCACAGCTTTGTGCCATTTCCTTGTGTCCTATCATTGGTGACCATCAGTGTCAAGGAGCAGAGACTGGCACTACTCTCTGTGCTTCAGACGTTGCAGAGAGCAACGAAGTTGCCCCTTAGCCTTTTCTCCAGACTGGACAGGCCAGGTGTCCTCAGCCTCTCCTCACAGGAAATGTTTTCCAGCCCTTTTAGCAGCTTTGTTGCCCTCCTCTGGATGCTTTCAAGAACCTGAACATCCTTGTTGTGCTGTGGAGCCCAGAACTGCACACAATACTCAAGGTGAGGCCACACCAATGTTAAATACAGTGGGAGAATCACCTCTTTTGACCTGCTGACTATGCTGTGTTTAATGCACCCCAAAATGCATTTTGTCCTTTTGGCTGCCCTATGTTGAGCCTGGTGCTGACCAGCAACCCCAGATCCCTTTCTGCTGAGCTGCTCTCCAGCCACTCATCTCCCAGTCTGCACCTGTGCCTGGCATTACTCTGTCCCAGGTGCAGAACCTGGCATTTTCCTTTGCTGAAGTTCATGTTTTTGCTGATTGCAATGCAATCTATCCAATCTATCTAGATCCCTCTGCACAGCCTCTCATCCCTCCAGGGAGTCCACAACACCTCCCAGTTTAGTATCGCCAGCAACTTGCTGAGGATGCATTCAACTCCTGCATACAGATCACTGATAAAAGCCTGACCTTCTTTCCAGAAATCGCATATTCTCTTTTTCTGCCTTAGTTCCAGGAGGATTTCACTGTTCAGTCAGGCCGGTCTCTTGCTTGACTCATGGCACAGTGGGATTGCCTGCTCCTGTGCTTTTAAAAAGCTGTTCTTGTAAAGCTACCAGCTGTCATGGACCCCTTAACCCTATAGGCCCAATTCACAGAGCACACTGCTAACTAGCTCCCTGAGAAGCTTAAAATTTGATCTCTTAAAGTCAACTCCGCTGACCTTTTTGTTCCTTACACCAAAAATTTTGAACTCTACTAATTCATGATCCCTGTGGCCATGACAGCCACCTACTGTCACCTCTCTCACAAGGCCTTCCCTATTCTTGAGCAAGAGATCCAGAAGGGCACTTTTCTTAGTTGGCTTACTGAGTACTTATGACAGGAAATTATTTTCAACATGCTTTAGGAATTTTACAGACTTGCTTGTTGCGGTATTATGATATCCCCAGTTTATGTCTGGGAGGTTGAAATCTCCCTTAAGGACAAGGGCAACTGTTCCAGAGATTTCTCCTAATTGCCTATAGAAGAGCCCATCTGTGCTATCGTCCTAGATGGGTAGTCGATAGTAGACATCCACAATGACATCTGTTTTGCTATCTGTCCCCTTAATCCTCACCCAGAGACTTTACAGCATCATCCCTAATGGCAAGGGCTGCGCAGTCTAGTCTCTCTCTTAAGTACAGTGTAACATCTCCACCTCACCTGCCCTGTCTATCCCTCCTGATAGCCCTCCATCCCGGTACTCCAGTCATACTTCTCATCCCACCAAGTCTCACTAATACCGATGATAACATAGCTTTGGGAAAGGATGAAAGCATCCATTTTTTTCACATTTCTTCCTCATACTTTGTGTGTTGGTATATGAGTATTTCAGATGTGCTCCCTGGAGTGGCACAGATGCTCCCGTTAGCTTTGCCACCCTCAGATGCTGCCGCACTATCCTCTGGCATAAGTTCAGGGTTCCTAATGGTATCCTCTCCATCACTGATCCTAGTTTAATGCCTTCTCAATCAGTCTTGATAGCTTATGAGCCAAAAAACATTTCCTGCATCAAGACAGGTGGGTCCCATCAGGCCTCAGCAGTTTTGTCTTGAAGATTCTTTCCATGATTATAAAACCCAAAATTCTGGCAGATGCACAAGTCTTGGAGACACATGTTGATGACCTGGGCTCCCTGTAGAAAACAGAGAATGGGACAGAAAAAAATGTGTTAATTCTTGGCATAATGAGAGTTAAATATCCTGCATCAATTATGCCTTTTATTATTTTTCTGAGTAAGCTTTTTAGTGGTAGGAATCCTTATTTATACTTATAGATTAGTAGCTTTGGGTCATCTCAATGGTTACCAATGAGGAAAAAAGATAAATTTTTGTTGTGTACTTTTCATATGCACAAAAATACTGTGATGGTTTTTTTGGTCTTAAATTCATTAATATTACCAGTTCAAGTAGTATGTTAAACAAACCACACAATTCAGTCAGCACCACTCATACTGAAAAATATGAAACGATCTCCCAGTTACCTATTCTGACTTTTGAAATGTTTTAAATTTATGTACATAACTGAATGGAAATGAACATACACTACTGAGCATAAAGTAAAATATTTCTCCAGCTATTGTGATACACTTTATATTTTATTCACAGGTAAAATCAAATTGAATCATCTAAGAAAAATCAGACTTATGATTTTCTCTGTTTTGATGTTTGCATAGGAACAGTACAGGAGGAAGTAACTCCTGAAATTCATTTGTGGAAGTCAGATTGTTAACAGTGCAGTGTTGGCTGGTCGTGTCTCATTATTCAAGTGAGTATCTTTGCTTGCTTGATCTTTCGTGAATCACTTACATAAAGAGCTCTGGTGCACAGGGAAGCTTCTTGTAAAGAAATAGGTTGTCCCCAGTGCTGCTTCTCCCTTTATAAAAACTTGTGGCTTCCTTCTGACTGAATCCAGTGGCAGAGACCATCTGAAAAGAAAAAAAAAGATATTTTTTTTTAATGCTGTTTCCAAAGTAGGGTCTGGTGAAGTTTATAGAAAAAGGAATAAAGGGAACGAGTGTGGAAATAGTAAGAGGAGTCTGACTGCTCACTCTGAGCATGGCATGTACCCAGTTCACTTTTCACCAGGTGAAAATCCAGGGCTCTTACTGAAAATTTTATTGATACTTGGGTCTCGTGTGATATGGAGGCCCAAGACATCTCTTATTCTATGAAGATAGAATTCTTACTGTAGGTTTGAGGTTATCATCTTATCTATAGATAGTTTGTCTAAAAAAGAACATCATGGCTTCTTTCGCTACTGAAAAGAGATAAAATCCTGAGCAAACCCTGATATTCAACTGCAAGCAGAATTGATTTGTTAAATCTTTTGGCAGCACTGCTGCATCTCATCCCGTTGTTGGTTGCAGGAAATGTGCCAAAAATGATATCCCCTTCCATGTGCCAAACTGATAATATTTTCAGAAAGCAAGAATATTGCCAAATAAAATAGATTTCTGGGAAGGAACTAGTGTGAAGTCATGAACCATTTTTAAACACAGTTTGCACATTGAACTTATTTAAGCTCTGAAAACTGGTTGAAATATTGCACTAACTTAGAGATGACAGGAGTAGCTCCTCCCAATCAACTGTAGCACAGTCAGACTGCAATCTCTGGCTCATGTGTAAATAGTCACCATTTTGGTAGGTGGTCTGTTTCTAGTGCTCTTACTGTTTTATTTCAAAACATGGAAACAGTAAAGTTGTTAACTGATTCTTTCTACCACCTCTTTCTGTGGGTCAGATTACTTTACCCTTTTTAAGTGTCAATGTTTCTTCTTTTCTCTCTCACTGAAAAACATATTAATAGACCTCTGGGCTGATGACTGCCTTTGGTACTGGAAAATGCTGTATGAGGCTTCTCAGCTGTTTCAGGTATGCAAAACACCTCTGCATTAATGTGGTCCTGTGTCCCAGTGAATGACTTTGAGTACGTGCCACCTGGCACAACTCTGCTCTGTCTGAACCTGCAGCAATAACTGTGCTATGCTGGCCAGAAAAACAGACATGGCTTGGTACTCTCTCAGCCATCAGAGGGGCACATTGTAGAAAAGCTTTACTTTGATTGACTAGCAGTCTTAAAAATCACTTAGGCCTATAAGGTGGAATTAACAAAAAATAGATTAAAAATGAGTTGAATATCTCTCCTCTTTCTTCAGATTTCTGTGCCAGTTGCTTGGCAAGAAAATCTTTCAAATCTTTTAATGCTGACAAGAAGTTCTCTTTACAATTGGATTTTTTGCACTATAAGATGCTTATAGTGTTCATCTTTTCTTCATCTACATCATGAAAAAAAAAAGTCTTGAAACTGATGAGAGAGAAAAAGAGAAAAGCAGAAGAAAAAGATGGGAGAAACGTATTTACCTAAGAAATAGTAGTTTGTTCTGTGGTCAGGAAGTTGGTGCTTTTTAGCTAAATTAAACTGAAGTTGATGGCACAAACCAAGCAGAAAGAGAAACCGAATCTTAGCTGTCTCCCATTGACTGATGTTCATGAGCCAGTTGCTGATCTGGGAAATGTGTTCTCTTCTCAGCTTTTGAGCTGTCATTCCACTCTGCGTCAATTTGGCTCATACAGTGCTGCACAGAGTGATTCTGACACATCTCCATTTTTGAAGAAAAACTTTTTTATTTTATTTTATTTTTTTTTTTTTTCAACTGTTCACATATTTTTCTATCCAACAACTTTCATGAAAACTATTAATACTACTACGCCAGTCAGCCACAGTAGAAGTGTCTGTCCATGGTGGAAGAAAGTCATTGAGATGTCAACAGGGATTTAACAAAATGGAGAAAATGATGCAATTGTGGCTGAAATCCAGTCTATGAAAAACTAATTACATATGAAACCATTACATAAGGCAGATTTTTCTGTCCGTTTCCTTTGTGTATCAAGTCAGTTTGACTTGACTGTAATATTACAAGAAGGCTTTTATCATACATGGCAAAGCTCATTGTAGGGCTGAGATTAGAAAGTGGTGTTGTAACAGTTCAGTGAAAGTAATGTGTTATTGCTCACTAGAGAATACTGTCATAAGAAAAATGTAAATTCCAGAGGTCACAGTTCCAGCAGGGTCAAAGAAAACCAGTCTTAGCCTGATCCCTATTGCCTTTAGCTTAATAAAAATTATGGAGAATCCTGGAATAGTTTACCTGCCAAGAGAAGGACTAAAACACATCTAAAATACTTGTAGACCACCCCTCTTTTGCCTTTTCTACAAGCATTCACATCTGTGCTCTCTGTTTGAGAGGAACAGATGTGCAGAATAATTAATACAAGCCCAAAACAGTAGGAAACACCCCTTGATCTTGATTGGAAACACCAAGTGGAGCAGCATGAGAATATGCAAAAGTGGCTTGTAGAGCAAAAAAAGAACCTCCTTTCAGCTGCCTTCTCCAGCAAATACTTCCCTCCTCTGAATTTCTTTCAAGACTGAACTTTTATCTAAGAAAAGTCTCTTGACCACATGTCTGATCCAGTAAAGCAAAAGAAAGAAAAAATGAGGTTAAAAAAAAAGAAAAATGAATTCATGCAACAGCAACTTTCATTAAGACATTCCATCTACAACAAGAACACAATATAAACATGCAATTAAGCATTAATGTTGTGACAATATGATGATAAAGTAATGACATCAAGCCAGATAATTCATTTCATGGATCACGGTTTCTGCTCTAATTAATTTATTCCAAAAGCCTAATATGAGGATGATTTTATGCAGTCAAACTATCTAAACACCCACAAAGAGAGGAAAGTTATGTCGATATTTATGTTCACTTTGGTGGTTTTGTATTTGCTTATTCAATTGTTGCACAAGAGTCTTGCACAGACAGAATATTTGTCTAATAGGGGGTACTAATACTAGTTTAAAGATATGAAATCTTAAAAGTATAAGCACATGGTAAATTATATATATTTATAGTGGATTATTATATACATGTAGTCTTAAGTTTTACAGGTTGCATAGGTTCTAGTCAGTCCACCAGCTTAAAAATTACTGATATATTTTAATGCTCCGTGATCTTTTTAAAAGCATTTCGCAATCTTCTTTTCTTTTTTCCTTGATTACTTTACTCTTTAAGTTATCTTTACTTTTACAAGGTCTTCTCACATTGCAGATATAGTTAAACTTACAGAAGTACTTCCCCAGATCTTAAAGAAGAAGAAAAAAAAAAAAAAAGCTCAGTCTGCTAATTAATTCACATATGGAATTCTTCAGAGGCCAACATCATCTCAACCAATAGTATCAGAGATAAAGTGCTCTGGGGCGAGAAAGAGACCTTACCTCAGAGTCTTTAAAGTGACTGCTTTTAAGTTATGGTGATGGTCTGGCCTGTTCCCGAACTGAATAAGGACTCCAGCAGCTATGCATTCCTGTGATAACTGTTATTGTCACCACCCTCACAATTTTCCTTTCTGTTCTTGTAAACACAGATCTTGATCAGGAACAAAATTAGACGTTAAAGGTCTGACTGACTGACTGGCAAGTCCAGAAGGGCAGAAAGTGAACACCTTGGTCACAGAACAACACACTGATTACCGGCCTTAGAGGCAAATGAGGGATAGATTCAATATACTTCTTAGATGTGTGCCATGTTTTGGAGGGTATAAATGATGGAACAGTTTTGTACAGCCTGTGCAACTCACTGAAGTCCTGCAAAAATATGCCCTTTTTGTGCAATGAGGTCAATTAGATTAACACCTTTATGGTGGTGTTTGTGAGGTAAAGAAAGCTACTATTCTATAAAATTGCACAAAAGTGAGACATCCCATTGTTACTGGTAAATTTACTAGAGTGCTATTTTTAATGTACCTTTTTTTTTTTTTTTTTTAAACAAGCATAACTAAAAGCTGAGCAATCATCAACAACCAAAGTATATATTTGCTATGAAGAGTCTGGGACAATTATTAAAGAAAAACCCTACAGCTGTGTTATTATTATTATTATTATTTACTCAATTTATGCCATTCATGCCAATTACTCATTTGTTTCTGTCTCGTTGATGCTTGAGTAATCTGTGTTTAACCAGGTTGTTTGAAATACTGTGTTCATTTGAACTGTGACAATTAAAGTTGGTCTGTTACATTGTTTCTGAACTGGAAATGTTACTGCGGGGAACAGGAATTTTCATGACAAATGTGGCTCTCCTAAACAGACAAAGGTAAAAAACTACCACGTGTGCTGTTGGTGCTACAACAGAGAATTTATGAGGTATATACAGTTGCATAAACATTAACGTTTGACTTCCACATACATTCTTTTAGATTAAATCTTAACCTCTATAAATGTTCAACTGAATTTTACTGGAGCATAATGTGAAATTCATTTACTAGTTAATTTAATCTGGACTAAAAGTTTAGATATAAAAGGGGAATAAATGCAAATAAGACAAATAATTGTTGCAAAACATTCCATCCAGATGAGAAAATATTACCCCACAATTTTAGCTGGAAATGAATAATTTGTTCCAACACTGAGGAGAGCCCAGTATTTCATTAACTACTGATATGTGGTGATCTAATTTGGGAATTATATTTTCTAATCCAGATGTTTCCTTTATTACACAACTCTACTTTTTTTACAGAGAGGGAAGAGCAGATGGGAAGGTGTTTCACTATCTCCAACACATGTTCAGGATTTAGTCTCTTGTTTGTCCATTGCTTATGGTTTTACTGTTTTCTGGTCTAATGTTCTACTAGGTCTTCCCTCCTCCTCTTATAGAATCGTAGAATCTTAGAATAGTTTGGGTTGGAAGGGATTCTTCATCTAACTGCAACCCCCCTGCCAAAGGCAGGAACACCTCCCACTAGACCAGGTTGCTCAAAGACCCATCCAACCTGGCCTTGAACACTTCCAGTGATGGGGCATCCACAGCTTCTCTGGGCAGCCTGTTGCAGTGCCTCACTACCCTCAGAGTAAAGAATTTCTTTCTTATATCTAATCTAAATCCACCCTTTTTAGTTTAAAGCCATTGACCCTTTGTCAAATCACTACACTCCCTGATAAGCAGTCCATCCTCAGATTTCCTGTAGGCCCCCTTTAGGTATTGGAAGGCCTCTATAAGGTATTCCTCAACCTCCCATCAAAAGCAAAATCAACTAACCCAAACCCCTCAAACGTAATTAGGCCTACATACATACTGACACTAACAAGAAATACACAAACACAAATATTGACTAAGAGTTTTTTCTTTGAAGAATGAATTTAAAGAAAAAAAAAGAAAAATAGAGGCTAAATAAGGATCTTAGAAAAGCTGCTGATTGTAATGAGCTAATGCATAACTTAATTCTAGGTGTTTAGTTCATAAGTATCTACTGGCTCTAGACTTGCGTTAGGTTACTGTGCCTCTAGTGTATTGCTTTCTTAGGTCTGGGTTCATCTCATCCCAATGTAGGTACCTAATTGAACCACAGATGTTAGGAATGTAACCATCCATTGCAATATCTCTCACGAGGTGGGGATGAGCAAGTGTAATTTGGCCCAGCTAAGAGCTGTTGAGAAGAAACTAATGTATTGACTGAAAAGGCAAACTGGGGTCTAGCTGGTTGAATCTGGTCAGACATCCCTTTTCAGAAAAGTTTTGAAAGCAAAGGACTGTTAACAGTACCTTTCAGCTCTTCCTTTTGTTCTAACTATGGTTGTAAAATCAGTAAGTCAACAGAGCTGTGCTCATGTAGAGCATGGAAGATAGCACAGTCTTTTAGCTATGAACATTTGCACTGGTCACTATTTACAAATGCAAAGCCAAATTTTTATGGAAGAATAAGAATGGCTAGGGTTTCTTGCTTTCAGTTTAAAGGAGAAAAATCTGGCTCCTGAATTCTGAAAGAAATTCCATCAACTCTTCTGTACTTCCAGTACAGAGCAGAGTGAATTAAAATGAAAAATCAAATAATCCATAACAGTTTTAAAAAACACTAGAGAATTAATTTAAAAAATATTTATTGATAAAAGTTGCAAAATAGTGGTAAAGTTTCATTTCATTATCAGAACAAACATTTAAAATTTTGCTTCTCATACCTGATTTCTAGTGGATTAAAATGTCTGGCAGAAAAGGATCGAGAAAGAAAGAGTTCTCTTCCTTCTCACAGATATGAATTTGTGAAAAGATTTAAATTTCACCTTTCAAAAGTTTCATCAAATTGGGACATTTCTCCTTTCATATAGGTACATGTAATCCTTCAGCTGTTTTCCATAATGAAAAAAGCTGATGGAATGTTATATTTCCCTGTTTTTTGAAGCCAGATACACCACAGTAACAGGCTTAGTCTGGGAGCAGCATGTAGGGTGGAGAGACATTGTAAAGCTGGGCATTAACCTAAATCCTCACTGACATTCCACCCTGCTACTGCATACATTCCCTACTAAATCACTTCATCCACTTCTGAAGACCCTATAGAGAGGTTCTTTAGATTCCTCTGTGTAGCAAATACTACAGGACAAGGTTTTAAATGGCAAGAGTTAAGGGAAAGGTTAGAGTGTATTTTTCAGTTCCTTTTACCCCCACTCTTTTATTTACATGCACCAGTAATAGTATTTTAACAATGAATTTGTGTCTTCCTTGTCAAAATTCAAACACCGTTAATCAGACAACTCTTTGCCCAATGACCTAATTTTATTTTTAAAAATCAATAAGCACTATTATATAACATATAACCTGTAGTAATTTTAGCTCTATTTTTAATGCTGTTGTTAAAATGCATAGAATGAGCTGACAAAGGGATCGGTTATTCTATCCCTGTCTATTAAAGCATCTACATTGTCATACAGAGATAGGAATGCTGCACAGCTCCTTACGTAAATTAAGAATGCCTATCACTATCTAAGACATTTTTGTTTGTTAATGTGTTTTATTGCTAATGGAACAAACATACTTTCAACTAAAAACTCTCTGAAGTTGAAAACACAACATTCCTCACAACAGTAAATATTTTCTGTCTGAAGACATCAAGGGCATTCAGATCTGGATCCTTCAATTTTTAGTTATTTATTTGTTTTCCACAACCTTAGATTATTGGATTATGACAATAAAAAAAAAAGTGAATATGGAAGAAAAATTTACTTTTCAGGTGAATATTTTAATTACTTAACCATCTCTGTGAACTCTGGCAAGGTAGTTATTTGATGTTACTAAAAATGCTGCCCATTCTGCTTTTAAGACAGAATAGCTGTCTTTGAGGGAAGAAGAAACTAAGGAATTACACAGATAGCATAAGACTTTGCTTCATGGACTAACTGTTGTGTTCTGGCCAGCAAATGAAGTTTATGGCTCTGGGATAGCTGCTGAAGGTTCTAAGGTTTTTAGGGGCACGTTGGTCCCTAAAATATTTCAAGAGATGGGTGGGTCATAGGGCATCTGGGCAGCATTATGGTGCTAAAGTAGTGGTGGCACTGAAGAAAGTCACTGTCCTGACCCTGGGAATATTTAACGATACCAAACGTTGCAGAGAGAGGAAGAAAATATTTTGGGTTTTAAAAACCATTATCTTCCCATCTGGATTCACATCTCCAGATTGGCCTGTGTGCCTGTGTACCTGCTCAGACCTTCTTCACACACTCACAAGGATGCAGCTGGTGACCCTGGCACTGTTTTTTAGTACATAACTTGGGAGTGAGAATGTGGGAGATCCAGATGTGTACCTTCTTTTCCTTGTCCTGGTATCAAAAAGTAATGTATGAGTAAGAATGGTTTCTCTCCCCATCTCCTCCTGAATCTCTTCTCATTTGCAGATTACATAAATGTTCATTGAGCCCCGAGGAAGAGGAGGAATGAATGTATGAACTCATAATAATATGAGAACTGTCACCTAAGAAAGACACAGCAACATTTCCATCCCTTCTCCTCTGAACAGAGCCGCAACTAACTCAGGCATATTTTCGTTTGCCATGCTTTATCTAATCATGCTTATTGAATCTGGACTCCCAGCTAATGAAGGTAGAAAAATACATAATCTGTGAGTCTTGGTAGAGTTCAAGACTATTTACTACACATTTATGGACATGTCCAGCATCAGATACTCAACTGTCCCTAAGAACTGATCACAACACAGGAGCCCGTATGTCTTAATTATCTCCTAGGACAGACAGTCATTGCAGGGGAATTTTAAAGTTCTATATTCTCTATTGGGTACCCAGTGTGGTGACTGGAACTCTTGGCTTCTCCCAGTTCCCTTGGCAGACCTGGCCCTACACCTTGCGTGTCTACAAAATTACACTATCCAAACATTTTTGATGCTGTGATACTGCTTGTTTACACTAGCTTATTTTAAAAGCATTCAATTTGGCTAAGTCATTTGCTCTAAATCCCAAACACTGAATAATTATTAACTTTTTTTTTTTTTTTTTTTTTTTTTCCCACTGGAGGCCAGCAAAATCTTTGCTTAGATTGAGGAGAGTTTTTCTACTATTTCCACTGACAGGTCTGTCAGTCTAGCTATTAGTAAGAAAACAGCCCTTTTCCCCATCTAATGATGGATCATTTCTCTTCTCCCCCTTCTCTCAAATGAGAGTTCCCTGTTCTGGTACAAATAGGAAGTTAGTTGAAGCTGTAACTTCACACAGACTACTTTAAAGGAATTCTACTTCTGCTTCCACTAGAGCAGCATTTTGATTACATTTTTAGAATTGTATCATTGTCCTCTCGTAATTACAGCCTTTCTTTGGTTTAGAGTTAAGAGAAATGTTTTGTAACTATCTACAGAGGTCATTTCAGGAGGAGAAATTCACCCACTATAGCTGGAGATCCAGATTCATTGTATACAATTAATTTTACAGATCCACTCATGCCATAGCAGGCTAACTGCTATTGTCCTCACCTTGTGCACAAATATATTAGGTTCATTAAGGAGAAAGTGGACCACTAGTGCTCACACAGATGATAAACATGTCCAGAAAAATTGTGAAGAAGCTATACCACAATGCCATTTCTTAAAAAGAATGCACATAAATAGACATGTGAATAGAATCCATATGCATATCTTTGCTTTATTTGTATGGTTTTAGTTTGTTGTGATTAACTCCTCCATCTTGGAACACACATGTTATTTCTTTTTAAATGAATCTGAAAAGTAATTTAATTTTCTATCTTAGTACCATCTAGGGACATATGTAATTCACCACCAAATTAAAAAATCTACTTTACCCTTTCTTTCTTTTTTCTTTTTTTCTTTTTTTCTTTTTAGAATGATCTGGTTAGCATTTGTGAATTGATAGCACAGAATATTTGCTTTGAAGATTTTTATGAAAATAAATAATGATTATGCCTCAAGTCTACCAGTTAGCATATTGGGTCAAAACTATACTGACTAATTTTCCTGATCAGCAGTCTGCTGTGGGAGTTTTTCTAGTATTGGCTTTACAAGTCTTTGGAACAAATCCGTACCTTGATTGTGAGTATACATACACAAGAAATAAATATGGCTCAAGTCACATAAACTGTTTAGAACAAACTATTTTTTTTTTCCTATTATTACTACTAGTATTGCTTACAGGATTTCTACTTATTTCAAAAAGCAACGTTTACACTTCTTGGACTCTTGTATATTCATTTATCTTTCACATCTGATTCCTCAAATTGCTTATATAATACAATTACTATCCTGTTTACCTTGTATTAGGGGAAAAAATAAAAATTTTTTTGAACATTATTTTTTTGACCAAAAGAAAGAGAAGGATGGTTAATAACTTAACCCTTTTTTTTTTTTTTTTTTTCCTCCAAAGATGATGAATGCTAAGTAAAATGATTAAGTCTACACTTGCATGTCATGTACTTCCTCTTCAGGCTGAGCTGCCTTTCTTTTTGATACACTTCTGGTGCACTTCCTGGGTCAGTCTGAACATAGAAACAGAAACAAAAGACAGCCATGATATTTCTGGCAGTATTTCCAGACCAACTGGATCAAGAATGCCCAAACACTATCCTCCTCAAGCCTGCTAGTTATGAAAACTTTAGGGAGCATACAGAAATGTTTGGATAAAATGAATAGAGATGAATTCATGTTTCTCCAGTGTCAAAGTTTTGGTTTTGTGGAAAGTGTCCCCTTAATCTTTCCTTTTCTCTTAAGCTGGTAGTGTTCTCATCTGGTTGAAAATTAACATAAAGTGTCTGCCAAACTTAAATGGTATTGAGGATGTGCAGAAAGGTACTTATACATGTTAAAACATGCTCAAGAATATTTTAATTCTCTTGTATGAACATTTTGTGCAAATCTCTTATCTCCTCTAGACCTGGTCACACATAGTTTGGCTTTACCATACTGGAAAGTACACATTCATTAAACATAAGCATACTTCAAACACAGGTTCCCTTACTCCACAGACTGTCATCTCAGCCACAGCATTTCTGTGGTTCCTCCACTTTCCATTTCAGGAGAGTGAAATTACCGACCAGGCAAATTATACAAGCGATTTCCAGATCTTGGAGGCTGTCTCTTGGAAGCCTAATCTCCATGTGATCATTGATGAGTCTATTTCCATTTCTTCCTTTTTCAGTGGAGTAATATAGGTTCTTGAGATGAACAGTCATGACATCTGGCTTGAAATACAACTTTCTAACCCACCTATTCCCCTAAAAGAGGAGAAACTGGTATCATCTGTGAACAAACACTGTCATGTCCAGTATTCTGGACATCACATCTGAGCTTCCATGCAGCTCTGTGATTTGATATTTCTTGAATAGTTTTACTTTTGTGGCATATAAAAACTACCCAGACAGGGACTGTGCTATGGCAGACATTGTATACAATATATGATTATGCTTCAAATACCCCCCAAGGATCTTCTATTTAGTATCTGGCCCTTATCCACCCTCTGTTGCTTAGCCAACCAGAACCATATATGGAATTAATCTCCTCATTACTAGCCTTCTCTCAAGTATTGGAATTTAGATATATGCTCATTAATTGAGCAATGGCACATGAGAAATTGAGTATAAAATTAATTAATTGATGCTTGCTTTGAACACAGGAAAAAAACAACAAGACATTGTTTTTCTTCAGGAGATGCAATTAAAAATTAATAGAAGAAAAAGATCTTTTCAAACACATCTCTCAAATTATTTTAAAATTTACTATTTTAAAAATATCTACAAACATCTATGCTGATAGCTGTGAATTATACTTTATGCCAATGGGAAAATTCTAGGCATACTCAAATTTGAACGTCTTGTTAGAAGTAGATATTCTGGGAATAAAATGGACAAAAAAAATATCATGAGTTGAAAGAAATCTTGGGGAGACAAAGGGTATTTCGTTGTTAGATATATTTGCATTATTCATTATAGATCTGAAAATTATTTGCCTTTAACACTTTCTGTATTCCTCATCAAGGAAATGTTACATTGAAACATAAACTGAATCACAAAATGTAGCATGTATGTTATAGAGAACTTTTAAATCCACAATATGAATGACAATTCAAGAAATCTTGAGGCTATTTTTCTATATGCTATGAATATAAATTTTTTTTAAGGGAAAAAATTCTTCTCATCTTGACGCTACCCAGATGTTGATTAAATAAGCTCTTAAATCTTGTTATTGCTGTGCTTATTTAAAATTTATTTTCATTTAAATAATTATCGGTGATATTGTAGGCATAATTTATACTATGCAGTAGTGGGCTGTTACTTGTATGAAGTGCAGGAAACAATTGCATCTTTTGTTATATGACTTCCAGAATGTAAACTAGCTGATGGAATATGAAGTACTCAATATAACCAAGACATTATATAGGAAAAATATATGTGATTCCTTTCCAACCTGAATTACCCTAAGAAGCTACAAGTCTAAGAACTACACATCTTCTCCTGCTTATCCTGCTTACATGTGTTTTGGCCAAGCTTAGTGCTTTATTTTTATATATCGGCTTGGCAGAAAAGAAAAATAAAACTGAAAATAGTTCAAAAGGAGAAACCATTAGATGAACCTCTTTAATAGAACACATGGATTGAAGAAATTATCAGAAAGAAACAAAACAAAACAAAACAAAACAAACAAACAAAAACCCACAATATGTTAGATTAGAAGTGGTGAAACAATGTAAAGAAAAGTTAAAAAACATTTCAAACTAATTAGATGCTGGGTGTGGCTTCAGCCTGTGCTCAGAGTTTTATTGTTCAGTAACATTTGTGAATAATCTGAGAAATTTTTGTTCCTATGACTGTTTTCAGACAACAGATTCCAGATCTGTAAGTCATGGTTTTGTCTCAAAATGTGTTCCAACAAACAGGGAACCAAAATTTGCTGTGGATGGAGCAGCTGAAGAGCTTTGCAGCAGAACCAAAATCCTGTGGCATGGCATTTAGGAAAGCAGATACCAAGGGCCTCAAAGGATGACTGTGTACACAGAATGAAGTCATGAGTTCAAAAACACCAGCAAAAACAGCAATTAATTCATTGTTTGGTCATTAATTTTGATTGCCTTTTTTTTTTTTTTAATAATCATATCAGGTTATTAATAAAGTAATGTTAAGTGCACACATAATAGCTCTAATTTTCTTTTTCTTTTAATACGCAGTCACTTCAGTCCTGCAAATGGCATAATGAAGTCATTTACTAAACTGGTTATCCTGTGTACTAAAATAGTTGTCAACACTTAAAAATATATCTGTTCTACTTCAGAGGCTTTTGAGAACCTAATGTCAATGCAGTTAATAAAAACCAGAAAATTTAAACAAATTTGTTCTTTAAACAAAACAGAATTGAAAAAAAATACTAATGTACTTATGTAGGTATAAGTGGATAAACCATCTAAATTTTATAGAGATAAATCTAAATTTAGCTATTTACATATATGGCCTATAATGCTAATCACTCAATGGCTTTTTCTCTCTCTAAAAACTAATTAATATCCAGTGACCTTAAATGGAAATATCATTTGGGATAGCTAGGGCCACAGAAGTAATTTTAGAAAAGAGGATGAAATGTATATATAAACCTAAATCTATAAAATGACTATTTAACAGAATCTGACTTTGGTGTAGAAGAAAACTTTATTCAAATAGTGAGGCATATAATATGTCCCATAATAAGTAGAAGACAGTTGCCACACTAAATGAGAATAATTCTGTTTTTTTTTTTTTTTTTTATCTTTACCATTGGTCATACTGTAAAAGTAAAGGTCAAATTATAGAACTCTGACTTACTATATAAATTGCTTCTTCAGGAAAGTAGAAGCAAGTAATATTTCATACAAGTAACGGAAGATAAACATGATGATGACTTAAAGTTAATGTGTCAGTGTTTACTTGTGTGGAGACTGTATTTGCCAAAACTGAGTCTGCGGTGGCTTTTTTGAGACAATGTTATTAAACCCAGAAAATAAGGGTGGAAATACAGAACAGCTGGAAACAGAGCATAATTAATAATGGAGGAAGATGCACCAATGGAATATGTGTAAATATGTAACAAACAAACAAACAAACAAAAAACAAACAAACAAACAAACATTGGGAACCACACGGTGTTTCACTGCTAAACATGTAAAGCAGTAGTTGCTTTTTGGCATGTGCCCAGCAGGTAGCTGCTGTAGTTACGGTGGTGTACACTCTTCAACTTGTTTAAAGTGGAATGGCTGCCATTCAATTTGAAAATAGGAACAGGACTGTGTCCATGGTGTCTTGTGACAAGAAACTTCAAAGCACTGTAAAGTTTTCTTTGGAATTTTACATGTAGTTTCTAAATGTCTTTTTTTTTTTTTTTCTTCCCATCAGTACAGCAGTAGTTTCTTTGAAAGACATCCACATTTCCTGCTAGACCTTATTACTGTTAGAACAGCCTCTCCTACAATGTTTAATTCCCTGCCTCTTCTTTTCATGCTTTGGTCCATTTAAAAAAAAAAAAAAAAAAGCTTTCCTTAGACATCATCATATTTCCTCTGGCTGGCATTGCTGTGGTTGATGTTGCTTCCTTCACCAATACTTGGGTATGACCCCAGCTAGAGCTAGTTTTGGAATGAGACAAAGGTTTTCTTAACCATTAGGCATGAAATTAAAAAAAAAAAAAAGTCCCTTTTCTGCTTCCACAAAAAGGTATGACAAGCCAAAGAAAATATTAACAGGTAATTTGTCTCAAGCATAGCTCACAAGTGTTCCTTTACATGGCACAGCTTCATGGAGAGCCTATGCATTTATTTTTACTGTGTATCTATGCAGAAGACAAAGACACTTGATAGACAACAGGGAAATTGTCCATATCACATTAACTGATCTCGTTTGATTAACAAAGTAGGTCTCTGCGAAGGGAAAGCTTGTAATATATAGCTGTGAAAGTGTTGTGGTTGGGCTAGATTACCTGAGATTTCTGAGTTTCCTGTCTAATAGGAGCAAGGAGGCACAGCTGGAGCCTTTTTTTTTTTTTTTTTTTTTTTTTTTTTTGGTTTGGATCCAACTTAATTCCCACAGGGAGCCTGGATAATGGTTTTGATCTACTGCCTCAGACCATAGCTTCGTTTCAGAATTCATTGTAGCTTACAAAAGGGCAAGGTTAGTTGAACTGACTTGACTGGTACACCACACGCTCAAGGTTTTCACCATGTCAGTTCAATTAAATGTTTGTTTCCACATAAAACAAAAACCCAAACAAAAAAGGCTCTCTTCTGTATTTCAGAGCCATATTGTTTAACTGCTTTTTCCAACCATCTTTCAGAACTAGTCAATAGATTGTAAAACGTTAGTACCTGACATACAGAAACAAAATGAGGTAATATTTCTGTGTATCAGGATTTCATGTGTACAACCAGGACTAGAATTTGACTTTCACCAAGCTTTTCAAATCTTTAGCAGATCATGGATGTAAACAAAGGAAATAATCAAGTATGGTTCCTTAGTGATTTTCAAGAAAGAAATGGATAACATTGGTGAAAATTTATGCGGAGATTAAAACAAAATGTGTTTCCACATAAAAGAAAAAAAAAAAATAAGACTTCAAGACACAGGTTCATCTATATTTTAGTGAATTTCCTCTAAGACACCTTTCCATCTCTCTCTTATTTTCTCTCTTCTGAGAGAGAACTGACGAAGTGTTGTCTACTACCCTTAGCCAGGAGAGCTAAGGGGAAGGAGGCCTATCTCACATTTGGGTAAAATCTTTTCCTGTTGTGGGTGGCTCACCTAGACCTCAAACATTGCCAGGTGAAATCCTCCAACTGATGAACCTATAAAGATGTGGTGAGCAGACTGTATTTTTATATGACAGCCAGACCTTTGATGAAGGCCAACATATGGGGTGACTTCATTAACTCTTGTGAAAGAAGCAGGGAATTGCCTGATTTACTGTACATACCAAACCTGTGACTCAACTCAAATGAAATTGTTTAATCACTGTATGATTTTAAAGGTAATCTATCAAATTTGAAACTGTGAGGTGCTAATTAAACTTACATAGTAGAAAAGACACAGATGCAGTAAGAAACTTGCTCCAAAATATGCCAGAAACTGAGGTCTGTAAAACATTTAAATTATAAAAAGAGAGATTTATTTTTCTCAATGTCCCAAAGCAAAACACAGATTCTATGAGAGGAAAACTTGCAAGGCAACGCTGAGGGAAAAATGTCTTATTTTTATCATAATCCCTCAATGATTTCTGATGTCTGCAGAGTAGTTGGACAAGTAAAATACTATTGAGATTCATGAACAAGTGCAGACAAACTCATTTTTCTTTGTGTTACTATTTTAGATCCATAGGACTCCTTGCACAAATGGACTTATCCCAAAGAGCAGAATTAAAGTCCTGTATGAGGTTACCAGGAACAATGCATGACACAGGAACCTAAAGAGCTACCAATGTTGGTAAAATAATTTTCCTAAAACAACCAACAGATGCTCATGAAGACAGCTGGGCTCTCTGAGTCTCACTCAATGTGAAACTTCATTGTTTATGACTATCCTGCTCCACCTTGGACTTCATCTTGGCCTATTAGTTGTGGTTAGAGGCTGAAGAACTCTCTCTCCTTACAAAACACATGGAAGAATGTACAAAATACTTGATGCAGTTCACTCTTACTGCATCTGTACCCTTGTTCTGAAAATGCACACTAACCATGAAACACACCTAGGCTGACAAACAAGGTATTGAGGACAAAGACAAGCATAACAGCAGCTTTTGAATAACATTCATCAGAGCCAGCAGCTGGTAGACCACTGAGAAATGTTTGTGAGAGCCATCTGTTTCCAGCTGCTGACTGCTGTTGTCTTGCTTCTTTGGGAGACAGCATTTTTTAGTTCCCACATGCACAGAGGGAGAAAAATGTGATGTGCCAAACCACTCTGAGAAGACAGTCCAGTTGAGTTAATGTATTTGAGGGGTATGGAGAATATTCTCTTTCCTTCCTGTTGATGCTGACCCTCTTTCAGTGAACAGGCTTGGCAGTCTGGGCCCCTCTACATCACCCATGTACACAAATGTGATTCAGATCATGCTCAAGACGTGCCAGCATTTCTGTTTTGTCAGATTAGCTAGAGGATGTGATATGGAACTCAGGCTGTCTGTGTGCTTTTGTCTCAGCTTGGCTCTGGGTGTGCATGACCAGATGGTCCCTGATACAGTTTAAATCCTTTGAGTGCAAAGTTAGCCTGAACAAATCCATTTGACATTCCTACCCTTGAGCAGTGATTTGTGTTCTGTGACCATGTTGTGTGTGACCCAAACTTACTCTTCTAATCAATGACTGATAAGATATTACTTAGGTCCCAGAGAAAGTACATCCATATATGCTGTTGGTATAGAAGTTAGGATATTTACTTCAGGGGACAAGGGAGGCAAGGGAAGATGGAAGCACTGTGGCCTAGTCCAGTATTAATCTGTAAAATGTTTGTAGAAGCAGTCAGTATTCATAGGTCTTTCTTTCCTGCACAGAGGGATGAGAAAATAGTAAAAGTTGGTGTAATATCTACCTTTAAAAGGGAAAAATTTCAGTTTGATGTTATTTGTTGGCAAATGAATTGTCTATACATAGTTTTATTTAGTTATTTATTTTTATAATGCAGTTTACAAAGCATGTAGGTTTGCAAGAAGTTTATTAATATGCAGTGTGTTTGGGGGCTATGTGTTACTTTGAGGATAAAGATTCTGCAGTTGTGTGTGTGTGTGAAGCCCTCTGGTTTCACTACTGTTTTGTAATTAATTCTAAAGCTATTCAGATGGCAGGACTACCTTAAGGTAATAAAAAATAATAATAGCAAAAATAAAACAAACAAAACAAAACAAAACAAAAATCACCAAACTAATAGTGTCCTGACATCAGGAAACATAGTCTTATATGTCATTTTACTATTCTCTTAAAGGCAACAGCCAAGAGTATTGAGAAGTTCTGAAGAATATAGAGACAGAAAAATGGTCTAGATGTTGGTGTTAAGCATCTGTAAAAACCTGGCAAGCAACATTTGCATGATCTTTTGCCTCATTGCAAACAAAAAGACTAGAATTATGTTAGAAACCAATGGTGGAGTTGAGACGGTTGACAGAATATTGAATAAATAAATCTGAGAAATGAGACAGGATTGAGAGAAAGCTCATAAATGGCCAGGATTTGCAGATATTCAATCCAAGACAAGCAGGTGGTTACGTTATCTGAACAAGTATGCTGACATATGTAATTGTGGGACCGTCAGGTAATAGGAACTCATGGGGGGTAACTGAATGGCAGAAAATATATTCTATGTTGCAGGACACTGAAAAGAAATGGAAGATGCAGAGGTAATGAAGAAAAAGGAGACATCTACTGCCATAAGAAAGCAGGAAGAACTATGGAATGAAGATACAAGAGACTGGACCTGAGAAAAGAAAAAACAATGTAGGTTTGGTCTTTATTGAACATAAGTCACAAGAGTTGCTCAGGAACGATAAAAAGCATAAAAAAATCCATTTCTGTCATGACAGTCTCAAATGGGACTATTAAGAGACAACATGGAAAACAGAACTAATTGATTCAAATCTGTGTAAAAACAAATATATATTTGGAAATTTGCTTTACATCTCTGGCTTGGATGTAACTGTGAATATCAACTATTATTAGAGATATACTATTAGGAACTATACAATTATGGAATGCACTTATTTCACAGAAATTGAAGAACTAAAAATACCAGTAATGGTAGGATGGTTGTGAAGGAAATAATAAATATCTTCACCAGCTACACCACTAGGAAGAAATAAGGTATTTAAGATTTGTTGTCAAGTAGTGAAGATACTATAGAAACTCCAAGTACAAAGGAATTTTGGACAGTAAGCTGAGTTTAAATAGAAAGAAAAACAGAAGTAACTAAACAATAAGAAACAGGAACAACTAAATATAAAAAAGTAATTAATATTCAATATTTAAAAATCTAAATATCTAATATTCAATATATAAAATAATTTAACAGTTTAACATTCAGTATTGAAAGAAACTAAGTTCTGATGAACTGTGAGAAGTAGTTAAAGGAATCAACTAAAACATAAATATCAAGAAACTATATGGGAAAAGTCAGAGCTTGTACGTCAATGACTAAAAAAAAAAAAAAGGAAAAAAAAACTACAACCCACAAACACTATATTTGAAATTGTATCTAAATCAGATGAAAAGTTTTATAGAGAATAGTTCCTGAAAGAACTGACTTAAAAGATAATGCAGAAAAGAATTTAGGTATAAGAGAGGATCTTATTAAATTATGTTAAAAAGATCACATTTTTAAAGAAAGAATGCTGCTTTTAATGGAAATACAAGATCAATGAAAGAAAACTGCAAAAATCAAGTTGAACTAGTCCTTTGTAAGGAACTTAAAAGAAGGAACAAGTGTTTCTGTAACCAGAAAATAAAGACCAATAAAAAGCAATAAATATACTGAGAAGGGCAATAGAAATTTTAGATTGTCTATATATATATAGACAGTTGACTGGCGGTTAGCAAATGTGATGCCCATCTACAAGAAGGGCCAGAGGGTAGACCAGGGAAACTATAGGCCTGTTAGTTTGACGTCAGTGCCAGGGAATCTCATGGAGCAGATTATCTTGAGTGTCATCACACAGCACTTGCAGGGCAAGCAGGCGATCAGGCCCAGTCAGCATGGGTTTATGAAAGGCAGGTCCTGCTTGACAAACCTCATCTCTTTCTATGACAAAGTGATGCACTCAGTGGATGAGGGAAAGGCTGTGTATGTGGTCTACCTTGTTTTCAGTAAGGCTTTTGACACTGTTTCCCACAACATTCTCCTCAAGAAACTGGCTGCTCATGGCTTGGACTGGCATACACTTCGTTGGGTTGAAAACTGTCTGGATAGCTGAGCCCGAAGAGTCGTGGTGAATGGAGTCAAATCCAGTTGGAGGCCGGTCACTAGTGGAGTCCCCCAGGGCTCAGTACTGGGGCCAGTCCTCTTCAATATCTTTATTGATAATCTGGATGAGGGGATTGAGTGCACCCTCAGTAAGTTTGCAGACGACACCAAGTTAGGTGTGTGTGTCGATCTGCTCGAGGGTAGGAAGGCTCTGCAGGAGGATCTGGATAGGCTGGACCGATGGGCTGAGGCCAGCTGTATGAAGTTCAACAAGGCCAAGTGCCGGGTCCTGCACCTGAGGCACAGCAACCCCAAGCAGCGCTACAGGCTGGGAGATGAGTGGTTAGAAAGCTGCCTGGCCGAGAAGGACCTGGGAGTATTGGTTGATAGTCGGCTGAATATGAGCCAGCAGTGTGCTCAGGTGGCCAAGAAGGCCAAGAGCATCCTGGCCTGTATAAGAAACAGTGTGGCCAGCAGGACCAGGGAGGTGATTGTCCCCCTGTACTCGGCTCTGGTGAGGCCACACCTTGAGTACTGTGTTCAGTTTTGGGCCCCTCACTACAAGAGGGACATGGAGGTGCTCGAGCGAGTCCAGAGAAGGGCAACGAAACTGGTGAAGGGTCTGAAGAACAAGTCTTAAGAGGAGCAGCTGAGGGAGCTGGGCTTGTTCAGTCTGGAGAAGAGGAGGCTCAGGGGCGACCTTATTGCTCTCTATAGGTACCTTAAAGGAGGCTGTAGTGAGGTGGGGGTTGGTCTATTCTCCCACGTGCCTGGTGACAGGATGAGGGGGAATGGGCGAAAGTTGCGCCAGGGGAGGTTTAGGTTGGATATTAGGAAGAACTTCTTTACTGAAAGGGTTGTTAGGCATTGGAATAGGCTGCCCAGGGAAGTGGTTGAGTCACCATCCCTGGAGGTCTTTAAAAGACGTTTAGATGTAGAGCTTAGTGATGTGGTTTAGTGGAGGACTTGTTAGTGTTAGGTCAGAGGTTGGACTAGGTGATCTTGGAGGTCTCTTCCAACCTAGATGATTCTGTGATGTTTGTACTCCAAGTGAATGGCTACTCTACCCTAGTTTTCATTAGGCACAATAATCTGATGGCAAAGTCAGAACGGCTCACAGAATAGTTTCTAGCTTTTGTTTTGATACATTACTGGTGGAAGCAATGCTCTGGGTTCTCACTACAGCCTTGTTGGTAAACTAGATAATCTTTATTGGTGTTTGCCCATAAATCTGGAGTTGTGATAGCACAGTCTTTACTGTGCATGGTATCTGGAGTTGTGCATTACAGCATCCTCCTCTTTCATAGTGCTGAGGGTGTGTGCTCAGGGAACAGCAAAATACTCCTAGTTACACAAGGAGGGAGGAAGTGACAGTACAAGCCAATCTGCTCCCCCAAGTCCAAGGATTCCAAAGGAACATATAATGAGAAACATGATGATAAACAGTTTATTTTTCTAAACACAGAACATTTTCTTACTAAAGATGTACCAGCTCAGAGTAACACACTTGCCTTCCTGGAAACAAACAAATGCTGTAGACATAGATTCTTGCAAAACATCTCATACTACGTAACATATAATATACTTATACTATATATCAGAGAAGTTAAATGCTGAAACAACCTTTCCATAAGACAGCAGAAGCAAAACCCTGTTGAAAATGGGGAGTGGTACAGGTTGCTGTGTATCACTTTTAAACCTGCTCTATCTGAGATTTCATAAATATTTATTTTTCGTAATTTGGAGTAGAATAGCTATAAGAGGGACACAGAAAGTCACTTTTGGAAGACCCAAACCGTAACACTTCCATGAGTTATAGTTTTAACACATTTCAGGAAGAGAATGCAGCTGAACCAAGGATGGAAAAGTCGCTTCATGAAAGTAGTAATTACAGTTGTTTTAGTTAGGGAGGGAAGGAGGTTGTAAGAATACCATGCTTGTCTGTCTTTGTCTTAAACTTAGCGTAGACATTGATGAACATTTATCCTCAGAACAGACACAAGGAGACACATTTTAGAACTAGGACCGAGACAGACTGTAGCTCCACAGCACTACTCAGGTTGAATTTTCTCTGGGCAGAATTTTTGTCAACTAAGGGAATAGTTTCTCACACACCAATCAGATATGGATTTTGGTATCAATTTCTTCATCCTCCCAGCTGCAGCCTAGCCCTGAAGTCATGTGAAATATGAATCAAGACTTTGTACTAAATCCTTCAACAGATCTAGTCTGCAGTTTTGAGAATGTTTGCTTTTACAGATAAACTTATATCAGTTCATTCAGAATTAGGCTGTCTCTGATTTTGACTGCATTCATGTTGCTCTTTTAAATAAAAATATATGATTTGCTTCACCAGATCTGTTTTTTATTTTGGAGTAATATGAAACAAATCTCAAAGATGTACTTGTACTTACAGGCTTGTTAAAACTGTTGGACTGATTGGTAAAATGATAACAAAATGCAACACAAACTTAGCAAAAAAGTTATGGGAAGTGCATTAGTTTTTCTGTAAGAGATTCGCAGAGTAAATAACCAAAATGTTTTAGTCTCTGCCAAGAAAATCCTGAAGGAGAGGGATTTTTTTCCAAGTCAGGAAAGGATGGTTCAGACAAGGAAGTCCATGGCATCACAGCAGAACAAGCAGATGACGTGAAAAATGCGTAAAGTTCCAGTCCAGCAAAACACTTAAGTGTGGGTACCCTCTTTGACAACAGTTCACTAGTCACCTACTTCAGTTATGAGTTGATTACTAGAATATTTTTTCCCCCTGGAAAATAATCTGCAATTTTTTCCCAGAAGTAGACTGAATACAAAAGCACAGATAAATGTTGAAGGAACCCTTCCTTATTGCTGGGCCTGAACCACACACGCTCTAAAATTCTTTATGGTAGCATTTTAAACCTTTATACTTTTTCATATAATCCATTCTTGTTAATAACACACAAAAGCATATCAATGGCTATACTCATTATTAAAAATCTTACGTTGTGAAAGGAGAATTTTTTTTTTTGTAAAAAAAGAAGAAATCATATAATGTCAGGGCAGTTTTTATGGCAGTAAATAAAAACAGTGGCTACCAAATGTGACACCAATTTCAACAAATACAGTAGGAGAAATCACAACAAGTTTAAATTAAATCTCTAAGAACTCTTTTAACTGAAAATAAATGGATGATGAACACAGAGGAGTCCACAATGAATAAAATAACAAATACTGCAAAACTGCTGACAGCAGAGTTGAACTGCTAAGGTGACAAATGCTCAGGAAGCTATATAGTATAAACAAAAGCATGTTTTAAGTATCCAAGTGAGCCCACACTTCAAGAGCAATGCCATGTCATTTCAGCCTCTGGCTGCCTGTGCCTAGCATCATCTCAGTGTTGGTAAACCTGCTGATTACTTTCAAGCCCCAAAGACATTAAGACCACAAAGGATAGAAACAAGTGATCTGAACAAAGAAATTGGTCATCAATATTTTATTTTATTATTTTATTTTATTTATGTATTTTATTTATTTATTGCTTAAATAGAACATGGTTTGAATTCAGAGGACGTCTTAAACAAGTACCAGTCAAGAGTTGAGTCTGGTAATACAATTGTAGGACCAACATGAAAGACATTCCTTAAACTGATGTCTTTTAGAGGTGTCTCAAACTGGGAAGAAAAAAAGAGGGCTACTCTATATCTTCCATACATCTTGAAATTCTGTGTCCTGAGAATTTTATAAAGAACATGTAGGGCTTAAACAGGAGTGTTTATTTTTTTCCCCAGTTAATATGAGTTATCCTCTTATTAACCCAAATTGTATAAATTTTGTCCAGTGAGTGCTTAAGAGAATGGTGTTGTAGCCATTATGGTCTATTGACAAAAGCAAGACAAGTTTAGGAGAAATAGAGAAAATACGTTTTATGAGGCCAACTAATATAGTAAAAACAAATTAGATATGTTAAGCACAAAAACCTTTCCTGAGGTCTTGATACAAGTCTTTTGGGTACCCACATTCCTGATTTTGAGTTCTGGAAATGAAGAGTGAGCTGATATAATGCCAATGTAATGTCAGTGATGCCAGTACAAATCATTATAACATCTTGTTCATAATTACTACCCTGCAAAAGCAGATTTTGAAATATAAAAGTAACAAAGCAAGGAAAAATAAACAAGAAGCACTGGCAATACCATGACTAAATAAAAAGTCTAGATTAGAAGTTAACCAAAGGCAGTGATTACTTATGTACTCTGCTAATACACTCATGAGTTATTTTCCAAATTTGTTCTCTTTGCTAGCAAATACTAGCCAGTTCTGTTCCAGGGCTGCTTTATTTTGGAATAGCATGTCATACTCCTCTAATTTTAAAGAATCTTCATACAAAGTGAAATATTAATCATTCTTTTGACATACAGAAGTATTTACAGACATCTCATTTCACTTTGATCAAATGCAATTGTATAAAGCATCCCCAAAATAAAGACACAATCATCTAACAATAGATGAATAGACTTCTCATTTTTTTCCTCTGAGATATGTCCATCTTGTGCTTAGACATTGAAGCATGTACTCTGGGAGTACAACACACATACAGCTTTTACACCATAAGTAAATGTCTGCTAAATTCCAGCTAGGTTTCACTGTAGACAATCTTGAAAGAAATGAAAGCAAATGTATGGCTACTACTGCAGTCACCTAATCAACTTAATCTTTTGAAGCAGATATACTTCCTGTCCTATTGTATTTACCTGTCAGCTAAGCAGGCCTTGCCTTATATCAAAAGAGAAAAAAAAGAGCCTGGAGAGTTTCTAAAGCAAAATGCTTTCTTCTGAGTGTTTGACAATGAACGTTTTTATTTATATTCCTGAGCCCAAAAAAGCTTCCAAACTCCCATATCCAGGTGCATGCCCTGTTAGTACCATGTATTCATGGGAAGGCAAGTTATTGGAATGTCAGCCATCTTTCTGCTCCATATTTCCCTTCCCTTCCCATTTCATTATCATTTAAAAAAAAAAAAAAAAAAAAAAAAAGGATGCCTTGGTATATGCACTTGCAGAGATCCCGACGTGCCCTGACAGATGCCTGAACTGGAAGACCAAGAGACCAAGAATATGCTTTTCACTGCAGCAAATCCCAGCAGGTGAGTCTAGACAGCATGTTCTTTTTTCAGCTGTACATTTTATTACAAAGCAGGAGGAATTTGATCACTCTAGCAGTTCTACTTCATTTCCAAGCCCTCATCCCCACTGGAAATCAATCTGGGGAGAAAGTGAAAGGACTCAAGTGCCACATATTTGGTTGCATTTTCCTGAAAGGAGAGTCATCTAAAAGAGCTATTCTGCCAAGTTAATTATTTCTCAGATGATACCTGAAAGTAGGCATGTCATGCTCACCCAGAATTTTACAATATGGCAATACTGATTTACAATTAATTAGCACACTACTTCAGAACCTTAAGCCTCTATTTCATCTTTTTGCTTTCCCAGGTTCAGGTTCTCAGAAGAATTGTAAGTAGAATTATTGAATAACATATCTTAATTCCCATGTAGATGTGGGACATTTTTTCTGAAGGTTATGGTCTTCTGATACTTTATGTCTCTGTTTTACTTAGATTTTCATTTGATTTTTTACATGGTGATTTCTTAACCAGCAATGTACTCGATGTTGATTTGAATATAAGGTTTTATGAATATTCATAAAAAACAAGTAATTTAAGAAGTACATTCCTGTGGTATCATGGGTTCATCTTGATTTCCCATGTGTATTTTTTTTTTCCTTTCTGTATAATGTAGTTCAGCATTTTCAAAATCTGCAATACTTTACAAGCAGGTCAAGTCATTATTAAATTTAACTTGAGGTTTATCTGGGCACACTGAAGAGGCCCAGCCTATTTCGAAAGATGCTGAACATCTGTACATGTGGCAACTTAATTTTAGGTTCTTGTTCCCCAAGTTGGAGTCTGGAATCCTGACAGGATGTGGGGGCACCACTGAGAATTTAGATCACAGCATTTTCTTGCAGGGGGTCATATTAACCAATGCGATGTTTCCGCTTCCCTTAGTCACATCAGGTAGGGTGAAAAGGAGCTAATTTAGGTTAGGGTGTAAAACAGAATACAACTCTTTGGAGTTGGACTTGATGATCCTCATGGGTCCCTTCCAACTTGGCTTGTTCTATGACTCTTTGATCCCAGAATTGCATTCTTCTAAACATCATAGTCTTCACCAAATGCTTCAATGAAATAGTTGGAAAATGTTTGTAATATTGGCAGATATTGTTTCCTTTACTTCAGTTTTGAAACAACTGAGCCATTTTCAGTATAACCTTTTAAGAATTACAAAGAAACAAAATAAAAACACAAATCCTGAGTCTGAAGCAAAGGGCAAGTTAGAAAGTTTCAACCCAAACAATTGGTTTAACAACGTAATAAACATATATAAACTGAGGCTTTCAATGGAAAATGTTAGGCAATCTTAGTTTAGACATTACTGCTTGGTATGCCTATAATATAATACCTCTACACCAAAAATAAAAATAAATAAAATTCTACAGTTACTGGATTACTTATTTGACAGTTTCATACACAAACTCTTTCAGACTCCTCACACAGCTAATGTAGAAATTATAACAAATCTCAGAATGAATCTTATCTGATGAAAACATGAAAATAAAGTAATCAGACACTGATAAGTACAGGTCACATAGGTATTTCACTTTTGAAGTACTGTGAAAATAAGTCTTGAAAATTAAAGATCTTTAGTTCAGCTTGACTTAAACAAGTCAGTGTTTTCTGGTGCTATTCTTGTTCACCTTGTACTCTAGTCTCTCTTTTTCATGTATTTTTTCCTACAGTTTCAATGCTTGGTTTTAGCCTACTATTCTTAAAAATAAAAAAATAAAAAAAAAATCTGCCAGCTACTGTCCTGTGATTTGAAAATAAATGGGTACCAAACATAATGACTGTTTTATGTTTCCTGAACTAAAAACTAGGGAGACAGTTTCAACTATTTAATAATCATGTTAAAAAGAAACCTAATAAATAAATAAATAAAATCCTTTCTACCTTGTATCTAAAAGTCCTTAGGTTTCTGAATCAACTTAATTTTTCTTCACTGAAGACTTGTGGTCAAGGTTTGAGTGTGCTGTGTTTATACATCAGATGAGATCACAGGCCAAAATCTTTCCTTATTTTCAACAGAAGTCAACATAAAACTAACTAGTATTTACTCACTTGTCCCTATTCTTTATCAGCCTGTTACAACAGCTATAATTATTTTGATGACTTCTGCATGTCGTCTGTTGTAGCATGTAATCTTGCTTGTTATCTTTCTCAGCATGTCTTGCAGATTATTGCAAAAGCAGAGGGAAAAGTTAAATAGAAAGTGCTGTATAAATATTCACCATCAGCCAAGGATGCTTGCATTTAACAGGCAGTTTTTCTCCCTTGCTGTGCTAGATATAGTTTTTGGCAGTCTTGAAAGTTCTTTTTGAGGAGCTTTGCATTTTTAAGAGAAATGTAGCAAGACCCAGAATACAATTAACTATAAACTTCATCAATACCTTTTAAAAAATACAGTGTGAACCTCACCAGGTCATTTGTTTTTATTACTAATCCAAGGACAATCAAGCTGGGTTTTTTAAAATCTCTTTTCTCTATGTAGACTGTAAATCTCATTCATGTAACATCAGCAGAGTGCTACTGCCAACATCTTCTCTGGATCATGCTGGCAAAATATCAGATAAAAGACTTCCAGAGCTGAGAGTTTTCCTGAGATGATCAAAGCAGTGCAAAATTTGATGTTTTCACTGCAGCATCTGCAGCTGGGCCATAAGTTTTCAAAACAAGTCAAGGTGGCTGAAAGGAATGAAGAGCATCTATTCAAAGATAAGCTGGAAGATACTCCTTTGCCAGGGAAGGCAGTAACTGAGCCTCAGTGAGGTGAAATATCAAGGTATTTCCGAAATCATCAAAAAAGGTCTCTCAACTAGCCTGAGGCAGGTATGGTTTTTCACTTGTCAGAGCTCTGGCTGATCTTCCTGAAATGTGAGATTTCTTTCTTCAGGACTCTTCCATACTTTGTGCCTTCCAGTCAAGTTTTCTTCCTCTTCTTCCTCTTCTTCTCAGGTCAAGTAAGTTTGTTCAAACCTTCTTTGGATATGTAGTGTATTTCTACAATTCATCCTCCTAATTTATCCACATAGGAATGGCAGAGTGTATATAAAAAATATGTATGTACAGGTATATATGCATGTATTGTATGTACATGTATATATGCGTGTATATACAGAGAGAATGCACGTATACAAAGACAAAGAGTACGCATACACACACATATCTAAAGAAAGAGAGCAGGTCATGCAAACACTTGTACGCATAATGGGATCTGGGCCTTTAAAGTCAAGTATAAATGTAGAATGGTGCCCTTAATTTATAATTAAATTGATGTAATGGCTTAATCCTAATGTTTCTATTTGGACATTTTTTTCCTGAGTGAAGAATGAAAGCAGGATATCATACGTGCTGAATATCATGACAAATTACTTTTGGAGTGAGTCATTTTTTTGTTACTTCTCTCCCCCCCCGCCTCCGCTCCTTCCCCTCCCTTCTCCATTCAACTGTATCAACTGAAACATTTGAAGATATATCAACTTCAAGGTTTATCAACTTCAATTAAATTATTTCTACTGAAACATAGTAAGATTGGCAAAACCTAGAACATTGTCAGTACATCTCAGTATGAAAAGTTACTCTAAGCTACATTTTGCTCTCAGAGATGGTCTGACATCTCTAATTACTGTTAATTTTTTTCTTTCCTGTCTTTAGTGGAAACCCATACAGTGTCAGAAAGTACAATTCTAACATTCATTACTTGAATTTAACTTATAGGATATGTCATCAAACATGAAGAAATCTCTATGCAGGAAGGGCTCAAACCAATCTTTGCTAAGCGAGTCACCCATGATTGAGTTATTTTTCCTTCCTATATTTTTGTATTTAGTTTCGCCTAAGTTACGTATGTATCTGTTGCCTTGTTTTACGTGAGGTTAATCAGAAAGACAGAGAGAGGAAAAAAAGAAAAAAGTATTCTTCTGGTCCTCCTAAGTAACAAATATTAAGCCTTTCAGTATCTCTGTTTGTGATTATATAAAAAAGCCTTTTTTTTTTTTTTTTAAATGAGCTGGGAATCTTCCTTAACTTCACTGACATACTGTATGAATCAACAGGACTATTTTTATTCTAACAGTAGTTCTTTTCTAAAAGTTGAACTGGATAAACTGAAAACATCTAAATGTTGCCCAACAGCTTAAGAATGAAACTAAATGTTGTTATAACAGGATACATTTTGTTTTAAAGGCTTGGCACCACATAGCCTAAATACACACAAAATGAAGTCTGAAATACTGAAAAAGATCACAACAAAGAAAATCAAAAGTTAGTCCTGAAATTCTATTATTGCAGATAAATTTGATGCCGTAGGGCCATATATCCAGAATCCCACCTCATGTTTCCTCTCCATTTAACTCTTTGCAACCCTTTAACCCTTTCTGTCAGCACAGCAAGAGACAATTTATATGAGTCAAAACACAACGATTAATGAAACAGCATGACATACAGCATAAGTTCACAGGGCCAAACAGACTTGCTCTAAGTATCTCTTACAGTACTTCTATGGTACTCAAGATATTCATTAATGAGGAAAAAGGGATTTTTTTTCAGACATTTTTCATTACTGTTAGCTTCTTTTCTGTTATTAAACATAGTTGTGTGTTCAATGTATTTTGGTGACTAGGGTATAGATTAATTTTTTTTTTTTTGGTGCAAGTTTATGAGAAACACTGAATATTTATGAGAAATACGGTCTAATTGAAGGCAAGTCTTCGAGTCATCCTCAACACAGAGAAAAATCTGCATGATTTCCTCTTGCTTTTGAAAGCTGCTACAAATTGTATTCAAAGAGTTCCTTCTTAAAAGCATGGAGAATAAAGAATTAAGCCGTATTTTGCAAGAAACAAAACTTATAAAACATTATTTGCCTATTATCTTTCTTAACTCTGCCATTTATAAAGATAACACTTCTTCACCAGATTGATCATTAGACTGTACAGCTTTCATGCTATCAAGAGGAATGAATGCATGGTGCTTTGCACCAAAAGGTACTGGTTCATTGTGATCCCAATGAGAAAGGCATTCTGTCTAGTATAGCCTAAAATGGCATTTACTAGAACTAACACTATAAAGAAAGGGTAGTATAGATAACCTTATATCCTTTCATATGCTGGAAACGGAGTGGTGCAGTGTCTCTAATCAGGGCACAGCATACCATGCAGTGCCCATCCCAGGCATGGTTACCCCATTTTGGCCATTAGAGCTATTTTTAAAAATAAAACATCTTCATTCATCATTTTTACTGTGAAATAAAGATATTCACACAGGAACCTTTGCTGTACTGTTACATAAAGGCAAGGCCACACAGGTAGTATAATCACCAGGACCAAGTGGGAGCTGCCTGTTGGCTCCAGTTGGATAAACTGGCCAAGTTCATCCTTTGGCCAAGGGATGCACATATCAAAACATAGGCCTGAAAGCCACACTGTGCATGCACAGGGTGCCTGCGCCTGCTCATGCTGACAGTGACGTGGACCACCTGCTCCTCCATGTACGATGATCTTCAGGTCAGGATCACTACCTATGGCAATAAATATACACTTACATATGCTGCAGGAAAACATTTGCTAGACTATACAAAAGCACACATGTTGAAAAACTTTGGTATAATACTAAAATCTCATACGAGGTATAATGAGATTTTTTTTTTTTCCAGTTACTCACAGGGCAAGGTCCAATGAAATGTCAGGTTAAGAATAACATTTCACTGCTGTTGAAAGAGGTTCTTCTGCTTTCAGGTTTCATTCCATATCACATTATATTTTCTTTCTTGCATGTGGGCTTTTCATTAGTTACCATTCCTGGGTGAGCCGGTTCAGCTCCAGTTACCAGACAGAAACTTTTGAAATTATGCCTTTTTTCATTTTTTTTTCTTTTTTTTCTTTGTTTAATTTTTTTTTCCTTTCCCACGATTAGTTCTTTACCAAAACAATTAAACTGTTATGAATTGCATTGAACTGACTTGGAGAAAGCCCATATTAACAAAAGAAGTGTTGTAAAGGATCTAGGAGAGCAGTTTTTTTTTTTTTTGGTGGTAATAGCAACCTAATAAATCAGGTCACCACACCTTGCCACCTTGTCTGACTGCCTTGTAAGCAATCCTCTTGCTCCACTCCCCAAACATATTGCATTACAGACGTAAGATCTAAAGATGATTAGAAATATGTATTATTTTAATGTTACAGATTAAAATGCTTTACTTAGAATGTGTTAATATGCCTGTTACAGTTTTTTAGTAATTATGTGCACACAGCTTCCATGGATACCGTAATAATAGCACAGTAATACTGTCACTACAACTGCCTAGTGAGGCTTTTCTTCAGATTTTAAACAAGTTACTAGTAGGATTTTCAAAAATACCTGAACATGCTAATGACCAGTTCCTCATAATATGAGGAAACTTCATTAATGTGTTTGTTAAACACAAGAACAAACCACAACAACAAAAACAGTATTCAATGTGAATCTCAATTTTATGTAAGAAAAGTACCCTTGCATCAAATATCTGTGACCCACTTGCTTTTTCCTTTGCTTTCACGATATTCAGACTTTCAATTTCCTTAGCAGTTCTCAGGCTCATTTTATCTAAAAAAAATGAAACACTTAAGAAACTTCTTTTTGTATACAACTAGGGGTCCAAGTACTTTCATATTGATTTCAGTAGTTTGTTTTACTTGCCTGCTCTACAGTAGTTGTACACGTTTAGTATCCTTCATTACCAGGTCTCGTTCCCCAGGTTAGTGAAAATGTTGCTCACTTTGTCTATTATCATAATTTTTCAGAGAAGCTTATAAAAGCACAGAGCAGTTCTTAGTAGAACAATATAGTAGCTCATCCCCTTGAGCATTTGTGGTAGAACCAAGAAAAAAAAAAAAAAAACTAGCTTTGAGTCAGAGCCTTGATTTATAAATACCCCTGGGAGCAAAGTTAACTGTGAAGCTGGTGCATGTGTTGTTAATTCAGGGGTTATGGAATATGCATGTGATGCCAGGTGTGCTTCGAGTGATACAGAGCACCACAGAAGGCAATTACATGTGACAGCACCACTTATTCTTTTAATTTTATAATCTAACTATCCATTTCATGTCATCCTACTCCCACACCTGTGTCAAGACTCATACTGTTAGCTCCCATCTCTAGTCCTCAGCAGCTGAGAGATGTCACATATTTATACCTCTATCCCACTTGGTGATCTGACACACCAGGCATTGCTAACACATAAAATCTTTGATATTACAACCAGCTGTGCTTAACAAAATAGGGTCATGGAGTTGGGATGAAGCTGTAGTCTGGTACTCCTGCCAACATATATTTCCCTTTATGGAGGGCCTACACTCAAAGAGGTGCTTCGTAGGTGGTACACAGCTGCAGTCCAATGTCATAACATCTTCCCCATCACATTATGCCAGGTGTCAGATGCATCACTCTCACCATTTGAAGAGTGAGAGTGGGTCTTACCTATGGGAAGGGAAGAAACATGAGAGGAATGTCCTCAATTACACACCCCTCCCTCTATTGCACTCTCTGGCTCTCTATTACATCACCTTTGAAACCTAACATGAGACCAACGAAAGAAGGGGGGATGCTCACAGAGTAGGTGAATGTTCTGGGTGGCACTTCAGCCATGTAAGTCTATTCTAATATAGTTGTTTATCAAAGTTACTAACATTTATGCTAACTAATACTTCACTGTTGGTGTTACTGGACTGAATCAGCAGCAAAAGGCTTGCAGGGAAAAACAGTATCTTTTGTTAGGAAAATGGGAGTAGTTGAAAAATAACACAAACCTTTAGGACACACAATCCAATCTTCAACTTTATACATCAAGATATGGCAACAAACAAGCCATGATTTTTACCACAAATTATATCCTTGGTAATACTCCATGATCTATTAACGTGTTTCCCGATTGTGTGCAATGGCTCCTGTCTTACTGTTTATCTTTTCCAGGGAATATTTCTTTGGGGGGATTATTAACGGGGTGTTAAATGTTCTCTGCGAGGACTTACACCACATTTCATCACTCAGAGTACACTATGGTCAAGTTGCAAACAATGAAAGAGAGAATACTCTGTTACATCACATGACTAACAGTAAAAGTACAAGGCAGATGTGCACAGGTTTTGAGGAAATATTCATATTAGTTGGTTATATTGAAATATGGTGAGTGCTCATTTAAAATATGATTTCTGTGTATTGATAAATAAAAGATAGGTTGGGTAAAATAAATACCTAAATGCCTGCCAGTCCTTTATTTCTGATCTGTGCAACTCTGCAAATGATCTAATGGGAGGTACCTTTATAAACTTTGCTATTATTTGAATAATAAAACGATCCTGCTTCTATGCTATAACTGCTTCTAGAAATCTCTCTATGAGATCTCCACCATAAAAATGTAGTTAAATTAGACATATCTGTTATGAGTACATATCTGCCATTTACTCAATCATTAAGAATTTCTCATAGATTATCATGAAGATTATATAACTAAAAATCACAGGCTTAGATTAAAATTTGAAAGCCTTTTCCCAATTCATTGAATTAGTATTTACTACAGTCCTTCTGATAGTTAGCATTTTACACTATATATACATATATATATATATGTATATATAAATAGAAATGTAGATGTTGAAGGAACCCCCAAGATTTCTCAGGTTCCTCTCCTCCTTGAACAAGGATGTCCAGTGCCTATGACAGATATCTGACTAAACTGCTTTTACCAGTCTCCCAGGATGGGAAATTTACAATGCTTTCAAGGAAAATAATAGTGTTTAATCATAGAATGTCATGGATTGGAAGGACCCTTAAAGATCATCTAACCCCAACCCACCTGCCATAGACAGGGATGCCACCCACTAGATCAGATTTGCCAAGGCCCCATCCAGCTTGGCCTTGAACACCTCCAGGGATGGGGCATCCACAGCTTCTCTGGGCAACCTGTTCCAGTGCCTCACTGCCCTTACAGTGAAAAATTTCCTCCTAATGTCTACTGTAAATCTATCCTCTTTTAGTTTAAGACCATTCCCCCTTGTCCTGTCATTATCTACCCGAGTAAAGAGTCCTTCTCCATCCTTTTTATAAGACCCTTTGTTGTACTGAGAGGCTGCAATGAGGTCTCCCCAAAGCCTTCTCTTCTCCAGGCTGAACATCGCCGGATCTCGCAGCCTTTCTTCATAGGAGAGGTGCTCCAGCCCTCTGATCATCTTTGTAGCCATCTTCTGGACTTGCTTGAACAAGTCCACATCCTTCTTGTGCCGCGGGCCCCAAAGCTGTACACAGTACTCCAGGTCAGGCCTCATGAGGGCAGAGCAGAGGGGCACAATCAATTCCTTTGATCTGCTGGCCACTCCTCTTTAGATGCAGCCCACGATCGAGTTGGCCTTCTGGGCTACAAGCACAAACTGCTGGCTCATGCTGAGCCTTTTGTCTACCAGAACCCCCAAGTCTCTCTGCAGGGCTGCTCCTAATGAGTTCTCCTAGTCTGTACTCCTGTCTGGGATTGCCCTGATCCAGGTGAAAGACCTTGCACTTGGACTTGTTGAACCTCATGCGGTTCACATGGGCCCACTTATCCAGCCTGTCCAGGTCCCTTTGAATGGCATCTCATCCTGCTGTTGTATCAACTGCAACACTCAGCTTGGTGTCATCTGCAAACTTGCTGAGGTTGCACGCAATTCTATCGTATATTTTATTGATGAAGATATTGAAAATCACCAGTCTCAGGACAAACTCCTGAGGGACACCACTCATCACCAGACTCCACCTGGATATAGAACCATTAACCACTACTCTCTGGGTGTGGCCATCGAGCCAATCCCTTATCCACCAGATGGTCCACCCTTCAAATCCATATTTTTCCAATTTAGAGGCTAAGATGTTGTGTGGGACCGTGTCAAAAGCCTTACAGAAGTCCAAGTAGCTGACATCAGTCAGTCCTCCCTTGTCAACTGATGTAGTCACTCATAGAAAGCCACCAGATTGATCAGGCATGATTTCCCCTTGGTGAAGCCATACTGGCTGTCCTGGATCACCTCCTTGTCCTGCATGTGCCTTAACATTGCCTCCAGGAGGATTCATTCCATGATGTTCCCAGGCAGAGAGGTGAGGCTCACAGATCTGTAGATCCCTGGGTCTTCCTTTCTACCCTTTTTAAAAATGGGAGTGATGTTTCCATTTTCCAGTCACCAGGCACTGTGCCTGACTGCCATGATTTTTCAGATATGATGGAGAGTGGCTTGGTGACTACATCATCCAACTCCTTCAGGACCCTGGGATGCATGTCATAGAATCAGAGAATCATTAAGGTTGGAAAAGACCTCAAAGATCTTCTGGTCCAACTATCCTCCTACCACCACTATAACCCACTAAACCATGTTCCTAAACACCATATCCAAGCGTTCCTTAAACACCCCCAGGGATGGTGACTCTACCACCTCCCTGAGCAACCTATTCCAATGCCTGACTACTCATTCTGAGAAGAAATGTCTCCTAATTTCCAACCTAAACGTCCCCTATGCCATCAGGGCGCATAGACTTGTAGTTGTTGTGTCAGGAGGTCCTGGACTTGCTCTTTGCTTACAGTGGGAGACACTCTGCTCCCCCAGCCCCTGCCTAGAGGTTTGGGGACTTGAGAGATGTGGGAAACCTGACCTAGTGAGGATCAAGGCAAAGGAGTTGTTAAGTACCTCTGCCTTTTCCACATCTGTTGTTAGTAGTTGTCTGTCTTCATTTGTCAGATATGATACAGTCTCCTTAGTTTTTCTTTTGTGGCCAATGTACCTGTAGAACCCCTTCTTGTTATTCTTTGCACATCTCTCCAAGTTTACTTCTGTCAGTGCCTTGGCTTTCTTGATCCCATCCCTGCACATCCGGACAGCATTTCTGTACTCTTCCCATGGCACATGGCCCTGTTTCCACCATCTGTGCATTTTCTTCTTTTGCCTAATTTTGACCAGAACGTCCTTGTTCAACCACGCCAGTTTCCTACCTTCCCTGTTTGATTTATTACATATTGGAATAGAGAGCTCTTGCGCTCCATGGAAAATATCCTTAAAGAGTTGCCAGCTCTGATCAGATCCTCTGTCCCTAAGGATCATGTCCCATGGGAGCTCCTCCACTAATTCTTTGAACAGCTGGAAGTTGGCTTTTCTGAAGTTCAGGGTCCTGACTTTGCTCTTAGCCTGGCCCATATCCCTTGAGATCACAAACTCAACCAGAGAACTGCAAACAAGGCTTCTTCCAGTCTTAACTTCTTTAATGAGCTCTTCTGCTTTGGTGAGCACCAGGCCCAGTAATGCTTCTCTGGTTGGTTTGTCTAATATGTGGATGAGGAAGTTGTCCTCAGTGGACTCTAGGAGTCTTCCGGATTGCTTACTGCCTGCCACTTGACTTTCCTAGCAAACATCCAGTGGTTGAAATCCTCCAGGAGGGTGAGAGCCTGTGAGCATGATGTTTCCTGTAGTTGGAGCAAGAAGGCCTCATCAACAGGCTCCTCTTGATCGGGTGGCCTATAGCAGGCCATAACTACAAGATGTCTGGTCCTTAATTTTTACCCACAGGCTCTCAACCTGGTCTTGACTGTTTCTCAGAGGGAACTTTTCACAGTCTATCAGTTTCTTAACATAGAGGGCAACACCCCCACCCTTCCTTCCCTGCCTGTCTCTCCTGTAAAGCTTGTAGCCCTCTATTCCAATGCTCCAGCTGTGTGATTCATCCCACCACGTTTCCGTGACAGCAATTAGATCATAGTATTCTAATTGCATTATGGCTTCCAACTCCTCCTGCTTCTTTCCTGTGCTGTGTCCATTGGTGTAGAGGCACTTCAGCTGGGCTATGGGCCATAACGCCTTTTTAGAGGAGTCCTTCCTAATTTTTATGGGATGATTCACAGGTGTTTCCCTGCTCTTTTTTGAAGTACTGGCATTCAGGAGTTCTTTTGAGTCACTTACAGGTACATCCCCTTCCCCCACCAAATATAGTTTAAAGCCCAGCTAATGAATCCAGCCATCTTGCTGCCCAAAACACTCTTGCCCCACTTGGTCAGGTGCGCCCCATCCTGTGACAGCATGCCTGGTGTCTCAAAAGCACTCCCAAGATCGTAGAACACGAAACATTAATCGTGGCACCAGCTACACAGCCATTCACCTGACCCGTATGCTGCCTCCTCTTTGTGTCCCAGTCTCCAGCTGGGAGGATTGAGGAGAACACTACTTGTGCTCCTGATCCCTTCAGTGTCTAAAGTTCCTTCTGATATTTCCGAGTCTCCTTGTCACAGCCTCAGTTGTACCTGTAGGGGACAGAAAAAGCAGGAGCAGGTGACAGTCATCTGGCTTGACCAAGCTCGGTAGCCTGTTTGTCACAAATACAGGACCAAGGTACGCAGCAAACCTCCGTGCCTTTTTTTTTTTTTTTTTTTTTTTTTTTGTGGAACTGGTTCTTAAACAAGTGGTTTGCAGGTCTACCTTTTTGCAGTTGCCCTTTCCTGGGTCTTGACCATTACCATTGTTATTGTTGACACCCTTTAACTGTCATTACAGTTACAAAGTTGTCTTACTACCTAGTCTACAACTTGCTTGCAGTAAGTAACTCAATTATTCCTCATACTAACCTCAGGGAACCTGAAAAAGAACTGTTTACTGTCTTTATACTGACTTCCCATATATTTGATTAACCATGTTTAATACTTTTTTTTTTCTTTTTCCTGAAGCTAAACAAATTTGTCCTATTTCAATTTATCCTTTTAGGTTATCTTTCCTAAAACACTTTCTTGGATGTCTTTCAATTACTTTACATTTGGGCCTGTCTGGGACAAGAATAATTATCTCAATTTCCGTTGAGTTGCCTTACAAAACCTTCCTTTCAAAGTGATGTTTTCTTTGAAATAACATTGTGCAAACTTGTGACACTCCTACTCCTTCCTCACAAATTTTTTGCTGTTTGTGTATTTAATTTCTTCCTTCTGAATAATTTTTTTGCATTTGTATTCACTTAATTAAATTTTTTGATCTCCAGTCATTTCACTAAGATCATTTTGAATTGTAATTCTGTTCCCTGCGCTTTAACCTCTTCCAGTTTTATATTATCCACCTATTTTCAGAGTGCCTTCTCCATGCCTGATAGTCATTAATGAAAATGTGGAATGGTACTGGTCTCAAAAAGCAACATGAGCTGGATTCAGCTGACATGTTTAACTGAAAACCAGTTATCATGACTTCTCTTTAAATCCTTTGAAAACATCTGTTCTCCAATTTTATAATAGATCAATCACAGTCCTTTAGTTTGGAGAGAAGAATGTCCAGACTGTATGACTATGTAAGAAAATTTTGCTTAAGATATACCATACCAATTTCTTCCTGTAGTCTAGGCTAATTACTTTTTTGAGGAGTTAATTAGTTTGCTTTTATATGATTTGTTGTGGAAACTTCCAGAACAGCTGCTTCCTATCACTGATTTACTCTACAGATGCTCTTAGATTGATTGTTTAGTAATGTATTAAACAAAGTACTTGTCCTGATACCAAAGTTCAACTGTTTTATGTTTTCTTAACTAGTGTTAGCTTTTTTTTTTTTTTTTTTCAGTTCTCTTGTACCTCACTTGGCCTTCATGAGCTTTTGAAGATAATCACTAAAATGTGTAAGTGAAATGGCTAGTGTTTTAGAAATTTTATCAGATCTTGATTACATGAATAGCCTGTTTATTTCCCTGTTTTTTTTTTTTTTTTTTTCCTTTCTGGCCTATGTTCCTACTTTCATTTTTATTAGTTGTAAGTCATGTTAGGGACATGGTCACTATCAATCTCTTTTTGTGATGGCCAAAGCAAAAATATATATATACAACTCATTTTATTTGTAATCTACACAGCTCTAATAAGACATCTTGTTAGTCTGCTTCTCCAAAAGATATCAAACAAATCTTTTTTTCTCCATTTTCAAAACAAAAAGAATGGCAACTTTTTCTTTCCATGAAAGCTATGCAGTACCTCCTTTGATTAATCAAGTAAAAATTTTGAAACCTTCTCAAACCAAGAGTAATCACTCTATTTCCCATCACCTCTGGAAACTGGAAAGGAAACAAGCTCCATTTAAAAAAATATATATATATTTTTTGAATGCATGGCTCGTGCTTGGTCTGAAAGGTGAGTGAAGAATTCTGAATAAAAAATGAATGAAGTATTGTGTCCTCAAAGTAATGTGATTTTTTTCATTGAGTTATTTACCATGGTTTTCAGATAAACATGGAAATAAAGGAGGAAATTATGACTTAAATTCACAGTCCTATGACTGCCTTAATTTAATAGATGTTTCAGCATGTGGAATGACATCCAGACTCAGGCCTAAGAATAGTAATCCTGGACTGACTTGGTCTCCTCCTGAACTTTATTTCTACAAAAGGATTTCAAGGTGATTATTATGGACAAATGGTATCTCAGCAGAGAAATACAGGACATATGGCCAAACACCGACTGAATGTGAAATATGTTCATCTGATATTTGTTAAGCCATAGTTATTATTTCTTTTGGAAGAGAATTGCATTTTATAGGCCTATCACTAGTAATATGATATCATGATATGATAATATTAGTAATATATAAAGGAGGTAAAGATAAACATAATGGAAACTATAACACTTTAAAAAATGTGAAGTCCAATTCTGAGGGAATTTTGCAAGCTAAGTCTTGACTTGAATTAAGAAGTCTTACGCCAAATCTTTCACTTCTTATGCCTCCAAAACTTCCACTAGCAACAAGCAAATTCTGGATTGATGAACACCACGCTATCAAATACTTCATTTGACCCCAACAGATAAAACATTTGATTTCAGATTCTATTTTCTTATATTTTTTCCTGCATAATGGCAGTATCTAGAAGTCATTCAGCATCCAAGAATATTTCTAAATTTGTGTGTTTACTGAAGATTGGACGGATGAATAAAAGTGCTTGACTTCTATTTCAATGTTAAAATGAGAACTTCAGACACTTTTAAAATATGTAGTATTATTAAAAATATATTACCATTTTACAAGAATTTCAATAAAATAAAATTTTAAAATTAAGTAAAGGAACTAAAGACATACCTAATCTGTGACGTGTTTAAGGAAATTGCTCAGATTAGAAAAGATCACATGAACAATCTTGTTAAAATACTTGAATACTTGTCCCTTTCTTCATTAACTCCTTTTTTGAACAGCACCTTCCCTGCCAGATATATAGGTACACACCTCATTCTGAGCACTGATTTGGTAATTTAGGGCTCAAGGGTTTAAGAAGAAAATAAAGATATAATAAAATGTTATTTAATTAGGTCAGTAACACAGGTGCAACTTTAAAACACCATGGCACCAAAAAAATTAATAATAATAATAAAAAAAAAGCTTTTTACCCTGCACTGACTTAAGAATTCTAAAAATATTCTATCACATTATCTGATAATCGTTTACAATTTTCAAAAAATAAAAGAATTAGAAAACTTTACATTACTTTCCAACATATTTGTCAATAGAGAAAATCAAAATAAAGCTTTTATTCTCATCATAGTTTTAAAACATAAGTCTTATGACTGATCAGAACTTTAAGACTTCAGGAATATCTTAGAATATCCAAATGCTTTGAAGCATAGTTAACTTTTTCAGAATTCTGATTGGAGTTGTGTGTTGAAACACGCACATACTCAGCCTCTTTTTGCAATTCTTTCAACAGAAAAATAGATACATCTTATTAAAATTATGCTAAAATATATTAAAATAACCATCCTCGACTGGAAGAAAAGTATTGAAATTGTAAATGTATTCTTAATTATATATAACAGAAGTGTTAAGTTTTTATTAGGAAACCATGTATAGAAACATAAAAAGTATGTATAACAGTATATGAACTCTGTTTTTTGACTTAATTTCACACTCCCAGTGTTTGGAGTTCACTGTTTTCTCAAACAAAACAAAAAACCACAGTGAATACAAGTTTTGGAAAATATTTTTTTATTATAAAATGTACAGTATATTGACCTTAACATTATAAAACACTGTAATGTATCAGAGTCTTGTAAAGACCAATAATTTATAAAATGAGACCAAATTAATTGTTACTCTTTCTAGTCTCATAGTCTGATTTAAAAATATATATATAAAATATATAATGAATGATTTGACTGGAGCATCCTTAGTAGCTGGAAAAGGCTTGTTCATATGTTATGGTAACTAATGTCTGCATGTATTTTTATTAAAATAGATCACTCTTATTGCTAAGTTAGTCTTTGATTTTGAAGAGCTGATAGAAGAATGAACAGAAAGGTTAGTAATCATATTTTATAAGGCTAGATTATGTAAAAGCACTGCAGGGGATAAAGAAAAATATGTTACTCCAACAAAATACTAAAGCACTTCTATCACTGCAGCTCATTTATTAATAGTTAATACTTCTTTGGTATTTTTAAGGTGCTTGTTGAAATAAGGAGTAGCTTTGGACTATGGACAAGAATAGACTACTTCAGGTCTCAAATGCTACTGGATAGCATGAAAAAACACATTACACTGCCTTAACAATTTAAAGACCTTTTCCAATGCATTAGTCTCCTCACTTTAAGTATATCTACTGCCTCCTTCTATTGCAGGGAAGTACTATCATGTTGAATACAAAAGCAATGCACTTCGCATGTACATAGAATTAATTCCTTTTTTTTTCTGCCCTCAGCCTTCCTGGCTTTGTTACAGACAGTACTTTCCTTCTTGTACTTCCTTGGCAGTGACTTGAACTCTAGCATCCAGCCAAAGGCATTTGTTTTAGTGTTAGAATATGTGTATGTAAGTTGTTTTCGAATCACTGCCGAGTATATTTTTAGCAGTGCATTTATAGAAGCCTGCATCCCTTTGAGAAGACTGCTGGATGACTAATGACCCCTGAGGGTGAAGAAATTTGTTTCCATACAGACGGGATTGAGCTCCTGTTGTCAGATGAGATTTGTCTGGAAGCTCCCAAGTTATTTCTGCTTTAGGAATCCCAATGGCCATACAGTTCAGTTTTACTGAATTCCCAGGCCTGGCATAGATGACAGGTGCTGGCTCACTGGTGATCCGGGGGGGATAAGCTATCACAATGACAGGCACATTCATAACAGAAGTGCCATACTCCGTGGACACCTTGCACAGGTAAGTGCCCCTGTCAAATACAGAAGCCTCACGCACTGTCAGAGAGCCATTCTCCAGGAGGGAGAAGCGACCCACAGCCTGGGGGGCATCCAAGACCATCCCATTGGGCAGTGTCCAGGAGATCTGTGCCCTTTGATTTGGCTGGGTGATGCAATGGAGCTGCAGAGTTTCTCCATTGATGATGCTCACCAGGTTGTTGTACTGGTTGCTGATTTCTGGCCTGAGTCCCACCTTCAGGAAGACTACCCGTTCCACATAACCTCCTGGGTTTCTGGCTGCACAGCGGTACGTCCCAGCATCCCCTGCAGAGAGACCACTGATGTGTAAGATCCCATCCCTCTTATGGTAAAATCTGTGCAGACGGCTGCCACTCAGCACTTCAGTGCCATTGGGAAGGATCCAGCTTGTGCTCGGCTCTGGGTTCCCCTGGACTGAGCAGTTCAGATTGATGCTGTGCCCAGCAATGGCAGTGATCCTTTCATTGACAGGGTCCCTGAAGGAGGGTTTCTCCAAATGGTCTGTGATGAGGAGTTGCACAATCAATCTCGCTTCCCCTCCTTCGTTCCGCCCAATGCATATGAGCTGCACCGCATCTGTCTGCCTCACCCCTCTGATGTCCAAAGTACCATTCCGATGCACGGTGATCCTGTTTCCATAGTAGGGAGCTGGCAGGATTACTCCTTCTGGAAAAGCCCACAGGACCCGTGGAGCTGGGATACCTTCAGCTTTGCAGTCAATAAGCTTCCGGCTGTCCCTGATGGCTGTCTCCCTCACAGATGTTATTGCACTGAGATGCCCATTGATTCTGGGAGGCTGAACATTTACATGGATCCAAACTATTTTCCGATCTTCTCCAGCACTGTTCCGCACTACACAAGTATAGTTGCCACTGTCAGATCTTTGGGCCTTTTGGATGAGGAGGGTGCCATCCCGATACACCTGGTATTTGTCAGATAGGGCAGGAATGGGCCTGTTGGTTGGGGAAAGCCAAGTCACTTTGGGAGTAGGTTCTCCTTTGGCTTCACACGCTACTGTGACAACATCACCATAGGGTACATTAATAATGACATAAGTTTTGTTCTTGATAGTTGCAGGCTCGGCCACTACTTTGACCCGCACTTTCATCTCATCTTTCCCAATCTGGTTCTCAGCATAGCAGGTGTAGTCCCCCTCCTCTCTCAGTCCAACATCATTGAAATATAGGGTTCCATTATTAAAGACCACATATCTCTTTGTCCGGCTGCCACTGTCATCTGACTGCATGAAGGTATTGATCATGCTGCCATCTGGGAGACCCCAGGAGATCTCAGGATTTGGTAGCCCAGTAGCTACACAGTCAACTTTCAGGTCCCCTCCATACTTGACCTTATGGTTATTCTCATTCTTATGTTCTATTTTTGCTGGTTTCATCATCACGTTCACTTTGAGGACCACATAGTCATCCCCAATCTTGTTGCGGGCCACACACAAATAGTCTCCTGCATCTTTATCTGTAACTGAATGGACAACCAAAGTTCCATTGCTGAATACTTTGATTCTTGTCTCCAAGCTACTGTAAGGAAAGAAAGGAGAACAGGACATGAGCAGCAAAATCACATTTTAGGAGTTATTAATTGAGTGTAACGTGGGAAAAACAAACAAACAAAAAAACGACAACCCAACAATATGGAAAAAGCACAGGAGCATTGCTATTGTTAGATAATTAGATGGTCTGAAATGACCAAGATATTCACCACCAAAAAAACAAATGGAAAAAAATAATTCTACTCACTCATAACCGAACAAATCTACCTTGTTCCGTTCAATGCCTTTAATAGTATTCCTTTAGTTTTGACTTTTCTGACTACATGTACAGAATTCTGTAACATTCAAACGTGCCATATCTGAATAATATACTCCACACAAACCTAGATGGATCATAATTATGGAGTCTGGCACTTGGGTACCCAGTTAAAAATAAATCAATATGTACTATTTCCTCTGGCCCCAGGTACAACATTTTAAACCCTCACAGCAATCTCAAAGAAGCAAAATGTTCAGACTCAATAATAAACAGTAGGTAACCTCTAGTAATTTTACTTTAAAATGACCTAAGCTTTGAAATATGGGAAAAAAAAAAAAGAAAAAAAAAAAGATTTTCAATGTGCTATTGAAAGAAAGCTATTATTCCTTTCCATTTCACTGTGGAATTGGTGCATTGTGGTCAAAATTCATTTCCTCAGTAGCTCTATGGTTTTCTCCCCAAAGAGATCTACTGTATTCGAAAAATAGTCCACATAAATCTCACGACAGTAAATGAATGAACTATTTTGTTGCAATTGCTATGAAACATAAAATTAATTCTGGATTTTGTACTACCTATGGGCTACCCAAATATATTTTTTGTCCAATTAAAAAAATGCTGACTACAGTCCACTATTAAGAAAGCTGTTGACAAATGTGTATTTTGATTTCAGCACATTTCTCATCTGTCTACAATGATGAAAGAGAATTTATTGAGTAGAAACTGTTTCCAAAAAAGTCTTAGGATATTTTTGTTGCTTTGAAGAAGTCATATTTTACTTAATATTGTGAACATTGTAGAAGGTATTGTTTTAAGTAGAGACTTTACTGTGAGGTAACATTTATTTACACATTTTTAAAATGCTCATCATTACTTAAATCATTATGATTTCTTTGTCCTATCTTTACAGTGTATAATGATTAGTACAGCAGATACACCAATTTCAGTGATCTCAGTTATCCTGGGGAAAAGTGGGCATCTATGCAAACCCTAATTATGCAACTAAGCACATTGGAATAAGACTTTTTGCCATCAGACTTTTTGCTACATTTACAGAATGGCTATAAAAGGCAAATAGTGGAAGCTTATCCTAAACACTTAAACCTGACTTTTCAATAATACTACTGTTTTCAAGAGAATTATGCTAAATTACAACTTGACCATCTTTTGATATAATTTCCAATTCTTCCTTAATGGTTTAAGGCCTAATTCAAAACTCACAGAAATCAAGAATGAAGCTCACACAAGTATGAATGGTCTTTTCTCTAAGTTCATACAAACTGTAATTTAGCTGCAACACCTCAAATAGTAATTTACCTGTGTAGGGAATCGATCATTCTTTTGGAAGGTAACCTCCATAATATCCGAGGCCAGGGGTCACCAGAAGCACTGCAGTCCAAATGCAGAATGCTGCCATATGTTACATCTGTCCTCTGAGGAGAGCTCCCGGTGATCTTAGCATTAGAAGCTTGCTTCTTCACATGCAGTTGAATCATTCTCCTGGCAGCTCCCACCATGTTAGCGGCAATGCACTCATACGTCCCACTGTCCTTGGGGGACATGTTGCGAATATAAAGAGTTCCATTGGGAAAAACAAACAAATTCCCATTGACAAACTGGGAAGGTCGAATATGTGTGCCATCAAAGAGCACCCAACGGATGCTGGGAGAAGGTGCTGCTTTGGCAGTGCAGTGGATGTTAATACTACTACCAAAGGGCAAGGAAATGTTCTCTTGCTTATCTTGGTGGATGATGGGGGGTAAGGCTGCAATGTGGAGCCTCACTGCAATGCTGTCAGCTCCTGCAGCATTGCTAGCTACGCATTTGTATACTCCTCGGTCTGAAAAAGTCGCTTGCTTGATAGACAAGGTTCGATTTTCATGAAGCATAATCCTGCTTTCTGTGGTGGTGACTGTCTGCAAAATTTTCCTGTCTGGGAAAATCCATGAAATATGTGGGCTTGGAGTCCCACTTGCCTGACATTCCATTGCTATGGTCTCTCCAAAATAGACTGTGACATCTCGATAGCGGGAAAGTAAAATTTTGGGCTGGTGGGCTACAACTGTGAGCACAATAATCATTTTATCTACGCCATGTAGGTTCTGAGCAGTGCACAAATACTGTCCATGATCCTGAAGCTGAGCATTTCGGATAAGGAAGGTACCATTTTTCAAGACTTCAAACCTTTGTAACCTGGTGTTGGTTGTCATTACAGCTCCTGGGAAGGTAAGAAGACAGAAATAAATGGAAAATCAAAGGGTTTGTTTTTAAGACATATGTCACTGCACTGAAAAAAAGCTTATGGAAAAATATAGATTTACTTAACACCAACTACATCTTCAGATGGATCACATGACATCTTCTGACACTCTCCTTGGTCTTTGCTTCTATTGCAAAACTAACCATAATAGCTTGGCAAGTCTGTACAGTGTGGGAACTTTTAGGGGCTTTGTACTTTGGGATTCCTCTTAAATCTTCACATAATTTCTTTTTTTATTTTGAATATGGAGATGATACACACATCAATATTTAAGGTAGTAATGTTAACAAACCCTTATGCACAAGCTTTGTCATCATAAATTCTAACTGCTGTGAATAATCACTTGGTTGCTATTCCTCCTTCAAGAACCAAATTCATTATATGTTAGAATTTTTCTTTTACTATAAGAAATACTACAAAGATATTTTTATCTGTAATGACTGCTTGAAATTGGTCACATTGTTTCTGCAATGATTAAAATGGACATAAAATGTCATTACGTGTTTTTCAGTGGTTTGCAATATTTCTGTAATAATGTTGCATTTCAATATATAGATATAATTTCAATATTAGATATAATATATCTATATAAAACCATAAAAAACTAAATATTTGTACCCTTAAAACTGTGTAGAAGAACATTTTTTCTCTGTCTTACCTGTAGATACTTTTGTCCAAGTAATAGAAGGCTTGGGTTCCCCTACTGCATCACAAGGGATAAGAACATCTGTTTCAGCAAGGATGGATATGCTCTGAGACCCCTTTGAGATAATTTTAGGTCTTTCTTTGGGTGTCCTGAAATTGCTGGAAGATTGAATTATAGATGAATTGTGTGGTGTAATGCCTCCCACATGAGGCACAGACTGTACCTTTTGATGATGATAGTGGACATTTTTAAGAGGCTGAACTGTAGTGAACATCTGGGATCTTGTGCGCTGAGAGAGAAAGGCTGGAGGGGTAATCTTCAAAATTGCTGGTGGTGGTGATGTTGTGGTCATGGTCTGTGGAGGCACTGGGATAACTGTAGCTTTCTGCACTGTAATCCTCGTAGGGGAGACTTGGCCAATCTTCTCATTTGTGTCTTTGGGGACTAGCTGACTAGGGACCGCAGGTTTAGGACGCATACTTAAGTGAGGGAATATCCTTGTTCTGTTGAAAATGAATGGCATTCTGGAACTGGGATAATAGGACATCCCTTGATTTGGTAGTCTCCCTGCTGTGCCTCTGTTATCTGGAACATAGTTATTGCCAAAATATCTTGAATTAATATTGTATCTGTTCTGACCCTGATTACCAAACTTGCTTGCAGTGAATGCATTTGTTCTGTGAAATGGAGTGGCTTGTGTTGGGGTAGTTGTCTCTCTCTGAAAGGCAAAAGATTTTTTGTCCTGGACAGTATGCGCTGCATATGCTGTTATCTCTGGTTTGTTTGTGTAGTGAAGAGGCTGTTGTGTTATAAAATAACGAAATGAGCCTTGTGTTACAATATATGGAGGCTTCAGTGTGCCTCTTACTGGAACATGCTTTGGAGGCACAACAGGCAGTCTTTGGTTTAGGCTTGGTATCATTCCAGCAGGTGGATGGGGAAGGTTTGGACTTAGCAATAAACTGTTGTTTGACCTGCTACTGTACGTCTCTTTGAATTGCTCCTCTTTAGACTGTATGCTAATCCTATTTTGGCTAGAGAAAGGAGTGGGGTGTACATTCTGTCTTGAGCTCACTACCATTCTGTCACCTTCTGCTTCAACTTGTTTTGTTTCTGACAACCCTTCTTGACTGAAGGCATTACTGCCCTTGGTGGTATAATGAAGAGAAGGATATGAAGTGCTTGAAATAGATGGTGGAAGAGTAGGAAGTTTTGTAAATGGAATAAAGACAGTGGGTGTATTTGGAGGCTTTTCAGCTGTCTGCAAAATGCCATGTGACATAGCTTCCTTTTTATCCAAGGAAGGTGGTTTTGCCCTAGTCTCAGAAGCAACAGATTTCTTTGTTTCTATAAATGAAAAAGTTTGAGTTTCCATAGTCCTGAAGGAGGAGGACAAAGTCAGCATTTCTTGCTGCTGAGGTGGCTCAGTTATTGCTGGTGTTTTTAAAGTTACTGTGGGCTTCCACGTCTCCTCTGAAACTGAGACATCCTTAAAAACTTCAACTGTGCCAAAAGGAATACTTAAGTCTGTCATAGTGGGATACATCAGCTGGAATGTTCCAGCAGTGGTTTCATTAACCACAACTTCTGAGTCAAAAAGGATGGGCTCTTGAGATTCTGAGTAAACAGATTTTGTAGATGATATCAAGCTGTTCCTATGCTCAATGGTAGCTGTACTTGATTGTTCTGCCTCACCATCTGTAGCTTTAGAATCTTCTTCAAGGCCATTCCCTTCAGATACATTGTCTGATAAGTGGTATTTTGGCACTTTATTTTGCTCTGGTTTCAGAAGTGTACTTGACTCTTTTGTGGGAACTGTGTTACGTACAACGTATGATGATAAAACTGTGATAGGTTCAGTCACTGGAAGTGCCATGTTTTCAGGAGCAGCAGAGAGAGTCACATGTTTTTGTTCAGGTGGAGAAGCAGTAGGCCTAAAGAAAGAAGCTGTGACCACCTCTCTGATTTTGGTTGTTTTCTCAAGTACAGCTGGATCGGTAACTAATGAAGGAGTGAATTCCATATGCTCCTCTTCCTTAGCCTGTATTTTGACACTGTTTTTAAGATCAAGGTGTTCAAGAACTGCAGAGGAAGTTTTGGTCACAGCTTCAACTGTAGATGTTCTTGGAATGACAGGCATTGCCTCTGTGATTGAAACAACTGTGTAGAAAGGCTTTGTTCTTTGTCGGATTCTATTTGGCCTCAATCTCCTCCTCCCATAAGGCCTTTTCCTAGCATGCTGAGTAACAAGTGAAGGTGTGGTCTTTCTATAGGGTGGTGTTGTTGTGGCCACAGTGGTCAGTCTGCTGATGGAAGCAGCAGTTATCTCTTCTGTTTTTCTATGAGGAGCATTAGTGCTTGTCAAAATGAATGTGGGGCCTGGTTTTGGAGAAGCCAGGTCCTGTTCTCTTCCATGAAAACTCTCTGCATAACAGCTGGATGTGCTTTCTTGAGTCACTGTATTCCTGTGGGTCTCTGGTTCTTCCTTGCTCATGGATATGACAGCTGGAAAAGTTGTACTTAAGTCTGCTATTTTTATCTGACCTGTGGATACTTCTCTGTGCTGATGTATCAAGTCACTGCTTTTTTCTGTAACAAACGGAGAAACAGATGAGGAAATGGCAGTAGCGCCTACAGAATCTGTTGGGATGATATCATCCAGCTGAGAAGGCAATAACATTATGTTGTCAATGCTCATCTGATCCACTTCATTTAACTTCTCACTTGTCTCCAACACGCTATGAAGATCTACAGTCTGAGATTCAGCTAGGACAGTAGCATCAAGTGGTAGCTCAGCAAAAGCAGAATTTTCCTCTGATGTAGAAGATACAGTTGCATCTGCATTTTCCACTGTGAATGGACTGCTCTGAATATTAGGAAAGGTAGTTACTGTTTCTTTGGTTAGAGGTTCTTCAGTGACAGCCTGAATATTTTCTTTGATTACAAAAGAATTGGTCCTGTCATCCTGATGCTGCTGGCCTTGGGGTTGCACAGTTGCAGAGAGAGGAGTCAAATATGGACCTGATATAGGGATCTCTACAGAGTATGTACTTGCAGGTGTTTCTAAAACCCTGTAGTCAGGGAAAGGTTCAGTTTCTGAACCTGTTACTATGGGCTGGACTGAAAATGTTTTACTGCTGTGGGAAACAGTGACTGAGAATGGCTCATCTTCACCCAGTGGTGATGCATCAGCAGAGGAATCTACCACATCAGCTGCTGTCTCTGAAGGCAGAGGGCTGGCTACTGGATGAGGGACAGGAGTAGTTTTCTGCATGAATGATGGAAATCCTGTTGTTACAGAAATGGCTGCAGCTGTAGTTGTTCTAGGAAGATTCTTCCCACGGACTTTTGCCAAAATGTCAGCCCAATGCTGTGGATTAATCTGTTTGCTTGCCATATTAATTCTCCTTCGAGATTCAAACACTCTCCGGCCTTCTGCAACATTGCTGTCTTGGGTTCTATCAGTACCTTTCCAAATTTTCATTTTCCTTCTGCCTTTCTTTCCCTTTTTAATTTGAGCCTCTGGCACCTGGTCATTTTTTTGTTTAAAGGATACTTCCCGGTCCTTCAGGCGGTTCTTTCTGCGTGGGAACTCATCCACCCCTCCTGTCCCTGATCCCTCTCCATCATCTATGACCCGCCCTCTTGTTTTTGATGAACTTTTTGAGTCTGGGCGCTTTTTCAGTTTTATCCTTTTAAATGACCTGTCAGACACCATTTTATTTACTGTAACCCTTACGGCAAACTGATCTGATCCCTGCTGATTGACAGCCACACATCTGTAATGGCCACTGTCACTGACGTGGCTTTTTGGAATAAGCAAAGTACCATTATCCAACATATATCCTTTTGAAGAGTTCAGTAAATCATTGAGTATCTGGCCGTTTGGAAGAATCCAGCTCAGCTGTGCCTCCGGCATGGCAATTGCACTGCAAGGCAAAACTATTGGATCTCCAACATTTTTTTCAACCCTCACTATATCCGTATCAGCTATCTGAATAGCTGGAGGCTGCACAAGAAGTCTGTAAGCCCTAATGTCCATATCATGTCTCACTTGGGCAATGCAATAGTACAAACCAGTATCAGTGTAACTCACTGGTTTGATTACTAGCTGACCACTGCTATGAATAGAAAACCTACTGCCTTTCTGATTAAACGGTGCCTGCAGTTTAGTCCCATCTGGAAGGAGCCACTGAATAAAAGGGCTCTCAGAGGCTCTCACTTTGCAGCTCAGCTGACACTCTGACCCTTCCATGACGCTCTGTGCTGTCCTTGTGCTCTGATTTTGCTCTATCATTACCCAGCTTCTCTGCTGCCTGTTGTCTTTGGTATGGATTGCCTGAGAAAACACAGTGAAAAAAGACAGCACCACTTTTTTCCCTGTACTTTGGCGCCTGTTTAACTGGATACTTATAAGAGGTTGCATCACCCAGGAAGGCTCAGCCATTATTTGAGCTTTTACGCCCGTGTAATAAAGAGCATCATAATCCGAGCCTTGCTTGTACCGATAGCTTATTTTAGGCTCTTTGCTGAGCATAAGTTCCCTCTCTAATTTGACAGGCACTTCACTATAATAAGCAATAAGCTTCCACAATTTTTCATAGTTCTCTCGATTCATTGGACATTCAAAATCCAGTGAAATTGTGGCATTTATATCAATCTCCTGAGTCTGGATTTGATTCCACTGAATTTTGGTAGAGCCTGTTGGTTTCTTTATTTCACAGTTCAGATGCACTACATTGCCATGCTCATCAGTCATATTTAATGTAATGTTCCACGGAGAGGACTGAAACTCTACCAGAGGCAGTTCATAACTGTCACCATCTTCTTCATCTTGAGTGCTGCTATTGTGCCTTAATGAGGACTGAATGATAGGTTTCCTACAGGAAATATCTTTCAAGTTTTGGATATCTTCTTTCTGCAGCTGTTTTGGGCTGTTGCACTTAGGGCAGAGCTGTCCCCCTTCAAAGGCTTTGTCTTTTTTGCATTTTAGAACACCTGGAAGCCAAAACAAAACAAACAAACAAACAAAAAATGACAGGTAAGCTGTAGAATCGTGTCCCAGAGTTTGCGAACTCTCAAGAGTGCCAAATGGACTACATGAGATAAACATTATGCCATGTGACATATAAGCAAGGTGTTTTAAAATGCTGCCTCTTTATTTTCACAGTTGAACAGGCCTGTTTCTCCAACTGACCGTAGTTTCTTCTGACTTTAATGAGAAGTTTGAATGCTCCATCCTTCTGAAAATTAGTTTCACTGCCTCTGAATAAAATTACTAGAAATTGAAGTGTCCAGAGCAACATTTTAAAAGTCTGTTAATATTTATGCTGTATAAAAAAGTCTGCATGTGTACAGTGACAACCTACCCATCTATCTTTTGGACACAAATTGAAGAGGACAGAGTCCTCTCAGCTTTCAAAAATGCAGCATTTGCCTGAGAAATGCTGGATTTCCTCATTAAATAATTCAGGAGGCTTTTTATTTTTCTCTATTCATTAATAGTAATACTGGCAATATACAAAAAATTCTACTGTATCTACCAAAATGTGCTGATTAGTTCCTATACTTACAAGCTATTTGACAGCAGCAAAAAAAAAAGTACTTCTTCCCTGACATCTGAAACAACTGCAAACTCTGTAAATATAAAATAAAAGATTAAACAGAGGAGTGTTAAAACAGGAAATGATATCCTTGACTCCTTGCTTCTACCAATGCCAGAAGGATTCTTGTCTGCCAAACAACAGCCATGTATTTATGTTTAACTTGTGCTGCTTACTACAATGTCAATGTTGCCTTTCACATTTACTTTGGAAATATGCTATGTTCCAGTTTTTCTAGGAATAAGTGTTATGCTGATCGCTCCTGAGGAATGAGGGATCTTTGAATGAATGAACAATAAAGGTGGGTTCTAACATAAAATTCTAGGACAAGGGGAAAAGAACTGGCAAAATTTTGTAACCTTTTCAAACAGGAAAATATATGCTTTGCCAGTCTGACAGATCAGTTTTCCTGAAAAGTTCTCACAAATGTAATATATAAGTGAACCAGTCTACCACTTGCAGATTCAAATATGATGCTTCAAAGACAAGGAAAGTGCATTCCATGACAGAACTGGCACACAACCAACTTGGCATATGCCACACTGGTCTGAGGAACATTACTGTGTTTCAAAGAGCACTTCTATCACTCTGTGTTGACAAAATTCCCAAAGAAGTCAATGTTATAGTTATATAAAGATACTAAAGCTGTCATGCATGCAAGTGGCATGGACTAATTCTCCTCTTTCCAAAAATCACTACCGTTTTAGTGCAGAAAAGAAATCAAATAAAAACAGTAACAAGCCATCACTGTACAGGGAGAGGAAATATTTCATCTTTATTACTTAGAGTGCATCTTCGGTACACTTAGCATATCCACTCATATGATCAAGGAGAGTATATAAGAAGATTAAAGTGTAAATTACATAAATATAATACCTAAGTTGGATACCTCAAGTATCAGTTCAATCAGGGACACTTACACTACTCATTAAAGTACCACACATCCCTAAAACTATTGTTCTATAGCTATGTACAAAAATGCCATGAATTAGATATCCTAAGACAGCAAGACCCATCGTCATCCACTACACATGCTCCAAATCATTATATAAACCTTGTGACTCCAGAACTCATCTGAAACATCTTCAGTTGCAATTCAATGACAATTTCCTCTTAAGAGTCTACCAGCAGATCTGGTGTAACACCCATCCCTCTGGCCTACTATACCAAACACTTAGCTACCTGACATGGGACATTGGTGGACTCAAACGTCTAAACTGAAAACAGACATACAAAAAAAAAAACATTTAGTGGAGTCCTGATCTAAGCACTGTGATTCTTATCTCACATCTAAGCCTAAATGAATCATAGAATGATTTATGTTGGAAGGGACCTTAAAAACCATCTAATTCCAAACCCCCTGCCATGGGCAGGGACACCTTCCTCCAGACCAGGTTGCTCAAAGCCCCATCCAACCTGTCTTGAACACTTTCAGGGATGGGGAATCCACAGCTCCTCTAGACAACCTGTTCCAGTGCCTCACCACCCTCAGAGTCAAGAATTTCTTCCTTATATCTAATCTAAATCAACCTTTTTTTTTTTTTTTTTTTTTTTTAGATTAAAGCCATTTTAGATTGAAGCCATTTTTGTTTAAAGCCATGAAGGCAGACCTTCCTCTGAAAAAGGAGCAGGACTGTAGGTGTTCTCTGAAAATACTTAAAATAGATTGCCTCCCTTAAAAAAGTAAGGTGTGGTCAATGAAGAAACACTAATAGACAAGAAGGATGCATGAATAACAGCCTTAAAGTTAATAGCCTGAAGTTAAAGCACTCTTCCAAGAATTTGGAAATCTAATTTCCATTCCTTCCTTAGACAACATCATAGTGTGCATAGACATCATGTAAGTAATGATTCACAAGAAAAAAAATCTATTCATATGGAGAACAGGGGAAACAATATTAAACAATATGAGTTGAAGAGGCTTTGGTAATTTTGCTCTTACCTCCAGAAACTTCATTCCATTCAAGGAACCACTTTAAGCTGCAATCACAAACCCACGGATTCCCATGAAGGTAAAGATTCTCTAGTAGTGGCATACCCTGAAACATCTCTTCAGGCAAGGTCCTAATAGCATTTTCAGATAGGTAGAGATGTCTTACTGTTGACAGTTTGAAATAATCAAGGATCATAAATGTTGAAAAGGTGTGTGGGTGAAGCTGCTGGAGCAAATTTCCCTCCAAGTGGACCAATCTCAGAGAAGTTAATCCATCAAAAGCATTTGGATGAATAAACTCGATTCTGTTGTGGTCCACGTGCAGTCTCATTAAACTTGAAAGTCCATGGAGGGTTTGACCAGTTATGACTTTCAATTTATTGTAACTAATTTTGAAAACCTTTAAAAAAAAAAAGAGAGAGAGAGAGAGAGATTAGTTTTGTATTTAAATCCAAACAGAATAACAAACATTCAGAAGTTTTCCTCCCACATTCAAATATCTTTTGCACCACTGAAAAATGATATGCTGATCAAAAGAGGGAGAATACAAATAAACATTAGTTGGCATTATCAAGTATGACATAGGCATAGTTAACAGAATTCTAATATTATTTTTGAGGGGGAGGAATGGTACCTTAATCCTAGGGAAGGCACTACAAAAAAAACACTTGTTTTTGTCTTAAGCAACTTACTGAAGTTAGAATTTGTGAAATTTAGAAAGACCTGAGCATTACCTGTAGAGACACGAGATCTTTCAAAGCACCATTAGGTATATTCTGAATGTCATTTCCATGTATCATAAGCAATTCCAATTTTGTGAGTCCTGCAAAGGAGTTTTCATATATAGACTGTATACTGTTAAACCTGGAAAAAATCACAAAATGTGTAGTTACATTTCACACACTGACTATCATGGACGGCAAAAGTAAAATTAGTATAACCTAACTATCAAGAAAACTTGAATGGATCTTAGTGCACTGTCAAAGAGCCAGAAGGTACTGAAACATTTTTACAAGGCCAAGTATACTTAGTTCATGTTTATATTAAAATTTCTTTTAAATCAATTTGTGGCACTTTAACCATAATTTAAAACTAAGAGTAATAAATAGGCGTTTAAGTTCTAATAGTTGTCAGCATGTTTTTCCATGCAGCTCACTTTATGGAATGGCAATAAATTAATGGCCTGTATCCAACCAATGATGCTATGGAGCCTGGCAAACTAGACATGCTGCAATGTTGCCAAAACAACATCTAACAATAAATGAATAAAGACTTGGACAGAGGACATTAAAAATGGATATCTCCCAAACAGCAAGAGAAGCAGGAAGTCACATCATTCTTACCTTACTGCTACAACATGTAATTGGCTGCATCAACCAATTATATAAGATCTAGGAACTGAACTTCCAATTATATAATTTGAGCCCAATAACTCCTTTTAGAGAAGTAATATAGAAAATCAACTTTTTGAAAACAATTCAGTTTCACTTAGGACTAACAAGGCAGGTTTTATTTGCCAATATGGAAGCCTTAAGTTTGGCTGCCTAGCTCTGCATTTGGGTTTTCCATATGTAGATACAAAATTAGACATATGAACTAATCTGGGCATGAAGACTCCAAATTAAGCATCCAATTTTAAATATCTTTTCCTATTTTTAATACTTTCTTTCTAGACATGAAGGGAAGAGAGAGAGAGAAATTTAAATACTTTGAATATGGAGGAAATACTTTTAAATTTTCATCGTTATCTATCTGAAGATTCTGAACTTGCTAAAAATTCAGACGTGTTTTGATATTTTTAGTCCTACTACAGATCTCCCAGGCTTATAGCAGTAATCCTATTAAAATTCCTTATGTTTACATCAGACCTTCTAAAAAAATATACAAACTTCTCTAAATATGAATTTTTCCTAAATTATTTCCAGATAAGAAAATAAGCTTTACCTCTTAAATATACAGCAACTTGAAACAGAAAGATTCTAAAAACACTTCTCAAAAATGAAAGAAATGCAACAGATAAGTACGACTGTTTCTTCTTGGCAGAGGAGACAACTCAGAAAATGTAATTTCTAGTGATGAAAATAAAAAAAAAAAAAAAACAGGAAAGGGCTTTTATACTAGCAGTATCAAATAATTTACTTAAAAACAGGATAGAACTTCCAAAATGCCTACACAATTTAGAAGCTTACACACCATTTTCAAAACCAATTTAGGGATAGAATTTGTCATAGAATGTTTACGTATAGGGGAGAGGTGACTGTAAATATGTGTGGTTTTGACTGTGGAGAGGAAAAGGAGGGCGGTTTGATATAGTCTACAAAGACAGAATTTATAAAGAAATATGACATTAGGCAGGCTTCAAAGAGAGCTCAAAATTAATTAGACTAAAGCCATGGAAAGAAATGAATGTAGTTTGGATAAAATCTGGTGTGTTTGTATGAAGTTGTACTGAAGTTGAATTTTGCAGTAAAGAGATTACACATTTTCAGTACCATCATAGCCTACAGTGTTCCTGAGATTTTATTTCTTTAAATTTTATCATGTTTTCTCAGCTTCAGAGTCAGCAAGATAACTAGACATAAATGTCACAGAGAGCTCCAAAGAGACCACATAATTATAATTCTTCCTACCATGAGCTCTACTATATGGAAAGAAAATGAAGAGGAAGAGACATTGGTTTCCATGGCAGGTTGTGTAAGAGTTGAAGATCACAGAAACAAGGACATGGATTACTGGTCAGGCTCAAAAATATTTTCATTTCCCAGTAAAGAGGCATATAAGGTCACTTGAAGACATACCCGCTGGTGGATAGCACTTGGCCCCTCTGTGTTGCAGATTCTTTGGCAACAGCTTGTCAATGAAGCTGCTTAAATGACTCCCTTTGGAACCATGTGTGTTTACATTAAGACTAAATCACATGACTTTGTGTATAAAATTTTATTTTCTCAGAGGGGACCATGAGTAACTAAACTGATGGCAGATGGCCTGAAAAAAAATATAGGGAACATTCCTCACACTACAAAATGTTATAAGGCTGACCCAGTTGGACGTTTGCTCTGTACTATAGAAATTACATAGTTATGTATCATTCCAGTAATACTTCCACTGATTTGACTATGAGCCACTGGGATGACTGAAAAAATGGCATGAAAATACAGATTTCTGTAATACAGTTTTACTGAGTGCAGGGGTATTGTGAGACTAAAATCAGACTTTAGGTGGATAAAGTAGTGGTGGATAGACATTTTAACTACAGAGGAGCAAATAAATTAATGTCCCTACTATTAGTCATAGCACAATCATTTGCAAGTTATAGGCCCTGCGGCTAGGGAAGGAGTTCATACCAGGTAGAGAGATGGCTCTGCTACCAAGCAGAAGAGGACTGAGACTCTTTTGCCATGCTATGTCATACAATGACCATACACAGCACTTTTGTGATATGCAGCCTACCAACTGTCCCTGCCTTCTCATCTCAGACAAATGTAGGTTGGAAATACTCTGGCAGAGGAAGGTGATTTGGAGCCTGAGCTCCCTCACCCCAAAACAGTGTTGTCTGCTTATATTGCACTTAAATTCTTAGAAAACAAACAAACAAAACAAAAACAAACAAACAACCAACTTCAAAGGTTATGGAATAACTAGTCTTTATGGTATTGTTTTAATATATGCTACTTCATTGTGCTCCAAAATGCGACCTGCTTACATTACATAATTCTACTCCTTCTACATTTTTGTGTATCAGGTGTAATAATCAACATCTAGTAGAAATCCTCCCATAGTAGGTTTAATTCAATATAGTTTTTAAACACTGTAAGACTGCATGTACTATTTGCCAATAAGAACTGACACCATCATATAAATACTTATTTGAAAGTATTACAAACTTTCCTTTGAAATATCAGGGCTACACTAAAACTTCCTTCATGCCAGTAATGGTAGTGTTTGAAATACAGAGTGTGGAAGTAACTACTCATCTCTGCAATTCCACTTAAAAAGTATACACAAAGATCCCAGTATGCCGCACGCGTGTGAAGCATTCCAGGATTCAACACCAAGAACATGAAACTGTTTGCTACAAACTGCAATACAAACCCAAAATTGATCCTTTCCACATGTTTAGAAATCCTTGCTGGCACAGCTGCTAAGGACCGAAACGTGCAGTGGACTTCGGTGGGGACGTAGCAGGCGCAGGGGTGGGGGCAGGCCAGGGCACCCGGCAGGAGCCCCAGCGCCAGGATCAGCACCACGGAGAGTGCCCCCACCGCGGCCCTCTCCCGCATCTTGTCGGCTCGCCTTGCCTCGCTCCTCCTGGGATGGCCAGGGGACACAAGCAACAGACGACAGCAACGACGACAAAGGGAGACAGAGAGAAGAAATGAAGGTTTTTTAATGCTTTTGAAATGCTCTGTGTACCATGAGTTGCTCTGCAGCGTCTCAGAAGGTCTGTAGACAATTATGGCTAAGTTCAATTGGGAAGAGTTTTTATTTTGTCCAAGTCGCTTGCTACTTCAAAGTCAACTTTTTTTCCCATAACTCATTTCAGTACCTATTCTACAAAAGTTATGCAGTCTTCTTATTCTAGTAACTTTTGTAGGTTTGCTCTATATGCCAAAGGTAGCATTTGTCTCACCTACAAATTAGAAAACTTAAGGGAAGCATCTGGTTCAAGTGAGTTGCCATGGCTCCCTCTACAGTCAATCAACGAGAGAGAAGCAACCCATATTCACCAGAAGGTGAGTAATATCAGGTATCTACCTAGATAGGTATCTACCAATCAGGTAGCTACCTAGAAATAGTACATATCAGCCTCCTTAGGTCCCTAACTAACCCTTAGGTCCCTAACTCACCTAGCCTAGCTGCCTAGTTTTAAAACTGTCTACTAACTTCCAGGAGGGTAAAACCAGGCTAAATAAATCTCATTCATAATGTACATGGGAAATGGTAACATTGAGAGAGGCAGAGAGTGAAAGAAAGGAAAGTAAGAATTGGCTGGACACAGATCTGGACTCTGTCATTTACTGTGCTATGCTGGGCGTGCTTTTACCCTGTAATCTTAACCAAACAGGAGCTATGAATGCTCAGAATTGATAGAAGTTGACAATTGATTTAGAAACATAAGCACAGGCCTCCAAGGAAATGTAAACAAGAAAGTCTGTATTTATAACCTTGCCATGTCTATCAACACCGAGGTTCAGATTTTCAGAACTGTGTCTAAACCCGCATGACGAGACTCATGGAGAGCTGTTCAAAGAGGCACACTACGCTGGAACAAACCCAAAATACTACTGTTATTGAGCACTAGCCATTTCTGAAAATAAAGCCAGTGTGTAGATGTCTAATTACAGATTAAGCAGCCTAACTTTGGAGAAGTTAGTTTGAAATATCCTTACTCTTATCTACCATGAGAAGAACTTGAGCTCTTCAGATTAAAGCCATGCAAGAATGCAAGCTACTATTAGAAGCAGAAATTTAGTAGTCTCGCTCTTGTGTAACAGTGTGACAAGGAGGGAAAGACATTCAGTTCTACTAGAGATTATTAGTTCCATTAGTTATTGCTTTTAGTATAAAAGTCAGATTTTTTCAGATCTGCTAGCAACAAGACACATTTTTTTTTGTAAGAGCGTCATGTGCAAACTATTACAGTTCAAAGGAGAGGCTCATCGGCATGAAGAAGTTTCTCAAATATCTGTGGTCAAGTTAATGAGACACTTACCATTCTTTACAAAGAAAAATAGCTTTTAATTTGTTTGGAGAACATTCAGGTGCTGTTTTCCTTAAGATTCGCTTTCATAAAAAAAAAACAACAAAAAACCTTTCAAGAACATCCTACCCACTCCAGTCCCGTTTGGGCGGGGGCACCGAGCCTCACCGAAGAAGCTCCTTCGCACAAAGGAAGCGATGCCTGGGGCAGCCCCCCAGCGCCCCAGCCGAAGCCCCCCCTCCGCACCTTTGCCACCGGGGACCCCTCGGGGGCGCGGCCGCACCGGCTGCGCGCTTCCGCCCGGGGGCGCCCTACGCGCATCCCTACGCGCCGCCGGCCGGCTCCCCCTCCGCCACCGCGCAGCGTGGCAGCCCCCCCAGTCCCTCCAACCCCTTTATTTTTTATTTTTTTTCTCTTCACCGCGGGCAGACGCTTCGCATTAGGGAAGAATTTGCCCTCCGGGCTGAGCGGCCGGGCGCCGACACCCCGCGGCACGGCCCCGCGGGGGTCTCTCGCCCCCTCCTCCGTCCTGCCCTCGGCACGGAGCCCCCCTCCTCCATCCCCACACCCCCCAACACACGGAGCCGCTCCCGAGCCCCCTCCCCTTCCGCCCCCGTCTCCCCGGCTCCTTACCTGCGGCCGGGCGCGGCGCTCTCAGCGGGCGCCGCCCGCCGCTCCCATGCCCCCGGGGGGCTTCGCGGCGGGGGGGCGGCTACCTGGCACGGCCTCGCGGCCCCTCCGGCAGCGGCCGGCTGAGGCTCATGGCAGCCCGCGGCGCCCCGCCGCCCCGCCGCCTTAGGACTCCTCATCGCCCGTCATTTTGCAGAAGCCGCCGCCGTGATTTGGTGCCCCCGAAACGACCATAAGCCAGGCGGGGCGGTACCGTGCCGGGGGGGCGTGTGGGGGAGGGGGGCGGGTTGGGGCTACTCCCTTCCGAGCCGTGCCCCGATCCCCCCCGCGGGCTGCTGGGGGGCGCCGCGGTCCCTCAGCGCCGTCTGGAGCCGAGCCCGTCCGTCGGGGGGCGAGCAGGGGGGCGGGCGAGGGCGGAGGGTCCCCGCCGCTTGCCGGGCTGCCTGGGGGCGCAGCTCCCTCGGCGGCAGGCTCCCGCCGCCCGCGGCCACATGGGGACGAGGGGCGCGGGGTGCCTGGGGCGAGGGGCTCCGCGCTCCTCCGCTGCCCCGCTTCCCCACGCCGGGCGCTGCTGTGCAGGGGGAGGGCACGGCGGAGCGGCTCCTCTTGCGGGGTGGGCGGCCCCTCGGCGGGGGGGCGGGCAGGGGGCCGCGGGCGGGACCGAGGCGGGGGGCGAGAGGGGGGAGACGAACCCTGGCCCCAGCCCGGGAGCTGGAGGAAAGTTTGGATTTGGGAGCGGTCGGAGCGCTGCGGGGTGCGGCTTACCCCGTTGCGCGCCCCTCCGTGCAGGCACGCACCCGGGTTGGCTGCGTTTGTGGACCTCGCTGTGCTCTGAAACCGGACCAGCCGGGCTAGGTTTCTTGTTTTTCATAGAATCATAGAATCATTGAGGTTGGAAAAGACCTCCAAGATCATCTGGTCCAACCATCCCCCTACCACCAGTGTCACCCACTAAACCATGTCCCTAAGCACCATGTCCAACACCCCCTTAAACACCCCCAGGGACGGTGACACCACCACCTCCCTAGGCAACCCATTCTAATGCCTGACTACACTTTCTGAGAAGAAATGTCTCCTAATTAAGCACAAATAACTCCTCACCACCGTCGTTGTGGAGTTCTGTCACAGCACTTTTGCAGAGACCCGTAGCCAGTCTGTATGGGACAATTTCATCTCCTGTGTTATGCTTGAGGAGAGCCACACAGATATATGTGGGTGAATAGAAAGAATCTCAAAACTGCAGAAGAGAAGCAATGACAAAATGACAATAGCACAGGAAAAGGCAGCAACTACTAACAAAATGAACCAGACCAAATGTAGATAGTCGTGAATTACCTTTTTACCTCTAAAATACATCAGAGAAACAGACTTTGATTTTGCCAGGGAAAAACTGCAATCACTAAATCTTTAACATCCATGTCCTCAATTTTCCTCCTGTATCAGCATTTTTTTCAGTACACAAAAGTAAGTCTATTTCTGGTCCAGGGAAAAAGGCATCACCCAGGTGTACCACGGGACTGTTTTTAACACCATCATCTATCCAGTTACACTGTGTTTTTTGGCTAAACCCCAATTTTCTGTTCTCTAGCCAGCCTATATACCAGTTGCCCTCATCTGTAGTAGAAAAACAAAGAATTCAGTCTTCCAAGACACGAAAGAGTTACAGAAATCCACACAGATCCCCCTCAAGCCAAAAGAATCCCTCTGAGTTTTGGCATGGAGCTTTCAAATTCCACCTTCAAGTTGAGTACAGATAGTAAATAGCATTACATTATAGACTGTAAAGCCTAGATACACTGTATGCTTGTAGACAAGTGTATAATTACCAAATTAATAGAAAGACTGGGAATCTGAGTTAACAAACCATTTTTTTTGGCTCTGAAACCTGTAACAGGTGTGACTGTCAAAAAAGTAAAGGGACAAAAAATCCTTCAGTGGCTGATGATAACCTGTTGTCAGCATCTGAATCTGGACAAGGCATATCTTCCAAGTGCACTTATACACAATTTTGGAAAAAGGCCAGACTTTTAGCCGTGGAACTTCTTTTAGAAAAAAAAAAAAAAAGAAAGAAGAAGAAAAAAAAAAGTTAGATGAAAACTAGAAATGTTTTGAAAATCTACCCCAAAATGTAGAACTTTTTGAGTTCTTCACCACAGAGAATGTTTCCACCATGCATCTCTGCTTGGCATGTGATATTTAGTCTCTACCAGTGTATCATCTGATCCGCCTGACTTATCCCCATAAAATCACAGTGTGTAGAGCCAGTTAAAATGCAGCCAAGAGGAATTTGACTTTACTAAGCTCTGACTGAAGAAAGCAGTACTAAGAGGTCTCATGCTCATATCTGTTTGAAGGCAACCACAGTTCATCCCTACACATAAACTGATAGCCCGTAATTACAGAAGGAAGGAATTGCTTTGCCTTAATGTAAGTCATATTTTGAACAAGTGTCATAGTAAATAAAGACAAATTTTGGTAGATGCTCTGTTATAGGATTGCAAACCATGGAAAATGAAGAAAACACATTTTTTGATTCATTCATAGCTAATAATTCTTTAATCAGTTATGTTATCAAACCAACTAGCGTGTGGAGTGATACCAATTACTGTTGGTATTGCCATTGCTATTCCTATTCCTATTACTCTTACTCATGTAATCATTTAAACAGTCCCTGAAATGTTACTTTCCAACACTTGCAGTTAAAATAATACCATTATCGTTTTTACTTTTTCATTATGATCCAACTACCTCTGGGAAGACAAGAGCTTGCTTCATTATCCCCTTATACAGCTCGCAGCCACCTTAAATATTATTACTAAGTATACAGTTGCTCTGTTACTGGGAGGAGAGCTATCTAAATACTCCAGTGATACATAGAGGAAGTTACAGCTGGCTTAGTTGTGATAGTCCTTTACACTTAACGTTCATATAATGGCATTTTGATTCTGAAAATCAATGAAGTTAAAATAAATCACATAGTAGGACCAAGCAGATATAGAAATATGCACAGTTAGAACTGGAAAAAAAGTGACACAGAAGACCAGGTCACCAGGGTAGTGTACTAAATACTTTATTACTTGGAATTTGAAATTTGAGAAGGGATTTCCTTAAAAAAGATGTGTTAAGCTTTGAGAGCAAGTTTTCAAACTATATTATAAATAAGAGAATACAAATATTAGTGACATTTTAAAATAACAGCATATAAATTACCAACATGATGCACACTGTTTTCAACATAAATAATTTTTCAGACAAGCCAATGTCAATACCAAAACATAGCTTGTGTATTAACAGTAAATACATCGGCATCAACATCAACAGTTAAAGCCACGCTGCTTTGACAAAAAAGACCATCCAGCTTTATTATATGTTTACCTTATTCCAAAGTTTTACATTTTTATGGGATCCAGCTGAATCCTGTTAGAAAATTATGGGAATTAAAAATATTAAGGACAGATTTATTTTATTTTATTTATTTATTTATTTTATTTATTTTATTGCTGTGCGGCAGATACAATTTGGGAGTTAGCAGCAATGGATTGTCCATGATAGGGGAGTCTTAGATTCTACATAGGCCTGGTCACATTATTTTTTCTAGTTTGAAGTTTCAGGTATGTTTCAACAAAAGACATTTAGTAGTATCTAGATTGACAGCTGGTGTAAATCAGTATAATTTCTCCGTCAGTCAAGTGATGTTGGGTTGTCAGGTAGCTATTGTATTAAATATAACTCCAGTTATGTTGATTAAATATTTTACACAGTGGAAAGGAACATGCAGAGCGAATAAATGGTGAAGGTAATCATCCATGTCACTGTGATGTACCATTTCAACTGTGGTACCTGCTGCTTACAAAACACTTACCAAGTGGTAAGAAAATACTGGAAAGTAGCAAGGGAAACAATGTAGAAATATTAAGGAACTGTAGCGAGTAGCAGATGAGTTTCTCAGAAAGCCATTTCTGAAAGATAGCCTGAAGATAAAAAGCTATTCACATGAACAAGAACGTATGTGTTGTAGGAGAGTGAAGACAGCAAACTAATGACATGCTTTTGGACAAGACTGGAGGCAGTGAAGGGGAAAACATGAATAACAGTTTGAGAAAGGGTATTATTAGAGCTGTCTTTCTTATTTCACCATCCTTCCTCCACTAACTCTGAAATGCCTTGACTTGGTTCAGATCAGCAGTGTTTGAGGGAAACTTCCTTCACTATCACTAGTCTTGTGGTTATTTTGCTCACATCGGGCCCTAGAAGCTACCTTCTCGTTTTGGCTGAAGCCAACATCAAAGCAGGGTGTGTTGGCAAGCTATTGTAGCACTGCTGCTCTGTCAGGAATTAAATTTTGATTTTTGTAAGATTGTCACCAGTTTTCCTGCCTGTATATTTTTGACAGTTTGGATCAAGGACACCAAATCAAGGACTGAAACAAAGCTTAGGAAGCTTAGCAACCCATACAATAGCAGTTTGTAGGAAGCACATCGTTACAGAGAGGCAATGGTGGCAAGCAGATATCAGGGCTGAGTATCTGGAGGGAGGGTGGAGTAGGAAGTTCTGGAGATTTTGAAGAATCATTTCTTTGTTAAAAAGAGGAATTCTATATTTACATTTTAATAAAGTCACCAAATGCATTTGTAATAGCTGAGGATAAGTAGGGAAATGTGGTATTTTTCACATTTTACAGATTTCAACATAGCCTAATTTTCAGAATAAGGGACATTACTTAACTCGTAGTCTTGCATATCTCATCAGTCAAGTGCTATGTTTTTTTTAAGGTAGTGTGGAATTAAAAGCCTACAAATGGTACAGAAATGGAGCACAGAAAATGATTCAGTACTAATTCTGGTATAAAGCACAAAAATTAGTAGGCTTTCAGTCTGAAATATGAGCACCTTATTAAATTAAGACTACAGATAACAAGCAATTGTAGTGAAAAATTGTTCTTTTCTAAATTGGTATAGATCGGTATGGCTAAATGAAAAAGTTCAGGAGAGTTAGGAAGGCTTTTTGCGTTAGCCAAGAGAAAAATGCTACTGGTTTCCGAGAGCCCCCATGATTAATTATTTATGCTATTTAAAGCAAGTGTTTGAGCATGTCAGAGAGGGGAGATGGTGCCTGTACATCCATGTAGTTGTGCTTATGTAGGAAGGTTTATGTCTCTTTCCCCCCATGGCACCATGGTTCACTGACTGATCTTTGTTCTCTGAACCTCCCAGGGCAGGGATTGTTTCTGCTGCTTCCTTGCAGCTTCAGTTCCAGTATATCGCTGCCCTCAGTGAGTGCTCCTCTCCTACACCCTCCTTTAGATACCTTATCTCCTCCCTGCCTTTAGGCCTTCCTGTTTGGGGCTGTTTTGCCATCACTTAGCTACTTTTTCATGCCCAAGCTTCTGCTTCCTGACATGTTAACATGTACTGCCCTATCCCACTGTCATTGCCAAAAAAATAGCAGCATGCATCTTCCAGCCTCTGCTAGCTCCAGCCAGTGCCGTCACTCCCACAGGGAAGAGCAGGGCTTCTCCCTTAGCTTCCCTCATTAATTAGCCTCACGGAGGAAGGAGGGAAAGGGAAATCACTGAGCTGATGTTTATTGAACAGGATAGACTTTCCGAACCTGAATTATTTTATTTGCTGTGGATCAAAGAGGAGAGGAGTAGACCATCACAGTCTCACTGATAGATGTACCTGGTGGACAGTTTGACTTTCCCAGCTGTCTTCGGAAGAGCAGAGTGATGGAGCCCAGCAGACTGAAATCCAGTGAGTGGTACATATGTGGAAAAGCAGCTGTTTCTAAATGTCTTCAGTTGGAGCTGGTAATAGATTAACTCTTGCTTTTACTACTTGGCAAAAAATTGGGAATACATTTCTTCAGATGAATTAGGACCTTGTATAACTTCCAGCATGAAAATGAGGAGTTCTAGAAAAGTTGATGGACTGCATTCAATTTTATGATGCAGAAAAACAAACTGTTAACTTACAGAAATAATACCCATGTGCTGTTCTGACTTGTTCTCTACTTGTCTTCAGGCCCTAAGTGTTTGTATTGGGAGAGTATGCTGACTTCAGTGCCGGTGTCAGGGTTTCCTTTATTTGCTTTTAACATTTCACATGTTTGTTCTGTGGTGCCTGACAAGTTATATCACAAACTAGTTGGAGTAAGTGATGATTAATGAAAATAAAGAAAAATGAGGGTCAGCAGTATGGGAGGGCAAGCAGTAATAGAGGCCAAGTCTCAAGGAGGTATACAAAAAGCATAGGCAGTGGAAGGAAGGGAGTTAGTAATAGATCACATTACTGGCCCACCTCAGCCCCGGTGGGCACTCAGCTAGCACAGGCGGAAAAGAAACGTTTCTTTAGCCAGAGCAAACAAAGATGTCACAACAAAGACTGTCCGTGCTTCCAGTGCCTTCGGGTATGTCTGGCGGGCGGCTGCAGCCCAATGGCTGTGGATGCAGGCCAGCTCCAGATGGGAATTGCGTTGCTGGGTGAGCTTGATCCCATGTCTGCCTCTCTGCGGAGTTTGTTTGCTTGAGCGCCACGCTGCACTAACACTGTGGCACATCACGCACCTCCAGGCTGACTCACATCCAGCATCCACTCAGCGCGGGCCAGACAAGCGTTCATCTACACTGCTGCAGCTACACAGAGCTCTTTGGCTTCCCCCAGACCAGAGCATTTGTACCCGGCTTGTCTGAGGGGTCATCTGGGTGAAAACTTGGAGGGCAAGTCCCTTCCTTTTCTTATCTCCAGAGATACAGCGCTGCCTTACATTTGTTCTGTAAATGACAAAAGAAAAAAGCAGTAAATTAAGCAGTAAATGACCCCTGAAATTACTAACAAGTGAAAGTATTTGAGGATGCACTCTGTTGAGGAGGATGAGTGAAGGCCTCTGCTGCAATCTGTACTGAGAGATACCACTCAAGGAAGTAGATGTAGTTTCGTCTTACTGAAAGTGCTTTACTCTGTTCCTCTCCTTCTGTTCCTGGTTTTCCAGTAAAATGGTGTGAAGAGGAAGATCTTCTTTTAAATGCACAGGATCTATCAGACTGGTAGTTATCTAAGATTTATAATGTGGAAATCTTTGTCTGGCATTTTCTGTGTTGCTTCTACACATAAGAAATGAAGCATAACAGAGCCACAATTTCTTCTTTATGTTGTCAGCTAAAGAATTAACCAAGGAAAAAGAAATAATTCCCTCTGCTCAAAATAAAAGCTGAAATAAAAGAGGTGATGAGAAATTTACTCCATTTGCTTTCCTTCCTTAGCCAAGAATTCAAGTTTATTAAGGTATTTATTTAAAGAAAAAAAAATGGCTCTGGAGCAGTGTGTAGCAAATATTTGCCACATGATTCTCCTTTGCTTTACTGGGGTGAATGTGGGTTGCATGTATATTTGCCATTGCAAATTGTGTAATGCTTCTCCACTTCCTCAGTTTTAACCTTCTTAGCTGCTGTTGTCTATTTGATACTGAAGGACAACGTTTCAAATTGAAGAACAAATTCTTTCTTTGTCAGTCTGCTGCCAATCCACTGCTCAGCTGTGCAAGTTTGTTCTGCCAATGAAATACAGACCCAAATATTCACCTCCTAGCAGGTAGGCTTCCCTTTGAGATCCATGTCCTGCCTACACCCTTTCTAATGTATGCTTGAAACACCGTACAATCTGCAGTCACTTCACATTACCTCACTAATAAGCACATATAACTGTTATGTCAATGAAGTTAGCATTCTATTCACGTGGGTTATCCTGATATATAATCTTTTTCATAAATTTAACAAGGTCCTTTGCAAAACTAATTAGAGTTCTTCTCCTTTTGCTTTCACTGGACACCTATTCCAGCATATCAAGTTAGAAACCATTTTCTAGCTTCCAGTTTTTATCTACCCCTGCTTTTGCAAACACTTTCTTTATTTAAACAAGTCCCTCTCCTACCTCTTTTGGTATTGTCACACATGTGTCTGCATCTAAAGCTAACAGAGAATCAATTCAGAGTCATTGGATTTTACATGCCTGAAGGCAAGCATGAGACCCTGAAATAGATGCCCAGAAGCATGGTCTCTGAGTTTATTCGTTGTAGCACTAAGGGTAATCATACCGAAAGAGGTTTTGAATAGGTGGTGCCAGACAATTAATGACCCTCTAGTGAGCACAAACTCTGGAGGAGTGAATCTCTGAGAAATCATGAGAAGCGTCCTGCTCCATCTGTAATGATTCCTACAGGCCACAGGCATCTTAACGTCCTCTGTAAGAACTGAACAGAATAAGGCAAAGCCAATGTTTATTTTTAGAGGTCAGAGGATTTTAGCAACAATCAGCTATTTTGATTCACTTACATATAGTCTTACAGAATGAACAATCATAAGTGTTTTGTTTGTGAGCTGTGTAAATAGCGAAGCAGAATGTGCACAAGGGAAAAAGACTGTATATTTTCATCATGCTCAGCATGTCAGGGCAGATAAGGGCAGATTTGGACTGTTTTGCTGTATCTTACCAAGTTTTAAGAACTTTGTAATAGTTCAGCATTAGATAAATCTGTGTGATATGAATGACTAAGTGAAATCCAGTGGACTAGAATATAACAAATTAGAGTTTATATACAGTGTGTGATTTTAGTACTTTTGAAGCACAAGGTGTGAACATATACTTAGTATTACCAGGCTGCAAGCAAATTATTTCTGTGAGCATGGGACAAAGGGCAAGTGAGTGACCACTTTACTACCTGATTCCACGTTACTTTAGTTGTAAGGTGCTGCAGTTATAAGAGCAGTTTGAGTTCAAGGAACCTACGGATCCCATTCCATACTAATCCTATGCAGTATGCCATTTCAGGGTCCTTCTAGGAAAGTGAGCACATTTGATTCATCTTCCTGCTGGTATTATACAGGATAAAGCAAGACACAAAATATCTGGCTGCTCTAATTAGCAGTCAGCAAAAGTCCCAGCTTTCTCCTACATTATACACCAAAGAGCACTTACAGGCCATATCATTAAATCTATCAGCACAGATATAGAGTTCAGTTGGAAGTACTACATCAATGTATTTAGAAAAAAAATTTTGAAAAATAAAAGATAAAAAAGTGGATAAAATTAAAAATATTTTTTGTTTATTACTACCTGTTTACTGTTTTCCTCAAAAAAAATGTATACTTCCATAGAATTTTACATTACTGTAGGTTTTTACCATTTATTTGTATAAACTTACATGTAGAATGTGTTCCTTACAGTGCTCCCATTGAATCCAGATGCAGGGATTTGGCCTCGCTTTTGTAAGTGTTTCCGTTATAAACCCATATTTCAGAATTTGGTTATAAAAAATGCTTCCAGAATATAATTTGGCATCTAAGATATCATTCAAGGAACATTTACTGCTGGTTTCATTTCAGTGTGGCTTTTTGAACTTACAGATATGTCCAAAGAGTATTATCCATGCTTTCAGATATTTTAAAGATTTAAAGTACCCTTGACTAGCAAATGGAAATCATCGCAATATGATGCAGAATGATAGCATCATCTTTAGCTAAAAATGCCATAAAAGCCTTAAATGGTCACTTGATTTTTATTTTATTTTATTTTATTTTATTTATTATTTTATTTTATTTTTTATTTAAACATTAAGAGTATAGTTACTTCATAACACGCTTGCACTAAGGGTAAATTGCAGCCTTGCTGTGCTCAAGTGGATATGCTTTTCCATAAAGAAAGGTAAGAGGATCCAGCTTCCTCAAACATACTGACTACACTGTAAATAGTTAATCAGACAAATTGCTGATTCCAGCTATATGGGCTTCTGCCTTTTTGGGCTCACTTCAGATAAACTGAGCCAACCTCAACAGGCTCCTCTTGTGTCAGCTTGTTTGAAGGCTGCATAGAAGAACAACTTCCCTGGCATTTAGGGAATGTGAAAATTTTGTCAAAAACTCTGACTGAGATCTTTCATGTATTATAGAGCTTAAGCAACCCAGGGGCATTGAACTGGCTCTCTGACAAGAGTCCAAAATTAGCTCTACACACAGTGAAGGTACGTCTGTTTAATGAGTCACTCCTCTTTATGATGGTAGTTAAGTTGGGTTGGGCAGGTGGTGAAGCCCACTTGGCATGCTGGATTGCTTCTTCCTGGCACACATTAAGTTGCACCTGGAGCAAAGAAGGAGTTTTCTGGTATTGCTGCATTTCATCACCTATAGCAACTGACACCATAATAATAATAAAGCCCTAAAAACATCTTATTGAGGCCTGAGTTTCAATATTTTTATGGGACTTGAATTTGTCCCTGGAAGAAAATAATTCCTGGTCACAATTAGTGAGAGAAACAGTTGAGTGTAGTACATTTAAAGAGCATCATTCTTCATGCTGGAATAGGCGGATGCCAGTATTCACCCAAAAAGCCAATACTGTTAAAGGCAAAGACTGGGGAGATGCATAATTTAGTTTAAGATTGTCCATGTAAAACAACAACAACCAAACAAGAATTAACTTAAACTTCAATCATTATATCTACAAAGATGATTAGAGGGCTGGAGCACCTCTCCTATGAAGAAAGACTGAGAGAGCTGGGGATGTTCAGCCTGGAGAAGAGAAGGCTTCAGGGACACCTCACTGCAGCCTTTCAACACATCAAGGGGTCTTATAAAAAGGATGGAGAAGGACTCTCTACTCAGGTAGATAATGATAGGACAAGGGGGAATGGTCTTAAACTAAAAGAGAACAGATTTAGACTAGACATTAGGAGGAAATTCTTCACTGTAAAGGTGGTGAGGCACAGGAACAGGTTACCAAGAGAAGCTGTATATGACCCAACCTTGCAGGTGTTCAGGGCTAGGTCTGATGGGGCCTTGGCCAACCTTATATAGAGGGTGGCATCCCTGCCTATGACGGTTGGGTTGGAGTTAGATGATCTTTAAGGTCCCTTCCAACCCCAGCCATTCTATGATACTGTGATGATGATCTGAAAATCCAAACTTCCTAACAACAGCAGGAGATAAAAGATTTCAATTCTTTCTACTTCACACATACACACCCACAAAAGGGATATTGAAAAAAAAAAAAGGATATTGATCATCAGATGAATACATAAATGTCATGCATAATCACAGTAATGACTATGCAATATCTTTACTTAGAGAAAGCTGGTGCACATAGCTGTGTCTTGAATTTCTTAGGTTCCCCATGTTCCCCTCAAAATCAGTGGGAATCAAGACTGAAAATGCCAAGTCCATATTAAGCTATTAGCACTGTACTTGGCAATTTCACTCTTTTTCAAGTGTTTAAGTTTAGGAAACTGAATTCAGCATGTGATAAATGTAACCAACATGAGTGTTTGTGACTGTTCAACATTTGTTGCCCTATTTGCTTTTTCCTTGAATATTTCTACTTGTACTATTATCTATGACAGGCAGGAACTAACTCCATCATTTGCCTGTGGGCCTCATGAATTTTGACCGTGAAGAAAGATGACTTCATACATTGTGGTTATCGGGTAGAGCAGTCAGTTATAAAGAGTCCCTGTTGTTGAACAGGCTCATATTATCTTGAAATTTTCACAAGAGCCACTTCTTCATAATTAATGTCATCTTTAAAGAAGAGATGATAAAGAATTATCCTGATATCAAAGATTCTTATTTGGGGTGGGGTAGCTAACAGTACTGCTATCCAATTTGTGTGACTGAGAGAAGTATCACAACAGCCATGCTGTCTCCCAGGCATCATATAGTCTCTGGTAAATCCCAATTGGTTTGAATGACATATTTTGAAGATAATCAGGAAAGTATTTTGTCTGTCAGTGCCTTAATTCTTGCTCTTGTCTCTGGTGAGAAGTGATGACAGCACTAATTGCAAAAGATGGTAAAAAGGGTGCCAGTTGGATAAACATATTGCTCTTAACTGTCTACTTGACACCCAACAACAACAACAAAAAAACAACAACCAAAAAAAACAAACCCCAACCCAACACTTTTTTTCTTTCTGTTTCAATCAGGCTCTTTTAGCACAATCCACAATGCGATCTCTCATAACTTCTAAAATTCATAAGCTTCAGACATCCTCAATGGACTTCCCACAAAAACATCTTGTGAATAAGGGTCTCTCCACAAAAGTTCCATTTTTTGTTTTCTTTCCCTCTTAAAAAAAAGCATAAAATATAATAAAATAAACTGCATTAAGGACATTTGATTGATTTCTGCACTTTGCTTGGATGTTTTAGCCACTGTTACTCAGGGAGATTCAAAGTGCACTTGCCAACATCTCATGGAGGATGTAGAGTCAGAAAGAATTACCCTGGAGCCATGAACTGGCTTCCAGGAAATTTCATCATATAAGCTTGATTTTTGCTTTGTTCTGGAGAGGTGAAGCTCTGGAGGGCTGTTGGGATATCAAACCAGAGAGCAGTTTGCTGGGTTTCTAGACCTCAGTTTCATAGTTTCATTAAAATATATGATGACATGTTAGATGTGCTCTGGTGTTTCCATGGGGGGGGGGGGGGGGGGAAGAAAAAAAAAAGTCTAGACATTTTAAATCGTATTTAGATGTTCAGCTAAATGTTAACTCCAATTTTCTAAGGTTCATTTTCACTTTGGACTGTAGAAATCTTTGGTCTTTAACCCTTTTGAAAGCCAGGCAAATGACATTCTAGATCAGGAAATTTTGCCCAACAATGACTGAAAGCGTGGATTTTCTTTCATGAGTGATTTTACAGAGTTTTAGGCACATGGCTGTCTTTGATTCTAACATGAATGCAGTTTCTAAGATATGAATTTTAAACTATCTTGGAGTCCTAAGTTTATAAACTACTTGAGACTGCCTGAGTGAAGCTGTATGTGAATTAACACGTTATTGCTCTTTCTCCTGTTCAGAGTTTTTAAAACTTTTCCTCTTCTGAAATCCTCAATACTCCTGTGTAGGTTCTGAGAACTGGAGAGCAATTTTGACCAACCAGCAACAGATTTGCTGTTCATAAATAGCTTTCACATGAGTAACCCAGGTACCTCCACAGTTTCATGAAGCACAGGATGAAAACCAATAATGTAGTTATTACAAAAAAATGAAATAATAATATTTAAAAACTATTACTTTTTATCCACAAATAGGAATTATATACTAATTTTTATCCATAAATCTTAAAACTCTTTAAAAAGTGTCTGGTATTTCCATTTTACAGATGTGCAATGTTCAAGGTGCATACCAGGCTAGTGGTAGCACAAAGAAATGAATACAGGCTCCTGAATGCTAGCTTAGTTTAACATCCATTAGACTATCTTGCAAGTCTATTTAATATAGCAGGTATTTTAATACAGTACAGTGAGTGTAAAGTAAATGCTGATAGGAGGTCATGTACGACACAAATGTTGAAGCTGGGAACCTTACTAGAGCTTGACCAAAATTCCAAGTTTATAGAACTTGTTCAGGCAAAACACTGAATTAAACAGGCCTTTAAAAGAGATAGTAAAGAATCAAAACACAGAATAAGCAAAGTATAAAATCTGAGTATGTTTTGTTATGATTTGAATCTCAGAAAACTGGCAAAAGAGCATAGCATGGCAGGAAAAGGGTTGTAGAGAGGCAGGACAGTGAGTGCCCATATGGTTTTGTTTTGTATGAGGAGGGCAGCATTCAAACTGATTGAAATTTTTTACATGGAATATTGCTTCACTGGAAAATGCTGATTTGCTTAAAAAGTTTGCAGGAATGTAGACAATGTCTGATGGATGAAAATCTCCTTCTTTGGCTCTTTAGCAGAGCCTCCTCTCCAAGCTTCAGCATCATCAGCAGACCACCTGGAGGGATATTTCTGAGCCAAGAACATGGAAGCCTTGAGAGGCCTGATCTCCCCAACCTTCTTGGCTTTTTGCAGCTCACTTGATAATGGGCCAGGCTTTATGGCTGTGGGGCTTCTCAGAGTAATTAGGTCTCCAAGGCTCCCCAGGTCCATGGCAGCCCACCTATAATGTAAAGCTTTTGGCTACTATAAATTGGGACAGAAAAAGTTAAAAAAAAATATATATTTTTTTGACTTTGAAGACCATTTCCCTGCTGTGTCAAGTGCCGTGTTGTAGTTGTTGTTCAACGGATTGGATTTGACTGTTGTAAAACCAATTTTTTTCAGGTCGTGGCAGCATTAAGTTCAACTTCTCTGTCAGGTCCCTGCTGGTTGACTCTTTATTCTTAAATAAGAACAAAACTTTAAGTTTAAGAAAAGAAGTTAAACTCTGGCAAGTGAATTATAAAACAGATCTAAAAAGTCATGTTCTGTGACATTTAGAACAACCAAAATTATGGAAAAGATCCCTTGTTCCTTGTTTCAAGGTCCTCATTCTGTGAGAGCAGTCTGCACACATTGTTACTGTAGGTGAGCCCGGACAGATAATCTTAAGAAAACAGCCAAAACCAAAACCCCAACCCAAGTAATTAAGAGCATCATAAAAATGAAATGTTTTAGATTAAAGAAGTCTCCATTGCAGATTCCAACAAACACTTTTAGAAAGACAAACCCGATCAGCATCATGGCTTGCTCTTTTTTTTTTTTTAACTCTAAAAGATCTCTGAACATTCATTGGTGAAATCTTGTCCCCATTAAAGTGAACCAAAAATTAATCATGACTTCAGTACATCCAGGATCTCCTCATCTCCAGTAGGGGTTTGTGGCTGTTATGACAGAATAGTTTCTATCTTATGTTTTTGTCATGTTTTCTTCCTTCAGAAAGGGAACATGTTTCAGATCTAATTGGAAAGATTAAGCTTGTCAACAGACCCATGGTTGTGATATATCTGTTCAATGATCTTCCCCCTGGGGTTCTTTTCTATTGTTTAATGTTGCAGTGTTCTCATGTATGTAACGTACTTAGTGATTGTATTTAGCATTTAATACAGATCTGTGATATATGATTGACCATATGGATCCAGTCCAGCTAGCTTCTTTTACCTTTTTCTCTCTAGTCAGGTACAGATTCTTGCTTTTATGAACTGTATGTTTTCTGAGAGGAAATTGGGCAATGGGGAAGTATAGGAGAGGGAGCTGCTTTCAAACACATACACAGGAAAAAGACAAATCACAGGAGGTGCAGCTGTGATTTTTTAACATTTTATGCTTTTTGTCAAGGGAATGGCAGCACAGAAAAGATGAATAGTCCATAAATTTAATGGAAACAAAATATAGGCTGAGTATTGTGAATTGTGAAGTTTAAGGATGTCACTGGTTCCTGTTGAAATCTGTGGAAAGATTAAATCAGTTCTTGACATATATCAAGTAGCTGCTTTGTGATGGTTTCCTGTTGGATGATATGACACTGGAATTTTGCATTTTTTCTTCCATGATTACCACTACAGACAGTACTTGGATAATGGTTGGAAATTTCTTTTCCAGTCCAGACTCACCTTCCCTGTGACTTTTACAAGCAAGCACATGTTCATTCCCAGTTTAAATTGTGCTCCATTGCACTACTGACCAGAGGCATTTTAAGCATTGGATCAATCTCTTCTTCTGGTGTTGTGAGGAATCTCTGTCTGAGAATGGTAGGCCATACAATGGTGCATTGCACTAACATATTTTCAAGGGCCGCCTTTTCCTACACACAACCTGGGTGCTCTGTGCCCCACTCCAGTGGAGTATCACCTAGACAAGTGTTTGGAAATGGATGGATCCCAGGTCTTGACCCAGCTATCCTTAATATTAAAACTTCTTTTCATCTAGCCATGTAGATAAATGTTGGGGTCCCATTGCAGTGGGATACTATCTGTGGCAAGAATCTACACTGTATGCAAAATAAAATACTCCATTTTGATTTAAGCAAATGAGCTGTATTTTATATCTGTACGCTCTATTTTAGATCAAGGCTGGCCTTAACATCTAGAAAGAACTGAACAGATGATAAATAGAACTCCCTCCACCCCCCTTACCAAGAAAAAAAGCAAAGCAAAACAAAACAAAAAAACAATGATCACAGAGAAAGAAACAAAGGAATGTAATGGAATAGTTGTAGAAATGGCTAAACATCCAATTTCAGTAAAAATATTTTTTCACCCAAGTATCAAGACGTAATAAACCAGAAATTAACTACTTACAAAGCACGCAACCATCTTAGTGATTTACATTGTCATTGCTTGATCATCAGCTGGAGAGTTAAATTATCTAGATGGGATACACAGGGATGTGGGATTACATATTGCTTTCTTCCAAGATATATGAATTCCGTGTGTTCTAACTTCCTTGAGGATTGCATTGTGGTTAGGCCACTTTGTTTTGCTGGGATTTTTCTTTTCTTTTTTTTTTTTTTTCCAGTTTTCTTGTGAGGAAAGAGTAATCTCACAAAGAAAAAGCAGTTCCTTAGAATACAGTCTGGATTTTATTAGGCACACATTACTACTATTTCCTGACATTGTTACTCTCACAGTGTAACTTCTGCACCCATTTGTAAGCAACAGCGTGACACAATATCCTGAACATCTTTTTTAGTTCAGCTAGTAGCATGTCTTTTCTAGTCAATATTTAGGAATACGGAGCACCACAAAACTCTGATAGTGATCATCTGCAAAGTTAGACACTGCCAAAAGAAAAAAGTGAAAACAGAATGAAAAACAGAAATAATCATTTTTTTTCCTAATCTCATTCAGTTATATTAAGCACTCAGTGATGACTCTTCTGCCAAGTGTTTTCCTACAAGAAGGAATGAGACTGTAATGAAAGTCCACAATGGGTGCATTTAGATGAAACATTAAACCCTATCTAGTCTAGGATAGAGGTTTTTGGAAAGCAGTAAAGATGCAAATGTTTTGACTATATTTATCTATATCCTAAGAACTGTAGAAGCAGGCAGCATGCAATATTTTGTGTTTTAATGAGAAGCAGGTTTCAATGGCATCACTTCTCTGGGGTTTGGATCTGTGGCAACACTGGCTCCCTTAAAGCTTCTGGTCTTAGCCTGGTATACAAATTTGTATTGGCTAGACTGCTGACCTGGCTAGGCACCTATTTTGGAATGGGGATCTGCCAATCAAAGTAAATTGCCTACAGTCACATTGTGTTGCAAAGAAAATGTTTTTATCCTTTTTTTTTTTTTTTTCCCTCCTCACTGAAATGGATTTATTCACATACAGCATATGTACATGATCAGCTGGAGGCAGTTTTGTGTCTGCTTCACCCATGCCCTAGGACAGCCGGATGTAAACAGCTTGGATTTAAAAGTTGGTGTACATGTTAGCTCATGCCCAGGACTATGCAAACAGTTATGGTTTCCAAATTTTTACATCCACGTTGAAGACTGGACAGTCTGGGCACATGAGCCTCAGGAAGGCAGACTTGTGGCCTTGGTGACATAAATGGGGATCTCCTCAACCAAGATTATTTCACCAGAGGAGCATTCATGTTAACTGTGATCTAGGATGGAGCCACACTATTTTCAGTGGTGTCTAGCACCAGGACAAGAGGCAATGTGCACCAACAGGAGCACAGGAGGCTCCCTCTGAGCACCAGGCAGCACTTCTGTGCTGTGCTGGTGACAGAGCCCTGGCACAGGCTGCCCAGAGAGGCTGTGGGGTCTCCTCCTTGGAGATCTCCAAAAGCCGCCTGGAGATGGGCCTTGGCAGCCTGCGCTGGGTGGCTCTGCTGGGGCAGGGCTTGGGCCTGGTGGCCTCCAGAGGGCCCTGACAGCGTCAGCCCCGCTGTGATTCTGTGGTCTGTTCTCTGGTCACAAGAAGCATTTCTAAGAGAGCTGCTTTCCCTTTTGATCCTTCCATTTTTACTTAGACTTCTTTCTTTTTTTTTCCCTTTGGGACAGTTTTCATCAAGTAAGAGGACATGTTGTTGGGACGCCTATAGCTTTTTGACCCAGCTAGAAGGAAAAGGACCCTAGTCCCCACACAGTACAGCAGTCTGAGATTCTTTGGCATGCTGACTGTACAAATATTATTACTTAATTAAATGACATTAATGTTCATGTCCTGATTTTGTGCCATTTTAAATGATGCAAATGCATGGAAGTCACTATGCTAAAAATTGTTAATACCTTATTTACAGTATCTTGAAGTAATCCTATCACTTGCCCTGAAAACTATTATACTTGGGAAAGCAACTAACTGGAGTTTAATTTGTAAACAGAGTTTTAGCTACATTATAATTTGCTGTAAGCTCCTGAAAATTGGCTCCATAATGGAAAATATGACACAATCTTTTCCATCTTTTCCTAACTCAATAAAGGCCTTTTGGACTTTCCAGAACTGGCATAAACCAAATAAACCTAATAAAGAAAATTATTAGTTTTATTTGTGTCATATGTTGTTCAAATACAAATGTATTGCAACTACCATGTTGAAAGATTCTTTCCTGGTCCAGCTGCTGAAATGGGCCAGATGACTTAGTCTGAAATTTATAAAGAAAATTATCATTTTCAGTTAGAGTCTGAAAAGGAACATCATAAAGTCTGAATATCAAAGTAAAAGTATTCTGTGTCTATCAGATCACCACAGTATCATATGTCACTCACAGTTCAGTTATGTTTTTTCAGATATTTGGCCAGTTTCAGTAGTTTCTGGAATTTAACTGCTAAAAGCAAGAGTGATCCAGCATTTATTTATTTTTTTCCTAAATAATTTTATCTAAGATGACACAAATCATAGAAAAAGCAATGTCTGGATTCCCCCTTAATGATTTATTAACAGGGAATTTATCCCTGTACATTACTGGTGGCAAAGAAACCACTATTGTCGCATGCAAAACTGTTATAGTCTTTGTTAAAATCTGAAGTACTGTATGTCTACTTGCGTTAATTCAGAGCAGCACCTGAAACCAAAATGTTTTCATGGGGGAAATGGCAAAGGGATAAGCAGTAAATTAAATATATGTATTTGAAAAGAAATAAAATAATTGCAAAATATTTACTGTGAGATCAGCATGCACCATGGTGTGGTAGTCAAGTAGAATCTTCCACCCACATATAATCTGAACTGGTTTTATATATGAAGGTTTATAGTAGCTGTTTGAATTTCACATGGTTCTGCCTGGTTTAGATTTTTGTTCACAGAAAACAGACAGTTAAGACATTAATAAGTGAAAGAAGATATTTGCTTAGAGCTCTGTATAAAACGTTTCTATAGTTTCCATTGTGGAAGCCAGAAAAGCACATTATCTTTGCCTTAGTAACACATATTCTCTTTTGTTTTCCCTTTTTCTCTCTGTGTATACATATGTCTGTATACATTTATGTACATGCGTTTATAGTTTTTATATAAAATTGTATGTATTTCAAATATTGCGTAAATCTGTGATTTTCAAGAAAAATCTGTAAAAATACACCATGTGAAACAACACAAAAATTTTCACAAAGGGAGAGTGACTAGGAGTACAAAGACAATATCATTCATATATTTTCCCTAAGGTGACTGTAAAGAACGAGTCCTTATTTTTTTAAAAATGTCTTTCGCAACACAGCAATAATATTTACTTAGATTAGGTAACTTGTGAAATGAATCACTCCAGCACTCTGATCTGTATCTCAAAGTGTTTGCTGGTATTCACAGTTGCAACTTGATTTTCATTCTGCAGTCTTGATCCAATTAAGATTATATATATAAATTTTTTATGTTTGTGAAATACACATACATTTGTACATAGACAATTTAGGCATGAAAAATGCCCATAATGGCAGCATTTATCAGAATTTGAAGCAATTTACAGATATGTTCTTGGAAATTATTTCCTTAACTCCTTCTCCTTCTCCCCTATCATCTGATAGATTGTGCTATTATCTGAATTAAAATGTTTATTATTTGTCTATCTTTCTATTGTCTATCTGTCTTGGTTCTGTTTTTATTTTGTTTTAGTAGAAGCACTGAAGGTATTAAATATCCTAAATGAGAATTAACCAAAGACTCACAGTTTTTATTTCTCAGAAGTTTTTATTTCTAAACCCTATGAAGACAATGAAGAAGATTCATTTCACCCCCCCTGAATAAAACAATGTATATAGCAGGATAGATTGCTTCAGGATATGGAATGGGATGCCTATCACCAAAAGCTTTTGAGACCAATTCAACAAAGCTAATTTTTAAAGAATGATTTAAGTATACTTTGCTTAGATTTGGAGTGTGGATTGAAAGTAATGCGTTTCCAAAGTCCTTTGTAGCTATATTTTCTCTGTTCTTTAGTTCTGGAAAAGTGTCCCTCCTATTCCATCTAAAAAAGGTAGGAAGAGCTGGCTGTATTCATCACAGTAGCCTTATACCTACGCATTAGGTGCTTATGCATAAGCACCTAATCACTTTTCAGAGCTAAAAGTGAAACTGTATGAATAAACAAACATTTATGAGCAATAAGTATATAAAAAAAAAGAGTAACATATATTTCTGTGCCAGGTTATCTCTATACAGGAAGAAGTGAGAAAGTAGCGTTTCTTCTTTCATGAAATGGTTGTCCCTTATAACATATCCTACCCACTGATCTAAGAAGGAAACCAATCAGGCAAAACTGGAAATAAAATAGAAGAAGATTAAATAAAATAGAAGAATAATTTATCCTATTCTTTAATTAATTCTTGAAAATAAATGTGTTCATGAAAAAATAAATAAATAAACAAAAGTATCCTCCAATGACTACATGAGCAGCAGAACTATGGAAACCTGGTTGCCTTTGGGACCATCCTCCCCTCTCACCAGCCTTTCTCCCTGCTCCTAGAGCTTGCAACACAATGCTCAGCTGGCTCATGTGATCCCAGCAGCTGCCACTCCCACAGTACTTTCAGTTTTGTACCATAACCCTTAATATATTTTTAATCCCTCTAGCTGAGAAAGAGGCAGCATGCCAAGTCAGTATTTCAGAGATGCAAGTTCCTGACTGGCCTGCCAGCCACTATCATTTTGATACATGGTGGGCCAAAGGCAAACCCTCTGCTTTTCCCTAAGGAGGAATGGATGGGGATCTCTAAACTTCTCACTAGCTTATATTCATGGAATATATAGGAACATAATACATCTTGGGTTCTACACCCCTCTCTAGGATATTTTTGAAATGCCTTGAGGATTTAATAGGTTACTGGGTAAGGGTAGAGGGGAGAAGATAGAGCACAATTAGATTGACATGCAGACAAGGATTATTTAAGTCTTACTTTCATAGAGCGCTAAATTAAGGACATCAGTTATGATAATTTCCATTTGTAGTTGGATAAGAAACAATACTAGAAAACATTTAGCTTTTATTCAAGAGGAAAAAAAAATGATTATTTTCTCTCCTTTTGGAAAGATAATCTGTCTCATTTTGCAAATGGAAAAAAAGAATTCAGAATAAGTTGTCTTTTCTCCTAATTTACTGTTACTGTTCAAAGGTTTCCTTGGTGTATAAAAGTTTTGATCCTTTGTAACAAAGCCAAATATGAAAACAAAGGAAGAGAAAGTTCATGGGTAACCAAGCTTAGGCATAATAGGAAACAAAAACAACAACAACAAAAACCTCTTTAAGGACTTGGTATATTACCGAATTTGCTTAATAGAAATAACCTAAACCAGAACAGTTTCTGGATGTATTTCCTTCATGCAAAGTAATAGTCTATAAAAATGAAACAATAAGCTAAATAAATAAAAATTATAAAAAATAATAAATAAATAAATAAATAAAAACACAACCAAAACAACCGGCCAGACTAGATCTCCCTCTGCTTACAGTGACTTTTTAATGTTCAAGCTTTACTAGGCCTACATGAACCTGGTGGCATCAGTGTCTGATGGCACAGTTATGAACTCTAGTTATGAACTCTAAGAACCTTCTGGCACATTCACACTGGGAAGCTACATTGATTTCTTGCTTCAAAAGCTCATCTCTGTGTGCCATTGCTAAAATGGAATGTGTTATAAAGGTAGGTACTCAGACATGGGGAACTGTAGGATGTGCTCAGTATCACACTATATTAAATATTACTGAAGTGAAGTATCCTATTTAGTGGTCAAAACAGAAATATTGGCATGGACATTTAAAAGTCTCAGGATAACAATAGTCTCTCCTTTTTCCATTCGCTGGAAACTGTATTTGTTTGAAATAGCTTTATTTACCTGATAACGTTAAGAAAACATGAAAACATTAAAATGAAGTTCTATTCCAAATAAGGAATATTTAAGATCAGAATTATGATTCCATGCTTTTTTTTTTTTTTTTTTTTTTTTTTTATTTACTATAACTTTGCTAAAATGTTCCAAGTGGCAAATTAAATTCTTTATATGGCCAGTTGCTCTGTCTGCCACTTGAGAAATTCACTGCTTTCTTGTCCACTATGTTTCCTTTAGACATATTTTCTTTTTGGATTGTTTTTGTTATTATTACTTTATTCTTCAGATGAAATTATGCTAAAATTTAATTTACTATTGCCAAGGCACCATTAATGCTAGTATGCAATTTTAAGAACCATAGACATTAAATATAGCTTTGCTTCCCTCAATAAAAGATGTTGCCAATCAATTCACATCTGACATTATTGAAAATAGCACAACAGATGACAGCAAGAACATAAAGAACAAAGAGCTGCAATATATGCCAAAATTATTTTCCCAATGATTAGCTGTGCAGTATTTTATGTCTTTTCCAGCAGCGTTTGTTACTGTTGATTCCACTATTTGTGCTTTTATGTATACTTTTAATGAACTGTAAGACGTACAGAAACCATCTCATATTACCAAGCAATGTCATGCATGTAACTGGAATAGAGATCACGACCTCTTGATCATAACAGAAGATAAAACAAACAAACAAACAAACAAACACATTCATCATTCAGATGACTATTAATGGTTTGCCTCTGCTTCTTCAGACTATTTGAGCACCAGAATACATTTCTGACCAGCAGAGGGTACTAGTGCACGTACGCAGAAGTCAGTAAATAGCTCCAAAGATGGCTGCATGACCAGGTTGGGTTAAAATAATTGAGAAAGAACTGTTGTTAATGTAATAAGACTTAATAAGATATCTTTATCCGACTTGCATCATTTTCTCTTATGCTGAAAAGACCTTTCTTCGTCAAACAGAATGAATTCTAATGAAAGGTAGGTTGTTGGGACATATAGAGTACCAACACTGACGTCAGATAAAAAGATTGCAGTCTGCTACATTAATATTTTTGAGATGGATTTTCAGAAGAAAAGGGAGCCTTGGAAACACAATACCACTAACATAGGTACCACAGCATTTTTTTTTCTTTTCTTTCTAAAACAAAGTGCGGATATATAACAAGTGTCATGCAATCAGAGTTATTATCATTAGGAATCAATAGTCTGGGTGAGATCTCAGATTAACACAGATGTATTACTTTTTCCACAGCTACACATAGTTTATCTCTGGACTGTGTACCGTCCCTCTAATTTGACTCCTAATTCGTATCTAGACACCTAAATAAAGCTTTACTGATTTTTAGAAATGCTGAGTCATCATCACTTACATACTGACAACAATGGGAGCAGTGTTGTCTAAATATTTATTTGTAATTCCCCTTTGACCTTGTCCCCGGATCTTTGCCCAGTAATCCCATGCACTGGAGCTTATTCAGCATTTTACCTTCTTGAGCACATTTGAACAGCTGCTATTCATTAAAAGGAGAGACAAAAAAAAAAACAAAAACAAACAAAAAAAAAACCTACAACCTCAGTCTGCGAGGGATATCATTCTTTCTTTTCTCTCCAAATGAATTATTTCGCTAAAATATATATGTGTCTGGCCCAGGCTAGTAATAAGTTTTCTGTGCACAGAGATAATATGGCCTTAAGATCCAATATCCTTTGCCCTAAAGGGTGAGAAAAGGGAGCTTTATCCTCTTTGTTCAATGGCATATGCAGAATTCAATCCATTTGTTGAAATGGGTGAAATGGAGTTTAAATGTTTCCATGTAATACTGTACTTATTAAAAAGTTCCTGTACATCATTTTGTAAAGTCTCTTGCATACAGCACCTTTGGAGCTCTGCATTGTTAGATTCCAGGGGATCAATCCAGATGCTATTTATGCAAGGTTAACATAGATTTAACTAATTTGACTCTCATTAAAACAAGAGAATTGTACTTTTTAATAGCTCAGAAAAGTGATCCTTCATAGCGGAATAAGGGGGGGGGGCGGGGGGGAGGGGGAGAGGGAGAGAAGAGGGAGAGAAGGATCCATATTAGAATTATAGAAAATAAAAAATAATCAACCAGCAAACCACTGAGTTCCTGTAATATTATATTATGTATTAAAAATATGAGGGTGGAAGGCAAGATTTTATTGTGACTTGTTTTTTTGTAGGCAGTTATGGTGACTTTGCAATTGCATGGTAAAACACTGATGTCTGATTAACTGATTAGCTTTCAAAACTCAATGGACAGCTGTGATCAGGGCTTAATTCAGTTAACTAAACATAAAGGTCTTGTGCCAACTGAGATTCCTTAGGGTACCTGAAATACTAGAGGGGCCTTGCAAATATGTTCTAGGAGCCAGAAGAGACCTGTGCCCTTTTGGAGATGCATTTGGAGGCCAGGGAGATACTTTAGAGTACCTGGAGTGGCTCTGGACTTCTCTGTGTAGGCACCTGGATAGATTACCTAATTTCTAAATAAAAATATAATATCTAGCAAATATCTTCTAAGTTTGCTATATCAAAACTTCGAATGGCAAAAATGAATGTAACTGTGAAGACTAATGCCAGAGAGCTGTTTTTTTGGTAATATGACAGTGACAGTATCTGTAACACTCACAGTTCAGGGTGCTTACTCCCTTTGAATCAAAGTACCAAATGCTGTCATGTTTATGTCAGCATGCTCTGCATTACTGTGACAGAGCCCTGAACTAGGTTCAAACTTATAATATTCCAATGACATACTAAACCCTGGAAAATATTTCTGCAATAACGTTTCTTTAGAAGAAATATATATATATCTATATATATGAGTATATATAGATATATATATATATTACTGAAGATAAGAAGATAAAGAGGAATAAAGAAGGTGGCTGGAAAAAAAAAAGGTAATGAAGAGATGTATTTGAAATTGATTATGACAAATGGCATGCAGCCATCCATTGGCTTCTTTTTACATCTTGGAAGAAGTATAGCAAAGGCCAGCCAGTTCCTATAATTTTTTTTTTTAGCTCAGCCAGAGAGCATTTTTTCCATGCCTTGCAAGTTTTCCCTTTTCTATTCCCAACTGCACACCATCTGGGAATTTGTGGTTGTGAACAGTTAAAACTTAATATTTAAAAATATACATATATTTCACTTGAAATTAAGATTTTCGGTAAAGTGACTGGATTCCACTTTTGGGTGGAATGTGGTGAGATGAATATGTGCAATGGTTGGCTCTGGAAAGTTGGCTCTGCACTTTGAAAGATATTTGGGAATTTTGTTGGGCTCTAGAGTTTTGATTTTATAGCCAAAGATTAAATTATGATTAATATAATGAAAAGGAAAAGAAATGATCTTTTAACACTTTTGTGATTTCTTCCTTCTTTAGTTAATTTTAAATTAAAGATCTTACAGTATGTATCATTGGATTAGTTACACAATACTGAATATCTTCCCTCTAAAGCTATGGGTTATCACATAATTATGATATTTATATAGCAGGGCATATAGAGGCACATCTGAGGTTGCTCTTGTGAGTTGTCATGGATATACGCAGCACAAACTACCATGACACTAAGCCTTATACTTGGGTTTAATAGTTACACATAGTTCTGAAGTTGGGGCTAGGCTTGTAATTCCAGAGCTGAATAACTAATAAATATCTTGGGAATGTTTACAGTACACTGTAGTTGCAGCAGTGTCTGATCTTCAGGCATATCTTAAATTACCATTTCAAATCCAGACCACTTTCAGTGATTTATATCAGAAAAGTAGGTAGTTTCAGAGGATTACCTTCTGTCTGTGTATGGCTTCATTTCTATCCCAGTACCTTGGTTAGAATAAAGCAGATCTCTGTCCTGGCAGATTTAGCAAAACAGTGAAAGACTGACAGAGCAAGTGAATGAACCCACCTTCAGGTCATTGGTCTGGAATAATGCTCAGGCAGCATCTGAGTGCTCTCCAGGATTTAAATGCCGTCTTCTCCTTGTTCTTTCCTCCACTCGTTTCATTGTCAATATGTTTTGGGGATTTTCTTCCTCTACTTTGGCATGACTATAGGTCTTCCTGTCCACCTCTTCACTTACACTGTTTCACTAATCTCTACTGCTGGCTTATTTTCAAACATATTTTTTTTTGTCTTTACTTCTGTTCTTGTGTTGCTGCACAGCTTTGGAAAAAAAAATAATCTCATGACCATGTAGAATTACAGAACACTAACTTCAATCTCACCTGTCTTTACTCAACCATTCTTTGGTCAATCCATTTTTGCCTCTCTGTCCATCTTTCTCCATTCATTCTTCTTTCTCTCATCTGTCACAAAAACAAACAAACAAACAAACAAACCCTACCACTTTTTAATTTCCACTATCCTTACAAATGAAAAGGTAAAAATTACATCTTTCCTTCTAACTACAGTATTCCATCTTTTCCACTGATGATATATCTATCACCAGCCTTTAAGATTTTTCACTTCCTTTACTGCACTGAGCAGTAACTTGGGGATATTTTCATACTCATTAAATTATTCTTGTATTGGAATTTAGTCATGAAAGTGTCAGGGAGTTCTTAATGCTGCTCACTTTGAAGCACAGTCCAAGAAGCAATGTGAGAGGGAATCAACTGGCCTAGATTCCTGTTCCAGGTTGTACCTTTGCGTTTCATCCCCTGATTCTAGGAAGTGAAAACACAGCACTGGGATTCATCCTTGGTCCCTTCTTGTTTTGTCACTGTCTCCATCTTTTCCATTCCTCTCCTGGATCTGTGTTCCTTGAATGCAGTTACATGGTGACCAAGATCCAGTGGGATGTTTGGAGAGTAGCTAACAGCACTCCCTTGAATAAATTGAAAAACAAAAAAAAAGCAAAACAAAAACAACAACAACAAAAACAGTCAAACAAGCAATCCCCCCCGAAGCAGCTATGTACTGAAATGCCCTGAGGTCAGCAAAGGGCTAGGGTCCGGGAAATCTGCATGGTGGGCAAATAAGGACATGGGACCTTAGCATCAGAGAAATGTTGGGTGGAAGAGAGCCCTGGAGACCATCAGGTAAAACTTCCCATGCAGCGCAAGGCAATTGGAAACAGTAGATCAAGTCAGCCATAACTTTGTCTGGTGGAATCTCCAGAATTTCTGAGGATGAAGAAATGTCTCTAGTTGCACATGCATGATCATCTTGATAGATCTTTGCTAGATCCTATACAGTTTATTCACAACCCTCTCTTGAACTAGGCAGGGGGGTGGACAGCGCAGGATGGGACAGAAAACTGAAAACCTTATGCCAAGCATAGCCTCACTGGCACTTAGTAAAGGACAATCGTAAATTCCCACAATCTTCTGGCTATGATCTCTTAATACAGGTTGCTTTTTATTTATTTGTTTGTTTGTTTTGTTTATTTTTGTGGTGAGTGTGCACTGTTGGTCCAATTTCAACCTTGCATTCATTGAAGTCCCAAGTCTTTTTCGTCAGGGCTGCTCCCCAGGCTTGACTGATATGTGAAGTCATCCTGTCCAAGGCACAGAACTTGCTGCTCCTCTTTTTTGAACCTTACCGGGTTTCAGTTGACCCGGGCCTCAAGTTTGTCAAGGTCCCTGGGCTGAAGCTCTGCTGTTTGGCAGGTCAGTTACTCCTCCTTATCTAGCACCACCTATGGGTCTGCTGAAGGTGAGCTTGAGCCAGTGTACAACCAAGAAGCTGCTTCCTGCCCCTCTTTTCCCTCATGCTGTCAGGCATGTCACCTCAAAAGAATTCACTGTTTGAAATCCTAGCAGCTGGGGACTGTTCTGAACCTTACTTGAACTATTCTTCCCATTAAGTAGCTCTAGGTGTCTCCCCACTGAGTATGTAGGACCATTTAGCTTGTGCTTTGAAAATGAGGATTGTCAAATCTTCAATTGCATTTTAAAATGGAATTTAAATTTCATCTAGATTTAGACATTTCAAATGATGTGTATGTCAGTAGCTATTCCCTACAGTGAAGAAAGGGGCTTCTAGCATGCAAAATAATCCTAAATAGTATCAGTTATCAGCTGCTTTATTTGTGCCTTGTTTCTATGTTGTTGTTTTTCCTAGTACTTATGGGAAGTATTTAGCCTATGCAGTAATAATGTAGACAGAGGTACAATTACAATAAAAATAGAGAATACAGACACTTAGTATGAGCCCTACAGTACAGCTGATAACTATATACATATCATCTACTATTTTTTTTTCTTTTCTTTTAATTCCTCACCTTATCTTTATGTTTTTCCTAATTGCTCTGCTGACAGGTCAGGTTTTACATTAGGAAGGCACAGTGGTAGTAAAGCTGAGTCGAATGTAGATGATACAGTGTCATATACTTCGAAATAATGTGCAAAATGAGAAGCAGGAAACCATACAAGAACTCGTTAACTAGAAGAAAATATTCAATTGCTATCTATTGCCTTTGCTGGCAATAACATCATTGAATTTGAAACAAAATTAAAATATTTGAAAATTACATGGATGGGATGTTCTTTACAAACCTAATAATCAATATGATGAATAAATGGCATAAAACTTGAGACAGAAGGGGAAAAAAAGGCAAGGGCATTTTATTACCTTCCATGCAGTGGTTTCTACTGAAACTCCTGGTTTGTAGCTCCCATCTTTTACTACTGTATTCAGTGCAGCTATGTCCATTAAAAATGAACTATGAAAAAAATGAACTAAAAATGAACTATGAACTATGTCCTTAAGGTGGTAGAGCCAATAGATGATTTTGTAGCAGTCTTGAGACTCAGATCAATAGTGGAGCAATATCTGACTCCCTTAGTCTACTGGGAGACATATGACTGTCAGCAGTAATTATACACAGTAGAAAAATGTCTGACCTAATTTTCTACCCCCACACACCTGTTGCAATAGAAATCCTATTTTAGATGTCAGGATTTCTGAAGAAGTTGTCTGCCAGCATCCTGCTTTCTCTATTCCACAACAAATTATTCACTGGTTGAATTTTCTCTTTGTTCTCTTTGCCAAAATGTACTAAGAGCTTTTTTTTTTTTTTTTTCCCCTACTGTTTCAAAAACATCCCTTTGGGATAATCCAAAATTGTTGTGGGTTTTGTTTGGATCCAAGATTATGATTTAGGCAATTAAAAAGATGGAAGCTATTCATGAAATTTGGATCCAGGTCTGGGTTTAAACACCCTCAAACTTGAAATACTAGCAGGACACTGACTTTCCTTCCATCAGCTTTGAATTAACTTCAGGGTAGGGAGCAGGGCTAACAAGAACAAGCATGCACTCGGTATCTTTAGTCAACAGCTGAAAGCACTCAAGCTCCACCCACAGGAAGATGTAAATTAGCATAAGTACTTGTGGAAATATGAGTTAAGAAGGAAACCTAGCATTTCATCTGAATTTCTTAGGTGAGGAACTAGAAAATCCTAGAGTTCAGTCAACGTTGCCAGGGAGAAACCAAAATATCCATGAGTGTGGGTTCTTCAAAGTTCACCAAAGATCTCTGTATGTTACTGTGAAGTTGCAAAGCAGAATGTCAATAACTTTCTGTGAGTCCAGGAGGCTCCTCGGAAATGAGGGGATCCTCAGATGTTTGAGCTGCCCTTAAATTTCCTCCTTTACAGGGAGCACGTTGACACCAGTGAAGGGAAGTGGAGAGGAGACATGCCAATGAGAGACAGAAGAATGGAAATAGGGTGTGTTGGATATTTCTTGTTCCTAAGCCAGAATGCCCTCTGGGCTGCCTACACCCTGTGAGTAGGTTGGTGTGGCTGTTAAACAACTTCAGGTTAGGAGAAGAAAGGAGGCTGACTGCCTTATGTGCTGTACCAGCTGCCAGCTCTGTCCTGGTCAGGAGTCAGTACCATAAGTCCCAGCACCATCAGAGGAAGAAGATGTTGCTAACTTCCACTCTCTTCTCACTTCTTTTGCCCATTTCTGTTCTGAAATAAGTGAACTTTCAAGCTTACTCACCATCATCAAGAAATTTCTTACCCAGAAAATTACTGTTAGCTCTAATGACTGCTTTCTTTGTATTTGTACTCACCAGATGTGAAACATGTTTTGATCTGTTTTCTCATTATGAAAACACTTTCATTTATGATGCCCAGCAGGGAGACAGCTGATTAAGTTCAAGTTTGTAGGTGGAATTAATTTTTCTTTTTGAAAGCAAAACAAAAAAGAAATCTCCTATAATTCTTTCAAGAGTCTGTTCCCAAATATCGCAGGTCACATTTTCAAAAATGCCTTAAACCAGTTCCTGCCATTAAATACATAAAAGTTCTTCTTTGACAACTTTTTGTGACAGCCATTTTACTATACTTGAAACTTGAAAAAGTATTTTTACAGAATGATTGCCAGTTACAACATGGAAATATTTTTTGCCCTTTGATATTTGCCATTAGATTATTTCTCACATTTATTTAGGCTTTTTCAAGCTTATGTTCGAGGACTAGGATACATAGGTCTGCTTGTCATTTATTTCTCAGAAAAAGAACTTATTGGAACTCAACTTTATCAGAATAACATGCCAAAACAATTTTGTTAGGTTGGGCACCGTAAGCCAGATACTTTTCTTCTCTAAACATCAAAGATTTTGAATTTGAGCCTGGGCAGAGTTTGGCTCAAATGCCCAGCCCATTATTTCTGAAATTGCTATGTCAGTTATTGTCCTTTGATAGTAAGCATGAAATGCTTTCTAATTAAAAGGCTGGAGAGCTCAGAAAGACTCTCCAACCCTTGGTATGGAATGCTAAAAATAAATGGTAATTTAACTCTCGTATTCAAATAAGTCTGCAACCTCTAGCAAGATGAACTCATTTTATATTTCTGCTGCTATAATTACCATTCTTCTCTTTCACTGCTTCCTTTGGTCTGACAATTCAAAATCAAAACCAAAACCAAAACAAGGGTTGGTTTTGTATTTGCAAAACCAAAACATATTTCCTGAGGTTTTGTAAAAGCAAAAATCTTCCTGGCTCATTCAATCTCAGCTAGTGCGGCCAGCAGGACCAGAGACGTGATCGTCCCTCTGTACCCAGCTTTGGTGAGGCCATACCTCGAGACCTGTGTTCAGTTTTGGGTCCCTCACTACAAGAAGGATGTGGAGTTGATTAAGTGTGTCCAGGAAAGAGCAATGAAACTGGTGAAGGGACTGGAAAGCAAAAGTTACGAGGAGTAAGCTGAAGGAACTGGAGCTATTTAGTCTGGAGAAGAGGAGGCTGAGGGGAGACCTCATTGCTCTCTACAGCTATGTGAAAGGATGTTGCAGTGAGGAGGGTGTCAGTCTCTTTTTTCAGGTGACAAGTGATAGGACATGAGAAAACGATCTCAAGTTACACCAGGGAAGGTTTAGATTAGATGTCAGGAAGAATTTATTCATGGAAAGCGTGGTTAAGCAACAGAATGGGCTGTGCAGGAGAGCAGTAGAATTGCCATCTGTGGAGGTTTGTAAGAGACGTGTAGATGTAGATCTTAGAGATGTTGATTAGTGGTGGACTTAGTAGTGATAGGTTGGTGGTTGGACCTTAAGGGTCTTTATCAACCTAAATTATTCTATGATTCTATGATTTAGAAAGATCAAAATAAAAAATTCCATTGTAAACTTGCAACAATTAATTACAATATTGGCCCTGAGGTCCTTCCAGCCTGCATGATTCTATGAATCTATAGGGGAGCTAAATTTTACTCAGTATCATTAAATCACAATATCAATAGTACTGGGAGGAAAGGGAGGCGAAGAATCATAACCTTGTACTGTATTGCAGCTTTCCACTAAATGTGAAATGGGTCAGTGTAAGGAAAACACAGATTAACAAAAAAATTAAATAAAAAAGAAGAAAAAAATCCCAAATCACCACATAGCTATATAAAAAACCTAACATGTAGGCAATATGTCGCTTTACTATAGTTTTATTATTGTCCTGATTTTGGCTGGGATACAGTTATTTTTCTTTCCTGTAGCTGGTAAGGTACTGTGTTATGGATTTAGGATGAGAATAATGCTGATAACACACCAATGTTTTGGTTGTTGCAGAGCAGTGCTTATAAAGAGCCAAGGACTTTTCAGCTTCTCACGCTGTCCTGCCAGTGAGGAGGCTGGGGGTGCACAAGGAGCTGGGAAGGGACAAAACCAGAACAGCTGACCCAGACTGGCCAAAGGGGTACCCTATACCATATGGCGTCATGCTGAACAATAAAGCTGAGGAGAGGTGGCTGCTGCTGCTCAGGGACTGGCTGGGCATCAGTCAGCAGGTGGTGAGCAAATGCATTGTGCAGCACTTGCTTTGTATATTATTATTATTATTTATTATTATTATCCTCCCTTCATTTGCAAAATCCTATTCCTGGAAAGATTTTAAACATCTACTTCACTTTGTGCAGTCAGTTGTTTGCACTGGTTCAATGTATGTTTTTACATACAAACTATCTGATGTCTTTGATGCTGCCCTTGGAATTAACTGACAATGTTCATCATACTTGCTAAGAAGAGAAGAGAATAAAGCTAATGTTTTCATTAGATGTGGTCTTCCCTGTTCCCTTGGATGTGTATTGGGTTTGAGTGGCAAAGTTTTGGTAGCAGAGGAGGGTGGGAGGTGGTTGCAGGGGTGACTTCTGTGCAAAGGGAGAAGGTGCTAATCACCTGTTAGACGCAGCCAATTCCAGCCAGCTCCAAAAGGGACACACTGCTGGCCAAAGCAGAGGTGGTGCCTCTGTGAATATTTAAGAAAAGGTAAAAAACACCACAAAACAGTAGCTGGGAGAGGGGAGAGAGAACATGTGAGAGAACCAGCCCTGCAGACCCACAGGTCAGTGCAGCAGGAGGGCAGGAGGTGCTCCAGGCATGCAGCAGCAGTTCCCCTGCGTCCTGTGGAGAGGCCCCGGCGGAGCAGGCTGTCCCCCTGCAGCCCATGGGTCCCACATGGAGCAGATCTCCACGCTGCAGCCCCTGGAGGAGCCCCCGGTGGAGCAGGTGGATGTGGCCTGGAGGAGGCTGCGGCCCATGGAGAGCCCCCGCAGGAGCAGGCCCCGGGCCGGAGCTGCAGCCCGTGGAGAGGAGCCCACGCAGGAGCAGGGGGTCTGGGGGGAGCTGCCGCCCGTGGGGGACCCGTGCTGGAGCAGTTTGCTCCTGGGGGATGGACCCTGTGGTACGGAGCCATGTGGGAGCAGTTCTTGAAGAGCTGCTGCCTGTGGGCAGCCCCCGCAGGCTCAGTTCGGGAAGGACGGCATCCCGTGGGAGGGACCCTACGTGGAGCAGGGGAAGGGAGTGACCGTGAAGGAGCAGCAGAGACAAAGAGTTAGGCACTGACTGCAGCCCCCATTCCCCTGCGCCGCTCAGGGGGAGGAAGGAGGTAGATGAGGTTGGATGGGAGAGGGAAGGTGTTTTTTAGTTTGCTTTTAGTTTCTTACTGTCCTAGTCTGTTAATGATAAGCAATAAATTATATTAATCTCCCTATGCTTAGTCAGTTTTGCCCATGACAATAATTGTTGATCTTCCTGTCCTTATCTCGACTCATGAGAGTTTTCATCATATTCTCTCCCCCCACCCCCCCGCACCCACACCCCCCCAGTTCTTTTGTGGAGGGAGTGAAAGAGAGGCATGGTGGGCACCTGGCAATCAGCCAAACTTAAACCAGCATAGGAAGAGAATTGTTGGCAGAGTTCAACTGGGATAAAAAGTTCTGCAAATAGAAAAAAAACCACTTGTATTTAGTGCTTTCATTGACACAGTTCTATTAAGAAGATATTATGTGTACCTCTGTGGTTGTGGATGATTATGAAACACATACAATCACTACTAAATCTTTATATTTATTTGGTGTTCCATCTACACTGTCCCATCTCCTTTCATCTGGTATGTAACATGGTGTCATGTAACTTTAAAGATGAAAAAAATATCTACATTAAAATCAGTTTGAAATTATCTGGATAGAACAGACTTTGGCAGCCACTGCTAATTGAATTTAGCACTATAGAATTTTCTTCAGAGTGAGTTAGAATTCCAAAGAATATATCCGCCTGCATCTTTGGGACTAAAAATAACATTTCTGAGCCCAATTTATGTACAGGGTGATTTACTTAATTGTCAAAATAACTTTTTTTTTTTTTTTTTCTTGTCCTCCAGTACAATTTACCGTGCTAGTATTTATAGTTTTGCATGCCCAGTGAATACAAATGTCTTGCTTTGGCTGCAGACAAAATCTTACTGGCTTTGGTATTACACTAGCCCAGGTTATTTTCTCCATTTTGTTGGTGAAATTGATGAGATACTCCATCTCATTAATGTCATCAAGTTACTACCTATAAAGAAAATAGATTTTAATAACAACTTTCAGGGGGAATAACACTAATTAAATCAAAACCTGTAGCTTTGGAACCCATCTGTCTGACTGGTGGGCTTCCAAACTACCCAAGTGCATCAGTGGTTTTACAGTATCTCTGGAATTCACACTCTCTTTCATGCCGTCACCACATGTTCATTTGTACAAAGCATGTCAGAAAATCCCCAAAGGGGCTGAACTAGCTCCTAATAACTTTCATAGGCAGTTAGAGATATTCCAATAGAGATAGTTCTATAGAATTCCAGTGTATCACATTACCTGTACTATGGAGGGGAAGCAGGACAGAAAGATCTCCTTTGTTTTAAATTAATATCTTTGTTGCTGCTCTCAGATGTAGTTATATAGTACTGAATATTTTCTTCTACTTCACAGAGCTATATTTTGGATACATATTCGGTTCCCCATTGCTTCCAGAATTGAAATATTAGGATGCATTCCCTGTGAGTGACAAAAGTCTTGGGCTAAGTAAGTTCTGGGTGCAGTATTGAAGCCACATCTGTGGAGAGCATTTCAAGAGATATGAACAATGTCTCACATGCTGATACAAAGAATGGAAAATGTGAACATGATTATGTTCAATAACAATCCGAAAAACATTTGTTAAGAGTCATTGCCTGATCACAACTGTTGAATAAACATCTACTCAAGATAATTTGTACAACATAGATTCCAGTTTTCTTACTATTTTTTAGTACTTTTCAGCTACCTTTGTAGACCAACTAGTAGGACATGGGGTTGAAGAGAGTTAAAACCCAAACTAAACAGTTCAAAAAAGAGTTGCAAGTCTCAAAAATAAGTCAAAATCTTCAATGTAAAGGAACCTTCACTCTATCTGCAAATGATAAAAATATCCTAAGCAAAACCTTCAAATGAGATATGATCACTGGAACAACTATTTTTTTCTTGACTGTGAATTTTACTAGGATGGCAATGCAATTAATTCCCTTTCCATATTCATACAAGAAAAAGACATCACAAGCAGATGACTGTTCTGTCTTTTCTTGAAATTTCTAAGAGCAGCTTGATCACAAATCTTTATTTATAAAATCCAGATTTCAGTTTTACCCCCACTTAATTTGGAGAATAAGCTTCAGAGAATCAGAGAATAAGCTTCATTTTGAATAACATCCAGTGCTATAATCTGTAATATTTTCTATTGTTACAGAGAGTAATAGAAACTTTGTTATAGGGAAAACCTTTCTCCAGTGAGCAAAGTATTCTGTCTCCCAAAGTCCTCTTCCTGACAATACACAGATACTTTGTCATTTGCTATGAGCAAATATCACAGAATCATTTAGAAAAGAGCTATTCTAGTCTCTGTGCATAGAGCTACTGTCCTGTTGAAACTCAGCTTGCAAGAGGAGTATGGAGAAAACTAGAAAGATCCACACTCCCATAATATTCCACCTTAATACAGTTCAATACTTCTTGTCTTCTGTTTGAAGGAAAGAAATGATTCTTTTTGCCCTAAACACAATTACATACAGCTACTATAAAATATATATATATAAAAAAATATAAAAAAAATGCAGGTTGTACTTCACTAAGTGTTGCAAAGTAAGCTGAAGAATAATTCATGCAGTACTGTACAAGTCAGTCTTCATTTCTTGGCAAAAGCAATTCTGATGGTCTCTTTACTGGAAATAGATGTTGCGTCAAGACAAATTGGACTCCTGGTGAGTAAGAATTAAGTCAGTGCTAGCCAGTTAAATAAAATGAAAATTTTCCAGTCTGACACTTTTCACTGATTCAGAAAATGGTTTTCAGGCATATCATGGATATGATATACTCCAGAAGTATTCAGTACCAACTGAAACTACAGGTGTAGGACATTTCTTAGAGGAACAATAATAGTCTTTCATTATATCCACGTAGGTGGCAGAATAGTTCACATGCAAAATATGTTGTTCACAAGTAGAGGAAGGAATTTTGTCAAATATATCTCTAGGAGAATAATAATTAATCCTGAAGAATGGTATTTTCTTCTCCACATGTACAACTTACTGCAGTGAAACAATATTCATCTCCGTGCCCTGTTCCCTCCATTACACTGTCTCAGAGAATTTGCTGAGGCTGCAACACAAGATATCACTCTTACAGATGCTAGTCTGATGAGACTTTTCAGCTAGATACCATCATTAGTCGGTTCTACATGAAAGACACAGCTCAAATAATAGAAAAATATTTGCTTACATACAATTCTGTTGTAGGGTTTGAAGAAGGGTAAAGAAAACAGGAGAATCTGGTACCCTAATTCCTATGTCTGTCTTCAGCCTGCTTTATGATGTTTCTCCATTACTATTATTATTTGTGATTTACTGCTATAAGCCTAGCTTTCATATACTGAGCTGAAGCGGTGTTTCCAAGCTGTCTGTCATCTGAATATGACTAAACAGAAAGATCTTTTTTGGTAGTTGCCATTTCTACTTTGCAGAAAGCATCTTGCTCAGGTTTAGTAATTTCATAAATGATTCATTGACAGAAAAATTACATGGATATGATTTAATTTCCATTGACTAGGAAAAGCTATTTACTGAAAAAATGTGCCAAGAAATTACAGAAGAATAGTTCTTGTTAAACTTTATTTCGGCACGCCTTTGTCAGTCTCACAAAACAGAGATACGTTTTCCCACTAAATATATCAGAGTAATGTGAAGAGATACTGTTCAAGATTTCTTTGTAATTGCTTAAAGTTTCTATATTAAAAATAGCAATAAGAACATTTAGAACAGTCAAAATTTTAAAACCTGAAATTTTAGTGCTGTAGTTACGAGTTAACTGGTAGTAACCAGTTATCAGAGATTTCAGATCAGGTATCTGGAAAAGTATAGCATGCAAATGTTACCAGAGAAAGCAAGCTGTTTGCAATAAAAACAAAACAAAAGCAGCAACAAGACATGAAAACTTCCACTGGTTGGAGGATACTGGCCATTTGAAACATATTTTTGAAATGACTCAAATTATTTTCCTAATGACACATACCACTGTATGCTTTTAAGGACTTCTTTTTCTTTATGGCAGCAATGATGTGAAGTAAGAAAAACATCAACTATGTGGAAAAAGAAACAGATTGCTTTTTTATCCTAGACTTATTTTCCACCTGAAACTATGTTCCGTACTTGGAACAGAGATTCTGTCCCTGGAAGTTGCTTTGAACGTTATGGTTTAAAGAAGTGTTGTTCACACAGAAATAACTTTATTTTGTAAAGACCAACTACCATAGCCAAATGTCACAGAGAATCTACCACTAGAGTGAAGCTGACTGTATATGGAAAATGTTTGAGGTGTGAAGTTACTCAAACAGGACATACACTGTCACAGGAGTGCTGTTGACTATGTGTGGATATAAGAACGCTACTGAGCTTGATCCAGCCACTGCTTAAGGCAATACGAATCTACAGTTTCTGGCTCTGAACTGGGTGAGAAGGAGCAAGAAGCATGTCATGAAGGATCATTTAAAGATTCCATAGGTTTGTTAGCACAGTGTTCTGGAGCAGAAAACAAACTAACAATGCCACAAAGACCAAGATAATATCAGCTAGCTGTCAGGCCTTCTTGCTTGAGTGCAGCCATTGTTTTTGTATAAATTCATACACCTCACTAACTCTAAACTGATGACAGAAGAGAGGAAGAAGCTTTAAAGGGATGTCAGTAAATATTTCTCACTATTGTGCAAGAACAGTTAAAATGTTTTGGCCAATAAATAACGAGAGACCAAAGAAAAAATTGCTTTATTTCTCATATAAGCCTATTTTTCATATATTGCCTACATATCTACACCACGCACACACACATGCACAAACAGAGACGCTACTTATGTCTAAGTTGTACTTTGAACCCTTTTCTGATGACCAGTAAACGGTGCTTGTTCTCATATTCTTTCTCCCTGCCTCAGAATGTATGAGAAGCTTGACAGCACTTCTCCATGCAGTGTGGGCAAAGCTATGCAGAAATTGCAATGCCTCCACCTGGGGCTCGGCTGTTAGTCAGTGCTCCTTGGCTAAAACAGCATTGCAAGCTCCTCTTTGTTCTGTTCCAGCACAGCAGAAAACAAGCTCATTTAAACCACAGGTGGCTGACTACTGCCTGTACCCTGAAAGGCTGTGGAAGAAAAGCACTAGCAGTGGATTCAGAGGCAAGGCTATACCCAGATATTATTGAATTTTTCTTGGCACTGGAAAAAAGGAGGTGAACTCACACAAGCCACCAGAATTGCAGCTGAAAGCCAACCACCTTTGAGTTGAGCTTTGTTCCCAGATGCATCTTACTCTGAACACATCAACAAAGAAAGAGTCCATGCAGTAGACCCTGGACTCAGAGCACAACTGAAACTATGCTGTGCGTGCTTAGGTGTGTGTGTTTGAAACAGAGATCCTGCAATATACAGAAGAAACAATAAAAACATACCAAAAACACTGAGGCAAAGAAACACTTCTAAGTAAAAAGTCATTCCTTTTCCACTGAGTTCATTTGTTCCTATAAAGGGAGGTGACTTGGGGAGTACGAATGCAGGGTTAGGTTTTAACAATTCAAATCTTGGTGAATTTAAACCAGTTCATACCAGCAGGTAATTTGGCCCTGGACAATACGGTGCTGAATTTAGAGGTGACATGGGATTAATTTATTTTTTTTTTTACCTTATAGTAATTTAGAAAATTCTACCGCTTATTTATCTTGTGACGGTGGACTTATTCGATCAAAATTTTCTGCCAATTGCTATGGATACTTTCTGCTACTATTTTTGGCATCTCTGGATTTCTCCCAAAACTTCCTATTTTGTTTTCAAATGCAAGTGTTTTTGGAAGAGAAAGAATTAAATTCAGTAAAGGCTTGTCACGTGATTTTTTTGTTTGTTTGTTTTCCATCTTAAACAAATTTTAAAAAGGACCTAGAGGAAAATTACTTTTATGGTTACCAACATACGGAAACTTAAGGCTCTGGATATGTTTCTGTTAACAGAAAGTTAAAAAAAGGAAAAAAAAAGCTTTATAAAATACAGATTTTTAGAGGCAACAAAGAGCATAAAAGCACATAACAGTCATCTGAACTTGATATTAAAATCCTGTTTGGGATTGCTATTTATGAAAAAATATATTAAGACAATAAAAGCAACAATATGTCAGTAACATAGGTAAATTTCCAACAAAATTCAGTGCTCATCAGACAAAGTTGTTACAAAATATTTTATGATAAATGCTCTGTGTTTTGTTTTGTTTTGTTGCAGAAAAGTATCACTGAAGAAAAGTGAACTTCAGTAGAGATTTTTTGACATTGCAGAGTTATAACCAGGAGACAAATCTGACTTTACAGGCTTTTAAAGGCTCCAGCTTCCAAAAAATCCCTGAACATAATATATGATTTATGGCTTTATTCTCCTTCATGCTTAAGGAACAAGCTGTAAAATAACATAATTCCTTTCATACTGCAGAAGGATAAGAAAGTGAAGGTCTTCATTTATCAGCATTCATCAAGGAGGAAAGGAGAATTAGACTTTCAAAATTGTCTCTTGCCATGAAAGCTCATCCCACTCCTTCCTGAACTTTATTTGCTTTTTCAATGCTTATTAGCCTCGCTCTCCTCAAATTTGTAACGTAGCAAGCATAGGTCTAGTAGACATTGACAGAAAGGGACTGTTTTATCTTCATTGCTCATCTCCTTGTCCATTTAGTTCAAAAATCTGCTCTGTCTTTCAGAAGTACATTCTGGATGTCACTTTGATTTTTCCCAGCTTTATCATTTGCTACATTTCTTCCTCCCATTGAGGATATGTATCATGGAATCACGAAATCATTAAGGTTGGAAAAGACCTCCAAGATCGTCTGGTCTAACCGTCCATCTACCACCAATATTGCCCACTAAACCATGTCCTTAAGTACCGTATCTACCTTTTCCTTAAACACCTCCAGGGACTGTGACTTCACCACTTCCCTGGGCAACCTGTTCCAATGCCTGACCACTCTTTCTGAGAACAATTTTTTCCTAATATCCAACCTGAAACTCCCCTGGTGCAACTTAAGATATATATATATATTGGGTAATAGACTCCTTCCTCTCATCCCAGAATTGCCTCTTTGCCTCTTTCCAAATTGGATTGGGTGTAATTATTTTCTGCCCGTGTTTCCTCTCTGTTTATACACCTTTGTATGGTTCCTCTGCATATGCCAGTTAGGGCAAATTACAATCATCTGCAAGCTTTGTTAATGTGCTGTTTACTTCCTTCTTGGGGATCATAAGTGAAGAAGATAACCAGGAACAGATGTGTCATTATTAGACACCTCTCTCTGATTCAATGTGCTGCTGTTTATCATTATTCTATGTTTACAATCATTTAGCCAGATTTCAAACCACATTACACTGTTCACAGCCAAGCTAATTCAAATCAAATGAATATTTCCAGTAGGTTTGCATCAGACAAAGTATTAAATATTAATGAAAACTTAGCAACCCCACAACAAGCCCTTCTTCTGATTACAGTAAGCCTCTGTTTGGAAAACATGTAAGCAACAATTTAAGAAACTTTTTGTTCTTCAGGCAGATGATGTGAAGAAAGAAGTCTCTGCATTGTGCTTACCAATTTATTGAAACTTTTCACACAGCAGGACATGCACAGACCAAGACTTAGAACAGTACAAGGAGCCCTGGTCTGGCTGGGCCTGACCAGTTCCTCAAAGTGTTTTGATTACGGATGCTAACAGCTGCTTTCACAGGTATGATGGTGTCAAGGAATAGATACCATTTCTTTGCTACTGCTAATATAAATATTGTTTCTAAGTGCTCTGCTCTATGATGATCAGCGGGATGGCTAACCTCCAGTCAGTCTGAAATACTCTCTTGTTGATGGAAGTCACTTCAGTTTAACTTGGATGGAACTCATCAAAAACATAAACTTCTTTTAGAGTTATGTAAAAGATAGGAACATTTTGGAAGGTGATTCTGGTGTTCCATAGTTGTTAAGTAGAGGTAGAATGAAACGAGCATGGGAAGGTGCAGAATAAAGGGATTCTAGACGAATGGACTGTTTTAGATTTCCAGCTTTTACATATACCCTGTTCATTGCTAAAAGTGAGCAAGAATTTCCAAGTGTTGATACCGGTCATAAAGATCAAAAAAGCAATGCAGACAGAAAAATTACATGATCATCTGCACCAACTGGAAATACACCAAAGCATAATGGCTGAGAAGTGCTGGTGAGCTGCTAACTTTTCTCTGGATAAAAGTGGAAGAGGAAAAGAGAAACATATTCTTTAACTGGAAATGAGAGAAAATCCAAGCAGCCAGGTCATTTTAATAATAGGGGAAAAAAATAGGCAAAATAGAGAAGAAATGAGGCTACCAGCTGGGTGTGGTTGTTTTGAGTTGAATCATAAAACCATTAAATGCCTATTTCTTTTGAGAAGGGAAACAACAGAAAAGATATGTCTCCTTTCACCAGATGGGAGAGAGAATGAAGAGCAGTGACTCAGGAAATGGAAGCTGAAAATGTCTGAGTAGTCCAGGATGCAGAGGAGAAAAACAGAAAAATATCTTCTCAAAAGGATTACTTTTTGATTCAGAGACAATCCAATCCTAACGCAAGATTCCACCAAGTCTTGTAGGTCACTGTATTTCCATTGCTTTCCACAGAACTATGTTTGTTGCCTTAACTCAAGAGTTATATTTTGTTCCATTCAATTGTGATTTTAGGTAAAAAATGTTTAAGTCCAGGTTTGTCCATCCAGTTTATTTAGATAACTATTAGAATAGTTAGAATGGTTAGACAATTGACAGGAACTGTTAAACTGATATTTCAAAAAATAATATGTATATTTATCTTTTCTTGGTTTATTCTTTTTTTATTCTTAGGATAAACTAATATCAAATTAAAAGAAAACTCATTACAAAGATGCTTTTAATAGCCTGACTTGTACAAAATCATTTAGAATAAGAAAGATTTGGACCTGTTAGAGCAGGTCCAGAGGAGAGCCACAATCAGAGGGCTGGAGCACCTCTCCTGTGAATAAAGGCTGAGAGAATTGGGGCTGTTCAGCCTGAAGAAGAGAGAGCTCTGGGGTGACCTCCTTGCAACCTTTCAATACCTAAAGGAGGCTTTTAAAAAAGATGGAGAGCAACTTTTTGCTCGGTCATATAGTGACAGGACGAAAGGGAATGGCTTTAAACTAAAAGAGGTTTAGATTAAATGTTAGGAGGAAATTCTTCACTCAGAGGGTGGTAAGGAACTGGAACAGGTTGCCCAGAGAAGCTGTGGATGCCCCATCCCTGGAGGTGTTCAGGGCCGGGTTGGAGGCTTTGGGCAACCTGGTGTAGTGGGAGGTGTCCCTGCCCATGGCAGGGGGGTTGGAACTAAATGATCTTTAAGGTCCCTTCCAACCTAAGCCATTCTATGACTATGGTTTAAACTGTAGCATTTTGATTTTCCAAGTGTAAAAATAAAAGTCATCATTCATTGTAGTGTAATATTTTCAACTGATGGAGTTTTATTAAAATGACTTGGCTTAGGGTACTTATCATTTCAACCTTACAGCCCACATACAAAACTTTTAGAACAAACATAGCAGGAAGCATTTGTAAAGCAACACCAACAAACTGAGATTGTTTGTGCTCCCTAGACAGTAGCCTGATGGTAGAAATATGGTTGTGTGATTTTCAAACAAAATGAAAACTGGCAAGGATATCTGAATCTATTTTAGACAATTTTTCTCTTCCTCTTGGCTCATAAAAGTGAGATAACAACCAGAAACCTGTTATTTGTGGTAAACAAAACAGAGCTGATGAGCCTGATGCTGTAGGACTGACTTTCTTTTTCACTGCCTACCTCTCATACTACGATAACTTCGGGCAGAGGTTGCATAACTCGCTCCTGAATTTTACACCATTTCACCCCCTTTACTTTAAGAAACAGCATATAGACATTTATTTAAATGCCGCCTCTGAAGTTATGCCACAGATTAATACGCTAAAAAGGAGCAGGTAAAGAGCCAATTTTATCTGGCAATTCCTCTGTCCACACCCTTTTAGTTTTAACATTTGGGAAAATATTTTGTTCTTTGATGAGAGGAAAATGATGCATTTGTTTTGGGATGACAGCTCAAGGCTCAGTTATTACATATAAATCTCATCTCTGCAATAGTTTGGCTTCTGATGGTTTAAGCAAAATTGTTTTGGCTTGGAATGGATGTTGACCTTATGAGGGATCAAGTCTGCCTTCCTGTTGTTACTTGCAGTGAGCACATATTTTCTCTATCTCTTGATACTCAGTTAATATTTATCTTAGTACCATTGAATTGAGAGGAGTTCACTGGGGTCACACGTGATTCTAACCCTACAACAAACAAACAAACATTCAAATTTTTCATGGAAACAAATGACCATGTTATTCACCTTTTTTTTTTTTTTTTTTTTTTATGTCTTGGAAAGAGTAATCTTATGTAGATTGCTTATAAAGGAAGCAAATTTTTTTTTTTTTTTTGGCAATATTCGAACTACATAGTTTGATCGATTAATAAGAGTTAGAGATGCTTACCATTACAGACTACATTTTCTAACTACACAAACTCTGAAAAGTTATATTGAAGTAAGAGAAAGAAAATGGTATATAGAAACTATCTGACATTTAATGCAACGCCTACAGGTCATTTGAACTCATGGAAGAGCAATGGTAGAAAGGATGCAACCCTGGTGGAAATTCCTCCTCCTAAAATGTTGTGACACACCACTGTGCACACAAAACTACTGGGACTACGTGAATCATAGCTTTTTAAACCTCCATGTTTCAGAAAGCAGAATGAACAGTATGGTGTGTGATAATAACAGGGTATTGGAAGAAAAATATATTTCTTCTTCAACAGGGTAGAATATTTTCCACAGCCTCCTAGATGGCCCTAGGTTAGCATAGGAATCTAGCATAGTCTGGTCAAAACAAGTTATAACGTCTTTCAGAGTTTTAATGGAAAGCAGCCTTTAAACAGTGATAATACCGTGTAGCTAACCTTTTGCAAAGATAGCAGAGTATAGACTAATAGACATGATTTGGACTTTTTTATGAGTGAGGAATATTCTTTGTATCTGCCTGATGAACAGAAATGTACTTTGCAAAACACAGGGCACCTCTGTACTTCTGGAGAAGGACTCCAGATTGGAGACCTATTAAAGCATGCTGCAGGATCAGACAGTGCTAAATTTCCATTTCCTTTCCATGGAAATCGGGGAGAAAAAAAAAAAAAAAAAGAGGAAATGCTGAATACCAAACTTGTAGATTTTTTTTTTCATTTTTTTCATCCTGGATTGTTTGATCTAAACATGGTTATAATGAATCATTGGGCAACTGAACTCAAGGGCCACTATTTCGATAAGAAAAATTTCTCTTTGGAGAAGCAGCAAAAGAAATACATGTGTTAGACACAAAACACCAGAAATTTCCACAGCACTGATATGTTTTCCCCAGGGACTGGAAGTTAGCTCAGGGTGTAATAATCCTTCTGAAATCCATAAATCTCAGGTCATTGGTCAATAAATTGTGTCTTTTGACCTTGTTAGGGAAGGGGAAAAAGCACTGTGTGGTTAAGCAATTTTAATGAAAATGCACAAATCCAACTGGCTCTTTCCCCTAATAAAGAAAAGTGATGCAAAAGCATCTTTTCATTTTCTGGGGAAAGACTTTTCATGACCTTTTAAACATTTTTTAAACAAATTGTTATGCATCTTGTCATTACTATAAGTGATAAACAATGTAAAACATTTGTTTGAAACTAAGCTTTGCTGGACAACATTAGAAAAAGCAATAAAAGCATCATTTAAAAAATATTGCAAAAAAACATAACATTTCAAAAGCACTCATTTCGTAATTCCAGCAGCTTTCTGTGTTTGTTTTTAAACCAGCAGTTTCTGTTACAGCAATGTATTTCCGGGAAGAGAAAGACATCTCATGAAGTTTGCATGCAGAGGCAGCTGTTGGCTTCTTTGTCACAGCTCGGAGATGAAGTGTGTGGTGGAGTCCTACTGCCTCTATCAAGCTGCGTGGAGGAGCACACTCTAATGTGGCTTTGGCACCTGTACAGAGTGCAACCCTTCTGGAGCCCATGGCTGTATTTGTTCTCAGTTTCCAATGAAAGACATCTGCAAAACAATGCATAGCCTACTTAGGAGGTACAGGGCACTTAGAAAAAAAGTACAAAGAATAGAACAATTAGAATAAAAAGCAAAGAATAAAGTACAGAAGAACAGACCTAGACAAAGGAAACTGAAAGGTTCCCCAGCCACTCTCCCCAGTTATCTTCATGGCTGGAAGAAAGAAGTGTTTTTTCCTGTTCACTATCTATCTTTCTCTATATTTGCTGGTGTGTCATCTTTCCACTGGTATGTGCTTCAGTCAACCTTCTCTTCCCAGTCTTCAAGATTTAAAATCTCTTCATCCTTTATGAAGGTAATCCATTCAATTATTCACCAAATCAAGGACAGTTTGTTCTCTATTGTTAACTCAGCTTTCACACATAATTCATTTGAAAGTATTTACAGCAAGTGTCTTTGCCATTTTCCTTTCTTTTTTTCTTTCTTTTTTTTTTCCTTTTTTTTTTTTTTTCTTACACCTTTAAAGGGTTCTTCACACTTCATCCTAACACAAGAAATCAATCATTGCCAGAACATACAGTGAACTGCGGACCACTTCATTGTGCAGTCTCTGAAAGCAACACTATTTTCTCTTCTTCTTCAGTCTCCAGTAGCTATGCCTTTAAGTTCCTCATAGGGACATGCAGGAAGATTCTGATATTCTAGCATGAGTAATGTTATGGAATTTGGTGTGAAAATTTCACAACTGTGCCTACACCACAGTGGCACTGAGTATATGTATATATATATATTCAGTATTTTACAGTATGCAATTCTGAATTTCTTCAAAGAGATTATAGTGAGAATAGACCTTGCAGCAAGCAAGATTGTTTTTTATTAAGTCTGTGGGAACAACAGTGATTGTAGGGAGAATTCAAAACAACCAAGACCCTGTTTTTACTGCAGCTCCATTTAAAAGGTTTAGAAGGCCTTGTGTGTACAGGCAAGAAGCATGAGCTGTGTTGCTTTCACTCCGAGGAGGGTAAGGACTGGCAGGGGATGAACTGAGCAATTTGCTTATTTGAGCTAAACAAGAGCATTTTGCTGACAACATTTTGTATTGCTGGCATTTACAAAGTGAAGGATTTCCGTTACATTATGCAAATGCATTGAAAGTGTGTGTTTCTTTCTATTCTGCCACTCACTGCATAGAGAATCAATGAAACAAATGCACATTGAAAAGAGGGAAGCATAGAGGTGATGCTAAATGAATAAGAAATAAACACTTTTAACTAAGAAAGTGTTGTGAATACAGATTATTTCAGTGATACTTGTTGGATTTGTGCCTCTCTTTCCTACAGCTTTGAAAGTGGTGCATTCAACATTCATATCTCATGAAGCAGTTCATCAGTTTTGGTTCATTGTTTAGTATTGATGGTGGAAGCTATTCAAGTTTTGATTTCAGACAGCTGCTGTCAAAAAGTCTTGGGATCTGGAAATCAGGTTACATAGTACTGGGCTGGAAAGGAAATATACCCAGATTGCCATCAGAAGAACTTAACCCACATCCCTACAAACTGAACTTTGCTAATGTGGCTTCTCTCAGGCCTGCCTAGAATTGGTCTGGTGCTCCCTGATGGAACTGCTGAGAAGACAAAGAGTACTTTGACTGTCCTTTCTGCAGAGAAAATGCTTTACCTTGGCACAGCAGTCCCTGTTGGCACTGACAATTAAATAAAATTGCATTAACCTATTCTTTAAGACCCCATTCACGATTTGTAACAAAATACAGCCAGAAGAAAGAAAATGTCTTATCTGTTTTTAACATTTAAACCACTGTTAAAATTGCACTGATAATCAGATTCTAATAGGGTGAATTTGGCTTTTCTAGGATATTGATAGTGTATATGTATATAACATATTATACATATTATAAGCACCACCTGAGCAATCTTGCATTTATAAAATGTGCACAATATTTGCCAGGAACTCAGGAAGAGTTGATTGACCTGATAAGATGTACCTGAGGGTCCTGAGGGAACTGGCAGGTGAAGTTGCTAAGCCACTATCCATCATATTTGAGAAGTCAGGGCAGTCCAGTAAAGTTCCCACAAACTGGAAAAGGGGAAACATCACACCCATTTTTAAAAAGGGGAAAAAAGGAAGACCCAGGGAACTACAGGTCAGCAAGTCTTGCCTCAGTGCTCTGCAAGATCATGGAGCACATCCTGGAAACTGCTAAGGCACATGGAAAACAAAGAGGTGATTGGTGACAGCCAACATAGCTTCACTAAAGCCAAATCATGCCTGAGAAATTTGGTGGCCTTCTGTGATGGGGTTACAGTATTGCTGGATAAAAGAACAACAGCTTATGTCATCTACCTGGACTTGTGCAAAGCATTTGATGCTGTCCTGTACAACATTCTTGTCTCCAATTTGTAGACATATGGATTTGACAGATGGACCACTCGGTGGGTAAGGAATTGACTGGATGACCACACTCAAAGAGTCTCAGTCAAAAGCTTGATCTCCAGATGGAGACTAGTGATGAGTGGTGTTACTCAAGGGTCACCAGTCTTTGTTGGTGACATGGACAATGGGATCGAGTGCACCCTCAGCACATGTGCAAACAACACCAAGCTTTGTGGTGCAGTCAACACACTGGAAGGAACAGATGCCATCCAGAGGCTCTGTGACAGACTTGAGAGGTGGGCCCATGCAAACCTCATGAAGTTCAACAAGGCCAAGTGCAAGGTCCTGCACCTGGGTAAGAATAATCCCAAGCACAAAAATAAAATGGATGAAGAGCAGATTGAGAGCTGTCCTGAGGAGAAAGACTTGGGGGTGTTGGTGGTTGAAAAACTCAACATGAACTGGCAATGTGTTCTTGCAGCCCAGAAAGCCAACCGTATCCTGGACTGCATCAGAAGAAGCATGGCCAGCAGGTTGAGGGAAATGATTCTCTCCCTCTATTCTGCTTTTGTGAGACCCCACCTGGAGTACCGTATTCAGCTCTGGGGCCCACAAAATAAAAGGTACATGGACCTGTTGGAGTGGGTCCAGAGGAGGGCCGTCATTTGATCAAATGGCTGGAGCACCTCTCCTGTAAAGAAAGGCTGAGGGAGTTGGGGTTGTTCAGCCTGGAGAAGAGAAGGTGCTCCAGGGAGACCTTATAGTGTCCTTCCCATACTTAAAGGGGGCCTACAAGAAAACAGGAGAGGGAATCTTATCAGTGGAGTGTAGTGGTAGGTCAAGGAATAATGGTTTTAAACTAAAAGAGGGTAGGTTTAGATTAGATATTAGGAAGAATTTCTTTACAATGAGGGTAGTGAAGAGCTGGAACAGGTTGCCCAGAGAAGCTGTGGATGTCCCATCCCTGGAACTGTTCAAGGGCTTTGATCAACCTGGTCTAGTGCGAGGTGTCCCTGCCAATGTCAGGGGAGTTGGAACTAGGTGATTTTTAGGGTTCCTTCCAACCCAAGCCATTTTATGGTTCTATGATTCCGTGATTCTATAATTCTGTGATTATATGATTCTATGATTTTGTGATTCTAAGCTATTTCAAAGTCATTTTTTTTATTTGTTTATGGTGGCATTCACAATTCTTTCTATTAAAGAAATGAGACATTTCAAGACAAAAGATGAACAGATATTTTGTCTCATCTCTAACAGTTGTCCTTTAACCAGCATGACAGAATAAGTTACTTTCCCTAAAAATCCTTGCCTAAATCATTCTGTAATGTTTTTGAGCACTTGCTGCAATTTCATCTCTTTGTATTATATTTCATTTAATAATTTTCCTGTTTTTAAAATTGTACCTAATTTCTACTGGTGCAGACACTTTCTGTAGTGTAACACTTTGCTGCTCCCTTTATCTTGAATGACCTTGTTCCATTTTTGAAATCTGTTAAAAATTCACATTTTTAGGAGATGTTCTCTTGATCCTTTTGCTTTTACAAAGAAAATGGATCTTGTTTTTTCAACTGTTTGGAAAAAAAAAAAAAAGCTAAAATTATTATTCTCTTTATTCTCTGTTTAATGTTGAGTTGTTTTGTTTTTCTTTTTGGCTTCTTCCTTTATCCCCTGTCATTGTACAAAGAAAGAAGAATTTGTAGAAAATTCAATTAAAAGAAACTCATGGAATTTCCCTGTTCCCTAGACTCTTTCTGTGGAATTTATGATAGGGAAGAATGATCCAGTCCTTTCACCAGCTGCTTATGTTGGGTGTGGAGAAGAGAAGGTCACATCTGGAGGAGAACAGTAATTTTAAACCTGTACAGTTCAAACAACACCATGGAAAAATTTTGACTCAAGGAGGTTAAACATGCTTGAAGGGCAAAACTCTCAGCTGCTGGCAGGAATTCATGCTCCACAGAGATGCATGATGAAACAGCTAATGTTTTTATCTGCTTTCTATTTATCTCACCGTTCACCTCTTGCACATGTGGGTAATCAATGTATCACCATATCTGCCATGTTTTTCTTGAGTGATAGGTCAAGAAAGGTTGACCAGGTTCTGTATTTTGACTTTGGGGAGATTCCAGTAGCCTTCAACTTCTAACCTTTTTTTTTTTTTTTTTTTTTTTTTTAACTAATTTACAGGTAGCTTTCACAAAGAAGACATATCACAGACATTTTTCCTGGATGTACTGAGATTATACCAGAATGCAAAACAATAAGCATGGTTTTCATGCTGGCTAGATACATTGTGTTTATAATTATTACTACTTAGTCACAGTCAATTAGGGTTTTAATATGAACACATAGCATCTCCCCAGATTGGATTTAGAATGTAATGCTAAGTACTGGTCTAGACTTAAAAGATTTACTGGCTCACATCAGTCTGTTAGCTGAGTGATATATTTTGCTGTTGGAGCTATGCTGGAAGAAGGCCTAGGAGTTACACCAATAAAGTGTCATTTTGCCAGTATAGTTTTTACCCTTTCTTTAAACAAAAAGAAAACCTATGGCAGGAAAAAATATTTTCTTTCTTTCTTTACCTATTTTTTTTTTTTTAAGTTTTGGCTGCTGTGTCTACACTAGTGGGGTTTATTTCCAATCCCAGGGGCATCACAAGCCTATGGGCTGGTGGAGACAGACAGTAGACTTGTCTGTAATCTTTTCTGACCTTATTCCCACAAATTACAGCACACATTATCACACCTGTGTTAAAAGCCATCTGGGCATGATGACTCTCCAATAACCTGGGAATCATCTATGGAATGGTTTTACTGCAAGAGAAAAGCAGTTAACAATTTTCATCTGAGCCCACAAGAAGTTCTTTTTTAGTAACAGCAGAATAGAATGACTCTTGGCTTTTTGCTGAGACACAGGAACACCCCAGCAATGCAGTCTCTCTAAACCTAACCTCTCTTTCACCACAGATCTCTGTCCCTCCCCACCCCTCCTACTCCAGTTTTACTTTGATGCAATTAGAGCTCATTTTGCCATTGCTTTAAAGTGTCTAGACGATCCCATGCTCATATAAACACTCCAACACTTCACACTGTTGCTTGTATTGTCTTACCTTTGTTCAAATTTTGGCAAATGCATATTATCCCAGAGCATTTGCAGGATCAGATTTCATAATTACGTCTGGTTAGGTTCTAAGCCAAGCAGCCTTTATCCTTGATAGCAGCTGTATTCCTGCTGGGTCAAGTAAGCTAGGATTTCTTATCATCCCTAAGCTAAAAATGTGTGTTGAATCAAAACTGTAAAGCAGGTGAACACAGGGTCTGTATAAGAATCTGCAAGACAATTAGAATTTTAAGTATATAGGTATACTTAGATCATTATCAACAAGATTGTGTGACTAAAGATCAAACACTGTATTACACCTAGCTAACATTTTACAAAAACATATTACACCTACCTAACATTTTAAGCAACAAGTAGCTAGAAAATAAATGCTCCTTTTCAACAAAATATATTGGTATTTCCTACTTGAATTCAATTTTAATTTTGAATGGAATTCATTCCTTATTTCTTGTTCTTGTCAGTGTTTGTTTATGTTGGGGGGAGGGAAGAGGAGATTTAAGTAGCTGAAGACAGTGATGCCATTTCTGAAAATAAGGGTAGATGACTTTGCTTTCTGAAAGATTGCCAAAGATAACTAAATCAGAAAAAGTTCACCCTCTTCTTCTTGGCAGTGATTTATGGGACAGAAAACAGTATTTAATGAGGTCAGATGGCCCTAAGAAGAGCAACAACACAGTGAAGCAAAATAAGCAAAAGCAATAGGGAAATCTCAGGGAATTGGACGTACACACATACATGTCAGAGAGAGAAACTAAATGGTCTGGCAGAAGAAATGAAGCTCCAGAGTGGTGTTAATGAATAATAAAGCTTATATAACACTTTAAAATTTCAGTTTTGCTTGGCCAGTATTCGATATGAAAGATTGTATACATGACTGTTCTAGCACTGTGTTTATTTCATGTATATTTGAGCTGAAAACTGTACAAAATCTTTTACACTATGTAAGATTCTGTTGCACCAGTACATGCTGGAGGCCACCCAACTGGAAAGCGGAGCTTGGCAGAAAAGGCCCCCTGGGTTTTGGCTGACACCATATTGAACATGAACCAGCAATGTGCCCTTGCCACAAAGAAGGCTGCTGGTGTCCTAGACTATATTAGGCAGAGCATTGCCAGCAGATCAAGGGATGTGATCCTCCACCTCTACTCACTGAGACAGCAGCTGGAGTACTGGGTTCAGTTCTGGGCTCCTCAGAGGTAGGACCCCTAAGGCTATTAAAGGACCGGAGCACCTCTCCTATGAGTAAAGGCTGAAAGAACTGGGGCTGTTCAGCCTGGAGGAGAGGAGGCTCAGAGATCTCATCAATGTCTATGAACACCTGAAGGGAGAGTGCAAAGAAAATGGAGCCAGGTTCTTTCCAGGGGTTCCCAGTGCCAGGACAAGAGGCAATGGGCACAAACAGAAACCCAGGAGGTTCCCTCTGAACACCAGGCAGCACTTCTGTGCTGTGCGGGTGACAGAGCCCTGGCACAGGCTGCCCAGGGAGGCTGTGGGGTCTCCTCCTTGGGGATCTTGGTGGTCAATGGCTCTATGTCCAAGTGGAGGCTGGTGACGAGTGGTGTCCCTCAGGGGTCTGTCCTGGGACCGGTACTGTTTATATCTTTACCAATGACATAGACAGTGGGATTGAGTGCACCCTCAGCAAGTTTGCAGGTGACACCAAGCTGAGTGGCAGAGTTGATACAACCGAAAGAAGGGATGTCATCCAAAGGGACCTGGACAAACTTGAGAAGTGGGCTCATGTGAACCTAATGAGGTTCAACAAGTCCAAGTGCAAGGTGCTGCACCTGGGCCGGGGCAATCCCAGATATGAGCACAGACTGGGCGAAGAATGGATTGAGAGCAGCCCTGCAGAGAAGTACCTGGGGGTTCTGGTGGACAAAAAATTTGACATGAGCCAGCCGTGCTTGCAGCCCAGAAAGCCAACTACATTCCTGGGCTGCATCAAAAGAGGAGCAGCCAGCAGGTCGAGGGAGGTGATTGTGCCCCTCTGCTCAGCCCTTGTGAGGCCCCACTTGGAGTCCTGCGTCCAGGTCTGGGGCCCCCAGCACAAGAAGCATGTGGAGCTGTTAGAGTGGGTCCAGAGGAGGGCCACAAAGATGATCAAGGGGCTGGAGCACCTCTCCTGTGAAGAAAGGCTGAGAGGTGGGGCTGGTCAGCATACAGAAGAGAAGGCTCCGGGGTGACCTTATTACGAACTTTCAGTACTTGAAGGGGACTTATAAAAGAAATGGAGAGTAACTCTTTGCTCAATCATATATGGACAGGACGCAGGGAAATGGTTTTAAACTAAAAGAGGGGAGATTTAGATTAGAGGTTAGGAGGAAATTCTTCACTTGGAGGGTGGTGAGGCACTGGAACAGGTTGCTCAGAGAGGTTGTGGATGCCCCTTCCCTGGAGGTGTTCAAGACCAGGTTAGATGAGGCCCTGAGGAACCTGATCTAGTGGGTGGCATCCCTGCCCATGGCAGGGGAGTTGGAACTAGATGATCTTTAAGGTCGCTTCCAACCCGAGACATTCTATGATGCTGTGATCTTCAAAAGCTGCCTGGAGATGGGCATGAGCAGCCTGCTTTGGGTGGCCCTGTAGGAGGAGTGGGTTGGATATCCACAGGTCCCCTCCAACCTTAACTGTCTAATGATTCTGTAAAACTAACTTGATTTACTTTTATACTATAAAAATAGAAGTCTGTTTTCTGTTTCTATTTCATGTAATTTCCTAATTTTATTTTTTTTGTTGTTTTCCCAGCTTGCATTTACCATTTTTATGATGAAATAATAATTTTCTTTCTCCTTTAGATAATTATTTGCTGCTTCTAACACTAGAAAAAAATGCAAAATCATACATCATAAAGCCCAACATTACAATATTTTTCTTTCTAGTATTTCTAAATCAGAAAGCTTACTCTGCCCTGTGCCTTTGAACTTGTGTCTTTGATGAATAACTCTCAAGCAGCTACTGAAATCAATAAATAAAAAATAAAATAAAATAATATCCCCCACAAGTGCACCAATAATGCAGAAATATTTGCTTAATAGTATATCTATCTGTAAGTTCTGAGCCTAGTCAAATTACATTTTATCATTTTGTAAAGCAGACATTGTGCAGACTCCCCCTTTTTTTACTGTTACCACTGACTCAGCTGCTAGACTTCTGAAGCACAAAGTTCACTTGAAGTGTGATATAGACAGAAAAATGGTTTCTAAAGCTAGCTTCAGAGAAAGAAATAATAATAATAATAAAAAAACACTTTGCTTAAAAAACACTTTAAAAAGCAAAGTGTTCCATTTTTGTCTCACATTAAATATTTTTCTTTCATGCATGATTTTCTTTAATGGGTCTAATTAATTCTATTTTTACAGCAGCAGCATAGGCTAATTAAGAAAAGCAACCAATCCCTCCAAGAACCCCCAAATCCTGTCCTATTTTTCAATACTTTTTATAAGTTCTATAATTGTATTTTTTCTTTCATAGCACTTTCCAACTCACTGAAGGGTTTCAAAGCTGCCATCCTAACTGTATTTACAACCTGACTTATGTTTTTTTTATGTTTTGCTATCTTGATTCCTTTGCTATTTGACTCTTGAACATTTTTCATGTCCTGTTGATTCTAGCATTCAATTTCTCACAGTTTAGATTTCAGCACTAATTAACACGGATGACCTCAAGGGCATTCTTCTTTGAATCTCCTAAATTTATATTTTTTGAAATTGAGATTATGAAATCAAAGTAAAAGAGGACTCTTTTAGATTCCCTGGGACCTCTTATGTATTTTTTGGTCAGTTGTTTTCTATTTATGCTGTGGATGCATGAGTGTTAGTATTAGTTACACTGATGTACTACAGAACAGCACACTGGGATAATCGTCCCAGTTTGTTCCCAACATCTGGCTAGCAGCAGAGGCAGATAGCATATTGAAGGGATGTCTGTGCTGCTCAGCAAAAATAGTGTATAGCTGTAATGGAACTTGCTCCTTGATCAGAGGCCATATGGTCATGTCATCCTGGCACTGTGCCTGACTTCGTGAGTCATGCTGAGAGACAAAGGCCACAGCTGATACAGTCAGTAGTTAGTACAGTCTCAGCCTCAACTGTGGAGCAGGAAGGCTGCAATACTTTCCTGCACAAAAGTATGCATCTGATGGTCCTCTGTGTCAAGCAGGAACCAAGGTGACAGGCTGCAATTAATCTAGTGTGATGGGGCTGAGACAGATTTGCTGTTGATGCGGTACCCAATAGACAGCATAGGACACACAAAGGCAAAGACAACTGGACATCAGAATCTGTAGCACTGTAAGGTCAACAGTGAGTGCACTAGACCCTGATGTGTGATCTGGACTTGAGGTTACCATTGTGGCTAGGCTAGTAGCTACTCAGCTATCTGGATCAGCATAAGGTCCACAAGGCTCTGCTGATGAGGGGGCTGAATGACTTTTAATGTCCTCAATCTGCAGGACACTATTAGCCTCATTATTGGGCTGTTCACTGTGTAAATGTGCCATTGGTGTGTTCTCAGCCATTTTGCTGGACTCCATCCTTTTTCTTGTGGAGGGGACCATTTTTCCCACCATATCACACCTTTATAAACAGTGAATGAATACTGATTTAAAATCAAGGGAGAAACAATAGAGCCTATTAAAGACGTGAAATACAACATCGAAGGTTGAAGGTCACTGGAGGTCATTTCTAACTTTGAAAATGCAGTTTCTAATTGAAAATTCATTTCCAACTTTGAAAATACAGTTGCTTCCTTCTCTAACACTGGCTGCAGCAATACTACTGAGAGTCTTGGTCAGAAGTCTTCATAAGAAATTCATTGTGAGTTTTGTTTGCACACACAGTTTATGCTATGCTGAGGTTATTCTTTGACTTTGAGGTTATTCATTGGTGTTGTGGTGTCACAAAATACCATTGATGTCAGATTATCACCAACAATCTGAGCATTGTCATCTTAGTGTGGTCCTGAAGATCAACCTATGAGAATAATTGCCCAGATTTACTCACTACAACTGCCCAGCAGATGCATATGTAATGGTGCTTTCAATTTTTAAAGCATTTATTTCTTTTTGTGTCCAGTTAATATACTTCATGCATATGAAGTCTATTCATTGGCCAATGTTTTTCTCATACTGTTGATATGTCTTTGCTCACAACTATTATCATCCTCTTGGCTATTCTAAATTACCTTGGCTAAACCTTTGGCCTCTGATTTATCAGTTACCTAGGACTTGTTTTATACCAGACTCGATAGTCTGAAACTATTTTTTTCTTTTTTATTTTAGTTTTGTTTGTTTTGTTTTTATTTTATTTGTTAGTTTTAGGCTGACTGACCAAAGCAACTGCTACTGATGTTAATGTTATTGATATATATGGATAAATCACATCTAAGTATTTCACATGTGTGTGGACATGACATATTGAGCTAATTTTAACTCTACTGGATTACCCTTTCCCTCCATTTGTCAGTAAGTGAATTTCACATGGAACATAATTTTAACTTTAGTAATTTACAGATTTACATCTGTTGACTGTCTGGCAAAATGCCTGTAAAAGGCAGTGTTTGTCTCATGGAAGAATAAAATTCCTTTCAGATTCTGCTCCTAAAACTTCTTTTGAGTAGACAGACTGGTAGCTGTCAGGTTAGTGCAACCCCATACTAGAAATCCACCTGAGAAAGTGAAAAGAACTGCAAGGGATTTGAGCTTTCCATGAAGTCTAGAAACTAAACATCTCTTGTTTAAAGTTAATGTGGTACCTTGCAAAACAACTGGGGGTGTTTAGAATAGGTTTATTCAGTTGTACTAGGCACACCTCTATGCTATGCTACAGAGGAAGCAACTCTGAATGTTTTCTGTATTGTTAAGGAATATGTTCAAGAGAGAGAAAAACTTCAATAGTATGAAACCATATGTGATGAATTCTTAATTAATCAGATGGAGTTGATATTAAGGGCAGGAATTACAAAGATTATGTTGTTACTTTTTCCTTCCTTTGCTCAGTCAAAACTCAAATATTGGCTATATTTTCCTTTCTGAAATGCTTAGCAAATAATTAAAAACATGTTAGAAATAAATAAATCATATACTTCACTCACTCTGGACTTCTAGGCTCAGGCTTTTTTCTTTTTTTCTTTTCCTTTTTTTCTTTTTTCTTTTTTTTTTAATTTTTCTCTCTCTTTTTTTTCTTTTTTTTTTTTTTTTCCTTTTTTCTTTTTTCTCTTAGGTAAAAAATAGCTGGAAATCCTGTCACAGACATGATACAATGAAAAAGTGGGGAAGAAGCTGCCCATAAAAATGTGAAAGATATTTTAAACAACTTAAACATACTTTAAATCAAAAATCAAGAAAACTACTTAAATATGTCACTATTTATACTAATTGCTCTTCTATGTGATTACAGTTTGCAAATCCTGAGTTATAAATCTAGATTTTGAGGAGTTCATAGAAGAAATCCAAGATGCATGTTATTAGGAAGATTAGATTTTTAGAAGGCATTTTTGTTAATCTTTATGAAATAACACATAGTGAATACTGACATTCAGTAACTTAAATTTAGATTTCTGACAATTTTAACTAAAACAAGAAAAAGACAGAAGGATTGTATTAAACCAAGTAATGACATTCATTTGATAGGGAACTGAAAGGGCTTGTCATATTTTGACTTAAAAATGAACACAGAGAGAGATTTTTAAGTGGGATAAATGCTGAGGTAATAAAAGAACTATGATGGCAAAAGAGGAAATGGATACTGATATCTAAGGAATCCTTTCAGGCTGAAATTTGGGACTGAGAGATATGGTTAGATCAGACTCACAGGAGAAATGCTGAAATTTAGAAAAATCAAGACTAAATGAAAGGTTGAAAGGGAACGATTTTTTTCCCTGTAACAGATTGGTCTTGATCACATAAGAGGTATTTATGAGCTTTAACATCCCTGTTTTTTTGATCTTCTGAGCTGCTTTGCATATAAAATATTTCATATTTTTCAAGATCAAAAAAGAGCTTCCATTGCTGTAATACATGGAGTCATTTTCCCCTAAGAAAGCTAAGCTTTTACAATTAAGTTGCATGAGTAGGTAGGCATATATATGTCTGCGTGAGACTGTCTGTCTGTTCTGCCTTGCACAGTAGCCCTTGGACCTAGTAGGCAACCATCAACCAAATTTAAAAGATGGAAAGGTCGCAATATACTAAGAGTGTCTTAATGTCTTAACGGATTAAGTTCTTCACTTACACCCAAATATTAGGCAATAGGTGAAACAGACCTCTTAAAGAAGTGACATTTTTCAGATTGTTATTGAAGGTTGAAGATTTAAATACTGCCATAGGGAAACAGTGACTAGAAAGGCAAAATATCTGGGCTTTAGGAAATCCAACCTTCCTCTGGATACTTATGACCCCTGGCTGTATAAGGCATGTAGACATTCATTTTAGGAAGTCAGTTTCACTAAGAAAGTGATTGAGCTGCCTAACAGAGGCATCTACTGTCATCTTACTTCAGGGTGTCCTCAGGGAAACTTCATACAAAGCTAGCAGATATAAAACAGGACCTGCATGAGACCCGTGTCCTTCTGGAACAGCATTTCAGGCACGCATCTGAATTTGTCTAAAATATCACCAGATGCTTGACATTAGGAAAATGAATCGCTCCTCCAGTGACTGAAGTTGAGTCAAAAATATAAATGTGGCAGGCTGTGTCCAACAACAATTTGTTCAGTGCTAATAGGCATTTAGATCAATGAGGAGACTGCATGAATGAATGTGTGTACTGATGAAAAGGCTGCAGAATGACCATAATTGTTCTTAAATTCTATAGAATGTACAAAATTAAAAGCATTATGAATGCCCCACATATGGAAAATATTTCAACTGGAGTTTGCACCTGATTAGATAGTAAACAATATCTTCCCTGACAAGATTATTATTTTTTATTACTATTATTATTATTATTTTTTAAGAGTGCATGTAAAATAAGCATAGACGGGATTGGATCTCCAACCCATATTTCTTTTGGCAATTCCTGTCAGACAAGAGGAGAAATCAACAGGAAATTAGGCCTCATTGCTTCTGCTCTTTATGGAATTGCCTGCTTTCTAATCAGATTTGTTTGGGGAGAAAAAAATGGAGTAGTAAGGTGGAGTCCTCAACCTCCATCCATTGCCAAGAAAATCATATCGGGACAGAAACCTAGTATCAAGGATTTAGGTTGCATTGTAAGTATTTCAGGGAGTTCTGAGTATGTGAAAACAGAATGATATGAACATTCATGTTTTGCATCCTCCACTGGAACTGCAATAACAACAACAACAACAATAATAATTATTATTATTATTTCTGTTTATCTTAAAAGCTTTGAAGCTGAAAAAAAGACTGAATGTTCATTGTGAAATGTACAAATGAATGAATTTAAATAATGATGTCTGACTTTCTTATTATTATCAGTATGAATTATAGGACTGAATTTATGAAACTGTCTGTTTCAAGGAAGTATCAAGTTGTTTGTCTATAACTGAGTAACACATAACGAATAGTATTTAACTATATTGAAGGTCCTTCTAAAGATGGTCTGGAGAGAATAATCTTGACAGGATGGAATTTGCACTCAAGAAGAAAAATACACACACACGTGTGAGGCATTGCAGGGGTCTGTGCAAGTAAGACAGAATGAAAATAGCATGTTGAGATTTTCTTCCCATTATTTTGCATCAATGTTACACAAACATTGTTTGCCTGCAAAGCAGGAATCATGTGATCAAATTTCTGCCTTGCTTGGTTCAAATGAAAGACTTGTACCTTGGTTTCCTGGGGAGGCTGATACATCCCGCCCAAAATGCAATGTTTTTTAGCAAAATAAAAATAATTTTTAAAAAGTATTGAAACCAGAGCTTGAAGTAACAAAATTCACGATAAGAAATTGAAATTCATGACTACAGAAGAGACGAAAAGTGGAAATATTAACTGCTCTGAACCAACTGACATGAAATTGATAAAACTCTCTTTAAGCCGTTATCCCTGTGAAACAAACAAATAGGGTTTGAGAATCTGTACATGAATCTCATGTTTCTGAAAGTATTGGCAGTTGTTAGCACTGGCTTAAATTCAGAAAAAATGCAACTAGACACTGTGTAAAAACATCACACAGCTCTGTCTGTGCTTTGGCCTGTACCACCTTGGCAGCCCTAGCTTTCTTATAATCTCAAATTGCCAGTCATGTCCAGGTGGTTGTTCACCGAGATGTAAACAGTCCAGGACAAAATAGTCATATTAATTTTCAGTAGTGATCCAAGCAAAGATCTGGTGAATAGAAACTTTTCAGTGCTGCATAAATTAACTATAGATAACCAAAAAGATATGAGTAAACCTCAAGGTTATATAGAAGGAATTATACAACATTATTTCTTTATGACATAACTATAATTAAAAATATATATATAGAAAAAATAATAGATTCATGATGACTTAAACCTTTAAACATTAAAACATTAATCAGTATATTTGGTGAATATTCATTAGCTTTTGCAAGAACTGCTCACATCTTTGAAAAGACTAAGCAATGTGCTGAGTTTTGGGACTTCCCTGGACAAAAAGGACATTGTGTGATATTTCAGAGAAGGATATTAAAGCTGCAAATAGCAGAATGTATCTTCAAACAAATCCATATTACTGCAGTTTCATAAATTTTCCTCTGTGTAATTACATCTCAGATCACAGATGGCTTTAGAGGAATTGCTGAATATGCTACATTCAGAATGCAATCATCACATCCTGGACTCCTACACGTTTGTTCTTTGCTATTAGTTGTAATTTGAGCGTAACAAATAAAATCAGACAAATAATTCCATGCTTTTCCCCTGGTGTTCGGTGTATTTCACAGGAACAATAGATTTTGGTTTTGGCTAACAAACAAACAACAAAAAAATGATTAATGTCCTTGATTTTGATTCAGGGGATAGAAAAGGGATTTCAGACCCTTAAAGTGAGTTTCATCATAGAATTATAGAATCACAGAATCATAGAATGGTTTGGGTTGGAAGGGACCTTAAAGATCATCTAATTCTTCCCCCCTGCCATGGGCAGGGACATCTTCCACTAGACCAGGTTGCTCAAAATCACATCTACTTCTCAGTGTTTACATCTATATTAAAGAAGGCTGTATCTGAGGTAGTCACCTACAAGTGACATTTGCAGAGTGATTCATCCGAGCTATTTTTGACATCTTCTTTATGATGAGATACGTTAAGCCTTTACTCTCCAATCAGATGACTTACCATTCCAAAACCTGCAAAAGGCCTATAAACAGCATTTGGATCATCTGGTAGCTAAGGTCATGACACATGGCTTCAACCATAGGACTGATGAGGGAAGCAGCTAGTTGATCCTGAAAATGTGCTGGAGCAGGTATGCCTGATTTTCCAGAGCCATCCTGTGCTTATGAAGTGAAGGGCATATATGATTGTAAGCTTTGGTGACTAATACCCTCCTCTCCACCCTTCCTCAGCAAAATTTAAACACTGACATTATTCTTTTGGCTCACTCTTGTTTGCTGAAAACATGGCTGGTGAGCAAGATCATGCTTACCTTCTATATAATCACACAAACCTGCACAGTACTTGCCAAGGAAGAAGGAGACCTGAGCAGAATTTTATCCTAAGCCAAATCTGGACCCAAGCTCACATCATCCATGAGACTGAAGGTTATGTTAGGATCCTCTTGGCAAAGATGAGCCTCTGATTCTGAGCAAAATGTAAAATTAATAAGAGAGACTGAATAAATGAGAGTTATCAGAGCTCATGGAAGAGGGCATTGCAGTTGCAGCTGCAATCTTGTAGGCTGAAGCTACTGCTGAAGCAGCTGTGAGGCCAGCACTGGGCAGAGCCCCAGCCACTTTACATTTTTCCCTCGTAGTGTCTACATGGTAATTCATCTTTATTTTGCTGTGTTCACATTTTCTTTTTCTCTATCTGCTAGAATTACTAGTAACAGCTGAAAAACTTTTTTTTTTTCTTTTTTTTCTTTTCTTTTTTCTTTCTTTCAATACAGGAAACACAGTCAGTACTTCTGGGTTTTGAAAAGTATGTGTCAAACCCCCAAAATGTAGTGAACTAGAATACTGGATTCTCTAGTGCTAATTACTCTTCATGCAAAGATACGGAAGCCAGTTGGTCAGGCAAATTACCATTTCACAAAAAAAACTTGTAACAGTCTGTTTCATACTTAACGAAAAATGACACCCATGCACTGAAATGAAAATGAATGCTGAAAGCTTTCCAGTGGACATACAATGAAACAGCAGGTAGTAGAGAACAAGAAGTACTGTCCTTGCAAAGTAAATTCAATTCAGATTTAATTAATTCTTCCCATGGAATTCAAAATATTTAAAGGTGTAAAAGTCTCATTGCAGGCTTGAAACCTGGTACTTGTCTTTATTGTTGTTTACAACATTGTATAAAAAGCATAGATTTTCCTTCAGGCTGTGTATTTAGACTTTCATTTAAAAGCAGTATATATATACTCTTTTGAGTTAGGGTCCAGGAAAATTCATCCTTCAGATAAGGGATCTACTTCAACTGGAACAGGAAATCCTTTACTGCCTTCAGCCTCTTGCAGATTTTAGACATGTTAGAAACCTGATCCTAACATGGGGCAGGCCTTCCTAAGCTCTACTTGGGGACTGGAACTGGAAGGAAGTTCCCAGAGGAGTGTTGAACTTCTTCAGTGGCTAGCTGAATAAAGATCAGAGACTAGAGATCCGAATATTTTCTAACTGATGTTGATGTTGTCAGCTGCACACATAATGACAGAGGAACAGGCAGTATCTCTACATTACATCATATAAGCTTTGCTTTGTTATGATGATTGTACATTAAAGAATGTGCTAACATCTTTTAAATCTATGTGTAGATTCTGCATACGTCCAATAATATGTATTCATCTTGTCAAGCTGAAGCCTGAAATGTAGTCTTAAAATTAGGTTTACTGTAAAGAGCATGGTCTTACGTTATAAAATGTAAACTTAGGTGTGCAGTACTGCTTTACTACCCACTTTGTGCTCTCAAAGTGAAAATTGGATATTGCTCATAAGATACATCTGCCATGTGGAGAAATTCCAACAGGACTAGCTCAGCTTTCCCTTCCTCTTCTGACTGAGGTGGTATGTTAGTTTAAATAAACAATTTGTTTCTAAAATTTTACAAAAGTAAAAGATGCTTCAAGTGCTAATGACCTCAAATTATATTTCTGAAATAATTTAAACCATGAACTCCTTTGGGTTTTGATCAAACTCTTTTACGGACTTTATGGAGATACTGTGTTAAAATAGATCATAACCACTCAGAAATCAACTTAAAAGAATGAAAACTAAAAGTAACGCTCTTACTTTGGGTGATATAACCTATTTTTATTCCAGGTAAGAAAGTCTGAGTAACAAATGCAATCTCCAAAAAGCTTTCCATGCCTAATGAAGTGACACTACTGACCAGATTCACTTGATCCCAGGTAGCAGAAAAAAATAGATGACTGTGATTTTCCCATTCACAAATCAAATGCTGTTCCTTCACAGACAACTAGTATTAAGTATTGTTAAACATTTTTGAGAAAGTACTGCAAAAAGTTCTACATCCTGTCTGACCAACCAGTCTCCATCCAGGTTAATCAACTGGGGGGAGGCAGAGAGTGAGGTGAGAAGGCCAGTCAGTGCAGGGCTCTGTCTAGATCTCAGTAAAAAAAGCCTGACAACAAATGTCTCAAGAAGATAACTTGCTCTGTGCAAAGCAGAGCAAATCCTATCTGTGATACTGTCAGTCTTATCTATCACTGAAAAAAAATAGTCTATGTCTTATGTAGGAATTTTATTCCTCTCTCCTCTTTTTATTTTTCAATTGCTTGCATGTGTGAGGATATATACCCTAATTTCTTACTAATCACTAGCAGACCAGAGGCAGAGAAGCATGGGATTAGTAAAGCGTTCCAGTGGGGAAAATTTTATTTGGCACCAGGTGAGAATTTTAAACTTATTTGCATATCTAAACAACCAAATTGAATAGACTCTAGACAGCTAAGTGTTTTCTGAAATCTGATTACTCCCTTTAATTATAATGTTAATTTATTTTTAAACTAGTTAATTACTGTTTTGGAGGGAGAGGAAATCAAGATCAAGCAAATTATGGTTAAACGTGAAGCAAGCTGTTCTGACCATTTAAAAGCATTTCTAATTTAATTGAATGTTTTCGCTCTCATTCAGAGCAGGTTACACAAGATTATGTGTGCTGGATAGCTATAAAATCCCTTTGAATCTAAGATAAATTGGAGAACCTCATCACCTTCCAGTTTGTAACAAAATAATAATTTTGGTTCATTTACAGGTGTTTTAGGGAAGAAAAATTGCTATAGTCAAAAGACCTCCCTCCTATCCCTTTCCCACACTTGGCTCAAATGTCACTGATGTTTTACCAACAAGTGTTTGGCAATATATCTTTAGAAGGATCAAACAATAACTTATATCCAAAGAAGTTATTGTGACAGTTCTCAGAAGGCTATGCCTTGGCTGAGTACACATGTATATATTCTCTTGTTAAATCTAGGCTAATCTAGATAAATCTCATTTATTTAAAATGGAGTCTTTTCGGAAGTCAGATAAGGGTTTTAAATAACCAGTGCTTCTTTGCATTGCTATTCTTTGCAGGAAATCTCTTCCCAAGAGATCTCATGTATGCTTCTAGAAGGAAATGAATCCTTTGAAAATGTAAGGGAATCTTCTAACCCATCACATCACCTTTGGGTCATGAATGAACTATGAGATAGATATTGCTGTACTATTTACAATGTCATCAATGACTGAAATCTCCCTTTTGTAAATCTATCTACTGTGTATGTTAACAGTGCAACATAACTTTTCCTCACACAGTTTCCTAATAATATTTATGCTGGGAAGGTTTTCCATAATGAGGGTTTTCAAATTTCCTGTAATTCTGTCTTAATAAAATAATAGTAATAAACATAATAATAATAGTAGCAATAATAAACCCTCTACTTTCCAAATCAAATGGATGTTGCAAATTTTAAAATTTCTGATGAAAGAAGTATAGAAAGACCTCACAGGAATCCGTTTGAGGACATTTGGTGTCCTAGGAGACACGTTACAGGAACTAAATTCTATGTTAGGAAACCCCGAGATATCCTCTTCTGGACATTTAGTAGTATACAACAGATCCACAGATCCTGTGGTCCCGGGAGCTATGCAAAGTAGCTGGAAGGAACACAGGCAGGGATTAGATCTACATGAGGCATTTAAGTATTTATGTAGAGACTAATAATCATTCTCCTTGTCTCAATGATTATTTAAGCATTTTCTACAAAGAAGAATAGCATCAAAAAGCAATGCAGAATTTATCCCAGAATACTTCTGCTACACTGAAGGATAAAGTCTCTGTCTATCTTCAGCTGCATATGGTATTCTAGATCAGAATAGAAATAGCTTAACTCTAAATAGAATTTATCAGATTAGTCAATAAATTTGTGGAAATGTTAGAGGGCTCCATCTCCTTTTCTATGAGTTTAGCCTCTTTTTCCCCCTTTATTGTTCAGTAAACTGTGCTCAGAAAATTTAATTCTAATTTATAGATTATTTTTTTTTTGAGATATGTAAAACCACACTTTTTCAGGGAATAAAGTATAATGTAAATAACTTCCACCTCACTATTTGGCTTGTCACCACAAATCTCTAACTCTTCAACATGTCTTCAAATAGGTACAAGGAGTATCCAGCAGGGAGGAGAGAAAGAAGGAGGGGAACTAACAGGGAACTAGAAAGATGATTGAATATATATATATATATACATATATATATATATAGTACATATATATATACATATACATATACATACATATATGTATATATAGTACAAAGTCTGTCACAATGATGGGAAATTTAAATGGTGTAATTCAATAGTTCTCATTTCAAAACCACTGTGTAGAGACATTCTGGACAATACTACTTCGACCCTTTTCCAGGATTTCATTATAACTGCAGACATTGTATCCCATTTGTGTAGTGTATTTGAGTATAATACATGAGGCGATCTAGGAGATAGATAAACTTAAATAAATACACTTTTGAGGCCACACAAAGGCATTAAGTATCTTTGTTGGTTGGTCTGGATAACATTTGCTCATAACTTGTTGGAAGCTTTATTTTGCTGTTTCGCTAAAGTCACAGACAGAAGGCGTTGCTAAGTACTTATGTGTATATAAGAGAGTCATTTTGCATCACAGACTTGGACAGGGTGGCACCCAGTGATTATAAGGGCTTGGAGTACAAGTCTTGCATTATAACAACAACAATAAAAAAAATCAATAGAAAACAGGTGCTGGTGGTAAACTGTGTGATCCTAATGTAGTTTAGCTAGAACTTCTCACTTTTAACCTTTTTTTCTATGAGGAATGCTAGGTCTGAACTGGAGTTGCCATACTTGCTTAACCAAATTTAGCATCTGGGAAGAAATTAAGAAAAGCTGGAGTTCAGTTTCTCTTGGTCAGTGCTAGATCTTTAACAAGCAACACTGAAAATAAATTTCAAACATTAATGAAAAATTGTTTTCATCTATAGACTTTGCTCTTGCAGTTCTATAGCCTTTTCCTGTATTTTTTCTGTCTAAAAAAGTGAAGGAGACAGTAGCAACAGGAGAAAGTTACTGACTGTGTAATTTCAATTGGACAGATTTCTGGAAAGTAAGAAAGAATGCAACCCTGGTAGAACATCATGTTTATCAATCGCAAGGCAAAAATGAATAAAAGGCAACAAACAGAGCATATCATATGAGTGCCAGAAACAGGGGCAATCTTGGAAGGTGGCTGAGCATTGTATCTTGATGAGTAAGGGTGAAGCTCTAAATAAATTTCAGACAGTAAAAGATGTAACAATGGTTAATTCACCACAGAGACTTTGCAAACACATCCATGCTACAAGTGAGTCAGAAGCAGGGAGAGAATGACAGGAGCTGCAGGAGGAGCATAACATTTCTTCCAGAGCATGGAGGAGATCAGGGAAAATTAGGAAAAGAAGAGAAACAGCAGTAGCAGGTAGAATTTTTTACCAGCTCTCTAGTTATGGTACCTGCCATCTTGACCTCCCTTATGCAAAGAATGAAGAAGTGCACACTGTACTATGTCATTTCACTTTCCTTCTGTACCGGGTTTATGTGGCAAGGTTTTGGTAATGGGGAGTTGCAGGAGGGGCCCCTGTGAGCAGAGCCCAGCAGCTGCCTCATGTCACATCAGAGCCAGCTCCAGATGGCTCTAAAAGGGACCTGCTGCTGGCCAGAGCCAAGCCAGGGAGCGACACTGGTTGGGCCTCTGGGAGAGCAGATTTAAGGAAGGAGAAAAACTGATTTAAGGAGGGAAAAACCAGCTGCACAACAGCAGCTGGAAGAGAGGAGTGAGAACCAGCCAAGCAGACCCCAAGGTCAATGCAGGAGGGCAAGAGATGCTCCAGGCACGCAGCAGCAGTTCCCCTGCATCCTGTAGAGAGGCCCCTGGCAGAGCAGGCTGTCCCCCCGCAGCCCATGGGTCCCACATGGAGCAGATCTCCACGCTGCAGCCCCTGGAGGAGCCCCCGGTGGAGCAGGTGGATGTGGCCTGGAGGAGGCTGCAGCCCATGGAGAGCCCCTGCAGGAGCAGGCCCCCGGCCGGAGCTGCAGCCCATGGAGAGGAGCCCACGCAGGAGCAGGGGGTCTGGGGGAAGCTGCCGCCCGTGGGGGACCTGTGCTGGAGCAGTTTGCTCCTAGGGGGGTATGGATGGACCCCATGGTATGGAGACATGTGGGAGCAGTTCCTGAAGAGCTGCTGCCTGTGGGCAGCCCCCGCAGGCTCATTTCGGGAAGGACGGCATCCCGTGGGAGGGACCCCATGTGGAGCAGGGGCAGGGAGTGACCGTAAAGGAGCAGCGGAGACAAAGAGTTAAGCACTGACCGCAGCCCCCATTCCCCCATGCTGCTTGGGGGTGCTGCTCAGGGGGGCAGAGATAGAAGAGTATGGATGGAGGGAAGGTGATTTTAGTTTTTTATTTTTTGTTTGTTTGTTTGTTTCTCACTTCTCTAGCTTGTTTGTAATAGGTAATAATTTTCTCTAATCTCCCTATGCTGAGTCTGTTTTGCCCATGACAATAACTGTTGAGTGATCTTCCTGTCCTCATCTCAACCCTTGTGCCCTTTTCATTGTATTTTCTTCCCCTTTCCCTTGGAGGAGGAGGAGTGAGGGAGCGGTTGTGGTGAAGCTCAGCTGGCCAGCTGAGTAAAACAACCAAACACACCTTCACACCTTTTAACCTGTCAGCAGCCATTTTTGTGTTTCGAATCACTTTATTCTTCCTGTTACACATATTGTTTGTTTCGAAGTTTATTTAATCTACAGTATTACTTTTGAGGAATAAAATATACAGGGTTTTAAGATTTATTGCCTCGGGGAAAATTCCCTTTAAAAGGGAGGACTGGAGATAATTCCCAGTTGTAATGAAGTATGTGCTTGTGCAAAGAGGAACTGTTTCTAGAAGTATACAGCAGTTTTCATAAATGCTTATCCTTCATGTGTTCAAGAGGATGGGAAATACTTTGCCATGCTGCTCTACCCAAAATTCAAAATGGTGATATATAGTAGCTTACTCTGGATAACATCATCCATGTTTTTTGGTATGTAACAGAGAACAGAATAAGCAGTTAAAGGATGGGTGGTCATGGTGGAATGATAAAAGGCAAAAGGAACTTTGACAGCAGGCAGAACACAGAGAGCAGGTTTTAGAGAGGACGGATGGGATGTCTAACTGTTCAGCTCTGTGCATGAGCTAGGTATCTAATCTTTACTATTGTCAACAGCTTTCTAGAGTTTAGTTTAGTTGCCCTTTCATAGGTTTTTGGTGCCATTGAAGATGTCCTTGGATATCACCCCTAAGGTCTCTACCTGCTGCTCCAGAGGGGCACAGATTGCCTGTGGTTGTAACTGCAAGTCTTGATCAAATGTCTCAGGAATCCAGTGTTTCTGAAAAGGCACAAGGCACCTGTATTTAGATAACTGAATCCTACCCTTAATCAACAGTGTATTAACAGCTACTCAGCTAAAGAAACGTGTGTGTGTGCCTTACAGTTTGCTGCATAGATCTTTAGACTCCTTTCCGTTCATCAGGTCACTATTGATTGCAATGGAATAGAGACCCATTTTGCAAATAGATACCCAGTTGGCTGCACATATGAAGATTCTACAGATGTTGTAAAGAATGTTAAATAGATTCAGTTGTCAAACTCCTGTATACAAAATATACATGTCCACAGCCTAGTATTGCATCCCTGTACAAGAGTATGCAAGCTGACTGTACAATTCCAGTCAGTAGCTGGCTGAAATGCTTATGTCAGAATCCCAAAATTATGATTTTACAAGTAATGCAGTGAGGAAATTTTTCAGATTATATGCTGTGCTCAGGCAATGACTTATGTAAAAGAAAGTACAAGTAATAGGATTGTAAATAAAACTCATAAAAGATTATTCTCTACTTAGTAGATCATGTATTTGGATTTAGTAGACAACTGGAAAGCACAAATAAGCATAATGGCATAACGAAGAGATGTGTTAGCCCAGGAGACAGAAACATGGGTCCATCTTCAATTCTGTCATTGACTTGACTTTGGGAAAAACAAACAGCCTATTTAAATTCTGTTCTTCCTTTTTCTTATCCTTCTGCCTTCTCTATGATTTCTGTGAGCCTGACAAACAAGACGTCTTATCTTGCATTTATAAATTGTATTTATCAGGTGGTTCTGTTATGTTTTGGATGTTTGCATTGCATAAAATAAAAATCAAAATGGTTTGTGGAAAATAACCACTTTACCATTCTTTGCAAGTCAGATTACATTCTAATAAACAGCAAATGAAAAATACAATATTTTTTGGGTAAACAGAGAAATTACAAAAGCTTCAGTTAGATAAAAGGCTTATTCCACTTAGTTCATTCCAATGGTATTGACATAAAGCATGTTACTCTTAAAAATTAAAACTGTGACTTAACAAATATTCTCTGAGGGATCTCCATAAAAATAGAGATTAAACTGTTTGGAGCAATAGCCCATCCTCTATCTTCTCATTATTTTTTTACACTTTTCTCTGACATTTCCTATTGTGAGTCCACACATTCTTAAGAAACAACCAAAAGCTGAAGAAAAGGTGAGGAAATATAAACTGATGTGGTGAGGCCAATGCACACAGCTACCAATTTTCTACATTCCCCTTGTCCATTTACAGAGTCAGCTTGACTTAGCCTCTAATCATCTCTCAGCGGTGGGCCAGTAATTATAGCCATGGGGACCAGCTTCTTCCCTTTTATGCAGAGCCATGAAAGCAGAAGGAAATGGCATGACAACAGCTGAAGAAAAAACAGCACCTCCTTGTACAACTTACTCTGTTCTGGCTTAAAGCCTGCTGCTGTGTAAACAGCTATTCTCTGCTTCCCTTCCCAACCCCTCTCCCAACCAAAAAGCTTTGTGGGGAACTCTAGGTGATCCTGCTTGGCAGGGGGTCCCTTCCAACCTCAGCCATTCTGTGATTCTGTGAACAGGGTAACTTCTTCTCTGGGTTAGAAGGCACTCAGCATCTGAATGATCTGGCTCCAAAAGGATTTTATGATTGCAGTTTCTAAATGCTGTCAAAAAAAATAAAAAAAATCTGGAAGACCTATTTCCCAGTTTAGCAGCCCCTTTCTGCAGAAGGACTATCATGCCATTTAAACAGTTTAATGTAATTGCTGTTATTTTCTGCAGACAATGTCTGATGCTTAAAGCTTCTAGTTCCTGACTGGTAATTGCTCTCTTAAAAGAGCAATACATTTGCCAGGATTGTAACACACTGAACCTTTGCACTTCTGACAAGAGTAAAAAGCCATCAGATGAACTTGCCTTTGATAATTATGTTGTTGTGATAATATGAATAATTTCAATATTCGGTGTCTTTTATTTGAACCACATACAAAAAGATGTGAATGAGTAGCAAGACTGTGACCTTCTCAGTTTATAACTACATTTCAAAGATTATTTGACATTACAATAAAATTTAGGAAGCAGTAGTTAAGACTGTTAACAACATCTATTCTGTTTCTTTCTCTCTCATTATACAAACCAAGAATCAAATGGTAAATGCAATTAATAAGAACTGCCCTACTGGATCATGTCAGTGGTCTAACTGAGGATCCTACCAGGCTTAGAGCAGAATATAAGAACCAAACTAAATACTTGCATTTATACTTTGACCTCCACAGCAACCTGTGATTGAAAGTTGTACAGTTTATGACACCCTAAACTGACCAAACAACTGGCCAAAAAAAATAAAAATAAAAATAATAAAAAAAAACACAAAACCAAAAACCAGAAACAGAAAGAGACAACAGATAAAAAGATCTAATGTTGTGATGATTAAATATGAAATAAGATGTGTGGGAAAAAAAAGAAACAAACAAAAAAACAAGAGCACACAAGCTAAATATTATTCCTACAGTGCTTTATGTGAAACAGAGCTTCAGTTTATAGTTTTCTTACAGTATCCACTTAAAGCAAATGGGTTTTTGCTCTCTTCACCTCTCAGATCACAGAAAAGTTTAGAATTACGATTTAGAGAAGCCAACTGTTTTCTAACTTCATAAAGAAATATCAAGAGCCTTTCAGAAACAAGGGATATACAGTGTTACCCTGTAACTCCATGACAATATGAATTTGCTCAAGAAGTGGGCTGCCTGAATATTCCCGTATGTAAACCTTGCAATCTGCAACGGGCTTCCCAGGCTAGAGGAAGACTTCAGGAAGAAGAGCAAAATTTCAGAATTCCCTGGGAATCTTCAAGAGCCTAGTGTTTGTCAGAGTATTGTATAACTAAGTTATACATTTATGCTCTGATTTCCTGTATGTATACAGCATTGACTTAAGTGAATAAATTATTTGCTTGTGTCAAAACAGGGGAATAAAAGTTTGCAGACATTGGTCAACATGAGAATAATATTTCTTTATTATGCTACTACTCTCCAGGGAGGCCACTTCCACATAAACTCTTAAGACGCTAAGAAAAAGATCTAGAAGGGCAAGCCAGAGGACAGTCACTTCTCACAGCACATATCACCCAAAACAGAATAATCCTTACTGCTTATAGTCTCACTGTGAGCTATATTGAGTTTAAAACAAACTTTAAGAAGGCAGAGGAGAGGTTTATGCCAACTCTGCAATGTTAGCAAGATCTAAAAATGTTATTTTTTTTCTAGTAAAAATGTGGTTAAGTTCACTTGAGTTAATAAATGTGACCTTTTTCTTTGTAACATAAGAAACACGGTTTCAAGACAGTGTGTGAGTTCAGTTAGAAACAGTGAGTTATGTATCACAGACAATTCTCATGCAACAGGTTTGTGTTTTGTGTATGTACTTTGACAGATGTTTGTCATTTACAGGCTATATGTCTTGGAGAGCTATCCAAATCATTTTATTTTTCGCGTTTCATTGCTGAGTGCCTAAAACAATCAGCATCTTTCATTCAATACAGTGGAACTGGGCAGTGTGCTTATCAGTCATTCCCTGATGGAGAAAACTGGAGAAAATACAGTAGTTACCTACCTTTGTGTCATTGTTAAGACACTGTCTACAGTTCTCTATGGAGTATGCAATGCTGAACAAAAGTATTTAAAAACATTACTGAAACTGGAATTTGCAGGCCTGAAAATTCCTGCATGGCTTCTCTTGACTTTAAATTGTTCAAACACCCCTAGTTTTCTTTCCTCAGCTACTCAGTAATTCTTCAGGCTTTGCAGCACTGAGCTTGGATGACACATCTCTCCTACTTTCAGGTGATGATACAAGAAAACAGGATTGTTGTGTAAAGGGCAATCCTGCATACAGAGCCAGGCATGTGAACAGTATACTAAGTATGGCAGTGGATGAGTCTCTTTTAAAAATGCTTGGGAAGGAGGTTCCCCTGCTTCAGCAATGCAGACCCTGAGTGCAGCACTTGGCCCTGCCACCCTTGCCTCTCCTCAGGCTCTGGTGCCTGTGCTCAAGCCAGCTCTGGTGCAGCCCAGCTGGCTGACCTGGGATCACAGCACTGGGACCTCACTGGGGCAGATCTGTATGTCCTGTCTTCCTTTTCTGCCTTCCTCCCATGGGGAAGCCATCCACTGCAGTGCCCTGGTGTGTGCCAAAGTGTTTAGTCAGAGCACTTACTGATACCAGGGTTCACTTCACTCTTCTGCCATTGGAGTACTTCTTTCCACCTTGTGAACCAGAAAGAAATGTAAGCTTGATAAGGAGAGGTAGAAAGCCCAGAATGGATTAACATTCTGAATAAATGAATTAGACTCTCAATGGGGCGAGGAAAGTTGAGTTTATTTGGGAATAATTTTATTTGTTAAAATAAAATTATAAAGTTATAAAATAAAATATTTATAAAATAAAATTATAAATTTATAAAATAAATTTATAAAGTTTATTTGGGAATAAATGAAGATAATTTATGCATTTTGTGTTAAACAGTTAATGGCAAAGGAGATGTGCTCTTCCCAAAAGAGGGACTTATGAATGTTGTGCTGTTCAGCGGTTTCAACAGCACCCTCCTGAGCACCCTTCATACAGTGGCATTTGGAAGGATGAGGAAGTCTGTAACTCTTCAGTCGGGGGAAGACCTTGTACCTATCTTGTCACATTCTGTTAACTTCTAGAAATAATTTGTTATGGTAAGGGAAGAGATGAAAGAGTTGAAGGAATCCTCTTTGCCCAAGGATTTCCTCTTGCCCAGAGGCAGTGAGGGATCTGAAATTTCCCTATAGCATTCAGATTGATTTAAAACACACCAAGATATCTGACTATTCTTCTGTGTACTTTTCTTGTACACAGAGCCTGTGTATCTTGTAACATGATTTTGGCTTCCCACTTGGGATCTAGTTATTGTGATGTTTAGTGGTGCAATCAATATCTAACGCCCCATTCTGTGTATCATATCCTTATTGCTGTGTTAATAAGGTAATGTATGAATGAGGATGTTACCTCAAATTATACATATAGGATCCTTACCTGCTCTTATTCAAATGCATGTGAATACCAAGAAAAGCATTTGGAGTTCTCCTTACTTCAGTAATGAATGAAGAGAGCTTATTGCTATTTCAGGCTATGTCAAACAGAAGTGATTCAATTGGTGATTTTTCACAAGGATGTCTCTTCAAGTTAGTGCTTTTCACCAAAAAAATCATTAATTCATTTACAGATAAATGAACATGAGTAATTTCCTAGGCTGTTTTATTAGACTTTAACAGAAATAGAGCGGTTGATTAATTTCTGTGATGGAGAGAATAATCCTTAAAGAAGAAAAAGAGACACAAAGCACGGAAACTTGTATGACCTCACTACAAGAAACTTTTCAAAAGAAAATTTCTGTTTTAGCTTGCCTTTAGGCAGTTCCAATGGGCCAGAAAGGGAAGAGACCTGCATTTTTTAAAGTCTGCAGGCCTTTATAACCCGTGGGGCACATTGTCATGTTTCTGAGTGCACCCCTAGCCTTCCCTGCCTGTCCCTGTCCTGCCCCCAGGGCTTCCCCACCTGCCCAGGCCCAGGCCCAGGCCCCCCCATCACCCTGGGACCATGAGCCCCAGCAAGGCTGCACCAGAGCCAGGCTCCAGCTCCCCACAGCCCAGCCTGACCATGGCCCCTGCCCTGCGGGCCCATGTCCCGGCCTGGCCTTGGCCTGTCCCCAGGAAAGTGCCTGGGCCTGGGGCTGCCCTGGTGTCCCCAGCTGCCTGCTCCTGGTGGAACAGTGTGATGCGACCTGGCTGCTATGGCCTGCCTTCAGCCACCATAGGCAACCTCCATGGCCCCCAGGGACACCCTGACCCCCATGGGGCTCTGACAGGTGTTTGCCTAATGTAAAGTGAAAGACTTGAGACAGTATCTTCCCCTAAAAGAGAGACAGAGACAGAGAAAATGCTAGAAACTCTTCATAGTTTATAGTAATGCTGGTCGTGTCTGTGACTGCCAGTCTGGTCCGCTTTCTATATAGATATTATGCCATGTACTTGAAGACAGCTCCATAGTTTTTCAGTTGTCTGAAATGTATCTGCACTATATTAGTTCTCTCTTTTAAGAACTATGGGTGAATAGTGGAACACATTACACTTTAAAGAGCAACATTAAGGACAACCAAAATGAATGTGTGTGATAGGTCATTACAATCCTCTCTCCTCTGTTCCCAGGCTGTGATGACCTCTCTATTAGGAAATTAATTGCATTTCCAATACTGTGGGGAATGCCAATGCAAAGCATAAGCAAGGAAATGACCTGTGAGATTAACTCGTCTGTTTCCCTACAAAATCATTCCCATGAACACATTTTATTCATATTGTCTCCAGACTCAGGTAATAGCCTATATTCACATCTACTAATATTTTAAACAATGGGACTTTTACACCTCCAGGAAATAATTGAACATAAGTGGCCTTCATTATATATTTTTTTTAACTATTAAACTAAGTTTTATTTTGCCCACACTACTATTAAAAGTGAAAAAGGCGATTTTGTATGAGAAATAACATCTTAAATGAGCTATAAAAGTGCTTGGCTTTTATTTCTACAGTTTTGGGCAAAACTCTGAAGAATTCAGCATAAAAAAAAAAGAGTTTGTATTGGATTTTATAATCAGTCTGGTTCATTAGATATTCAATACACAACTGCTGAGTACAATTTTTCAGGTATGTTTTTTCCAAGCATTTACCTCCATATACAGATGCCACAAATTGTTTTGGTGCCTAAAAGGTAAAATATGTAAGTCTGCAAGGGTATCAGTGAGGCAAGGCTGAGTCAGGGTAATCTTTATTTTTGCAGTGCATTAGAAGAAAATAAAATTAAGTTTGAATGCTTACATGGAGTTTGCTAACATGTCTATTAGAAAAAAAATGTTTTTTACTTATAAGCTGAGCAAATTTAACATGGTATCACTGAAATACAATAAAAAAAGCACAGTGCATTTTATAGTCACTTTTTTTAGAGTAGAACCACATGTTAAGTATTTACATGACAGTCTGCAAAAGTTCCTGGTCTGAAAGTGTTTATTAGGTACAACTGGCTTGATTCTGCTTTCCTTGCATCTTGTGTAGTCATTTATACCTGTGCAACGATGTATTTCACTTCATATTATGTACTTTTTATGAGATTTTGGCAGCACAAAGGGGTCATAAAGCCAGTTAATATAATCATTGAGGAATACTTTCATTCTCTGCATGGTGTGCAATCAGCTTAAAGTTCTTTTATCACTTCTCTTCATAAGCTTGTAAATACAAACCGTAAAAGCTATAATTACAGAAAAAAGAGCTTGACTACAATATTAAAATATGTGAGGCAAGTGAAAACTAGACGTATGGAATGAAATGACAGGTCTAGCATAGATCTGACTGCATTTTCCTACTGCTTCCATGTCCTGAAAGATGCCAGGATTCTGTTCAGTTTGGGAAAGATAAGCTTGTAAGTGAGGTGGTGGCTTGCCTTTACTCCTACAGCATAGCTGAGGTGGATCATTCCCATATTGGAGCACTTTATATATTACCTCTGTATTAAGCCAGTGAAGTTTTTCCTCTTTAAAGGCCTTGCCTCACTCTTCTTTCAAATTCACAGCTATATATATATATATATATGTATATATTTTCCTTTCTTGCCATCTCTTCAACTTCTCATAACATTTTAAAAAATAATCAATTTCAATACTTTATAAATGTTCAAAAGCTTTTATTCTCTGTATGTCATTAAAATTGCCTGAGAAACAAATTTATTTCTGATATTTATAATCCTGAGATTATCGGATTCACCTGGTATCCTTTAAAAAACCATAAAAGGGAATTTCACAGCTGACAAATAGTGCATTCACAAGTGTTGTATGACAATGAATAACTTATTTTTCTAAGCAGAATACTTCAGCTAAGCAAAAGCTCACCAGGCAGGCTTCTGGAACCACTGGCTATGCAAGCTACTTTGCCACTCCTATTTAAACTGTACCTAAATCACTAGAAAACATGATTAAACAAAACAAAACAAAACAAAACAAAACACAACAGTGCTGCTTTCGTAGAAGGACAGAAGAGAAAAAGGTGGAAACAAAGAAACAAAAGTTTTATTTTTATTTTTTTTACTGAATATATATATATTTTTCCATTAGTAAAAATATTATTCATGCAGGCATGAATGCTGAAGTGATTTTGCATCCTAACAAGGAGTCACTGTTGGATATACTTGGGAAAAAGACACATTGTTTTAACACAATGTAGATCGTCACCCCTTCCATATAGGCATTGTATCTCTTCCATATAAGGTTATGTCTCCCTTCCATATATACCCAGATGATATACCTCTTACTCTAGAATGCAAATCCAAAAAATGGATGCCTTTATTTGAAACCAGTTCTCCAGTAAGCTGATAAGACCAGTTCTCCAGTAGCTGTATTAAATTACTTCACCATTCCAGATGATGATGATATAAAATATTAATAATACATGGCTACTTCAAGCCCTCTTTCAATTAAAAATAAATAACTAAAAAGAGAATAATTTTTGGTACATAAAATAGGCAATAAAAGAGAATGCAAAAGAGGTATCTTGAATGGAGACCAGTTTTGACCACTGCTTCATGGCCATTGACATTCACAAAAATATTATTTGCAAGGTTCTATTTTCTTCACTTTTTAATGTCATGATTTAAATGAACCTGAGATTGTTTTATAACACTATTTCTCTTTCAATTTGTGCATGTGTCTCTTCTGGAGTAAGAACCTTGTAACTGAGCCAAAGAATTTTTGGAGAAGGGGAAAATACTTGCCATAGTAATTATAGGAAGGCAGCAGCAATTTCTAAAAACAGATATTATGACAGAGTAGGCCAGAGCTGGAGCGAAACCTGTCTTGTGAAATAATTCATGAGGTGTACATGATAAAATGATTGCAAGAAGTGATGCATGGCAAAGAAAAGAAATACCAGTATTCTTTTCAGGCAGACTACATTATAATTAATTTGACAACATACTTTAACAACTTTAAAAACTTTGATGAAATTACTAAAAAAGGAAGGTTCTGATCCAGGACATGTCTATGAGTTGTAAACTTAAGATTTTTTCTTTATGTGGTGCGTTAGACATCTGATTTTGCCTGTATAACTGTCAGGAATTGAATGGTTCAAGTATTATGCTCTGTGCTATTTGCTGGATATAAATGCAAAGGAGTTTTGGATGGAAACGAGGCCACAAATATGTTTCTCTTTCTCCTGCTTCAGAAGGAGAGACAAAAGATGCCAGTCAATTAGTCAATGACACTTATGGTTGGGTTAGAATGAAATGCTTTGATTATTGAAATACTGGTAACGACCCTGACTGAGCTTTCAGCTTTCAGCTCTTTTTGTCAGTGGCACTGCACTGTCAAGTTTATCTTGAAATATGCATATTGGATTTTGCTACAGAACACTGGAAATGATTGAGTAGCCCATAGCTCCTTGACTGGACCACTCTCACGGGTTTCATTCATATGAAACCTAAGGCATTAAGTATGGGCTTTTGACTGCATCCAGGTCTCACAGTGAGATGGAGACAAGGCATGGTGAACGGTGTACCTTGACCAAGACCTGAAAAAAAAAACACACAGATGTAAGTTGGAAATGTAGTGTTTTCAGGGGTGAAGATCATGGTAAATAACTATTCAATGATTAGCCTCTCAGTCACATTTTATTCATAAATACCATCTGATGAAATGCAGTTAGTTCTAGAAGAGAAAATGCAGGTGGTCATCTTTTTGTTTGAGGAATGGTTATTTTGCAACTTTACCATGGACTAATCCTTTTTACTCCAACATTAGTTCTTCATGCACTCCTTTCCTCTAGAAAAAGGCTGTGTTTTATTGGTCTTTCTTCTGAGGAAAGTGGAGTCTGTTTCACTTGAGATGTTCATGGAGAAAAATGTGAATTTTCCCCAAGCTTCTAACTCCTAATATAATAAAGGCAATAAAGCTATAGTTATGAGTGTTATACCAATGCTCAATTTTTAAACAATCTTGATAATTATTAGATAAAATACTAATTTTACTTTCATCTTCTGCGCTCTGAGTATAATTAAATTAATGCTATTAAATCAATAAAATCTTTGTTTATTCAAGTAAAAAATGTAATATGTGTGGGAGAAATTCTTCCCAAAGAATAAATGTTAATCCTGCTCATCCTAAGATGTTTTTACAGTAACTCGTTTCCAGTTTTGGCAAAAAGAACAATATTTTAAGGTAATAAAACATTTCTAAACACAGACCATGAAAACTGATTATACTTGAGTGTTGCTGGTTTTTATCCAGTTGCTGTTTGAAAAGCCAACAGAGAATCAGTTCACACTGTCATGGTCACATGGTCATGTTGAAAGGTCATCAAGAAACTGTCAGCTTTACATCTGGTGGGCTAGGCTATTGTGTGAAGACTGTTGTGGATAATTCATATGCACCTTCAGGGAGATGTATTGATCATCCCAACATAAACAATTAAAGAGAGAATTTTTAGTGTCTTTGTCATGAGATATTAATACTACATCCTCAAATAATTGCATTAAACTATATTCACACCACCAGCAATGCATGACTGCTATTCTTACTGTCTACCCAGCTGTTATTGACAGTTCCTTCAACCATATTGACTTCATAGAAAACCTAGGAAGATGTCTGCCCCTCACTAGATCAGAAAAGCTAAACTGTTCTCACAACTTACTTTCTTCTAAAACTACAAGGCAAATACATACTTACTTATCCCCATGATAGTGACAGAGCAGACAAAAAGGGTGAACATAGTGTCTGCCAGGAACAGATAAATGATGTTTCTGGTGCATCACTGCACCTTGCTTCTGAACTGCCTAATATTTCACTTGTGACTGGTAGAAAGTCAAGAATTCTGTTACAGATGGACCAAGCATCTTATTTAACTTTGCAGAATTAAACTTTAACATTAAAACATACCAAGGGAGTATACTTGGACTAGAGACAGCCATTTTTAGCCCCCTATTCCTTCCATAATCCAGCTGTTACTAGAATGGACTTCCCATAGCTGCTCTCAAAATTTTTCCTCTTGCATCTAGACCAGGAGACAGATACTTACCAGTTGAAAGAAAAGGGAACAAAAACAAGATTATTGTTACAACAAACAGGAGTTATTAATTTCCTAGTGCCATGTATTCTTGAACTAGACGGAAAACCTTTTTTTTTTTTTTTTTGTGGTGGAAGTTTTCAGAAGTTGCAGACATCTTCATGGTATACATTTCCGTGAGCTCAAGGGTCTCTGAAATGTTTTGCTTGAAAACATGTTGGAGTCCTTAGAATAGTGAATAGCTCAGTGATAGAGACAAGCATCTGAGATGCAGGAGGTCCTCTTTGGCATCCTTGAATTCAAACCAGGGACAGAAAAGGTCAGTTTTATACATGCGACAGGGAATCTTAGCCACCAAGTTTTAGTTATTTGAAATAGTTACCTCCTCACCTTTCTGTTGAGGCCAGAATAGTACAGTATCTGCAGAGGAGGGAGATCCAACATTATGAGAAATATAAATGCATAAAACACAAAAGAAAGAATGTGACAAATAAGTCAAAGAAAAAACTTACGGGAGGTCCATGCTGCTTTAATTTCAGCTTTATAACCAAAGGGAATGGAAAAGGAATATTGATATGACAGATGACTGAAGTTGGTATAATGTCAAATTTCTAAGAAATGTAAACAAAAGTCAGCCTGTGGCCACAGAAAAATGTTGAACACCAATAAATCATAAAACAGAAGCATGATGGCTCTCACAGCCCTCTCCCTGCAGTTTTCCCATCAATGTTGTAAAAAACTGAGGCAAATCACTCTTCTGTATAAGGGATTTTAGTTAAGGAAACTGAACCCTCTTTTAGGAGACAGCAAAGGAACACATATTCCCTCACCAGTGCTGATATTCAATATGCAGACTGCCCTATAGACACGTTGTCAAATGCTCATTCCTGTAAGACTCTAGCAAATAAGAGCCCTCAGTATAGTAACTCAAGGGTGGAACAGGCCTTGTTCCCAGATCACTGACCATCACATTTGTTAGACCATATCACAAGAGTGAGAATATATACATATATATATATTGAGTTATATATGAGTCCCCAAAGGCAGGGAGAATGAAGTACTGTGTGAGCAGATCAGGTCTGAGACCATCTAAGAAAACGGAAGGTGCACAAGTCCATGGGACCTGATGAGATGAATCTAAGAGTCCTGAGGGAATCATAGAATATCCTGAGTTTGTAAAGGACCAACAAGGATCATCAAGTCCAACACCTGGATCCCCAAGGGACTACCCAAAATATCAGACCACATGTTTGAGAGCATTGTCCAAACACTTCTTGAACTCCAACAGCCTTGGTGCCATGACTACTGCACTGGGGAGCCTGTTTCAGTGCTCGACCACTCTCTCGGTGAAGAACCTTTTCCTGATATCCAGCCTGAACTGCCCTTGTTGCAGCTCCATGCCTTTTCCTCAGGTCCTATGGCCCAAGGTAATCAGTGCCTGCCCCTCCGCTCCCCTTGTGTGGAAACTGTACACCACAATGAGGTCTCCCCTCAGTATCCTCTTCTGCAGGCTTAAAAAACCAAGTGACTTCAGCCGCTCCTCATACGTCTTCCCCTCCAGGCCTTTCACCATCTTTATAGCCCTCCTTTGGATGCTCTCTAACAGTTTTACATCTTTCTTATACTGTGGCATCCAAAACTGCACACACGATTCAAGGTGAGGCTGTACTATCGCAGAATAGAGCGGGACAATCACTTCCCTCGACCAACTAGCAATGCCGTGCTTGATGCAGCCCGATATGGTTGGCCCTCCTGGCTGCCAAGGCACATTGCTGGCTAATATTCAGCTTGCTGTGTACCAAAACCCCCAGATCCTTTTCTGTGGGGCTTATCTCCAGCCTCTCACCCCCAGTCTTTATGTATAGCCACAGTTGCCGCTCACTAGGTGCAGAATCCGGCACTTGCTCTTGTTAAACTTCATATTGTTGGTGACTGCCCAGCTCTTTAATTTGTCTAGGGCTCTCTGAAAAGCCTCACCACCCTTGACAGAGTCAACGGCTCCACCCAGTTTGGTATTGTCCGCGAAGTTGTGCAAAAAACCTTCTAGTCCTACATCCAAATCATTTATGAAAACATTGAAGAGGACTGGTCCTAAAATGGAGCCCTGGGGAACCCCACTAGTGACAAATTGCCAGCCTGATGTAACGCCATTTACAAGAACCCTTTGGTCCTGACCTGTCAGACAATTGTTCACCCATCTTATTATGCTTTTATCTAACTGTATTCTGTTCATTTTGTCCAGAATACTGTGAGAGCCAGTATCGACAGCTTTACTAAAATCCAGAAACATTACATCAGCTGGTTTCATTTGGTCAACTAGATGAGTGATCTTGTCATAAAACAAAATCAGGTTTGTTAAACATGACCTTCCCCTTGTGAACCCATGTTGGCTGTTACCAATGACTGTGTTGTCCTTCAGGTATTTTTCAATAACTCCCAAAATAACCTTCTCCATTATTTTACCAGGCACTGAAGTGAGACTGAGAGGCCTGTAATTGCCAGGATCTTCTTTCTTGCCCTTCTTGAAAACTGGGACCACATTTGCCAGCTTCCAGTCAATTGGGACCTCTCCAGATTCCCAAGACCGTTGAAAAATAATTGAGAGAGGTCTCATCATGACATCAGACAGCTGAGTATCCTAGGATAAATCCCATCTGGCCCCATGGACTTATATGCATCCAGGTGGAGCAGCAAATCCCTCATAAGTTTGGGGTTGACTGGGAGTTTATTGTTCCCGCAGTCACAGTCCTCTAACTCAGTGTGACTGGAGTCCCAGAGCCCATCACTAGCGTTGAAGACAGAGGTGAAAAATGAATTGCTCACCACCCACTGACTGCTCACCACTCACTGACTGTCCCCCTCCTGAGCAATGTCCTCTTCTCCACCCCTCCACCCACCGGCCCCTGCCCCAGTTATGTCAGAAACATGCATGATAGTTTCCCTAAGACAGTCTTTTTCTTATTTTTCAAAACTGATTTATGGCAAGCTCTATATTAATCAATATAACTAGAACAGCTCAAGCAGTTTGAGGAATGTAAATAAGTGATAAGTTCATACTATATTATTTTTATTCCTATTACATAGGAAGGAAGGAAGAAATGGAGGGATGAATAAGTTGTAAGACAAATAAGAAATATATCCTTGAATAGAGTTAGTAATTAGTAAGGAAATATTCTTTATCTCCAGCAGTTTATAATGTTCCTTATCAATATCCATCATGTGTAGAAAGAGCTTTGTGTATTTAGTTCTAATATTGGGCACATCTTCCAAGAGGAAAGATCAGTTTTGAAAAGCCTAGAATGAAGCCTCAGTACATCAAAAAATATACAAATATTTTGTGATTCAGGAGTCACTACTTACACTGTGTTTATGTGACAAGGTTTTGGTAGGGGAGGGCTGTAGATGTGGCCCCTATGAGCAGAGCCCAGCAGCTGCCCCATGTCATATCAGTGCGAACTCCAGCCGCCTCCGAAAGGGACCCACCACTGGCCAGAGACGAGCCAGGGAGCGATGCTGGGTGGGCCTCTGGGACAGCAGACTGAAGAAAGGGAAAAAAAAACAACTTGCTGGGCAACAGCAGCTGGAAGAGAGGAGTGAGAACATGCGAGAGAAACAGCCCTGCAGACCCCAAGGTCAGTGCAGAAGGAGGGCAGGAGATGCACCAAGCGCTGGAGCAGAATCACAGAATGGGCAGGGTTGGAAGGGACCTCTGAAGATCATCTAGTCCAAACCCCCTGCCGAGCAGGATCACCTACAGCATGTTGCACAGGATGGCGTACAAGCAGGTTTTGAATATCTCCAGAGGAGACTCCACAACCTCTCTGGGCAACCTGTTCCAGTGCTGCCACCTTCACAGTAAAGAAATGCAAGAAGTGCCCCTTCATACTGAGCCAGAACCTCCTGTGCTTCAGTTTGTGTCCATTGCCCCTCATCCTGTTTCTGGGCACAACTGAAAAGAGACTGGCTCCATCCTCTTGACACCCTCCCCTCAGATATTTATATACATTGATGAGGTCTCCCCTCAGACTTCTCTTTTCCAGGATAAACAGGCCCAGTTCTCTCTGCCTGTCCTTGTACGACTGTCCGCTAATCATCTTAGTAGCCCTCCTCTGGACTCACTCCAGTAGTTCTATGTCCCTCTTGTACTGGGGAGCCCAGAGCTGGACACAGCACTCCAGGTGTGGCCACACCAGGGCTGAGTAGAGGGAGAGGATCACCTCCCTCAACTTGCTGACAGCACTCTTCCGAATGTACCGCAGGATACCGTCAGCCTTCATGGCCACAAGGGCACGTTGCTGGCTCATGGTCAGCCTGCTGCCCACCAGGACTCCCAGGTCTCTCTTGCAGAGCTGCTGTCCAGCAGGTCAGGCCCCAGCCTGTACTGGTGCTTGGGGTTATTCCTCCCTAGGTGCAGGACCCTGCACTTGCCTTTGTTGAACTTCAGGAGGTTCCTCTCGGCCCAACCCTCCAGCCTGTCGAGGTCTCTCTGAATGGCAGCAGAGCCCTCCGGGGTTATCAGCCACTCCTCTGAGCTTTGTGTCATCAGCAAACTTGCTGAGGGCGCACTCGGTTCCATTACCCAGGTCGTTGATGAATAAGTTGAACACTGGACCCAGTACTGACCCCTGTGGGACACTGCTAGCTACAGGCCTCCAACTAGATTCTGCACCACTGAGCACAACCGTCTGAGCTCTGCCATCCAGCCAAATGCCAATCCACCTCACTGTCCACTCATCTAGGCCACACTTCCTGTGCTTGTCTATGAGGATGTTATGGGAGACAGTGTCAAAAGCCCTGCTGGAGTCAAGGTAGACCACATCCACCACTTTCCCCTCATCTACCCAAATAGCCTGTGGAGAGGCCCCTGGCAGAGCAGGCTGTCCCCCCGCAGCCCATGGGTCCCACATGGAGCAGATCTCCATGCTGCAGCCCCTGGAGGAGCCCCCGGTGGAGCAGGTGTATGTGGCCTGGAGGAGGCTGTGGCCCATGGAAGGCCCCTGCAGGAGCAGGCCCTGGACTGGAGCTGCAGCCTGTGCAGAGGAGCCCACGCAGGAGCAGGGGGTCTGGGGGGAGCTGCCGCCCGTGGGGGACCCGTGCTGGAGCAGTTTGCTCCTGGGGAATGGACCCCGTGCTACGGAGCCATGTGGGAGCAGTTCTTGAAGAGCTGTTTCCTGTGGGCAGTGCCCACAGGCTCAGTTCAGGAAGGACGGCATCCCGTGGGAGGGACCCCACGTGGAGCAGGGGCAGAGAGTGACCGAGAAGGAGCAGCAGAGATGCCAATGTACTTATTGACTTACCGCAGCCCCCATTCCCCGTTCCCCTGCACCACTCAGGGGAGGACAAAGATGAGAGTGAATGGGGGGAAGGTGTTTTTAGTTTGCTTTTGGTTTCTCACTGCTCTAGTCTGCTGTTGATAGGCAATAAATTCTATTAATCTTCCTATGCTTAGTCTGTTTTGCCAATGACAATAATTGTTGAGTGATCTCCCTGTCCTTATTTCAGCCCTTGAGCCCCTTCTGCTATATTTTCTTCCTCTTTTTTCTTTGAGGAGGGGTTGTGAGAGAGTAGATGTGGTGGAGTTTAGCTGTCCAGTAGGGTAAAACCACCATAGTAATTCAATCGCAGCTCATTGCCAATATTTTTATGTCATATATGAGCATATTTTTCTGTCAAGAAATTATAGCCCAAACACTCTGCACTGAAATCAAATCTCTGCCACACGTATTATAAAAGTACAGATGTCTTTCCTGTGTAAATGAGAAAAACAAACAAACAATCAAACAAAACAAACAAACAAACAAAAAAAAACAACAAGCAAGAGCAAAAAGAATGTAGGAGTTTGAGAGTTTGTGTATGAATTCATGTCCTGATCATCGATTAGCTCTACAAGCTTTCAGGCAGATTTCTGGCTCCTGTAGTGTTTGAAGATTCATGATAATTTTTATGTTCAATTTACTAGTTGTTCCTTAAAATATTTTTTTAGACTATTGCATTGTGTTTTCATATTTCATCTCCGCAAGTTTATGAGATCTTTTATTTTCTACCATGTGACATGACTTTAGCTTTCAAAAGAATGCCGATTTGCTTTCTAAGAGACTTCTTCCTTGCCTCTGATGTTTAATCTGGACTGCTTCCTTTTGCTCTTTCTCTGGATTGGTTGGTATATTTTGGCTTCCCACTTCTAGTATCGTAACCTTAATGGTGTCAGTGTACCTTGCAAAGGTTTAATTATAGCATCTACTTCTTATAACTTCATAACTTTATAACTTTTAATGAGTTTTCTTATTTTTATGTCAATCACCTTCTGAATGCTAAGCACAATTCAATAATATTTTTTGGCCTTCTGGAGCCTACAAAACTGCCAACTCTATGTAATGGTTGCTGTTACACAACAACCTCTCCAGCTGCAGGATTTTCAACAAGTTCCTGGGTGCTACTGAAAAACAGTTAAACATTTAAACATTTGCATCTTCTCAAATGGGATGTGGACCAGTTTGATTATGAAAGTCATTGATAATATCTAGAAGCTTCTTCTTTATATTAGAGCCACATATGCTATTTGCACAGTCCACGTGGATTACTCTAGCATTTTCTTCTTTTGATGCTTTTAATCTCTCTGTATGGCAGCCATTGTTGACATTGTTTGTGTAGCTGATAAACATAAACTCAGTATTATAGTTTTCTTAATAAATCCCGAAACATCAATCAATACAGATTCCTGTTAACTACAGAAGTTTTTTGTTTTGTTTTGTTCTGTTTTGATTGTTTGTTTGTTTTTGGTTTGATTCTAGGTGCTCTGTAACAGGTAGTTTATCTAACATCATCATGACCCACTTTCTTTACTGCTTATCTTATCCTGTTACAATGGTATTGTCTTCCATCCATGCAATTTCCAAACCATATGCTGCAATGTGTATTTCTTCTCCTCACTTTAAAGCATACCGATAACCTTCTTGATTTTAAGTGCCAGCAGTGTGGTTCCATTATGGTTGAGATACAGTCTGTTCTTTCTGTGCAGACAGAAATTTAATCCAGAAATGTTCTTACTCCCTAAGGAGTTGTTAAATGTGACTGAAATGGACCAATATGTTCAAAGAATAAAAAATAAGGAAAAAAGAACTATGCATGGACACACCCCTATGCTGATCATGCAAGCATTACTTCCATACAAGAAAAAGGTTAATCAAATAAGTTAAAATGCAGAGTATGATAGATAGTTCAAATAGTCAAATCTGCCTCTTTTATTTCTGCTTTCTGCGGGGAAGAAAGCTCAGTTATTTTTAAACTTTGTTTCCAAGTCAGCTTGCCAAATGATACTCTCTATTACGCACAAGAAGATGGAACAAGATATAAAATACTATATAGTCTAAGTCTGTTTTACTTCCATAATTTTCTTACAGTTTCCTACTGTCATTTTGGGAGGCTTAGTATCACTCTGTGGCATAATATTCTGTATGAAACGTACCTGTACCAGACAGAAAACAAAACTATTGCCTGACTAATCACACATGGGTGGAAGCACCCACCCCTTTACCCACCTGCACACATATAGCACTCTTACACACTCAATTCTATGGTTATCACATTTCTTAGAATATCTTTTTTACAGTTTACTTTTACTTTCTTACAGCTTCTTACTGTTCTTACAGTACATAATGCAGATTTTTTAATCTTCTGAATAATAAAAGAAATCAAAATAACACGTTTTAATTATTTTAAATAAGAGAAATTATAAGAAGGGAACATTTATTTTTTATGCTCAAAAACAGTTTGTCAAATTATTTGTGATTAACACTTGAAGATTGTCTCAGGAAAAGGGCAAGAACTATTGATACAGCTGTTGATGTCCTGTAAGAGTAGTTCATCTGCAACTGGACTACATTTACAGAAACAATCATTGCTACATAGAGGACTAGCATAGGGAATTCCAGCTGTTCACCACAGAATGAACATGATGAATGGGACTGATCACTATGCTTGAGACATTGAAGTCCTGTCTGTGTAAACTACTTTTTTTTTTTTTTTTAAATCACCCTTAACATTTATGATTTATGATCTATTTTAAATTCCTAATTGTTTTGCTGTTTTCTAATGGAGCTTGCTTGTCTCATAATCAGCTCTCCAAAATGACACTATATATTGAATATACACTGCTGGATTTTTTTGTGGAAAATAGAACTATGAATTAAAAGATGCTTTGGTGCTATTAACAGCATTTCATTCTACTGTTGCAGAATAAAAGGTTTGCATTCATGTTGTACATACTTAATGGCTGTTGGCAAGTTATTCAATTCTAGTCATTCTATTGCATTTTGATGATGTGATAGGTCTTGCAGTCTTTAACACTTGTATGTGTGGAAGGCATATCATCAGTCACACTCTTAATACACTCAGAATAGATGGAAATCCCCTGTTTTTAAAGAAATAAGACAGGACATAGTAAGTGTCCGGGCTAGCATGAAAAATCAAGATGCTGAAAGGGAAACAAAGTCTCAATAAATTTACTTGGATTGTAAACTTCTAAGTGGAAGTACTCACTGTTCATATGAAGATTCCTCTAAATACTTCCTGAACCTAAATTAACTGTATTAGAGAAAGGAAAAAGTTGTTTAATTTTGCCATTGAGAATTCAGGAATACAGAAATATTTTTTGCCGCACTTTAAATAACATAAGTTCATGCACACCGGTCACGAAAAGTCAACTAGACACAAAAGACTTCATTCTTCTCTCTGTGCAGTCTCACAGTGACAGATTTGCTTACAAAGTATATTCATAACTTAGTACAATAGAGATTTTAATACAAAGAATGTGGACGGGTATAAATATGCATCAGTTTATTGAGAGACATGGTGGGTGGTTGCATTTTCAATTTCTGTCTCTGAGGACATGCTAGGTGCTATTTTGTGAAGGCATGACAACACAAAAACTGAAATAGATAAATAAATAAATAGATAACCCTTCCCCTTGTGCACATAGACTTACATCCATCATATTCTGATCCTCCCTACTCCTCCCATAATATTGAACTATGAGGGAAAAATTCAGGATGTTTGTGGAGGAGAAAGAGAAACATTTATATGCTTATTAGCTGCTGAAACAATCTTCCTAGCGTACAGTGTGTAATAAGTCAGGGGCGACCTTATCGCACTCTACAGGTACCTTAAAGGAGGCTGTAGTGAGGTGGGGGTTGGTCTATTCTCCCACGTGCCTGGTGACAGGACGAGGGGGAATGGGCTAAAGTTGTGCCAGGGGAGGTTTAGGTTGGATATTAGGAAGAACTTCTTTACTGAAAGGGTTGTTAGGCATTGGAATGGGCTGCCCAGGGAAGTGGTTGAGTCACCATCCCTGGAGGTCTTTAAAAGACGTTTAGATGTAGAGCTTAGTGATATGGTTTAGTGGAGGGCTTGTTAGTGTTAGGTCAGAGGTTGGACTAGGTGATCTTGGAGGTCTCTTCCAACCTAGATGATTCTGTGATTCTGTGAAGTAGTTCACACTGACAGACGTGAATTGAGGAACTAAAGATCGCTTGGATCTGATATGACTTAACAAAGAAAAGGATGACTTCAAAAGAGAACAGGAAAGTGTGATTCTGTGAAGTAGTTCACACTGACAGACGTGAATTGAGGAACTAAAGATCGCTTGGATCTGATTTGACTTAACAAAGAAAAGGATGACTTCAAAAGAGAACAGGAAAGGAAAAAAAAAAAAGAACAGGGAAAAAAAAAGAAGCGAGGAATTATTATTTTGCATACGGGAAAGACCTTATAAAATATCTGTATTATTAATGGTTTTCTTTTTGTTTCCATACCATGGTAGCAAATTTGCTATTGTGTTTGAATGTGGAACTCCAGTCAACTTTATATTATTGCGTTATCCAACAAATAATAGTAATATGAGCAGCTATTGATTCTAATAATGTTGAATGGATTGTTTTATATGTTGTTTGACCAGAGATTAGAGAAGAGCAATGAACTAGAATTAAGCTGTCAGGGCTTTGACTTCAATGTATACAAAGAGAAGACCACCAATACTGCTGAAAATTTATCTGATGTCTCAGGCCAAGCATCTGAGTAGCTTGATGGAGCCTTTCCCAGTTGTGGGGTCAATAAATGGTGAATGGAAATTAGGCCTTGTTGACCAGTCCCATTTTACTGTAAGGAATAAGCTTATTTCCCCTTATTCATATTTGTGTCTGTTACTCACTGAAGTGGCAGGCTTTGTAGCATGAGTCACAAGTTCAAAAATGTATTTCACATGTTTGTGTAAACCAGCAAATAAAAGGAAAAAGAAAAAAAAGTATTTCTGAATGTAGCTTTTAGCTACTTTTAGTGAAAGTGAAAATGGAGAAAAACTGTACTTTTTAATAAAAGACAAGCAGAGGGATAAATTCATATTTTGGTGAAATCTAACCAAGAAGATGGGAGTTTCAGTTGGAGGCAATTTACCACAAAAAGACATATTGGGAAAGTTACATGCTTTTTGACAGTTGGATAATAAGCACAATTTATTTTTTTATTTGACATTTTTTGCTGACCAAACTACATGCCAAAGCATTGGTTTAATAAGGAAGTGGCAGCTGAGTAGAATCCCATTCTTGAATGCCATAAAAAAAAGTTCAAAGAAATTGAAGTTCACTTATTTGCTCTGGAATTTCAACAAGAACAACAACAACAAAAAAAAACAACTTCTGTTATAAAACTGTCCTTATTTGTCATTACTACTTTGGAAAACAATGATAAATAATACAGAAGTAGCATAAAGTGTGATTCTACTGAAGTTGTTCTGTCCAAACACTCTGCAGTGAACTCAGCCTAACTGCCAGATGTCTTTCCCAAAGGTAAATTTATTCCACAACATATGTTGCAATTGCAGCTAGCACAGAAAAAATCAAGCCTACCCATGGTGCTGTACTAACAACTGGGGCTGTGCAGAACTCAGTGCAAAACTCATCAAAACCACAGAGAGTGTTGGAGTAGAAGCTCATGAAGTCTCCTGGGTGCCAACAATGCCCACACCAAACGGATAGTCAAAGTCTTGATTGGACACACAGAGATGACTGTGATGCAATTAAACACACTTGACAGCACAAACCTTGGTTACTTCTCAGGAACACCTGGTAGGACCCATGAGTAAAGCCTTGAATTCACGCAAGGAAAAGTGAACTAAAATGCCAGTTCAGAGTCAAACAGAATGAATGTACCCTAAGGAACACCAAGGCTGGGATTCATCTCACCAGACTTGAGGTATTTACACAGGAGATGTTGGAGTAGTTGTGTGCATAGAATGACAAGACAAGGTTATTTTCTCTCCCTGCACCTATAAAATCCATTCTTTTAAAAAAATATATTTATTTTTATTTATTTACTTTTGTAATTGTGGGAACTACTTATAACCTATTTTTGCCATTTTCACAAAATAACAACAAAGCTGCTAGATTTCCAATGTACAAGTACTTTTCTCTGTATTTGCATGCCTAAATCATTTAATTTGATCCACATGCTAAAAGCTCAAATATCCTATCTATAAGCTTATCTTGTTTTTTTTCTCAGATCTCATTCAAGCCCAGCAGAATAATCATTACTCATAAAATTATGCTAGTAACATCTGAAAATCCTCAGAAAAATAAAGTGTGCAACACATCAGTGACTGCTAACGTCTTCATCTTCATGAGGTTCCTTATAAACATCATGACACTGATCTTAGAGATATTTCTGCAACTGCAAAAATCAGAGCAATGTTTTAACTGGCATGATATGTTTGTATGATATACTTACTACCCTGGCTTTTTTTTCTTCTAAAGTCAAGGTTTTTATATCACGGAAGTACATTTATATTTGCAGAAATTTAGTTAGAATATTTTTTGAAGAATTTTTTGAATAATGCAAAAAAATTACAAAATCAGATGACTGAATTTTGCTCCACATTTTTCTGCCTTTCATCTCCCTAAACCAGATGTGCACTATTTGAAAATATGGAAAACGATTAATATCTTTATGCTTTTTTTCAAAGTGCGTGTTTGTATGTGTTTATGAAAGCAGCCTCCTTTTATATCATGATTTACTTATGGAGATGATTTGCTAACTGTCAGAATGTTCAACCTTTATTAGAAACCTGTTAAAACATCCCAAATGTTATTTCTCTGTAACCAAAGAGGATAATAAGATAAAATAACACCAAAAACTAACTAACTAACAAACAAACAAATAAAATGCCTGTTAAGATTAAAATCTTCTAATGGAAAGTTGTTAGGAGAGTATTCTATGGGACAATCAAGCAGTTTAATTTTGTAAATTCAATGTGTTGTTTTCAAATATTCATTCAAAACAGAGTTCCTGAAAATCATACTTTTAAAACATTGAGTATTTATTTGTTGTGCTTTAACCTGGCAGGCAGCTACAAACAGCACCACACAGCCATTTGCTTGCTTCGCCCCCTGCAGTGGGATGGGCAAGAGAACTGAAAAAGATAAAAACATGGAACTTGTAGGTTGAGGTAAAGAAAGTTTGATAAGAAAGGAAGGGAGGGGGGAGGGTGAGTGGGGAGGGGGTGTAGGTTGCACAACACAATTGCTCAGCACTTGCTGACCAATGCCCAGTCCCTGAGCAATGGCATCTCCCACAGCCAACCCCACCTTTTTTTGTTGCTGTTGTTTTGTTTTGTTTCAGAATGATATCGCATGATATGGGACATCCCTTTGACAGGTCTGTGTCAGCTATCCTGGTTCTGTCCCCTCCCAGCTCCTTGTGCACCCCCAGCCTCCTCACTGGGCAGCCAGTGTGTTTCTCTGCAACAACTAAAACATCAGTGTGTTATCAGCATTATTCTCATCCTAAATCCAAAACACAGCACCATACCTGCTACTAGGAAGAAGATTAACTCTATGCCAGCTAAGACCAGGACAGTGTTTCTGAAAGTGTCTAAACTGGTCATAATGACAAGTGAAAAATATTTCACTGAGCATTAAAACCCAGTACTATCAGAATGTGTTTTTCTTTCTTTCTTTCTTCTTTCTTTCTTTCTTTTTCTTTCTTTCTTTCTTTCTTTCTTTCTTTTTCTTTCTTTTCTTTCTTTCTTTCTTTCTTTCTTTCTTTCTTTCTTTCTTTCTTTCTTTCTTTCTCTTTCTTTCTCTTTCTTTCTTTCTTTTTCTTTCTTCCTCTTTCTTTCTTTCTTTCTTTCTTCTTTCTTTTTTTCTTTCTTCCTTTCTTTCTTCCTTTCTTTCTTCCTTTCTCCTTCCTTCCTTCCTTCCTCCCTTCCTCCCTTCCTCCCTTCCTCCCTTCTTCCTTTTTCTTTCTTTCTTTCATTCTTTCTTTCTTTCTTTCTTTCTCTTTCTTTCTTCCTTTCTTTTTCTTTCTTTCTCTCTCTCTTTCTCTCTTTCTTTCTCTTTCTTTCTTTCTCCCTTTCTCCCTTTCTCCCTTTCTTTCTTTCTTTCTTTCTTTCTTTCTTTCTTTCTTTCTTTCTTTCTTTCTTTCTTTTTTCTTTCTTTCTCTCTTTCTCTTTCTTTCTTTCTCTTTCTCTCTTTCTTTCTTTTTCTTTCTTTCTTTCTTTCTTTCTTTCTTTCTTTCTTTCTTTCTTTCTCTTTCTCTTTCCCCCTTTCTCTCTCTTTCTCCCTTTCTCCCTTTCCCTTCCCTTCCCTTCCCTTCCCTTCCCTTCCCTTCCCTTCCCTTCCCTTCCCTTCCCTTCCCTTCCCTTCCCTTCCCTTCCCTTCCCTTCCCTTCCCTTCCCTTCCCTTCCCTTCCCTTCCCTTCCCTTCCCTTCCCTTCCCTCCTTTTCTTTTTTTCCTTTCCTTTCTTTTTCCTTTCTTTTTCCTTTCTTTTTCCTTTCTTTTTACTTTCTTTCTTGAAAAATGTTTTGTTTGAATAACATTCTCAAGTGAAAAGTTATTTATACAACACAGTTACAAAAAGGTCCACTGTTGCAGAATATCCATATAGGTTTTATGGCAAGCAATATTCTTCAATAAATTTGGCATTAGGGAGAAATGTAGAAAGTTCAGACACTCAAAGTGCTATGTATTTTAAAGGTTAATGTATAAAAGGCCTAAAAACTTAGGGCAAAATTCTCCTTCATAGTCATGAACTGCATCTCAGCTATATTATTGTGCTCTTCTTGCAAGCCTGATATTTCTGGGCATACAGACATCATGGAAAGATACATCTGAGATCCATCATGAAGCTCTGAGAGGATTTTGCCTGGAAGCTCTTGCTTTACTGTCTTATTAAATGCCATGTGAACTCTCATTCTGTTCTTTTTAAGTAGATACTGTTTCAAATGCATTCACCATAAAAATGAAGTTACCTTACATAATTGTTGATTTGGCCTCTAATGTGTTGAAAACAAAATATTCCATCTTTTCTTGGCAAAATTAATGATTATCTAGGCATAGCCCCAAAACTGCACTTTGCTAGGATTGTTGTTTTCCTGATTTTGTTTTTAAACCATGTTAACTCAGTAGCTATCATTACTGTAATTAGTTACAGATGAGCAGAGAAATAATTTATGTGCTAATTATTATTAATATTAACTTTATGTTAGAAAAATAAAAGCAGCATTAGTCTTTCTTTTAAGGAAAGACAAAAGTAATGGAGAATCTGTAGGTCCAGACACAAAAGAAAAAATTATTTCAGTGCTTAGCTAGCCAGCTCCAGAAAAGTACATAGAAACCAAAAGACAGCAACGTTAATGAGTGCTCAAATCTATAAGCAAAAATGCAATTAGATATCTGTTTGTTTTGAGCCACGTCTAGAGATTTACATAAAGTCAGAATAGATCATTAAATTGATTGATATTACTTCATTTGAGGGCTTCCCAGACTGCCTGTTTTCTCTTCTTTTGTGGACAGTAGTGCATGTTTGACTACAGCTTGTCTTCCACAAAGGCAGTGAACTGTGACCTCAGGTGTTGGAGAATCCACCACATCACTGGGGATAATCTAGACAGTATCGTATCACAGGATATAGTAAGATAAACTAGGTTTCTGAAGAGGCCTTTAGACCATCTGAGACTCATTCTGCTCCCACCAGAGAACTTCCAGGATGTTACAGACCTATTTCTGTTCTACTTAGAGATTCCCACATGTTGTGTTCTTATCTTAGTTTGAAAGAGAGCTCTTCTAAGGAGCTTTTCATTAAGAAATCAAGATTTTAATAGGCGATCAAGTTAATAAGCAGTAGAGAAATGAGCTTGTAAGGGATGAAAATGAACCTAAAAATGACACCTTTTAATAGTGACTACTCTGCACCAGAATAGTTACGTGGATAAAACTGAGAATAAAAGTTTAAGGCCTTGCAGGTTACTGATCTGAAGGTGATCCTCAAAGACAACAATCAGAAACCTTGTCATCCTTGGCAAGCCCAGAGTATCCAGCTGAAATTTTGCCAGCTGTAAGGAGTGCAATTACTTAAAACATTAGCTGTACCCAATGGCTGGTGTTATATGCAGAAATCCATAAACTTATATTAAAAACACAAAACAAAACAACGACAACAAAAGAATAATGCAAGAAGTCTAGAAAAATCAGTGAACTGGTTAATTAACTGGAAAGCAGTAATTCACCCAAAAAATGAATGTTAAATATGTGTTGCATATTGCATGCATTGAACTTTTCAAAAAGTAAAAATGTGTAAAATTTCAGATACTCAGAGGAAAAATTTCATGAAATCTTTTCTGAACAAAGAATAGAAATATCATTGTTTTTGAACTCTGTCAGGGCAACTTGATTTTGAGTATTAAATACTCTCAACAACATTAGATGTGATAGAAAGAATTATAAGATATTTGAATAATTACAAATAATGAATAATGAACTTGAAAATGAAGCAAAATGCACGTTTCATCAACAGTAAGAAGTAAATGCTAAATCAAATACATTTTGAATACATTCTTTACTGTTTAATTAACACCATATATATATGAAGAACTGAATAGAAATACCCACATATGGCATGCAAATGAGAATGTATAAACTATTAACTCCAATGTCATCTGTCATAAAATCAAATTATTGGCAGCAATCATAAGTGTAGTGGTTGATATCTACAAGCAGACAGAGACAGAATTCATGAGAATATAAACGTGGCGGAATAATTCAAATGTTCATAAAAAAATACTTAAAAGAAAAACAAAGCAATAGATCAGATTGAACAGATCAAAACTGAGGCATTGTGCTGCTAAATGACACACTGAAAATGTAACTGACAACAACAAAGAAATCAGGAATTTCAGCAAGTTTTTAAATTGTATATGAATCTGAAAATATTAATCTGCTGTATTATTCATCTAAAAAGCACTACTGTATTATGTGCCATGCCTGTGCTAAAATTCTGCTATTAGTCTCTTCATGCACACCTGAAGGATTATGTTGATGAATGTCATGCACATGATGATAAATTACATTTCAAATTTTATATTTTTTCTGCAAATTCTATTGAAATTTTATATTTATTTTTTTTTCTGCAAAGACAACTTTTCTGTCTCATAAAATGACATCTCAAAAGTTCATGATGCATTTCAGAAAGACTTTGTATTGTGCATGCTTCATGTCTTTTTTTGAGGAGACCACCATGGTTCTATTCCACAAACTCCGTTTTTGGTTTTGCTGAAAATAGCTGCCAAATGAAAAAGATGCTGTCAGCACTCAATAAACTTAACGCTGTGAACCTGATGCAAATCCAGAGAAGATGATGAGATTTTTTTTCTACTGACTTTAAGGGACTCAGATTGCACTGAGTAACAGATTTGATTGACTCTCATTCAAAACCTTGGAGCTGTAGTGATAGAAGAATCTTATAACAGCTGTTGTCAGATAAATTGATAGTTGCTACTGAAGATTTAGTCTCATGATGCACATCACCATTCTACCCTCTGAAGCTGCTGTTAGGTAAAGATATATCAGTCACCCTCCAACCTGCTTCTGAAAAAGTACCAGGGCTGTGTATCAGGTTAGAGGTTCAGCTAGCCAATACCCTGACAGCAGCAACCATCAGCATCTGAGGATGATGTGGATTCTCCCTTCTCAAACAGAAGTAAGAGGCAACTCTTACTGTGGTAAGAGTTGTCAACATATCGCAATTTAATAGAAACACCTTGGTCATACCAGCTTGAAGATCTTTAAAAAAAAATAATAATCACATAGTCACAGAAAACTGAACTAATGTTAATAAATTCAGAGGAAGTTGCATTTTCAACTGAACAAAAATTGTGGTGACTTTTACTGATATTTTCCACTTCAGATTGGAACTGCTAAGAAAGCATACGCACACAAGAATTGATTCTGAGAAATCCAGTCATGATTTGCAATAGGGCTTTTTACAGTTGCTCATTTTCTACCTGCCAATTTAAAATGAAAAAGTTATATTTTTTTTCTCTCAAAATAAGGATTATGTCTTTAAGGATTTCAAAAAAGCTGTGGTAAGAGAGCTCTCATCCTGTAATGGAAGCCATTGTCCTATTGTGTTGTGCTTTCTGCACTGAGGCTTTTGTTCATTTTCTTCTACACAGGACATGTTTGTCTGATTCCACTCAATAACTACTGAGCCTTCATGGGAAATCCCATGGAGGTGCACGTGAATAATGAAGCTGAGCTAGTGAGAACAGGACAGCTGTAGGGAAAGAGCAGAAAGAACTGGGACAGGAGGGTAGCAGAGTGCCAGGATGTCCTTCCCTGAGAACAAACCTGGAATTGAGTCAGGTATGGAAAGGTGTACAGAGGAATGTGCTAAACAGAGAAAGAACTAAAGTTTCAAAACAACTTTTTTTTTTTTTTCCACAATTTGATTATAAATCATGGTTACAAGCCCAAATTAGCAATCCTAAATTGAGCCTAAGTTATTTTAAATGTCACAGTAATGGATCGCCTGGTTTTACTCTGTCTTTTAACACTGGAATATGAATAGAAGACAGTGATTTTCTTTTACTCTTCTAAAAGCAAGGAAGTTTAAAAACAAAGACTGAAATAACACTCCATATTTTCCTCCATGACATAAAGATTAAATGTACCTCTAGAAAGTAGGAAATACAGTCCAGTGTCTACAAGCTTTCTGAAGCATACTTTTATTCTATTATTGACTCACAGACTATTGACTCCTCTCCTCTCCTCTCCTCTCCTCTCCTCTCCTCTCCTCTCCTCTCCTCTCCTCTCCTCTCCTCTCCTCTCCTCTCCTCTCCTCTCCTCTCCTCTCCTCTCCTCAATTGTGCATCACTTCTTTTGTACACGTTATTATTAGTAGTACTATTATTATTATTATTATTTTCCTTTCTTTTCTGTCCTAATAAACTGTCTTTAATTCAACCCACAAGCTTTCACTTCTTTTCTCATTCTCTCCCCCATCCCACTGAGGGTGGTGGGGAGGGTGAGCAAATGGCTGTGTGGTGCTTAGCTGCCAGACGGGTTAAACCACAACAGTCAGGATGGATGGTTTGGCTTCTCCTCATGTTTTATAGATTTTGAAAGTGTGTGGCCACCTCTGTTTAGTACAAGGGGAATTTATATAAATTAAGAAGATAACAGCCACCAAGTTTGAAAAAATAAACTGGAAAATAAACTGAAAATAAAATGGACTGCCTTTGTTTTTGTTAGTATGTGAGTATGCAAACCCAAGAAAAGAAAATACGCTGGATATGAGCATATTCTATGGAGAAGGATGGGAATATATACTTCAAAAGCGTGATCTAGAAAAGTCACTTAGCTTCACTTCAGCTCAGTTTTCCTAAATGTAAAGTGATGAAGCTGGCAGAAAAAGTTTTGAGAACCTTCACTTTTTCAGGTGCAAGGTGCTTACAGCTGTCAGTTGTCATCGTGTACTTGAGACGAAGGGATAATAAAGTTATGCAGTCCCACAATGTAGTGTGTGGTATCCTTCTTCATGTTTGAAAGGTCATCTTTCATGTACAAGTTTTCCTCTGTCTTGGTCCAACATGTTGGATTTAGTACTCTCATTGCCACTGCTGCTCTAAGCTGGTTTGGATAGGATTTCGTATGTCAAAGAAGAGCATATGGAGGAGCCTGTGTCGAAGATGAAGTCATTTCAATGAGTACATTAACTCTGTTGCTGCTTGCTGCTCTCTCAGCACGTTCTGAGATGTTTTTGTTAACAAAAGCTGCAAAGATCATAGAAGAAAATGTATCTACTGTCTTGTGAAGAAAAAAAAAAAAAGATCAGAGGCAGCTTTCCTTTGCCACCCAACACACATCCATACAAAGACACAAGGAAACAGTGAGGCATCTGTAAAACTAAATCTTCTGTCCTACAAGCTGAACATCTGGAACAGCCTGCCTTTGGCAATTCTGGATGCTGACATAGTTTCTTTGTTAAAATCTGTACTCAAGTTCTTGTGCTTGTCTTGCAGTACTTGGAATCATTAGACGCTGTGGATTTTAGAAATTCATAAAATGTTTGTATGGCTAGGCAAGCATTTCTAACTTTATTTGATTAATAGATTTTGTTTGCTTCTTATTCCTTATGCTTTATAAGTTTTATAATTTATTTTAATATATCATTTTTTATGCCTAATCGTCACTATTCTGCATTCTGCTGGAATAAAGGAAATTTGACTCTTGCTAAGACCTTGTACTAAATGATTGATTTGACTAAGAGTGCTGGAGCCTAAAACAGGCTACAAGCACTTTAGTTGAAGTTTTCTTTCTGAACAAAGTCAGAATTTTTCTGAGCATTTTGGCAACCATGTTTCACTTTAAAACTTAATCTTATTTTCTGGAATCCAGAAAATAAGTTGCTACAGTACGATAAATACAGAGGCCTGAATCTTCATCTACGTTTTACTTAGTAGTAATTTTCTGGGAGGTCAATGTTTGAGGTTGGAATGGCTGCAGCAAAAAAGGGCAATGAAACTGAATACCAAGCTACCTGCAGACTATTAGTGCAGAATTATCTATTTTATATAGCAACAGCTGAATTTAAAAATAACTTAATGACCTTATTTAATGGCCTTATTTAATGACCAAAGTATAACAACCAGAAGCATCCGCTCTCAGTAGGTGGTTCCAGCCTGCACCACAAGTCAGGAGAGGTGCCTACAGTAAAAAAAGTCAAGAATATTCATCATTCAACAGTGCCTCTCAACCAGCACTCAGGAGGTACCAACCTCTTCATGTTGCCTTAATCACGTCTCATGTGCTGTTCATGGAATCTAAACATGTAACTATTTTTCAGGTATAGTTCTAGGGCTAAGAAGTTAAACTGTGAAGCTCTTAGGACCTATGTTCTTTCATTAGTGTTAACCCCTCTCTGCTGCAAGACATTAAGTTTTCCTCATTAGAATAAACTGAAAAGGTGCATACTGCACTGAAAAGGCACAGATTGAAGTTGTGGAAACTGCAATGATGTTGTAATGTACAAAAGGTGTGTAAGATATATGTCTTCCACTGATTATGGACATCATTAATTCATCAACGGGAAATTCCTTTGACAATAATAGTGAAGGGATTAGCTCTTTATACTTAGGAACAAGTGCATCCTTCAAGTTCTGTCTAGTGTGAAAAGCTTTATTTCGTAGACGGTGAAAACATGATTTTACTATTGCTTTTATATAATACAGCACAAGGCTCTATACAAAAGCATATCATGAACTGTGGAGCATCCACATAAAACTATTCAGAAGCTGTTTATGTCCCATTTGAATAATGTTTTAGTTTTATACTACACCTATGCCACTTATTTAAATTTAGACTTGATAGAAATGCTGCTCTTGTAAGTTAGCTTAATAAAAAGGCCATGCAAAAATGAGCTTCAAGTTAAAGACAAAGTAGAAGTTAGCAAACAGCAGCTGAAGTTAAAATTACATAAAATAAAAAGCAAACTGTTATTGTAGCTTATTAATTGAGAAATTGTAATACATGGTCAAATGAGAAAGCTCTGATTAACTAACTTCATATTATAATTCTTTCACTTGCTGGATACAACCTGAAAGTAGATTATACATTGCAATTACAGATCCTGATGAGAACATGACTCCTTCGTTTTAAATACATGACTTCATTTTCACTGTAAATCAGTGTCTTTTTATTCTCCTTTCTCTTTATTCCTTTAGACTTTAGAAGCATCAAATCATCTATCTGAGCAGTTTCCAACACAAATCCCAGAGCTGAGGAATGATTTATACCAGAACCTCTTGTATCAGCAGTGCTGCACTTTTTCTCCAGAATTTTGTCATATCCTGTTTTGCATATCTTAAGTATAAATGTATTTTCCACAGGGGCAGGATATGGTTTGTTTTGCTCACCATCTGAAAAACACTCACAAGCCAAATGAAGAAAAACAGACTCAAACTTCTTTCTCCACAGAGTTTGATAAATTATTCTAATATGCAGAAATCCTATGGAAGAGGTAGGGATGGTCTAGAACTAGAGCACTACAACCTCCCTCTCAAAATAATTTTAATTGATCATTATTTTCCAGTATGCCCCTTTGCCCACAGTATGTCTCCTCTCCCTGATACAATTTTAAATTCAATTTCCTTATCTCCATGGCTCCGATACATGTGGCACATTGCAGACTGTGCAGCGAAGTTGCCCATTTCCAGATTCACACAGGGTTTGCCCTGCAGATCCTCCATTCTGGGTCCCTGGGCACCTGAAGTAGGGATCTGGGGCAGCAGAGGTCTTTTTATGCAGAGTTGGATGTCTGTACGAAGGCAACACAGAAACATGGAGGGAGAGTGCACACCGTGGTCTCCTCCAGACACACAGTCATCACCACATGTTCAGAAATGGGACTCAGGAACTGGGACAACCAAGATGTCCATGGAGCACAGAGCCTCACAGCGCACACCAAGGCCAATGGCCATTAGGTCTCCTATTCCTATTGTCTTCTTTTCATAAACTAAGATGAAGTGGGACAGGCTGAGTAATACCACTGCTCTGGATCTGAGCTGGCTCCACCAGAACTAGGCTCAGCTCTTTCTGTACTGTGCCCACGCTGTGGTGAAATCTGTTTCTGTGCAGGCTGGCAGAGGCTCAGCAAGGCTCATTAGATTTGTTTCAGTGTTGCACTGCCCTGGCTACACTGCTTTTGGGACCCAGTGGCCATATAGCCACATGAAAATGTCATTATGTCTGATATGATCAAACCTGAGAGTTTGGCTAGCAGCTATTAATGGACATAAGGCATAGATTATCTGGGACCAAAGGCATTGCCCATAGACAGCGGAGAGCTGATGTTATTTAGGCACCATGACGTTTCATTCACTTCAGAAGGATGCCTAAATCCCAGCTGGATTTGGAAACACTTCTGTGAATCACAGCTGAAATACATTTCTCTCTTTCTCCTTCCATTCTAACCACTTACTTGTCCAGAAGTGGCAGTGCCCCAGGATGCAGAACATGAAAGAATATATCATATTTCAGGTACGGACTTAGCAGAGCAGGATCTGAGATCTCTCATAGCGTAAAGGTATTTACAGATCTCAACTTGCCTCTTTGGTTGGGATCTGTTTGAAAATAAACCTAAAAAAATTTACACCACCTTATTTTTAAAATTTTAACTGCATGATGAGATGAAGCCTTTAGAGATGTGTGGAAAAAGAGAAAAGAAATTTGACACATTTGTGAAATGTTGATTTTTTTTCTCTCTTTTCTACCAACTGTCCACAACAAAACTGTTACTGACACAATAAGTTGTTCATATATCCTCCATGTTCTTCCATAACACTCTGTGCAAGTTGCATCTCAATTCTCAGCGTCCTAGTTTAGTTTTGAGATCCTCCTCTTAAACAGCTCAGCAGCCAGGATTAAATAAGCCCTGCTGGTCCTGGGCTGGAACTGAAGTTTTCTCTTTCTTAAGTATAGGTAGCTTATAGCCTCTTCTGTATTATCCAGTGTAGTTCCACCAAAGGGAACTTTTTCTGTCTTTCAGCAAAAGATGCACCTCTGTAGTATTGTTCCTTAACACCTAGTGGGAGATGAGGGAAGAATGAGGGATGAATTATTTTTTTCATTTTTTCAGTGTCTTCAGCAAATTATGTCAATGCTTATTTTTTAATGGTTTCCATGCAGTATTATTTGACCATATACGGTTTTGAGGAATTAAGACGAGTCAACACACTGTAACCAAGTCAACATTGAAACACAGTGCCTGCAAATCAGCAAGCAGTGTGGTTGCTTTGACGCAGATCTTTGTGATATCATAGGATGTACCAGGCCACAGCTCAGCAGACTGTGAGGATTTCTGGGTGAAGACTTTCAAGAAATAGTGTAGTGAATAACTAAGAAATTAAATACCTCCATTGTCTAATAACATGATGTAAAGTCTCAAGAATTCAATTGAAAAATTTTTACACTGGATCTCTGATACCTATGCATAAATTAAATAAAATTATGCAAGATATTAATGTGTGTGAACTATAACCATGCTTTTTTTTCCTTTTCTTGTCTCACCCTCCAGAAAACAATTTAATCATAAATTAATGTTCTAATCTTTGACTTTTCTTCTGTGAAATACTCAATATTTTCTTCATTAATCCATTATTTTTAATCTGCAATATTCATTACTCCCAAAAGATGTAATTAGACTTAGTTTCAGTAATGCAGACACCATATTTAGTGGCCACAACCAGCAATTTTTTACCCTTGAACTCTATCATTCTATGAATCTTCAGGAACTGCCATCTGTTTTTGCTCTTTAAGTCCTGAACGTTTCACAGGATAAAAATGTTGCCATAGGATCTAATCCAACATGTAATTAATGGGAAAGTGTTCCTTGAAAGTATTTTTCCTTTTTAAAAAAAAATAAATTTTGTAACACTGTGAAGTTGAAAGGATAAAAACGGAACACAAGTACAAACTGCTATCATTCAATACTATCTTTGAACATATTGCAATGTATAACTTTATCTTAAAATTGTATAAATAAAATTTCAATATTCTCAGACAGAATAACCATTCATTTTGACCTAGCAATGTATTTGCAATTAATTATAATTTTAGGATATTGCTATCTAAATAATTTAATCTTGCATAACAGTAAATATTACTTGACTTGCGTAAAAAAATAAATCAGGGGATAAATTCCTCCTGAAGTGACAAAATTAATTCCTTTACCAGCTTAAAAAAAAAAAAGAATTATGTTTAAAAACTAAGTAGAAAGGTAGAAAGTGGCAACGATAAAATGAAATACAACCCAGCCCTTTCACTACACTTTTCAACAATATGAATTAAGATAAAGTCTGAGCAATACCATATGATATCTGTGATGTCTTATTACAGTGGAAAGTAGAATACCTGTGTGGCTAATTAGGTGTTTTTGGTTGGTTGGTTGGTTGGTTGGTTGGGTTGGGTTGGGTTGGGTTGATTTGGTTTAGTTTGATTTAGCTTGATTGAGAGACCATCTTGCCATTTGGCAGTCAGCTGCTAGAAGAGCATTAACTGCATAAGAACTTTTATAAAAATAATAATAATAAAAAACATGGTATTAATCTGAAAAAAAAAATAGTAGAAACAGATAAATTCATTTTCGTTTGACAACATTCAAAACTTATTTTTAGTCACCGTGATTATTAACAATTTGCCTTTTTCTTCATTTTTATATTTAAAAAAGCACCTGTGTATCAGAACATTCTTATAATCTCTTCTTCGTCCCTACTTGCACACTCTAATTTATTACATTGTTTAAATATTATGCTAAATAATGGCACTTCAGGTCTAGGATGATTGCGCAATGTTAAAAGGAAGATCAGCACTCATTTTCAGGCTTAGACTGATAAACTCTGTATGGAATGTACTGGTATTGATTCAATCTGTGACATGGACCAAACCTAGTCAAATCCAAAGATAAATATATACCATTCACAGATCTTGAAACATAAGGTAGTTTTAAAATTGTTAATATCTCTTCAGGAAAAAGGTATATTTGCTGACCTGTAGCTTTCTTGAGGAGTCTAATAATTTCTGAGTCTGCAAGCGTAGATGAGATTGTTGAAAGGCAAAAGTCTGACTGCTGATCATTTGTCAACATCCTTTGGGCACATAACAACTCTAGTTCAGTGTTCTGTTTACCTTTCATTGATCTGATAAAAGTCAAGTGTGCACAAAGCCTGCGGAGCTCTGTGAGGCTTTTAACAGTTTCCAATGGTTTGAGGATAGATGCAGGCTGGGATGCCAGAATAGTTTGAGAGAACCCTACTTCACTTCTTCTTTGTAAGTCTGATGTGCATATCCCTTTTTCAAGGTATTATGCAGAAAATCAGCTGGTAGCTGTAACTTCTATTAGTAGTCACTTTCAAGCTTCAGATGAGTTGGTTAAACCCCGCAAATTTCTGTTCAGTTGGGTTAAAGATTGCCAAAAACAAAAACAAAAACAAAAACCTATAAGCAAAGACTTACAGGCTGCTGCTGAGCTACACTGAGCAGCAGTTTTACTAGTCTTACAATAAGCTTTGGACTACATTTGCATTTGAGGAAATGTATTGTTATTCACGAAACAGCATCTGGAAGGGAGATATGAGTGTAAATGACCTCCAACTCAGCTTGGAGAAACTGTGGATGGAGAAATCATCTCTCATTTCTACAAAGGCAAGACAGCAAAATGAGTGCAGTCCTCATATGATCTCATTCTCCCCCACATTAAAGCTTTTATCCTGATATTGTAGACTGGAACATTGTGAGGTTGAACACTATTTCAAACATTTGTCCACAAGGCAGTGACTCCTCAGCAGCTTCCAAGACATTGCTGTGACCCATCAAAACTCTGACCATCAGTATGTGGTGGAACGGCCTGGGGGGTTTCAGTAACAAAGGTTATGGATGGTTCAGGGTCCATAAGAATGAATCCTGTGTCCCCAAAAAGCTCCTGTGCAGTTTACCTGGAGGATGAACCCATGCCAGGCATTAGCTATCCTGAAGCACTGCTGTCATCTTTAATCATCAGGGTGACAAACACTATACGCGGAGGATAAATACTAATAAGGGACATTGGTCTTATTTCATTAATGTACTTAGCATTATAGCCAACAACTAAAACAATGATAATTTGATGAAAATGTTCTGTATATTTTAAGCACTACTAATCGCATTTAACAAGAAATACCAGATGTTTTCAGAGATAAATTATAGCAAACAGATTTCTATTTATTATGCAATCTTTTCCATCCAAGTTTTATAAAGTTTCAGTTGCTTTATTCCAGTTTCCAAGGATACGAGCTCACTTCCCTTCATTTGGTTTTGCAGATCAAATCAGCTTTTCCTCTATACAATTGAAATATAGGTGCTCATTTTAAAATTAGTTATGTTTTCTGACAAACCAGCTATCATGATTAGTTGTAATAACCCTTTGTAATGTCACAGCTCTTCAATAAATGCATGTGCCTTCAAGTCCCATGGGTCCAACATAGTATTTAAATTATCTTTTAGTTCTAGAACACATTTAGGGACCAAGTTACAAACTCTCCTCAGGTATCCTACAAAGAAGATTGTTTCTGAAGTCTGTGCATTACTCTGGAAGACAACAAAACAAAACAAACAAACAAACAAACAAAAACAAACAAACAAAAAAACCTACAGCAGTTGCATAGTACTTTACTTAAGCATTTTATGGCCTTTTCTATCACAGTACTATAACCATAAAACTGCTTAAGCAAGTAAAGGCACCCAAGGCATGAATATTTTCCGTTTCTGTCTCTAGCATAATACCAAAAATACACAACACATTTTACAGGCCCTGCACCCACAAGAAAAAAACAAAACAAACAAACAAAAATCTTTTTTTGCACACACATTTTGCAAGCCCTGCCCCCACAAGTAAAACAAACAAACAAAACAAGGGAACAAGCAAAATTCTTTTTTTTCCATTGCAGCTGAGTGAAAGCTGTAATAATCCAGATGAGCAAATTATATAATATTCATTAATATTTAAGACATGGCTACTGCATGAAGTAATTCACTGGTAGACAAGGAATGTCCAGTGAAGTTGGGTATTAATGTTCCCATGGAACAGATCATAGAATCATAGAATCATAGAATATCCCGAGTTGGAAGGGACCCATAAGGATCATCACGTCCAATTCTTGGCACCGCACAGGTCTACCCAAAAGTTTAGACCATGTGACTAAGTGCACAGTCCAATCGCTTCTTAAATTCAGACGGGCTTGATGCAGTGACTACTTCACTGGGAAGCCTGTTCCAGTGTACGACCACCCTCTTGGTGAAGAACCTCTTCCTGATGTCCAGCCTAAACTTCCCCTGCCTCAGCTTCACACCGTTCCCACGGGTCCTGTCACTGGTGATAACGGAGAATAGGTCACCTGCCTCTCCACTCCCTCTCACGAGGAAGTTGTAGACTGCAACAAGGTCCCCACTCAGCCTCCTCTTCTCCAGGCTGAACAGGCCCAGTGCCCTCAGCCGCTCCTCATACGTCTTCCCCTCTAGGCCCTTCACCATCTTCGTCGCCCTCCTCTGGACACTCTCCAACAGTTTAATGTCCTTTTGCACTGTGGTGCCCAGAACTGCACACAGTACTCGAGGTGAGGCCGCACCAGTGCAGAGTAGAGCGGGACAATCACTTCCCTCGACTGACTAGCAATGTCGTGCTTGATGCACCCCAGGATACGGTTGGCCCTCCTGGCTGCCAGGGCACACCGCTGGCTCATATTCAAACTTGCTGTCAACCACAACCCCCAGATCCCTCTCTGTGGGGCTGCTCTCCAGCGTCTTGTCGCCTAGTCTGTACGTATAGCCAGGGTTGCCCTGTCCCAGGTGCAGGACCCGGCACTTGCTTTTGTTAAACTTCATGTGGTTGGTGATCGCCCAGCTCTCCAATAATAATAAAACACGTTTCACTGGTAAGTGTTGTGGTCCTGATGTGCAATGCTAGCCAAAACTGATAGAATGACAGCACAGTGCCAAACCATGAACAAAGCAGTAGGTTTTACTCCTTCGTAGTTTGCAATTTATCTTGTGATTGTTTTCCAAAAGGTTAAGCTGATCTGGATAAGAGTAGAAAAAACAGTAGAAAACAAGAGTGCTCCATGTATTCATTCCCATTCAGTAAGTTTTTGCAGAGGTAAATAAGACCCACCATGCAATAATAAAAACATTTGGGCTTTGTGACCTGAGCAATGGCAAGTCTGCTTCAAGTTTATGCAGAGATTTATGACAGAAAGCTCTGAAATCCTTCTTGAGCAAACTGTCCATTCCCATATTCACAGAGTATTTTAAGGCATAATTAATTTGCATCCCATTTTCACTCTTTATTCATAGTTCCTGCTTGGCCAAATTTCATGCAATTTAACTTTAACATATTTTCCCTAAGCCTGTCAGCAGAGTCCAAAAATACCTCCTATTAATATACATATATTAAATAAATGCAAAGCTAAACTACCTTTCATTTTCCAATAATACAGAATATCTTGGATGCATTTCTGTTGCTAGATATCCAAAAAAATAACAAAAACATTTTTAGGCTCAGCAGCATTATGAATTCCACTGATCACACTGGGGGGCTCAAAATCTCATTGTTAAAAGTCAGGTTCCAGACCATGTATAAACACATACACCTAAATCCTGTGTATATATACATATATACATACATACATATATATATGTATATGTATATATATACACATATATATATATGAACTATAACTGCGTCAAAGTCTTGCAAGTTTTCATGTAAGATTCAAAAATTACTACTACCATCTTGTTTGTGAAGATACTATGTAAACTAGACTGGCTTTACCCACTGAACAGCATGTCAACTGTTTCCAAGTGAATTGCTTTTTATTAGCCTAGCATAACATCCCACTGATTTTCTTGTATTTGTTTTGACTCATTTTTTATTTTAGAAAGGAAATAACCAGAATAGTACGTTAGAACTGAACAAATATTTCCTGCTTTTAAAAATAAGCAGCCTAACTTCACCTACACAGAGACAGTATGTATGATAAAAACTGATGTGTATTGGTATTAAGTGGAAAGGTAACTCATAGAATGAAATGTGATAATTCCCCTAGCATCATGAACAGTCTTGGACCCACAGCTTTACAGGAATGTCACCTTAGCTGACACTTTAGTCTGATTCTATGCAGTACAATACTGACAATATCTTTAACTTGTGCAAACATAAGGTCTTGATTAAGGTTATGAAGTCATTAGCTTAATTTAACTTTCAGCTAGCCCAAGGTGTCTGTCAGCTGAATATTTAAGGATCCAAAACAGAGTATCGTTTATTTATGTAAACTCCCAGTGTGACATATGAGTTCCTAAAAGAAGGAAAGTTTAAACATGACTTCAAGTAGGAACAGTATATTACAATGAGGCCAGTCTTCTCTATTTCACTTCTTGGATCTGCTTTCCATCCATCCACCTCAGGTAATCTACCTCCTGCTTGTGGAAGTGTTAAGGGTTATGTATATAACTTCCTCCATAACTGACAATCTTGTAATTATGGAACACAATTTGCATAAGCTCCTGGGGAGCTGCATAACTCCCTATTGATCTCCCAAAACACATGTAGGTTTATTTTGCTTACTGTTGCTTTCTATAATCTCCAGACACCAGCACAACCACAGTGGATTTAATCAAAGATCCATCTTGTACTGTACAACATTTCCAACTGGGACAAATGCTAAATGCTTCAAGAAGAGTTGACAAGCACGTTGAGCTACTTACCATGCAACTTTTATCCTCCCAGCTTGCAGTTATATTTTTCTTTGGGCTGTAGGCAGACCTAGACCTCTCTGACCATGATTTGCAAGTTCCTCTGGACACCACAACAGCACATTTAGGAAATGTTTTCCACCTCTGCTCCTCATTCATATAAGTGCTTGGAAAATAGTTACATTTCTCATTCCTTTCTGCAATGAATTCCAACTTCTGTCATTATGTGTCAGTAGTTAACAAGAATAATTGTTCCTTTTTCACCTTCTCCATTCTATATATAATCTACTGGACTCCACTGTACCCTGTCTCACACTTGTGTATTTCACATTCTGCAGGATTATGTAATATCTTTTTTTTTTTTTTTTGAACGCAAATATTTTTTCCTACCACTGGGGAGGGAGACTAAGCATCTAGTTTAGAAGATATAATTAACTTTTTAGGCCACTGAGGAAAGATGAGATGGTGCCATTCAGGGTTTCTATGCAGTTTTTCTTTGCTACATTCTATCGCCTGTACTATCCCCTGCACACTCTGGTCATGTATTTATTCTGTGCTTTCCTGCTTCAACTTCTCTGGCAAACTTTTCTCAAGTGGTTACATTTCTCACTGTTCCTGCAGCATTTTCCAAATTTTGGACATCATTTGAGCCTGCATGTTCATAATTCTTGTGCACTTTGGTTTAGAAACTTTTTGCTTTTTGATCTGAGTATTTCTGCCTTATAGAATCTGCTTTCCAGACTCCTGCATCAGCATTCAATCTGCCTTGTGTACCCACATCTTTCTTTCCTTCCAGTACTTTCAGCCTCTTTTAAGTGATTTCTGCAGACTAATGCAGACTGACATAAGCTTTGCATGTGATTGTCTGCATCTTCCAAAACACTTTCTGCAGTTTTGTATCTTTAATTTCAATTACTATCCTATCTGTGATAATTAAGTATGGCAAATTGCCACAGTTGACATGGTTCTTACTAATAAAAAATCAGACAGGAGTTCCTCAGAGAACCCTCCAAATTCTGCAGTTTTGTATGAAGTCTGACCTTCCAGAGATTTCATTTTTCCTGGGAATACAACATTCCTCAAGTCTCCTAACTTTTAGAGTTCAAGCTATAATTTCAGTTTGTCATTTATGATTGATATTTATCAAAAACCTTAGGTCTAGCAAAATGGAAGGATACATAGTATATAATGGTTTGCTTCTTGTTCCAGTATTACTTTATATTTTATGGGAACCTAGATAATGGAAAAGATGGGTTTGTAAAATTTACAGACAATTCTAAGAGAGTTGGATAACCAGTTTACCAGAGGACAGGATTAGGACTTGATTTTGTCAGACTCTGAAAAAATAGGGTGTAATAAGAACAGAAAATTTACAAAGAAACAGAAAAAAAAAGAAAAAGTTTTTATACTCATGAAAGAATAACCAAGAGCAGAAACACAAGCTGTAAAACAAGCTGTTAGTAGTTCTTTGTGAAAGAATCTTGATATAAATTTGGAGCTAATGTCAGTCAACAGTGTCATGCTGTTGAAGGAAGGGCACACAATATAATGAGCTATATACACAAAAATAAGAAATCTTAAGTAATTCTTCACTCAATTCAGAATTGGCACAACCTTAGCTACAAAAACTTGTCAGTTTTAGACACAACAGTTAAGGAAGACCAAAGAGACTGATCTGAGAGTCATAAAATCTGATTTACAACAAAAAAGACTGAAAATGTTTGTCTTGTTTTGACTAGAGAACAGAAAACTGAGGGAAGACATCATTATAGTCTCCAAGAAAGTAAGAACTGTTTCACATTATTCTGTAAAGAAGCAAAGAAAAATCTGTTTTCAGGGTTCATGGACAAAAGCAAGATGACATGGATTTCAGCTACAAAGAGATTCAGGTTAACTGATAGGAAGAATTTCCTAGAAATAAGGAAGGATAAAAAGAATAAAATGTGTGAGGAGGTTGTGTTTGTTTCAATTACTGTATGTCTTTAAAAACAGACTAGACAAGCATGTGTACTGACTCTTCTGAAGGATAAGAGGGATAAATTAGAATTTGTATACAACCTCTGGAAATCTTGTGCAACTCTATTTTTATATAATGCTGGAATAATAGTCAAGATCAAACAGTCACTTTTTTGTGGCTCTCTTTCATCTCATTAAATCCAAGTGTTTACATACGTGTTTTAATTCTTGCCAGGATCTTTTTTGAACACTTGGCAGCAATACTTGAGAGCATCAACTCAGTAGTCCTGTTCTTGCCTGAGTCACTCTCTGCCCAACCAGATCAGGCTGTCCACCTTTTTCCTAGTTATGGTAGCCGTAGAGGTTTAACCATTGCTACCAGCCTGACACTGTCTCTTAGGTATCTTAAGGCCAATCTGAACTGAAAACCCAGAATTAAACTTTGAGGATTCACATGGGACAAGAATCACAGTAGTGGTTCCGCACAATAAAAGTGAAGACAGAACTACCTACACCTCTTGAGAAATTACCTGGTGTATTGTGTCCAGTTCTGGGCTCCCCAGTACAAGAGGGACATGGAGCTCCTAGAGCGAGTCCAGAGGAGGGCTACAAAGATGATTAGAGGGCTGGAGCACCTGTTGTATGAGGACATGCTGAGAGAACTGGGCCTGTTTAGCCTGGAAAAGAGAAGTCTGAGGAGAGACCTCATCAATGTATATAAATATCTGAGGGGAGGGTGTCGAGAGGATGGAGCCGGTCTCTTTTCAGATGTTCCCAGCGACAGGACAAGAGGTAACGGACACAAACTGAAGCACAGGAGGTTCCAGCTGAATATGAGGGGGCACTTCTTTACTGTGAGGGTAACAGAGCACTGGAACAGGTTGCTCAGAGACGTTGTGGGGTCTCCTTCCCTGGAGATATTCAAAACCTGCTTGGATGCCATCCTGTGCAATGTGTTCTAGGTGATCCTGCTTGGCAGGGGGTTTGAACTAGATGATCTTCAGAGGTCCCTTCCAACCTCGGTCATTCTGTGATTCTGTGATTCCTATTCAGGATTTAGAAACTCCAAGTGTAGACGCATATAAAAAGTTATTTGAAAGAGCTGATGAGCTCTTTTTCTAAGATAATGTTGGTAAAGTAATAGAAATTGTTGCCCTCCACCCTTGACAACATCCCCTTAGTGAGTGCACTTATTTAGAAAGTGGTGGGACAGGTTTTAATCCCCTCCTCAGCCAAAGAAGTGACAAATTCACATTTTGCTTCTTCTAGGAAAGGAGACAACCAATGAGATCTAAGTCTGTGTGTCATAAAATGGAAAAAATATTTTGTTTTATTCCAGTGTCTACTCAATATAAAAAAGTGCGAATGATTCTGGAACAGAGACAGAAACCAGACATGAGCTGGAAACAAGAAAGAAGCGAATAGAAATAGTACTGGGGTTATGGACGGGTCCCATGTCTTGCCTTTCTTTTCCGAATGCTCTCACCATGGAGCAGAGGGAAAGCAGGCAGGCACCCGAGTGCTTATGCTGGGAGAGTCCTGAACAACTGCAGCAGCAGAAACACAGCTACAAGGGAATTTTCAGGTCAAAGAGGAAAGCATTTACTGATTTCAGGTGACTTTTGTACTAGGTGGCTGAAGATTATGTTTTCTTTTTTATTTCTATTTCAGCTTGTAGTGCTCAAAGTCTAACTACATGGGACCTAAAACTAAGTCCTCTTGAGAATTTGAACCCACAGACAACAGCACAATCACATTAAATCTTGACTTACAATTTTATTCAGTTTTCTTTGAAAGTCTGTTATACAGCAATTCATATATACACTATGTACTATGGGGTTCAATTTCTGGTGTCATTTGATCTCATCAAGTCAGTGGAGTTGCAGAACTGAAACAGAAGTTATGCTACTGCCCTGGCATTTGAACTTCCTTGTGTTTGTTGCTCCAAATGTAAAACTGGAATAATGAGCCTTTTCCTAATGGAAAATTGCAGGTTTGAGAGATTAACAGTATTGCTTATATGAGGCTAATTAGGGAAGCCAAATAACAAACTAGTAGCAAGGAAGTTGCATTGGTTTAGATGAGTTCACCCATAGAGATGTTTCCACACCAAATGGATTAAGAGCAGAAGCTCATGACTCCAGAAGTGTACACTGAAAACAGAAGATCTCAATTAATTCCTTTGTTTTCTGTATCACCTTATTTTCTCACAGCTCATTTTGCCTGGTGACTTGAGGTATCATGGAGCCTTTGAAGTGTTCCTCCAGTTATGATAAGTCGGTTTATATCTGTCATGTATACAAAGGGATGTTGCCCAATATGTGCCACAAATCTGCTACTTGTAAATAAGGAATAGCTAATTCTGGATATGTAATCTTTGAAATGTTCCTTGCCATTGCAGGCACATTACTCCCAGCATTCCATTGTATTAGTGGAAATTTTAAGAGTTATAGGCTTTCTTTCTCTCACTGTTTATCCCACACCCACAGTTACTCTTTCAAATGTGGAAAGTGCTCAAATGTGCTGGAAATAGCTCAGTTTCTGGCAAACACAATGTAATCCTTAGAGACTGAATTTTCATGCACATAGTCCATAGTGCATAGTCCAATAAATTTGTTTACTGTCTGTGCAAAGAAGCTTAACAATGGGAGCACTGTTTTATGAAGCACATACCACATGGTAAGTTCATAACCATGGAAGTGTCAGAACCAAGGCAACAAGTTCAGGATTACTGCAGCCCTTACCAATCACACAAATGTGCCATGTTTTACATGCAGGGATAAAATGAAGAATCTCAGAGTCTAATTCTTTGCCCATGCACTACCTGCATTTTCCTGCTTCAGTACTGTTTAAGGCAGATTGTCGTCCCATCTGAGTAGTTTGTATTCATATATCTTAAGCCGATATGCACACCCTCTGCTTAACACTAGTAGCTGGTGCTGTTAAATATGTTACTAGAAAATGATAACATAACCCAGGGAAAATAAATACTAATTAGGTGCAACGTGCAATGTGTTAAATTTATTAGCATAAATTCATCTCCAGACCAAAAATAAAAATGAGGACACCTTTTAATTTAATCTCTAAGCAGTTCAGCTCAACCACACATCAAACTTAATTGAGCAGGAAAGTTTCACATCACTCTATTGTGTTAAAAATAGCCTGGTAGAAACAATCTTGTGTAAGTGAATACCTTTAGCACTGAGAAATGTAAATGGACTGACAAAATCCACCCTGTTTGCCAGTTAACACATGTAGGAGCCACAGTTCTTTCCCAAAAAGATAACAAAATTATGCCATCTCAACAACTTATTGTGTACATGGTGTTCAATAGAAGAATTTCATTAGTTTAGCATGCTTCAAAGCAACAAAATTCATTTTCAATTTGGGAAGTCAAGAACATGGGCGAACTGTTTTTTGTTGTTGTTTGTTTGTTTTTGTTTCTGTTTCTTTTTCTTTTTCTTCTTCTGTGTGCTATTTCTTTTCTTCCACCTTTTTTATTTTTATTTATTCAATGACGTCTTCACATATAAAATCTTAGTACTAATTTTAAATGCTTTTTTTCCAGCATGAGCTGATGTACCTGCATAAAGTAGATGCTGTAGGCAATGACTATAAAATCCTCTGGTCAGATGTACATGCAGGTGGCTTTTTCTAGAAGAGTGTAAAATTGAAAAAAAAAACATGCAGATGAGAATAATAGGAAAAGATTAAAAGATCATTACTTTGTTACTTTGTCTCACTTCATTCTTTTTGTATTAGGATATTTTATCTTCTCTTTGTCTATCTGATAACTTCTTTCTCAGGGACCTGCAAACATTTGAAAGAACCCTACAATTTATTTCTTTTTAATGCAGAAGCAGCTAAAGTAGTTTTGACCTCCTGAATCAAGTAACACTACAGTACGTATTTCTCATGGGAGAGGTAGTGTTACTGACTGCTTGGATGTGACAGTGATATCTGATTGTTCCCAGCTGCCGATCCTTTGTCAGCAGATTCCTTCATGTTGGGTAAGCCATTAGCAGTACAGTAGGAGTAAGTAACAGCATGCCTCTCTGACAGCAGTTGAATAAACCTGGTTTCAAGGATGTCCTTAATGATAAGTAGCTGATAAATGAAATTCTGATTTATGCAGGGCAGAATGGAGAAAGGGAGAAAAATGCTGAACTTTTTACCTTACAAAATGGTAGGAAAGAGCTGATCTACACTTCAGATTCATCTGCTCTATGAAATATAAAGAAAAGTTGTTACCTTTCTGAGCCTCATCCAATCTTAAACTGTGCAGAATGTTGTTCATACATGTTTGTGCACCAGAGATGACACTATTGTGTCTAATTGTGACCATGAAACATCACATTGGCACTTACTTGTAGTATGTGTAATGTAGCTGCATCTACTACTCAGCTTTCTTTTGATTTCAGTGCTATTAAGGTACACCCCCACGGGCTGAGAAACTGCATTACAAGCTCTTTAATGGTCCTCTGTGCTCATTAACAGTGAAATACAGAGGTCTCCCAAGGGGCTTAGGAGTATAGGTCTCTGCAGAAGACCCTCACATCACCTCCATTGCAGCTGGGAGGTCGGGCAGCCACCAGGGCTGTCAGGCCCTTTGAGGTGTGATTCCAAGTGATACAGGTAACTAAACTTCAGAAAAGACCAGTCTGCCTTTTATTCCAATACAAAGCTCCACCTTAAATCCCCAAATGAAGGTAGATTTTGTTAATCAGTTCCTGAGTCCAGAGGACCAATGAGACAGATAGTCTCCTGTATCTGTAAACATGGAAACAAAAATTCTTTAAATTCTTTAGCCTTCTCCTGTTCTGAGATCTTAGAATAGCACAGCATCCTTTCCTAATAATACAGTGACAACCCTCCTTGCAACCAAAACATCCAGTGGTGGAAACAACTGTGAGCTTTTTCTCCCTTCTCTCCATAATTATAACTCATTCACTTCCTCTGGGAATAACAAAAAAGGAATGTTTTGCTAGGATTGTAAAAAAGGGAGTGACAGCTTGCTGCATGTGGGTCAGGGGGTCATCTTGCCCATCAGGAACAGCCCTGACAGGGGGAAGAAGAGGGAGGGAGGGAAGAGTGGAACAATATACTGTTACTAGCACTAGTTTCTGAGAGCACAGATGTAAAATAATGCATCCATCATTGCACAAAATCTGTACAAATTTTTGGAATAAGGAAGAGCAAAACTAAAATAAACATATAAGAGTGGTCCAGAAGAACTGAAAGAAGTAAAAGCAGAAAAGAACGTTAAAGGGACAGTCTGGGGAAAAGAAGCAAAACAGAGAAGTAAATGAGCTCGGCAGTTTCTGGAATTGAAAATAAATAAATAAATAAATAAATAGAAGCCCTGATGGATTTAGCAGAAGCTATACATTCATGTGAGGCAGAAATAAAGGATACATTGAAAAATGACTTCCAGAGGAAAGGTCTTCTCAAAAAGCAGTCTGCAGGTAGCTGAGTCAAAACAAAACAAAACAAAACAAAAGAATCCCAGAGATGGATGGTGCCATTTGAGAAGTTCTAAATACAGCTATAGAAGGCAGAAAACTTTCAGTTATTTGTCTAAATGAAATAAAAAATCATGTGAAAATGATTTCTTACTTTAAAATCATATGAAATCCATGTGTTTTTTCCTTTGAACAACGAAAAACAAACAAACAAAAATGTTGGCTTAACCTCAGATTCAAGTTTGATTTTTAAACTGCTTCAAAAACTATCTAAAGTATAGATTCAGTATTTTTAAAGAAAAATACTATGAATAAAGTATAGAAACACCATAAGAGGTCCAAAAGCTGTAAATATGCTGTGAGATCAGAAAAAAAATTTACTGTCTTACCCAGAAATTTACTTCTTCTTACCCAGAAGAGAAGTTATTACTGGAATTTCACCAAAATCTGTAATAATTTTAGGCCTCAGAAAATGACATCATGTGAGTAAGCAGTTGTCTGAAGCAAAAATGAAACATATATTTACCAAAGCTAAACCATGAGAACACAAAACATTTTTCATCCCTACTATTTAAGAAATGAACTCTGACACACATTATATTATCCATGAAGAAAAAATTAGACATGGATTTATAATCAAAGTTATTTGCACTGAAAACAAAAATACCAGGAAAAAAAAGAAAAAGGAAACAGCTTTAGAAGTGGCCACTGTGTCTTGATGCCACTGAGATTCCCCTCCCAGTGGGCCAATAAATTAACAGCATCTTTCTTCTGCAAAAGGCATATAACAAGAGTCATAATTGTTGCTCAAGGCAGCATCCCCAAAGAACAATGTGATACTGAATAGCTTGAAACTTGGCACCAGCATGTCAGTTATGTGTGGCTGCTTATCTTTTATGGTTTAGTAATTGGAGAAGACTCTCAGTTCAGGCAGCAGCATTTCTAGTAAGCAGTGTGTCTGAGAGTGAGGAAGGAGAACACAGTTATACATATATGAATGGAATAACATATTCAGCTCTTTCCCCGCTATCTTTCCCTCACATATATTCAATTTCCAACACGTAAGCAATCTTTAGCTCGTACAATCACTAAATCCTGATGAATGCTCTCAAGAATTTGATGCCAAATTTCCTTTTGAATTTTTTTGGATCCTTTGAAAATCCAGGACACCATTTCTGATAAATGGTACTATCCTTGTGAGGAGCAGGCTTTACTCTGTAATAAATCACATATGCTCCTGATACCCCCTTTAAGATCTATGTCTTGGTCAATATCTTATGCCAGAGTTCACCAGCCTGCAATTGTCCTGGAGTATTACACTTGGCAACAATTTAATAGTGCTTAGTCTTATATTATTGTCTTACACTGAAGTTCTGACTTTTCAGAAAACAAAGTGCAAGAACAACACTTGATCTCTCCCTCTCCTAAATCACCCACTCTTCCTAAAAACAATCTGTTTTCATTATATTTGGCCACTGAATTTTGCCTGCGAGAGCCCTGGTTATGCACATGAGGGCACTGCATTACAGAGAAGACCAGCAGTGGCTTAACAAAGCCTGAGTGGCTAGAGCTTCAGTTTTCAGTCTGAGTTTAAATTTTTCAGTATCTTCATGATTAAAATTGTTTTCAAAAAAGGACAAAATGAGAAAAATTAAACAAAACCAAACATCATCTCTGACTGTGTCACACTGCCAAAAGAGCAGCCCCCAGTCTGAAACAGATATATACTGTATGTGTGAATCTTAGCAGAACCACAATTATTAGTGTGTTCAGTAAGCTCTTCTTTGTGTCCAGGCTGCTCCAGAAAAGCAATGGTAGCTGAAAGCCATTCATTTCTGCAAAGCAGGGGAGATGGTTCAGCTGGTTAAACACAGAGATTAAAACAAACTAACAAACAAGGAAAAAAAATTTAAAAAAAGCTAATATATATATTAGCTTTATATATATATATATATTTGACACAAAAAGGGAAGAAATAAAAAGGTACATGATTCAACCTCATTTTAATAGAATTCTCATTATGCCCCCAATAAATGTCACACAATAATCTAGAAATATAAAATGGTTTAGATTGGTATTTTTAATCCTGCCAGTTTGGCTAAGAATTTGCCCGAACTATAAATATTTTGTGGAGGAAAACCCCAGTATTCCAAACAGAATATCAATAATGGAAACAAGAAAAAGAAAAGAAAGGTTGGGATCTGAATTCTAGTATCTGATACCAGAAATTCTTTTATTTTCTCACATGAAACCACGAACTAATGCAAAAATAACCATTACTCTTACCAGCTAAGTTGTTTTGAATCAATACAAAGAGTTTTGTTGAGTTCACTGAAGCCATATTATCAATACACTTATGAATTGAACATCTGCCCAAGTATCCAACTAGCTGTATTTATATATCTTATAACACTAAATGGTCTACTGGTTAGAACAAACCCTTTCCACCCAGGATTATAGGGTTTCCTTGTTTCTAACATGAACAAAGGGCTCAATTTTACAGGATGTTCTGTATTTTCAATTACTATTCAACTGGGATTGATGTGTGGATAAGGAAAAGTGGTGTATTTGGAAAATTATGTATATGCAACTCCTGACAAAGAAAGAAGAACTTTTCTAAATGTTATTTTTACCGCAATTCCTCCAGAAATTGTATGTATTATATATAGTTAGCTGAGTGACTAAACAGAATATTTTCCTTGAAAATCCTAAAGATCTAAAGTGAAGACCTAGCTCCAATGAAAGTAATTGCAAAGCATCACAACTTCAATTATAGCCGTGGCATAAATGAATTGTTAAAATTGTATGGTGTCCCAGAAGGCAGCTATTTGAAAACACAAAGCAGACTACTTTGCTGCTGTCATATTTTTTAAAAGTAATGTTGAACACAGTTCACTTTATCCAGGCATAACTCATAGAGAATGCACCTTTGCTGAAATGAGGTCCACATTCAGTTTTCCAGCCTTCATTCTGTTGCCATAGAACCATAGAATCATTAAGGATGGAAAAGACCTCCAAGATCATCTGGTCCATGAACTGTGTCATAGGAGATAAATGAGATAGAAATGAAAAGCTAATTGCAAGCAAATACTTTCATTGCAAACTTTACAAATAAATTTTGTGAGAAAGATGAAGTCAGTTATGTACAAGTGGAATGAGTTTTAAGTTTTTCCCCTGGGAAAGAACTCTTCTTTTTCTGAGGTGTATGGTGTCCTCTAGTGGCTCCTGTCTTCAGACAAAAATATAACAGCAGCCATATTTAAAAAAAAATAAATTTGTTCTGTTGGTTTATTTCAAACACATTGTTTTAGGCTGAATGACATATTTATTAGCTCTTTATGTAAGTAACAGCACTTAAGTGCCAGACACCATTAATATTCTGGAAGGAAAGCTGCCAATATAAGAAAAATATGATTAAATATATAGAGATTTAGCTATGTAAGATACATATAAATCAGAGATAGGCTTGAGTCCCACTGCTTAATTTAACAATTCTTATAAAAAGATAAGAAGATTGGGTTCCTATCCAAAGTTTTTAGCTCCAGAACATCTGCACTCCAAATGGCTATACGACATTCATTCATTTTAGCTCATTGCAATGTAGAAAATAAGAGTTGAACAGAAAAAGAAATGCTGGTGCTGTGCCCCCAAGTCCAAAATTTAAAAACAAAAATTTTCCTGAGGTCTCATCCAACCCTAGAGGTGCATAAGACTTGTGGGAGCTGTAAGCTCTGTGGTACAGTTCTTAAGGATTGGTAGGCAGGCCTACAGTCACCTGAGTCCTGTGGTGCTGAGAGTAGAAGAGTATTACCGATTGTGTCAGGTTATATAAAGTAGGTGTCCTTTTACCTTGCTTACCTGAAGGAAAAGGTAATGCACTGGGTGCATTTTCTAAAATGGACTTTATGTAAAATGCAGTGGGAACTTTCTCTTTACTTATAGTTTCCTCCTTTTACTTCTTACTGCAATTGAACACAAGGTGACCTTTTTGGTAATTGCAACAATTCAAAGAAACAACAAGAAAAACATGGATCACCTTCCCCCTTTGCCTGGAAGTATTCAGAGTAATATCACTCAGCTTCCACAAGTGACCAAAAACCCAGACTATTTTCTGTTGTGGTGTGGGAGCTTTCCCTGTCTTCTCTGACAGACCTATAACTGAAGTTCACCCTGGATGCCAGAACTGGTGTCAGAAAGGCAGTCTGCAGTCTGTCAGAAAGTAACACTGACTGTCATAGCTCCTATGGTCCACTGTGGACTTAGGACACAATGACATTCTTGTATTTCTAAAGCACTGTAACATAAATAGGTCAAAGTGCCCAAATTACAGCACTACTAACATTTTTAGTGTTGACGGTGTATAACAGTTCACCTCAAACTGGGAGGAAACCTTACAGCGCTAAAGTGACCTTTACCATGGCCAATTTAAGACAGCTTCAGAACAGTCATTTATAGTGGAGCCAGTCACTCTGGGAACCCGCAGTCATCAACAGAGGGAAACAGGTGCTCCTAGGGAAGAGTTCGTCTGACCAGCTAGAGACATCTTCCTAGGGATAAGCTGAACTGTACATCAGTGCAAGCATTCAGTTAATTTAACTATTATTCAGCAATTTTCATTTTTCATGATCAAACACGATATGAGGCCTATAGGAACAGACTACAGAGACAGACTATGGACATATTAATAAATTCCCAGAAACCTCTTAACTTCTGTGTAGTTGACACCTTGGCAGGCTTAAAAGTAAGTATTGATATTTTATTAATGCATTACTGTGGAATCTTACTTTGGCTAATGAAAAACAAGTAATTCATCTGAAATAAAGGCATTCAGTTCTCTTTCTCCGGGTGTAGATTAATCTTTTTTTTTTTTTTTTTTTTTTTTTAATGACACTGAGTCATGTAAAACTTTCTCTAACCTCCTCTGGCAGTGTAAAGAGGATTTTACACTGTCCTTTGTGGATGAGCACTTCTGAACTTGTTACAGTACATCACCTCAGATGGAGGTTTCTGTCTCAAAGGCAAAGGTAACAGTAACTATCATTCTCATCCCGTAGCTGTTTCAGTGTCCAGCACTATATATTGATGAAAATTTGAGCATACAGTCTCTCTTACAGTCCTCTCTCTTACAAGCCACCTTCATTTCCTTTCATCTGCGAATGCTGAATATTTATTGTATCACATATCCCCCTAGAAAGAACACATACAGGCATATTACGTTACAAGATCTCATTATTTATTTATTTATTTTTACGATGACAGAAAAATGTTTTTTGTTTTATAAGCTCTTGAGAGTTTTCCAAGAAGATGATAAACACATAATTGAACTCTATGATCATTATAATGCTCGACAGCAGAACAGTGAAACAAATAAGACTGGCCGAACTATGGGAACATTTTGGTCCAACGTTAAACCTTTTGTTGAAAATTAGTATTGCAAATAACAATTTGAAAGTATTGTTCTGCTTCCTAGGCTTTAAAAGAGATTCCTTATTGTTTCCTGTAATTTGAAGAAAACCAATCAGTGCTCTGAAAATGCTGCAATGTGTCCTGAACTGACAGTTGCAGTGTTTTACAATTAACTAAGCATTTGTTATGTTAGAAAAATTATGTGATTTGTCTAAAATACTAATACTTGTGCAACTGACTAAATCTAAAAGGGGTTTGTGATGTCAGAAATATTTTCTTACTGAAAATTTAGGTAGTAAAATCATATTTGATAGTTCCAATAACAATTAACACAAGTTCAAAGTGTCAGTATGGAACTTACTAAAATTTTAATTTCACAGTAGAATTGTTTCAATAATATTTAATATATTGCAAATAACTGTGCAGCAACAAACAAGGAAATGAGGTGATTCCACTGGGAAATTCTCATTTGTGGAGAGGCTGATGAAATGTTATTATCTGTGCTCGCTAAGTGGCAAATCTTTTTACTGTCTTTTTCTCTCTAATTTTTTTTTTTTTTTTATTCCTGAAGTCTGATCTACTGGGATTGGGCTATTCCAAATATTTCTGAAAGATGGTGTTATCAGGAGAAAGCTGCTAATGGCAAGGGCATATGAAGTTCTAGAACACAGAATTTCAGAATCATCTCAGAAAGCTGCAAACTGGCATCTCCTTCCATGTTTCATATAATTGTGAACTACGGACCGCCCAGATCTGGATTTTACCCTAAACCTTGTGTTTCTTTTATACTTGGACAAGCAGACCTCCCTGGTTCCCTTCCCTTCCCTTCCCTTCCCTTCCCTTCCCTTCCCTTCCCTTCCCTTCCCTTCCCTTCCCTTCCCTTCCCTTCCCTTCCCTTCCCTTCCCTTCCCTTCCCTTCCCTTCCCTTCCCTTCCCTTCCCTTCCCTTCCCTTCCCTTCCCTTCCCGCACTGCTATCCAAGTCTATAAGACTGGATCATACCAATTCCTAATTTAGATTTAGATTCTGAGAAATCCTTTTATCATTTGAACTTTAACGTAGCAGAACCTTTCTCTTGTTCAAAAATAATAATAATAAAAAATTAATAATAATAATAATTTTTTAAAAAACAACCTTGCCTGGAAGTAAAATACACCATAGATCTAAGACATGATTGACATGATTTACCACCTTTTTTTTTTTTTTTTGTGTGTGTGTGTTGTATCCTTAATTTTGCTTGTATCACTAAATGCAAAAAGAAAACAGAATGAACTAGGATCTTCAGTGGTAAATATTTGAACCTTTGCCTACAGAAACCAAAATGTAAAAAAAAAAAGGCAACTTGTACAACTTGGAATTTCAACAGACCTTGCCAAGGGGACCAGAAATAGCTGCTGGTAAGCGTGTGAGTACTATGTGTTTCACAATGGATGTGCGTCTGTCAGAGCACTTTACTTCAAGAGTGCCCTGCCTGTGTCTCTGGAAGCCTGTTGGTGGCCATGGTAGTGCCATGGTCTGAGAGCAGAAGAGAAGTTCCAGTGCTGTGCGGTGGGCAGGGCAGGTGTCTCCTGCCACCTCCTGCTCTCCTTCCCACATCACACGCACATGTGTAGGCAAACAAGCAGCATGAGGTAGTTTAGATAAAAGAAACTTGAGAAGTCTGTTTATACCTTTTTATTGCTTGGTATATATATATATGTTCGATTATCATGATAGATGAATATTCTTCTAAAATTGGCCCAAACATATGTACCTATTCTGTATCAATTTTTCTATAAGAATATCTTCCCAAACAAACTAACAGTCAGGCTCCTAAACCCTGAACACTCTGTGGTGATCATTAAAGGAATTGGTGCACTATTGGCTGTTACAACAGGGGAATTCTCTAGTTATTTGGAAATATATGTTTTTCCTGGATATAAACATCTTTCGGATTTATACACCCATTTATGTTACCCTGCACCATGTAATGGGGAAAGTCAGTAAATTATAAAATGATTTTGAAAAGCTAGTCATCACATGTTCAAAAACATATCATCACGGTCCTTGGTATACCTCCCTAGAATTATTTACAGAAACAATTCCACAGATGGCATATAAACTTTTTAAAGGAAGGCAAGAAGGCAGGCTTTGGACATACCTTGCATGAAATTCACACTGCTTATTGCTTTACAACTTCATATCTTCCAAATAAAAGAGAGAAATTAATATGGTAAAAGCTGAGATTCAGAAAGGTAGTGGCTAAATTGATTTCTTCTGCATATTGAGGCACATAACTCAGAACTGCTCTCTTATAGTATTTAGGAGACATGGAAAGTGTTTCTGGCATCCCTCACTGGAAATTCAATCATTTCTAGTGAGCTTGCTCAGAAAAAAATAGCTTGCTCCAAAGTGTCTGGGTGTGGCTGTTTGTACACGAACTCTGTACTTGCAAGTGTCCACAAGTAAGTGTCTGCTATCACCCGTAACACAGACCTATGAATCCAGAGACACTGAAGACTTCCATGAAAATCGATTTTCCACTGTTATTTTATGTTTTAAAAATGTAGACTTCAGAAAGTCTAAACTGGTCTTCTTGGACCAGTCGATCCAATTTCTGTGGAGAAATCCATAACAATGCTTTATATCTTCCACAACATGCCCTGTGTAATTATTGTTTTTCCCATATCTAAAAATCTATGAATAAAAAAAAAAAAAAGCTGAAAAGGTAGGGGGAGATATTTAAATAAATATCTCTGTTGAGGTTGTGGTAGTTTATATATATTCTATTGAAGGTTGTTCTTTTGTGCTTTCTTTTCCCTTGAAAATGCTGTTAAGTCTTAAATATTAGCAGATGAAAAGACAAAGCCTGTTTCTTCACTACTTTTCATCTTATAGAGCTGTGATGTGAAACAAACAAGCAGGAGGTGTCAGACATAACTTAATCATGATAGGAGCACAGTGAACTTCCTGCTGGGCAGGGTAATGGCTGTTCCAGGTGTACATTAATGGAGAATCAAATGAATAGCAGTCCAACATGTTTATTTGAATTATCTCTGGATGGATTTTCTATTAGCTATTTCATTGTCATTTTCACCAAGTAACTTTAACACCTGCACTGTATTACAGAGCAGAATATACATATAAATCTTTACCAGGCATTTTAAGAGAATTGGTGCCAAGTACATTTCTAAGACAATGCCATTTCCACAACTTTTAACAGAAGAACATTGCCTCAGGTATCTGTGTACCGTGGCCCACCCAGCTAGCACCATATCACAGCCTGTGTTAAATCATTTATAATACAGATGAAGCTGGGAAGAAACAGTTATATTGCTATCATCCACCACAAGCTGGAGTGCAAGGAAAATCCCATCAAGCCCACTCGTACCTGTGCTAGATATATCACCTTTGAAACAACAAAATGTACTCCTGTTGCACATCGTCCCTTTCACTGGTTCTGAAAATCACGATTGTTGAGATCACAGTAGTAGCTGCCACAGGGAAGCAACAGCTTATGCCAAGCAATTCTTGTATATTACCATACTTGTCAGATAAAGACCAAAATTTATAAACAGTGAACGTTACAATTATCATATTTTAGGGAAAACACTTTTGCAGAGTTGCTGGTGCAGTCTTGGGAGGGTTGTGCTGCTGACACTCCAGCAAGCTTAGAATGGAAACGTAATTTTAGAATTTAACTTAAGGAAAACTTTTGATTTATTATTATTTAATTTAAGTTTGGCAGGATCCAGTTTGGGAAGAAAGCACATAGGTTCCATGTTTAGATAGGATATATATGTGCATGTGTTTATATTTGTATACATATATAATTACATTAATCTAGTATCTACCTCTGCTATAAGGAATGCATAGAGCTGGGGTTTCAAATATGCTGATAGATAAGGCAAACCTGTTTTACTGTGTAGTTCGATTGTTCAAAATACGACTGTTTTTACACTGTGTTCAGTGTTACGCAACCTAAACAACTGTATGCTTCCTTTATGTATAACATTTTTGAGTGTTGGTATTGACATCATGCTGATTTCCTCTCTCTCTCTCTCTCTTTTTTTTTTTTTTTAATGACATTTAGGAGGCATAGGTCCCTCTCTTATTCTCTTATCTAACTCTTAGAAGTATATGTTGTTTTTTTTTTTTTTTAATCAATTCAAAAGGAAAACCAAATCCCTCCTGACATATTGGCATTTGAAAACTGCAGAAGATTTTATGAGCCTTGCGCGTTGATATGCCACAACTGGTGGTATACAACACCTCCACACAGTAGTGACAACCTCGTTCTGTCACTGTCTGAGAGGATGAAGGAGAACAAAGAAGATCACTTTATTCTTCACAAAGCACAACACAAAATATTTCTGAAATATTTTTTGTTAAAAATATTCTTCAATAACAAAATACAATTCAACATCCTTTTTTTTGAAGGCAATCTCATTATTCCTGCTTAGTCAATTTTTATTGCACAGTCTCTATGGCATAAAGTGCCAGATATGTCAGACAACCTTACAGCAGCCCAGAAAATTGCTGAAAGCAGAAGCCTATGATGAAGAAGTGAAATCACCTTTCTAAGCATTTTTCTAGGTTAATTCTCATCCAGGCACTGCCTAGGCTTACTCTAGCCTAACTCATTAATTGGCACAATGTGCAGCTCTGGCTTTCCTTACAGATACCCTTATCTGTAGGGAATTGAAATGCCTAGCATCTGTTTACAGTTTTGTGTTAAGTTTAATCCAGGTTCATCAAGATCCACTTTGTGAATTCACAGACTGCACTAAAAGAACGCTTTGTCCTCTTTCCAGAAGACAGACTCCAATACATTTAGCATGCCGCCAGCTAGCCAGACATATCATGAAATAATAGCAAGCTGTGCTGGAGAGACCTTCAGGTCATCCTGAGTACCCTCTGCCTCCTTCAGCAACATTATCAACCTCCTACACCTTTATTGTTTCTGCATAATTTCTTAAATCTAGAAACTCCTCAGCCTTCCTTGGTGATCTACCCCAGTGCTCTAAAAGCTCTCTGTAATATTAACGAGGCTTGTAGAGACATGGGAATGATCTAAAATAATCATTGGCAAGTATGAAAAGTAACAGGGAAACTGACATGCAGGCACAGCCAAATGCTTGCCATTAATATGTGTAAGGTTTGGAAATTGCATGCCTGTTCTCAGACCCTCCCCTTTGCCTTTCTGTATAGACACAAAAAAAGCCAGCTGGAACATCTTGCAATTTTGTGCAGAAGATCATCTTACAAAATAGTGATCTGTCAGACCTCTGCCAGAAAGGCAGACCTCTGCTAGGTTCTCTTGTTCCAAGTCATCACCAAGTAACAGGTTTCAGAGAAAGCTGAAGTTTGCAGGAAGCAAACACTTTTTTATTTATTCCTGAATATTAATTAATTAATTTTAATTAAATTCCTGAGGCTGAGGTGAAAATTGTTTGAGGTTTCTGACATAAAAAGTAAAACCAAAAAGTAGAATGCTCATAAATAAAGCAAGACTTAGAACAACAAATGGATTAATTAAGTCGGGTAATCTATTCTCCCCTTTGAACTAGTTAACTGTGCACTTGCAGCCAAAGTTGGAAGAGAAAGGGACTAGCATGATCACAAATAAAAAGGAGAAACAAGAAATACAACATAAATAAATGAACAACTGCTGCTGCTGCAATTTTCCTCAGTCCAGGCACTGAGTCCAAACCTGAATACAGATTGGAAAAGAAATCAGTAAGCCAACTTGTAATTAAAAGAGAAGGGAGATACCTTAAATTCATGCTGTTCATTAGAAACTTACTTTAACTGTTTCATAGTCATACAAGATATAGTCTGAGTTAGACAGTGAAAGTAACCCTGTTCTTTGCTGGTGGAGATCTTCACAAACCAACTCTGCAAAGGCCGTTTACTGAATGATTTCTTTAGCAGATTTGTGTTCAGTTCTGAGGCTGAAGGAGAAGAGTATTGGAAAAGACAGTGTGACTGCTGGCTTCTGGTGTTTTCTGTTTCTTTTCTTCTATTTCTTTTTTTTTTTGCAATGTGTTGAAGATTTTCTGAGTTTCCATATTTCTCCTGTTTACGTCTAAGATCGTTCAATTCAGAAATTTAGTAACAGGACAGGATTTGCCTGAAAAATCCATTTTCTGGTATGTCTTTTTTTTTTTTCTTAATACAGAAATCAAAGGATTGTTTCCATCAGCAGTAATTTATTAGAGCAAAAAATATTGTCTCGTGGTTCTGTAATCTTACCATTTTTTTTTCTAAGTAAAACCTGAAATATGTTTACTGTCCTAAAAATAGTTTGCTTTTTTTTTTTTTACAAGTCAAGTTCATGATATCACCTTGTCATAGAATTAAGTCTGAGCTGCAAACATAATTATAGATCCAAAATATATAAAAGTGTATTTTTGCTGATTTTTTTGTTTAATCTGTTTTGTTTTCATATAGATACCAAATCCATATGGAAACCTTTCCAGAGGTTAACCTCTCCAAACGCTAAGCTAAGTCATTCAGTTCCTTGCTGTGTTTTGGATGTTAGTGATGTCTTCATTTACTGTAAGTGAACTCAAGAATCCTAAGCTCAAATCTTAGTCAAGTAAAAAGATGCAAATGTCACTTTAATATACCATCTTACACTTGCAGATCACAGTTTTACATCTGCAGATATAGACACATAAATTTGGAAGTTAAAAATTTTTCCCTTTTATTATCTTTTCAGTAAAAATCAAAAACACCCAGTACCACTATTAATTAGAAAGAGAGGAAGTAGGATTTAGTAGGGAAAAAAAATGCAAGCAAATATCAGAGAATAATCTTTTTGGTGGTTTAGAATTTGTGGGTGAAAAATTGCTAGAAAGATATGATGCAACTAATAATACTTTGTCCTCAGTACTCATGGCTCAACAAGGCAATCAATTTCTTACTAAGCAGCTTTCTCTTCCCAGACAAATTCCAGACCCCTTAAGGTGTAGTAGAGTGTCACTGACTCAACACATAGAACTGCTGGAACAACACAAAATCACTAAGAAAAATGGTCCATGTGAGTTCTCCCTGTTTTTGTAAGAGGATTCAGTATAGGCACATGATTTTCATTTATCAGCTATATATATGAATATGGTTCCCATAGTTTGAAGGCTCAATCCACTTGGCAAATCACTGGCTATGTGGGTGTTGCCATTTCTCCATATATAATAAACCTTTTCATGTGAAAACATCCAAAACTGTAAAAGCAAAGACTGATTATTTACAAGAATCAGTGGTGATATCTTTTCCAGACAGATAATTCATCAACATGCCTAAACTTTCCAGGAAAATTTATACTGTCCAGTTTAAGATCAAACCAGATGCATTCTGTTTTTCCAGAAGCTTTTTTTTTTTTTAACACCTTTTCAAGAGAGAACACATCATCTACTTTCACTACATTCATTGTATTTTTCAAGAAACTGAACAAATTTCAACAAATGTAGAAAATCTGTGTTGTATGTACCTGAATTTAACTAAGTCTTTTGATGTTTGTATATTTTGTTCTTTTGTTGCCTGCATCAATCTTGCTCTGTCAATTAACTGACCACAGAGCCCATGACCGCTTGCTAAATAATGTGGAAGTTTGTCACAGCTGCCCTCTTCACCCATTTAGTCTTTCAATTTTTTTTTTTTTTTGGTACTTGGTCTTCCTATGATCTTTTATGAATTTATAAGCTTTCTTTTTAAGTTTCCTCCTATGTAGCAAATTAATTAGAAATAATCTCTAAAAAAATAATTAATCTGTTTTCTGCTATTATGATTTCTGATAAATAATGTCTATACCTAGTTTGATACCTTTTAGTATTCTGGGGACACTTCTATGATATCTCTTTAATTAATCTATTACAAAATATAATTCTTCATGAATTCTTAATCCTGAAAAGGGATGTCTTTTACAAAAGAATTCTGATGCATTTACATTTCAGGTGCATTGATAATCAACTGAGACATAACCCAGTGAAAAAGGTTGTGAGATTTCTTTTGAAAAGACTACAGAAAGAGAATTGCTTGGTTGATAGCACATTTGGATGCTTTTGTGTGTCAAAGTTTTTCTGTTGTAGTTCTCATCTTTGCAATAGGCCTGGAAACCACTAACATTGTCATAGAAAACTTAACCCACAATGACAGCCCATAAACTGTCCTGCAGCACATACCTAGGGCTATTTTTCAACATCTGTGTATGAACATTCTTTTTTCCTTTTTATTTTCCTTTCTGCCTGAATTTATAATTTATTCATAAAAGATATAGCAGAGCACAAAAGCACAGACATACACTGGAAACTGATAATGCAGTTTCCTACACTATAAAAAAGGCAAAACCCATATGATAATCTTGGCTATCTATCATCATAGGCTAGGAAATATTCTTCATCTAGTAATTCCTGCACGAGTTTATAAAGTTTGTCTTTTAAACATTAACTGGTGTCAGTGAGTTAACAATAATGTGTCTTCAAGATTTTGGCTGCTCTATATCTAATACTTCATATAGCTATGCTCAGAAGAGATGACAACAGATAACTTTAGACTGCTAAAATGTTCAAGAAGGGTTCTAGTATGGGAAAAGGCTTTTTGTTTTTATATCCTCAATTTTCAAAAAAGGAAGACTACTGAAATCAAGTTATGTATGGCTGTGTCCCTGGGATGAATGCCAACTAGTGGCTCTGTCTCTTATCTTCTCATTGGACTTCTAGGGCTTTGAATTTAGTCTGTGAAAAGTTAGTAGGAAACCAAGTGATAGCACTTGTATGCTTTAATCTAGTCTACCATTTATTTTCCCTCAAAAATACTACCTCTGAATTATACCTGGTTTCTCACACTGCCATGGTGGTCCTAGGCTGGAACAGAAAAATGGTAAGTTATGTTCTCATTTTATTTTGGCCTACTTCCCTGCTCTTAGCAATGAGTTAGGCAAAAACTCCAACATCTGTATCCTTTATCCTTTCCCCCGTATACTTTCTGAGATATCGATCCTTCTAAAAACAGAGAGAAAATAAAAATCTTGGTTTAAAATTTTGAGGATCAACAAACTGTCTCCAGTCCATTGTAATAAATTATTTGAATGCAAAAACTTCTTCAGGGTATAAAATGTGTTGCTGAAGAAAGACAATATGCAAAAATTTCAAGAAATGGTCTGTAAAGCAAAGCATAAAAAACAATTTTAAACTAAGTCAGTTCCAAATAGCAAAACTGTCATAAAGTCTGTCTATCCACAAACCCTTTTAACCTGGAATACAAAACTTTAGTTTTTCCTGAAGAATAAAAAAATCAGCAAAATTTTATTTAATCTGATTTCAGTATAAATGCTGTTGATCCTTAACCACACACATAAGAGCAGCTGAAACTGTCATACAGCTTTATAGAAAAACACTATTGTTTTGGTGTTTCTATGAACATCTGCCCTGAGGTAGGCCTACAGGTCTGGCCATGGACAAATAAGTTTGGGAGAAAAAATGTTCTGCCTGTACTGTAGGAATATGATGTGCTTTCAGGAGAAACTAAGGTAGACATGGGATTGCTAGATCCTATCTTCTTAAATGTCCTAATATCCAATTGCCACAGGCAACCTGAATAATACGAAACAAGAAGTAACATAAAACAAGTGTAAACTGGTCTAGAAGAACAGGGAAAGAAATAGGGAATGAGTGTTTGCATCAGTTGTGGCATGAAGCTCTGAGTTGAAGCCGGCCTGAGCCTGGGAATCCACATATCACAGGAACTCAAAGCTGTGTTGCTTTGTGTAGACATATGATGTGAAGGGTGTCTGCATGTATAATTCAAAACCCATATTAACCAACCCTAGGTAATGAAGACTTGACTATGATCTTGCCAATAATCATGGGCTTAATGATGAACTTCCTTCCAACTATGTCAAGAAGGCCTAAGAAAACTTTAAAGTACAAACAGCCTTGACATTTCTCTTAATTCCATCCTTACAAATGAAGGTTTCAGGAAGGGTTAATTTTGAGTGAACTCAACTGGGAGCACTTCACTGTCTTCACTGAGGTGCAGAACATTTACAATAGCAGGGAACTTGGTCAGTGAACACAGATAAAAAAGCTCTTGTGCAAACGGAAAACAGTCTTCACTAACATATACATTTTATTTAAAGTAGCAGCCTTCTCCTTCTCTTATTCATGTAGCTTGCCTACATGATTTCTGAGAAATTGTAATTCCTTTACTAACTGAATTCAAAAGAAAGAGAGCTATTAGTTTTTTCTTTAAAACTAAGAAAGCTGAGACAGATAGAAAATGAAGATTCCTTTTCCAGGTTGATGGTCATAAGTAAAAGAAGAGAATTACTGCAGCATGGAAGTTCAGAAATTTTGAGTGGAAGGGCTTAGAGCAACTTTCCAAGGAACCCTCTCAGAAAACAAAATAAAAAATAATTAAAAAAAAAACACTCAAAGGTAACTGTATGAATATACCTGGATATTGAAGATTATAAAGGTTCTCACTCCATTTGTTACTCTTTTGAAGGTATTGTTTTTTCTCTTACCCATTTCCCAACTTTCAAGATAGAAACATCACAAGGTAAAGAAATACATTGCATTCTACTAAAATACTGCTTTCTGGGAGGCTTCATACAAAACAGGCACGAACATATTGTTAGCAACAATATCCAAACAATGGAAACCATTATATGTTCATTCCTCTAGCTTTCCTCTTTATGCAGCCATGTTCATCTGCGAGCCAGCTATTCAGGAGAGAAAATTCGTTAGAATATCCTTTATAATGAATCTGCTGAGATCACATTCGTTACTATTCTTGGTAACTATTTCAGCAACATAAAGCAGACATCACTCTGACTTACCCTTCTCTGTTATGCTTGGGGGTCTATTGTACTGTTAAAACAGAGGAAAGCAGTAAAACCACACCTATTTTAATGTTCATATAAAATATCGATCTCTGTTGGAAAAAAGTTTTACATTTTTAATGCATTACATAACATTCCTAAATCTAGTGGCAGAGGTTGCAGTTTACATTATTTTAATTTATTTGTATTTTTCAAATGAAAAGAGAGTTTCTCTTCGGTTTTTATAAAAAACTAGCAAAACTTTTAAATGGTCTGCATCTTCTGGGCTCAATAAAGAGCAAAAACGATCATTTAATAACAAAAGCACTTTAAATTTCTTAATCGGTTCATAGGTATTTGACAGTCCTCTTCAGTTCCTGGATATAGACAGGGACCTTAGCTCCATCCTGGAAAAAAAATATTGGTATGTACCATTTCCCAGGAGCCTGATTTGTATAGGCAGGTACTTCAAAACGTCCAAGAGATCCCCAGGATCAGGGGACTAAGCCTATGAAGGATGCTGATGAGGTCATAGCCTCAATCCAAGCATAGCTCTTGTAAAAAGTATATGCTGGTGTTGGAAGGCTTCAGCCCTTCTTTCTGACTCTTTTTTCCTCCTCTGATTTTTCTCCCTTTTACATTTGCTCTACTGACTTAGAGCTGGTACTTAACAGATGTTAATGATATCTCTTTTATAAAAGGCAATGGCAAAGGTGAAGCACAGCAATGCATGGCAAGGCAAGGCAAGGCAAGGGAATTTTCTTCAAAGAATTGCACAGTATTTCAGAAGGGAATTAAACCAAAGGTATTGATACCCTTGAGTTGAGGCACAATAAATGTAGTTATTTGCTTATCATTAGTTTTACTAAAAGGGAAAAACCTTTTAAAGCTTTTTCCACTTCAACTTCTGTGTCATTTACACTGCCTCCCCCCTCCCCCTTTTCTTTTTTTTTTTTTTTTTTAAAATCAGTGTCAGCAATGTACGTGAGAAATAATAGATCAAAAGGGAGCTTGGTACAAATTTTGTGGAAAAACGCTATACAGTGCTTCAATTAATTAATAGCTATTTTGGAGTGGGTGGAACTGTGAGATGCAGATGTCTTTGTGTGCTCTAAAATTCAAATATGCAAAGTTTTCTTTAATTCAGAAGTGTTTATAAAGACAGGAAAGTCTGTAAGATAGTATTACAGCTTCTTCTGAATATTTAGTGGCCATGTTTATAGATGCCTGGTGAAGTACTATCACTATAAGTGCCAGGTAATCTGCATAGTGATGTCATAGATTTGACTAAGCTACAATTACTGCTTTTCAATATGATACAATTGGCAGCCCTCTGTCAGGGCCAGAGGCCACATTTTCTGAACAGAGTGCAAGTACCTAGGCAAGCCCTAAGGTCAAGGACACCTGTACTGCTTGATTCTGTCCCATAGCTGAAAGATGGAATGAGTTAAATAATCCTATTTGGTCACTGGACCACAGCTGCAAGGGATCTAGTGAAGTCAATTACAAAAATCTTCTTACCATAAGATATGTGCCCTGTGTAACTCATTCCTAATATCTTGACCAAGCTTTTAGAAACTTTATGCATTACATACTTGTCTACCAAGATCAGCCAAGATCAGACAAACATCAGGAATCAAATTACAAAAATGTCAAAACAAATTACTTCTCTGTAACCCATGACTGAGTCTATCAGTAATAGATAATGACAGGCAGGGATTCAAAGTTAATGCCTGTAAAGAATTGGCCTTCTCTATGTAGTCCATTTGTTTTCTCCATTAGTTTTTCCATATTTGTTTATTCCCTTTATGCGGCTTGCTCATCTGTGCATTATTCATAGAGGCTGCGAGCTCTCTAGGGTGAGTCCATCTTTGTATGAAACATAGCAGAATAGGGTCCAACCAGGTTTTGTAGCTGCATTGCAAGGAAAACAAACATGACTAATAACAGGATTTAATTTCATTGAACATTTACATCTTAAGAACTAACAAAATGGTTGACTAAGCTATTCTATTTACTTAATGTAGTATAATCACAGATTTTGTTGTTTCTTCTCTGACAAGTGTACTCCTCCATATGTTAAGATTCTGGAAATCCCACAATAAAATGCAGGTATTTCAGATCTTTTCATGTTATTTAATGAGTTCAAACCACAGGACAAAAGGATTTTTTAAGGCCTGCAATATGTGACTGGTTCATTATAGAAACCTAAACATCATATAACAGCATTTAAGGAATTTACAAGGTAAGTGGGAATTTCAGAATCTTGTTCTGAGATAAGGCTGTCTTGTTAGGAGAGAAAGATTGTTCACTGCACACTCTGGACAATGGCCTCATGCTTATGACAACCTGAAGTATCATAACTATTGATTTCTGTAGTGACTGCGTGAAAAACTCTATAGCATTAAAGTATACTTTGGGAGAAGAGCATCACCAAGAAAGAATAGTTTACTGAATACTGAGTGTAAGACCCCAAATAAAAGGTCAAGATGAGAAAGGAAATTCACAAAACCTTGTAACATATTTAGATTACGTAGACGTCCCTTCTGTTCAGAAATAACACCTTTTGTGTAGGCTTGATTTGCCTACAATGACTACCTTTATTCCCTTTCAATATATATTCATCACAGGCGGTCATTTCTGTTAAAGAAAAAAAAAAAAGACATGGAGGAGTCTGGCAAAGATTTGTTTAATTTACATTTCATATTTTTTATGTTGCCCTTCTTACAGAACACTATTTTGGAAAAGAGGCTGGTGGAGAGCAGGTCACCATTACTCAGGGACAGGCTTAAGCAAGTCTAGCACAATGGGGTCTCACTGGGAGGTGATGATAATGTAAATAATAATAAAATGCTAACAATTCTGCCTACCAGGCTTTCTTCTTCAGGATATTACTGTAGTGCATCTGAATGTTCTTTGACTGGGCCAATATTTTTTGCTTCCCTATTATGGGAACTATTTCCTACACATTTGTGACTTTCCATTAAGAGAGACATTAAATGATTGAATAGATTTAACCTTAGTTTTGGTCAGCAAGAATCAGTAAATTGCTGAAGATTTCTTTTTAATTCCTGGTTTTACAGAAGCTTCAAATCAGCCAAGAGAAAATACTATACAAAACTTTCCTTCTGCAACCTTGGGAAAGCCATACCTTTAGTCATTTACCTACGTGTTAAGAAACCATCCAGATGTGGTTGCCATAAAATTTATAACCAGCACCTACATTTAATTAAAACCTGACTACAACAACAGAGAAACAGTGGGCTTTTCCATGAAGCCAAGTGGAATCTGTGCATTCTGGTTTATAATTCAATTTTTATAGTGCCCTTTTTGAGGAGACTCCCTTCTCTTTCTTTCCTGTCTGTCTTCAATTATTGCTGGGCTGGTGCCATTATCACAGTCTGTGCACTGGAAGACCAAATCTGCATTTACGCAACACCAAGGAGCTGGTCCAGCTCCTCAGTCACTCCAGACTTGCTTCTGACAGCATGCTGGAAGCACAGACCTTGCACAAACTGCCAGTAAAAGCCAACCTTCCCAACTGCATTCTTTTTAAAGCCACAATTGTTCTCATTCATGACTGAACAGCTCAACCTTCAGTTTAAATGAAAAAAAAGAAGTCCAGGCTACATTAAACAGCTTCCAGACATTTCCTCCACCCTCAGAATATTTCAGTTCTATCAGAAGGATAGAAATAGGTATGGTTGTTATTATTCTCTCCAATACAACAAAACCTCTCCAATGAAACCCAGCTCAATATTTCTTTAATCATTTAAAAGAAACATATTCTGTATTAATACACAGGATTTGAAAGACATAGTAGTAAATACACACAAAGCATAATTTTACTGCTAGATGAATAGGTGATGGATTAGGTCTAGTGACACTTCAGCTTCTTTGGTAATTTTCATTGTGATTCCATGTTGTTTTTCTAAGTTACATTCTGGGCTACAAAACAATGCAAGTGGTTACAATTTATTTTCATTTTACTTAGTGTTATGCTAGAAAAACAGTCAGCTCCAGGAAGATGTCAAGAATGGAAGTGTTTTTAACACAATGACATCTAGTTAGGCCTTTTCTCCTATTTCTTGAATATGTTTCTTAATTTATTCTTTTGCTATAGTTACTGCCTAAAAATATACTATCAGTATATCCAGTGTGCTAGGAAAAAAAAAAAAAGAGGACATGGTTGTTACCTGGGAAACATGACAACCTGAAGTACAGGGTAACTGGACAGTTAAACTGGGGAACTAAAAAATCTGTCAAATTTAATAATAATAATAACAATAATAATAATAATAATATATTTTACTTCACCTGCTTTCATTTTTTGACATTTTTGTATTAGCAAAAGAAAAGTAGGGATGTAGCACTTAGATTATTTATATTCCCTGATATAAATGTAGACTTGATACATTTAAAATCAAATAAAAATGTTTTCTCTGCAGTGAACCAAGCCACTTGACAGAAATGCCCAATATCAACATTCAAGTGGACTTTAGTGCTTTGTGCCCCTGTGGAAGTGACAACAGAGAGCAAAACACTGAGACCTTCCTCCATAACACAGGGAAAAACTAGGTAGATTCAAGCACAATTATGAAAAACCCAATCCTGTGAGTAGGGAGGCATTTACAGGAAAATGCTAAGTCTTCAGTCCTGCATTCTGGTGTTTAAGTGCCTTTATTACAAGAAAAAACTCCTTGAAAACCAGAAGCCTCTGCTAAAGGTAAACGCAAAGCATTTTTTCATTAAGTACAGCCCATGGAGGATATAAAGACAGAAAGTTTCTGTTGAGCACACTCCTGGACAGAAATAATCCCTGAGTGTGGGAGCACTGAAAGTCTCCTAACCTGGAGGGATTCAGACCCAAAATGGCCATGAAGCCTGAGGAGGGAGCAATCACCAGGCTCTGCACTCAAGCTGTGCATAAAAATCCCTTAAAGCACACTGCAAGAGGAAGCATGAAGAGACACAGTGACAGTGTCACTTCGTAGCATAATGATTAGGACATTCAGCTGGGAGGCACAAGGGCAGTTATGAATTTATTTTTGGTATCAAGGCTGCAGAGTCAAATCCTGCAAAGTCAAACAGCTGCAGCAATAAGCATTTCTGTGAAATGCACAGGCACCCAAACAGGAGATACATACAGCCCTGGAGGCTGAGCTACTTGAGGTATCTAGTAGGAAATCCCAACACTAAGGAGTTGTCCTATGTCACTGGGACATACTCTTGTCCCAAAACATCAAAATGTTTGTTCTGATGAATAGAGAACCTGTCACAGATATCTCTGGGAGCTCTTTTTTTGGTATGATCTGCCTAAAATTAATTTTGCCCTTTATGGGCAAAATGGAGGAGTTAGCATCCCTCACATCTAATGGCCCAGTGCTTCAGTATCTAGATGGGAAGTCATAAGGAAGAACAACCTTGAGGACCAATGTCTCTCTTTTTTTTTTTTTTCTATAAAAGCAGAGTTCCATTCCCCATTTGCTCAAGTATTAAAGCATTTTATGCATAGTGTAAGTAGCATTGACTAGTGAGCCGGTGAGTTCTTTCCTCAGTGGTACATCCACCAGACAGGAGGTGATGTTAGTTCAAATCTTGACAAGCAAAGAAGAAATTGAACTGAATACTGCACAATTTGGGTGAATTTTCCCTCAAATATAATACTGGGAAAGCCAGGACCCACTGTTTCAGCCACAGCCTTGAGAACATATCTATAAAACCAGTCCCTTGGACAACATTAGCAGAAACATATTGAGTTCTGCTGGGACAGTCATGGACTAAATGTACCTACTCTGGCTTGACAGTGGAAGTTACATGCCTATGAGGTACGGTGGCAGCTGAAGGAGAGTTCTGAAAGTTTCATGAGTGCATGATGCTGATGGAAATTCCGTGTTGGTAAGGAGATGTAAATTGGCTTAGAAAATCTGTACCAAATAAGATGAAAAATATCTGCTATTTTAATCCCTCACAAAAGAATAAAATAGCAAAACATTCTCTATCTCCATATAAATTTAATATGGTGGATCCTTATTGTTTTTATTTGGTGGATTAATAATTACCTTATCCAAAAAACCTCTTCCCTCTCACCCTTTCCTTCCCCATTGCCTGTTTCTTCTATAAAGCTGGGAGAAAGCATCATTTGTTCCCATAGTACTGTTCCTTGGGTCATATCACATTCAACCAGTGTCCCTCATCCAAATTTGAGCTGCACACATGTCTTTGAGGTGCCAGAAGCCTAAAACCTATGGACAATGTTAAATAAATAAATAAATAAATAATTAGGCAAAGGGACAGTGGGAGAGAGGGAGGATGTCTGCAGTGAGCTGAGAATTGATTCCCTCCATTTCTCTCCATGCTGTTAGGAAGGAGGGATGCTCAGAGTGGTTTCTTCAAACTGTTCTCAGCCCTGGTATTGCTAGAAATGGGTATCTGATAAATGCAAAGCTCTGTCCCCCTTCCCTGCTACCCCTACCCAAGCTCTTCTCTGGATGCTAGAAGGGGACAAATTCCCTCTTTCTCTTTCTCCATGCCTCCCTTCTAGTAGGATGGATGTCCCCTGGCCCACTCTTCAGCCTGTAGCACCCTTCAGCAGCTCTGATCGATGTTGCCAGGTCACTAATGTGTGCAAGGACTGGCTTCTTCCAGAAAAAAACATGGACACGGGGCCAGTTGTTCTGCATGCAAGACCCTGAAAGGTAGTAATGTCTTCAGTATGTGGAAGTTGATTAAGTCCTGACTACAGGGAAACATAACTGTCTGTGTACTTGGAGGTAAGAGAGGTTATTAAACATGGTATGAGGGAGTTTATTAGGAGTAATAGGATGGAATTGAAAAAGCAAACACTTGAACATATGGAAAAACCATCTGACAATAAGATCAACTCTAAGTAAGGAAGGGTAGTATAAAGAATTGGTAGAAAACACATTTAAAATTAGACAACACCAGAAAATGTGCTGTGGGGAGCGTGCCTGTGCTGGCACAGAGATATGACAACTGATCTAGTAAATCTTTATCTCTGCACCTACCATTCCCCGATCTGAAAATAGGTTGACTCAGAACAGACACAGACCCTGAATAGTGAGACTTCTTGCCATCTTTGATATCATCAGCATAAAAATTTTATCTCTTTAGTACATGTTACTTGCTACTGGACATTTTGTTGCAGACTGAAGTTACAACTGCCATAAACTTGGTTTGGTTTCTTGTGCCCTTTCCAGTCCAACTGGCAATGTCAAAGCAATGGTGAATTTTGGAGAGGGTGTGTTCTGTTGTATTTCTGTTTATTTCAAAGTCAGACAAAACCTAGGAGTGTAATCCAGAGGTTAACAATCAAAGTCCATGCAAAAGCATCTGTAATTCCCTTGAGACAGACATTTGGTTCTGATTCAAAATGACAACTTGCCAGAATCATCTAAAAGATGAAGAGAGAACACTATGGGAGGTGTGAGTCCCTGTGAGTGAAGGCAGATCTGCAAGTCATGAAGATGAAAAAAAACAAGGGAGATGAGACTGTCTTTTTTTGCAATAACAAAGCCAAAGATCACCTTACCAGGAGTGTCATATTTATTTCCAGACTTGCCATCACCAGTGGTTTTGTCTAATGATTTTATTATGCATCTAGTCTTTTCTGGATATGGGATTGTGTGTGAAAGGAAACCAAGGTGTCTGATATTAAAAAAGAAAGTCAATAAAATTATGCCTAGGGTGTAGGAAGTACAATGAATATGTTTTGCCTTGCTTCAGTGTAAAGGGAAGAGAGCTGTCAGGAAAGTGTGGCTTGGTTATTTTTACAGCTACGTGGCTATTACTAAACACAGCATAGACACCACTGGCTGGAAATACCCACCCACCACCTACATATTTATTGTGAAACCAAGGCAATAGCAGAACACGCTGAGGCTGTTGTTATCAAGTCAGCTATAAATATCAGAAATCCTCTCATCCCCTCAAAAGCTGTGTGATTCAGCTAGACAGAGAAATCTCAATTCTCAATTGGTGCGACAAGGCATATATAGGTCTACGGAGGCTTGAATTAACTATCAGACATTGCCTCATGACACAAAGATGCATAGATTTTTCCACTCTCCTTTTTGCAATCTCCCTGCTTAATCCCACACAGCAGTTTCTCTGAAACCTGATAGGTCACTGGTGGGTTGCTTCCTACAACTCCTGTTTTCTTCCTCTGCAGTCTCAAATGTGGTGGCTAAATCAGGTTTAAATGTCTGGCAGGCAAATACCAGAAAACAGCAGAAGTTTGTGGGAAAATATTAATTGGCATATTGATTTTAATAACTGAATAATGCTTTTTAGGAGGTAAACATGGAAATGCCTAAAGCTATTGCTGAAATTCTCTATTTTAGAAGGTTTTCTGGTTTTAGGACTAGATATTTACGTTTAAAAATATATATATATATATATATAGCTCTATTTTATGCTGTTGCATTTTTCTACACTTGTATATGGACTCTGGGGGTGTCTGACCTTTTGTACAATTTTTGTATACAAATCAAGAGTATTTTCCTGTGTAAACACACATACAAATGAGGCAAATGGAACCACTTCTGTTCCCAGTCACCTGCTCTATCTCATACTTTCAACAAAGGAATTACACAGCTGAATATAATCTCAGTGGAATTTGATGCATTTTCATAATAAAATCTTGGCTAAGAAATTCTGAGTTTGTATTTATCATCATAATTTTTATGGTCTTTGGCAGCAGTACATAAGGAAATCAAGGAAGGTCAGCTTCATTATTTCCCCCAAATTATATACATTTTCATTGTGTAATTGTATAAAATATTGTAAGTAAAATACCATGGGGACATGAAAAAGTAGTTACTAATCAATATGTCCAAGACACAATGGCAGGTGCACGCTAAAAAGCTTTGGAAAAAGATCGTAACTGAAAAGAGAAAAAGAAAATCAGGAGATAGCAGAAGTTTTGGTTAGCTCTTCTGCAAGTGACAGAGAAGACCACCGTTTTTACCTCATGATTTTGAGTTATGTTTTCAGTGAGTTTGTAAGTGTAACAAATTCATCTTCACTAACTACTATGTGATCCGAAACATCTCATCTATTTTCCATTTTCATATTTTTCACATACGTGAAAGGATGTCAAAATGGGATACTCTTAACCATTATAGAATGCATTCCTAAGTGACTGTCAAGAATTCTCTCAAATGTGCAGAAGTCTTTGGTGACTCAGCTCCATCATATTTCTTATTTTTCATTTTAACAAAGATGTATAGGAATGGAAGCTACACAGTGGTGTTTTTTTTTCTTTTTTTCCTACTGTGCTCATGAGTCATGTGGTATTACCAAAAGGTCCATTAGAGAAGAAAAAGGGTTTGGAGGTCAGGAGTCTAGGATTGCAGGCTTAATTTAAACATTTAATTGAGTGACCCTCAGCAAGTCATTTTATCCTTCTGCCCATCCCACTGCCCTCATGACAGTGATTTGCAATATATAGGACACTGAAATTTCTTGGTGGGTGGCACTATTGTTAATTATGTGCATGACATATCCAAGAGCTCTGGCCACAAAGTCAACCCATCTGTGTTGAACACAGTACAAAGCAGATAAACACACAAATACAAATTGTAAAATCATGTGTTAAAGACAAAGCAACAATAATTCATAATGCAAACAACATTAATATTATCTGTCTTTCATGATTCTTGCACTAGAAAATCCCAAAGAAATAAGAGCTTTCAAAATTAGACAAATAGATGAAACATCCTCTAAAAATGACTTAGTCACAACAAGTTCCCTGCTCACCAGCAGATTGTTTTGAGAAGCTGCTATCTGGAGTGCTTGAGGCAAAGCAGCTGTTTTCAGCTACCCTCCTCCACAGCAAGTCCTGCATATGTAAGGCTAGGATACGTGGAGGCAGCTAATGCCTGTATGAAATCACTCCTGAGCGATCAAACATCTGAGTTTTGGTTTATTTCATAAGGCTTTTTTCATTAACAAAGCCAAAATGTCATACTCTGTTACCATAGTCCTTCCCGCAAAAGGATTATAGCTGTCAAGTTTATCAGTTTTTTTTTTTTTTTTTTTTTTCCTAACAGTGCCCACATTTCCTTCTCTTTACAGTATGGTAAGACATTAATCTTGATTTTCTACTAATCAGTTCAAGGATTTTAACACTTTATACTTTATGTGTAGAAAGCAAAGAACTGTCAGCATGATATAATTAAATTCTCTCTCATTGACCCTTAAAATGTTTAAAAGCACCTCTTGCAGTCACATAATTACAGCAAATTGCAAGGAAAGCTTCCAAAGTCGGTCAAATCTCTTGAATAATAACTGCATTCTGCATTTGCGAAACCACAGCTGTTAGCATTGCTGTCGAGATACATTTAAAAGACCTTGAAAGAGTAATAACTATATAATCACAGCAATATTCAGTAGAAAATCCTACTGACATCATTGTAGGTTTGTTAGACAGCAGATATCTCACTGCAAAGTGTTTCAATTTTCCATTCAGAATGCATTATCTATGATTTAATAAAAATGAATTATTAAATGTTTTCTCTCTGGCCTCAATAACCATATGTATACAAACATATCAATTACAAATGTTTCTGATAAGCAATATTCAGGGAAGTATCAATGTCCTAGACAATGAAAAATGAATACCACCTCATGCCATTCAGAGGTAAGATTCAGGAACAGAGGTATGTAAAATTAAATATCAAAGCAAGCTTTAAGGCTGCCCATCCTTCTCATAAGCAAGAAAGGGAAGTCAGGGTGTCAATTGTCTGAGTTCTGAGAGTCCACCACTTACGTCTGAGATAGTGCCACCTGATATTTCAATTATAGACAATCCAAATGAACATTTTTCCCTTTTAGTGTTAATTTAAGATAAATAAGCCTCAGTTTGAATCCCTATATATAGGATTTCGTGGACAATTCCATAGTGAAAAAAAATAATAATAATCATTTTTTCTTTACTCAAAAGCCCTCTTTCACAATGTAGAACTTCCACGTAGTGACAGCCAGCATCACAATACACACCAAAAAAAGCCACAGATATCATAATTTAAAGTAACTGTGAGAAGACGTTAGTTTTCCATCTGCATCCTCTGCTGGTCCGTTTCCTGGCTAGTGACTTCCCAGAAACTCCTTCCCTCTCTGAGTCCTCCCTGCAAGACTCACCACACACAACTAATTCACTAACCAGTCAAAGCAGAGGACCTGCTTTTCAGGGGACCTCAGGGCTGAGCGAGAGCAGCCGCCCTTCTTATTCACACCAGCAAAGCTCTGTTCTCCATAAATCTGATTTCCCTAGACCTTTCCTGCTGATCAAAGTATCGCCCAGTGACAATGTGGAGCAGAAACAGAGGTTTCTTGGCTGCTGGATGCAGACATGACAGCACTCGAGGTTAACAGATGTTTTTGCTTTATCAGAAAATGATCTCAGCTTCCACCCCCTAAATTTCTCCTTCTAGGGGAAAATCAGCCGAAATCAGTGGAGCAGATATTTGAGAAGTGGGAGGACAGACGTGTTGCCTTTCATCTAGGCATCAGCAGGAGCCCAGGCCAGCTCTGGCGCTTCCCTCTCCCCTCAGTGCTGTGAGCATTCAGGACAGGCGAAAGCCATTTTTCTCTTTCTTACTCCACGGTATGTTCAGGGTGGTTTCCAAGGCTGTGATATGTTTCCCCATAGAGCAGCTGGGCTGGGGGCCAGCAGTCCAGCTCATGGTCCAGAAATGTGATTCTGATTTGGACTTTGTTAAGGGTAAGGGAGTTGCGCTTTAGCTTCCTCGGTGAAGAAGGGAGCCTGGCCAAAGACTTTGTAACACAACGCAAGTGCAAACCCCAGGGCTAGAGCACATAACACGATAGAAGGAGTTTGGGCCAGCCTCGTTTATGTCACTTGCAGCATTGCTATGTCCTGCAGCTGTGCCATGACTGAATTGCATGTAAATGCTAACAGATCACCTCTGTCATGAAAGGTCACAGGGACCGTTTGACATACAACCTGGAGTCAGTGGTTCACACCAACCTCACAGCTGTCTGCCTATAGCTTGGAACAGGATTAAAAGTGCTTGGGGAGCAGGGAGAGAGGCTTGTGCTGGTACATCCCACTCATGGGGGCCTTTCTGCCAGGAATCTCTAACTGTGGGAGAGCAGAGGGGCAGGTAAGCTCCCTGCTCGAGAGCATTGGCTCTTGGCAGGCTCAGAGGGATTGTGGGTGGGTGGGGGACTGGGAGACTCAGGAAGCCCTGCAGCTAAGGCTTGGCTACACAGCTTTAATTATTCAAGCTGTTTGTGTTTTGCTTATTTTCTTGATTGTTATATGATTATAGAAGAGATTTATTTTTAATGGTTTATTCCTTATCCTCCCAATTTCCTTAGAAAGAGAGGAACAGAAGGAATTTAATAAAAAAAGAAAGGAACCTGAAGTACGTCTAAAGTCTTCTGTCCTATAGGCTCTGGACTAGAAAGAGGTTAAGTTACTGAGAGTACGAACTCACCGCTGCAGTTAGGGTTCTGAGAAAGCAAGGATATGTGTTTCCTAATAGACCATTGCATTGTATAGAAATAATCTCCAGTTCAGGGATGGAGCCCAAGTCTCTCTATAAGGCTCTAATCCCCTGAGCTTTTGCTAGCCTTCTCATCCAGTCACGCTAGATCCTTGCCCTTACAATATCACCCAGCTTCAAGAAGACACCATGAAATGAAAGCTGAGAAAGAAAATGATGCTCTCTGGAATTCTATTTTCATTTCTTGGGTAAGTAATCACTTTCTCTTACAAAAAATGACAATAACACAATTTTCTTGGGAGACTGTGCTTTCATAGTTAACTCTACCAACCTGTAAGAGAGGACTTGAGGCTTTTATTCTCGATCAGAGGGAGACTTTCAATGTGCATGTCCATCTGCCAAAGCCTAAGGAAGGAGAGGAAATTCAGTCCCGTGACAGCAGAGTGCCCATTATTTCTAACAGTAGCACTTACTTTCTTTTCCACAAATCCACATCTAATTTTTGACAGTTTGCCAATCATCCAGCAATTATTACTATATGGCTAACTGAGTACCTCCTTTTGGCAATTCTCCTCAGGCCAAGAAACCATCTTCTAACTGTGCTAGCTGTGTGAGCAGAGTGGCATTTTGGAGAATCAGGATCAGTTCTTCATTTGCAGAAATCTCTAGGAAATTCATAACTGCATGTCTGCAGGCTGAGGCTTTTATCAGTGTTCTCCTCTCAGGGATCACACTCATATCTTCACCTTGTAAGTTCCTAGAAAACATGGATCTTTCTTTCTATTTTCCCAGGATTAGACAGGATCTAGATATATCTCAAGGTAAGATCTGACATTTTATGCTTGGAAAAAAAAAATTATCTTTATGTAGAGCAAGTACAAGTCCTAGATTCATTTACTGAGTAAGAATCTAGATCACTTTTTTTTTTTTTTTTCTAAGCGTATCCCTTTGGGTATTCAAATCCCATTTCAAAATCTTTCAAATAATTGTCCTATAATTTATGCTGACCTATGCTTCGCTCCTGACCTTTACTGCTGTCAACAGACTTTCATTCTGCAAACATGTGGGCACAGCATTTCACCTACAGGAAGAAAAGAGAGATGGAGCAGGTAAGAAACAGAGCAGAAACTATCTTAGGGCTCCCAGAGGAGTTTTGTTCAATTACCAGCAAAAACTAGTTATTGGTTATTAGCCTACAAAACCAGTTGCTTGCTTACCCTCTGCATAATTTTTCTTTTGTTTTCTCTGTGCCTGGGTATGGAAAAAGATTTAGTACCTCAGACTCTAATAATTTTTTTATTTCTTCCCCCCCCTACAGTATTTCTACATAATTTTATCCCAAGAGTACTGGAAAACATAAAATCTCACACAGCAATCAAAACTTTAAGTACATGAACACACTGAGACGCAAAGGTACCGGGTACATTTACCCAGAGGAAACACAGCACAGGTAGAAATAATGCAGGTTCATACTATAAAAAGTTACTACAGTTAATGACATTAAGCTATCTATTTCTGTTTGGAAGTAAATTCCAACTTACAACTCTGATGCTGCACAATGGATAACTGATAGCTAAGAAGCGGAGTCAGTTTTTACACAGTAATGCATGTGTTTATTTAATTTATCCTCAAGTCAATTAAAAGCAACCAACTGAGAGAGGGCTGCAAGGAGAGAACACACAACTGTGCACTTGCATCCTCCGGAGCCAGAGAAATGCAGGGTTCCTGGCAGAGCAGTGAGCTTTGCTGCCTGCAGACATGGACAGGGTGAGCAGCACCTCTCCCCCAGCCCCAGCTCCCTCCAGATGCAGGGACTCCTCTGCAGACCAATCTGTGCCATTCAAAAGGCCTGCTCCTGGGGAGCAACATGCTAAAAAACAATTTTAAAACATTTTTCCTTCTTAAGGAGATTGCTTTTCCATCCAAGAAGAGGCAAACTAAATCTCTCCATTCAAGTCTTTTCAGCCTCATTCCTTTTTAATTCATTCTGGCTCTGTGACAACTTCCCTTTCCTACCCTGGTGCTCTTTTAGATCTGGTCTCTTCCCCCAGCTAGCTGTCAGAGCTCTGCTTTCTCTCTCTGGCTGCTATTTAACATCTCAGTGCAAACCCCAGACCACAAGCTCTACACCACAAGTCTTTTTCTTTTATTTTTTTTCCCTTGGACCATGCTTACAGACTCTCATCTTACAGAAAGAAAATGGAAAAAGGCCACTCCTTACTTTGGCTCCCATATTTCTGCTACTGTTATAGAAACGGTCTGCTGAAAGACAGCAGAGACACCCTGGTGTTGGGTTCTCACCCCCGCGGTGCTGAGCAGCAGCATTTCACTACAGAAGCACAGGTGGTTGGCAGTCTCCTTCTGGCGGGGTATCTGATCTGCGTCATCTAGTGGCCTAACAGCCCTCTGCCTTCCCTGTGCTTTTGCACCTTAAGGCACTGCATTGCAGGAGAAGATTTGCTTTCCTTCTAGTTTGGAAAAGATCTTCAAGATCATCAAGTCCAACCATCAACCCGATCTACTGAGTCACATCACTGAACCAGACCCCTTAGTGCCATGTCCACATATCTGGGCAGCCCGTTCCACTGCTTGACCACCCTCTCCATGAAAGAAGTTCTTCCTAATGACTGATATAAACCTCCCCTGGCACAACTTAAGACACGCCTCACGTCCTATCATTCGTCACCTGAGAAAAGAGACCAACACCCTGCAACCTCCTTTCATGTAATTGTAGAGACCAAGGAGGTCTCCCCTCAGGCTTCTCTTCTCCAAACTAATCAGCCCCAATTCCCTTAGCCGCTCTTCATAACTCTTGTTTTCTTGTCCCTTCACCAGCTTTGTTACTCTTCTCTGCACCTGCCCAAGAGACTCAGTATCCTTCCTGTAGTGAGGGGCCCAAAACTGAACACAGTGCTTGAGGTGTGGCCTCACCAGAGCAGAGTACAGGAGGACGATCACCGCCCTGGTCCTGCTGGCCACGCTATTCCTGATACATACCAGGATGCTTGGCCACCTTCTTGGCCACCTGAGCACACTGCTGGCTCTTATTCAGCTGGTAATTGACCAATACTCCCATATGACCATACTCCAATACTCCATTCTGCCAGACAGCTTTTCATCCACTCTTCCTCCACCCTGCAGCGCTGCATGAGGTTGTTGTGCCCTAGATGCAGTACCCAGCACTTAGCCTTGTTGAACCTCATACTGTTGGCCTCAGCCCATCAGTCCAGCCCAACCAGAGCCCTCTGCAGAGCCTTCCCACCCTCGAGCAGATTGACACTCGTGCCTAACTTGGTGTTGTCAGCAAACTTACTGAAGGTGCACTCAATCCCCTCACCCAGGTCACTGATTAAAATGTTCAACAAACTGGCCCCAGTACTAGCCCTGAGGAATACTACTGGTGACCAGCTGCCAACTGGATTGAGCTCTATTTGCTCTATTTCAGCCCAACCATCCAGACAGTTCTTCACCAGCAAACTGTACATCTGTCCAAACCAAGAGCAGACAGTTTCACCAGGAGAATACTGTGGGAGATGGTGTTAAATGCTTTACTAAAATCAGTGCAGACAAAACCCACAGCCTTTTCCTCACCCACTTAGCAGGTTGTCTTGTATAGAAGGAGATCAGGTTAGTCAGGCAGGACCTGCCCTTCTTAAACCCATGTTGCCTTTTCTGATCACTTGATTGTCCCACATGTGCTATGGGACAACATTCAGGATGATCTGCTCCGTAACCTTCTCTGATACTGACGTCAGACTGACAGGCCTGTAATTCCCAAGATCTTCTTTCCTGCCCTTCTTGTAGATTGGAGTCACATTTGCTAGCCTCCAGTCAATTAGGACCTCCTCAGTTAGCCAGAAATATTGGTAATTGAAAGTGTCTGGTTGAAAATTTCCACCACCTCCTTCAGTACCCTTTGGTGAATCTCATCTGGTCCCACAGACTTATGAACATCCAAAACATGTAGGAGGTCACTTACAGTTTTCCACTGGGGGCTTTCCATAGGGGCTTCATCTCTCCCTGTCATCATATTCTTCTTCACCCAGGGGTCTAGGTACCCTGAGAAAAATTGGCCTTACTAATAAAGACTGATGCAAAAATGCAATAAATACCTCATCCTTCATCACTAAAATCTCTTAGCAACTTCTCTGGGAGACTATTGAATGTGAAAAATAGAAAATTTCATTCAGGTTTGTATTTTGCTTTTTTGTTGTTGTTGTTGTTGGTGGTGGTGTTTTTTAGGGGGGTGGATTTTGCTTTTTCTTCACTGCACCTTGGTGTTAGTCCACCCCCTTGGTGCTATTTTTCCCTTCAAAATGACTGATTTACACACTCAGAGCTAAGAGTCATTGTTTCATTCAGTTAAAATTGAAATATTATGATGTTGACCCACTATGACTGGCTTAATGAAGATGGACTGGCAGACATGAGAAGAAATCTATTATCTTGTTTTTGTGAAGTGCTTTGAAAGACCTGAAGTATTCCAGAAAAAAACAATGCTTCCAATCTCATTATCATGTTCAAGTACAAGCTAAGCTTATAGGTGCCATTAGTTTAATGATAAGTCTATTTTTCAATGAGCAAGGACAACCTAAAAGGATAGCAATGCATATCAGCATCACAGTCTTCCTAAATCAGATGTCATAGCTACTTGTATGACCTCAATATACAAGAGTGAGTCTTTAATGATTACTCAGTTAAACAGCTACAGAGTTCTCATCTGAATAAAACTATGATTGCTACTCTAGGTTAAAACTTCTTAGAAAATATCAGAAAAACAAATTTACCTTGTTTTTGGAAAATGGTCCCACTGGATGACTCCCTGTTACATGGACTATATTTTGTGAGCAAGGTGTACCACACTCACTAACGGTAATGATGCTATCACTTACTTCCAGAATCACTAGTGTTTGCAAACATAAACATTACAGAATATATATTTCAATTTTAAAATATAAACTTCAGCAGACTCACACAGATAAGAGAAACAAAAGAAGTCCTGTGACCAAAGTCTCAAAACTCTTGAGCCTCCTTATGCTCTTAAATCCATACTTAGCACCTCAAAGGAATGGTTGATACCCTTTGTAAGTAGAGACACAGCTTCTCCAGATGTCAGTGCAAATGTCTTTCTTCTAAGGAAATTTTGAAGCTTCTTGGCCATTTACTTAAATTTTCAGTGCAGTCTCCATCTCCTGATTCATTTATATCACTCTTTTAGAATCAGGACCACCAGAAGGAATCACAGCTCTTGGTGCATTATAGATGTACTTGCTATCTCACTGTGCCTTACTGTGCTTTTATTGCTATGTATTATACTTCTAAGATTTTGATTAATAGCATTAGAATGCATACTTTATTCAAAACACTACAAGCTGAAAGCGGAGATCACTTCTATGTACAGTAGTATAAAACTATTAAAGTGTTTTTAACAGTGCTGTAGCTCATTTTTAAAGAAAAAAATCTTTTTTTTTTTTACAAGACACAATGGATTATAAATTCATGTTTTTCATATGAGAAGAGGGCATTCTGTGATCTATGAGTAAAAAGACAGTTCATAGGGGATTAATGCTTGCCAAGGTAACTAAAGAAGAGCCCAGCTTTTCATCAGTTCAAACAGGAAATGAGAGAGGAAGTCTGTTTTGTTTTCCTGTGTTTCAAGATCAATTCTTTAACTCCAAATTTAGTAGGGTTTGGAACTAAGCCTGGTTGAAACAATTGAACAATTTTCTACTGTTTAAAAATAAATACAACAATTCTGGAATATAATATCATAGTACTTCTGTGGTTATTTTATTCCTTAGCTTTTTCCTCCAGTCACCAAAAGGCCAAGAACAATTCAGTTCAGTTCTGTTAATTAACAGTAGCCAAATACTTCTTGACTCTGTCTGGAATGTTGTTGGCTTTTTTTTTTTTTTTTCCATTACATGATATTTCAGAAGAGGGGTATTAAAAAAAAAATGGTGTTATTACTGTATGTACATAAACAGATTGCTAAATAAACAAGGTGTGTGTATATATATATATAAATATATATATATAAAGTCATTACTTGGAAAGGGCATCAGTCATCTTCTGTTTTCCATTAAATATATTCCAGGCCAATTCCCATGGCATGTTTTTCAGTTGAGGAAGAAAGACGCACTCTCTGTATTACTAAAAGCCAAAGTATCAAAAGGAATTACTCTGTTGACACGAGAAGCCCTGCAAGAGCATTATGGTAGTTATACAGCTGGGGTGCTTGAACAAAGTGGGGTGGGTGTGGACAGCTGTACATCTTCAGACGGATTGCAAGGGTCTGTCACACAGCCCAGGGAACAAACAAATGCACAGCTGCTGCAGCCTTTGCCTCGAACGCTTTTCCTGCCTGAGGTAACTTTTTCTCTTCCAAGAGGTCTTGCTGTGCTCCATTCCTGCCTGCCATGATGAAAGAGTTGGCTGGCAAGCTGACCACAATCCTCCTTGCACTCATGGTTCCTGGAAGGGCTTTTTGGTGGTGATGCGCTCTCTGTCTACACTCCAGTTAGCTGTACAGGAGCTCCTTAGCGCTTATGAATCATCCAGACAGTCACAGCTGGTGGAAATGCAAGCACAATGTTACATGACTTCGCTATCTGCCAGCTTGTCACATCACCATAGCAAGGACTGGGTGGAAATGTTTCTGGTGAAACTTCTTTAACTGACAGAGGCATATTTTGAGCAGCATCCAGTACTCTTTGGATACAGCACATACCCAGCAACACTTAAGCACACCCATTTTCTGCCACTCAGTTTGCAAAGAGCTGGGTCCTACACTGGTTTCTGCCCCCTCCCCAGGCCCAAGGCCATGCTACCCTTCTAGACCCGAGAGAAACAAGGCTGAATGGCATGGCCATTTGAAACACTCCGAGGTAAAAAAAAAGTTTGTGAACTACTGGAAACTTGGTTCAACACATGGAACTGGATGAAGTAACACTCTTCCTACCATGAGCTGTTTGACACAGAAGATCAGGTTTCTTCCAACTGAAAATCCAAAGCTGTCTACAGAGACCACAAATTAGCACCACCTTTAGCAGAAGAACTTGCTTGTCATGAGCTAGGAGCATGCTGTGGTTGATGTTACAGTGTAGTTAATTTCATGACTACAGGCCTCCATGAAGTCTAGAGAGGCTAAACAGCCCTCAAAAATATTTAAGACAAGAAACTGAGCAAATTCCTTTTCTTGTTTCAACTCTGCTGAAGTTTTGAAGTTAAAGCTGTGAGAATAATGAATTTATTAGTTTGTTGGTTGTTTGGAAAACTTTAAAACTGAACTAATTTAAATCTAGAATAAATTATTTATTCTTTAAAACAAAGTAAGTTTTGCATATTTTATTTTCGTAACTTCTGGGAACAGTTCCAAAAATGTCATTTGGGATGCATGCAAAACATTGATTTGAAATGTTTAAGCAAAAGACAAAACTTTCCCCAGTTTCTTCCTTTTTGGTCTCCTCCACAAAATAATTTACTTAATTTGATCTTCGAAACCTTGAGTCCTTCTAGTGTCATATAAGACTCCAGCTACAAGATTCACGTAGAGAACTTTCAAACCAAAAAATGTTTCCTCTTCCATTTCTGAGATGCTACTATTCTTTAGTTTCAAATACTCTCTCTACCCCTAGAAGCATGTATCTGCCTTTAATCAACTACTTTATGGGTGTTGGGGTTTTTCAGTTGGTTTTGGTTTTATTTTTATAGAAGTAAGAGGAGAGACAGTGTCAAAGGAACAGAGCATTGAAAATCTTTTATGTTGCATACTCCATATTTAAGTTAAAAAAAAAATGCTATGGTGATACCATGAAAAAAATGCAATGCAGCTTTTGTTCAGCGTTGTTTTTGTTTTCCCTTCTTGCCACAGATAAACAGATAAACATTTGTTATGTACTGTTACACTTCTGTTAGAAAGGTTTAGAGGTTATATATTTTTTCACTTATCCTCTTACCTAGAGAGACTCCTTTTTTTTTTTTTTTTCCAGCCAATTACACATGAAACCACTTACTTACTTCCCCCAATTCCAAACATGCAAAATTAGACAGATTGGGTAGATGACACAAATTACATTAATATGAAAATTTGTTTTTATTCTTAAGCATTGTATCTTAAGACCTTGTTTGAAAGAGTTTTAATTAAAACATACTAGTGGAAATCCTTTTAAAGACACCAGCATGATCAGGCTTTTTCTTTTTTTTTTTTTTTAATGCTTTGGTCTATTTCTCACTCATAGTCTTTCATATGACTCATAGTAGTGCATTGTTTCAGTCTGCAATTCATTGCTGCTATCTCCCATAGCACCTTGACAAGAACCAGGATCTTAGATTTTTCTGATAGAATAAACAGAAGTGAACTCCACTGCATGTCACCCTCAGGGCAGCAGGGAAACAAGGCTTGAACGTGAAGCAAGCGCTTCCAAAACAATACAGGAAAATACAGCTATGGATGTCTTTAAAGTGAACTAGCTAAAAGAAGCCAGTAAGTGTAACAACTTTTTGGCAATAAATGAAACTGTGCTGTAACTCAAACCGGATTTTCAAGGTGGCTTTTATTTTTCCTTCCAATACATCATATGCTATGGCCCTATACAGAGAAAAACAAAACCAAAAACAAACAACAAAACAAAACAAAACAAAACAAACTCCACACTTTTGGTCAACATGTGTTCTAAAAGTCAATGACTGTTTCTGCAATCTTCTTGCAGCTTCTCTCTTTTTAGCTGCTTGAACCTATGCCAATCTAAGATCAACCAAAGAGATTTAGAGAGAAAGAATTTATGGACTGAATTATTTCAAGTACCATGAAATGTCCTTCATTCAATGTATAGAAGACACTAGAAGCTTAAATATATTACAAGGTAAATTTATCCTCCTTTACTTTTTTATTGTATTCACTACCATTGTTGACAATTTGAAAACAGAAAAAAATAGACACAGACTCATGGCAAGTTAAATAACTATAAAGAGAGTATGTTTCTGTAGAGCTCATGATTTTAACACTAGAATAATAAAAAAAAGTCTTTTTTAAAAAAATATATTTGAATGGCTGACAAAAATTATCACTCCATGGTTTGATAACTGAAGTTCTTATTTTATAGTCAGAAATAAAGTAAGAAATTTGTAACTGTTGCCTACCACCACAAGCCCAATGGAAGTTTGTTTCCGAGGGTGATAGGTTATCATTTGTGTGAAGCCATTTTACTTTGTGCATCCCTGGGTTCAGCTGCTGAACTCGTTACCCATGCAAAGACATCTACTCTGCTGAAAATTTGCTTATACTGGAAGATTTACTCTTTGACATCTTCCTTGCTTAATACACATCCAGGAACAAAAGCACCAAAAAAAGCCCACTATTTTATAACTTTAACACATCTGTTGCTTAAAAAATGTGACATTTCAAACTTCATGCAAGTTAATATATTTCATAAAAATACTTACTAATTTTGAATGCTGATAAAAAAGATACACTATTAACTCAGCTGTTCCTTTTCTGCCCAGTTAAACACTTCTTTTGGGGGGAATAAACCAGGTTTTTAGACTTCTTCTGTCAAAGACTTGCACTTCAATGTGATATGAAAGGCAGTTAAGAGTACTGATGAATGACAACAACTCACAATTCCTTTTCAGAAATAACTGACCCCCAAATTGTGGCAAAGGAAAAATGAAAACCCCAACATGTCACTTTTTTTTTTTTTTTTTAAACTGAGAGCATACCAGTAAGATCTGTCTAGTACAGCAACAGAGGAAGGAAAACCTAAGGATCACTCACTATGATGTGGACTGAAGTTTCGAGAAATGCCTTATAGATATCTCATCTTCATTGTCAGACAGACATACAGCTGGTGCTCTAGCTACTTTTTCTCTATTTCATAAGTTTTGATGGGTGGGTGGAAGACAGGAATAGTTTCCAACTTCCTCTCTTTTTATTCTTCTTATTCAGTAGTTGCCAGTTTTAATCCCCAGATCAAGAATTTAAAACAGCCCACCTTCCTGATATTTATTTATTCGGATAGTATTACCCTATTTTCAAAATTAAAATATTTTACGTCAAAAGATTTGTTATTTTAAAATATCTTATTCTTAAACTGAATTCACAGAATTTCTTTATTCGATTGCCAAGTCAATGTAGTAAAGTACTAAAATTTTAAAAAATTAACACATTAATTTCAAACCTGTCATATTTTGCATGTTAATCATCACCAGCTGTATAAATAAAATCTGAAATAGTTAATTACAGGGACAATCTACAGAGTCTTCAGACTTCACATACATGTTCACAATCCAAGAATACATTATCTCAAAATCAGGGGTCAACAAGAAAACCTGACTAAAGAGTAATGGCCACTCATGTATGGATGGCCTACTTCGAAAGAAAAAAAAAAAAAATCTCCCTTCCTCAGCAGCCAGGAAGTGAAATTAAAAAGACCTGTACCCTAACAATGCTTACTCAAGTGATCCATCACCAAACTTTCCTTCTTGCATCACCAAAGTTTTGCTGGGGATTACATGAGTCACAGGCCCTTCATGTCAAGATATTAAAATGGGTTCAGAGCATGCTATTTGAATTTTGTGTTACTTCACAGCATTTTGCAAGTCTTGCTTTCTAGTGGCAAATACTTGCAGAGAAAAGAAAAAGGACAGTTACTCTCAGTTGTTGTAACTCATTTTTAGCTCAAATAAGCAGAGCTAGTGTTTTTCATCCACCGTTCAGCTCACAGCAGGGAAATATTTCTCATAGATCACTTGTGTTAACTGGCTGACTTATTACTGCTACATGCATGACGACAGACTGGCAGGAAGAAGCGAGTGTCATGGCACAGGAGTGCAGCACTGTTTCAAAAGAGAGGCTAATTGAAAAAAAAAAACAAAAAACAAACAAAACAAACAAAAAACAAAACACACGCACACACACATATATATAACCAACATACGCAGCAAACCACAAATGCATTAATGTGGAACAAACGTTGTGGTTCCTCAATAATGCATTTAACTATATACAGCCAGCTAAATTTTATTAACACAAAGGACAAAACAATTTACATGCTCCTATTTATTTACCAGTAAATATTTACCATTTTTTTCCCTCCAAAATGTGTGACTAAGTTGGGTAAAAGCTTGACCAAAGAATAAGAATGGAAATTTGAGTAATTTAATCAGCACATTTCAAAAACAAACCCTATTAATCAGTAGAAATGAAAGGTGCCACTTATGAAGGTTTTACTCTATTAATAAAGTCTAGCATCCCTGCTTCAGTTAAATATTTTTACAAATATATCAATTACAAGATGCTCCTAGATAAAATTGAAATTTCTTTTTAATTGAGAAATTAAAATCAGGTCAGAGAAAGTATTATGTATTACACACACAATTTGAAACACTTTATAACACTTCTTCACCAAACTTAAGAAGCATTGAATGGCTGAGAATCTTATCAAACCTAACTCAAAAACTGAGTTAATGCTTAAATTCCTAAGAAAAGTGGACTTGAAAGCTGCCATGGAAAAGCTGAGTCGTTCTAAAGTCCAATCTTAACATTTGCTATACTGTTTGGTCACACACTTAAAGCTGCTGAAAGAGAACAGATTTGGTCGTGCACAATGAGAAGGCTTATGACAAGAGCCTGAGCAGGACAAGGATCTCAAGGCTGACACACTGCACACTTGAGCAAGCTGCTGTTTTCTTCAAGTGGTTGACACGAGGAGCAGCATTTGAAGCACAGCGCTCTCCTATGCACAGCTTGTGCTTGCACAGAAGTGAAGAGGATGATGGCTGTAAAGCATTTTTCCCCTTCTCTGACTCAGGTGTTTTAGTCTCAAGTATTTTCTAATCTAGACTAATTAATGGCTAGAACTGAAATAAACTCTGGCTTCTGAAGCTCTCTCATTTTACACAGTATTGGGAAGGAGGGCAGATTTTACAGCTTGGCAGCCACCACAAAAGCAAAGAGGCTAGAACAGGCATTATTTTCTCTACAGCCTTTAATGATAGAGCTAATAGCACATGTACAAATAAAGCCTATTCAGGCACAATTATTTCTTGAACGTAAATCCAATTCAAGCTTTCTTGGTTTTCCAAAACAGCTCTCTCTTCCATTTTTTCTTCTTTATTATCAAAAAACAGAGTATGGACAATGTGCTGGAGACAAGAAGGAACAAATCAAAGATCTGTTTGGTTAGTTGTTTAAGCTGAAACAGACTACTCTTTAATGGGGTGAGGTGGGATCCTGATGGATGTGGGGGTATGCTGAGGGATGAACAGGGGAGGTGCTGTGGCACAGATGTATGGTTTGGGGGGGGTTCTTGGAATGCCCGAGGGATGTATGGGGGGCAGAGGGATTTGCAGCTGGCTGGGGGATGCCTGGGCTGAGTAGGGGAGCCTGTGGGATGGAAGTAAGGTCTGGGGGTCTCTTGGAGTGCTGGAGGGTGTTGAGTGGAAGGTGAGGGAGCTAAGGAGCTCTGAAGGTGGGGGATGAGCTGGGGCTTCATATGTTTGGGATCCCTTGGGAGGGAAGTAAGATTTGGGAGTTTCGTGGACCACTGGAAGGTTGTAGGGGGAGGGAACGAGGAAGACTTGGGACTCTAAGGATGGCTTGAGTTGGGCTGGGGCTGCCTTGCGGTGGGCTAGGGGAATGCAAGGGTTTGGGATCCTGTGGAAGTAAGGTTTGGAGGATCTCTGTGGTGCTTGAGACTCATCAGTAAGAGAGCGCCCTTGGTGAGAGGGGTGGCTCTCAAGGTGTCTAGGTTGACTAGACTAGACTAGGTGTGAGCAAGGTTGCTCTGGGGGCTTTTGGGACTCCTACTGAGGGGAAGAGAAGAAGCAGATGAGCTAGATGTATGTAATATGATGAGCGGAACAAGATGGGAAAGAGTCCTAAGGTTTGTGAGCTGCTGAAGGTATGGAAAGGAGCTGGTGAGTTTCTTAGAGACTTCAGGATAGAGGTTGTTGAGAAGTGCACATTCCTGGTGGACACAAAGCAGGCTAACAGTGTCCTGGGCTGCATTAAGGAAAGCATTGCCAGGAGAACAAAGGAACATCCTTCCCCTTACCTCAGCACCGGTGAGGCCACTCCTGGAGCACTGTGCCCAGCTCTAGACTCCCCAGTACAAGAGAGATATGGACACACCAGAGAGAGTCAAGCTAAGGGCCACAAAGACGATCAAAGGACAGGGAAAGGCTGAGAGCTGGGACTGTTCAGCCTGAAGAAGAGGAGGCCCAGAGGGATCTTATCAATGTGTATAAATATCTGAAGGGAGGTTGCAAAGAAGATGGAGCCAGGATCTTTTCAGTGGTGCCCAGTGACAGGACAAGAGGCAAGGGGCACAAACCAGAAGATCGGGAAGCACTTCTTTACTGTGCAGGTGACTGAGCACTGGTTGCCCAGAGAGGGTGTAGAGCCTCCTTGAAGATCTTCCAAAGCCACCTGGACATGGTTCTGGGCCATCAGCCCTAGGAGTCCCTGACTGAGCAGGGGAGGGACCAGACAGTCTCCAGTGGTGTCTTATAATCTCAACCAACCTGTGATTCTGTGATGCAAGATTCAAATAAAAGAAAACAATACTTTCCATACCTTGTCGCTAGATAAAATTAACATTTCTAAAAATGCATGCTTTAGCAAGTACACCTTTGCTTTACGGAAAATTTGCAAGAAGTTGGAGAGATTCTCTAGAACTACGATACTGAAGCTTAATCTTATTATGCACTCCTATTCTGCATGCCAAACCCTAACTGCAACTTGCAGTAAACAGGTTTCACACTCCAAGGAGGATGTGGGGAGTGATGGTGGACAGGGTTCTCAAACGTCACTCTTGGCCAGCTTAAACTATTGTTACAGTAGGTACCATCTTTGTGATTTTTTTTTTTCATAAATCTGAAAAATGGTAAGAAAAAAATAGCCATGCACATAATAGTTATTAATTGGGAAAACAAAAAACTGAAGTATCACAGCACCTGTTTTTACTCCTGACCTATCCAGCTAAACAACAGTAAAATTCAGGACTAAGATTTGAGGTAAGTCTAGGACCCAAGGGAATGGTGTCAAGCTGTGACGGGAGGTTCAGGCTGGATATCAGGAAGAGGTTTTTCACTGAGAGGGTTGTCACACACTGGAACAGGTTCCCCAGGGACGCAGTCACGGCACCAAGCCTGCCGGAGCTTAAGTAGTGTTTGGACTGTGCTCTTAGTCATATGGTCTGAATTTTGGGGTAGACCTGTGTGGTGCCAGGAGTTGGACTCAATGATCCTTGTAGGTCCCTTCCAACTCAGGATACTTTATGATTCTATTGCTCATACTAGAGATTCCACGTACTTCTAAGAATGCAACTTTCCAGTATACAGTCCTCCCTTTCCAGTCCAATCACATAAACATTTGTTAGTGAAGTGCCCCTCAAGCTGATTTTCCACCATACTTACTACTGAAGTTTCCTGTTGTCACAGTTTAGAAATTTCCTGGAGAGAAGTAGAAAAATATTTGGGTAAGCTGAAAAAAAAATAATCTTACAATTCAGCTTGATGAAGCTTTACAATATTCTTGGTTTAGAGGATAAATATGAAGCTTGACATGGATTCACATGCAGTATATTTTAGAGAGTAGGTAGAAAGAAGTGGAAGAGAGAAATGAAAGCTATAGATTTCTACTGAGACATGCTTTTTACTATCCCTGTGAAAAGCAGCTTGAAAGTCTGAAGGCAAGAGTTCACAGATGGAAGAGTTTGATATCTGAAATATATACAGATTCACAAACCATTGGGCAAGATTCAGAGCTGCAAAAGTGACAGTTGCTTTCAACCACTTCTTATTATACTGTTACTACTTAACAGTGAAATCAAGAGATAAGACGTGGGGCTAACACTGAATTATTTAGCTGGTCATAGAATAGAGGATTCTTGTCAGACTGTTTCAGCATTTCTTTTTACAGTAAAAAAAGGTTAATGAATCATGCAAATGAGATGGATTTGGGGTCAGCGAGTAATACTACAAGAGTATGATCCAGGGAAACAAAAATAGACCAGCAAAACTTACCTGCCCTTCATTAGTGAAAAAACATATTTAAAATGACCTTTGTTGGAGAAGGTTCTGAGTCACAGGTAAATCCAAAAAACATACAGTACTCAGCTTAAAGTAAATGAACAAAAACTCTACCACATGACAAAAGGCTGGGGTAAGAAATAGATGCCAAACCAAATTCTTTACAAATACCAAATTCTTGAATGTTAGCAAGTGTCCTGGGTATGTTTTAACTGAGCAGTTTTTTGATTCATGTCTAAGACATGACTAAAAGCTTGCCAGGGCTTATTGCGGTGTTCTTCGCTTTCCATTACCAGTTTTTAAAAGCACATGACAGTGCTTAATGAGAGAAAAATGCCAATGCACACAATATAGATTTAAGCCAGGCAGAAATAAAGCACAAAACTGCTAAAAACCCCTTAACTCGTCCCTACTGTATCCAGTCAGTTCTATACCTACATATTTACCTCTGCAAGATTAACCTATCTAGTGGGTAAGAAATAAAATACAACTGGACCAGGAGAAGTAATTTAAAACCAACAGCTAAATATTTTTTGGTAAAAGCAGACTTTTGATGTTCTTGATAAAGATGGAAAAAAAGATTTAGTTTAGTGTGCCTGACATCATAAGAATATTTTTGGTGTTAAGAAATGATTGCAAAGATTGAAATGAGTGTTCCGGACAGCGTTCAGGTCATTAAGTTGTGAAAACGTCAAAGCAACTAGGGTCATTTAATCAAAGTTTAATGAGAAATCCAAGTCAACGCTTTTCAGTATCAGATCACTACCTGAAATTAATTGGAAAATGTACTTACTTATTGGTACTACTTCTATGCCAACTGAAATATTTTCCACCACTTGTGTCTTGCTCTGGAAAGACTTAACTCCTGACAAGAAGGAACAATTGTTTTTCTACTCCTCTCCCTTTCATCAATTTTTGGATGAAGAACCTGCACCTCCTCCCACCATAAACGGAAGCAAACTAGGTTTAAACATTTAAAAAGTTATAAAGGTTTATTAAATGAATCCAGATTTGACAGATATTACATAAATTAAACAGCAATAAAATTTTACTAGGGTTTATGTACAGATCACAGTGATTTTCATTGTGCAATGAGGGCTGACTTTATAACTTTGAACAGTACTTATACATGTGAGCTACAACAAGCAACCAGCAACATACAACATTAGTCCAAGTTAACCTCGCAAGTCTAGCGTTTCAAACTGGTTATGTAGTACACAAATGCCTGCTATCATTACCACTACTTTCTACCACAACAGAGTATTTATAAAGCAGTCAGGTTTGCCATAGAAAAGTGCAAAACATGGGAAGTCTGTACACAGTACAGTACAAAAAGAAATCATGCTACAGTCATTGAAAGCTGAAAAATAACTCTATAGCATAGGAAGCACTGCATCACACCTCTTCTGAATGGTAAGCAGATGGGCTGAGGAACAGCCATATCTTAATTGCTATCAAACCTGCAAAATCCCTGTTGATCCATTTAAACATAGTTCAGTACCTATATTTTGATCAATTAACAATGACTTTTCTACAGTGGAAGATCACATTAGTTAAAGCTCAGTAGCACACATATTCATTGATCAAGCTAATATACAGGAAAATCTACAGCATGTTCTCCATTTAAATCATGAAGCATTTTCATCATTTGGTTACAAGGCAATTAAGTTTACAATGCGCATTTATCACTTAAAACCTCGAATTGGGCAATTAAAAATATATTTATATAAAAAAATCAAAAATAAAGATTGCTTTTTAAATGTTTAACATTCTCATTCACCAAAGCAGAATATGAAAGGCCTATGGGCTCTTGCAAAAAAAAAAAAAAAAGTCCTTATGCAAAAGTCTATATGCAAAAACACACGTTAACAGAAGCAATCATAATAAAATGAATTTCAGAGAACAGAAACTTCAATGGAAAATAAAAAGTGTTCTAGCTTGCTTAAAAAAAAAAATTAACACTAGAGTCCTTAGTGCAGTGTGTATTTGGGAACTTCTACTTGAGCACTCAGACAGAACTATGTTAGTGGTCCATGAAGTCCCAGCAAAGACTTAAGAATAAAACCAACTCACTTGTGCAAATAAATAAAATGGGAAGGTAATAACAGCTCAATAATTTCAAGATTGTAGAGAAAACTGATCATTTAAGATAACATTTCAAAAACAAGGTTTCTTATTATTTTAATTAAAAAAAATTGAAAGGAGTTTTGTACTAGAAAGCATGTTGACGAGGTCAGTAGTTAGGCATATGTACACATGGCTCTGAAAATAATGTGAAGTCAACAGATTAGCATTATTAAGAAGATTTTACTTGATTCTTTAGTCTCTATCATAGTGAGTGCATCCACTGCCAGCAATGGATAAGAGTTGTAGAAAGAAAATCTACTATTTCCTGTTGTTCAAACACTCAAAACTTCTGACCACCAATGTAGCACATTAATCAAATGCAACTTCATTTCCTCAGCTTTGAAGACCTAAACTCAGTGCAGTTTTTAAATTTGAAAAAAAAAAAAAAACAAAACAAAAAAACCCCTCATATTTAGGACACTTGGTTGTTGCAGTACATATGTTTTTAAATAAAAAGCTGCTTTTGTAGTACTCAAAATACTGAAAGCTTACACTTCAAAACAAACAAACAAAAAAACCCACAAAACTGTGCTTTCTTCTCTTAGACAATGTAAGCTGTTTTTACATACTTCAGTTCCTCCAACTGGTTTGGAATAACTAACTCCACAGATACAAATAAAGTAGACCAGATTCATTTCTCGGGAGAACAAGGTAATTTTACCATGTTAAAAGTATAATTTTCTATGGATTTTCCTGTATTTTATTATATATAACTACACAGCTTTCACTGATCGCCAGGTGGGGCCATCAACTTGTGACACTTCATAACATCAAGATGACTCTGTAATGTTCCAGAGCTACTGCTCTGAAGTAGCACAATTTTGTTACATATTGTACATTTTTGCCAGTTATACAGTCTCTTTAAAGGTTAAATTTGATAAAGAAATAGATCTAATAAGCTAGAAGTTGTAAGCTCTCAAAGTACATCTACTATTTTACTACACCTCTGCACTGTTTAAAGAAAGACTTTCTTAAACAAAAGAAATTGGAGGTAACTTTTCCATCATGAGACCCCGGCTGTATATCTGTCGTAAAGTTATAAACACGTTAAATTTTATCAGCTATTAGTAAAATGCCTTCTTTATAAGCATTCAGAATTTAGCTCAGAAAAATTAATCTTTGGCCTGCATTTCTTATGGCATTTTGGATAAATATAGAAAACTGTTTATAGGAGAAACTGTCTGTGTCATCTAATTAAGTAGTTTTATGTAGAGCTCTTAGTCACAATTGTAAAACTCCAGTGAGCTGATGAGTTCTGGGGAAAAAAAAGAAGGATCTAAGTATTGTAGCTTTCCTAAAGGTCAGATAAAAATACAACATCTAATGCATTTACTTTTTGAAATCAAAGCACTTCCAAAATCAATTTCCCTGCATTAAAACAAGAACCATGATATGAAATATGAAAAAATCTTGAATTGTATACAATTTACCTTCATGTTTACGTGTATTCATATACATAGATACATACAGATGCATATACTGTTACTTGGTGCTACTTAAAATGAAGCAGTATTGCAAATACTTCCTAAATACAGTGTATTTAATCTGCTAGAAAGCTGTTAGTAAGTATAAAAAAAAATTCCTTATGTCTAAGGCTTGAACTATGTACATGTGGAATTCCTGGCAGTGGAGACTTTAGGACATTTCCAAAAGCAGAAGCAGAAAATTCGGGCTCTAATATATATTTAGTGTTCCCTCTTATATTCAGAAGTGCCAAGCATTCAACAAGAATGTCAATAACGGAAAAGGTCTGTTATGGCTCATGCTTTACATGTGAAGACGACAACAAGCTTGAGAGAACACAACCCCTTTAAAAGCCGGTGAGAGCCCTTTTATGAATATGCACTGAATTGCATGTTTACAGATAGTTGTCATGTGAGGAATTACTTTTCAGACAGTCTACTTCACTCAATATCCTGGTTTATAGAGACATCACTGTAACAGAACTTCATTGATTAGCCATTAAGATGTATCTTAATCAACGATAAAACATGCCCTTGTCTTTCTGCTTTCAAGTACTATGGTTGCAAGTGTGAGGCATTGGAATTTTTAGGTACAAATCTTATTTAAAACTTAATTATTTTTATTTTATTTTTTACAAAGAATTATAAAATGTATATAAGATGATGAAAAACTCATTTTTCCTTTTAAGATTTTTATCCCTAGAGAACTTCTTGAAAAACATTATTTGAAAAATAAAAATTGTAGACTCTGAAAAATACAAAAATTTACATCTTTGCACAGTTCCTGTGCTTTCGTTGTATTGTATTCATTATATACATATACACTAATTTGTGCTTTTAATTACATAAGTTTAGTATAAACTTATAAAATTAAGTCTATGAATTAACTATGCAAAAAGGATCTGGGAATAGCAGGAAACTTAACTAAACCATAACTTAAAAAAAAAATTCCTAATATACCATTTTAGTCAGTCTACTTCAGAGTAGACTATCAATATTACAATTTACTAAACTAATGCCGAATGTTTACAGTTAAAAATTATTCTTGCCTGCCTCCAATTCCTTAGATATTTAAGATATTCTCATATTCACATCTGAATGCAGTATCGTTCTCATTCACAAAGGTGGTCTTCATTGAAATATGAAATCCGTTTTTCTTCAGACTTACTCTTCGCTTCAGTTTCCTTCTAGTTTCTAAGACAAAAAGCGGTGAAAAAAAATATAAAACACAACACAGTGCATGTGAATTGAATGTAAATTATCAGTCTTTCATTGCTCTAAGACAGAATCTAGGGTATAGAATTATTTTGAGGAACAAGGTTGTCAAAGTCTTCACTCTTAATACAAAAATCTCGCAATCAAGAAATGAACGTGACTGTTATGTGTCAAATCAATCTAGATATCTGCTTTTAACAAGCTATTGAAAAAATTTTAAGGATGAAAGGACTTCAAAAAATATCTGTAAGTGGATAACTCACTATAGAAACAGCAAAGCCTATGATATAAATTATCTCTATCATTGGGCAGGCTTGCTTTACAACATATTATTTCAAGTTTACTTTATATTGTCTATTATTATGGCCAATTCATATTCGTTTTAAGAGCTGTATGAAAGCATTAATCACTATTATTAATCAGAAGATGAAATTCCTGTACAAGGCTCTCACTCACAGACTTGCAACGTTTTGAAGCGAGCTCCTGACATTTGGACATACCTCGTCCAGTGCATATGTAGCATTCAGAAGTTCTTGAAAATTTCTAGATCTTTAGGGGGTACTGGAGGCATTTTATTCCAGTCATCTTCAGGATAAGCTTCAAAATTGGAAGTATCTCCATCATTAGATACTTTCGGCACTATAGGAGGCTAGTCAGAAAAAGCGCAAAAAAAATTTAGTACGGTTTCTCAATCAGCCACACTCCATCACATTAAAGCAGACGTTCTGTAAAGAGCTAAGAAAAAGAATGGGTGGTGGTGGTGGTAGGGGTGGCGTACATACTGATAGAAGTTCTTCTCTTTCACCAATATTGATTGGTGTGAGAGAGAAAAGCTTACAGCAACACAGTCAGGTTCCAAAGCTTTATCTGCAGTTAAATACTGTGGTTAAGGACACTTATAATGCAGATACTTATTTATTTAGCACTCAAGCTCTACCTGCTTTGGAAATGGAAATTGACTACTTCAAAACATTATTGCAATTAAGCTTCCAGGCACATTCTCTTACAGCATAATCTGCCACTTTCTTTCCTCACTCCTTACCTCTCTGGTCAGCTGGCAAGGAGCGTAATCACCATCAGATCCCTCTCAACTAAAGAAGGGTCATAATAGCAGTGAGGGTAATTGCTTTGTAACTGAAAGAGAAAGTCTCCTCTTCTCTTCATTGCTTTCAAATAGGCTGATTGCTTTGAAAGAGGCTGAAATGACTCACTTGTGCTTGCCTCACACTACCTAATGTGCTTTTTCCTAGCCTAGCAGTAAATTGAAGCATGTAAAGAAAGTGCTGCGCTGTAAAAAAACAGTTATTTCACAAGGATGTCTGTAAAAGCATCTTAATTCAAATGGATCTTTTTAAGAAAACTGGAAGTGCCAAGGGAAATAACTGTTTCTATCTCTTTCCTCAGAGGATCCTTTGGATTTCTAGTATTGCTCGCTTCAGCTTCAGCTGTAGTATTGCCCACCAGCTTCACTGTACCTCTAGTGCCTTGTCTTCTGTCTAGCATCAAGACTACTCTGACTCTCTGGCCACAGGAAGGAGATAAACCACCTCCCCAGGACACTTAATCAATTAGAGGATTTACCGTAGGATAAAAAAACTTTTCTTCTTTCAAGAGACCTTCAGCTTTCTATCCCCTTCTCAGTGACATGGAGAGCTTAAATATCATCATAAGGCAAACAAACCACTCTAGGTTGAGAAAACCTTAAGGACAACCACCAAACTGGCCAAGGAAAGTTACATGACAGGAAGAACTACAAAACAAAGCAAAACAATATTCTCCATTTTCTCAAAAGCCTGTCTTCCACCGTCTCTGAGATATAATCTGATTTTTTTGGCTTCTTAGTTTGAAACAATGCCATTAGCAGGTTTCCAAATGGAAAGAAAGGGTCCTTACAGACAGTAATGACCAAGCTTCAACCAAAAGCAAAGCCCTGTTTTGGCAATATGGCAGTCACAACATACTGCACAGATACTTAAGAAGATGGGCAGAATCTGCTCTGTTCCAGAAGCTCAGCTTCTACTCGTGTTTAAGCAGTTCCAGAGAGACGGTATGAACCAGGGGTACTCAGGACAGTGCACCAGATCCTAATAACCACAATCCTCCAGCGTACCCAAACATTTTTAATATGTGCAACTGCAAAAACAACTTGAAAATGTATTTTCAAAGGTTCCTACGCTGGGACAATTATCCAAACTGACAGAAGACTTCAGAAATGCTATTTCTAAAGTAACGGGAAGATGTAGCCTGGCCTAAATCCACTTCAATCTGATTGTTGCTTTCCAAAAAGCCAAAGAACCTCAAGGATTATAGAGAATGGATCTTCAAGAAAACTCAGAGATATCTGCTTCACCACAGAGGATATTCCTGCCTCTCTGTAAGCATACTGACAAGAAAACAAGTTTTGTGAAGTGGTACAGAAAAAGAGAGAGAGAAATTAAGACTGACAGAATTATTTTCTCTCCTCTCTCCTAGCCTTCAATGTTATTTGCCTAATACTGACGTTTGAGATCTTATCAGGACTGTGAATCAATGTTTCATCTGTACAATAGGACAATTCAGACTTTTTAAGAGAGAAAATGGAGCACCGTATCCATTATTTCATATTTTCCATCTTTTCATCAGTATGTAATAGACTAAGATTTTGAAAACCGACTCTGCCTCTAACAATAACAAAGTAAATTTCTGAGCCAATTTATGTCTTTAATCTGAAGTATAATTCAACAGCATCTCAACTTCTAACAGTTTAATTCAATCATCACTAAGAATAAGAAACAACATTTTGAATTCATAATCTGAATGCTACAGTGACTTTTTTAAAATAAAAATTTTGCACAACAGGTGTTTCTATCCAAGACTAACATTCTGGTTTTTAATACTATTTGTTTGCTATCTATTTAGTAATAGAGTAGATTGTCGTAAACTTCAGAGTTGAAATACTTATATGATCTCACAATTTGTGTTCTTTGCAGTTTTTCATGACCAGAATTTACAGTAAATAATTTGAAAATTGTGTCTTAATTACAATGCCACTAGGTAAAACATCAACTGGATATAGCAATCCCAACATAAAAAAGAAAAGAAAAAATCAGCTACAGTGTTACTTTAGGATGTTGTCTACAAGAATACATCAAGAACATTTTCACCTCTAAACTACTGTCCACAAACACAATTTAAGATAGCTACCCAGAAATTCATTCTAAGAAATTAATGCAAAGAAAAGTAAAACCAAACATGTAATCAGTACTGGACTGACTCTATATGGCAACCTATATTACTAAAAATCACTGCTATAAGAAACTGTACTAGTCAGAAATTTGAGGAAGGAAAAAGAAGGAAGGCAGTTTTACTTCCAAAGGTCTTTAAAAAGCATTTTTACAGTGTTGATAGCTTTTGCAAACATCTGCCCTCATATAACACTAGAATTCAGTGCTGTTAAAAAGTATGTTAGAATTACATTCATAAATCCTTCTCTCTCACCTTCTCTCTTCCTCCTACTCCCATATACTTTACATTTTATTAAAGCATTTACCTGAGTTGAACTTGGCAGAAAAAAATAAAACTCAGAGTAAAATATTTCCACATATATACATTGAAGAAAAAGAAACAACAATAACAACCCCTCATCCCTACAACAGTAATTACATACAAAACCCTACAACTGAAAATTAAAGCTCATTGTATGTAATGCTAATCAACTTACTTGAGCAGAACAAACTAGGGTTTTTCTACCTTGCTATCTGTAAGAGTATCATAGACAAACTGCAAATAGACAATCAAATAATTTAATTCTGTAGTGTAAAAGGACAAAAATGCATATAATTATTGATGTGGGCATACACTGCTCACGCACGCACGCGAACACACACACAGCAACAAATCCTCAACAGAATAGTTTAAACGAACAATTTCTTGTTGCCATGTCCTGTGCAGTATTTTTCAGAATGTACCTTTAGTCTCCTTTGAGGTACAGCATCCCAGTCTATAGACCTGAACCATCGATGTCTCTTCACATCATCTGCTCCATTCTTTAAGAAAAAAACAAACAACCCAACCATTTAATAAGTTATATGTATGCCAAGACATGCATTTCATCCTAAGAACCGCAGCATCAAAACAGGCTAATGGTTCATTTAACCTTATCTCTTTTTTTCTCAGGTGATAATCAATAAAAAGAGTCTACAGGATAAATTTAGTGTTACTTCCCTAACAGATCCTGAATTCCAGCAATATAGTCTTCTTTTCTTTTTTCTTTCAGCATTTTTCTGACACAAGGGTGATGAAGATTAGCCTTTAAATACCTACAAAACCATTCACTGCAGTTCTATTTACTTGTTTTCTCCTGTGTTTTAGAGAATGCCTTTTAGTCAGACACATTTTCTAGAGTAAGAAGAATTTTTTACATTAATCAAGAAAATAACTGTGGGTTGATGGTGTGTAAAGTAAACGTCAGGGCCAGGAAATACTTCTATAAAGTATGACAGATGTTTAGTGCTGAAAACAAAAGGCTCTAAATACTGCTGTAAAAGTACACTTATAAAGCCATTTGTTTTCATTTTAGATAAACAGTTAAAGGCCTTATTGTCTTGTAATGATTACTTTCTCTTGGCTGACTTGATTTTGTACAAAAAGAGCAAAAACGTCATTTATTTTTCAAGATAAAACATTGTTCAAGCACATACTCATTCTCAAGGATCTAAGCACTAGGGAAAAACTGCAGGTTCTCTGTCTCAGGCCTGGTCACAGTTTTAATGCACAGCGTTCAAGCTACCACCACATCCAGCCCCATAGAACAAAAAATATTGTACTTTTTCTTGTTGTTGTTTATTTTTATTTTGTTTTTCAGTTTTACATGGGTTGGGACTATCCATGCACCTATCCAAAAAGGCGATACGGAGAGTAATTTCTCTCTCATTGAATGTTTCATCAGAAAATGTCCAACCAGATATAATTTTTTCTAAACCAACTTTGGTTACAGAAAAAGATCAGACTTAATACTGGCCCACCGCCACCCAGCCCCAAAACCCCACTTTTAATTAAAACAATTTTTGATTTTGATGTTTTAGCCATTTATAGTAAACAAGCTAAAAATACCTTAAATAACCACAGACTAAAAAACACAAAGGCAACCAGCCACATTCATCCCCCGTCACCCCACGCAAACATGTTTGATTAAACCAAGGTTTATTTTTGTGTTTGTTTTCCTTTGAAACTATCAAAGGATAAGAATTTTAATCGGCCAGTAACTTCCTAAATTTTGAGTTTGTGAAGGTCTGATGTTAATCTCCCTCCTCCTAGTAGAAAAATACTGCAAAAAGTTTGGAAAGGTAAGGAAAATACTTATTTTCCAGCTTTTCTTATTTATTAGTGTAAGTTTGTGCTGTAGAAAAGGTTCTGAAAAGGAACTTTGGAAAGTGGGTTCTAGGGTCTGCACTTGCATGTTCAAGGAACCTGGGTGACTACATCTTTTACCTTCTTCAGCTATGTGCAACATAAATAATGCTTTGCAACAAAAATCAAACTTCTGACCAATCCTGGCCAGAGGAATGGAAATTTTAGCTGTCTCTAAACAACTAGAAGATTACAAAAGCTAATTTAGGTATCCACAACATTGCGACCACAGCAACCAACAAACACAGGACTAATGTATTCTGCTAGAAGGGTGTATTAACCTACAGTAAGTTTTAAGGTGCTTTGTCTAGTCTGTTAATGTACCCAAGCTAGTTCACATACAGCTAATTTCTCACAGCACAACCAACCACCGCTGCCACATAGCTGCAAAATCAAGTAAGCTCGTTGTCTTCTTGACATTAGAAGTAGTATTACAACAGGTCATCTCACAGAATTCACAGGATTGCTTTTTGTGTCACCTTGGCATATCACAGGTAGAGATGTATTTCTGAGGTACATTGGGATGCTGCCTGAGACCTGTGGGCATAGCTTTGTCTTTTAAGCTATTTCCTCCAGAAGTCAAATCGTAACAGTAAGTTATTTGCCCCAGTGCAGCCCCACAAACAAACTGTGAAGACAATGACTATACATCACAGTGCAGAAACAATTTCTGTATTCTTAAAATAATCAAGCCTCTAATTTGTTTAGTGTTCCTTCTGGGATTAAACAACTCCAAAGAAAGAATGAAGTTATCTGGCTCTCTGGAGGACTAACAGGACATAGCACCGTGTGTCTAGTCTAGTGCAAGTCTTCAAATGTACAAAAACAAATAGAATTGGTTGGGGGGGGGGGGTGGGGAGGGAAGGCAAAGAAGACTATCATGAAAAATAGAATTAATCCAAACATTATGAGTACAAATTCCAGAAATGAGGAGTTAAAGTTTGCATTTAGGATTGCACAAATGAAGTCATGTATGGGAAAATGTATCTCAATTTCATGCTTATAAAAACAAAAGCTATTCTAAATCTTTCCTATAGAATTCTTTCAACCTTGTGCATTACACCTAACGTTTTATGCTTACCTTCATATTTCCTAACCGTCTTGTCCTATCAACCACAAGCAGCTTCTTAATAAGGTCTCTGTAGTAAAGAAAACATGTCCTCTGTTAAATATAAATAATATGTATTTGAATGTCATATGGATGTTACAGAATATAAGCATGCTTCACTTTGGCTAGTTAATACTGTGTATAACTTACCCATTCATTTCTTTTGTATTTCAGAACAGTTAAGAGTTAATCATAAAAAGGAGTAAAGTGTTCTAAAAGGAACTTGCAACATTATCTCAAGTGTTTTTTCAAAAAAAGAACACATTTTTCTATTTCCTCCTCCCCAAGTAGTACCATATCCTTCTTTGTATTTTTGTATTTTGCTGGGCATTCCAAATCTCAAAATGAATCTCAAATCTATTTGGCAGAACACAACTCTAATATATACATATATTTTTATTTATATATATAAATATATATAAATTTCATATATTTTTATTTATATATATAAATAAAAATATATGAAATAGATAAAGTCACACCCTCAACTTTATACATTCAAATCTAAATTCTGCAACAGTTGAATATTCAGAGAGAACATGGAAGAGCTGGTCATCTGTCTAAAACTAGTAAGATCTGTAAGTTTTCATTTCACTGAAAATAAGAAGCTTCCTCTGAGATTCTAGTTTATTGAACAATTCTACATTAACCTAAGTCAACCTTTTAAAAAAGATGAAAGTAAGTTTAGAAACACAAAGACTTCCATTTTAAGAGCAAAGCACTTTAAGCGCCAAATAACTCCAACACAAATCAAAATGAGCATCACAATTTTCTGAGTGAGCTTGATTACTTAGAGTTGGGAGAAAATGTGTTTTCGTATTTCTCAAATATTTATCTTCTATATCAATTATTATTTTGCTATATATTTTAGCACAGTATCATTCTGCTTTCTTAAGCTACCAATGTGATAAAAAAAAGTTTAGCTGCTACCATTGTTTCTACAGCCTCAAATAGACCTGAAAGATGAAATACTGCATGACATGCTGCAGATCTAGAAAGTATGTCTAATTCTGGTTTTTAACTCTGCAGAAGGTTAAACAAGCATATTTGCAAGAAAAAAAAAAGGCAAGCATTAATGGCACACCTTTCCCTCTCCACCCTCGGTTATAACATCTACTATCCCCAAACAAAAACAGTATTATGTCTTGTATCCTAGAAATCGCTCAAGTTGTATGCATGATGAACATATGAGCTCACAGAAAATGTGTTGAACTGTTTCAAAAGCTGTTGTATTTGGCAGGGATATAGTTCTAAAACTCAACTAGAGAAATATTCAATTGACATATAAAAGGAGAATAAAGAAATCAAGGCAGAAAGCATTTTTTAAACCTTCATGATCATTTCAGACAATCCATGTTTGGATTAGGTTAAATCATGTGACTAACTTCTTTTATATTGACCTTCTGGGAAATACCTCCTTCTAGTTCTTCATTAAGAAGACTATTTCTTACTGGAAAGCCTATGAAAATGGCTATAAACAGTCTTTTCAACTGAAGTAGGACTGAAAATGGATCCAGAAACCCAAAACTAGATTCACAGCCTATATGGCCAAAGCTAAATCATGGAGCTTTCCCAGTATAACTAGAAAACATTCATCAGAAATTCATCTTGAAAAAGCAAAGCTAAACTCAGTGATATGTGATGTCACTGAAGATAAACACATCTGCTGCATTCAATAGAACAAATATCCATTAACTTGAATAAAGAGATAGTTGAGTGCTTCTTTACTTTGTAGTTTCTCTAGAACAATTTTGGAACTGTCACATTAAAATCAGTTGAATAAATATGTTGCTGTATATTTGTGGGGAATGATTCTACATCAAGGCCATTCCAGGCTAGCAATCATTAAACTGCTGTAGCAGTTTCATTTGGCATTTTTAAAATCTGTCTTTGCAAAGAGAAGCTTACAAAAGCAAAAAAAGAAAAATATAAAGAAATAATTCACAAACTCACTAATGGACAAAGAAATAGGTGGAACATAATTAATACTTAAGCTTTATCGGAAGTGAAGTAATGCAAAACTCTGCTGACGATGTTAATTTCAGAATTTCTAGTTCATTAATTTATCATCATCTTCATAACAGAAACTGCTCTCAGCAGAGATCTGCACTAGTGGTCCAGTGTGTTAAGGACCTGTATATGGGGCAAAGTACTTATATAAAACATCTGATCAAATAGCAGGAAAGTTAGCAAAAGAGACACAGTAGAAAGCAATTTGAAAAGAGACTAGCTCAGGCCAGAAGAAACAGCAGATCTTACAACACTGCAAGAGACAGCGATCACGCAGCAAGAGAGAAAGCAGAAGCGGTAAAAATTTGAAATGTAAAATATGCATGTGGAGGGGCAATGGGGAAGAAAAGGGGGGATAGAAAAATGTTAACAAGTAAATTTCTGTAGTACATCGAGGCAGGGAAGTTTACCAGGGTTCAACAACAAGACAGACAGTTTTGCTGCCTAAAAGCAGAGAGTTTAAGTTCAATTGTTATAAACACTGTGTAGCATTAATACTTTGAACATAGCATGGATGTGACAGATGGGACACAAGACAGTCCTCATACTTGCTGAGATACCAACTGTTAGGAAGAAGAGAATGAAAGCAAAAGGGTTGTAAGGAAAAAGTAGACTGCCTTATTAGGAGAAAATAATCTTAGCAAGTGCTTTAAGCTAATGATGCAAAGATGTTAAGACTATTCAGTTCTTCATATTGTGATTTAAAAGAACTTCTAAATCACAAAAATGGTTGAAGAACGGTTGCTGGAACAAGAGAGACAAATTGTGCTCACAACTCACAGCAGGAAAGCAGGTGAAGCCAATGGATGAGATCACCCAAAACTGAAGTGTTAAAAGAAGAAAGTCCAAGCCAGAATCCCACGAGACCCCTTAAAGGCAGGAGTATAATGGGAATGAACTGCCAAGCACAAGTTGAAAGAACATCTGGATAAGAAAAACTAGCAAAGAGGTATATCAACAATTACGTTGATTAATGTATCCTGCAATTCATTGATGGTCGTGTCTAGTCTGAAGAGCAAAGCCTGCATATACATGCCTACTATCATAACTAGGAATCTTTACAGCATCAAGGTGTCCTCTGGATAGTAGAGCTAAGTGTTGGTCTGTGAACGCTGAGTCCAAGCAGAAACTAACACATCTCTACTTTTAAATGCTTTCGCAAGCATCATGTTCACCTTCTGGTCATGCTCTTGTACTTTAATGCACACAATATGACTGGAGATGCAGTCTTTTTCCTAAGTCAGACTGGGTTATGAAGACCAGACAAGACTATCCTCATTGGAAAAAGGATAGAGATAGTAAGGAAAAACTCTTTTAAGAACAGACACGGATGACAGATGCTAATCAGCATAATCTGATGTGGATAGGCTTGATTCAGTGAACCTGGTGATTCAGTGGAGGCTTAAATAATCTTCCCCAGACTATTAGGTTTGCAAGAGAATTCCTGAAAGTTCAGAGGATATAGGGCAGATTTTATTAGATTCGCCATACAACATTTTATCTATCAACCTAGTGGTAACATTAAGCAAGTGCCATCTCTACGGGCCCCTTCAAAAAGATTAAGCTGGGTATGTAAGAATAACTTCCAGCCTTCACTCATTCAAGTCATCTCTGCTTCTGAGTAGAAACTTCATGAAGTGCTTCACTGCACTTCAGAGCCTCTAATATTTACTAGCGATTACTTCTATTATGGAACCTTCAATTAGGGAATTTTTAAATAGGGGAAAAAAGCATTTTATCTGCAACATAAAAATATTATGCTTGTCTATTTTTTATTCATTTTTAAAACTTCATATCAAACTGGGGCCCTGCTATTGAAAGTGCAGTTTTACATTGAAATTTAGAAGTATCAAAAACTTCAAATAGTTGTGTCAGAAGTGATTTAACTGGTACTTATACATACAAAGGAATAGTTTAGTGTCCTCCACCTGCCCATTTAATTTTTATTCATGCTATATTACCTCCTCATTTTTTCCTCCCACACATAAACCTAGCATCAAAGAGCTTTATGCAAGGTAGAAAAGTATTTAATATTCAAACAGAAAAGTATGAGACAGATACAACCAGCCTGAATTTTATCTCCAGCCTGAAATCTATCAGACATAATTTTAGATCACATTTGCTTTTGCAGTTGAAGTAAAACATTTTCTAACATGGTGTTCCAGAAAATCAGAATCTGGTATCTGATCTATGAAAATCCTTCAGAAATAATGCTCAGGAAGTATTCAAAACATAAAAGTGTTGGGAGTCGCAGACTTACTTTACATATAAATCCAAATGCCTCGGGAAATCTATTTTGCCAGCAAGAATCTTCTGATATATACCAAATGGATTGTCATCAAAAAATGGAGGAAACCTATTTTAATACAACAAATTTTTAGAGGTTAGAAAAAGAATTTGCAAGAATCCTACAAACATTATGATGTTATAGTAATTCTCCTCAGAAATAATTGATCCCATAGGTTTTTTTGTAAGGCTTCAATCATATACCAACTTGACAAATTATCAAACCATACTGAGGCTGCTATTGCAAAATAGAAAACATTTTTGTACACATTCAAAATAGAATTAAGAATGAAGAATTACAAGAGAGCTATTTGTTACATTAATACATTCAAAAAAAAAGAAAGAAACTTTCAGTGTTTAATTAAAAAACGTGTCTGCTATAAAATCCTATAAAACCTATAAAACCTATAAAAACCTATAAAATCCAAGGCTATACTTTCCAAAACAGCACCACCATTTTTTATCTCGTACTGTAACCACAGACATACCCTTATTAACTAGCCTCCATCCAAAGTGTCAAAGACCCCACATGTGAATGGACTGTCCAATGCAGTTATTTATTGTACTTCTTTAATTCAAGTACAGGTTTTGTTAGAGAAGGTTTAAAGGAGACAAACTGTTCAGAACCTGAAAGTCTATCAAAGTGTAGCTACCTTTTTTGTGTTGGGCCAGATAAAATACTTATTTCATAAGCTCTCCAGAATGATCATCACATCAAGATGCAATTAGAATTCTACACTTCTTATTTTCTAAAGAGTTCTCTGTAAAGTTACAAGGTAACAAATACACTGCTTCTTGTCTCACACCTACAGTAAGAATTGAGATAAATTTCTGATTCCTGCAAGAGGCTCGGAGTGTACATCAGTACATGCTCAGCTTAGACCAAGTGCCAAGAGGTTTTCAGAATCATCATTTTAGAAGTTACCATAGAAAATATTTTAGTGGAATGGAATAACTAACCATTCATTCACTAATCTTAGTCCCACCTTGACTTCCATAACATGACCAAAGTATCCCTTGTACGCTTCTGTCTCAAAACTTTTACAAAGTAGAAAATGGGATTTTGAATATCATCTATATTAATTAGGTCCAAACACTACTATGGTCCAACACTTAAAATGTTAGGGAGAGGTGAAAACATTTTATAAATACTTTCTAAGACAACTAAACTGTGTGCAAATGCACAAGTACAGTGCTTTAGAATCACTGGTAGCACAAACAAGGGTGAACACATTTCTTCATTGCATATTCTTTCCTTGATTTTATGTTGCTCAAAGTAGCTTATTCCTCAACAAGTACTATACTTTATTCCTACCATGTAAATGTTTTCAGAAGTACCAAGTGCTTCTTTGTTTAGCTGATGGTCAAGTGGATTAGCATTTCCTTTTATATACTCACAGACAGAAGGTCATACTTCAAAGCACAGAAAATCATAACTACCAAACTATCTGGTTAAGAAAAGACTGAATAAAATTTTTTATTGTTCAGAAAGCTGAGTTTCATTAAGAAAAACTGAATAGTCTCAGCTGGAAGGAAACTGGATAATATAAGAGTCTCAGGAAAAATGTGTGTTTATAAATTCTTGCTTTGACAGAAAAGAACATGGAAAACGTGATAGATTTTTAAAATGGGTAAAATTTTTGCACACCAGAGACTATCATGTGAAATCTATGTCCTTCACATTCTCCAAAGCAGTGAAAAATAGTTGACTCAATTTCCAATTTTGTATCTGGTATGCATATTAGCAAATCTAATTGCATAAGTCAATTAGAATGAGATCTTGTAACTACGTAGCATGAAGGTGACGGTTTCAGTAAGCAGACTGATGTGAAATGCAGATTTTTTTCCCTCCCATCTCCAAATATTTTATATACTATTGAGACGTATAATCAAGAAGAATAAGGAACTTACGTATGCTTTTACATATTTATATCTGTTAAAATTGCTCATTGAAAATCCTAAATTACTATGTAATGAATTCTTTAAAGAAAGCAAATCACACTTAAATATGCAAAAATTTAATGTCAATACTGCTTAAAGTGTATTTGACCTGTATGCAAAATAAGATTAGCTTAGTAAGATTAGGTGGTTTTCAAACTCATAAACCAACCAACTTGACTTTGATAATACGTGCAAATGATCAATCTGCAACACATTGCACAGATTTCTGACAAAACAGTGCAAATATTGTGCTGAAAGCTACCCTATAAATCAACTAAAAACCCCTTGAGTTTCAGACTGTCTTCACACCACAAGGCAAATACAAACAGCTGCCTTTTTTCCACAAACTGAAAAGAAGCTAAGAATTCTCTATATATGGGACAACAGCTGCAAACCATTCCTTTTGCTAACTGATGCATAACAATGGCATTGACATGGGTCTCAAAGTCAGTAGATACTTTTAGCACTGAAGAAGAGATGCTGCAAAACCTCAGGGGAAAACCATACAGGTCTGAGACTATGAAACTGTAGACACAAATCATTATCTACCCATAAACAATAGACCAGCATATCACATATATAACTACCGAAGTGAAATCAAAACAAAGTCCTCATTAAATAAGAAAATTCAGTTAGCTATGTTTCTGATAACAGTACAATCAGGATCCAACACATTTAGCTTGTTAACAAGTATATTTTAATCTATGGCAGATTGTAACAGAACACGATCACTCAAGATATACAGATTTTTCAACTCTTTCTATTGACAGTTTGTTTAGTTTGCTTAGATTAACTCAATAAAGGACTGATGTTATAATCTGTTTTGGAAAGATTTCTTCTCACCCTCAGTTTTCCCTGTTCTTTCCCCTTCCCATATTTGCTATCTTAAACCTAAATGGGACCTTGCCCTAAATCTAGAATGTGCAGAACTTGAATTCCATGGGTCTCTAGGGATTAAGTTAGAGAAATAATACACTGCAGAACAGGAAAGTGTGGTTTTATTTTGTTTGTTTGTTTTTAAAGAGACTATTTCCTTACACACACATCTCCCTATTCTTTTCAATTGCTTTTGGGGTTCAGAGAGTAACTTAAGGAAATAACTACCAAATGTTTTAAGTTATTTATTTGCAGTCAGTAACTTAGTCTTGAAGTCAGGTTTTATTCACCTTCAAATAATTTTCCTGTTGTTGAGGTTTAACCTGGCAGGCAGCTAAATGCCACACAGTCATACGTTCACTCCTCCTGCCCCCGCCCAGTGGAATGGGGGAGAGAATTGAGGAAATAAACAAAACAAAACAAACTCATAGCTTGAGAAGAGCTTAATAAGACAGAACTGGAAAGGAAAATAATTATGATAAAGGAATACACAAAACAAGTGAGGCACACTGCAATTGCTCGCCACCCACTGACTGATGCCCAGGCAGTCCCTGAGAAGTTGCCACCCCCAGCCAACTCCCCCTAGTTCTATTGTCCAGCATGACCCCACATGGTGTGGGATACCCCTCTGGCCAGTCTGGGTCAACTGTCCCAGTTGTGTCCCCTCCAAGCTCCTGGTGCACCCCAGCCTCCTCACTGGCAGGGCGGCATGCGAAGCTGAAAAGTCCTTGGCTCTGTGTAAGCACTGCTCTGCAACTACATCGGTGTGCTATCAGCATTATTGTCATCCTAAATCCAAAATGCAGTACTGTACCAGCTACTAGGAAGAAAATTAACTCTATCCCAGCTGAAACCAAGACACCATTTCTTAAATCTTTCCTTAGTTTGAAGGGATTAAAAAATACTAAAACAACTAAAAAACCCCAAACGAACAGAAGAAAAAACACAAAGAAACACTTATGACTGTTTTTGCATTAAAAGTCTTGATAGTAAATACCCAGCCACATCTTGAGTTGTTAAGGAAAAGTGCATTAAAACATTGCTGCTGACAATAGCTGTGAAAAGCTTCTAAAATGCTAAAAGCAAAACCCTTGTATGATATCCTGCCCTCTTAAAGAAAAGATGGATAATACAGTCTCTGTTTCCCACAGCCCCAGTCCATGAAACCCCAAAATCTTAAGAACAACCAGATTTTGACAGAGGCCCCACCGAAACACTAAAAAAGTGAAGCAATGAAGCATATATACATCATTATGGAGAGCATATATACACACACACCTTTATTAAAGCAGAAATACTGTAGTGATACGCAGGCCGTTACAAAACCACTTGCAGCAGACAGCTGCTCTGTCAATCAGCCAACATAAGATCTCAGTTGCCTTTTAGAAATGCATAATTTACCTCTATCAGTTAAGAATCTCAATAGCCAAAGTGTTTGCATAAAGTTGGGGGAATTGAGATCTCATCACACTGTGTCAGGACAGAGGATTCTACACTTTGAAATGACTGCAGCTGCTCCCTCCACGCCCCTCCCCCCCCCCTTTTTTTTTAGGTTAAGTATATGCCCATCATACTTCAGTGCCGTGCAGTTTTGAGGTCTCATTGACTCCAGAGATGAGAACTTGTTTGAGTATCAACTGTATTCTGTATGTTAACTTTGGAAAATATGTTTCTATTACTACTGTAGTAGAGAGAATCCTACCAACCTCAGTAAGGCACGTAAAGGAAAAATGTCCAATTTGCACTTACACTGGGACTGCACAGACAGAACAGAAAGCTGATATACAGGGGTCCCACCAAATCCTGTGGCAGGAAGCGAAATCGGTGACTTCAGGTGGCAGACTAACTCCTGCGCTAATGTTACAGCCCCAGATGCTTTTATCTTCCTGCTGTCTAGTACTAAGATTAGTGGCAAAAAGGCTGCTGGGAATCTCATGTTCCCTTCATCCTGCTGAGAAGGGAACAAGAGACTCCCACCCTTACAGGTTGCTGTGGAAGAAGAAAGAAGCCTGGCCTCTGCACAGATGAGCCTACACAAAGTACCAACTTCTTATTAGATCAGTCAGACAACCCTGCCTGGGTCAGTATTAAACTATTAGTACCTTTCTATGCTTTTTCTGCACAGAAATTGCCTTGAGATTCAAAAGCAAACATATGTGCAAAACCTTTAGGACTTTAAGAAAGCAAGCATCAGGCAGCGGTGCTGCCATGGGATACAGTTTTGATGGTGTTAGGTGGGCTCCTTCACACCAAACCTGCGCCGTAGATCGGAGCTCTGAGGCAATCATCCATCAGGTACTTGCTTGTCCAAACACCACAACCCTGAGCTGACGCCACTGCATATAGAAAAGGAAGAACAAGTCCATGGAGGGATGTTTTTGTTCCGACTTCGCTCTATGCGGCTGGAGATCATAGAGTAATAGAATCACTAAGGTTGGAAAAGACCTCCAAGATCATCTGGTCCAACCATCACCCTACCACCAATATCACCCACTGAACATCCCCAGGGACAGTGACTCCACCGCTTCCCTGGGCAACCCATTCCAATGCCTGACTGCTCTTTCTGAGAAGAAATGTCTCCTAATTTCTAACCTAAACCTCCCCTGGCGCAACTTGAGGCCATTCTCTCTAGTCTTATCACTAGTTACGTGTGAGAAGAGGCTTGACCCCCAGCTCCCCACACCTTCCTTTCAGGTAGTTGTAGAGAGCGATAAGGTCTTTCCTGAGCCTTCTCTTCTCCAGACTAAATAACCCCAGTTCCCTCAGCCGCTCCTCGTAGGACTTGTGTTCCAGAATGAAAGGTCATAATGACAAACTGGCACACAGCCAGCATGTGAGAAGGCACCAAGCACACAGGGATCAGTACCCTGACACTGAAAAGAAGTTGTAGAAACTATAAAACAAATTGAAAATATACTGTTTCTTTGGAAGCTGTGAAAACCTTGCTTTCAGCTGCACTTCAAGTCCAAAACAGTCACGTATATTAATGACAGAAAAATCTCTCTTTAGTTTTATTTTGTATCTTCTGTGAATACTGCTATGAAACACATTTCAAAACACCAGAAACAACATTCTCCCCACCAGTTATCCCAGTAGTAATGCTGATATCTGGTGGTTTGGTTTTTGGTTTTGTTTTTAAACACAGCTTCCTGATTCCTTTCATAAGAGACAGAAATGAAACTGCTAACATTAATAATAAATTTCACCGAAATTTGCTCTTCGGAGTATCACAAATAGAACTAGTAAAGAATCAGTACACATACGCTTCGACACAGTATTCTTGTCATATAGCAATCGTTACCACTTACCCTGACAACATCTCAAATATAAGAATTCCCAGGGCCCACCAATCCACAGCTCTTCCGTGACCTTTGCTTTGGATGACTTCTGGTGCAAGGTACTCAGGAGTGCCACAAAGTGTCCATGTCCTGGGGGAGGAAAAAAAAATAAACAAAACATGATCTCTAACAAGATCTGAGAAGACTGTTGTGATGCTGTCCAGTTCTCCTGGTATAAAGGTGAAATACGGAAATTAAGAACTTCTTGGCTGCAGGAGACATCAGTGCGCTGAAGGTTCCTGAGTGCTGTAACCTCTATACATTAGGTTATACATTGCTTTGAAATTATTAACAACAGTAGTTTTTACCCTGGAAGCAACAGACCCCTGGGACTACTTCTGACAGGCCCAGAAAGCTGCAAGATTATTGGCCACCAGGAAAGATTTTTGTTTAGAAAAGTAAAGGGAGAAGGGGGGAATAAAAAAGTAGTAGCTTAAATCAGTAAATAATAAGATTCCTTTTACAGTCTCTTATTAAGTAAGATGTTTTTCAAATAGTATTGAGATATAACCTGTTATCACTTTCACAATAACCATTATAAGGTAAATGTTTTATATTTTCAATTATTTAAAGGATTTACAAAGTGTTGATAAGCAAGTGTGAAATGTTATATTACCTTTTTTTTTTGATATTGTTTAATGTCTTGTTTTTACTCATAGGTTTCTTATTAAAAGACCAGAATAATAAAAAAAAAGTTTTATTGGTACTTAATTGAAATGTTTATTTCATATCCTACAAATTAATGAAACAAATCGAAACTAAGCAGTTAATGTTTAAAAAAAATAAATTACAAACTGAAATAGAATATTCTGAGACTATTTTTTTCAGAAATGTGAACTTGTCTTTGTAAGAATACCTGTGGGGGATTTGCCTGGCTTCATGATCTTGACATTTTTAAATACAGGCTACAGAGAAAAAAGAGAAACTGATTGTTTTATTTGTGAGTGCAATGCGAATATATCCAAGGCATCAAACTGGTAACGTGGTCCTGAACAAATGCATTAACATGAATGGCAATCACCTTTAACAAGTAATACACGTCTTTCATCTTCTAGTTTTTCCTTCTACTGTTCTGCTCAACTTAAACCACCTACTTCCCAACCATAAGTTCATATTCAAGATCCATATTTGTGGCATATCAAACTATGAACTATTTTTTTAAAAGGTTTAATCAGAGCTTTTTTTTTCTCCTCAGCCTTGATTCATGTACAAAAGTTTAGGGAAGAGCATCTGTATAGTCAGTCAAAACTTAAAGACTTATGATGCATGGAGTTGAATTTATTTAGGCATGGTTTTAACATGGCAAAAGCAAAATTACTCCAGCTATACTGTCTCTGTTACTGACATACTGTGCATTCTAATGCTCCATAACTCTTTAAACTACACTCACTGGTGTAATGAATGAATCTTCAATTTCTATCATGAAAGGGTGGCATAATTTATATTGCTAGAAAACAAACTCATTTTTCAAATGGAGCATATTCAAGAAAATTCTTATGTACAGTGCTGCTTTACACACTACTGCCATCTAGCAGTTGCTTAGATCATGACTAGATGATTAAGAAAACCAGCAAAACTTTGGTACCTTTTAAAACAAAACTGTGACAAACACTCCCTCCCCCCAATTTAAGACATCGTATTACAATCCATGATATAAACTGTTATTCATGATGACATAGCCTGCCCTGCAAACAAAACAGCTGCCAGCTTTACTCTTGTATTTGGGAAGCAAGGCTGTACAAATACAGCAGGTAAAGCAGGCACATTTGTTTTAGTAAATAAGCCAGGCACTTGGCAGGGCAATGCCCCACAACAGTCATCCTTTCCTTCCCCAAAATTAGTATGAAGGCATAAATTCAGCAAAAGTGAACTGTGTGGTGATTTTCATCCTTTTATCAAGGTCATTTAGATACAGAAATCTTACCTAATACTTGACTATGACTCCTAGGACCCATATAACTAGCTGGTGACAATGTAACTAAAATGAGCTTCTGTTAGGGGTACATAAGATCTTTTTATTAAAGAAAAAGGAAAACTACAAATTGAGGAAAAGAGAATATAACCTGAAGTCCTTAGCTGCACCAGAAAAACAAAGTTATTACCACCAGCAGGTCGCCTACTTCCCTTAAATTTAACCAAAAAAAAAGTTTACTAAATGCACATAAACTTGGAGGAAGACCACATTCTTTGTCAAGCTCTGTATCTGTACTGTTTGATCACAGCTTTTATTTCCTCTTTTGTTGGTCAAGAAACAAGCTACTTAGCATTTTGAAAAATGCATAAAGTAAATTCTGTAGAAAAGATCAAATTGTCTTAAGTATTACTTTTATTAGCAGCATTTCATGACTGTCGCATATTCATCTTTTTGCAGATCATCCTTTTGCAGATAAATCATGAAGCAGAAAAATAGACTGTTTCCTTTGCAGTTGCTTGAGCTGCTACAAAAATTCCACTGCTCTGGGTTTTCAACATAAGAGCTGAAATCCAGGTAAGTAATAATTGATAAGGTTCAGCATGTAATTTTAAAACAAGGAAATGAAACAAGAATCTATTCTGGTCACAAATATAAGCTATCAAATAACATTTGTTGGACTTGTTAATAGCATTACCTGATAAAGTTAAAAGTCTGGACGGTTACCGTGTCCTACTGTTGCAGGCCATTTAGCCTCCTCCTCTGTAGTCCCTGCCAAGCTTCTCACACACAATCCAGAGATAATTAACACTGTCCTTTTTGGTGTTCTCTTCTGGAGGTTTCTTCATAATTATATTCAATGGAAATTCCTTTGTTTCCAGCCCTCAAAAGTTTGTTCTGCAAGACATTCTTGCTTCTACAGTGACACACAAGGCAGTTACATAAAAACAAGACTTGCTGTGTCTTGTTTTGTTTTCTATATTCAAGTCTTTTGTGCAGAATTGTCATGAGGCACATCCAGTTTAAGAAGGAGTGAACGAGTGTCCCAAAAATCTTTAAGCTTAATCACGTCTCAAGTTATTAGTTTTTTTTATTTTGTTTGTTTGTTTTGGAGGGGGCAGGTGGGGATGGAATTTAAGCAATCTAAAATTAACAGTGAACAACATTACCCACCCGCCCCCCCCCCCCCCCCCCCAAAAAAAAAGAGAAAAAAAACAAAAACGTGAAAATCATAACTTTGCACTGAGTGTTTTGTAAGTTTTAAGTAATCTGTGCATGAAAAATGTAAAATTCTATGAACTTTACTTTTGTGCTTTCCTCTGAAAGGTCATTTGAGTTATACTATACTCTTGAGTTACTTGAGTTATCAGTGCTCTGACTGATAAAGTCCTTGTTCCTTCCAACTCTGTATTCTGCATTTTATATTATCTGTTGTACATTTAGAGGTAAAGCAGCTACAAATATAAAACTACTGTAGCATTCTATGTTTCAATTCAACACAAAATGACTAGCACCCCTACCTGACACACACACAAAGACGGGATGCAAAAGAATAAAGAAATGGTAGTGATAACTACCATTGATTTGATGTCCTGAAATTTGTTTGAACAAATTGACTCTTACATGGATTTATCTTCCAGATTGAAAAATATACTTTCATGTGAACTATCACCCTGTATAAATGGTTACTCCTGCTGTGCCTTAAATTCACAGAAATCCAAATTAAGAATAACCACTAAGTGGCAGCATCTACATCTAGTAGAAGTAGGAAGTCATAAAAATTAGTAGGAAAATGTCTTATAAAGAGAGCCTCCTACTTTCTTACATCAGAGCTGCCTCACCCTCTTCCTGCAAAAAGTCATTTTGATTTAAAAACTATTAAAAAAAAGAAGGAAAGCTAAAATTTATAAACCAATCTGCTTGCCCAGTAGGAACTGAATTCAAGCAAATGTACAGATAGTAAAACATCATGGATTTAAAAGAGAATGTTAGACTTCAATGGTAAACAGAACCAGCATATTTATTAGTGCCTGGCATTCTTCTATGCTGAGGCAATGCAGTACTGTGAGCGTGTAACACAGGGATGCAACTTTTATGACCACCGTACAATGATTTGATCTGTCCTGATTTTTGCTTCATAAGTGATCCAGTAAGAATAGGTCTCTCAGATCCACCTTCATTTCAATTTGAGCCTGTCAATTTCCCCCACATGCTGAACTGTAGCAAAAGCAGCATCAAATAGGTGAAACAGGCAAGCAAAAAGGATGGGCATCTATTTGATTCAAACAGTCACCCATTTATCTCAACTAGAACAATTGGATTTGGCCTCTCTCATGAGAGAGTACTGGGGCATAACACCATACCTTGTCACGGCACTTTTCTAACATGACAGACTAGTTTATTTTCCCTTATTTTCAATGTAAGGGAACTTCTTGCTTCCTTTTAATAACACAACAATCCTGGTAGAGTAGTTCAAATGGAGAGAACGGAGAAAGAAATGAAAGAGGAAAAGCTCTGCATTACCAAAAAGCTTACATACAATAAAATGGACATAAACCGATTTCTAAAATACTCTCAGCATTTTTCTGGTGTGTGTGTGGAGGTGTTGAAGCAGGCCTTATTTGTTTCAATCTAGATATTGCAATTTCATTTTAGCAACATGTCAGTGAAAAAACAGTATCCAGTTGTAAAATGTTATTACTGCATTTCCAAAATCTCTCTAAAAGGAAATCTCAAGGACAGAGCAGTTACAAAATATATAGAAATTCAACTTGTATAGAAGATTATGTCCCATTTAATATATCGATATATACATCTCATTTTTTTCTCATTTTACTTTAACAAATTCTTTTTTTTAAACAAAAGGAGTGCTGTAAACCCAAACGCGCAACTCTACTCACATAAAAACATTTTTCTACAGTAGCTTGTCTGTAATACTGCTCCTAATTATACCTAAGGTCTCATACTGATTTCAATAAAACCCATCTCCTTTATATTACAGGATTTGACATGTATGAACCACACTGGGAATTAGACGAAAATCGGAGCTCTGAAATAATTTTTTTTCTTCCAACTATAATTACGTTTTCTGTATTAAGCCATAATAAAAACGTACTTACCTATCCACCAGTTTTTTAGCAAATCCAAAATCAGTAAGCTTGATATGTCCTTCTTTGTCTAGTAATATATTTTCAGGTTTTAAGTCTCTGTAAACTATTTCTTTGGAGTGCAGGTATTCTATTGCACAAATAATTTCTGTAGAGTAAAACAGTCCTGTGCTGTTGTTGAAACGCCCCATGTTGCGCAGGTAACTAAAAAGTTCTCCCCCTGGCACATATTCCATTAACATGTATAAGAAACGCTCATCGTGGTAGGTCCAGAATCTGTAATAAAAATATTGTTTTATTGAATAAACAAATTCTCTCTGATTTGCTTCAGAAGTAAATTTCTGTAAACTAATCTCTATTACCCCAAGTATGTACATAATACGTTTATGGTTCCTATTGTGCAAATATTAAAATCCCAAGAATCTAGCAAGATTATGTAAGAGCTGTTCAAGTAGCTAACTTAACTTGAAAAGTAAAAACACAGAGTTAAGAACGTGCACAGCACTGGCTTAGAAAGAACATTTAACTGACAGACTCCTTTGCTTTGTACCAAACAGGTATCTGCTAGGCACCTAGTAACTGACTTTGTATACTGCTAGTCTGCTAGGACCAGATGATTCTCACATATTTTATATTTTATTTAATGAAATATTGCCAAAGTAATGGGGAGGATGAGCAGAATCTGCATTTGGAAAGATGTTTATGACAGTATGTTCACAAAGAGGACACCAGAGAGCTCTCCTTCCCTTCTTGTACCCTTCCTACACAGTAATATACTACCCCAACTGAAGTGAGTAGTTTACTCACTTGTAAACTAGTAAACTACAAGTGTCAGATCACAATGCTTGCTCTTCTACGATATCTTTAACAAATCAATAGAAAAACAAAGCAGGATCATTTCTTTACCTCAGATCTAACCTAATGAAAATTACCTTCTGTTGCTCAGACTATTGCCTTTCTTTTAAGAAATACTGTGGTACCTTCTTTCCTAAAGTGCCGTAAAGAACAGCCAAGGAAAAAGAAAATCACTCCACGTGGCTTTCAAATGCTTCATTACAGAATACGGGAACCTTCTCTCCCACATTCCTAGAACTAAGCTATTCTTCTTTCTACCCACATTAACTAAGTCATACGTCACACAACCAAATGTAACTTAACAATTCAGAAGAAAACCGGTATTTGATAAAGCCTGGAAGAATATTTTACTATTTTAAAACAAACAGCTAATTATTATTGTGAAAGTCAAAAAAAGTATCTTCATCTACTTTCTTTATAGAAGAACAGAAGTTACTTCAGCTTCTAATAAATGTTCCTGTAGTATCACAAAAATGTACAGATCAAATATCTTTTTTTTTTTTTTTTTGCGTCATTTACTAGTTCCTAATCAAGATAGTGAGTCTCAAGAAAGATAAGCAGGGCAAACTCAGCTTCCAAACCCAAGAGTGAGTTTTGCTCAGTAAGATTTTCTTTCTTGATGCTATCACTAAGGGCAACCAAACAAGACAGACTATTAGACACCAGCTACAGCTCCTCCATGGGTTCGAAGCATAACAGAGTGAGGCACAGGCTTTTCTACCTCCTGTTACAGAGTCTTCAACATCACTAATTGGCTACTGATCATGTTCACTGTATGTTTCTGGACTACATAAAAACTCTCTTTAGATGTTTTAAAGGAGTTAGGCAAAGTTACAGCTACAAGAAATGAAGAAAGAGGGACAGGAACAGGTAAAATGAAGCAAACCATGTATGTAAAAAAAAATGATGTACAGGGGAGAGAAGGGGCAAAATCTGAAAAAGAATACAAGAAAAAAGGGAAGACCTAGCTGTTGTATCACAGTATTTGTACTGGAAGTCACATCTTCAAGCACTGACTCTTAAGGGACTGTCTATACACAAAAACTGATGTGTTATTTATTATGTATGAAAAATGGAAAAATAACTATTATTTGTAATACAGATTGCTTTGCGCTGTATTTTAATATATAAAAGAAAAATACTACAGAAGCTGAGATTAGAATAACATATATGGTTTCATGTAATTTTAAAATCTGGCTTCTCTATATGAACTGTGGAAACTATTGTGAACTCTTACAGTCTAATAACTTATTTTAGCTTACAGAGCTATAAAACATGATTTTTATTAATTCTGATTTTCTTGAAAAATTAAAGATACATGTTAAAATTACAGTGCCATGTGAACTGCTGCACTCAGAGTTATGATACTTCATTCAAACTTGTCAGTAAAGGTTGTATAGGAGTCTCCAATGACCAGCTGTTACAAGAGCACAAAACATTTCTAAGAAACAGTTTAAGAGAGAAGTAGATAAATAACTTCTCTGTTTACAGAAAAACTGATTATGAACCTCCCTATACAATACTTCTTAAATGTAACAGGAAAAGGAAAAAAAAAAAACAAAAAAACTAACAATGTAAAGTTAAGGTACGGGAATGGTGAAGGTCAGAACTAGATGATGTACAGCACTACTTAAAAAATTCCCATCATAAAGTGCTACAAAATACAGTATTATGCTGCACTGGCCCACATTCCTTGAATTTGCAGCCAGAGGAAGATACTATCCATGTTTCAGGTGGTGATGGGAACACAAAAACCAGACTGTAAATAGCATGGTTTAAAGGCATTGAAGCAGAAAAACATTTGTGTCTCTTTGCTGATCAACTACAGACAAAAATTTAATGATAAAAACACATGTATTGAGTAGGAGAGGAGCAGGCTGGAAAAACCCTCATTTGTCATCAAGTCAGTAGTAACTGTCCATGAACGTTTGTTTAACATAAAGCACACAAATATGAACATGACTTAAAATTTAAATAGCTCATTCCAGCTAGGTTGCTTTGAGTCTCCTTTGCCAAGGGACACAGACAATTATAAGAGCACAGCTGATGCAGCATCACATAGAGCATGTCAGAAAGGGAAGAGAGCTAGAAGGCAAGAACAGTTCCTTTGCACACAAATGAACTTTCATTTGAATTGTCTTTCTGTTGCCAACTTTAAAATCCAGCATTTTGGAAATAAGGCAAGAACAAAAAAAAACAAGAAAACTTAATCAGTTTGGATTTTTTGACCACTGCTTCTGTATGGACACCAATCCTCATGACCCTGTCTCACTTCTCACACAAGTTTCTCTGTTCCCACACTTGCTGCACTGCTCTAGATGCATGGATGTACAGTTTTTTCCTCTCTCTTTTCTTAAAATAGAATTTATGTACGTAAGTATACAAATAAAATCCTGTTCCTCCTGTCCTGCCCATATTTTAACCAGTCTAACCAGATGTACTTTCATCTTGCTTTCCTGCATGCATCTCAAACTTCACATCCCTTAGAACTCATCTTACTGATATTAAGCCACATGCAGGATTTATGAATGCTAGCTGGAAACTAATAGCATCATTATGCTGGAAAAAGCAACAGCACGCAAGGGAAAAAGCCTCCTCCTCAAGAATTATTCTAGAGTTCATTCTGATAAGCTAATGTTAACATTTCTTTGTTTTTCCCTCACTTGAGAAAATCTCTATTGCTGTCTGAAAAAAAAAAGAAAAACTAGAGAGCATAAAAAGCTTGTAATAAATTATTGCTTAAATGCTTAAATTGTGGTTTTTGTATTTACATTTTTAGTTCTTCCATAATAAATATTTTACTTTGAAGTCTACTTTAGAGTAGATTACTTAACAGAAATTAAGCATTTGTTGTTGGTTACGTACACAAGAACTTGCAATAAGAGTCTGGAATGCTTAGTTTTAACTGCACTTCATATACTACTTTAATAAAAAAACAGCAACTTACAATCTGATCAAAAATGGGTGATTGACCTCTTTCAAGACTGACTTTTCATTGTGCACATGTTGTTCTTGCTTCAGTCGAATGACATCTGGAATGCTCATTACTTTCAGTGCAAAGTAACGTTTGGCCATTTTTTCCTTCACAAGATGAACACGCCCAAATGTACCTGTGCCTGAAAAGTTGAAGAAAAAACATCAATGTATTATTAAAAAAAAGCGATTTGCTAATTAAAAACCTACAGGACCTCACTCACATTTTTTCATAATCAATATTACATTTTTTTAGTTGCTCCCACACTGTCTTCCTTTGGAATTTCTCAAATTTTAGTTATAATGGTGTAATAACAATAGTGATACTGTGATACTGCCATTCTTTGGATAGATACTGGAAGCACTTCTTGCCAACAGAAGTGGTCCTGAGAAAGGGTAAGGAAGATCTAAAAAAACAAGTCAGTAACAGAGAAGACTCAAATGTAACCAAAATAAATGAAACATGCAAAACTGTTCTCAAGTATAGAAGAAAGGCTGGGAAAAATCTTAAATTTCAAAGATCAGTTTTAATTTAGGTAGGAGCAGGGCGTGTAATCTCAGACTCAGAAATAGCATTCAGCTTATCCTATATACACACAGCACGTGGCATAAAGGGAAAAAAAAAAAAACACTGACCAAGAAATTAATGTTCAATTGTAACAGATTTAAGTTATTGTTTACTGAGTAAATATTAACTTTCCATATATTATTTATTAAAACAATGTAGCTAAATCCAGTAGTGTTTGAAATAGGAACTCATAAGAGTACAGAATGTAAAAAAAGAACAAAAAAGAAAACAATACTAATCTACCAAGACCTCAGTGACTGAAAACAACTGTCTGCAAATGATCAGGTGAGGAGATCATTCCCTTAAATGTGTACAGAGCAATGAAGCGATTCAGTAGGGGAAAGGAGTGATTGGAAAAAAAAACGCTTAAAAGTGCTGATTGGTATATAAACAACAAAAAATATCTCCTGAATTGTTATATTGCATGGTAAGAGTACATTTCAGGCACTTTTTTGTAGTTAATGCATTCCTTTTTCAATTCACTCTTAAAAATATAAAAGGCAAATAAAAAACAGTCAAAAAACATATCATCTTTTGAGTAATGTATTATGCATTTCTCTTCATTCAATACAGTAATAGTTAAATTTCCTTTTAAATGCCTTGCACTCAAGACAATTATACATAACTGAACTGAGAATTATTTTTGAATTTGAAAGGAGAATTAAAACTATTATGTTTAGCCACAGGTCCATTTGTGAGCAGGCACAGTATTACACATTTCAAGATGAACTACTTCAGCTCTCTGGGTGGTTGCTCATTCTTTTTTTTGCTCTTTAAACAATGTTATGTAGGTTCCACTGAACAGTACAGAAGAGATTTTTAATCCTATTCTCTGACAGAAACATGTCCCACTATAAAGTGGCATTCAAACCAATTGCCTGATTTGTAAAAGGTCACTCTCTTGCTCAGAAGTGCCTTCCAAAAAAAAAGTCAAAGTTTTATACTCACGCTCACAAGTACTGCCTTGCACGTACTGTAGGAAGGCATCCCATTGACCTGATGCAGCATTATTAGCAAGCGTGTTAGCTGATTTCAGGTTGGGTTGATTGGTTATAATCAACCAACCCCACAAGACAACTTTCTAAGATGTGTAGCCAGCAAAGCGGATGAATAAGTACATGGAAAGGGGAAGGGTGGGAGGAGAACAAAAATAAAAGATGTGCCAAAACTGCATTACAGTGGCAATAAATAAATAAATAAACAAACAAATAAATACATGGAGATTTTGCCTCTAACAGATTCAGGCAACTTAAGTTTTGGGTCTTCGCCCCCCCCCCCCCCTTTTTTCCCCCTCACTATATGTATTTACACTTAAAACGTTTACATGTTATTTAACAGTTATTCTTTCAAATCACTTGTAATATTGTTTAAAAGCATGGCATTTACTAAAAACAGAACAAAATATTCACACTACAAACGAGGAACTAACAACTTCAGCAATCCACTTCTATAAAAGTTGCAGCTCCACTACCAATATAGCTTTCAAAACCAGCTTTTGAGATAAAATTTCTCACTCCACAAACCCACCAAGGATTACAGTTGTCCAAAAGATTATATCAAAGCGTTGTTTTGTTTTTTAAAACACGTATTCCCACCCGTCCTGAATTACAGTTCTTTAACCACGAAAACTGTAAACAGGTCTCAGATAAAGCTTGCTGTTGTATTGAAGTAACCCACCAGGTTACCCTGGAAAATTTACCATGCAATTAAATCCCTTAGCAATGCAGTCACAATACATGACTATACCTGTAAACAATCTTGTTTTCATGGACATGAGTTTTTAAAAAATACATTAAAAACAGAACATTCAAGCACAGCCATCTGTTCAGACTAAAACACTTATTTATATCTTTATTGGATGCATACATGAAAAAAATAACTTTGGTCGTTTCAGAATTAGGAGCTGAAATGCAAGTTCAAGTACCTGGAAAAACATTTTGAATGCAGAATAACTAGTCTTATCATACATCTACACTAAAAAGCATCTTAAAAACTGTAAGTCTTCCAAATGCTGACTCAGGGAAATTAACAGTACCAGCTCTGCAAGTAAATGCTGTTTTCATATGCATTTTGATACTTGCATGAATAAAATACTCCCACAGACACATTCATGAGTAAAGTAGGAGGTGAACACATAACTAATTGTTTCCTGGGTCTTTAATGCCCTCATGTTTCATGAAGCATCCCACTTGTCCTAGAAATTCTCATTTTAGAACGTTTTATTTTTTCCAGCAGTACGAGCGGCGGTGCTCGGAAATAGTAATAGTAACGCCACATTCCACCACGTTCACAGCAGGACCCGTTAGGGACTTCTTTAGCAATGGCTCTAAATTTGGAAACATGGCCTCTTTAAAAACCTTCCTGCCGAGAGCTGCAGCACCTGGCAGGCTGTTCCAGAAGGGTGGCAAGATCTCATCCAGGGAGCCTCGGGGAAAAGCCGGAGACCACACAGACGGACGAGAACCTACAACCTCCCGAACCAGTTTTATTGTTTGCCTGGTTGCACGCAGATTTTCTTCAAACATCTTCAGCCTAATTTCAAGCAGCTACGGAAATCAAGCTGACAATCCTGAATCCCTCTAACTCAGCAGACCAAGAAATCCTCCAACATTTGTTTGCAGATGTCTCTTTCTCACAATATGAATTGTCTCCCTTTCAAATCTTCTCAGAAAATCCATTAGGCCTACATCTGTTGGCAGTGACAGTACCCAGACGTACAACCACCACCCTTCCAGCTCTTTTGACAAACAATACACACTCTCAAAAGTCCCAAAGAAAAATAGGGATGCTCTGCAATTTCCACGGAGGTTTGCTTGCACTGTTTAAGTCGTTCAAGCTCCTCCTGTGGCAAAGAGAACCAAAGAGCAAACATGGGAGTAAAAGGTATTTTTCCAACACAGAAAAAGAAAACTCTTTAATATTGTGGGGCTGTTAACAAGAACTGGGCAACAGAGAACTTGCTGAAACTTAAGAACAGCAGCTGTATAAATGCACACAAGTGTGGTTTAATTTATGGTTTCGCACAGCCACATGCAGGACTAACTGTGGCATTTGTTTGTTTTAATGTTTACCCAGTCTTTGGAAAACCAGATGAAGTTTGGACACAAAAATGGGTACAATTCAAATATCTCACTTTGTTCTGGATCTCTTGCTCACGTTCACCTTCCTGCAGACATCTGGGGAGGGTGGAAGGGTGGGCAGGCTACAAGAGAGACTTGTTACGGTTCTGTAGCACAGTCAGGAATACCTAGCTGCTTTACACAGGCCTGCCTTGCCACTGAGACTAGCTGGAACTCTGCCCCCATGTTCATGGCAAGAAGCCTAACAAATTGAGGCAGCGAAGTGGCTGCGTGTAAGACAGAGGCACTGCTCCCATAAAATTGAGAGACGGCTCTTTGAAGCAGAAAGAGGCAGAGTTACTAGTCTTTTGTCAAAGCACCGCTGCCTTTTGTCCTCCACGAAAGCCACACTAAGGTCATGGAACAACTTCTGCTAATCCCTGTGCAAGTTCTGTGCCCCAGTCTCCTCAAAACTCAGCTATTTGAAACTGGCTACATTTGCCCCTCTGTGACACAGGCAAACAAACCTTAGAATAGAAATATTTTGCCCTTGCACATCTTACATATAGTAATGAAATGAAATATGGTGTTTGCAGATTTGCACAATATTCTGACATTTATTTTATGTTCAGTTCAAAACAGGAGACTTCAGGAATTATATACCATTCTGGATGAGTCCCCATCTCCCCTCAAAGGCATCTAGCAAATGAAGGTTTCTCGCCACCAGTAACAAAAGCAATGAAGAGTGCTTGTGCCATTTGCAACATGAACACAATTCCAAGATTTTCAGGACTAAGGGGGCAAACAGAACAAGCATGCAAAATGCTAACCACTAATCCAGTATAATCTGTTTACAACAGAAACAATAATTTTTTTGGATCCCTTTGCAAATTCAGTGCGGTTGCAGAACTTGAAGGAATGCCAACAATCTTCTCAATTAGGTAACCTTCTCATGTTAAACACACAACAGGGAGGAGGACAAATAGTGCGGAGGACCAGCTTAGGCTGGGTATCAAACACAAGAAGGGCATTCTCAGTCATATAAAACAAGCTGGATTCCCTTACACCATGCCAAAATACCATATCCAGCTTCCAGGATTTTGCTCTTTGAAGCCTGGTAGAAAAGAATAACGAATGTGGGAATATTTCTGATGCAATTTAAGATACTTTAGATGCTAGGAAAACCAATCCTGCCACTAAAATAATCAGCTAAAATAACTGAGTAGTCACGTACTGACTATTTTGCCATTGATGTAGGTGACTGAACTCAATGTTCAGTTTGCCTCTTTGCTTGCTCCCATTAATTAGGCCCAGCCGTTCCAACTTCCCACCATTTTAATCCCCAGTTCTTTCTTAAAACTAAGTTTGCCCTGCTCAGATAGATACCATCTGTTTTAACAAAGAATAAACTAGGTCAAGTGAGATCCATGACCCTGAGGGCTGCTTTCTGAGTCCCATAGGGGATGGTCCTGATTTCCACAGATGCCTACAGAAAGCATCAGATGTATTTGCTATTATTTACAGTGAGAAGAAACGTTTCCCACTGGGCCATGTGATGGTCTTTGTTGGTAGCCATAAACAGGACAGGCAATTCTGCTGAGTGTTAAAGATATCTTAGGTAAATTGTAGCAGATTACAATCTCGCTACTGAATGTCGGATTTCTCTGCTCTTTAATCTATGGCTTGTCTTGTGATAGAACTTGAACAGACTAGCAATACATGTCTTAAAAGGTGGAGGGGGCCGTCAACAATTCTTGAGAAAAGGGAAGAAGGGACACATGAAAGGAAAGAAGCCTGCCCAAGTAACCAGAAGATTAACATTTGAGAGAGAGTAGTGGAAATGAGATGACACAAGCAGCTGTGGGCTTCTACAACAGATGAGCAAGGCAACACAGGAGGAGGAAGGTTTTGGACATCAAAGTGGCATTGTTCAGGTTTTTTGTTTTTCCAACCCACAGACCAGTGTCAGCTCCAAATGCCTTGCAGACTACCACTCAACCTTCCCAGTGCCTTCAACACTGTTCCACAAGCCAGCTGTGGGCTGCTGCTCATAACTCTTTAGACCACTGCTTCCACCTCCACCACCCTGGAGAGTTCTGATCTACACCTAAAAAGCGCAAGAGAGAAACAAAGAAATTTAGAGGTTTCATAGGATGCCTCATTGTTCTAAAATTGTGTATCTTGTATTAGTGAACGCAGTAAGTAAATATTATGCAATTTCTTTTGCAAAGCATTTTTACATCCTTCAGTGATCATGTAGACGAGGACACAGTCTGATAAAGAGAGCTTAACAGCATAGAAAACAGGACCAAAATGCCTCCTACAGTGTTCACCATATGCAGCTTTGCCAGAGTATCTTGCTTCCATGACTTTCATTCATCCGCTGTGCTATTTCCTAGTTTACACTAGGAACCACTTGGATAGAGAAAATATCTTACTATTTAGCAACGATGTAGGACACTAGACAGCAAAAAATATATATACCCGCTACACTCCAAGTGACATGATCACTTCTGGGGGATATAAGGCTACTCACCCCAGAAATACTATTGCCAGTGGCATGCCAGAGTGATCTTTTATTTCTTCTGTTTTGGATTCTGGTCTCGCCCCTTGTCAACCTATCTTACAACTGAAATATCAGTATCAACAATTCTTTATTGCTCAGCTGAAGTTAGAAAAACTAGCATTGCATGTTCTAAGTACAGTCTAGCCAGTGACTCAAAGATTCATTTCCAACTTGCTCTGTAAAAAATGTCCACCTCTTTGCATTTTCCAGATTTCAAAGATCCTGAAAATGTGTTACTTTTTTCTTACTTAACTACTTATTATACAGGAAGTTGATAGAGATACACCACTAAAACAAAATTTAACAATTTGGAATATAATCCTTGTTCAACTTCCCTTAAGATTTGATACGCCAGAGAAGAATACCAAGCACTTAAGTCAAGTCCTGGTGTTGAACCACCCACTTAATTCTTTTTGAATTACAACCCTTAAAAATTAAAAACACAGAATCACCACACTAATTAAGACACGCCAGTCAAACTTCCTGTTTTTCACATAGTTCACATGTTCACATAGAGACAGGTTCGTGATTTCCAAAAAGAGCAATTCAACAAAACACCCATGGCAGGAGTTCCTTTCTAATTCCAGATAAATTGTTTTTGGCTCACAATTGTTTGGTCTCTATTAAAGTACTATAAATATCAGGGTGCCATTAAACAAAATTATCAGATTCTCTTTATACTTTATGGGCCCCTGATATTTCAGAATAGAATCACAGAATATCCCGAGTTGGAAGGGACCCACAAGGATCATCAAGTCCAACCCCTGGCTCCACACAGGACCACCCAGAAATCAGACCCTATGTCTGAGAGCGTTGTCCAAATGTTCCTTGAGCTTCGGCAGGCTCGGTGCTGTGACCACTGCCTTTGGGAGCCTGTCCCAGTGCCCAACCACCCTCTGGGTGCAGAACCTTTCCCTAACCCCCAGCCTGACCCTCCCCTGTCCCAGCTCCATGCCGTTCCCTCGGGTCCTGTCGCTGTCCCCAGAGAGCAGAGCTCAGCGCCTGCCCCTCTGCTCCCCTTGTGAGGGAGCTGCAGGCTGCCATGAGGCCTCCCCTCAGCCTGCTCTGCGCTGAACAAACCAAGGGACCTCAGCCACTCCTCAAGTCTTCTCTAGACCCTCCACCATCTTTGTTGCCTCCTTTGGATGCTCACTATGATTTTATGAATCTTCATAACAGTAAAGAGTTTCAAGCCATATTTATATTATAACCCCAAATAATGAATCCTGATCTCTCTCCAGATACTGTTTAATTTCTTGTCTGCTGTTGTGAATACATGCCTCCTACTCCCTGATCTGAGATCAGTACTAAATTTAAAACTTTCAATTGGATGTCTGAGACAGTCTAAACCAAAAAGGGTTTGACCCCTAACTTGCTATGAAAAAAAAAAAAGTAGTTGCAATTTGCCTCTAGTAGCACATAAAGAATTAGTTCAGGTAAATCATTAATACACTGTTTTTCACTTACTCTGATGATGAACTGAAAGTGCTTTTCACAGTGAATTTTTTTTCCCTCACAATGAAGGTAAAAGGAAAGATAGTGAATAAAACTAAGCTGGAACAAATAGAATTGGAAAAAAAAAACAGCTTTATGGCTACGTCTAATTCACATAACCAAATCTTTATCTAAAAGGACATTAAAGCTTTCTCTCATCATTTGTTTGTACTTCTATCTTTTCCTTTTAGCTTTTAACTTTCTCCTTTAACTGGAAGCATATACAAAACCAATTTGGCCACGTCCTGGTTTCAGCTAGGATAGAGTTAGTTGAAGTAGCTGGTATGGTGCTGTGTTTGGGATTTAGGGTGAGAATAATGTTGATATCACGCTGATGTTTTAATTGTTGCAGAGCAGTGCTTACACCAAGCCAAGGACTTTCCAGCTTCTCGCTCTGTCCTGCCAGCGAGCAGGCTAGGGGTGCAGCAGGAGCTGGGAGGGGACAGACCCAGGACAGCTGACCCAAGCTGTCTGAAGAGGTATTCCATACCATATGGCGTTATGCTGAGCAATTAATATGGGGTGGCTGGCCGGGGTGGGGGGGCCAGCTGCTCGGGGATAGGCTGGGCATTGGTCAGCGGGTGGTGAGCAATTGCATTGTGCACCACTTGTTTTGCACACATTATTATTAGCAGTACTATTATCATTATTATTTCCCTTTCTTTTCTATCCTAATAAACTGTTTCTATCTCAACCCACAGGCTTTCATTATTTTTTTTTTTTTTTCCAATTCTCTCCCCCATCCCAGAGAGGGAGGGGGGAGGGTGAGTGAATGGCTGTGTGGTACTTAGCTGCCAGCCCAGGTAAAACCACTATAGGCCAGTTACTTTACCCAAATTCAGCATGGAGATATTTAGTTTAGTTTCCCACAGAAGTGAAAGTTTTAACAATGTCCTATGTCACTAGGTCAAGGGCAGATTTAGACCTTTCCAAGCACCTCTGACTAAAGGGAACTTTCAAAAAGGTCTTGAAGGTTTACTATAGCACCTCTGTAGAAGATACACGACGGGCCAGGTACACAACAGATTGTTCCAGTAGCTTTTGTTCCTTCAATTGCTGCAGTTGAACATATTAGGTCTTGTATGTTCCTGACAAATTACTGTATGGACAGAAGTATAATTTTACCCTCAGAAAGCAGGAAACCTTAAAATAAATAAAGCTGACCAAACATAAAACTACAGAGAATGGTTGTGCCTCAAAACATGTTTTCACCTCATGAAAACTGATGACTGACTAAGAATAAAAAAATGCTTACAAGTGCAATAATCCAGGAAAGATTTGAAGAGTCACTTCATCCTACAGAAGTTAAAGTTGCATGGAATCTGACAAATATCAGAGATGCGTGAAGCACCATATGTCCAAACTTAACAGCAGTCCCCTACAAACTATGAGGCTAAATGATACTTAGCCATTGAAAAAGAAAGTGGCTAAGCAGGTGTTAGATACACAGGTGTTTCATCTAACACCTGCTTAGCCACTTTCCTTTTCAACCCTGAAATATATGCCTCTAAGACATTCTAGGCTATTTTTACATCAGCAGCATATTTTGGTCTGTCCTGTAACTCATCTTGCAGATTTCTTCCTCTGTTTTTTTTTCGCCTGAAAGAACTACTTGATGCAAGTCAGTCCCACATTAATGCAAGGAAAGGATCAGGATATTCCTTGTCTGTGTCTTTTTAAAAAGCAAACGGAAAAAATCTTGCTGAAGTACAAAGGTTTATTATTGCTGGCTGAGTGTAATAAAAGCCACATTGTTTGTACTTGACCGATTTCCTCCTTCACCAGCACTGGACAGAAGCCTTTGAGGCACTGGCACCCCTTATAATACAGTCATTTCAACTACATTTTACTTCCATCTTCATCTAACGTAGTGCTAAAGGAGAAAGAAATCAAGGGGAAATTTTGCACAGTACACAAAAATTGTATTTTAAAAGACTTATGAAACAAGTTATCTATTCATTACTTAATCTGGTATTTCTAGAATGTTTTTAAAGTATAAGATTGGAGAACAAATTATGTTGAACACCTCCTACATGTAGACAGATCAGAGACTCTGCCCTAATTTAAATGTACTTCTGAGTTACTAGTTCTCTCATTGTGTATTTCAGGAAATAGCTGAACAGGCAAATAGACAAGGAATGTTCAATTATCTAATCCCTGCTATTTTGTGCATTAGCATTAGTCAGGTATAGATGGTCCTAGTCCAGAAACACAATTGCTGATATTTAAACATGTGTACCAGCAAAACTTGGACTTAACTAAAAAGACCAGGTTGAAATCCAGATACACTAATATTCAGAAAGCAAATCCTATCAAATCAGCAGTGAAAATAAAGTTTAGTGGCAGCCAGTACCTACCTTAAACACACTTTATAAGTTTAACCTTTTTCACTTGGCCTTTTTACTTCCACTTGTAAAATTTCCCTGACCTGGAGCTAATTCATGATAACAAAATAGATGAAGTACAGGCATTCACATCGAAGACAAAGCCTGGCCACTGAGTAGTAGTTGAAGACCTTGAAACATCAGGAAGTTCGTTCTTCATGCTATACCTTCACCTTACAACTGATAGTTTTCAAAAATGACAAACTGGACTTTTCCCTCCTTTCAAAGATCACCACAATGGAACACGTAGCCCCGTATCATCTCTTATGGTTGCACATCACAAGATACAATGGATGTGTGTCCTCAAAGGTTGCCAGAGTTCTTGTCCCATTGCAACTCACGGTAGGATCTTAGTGGAAGTCCTACAACACGCAGAGACAGAAGCAGCGAAGTTGCCCGCTATCCTTGTACATGCAACAACTGACCAGCCTCTTTGTAGCCCAAACCCAAATTGAGACAGACTTTCTCCATCTTGCAGCCTCACCTCGAGTACTGTGTGCAGTTCTGGGGCACCACAATACAAAAAGGATATGAAACTACTGTAGAGTGTCCAGAGAAGGGCTACTAGGATGGCGAAGGGCCTAAAGGGGAAGATATACGAGGAGTGACTGAGGTCACTTGGTTTGTTCAGCCTGGAAAAGAAAAGGCTAAGGGGAGAGCTCATTGTGGCCTACAGCTTCCTCACGAGGGGGAGTGGAGGGGAAGGCACCGATTTATTCTCTTTAGTGACCAGCGATAGGACCCGAGGGAACGGTGTCAAGCTGCAAGAGAGGAGGTTCAGGCTGGATATCAGGAAGAGGTTCTTCACCAAGAGGGTGGTTGCACACTGGAACAGGCTCCCCAGGGATGTGGTCACAGCACCAAGCCTGTCAGAGTTTAAGAAGTGTTTGAACTATGCTCTTAGTCATATGGTCTGAATTTTTGGGTAGACCTGTGTGGTGCCAGGAGTTGGACTTGATGATCCTTGTGGGTCCCTTCCAACTCACGATGTTCTATAGTTCTATGATCTTTTAGGCAATCAACAGTCTCCCAGACACCTTAGGCAGGAACTACCTCAACCAATTATAGAACCTACCTTTGAACCAGCCAGGCAGACTCCTTTCCAAGGGGGGAAAATAAGCACTTCTGTATTGAGTCAAGCAGTTTTACACATGCACTTTACAGACTCAGAAGTACTTATTTTTCCTCTGTGGATTGTAAAATGATTCTACATGTGTAGGTTTGACAGTCACACTACATAGGTTACACTCAGATGAAACAAACTCATTTCATTACCAGCTTCAGAGTTAAATGGTCTGATACGTACATACAGCATTTCACCACAGGGAAACTACTGACACAGAATATGCTATTTTAAGAAAGTACACATCTGTGAGTTTTAACAGAAAATCATTACTAGCCCACTGAATTCTTCATACATGTCACCAAAACTACACCAAATGATACCTATACAACTTTTTTTTCAGCCACATGGAGAAGAATTTGGGGATATCAGTGGATGAAAAATTGGACATAAGCCAGCAATGTGCTCCTGCAGCCCAAAAAGCCAACTGTATCTTGGGCTGCATCAAAAGCAGTATAGCCAGCAAGGCAAGGAGGGTGATTCCCACCCTCTACTCTGTTCTTGTGAGACACCCATGGTGCACTGCATTCAGCTCTGGGGCCTCCAGCACAAGAAGGACATGCACCTATTAGAGCGAGTCCAGAGGAGGACCAGAGATGATCAAGGGGCTGGAGCACCTCTTCTATGAAGAAAGGCTGAGGGACTTGGGGTTGTTCAGCCTGGAGAAGAGAAGGCTCCGGGGAGACCTTATAGGGGCCTTCTAATACCTAAAGGAGACTTCCAAGAAAGATGGGGCAAGACTTTTTATTTCTAGTGACAGGAAAAAGGGCAACAGTTTTAAACTGAGCTAGGGTAGATTTACATCGGACATAAGTACGAAATTTGTCATGATGAGCATGGTGAGGCCCTGGAACAGGTTGCCAGAGACGCTGTTGATGCCCTATCCAGAAGTGTTCAATGCCAGGCTGGATCAGGCTTTGGGCAACCTGGCCTAGTGAAAGATGCCCCTGTCCATGGCTGGGCTTTGGGCCAGATGATCTTTAAAGGTCCCTTTCAACCTAAACCATCCTATGACTCCATAACCCTCCGCAGTGTCAAGAAAATAAAATTTACCAGTACAACCTCATGAATGTGCTATTAAAAAGGAAAAAAGATGACTCATTCACCTAACAATTTTTTTAATAACAATGTTGTTAATAAGTAGATATTACACGTAAGAAAGAAATGCTGTTTTTACAAATAATGACAGCTCAAACCACATCTAATTTGCAAGCTTGCATTCACTGATATAATCTATAATTTTGCATAAGCTATTAAAGTTTATGCAGCACGGAAGAGTCTTAGAAGGTACTTTAAACTTTTTTAATGTTTACCTTACTCTTGAGCTGTTACACAGACAAAAATAGAAAAGGATTTCTGATGCAACTAAGCTCTTTTCTGAGAATTTTATTTAGCTTGATCTTTGTTTTGAATAGTACGATGTACGAAAGATTTTATTATAATATGTACAAAGGACTCAATGTTGCAGCTACAGCAAAATGAATACCCTTCTGAAAATGACTTAAATAATTTCTTTGCATCCAGAAGTATGATCAGCATGCTGGGTAACTGAGACTTTGTATTCTATCTTCTGTACATTAAGTTTTAGACAACAAGCCAAGCAGCAAACCAAAAATAATCTTCTCCTGAAAGACTATTTCAGTCTGGAACACTCACTGCAAATGGATTTAATTTTAGGTAAGGGTTAGTAAGATCACTGACAATTCACAAATGGAACAAAGCTTTCCTCAGAGGGAAGGTTTGTTTATATTCCTAGGACAGTATCAACCGATATTCCTAAGAGACTACAGAAAGACGCATTACGTATCTACAATTTGTTTCACATAGTCATTACCTTACCTTTCCACGTTCACTCATACTATATCATACAGAAAATAATGTAACATTGTCCAAGGGAAGGAGATGAAATCACTGTTGTTTGGTACTAGAATGGACATAATATTCTCCACATAGAGAGCTATTATGCAAGAAAGAGGAAACAAGCCTAGAATATCCAAATAAAGTTCTATCTGATATGCAACTGGAACAAATGCACTAATGCAAATATTAAGTTTCAAAATACCAGTCTCCAAAATCCATTTTCAAATAGTAATTAAATATTTCAGAAGAAAATCTCAATAAGCCTCTAAGAACAGCATTATTATTGATACAGGTAAAGAGTGAAAACATTCTTAGTATTAGTATCTAATGATACTGAAGACATGCCAATATTAATGTAACAGCTATGTTTAGTGTAAACACTTAAATGCCATGGCTGAACAGGACTGTTAGCTTAAATTTATCATGCTATTTGGGACTGTATGAACCACTATGCACTTTTTTTTTCCTTCCTGATGTGGAAACATAAATCTAACCTTATTAAAAATTCTGTTGTTTTCTGATATCCATGCAGCCTACCACATGACTGCAACAGTGGATAGATTTTTTTTCCATTTTTACTATACATTTTCTAAATAGGAAGAAAAGCCACTCTACTAACTTTCCAGTCAAAAGCCGATTGCTCTCCTTAGTTTTATATGCATATTTTTCCTTTGAGCATTTATTAAAGAATATACCCAAACCACCCACAAATCAATTCCTTTCATGAAAATATCTTGATCTTCAAAACAACTCTGAAAAAACAAACTGTATAAGAAAATGGAAATCAAGAAGTTAATGGACTACTACAATAACTTTTAGAGGCTAAAGAATAATGATGTGATCAATTTTTCAATATTAAGGATAGACTTTCTGGCTCATTTGCCAATCAGTTTGTGTTTTCGTGCTGGACATTGTTTCTGTATGGCTTTTCCTTCCCCCCCCCTCCCCCCCCCCTCCTTTTTTCTTCAAATATAAATCCTCTAAGGGTACAGTATGCATTTTAATACTATTAGCATTAAACACAGTTCACTAGTTTCATACATCTTAAAAACAAGGTGGGAAGATGCAATATGTCATGAACTTGTATGAACTACCCCAACAATAAATTTTTCCCCATCCAAAAGTAAGATTGACATATAAGGTTATGGAAACAATGTCACTTGTAATGACTATTAGTAGCTCCAGAACAAAAACATTTAAAGAATAAATACTTATGTATAATATAGAATTTATTAGGTTTGAAATTATTCACGAGTCACAATATGAAACAGAATTGTTCAGACAGACGCATAAGGAGAAAAGAGACAGGATAAGGTTCAAAATCAAACACCAGTGATACATGTAAATAAAATACCTTATAGTGCATATAGCTCAATCACATATAGGCAAATGTTCTTAAGATTCATGAAAGGCAGCTTTTTTTGGACAGATGCGCACAATTTAGCTTACCACAATTTACATTTACTAAGCGGCAACGTTCACTCCTAAATTTCCAAGCTACTATAACCACTTCAGTAAAAGCTCAGTAAAGCTAAGCTCTCTACTTCCTGTAATATTTACATCATAAAAGTGATTTCAGACCCACTTCATACTGTTTGATAGCTAGTTCTATATAATGACCAATCTACACCATATATAACAATACAAGTAGTATGAGAAGGCTTACATTTAAGGAAACCAAAACCTGTATTGCAGCTACTAAATTCCATTAACAGCATTGTACATGCTTCTTTAAATTGCATATAATTTTTGAAACTACAGATCTCAAGTGTAATTTCCAATGACAATTTTGTTCAAATTTGTCTATGATTTCTACATTGTTAACTAGTAGGCCTTTCTTAAATATCATCTGTCAATTCAAGGCTTGGCTCTGTTAAAAAAAAAAAGAAAAAAAATAGCCTTCAAATTCATATTGTAGGTTTTAAAGAACAGCATAAACAAAATTCCACATAAATCCAGAAGGAAAACAGAAAATCACATTATTGGGGAACCCTACATAAGCATGTACCCTGACACAGATCTTTCCATAAAATTGACAAATTGCCATAAACCATGAAGCACTTCAGAGCTCTGCCAAAATAATTTGGTTCAGCTTTTAAATGCACTGGGAAGAAAAGACTATTTATCTCCTTTCACATGCAGCGAGTTTGGGCTGATGAAATTTCATCCTTGCATCTTTCAGTGACATGCAATGACCCAGTGTTCAAGACCCACCTCAAATTGCAGAATCTCAGCCTAACGATACATTGGATCCAGCCACCAACCCAATGGTGACTTAAGCACAAAGTCACACAAAGCAGCGCAGAGGCAAATCACTGATGTGGACACAAGAAAAGCTGAGGTGTTAAAACCGCATTTCATGACAATTGTTTGGACAAATACACTGACTCAGTACACACAGATAGCTCTCTATCCTAAGTGGAGTGTGTAACCTAAAGTATGTCTCAAACAGAAAAGCCCCTCTCCATTATCTGTGACAACCAAAAACATCAGACCAGACACGGGGCCCGGCACTGAAATCTAAAACTGATCAGTTCATGACTGGTTTTGCCCTTCTCACAAATCTCCACTCTAGACGCAGAAGTGTAACGTCTACATTTAATGTACTTAGAATACTTCATGGAAACCAATTATCAGCACTTGAGATTTATCAGCTGGACTCTGCCCCAGACCGTGAGAAGTTATTTGCCAGAATTTAACTCACAATACTCTGTATGATTATAAAGAATATCAACTATACTTTCTAACAGTAATAATAGTGAAGACTGTTAGATATATCTTATTAATAGAAACACAATTTCCAGTTGTATCAGTTACAGTGTTAAGCTAGTCAGCTGTAAACAGCCCTTCTTCAGTGCTCTCACTTTCCAGTCTCTAAGAGCAGTTACATTCATTAATAGTCAAACAGCTGAAAATAAAACCAACTTGCTTTTTTTTTTCCATTAAGAATTAGTATTTCCATTTAGATTTTCAGTTATTTCACTCTGCTATCCTGTGAACATCATCTTCACACATCAAATTTCTTAGCAACTTTTTACAAATTTATTTTGTCGCTTATTGCCAAGGCTACTTCTCACTTCTTGTTCCCATTCTCGTCCCATCAAATCTCATAATTAGTTAATTGAACCTAGTTTGATAGACTTAAAACTAGGATCAGTCTGCAGTAGAGAGCAACAAATAGCAAATCCAGCACCACCTTCATGGGATGGATGAAATTGCAGGTCACCGAATTCATGAGCTGTGGAAGGAGTACTTGACATGCCCTTGTAGACTGCTTCTCAAAAACTGTAGCATCATTGCTTACTAAGAGGTTCATTTGCTATTACAGTTGACATAAATATTTTCGTTTGAGAAGTGTGCTAAGTTATTCATTCTACAAAAATGAGCATTTTAATAAAATTTATAAATTCAGGAATGACACTTAAAGAAATAGTGCACAGTATACATGTGCTAAAATCAGAAGTTACTGGGATCAGAAATGAACACCAAGTCTATCTATCTAGTAAGGGTCACTGGTTCAAATACAACCCAAATCAGTTGTAACTGAGTTACTGGTATCCGATGGTTAATTAAGTTTATAATCTATTAACACTTCTTAAAGAAGCTGAAGCATGTTAAGTTTAACAGCAAAGATAAATGGCATAGCTCTGCCCTGAACAGACATGAGATACCCCAAACAAGAAACACTATTAGGCATATTAGCTATTTACTGGCCTACAAAGTGAACTGGAGTTTGTTTCAGATGCCTGCACGTTTCCTAGGAACAAGTAAGTGTCTCAGAAAACAGGACAGAGACTGATGAGATTATTATTTCATGCGCAAAAGGTCCTCCCACATCACTGATGGAAGAGGAAACTAGCATTGCACTATCCAAAATACACCTGCTCATGAAGTACCTGGAGAAAATTCTTGACATAAAAATTGAATGTTATTGGTAATTTGTGTACCACCAGTGGCAATCCTATTAAGTAGTATCAGTGTTTAAAAAGTCCTAAACAACTACGCTGCTGTTTTTAGTCAAGTCATGTTTACCAAGCTCCTTAGTATTTAAAATGAGAGCTGCGTTCGATGTACTTAAATATTAAGAGATGACTATACTGTATGGTGAATTATTCAAAAGTTTGCACAGAAAAGGACTTGGCTTGCTTATAAAACTAAATGACTGTGCTACAGAATGGTCTCCAAAGCAAAACAATCAAATAGTAGTTTGGTTTTTTAATTAAAAATCTCTGTTCTTCTCCCCCACCAAATGTTCCAGCATCTCTATTTTTTTTTTCTTCCCTATTACCACAATCACCATTTAATTTTCTTATTTCAAGAACTATATTTCAAAGAACCAGGGGAGGCCATGCAACAAGGTTTTGTTTGTTCTCAGATAATGCTTCTGCCAGTATCACAATCAAAAATGAAAACCAATTAAGCCAGAAATCACAGCTAGACTGGGAGTATCTGGAGTTCTGTACCTTCCCCTAGGTGTTATATCCAATTGCAAGCAGGAACATTTTCCCCTCCTACAGATACTTTAAATGCCAAACACATGAAGATTAGAGAGAGGTTTATCAACGTATTTCATTACAGCAGATAAACTGGCAATACTTTAGGCAAGAGTACCCAACTTCAGGGTTTCAGTGAATCCACAGCTGGCTCATTTCCAGATGAAGCACTACTGTGAAGTTGCTGATGTTGCACACTCATTATTAACTAAGGACAAATACAAGTTCAGATATTCCAAACCAAGCACTTGTAAAATCTGTTTCTTCACATTTAATCATTTAAAATAACCAGCTGTGCTCCTAGCCAATGGTTCTTTTTGTTGTTCTACTTATTTTGCTTTGAAAAGAAACACTATTGATGCAACAGGAACCTACCTAAACAAAATGAAAGAGTTTCTCAAAACAGCGTAAGTCCCCTTATTCTACTTGCTTGTTCCAACATCTTAAAAAAATAAAAAGACTAGTAAATCCAACATTCTCAACCAAAGTTGTACATAAAGGCTTACCTATGCATTCATCACTGTTACTGTCTGCCAGCCTGCTCTAACTTTTCATCCAATTTCGTAGTCCCTTTTCACCAAATGGCCTTTTTATTAGAATATAAATAGCAACTACGAAAAAAATAACACTCAAAAAGAATATTTAAAATTATATACAGGTGCAAACCATTGTCTCCAAATATATAATTTCAAAGTATTTCATTTGCAATTAAACATTTAAGATCAAGACTCAAAGTCAAAACTCTGTATTGCAGGCTTTATCACCACAGAATGTGTCCTAGAAAATTCTTAAAAGCAACATGAAACAGGCACACTCCAAACTATTAAATCATGGACTGTGCAAGCATTTCCTCCTTTAACATTAGATGCATTTACCTGGAGACACGTCAGGAAAAACATAAGATTGCTGAGAGACTGGCTAATTATCAACTCAGCCAGTTGTCTTTCGAGCTTCCTATTTCATAATTTTGTTTCTCTACTTATTATTACCGTTTAAAGCAAGATCCTCTCAACAGATAAAGAATTCACTAATAAGTAACATCACCTACAGTATAATTCATACATATTTCATTTTAAAAGAATTTAAAAGAACACAACAACTTCAAAACAGGATTTTGAAGTCTACGTCTCAATTTGCCTCCAGTGTTGGTCAGGTTGAATGTTTATGGAATTACAGCCTAGACACTTGCACATCTCATGCTTAACTCCTGCTTGCAAAATTATGGCATGTTGCACTTCTTGGGGGTGCAAGGGAAGATGTTGTTTCAAAATACCTTTTCGAATTCAGATGTCAAATACTGCTGTTCCACAGAATGCACGTGACCTGCTGAAATTGTCCCATCATGAATTTCCAGAGCACTGTTTGCCCAGGATTACCCCAAACAAGTCATGGTGCCGTACTCTGCGTAAACCCCAACTGACAGCAGTAGGAGCTAAGGAAAAACTTAGGCCTACCTAACAACAAAGAAAACAGCAACGAAGGCAAACAATCATCCCCACCTCCATCAAAATCATTTCTTAGCTTACATGAAGCGTTGCAGACACCAATAGCTGAGATAATTCTAGAAACTTTCTCCACTTAGACACATTCAAAACTTATGGCGAAAGCTTTCACAGGCTTTAAGTCATTGAGAATGGATGCGCCCCAAGTTTTTTCTGCTCTCCCACCAATGAAGGACAATGTATATAACTGACATCCACAAAATTAACTAAAAAAATACATTTTTTCCCAGAAGAAATATATTTCCATTAAATTTAAAATATTTTGCATTAACCTTGGTGTTATTTCTGTTTTTTTTCAGCTTCTTCGTAATTCTCATTTACTTTGCTTTCCTTCTAATGGTTCTGTCTTGTGGGACACACTGCCTCTTAGCCATATCTGACAAAAAAATGTAACAAAATCCAACAGTAAGCAAGGAAAACTTTCCAGAAAGAGGCCCAAGGCATCACTGCTGCTCACTGTGAAACGACTAGAAGAGATGCAGGGAGCTTTTAAACAGAATTATTTCAAATAAGTTGTGATACTGGGAAACTCTTAGAAATATTTTTAAATTATATACCAAATTATATTATTTCAAAAGATATTAATAAATGAGCAATTTCTACAGTTATGGCTGCTGACGTTAATTTACGTGGCTTGGGATATGCTGGTAATTAAAAATGAAGGACGAGCGATGCTGTTGATTCAGTGCAACTTTTATACCCACCACTTCCCAGTGCAACACCTGGAACATAGGCTGCAGAAGTCTTCAGAACCCTCTGAAATTCACAAAAATCAGGGAGAGTTTAGTGGCATCAGAACAAAAATTCAGGACACTGAAGTGCAACCTGACACCTTTTGCTGAAAGAAGTGACAAGAATCCCAGTTTGGAATCCGAGCTGACCAGCACCTGTCCTCATTGTTTGTTAGTTCTCTGGGAATGGGGAAGGAGTTACCCATTAATCTTCCTGAAAACAAGCTAAAATTTTAAAATGCATACTCTGAAGTTACTTCTGGCAGGCCCTGCAGAATTAAAGCTGTACAGGCTATCATCTCCTGCACTCATGGAGCTCTAGGAGCCAATACCAAGCTGAAGAGAAGAGGCCGAGGCTGAAAGCGTCAGCAGTTTTGGGGCAGGTGGCTAGAGGAGTCTGCTATTAGAGCACCGCCAAGTTTTACATAAATACAGTCAGCATCCAGCCTCTTATTTTTATATTCGCCATCTATACAACTATTACAGTTCATCCTAATTACTGGATCAGCAAGGTAAAAATCTTATACCCAGTTTAGCCTGTTTTTGAAGAGTCTATGGAGGCATAGCCCTCTCAACATTTACCTAAACAGTTCTGAAGCATTTAATTTACTGACTGGGACACTACCTGAGAGGCATAAAAAGCAACACAAACCAGACATTTTGCTTTAATCCAGAGCTCCCTGAACCTTTATGAATAATGGTGGTGTCACTACCATAAATATTTCAGGTTACTCAGAGTCCCCAGCACAATCAGAACAACATTTAAGCAAATGCCAAGAACTCTGTGTAAGAAGGCACACCTTAATGAAGAACCATTCCAAAACTCAAATACTGCACAGTGGGCACCCTAAATGGACACTTCAGGTGATTTTTTTCAACAGAGCACTACCTCCTTTGGAAGCATCATGTAAATAAATAAAATTAGCAGACCCATATTTTCCTCTGTTATTCGACTATGTAAGAGATTATATATTCACATTTTCCAAGTAAAAATAAATTGCAAGCTTTAGTGCTTTTTAAACATATACACAAGGCAACGCCAGGCGTACACAAGAAAAACAAGTGCAAGTTTAAGTCACAGGCTACAACTATTTGAGTTACATAACTCTTCTGTCTTGAATTGCTTTTCCCAAGTAGTGCACTCAATACAAAATATAGATCACTACACCTCTTCAATTCTTGCAAACTGCATACTAGAATAATAATAATTAAAAAAGACAGTAGATGTGACCTTTCATGAAAAGGTCACTCAGAATTTCCTTTAAGGAAGCTAAAAGTATCCCAAATAAGAACAGCTACTTATTACGCACTGCAGATATTATATTCATACTTCATGAAGAACTGCTGTTACAGGTAGCCAATTAGGAAGCCCTGTATATACTGTGACAAAAAACAAGCAGACGATTTTCCCATATTCTCATTCTTTCCACATCAAGCTGTAGGATTATAGAATTTATGAGTTTTATATAAATTTAGCTACATATGCACATAAATGTAAAAGTTTATTTGTAATCTGACAGAGAAACTGTAGGTGTCCAAACTGATTATCCAGAAAAGAAACAACAGCAAAGAAGATTTTAGATTAAAATTAGTCTGTTTAGACACTACAGCCTTTTGGCATAAAGGTTATGATATACACTGCAAACCAAACAAAACCATATAACCCACTTACTTTGATTTTGGCATTAAATAAACAGTCCCCAATAAATAGTCTTAAGATTAGAAAACTGGATACTTCTCGAAGCATTTGAATTGCTTGAGGGATGCAGTTCAGGTTTACTGAACTGTATTGTAGGCCAAATGGAAGTAGACATGCTCCCTGCTCCCTCGACACACCAATAAAGTGTAGGGTCGCACAGAAAAGCCCGCGAAACGGTGCCAAGGATCAGACCAACACTCAGCCCCGCAGTCTGGCCTAACATTCCACTGCCATGGGTCATACGCAGAAAGATGTTCGAGCTCGTAGTTTAGTCACCTAGAAACAATGCTTCCTTCATTATTTTTAATGTATTTCAGTTATAAATATATTACTGAAACACACACACTAGCCATTTGTCTGAGGTGAAGTGTATCGAAGCAGACCGATTGATCCCCTGGGGAAAAAAATCACAACTCATTTGCACAAAATTTGCTGCCACTCAATTAATAGCCCAGCTATCAACTGCTCCAGGTTGGGGCTGGAGTGCAGAAAGAAGGCAACCGAGTGGAAAGTTTTCAGGAACAAATGCCACAGATCACTACAATTTAAAACTGGGCAGGGTAGCTGTCAGAACTTAGCAAGAGAGAATTTTAGACTATGCACACCTGAAGAGTGACTCTGCAAACATCCTCAAACTACCTGTAAAATGAGTAGAGATATTAATACCGATCATTGAGCATGAGCTGAAGGTCAGGTAAGCTTATTTTATTAATACAAAACCACAAACACAATGAGGTAAACAGTTTAAATCTAGTATAGGTATGTCCAAAAAGGAGAACTGCAATAATATATTCTACAATGCAGCTATGTCCAAAAGAGCATATTTTGAATAATTCCAGCATGCTAGGACTTACAGCTTCAGCACTACTCTCCGTGCTTAGGCCATCTGTTGGCCTTTCAGAGAATGAGCTTGTGTATTTACACAGATACAGTTAAACTGCTTAAATTGAATTGCAAACACAAATAATTTAGAGTTCGCTGAAACTGGGGCCCTTAAACTGCATAAAAACAAAAAGGGAGCTTAATCCTCATGAGACTGCTATTTTAGTATTTTCAGAGCGCTCTTCAGCATAGAACAAGACATTTTCTTCTTGTTCAAATAAGCTATTCAGAATGATAAATCTGTATTAGACTCTGAAATTTTATCTTTTGAGGTTACCAGTGGGTGCTGGACAAAACTGATCACAGGAACACTGCCTCTGTTTTACACCCTGTCCCTCCCAGCCAAAAGGAGTGCTTTATTGTTTTTTTATTTTTTACTGTGCTGAAAATTCTTTTTCCCCCAGGTTTATAAAACTTCAAAATTTTTTTTTTTTTTTTAATTTTAAAATTAACAAGCAATCTAGGGGTAGCATTTGTTTTAGTAGCTCCGGCATTGCTCTGTACATAAACTTCAAAGTTTCCTTTCCTTTCCTTATTTTATCTTTTGCAATGTTTTTCTCAATATTTAATAGTTTTTCCATGTTTAGATGGAAAGAAGGTTGGGAGCGTCCATTGTTGCAGAGATAAGGTCCTTTCAAACACCCTTCCCTGAAATCTCTCAAGAATGGAGCCTTCTATTTCCCAACTTACCATCCTACCACCACAGTGGAAATTAATTCAAAACCCTTGAAACACACTATTTACCCAAAAAGAAATAGTAAAAAATGGGCAAAAACTTAAACATTTCTATTAACAGAATTAACAAAGCAAAACCACAGACATCCACAGAAATGCAGTAATGGAGCTGACCTAAGTGTTTTGAGAATTTTCTCCTGTCCTGTAATATTCCACTCACTTTCCAATGTATTTTATTTTATTAACTACTTTCACAATTTACCTGATGTCCAGGTAAATTTGATTAGCAGTCTACATTTACAGCCTTTAGAAAAAATAAGAACTCTATTAAGACCAGGAAAATTTCTGATGTGCCCTCAGTATTAAAAAAGAATAATAATACATCGGTATGCATTTTAATTCAGAATTGAACCACTGCTCTAATGTGAGGTGCAAACAGTAAACAATGGTGATTTTTTTATTTTAAAGAATGAGTTCATTCATTTGAAAGACAATTTTCCTTTGGGAAAAAAAGAAATACGTTGCAATTTTGAGAATTAGAAAGAAATGTGCTATTCCCTGTCACTGGAATATCCCAGTTGCATGCTAACACATAGCACTCTGCAGAATTTTACTTACCAACACCCCTGAAGCCACTAAAAACACCTCAAAAACCATGTAGACATGGGAAGATGTATATTATGCTTTAACAAGAGAAGACATTGTATGAAATTACTCCTGAGTAGAAAAAGCTAATGCTAAAGATGTTTTATGCTGATAAGCATCAACAGTAAGGAACTGTATTGTTTAACCTAAACTAATTTAGTTAAATACAGCTTATGCCCAGACAAGTCCTTGCAAGGTAAACACAAAGTTCCCATCTCACTTCACGAAAATTCACCCTTCGTCATTTTGTCTGCATGTCTACGCCCCTCATAACAAACAAAAGCAGTACATAAACTCCAACACCCTTTCCTTACTTCAGATACTTATATATTGCATATCACCTTTGAAGTGGACCAAACCAGGCTTAAATGTGTTTCAGCCTGGGATTCACTTCCCTAACTTTTCACAGTGTAGTAGCCCAAACAGCAAGAGGTCCATCTCCAAATGGTTATCCTCTCTGCCCACTACGAAGAGCCCAGACATGCAAACTCAAGAACCTAAGCAGAGAAAAGCTGAGTCAAGCCCTAACAGCCCCTATGATGCCAACCTCCAGTATTTTAAGTTCATATTTCCTGCCTTTGAAGAAGGGGGAGGGTAGGAGGAATTGATTCTCTGTTTACATTTTCTGTCTTTTTCCAGCTTGGACTGATGCACACCACTTTTAAAGAAGTAATTTTTCAACAGGATCTTCGCCAGGAATGTTAATTTTATTTAAGCATAAACTTTTTGTAGGAAGGGAGCATTAGGTGCTCTTGATTTTGTAGGAGAGGAGTTTTGCATACTTCTTATTCCTGAAATACTAGTACTAGTTTGATTTCAGATTATTTGCATTGCAGCAGGCACTTTTGGGTCCCTCTGGGCTAATTATAGGACTTGGATTATTTATCTTTAAGAAATTTATTTGAGTGTCAAAGCTTATTCTAATACATACCACGTCTGCAACCTCAGAGAAAGAATTCTGAGTTTCTATCTACAACCAGTTACATACCAAAATGCACTCGTAGATTACGGCAAAAGAAACAGGTGACAGACAGGAAAACACTAAGCCATTTACCTCCACCTTGATTTTAAACACAGAAGACAGAAAAGCAGAAACGTGAACTTTCAGATTTCACATGCTCAGCCTTTTATATACTCTCTCTTTTCTGATCTTTCTTTGTGAAAGACAAAAAATGATATTTGTTTCAATCCCCTTTTCCCAGCCTAAAAAGAGAACAAGAACCTTATGAGGAAGTACCCCGCTGCTGCCCACTCCACATAAGCATCCCACTACTGGGAAAGGCAACAGAAGGAAGCTGAGTCACACCTGCTCGCTCTCCCTCTAGAGCATCAGCTACAACAATACTAAAGATTTATTTTGGGACAAGTATGATCTTGTGGCAGGGAAAAACAAAGCACATTTCACAAAAGAGCTAAAATAAAATCCAAGTCATTTAGCTTGATGACTAAAGTCTCAAAGATGTTCAGATGTAATGGTGAATTTGGGTCACCATTACAGTCACAACATTCAGACCATATTTTCTTTCAAAACTTGTGGTATTTAAGGACATGCCAAGTAAAATCATTGATCATTGTTTATCACGGCAGTATCAAGTAAAGGTGACAAAACAGGAAAAAATGCTCAGACATCCACAGCGCAGTATTTTAAGTAGGTGCCCTCGGCAGTGAAACCAAAACTAAGGCTTAGTCAGAAACAGAAGAGACATTAAGTCCCCTCCAGAAAAAAAAAAAAAAAAAAAAAAGTATTCTTAGCTTAGCTACAAAAGAAGAACTTAGTTATTCTGGTGAGTAATATTTTACTTAGACTACACAGAGGGAAAATAACAAGCAGGTTCCTTCTTACAGCATTAGACTTCTGTCCTGTACCTGTTGTCCCTCTGATATAATGTCATTTAAAATACATTTGGCTAGCATATTTTGTGTGCGAACACATTGAAATTAAGTATTTAAAAATATGTTGCTTCTGACTTTTCCCATGTACATTTTAAGTTTTTCCCATGCTCAGAAAAACTGAAATACTGGTTTGCCCAATTCTTTATTCCGCATTTGTTTAGTTTGAAGCACTTCATGGGAACAGCTGTTTAAAAGAATCTTTTCAAATGAAAATGTTGTTATTAAAATATTTCAATCAATTTAACAGATTTATAGAAACTGATTTACATTTATAATGCACACTACAGAATTTACTGCACTTCAAAAAACAGGCAGGAAACTACCTCGCAGAAGAAAGGACAAGTATAAGTTTGTCACCTTTCTCCAACCCAGAGGTGCCCCCTTACCCTGCATTTTATTTGGGAACATAGGATTTCTCCTCCCACTTTCACCTACCCAAACATCTTCTAAACTTATTCTACTTGTACTTATTATTCTAGTTTACCTTAATTATTTCTTCACTATGACATAACTAAAAACGTAGTATCTCCACTCCAGGGTACATGTAAGGTGTCCAGCTGCAGACACTGGCTACTGAATTAGGAAGGATGTCCTTGTTAAATGCCCGTCAAAACCAAGGATGATTCACTAGCGTTCACAATCTCTCTTTCACAGCCCAGACCAACAAATGGCTTGAAATGTGCTCAGATAAAGCTTAGTCATGTCTGGGCCATGAACTTTTAGCAGTTAAGTTTCACTGAACACGGCCAGGACATCTAAATTTTTGCTTCTGTGCAGCACAGTGCCACCACAGCCTTGGCATGGATGAGTATTTACTACTTAAGTTCAGCTGAGATTCACAAATACGTCAGCCTCGTCTGAGCAGGATTTTCTGAGCATGCTGAGCGAACATTCTTAGCTTGACCTCCTTTGGAAGGAAAATTTTAATTAAAAAATAGAAGTGGACAAGGCACCTTCACTAGCTCCAAAGTGAGAAAATCTATCCTTGTAGATAAGAGGGTTAGTTTAAAAAACACACAACACCAAGTACCTCAAAGGTTCAAAGCCACATCTTCAACCTCTCCGGAAGAAACCTCAAAGAAATGTTCTTCCTGTTCAAGTCCTCTGAGTGCCAGAAACCAGCATACACCCCCACTCCTGTGCCCGCCCCAAACCCATAACTTCACTTTATAGACCAATACTAGGTGGCTGCCACAAAAAGCAAACTCTAGTTTCTGCTCCAAATGCCTCTTACCAAAGAGCCTACAAACATCGGAACGAAGGTTGAGTACTGGGATGTTTGGGGGAGAAAAATGCCCTCACAATCATTGTGCTAAACTGTACTCTTCTTTTGCTCCATTTCCTCCTTCATAGTGAGTTCTTTGCTAAATCAGTCATAACTTCCAATAGAAATCAGCAGCACTTTCAAGCTAGCTTGCATTACAGTTGTCAGGTTAACAAAGACTTTAATCCTCTGAACCAGGAACCCTCTGAGAAACAGAACCTGGTTCCTGGCTCAGAATCCTCTGAGATTCATTCCATCCTCCAAGAGAAGCTGCCTAAACCCAAGGAAGAGTACAACCTCACGGACACTAACATCCTTTAGTTAGCTTACACACTAACCACATGCATGTAGGAGCACAGAGCTTACCTCCCTCTTTTGCTACTTTCTCACAGATGGTTTCCAAGGCCATCCTGTTTCTAACCCTGGGTATGTCCATAAGCAACAATGATTCTAGTAGACAAGATACCAGAACTTCCGTCCTGCCATTTCTGGGTATCCCCCTCCCTTCCATAAACGTGCCAAATATCTCGGACAGAGCGCGTGCTGCTTTTGAGAGCATCAGCAGAAATACAACTGCTATTCTTATCACAGCAGTCAAGCTGCACGCAAGACTCTGAACTGCTGCAGTGAAACTGATGACAGTACATTAATTTCACCTACTTGTGCAAGGAGATCAGAAAAAGGAGGATAGGGTAATACTAAGTTAAACCACTGCTAAAAAAAAAAAAAAAGATGTACTCTTTCAGTACATGTGATATAAACCTAAACTGTACTTAACTAACTTAATTAGAAAGATGTTTAAGCCAAGCAAAAATGAACTTCTCAAGCTAAAATACCAATCCAGAGAGTACTCTGCACGGCTTTAGCCTGCAGCACGTTTAACTAAAGGACACAGAGCAGCCCAACCTCACAGAGTAGTTAATGGCTCATATCGCAGAGGCACTATGACCACGTGGGAAGGGCACTTCATCTTTGAAATTTATAAACTCTACCACTCAGAGGCAGGCACAGATGTGTTCACTTTCAGTATCACTTTGAGGCTGCCATGTTGCTTCCTGGTCAGGAGCTAGATCCCTTCCCTCCTTGCAGCCTTCTAATGAGGAGAGCTGGCATGCCTTAAATCTGTTTCAAAACCAACTCAAAACAGACCAGCTCAGCTTCTTTGTTAAGGTAAGGCCTTATGTATGTACCTATGACACTTTCGTATCCTTCAAGTTGTATGGTTTGTCTTTCTACTACCAACCAAGCAACCAATGCCACAGTTCATAAGAGGTGCAAGGAATGGTCGTCTTCTCAGACGGAGAGAGTTTCAAAAATATGGAGGGGAAAAGAACAAATCAAGCTGGGGAAGCCAGAGCAGGAAGGGAGGCTGTTCTTCCAGTATTCCTTCAGTGTCCTGATGAGCAGCTATCTGATCCTTTTACTCAATTTTTTTTTTCTTTCTCTGCATCTTTACAGCAAGCAGTTTCTCTGTGTTCTCCATGGAACAATGCCTTTCTGCTTCCTCAAACTCAAAGGAACACTTTAAAGAACACTCTAAGTATACACGCTGTTAAAAATTGACACCAGGATTATTTCTAAATGTCTTCATTGGTCCCAGGAACATTTCCATGACTATTATGTGTTCTTAAAAATTATTATTTTCCTGCAGCCCGTGCTTTGCTTCAAGTCATAATCCTCAGTGATGACAACTTGTATCCACAGCAACTGGTCGTGATGTAACAAACAAGATTAACCACTTCTGGTGGAGGAAAAGCATCACAAACCTTTCTGGCAGTCTCTTAGTAATCTCAATTAACTGCTCAATAAAATGCCTGTTGACATTCCAACTTGGAACTATTACCTCACAAAACAACACGCTTCAAGAGAAGATAACGTGGTCTTCACCAATCATGACACTCCTAGGCCTTCCCAATTCCATTTTTAAAGACCCTTTTAAGCCGTCAACCTCACTAAGAAAGGGCTTAAACCATGCTTGCTGGCTTTCGAGAGCTTAAGCGACATTTAAGTTTAGAGCACTTGCTGGAATAAATCTGTTCAAAACCGTTTCATGGTCCTCTACGGAAAGAGACCTCCTGTATGGCTGAACAGCCCTTCAACTCAGTCCTCCGAGGAAGGAGCCCTTCTGAACAGGCAGTCCCTCAAACCAGGTGCAAAGCCGTACAAACCCTCAGACACACCGGGCAGATGCTGCAGGAGATAATGCACCGAGCACCACCACGGCTGCCCGAACGCCCATTTATTTTAGCACACATTTACTCTACCGTGCTGCTGATCCCAGGCAGCTTTATTAAGGGTGGCAGAAGCGGGCTGTAGCCTCGCTTTCCCCCAAACCCAACGACAGGCAACCAACCAACAACACACCCTGGCATGGGCGCCTGCAGCTGAGGCTCCCCGTGTCCCTCAAGGGGGTGAGGGGGGTGCCCCCAACGGCACCTGCCGGCCATTAAACGGCCGCAACCCCAACCCCGCCGCCCCGCAGCGGCCCCCAAGCGCCCGGCGGGGGGGCAGCGGGGAGCGGTGCCGGCGGCACGGCCGTAGGCAGGCAGGCACCTGGGCAGCTCCTTTGTTCGCCGCCGCCGCGCCGCCCGCCCGCACTCACTCACCCACGGTGGCCAGGGTCTCCAGGTCCTCCAGCTTGTAGGCGGCGGGCTCGCAGGGCGAGCCGGGGCCGGCGGGGCCGGGGGCCGGGGCGGCGGGCTGAGGCACGGCCAGCCCCACCGCCGCCGCTGCCGCCGCCTCGCCGCCGCTCTTCGCCCCCATTTTGGCCTTGGCGGCGCTGAAGGCGTCCATGGGGCTCGCTCAGCGCATGGAGGGAGCCGAGCCGGGCCAGGCAGGGCCGATCCGAGCCGGGCGGGAGCGAGGCGAAGTTTCAGCCCTCAGCAGGCGGCGCGGCCGCTCCCCGCCGGCGCTGCAGCCCGCTGCCGCCTGGGAGGGGGCGCGGAGCCCTGGAGCATCGCGGCCCCGCGGCGAGCCGCCGGGCGGGCACACAATGGCGAGGCAGGGAGAGCCCGGGCCGTGCTGAGCCGTGCCGAGCCGAGCCGTGCTGCGGGCGGGGCGGCAGGGGCGGGGTCTGCCCGCCCGGCGCTGCGGCACGGTCCCGCTGGGGGAGGCGGGTAGGGCGGGTGCGGGGTCGCATGTGAGCCGTGCCCGGGGCTGCCGTGGTGCCCGGTGTGGGGGCAGCGCGGGGCCTGCTGGCTGCTGTGAGAGCCCAGTAAGTGGCTGTGCAGGGCAGGGAGCCCCAGCGTACACACAAACTTGTAATTGTTACATCATCTATACCTGGGGTCGTGAGAGACCCCCACAGCCTCGTCTGTAGTCGCGGTACTCGGGGAACGTGACGTGTGTTTTTTTATCTTTTGGCTTGTTGACTCGAAGGGTTGTGACTAATTTGGAAAAACGCTAGGTCATCTCTGCTTCCTGTCAGCCTGTGAGAGGAATCGCCGCTCACAAAGGGTGACATGGCTTTTGCTCTAAAATTTCAAATTTCAGTAGTGCCCTCTCCAGAATGCAAGCTTCAGACTTCTCTTTTGCTTTACCATTTTTATTATTTCAACTCACGTTATGTTCTGTAAGTTTTTAATACAAAAATCTTTGTGATTCATGCCTTGAATTGAATATTTCAAAGATTCCTTAAACTGTGAGTTGTAAATGTTCTGGCAGGCCAGGCCATAAGTTTAGCTTGGTCAAAAGATGAACAAGCCAACAAACCTCTCTTAACGACAACGGAGGCATGTTGTTTAAGATAGATTTCTTCACCAGATGCATGATTATTTTTCAAGCTGAGTCTATGTACAAATATAACTTTGTTTTTTAGCCAGATCATTGCAAATTGAGATGATTTTTAATAAAAGATGTGAGCTAATTATGATCATTTTCACGAAGGAGTACCTTAACTTCAGTCTGTCCAAGATCAATATATGCTCTTCTTAAAACTACTTTGTTTTCCTAAAAAAAAACCTAGGAAATCGTTCACTGCTCAGATGTTAAAGAGGACAAACAAAAACCTTTTATAAGGTATTGATTACTTTCAACTGATATTTCTATGTATGCCATGAACTTTACTTGGTGACTAAATTGCTTGCATTCAAGAACTTAAAACTTCCTTTAAAATCTTCTACTGATAAGCTTTAATAGTTGGTGGCCTGTCACGTGGCTTGTATGGCAGGATATGTTTAAAAAGTCTGTGATTCACCCAGGTTGGCAAGCATAGGGTTAGCTCCATTTAATTCAGTGTCCTTCTTCTTATGATGGAAGTTACTTTGTGCTTACTGCCTTTCTAGCCTGGTATCCAAAGCATTTGCTAGCTGTAGTTGTAATAATATAATTGCAATGTTTATATTTAGAGCATCAACATATTATTAATGTTCTTTACCACCTCTGTGTAACCTACTTAGAATTTATCTTGCTGATGATGATTATTACTCACGATATTTCAGGGGAATAACATGCTGTTCTTTCCAATACAAAGAGATTGAGAATCAAAAGTCGTAACTTTGCAAATTACACCTGGAAGTAGAGCTGCCTGCTGGGTTACAGTAGTGGGTATGATACTTACTTTCTTGCCCAATGTGGCCAGACTTTGTAGGAAGGTTTCCAGCCCTGTTCTCGTTTCTTGTACATATGTTTGCCAAACTTCATTTTGCACCACATACAGACATAATGGTAGTACAGTGATTCCTTGGGTGATGTTACCTACTTCCCATTCTTTTATTTTATTTTATTTCTCATTTTCAGGAAACCTTTGGTTAAACTATAGAAAGGATTCCAAACTTTCTACCTGACTATCCATGAGTTGATATCAGGGATCATTGCTCTGTCGTTTAGAGGGAACATTGTGATGTGCATATCAAACAAATGGATATGATTTAGGCACTCAACTCTTGGTTTGTGAAGGGAAGCAGTCATTTAAATGTCTCTGTGACTGCTGACAAAAAGAGTCTCTCCTTTGGTCTGAGCAGACTTGCATTTGTCTCCCTGAAAGCATGTTTTTTTTCCTCCCCACAAATATATAATTTTCCTCACAAATCTTGTTAAAAGCATATTTGTACAATCACAGTAAAACTACTACAAGTTTGTTGGAAAACCTGTCCAAACCTGTAGGGAGGAAGTGAATAAGTCCTTCAATGATGGTTATTATTAATAAATAGTTCTGTATCTTCTTCTCTTGTCACATTAAGTACAGTGCCTGAAAGTCAGGGACTGATGTGAGGAAGAAGAATAACTAGTAAAGATAATTAGTACTGCTATGTGTTTTTCATTTGTTTTGTTTTGCTAAGGAAGCTCATGATCGGGCAAGTTCTGTGAAGTAAACAGGCAGGGATTTCATACAAGAAATCCCTACCTGGGACAAAGAAAGGGGAAAATTGTTCCACCCATCTGAAGTAGTTCCTTCAATGTATGGAAATCAGACCATTTGTATAATGAACAATCACACATTATGAGAATGTATCTATGGATTCGTAAAGCAACTATCACACTTGTATTTTAATATGATTATGTTTACTTTTAAGTGTTTAAAATGATTATATAGAGTGGCTAAGTCCAAATGAGAATTTAAGCACCGAAAATAAAAATAGTCATGCAGATGTCTTCATCCCAAACTGTGATTTTGTAGCACCTTTCTGAACTGATGCCTAGCTTCAGAAGTGCATCAACTTTTCCACTTGTGGAAGTGCTGTTACCGGGGTGTCTAGACTTCTGCCCGGTCTGAGCAAGTTTGTGCCTAGCTTCTGCCAGAACTAGATTGAGATCTGGAAACAAGACATTGCTTTGCCTAAGTTTGCTGAGGAACCTGTTGTGTTCAGCATTCTGAATGCGTATCTCACGTATATGCAAAACTGCTCCCTTCTCCAAATGAAGCTGGGGTCAACTTTTTAGAAAAAAAATGCAGTTTTATGTAATAAGAGGCATAGAAATACCAGTGTGCTGGACAAGCTCTTAGAGACAGCCGGTGATATTTTCTTCAGACGGAAGACAGAATAGGATAGCAGCGCACCAGGACATCTTTTTGTTCGTTCGTTTCCCCAGAGAACTAGTTATGCACGTTCATACCAGTACATCGCATTTTGAATACTCAGGATAGCATGCTGGTTATAGCAGTCACTCAGCAAATGGAATACCTGGTTGTTTTGATCTTGGTGGTATGAAAAGGGTTCTCGTTCCAACCTCCTTCCCTTAAATTACCGAAGGCAACTGCAAGATATGTTTTCCCATATTGTGCATCCCAACTTCAAAACTATTCCTTTCTTTGCTATGCCCATGAGATGAAGCTGTCAGTTCACTGCTCTGTAGAAGGATGCAGAAGTCTTAGAAATTAAATGTAGTACGAGTCGCACTTATGTATACAACTTATGGTATATAAATGTGGTGTGTTTTTACAAATTTTATCAAGGTCCTGCAAAGATTACTGTAGAATTAATAAATTTCAAAAATGATTAATTAGTATGCGCTTCAGCAAGACAAACATTACATAAACTTTGTAACACTCGGGTGTCAGAATAATAAAACACACCTGTTGGTACCAGCCTCAGGGAACTAAGCCATCTCCTCAAGGAGTCCTCAAGTAGATAAATGTAAAATTTCCATGCCAAACCTATTTTTTTTCCCCTCAGTATGAGACGTAATAGATAAAGCACTTCTAAAGTGAAATTTTAATTGTCTTTACTAAGGCACATACATCTAATGCATGAACAGAGTAAATCTTTTAATTCAGTGTTTTTTGAAATTGTATTCGGTTTCATGATGGTATCTTCATATCCAAGACTAAGGGCTTGTTCGAGGGAAAAAGAAAGAGCTAAAATCTCCCTCTAGTCACAGGCAGCAAAGCGAGAAAGATACCAGGTATGGGAGTCCATTGTGTCTTCATTGATTTAGTGTCAGATTCTCCCCCTGTCACAATTTACACAGGCTTCAGGCTTGGAAAGGCGTGGTGCACAATGAGCTGATCCAAATGCAGGCTGCCACGATTCTCTCCTCCTCCCTCTCTCAGCTCTGCAGTCTCACCCACGCCCTTGCTTGTGCATTCAACATTTAGGCAGCTCCCTGGCGAGCCAGTTCAGGAATTGGTTCAGAGATTTACTTATGAAATAAAGTTACTAGTTTTTTAGCCAGATCATTGTCAGGCACAGGCTTTTAGGGCACTCAGTGCCTTAATCAGTGAGCTGTGGGGAATTTGTAACAGGCTGCATTTCCATCAAGCTGCATAGTTTTTTTCCTCCACTTTCTTCTGTTTCATGTCATGTCTCCCCCCTTTGCCCCTCTAAAGAGAAATCAGCACTTTGAATATGCATAGCTGCAGTTGAGGTTAGTGTTTCTGATGAATGGTTTTAGATAGATACTCATTCAGTCTTCTGGACAAGTAAATCACAGTGGCACTGAAGGTGGCCATAGAGCCAGAGGAAAGAGATGGGCACCTAATTTCTGTTATCAAAATTTCTTGTGTTCTGGAGATATCTGCCCATCTGCATCAGGAAATACAGAGTCAGATTTAACCCAGGCTAGCTCCAGGCAAGAGGCTAGCATTATCTCTCAGTTCTGTAGTACTTCAAGTCAGCTAAGCAAACTCTGACCCTTACTTTCTGCAAGTTTCAGCAAATCACTTAGACAAATCTCTATAAGTCTATGCAGTATCTGAAAAATGGAGACACCACAGTCTCTAAAGTCTTACAAATGCCATATAAACATGCTATAAGTATTTTTATTCATGCGTAAATGTAAGTATGTATGTTTTGAAAACAAAATACTTGCAAGCTTGAAAGCTGCATCTTTAAAAATGGGATGGAACTGTGAAAAGAGAGGACTATCAGTTGAATCCAGCAACAAAAATTATGGCTTTATTATCATCCATAACTGATCTCTTCTGCCATGAAATAATATATTATTTTCTTAACCTGTTCTCTTGTATTCTGTAATTCATTACTTTATTTTAATTAAAATAATTTAAATTCTGTAAATTCATTCTGTAATGACGCACCACTTTAACATTCCAAACTGAACTGATTTATCTACACTACCAGTTAATTTCCTTACAGAAACATGAGCTAAAATAGATAGAAAAACCTTCAAAAATATTTCTGCTGATACTATTACCATCTAATCACTGCCAAAAGTAAAGAAACTGATTTTAGATTTCTTAGAATTCATTGTTATAATCTTATGTATGAAATAAAATGTGCTATTTTTATTTTTTTTCCTGCTAGTCAAATATATACTTAGCCAAACAAATGTAGAGTGATATACCTGTGATTCATCCTTCTGTTTACAGTTCAGTTTATGAACTGTTCACTACATTAGTCACTGTAGACTCATTAAGCAAAATATTCCAGTGCCTACCTAATTTCTATTAGTTTTAAACAAGTGTCTAAATTCTATTAAAACCAATGGAATTGGAAATGGTGGGATTTGATGGTGCTTTTAAGAATGGAAACAAACAAAAAGCATGGAAGTGTTCAAACAATGGAACTGAGAATGAAACCATTTTCAAATACGAAATGGAAATATATTCTACTCAGGCATCTTGTTCATTGAACTATGAACTTTACCAAAACAAAAACAAACGAACAAACAAACAAACAAACAAAAAAAAAAACAACAAAAAAACCATTGTGGCTTTTTGGAAAAGTCAAGTTAGTATGATCCTTACAAATCTGAGAAAACCCTGGATTATGTCCAACCATAATCTATACATACTATACATAGCTGGTCACATTCACTCCTGAAGAAAGGCAATTAACCATCCAGGGCTTTGTGGTGCATTTTATTTTCCCCTGTATATTACTTTTGTATAGTATTAAATAGTCAACATGAGAAATGCATAATACAGTGAATGTTGGGCAAAGGAAAATATGAATGTAGAGGAGAGTTCAGCAACATATAAGCCGACCAGAAGTTTATCTTGCAAAATACCTAATTACGTAACTCTCCTACTATATTTAGCAGATGATTTATGGCCTTTTAGCTGATCTCGTTTCCAGTCTTTGTGTTTGTTGGAAAGCAGTGGATCATTTGTCTGGACAGCTGGAGTGGATCACTTGGTCGTAGCTCTGATAAAAACAAACTTTTAGAAAGCCAAGGTGTTGTGCACAGCCGTTCTGCTATCCAGGTTTTAGACTGATGCAATTTTACAAACTTTAGACAGATGTAATTAGGATTACTTAATTAAATGTAAAATCTGACAGCTGGGATTGAAGCTACCAGCCTGTCAGGACATAGTTAACTACATTTAACTGATGCACTCTCAATGCAATTCGTTGCATGTCCAAGAAGAATGAAGGGCATGGTGGCTTGAATTAGAGGAAAAAGTCATTTAGGAAGAAGACATAATTTATTCTGCTAAAAATAAATAGAAGCATACTCTTTGAGCTTTGTATGTCTAGGAATCAGATCATATCCAACATGAGGCAGAGAAACATCATGTTATAATTGTTAACAAATTCACTTTGTCAAGGCTTATACCCAGTGTTCTGGAAAGTTTCTCAACATGTTTGTCTCCTTTTGTGATATTTTACTTCATCCACTCGCCTCCTCCTCATAGGCACAGGGATATTGTGATGACAGAGTTTTTGTAGCAGGTATAAGCTACATACACTTTTTTGTTTGTTTTTGTTTCCTTTTGCTGTGATTAGTTAATAGGGACACACTCCGAGTATTAAAAGATGGCTCTTTAGACACTGATTCAAATCTAGTGGAAATTAACGTGAATTTTGCACTTGCTGATGTCCAACGTGAATAGATAATATGATTTTGTAAAAGAATAAACTATTTTTGTGAGTTTCCCCTTACAGGAAACAGGTCCTTAGTTCTGATGTTTCCCTCTCTCAATTCTTAGTAAATTTCTCAAAAGGTATTATGTGCTTTATCTATGATATGTATATATATGATTTATGACAACTTTAAGTTGCATTAAAAGTTACTTAGCCTGTGTTAACTTGGAACCCAATTTGAAACATTACTATTTAAATGTACCAAGTCTCTTCCTCACCATTACTATAGGCAATTCCTGTAACACTTTTTAAGTTAAGTTCGTCTGAAATGCTGCAGATGTCTCTTTACATGTTTGTGGACATTGCTCTTGTGCAGGAGGCTCTGCCTGGCTCTGACTTTGTTCCTGTGTTGGTATATTTGCAGGTAAAGGAAAATGCTGACAGAAAAAATGCTTGGAGAATGTGCTGGGACTGCAGATAACTGTTTGTAGCTGCTGCTATCCCTTTTAAATGTGATGAGCAGTCTTGCTCATGTTGGAATTGAGAGGAGTTTTGTCAGCAATTTCACTAGCTTCACGGTTTGGGGTGTGGAGCTGACCACTAACCAGTACCCCACACAGCAAGAGAGAGCTCTCATTAATTTATATTGGGAATGAACCATGAGGTTTTGTTTTCAGCCATGGTTTGTCTCTTCACAGCCTGCAGCTACCCCAGCAGAGCTTCACAAGTGCTCACAGCCTCCACTGAATGTGCTGCTTGTCCGTGTCTATCTTTCCTTGGGAAGGAGACACAGCAGTCCCTCAGAGCACCGCTTCCTTGTGATCTCAGGCTGTGATGCATGAAAGCATACAGGAGATTAAGGTGATGGCTGCATGACATTTCTTTTATCTGTGCACCCTTACCTTTTTGCTATTCTGCTCTTGGATGTTCCTGAGTGTCTCTCCAACCTATTAGTTAGAAATTGAAAGGAAAAAAAAATTAGGATTTGGGTTGGGAAGAATGAAAATAGTAATAACATTCTTTCTGCTCGGATTTCAGAAATAAGTGGTTTTGCATGTAGTTAAATTGTTTTCATTTTGAACAGTTCCATTTTCCTTTTTTCTCTTCCCCCTATGTTATATGTGTTATGGAATCCACACAAATTTATATAATCTATTTTATTAAAAACACATATTTTGTAATAAAATATATATTTTTTTGTTAAAACCCTATGTACATACATATATATACATATATATAAACTCTGTTTCTAACTTGGGCTGCATTTAGCTAGTTGGTAGGTCCTGCAGTATGGGGATACGTTTTTAGTCTTTTTTGGTTACTCCTCTTTTGTGACCGTTACTCTTCAGATACTTTACCGCCTTGACCACTTTATCAGTGGTGCTGCTTTCATGTTATAAGAAGCTGTTCTCCTCATGTTTATATACTGTGGGTTTCTTATCTGCTTCTGTTTTTACACACCCTTTCATCAGAGAGCCAAGCAGTCTCCTTGCATGGAACAAGGTTCATATCTCCCAATGACACATGCACAGCTGAAAAGGTTATTACATAAAATGAATAGTAAACTGTGACAGATGGCTTATTATTTATTTATTTATTTATTTATTTATTTTTAATACCCACTCCACTGAAAAGTATACCCAAATTCATTCCAGTAAAATGTAGTGTGTGAGAAATGACAAATGTAAATAATAAATAATAGAACGTTGACCTATAATAAAACATTGGTCTATAATAAAACATTGGCCTATTGGCCTATAATAAAGAATTGTCCTGTTCCTCCTTGAAACCTGGAGCAAGATGAAAGGTTGGTAACGTGGTGGGAATCAGGATGACACTTTCAGGCAGGATTGTGGAGGAGAAGGGCTGCAGAGGATTACGGAGCCCTGGCGGCAGCCTCTCCAAGGAGAGTGTTGGCAGGGCTCCTTTTTCAGCTTCCTTCAGACCTTCTAATGGGGAACGACAGATTGAAATTTCACTGGGGACATAGAAGCACAGCCTATATTAACTGCTGAAGAGAGAAATTGGATCAGAACATACCATGGTTAATTGCATAACTTTCCTAGCCAGCTCTGTCCATTTTAAATCTCATAGGTGGAGTGGGCAATAAATGCACATGTGGTAGCATGCAAATTTATTTATTTATTTATTTATTTATTTAAATCAAGGCACTGTGCTGCCTAGTTTATTTAAGCTTTGGTTGCTTTAGACTTTGGATATAAATCTGATTCTAAAATTAATTGGAGAATTATGACATTCTTTTGGGATGAATTAACTGGGTTCATCAGTTGTTTTCAGAATTGGAATCTGAACAGCTAGAACTTGGGGAATATCAAAAAGAAAATTACCTTCATTGAGAAAGAAATGTAGGTAAATGGGTATGGGAATTTCACAAAGAAACAGTGGTGAAGAGACTGAAATGCTTCTCTAAAAATACAGAGATATAAATTTGAGGGCATTAATGCCTTACGAGATATTACCGTAGTCACTTTTTCTGAATCAACACATGCTCTTTAGGTTGGAGTCAAAATCAGCTGGACAATTTGCTGACCTTCTCTTTTTTTTTTTTTTTTTTTTTTGTGTTAGTGATAGTACCTGACTGTGCCAGCCTGGTGGATGTCACATAGGATGAGTCAGAATTTTAGCAAAAGGACAAGGCAGGCAGGTTTTCAAGAGTTAGGAAACCAAGAGTTGAATATATGGAAATCATATTGTGATGATATTACAGACAACAGAATTAAAAGGCACAGCAGTGTTGGAAGGTGAAGACACCAAATGCCTCTTCAGGTTAATTCAGTATCCTGTTCTACTCTGTTATGTGGGGTGGAATAACTTTTACCTGACCATTGATAAGAGAGCCCTTTCTCTATAAATATTCAAGAACTTCACCAGCATAATTTGCTGTTCAGTCTAAATTATTTCATTATTAATATTTGATGGAAAAAAAAAAAAGCACAAGGATGATTTGGGCATTTGAGAAGAGATGCAAGAATAACTGGTGACATTATTTCTGAGTTCAGTGAGAAGTGGTTATCACTAGCTAATTTGAAAAGCACCACTAGTATATATTTGGCAATATTATAAATATTGCATATCAATCTAATTACAGAATAGATTATGTTCGTTTCTTAAAAATCAGTAGTTATAGGCTGAACATAACATGACAACTCTGATACTTAAAGTTTTTTGATGTGAAGGTTTAAGCTTTAGAGAAGGTTTCAAAGGTTGACAATTTAATCTCCCCAGCTACTCTCAGGGATTTTGAGCAGGATAAAATCTTTAATGAATTTTAATGGAATTAGATGACAGTTTGATTTTTTTTTTTTGATAAGTCCATTCAAAATATATTTCTTAGTTTGACTTTGTCTCTTGAAAGCAAATATGAGTGTGTTTAAGTTTAAGCTTATATAAAATTTGAAGTCTGTAGGAATAAAAAATGTGTAAGTGCTTTGTTGACTAACAAAAACCTAAGCACATACTAAACAGTAAGTGCTTTACTAGACTGAAACTCTTATAATTTAAACATTTTCTCCAGTTGAGGTGAGAGTACAGTGAAATAAGAAGAGAAAAAATTACCTTTGATCTCACGGAACCATGTAAATTATAGGCTGGGATCTGTAAGAAACATTTCTAACAAATCAGGCCAATTCAGCAGAATGAAGCTTCAAACTACATGTTCTTATTACAGGTAACACCAATTTCACTGGGTGTGAAATTGTTTTCTACAAATCCAAAAGCATGAAATAAGCACACAGAAAAGAACACCTTAAAAAAATGAAGTACTATACTGATGTTTGCTGACAGCGGATAATGATTTGACAGAGGGAAAAGGTGCACTCATGATGTAGATTTGCTGGAAAATTCACTTTCATGTATGTCTTTAGCACCCCATTTTTTCCTTTTCCAAAGTTACACTAGGTTCACAGAGAAGTAAAAGTATCAAAGTGGAACTACTTATTCAAAGGAAATATATTAGACACATATGTTTTTTATACATTTGCTGAAAATATGAAATCATGTCTTACCAAATGAATCCTACAACGTATTGCACAAATAAAGGACTAGCAAATGAGATGTTATTGACTCATGCAAATCGCTGTGCTAAGGCATTCCAAAGGATTAAAATATCTTCTAATAATCTACACGTGTGTTAATAGTATCTAAAGAATGGTCCCCCATAATGCAGAAATACTATAAGTTATCATGAGAAATGATTGTGCATTTAATATCTGAAAATAAAATTGCAATGATACAAATATCCTGAAAAGATTATTCCTTGCATAAATGTTTGTCCCTGTTCTGAAAAGTGTTCCTGCTGAAGCTGTGATAATCATTCCAGAATAGGAGAATACCTCCTCTGGAGTGGAGTTTGGTAAGGTTTAAGTAGGGAACTATTTTAAAATGAGGAAAACTGTATGAGCTTCAGAGCCCTTTGAGACCTCTTGCAGTACCAGAAAAGGATTTCTGTTAGTGTCTATTTGTCCTTACCCAGTGAAGATTTACGTGTTGCTTCCAAAAACAACTTCTCATCATATTAAGTCACTGTTCTTCATTTTTTGCTTTTGTAATATGTAAACATGAACATAAGTAGTCTGGCACTTATTTCAGTCTATTTCAGCTTTTTTTTTTTTTTAATCTAGGTTTATGCTAATTATAATCAGACATTTTTTGAGTGGCTCATTTATCTGACATGGGGAACTTTAAAACTGCGTAAGTGTTAGGATCAGAATGTATATTGCCATATTCCAGTTTGAAACAAAATATTTCAAATTTAAGCCAAGCTTCACTTAAGGGTCTAACATTTTTCTTCTAGAGACATTTAATAATTGTTTGAGTGCCTTTGTGAGAGTTATGCTTTATGCTTTCTCAAACACACGTAGTGTAAAATGCTGAACAGTATCTATGTTTCTCTTTTAGTAATCTCATCTAAAAGAGAGTTTTTTCACTGTTTTAATTTTGAAAACAATATAAGCACATTTATTCAACTTATCACATGCCTTTTTGGACATAATTTCATTTCTGAGAAATCAGGGAAGTTACTTGTTTTATTTTCACACTGCATTTTTTTTTTTTCCCTTAAAGACTAGATTATTTCTGTGATGAGAGAAATAAGAAGAACCAAATGCAATACCAAAACCAGAGCTGCAGAGGCCACTGTGGGGAACTGGTAGTCACCTGTGGGTGAGTGGAGAGGAAGCAAAGGCAGGTGGGGTGTAGGCAAAGCCACAACTTTACCTTTGATGAGCAGATTAGTAATATTCAACATCAAGATGGAAATAAAGGTGCATTATCACCAGAGCAACTGGATTAAAATGGGATTCAGACCAACTTAAACAACCCTCAGTTGGTTGTTTCTTTTTCCCTCAGCCTCTTCCATTTGCTACCTTAGTTGTACAACTACCCAGTAAACTGTCCTGGCAAAGTCGTCAGGCTGCAAACTGACGTAAAAGTTTTTTTTTCTGCCAAATTGTTTCCTTGGTTTGAGCCACACACCGCTGCAAAAATAGCTCTCCCAGAAAAGTGGAAGAGGTGGTCAGGAAGAGAGAATGCGCGTGGCCCATATATGAGGGTGCTGCAGCTGAAGAAACCCACAAAAAAATGATGAACTTCCAGACATGTTTTTGTTAAACTATTTCTTGCTATTGGCTCACTACAGAATGGATTCACAAGACACGGCTCCTCCTAAATCTAGTTATCATCTAAAGCTGTCCTTTGAGACCATTATTCTAAGAAAAAAATTACCTTTACTTATATATCTTTACTTATGAAATTGGATATTTTACCTAGATGTAATTTGGTTCATCAAAATTAATGAGAATAATTAGAAAAGATACAAAGACAGTGAAACTTGTCTTGAGTGACTTTTTACATTCTTTGGACTACATTCATAGTTGACTCTTAAACTGTAGTCCATGACAATACAGTCCATGAGTTGATTCCAAGTGATTTCTTTTGTATTCCTGCAGTGAGATATCTTCCTTTTACAACATAGATGTTTTTTGTTTGTTTGTTAGTTTTTTTTTCCCTATTCTTCTTTTGGCCTTAACCTCACAAAAAGAACCCATCTTCATGAAGTTTAAAAAAGAAAAAAAAATCCAACATTCCAATATCTATTTATTTTGTTATAATGTTATTACTGCAATCTCTCATCAGAGTCAAGTTCAACCCAAGATTTTGCCAATCTTGACTTCCTTTTATCATTCATGGTTCTTTACCATCTTCTTCTGAAACATATTCCCACAAATATTAGACTAGTCTCTGTATGATTTTCTTAACAGTTATTATCATAAAGATATTATCTTTTCTGATTTTTGTTTTTTTTTTTTCATTCTTTTTCCATTGTTTCACGTCATTTTTTCCTTTCATTTAATAATCTCTTTCCTTTCTTCTGTAATCGCATCTCAGTATTTATAATGTAAAATATGTTAAATCTGTCATGGTTGTTAATTTGAAGACTAGACCCTGCACTACTATAAAATACATCTGAATTTGCCAGTGTTAGGTTTTGTTCTTCCTAGTGGATTTTTATTTCTTAGTATTTCTCCCTATATTTCATCTGCTTCATACTTCTAGAATACAAACAGTCTTCTTTGGATCTCTCTCCAACTATTTGTATTTTGGTTGCCTACAAACTTACTTACCCTATGGCCTATCTAGTTTTCATTTCTGTAGAAAATGTGTCTGGTTTTGGCCTATTTTGCTCATTCTGCCTCACTACTGTCTTGCCTTCTGCTATTTTAGGTTTATTTCAGCTTTTGTAGCAGCAGTTCAATCTTGCGTATGTGTCTTTAGAAATGTATTGATCCCTAGTGATTCAAGTTTTTTTAGTTATTTTGCAGGAACATAAATATTTAGCAGATTTTCTATGCCATTGTTCTTCTCTTTCCTTTCCATCATTTCACATATATTTATTTTATCACTTGAACCTTTCTTTATTATTGTATGTATGATTTTTGTTTGTTTTTTTGTTTGTTTGTTTTTTCAAAATCTGTTTGGCAAAACTTCTCTGTGAGTGATTAACTAGCTGATTAATTGTTGCTGCCATTGTTGATAAAAAGCAATAAGGTAAATATAGCAGCTGGATTTACTTAAAAAAAAAAGCAAATAAGGAAAAACTTAGAATTTGTTTTCATGGTGGGGGGAAGGTAGATTACAGTCAGTAGTTATATTCACTATGGATTTTGGGACAGTGAATTCAAGCAAGTACCCAGACCACATGGCTTTTTAACTCAGGTGCACGGATGGCTAATGCAGCAATGCTGCTTCTGGGTTGTACCAGGTGAATATATCAACTCTGGTGGGCCCTGCAGTGGCAACCTTAATGTGGGAACGTTTTTAAGAAAATAACAGTGAGGACTAAGTGGAAATAAAAATTCAGCTGAAGAGGAAAAACATGCTGACTGAGAATCATATAAGCTATATAAGTCATTATAGAGTCTGCTGTTTTAATTGTGTCTTGCAGTCCAGGTATCTGTTTCCACCTCTAGCCTTGCTGTGCTCTTCACAGAAATACTGAAATCATTTCACAGCTAAGCTTTCTCTGGCAAAAGGCCCTGGAGAAAAGCTCCACAGAAAAGGTGTAAAATACCAGCACAAAATCAAAAGAAATAGCCTCAGGCTTCCTAATCTTTATGACTCTGAGAACAACCCTCGGGTTTTGATCCCTATATCACTAGCTCTGGAAAATGGGCTACTCAATAACCATTTCTTCTCTTTGAATTCTAGGCCCACAACATTTCTGTACTGGCTTAAGGAGGCTGGATGGTTCCAGAGGGGCAACCAAGCCAGTCTTTTTTGCTGCGGGGGGAAGAACTATACGTGCCGGATCTCCTCCCAAGCTGGCTCTCAAAAAAACAAAAAACAAACAAAAAAAAACATTCAGTTCTATGGTTTCAGAAATAGTTGCTGCCTCAAACAATGGAAGATTCACATATCAAATCATACATGTCCTGATTCTCTAGATGCTCTTCACAGTTAATGAGAATTGCTAATGGAATTCAGCCTTTGTGTAAGAAAGACCTTCTGAAGCATCTTCCATGTGGCTAAACAGCAACAGATAGTTTAATGCTTTTTAGCACATTCCCAGGTCCTTATTAATATGAGAATGAAGCATGCTGTCAAATTGTTCACTTGAGAACAAGTCTTTTGATCCTGTTGGTGAAGCATTTTTAACTAGAATTTAGAAGTTAAGCTCATTTAGGCAGCTACAAGAGTATGGTCCACACTCCTGTATTATTTCTCTTTCTCTCACAGTTTATTCTTTCTGCTAGCATTTCATAGAAACATAGAATCATTGAATATCCCGAGTTGGAAGGGACTCACCAGAATCATCGAGTCCAACTCCTGGCACCACACAGGTCTACCCCAAAATTAAGCCCATATTACTAAAAGCACAGTCTAAACACTTCTTAAACCCCGACAGGCTTGGTGCCGTGACTACATCCCTGGGAAGCCTGTCCCAGTGCGCAACAACCCTCTCAGTGAAGAACCTCTTCCTGATATCTATCTAGCCTGAAACTCCCCTGCTGCATCTTGACACCATTCCCTCAGGTCCTATTGCTGGTCACTAAAGAGAATAGATCAGCGCCTGCCCCTCCACTCGCCCTTGTGAGGAAGCTGTAGGCCACAACGAGGTCTCCCCTCAGCCTCCTCTTCTCCAGGCTGAACAAACCAAGTGACCTCAGTCGCTCCTCGTATGTCTTCCCCTCTAGGCCCTTCACCATCTTAGTAGCCCTTCTCTGGACACTCTCCAACAGTTTCAAGTCCTTCTTGTACTGTGGTGCCCAGAACTGCACACAGTACTCGAGGTGAGGCTGCACCAGCACAGAGTAGAGTGGGACAATCCCTTCCCTCGACTGGCTAGCAATGCCATGCTTGATGCACCCCAGGATACAGTCGGCCCTCCTGGCTGCCAGGGCATACTGCTGGCTCATGTTCAGCTTGCTATCAACAAAGATCCCTCTCTGCAGGGCTGCTCTCCAGCCTCTTGCCCCCAGTCTGTATGTATAGCCCTGTCCCAGATGCAGGAGCTGGCACTTGCTCTTGTTAAACTTCATGCAGTTGGTGATTGTCCAGCTCTCCAATCTGTCCAGATCTCTCTGCAAGGTCTTTCCATCCTCAGCAGAGTCAATGACTCCTCCCAATTTAGTATTATCAGCAAATTTATTCAAAACACCTTCTAGTCCTACATCCAAGTTGTTTATAAAAACATTGAAAAGAACTGGCCCTAAAATGAAGCCCTGGGAGACCCCCCTGGTGACTGGCTGCCAGCCTCATGCAGACCTATTTACTACAACCCTTTGAGTCCTACCCGTCAGCCAATTGCTCACCCATTGTATGATGTTTTTGTCTGTCTGTATGCTGGACATTTTGTCCAGTAGGATCCTATGGGAAACTGTGTTTAACTTTTCCATTCTTCTATTTAAATTTTGCTAGGTATATGCTCTGTTCCATTACCTCTCATGCCTTCTTTTCATGCCCATTCCACAGTGTGCATCAATTTTAAAGATAATTGTTATTGTTTTGTACAGTAGTAGAAAGCAGCCATTGATAAATGAAGGAGCGGGTATAGCAGTGGACTGTACAAATGTTTTCTATTGCATGGGAATTACCCACTCTTCTGCCTTTTTTTTTTTATTATTATTATTTTTCCCCCCAGGAAATAAACTGTCATTTAAAAAAATAATCATACTAGTGATCATGTAGTGCTTTATGGTTTTTTTTTTTTTTTTTTTTTTTCCTTCTCAAGACTGTTTTTAAGGCTTTCTAAATTGAAGACTCTAAGTTCACATTTGGCTCCTAAATTAAGGGCTAAGTTTCATTAATGCTCAGTATCTGAAAGTTTTATCTGAGGCAATTGCTGCATACCCTACAACTTCAGACAATCATACTATTGCTGAACCTCTGTGGACATAGGAACACAGTTTTATATATGATTTAATTAGAAAATATCATAAATTTTGTTTTTATATTTTCAGGAAGAAAGCACATTGTTTTTAAGTTCTTAAGGATGTTCTCTCATTTTAAAGGATGGAGATTGTCCTATACATTGCATGCTGGAATTGGTTAACAGTCACAAAAACTCCATGTTTCCATGCTTAGTCTTTTAAATTCTTTCTGAATTGTCTTTTTTCTTTTTATTTCTCTTTTCTTTCTTTCCTTTTTTTTTTTTTTTTTTTTTTCCCCAAAAAACAAATAAAGTGGAAGCTTATGCAGATCTTTTTATGGTCATTCAATAAATCACTAGTAATATTTTATACTTCTGTGATGATAATCACCCTTGAGGATTTTCAGAAATATTACTTAGATGCATTACTTTTCATTATTTTGGAGAAATGGATAAAATAATGAAAATTATTTTGATGTATTTATATACGTGTTTGATCATGTATACAATTCAGAAACATGTTACACCTTTAATTTATGTTCTTTTTGTCAGATGATTCCATGGTTATTAACATGCCTTCAGATTGCTACTATAATTAGTCACTGTGTAATCTAGAACATAATAATCATATATAAATTCCCTACTAATTACCCTGTAATCTACTATTTGTTGATTAGAAGAGCATGGGATGGGTATTTCTGCTATTATTAATCTTAATGTACGTGATAATTATAGGGCTGTTACAGATTTTTCTTGTTTACTTGCTTGGCTATGTTTTGTGATATTTTGTTGTGTTAATAAAATTCTGCCTTTTTATGTTAATACATTTTGCTACCTACTCAGCCAATTTCTCCTTACAGCATGCACTTTGAGTCTACATGGTTCTTGGGCTGTTACACATGCAGGTCACTACAATGGGTCATCCTTTGTTTTCTTGGAAAAGTACCCAAGCTAGTTTTGAGGCTTAAGGATATAAGTCAACATTTATGTGAAATAGTTGCAATGCTCATGTCTAGTTTAAATATAGGGTAAAACTTTGCCCATGCTGAATGAAAAATACAGGGAACAGTTGCTCTGTGGATCAAGAATGTATACATACCTGCTCTGAAGTTCAGAAGGAGGCAGTGTACTTGGATACTTGGGTGAAGATGAAAGGGGAAAAGAACAAGGTTAATGTAATGCTAGGGATTTACTATAAACTGCCAAACAGAACGAGTAGGTGGATGAGGCTATTTTTGTGTAGCTATGTAATGCATCCAAACAGCAGGGTTGCAATAGGTGGTTTTAATTAAGTTTGTATTGCTGTAAGACTAACTTTGCTTTTCATACAAGGAATAGAGACTTGTCAGACAGACACAATATTTTTATTTGAATAAATGATTGGTTCTAGCTTGTTTAGGTGTGATTCTAACTAGCTAGACAATACCGCTTGAAAATCCAAAACCAGAAGACATGTTCATGTAAGCAATCATGATGTATCTGGGATTCTAGGAAGAGGATGCATGGATGGAAGAGGAAGAAAAGACTGTCAGATGTATATTTCAAAAAAGGAGAATCAGCACATTGAAAGAGCTAGTAGGTAGGTTTTCCTGGGAAGACAGAATGAAAGGATAACTAGTAGGGTAGAAAGCTATAACTCAAAGAAATTAAATTAGAGCTTCAACAGCAAAATATCCTAATACAAACAAACAAAATTGAAAATCTAACGAATGCAACAAATTGGAGAAATTAGCTGAATCCAATAAAGATAAATGCATTTGGGGATCAAAAATATTGAAAAAATACAAAATTAGGAATCACTGCTTAGTTTAAGAAGACTTACGGAAAAGTATTTTCAGGATATAGCATAAAGCAACATAATAAATGTAAACCATCAGTATGATGTGGTTAAAAAATGAAAATTTCTTTCTGGGGTGTATTAGCAGCTGTGTTATACATAACACAGATAAAAATTACTCTGTGGTTTCCATGTCTAGTGAGGCCTCAGCTAAAGTGATGTGTCTAATCTTAGGAATTGCTCTCTATGAAAGACGTACGCAAGTTAGAATGTGTTTAGAGAAGAACTAAAATGCTAAAAGATTTAGACAATATGATTTCTGAGTAAAGTTTAAAAGAACTGAGTTAACTTAGGCATTTTTCTACACTGTTAATAGACACATTTATAAACGTTAATGGACACAGTATCCAAAGGTTGTACTTAGTGGTATTCAATTATTTTCCATGTCCACTTGAGGACAAAATTGGATGAATTTGCAACAAAATGGCTGTAAGTTAAATTGAAAGAGATAATATTCTAAATACATGGATAACTAATTCTAAATACATGGATAACTAATAACTGAAACAAGCTGCCTTTTTTTTTTTTTTTTTAAGTTATTGGAGGCTTTGAAAGAAAGGCTAGGTGAACGTCTGTTACAGATGGTCTAGCCTGTCTTAGTAGCAAGAGATAGACTAGGTAACTTTTTGTTCTTGTGCTGGTCTGACATTTCAAGCATACTTTTAAATTAATGACAGTAGAACCTTTGACTTACTCCCTGAACACTTCCAGCATTCTACCCCCTGAATGAGTTGCATGTGGCTAGGAGTGGAGCTACAAAGTGATATAAAACTACTGCTGGGGTAATGGGGACTAGGAAGCAAGGTATTTTGTTCAATACATGGTAGATGTAATGGTGGAATATGCGACTGAGCTGTATGCCTCCTTACCTCTGACCAGCTTTTATGCTGGATCACTCGACCACAAGATTTAATGAATGATCTCCAGAAACTACATAATTAAATATAAAATACTCTGAGTGTATAGTATGGAATTGCATAGCTCAGCTACATCATGGTATTTGAAAATTTTTATCATTATAAGCAATTATAGGGATTCAGATTGATGCTAACAATTTAAAATAATTTCCACTTGAGTGCCTTCTTTCAGATTCAGATTATAAGTTCTCATTATAATTGACTGATTCTAATAAGCTTGTGTGTGATACATTATCAATCTTATTTCAATCATTGTGAATAAATGCAGAAATTAACATAAACGAATAAATCCAAAAGAAACTATAGCTTTGGTTATCAGATAATGTTCTAAACTAAAAACCCCACCCACCTTAAATATTGAAGAGGGATTGACTTTCTAGAAAATGCTTGGAAAAAATGAGCACTAGAGCTTTCCTTACCTTAATTTTTTTAGGTGTAAGAAGAAAGATTTACTTGCATCTCCCTGTAAAGTCAATGTGAGTCATGAATTATAGAGAATCTATAGGGCTAGCCTTGTATAATGGAAGCCACCAAAACATAACCATTGTTCTAATTAAAACAATGTTTTAATAGCCCGTTCAGATCATCATCTGCTTTTAGAGGGGATCAGAGCTGCTATCCATGAATTTTCTATTAGCAGTTTTTTTCAGTTATGAGATTGAGTAAGCAGCAATTTTGTCTAACTGGGAGATGTTTTAGAAATAGAAAAAATAAGTGTCACCCAAATACATTTTTAATTACAACAGTTCTTATGACAAAAAATACATAAGATAACAGTAAACATTGCATTACTAATGGAAAATAAAACTGCAATATGTAACACCATACAAATTGACTTGCTCTGAATAGATAGAAAAATGATAGGTATACACAGTGGCAGCCTTTATTGCAAGTAGAGATACACTTATGTTCTCTTATACTGTAAGATGTTGTGAATGATCACACTAAGATAACTGTAGCATAGCTTTCCCATTAGCTTCTTTTATGTAGAAGCAAAATTTAGGGATATTCATCCTTAAGGTAACATAACTGAGTCTCTTCAAAAGCAACACACTCATTAGTACCAGGGTACAAAAGGAATAAGAGGACACATAGCCCTGAATTGCAACTCAATCTGTGCATATAGGGGTTGTTCAGACATGATATCAATATTCAGAATATTTCTTCTTTTAGACTATTTGCTCAGGGAAATAGGGTTGGCCCACCACACTAAATTTCTGTCATCTTTTTCTGTCCCTTTTGAATCCCAATCCTGTTATTCTATCTTTTAAAGAACTATAGTATACAAACACTGGGTAGATTTCTTATGTTTCATCATGAAAAAAAAATCTTATTTTTTCTCCATAGAAATAGGGTGGCTCGCATCATTGCTGTGACTGTCCAGGCAGTATAGATGATGCACATACCACCTAAAATTATGCCTGAAAATTACAAAACTATTTTGCTTTAAAATCTGTTAGAGATTTTAATCCATGAATAGAGACAGGCTTCTAAATTAGGCTTCTTGTCCAAATCAGGGGATCATTTTTTCTCTGATCTGTATTAATGAAATGGGAAAAGTCAGAAATCTAGCTTAAAAGTTTGAAGCCACAGGTCAGATGAGAGATGAAAATCTCTCTGAGTCTCAAATACAGAGGTGTTAAATCCTGGACTATCAGCTGGAAGTGAAGGAGGTGGCTGTGATGTACAATTCATCAGAACCAGGACAGGGAAAGGAAGGAACCCAAGCCTGGAGGCTGGGATCACCAGGGACAAATCTAGTTATTAGTGAAACATTGAGACAAGATGTACAAAACTGTGGAAGTGAGATTACAGAGGGAAATAATCATTGTGCAGTCATGAAGAATGGGAAAGGAAAAACCAATTAACTTATGGGGAAAAGCCTGGTGTGGAACAAATTGGAGAAAATGGAAAAGAATAGGTAGAGATTGCAAAATGCTCTGGGACCACAGTCATGTGATCCTATTCAGCAATTAGAGTTCAAGCAGACACTCCTTTAGTGTCACAACCCTCTGTTGTAGTTCCCCATTATACTGACAATCTATATGGATTATTGACAAGATACAACAAGTTTTTTTTAATTTTGTTTTACTTCAGTTTGCATTTCAGAAAATGCATACAGAAAGGGTCCCATTAAGGAAATGCAGTTTCCAAGCACTCAAAATGAAGACATGCACGACAGAGGTTTGCATCCTGTGATATTAAAGGTATTACCTTTATTTGCATGATCACGTACAGGACCTGTTCCCATGGACCTGCTCTTATAATGAAGGTGATTGTAATCATAGTACCTTAAGACTATTTTTCATTGCAGCTGGAGGCTTTGAAAAATGAATGTCTCGCTTCCTATTAAATAAACAATATTTACTCTATGTTCTGCCATTATTCACTGAATGTAGCAAAAGAATACATGAACATGTAATAATATTCATGATAATGTGGTGGGAGCCTGAAGCAAGATGGCATAGGTGATCCTAGTTTAGTTACTTTCTGATTCCTGGGACTTTGATTTTGTCCATTGAGTTCTGTTAGTTTGGGCTGTTCTTTGCCTTGACCTTAGATTCAGCACTCTAAAACTGCCCCTGAAAAGTAGTATCTCTATGGATACTACTTATATGGGTAGTATCTCTATGCAATATGGTTTTGTTTGTTTGTTTGTTTGTTTTTATCCTGAATATGAATCTTTGCTTTTAAAAAGAAGCTTTCTAATCCAAGTTTCGCTATTATACTCACCCTTGCTTCTAGGCAGTTTCATACTAACACTTTTAATCCACTTTTGATTATTTCTATTCCTATTTATGTTCATCCCTGCCTGATAGTATGATGGTCCTAGACAATTCCATTTTTATAATACATTTATTTTCATTCAGGATCTCATATTTCTTTTGCAGTACATAATCTCCTGGTATTGTGACATAAGAATACTTTTCTCCAAATGCAAAAGGTTATAATATTTCTCTTTTGGTATTTTTAGCTATTTACTTTCTTTCTATTCTAAACCAACCTACAGTAAAGCTTTTCAAGAAAGCTATTAATACTTTGTCTGGCAGAACCATTTTACCTTGCTGCCTGGTTTATATTGAGCTTGCTGCTTTATCAATGTGGTCATAGAGTTTTACAAGTCACATTTGAGATATGCATCTTGATTACATCTAGAGAAACAATGGCAAGATTTTATTCTTATAAACAGCTCATCAATGCAAAGCAGGTTTTTTGACCTGCCCTCCCCCTAACATCATGAGTGTGAGAAACAATCTGTTTGGACATTTAGGGAAAAAAGTCCCTCGTGATTCTCCCTCCTCCTCCATCCCTCCCCGTCCCCCCCCCCCCCCCAATTAAAAAAATATAGGTAACTGAAGGAAGAAGTAGCAGTAATTGAGTATAAATTTCCATAAAATATTTGTAAGACCAAGTAGAATGTGAGAATATAAATGAATAAAGAGAGATGAAAGACACCTGGTAAGATAAAAGTGTCTCATGAAGAAGGAGAAAAAGGGGAAAAAAAGAGTTTGGAGGACTCCGACTGAAGAGTATGGAGGCCTCAAAATTTGCAAGATACAAATTTACCTTTTCCTTTTTCCTGAATGTTTCTTCCCTATACAAGTTAGTGAAAAGCTGTCACGACACAATGGCACATGTACTTGGAGTTATTATGAAAGCACAGTGAATCAGAAATACAGTCTGGAAAAAAAAAAAAAAGTGGTTTCTTAATATATAAAGGCATATTGTCCTCCTCCTTCACCTGAATGTCTCCTTGTCCTCTTGTAATGATGCCCCTGAGACTCACTGCAAACACAAAATGGGGTTGAAACTGGGTGATCTTTAAAAGTCCCTTCAAGCTCAAACTACTCTGATTCTATGAAATTTGCTCCCATCATGAGCTAGTCCTTCATTTAGTATAGCCTATATCTAGTTCATGAACTACTTTGTTCAACTCATCTTCCACAAAAAATTAAAGTTTCAAAGGATGTGACAGAGCAAATGTTCAAAAATAATCAGTGTAATGCAATTTCACTCATGCTATAAAAATAGCTACATGCAAACCCTGTGGACACTGCAGAAATGAATTATTAAACAGTGCCAGAATAATTCTCCCACTGGTAGACTTGCAATGTAGAAAAAAAGAAGATGACTGGAACTATTGTGATAGCAAAACATGACTGAACTGGAGACAGACAGACAAACTGACTTGTTGATTATCACTACTAAGAAACTGTTTAGTGAGTTGTCTGTGTGCCAAATGCTGCAGGTAGAGTAGAATACAGTTTATTCTATATTGCTTGCTCCCTCTGTTTCCCCACTCTTTCACCTGTATTAACCAAATGATCTGGAAAAGGCAGCATATGTTTTTAGTAAATAAAAATGTTTCTGTCTTGTTTCTCCCACAAGTACACTGGCATATTATGGAGTAACCTATTCAACTGTTCTTGACAAAAACTTGCTCATAAATTTGTCAGAAGCCGGGAAGGTGACCATGGCACATTCATGACATGCTACAGTATTCACTTCCTGTTAGAAAGCTGGAAAGTTTTCTGGAGAGGTGAAGATGGTTTAGGTGCATCTCTGTAGACCAAGCAGTAACCTCTCCTTGAAGCAGTAGCTGCCTATGGGTGTCGCTGACAATTTTGATACAGTAGATACACAGTGACTTCTGACACACATTAGATTTGAAATGTGTGGTAGGCACCATGCAATTATGCATCTATGTTACTTGATGTCCTTTCTTTGTTGTTTTTCACTTTCTTGCACAGCCCTGTTAAAAAAAAAGGTATGTCTTCTAGTATTATATTTATGTTAGATATCATTTATATTAAATTCAGCAACTCAAGACATTTGAGAAGCTAAAAGAAACCTGAAAGCTGGCAATTAGATGAGGGATAATTGGGTCCTCAGGCACCTAAAACAGCATAAGAGAACGTTTGGTTTTCAGTATCAAGGGAGCAGTTTGATTTGGAAGGAATGTAGTTATTCTTTCCCTGACTTTGCTGACCTGGTACAGAATTACTTTAAATGTGCAGAGAAAAGATGTGAATATCTTTAACCTCAGCACACTATCATTTACCAGAAGCTGTAGGTCTGTCCAGTGTGCGTGATATAACACAAAAATCAGTAGTGAAATAATTGATGTTAAGAGAATTGTCACCAGACTTCAGCAATAACATCCTGCCGGGAAGTACGAGGCAATTTATGCCATTTTGAACCAGTGTTCCAGACTGTAAACTTAGAGAGACATCACTGGATTGGTTACACACTCATTTTATGTTTTAAAGCACTGTGACTAGAGACATTTTAAATATAAATCATGAATCTGGAAGATAATTGTATGGCAGTTTAAAAAAGAATCTGACATAATACAGCAAAGTGCCCAGCTTCATAATCATAGTATTCGCATTCCCTGGCAATAAGACTTAGGCAAAGTGGATGGGATATATCTGGCAGTCATTACCCTTGGCTTTATGTGGGCAACAGAAAAATGAATGTCATTGTGACAGGTCTCCTTGATCATGGTGAAATTATGGATCTTATGGCTAATTACTCTCAGGCCACCCAGAGACTTAAAAGTAAACTATATAATGTTCCAAAACACTTTATGTTTGGACATTGCTCTGACAGAGAAAAAACAAATCAGCAAAATCAAATGCTTGTGCTTGGCTTGGTGGAGGTCCTGTGACCTCAGTAACAGGTGACCAGCTTTGTTACCTGCCTGAGCAGGATTTTAAATCCCTAGTGTTAGATGAACAAGCTTGAAACTTCAGGTCTTGTTTGTTTTTTTTTTTTTTTTTTTTTTTTTTTCTTCCTCATGACTTTGCATTTCAGTGTGATCTAATTTTGCTCCACTGGCTAAGAACTATAGCAGTGGCCAAATACCAGGTGGTTTCTTTTTCATTCCATCCCTTTTCTGAAACTAGGAGAGAGCTGGCTAGTATACCAAAGTGTATTTTTGCCTCCAACAATGCCTGAGGTTTTCTGGTTTGTGGAAAGAATTAATAGATAGACTTAGAATATTAAACAATTTTTAATAGCTAGATAAAAAATATTGCCAGCATGCCAAATCTTGTCTTGAGATCTGTTGTCCGCAAGCAGAATAGGGACAGCATGTACCAAGCTGGGAGGTGTTTTGGACTAGCAGCTCCTGAAGTGTTTTGTGCACCTGCAGGCCTGGAGCAAAGTACAATAAAGTCTGATAGCTAATGCCAAAGAACAGGAGGCACTGTATTTTGATGCATACCACCTGTCAGTGTCATCCTTGCTAGCCCTTTGAAGGAGTGCAAGGTGAGCTGCTTCCATATCTTTGCCTGGCTGGTTCTTCTGGCCAAGGCAGAAGCAGGTAGGGCTAGGATCCTGCCCTTTTTTTTCTCATCCTTTTCTTTGTGAGAAAGCTCCGGCTGTTGTCAGTTTTAGCCTCAAACAAACTTCTTGAAGAGAAAAACACCTTGTTTTCTAACCTCTGTGTCTTTTATTGGATTGTTGTAGCTTAAAGTACGGTGTTAGGCTTATGATTCAAAACAGGAAAGACTGCCAATCTCAGAACCACGTGTCAGAATTCAGAATGAAGATATGTTATTATTAGACATTTTTGTATTCTCTTAGCTACAAGTATGTTGTCTTTCAAGGCCGATGTTTACATTAAATCCCTTATCAGTGCCAACAAAAGCAAGGCTTGCCTCTCTGACAATAGGAACCCTGTTATTACATCTTGATGAGTGCTAGGAGAAAAATGTCTCCTGCTGCCATTGCTCAATTGGGCAGAAACAAACAGTGCAAAAGGAAAACATGTGACCCATCACAGCTTATCTCTCAATGTGACCCCATCAAGAAAGTAGGGATGCTTTTGCAGCCTGTCACACTGAAATACTCCAGTGTCTCTGCCTGTTGTTTGGGAGCTGTCGACAACATGCTTCCTCAAGATTGCTGCCCAGAGAATGTTAGCAGTAAGGGGTTAATACAAAATAAAAGAGATGTAAAACAGAAAACAAGATGAAAGAAATCAAAGTAATTAGTCAGCACAAATGCTGCCAAACACCTTTCCAAAAATAACAGATTTAACTTTTCTTACAGGCAAAAGCAGAAGTCTCTCTTAGTGACACAGGCTTTGTGGTTGGAGAAATATAAATAGGAGGAAGCAGTTATGAAAGCCCTTGAAAGGAGAACTAGAAAGCACATGAAAGACCTTGGAATCATTTAATCTGATTACAAAGAAGTAGTCTCCTTAACATTAAAGCTAATGTTAATATTCTCAAATTAATTAAGAAATTAAAAATAATTAAGGTGAAATAGGAAACAGGCAGCCTCACTAGTCTGTTGACCTATTTTTTTTCTCTTTTAAATGAAAGAGCTATAGAAACCAGAAAGATAGATAGACTTGACTTTATTTCTTCATTTGCCTGGTGTGGGCTGCAAACCAGTTGTCTGCTTACCCTTTTTCAATTGGTTCACGTCTTTGTTCAATGGGAAATGACTGAGAAAATTTCTTCCTCATGTTCTTTCTGTTTCCTAATGGATTGTGTGCAATTGTTCTTTATTTCGGGAAAGAAATAGAACAAGGCAGAAATGGTAGACACAGTGCAGTCTTATTTTTAGGTCACTGGTTTGTTTTGGCACAGTTCAAAACTGACAGTCAAGTCTTTGGATATGAACCAGCCCTTTGAAACCTTTTCTGAGGTTTCAGTCTGAAGAATCCTGCCCATAAACACTACCCACCCTCTTTAGTTTTTGCCCACATTTCTCACATTATACTGAGGCAAGATCCAGTGATTTTCTGTGAAGAATAGAGCTTACACAGACCTGCTAGCTTCCCTGCCATATGAAGAGGTAACATATTTTTAACAGTTTTTTTTTTTTTTGAACATAGTCTGAGGTTTGAAAATTCATTTAATTCCAGATGCAAAGCAACAAAAACACTCAGAGTTGGCATACCTTTGGCTGAGTCTTTGACCATAGATTACTTTGGCACAAAAACAAATGGCTCAGATATACTGATTAGTTAGTAGGGAGAGATTTCAGCTGCTCAGCATTTGTGGGTGTGGGTGTGGTATGTACATGGGAGGTATGATTTCAGATTTTTCTAAGGTATTCTTGGGGTTTGGACTAATAAATTATTCAACAGAAAGGATGATGTATGCTTCAGTTTTTAATGCAAGAAGTTCTTTGTCTTTTGCCAACAATAAACTTTCTTGTAATATCTAAAAGCCTTAAAAAAAAAAAAAAAAAAGAGAGAGAGAGAGACTCGTATAAGCAGTCTGGAGAGGAAAAAAAAAACAACCAACAAACAAGCAAACATAAAAATGGGGAAAGAAAAAAAAAACACTCCCAAATTCATGGTGTAAAGAAGTATTAATATCAATAGCAGAGTGAAGAATGCAGAGACATCTGACAGATGAAAAGTCACTGTACAAAACGAGCTCTTGTTTTCTCCAGTTATGGAAGACTGGCAGGCAGATGCAACCTTAGACAGGAATGGAAGCTAAAATGAGGGGTGTGCTCTAAGTATCAGGTTGCAGAGAAGCCACAATGTTATACCATAGCCTAGATTTACTGAGAGTCAAGGAAGGGGCAGCCTAAGGTCAAATAAGAACTGGATTCACAATGCTTATACTTGCCTAGAGCTCCTCAGATTACAGACAACTCCTGAAATTAGCTTCTCCTAGGTGGGATTGTGGGGAAAATACAAGTGTTTAGTTCCAGAAGGATTAAAAAATTAAATATGAATTAATTCAAATTATCAAGTAATTGTAAACTACTAAATCATAATAAGATGAACCATGAAATGTTCCTAGTTTTTCCACTAAAAGTGCTGCTTGTGATAGATGAATGGAAGCAGGCAAATGTAGTCTCTGTATGCATCTACTCAGGAGATCATTATGCTGCCTCTTATTCTGGGTTTGCAGTGCATTCTGATTTCTCTGTCTAGAGCTGACCTTAAGCCTCATGCTGGGTGATTGAAATGGTTAAAATTTGCTGCTGGGATAGGCCCATGTGTTGTGAAGGCAAAACTTTTAGGCTTTGTGCTCTACATCCTTTTTGTCTTTCCATAGTAAACTTTGGAAAAGCAAAACAAAACAAACAAAAAAACCGACAGGAAAATCAGTGCAACAAGTTGCTGTTTAAAGTGCAAACCCCACTTGATTTAAATGGAACAATTAGCATCAGTAGAGTGATTTTCATTCTGTCTTGTTCATGCTGTAGTCTAAAGTAATGAATTTTGGTTAGTTAGATAAAATGAGTTCTAATAAACTAAAATAGAACTTAGTTCTGCTAAACTGACATAGAATAGTGGTGCTAAGATATTTCAGATTTTCATATACAGCTAATAAGCAATTTTCAGCTGTAAATAATACAAAGCTCACTATATCACAGCTGCACAAAGGGAATTTAATGGTCCTTGTTGACATATTGGACTATTGCTGCTTTCTAATACAGCTGCAACGGTCTGCATTGTTGATTGCAAAGAATACAGCCATTTACAGTATATATTATACTGATCAAGGTATGCCCACTGCATCCCAATGGATCTTTCATTCTTCTCAGGGAAATATTTGAGCTATAACCTCTGAAGTAAGTGATGAGCACTGTAACACACTGAAGACTTAAAGAAAAAGGAGAAACGATTTTATTTTGTATTTTTGCCTCCTGTTGCCTTTTCTAGAAACAGTCATTCAGCATCAGCACATGAAAAGCCACTTTTGCTTTCAAGGGATTATCAGATCAAATCCAATTGCAAGTTTGTAAACCATTTTCCTGTTAAAAGCTATCATGGCCATGTAATCACATTAGTTTTTGACTGGCTTCTATCTGGGCAAGGCAGAATGCCATGATTGATGCTGAAACTTGGCACATGCTAGCTCAGGCCAAAGAGCATTTTTAAATGGATTATCCACAGACCAGCTCTTGATACAGGATCACATAGAAATCCACAGCTGTGCTCACCCATCTCTATGCCTAATGCTTTTTCATGGCTATTCAGTGGAGAATTACTTAAAACCACTTTGTAGAACTATTCTCCATCTCTTGTGTATGTGTTTTGGCTTTAAGCTTTCTTTGTCGGTATACAGTGGATCTGCCATACCATCAGATACTTCTTTGTTTGGTCTGATTATCATCACAAGTCTTAAGACAGGCAGGGCTATGAAACTGTGTATTTAAATCATGTAAATAATTATACAAAACATATTTACATATTCACAAGCTAGAGGAAAAAATTACTTCATGAAGTTATATAGATTACTGTCTAGAAAATACCCACATGAGTATGGACTAACTCATGCCAAAGACACAAAAGAGATCAATTTGTGGTCATGCTATTAAGATACAAGGGTGACTGTTAATTACATTTGTATTTCCTTGTATCATTCCTTCCAGTTTAGTACAGAACAAGGTCTGTTAGCATCAGGGATATTCTGATATACCTCACTGCAGCCTAGCTCTAGGATTCCTTAGTAACAGTAACATTTCCAGGAGGACTGAACAGTATCAGCCCCATTCCCTGATGTTTACAGCGGTGCTTTACATTTGAGATAATCTCCAAGCTTCCTTTTTAGCGTTCTGCATTACTATAGTTTTAACTGTGGTCGTCATGTAGGTTAACCTAAATTACATATCTAGATCCTGGCAGCTTCAGCTGCCTTTACTTCCCAGGCCACACCTGTAGACTTAGAGCTCTTCTCCATGTTTTAAATTGGAGAAGAGCAAAATTACATAGGAAACATTAAAAAAAAAAAGAAAAGAAAAGAAAAAAGCAGGACAGTACAGCATATGGAGCTGAGTAGCAGGTGTACAGAACATAGCAGGCATACAGAAAGTCAGTATGCTGCTAGGGTCTTGGTGATATGTCTGTACTTCAAGGGAAGTGTGTGAGAAAAAGGGCATTTTTAATTCCTTTAGCAGTTTACTTATTGAAAAAGCCTTTATTATGCTAGCTCTGTGATCACTGCCCTCTGACCACTACCCAAAGAAAGTATTTGGAATTACCCAGTGAACTTTGTTCTGTGTTGCCAGCTTATTTTGTTTGAACTTCATGCATGAACATGCCCATTTCTCAATATAACACTCTCAATTTTCTTTCTCTTCTCATGTAATTCTGATGCTGCTTGAGAGAAAAAGCAAAACGAGCCATTTGCTCTTCACACTTACCTTGTTCACAAGTTAAAAAAAAACACCACCACCACCAACAAAAAACAACAATAGGACAGTTAGGCTGTTTAAGGCATCCAAGTCTTTAATTAGATCTTGCACTAACCATGGTAAAAATAGCATCAGAACTAGTGTGTTTATGTGAATAATTTACATTACTGTGTATGCATATAAATGAAAACACTTAACTCACTGGTTTTACAAGAGTAGAAAACTTATTTTCAATCCAACATTGCAATGACTATAAATACTTCTACATTTATATCTCTGGCATATAAATCAGAGAACAAAATTAGGTGAAAAGATGAGAGAAATTTGACTCAAGAAGTAATGTGATTTTTCAGGTTTCTGTGGGTGGATGCTCTGGCAGATAGAATTGGATTAAGTTTGTCTTTTGAAATACTTTCCAAAATATTTTGAAAACATTTATGTTACAGTATAATACAAATACAAATAATTCAGAGTTACATGATAAACATGATAAACTTTGTAGTGGAAGCTATTCAGAATGATTTAGGCTAAAACTATTGCCACTCTGCTGAATTAAGAAGGGGATAATATCACTGTAATGGTTATTTTGTTAGTGCATGTCATAAGGGTTTGTAGTTAAACAATCTATGATGAAATTGCATATGCCTGTTTTGACAACATGTTGTTTTAAAAATAAACTTTCATCATTATCTCCAGACACCTACACACTAGCAATCTATAGATAATTTCCCCCCACCCGTCCAAAATGACTGTGCATAGAAAATTATGTTTTCTTCTCTGTCCTGGATCAAGACTATATTTTATCCTCCAAATTACCTTTTGGAAAGCTGCTGTTTTTTCCATCTTAATTAGCTCTGTTTTAATATGCACACAAGTAGATAGATGGATAATTTGATCAAAGGGTACCTCCATTTAAACTATGAACGTGAATCAGAGTTAGATTCTTCAAGAGTTTTTGCATGTATGCATACATGAACTATTGTTAAAGATTACAGCTAGTAAAACTATAGTGACTTGTTTGACGCAGAGATACATGGATTTCAAGGTGCCCTTGTGAGACTGGAGACCAATCTTGCAATGAATGTGATATTATCTAGTGCTTATAAAAAGAGCTGATTATGAGCTTTCACTCATGTGTCAATACCTCTGGGAAAACATCAGTTCAGCCACATGCAGCCGAGTCCTTCCACTCTTAATTGCAGTAGGTATGATTTTCCTTCATAATATCTTTTAGTTTCTTCAGTTGTATATCACAGGGAGTTAGGTACTCTGTATGTAAATACACAAAGAATAAAGTGCATAGCAACAGCAAGTGTGACCAGGTTTGTTTGCCATGAGGGTGTTATAGTTCAGTAACAGATGCATAATAAACAAATGAACCTGGATTGAGAGTGGACAAGAGTATGAGACTGGACCAGGCTCCCTAGACTCCAGAGTGTCCATTTGTGTAGCTATTCTAATCTGGGCTTGATAAAGTCAGAGCAACCTCATCTGGATTGGAAGTTTGCTGTTATCTGGGACCTCCAAAGGTCTCTTTTAGTCTATGCTTCTGTATGTGTATATGCGTGTACTTAAATATTCTTGGCAAAATCAGAAGTCTCATGATCAGACTTTAAAGATGAATTTAATATCCGAATCACCAAATCACAGAATGGTTGAGATTGGAGGGACTCTCCAGAGACCATCTGGTCCAACCCCCTTGCTCAAGCACAGGGACACCTAGAGCAGGTTACCCAGGATCATGTCCAGACAATTTTTGAGCACCTCCAAGGAAAAAGACCTGCCTTTCCGGGCAGCTGGTGCCAGTTCTCCGTCACCCGCAGAACACGGAAGTGCTTCCTGGTGTTAGGAGGGAACCTCCTGTGTTTCAGTTTGTGCCCACTGCATCTTGTCACTGAGCACCACTGAAAAGAGACTGGATCTATCCTCTCTGCACCCTCTTTTCAGGTATTTAGACACATTTATAAGATCTCCCCAAGCTTCCCCTTCTCCAGGTTGAACACTCCCAGCTCTCTCAGACTTTCCTTGTAGGAGAGTTGCTCCAGTCCCTTCATCCTCTTCATGTCCCTTTGTTTGACTCCCTCCAGTATGCGCATGTCTGTAGTATTGGGGAGCCCAGAAATGGACACAGTACACACAGGACACAATTACTCCAAGTACAGCCTCACCAACACTGGCAGAGGGGAAAAAAATCGGTTCTGTCTAACAGGTGAATGAAAGTAGTTGCGCTTATTGTCTTTCATTACCAGTCTCAATGTCTCATCCTGTCCTCCACGGACAAGCATAAATGGTATTGCATTATTTGCATTAAAAAGATGGTCTTAATCTAATATTTTGGGGTAAATGTTCATGATGTTTTAAATTTAGGCTAAAATGATATATACTGTTGCATTCACCGGAGGGCAATTAAGCCCAATTGGGTATTCAAGTGCTAGTGAAAAAATGACAATTTGATGCCATAATACTCCTGCTCTTGCTTAAGATTCCTCTGAAAGTATTTAAGACAAAGAATCCATACTGTTCCTCTTTATCATGAAATACAGCAAAATCTGTTAACAATTTTCAGTTCAACGTTCCTACTAGATTGAGATATTCTCACTTGTTGTCTAACATTAAAAGACAAAAACAAAACAAAGCAAAACAAAATTAGATTGTGTTTGGAGCTGTTATGGAGGGAGTCACCTACTCATGTGTAAAGAAAATGAGCCTAACAGTCTGACTACCTGTCCCTTACCATTGGGACTGGTTGTTGGCCTTCTGGCAACAACATTCAATATCAGTTTAATGAGTTTGATTTGCAGGAATATGGAGAGAAATTACAAACTTGGCCCTTGCAAGGGAGGCCCAGGGGTGCCTTGTGATTCCTGTGTTAAATAAGTTGTCATTGGCAAAGTAGAACTATGCCTTTCCATCTTAGTTTGACAAAACTTTTCAGAAGAAAAGGCATAGTAAAAAGGCAGCACCTTTCCTGCTGCAATGAAATGGCATACACATATTTTAACTATTTTGTAGGAAATGAATGTTGTATTGAATATTCTTACTTGTGAACCCACCTCTACTTGACTGCTATTTCTTCATTTTACTACTTCAGAAATGTTCATTCAGTGAAATCTCTATGATGAAATGGCAAAAATCTTTGACCAATCCAAGTATACTATATGATGCATAGTACATGCCAGAGCCTGTTTTATTTTCCAGTCTTCTGTGTTTTGAAATAGGTTCTGCTTTTCAATTCATTGGCACAATAAACATCATGACTCCTCACAGCTGCTACAATATTTCACAGCAATGCATATTACTACAGACCCATGATCTGTGCCTTATATGCATGACATTTTTTTTTAATCCTCAATCAATAGGATTTTATCTACTTAACCATAACAAAAGAGCACCTCTAATCCATGTCCAGTAGGCATAAACATGTCTAACATTTTAATGAAATGGTTTTTTTTTGCACATTGATCCTATTTTTTTAACTCAAAAACAAACAAAAACTTTGGATTTTTATTCATATTCTGAAAAATTCTGCATTCTGGTCTGCTGGCTAGATATTTCTTGTGTTAATTTTCAAGAATTTAATATGGAACTGCATCCTATTGCATAGGTTTCTTAAACTATCCCTTCCCCCCCCCCCCCCCCCCCCCCCCAGTTACTGAGACATATATTTACTAAATCTTAATGGATTTAATAGTGGCTACGAAATATATTTAACATCAATAGAAGTATATATGCTTACTTTCTAATCCATTTTATTGGGTTTTGTTCTAATGCACAGTGCACAAGGAAATAAAAAGCTTTAAAGCATAAAGTCTAAACACCTAAATGAAACGTTGATTAATTATTCCACTGAAGTCTAAGATGCTCCCATAGGAGCTGTGAGGCACTTGTGAACACATGCAAATAACTGTTTGTGTTTTCTATTTGTTCATTTGTTTGCTTTGGAGTCAAAAAGCTCATTTTAGCCTCTGCAATGCTTCATTGGAACCTTCTGTGTTTCTTATTTGTTTTTAATGCAAACAAAATGGTGGTCTTCATACTTCAAAATAGTTTTCAACTAACCTACTCCTAAAAGCAACCCCTTCTAAATCTGTTTAGCAGTTCTTGTGCTAATACGCAAATTCATTTCCGTAAGAATTGCTTTAAAATAGCTTTTACACACATAAATATTTGTGGTTGGAACTTTATTTAAGCAGCTAAAAAGCCCACAAACAAGCCTCTATGTGGAAATAAAAATCACAATTAGAGTACCTTTATTTTAATCTACTGGATATGATTTCATATACTTTACATTCTGTGTGCTTTAATAATTGGGAACATAAAAAATGAAGATTTCAGCAGTAGAAATGTATATCCATACTGCTGTCTGACACAAAATATGCGCAGCAGTGATTATTTCTCTTTGATCATCAATGAAGCTTCACAGATTTGAAATATGCAAATGCTTTGCACTTTTGTGCAAAGACACAATGCAGCTTACTTACAACTCTTCAACAGGCTGGTTTGTACGGAAAATTAATCTACACTGGTTTGGTACTACTAATGAAGGTGTATTTGATTTTCCTTAAGTACAAATCTATAAAACTTCGGGTAACTGTGTGCATTATGCAATCATACATTTAGATGATCAGACAACTACTAATAACATGATTTTAAGCAGGGAGAGATAAAATGTGCTCTTCTTGAATAAGCAGCTAGCTACAACAGTTCCATAGATGAGGAAATACTTTAAGGAAGATAATTTTTTCCTGTTCCTCTTATCCAAATAACTTAAGACTTTGTCAATGGCAGAACATGAGAAATTAATGGGACAGCCTGATAAATTGTAAAACAGAAGAATCTCTCATATTTGGATAACTTATTTGCCCATCAACAGTCCTTTAGGAGGCTAGGAGATGATTTTGCAGATTTTAGCATTACTTGTAGACATTTGCAAGTTATTTTTCATTGTGAAACTCTGAGTTAATGGAAGTAAATTTCCTTGTACTTTGGCCAAGTTATCAGTTTTAAAACTAGATTTATACAGAGAGAGTGCAAATACACCATTTTGAGTAGTTGACAAGTGAGAACTATGCCCATATTCTGCTAACAGTAGCGGTCAGCTTGGCTACCAACCAGCAGAAAGTTCATAGGAATATATTCATAATCCCTGTTTTTTCACAGGTTGATTTTTCCTTCTCTGTTCATGACTCTGCAAAACTAATATATCAAGCAAACTCTACAACACTTTCCATGGGGAAACTGTAAAACACTTGTTTAAAAGTTATTAAAGCCAAAACCATATTTCTCTTTAAAAGAAGTCTGGATATATTACCATACTTTGAGACCAACTGGAATCATATTGACATTTCTTTGCAGCAATGAGGGAGAGTGTCTGTTAAATTTTTTTGTCGTTCATAGCTCATGTAGGGCCTACTCTATTATATAAAAGCGATCATTCAGAGATCAGAATTATCAATTTTTATACAGAACACAGTTTCTGTACATATTTTATTTCACAAATTGTTCAGAGATATCAGAGATAACTTGGAAGAAACTTCACGTTATGAGCTTGCTTAATAGATAGAAGTGTTACTGTACTGCAGAACTGTTTGCTGGGTATTTGACAGAAAAATTCTATTATTTGTGTGAATACCTGGGTAATCAGGTGAGATAATTGCAAAAATTAAAATTGCACTGATATTCAAACACTCTTAATTCTGAAGGTATAAGAATTCAAGCAAAAAGGGCCATGAAGTCCATTCACAACTTATAAACCATATTGTGCAGATTGAATAGTGACTGCTTCCATTGAAGTTTTCACAGTCAATTCCAAGAATTGGCAAGATCTAATTCCTATCCCTCCAACACCAACTGGAATGATTGGGAAAAATAAAATTAAAAATATATATATATTGTCAGAATCTGATGCATATTTCATAAATAACAGCATTCTTTGGAGAAATGGCTTATTAAGAGTTGGTCTCCCAGTGGTGATACTAAAATATTTTATATCCCTGGCATGAATGATTTTTCAGAATATAGGTCTTTGCCTAGCACTGGGGCATTATGTTTAATTAGTCTATGTCTAGTAAAAATGCTAAATTCTTTGGTTATCTAAGCATATAAGTCTTATAAATGACTTGTGTTCCCACTGTTTTATTTTGGAAATGGTGAGAAAAGATTATTTTAATTTATACAGATTAGAATTTATTCTATCTTTTTCTCTGATTAATGTTAACTAATGCTGTGATTCCCAAGGCTGTATACAAAAATGACAGGACTTAATTGCATTGCTACTGCAAAATAAGCACATTCATTTCAGTATTTGTGTGTAAGAGATATTTTTTTTGAATTATATCTTTTATAGGACTCATTTAGTTGACATACGGTAAGCAATTTTCCTCTGACTGCATAGTGCTACATTTCAGAATGCATTTAGAGGCAAAAGAATAGAGGCAGATTGACTAGTAGATTTAATGTTATTTACACATGATTAATGTACTTAAAACTTGATATATTTTTATTATGAATAATAACTGAACAATTGAGAAGAAATATATATATTTGTGTAGAATAGTTTCTCCATTTATCTCTCAGCTATACAGTGGTCTGGCTACAGTGCAGAGGTGAAGTGTGTTCCTCCTAGTCTATCCTATACTAAGGTAGCAAGACACTTTACCACAAGAAGGTGTTGTTGAGAAAAGACTAGAATCTCATACCTCATCTGAATATGTCAAATACTGGGGCATTATAAAAGCCGGATGGTGACATGCATGGCAAAATGACATCTTCCTTCTTCTGTTTTACAAAGCAGGACCTATGCTAATTTGGAGGTGATGACCAAGAGATGATTCTGGTTTGAATCCCCAAAAAGGTTTAATGTGTCCTACCAGGCAGCTTCAGGCAGTTTCCTTTCTAGAGTGCTGAAATGTCTATTTTTCTTTTCTTTCTTTTTGTTCGTTCGTTCGTTCGTTCGTTCCTTCCTTCCTTCCTTCCTTCCCTCCCTCCCACTAATTAGGTTTCTAGTTTGAAGTCTTAACTACATGGGTGGGTTAAAACATAGTCAAGCTACTTTGTTCCCCCTCTGGAGTGTAAGAACACACACAAGGACAGGCCCATGTCTAGACCAGTAGCCACCTTTTCTACTGACTAAACTCAGAAAGCAAGCACCAGACTCTCAGGATGACTTGTAATTAAAATAAATAAATAAATAAATAAATAAATAAATAATAAAAAATAAAAACTGCATGTTTAACCGTATCAAGACTTACCTTGCTGAGTAGATATTGCAGTAATTGTCTGCTGCCTATTACAACCATCCAGACTTTGACCCAAAGCTGAAACAGGTTTGAGCTAATTTTGTGATGTATGAATTTGAATTGCGACTTTTGAGGCATCTTAGCCATGTATGCATGTACGCATGTATCCATGTATCCACGTTTGCACCGGAAGGGAAGGTGCAAAGAGAATGGAGCCAGGCTCTTTTCAGTGGTGCCCAGTGACAGGACAAGAGGCAATGGGCACAAACTGGAACACAGGAGGTTCTGTCTGAACATCAGGAAACGTGTCTTTACTGTGTGGGTGATGAAACACTGGAACAGGTTGCCCAGAGAGGCTGTTGAGTTTGAAGATCTTCAACAGCTGTCTGGACGTGTTTCTGGTCAACCTGCTGTATGTGCGCCAGCCTGAGCAGGAGGTTGGACTAGATGACCTCCAGAGATCCCTTCCAACCTCAACAATTCTGATTCTGTGACTTTATGATGTGTGTTTTCTCAGCTGGATTTTAGAGTTATGGCTTGTTTCACTGAATCATTATTACAGAGATTGATATCTAGTCCTTAATACTATGGGGTAGCAGGAAATACCCCAAAATATGCAATGACACTATTTTTATCTCATAATTTAAATAAAGATATAATCTCAACACTTGGCTGGGTTTCTTGGGCATGAATGTGTCTGCTACATAGTGCAATCATTGGAACTAAATATGCTGGGCAAGTTGGAACAGAGATAAGGACAGGAAAAGGGATGGGGTTTTTCCCTTCCAAAGGCGTGGCAGAGAAATGGTTTTCCAACAAGTAAATTCCAGATTCATGAGATGTTTCCAGTCTATATTTATTTTCATTCTTTTTATTTGTATATATATATATATTTAATTATTTTCTTAGCCATTTTTGTGTTGTAAGACCAACTTGAGCTTTACATTAATTATACATTGGCAAAAATAATTTTAAACTAATCTATAGAGCATTATTAAAAAAAGGTAGACTGTGAAGCCAGCATTTGGTTATTGTTGAGCTGCATACATGAAACGACATCTCTACATTGCAAATGTCTGTTTTTTTTCTGTATAATTATATGGCATTTATATTGTAGAGTGTATTTCCATCCTTGAATATATTTTTTGAATTTTATGAAGTATTTTTCATTGTTGAAAATTCTGATCTCAAATACTGTCTGCAATTTCCTTGAAATGTTTTTGCTCTTCAATTGTGTGCATGTGTTCTTAGTCCTAATTCTGTTTTGCTGTTGAAGTCAATGTATTAAGACTGTTTTCTTTAATCACTTGCATAGCCTTTTCTTGAAAATAACAGAAAACAAAAGGTTCAGTAGATCAGTTTAACAATAATCACTTCTATAAAGCAGTAAAAGTGTTGCATCTATCTGCCTATATAATTTTTTTTTTATTTTGTACTAGAGCTGAAAAGAGCTCTTAATGCTCCCTCATTCAGGTTTTTACCTGTATATATTAAAATCCTTAGCTGTACATCCTCCAAAATCATCTCAGCACTGCAGTCAACAAAGTATGCCAGAAGTAGGCATGTGAAAGTCACCAGCACAGATCTGTCAGGCCAGTCCTTGGCTGACAGAAGAGTGATCTACCACACTGAAGGCACAGACAGACCCAGATAAGCAGAGGACATGGCTCATGTCAAAAGTGTCATATCCGCACATCTACTCCTTGTTTTTGTAAACATACCAGTTTTATTAATGTGGATTAGAGTTTATTTCCAGCTATTATTTTCCATTAATGTGTTTTGTAATTCAATGTTTTGTGAAGTCTGCAATCCTTTCAGAGTTTAAGAGACTGTGTGATTGCCTGAGCGGTGCTTACTGGCTCTGGTGAAGTCATTTACAACTCTGCAACACGACCACAAAATGAGAGTGATTCATGATAATTCTGCTTGGGTAGCATTTAGCATTGTATTCCACCTGCTACAAAGAGGCAAAATTGGTCACATAGAAACAGGCCAAAAGGCACTAGGGGGTTAAAAAAATTACAGAATACTATCTTTTTTTGACTTAAATAAGACTTGAGCCAAATAGGTGGACAGGAAAAATAAAGTTGCTGTAACATTAAAAAATCTATTGTACATGGAATTTATCATTAATAATCACAGTTGTACAATGATGATTTAAATACTATCAGGCCAGATCATCACTCCTTGTATATCATTCTTTGTATACATATACTCCAAATGTACACATGCACACCAGTTTGAGAATCTGAGGAAAATATAGGCTATGACAGAGTGCATTGATCATACAGAAGAGGCTCAGAGGATTATCATTCTTCTACTGTATGAGAATGCATAAGGAAACATTTCTTGGTACATTCTAAAATTTGACCAAGCGTCCGGGTCCCATGAAGTGGTGCTTTTTGTCCCTACGGTATCCAGGATTTGCTGAATAACTTCACAATTAAGTTATTCATGAGCAACTGGGTTTGTGTGGTGTGGTTTGTGTTTGCATATACACGAGTTACACAGAACGTGATGCAACACAGAAAAACGAAACAACCCCTATCAAGTGCAACCAGCACAACAGACTCCTAACAAAAAAAAATTGGGATAGTCTAACTTTGCAAGAAATGTACCTATTGAAGAAGTATATGTTTCACTGGTGAGAGCATTTGAAAACATTTGGCTGTGGATTGGCATACTTATTAACGAGATCCAGTCTCCACATCAAAGGGAAAACTCTGGTTTTCTGTTTTTGTTTTCAACTCCTCACCTTGCTCTCAACAGTGCCAATGCAATGCAGACATTGGATGTGCTAGATTTTTACTTTATGTGAAATGTGTAAAGATATGAAAGAAAGGGAATAGCTATTTCTCCCCAAACATAACATAAACAGTTGATTTTTGCCTGTATTCTCTTGGAGAGGATGAGGTAAAATGATGTAGTGACAAAATTATTCCTGTGTAGGCTGTGCTGAGGAGACTTAATGGGTAACGTGCAGTGAGGTGAGAATAGAGCTGCTGCAGGTGTGCAGTTTTGCAAGGTGTTAATTAGAAAGCAGGTGAACATAAATAAGGAGCACAGATGGTACTTACAGAGGTGATTGGAAACCAAGGCACAGTGCAATTCAATGTTTTGTAACATAAAATGATAAAAGGGTCCTGATTCTTCTCGTTTAAATGAATCAGTCACAGCTGAACAAATTGACTCCAGAGAACACATTTAATTATAGGTCTTAGAAATCAGTAATCATTATTCTACTATAAAACTCTGACAAGGTTTCCAGTCTGGAATCAGAGAAAAGCCTTTGTTGTTAACCTGCCCATAGGAAAAAAAATGTCAAATTTTAAAATGTGTTGTGGGAAAGGGAATGTTGATGAAGAGAAAGATTATTTTTCAAAAATTTGTGCAATAGATTGTTTAAGATTAAATTGCCATTTGAATGCTAGATGCCCAACAAATCCAACCTAATACTCCCTGGGGAAAAAAAAAAAGTTAAAAAAAAGAAAAAAAAAAGTAAAAAAAGTAAAAAAAAAAAAAAAAAAAGTAGTTACCTTTACCTATTATTAGGAAATCTCATATTTGAGTTTTGAACACTGAGAAAAATGTTTCCGTCAAGACAATAAAATGGAGCTCTAAACATTTTCATGACCCAGTAATCAAACAGAAAATTGTAATTGACCAATTAAATACTTAATTTTGATTATCTGAAAATATTGAATTCCAATTTTCATATCTATTTTAATAGAAATAAAGTTAACATTTAAAATCATATTGCAAATCAGAAAATCTCTTTAAAATAACATTATAATATATATTTTTAAATTGAGGATATAAAATTGAAGACATGAATTCTGAACTATAAAGTTCAGAAAATGTGGAAATACAACATTAAGTCTTCTTTTGAACCCTTATGCTCAGCAGAATCTGTTTTACTTTTACATGGGGATCAATTTTGAAAGGAATACTATCAGTGTGCTTTGATGAGTAGGCAGAGTGTAATTCCTTTGGGATGTACTCTTTCCACATAGTATTTTGACATTCAATTTTCAATTTCACCAATAGCATTTGGTGAAGATAACACAATGAAATAAATAAATGTATATTTACTCCTTTTCATTTCTTAGAGTAACTATGGAGAAATATAATGTTATAGTTAAAATATATGCATATATTTGCTTCTGTCAACAGAATTTGATTTACTCAAAAACCTATATAGTTGTCTATATTTGAATGCTGCAGATAACTATTGTGTGTAGACTGTTTTTAAATTTGCCAAATTCCCGTGCTTAGATTTATTAGTTATTTGATTAAGTTTTTTAAATATGTACTGCTTTATCTTCAGAAGCTAAACTTGATTACGCAGATGAAAATATATTTATTTTTGCAATAGTTCCATTAAATAATAAAAGTCACCATGTTTTCTAAGTGAAGATCTGAGGCATGGAAGATTTTCAGTTTTGATAAAAATAAATCCTTTTAAGGAAAAGTAGGTACTGGAATAATTTTCTGAGGGAAGTCAAAAATTTTCCTGAATGAAATATTTATAAAATTAGGTCAAACAAGTGGTAACACCAGGCAGAAATCTATAAGGAATCCAACAGAATCACAGAATCATAGAATATCCCAAGTTGGAAGGGACCCACAAGGATCATCGAGTCCAGCTCCTGACTCAAACAGGATCACCCAAAAATTAGACCATCTGTCTGAGAACATTGTCCAAATGCTTCTTGAACTCTGGCAGGCCCGGTGCTGTGACCACTGCCCTGAAGAGCTTATTTCTTGAGGAAGCCGCAGGCTACCATGAAGTCTCCCCTCAGCCTCCTCTGCTCTGGGCTGAACAAACCAAATGGCCTCACCTGCTCCTCATATGTCTTGCCCTCTAGAGCCTTCACCATCTTCATAGTCCTCCTTTGGTTGCTTTCTGATAGTTTTATGTCCGTATATTGTGGCACCCAGAACTGCACACAGTACTTGAGGTGAGGCCACAGAGCAGGACGATCCCTTACCTTGACCAGCTAGCAGTGCCTGCCTGATGCACCCCGGGGTATGGCTGGCCCTCCTGGCTGCCAGAGCACACTGCTGGCTCACGTTCAACTTGCCATCAGCCTTCAGATCCCTTTCCAAAGGGCTGCTCTCCAGCCTCATGTCCCCCAGTCTGTACGTACAGCCAGGGTTGCCCCTTCCCAGGTGTGGAATCTGGCAATAGAGATAGATGGTCTGTTTAAGCGGAGTAAGAAATATTTTGAGATATCTTAAGTCCCTAGTTCTTTTCATATGGCTATTTTTAGTTCTGTTAGTTAGGCAGCTGACTGAGAATGAATGAAATTTTAATGACAGATAACGTAATGACTTTCAGGGTCTGAGTATATGTGATTCATACAAAGTCACAGAAGAGGTACCTAGAAAAACAAGGAAGTGAGTGGCATGCTCCTGAGGCCCAGATTAATACTCACTCCATTGCACAGCCTTTCCTCCTTCAGTTAATTTAACAGGGCTGGTCATGTTTCTAGTTAGAGGGACATTAAATCTTTGCCTTGTGATTGAGTCAGTGTTCAATTCACCTTCAAGGTCTTATATATGAGGAATTTAAATAAACTGAAAATTTTATCTATGGAACATATATATATAGTGTCTGATTCAGATATATTCTGCAAGTGATCTTAAAAGATAATGGCCAAATGAAACTCATATTTAATTATTTTCCAGTTGCTAGGACAAAACAATAACATTAACAGTACATGCTAACATGGTGTCTTCCACCACAGGACCTCAGAGAGTTAATGCCAGCTAATTAACTTAATGATAATTCAGAAAACCAACGGTGAGTTTGGTGCCAAATGTTAAAATCAGCAGAACTACACAGTGAGGAGGAACACAAATGTAGTCCAGAAAGTGGAAAGTACTATTTCTATTACAGTCAAAAGGAAGACCACCATGAACTCTCAAGCCTTCCTACTGAATCCCAGGAAAATTAGATCAAATATACATTACTTAAAAGGCTTTTCTTCATAGTAGTGAATACAATCACATTTATAAGCTAGGCACAGTTACCCTGAACTCAGAGAATTTCCCTGAAGCCAGTGTCAGCTGTGTGTTCTCCAACTCTCAAGACAGGGGCATTAATCAACAACTTGATTCAAAACTCTCATAAGCCAGCAAAAAGATCTTTGAAGTGTAAGATTTTTAATCAAGACCTATTTTCAAAAATCAGGAACATCTCTTTTGAGCACAAATAGTAACTTCTTACTTTAGGGTTTGAAAATAGAACAATTTTGGATACATGTTTTTCCACAAAATCTGTGAAAATTCATCCTTAAAACATGATATTTCATACTGCAGTGATTTTACAGGGAATTAAAATGCAAAAAGGTAAAAAAATGATGCAAAGGTACGCTATACAGACCACCAGAACGAGTTTTGCTCATCCTTTTGAACATTCAATATTTTTAAGATACAATAATTTTGCAGAGAAAAACAAAGCAATCCCACTGAAATGTAAGTGATTTCTACAGGACAGGCAATAAAATGAATCAAACATACCTATATAGTGTTTTGGCTGTTAAGAGAGATATCTCACGCTGTAACTCACTGGAGGTTTTTATTCTGGGGAGCCAGTTCTGCTTTCTCCCATGATCGAGGATGGATTAACAAGCTGTATTCCACTACCATTTGTTAAGCACATGATAGCTACAGTTTATATGCAGAGCTTCTGAACCTGCTGAAAAGTGACAAGTTTTTAATTCTCACTAATACAACCAATAACACGGGTCATTTTATAACCTGTGAAAGCTGAGGATCGTCCTGTATTTTACTCTGTCCTCAGCTTCTCAGGAGCATGTGCATGTTTATATGTGTCTTTAAGAAGGTCAGAATGCAAGATTGTAGTGTGTTTGATTTTTAGGAGGCTGGTAATTGATGGGAAATAAAAGATCATGGTACAGAGACCCATCCAAGTCATCAGTTGCTGATTGTGAATTGTACGAGGGCCAATACTGCATCACATTCCTCCTGGTCAGGATGTGAATACCTGCCTCTAATCTAAATTAATGTTCAATTCTTAAAAGTAATGTACCATGCAGTAGTGGAGTCTTTCGTTAGGATGGTAATAAAAAGAAGCTTAATTGGAAATTCTTTTAAGAACTTTCCTGTACTGTACATTATTAGCCTGAGGTAGGTCATTCTCACCTCCATTAGTTTTGTGACTGATGGAAGACATTTAAATTCTGCCATCTCTGTAAGTAAAGGATGTGTTCTTTTCCCTCCCCCACCTGGTAGTTTCCTCAGTACCCTCAGTACCCTTGGACTTTTTCCTTGCTCCAGTAAAACAGGCTGATGTAACAATCTGGTATGTATCACTTAAAACTACTTCCATTGTCCCTAGACAGGTTGGCTGCCAGTTCAAATGGTTTTGTTGAAACAGCATGCTTTTAGCAGGCTACACTCTCTTTTTCTCTTAGCAACAAGAAGTTCTGACGTTAGCAAGCTTATTTTGGAAAGTCTGCTCTGTGTGGTGCAGGATCAGAGAACCTCAAGAGCTTGAAGTTGAACTTTTTAAGATTGAAAATTAACTGAAAAGCTACAGAATCCTCCTAGAGACAAAACAAAGATTTTTTCTCCATGTAAAAAATAATCTGTATATACGGTAAATAAAAGATCTAGGATAGTAATTAAGATGCTCTCATGAGTCAAATATCCAGTTTGCTGTTGATTTATATTGCTACATGAAAATCAAAATAGTATTACAATAGCCTAATGGCCTGTAGCAGAATTAAGCAGTAGAGCTTGAAAAAAAATCAGGTAAAAATAGAATAGAATAATTGTAGGAGACTTGATTTAAGATAATAAGGGGAAAAAAAAAAGTAAAGGGGGAAAATGTAGCTTGTCAGATTCCTGAACATACACACACACTCTAATCAGGTGAGTAAGATTTTATTTATGAGAATGTTTACAGGAGGCATACAGCTAGAAACAGAGACTAACATTCCTGAGAGTTCTCAGTCTGGAAATCTTCCCGAGGACTTTTTCAAAGCTTGTTCTCTGGGCCTCAGAGAAGAGGAAGAAGAACTTAGCTATGAAAGGATAAAGAAGAAAATAAATCTTTAAAAAAATAAGTGTCAGTAATTGTACTCATTTCAGTGTGATTTGAGTGCAAATATTCACTTGCTTAGATTTAAGCACTTGCCTATTATTCATGTCTGATCCTTAATAATGACTCTGAACATTTTGGCAAGATTTTGATCACACTGGAGAGCAATGTGCATTTCAGTTCTCATTGACTTCAGCAGAACTAGAGAGCACTGAGCATTTTAAAGACATGCACAGTACCACAAAAAGACGAAGCCCATATATTGCTTATGTAAGAGGTGGTTTCTCAGAATAGCAAAGAGGTGGTCATTCTTTCAGAAGAGGAACTTGAAACAATCAGATGGTGTCTCTGGATGGCAATAAATGTATTTCCCTTTTATCTTCAGAACATATGTACGTCAGCACCTGTGCTAGAGAGGGAGCACTCCTGATAAACCTTTGAGAACCCTGTTCTCTTAGGACAAATATTGCCATGGAAGAGACAGTCACTGTCTACAAACAAAGCAAATTCAAGGAGAAAATCATTCTTAGCTAATCTTGTTAAAGTCATTCTTTTAAGATTTAATCTTAATTATGTTTCACTTAATTTCTTTTTTAAAGTTGTAAGACTATAGTTTTGAAAAAGTTATTCTGGAACAAAACCTTAATATCTTGGTTTTTATTGTGTAAGCTACTGCACAAACCTACAGCTCCAGCTGCTGGCAGACTTTCCATGATTTTCTTAACCACACAAGTAGGAGAGAACACGAAGGTGAGAGAGCAATAAGAAAACATCATTTTCTGCATAGAAAACAAACAAACAAACAAACAAACGAAACCACCAACAATAAATAAATAAATTTAATAAATGTTCTTAATTTTCCTAGTCCCCCGTAGGCTTAGAGACCATCCACTTTCCTTTTCAGAGATATCCTTGCATAATGCAACCAATGTATCAATAGGATGTATTACTTACTAGCTTGGTTAAACTCATAGACTAGGTTGATAAGTTGAGTCACAAGCTATGTATATGACTTACACAGCTATGTATATGACTGACTTACTATATCGTTAAAGTCTCCTGATTAATTTGTGTGCCAGGCTACCTGGAGAAATTAGTGGATTGCAGCTTTTAAACTACAAGATAGAAAAAATTGCTAATTCAGTCATTGCTCTCATTGTCTTTTAACAAAATAAAAATGCAAATAAATTCTTGCAGACTGAAGGACTGGACTCATGGCACCTGCCTACATGATAAACTAAAACCACGACTAAATCATAGGAGTTGTTAAAGATAAGAGTGGTGATAAGGAATGAAATAGTTTTCTTGAGGAATAAATTGGAACAGATAATCAGAAACACTTTTTTATTATATAATAATTATTTCTTTTGTGATAATAAAAGACTACTATAAATCTTTAAACAAATGAAATATATTTCAGTTCACAAAAAAAATACAGAATTTTTATATGCAGGTAGGTATCATTGTAACTAGTTTTAGACTAGCCCTATACCATTGTTTCATTACCATGGTATCATCTGGTAATGAAGCAAAAAAGAGAAGATTAATTCCATTTGTGTTAAAAACTATTACTAGAGTACATGCTACAATAATACTGCATATCATAAAATACTAACTTTTTGAACTTGCTTTTCATCATCAGATTTCTGACAGGCACTTAATTTTTCTTACCTGAGCAGATATTTCTTTGTCTGTAGAAGTTCATTCAAAAGTATTCCCATAATGTTAATTCCTAAGTAAATAGAACATTGGGTAATGTGTGTGCTTTGCTGAATATACAGCAGGTACCAAATTCTTGAGAAACATGCAATTTGTCCCAAAGTATAACAAAGCCTTCCATAATTCAAAAAATACAAAGGACTTATTTTCTCAAAAGTTCCAAGTGCTTCCTAAATGAATTGATTTTGCCTGTAAGCAATATATTAATCCTATAAATTACTCACTTCAGCAAACAATCTCCATCTCTACAAGAAGATTAATTAAGATTAATGAACTGATTTATCACAGGAAAGCCTAGCATTTTTTCTATGTTTTCTTCTAAATTTGCCAAATATGAATCATTTGGGTGTAAATTTCTGAAGCTGGTTTGATTCTGGAATGGGATTATTTTTAAAATTGAAGCATATACACTTTGGTCATTATTAAGACTAAAGTCAAGAAACAAAATATGTCCCCCAGTCTGTGTATAAATACTACTCAAAATCCTTCATGTATCATGTATTAGTATTATAGTTGTTCGTTCATATCTATATAACAATAAATGTTGTTGGTCTTTCTTCCTTATGCTTAAAGAATGAATTGAGTATGAGAACTGGGTATACAACATTGCCACAGGCATGTTTTTTAAACTCAGGTTAAAATTTGTGGGCACTTGGTTATGTTCAAAACCTATGCAAAAATGTGGATTGTGGAATGGAGACCTTTTTTAATTTCCTGTGTGTACTTCCTTGAATGCTCCATATGTGGCAAACGCATAGGCTTAGCCCCACTTTAGATATGGCTATAGGTTTTTGTCTTAAGCTATCCTGGCCTGGATACTTGAAGTGGAGGAAAGAATATTGTCTGTTTTCCCTAACCTCTGAAGTAGATGCAGGACCTGTGTAGGAAGAAACAGGGTAAACTGAAAGAAGATGGAATGGGAATCAGACCCTGTTTAGTCTGTGGTTGAGTGTTGAGGTGTAAAAGATGTGGGTGAGGAAAGGTGTGAGTAAGGAGTCTGGGAACAATGGAGATGATGATAAAGAACCTGAGGAAAGGGTATGAATGCAGTCCACAGGAATCGATAGGTTAGGAAAGGAGTATGCAATGAATTGAAGATGGGGGCTGATAAATCAATGATCAAGGAAGGGTAAAAAAAAAAAAAAAAAAAAAGGCTGAAAGGCTGGATGGAAGAGACAGTAGAAAAGAAAGATTTATACCAAAATCAGGAAGAAAATAAAACTTGCTAGAACAGGTGAAACTAAAACTGGATAGAAAGTTAAGGGAGTGACATTGCAACTGGAATACAGTAAACTGGAGAAATGTAGGCTGGTGAGTGACTACCAGCTAACAGAAGTGAACACTTGAATATGGGTGGACAAATGTATGAAGGGCAAGCACCTGCAGAAGGAATAAAGGTCATGGAAAAAGGCCATTGGAATGGGAGCAAACTAAGATTAGGGGAATCAGTAGTCTGATGGGATACTGTGTAGCACATAACTACAATTATATGTGTTTTTGTGTGTGTGTATTTTTAGCTGTTTTTCTACAGTTTCCTGAAAAAATCTTTACTTCTTGTACAGTGAGATCCCATGATTCTTCTATTTTAGACCAGCTTCTGGAGTACACTATTTGTATACTGATTGTGATTGCCTAGTAAATCTGCCAATGTGAAAGATATCTATTTTTTGCTTAGGAGGCTGCAGGAAATATAGTGTTGTTTTCACTGTACTAGAAATAAAGTAGAAGGAGGTAGTTTTATTTTATTTTATTTTTTAAATAACTTAATTTCTGTGTATTGATCTCACACATATAAGAGCTCCAAACCTTCTTTTTACATTTTGGTATTTCCCACTTTATACCTCTCCACAACTGAATGTCTTGTCATGATATGCTGCAACTTTTGAAAAGGACATTTAATCCTTTGAAAACCCAGTAGACCAATCCAGTAGAACCAGGCCAATTCTTCAAATTAAAAAGCTCTATGAATTGTTTCTCAATTAAAGTGGTAGAAGTTTAGGGCCAAACCTAACCACCTGATCTTTCCTTCCTGTATGCATTACTTGAGAATTCTGCTTTTCAGTTTAGTGAATTACAAGTAGAGAATGCAGCCTGCAGTGTTTTATTAAAAAGCTAGTACAAATAGGCAGTTCATTCCAATATCTGACCATCCTCTCTGTGAAGAAATTCTTTTTTCTTTTAGGTTATGATTTCATAGCATCTGTCTACTGTGGGTGTTAATTGACCCTTTTCTGATAATTCAGAAAAGAAACCGTACTGTTCATTTCATCTGAAAATTGCTTTTTAGCTAACAGCAGGTCAGTTTAGACCTCCAGAGAAGCACAGCCTGTGGGAACTCAGGTGTAGCAGGACTATACCAGGAGCATGCAGGTTCACAACCTTTCTGGTGACTCACATGAAATTCAGAGTAATGAGATGAAATGATTTTTTTTTTTTTGGGGGGGGGGGGGGGGTAATCCTGCAATTTACAAATATTAACTGTATTAAAATAAAATAATTAAGGACCATAAATTAAGCTTGAAAGATTAGGAAATGTCAAAATGACAGCTGATTGAGTAGCCTTCTTTTGACCCTATCAGGTACTTTTGCTATGACCTACTCTTTAATTACATGATCATGTAATACTTTTTCTACATCAACCCTTCCTCATTTAGCCAATAGGTCAGCTCTGTTCTAAGAATGGTCCAAGCTTGTGTAGTTAAAGGTGTTGATATCTTACATGTGGAACCACAGTTTCTCATACCTTAGTCTCCATGTTTAAACTGAGTATAATAATACCTTGTCGTCTCACTGGTATGTTGTGAAAATAACTTAATTAATGTTTGTGCATCACTTGGCTACTAGAGCAGGCTACAGGAAAGCCCAGGAGAAAAATAATAATTTTGTATCTAGGGAAGGCCTGGAGTCACGTGCATTATACAGGGTGTGGACTACGTTTTGGACAATGAATAATTAACAAGATGTGGAAAGAGAACAGATCAACAGTGGCATCAGGTATTACATGTTGGCTGCATCTGATTTTGGCAGGTGAGAGGATCCTGGCTCATCTACTTGGAATGTAGAGGTAGGTAGAGCAGGAGCACAAGATGTAAAATGGTTCAGTTTGTGCACTGAAAAAGACAGAAACTTAGTGTGAAGGAAAAAAGCACATAAGGCCAGAGAAGTAAAAACTGCAGTGTAGTTCAAGATTTGCACAGGATATATTATTTTGCTATCCTCTAGCTTTTGAGTGCTAGAGCTTATAATCTAGCCACACTTCTTTGAACAAATCTTTCTTTTATATATGCTTACTTGGGTTCCATCAACTCAGGAAAACATCTTAACTCTGCTCTGTCAATCCTTAACTCTTCTTTGTAAATCCTTAAATAAACAGCCATGAAATAGAAATCTCATGCTGCAGAAACCACCGATTACTACAAACATTCAAGATCTATATCATAATCCATCCCTGCTAACGGAAACCTAGCTGGTCTTGCAGCAGTGCTTGGAGTTTCTTAGCTAAGTCTTTAGTCAATTATGTAGATGAGATGGCTGATGATAGAAAACCTCCACAAAAGATGAAATACCATATGAAAAAATCAGAGTTTCTAAAGCAAGCCTCTTTGTGATCATAATCAGCAGGATGGTTTCAGGTGAGTCACTCAGGCAATTCAGAATTGTAGAAGTCAAAGGAATTCCCTAAACATTTACTTTTTTTTTTTTTTTTCTTTCAGAAGACCAGAGGCAAAGTCAAAGGCTATGTCAAGAAAAAATAGCATAAAGCATATAGTAAAACATATTGTAAAATATGCCAAGACAAGCTGTTAAATATTTTACCCTTTTTAGATATTAGTTGAAGATAAAATGTAGTCCAGATGGATTTCCATAGATCATGTTACAGTCTTCTATCTGGAAATGCAGTATATGAATTACAGCTGTAAATTCTCTATTGTAAAGAAACTGGAGAAACCTCATTGATATCTTGCTGAAGAAAACATACTTCTGCAGCTGCTATGTGATCTGATAATAGCTGGAAATCAGATCAAATCAAAATCATTGCAAACAGCAACAGCTGCTTAAAAAAAATGTGGTCATTGACTCATGACAAGCTGAGAGAGAAAAAAAGTACTAAATATGTTTAAAAGCATTATCAATTTCATGCTACTTCTGTCTATGTTTTTATGTAACCCTAATTTAACTACATCTACTGCTAGTTGTTTCTCGATAATTGTAATAAACACCTAAGATGACTATTAAAAGGTAGGAGCCTTATTTCATAAATCATTGTATTTCTATTCAAATCTATAGTGAATTCTTTATTTTCTATTACATTCTTCATACTTGTCTTAGTAATTAGTAATTCAATGATTTTCTTATCCCTATTTTTCAGAGAAGAGGAAAAAGTCATTGTGAAGCTATATCTTTTCCTTTGTGTCTAGCAAGCTCTTCTGCCTAGCCAACAGGTCAGGGTTTTTCCTGAATTCACTGTGCCTCTGGCAATGGGAAACAGCAAAGCTGAGGAATTCTCGTCGATGGAGGCAAAAAGGAATGGTGTCACCCAGAGGTATGCTGGGGGAGGAGAGTTGTAGGCAAGAACCAAGCTGAGTAGAAACCACCCGAAAAGCTCTGGGGAACTAGGCTGGTGGATTCTGCCCATGGCAAGAGAAGCAGTGTCAGCAAAGAGTGCTTCTCTTGGGGCCATGCTCCTGTCTAGAGTCACAAACTCATGTCCTCCACAAGAGGTAGCAACACAGGAGCCAGCATCACTTTCCAGTAACACAGCAGAAGCAAGGTCAGCTGAGGAGACATGGCTGTTTTGTGTTTCTGACAGTTTGTCTATCTGCTTAAAGATGGCACTTTTAGCCTTAGCCTGCTTCGAGTTACAGGTGGGACAAGTAGGGGATTTTTTTTGTTCCTCTGCTCCTTGGTTAAGGCAACAGAGTTTAAGCAAAGTCATTTTAATTTTGTTTCCTGACTTCTCATATCTGAGTTCTGTTTTTAATACTTACACCCCTGCTAATAACAAGGCAGAAAGCAGAGAAAAGCGTAAAACAATAACTCAAGGTCTAATAAAATTGTTTGCATCCTGAAACAGGATATCTTTCAAATGATCTACATTAACACTTTTCCTCTGCTATCTATTTTGCTTAATTATATTTCAGAAAGAAAATCAGTTTCTCAGGTGATACATAGTGTGGATAAATTCCTATTACTGCACACTTTACAGAGGTACAGATTTACTGGCTGAGGTGAAGGGGATTTAAGCTTTCAATTCTCAGTTCTCAGGAGCAAAATATCTTCCCCATTTCCTCCCTGAGCAGATTAGGCTACAGCCCAATGGGTGGTATGTCCAAATACACCTGGAAAAATACCTGTTCCTACATCCATCCAAGTTGTGTTTGAGTTTTGGACCCCATATCTGGAGTATTACCTTGTGTCTCACAGTATGCATGTTGAAATGCAGGTCAGAGCAGCTGATAGTAAGTGCTGGTCTAAGAATTGCATGGCAAATGACTGAACTTAAGCTTACATGTCTTACACAAATACCCACACATTTGTTCTTTCCCTACACTGCTTCAGCTGTTTGCTCTCTTCTTCGTCTTTAAGGAACTGGAAAGTTGCATGATTTTCTTGCTCAAGTAAAAGTGTGCTGGTTTAAATTTAGCTTTTTTTTTTTTTTTTTGTCACATTAAATGGAAAGCATAATGAATAGTAATTAGTTCTCTTTACCCATCAAGTAGTCAATTAACTCAAGTTTGTTCAGAATGTAAAATGATTCCCCTCCTAAATCTTGTGCCTGACAGCCTAATTTTCCCTGTATTTCCACCTGCACTTTCTTCCACCTCTATTTTCTCTGACTTTACACTGCAGAGAAGATGCACGTATGCTGCAGTGAAAAGATCTCTGAGAACCCCAGTATCACTACCCATGAGGTTAGCTGTGTTTCAGGTGAAGGATATAAGGAGTTTCATTGCTCTTATAAAAAGGACAACCCATATTGTTTATGTGCTGACTACCTGGTCAAGAAAAATGAGGAGAATAAGTGGTCTCCAGCCTCTATCTCCACTCCCTTCTTGTGATTACTGAATTATAGCACCCTCCCAAACAGATGTCCCTCTTTTAATCTCCTTCAGATTTCTGCTGCTCCTCCTCTCTCTCTTATCAAAGTTTCTTTTAACCATTCCAATATTTTAGACTTTTTAAAAATAAAACAAACAAATAAACCGAAGTTCCTCTCATTTTCTATTTGGTATTAGTGTTCTTTATGCCTTATGTATAATACCCTGGTGTCTTCAACTCTCCCACTCCTTTCATTTTAAGGAGCTCATTTGTAGGGACTGCCACATTAGGATATGTGGGATAAAAAGTAATGATGCTTGGAACACTGGGCTGTGTTCATTTGGGGCAGACAAACGTGTTCTCGTTACGAAGGATGTAGAGAGGAAGAGTGGCCTGGTGTGTAACTAGAACCCCAAAATGCAGGTTCTACTTAAAGTTATATTTGTACCTGTGTGAATGTTCATATGGGTTGCTCCCCATGAACAACTCCCCTATATCTCAAGCCCTCCCCCCAAGAACTGCTTCTCATCCTCTTTACCCTTCCACCCAGAGACCCCTTGTTTGTGCCATGTCCACCTGCCCACAAAGTTTTTCCAAATTGTCCCTAGGCATCTTTCTTTCCTATCCATACCTGAGCAAATCTCAAGTTCCTGGGAGGGTCTGCCCTTCACGCCAGCATTTTCTCCTCAGTTGTTGCTACCCCAGAACTTCCTCAGGTATTTTTTCACTTACCCTGTAAGAGCTACCACCACTTTATTTTACACTTTCTGTGCTCCTATTGGTTGCAAGCCTCTACAACTGCTTTTATCTGCTCTTGGAAACAAACTGTTAGACCTTACTTTGGAAGACACTTAAGAATATAGACAAAGACTGCTCTGAACACCAATCTACCCATATAGAGTGGTTCTGGAAAAGGAGAGGGAAACAGATTTTTTTTTTTTGTCTTCTGTGTCATAATGGCTTCCCTTTTGGTTTTTCCCTTTTCCTCTTCTCCCTCTTTCCTTCCCCCTTTTCCATTTCTTTTGTTTTTGAAGATATTCTATATTATATTAATGTCACTTCCAGCTCCGAGTTTTTATTAGCCATTACAGTTTTGTCTTTTGACTCCCAGGAGAATCACTAGAAACTTGATCAGGCCAACACATAAAGACTTGCAGGTAATTTGAATGAAACACTCTCACAAACTCACCCAGAATGAGAAGGTTGGTTTGACTTTCCACATAATTTTACAGATGGTTATGAAGCCACCCAAGCTCGTTAGTTCTGCTAGGTATATCAAATGTGTTTCTTTATATTTTCTGACAATTTGTGGGTGTCTCTTGTTCTCAACAATAAAAAGCTTAATGAGAGTGAACATTTGTAACGTGATACAGTGTTCTTCTACCACTGATAGCATTTTTTCCCTTTGTTGCCAAAGGGATTGTTTTGAAAGTGAATTTTCACAGTGAATAGAAGTGACATCCTCCAAAGGCATCAGATGCAAAAAAAAAAATATATATATATATTTACAGAATTATAAAGGCAAGAAAGATTAATAAAACAAAACAAAAACACATTCAGCAGGGCTTTGACAGATTTAGGCAAAACCCAATCAATTAAAAAGAAACAAACAAAAATAGGTTTATAGACTCAGGGAAAAAAAAAAAAAAGTAATACCATATCCTTGTGCAGTTTGTCCAAAATGAAAATATATATATATAATTGAAAACTATACAAATATTTTGCAGATGTACTCATAAAACGTTTCCCAGGATGAGTGAAACTGAAAGAAAAAAAGTATCCATAGTGGCTTTTTTTTTTTCTCATGAAAAATTTGATTAATCTTATTCATCCCATGCTACCAGAAAGTTAACGAGAATATTGATGATAGAATGTTGGCATGGTCCTAGGAAATATCCCATCACCTTTTACAAGTTGACTGAACAATACAAAGCAAAAGTAAAACTCTTCTTTTATAAATATATATAAATGCATTATTTCTCAAAAAATTATAGCATTACAAACAGCATTCATATGCACAGATAACACTGAAGTCCTCCTCCTGGGAAATTCTACTCCTGCAGGCACTGGGGCAATCATGGTGTGCTGCACTGATGTCCCTGAAACCTGTCCTGCTCCCCACGTTCACTAGAGGGGCAGAACTCCCAGTTGCACCTGGTTCCTTCTCTCAGCTCTCTGGAGTTCAGCTGTTCATGTAAGAAAGTCAGCAGCCTTCAGCATATGGAAGAACTTAGTACTCTCCAGTGAGAAAGAAGAATGAGGAATGAGCAGAAAAGAGGTTTGAAGGGGAAGAAGGAAAGTGGTAGCTGATGGGGAAAGAATGGTAGCCTGACTCTGCAGGAGATATCCTTTGGGCAGAGAGAGTGAGACCTTTCTTACCCTTCTTGATCAACATCCTACAGCATTTTACAGCAATTTAAGAAGTTCCCTTCATTTTGGCATGCTGATAGTAGGTATAAGCTAAACCCAGTACTGGGATCAATGAGGATTCAGGTGATGCATGTTGACCTCTACACCTATGGCTAAGCAATAAGTGAGGTAGTGAGCCTCAAAACTACGCTGACAGCGTATGCTGAAAGAGGATCTATTTTGATGTGTGAGATCTGAGTGGTTTAAAAGGCCAAGCAGCTGTCAGATGGCCAGAAAGAGGAAGAGGAGGATCCATGAAAAAACTAGTGTCTGATGAAAATCATCATAATATATTTTTCTAGGGAATGTTCAACTGCTAGCTGTTGAAAGTTTTTTTTGCTACAGTGGTTTCTTATTTTGAGGAACTTGTCATACAGGCATGAGGAAATGGTTGTGCACTGGCTGCTGGGTACAGTAGCAAAAGCCCTTCTCCACTATAGGTGTGGTAGAGCCTGCTGAGCAGTCTGTAAAGATACTGGAAAGCAAAGATGAACCCTGTGAGCCTACTAGGTCTTTGCCATTCATTGTGTTACTTTCCAGACAGTATTACCCTCTTTGTAGGGAGCCAAGGCTGAACTCTTTTTTTCCTCTTGCAATTACTGTGGATTCACTTCCTTGGAATATTTTAAGCCACTGACTACCAAGTGTATCATCTGGCTTAATACCTAGTTTATAGCCCCACCCAAGTTTCACAACTCTGAACATAACCTCTTGTTTTGTAAGGAGAATTCCCACCAGCTGAATTGCATGAAGTTTCATAATAAGGACTTCACATTTGCATAGTCTTCCCCGTAATCCATCCTGCATAATCAGGAACTAAAGCTTTGTGTTATACTAAATCTTGCAATGGCTGTGTCACATCAGACACGGTTACATGCTACACAAGTCAAAGCACTACATATTAATTCATTCATTTTATTTATTTATTTATTTTTACTAATGTTAATAATGTCAAAGAGTCTGAGAATTTTTATTTGCCTTTTTGGTGTCAGAATAAAAGTAACACAAATAAACATAATCTATTCCTTAGAATCATGTTTATTTCTTGTATGGACTAATTGCAAATTTGACCTGCATCATCAGGGAATTGTAAAGGAAAAATAGACTTTTTTCTTCCTTTTGGAGAACAAGTGCCACTGTCCCCAGATGAAAATGAGGTTCTCAAGAGAGTTAATTATCAGTCATCTGTATTATTTCAGCCCTTGATTTACTCATGCAGCACAGTTGTTACAGAAAAGTATCAGCTGATGTTAATGAATAGTTTTATTTGATAAGTCAAGAGTATGATGCAATTCTGAAGTATAGTCTTTTACTGTTGTTATTATTATTGTTATTTTAGTTACAAAGTATAGTATTGCTTTGTCTGCAATTACAAAACTAGGAAAAATGAGAGAAGAGTTTTATTTGGGTGATGGTGTTCAGTGCTGGTGATGCTGTATGCTGAAAGGGATAACACCATAAAGGGCCAGGACTGGGAAAGTTCTTTGAACTACATAGCATAATGTAATGGTAGGGAAATATTAAAAAATTGATCAAGACTGTCTAAAAGCCACTGATCTTTTTGTGTAGCTGCTTTTTTAGATGTAGTTCTTTTGTTTTGATACCAGCACATAGGTGAAGGAGGTTGCAGGCAACGGCTGATTAAAACTATAGCATCCATTATGATGATAATTATGTTTTGTCCATGATGAGCTGTACATTTAATGTATAATGTTTCTGATTAAAACAAACAACAAAACAAAACAAATAAACAAAAATGAGAATATGGTGACAGACTCTTTCTCTAAATGGTTAATGCCAGATATTTCACCCCAAAACAGAAAAATAACTGCTCCTAAATCAAAAATAGGCTGATCACCTTCGTATTTTTTAGTTGCAAAGGGCAACTGGGTTTAGATAAGGACAAGGAGAACACTCAACAATTATTGTCACAGGCAAAACTGACTCAACATTGGGAGATTAACATAATTTATTGCCTATTACCAACAGACTAGAGAAGTGAGAAACTAAAAGCAAACTAAAAACACCTTTCCCTCCAACCACCCTCATCTATCTCCTATCCACAAATGGTGCAGGGGAATGGGGAATGGAGGTTGCAGTCAGTCAGTAACCGCATTGGCATCTTTGTCACTCCTTCTCGGTCACTCTCTGCCCCTGCTCCACGTGGGGTCCCTCCCACGGGATGCCGTCCTTCCTGAACTGAGCCTGCGGGGGCTGCCCACAGGCAGCAGCTCTTCAAGAACTGCTCCCACACGGCTCCGTACCACAGGGTCCATCCCCCAGGAGCAAACTGCTCCAGGACGGGTCCCCCACGGGCGGCAGCTCCCCCCAGACCCCCTGCTCCTGCGTGGGCTCCTCTCCACGGGCTGCAGCTCCGGCCCGGGGTCTGCTCCTGCGGGGGCTCTCCATGGGCCACAGCCTCCTCCAGGCCACATCCACCTGCTCCACCGGGGGCTCCTCCAGGGGCTGCAGCGTGGAGATCTGCTCCATGTGGGACCCATGGGCTGCAAGGGGACAGCCTGCTCCACCAGGGGCCTCTCCACAGGCTGCAGGGGAACTGCTGCTGTGTGCCTGGAGCACCTGCTGCCCTGCTGCTGCACTGACTTTGGGGGCTGCATGGCTGGTTCTCTCGCATGTTCTCAATCCTCTCTCCAAGCTGCTGTTGCACAGCAGGTTTTTCCCTTTCCTAAATCTGCTCTCCAAGAGGCCCAACCAGCATTCGTCCCTGGCTCGACTCTGGCCAGCGGCAGGTGCCTTTTGGAGCTGGCTGGAGCTGGCTCTGATCTGACATGGGGCAGCTGCTGGGCTCTGCTCACAGAGGCCCCTCCTGCAGACACCCACTACCAAAACCTTGCCACATAAGCCTAATACCCTGATCACCACAGGATTTTGTGGAGTCCAAAAGCTTAAAAGATGTTAGAAGAATCTGCAGAGAATAGATTCATCAGTGGCTTTTTAAAATAATGTTCCTGTCACTGCCCCTGGCTCAGAGATTCCCTGAACAGCTGGCTGCTCAGAAGTGGTAGACAAATTGAAGAAAAATCTCTCTGTACTTATTGAGTATTATTATTATTATTTTTATTTTCTAATATTTTGGCATATGCTACTTTTCATTGTTGGAAAAATGGTATTGGGCCAGATGGATTTTTGGTCTGGTACATTGTGATAGATAACTCCTGTGCTTTTGTTATGAGGAGGTGAGGCAGCACACATGCAAAATCCCAAACCTGACTAGCACTACTATTTACCTGAGCTAATCCCACTTAAAAATCCCACAAAAGAGTTTTGTGCAGAAGTAATTTGCCAACCTTCTCCAGCATGCCAAGTGGATTAGAGACTTGGGGTTTGATTTAGAAGGATTTAGTGTCTTCTTGCCTCTGACAACAGCTTCCTGAGTGAGAGTTAGTTGTTTTCCATTTTTGTATCTCAGTTGCTCTATGTCTTCACATGAGAGAAGACAATGCTGATGTGCAATTAGGTATCTTCTCGTTAAAAATACATGCGAAAAAAACCATCAGTTATATTCTTATGTTATTGTGAATTATCTGCAGTAGGCCACTTAATCTGTTACATTTAGTTGAAATCCATGTCTGTATAGAAAACGCTAGTTTATTTTGAGCTTTAAGCTCACCAAATACTCACAAACACTTTATTTTAATGCCCACTCTGAATTGCTGGAATCACATCCATAGAAACGTGGGCCATAAAGACACTAAGTTATCTCTTTTCTGCAATGTGAGTTTGTTGTTGTTGTTGTTGTTTTGGTTCTTATAGCAAAAAAAAAAAAGTTTTAGCATAGCTTAACAAAATATTTTCTGTCATTCTCTTTCATTAACTGTTTCCCCTTGGTATTCCATTTTAATACCTTTTTAATCTGTTTATTTCAGTCTGTCTTGCTCTGTTCTTTCTTCCCACCCCTCCATCCTTTTTTTTGTTGCTGTTATTAAGGACGTGACTTCTAGCATGCCATGGTGCAACTCTGCCCAGTGCCTCTAGCAGTTGGCTCTATCTAGCTAAAGCTTGGATCTCGCCTGCAAAGGCACTGTTCCCAGCTGTCCTCAGGCTGCTACATCCCATGACTCTTTAGGAGCAGCAGCACCCTCTGCTGGGTTGACATGAGTCGGGTTTGGGGTCTTAAAGTGTAGAGAAAACCTTTAGAGAGGACTTATTTCTAAAAGGTTGATGTTTTCTTTTGCGTGCATTCCTCTTCTAGGGATTCGCAACTCCACCTGGATGCATGTAAGTCTATGGGGCCCGATGAGATTCATTTCAGGGTACTCAGAGATGTACCCTGGAATAATGTAATCGCGAGGCATCTCAATTACTTTTCAATGGTCTTGGGAACATGGAGAAGCCCCAGCTGACTGGAAGTTGGCAAACTGTGCTCCAATTTTCAAGATAGGCAAGAAGGAAGACCCTGGTAATTACAGGCCTGTCAGTCTCACTTTGGTGCCTGGTAAAATTTTGGAGAAAGTCTACAGCGTTTCTGTGGGAAGACTCAGAGAAAGAAACAGCAAACCTCAGAGGAGGATGTGCACTAAGAATGACCTTGAAAGTTTTTTTTTTTTTTTTTTTCCTAAGCATCTTTTGGACACTATACATCCCACATAAAAAGAAAATCAAGCAGGATTGAAATGAGTCTGAAAGGTCACTTCTTTGTATAATATCAAACAGTTTGAATTTGCATGGAGGATTAAAACAGGGGTGATGGATGTCGCGAAAGCAGAGATAAAGCTTTTAGAAATTTTAAAGAAATTATTTCATTAGAAGTGTATAATGAATTGAAAAGAGACTTTGATTTGATTTGTGAATGCCACACTGTTAAGCAATTAATAATTGTGAAGGAGTGGTTTGCAAAGTTGCAGGGGTTAATGCAGTAGTAAAGTGCAGTGTAACCTGGAACGTCAAAAACCCAGTTACATTGCAAATGTATATACTTCCACCTAGCTTAAGAGAAAGACATTCGCTGCAATTGCCATAGCAAGAGCCCCGAGAGGGACACACAGACTAGTGCTGCCTTAGGAAAAGGAAGCTAAGTTTCATAAAGCTGCACATTAACAAGCAAGTGAAGCTTTTCTAAATCTGACTCTGAGAAGGTATGCTCAAAGTCTGACTAGGCGTGAATATTAGTACTATGGAAAAGACAGCATAAAACCACCATGTGCACAGAATACTGATTCAGTCATAAATGGGAGTTAGACGTGTTGGAGGAGGAGTGTCTGAGTGTTGGAAACAGGGTCTTGCAGGTGACAGACTTGATATGATACTAGAAAGATGCATACTATTGTATGAAGACAAGAAAAATATGTTAACAAAAACAAGTTAAAGTATAATAAGAGGTATTGAATAGAGTTCTTAAGATATCATAAGATATCACAAAAAATTACAAAAGAATTCCCATTTGGTGTTATTAAAGCCTACCTAGGAAAAAGTATCCAAGAAATAACAGAAAACTATAATAGCACTTACAAGCAGAATAACGCGCACTTATCAGGAATACATGTACAATCTGTCATCTGTTTACTGAAGAGTGGTTTTTATCAATATCCTATAAATACTGTTCAAATGGATAACCTTCAGCAATTGCAGAACCACCTTTTTCGCAAATTTCAGATATATGACTAGTGCAACTGGTACACTTCAGTCTATGCTAATGTGTGAAATTTCCTGAAGTGGTTTATTTCATAAAGCTTTTACTTCATGGAAGATCTGTGGCTCATTCAGTTGAGATCGAATTGTAAATTGCTTATTCATATTGATGAAAAACCAATGAGTCAAAGACTCAGTGAGTAAATGTTCACTAATAAAAAGAAATGTTCCACTTTCTAACCCTGACCTTCAAAAGCTGTCTATTCCTAAGCAAGTCACTGCATAAAAAACACACATAAGGGAAACATCTCAAAGTTTGGAAATCAACTTCTAATGTTTTTGGCATTTGCTTTCTCTGAAGTCTCTGTTGAAGGATATATATATATATATATATATATATATATATTTTCTGGGATGCAATTTTTGATAATTGTACTAGTCTGACTTCTAAAGTACATTTTGGACTGTTGGCACAATGGCTATCAGAGTAGACTGAGAATGTCTTATCTAAATGCACTTTCTGGAAAATATAGGCTTCCATGAAAGAAAAATGAATTTTAACTTCTGCATAGTCATTTAATTCTAAATCTGCTGAAAAACTTTCTGCAGATAACCCATAAATTGTGATACAACACCTGAGAGAGCTGTAGCTTGAATGCTTCCTTTACCTTTGGAAGGACAAAACTTCAATCAAAGATGGATTTTTCATCTTGATTATGCATTTAATAAAAGAGTACAAGTGTTTCATAGAATAGGTGGCTGGTTATTTATGTGCACTAGTCAGCAGATCGTTTATTATGATGCATAAACTGTTTACCTTTAAATATATACATATATATATGTATGAAAATATATGAGCTTCACAGAGAGAGAGTTATACGTCAGTTTCAGACTCTCTCGGGTTACCATGTCAAGTAACTTGATAATAACAATTTTGGCACTTCTTTCTGTAGAGTGGTGGTGCTTTGTTTTTTTGTTTGTTTGTTTTGTTTTTCCTTCCTTCTCAGCAGATGAGACCAGAAGACCAGAAGAGAGCTTCCTGACACAGTAAATGGTTGCAAAACTCAGCAAACTGACCCTGCTGCTGGGAGTGCTGTGATTCCCCAGATTTTCTGTATGTCTGGGTGACCCAAGAGAGAAGCATTGCAGGTGTTTCAAGCATGAACTCAGTCATCTTGCCACTCTTGAAGCACTGCAGTGGTTTAGATATTAGAGCACTGCAGTCAATGGGCCCAATGTAAGTGAAAGGTAAACATATTCTGGGAAGAATTATTAGGACAGTAGCTTAATCCATACTGTAGGTCAATTCAGAAGCTGGAAGAAAAGAGAAGTCCCACTTTAAACACATTTGTGTTGTTTTTCTGAGTGGGCCCTTGGCAATAACATCAACTGTCTACTTACCATCTGCAGCCTTCTAGCAATTTTAACGATAAACCCAAATGGATTTATTTTGAACAAGTAGTTTTCCCCCATATCTTACCTGACTATTTTTGCCACTATGAATTACTATTAGGTATGAAAGGCTAATATTACTGAGACACAAGGCCTCCTGCTGATAAAATTATTAGGGGCATGCAATTTTTCTGCCCAGATAGTCATCTTAAACTATGGCAGTGATGATATTGAAGAAAGAGGCCTGAAGGCTATCAAATGGGACTTTAGGGGACTGGGACGGTTAGTGGATGGAGCAGGAGTACAGGTGGTGTTTTCGTCCATCCCTGCAGTGGCAGGGAGGGGTACCGAGAGGACACGGAAAGCCCACCTGATTAACGCATGGCTCAGAGGCTGGTGCCAACACAGAAAATTTGGATTTTTTGACCATGGGGCGCTTTACTTGGCACCCAGCCTGGTGACCGCAGACGGGTCCCTATCTCCAAGGGGAAAACGGATCCTAGCCCAGGAGCTGGCAGGGCTCATTGAGAGGGCTTTAAACTAGGAAAGAAGGGGGACGGGGCTGAAATAAGTCTTGTTGGAGCTGTACCAGGGGGAACAATGGCAAGGCCGGGGGAGAAGGCAATGGCCCGACTGAAGTGCATCTACACTAATGCACGCAGCATGGGTAACAAACAAGAGGAGCTGGAAGCCATCGTGCAGCAGGAAGGCTATGACTTGGTTGCCATCACGGAAACGTGGTGGGACCACTCTCATGACTGGAGTGCTGCAATGCCTGGCTATAGGCTCTTCAGAAGGGACAGGCAGCACAGAAGGGGTGGTGGTGTGGCTCTCTATATTAGAGAGTGTTTTGATGTTGAGGAACTTGAGGCTGGGAATGATAAGGTTGAGTCTCTTTGGGTTAGGATCAGAAGGAAGGCCAACAAGGCAAGCATCCTGGTGGGGGTCTGTTATAGACCACTGAACCAGGATGAGGAGACGGATGAGGAGTTCTACAGGCAGCTGGCAGAAGTTGCAAAATTGTCAGCGCTTGTTCTCGTGGGGGACTTCAACTTCCCAGACATATCCTGGAAGCACAACACAGCCCAGAGAAAGCAGTCTAGGAGGTTTCTGGAGAGCGTGGAAGATAGCTTCCTGACGCAGCTGGTTAGAGAGCCTACCAGGGGAGGTGCCCCGCTAGACCTGCTGTTCACAAACAGTGACGGACTGGTGGGAGATGTGGTGGTCGAGAGCTGTCTTGGGCAGAGTGACCACAAAATGGTTCAGTTCTCTATTCTTGGCGAAGTCAGGAAGGGGACCAGTAAAACTGCTGTCTTGGACTTCCGGAGGGCTGACTTTGAGCTGTTCAGGACACTGGTTGGCAGAGTCCCTTGGGAGGAGGTTCTGAAGGGCAGAGGAGTCCAGGAAGGCTGGGCACTCTTCAAGAAGGAAATCTTAATGGCTCAGGAGCGCTCTGTCCCCACGTGCCCAAAGACGAGCCGGCGCGGAACTAGACCGGCCTGGTTGAACAGAGAGTTGTGGCTCGAGCTTAGGAGAAAAAGGAGGGTTTATAATCTTTGGAAAAGAGGGCGGGCTACTCACGAGGACTATAAGGATCTTGCGAGGCTGTGCAGGGATAAAATTAGAAAGGCCAAAGCTCATCTGGAGCTCAATCTAGCTACTGCCGTTAAAGATAACAAAAAAAGTTTTTACAAATACATCAACACAAAAAGGAGGACTAAGGAGAATCTCCATCTTTTACTGGATGCAGGGGGAAACTTAGTTACAAAAGATGAGGAAAAGGCTGAGGTACTCAATGCCTTCTTTGCCTCAGTCTTTAGCGGCAAGACCAGTTGTTCTCTGGATACCCGGTACCCTGAGCTGGTGGAAGGGGATGGGGAGCAGGATGTGGCCCTCACTATCCACGAGGAAATGGTTGGCAACCTGCTACAGCACTTGGATGTCCACAAGTTGATGGGGCCGGATGGGATCCACCCAAGGGTACTGAGAGAACTGGCGGAGGAGCTGGCCAAGCTGCTTTCCATCATTTATTGGCAGTCCCAGTCGACTGGCGGCTAGCAAATGTGATGCCCATCTACAAGAAGGGCCGGAGGGTAGACCCGGGGAACTATAGGCCTGTTAGTTTGACCTCAGTGCCAGGGAAGCTCATGGAGCAGATTATCTTGAGGGTCATCACGCAGCACTTGAAGGGCAACCAGGCGATCAGGCCCAGTCAGCATGGGTTTATGAAAGGTAGGTCCTGCTTGACGAACCTGATCTCCTTCTATGACCAAGTGACGCGCCTGGTGGATGAGGGGAAGGCTGTGGATGTGATCTACCTTGACTTCAGTAAGGCTTTTGACACCGTTTCCCACAACATTCTCCTCAAGAAACTGGCTGCTCGGGGCTTGGACTGGTGTACGCTTCGTTGGGTTAAAAACTGGCTGGATGGCCGGGCCCAAAGAGTTGTGGTGAATGGAGTCAAATCCAGTTGGAGGCCGGTTACTAGTGGAGTCCCCCAGGGCTCAGTGCTGGGGCCGGTCCTCTTTAATATCTTTATCGATGACCTGGACGAGGGGACCGAGTGCACCCTCAGTAAGTTTGCAGACGACACCAAGTTAGGTGCGTGTGTCGATCTGCTCGAGGGCAGGAAGTCTCTGCAGGAGGATCTGGATAGGCTGGACCGATGGGCTGAGGCCAGCTGTATGAAGTTCAACAAGGCCAAGTGCCGGGTCCTGCACCTGGGGCGCAACAACCCCAAGCAGCGCTACAGGCTGGGAGATGAGTGGTTGGAAAGCTGCCTGGCCGAGAAGGACCTGGGAATACTGGTTGATAGGCAGCTGAATATGAGCCAGCAGTGTGCTCAGGTGGCCAAGAAGGCCAACAGCATCCTGGCTTGTATAAGAAGCAGTGTGGCCAGCAGGTCTAGGGAGGTGATTGTCCCCCTGTACTCGGCTCTGGTGAGGCCGCACCTTGAGTACTGTGTTCAGTTTTGGGCCCCTCGCTACAAGAAGGACATGGAGGTGCTCGAGAGAGTCCAGAGAAGGGCGACCAAGCTGGTGAGGGGTCTGGAGAACAAGTCTTACGAGGAGCGGCTGAGGGAGCTGGGGTTGTTCAGCCTGGAGAAGAGGAGGCTCAGGGGAGACCTCATCGCTCTCTATAGGTACCTTAAAGGAGGCTGTAGAGAGCTGGGGGTTGGTCTATTCTCCCACGTGCCTGGTGACAGGACGAGGGGGAATGGGCTAAAGTTGCGCCAGGGGAGGTTTAGGTTGGATATTAGGAAGAACTTCTTTACTGAAAGGGTTGTTAGGCATTGGAATGGGCTGCCCAGGGAAGTGGTTGAGTCGCCATCCCTGGAGGTCTTTAAAAGACATTTAGATGTAGTCCTTAGTGATATGGTTTAGTGGAGGTCTTGTTAGTGTTAGGACAGAGGTTGGACTAGATGATCTTGGAGGTCTCTTCCAACCTAGACGATTCTGTGATTCTGTGATTCTGTAAACTGATGGCAATTGGCACAATATTTCAGTTGCTCATATTCTGAAGAGACATAACCATTTCTGTATGAAAGTAGTAGGACAGTTTTGCTACAAAATATGGGCGAGGCCTCAAGGAAACATTTGTATGTTCAGTACACAAGCTACAAAGGATAAAGTAGTGGGATTCTTTAAAATTCCCAGTGTTGGGGAATTTCTTTGCTAGTCCAAAAACTTTCTTTTCCTGTATCATTTTCTGGGAATCTATTTCTCAGGCCCTACCAGATCACAAGGTAAGCATCTCATGGGGGCAAGAGAAGCAGCTCCTTAAAATGTCATTGCTCAGACAACTGTTACTGGGGAGGTCTTCAGTTTTCTTTATGTAAATTTAAAGGAATGAGCTAGGATCAGGAAAAAAGAAGCTGGTTAAGATGAGAAATGAGTTTGTGGACCTCATATAGAACCCAGCAGACACATAGCCAGAAGCTACAAAGGCTAAGATAAAAGATCATGGGTATGAGTGAGCTTTATGGCCCTGACTTTAAGAGATTTCGAGCTGGTCTGTCTGTCCATGTGTTTCTTGGCTGCCTGTCCATCTTGTGCTACCATCTAGTGAGGAGTCATTGCAGAGAAATGACAGTTAATGTGTCTTTACCAATCCATCATTGTTTATTTGATCCAGTGATTGGGAGTGGCATATGCTACTCTTTGTAAATAAAAGTTTTATCTGAAGTTATTGCCTGTTCTGAGCCTATCCAAGCCTGTGAGGGTGGCATGGGCATTCCTCTCTCTTTTTTTCCTTATGTCATGTTTGTTCCTTCTTGGTTAGATTCCCAAGAGGAAAAGACAGTTACAGTAAAATGGCTTTTCAAGAGATGTAAGGGAGAAGATAATTTTAATTATCTTGAGCAGTATCATGACTTCCCTAAGGGAGATTGCAAAAACATTATCAGGGAGTTGCAAACTCCTAGAAAAGACTCATTGCGGTGGTTTTTGTTCAATGCAAGACAATGAAAACAGTCTGTAATTACTCGCTACAGGTTTAAGTACTAAATTTGCCCTGGGGGAAATGCACTGCTGCCAGGAATAAAATATAATTAGTAATTATCTGATTGATTTAAACACTTTTAGCCAGTAGTTGTGGCCGGTTTTCATTCCTCTCTTCTGGACGATCTAAACTGATTATGACTTCCAGACCCCTTCGAACCAAAAGCTCCATGGTTTAACAGATCACCCAGGAGACTGGAGACCTCAGGTCAAATTTCTCCTTTTTTTTTTTTTTTTTTTTTTGGTCAGAAGAAATTTCAGAATTTTTGTTGTTTAGACACTGAAAACATTCATGGCTGTTCAGTCTGCAAGCTTTATACTGTGTCTCATGAACTGTGTTCTGGGTAAAAGCAAGAAGCAAGGCCATGCTGAAAAAGCACACACACATTTCTTCTTCAGGAAAATTCCTGGAAAAATCCTGAAGTATGCAGAACGGCTACTTGCTTTCTCTTCTGAATGCTTTCTTCCTACTATCTGGAATTTGTTGTTTGAACATCACGATGTTTGATTCTTCATGATCCATTTCAGAGTAGTAGCTGATTTTGTTGTTGTTTGTTTGTTTGTTCGTTTCAGTAAGCTTTGTTTGCAAGTAATTAGTTACCTTTGGGAGGACAGCGCTTGCTTGGTATGTGGGGGAGGTCTGCCATTGCTCCTTTATGTGCATGCCTGTTCTGTCCCTTATCATCCCAGCTAGTCAGTGGCTTTACCTATGTTCTAACAGTTCTAGTTTTAGCTTTGCTTATCCGTGCACACTAGGTATCTATCTATTAAATCTTTGATTTTATATCCATTACTCTTCATGCTGCTGAAGCTGCCACATACAAGATACCTCAAAAAGGCTTTGTCTTTTATATTTATAGATCTACTTGTTGGTTAGACCCACACTTGCTAATCTGTATATAGCCTCTGATCTCTGATACTTCCTTTTTTTTTTTTTTTGAAAAAATTTTATTTTATTTATTTAATTTTGGGTGTGGGTGGGGAGCTGCTTACTCTGGGATTATTTTAACTCCTTCTCACTCTTGTCACCTAGCGCTCTGCTGTTCTGATTTTCCTGTGTAGCTGACTCTAACCCTTCATTCAGCCTAGTGGTGTGGCCAAAACATTGTGACCAAATGTTTTGGTATTGTGGCCAAACATTGCCAGATGTGAAATGCCTCATTTTATCAATCATCTTTTGGCTGTTTTTATACGTAACAATGTTTTACTGAAAGAGAAGCAAAAGAGGTTTCTCACTAAAATAAAGGTGACATTTATAACACAGTAACATTAATATGTTACTTGATAATTTTAGTTGTCTTTGTACATCTGAACTGTTCACTGAGCAGAGTGTGTTATTGTACTATAGTCTTAAAAACGTATCTCCTATTTCCACCTTCCACCTACCTATCCATCAGAAAACCTATCTAAAACACGTTGAAGAGTACTGATGTACTGTCATCATACAGTTCTTCTCATTAAGCCTTTTCCAGTGTTTAGCTGTTACATCAAGGCGGCTAAACAGTGAATCTGTTATATGGGACTACATGATTTGTACCTTTTGCATTGTTTAATGTTTTCTTTTGAATTGTGATTTTGCACCTGCCTGAACTCTCTTGACTTTGGCCTTTTTTTTTCACTCAAGAGTCAATCTAATAGGGTGGGATTTACCCAATTATATTCAGGTGTCTTCTATACAGATTGATGTGTCTGAGCAAGCCACCTACTTTAATAGCAATTAAAGTAAAGTACACTTTCAGGATGTTCTTCATCTCATCTCATCTCTCCTGGCATAGGCAGATTCAGATCCGTTGGACTTTTAAAGTGCATATTACTTCCATCTTGACATCTGAAGTTAGCTGCAATAATATTTGCTCATGATATCACACCTTGAATCTATTGGAATAACTGCTGCCTTTCCTTTAAATAAAACCTTACCATTTACAGACAGCCGTAGCAGTGAATAGTGTCCTGTGGCACCTTTTTCTTGTGTTTGGATTATCCAGGGAACATATGTTATTTTAATGTCTACAGAAGCCTGCACTATCCAACACTTTTGTTAGATTTTATGTGCTCTTTCACAGGAAATGCAAAAGTATTTTTGTATCTTGTAAGAATATAACAGTTGTTCCAGAGATCTATATGTTATACCTAAGTGGTTGCATTCAGCAATGTCTCTCTTCAGATGTTGTGCATGTGATCAGAAATCATGGCCAAAGGTGACCTGATGGCACTGGGCTACACAAATAGCATTCCCTGATAATGCTTTCTGAATGCATAAACACATTCTGTTTCTCAAGGCTGTCCTCAGAAGAGCTGTCAACTCTTCATGTTATTGTTGCTCATGAACTATTTTTACTTATTTCCAATTCAGCATCTCCATATAGTTGCAGTACTGTAAGGCTGATATGCTGCTTATTTTATTTTATTTTATTTTATTTTATTTTATTATTATTTTTTTAATATATATTTTTCAAATACATGTCCTTGGGTGTTGTCATGATTTTGGCTTGGATAGAGTCAATTTTCTTTGTAATGGCTTGTGTGATGCTGTGTTTAGGATTTTAGATCAAAATAGTGGTGATAAGCCATTGGTGTTTTTAGCTGTTGCAGAGCAGTACTTACACAGAGACAAGAACTGTTCTACTTCTTGTGCTGCCCTTCCAGTGAGGAGGCTGGGGGTGCACAAGGAACTGGGAGGGGAACACATCTGACCCACACTGGCCAGAGGGATATCCCATACCATATGGCATCATACTCAGCAATAAAACTGGGGTAGAGGAGGAAGAAGGGGGGACGTTTGGAGTGATGGTATTTGTCTTCCCAAGAAACTGTTACATGTGATGAGCCCTGCTTTCCTGGATGTGGCTGAACACCTGCCTGCCGATGGGAAGTAGTGAATGAATTCCTTGTTTTGCTTTGCTTGTGCATGTGGCTTTTGCTTTACCTGGTAAACTGTCCTTATCTCAACCCTGGAGTTCTTGCACTTTTATGTTTCTGATTCTCTCTTTCATCCCACCTGGGGAGAGTGAGTGAGCAGCTGTGTGGTGCTGAGCCACCTACTGGGTTAAACCACAGCAGGCGTCTCTACATGGACCATTACATTACAAGTATTATGTAGGAAATAATAAAAGAAAGAGACTGCTTGTAAAATAAAATTGTTTTTTGTTTGTGTGTTGATTTTTTTTAAGATCACTCAGCATTTTCACAACTCTTTCAAACTCTAAGCACTCATGATTTCTTCTCATTTCTTTAATTTTCAGACAAGCTGCTTGATACAGCTAGAACTTCTGAACCTTGTGCCTGGATAAGTCTGAATTTATTTGTGTGAATGAATACAAAATGACTCTTGTCAATACGCTAATGCAGCCTTCCATTGTTGTACTGCATACAGGGCTCTCAGGAAGATTGCCTGCTCTGTTGTAGTTGGAAGGCATAATACCTTTATATAGTAATGTCTATTAAGTTATACTTTAATAATAAATAAAGTTTAGCTTTTCATGACACTCTTCCATAGAATATATATATATATATATCCATAGATATAGATACATTTCAAAGGAGGTAAATATTATGTCTGTTCTATAATCAAAGAAAGTAAAGGACAGAAAAGTGAGGGAAATTGTCTAAGACCACATAAAGAGGGGATGGAGAGGTAGAGCTGGGAAGGGAATGCAGAATCTTGGTCCCATAGTCTATCCATTAAGTCCCACTGCCTCCACAATAATTCATTAAAATGTAAAAGGTCTTAGTGCTCTGTTATATCTGCACAAGCAAATGTCACAGTAATTAAAATTCACCATATTCTGTACAATCGCAAAAGTAATTTTGAACAGCTCATAGAAGGGTAGATTGTTGCAAGTCTCTTAAGCGTCTAATCAAAAAATGTAAACATGCACTTACCAGGCATAATTACTGTGCTGAAAATAACTATCACACTTTCATTTGAGTTTCCTAACTCTTTGTAGTGGATATGTTTGTTCCAGTAACTGTTAAACATCAGTGTTGATAGGTTATTATCCTTTGGATTTCTTTATGTTAAACAGACTGCAAATGTGTTTTGTCCAGCTATACTAACAGCTGCTAAGAGGCCATACATTAGATCCATTATAATGAATACTCAGATTTCTTTTCTAAGTCTTTTTTTTTAGAGTAGATGTCAACTCTGTTAACAAAACAGCCCAGCAAGATAAGCTTTGCACCTGTTGTTATCTCCTGCCAGAGAGGGAATAATGCTATCTGGTAGCCATTCCAGTGATTTGCTCTGTGTCTGCTCAAGCATGTCTTTTCTCAAGAAGCCTTCAACCATACTGAGTGAAGCAAATGTCAGTAACAATTCATGCGGTTTAGAGTTTCCATGTACAGGACCAGAAAGTTAACTAGCAAGCCTGACTCAGTAGGAGCAAAGCCAGTGCTCCCTGCAGTAAAGGGGAGAAAGGGCAATGACACAGAATATGGAATGAAATGCAGAATAATGGTGAAATAAACAAAAACTAATGTGGGTCACCAATTGACCACTCAATGAGCTACCTACACAGAAGGATAGGTAAGTCCTAGGCAGTGGTGAATGTAATTTATATTAATTATAAATATGGGAAACTTTGGAATGACAACTGATAGTCCTTCTTCAGGTTTGGAGCAATCTCAGGTACAAAAGATCAGAAAGAGACTTGTAATCTGTTCTGTGCAGTAAGTGTATTTCTCTATATACCTATGGAGATGAATAAGTGGGGAGAAGAAATATCAGTTAGACTGCATTTTTTTTTCCCACACTACTGCTAATGAAGCAAATTTGATACTGCTGCTGCACATCACCTTCACTTGAGACTATCACAAGGGTAGATTAATCTTCCTGTGTGGTGCTGTTTTTAGGGGCTTTTAAACATGGGATAGTCTCTAAAGAAATGCTTGGGTAGATTAAGTATGTATGAAGATATCTTCCTCAGTGACAGGACAGAGTGAGTTTGTTGGGGAAAAAACAGAATTGTAGAGGTTGTAGCAGGGTTCAGTGTCACAGCAGCATAATGCTGTGTTGGCAGGGGAACTGCTTGCATTAGTGTTACATTCAAAGTGGAAAACGTCTCAACTTTGAAGCAGCTTAGCAGAAAATTTATAAAAGGTAAGGACAGTTCAAAGTACTAAACACATGGCAGAGACACAAGCAACTGGTCTGATGCAAGATACTCAGAAGACAGATGGAGGCTGTCACAACAACTCCTCTTTCCTTTCACCAGAGCAATCTTCCAGAAGCTGCAATAGCAATAACTGCAGTCCTGTGGCTCAGTGTATCTCAAGGTTCACCTTTTAAGTTTGCACCACTTTTCTGCATCACATTGGTGTCTTAATTAAATAATTAAGGACAATGATACATCCCTACATGTTTCACTGGAAGTGTGACTCAAAATATCTATCCTTGATGGAGTAAAAAACTGGATTGGATTACTGCCCATCAGGGGAGTCTATGTTCCTTCATGGAACATGGCAGGAAATGCTACAGTCAAGCAGTGGATCAGAGATTGATTAATTATAATTGTTTTTAATTTTAGGGAAAAAAAAAAGGAAAAAAAAAAAAAGCTAAATTGCTAGAGGTATCTGAGAAGGATCTTAACCATGGCTGAATTGGATGGAAGTGCTCAGGACTGTGCCTATGTAATGAATTGCATGATGAAGAAGACAGTATGAGTCAGACTTCATTGACTATGAAGACATTACGCTTTATTGCTTGCTGCATGTTGTATGCAGTCTATTGCCTTTACAACTGTCTTATCACAACTGAAGAATGTACATTTTTGACCTACTCTTCTGCTCTGTCCTATTTTTCCTTCCTAAGGGAATACAGTGGTAAGTTAGGGATGTTTGGGATACTTATTATTTGACTGTCACTGATGTTTATATTACCAAGAGTGAATGCTATTTTTTTCCCCTCAGAGTTACAGCTCCTAGTTAGACTTGAATCCAGCTGTTATCCATCCTCCCTGTGATTTGCCACAGGCTGCTATAATAAAGCAATAAACGACACGCAGTAAGAAAACTGACCTTCTGATATCAGCTATGGAAACTATAATTATTTTCACCCTGAATAATCAAAAAATAAAATAATGGTTATGGTATAATAACAAAGTAAGTGAAGAGAATTTCCTGATCCTTCACTCCTGAGCTCCTCAGGGGAACGCAGGTGAAGGTAAGATATTTCCTTCTCATAGGAAGGGGTAGAGAAGCCCCATCAAGGAACAGGAGATGGTATGGAGGAAAAGAAGGACTTACCATATATAGAGTGAGAAAGGAAACAGCTGTAGTATCCAGTGAAATAGTCTGAAAGAAACTGGATAATTTATTCACATGCTGTGCTGACATGAGCATTTATACTACAGTTAGTGTTAAAACAGGAGAAAGGTGCACGTGGGACTATGACTGGGTAATTGATGACTATAGTTCTTAAGGTGAACTTCCTTAGAAAATAGCATGATTTACCCGTTGAAGGAAAAAATATTTTAGAAAATTTGAACACAATTTTTGCAACCTCACAAAATTCAAATTTGAAAAGCTGGGAAACAGACATCCGTGGTTTTATGCTGTTTTAATGTGTTTGATCTGTTTTTGTTCTTACACCTACTAATGGTTGTATCTTAAGATTTTTTTGATCTTGCATATGTATAAAGAGTAATTCAGTTTAATCATATTCTCAATTACTAGAACACATGAAAATTTTGGAGGTTGGGATTACTTTGCTAAATAGTTAGACAAATGATCAGAATTCAATAACTGCATTGCACCCTTTCCTGAAAATACATAGAAAAAAATAGAGATTTTCATCCAGAAGACATGCAAATGTAACTGTGTCCACTAGAGGTCACCAAATGCTGTGACATTTCTTGGTTTCTATGGTTTCAAAATGTCAGGTGCACAGAGGTACACAGTGTTACAGGTCCACCTCTGACTGCAGGACCAGAGAAACTTCTCTTGCCCACAGAAGGGCTATCACACAGATAACAGCTGTGAGCCATAAGGGGTTTTACTGAATTACTGCCACAACAGATCCCTTCTGCTTCCAAACTAGCAAAACAGAGGCTGTGAAGAGAGCTGCCAAATAGTATCAGTAGTCTCTCTCTTTTATGGTTGCCTTTATTTACACAAGAGAAAAAATGCAACAAGCAGTAATGGCAAGTAAGAATTTAGGTCACTAATATTTGAGTTTTCACTGGAGCCTGAATACAAATGTGTATCACTGTCATTTTTATATCTCTTTCATGAATTCAGGCTATAGTAGTAATGCCAGCAACATTTTAGCACCATTTCCTTAAATGTGTTTCTTGATATATTGTAAAATATTTTTCTGATGACAAACATGTTTGTGACAGATCTAATAGAGGGAAAAAAAATCATGCTTAAGTTTAGGAGAAAAAAACGAAAGTCTTGTTATATTTCTTTGTAGAGTACATTTTAAATTTTGAATAATTAGGCTCTGGAGTATCTAGGTAGGCTATATCTAAGAATATAATAAGAAACAATGTATAATGCAATGAGAACTTTGAGGACTTCAGCAAAAGAAAGTCACAAATTCAAATAATTTTGTTATTATTTGTACTTTTTTTTTTTTTTAATTAAAGTTGGTGAGAAGAAGGAAAATCAGAATCATAGAATATCCAAGTTGGAAGGGACCCACAAGGATCATAGAGTCCAACTCCTGGGTCCCCAGAGAAAAAAACACCCAAGAAAAAAACAACACAAATCATGTGTCTGAGAGCGTTGTCCAAATGCTTCTTGAACCCGTCAAGCTCGGTGCTGTGACAATTGACCTGGAGAGCCTGGAGCCTGTCCAAGTGCCCAACCACCTTCTTGGTGAAGAACCTGTTCCTAATGTCCAGCCTGAACCATCCCTATTGCAGCTTCAAGCCATTCCCTTGGGTCCTGTCACTGTCACCAGAGAGCAGAGCTCAGCATCTGCTCTTCTCCCCTTGTGAGGAAGCTGTAGACCGCGATGAGGTCTCCCCTTGGTCTCCTCTTCTCCAGGATGAAGAATCCAAGTGACTTCAGCCGCTCCTCATATATCTTGCCCTCTAGACCTTTACCATTTTTGTTGCTCTCCTTTGGACACTCTCTAAACCTTTATATCTTTCTTACACTGTGGTGCCCCAAACTGCACATGGTACTTGGGGTGAGGCTGCACCAGCTCAGAGCAGACTGGGACAATCACTTCCCTCAACTGACTAGCAATGCCATGCTTGATGCACCCAGGATACAGTTGGCCCTCCTGGCTGCCAGGGCACACTGCTGGCTCGTGTTCATACTTGGTGTCAATCAAAAACCCCAGATCCCTTTCTGTGGGGTAAAAGTAAAGAAGTTTATTGATCAATTCTTACAGCACTTTGAAACCAGTAGAAAGTAAGTAGCAAAATTACCCCTCTCTAGACACAGAAAGTGACAACAGAATAAAACAGGAAGCAAATACCTCTTGAGCAACAAGAGAATAAGATCTTTAAAGAATTGAAATACTGCCTTTGGATCTCAGTTTGATGGAAACATATGGCAAAGCTCTGGATGTGGAAATGATCCAGTTCATGAATTTATCCTACTTGATTATTTCAAAATAGAATTTCATTCTATATTTTATATAAACAGATATATAGACACAGACAAAATCTTTAAATGGAAATGTCATTTAATATATCAGTTGAGGAACTGAATGCTGGTGAGGCCCTTCAGTCTGCCCCACAAGAGGTTCGGTTGAATGAAAGATATCTAAAGTGTTTCTATATATACACACAGCATGAGAAATAAGCATTTCAGCTCCCTGAAATGCTTGTACACTAATGTGTGTTGTATGGGAAACAAACAGGAAGAACTGGAGATCTCCATGCAGTCACAAGGCTATGATCTCATGGCAATCACAGAGACATGGTGGGATAGCTCACATGACTGGAATGCTGTCATGAAGAATATGTGCTTTTTAGAAAAGACCAGCCAGGAAGGCGAGTTGGTGGAATTGCTCTTTATGTGAGAGAGCAACTGGAATGCATGGAGCTCTGCCTAGGGGTGGATGAAGAGCGAGTTGAGAGCTTATGGGTAAGGATTAAAGGGCAGGCTACCATGGCTGTGGGTGTTTGCTACAGGCCACTTGATCAGGAAGAGGAGGTAGATGAAGCCTTCTTCAGACAGCTTGAAGCAGCCTCTCAGTCACAAGTCCTGGTTCTCATGGGGGACTTCAACCACCCTGCTATCTGCTGGGAGGACCACACAGCTAGGCATAAACAGTCCAGGAGGCTTCTGCAGTGCATTCATGACAACTTTTTGACACAGGTGTTGGAGAAGCCAACAAGGAGAGGTGTGCTGCTGGACGTTGTATTAACACATGAGGAAGGACGAGTTGGAGATGTGAGGATCAGGGCCAGCCTTGGCTGCAGTGACCATGATATGGTGGAGTTCAGGATTTGCGAGGAGGAAGCAGGGCAAAAAGTAGGATTGTGACCCTGGATTTGAGGAGAGCAAACTTTGGTCTGTTCAGGGATCTACTTGGAAGAATTCCATGGGTTAGCGCCCTAGAGGGAAGGGGGGTTCAAGACAGCTGGTCAGTATTCAAGCATTGCTTCCTCCAAGCTCAAGATCAGTGCATCCCTATGAGTAAGAAGACAAGTAAAGGGGGCAGGAGACCTGCATGGATGAGCCAGGAGCTCCTGGCAAAGCTCAGACAAAAGAAGGAAGTTTACAGCATGTGGAAAAAGGGACAGGCCACTTGGGAATATAGGGACACTGTCAGAGTATGCAGGGATGTGACAAGGAAGGCCAAGGCCTATATTTGGAATTAGATCTGGCAAGGGACGTAAAGGACAACAAGAAGGGCTTCTTCAAATACATCAATAGAAAAAGGAAGACTGGGGAAAACATTGGCCCGCTGCTGAATGGGGCAGGTGCCCTAGTGACAAAGGATATGGAGAAGTAAAAGTTGCCTTTTTTTCTTCAGTCTTTACTGCTAAGATCAGCCCTTAGGAACCTCAGACCCCAGAGACAAGAGAGGAAGTCCAGAGAAAGGAGGACTTTCCCTTGGTCAAAGAGATGGGATGATGGAACCGAGTGCACCCTCAGAAAGTTTGCTGATGACACAAAACTCAGAGGAGAGGCTGATACCCCAGAGGGCTGTGCTGCCATTCAGAGAGACCGTGACATGCTGGAGGGTTGGACCGAGAGGAACCTCCTGAAGTTCAACAAAGACAAGTGCAGGGTCCTGCACCTAGGGAGGAATAACCCCAAGCACCAGTACAGGCTGGGGGCTGACCTGCTGGACAGCAGCTCTGCAGAGGTAGACCTGGGAGTCCTGGTGGGCAGCAGGCTGACCACGAGTCAGCAACATGCCCTGGTGGCCAAGAAGGCCAATGGTATCCTGGGGTACATTTGGAAGAGTGTTGCCAGCAGGTCAAGGGAGGTGATCCTCCCCCTCTGCTCAACCCTGGTGAGGCCTCACCTGGAGTATTGTGTCCAGTTCTGGGCTCCCCAGTACAAGAGGAACGTGAAGTTACTGGAGCGAGTCCAGAGGAGGGCTACGAAGGTGATGGGAGGACTGGAGCACCAGTCGTATGAGGACAGGCTGAGAGAACTGGGCCTGTTTAGCCTGAAAAAAGAGATGACTGAGGGGAGATTTTACACAGAAAGCTTCAAATCTTTATCTATTTATTTTTCCTAACAGTGCCTGAAAGGGAGTTATAGCAGATCTTACCAAAGAGTGTAAGCACAACATTTTTTTATCATTTTTATTATTAATATTAAATTATTTTATCTACTATTTTCATGCTGCAATCTCTATTTTATTGCTTATTTTAAAAGTATATCATTACATTTCTTTTAAAGTATGTCTTTATTCAACAGGGATAATTCTTTATTTTTAAGTATGTCAACACTATTTTATTTATGGTGGAATTTTTTTATTTTTTTTTTAATCACCCTACCTTTTGTAGTGGTAAATTAAAGAATTTTATTTATTCATTTATTTATTTATATATTTATTTATTTTCCTGTACTTCTATTGGATCTATTCTTTAAAATGGTTAATTTTAATAGGTTAATTGTCTAATTTTTTTCTCATTGTTTGGGAATCACAATAAAGCTGAGGCGGTATGACTCAGAGGTCCCAAGTCCCATCCCTTGTTCAGTGCAAGGTCAGCTACAGCAGTTTGCCTGTGTCTGCCTGTGTCCAGCCAGGGTTAGAGTGTCTACAAAGATGGAGACTTCACAGCTAGTATTTGACTGCTCTTAAAGTAGTATATATATTTCTAATATTTAAAAGGGATTTCTCTTATTTCAGTTTAAACCCATTGTCTGTAAAGGCATTTGTTTATTATTTTATTATTTATTATTGCAAATATAATCTGAAGCATTATAGGTTCTTGTAATGCAATTTACTGGTTTGAAGGAAATTTTAATTTCCTACAGAAATTCTTAAATTTACCAAGCAGTGTTCTGTGTGCCCCTGTGGAGTAGGATAGGCTACCTACAGTAGCTAAGTGAAAAGAAGTTGCAGTAGACTCATGCACCCGACTGAAAGGTGACAGTGTACTGAAGAAGATTTAGAATTTACTATTTTAGAGGGCTGAAGGCAGATGAGAAAATAATAATAATAAAATAATAACTTTACATGACTACTCATGAATCTTTTTAGAAATATTTTTTAGCAGTATTTATGTTCAATATATTAATTTTTCACTATAGAGAATTGTGGAATTGTAGAAACATTTAGTTTGGAAAAGAACTCTAAGGCCATCAAGTCCAACAGTTAACCTGGCACTGCACATCTACCACTAAACCATGTCTCTAAGCATCACATCTACAAGTCTTCTGAATACCTCCAGGGATGGTGACTTAACAATTTCACCAGGCAGCCTGTTCCATCACTTCACAAATCTTTCAGTGACTAATTTTTTCCTAATATCCAACCTAAACCTCCGCTGGTACAAGCAGCCATTTCCTCTGTGGGAGAACTTGGGCCTGAACTATATATACTATGGACCATTTTTCTCTTTTTGTTATTTATTTGTTGTAGGTATTTTCTTTCACTTAGAAGAAAAGTTTCCAGGAAAAGTATCCAGAAAGAATAAACCTACTTATGCAAATTCAGCAAAGGATTTTTGCATCTGTACAAAAGGAACTGATTTTTGATGCTCAATATTCAGCTAAATTTGAACAAAAAGCTAAAAACAGTGAAGATTATGAGAATACTTAACTATTACAAATTTTAAAAACCATAAGCTTGAGATATATTTCAAATTTAGGGGTTCTTATTTTAGACAAGGTCCACTGATTACTCAGCTTCATCTATTGCAAACTAGCTTCAAAAAAAAAAAGTAATGTCAACAACCTAAATTTTCTCAGCAAAGCCTTACTTCAGCATTTTTATTTTTATTTTTGAAAAGTTGAGTTGATAAAAGTAATTTTGGTTTCACTAACCATCAATGTTCCAAGTTACCCGTGTTCTAGTTCTTTCTTTCATACAGATGCATGGCTTTGATCCATGTCATTTTCCAAAAGCTATTTGACATATCTGTACAAAGGCTTATGAATAACCCGTTCTAAAGAAAGAAAGCATCCATAATACAACTTAAAAAAACAAAAACAACTTAGCATTTGTAAATTTTAAAATTGTAGTTATAAAAATTTTTGGTTTAATAAGTAATTTTGTGTTGAGACTAAATTAGTCCTCTTTTATCCAGGACATAAATAATATTTTTTAAATTTTAAACTCAACATGTCCTTTATTTTTCATTTATTCCTAAAGTTTATGTTTAGGGGAGCAAATATCAAGTAGAGGGGCAGATGTAAAGTCCCATGACTCCCTGTTATTTTGTGGAGGAACACTGAACACTGATGTGAGAAGCAATAAAAATCAAAGTAACTTTGTTTACATGCTGCATATTTTTAGAAAGTAGTTCTCTTATGTGGTGCCATAATACACTTAGTAAAAAGTTTTTAATGCACAGCAAGGGTTAGCTGTCTAATGAAGTATGAGACAATTATATTAATCAACTATGTCTTTTCCTACTCTGTCAGGGTAAATAGCTGCTCATTGGTTATGCCTGATTTTTATTGGTTCTGCCAAATTTATCCATAAGTTCAGGAAGCTCCTAGAGACATCTGTCTGATATTTGTCTTGCTACAGCTGCTGTTCAATTTCTCTAGATGGAACAAAACACTTATATCTGATATAGACTTTTCCCCTTACTTTTTCTTAATTCCTAGGCTGAGACAGTTACAGTTATCTTTATTCTTCAGCTGCATATGAAATTGCTTACGTGGATATCATATTTTTCCCAATTTTTATACTGTTGATAATAGGCACTCAAAAACAATTTGAAGTACATCCCAAAACTATTAATAATACAAAACTTAAAGTGAATGCAGAATATTCTGATGCTACTTCCACTGGCATATTGTATATTGGATACTTGTGCATACATCGATGTCTTCTTTAAAAGATGATGTTTTTTGTAGATATCATTTTTGCTTGTCTGCACTGAATCTGATACTCCCACAACATGCTTACCTACTATGAGATTTAGGGAGAAACATACATCTGTGTGAAGCGTGCGGCTGTGCCTTGGTGTCAAAAATTTTCAGTGTGCACTGGCTTATCTCACCTATTGTCTTGCAGTAGTCCATTTCTTATGTGTAGTACACTGAGTGCCGCCTTCAGAAAATACTAAAGGTGGCTTGTAAATGTAAAACATCTTATTTAAATGTGACAATAATTATTATTTTTAATTGTGGTGAAGACAACGCAGTGAGTGTACCCACAGCTGCACAAATTGCTAAGATACAGACAATCCTGTGCCTGCCTGAAGAAATAATGTGTTTGAGAATCAGAAGTGGGAGCTTTTTGCTGCTTTGACCTCTATGGGAACGTGTACAATTAAACTCAAGCAGCTAGAAAGGAGCTGCACAGCACAAAGCCCCATCTGACGATAACACCACGGTTATTCTAGCGGCAGCATTAGCCAACTGTCTAAAGCCTCTGTTCAGCTCATCATTAATATTGTCTGAAGTGGGATTTAGAGGAGAATACCACATTCAGAGAACAGCAAAGTTACAGGGATTTTGTTAATATCAGATTTGAACCATAGCTGATGTGGTGTGATGCTGAAGACAGAAAAGCTTCCAGCTGACATCTAATGTAGATATCCATGGCCAGATATGAGACTGTGAATGTATCTACAATGTAAGAGAAAGAATAGCTTGCTTATGTTTTAGGTATATTTATGTGTGACAAGTGTTATCTAGAAGCTGCAGAATACGATGCCAAAAATAAGTCAATAAAGAGCAAAGATAAAGAGAGGGGAAAAAAAGAAAACACACACACAAAAACAAAACAAAACAGTACTTTCATCCTAACTGAACAGTAGATCCCTCAGAGAGAGCTTGGGAACATCATCTTTTGGCATCTAGTTTAAGTTCTTAAATTAAGAGATTCGGTCTATATTTTCCTCCAATGGGACAAAGGGTCAGAATAATGTCTTGTTTTCTTTTCCTGTACAGGTCTCTAATCTGATCATTTAATCTGGTGTCTACATTAGCACTGTACTTTGGATTCAGTGCTTTGAAACAAATTTCCTCATTGCTCCTTCTTACCATGCTTTGGCAGAATGGAGTGGGCTTGAGGTTTCTGTTGAGATTAACCCAAAATGTGCCTGGAGTACAGAAATGCTCCAGCTGCTGTGAGGCTTTCAGTCTGCAGAAACGCACAAGAAATGGCCTGAAGTACAACCTCTGAACTGCAGGTGGTCTGGATGCTGGGAACCAATACATTTGCTCTCCAGATCATTTTCTGTTGTGCTCCCCCGCTTGCTGTTGCAGAACCAGCTAAGATAGCTGCCTGATGTTGTTCACTGTAAAGACCCCCGTGAGCTCGCAGTGGCAAAGAAATCTGCAGTACTACCAGAACTGAACCTGTGTGGCTGAGTTTAGAGAAATCCAGTATCATTTTGAAACCAGATTTCAGAGAGCTACTTCATGGTTACTCATTTCCTGAGAGGCTGTTTGCAGAGAAAAGTGTTAATCAATATACTTAGTGCATTTCTCTAGCAGTAGCACACTGTTTACAACAATCAGGCTCTCTTGAATCCTAGTTTTCTCCACAAACATTCCTACAACTCCTTCTGGCAGCACTTTGTACAATGCTGCTGGTAGCTAGAACACTCTTCCGAGCAAGCACGCCTGTTGTCTTGGTTTGCTTAAGTGGCCTGAGACTCTTACTTATGTCAGCTGTCTGCTGTGGCACTTATGCTGGCTGCAGCTGGTTGTAAATTTAATAGTGGAACATTTTTCCCATTGAAGAAAATGCTGATTCATAAAGAGATTGTACAAAAGTTCACTGAAAGTCAAGAAAAAAAGTGTAATTCATTTAAAGAAATTAAGGAAAAATTGGTTCTTGTTGAACTCCAACATAGATCTCTTTCCTTTACTGCAGGATTATTGCTGACAGATTAAGCATTGCATAAAGAAGTAAATGTCTTATCATCTGTTAACTTGTTCGGACATCTAGGATCTTATTCTATGTCTTGTTTTCACATATTTATGTAGGATTTTTTTTTTCTAGTATGAGAAAAGAGAAGTATGAGAAAAGAGAAAGGAAAAAATATATATGTAAAAAATAAGTGCAAAAGTAGTTTATTTCACTCACATAGCTAATCTTAGTGCTACAGCATATATAGTAAATACCGAGGCAGCTGTGAAAAAGAATACAAACAATACTGCCCAGGAGAGGAGAGCTGGTGAATCTTCAGAGCCTATCACGCCACCAAACAAAAAGACCCCTTCTGAACAGGAACATACTGAATCTTTGAGGATGTGAAACATGGAGTACTGTTAAGGAGCTGCTGAAACCAGCAGTCAGACAGAGGTCCAGCCAGCATGCAGGCTGAGCACTAACGCCCAGCAGGCGGGGGCTCCACTGCTCCCCCCCCCAACCCCCCCTTGGTCCTCCCTGCTCTTGCCACCCTGCGCGGGGATCGGCCTTTTGTCTGGCAGCCCGACAGATGCAGTGCGAGGTGCTGAGGGAACTGGCTTCCTGGGCAACTAAAAGGTGTGATCTGAAGTTATGTTTGCAGCATGTGGCTAAGCAGGTGAGAAGCCTGAAGGTATAAACAGGAACCGAGATGCATGTTTGTCCCCAGGTGAGAGCTCAGAGCTGACTGGTACAGAAATATAACCTGGGAAGCCCTGCATGGCACAGAATGTATAGAGGATACATATATATATATATATATTTCTGTTTGATGCTAAAATACAACTACCAATATTTATCTTTTTTTTTTTTTTTTTTTTTTTTTCTTTCCATAGGTTTATATTCACTGCTCTAATTTGGCTACAAATACCTGTGTCTTTTCTATGGCCTCAAACTGAGCTCTAAATTTAAGATTTTAGTAACTATCAACTCTCACCCTGGGGTATATTCCTTATGTGGACCTTGGCAAGGCAGAAGAAGCAATTCAACTCATTGCTAAGCCTCATCTTGGCTGCAGGCAGTCAACCAACCACCTGCCCTACCCACACTACATAGTGTTGCAGCACCTTGCCACAGGCTGCAGAGCTGGCAATGTAACTGAAGGAGATGGGATAAAAAAAAGAGGAGCCCCTGTACTGCATGTGGATTCTTTCTCACAAAAACTTGATTTTCCATCTTCTGCCTTAGAGCTTATGTGCCTTTGAACATAATCAGCTTCCCTTTTTCCACTGTTTCAAACCAGAAACTGACCAACCAGTCACTAACCAAAAACCTGGTGCTCCAGCAAAATGCTCTAGAAGACAGGTGCTACCAAATTCCAAAAATGTGGTTTTGTCTACAATTAGGATTTTCTCTCTTTATGTTCTCTAAATGAATGTTTCCCCATGTTTCAGGGCATCTAGTTTGTTTTTACTTTTTAGTTTATGGTTGTATGTACCCTAAGTGACTGTCCTGAGATGCAGATTAAATACTTGATTTTGGAGATTTTGCATCTCTAAGATTTAGTCGTTTACAGATGCACAACAGTCAGAAATTTAGATTCAAAGACTCTCACATAACTGTCTCTGAAAGCTCAGTGGATTTTTGTATGGGTTAACATTCAAAGGTCATGCTAACATCATGATATCTGACAACAGTCACATGAATAAAGATGTCAGCATATACGACTCTGGGAGTTAGTAAAAACAAGTAGTTCCTTAGACTAGCAATTGAGTAAATTGTGGAAGTATTAATTTAATAACAAGATGCTATTTTACACAGTTAAAACTAACTATTTTATATCCTTGACATTTCAAATTGAGATTCCTAAAAATTACCACTAAATAACCAGTAAGGATTTTTGGCCATAATTCATAAACACAGTCTCCCAGTGAATATGATGTACTTTTTACATTTTCAAATATTATTTTACATTTAAGAAACTTGGAAAGTAAATGAAAAAAATGAAAAAAAAAATGAAAAAAGAAAAAAGGATGAAATTTTAATTGAAACAAATTAATATAAAACTTGATCCTCTAGGTCCAACAAACTTTAGGTATTTGTACCAAGTTTTTTAACAAGAACACTAATTAATTATTAAATCTTGTGGCTGTCTGGCCATTAGTCTGCTGTAGCTATTTACTTATGTAGTCCTTGAAACAGCCTTCACCCTGAATAGCTGAACACTAACAGGATTTAATGAAAAGCTTTGTCACCCTAAAGTAGGAGACTGGAAGCGATTACTTTGAGCATGCACATCCACAGGTTTTCAGGCAGCTATGGTTGTTTGAAAACAAGCACAACCACAGAATTTGGGGGCTCTGTATCTGGGAAGAAGAAATGCACCTCACGCAGATATAGGGCTTACACTGTGCAGGCGTGTACACTGACTGGGATAATGGCAGTGGCTTTCTTGATTTTATAATCTATTTATCTAATTGGCCAGCCATTCCCTAACCCACCTTACTGTCTTTCTTCCTCTCTTTTACAATTCTTTCTAAATTCATTTTCCCATATCTGTAAAGACTGTCTTGTTTCTGTTACTCTACTGTTCATTTAGGTAGATTTTCTCTCTCCATTTGGCATTACTCAATGGCCCCAATAATCGCTAAGTTTGTGCCTGGCATTATGTTTTTCTTGGATCCAATACTCTGCTATTCACATGCTTCTCAAAAAGAGGTCAAAGCAGCACATCTGCATAACCATGAACCAATCTGGTCAAGCAACATTTAGTCAGCTTAGATATTTATGCTCTCAGAGATGGCTGTTATTGGAATGAAACAAATAAATTATCAGTAAATCAGTCTGTACCATCAAATCATATCTAAATCTGTGAATCATTGAAAAGCTCCAAAGCAGTCTGTTCAAAGGCAGCCAATTTCAGTAATAGTTATGGTCTTTTTAATCATGTCGTAATTGTTTGGTACTGTTGATAAAACCTATTCAGTGAAGGAACGTAAATTCTCTAATATATACATAATTCCTGTCAGGTTGAATGAGTATTCATGTATTCACAAGACAGAAGAATGACCAAAGAAAACCATTTCATCAAATCATAAATATAGATTGAAAAAATATTATACTCCATCAAGAAATGGAGGGGAAAGAGAAAAATAACATTAGAGGGAGCTGTTGCACAAAGGAAAAAAAGCAGAGAGCAGTATTTCAGCAATCATTCCTTTCTTGTAGGCAAAATAACAATAATAAATATAATGCAGAAGAAAAAGGGAGGGGATGGAGCAAGTAGGAAAGAAACCTTGACAGTCATAAAAAGAAATATGATTATGCTCAGTGATTTGATGAACACATCCCATAATGCTGATATTTGGAATGGCATGTCAGGGCTACTGTGCTATAGGCAATTGGTTTAAAAATGTCTGTGTAACAGCCACCATACACTCACTCATGTCCTTGACCTAATTAATTTTGCATGGTTTGACAGAGCATCCTTTGGGTTCATTCATTACTTCGAAGAATAAAGCTTGCACTGTTCTCCATGCTGGGGGAAAGAGTGTACCCATGAGAGGGAAAGGCTGAGTGTCATTTGGGTAACCCCACCTGGGCAATTAGCACTCAAAAGTAAAATGGTGTCACCTAACAGACATTTATTGTCCCTATATTTTTCTTTCTGTATGCCATATTACTCTGGGCAGTGGATCTGATTTCACAGGATGCAAACACTGGTGAAGAAAGAGTGGCTGAGATTTTCTGGAGTAACAGGGCTTTATTATCATTTACTAAAATGCCATAAAACTGATCATTTCTTTCCCTTTCATGCACACAAAAAGCAAAACTTTGTTCTTGGTCCCTTGCAAGATGTTGTGGGTTAACCTTGGCTGGTTGCCAGGTGCCCACCACTCTGTCACTCCCCCTCTTCAGTAGGACAGGGGCAGAAAATATGATATAAAAACTCATGGGTTTAAAGGTACATACAGGGAGATTGCTCAAAAATTTACATCATAGAATCATAGAATGGTTTGGGTTGGAAGGGACCTTAAAGATCATCTAATTCCAATCCCCATGCTATGGGCAGGGACACCTTCCACTAGACCAGATTACTCAAAGACCCATCCACCCTGGCCTTTGCCCAAATGGGCAAAACAGACTGAGCTTGTGGAATATTAATTTAATTTATTATCTTTTAATACTAGAGTTGGATAGTGAGAAACAAAAAACAAAATAAAAAAAAACCTTCCCCCCATGCACCTTCTTCCCAGGTTATACTTCTCTCCTGACTCTTCTACCTTCTCCTCCTGAGCGGAGCAAGGGAACAGGGAATGCGGGATGTGGTCAAGTGCATAACACTTCACCATCTGATACTTCTTTACAATCACTCTCTGCCCCTGTTCCACGTGGGGTCCCTCCCACGGGATGCCATCCTTCCCAAACTGATCCTGTGGGGGCTGCCCACAGGCAGCAGCTCTTCAAGAACTGCTCCCACATGGCTCCGTACCACGGGGTCCATCCCCCAGGAGCAAACTGCTCCAGCACAGGTGGAAGCTCCCCCCAGACCCCTTGCTCCTGCTGGGGGCTGCAGCTCCGGACTGGAATCTGTTCCTTTTCTCACTTTTCTCTATCAAAACTGCTGCAGAGCATTTTTTTTTTCCCCCTTTCTGAAATACGTTACCACAGAAGTGCAACCAGAAATGCTGATGGGCACAGCTTTGGCCAGCAGTGGGTACCTTTCAGAGCTGGCTGGAACTGGCAGTTTCCAACACAGGAGCAGTGCCTAGTCTCTTCTCACAGATGTTTAGCAGACTCCACAGTTAGTTTTCAGTGGAAGTGAAAGAGAGATATTTTTAGCACAGGAAAATTTTCTGTGAAATTGGATCTAATTAGATAACAGTAAAGGAAGTCAATTTTATGTTCCACGTGTGTTGTGATTTTGGTTTCTCTTTCCTTTAAAAACAGTAATTTATGATGTGCTGTAGGGACCTGTACCTGTACTACTTTTTATTATTATTATTATTATTTTTTTCTTTTGGGTCAGGGTATTATTTAGTTGAAAACCACAGGACACATTTGCTAGGCTGAATTTAATTAAATCTCACCTTTTTGGTAAATGGTCTATCTTTTTTTTTTTTTTTCCTAATTTTTTGTTACATTGCTTGGAGTATCAGACAGTTACGAAATGAGATTTTTCATTTTTGTGTACCATCAATATTTTCATGTTCACAGAATATGGTTTTATAGTTTGGAATTTATTTATATTGTAAAATGTGCCTTTTAACCACACTTGTTCTCTTGGTGTAAATTTATTTTTCAGTTATCTTAGAGACATTCCCACAACTCATATGCTCTCACACTCCCACAACTTACATTTTGAAACAAAAGAAGCTATAGAACTGGGATTCCTTAGCAGTAGCATTATAGTTCTAGAAAACTTCAAGATACATTGAAGTCTTAGAAACAATAATAGATAAGGAACTACAGAAAATTCCTTTCTCTCAGAGCTGCAGTTTCCAGGCCTGCACACAGGCCTTTTAAGGACAGAAAATAAGACAGAAAATGGTGTTTCCATCCCTACATTACAGTGACTAACAATTCCGTTCTATCCTCAAGGGTGTGCTTCTTTGTTATATAGGCTTTCAAAATGAATTTCAGATAAGGACTGGTCTCAATGACTTTTGTTTATTTTTTTTTAAAAAAGGTAAAAGTACTGAAATAAAACCTTTGGAGGAAGAACACAAAAGTCTCCCTCAATCTGCAAATCCCTCTATTTTGAATTATCTCCCAGCTTTAATATCCCTGCACATAGTAAGCAGATTGCTTAATTTTGCATTCTCTCTGTAAAAATGTATCAGTAACTGCATTTACGACACTGCTAACTACATGAAAGAAACTTATTCAAACGAAATTTAAAAATATCTTAAAACTAGAATGTTTAAGTATACCTTTTTTTGGTATTCAAATAAGGCCCATATCAATACCTCTGATAAAGATACAACATTGGAATGGCCTCAAGTTTTGCCAGGGGAAGTTCAGGTTGGAAATTAGGAGAATTTTCTTAGAAAGAGTGGTTAGGCATCGGAATGGGTTGTGCAGGGCGGTGGTGGAGTCACTGTCCCTTGGGGTGTTAAAGGAAAGGTTAGATATGATACTTAGGGACTTGATTTAGTGGGTGATATTGGGGGGGGGGAGGGGATGGTTGGATCAGATGATCTTGGAGGTCTTTTCCAACCTTAATGATTCTATGACTCTGATTGTCTGAAATTTTTTATCTGTTTCTGATTTTTTACTTTGCTGGTATTACAATTCCTATTTGTTGCATTATATATTTTTATATATTAACTTATATATAGCAAAATTTAATTAGAAATTGAATATTATATTAAGGACAGTATCTTTCTTGAAACATGATGGCAGTCTATACTATTCACTTTCATAATCTGAATTCTTCTAAAACTCAGGAAATGAAATAATACAAAACTACAATCATAGCCATGTTTATCTTTGTATATTAAATAGCTTTTTTTTTCTTTTTTTTTTCTGCATTGTATAGAATCATTCATAGAAAATTCTTTTAGTAGGTGTCGCTCTAGATAGTTTCTAACTTTCATGTGTTTCCTACTAAGAAGCTGATCATTGCATGTTACATTGAACTATGGACCTCTGTTAGTTGTTAGGACTTTTGTATTCTAATATTTAAAACAATGCCTGAGGTACATCTGAGAATTTCATTAGGTGCGTGGAAGAAATGTCTTTTATTTATTCGTCTTTATTTCTTCACCTTTGCTGGAGTAGATTGTTGCCAGGCATGGATTGTTCAAACAGTAAGTAGGAAATGTAAGATTAATGCAATGTAGCTGACCTCATTAGCCCTACCCTCCCACTTCTGCCAGAAATATTAGGAGACAAACTAGAAAAGACCCAGTCTCATTGCTGGTGGTCTGGGGAAGCAACTTTGTCCTCATCTCTAAGCAAAGGCTCACTGAAATTGAGCTCATTTTGCTCAGCACTTCTGGAAACAAATTGCGTGAATGTCTGGAGCTGCAGTCAACAGTGATTCTCTGAAGTAGGAACCCTACCTTGATCTTATTTTTTCATCCCCTTTGTATTCCCTTTTGATAAGGGATAAAGCACAAAGCACAAAATACTTGCAACCAAGTGTGAGGTTTAGATAAATCTTTGGATGAATGGGATGAATTGGTCTGGAATAGAACAACTTAGAGAGACTGAAAAAACATTTTCCTACCATTTTCTTTCACACTGCTTCATCAGATAAGACTGAGTGAAATAGGTGAATTTCAAAATGTAAGAAAGAAAATTATATGATGTGAATAGAATTATTGTCTTCTGAGTGATCTAAGTCCCTGTTTTCTTACAGGGTTCTGTATGTGCTTATTTTCAGGCAGTTCTCTGGTAGATACAAGTTCTTATTACCTAATAGTTTTGAGCATATGTCAAAAACCACTTGGGCTTAATGCAGGTCAAAGACTCATTTCATAATCACCATGTTGCTGAAGTATATTCAAAAGAAGTTGGACAAGCATAACCAGTTAACATAATCCATTTGTGGGGCTTCATATATATATTTGAATAGGTAGATAGGGATAACTTCACTGTATCTCTAGTAGACTAGAGTTATTAGACATATATATTGCTGAATACAAACCACCAGAAATACCTTACAGTTATGAAATTGCTAGCAGAAATAAGGAACTCTTTAAACCCAAAAGCTATGTCTGGCTTGTTGCTTAGGTTTGTCTCTCTTCTTCCAGCAGAAAGAGACATAGGCAGTGCCTGAAGCTTACTCCCTGACATCTGTATTCTATCTACAGGGGATCTCCCTCTACGTTGACATACCTACATCCTTCCTGATATAGGTTACTTCATCTATTCCCTAGCTGATTTTTCTCAAATAATGCTATATTAATTACCACATTATGTGTCCCTTTTCACCTCGCCTGTCTCACCTTGTAGACAATGATCTGGTTGGCGCCACATAAAATTCTTCCTGTTGTATATTCTCCTTCTTTCATCCTAGTCTTCTTTATTACAGCTTGTTTTACATGACTTCTGTGTACTGCTATGGCTAGGGAGTCCATTTGAGACACACATGTGAGACTGCAGGGAGAAAAATGTAGGAAGTGTAACTGCAGTCCTCATAGAAAATATTTTGTTTGTGTAACCTGGTTAAGAGTAGTTGTGAGATGCGGCTTTAGGCAAGATGAAAACTTGACACCAGTGGGAAATTCCAGGTCATTGGAGAATCATTCATGGGTTTCTGAGGATTCTGATCTTCCTTGAACAATGAAGTGAGGAGGAGATACTGAATACAAAGTGTGTTCAGTTCTAAGAGAAATGAATTAAATTCCTATGAAGGTAAATGAGGAGTTTATCAAGTTAATTAAAATATTCAGACTAAAAAATATCTTCAGGGAAAGATAATCAACTGAAAGTAGAAAGTAAGATAGACAAGACAGCAGATTTCTAACTGTGATACTGGTAACACATTCACTACACGAACAGTAACAGTCACGTGCTGGCTCTGTGGACTACATTATCACAGAATAACCCTGTCCAGATTTTCAGTCTGCTCTGACCAATCAGTAAGATGTTGTATCTTGTGTTCTGCATGCCAATTTGTTTTACATGAGAGTTTAGCTAACAACTGTTCTCTTGATGGTCTCCTCAGTTTCTCATTTAGAAGTATTTTGGTCTTTATTTTCATCATTCATCACCTCGAGTACTGTGTGCAGTTCTGGGCACCACAGTACAAAAAGGACATTAAACTGTTGGAGAGTGTCCAGAGGAGGGCGACGAAGATGGTGAAGGGCCTAGAGGGGAAGACATGAGGAGCGGCTGAGGTCACTGGGCCTGTGCAGCCTGGAGAAGAGGAGGCTGAGGGGGGACCTCATCACAGTCTACAACTTCCTCGCGAGGGGGAGTGGAGAGGCAGGTGACCTTTTCTCCGTAATCACCAGTGATAGGACCTGCAGGAACAGCGTTAAACTGAGGCACAGGAAGTTTAGGCTGGACATCAGGAAGAGGTTCTTCACCGAGAGGGTGGTCGTACACTGGAACAGGCTCCCCAGTGAAGTAGTCACTGCACCAAGCCTGTCTGAATTTAAGAAGCGATTGGACTGTGCGCTTAGTCACATGGTCTAAACTTTTGGGTAGACCTGTGCGGTGCCAGGAGTTGGACTTGATGATCCTTATGGGTCCCTTCCAACTCGGGATATTCTATGATTCTATGATCACTGTGACTTTGATTGTTCGTAGCCCATTTGCTCTGGGTAGATCTGGAAAATCATGATCTTCAGCAGGTGAAGCCTTAAGTATATTAGAATATTGTGAAATTATGTGACAGATATAGGACTAGTAGATTCTTTGAACTAAGATTATGTCAGAATGTGTTTGAAACCAAGAAAAAACAGTAGCAAGGATTACTCTAGTATTCTGTGGGCTACATTTGTATTTTTTTTTCCAGTAATCACTATTATTACTACTGTGACCAATAATATAATCATTATTATTCAACAATCAAAATCAGTATACATTATTGTTGCTGTTGAATACCATGGAGTTTTAGATGCTAGTAATTTACCACCTGTTTAGAATAGCAGAAATCAATATCACAAAAAAAAGTAATATAGCAACAGAAATAAACGCAGATATACTATTCTTGTTTTTCTCTCAAACAATGGATTTTATAGAAACAGATGAAATCTGGCACACTGACCAGCAGGTGGAAACATCTACAGTAATATTATTACCCCTGCCTTGCTGAAAGTGTATAGAGTAAAGGTATATCTCAAAAAAGATTTAACAGTAAGTCTCGTGATTCCAAACATTCATTCATATGATTCATCGGAGAAAAGATATTTGAGACAGTGAAGCCAAACCTCTTCCAGTTCACATGTACTTCTGCAATACAAGCTATCTGTGTGAAATTCTGTGTTGCAGTCAGTAGCCAGTTTAGCTCTTTTGTGCCATGGAGTACTTTATTACATGACAGTAAAGAACTACACAGTAAGAACTATATACTATTTGGTCTGAAAGGATATAGTTCACCACCTTCTGAAACCTAGTTTGGTGAGGCTCATTTGCCTAAATCAATACACCTAAATTTTAGACACTAAATCTGAATTGATCATCTTGGTTTCCCCTAAGTCATGAGGAAACGTCTTTGCAGAAACATCCTTGTAGACAAAAAGGTGGAACTCTTCTGATGGTGGATATTAATATCTGAGCCAGTCAGCCTAGGCAGCCTTTGCAAATGCTCCTGAAGTTTGATTCATCTGACCTACTATGAATTGTCTATGTTAAGATAACAGATTGCACTTTGGTAATTCTTCCTGAGGCTTTTTATTGACTACAAAGACACTGTAACTGATTATTTTTCAAGTAAATGTATTGTACCCTAAATGACATCTGTGCTGAATTCATCTAAAGGATGATTTTTTGAAAGACTTTATTTTCTGAGTACAGTGTAATGCTGTAAAACAAAACAAAACAAACAAACGAAAAAACAACTACCAAGTATTTGCTTGTGGATATCATGGAGATTGGGAAATGCAAAAGTGTGACAGAGAAAAATGACTGATCCAGGGTTAATGATGTGCCATGTACTCAGCCAGTGAAATATACTGGTGAAACATGCTAGACATTGAAGGAAAAGTAATAAAGGGAAATCACAGACCAACCAAAGTCAGACTAAGGAAAAAGAGCAGACCTTCGGTCTCTAGTGAGGTCTTGCCCAAAAGCAGGAATTTATTAGATTATTTCTGCCATCTGGTTCCCTCTCTTAGGTGGGGGCCTGATTCTAAAGCGGCATTTTAAGATTCCTAGTCCTGGCCAGAGATACTGTACTCCTATCCCTGCAAAAAGATAATCCTACCCTAGCTGTCAGTTTAGGTCTGTCTGGTAGGCTTCTAAACCTTCAAAAGCTTCCATTGTTTTACAAAAGTAACTGTCCACGTGACACTGAAGAAGGGAGGTGTGAGTCCATCAGTCTCATGGTAGTCTGCCCTGGGAGGAGAAGAAAAAACTGTTTATTATTCAGCCTCCTAGAATTATAATCTTGCTAATGTATTTCTTTTCAAAGAGAGGAAAGGTTATTCCTTTCATTCAGAAGCTCATTGCTTCGGCATTTAGGATGGCTACATATAATAGTTTTATTGACACATTTTCAGTGTCACTGACAGTTCCAGCTCTCCAGAGCACCAGGTTGTCACTCCAAAATATAATTTCAAACAGTACCTTCTGTTGCCAGACACCACGGCAAGCAGTGTTTTAGTGTTGTTAAATCTACATTTTGTTCTTAAAAGAAAAAAAAATCACTTTTAATGCCTTTATTTTCTTTAATAACCTCTCTCACAACACACCATGTTTTTCTGGCATAGCTCTTTTTCAATATTTCTGTTCAATTTCAAAGAAAAGCTTGAAGCATACTTTTGTATACTTTTCCTCTCCCAGTCATTCTCCATTGCAAATAATTCTTCTGTTTCCTTAAAATGAAGGTGTCGTGAATCACCTTTTCCCAAAAATGTTCTCTAGTTATGCCAAACTAGAGAATGATGATGTGGTTTTCATCCTAAATATTTAAGACTAAATTAGATTATTACAAAATACTATCACTAAATGCATACAAAAGGAAGAACAGTGTAAAAACTAACAGTAGAAAGTCACTTGCAGAAAGGAATTAAACAGGGTTAAATATGTGGTGTGGGAAAAAAACAAACACAAACAGACAACAACAACAACATTTATCACAACAGGAGACTGATTATTGTTCAAAATAATGGCTAACAAATTACCTGTACCTAAGATATTGCTCCATAGTAAGACACTGCAGTCTAATAATGATGGTTGTAATGCAACATACTGTGAAAATTCATAATCTTTATTATTATTTAATCCTCTGCTTAAACACATAATTATTCATTCTTTTGGTACTTAGAGACATGTCTTAGTGGTGGACTTGGTAGTTTTAGGTTGATGGTTGGACTTGATCTTTTCCATCCTAAATGATTCTGTGATTCAATGATTCCAGGACTATTCTAAGTGTCAAGAAGAATTGGAAAAAAGTATTTCTTTTACAAAGACCTTAAGTCTTCAAAATTTCTCTTGTAACCATTGGTGATGAAAAAATTAACTAAGGAGGTAAATATTAAGAGATCATTCAAGTTGATATGTGCAGTCATAGGGATCCAGTCCTGACTAAGGCTTCACCCAGGAGGCCATGATAAAAGCTGGATTACCACTAAACGCCAGCAGCAGAGCAAGATAAAATGATGTTGAACTTCGGTGTCAGCATGCTGAATTGTATGATTGTGATTCTTCAGTTTTGACCATGTAGAGCTTGTCTGTCCAGAGAACAGTTTAATATCATAGATTCCTTTATAATTTTTTATATATTATTTATATATTATATTATTTTCTTTAGTATAAGAAGCAGTGTGGCCAGCAGGTCTAGGGAGGTGATTGTCCCCCTGTACTCGGCTCTGGTGAGGCCGCACCTCGAGTACTGTGTTCAGTTTTGGGCCCCTCGCTACAAGAAGGACATGGAGGTGCTCGTGAGAGTCCAGAGAAGGGCAACAAAGCTGGTGAAGGGTCTGGAGAACAAGTCTTACGAGGAGCGGCTGAGGGAGCTGGGGTTGTTCAGCCTGGAGAAGAGGAGGCTCAGGGGAGACCTCATCGCTCTCTATAGGTACCTTAAAGGAGGCTGTAGAGAGCTGGGGGTTGGTCTATTCTCCCACGTGCCTGGTGACAGGACGAGGGGGAATGGGCTAAAGTTGCGCCAGGGGAGGTTTAGGTTGGATATTAGGAAGAACTTCTTTACTGAAAGGGTTGTTAGGCATTGGAATGGGCTGCCCAGGGAAGTGGTTGAGTCGCCATCCCTGGAGGTCTTTAAAAGACATTTAGATGTAGTCCTTAGTGATATGGTTTAGTGGAGGTCTTGTTAGTGTTAGGACAGAGGTTGGACTAGATGATCTTGAGGTCTCTTCCAACCTAGATGATTCTGTGATTCTGTGATTCTGTGATAAAATATTGTGTTTATGAACCTGTTTCAAGTTCAACAAGAAAATTCACTCAGAGCAAAGCCCTACCATCTGCTACCACTGTTGAAAAGAATAACGTGACATTGCTGCAAAAATATATTGTGTATTTTATATTGGCCAAAGAAACCTACTTTATAGGTGAAACACAGAATTCAGTATTAGTCTAAATGAAATATTTTAGAATATAATAACTACAAGAGTTACTATTTTTTCATTGAGTATCACAATACCAATCATAATGGCAATTATCTAAGAAATATAGAAAAGTCTAACGATATTATTAACATAGTTATATAAAATGTATTTACCTTTTCTCTATTATTCTTACTCTTCTGAGTCATAAGGTTGATGGCTTTGTTCTGGGTGAAGGGGTTATGGAAAGCTGTCAGAATCCCAAGTCCCTCACCTAGAGAAGTATGACTTTAGAACTGAGGGGTTTCTTCCTCTTTGCTGAGAGGAGCATGATGCTGAGTTACTTCCTCTTCACATCCATGGCTATTTTTTATACATTCTCTAACACTCTTTATACTTTTCTTTTGTTTGTTTGTTTCTTCATTGGTCTCCAACTCCATTTTACGTCCAAATTTGCTTCATATGGTGCCCATAACATACAGTTATCTTTCTTACTGCTAAAATTGCTTTTACCCAGGTCCCAAGGATGCATTCATTTAATGATCAGTAATTGACAACTGGTGTTTTGGTTATAGACCTTGTGCCTCTGATATTGTCCTGTGTTTACACTTCCAAGGCCTTTGTTAGCATGGCACATTTGTATTTCTCTATGCCACACCCGTATTCTAGGGTCATCAGTAGTTCATGCTTTATATAACTACATGTTATCACCATCTATTACTTACAGAAATATATCAGAATTATTGTAACAATTGGCATTGTGTCTTACAATTATACAAAGCTAAGCAAGACTAAAAATATTTGGTAATCTCCTTGCCATTGGACAACAGATATTACAGATAAAATAAGCAAGCTCCAGGCAAGCTTTTGACAAGTCCAGGCTAAGAAAATCTGACAGGCTCCAGTCCTGAAGATTTGCAGAGTCAGTAAAATGCTTTTAGCCTATTATTATTAACAAAGGCAATACCATATTTAATAGGCTACATGAAACATCCCTTTTCTGGTTTAGTCTTCCTCAGTTCATTGTAATGATCCATAACAAAATGTTTAGAAACTTAACATCACTGCAGGGACTGCAAGTACTCTTTCTTGCATACTTAAGAGAAAAACAAGCCCTAGAAGAATCAAGGTCTTGGATTTTTTTTTTTAATTTATTATTATTATTATTATTTTTCATATTGTATGCTGATGTCAATTTTTAAGAACACTTCTACACTCAAAAGTCTTTACACCTTTAAACTGCGTCTGAACTATCATTTCTTTCCACTACGGCAACATTTCAGAATATATAATAGAGCAGAATTATGTTGCACACTACTTATAAAAGTGCAAAAATATCAGCTACTCAGCTGTGTTCCACTTTTGTATAAAAAAAAAAAAAACACTGCTTCAAGGTAATTCCATCCACTGTTTCAAAATTTCTTGCAGCAGTTGGAAAAAAAAATCATATATAAGATGAAATGTTATATATAAGATGATATGTTAGTTGTAGGGCTAGTTCTAGGAGGCTCTAGATCACCCTTTATGGACCTATGTTTTTATGATTCAATTAAAATACAAAGAAACAACAAATCCCCTGCCTGGATATAAACCAAGGGCAAGACTCATTTGCCTTGCCTTAGGTGTTACACTCAGGCTAGGGACTTTAGGGTAATTAAGTCAAATGTGAATGTCTAAAATTAAGGATGGGATTCATCTCACCTATTTTCCCCAGGAAGTAATGATGGGATGAATATATCTCTGGAAGTGTTTGTTTCTCTCCTATGATTGCAGAAGCAGGCGAAATAATTTCCTTGATGTAAACACTTATGTCTGGCCTAATGAACCCAGCTGTGAAAGATTTAGATGATGAAATATCTGTAACCTAAATATCTAAGTCTAAGAAGTTAGACAAGATGAATGCTATAGCCTATGAATAACTGCATAGACCATTGAAACAAATCTAAATGCACTGACTTAGCATGACACTTTGACTCAGAACATGCTTATGCTGAAAAGTCACATTTTCTCTACCCAGGAAGGCAGGAAAAGGACATATATCTGTAATAAAGGATGACCTAGAAGTGATAGTTGTCACCCGAACTCTTAAGAAAACCTTCTCTGTTTCTTTGTTTAACTCCTCTGTACTGAATGCTCCTATGCCCCTAACTCCTATCACATATCTCCTTGTATAATCTAGCTGTGCATCACATTTATGAAGTGATGCATGATCATAAGGGAAATGACACAAACTGAAGTCTAACTTTGAAAGGCCCATAATGATCAAAAAGATTTGGCTGAATGAAAGAAAATCTCAACATGATGAAACAAGACCCGTAAATTAAGTAAGCAAATAAGATTCTTAGAAATTGAAGTTGTGTTTACTTGCAGTATGGTGGAAATATGCTTGTCTTATCAATGTGAAATTATACGTCATAGAAGATGACACTGCAGTTTTGTTTGGTAAGTCAGGCAGTCAGGCAATCCAAATGTCATAAGGCAGGGTAATATAATATATCTCAGATTAGAAGAAAAATGGATCTGAAAAAGTGCAGGCAAAGCAGGAATTCCCTTCCCTGCAGTGCTCAGTAGCCAGCAATTCCTCCTATCCACTTGCTGCAGTTACATTATACCATCAGGCTTTTGAGGAAAAACTTCGCTTCTTAATATATTGACTTTTTTTTTTTTTTCTCTTACACTGTACAGATAACTATTTTTTCTTCTTCTGCGTTATACATCCATGCCAAGCTAATCTGCAAAGTCATGCTGAAGTAGAGTTCAAGACCATTAAGGATGCAAGAGCTGCTCATTCAAAGTCTTTCACTTTTTTAAAAAGTAGTCCACATTAATATTTTAAACACATCCAAGTCCTAGTTAAATGATTGGCATTATCATAGCGTTATGCCACTTTTTTGAAGAAATATCACTAATTCTTTGTACTGGACGCAGGTGTCTAGGTGCTGGCAGTGGAGGACTGCAGGGCTGCTCTGTGAGGCAAGGTGCAGGACACAGCCGGTCCCAGATGGCTCCAACAGCCCTGCTGCAGGACACCCATGTGCCTGGCAGCCACCCTGGGGTGCCTGTGGGAAACATCTTTAAGAAAGGGGAAAAAAGTGCCAGAGAGAGAGGAGGGAACTAAAGTGTGAGAAACAGCTGAGACAGAGCACCACAGTTGGAGGATGATGAAGAGGAGGTGCTCCATGGCACTGGAGCAAATATCCATTATGGCTCGTGGGGAGCCCATGCAGATTTATCCTGAAAGACAGCAGCCTGTGGAGAGCCTATGCTGGAGCAGAGGGAAAGTGTGGGAGGCCACCGCGCAGCCCAGGGTAGGAAGAGGAATCGGGACTGAAGGAGTGGAGCTGAGCCAAGGGAAAGGGAGAGGGACAAGGAAAGGTGCTGTTTAAAAGTTTTCTTTTATTTTAGCTACCCAAACCTACTGCAACTGGCAAGAAATTAAATTATTTTTCCTAAAGTTGAGGTAGTTTATCTTGACCCATGAGGTTTCACATCCTATTTTCTTTTTCTGTTCTGCTGAGGAGGGGAGCAAGAGAGCAGCTGAATGGGAGTTTGTATGTTTGTCAAGGTATCACACTACTTGTGTGAATTTATGTAAGGGTTGTTGGGTTGTGTCATCTGTGTCCTTCTGCTTAAATTTAAAATACATATTAAGTATATGAAAATTGCATTTGGCATTTATTTACAGTAGGCAGGAAAGACCACTATAATAGAAGGCTTTCTGTATATAATTACTGAGTAATCCATGCTACTCATTGTCTTCACAGAAGGTAAGGTTGGTCTCACACAAGGAAGAAGAGGGCAGGGCAGGCAAGGCAACGCAAGGGAAGGGAAGGGAAGGCAAGGGAAAATCTAATTGTGGCCTTCCAATATCTGTAGGAGGCCTAAAAGAAAGACGGGGAGAAATGCTTTACCAAGGTGTGTAGTAATATGACAAGAAGTAATGGTTTTAAACTAAAAGAAAATAAATTCTTTATTGTGAGGGTGGTGAGGCACTGGACCATGTTGCTGAAAGAAGCTGTGGATGCCTCATCTCTGGAGGTGTTCAAAATCAGGTTAGATGAGGCCCTGAGCAACCTGATCTAGTGGGTGGCGTCCCTGCCTATGGCAGGGGGTTGGAACTAGATGATCTTTGAGGTCCCTTCCAACCCGAGCCATTCTATGATTCTATATTGATGGTAATTTTTTACTTTCTACAAACAGATAAATAGTTACATTTGACTAGTTTCATTTGGAGTCCTAAGTACAACAGAATTGCATTTGAAATGCCTGTTTCATCATCTTAAAATCTAGGTTTGTTTTTAGAAGGCATATTAATCTAGAACTATTCCTATTTGATATACCTAAATTAATATACTGTACAATACAATTTGCAAGCAGAATGAATTTGGTGAGCATAAAGGCAAAAGAAATGCTCTATTTAGTCAGATAAATGGTCCAGTATTTTGCTTTTGATAATGGCTCTAAAAATTTTTTTCCCCTTGTACTTTACAAACCTGTTGATTATTATATAACAGAGGCTATATACTCCTGTGGGCTTTTCCATTTAATGACTTTTTGCACATGAATTTGTTTAATCCTTTTTTGAACATGCTGAAATGTCTGCCTCCACAGCTGCCTGCAGCAACAAGTTCCAGAAGTTTACTACATCCTTAGTAAGATCTATTTGCTTCTGTTAATAAAAAAATCTGAACAATACAAAAATTATAACAGTTTCTGACCACATATTTCATGGAAATCCATATTTATCCTAAAAATTCTTTATAGGATATAATTTCCACCCTCTTCATTGTTATGCTAAGATGTAGCTCAGAAGATTATCAGACCATGAGGCATAATTTTTGTGCGAAGTCCTGATAACCTCTGTTTCAGTGCCAAGTCTTTCAGTGATGGTAAAAAAGATTTAAGAATTTCCAACTCCAACTCTATTGCCTGCAGAATATCTAAATGATCTTAAGCTTGCATGCAAATGGCTTTTTCTTTTTCTTTTTTTTTTTTTTAAGTGGCAGAATTTATTTTATTTAATTTTATTTTTTTTTCATTACTGATAATTTCCTTCTAAGAGTTGGGTTTAGTACCATGCTTTACAAAGTAGAAAAGCAGATCATATGCACAGAATATGTACTGTGCCTAAAACACAATGCTCTCTTTCAGTGAGAGAATTTAAGATATGTGACATTTTGGCTTCAAAATACAGATATGAGGAAATGTATTATAATACCTTGTTAGTCATAAGTCAAGAATTCTCAACTAAAAATGTAAGTACATTTAGAAATACTACCTTTAAACCCACTTTAGGAATGACATCTTTCATATTTTTGATTCTCTTATATTTCCATCCGCACTAAATTTATTGGGAAGAGGAGGAAAACTGAAAGAGTATGGCAAAAACTGTGTGTTCAGAACTTATGTTACTTTTCTGCAGGGACATGGGAATAAATAACTCATTTTAAGGCAAACAAGATGTCTTAATAGCTTTCTGGAAGAGTTTAAGTTTCAAATTATAGTAAGAACTTAAAAGGCAACAGAGAAAGTGCTGAAAAGAGCACTTCAAGAGATGATCTGGCTATTTTTGAGCTTTTTTTTTTTTTCTGTGGTTATTTCTATTTTTTTGTGAATGTTTGATTAATGTAAAAATACTCATCTTCATAACAACGTTGATGACATTCAAAATTTGTTAACCTTGGAAAAAGATAATTTTAATGTAACAATCCATTTGAAATGAAAATACTGCATTTCATAATGTTTAGGTTGCAAACACTGAGGAGCAAATTTACACTTGTATGTTTTTTCTAGTAACATGTGGTGATTCTAAATAATGTTCCTGATTTTTTCTTGTATGTTTTATTCTCATGAAACACATTTGATGTGGGACATCATTATCTCATTATCACTTTTTATTCTGGGAAAAATAAACTATTTTTTCCTCAGTTTCAATGGAAAATGTGGAAGCAGAAAATGTGCTGCTGCTCTATAGTTTATACTAACTTCAAAAAAAAATCTGTAAACTTAATGCTGAAAATCTCTATAATTTTTTTTCCATTACTTTCCTTCTGTTCACTGTCAATGTGTTCCTATAGCAGCCTCTGCTGTTTCTTTTTACAGTCTTTTTCCACAGAAATTCAGTGAAACTTTCTGTTTCACGGAAAGGGGAATTTTGGTGAATATTTCCTCCATCTATAACAAAAAAAAATGAAAGACAAAAATTTATTTTTTTTGTTTTCCAGATAAGAAGTGCATAACCATAAACCAGCTGAAAATTATTGCAATGGTTTTGTCATTTCTTAGCCAACTCCACAGCATTATTCAGCTCATGTGGGAACTATTTTTGCTTTGCTAGCAGAAGATACACTATCAAGAAATTACAGCTTATATCACTTCTTGGTCTGTTGGCCTGTTATGACTGCATTTCATTTCCAGCTCATAAAATTTGATGTTTGTAAATGGCAAGCCCATCATTTCTTATCAGAGTATGTCCAGCAAAACTGCTGTTAATTATAAAACTCTCCATCATCCCAGGATACTATACTGAAACAAGCGTAAGAATAAATTGCTGCTGGGACTTCTGTCATCAACTGGACATATGTTTTCAACTTATTCCTTGAAAATAATGTAGATCATGCCTCTGGTTATGACTCGGTGAATGTTATTTTAATAATAGATCATGGCTATTATTGATTCCCTGAATAATTTCAAAAGATAGTAATAGAAGATTTTATCCAGAGGTGAAGCAGGCTCTGCAGCATGTTTGTTCTGACCCGTATCTGGAAATTAACTTGCTTCTTCCCATGAATTTAAATAAAATAATAAACAAAAACAAAAACAACAAACAAACAAACAAACAAAAAAACTGTTCTGTTCCTTAAATAAATGATAGTCACATACGCATAAATTGTGGCAATTCATTCTTGCTTAAGGGTAAACTCCATCTTGCCACAAACAAACATATGCACATGCACATACTATAATGGGACTAAAAGTGAAAAAAACCATAAATATATGGTCCTGATAATTTGATTAAATAAAAGTCAATTGCTTGGTTATCATATGTTGTTTCTGTGAAATCATTGATGCTGGATCATTATTTAAATACTGAAGCTTATCTTGAAGTTATTCTGTACGTCAGAGGGAGAATGTCATTGGATGTCAATGTACAACAAAATTGTTATAAAATATAACTGAGTAAAAATATACCCTTATAACACTACCTCCTTTTATTTCAGGAACTCATTTACATAGCAGAGCATTTTGGCTTAACTGCCTCTATTTGAAATAAGGTATTTTCAGCAGAAATATCATTCTCTAATTTATTTGCAGGGATATATTTTAGAAATGCTGGAGATTTTCTACTTTCCTGTTCTCACTTAGACTAAGTAGCCTGACCTTCCTGAACCTGCAGGCTTAAAAAGACTGTGTGAATTAAGGACTGAAAATGAAATGGATGTCTAGTGGCAAATTATTCCTTTATAATCATGAGAGCAAAACTGTTGGTTCAGGAAATGGTGAATGTTCTAATTTCCAGGAAATACTCAGCTTTGTTGTGTATATTTGGAGGTATGGAACTTTTGAAAAAATTTAAATAAGGTAAAACTATTGCAGGTTAAAGTAATCACTTTTCTCTCTTCTCTTTATGAACTGTCCACTCTTCTCAGGAAAAAGGGGGGATGGTAATGAGCTTTCCCATTATTTTCCATTTTTTTGGCTTTGCCTTCCTGCCATTGAGTCAATTTATAGGAAAAAGTGTTTCAGTTAGTTTAGAAGAAATAGCAACTATCGCTTTATGGTGAGCTGATTCTGGCCAGCAATGAAGTACCTCTTTGCTGACTCTCCTCCTAGCAGGGTTGGGGAGAGAACTGGAAGAGCAAAAGCAAGGAAACTTGTGAGTCAAAGTGAACTCTAATAAGTGAAGGAAAAAGAAAAAATAAGAAAACAAAATAAAAACAAGTGATGCAGAGGCAATCACTCACCACCTCACCCAGAAGTAGATTGATGCCCAGCCAGTCTTACAGAAATGACTATTTTGGAAAGACCAAACTTTGAGCATGGTGTTACATGGTGTGGAATATCTCTTTGGCCAATTCAGCTGAGAGCTGTCCTGGCTGTGTCCCCTCTTTTCCTCCTGTCCATTTCCAGGCTCCTTGCTGGGGTGGGAGAATGAGAACCAGGGAAAACCTTGATGCTATGCAAGCACTATTCAGCAAAAACTAAAACATCGGTGCATTATCAACACTGGTTTAGCCAAAACTCCAAAATACAGCACCATATGGGCTACTGTGAAGAAAGTTAACTCCATCCCTGACAGATCCTGTACACCCTTCTTTTTGTGCACAGCATTTTCTAGTATGCTGTTAAAATACCCTCTTTGTGTCAAACCACAAAGAACATTTCATTTCCAGGATGTCTGCAGATCTTATATCCATTGTTTCTGAGTGAATACAGCTCTCTAGAGAGCTTTATTCTTAAAGAGAAAAAAAAAAAAAAAAAGGAAAAAAAGTCGGTAGTCCACTGTTTTTTTTTTTTTTTTTTTTTCAAGAAAGAGGTCTCCATACAATTATATTACAGCAGAGCAGGTGTTTTAGGGAACAAAATATTTATGAAAACTGAAGGCACAGTAGAAAGTTACTAGCTAACAAGTTACTGAAGGTTGATAGCAAGAAACATGCAATCCTTTATCAATCAAAAAATAAACTTATGTATCTTGTCCATTAATGGGAAAATAGCAATGTACCTCATATTTTCAGTGAAAGCAAACGTTTACAAATAGGCAGATATCAGAGAATAGCTAATATATGGGAGCATATTGTTCCTCACACAACTACATATGTGTGAACACATTCAAGTTTATATTTTCAGTACTGAAGGTAAATCTCCACAGCTTCACAGAGAGTGGGCTGGAATGAAAAAAGCCATGGATTAAATGCAAGTTTATGCAACACGCTTCACTCAGTAATCTCATTTATACTCTACTTTGTGAAGCCCTGGCAATTGTGTTGGAAAATCACTGAGATAGCAGTAGTTGTTATACAACAGACATTTAAGACTTGCTTTGGCGCACATCTCAAAGGCAGATGGTGAAGGTGCAATGCGTTTGCTTTTGCATGCTTCTGGCAGGTCAGTGACTCCCATGGCACATGACCAGCTCAGCAGGGCCCAGGGCCAGCTGCTGCGATCTCTAGAGAGCAGCTGCTTCTCCACATTTGTGCCTCCTACTGACCTAGAAGTGGGACCTAGGAGTCACCGCATCAGACACAGGATACTGCTAGCAAAAGGTTTGCTCAGCTTCTGGTTACACTGAAATTGTGAAGGCACTGTGCAGAGCTTGGGCCATCATGAACAGCTTGGCTGCATCCTCTTCACACTAGGTCAGGGCCAGCAAGGTCTGTGGCCTGGTAGAGGCATACCTACAACATGGTGCAACTAAGGATCAAAGGCCTGAGTTTAAATACAGCTCTGCACACAAAGCCTTCAGTCTTCAGGACTCTGACAGCTACCAGGGATGGCAGGGAACAAGATGGAGAGTCAGACATTTTATCCTTTAGTCCTAGTGAGGATGACTGAAGTCCAGAGCTGCATAAGACACAAGACATGACTGCAGAGGGCATCCTCCTTGTGCAGGAGTCTCCACTGTTAGCCAGTGAAGGAGAGAGAGACACTATTCAGAACCCAAACATTTGAACTGCTGTGAACCCTGAAAGGCTAAAATAATACAAATTGTTATTTAAGGTAAGGATAATGAAAAAGGATACTCAGGAGTTGTAACCTGGAGATACGGGTTTGCTGAGATAACAGTTGGAGAGTATTGTTTCATACTTGTTGCCATGTGAGCATAGGTGTGACGATTTTAGAGGACAAGAAGGATTATGAGGACAACAGGATTATGGCACACAACAGGCAGCTGCAGTTAATGAGACTGCTTCCTACTGCTTTAGATTTCCAAAACACCTGAATAGAGAGTGCAATTTGTCAAATGTAAGCACTCCCTTCTTTAAGTCAAAAGCAGACCAAGTAGGCAAATTAGAGATTAAAGCATGTCTGCTTGCAAACATGGTAAAATAGGAGCCAGGCAAGCACTTTCATTAATTTGAGCTCAAGTCCCTGTCTAGGCTTTGTCTCTGACATTACTTGTCACCTTGTATTTATATGCATGACAGTTCTGTTTAGTACAGAACAGAATCCAGCCATGGGTATGTTTGACATAAACAGTGAAAGATTTTCATCCAATAATCTCTAATTCAGTTACATTTATAGAAGAAATTAAGAGAAATGAAGAGGAAATTTGTTTAGTCATTCCTTCAGATATTTCCTGAAAACATTTATCTTTGTCTCCAAATGTGTTTGATATTCAAACACTCATTAAAAACAAAACAAAACAAGCAATACACAAACATTTTCTTTTTGATGGAAGGTGATACAAATCAATTTTGTGTTAGTGTTGCCTCTTTCTCCATGACATTATGGCATCCCAGAACAGGCTGGAATAATCTTCAGACAAGCACAGTGGGAAACATGAACAGAATGTTTAGAAAAATGTTGTGCCAGAATTTTTTTTTTTTCAAGAAGTGATGCATTGGACATATCTGATGAGCTGAAATTCAGCTTTTCTGATTAAATAAGATCATATGAATGGGTTATCGTTTTCCAATCTGATGGTAACCAGAAAAACAAATTCCTCATACAAATAGTCATGATTATGAATACAGGTAAGCTATCTGTATTATTTTATACTGCCTATTTTATTAATGGTGCTTCACTTAATGAAATCTTAATTGAAGATAAGGCCAATTTAAGTCCATTTTTATTTCAAGGGTATCCTGAATTCAGAAGCTTCATCTCTTCAAGCCACTTGATAGTAAAGACTAAAAAAAAAAAAAAAAAAAAAAAAAAGGTAAACTCTATATACTGAATCTTGCAAAGAGAAAAATGTCTTTTCTAGATAAATACAGCTATATCAAAAGTATCTATCACAAATCAAGTGGGGAGCTGAACTGAGGAAATACATTTTGAGAAGCTGCACTTGAAAAAGTAATTTATGAAGCAATGCCAACAGTAAATATGCTTTGAAGTTTAGTGTTAATACGTATTACAGTTATCACTATGGAAACTCGGAATAACTACTTAGCTAAAGATCTATAAATATGTGAGCAAAAACAGAAACAGATTTCCAAGCAGCAGATGAAGGCAGAAACAAACATATCTGTCTTTGCTTATGGCAGTAATTGCCAGAGTAGAAGCACCAAAAGGTTTCCACTGGCAATTCTGTGTTCCAATTCTTTTTCAAAATGGCAAATTTGCAATAACAATTTAGCATACTTCAGCATATCTTTCAAATAAACATTTCAACATACACACAATTGTCTATCTCAGCAATACAGCCTATAAACTAGAAAAGTTTTAAAATGTTCATTTTCTATGATATATTTGAACTGCTAATTGAGAAAAGATGGTTAGATATCGTCTAAGGTAATATTTGAAGGGAGCTAGATGATTCTTTGCTTTAAAACTGTTGTTCGTAACCCACATATGTAAATAAAAACCTGGAAAATGGTTATTAAGCTGAGTCATTTACAATTAATATTTAACCTTCCTTCTCTCTGCCAAACATTGTTTCAGAACTTGTTATAGTTTGGGATATTAAATGATAATATGCACAGCCAAGGATGAAACATTTCAGCAAAGTGAGCTTAAGAGATGCATTTTGATGTGCACTTTCTAAGAATTTCTGAAATTCCTTGATTTACCTAAAAATATTCCAAGTACCTTAAGAATGAAGTTACAGATCACATTAGGCCTTGAAAAACAGAGTGGGTTTTTTTTGTTGTTGTTTTTAATAAGAGTCACTCACTTTTGATTAAAAACAACAACAACAACAACAACAAACACAACCAACCAAACAAAAAATTAACATAATCTTTAGGGACATTCTCAATAACACACACATTGATGTCCTGTTGTTAAAGATGCATCTTGAAGAATTGATAGTTGTACACGAAAATTCTCAAGCATACATATTCAAGGATGTTCGTAAAAGAATACTACAAAGATAAAGTCTGTAGGGAAATGTAGCATCTTTTACAGCTGATATAGCAAGGAAAAACAGACAGCTTTTGGGCGTGTAGACCTCTCATGAAAGACCCCTCTGTGTCTAATCTTTAAACTACTGTTTTTCCATTTGGTTCAGTAGGAATGATTACTTATTGCTTTAAACTTTGCCTTTTCTATTTTGTTGTTGTATGGGTTTAACACCATTACTTCTAAAAGAATACTCTGTTGTGTTCTAGTAACATATAAAAAAAGCTTTTCTTCTGTGTTGCTCCTGTAACAGGGAGAGTTCCATCTTCCCTTAAGTCTCCTTTAGAATCATGAGATACCCTACTTGTTTCACATCTTATTAATGCTTCGGACTAGCTCTTTTAGTTCCTAACCCTTTCAGGTTTTCTGACTTCCTTTTCCTTTACTTCTTGTCTTTTTCTTCCCCAGTATCAGAGTCACAGCAGATGTCTTTCCTGACTTCTGTTCTCAGTTTTTAGTTTTAACTCTGAGACTAACTTCACTGCTGGTCATATTGTTATACATATATTATATATATATATTAATTTATAATATTAAAAAAATCCTGTTAGTTTAATGCACTTTCAATAAAGCTCTGATGTGAAGTGCTATAAGCCTACAATGCAGTGCTGTAGAATCACAGGGGGTTTTAGAGGACTTTTACAATGTTTGTTCCTTCCTTGCCACTCTTAATATATCTGACTTTCTCAGGTCAGCCTAGAAATAAGTGAATTGAACAATTCACTTATTTAGATTTGGCAGAGCTTGAGGAGGTTTCTATATTAAGAGCATGCTGGCCTTATATTAGAAATCATGTCTGGCAGGAATGCTTCTAAGAAATACACATATCGACATTCTGATTTTCTCATAATGTAGCTACCAGCTATTCTAAGAACAGAGACTAAGAGCCGCTGAGGTTTAAGCTATTCATAGAGCAAAAATAAAAGAAGAAATGTATAAATTTACAAAGGAAATCTTGCCCTTGACAATGTCTTCTAGGCAGGACAAATTTAAGATATAGAAAAGTATGTATATACATACATACACACAGGCTTCTGAGCACATGGAGTGGGCCCTTTTGCTATAGTATGGCTTCTCAACAGTGTCTCCACTGAGCCTGCAAAGAACTGAACTGCTTTGAAAACAACATACAATGTAGGTATTTAAGTCCTGAAATCCAACTACTCTTGCAATGTTCAACAATGATTCTTAGCTTGTTAGATGATCTTTCTGGTCTTGAATGGTATCATTGGTTCCTTGTTTTCGGTGTGGTCATCAGTGATTTTACAACTGGTGACAGTAGCAATCTATAAAGGGTCTCTTAACGCTGGTGCTTCTGAACTACGGAAGTCTGCAATATTCCTTTCAATGATCAAAAGACCAGACTCACTTTTCACATTTTTCTTGCAGTCTCTTGTAGGTAGTTACTTTGTAGCTACATTTCAGGAAGCCTAGTGGTTTGCCAGTGCCCCCCTTTTGGCATTTGGTCATTTCTTCCCCTCACTTATTTTTATATGACTGACTCAGCTGTGACAGAATGTGATTACCACTGAAGTCTGATACAAAGCAGTAGTTTCATGATTTTCTTCCTTAATTGCCACATATTAAAAATATTTTACACGATTTTTTTTCTTCTACTTTTCCGCATTTTACTAATGGTAACTGCTAATATCAGAAGTAAATGATGTCTACAAGTAAATGCTGTATACATTCTGGCTGTTTTTCTGCTTCACTTGTTCTTTAAAGCACTTCTCATCTAGATTAATGCATTCAAAAACTCCTTTCAATTATTTTTATTATGCCTGGCTTCAGCTTTCTGCCATTAAAAAATGTGAGCATACAGTTCATTTAAGGATTCAGTATTCCTGTTAGACAGTAATTCATGTCAACTTCCCCATTAACATTCCAGCAGTTCATGGGATTTAGTTGATTTATAGAAGTATTTGGAACTGGAAACCTGATTCTGCCATTGAATATGGTTTTGTGTAGGGAGTATTTTACACACTAAAGCTTAACAGTCAGTAATAAGCCCTTTCTGTTTTGGCCAGCTGCTCATGATATTGTGTTTTCTGATTATTCAAAAGTGACTTTATCTCTCTTTCCTCTCCACTTTTTAAATATTGATTTTGGTACAGAACAGTGTGCTTTTCAGTGCTTGAGATATTCGCTGCTTGGCCAGTCTTGGCATGAGTTCAAAATGTTAGAAGTGAAAGAACTTGAGGCAGATATGGAGGTGGAAATAACATTTTTAGTATTTGTATAAAAATTCTTTTTTCAGCTTTGGTGCAATGTGTCTTTAGCTTTCACCATGACAGTTTGATGAAATGAAACATTTTCTGGAAAAGGGCAAGAAAAAATCCTTATGTACTTGAATTGGAGGTTTTTTCCTCTGGATTGTATTAATACATGTATCCTTGTTTTGAAGAGTTGAGCTGAAATTTAGGGTAGGAAAAAAAAAAAAGAAACAAAACACAAACAAAGACAGACACAAATGGGTTTAGAAGCCAGTGCCTGGAGCATTTTCACCTAAAGACCAGTTGTAACTGAATGAATTGGAGCAGTCAGTGGAAACGCAGGACCAGAAAGCACTGGCTGACTAGTTCTTCATAGAATCATTAAGGTTGGAAAAGACCTTCAAGATCATCTGGTCCAACCATCACTCTACTACCAATGTCACCCACTAAACCATGTCTCTAAGTTCCAGGTCCAACCTTCAACCTTTCCTTAAACACTCCCAGGGATGGTGACCCCACCACCTCCCTGGGCAATCCATTCCAATGCCTGACTACACATTGGATTCCTGCTAAATAGTTTACAACATATTATCTCAGGAAAGGAAGAGATTCCTCATGACTAGGCATAAGCATGTACAGGTGGATTCATTGAAAAGATCCCAATAACACTAACATAATAACATAATATAAAATGTTACTTATAAATGGTATAAACAGATGTTTAACATCCATAAACATGGTTTCATTTTGAAGTTGATTTTCCCGTTTCTCCTGTGTTAGACTAGGATGATTTTGTGTGAAGCTAATTAAATCACAAGGATGATTTAAATGAGAGGAGAATTAGGCCCTACATTCATGTATTTTGACTACTTAAGATTAACTGTTCATGGAAAGTGATCCCAAAAGACTCTCAAACAAGTTCTATTTGAAATTAATTTTCAGACTAAAATAATTCTGACAATTCACAACTGCTATAGCTCTCCTTCTAGCAACTAAGTGATAGTGACATTTATATTAAGGTCACCTAATGCTTTTCATTAAAAACTCTCATATCTTAGCTATCAGTATCTTATAATTTTGCAAAGCTTGCCACTCATGATAAAATATTCTGCCTTTTATCCCTGTCTCAAGCTGGTCTCTTTCCTCCTTGCGACTCAAAAAAAAAAAAAAAAAAAGTTTCAGTAATAATTAGTTTCTTTAGAGTATGCAGTATAAAATGTATGGGCAGAGTAAACTTCTTGGAATATATATTTTTTAATTTATTTTATTGAGTTAGGACTTTGGAAACAGCTGGTGGATTATGGCAGAAGCAATCATTGCCCTGTGAGAACATGAAATAAGGTCTCATTTACAGGAAATAAGGTCTAATTTCCTTTTGCTCGTTAGTTTATTCCAAATCCAGAACAATAGCTTAATGGAACAGCCTCCTGGGAAAAGGATGTGCTTAAAGCTAATACAGAAGAGGTTGAAGATTTATAATATTACCAAAGGTGAACCACAGCCTATATATCATTGTGGGTCTGCCTATTTGTAATTCTCTCTCTTTTATTTTATTTTATTTTATTTTATTTTAATGTTCATTAAATGTCTGAGACTTCCAGTTCTAAAGTACTCAGTTTGCATAACCACTTGTATACACAAATCTTTTAGCAATATAAACATTTCCTTCATGTCAAATGACATGCAAGCACAATGTAATTAATAATCCATTATCACAAAATTGTTTAAAGCAGCTGGAACAGTAGCATAGAAATAAACAGCTGTTTATTTTTCAAATTATTATGAAGTCATTCTGCTCAGCAATTCTAATGATATGTACTATATTGTAAATGCTGTATTCCTATTCTGAGAAGCTCTTCTGAAATGCCACTAGAACTGATACAATTTTCTTTCTATTTTGGGTAGAAAATGGATTTGTCTTAATTGTATTGTGCAATTAGAAGAAAAAAAGAAAAAAAAAAGGTTGGAAGAGGGCTGAGAGGAAAAGATGTTATATCTTTCAGAGACTATATTGATTTATGTAACCTTTTATAACACTATAAGCTTATTTCTGCTAATTATCCCTTTCTTCATTGTCTTTGTATGGTGGTTCATTGCATTCCATTGATCTTAACATGTCATGGAACCACAGACTGAAAATAACATCTTTATCATATACTACTTAGTCATTTTGCAGAGACAGGACACATTTAAATACAGTTGATTGATCCCTGCTGTATTAAAGCTGACTGTGTTGGCAAGGGACTGTATTTATGTGAAGGTTGGGCACTGGACAATACACTGCTTAATAACTTGTTTTAATTGCTCCATTAAATATGCACATGGAACAGGTAAAGTGTACAGATCATAGCCTTCACTCTGTTACACTACTAAGGGCTTGTAGTGGCAAGGTTATTTAATAATTATAATTGAAGCACTATGGAGATTGAAGATTTCTAGTTGAAGACTTCTGAAGCTGATAGAGGGAAGATGATAGAGGCAATAGTTTGTCATGCCCAGCCAAGTTCCACCACAGGCATCTTACAAGAAAATCATGATCTCTGCATTTATGCAATCATTCTCTAATTCACAGTGTTACTTAAGGATTAGTAATGTGTACAAGGTAGTGATGCTGGCACAATAAGGTGCTGCAAACATACAAAGCAGGTTATTTTTATTCACATTCCTGCAATAGACAAAATAAATTAACAAGAGATCTGTTTCATACAATCTGAAAGCAAACTAGCTGTGTGAACTGCCAAAAGCAGGAAGAATACCAGGTTTCCAGGGATGTTCAGATGTGGTGGCTGTAATCACAGCTATGCATAGCAAGCACAACAAATGGGTAGATTGTGACTGACTTTTCTAGGTCAGTTTACGTGATAAAAAAGAACATTGTTTTCTGTCAGGCTAGAAAGTAACCTAAAATAATTCTTATGGTGCATCATGCTACCAAATGTAGCTTGGGTGTTTCTGCACATCATATTCTGCAGAAGCAACCTTCATTAATAAAATGGTACAGTAAAATATAAACATTAATCTCCTTAAAATTATAAACCCCACGTTTGCATAAGCAGAATAAGAGGATTTTACACATATCAAACCTGATGAGCAGTTATTTATGCTCTAGGTGTGACTCTCTTAAATGATAAACTTCTTGGTGATAAACCTTGAATTAAAACTGTCAGTTATGTACAGATCCGATGCCCTCAACAAATATGAGTGTGTATTTGTTGCAACTGTTTCTGATCAACTTCACTTTTCTTAGGCCAAGTAGCATACCAGAGGCTGACTACAAGCTTCTGAGGAAATGCTTGTTCTGATTTCAAAAGACACATGATTTTGCCAGATTTCCAAAATCCAACTACGGACTTCAGTTAAACAGGTTAAAGAAAATATATTTGGGGGAAAACAGAATGAGACTTATCAGTCAGTTCTCAACTCCTATGCTCTCTGTTTCAGACACAATGGGCTCCTTTCAGTACTTATTATTTCATTAAATAGAAATTATATTTCCTCACTGTACACTCATCTAACATTTTAAAGAACCAAACAGCAAGCATTATAAGAGCATTTGAGAATTATATATGCATATTTTTCCTTTATTAGAATCTGGTTGTAAAATTCAAGTAAATACTGGGAAATATAGCCTCACAATCCTGTGCTAATTTTAATGCAGTAGGCTGCTATACATATGAAATATTAATAAGTTTTATTTATTTGTTTATTTATTGAGAATAGAGGGCTGTGAATCAGGTAAGCAAGGAAAAAACAGTTCATTTCTGTCTAGTGTGAATCTTCTTCACAAAGAAAACTGGGACATATATCTTTTGGTGAAAAAAATAACATTGTATTCTTTGACCAATAGGATTCACAGTTAGATTTGTTTACATCTGCAGGTTTATTTTATATGTGGAGCTAACTTTCTAGAAAAACAAACAAACAAACTAAAAACTAAAAACAATACAAGCCATTGGTGAAGTATGACAGTAAACCAAGGTATTATATTTTGATCAAAATGTTGTACCTTCACTTTAAGACCTAAAAAAGACAATGTAATTACATAAATGATCAAAAGTAGTCTCCAGTCTTCCTTCAGATTCTCAAACATATTGTTTTCTAAATTGGATAATATGAGAAATTCTGCTGTACTGAAAAGTTACCATCTGTCAAAATTTATTTAATATTAATTCATTACACCTATTTCCTCTCAGAAACAGACCAGATTCACAGACTCACAGGATCACAGAGTGGTTGAAGTGGAGGAGACCTCTGGAGTACATCTGGTTCGACTTCCTTGATGAAGAGAATATCCCCGTGAGATGAGTTATGAAGGGCCTGGAGTCTCTCAAGAGCTATTTATGAAGAGCACAGTAAGGTAATCCTGTTCATGCCAAAGGGTGATCTATTGTTAGTACAGTTATCAGTGGATTTTTAACTTGGGCTTTAAATACATAGAAGATTCACAGAATCAGAGAAACGTTGAGATTGCAAGGGACCTCTGGAGGACGTCTGGTCCAGCCCCCGGGCTCAAGCAGGGCCACCTAGAGCAGGTTGCCCAGGACCATGTCCAGGTGGCTTTTGAAGGTCTTCAGGGAGGCAGACTTCACAAACTCTCTGGGCAACCTGCACCCATACTCCATCACCCACACAATAAAGACGTGTTTCCTGATGTTCAGATAGATCTCAAACTGGATATAAAAGTTTCAGTCCATCTCTTGCTTGTATTGATACAAATCCTTTGATTTCACTGAACTAACTCGTAATGAAGCACATACTTTAAAAAAGGATTAGGTCCTTAATATGTTCGGGTGTGTGTTTTTACAAAGCATATGTATATATATGCTATATATATATATACTTTATAAAAAGAATCTATAAGAATGTTATCTAGCTGAAGTGCCCCAATGTACACATTGCATTTCAAAAAGTCATCTTACATATGTTGATGGCTTTAGTGATACTAACCTATATTCACAGCTGTATACTGTTTTAAAATAAATTGGGAATAGTAGAATGCCCAGATAAAGCCTTCTATGTAAAATGTTGAATCCCATAACTTTGAAACTTTAGTTTCACACATCCAGGCTATGAATGACATGACATCCAATAGGTGTTCTGATATTTTCAGAGAAATTAAAAAATGTAAACAGAGATCACAAGGAAAAACAAAGAATTACATTGGACAGAACATATTACTCAGTGGTTTTACATATATATATATATATTTATATTTATTTTTTTTTTACTAGAAAATGTCTGTCATAATATCATCCAATCTGGATTTAAGACATCAAATAATAGACAGACTATAGTTTCCTGCAGTATTTTTCCCAAAGGTATTAACCATACTTTTTATTTGCATCTTTTTTCCCTATAGTCTCCTTCTCACTCCTAGAACGTTTTTAGTCCTCTTCCCATACCAATTTCCACTTGTTTCCCTCTATCTTTCTCCCTTCTTCTCCCTTTCTGTCCCTTATTTCCTCACTTCTCTCACTTCCTCCAGTATCCCAGGTCTCTGTGAAAATCTTTCTTTTCATTGTTCCTTCTGGACTGACTTAATATTTAAGAGAAGGCTTTCTAACTGCTGGATGTTCAACAGCCTCTGCTTTCAGTATTTAGTGGAGCAGTCCAGGGTTATTTTCAAGGTAAACCTGCCTCATTCTTTGACTGTGGTATTCTGCAAGTACTGAAGATGTATCTCAAAGTTTGCTTCACCTAATTCACAAACATGTATTTCTAAAAGCAGACATAGGACAGTGTTGATGGAACACTGGAGTGAAAGATGACACACAAAAATAAGAATATCTTAACAGAAATAGAGTTTAGAAGAACCATCTCTTAAGTCTACCATATATTTGTCTTAAATAAACACAGAATCTAACATTTCTAGTCAGCAGGACTTGTAGAAAAATATCATTTGAAGAGAAGAAGTGTTCATTATGGTTTTCTGTTTTTAACATATTCTTCAAAATATGTGAATTCATTGAGTACGTGAAAGAGTTAAAGTCTGGTTTAACAGAAGAATCTGTCAAAGACAAATAAAAGGCATGAATAGAACATCAACTTTTATGGTAAACAAACGTGTTTTCCTGAAGAATAATATAAGATGTGGGTGATATGATCTGGTACTGTATCATACTGCGCTCAGATCTAGACAGGTCCCATGCAGCTGTACCTGAATGTGCACTGAATGACTTTGTCACAGCAGTGAAATAGAAGGAAAGTTGAGTACTGGAGAATGATCTGTCTAAGCAATCTTTATCATCTTGGGCATCTTTAAATGTAAATAAAAAAATGCAACGGAGACTGTAAGATATCACGTCACTTCATAAATCCTATTTCACCAATGGCTATTGACAGGTAGCCATTTTCTTATATTATCAGCTATCACATTCTAAACAGAGAATATAGCTGCAGATTGATAAATCTCTATCAAATGTGCAAATACATTTTTAAAGAATTAAAATAGTCAGATTTAGGAAGAGATATCTGTTATAAATCACCTCTCTGCCATATTCTAAAGCCCAAAATAAATGACAGAAAATTGCTTTGGAAAGGTCATGGAAAGTTTTTGTTTTACTTAATTTCAGCGAGAGATTGTACTGTTCTCTAATCCCTTTCCTGAACATATGAAATATTTCATTTAAATTATTCTTGTGATTTTACTTGGACTGTGGAAACCCAGCATAAATATTATTAACCTGAATGATGTAAACTTGGTAAGAACAATATCCAACTTAAACTGAGGTTTACATATTATTGACTTTGTGAGACATCCTTAGTCACTTTACCAGGCCAGCCCATTACTGGTATAGAGTTCACATTAAATGTAATTGGAATTTTAAATATGGATCATTTATTTGGCCTCTGAAATAGCAAATAACTTCAGCAGGAGTAAGATCTCTGAACTTGAATGGAATACTTAAAAACATCTTTACAACCTGAATTGAGAACAATGGCATACACTAGTCTTGAAATGAAGACCAGAGAAAATAATCAGCACAATGAATAGCATAGTATGAGTTTTTTTTTATTTGTTTGTTTGTTTGATAAAAATCTGAGAAAATGGAGGATCAGCCTTTTTTTTTTTTCATTATTCAAAAGTGCATTGTTCTGAGATTTTTGTCAAACATTTACTAAGAAATCCATGGAGTTCTAATCATTTCATCTCACTGCACTTTTCAGATTGGAATGACTGTTATCTTTGCATTTCCTACTACATATTTATTTCTTAGCCTGTAAATATCTTCTGTTCAGATATCATTTTTCTTTCCTCTTCATTTTTATATTACACATTTTCCTCCCCATTTGAAATATCTATCTATAGCCCCCAAACAATTCAGGTAATTTCTCTGGTATGTTGAAAAACAGTCTAAAATGCCAGTAGAAGAAACCAGGAGCTATGATTATTAGTATCATTTTTGATAGTATTAATAATAAGGATTGCTGCCAAGTCTTGGTTTCAGGATGAGAAAGTTCAAGTGCCAAGAGATAACACCACATCATATAAATGGCCCCTCAGTTTAATAAGTATTTTATCAGATAGTAACTGTCTTTTTCATGCTTTATTTCTCATGTAATTGAAGTACCCTGAAGGAAACACCACCTTTTGTTCTGCACAAATAAAAGGATGATAAGAAAAACAGAACAGAGAAAAGGAAAAGAATAGGGCACAAAGCAAACTTTGGCTGTTGCATTATTGTTAGACACCACTGTTTCAGTTTTACAGTTAATCTCTTTATTCTCTTTTTTTTCTCTCTCTTTTTTTTTTTTCCTTCAGCATGATGGAAGCACTGTAGTTTCTTTGAAAGCATGCATGGAGCTTCTGATTTTACATTTCTTAGAAAGCATTAAAACTCTGAGGCCATTGCTCCTGCCACTAAACAGCAGAAAACTACTCATTTTAACTGTTCAGAAAAAGGGAAAATTACGATTTGCACACTTTTGCTGCCTTCTAGAGCAGTGGTAAACAAAGTGATGTAATTTGGCATGCTACAAAGAACGTACTCACCAGAAAAGACCGATGCAGCACTGCTGTAAGGTAAATGGATTCAAGCTTGCAAGGATACAGTGTACTGCTGGAACAGTAAAAGATTATTAAAATTTAACTTTAAGAAGGTAAATAGCATCAGACATTATTGTGTTTCAAATAGGAAGACTGTACAGAATTTTAGCATTTTAAAGCATTTATCCTTAATGGATCATTGATATGCTGGAAAAATTTCTGCTACGAACTACTCTTGTGCAATCCCATTATGACTAATGGGGTTGCAATACTCTAATGTAAACCTAAATCTGAGGAGGTAAAGAAAGAAAGGTTTCAATCTTTTCTTTTTATTTATTTATTTATTTATTTTATTTATCAAGATATTATAGCAATCAAATCTAGCTCCACTGGTTCCACTGAAATGGGTCCTGATTTTCACCAGTCTGTTAGATGAAATGAATTCAATCTGCGGAACTCTTATTCTGTGTCATTTAGTAATTTGAGAACACTTTTGCACAGAAATGAGCAAGGACTAGTATACTGACTCTGAAATGGGTATTGGTACAATTTTGTCAATTAAACAACTTACTGGCTTAAAAAGCAGTTGTAGTTCAGACATTTATGAATATTGGTTAACTTAATGACTTTTTTCAAGCAAGCAAAAAAAATATTAATTTCAGAATAGCTGACATGGTTTTCTTGAAAATCTTCCTAAGTGAGGCATTTCAGTTCTAGGTACCGAATAGCCTGGGGATGTTGACAACTTTTACAAAATAGAGGGGCAGGTGATAGAGAGGAATGGTATGCAAAACACAGACCTATGAATTTACTGAATGTTCCAGAGGGAAAACAGTTAGATTTTATAGTAATACTACATTGAACAGCTGAAACAGTTCTGAATTTTCATAGTTCCACCACTGATTGGGAAAATAAAAATAAAATAAAAAATCACACATTTGAAAATCTTACCAAGAAACTCAGAAAGAAGGCTGAAATTGCATAAATAAATATAAACAGGTTATCATCACTGTCACCATGACTGGGAGAACCATGTACTATTCTATAACCAGCAACAGCATCAGAAGGTTTGCTTTGGGTCTTATGTTCAGAAGCCTGACACAGAAATACCTGAATCTAAACCAACTCACTGCAATTAAAATGATTAAATCAGCACAGGACTTGAATCAGGCTCAGAGAGATTTACAGTTAGTTTGCCATAAATCAAGACAACATTTTTATATTTGATTATGGTTACAGAGAATCTTCTTTTCAAAGGTGTACAATAATCACATTATATGCATAATATTCACAACATTGAAATATATTTATGTTTTTGTATTATGTTTTAATACTGTCCTTTCCCTGGACATTTTGAGAGACTGCAGAGGTCCAGCTTACTAACAGCATATCTGAATACATTAGAGGATTATATTTACAGTAGTAAATGTGAAGACTTCTTGTGAATAATAAGATAGCTTTTCTGTAATAGATCTTGATCACCAAATGTAGCTCCCTTGTCATAAGTAAAATCAAGAGAATGCAACACTGTGTTACATACTAGCTATGAGGGTTTGTAAAATCTGCACAAGAGCAGTTCAATACATTGATAAATGCCCTGGTAGAGTGAGCCTATGGAGTGATGAAAAATCTTACAAAGGATACAGTATTGTTCAGGATAGTCAAATTTAAAGCTGACTGAAGATTTTTAGAAGAATCTTGTGATACTGAGTAGCAAAATGAACAGACAACATTCAGTGTTAAGAAGTGTACTTGAATAAATGCATTCTAAGTAGATCTATGCATTGATGTATTCTCAGTTATTATGCTTCTGTCAGATCTCTGAAAACATCAGCTTAGTGTTGCATGGCAGTCAAAATGCCAAATAGATTATGAGATGTTATTAGGAAAGGAACAGATAAATAGAAAATGCTGTTCCTGTATAAATGCATGGTATACCATTTCCTTCCCCATTGTACGTGGTCCTTGAGAAGATGCAACAAAATGTGAAAAGGAATAAAAGAGAGAAATATGCTGATCAGAATCACATCTACTGTGACAGTTGTAGAGCCCTTTTCAGCACAGAAAACAGAAGGAAGGTTAAGCATCATGAATAGTACAACACACATTGTTAGTAAGGAATTGTTCAAGTAGGAGTAGCTTGGTGCAGTACATACTTCTTGGGTAGCAGATTCAGTACAAACACCAAGCAGCATTTTTTTTTTTTCATACAATTCATAATTTACTTGTAGACTTCCTTGCAATAGGATTCTGTGGGGACCAAAACAGCTACAAAAAGGGATTAGGCAAATTAGAAGATATGTAGCTATTAAGTAAGTAGACTGAACAATTTCTGGCTCAGGCATTATCTAAACTACCAACTGTGGGAAATTTTAAGAGGGGAAAGATCAGTCTGTTCATGTATTCTTTTATGACACACTGATGGTCGGAGAAACGACATTTCAAGTCATCTGGAACAGGACTCCGGGTTATATAGACTAGTATTCTGCATACAACAAATCACCTCACATTACTATGCCTATATGAAAAGATATCTATTTATTTAACATTATAAAATTAAGAGTATTTAAAATTTCATTTGTTTGCTTTGATTATCTTTTTTTACTGCTAAATACAAAAAGCTGAATGGGAAGTCACCATTTCTGGCAGGGACCTAGACTGCTGACTAAAATTAGTGGATATTATATTTAGGGAAAGCTGGGAGTTTGGTACAACTGAAAACCTTCAGATTTTTATTTTTTTTTCTAGTTTGTTAAGTGGCTTGGAATGATGGAAATTACCATATACAGAAAGAAGGAATTCAGGACATGGGAAAATCATATTGGTCATGGAAGCCAACATGACACAGTTAGGGGATGGAAAAAGAAAGAAAGGACTGTAGAGGTTTGTGGAAGGAGAGAAGACAATATCCATTAGCACAGAAACACTTGCAGAGAAAATCAAAGATGTGAGTGTGGTGCTTTTATCCTGCAGGGTAGCTGAACTCCACTCTAACCACTCTCACATTCCCCCGCCTCAAAGAAAAAGGGGGAGGAAAGATGGTGGAAAGAGCTCAAGGGCTGAGATAAGGACAGGAAAATCACTCAACGATTATCATCATGGGCAGAACAGACTCAGCATAGGGAGAGTCATAAAATGTATTGCCTACAACTAGCAGACTAGAGCAGTGAGAAACTCAAAAAAAAACAAACAAACAAAAAAAGAAAAAAAAAAAAACACACTAAAAACATGTTGCCCCCCACCCCACCCCACCCCCCATCCACATTCTACCTTCTCCTCTGAGCAGCCATAGGGAAAGGGAATGGGGGCTGGGGTCAGTCCCTAATGCTTCCTCTCCGCCGCTCCTTCACGGTCACTCTCTGCCCCTGCTCCACATGGGGTCCCTCCCACGGGATGCCGTCCTCCCCAAACTGAGTCTGCGGGGGCTGCCCACAGGCAGCAGCTCTTCAAGAACTGCTCCCACATGGCTCTGTACCATGGGGTCCATCCATCCCCCAGGAGCAAGCTGCTCCAGCACGGGTCCCCCACAGGCAGCAGCTCCCCCCAGGCCCCCTGCTCCTGCATGGGCTCCTCTCCACGGGCTGCAGCTCCGGCCCAGGGCCTGCTCCTATGGGGGCTCTCCATGGGCCGCAGCCTCCTCCAGGCCACATCTGCCTGCTCCACTGGGGGCTCCTCCACGGGCTGCAGCGTGGAGATTGCTCCATGTGGGACCCATGGGCTGCAGGGGGACAGCCTGCTCCAGCAAGGGCCTCTCCACAGGCTGCAGGGGAACTGCTGCTGTGTGCCTGGAGCACCTCCTGTCCTCCTGCTGCACTGACCTTGGTGTCTACAGGGTTGTTTTTCTCACATTTTCTCAAACTTCTCTCCAAGATGCTGTCACACAGCATTTTTTTTTCCTCTTCCTTAACTCAGCTCTCCCAGAGGCACACCCAGCGTCACTCAGTGGCTCGGCTCTGTCCAGTGGTGGCAGTGGTTGGTCCCCTTTGGTGCTGGCTGGAGCTGGCTCTGATCTGACATGGGGCAGCTGCTGGGCTCTGCTCACAGAGGCCATCCCTGCAGCCTCCCTGCTACCAAAATCTTGCCACGTAAACCCAGTATGGTGAGCTGAACAAGGAAGTCTCTAGAATTGAGAAGATTAGTCATGAGTTTGAAGAAAAGCCTGATTGGGCCAGAGAACCTAAATGCCTCTCTCAGAATAGTAATCCAGCAACAATATTAAAACATAGGTTAAGAATTGCATGCAGTATTAGCTTATTTATTTATTTTATTTTATTTGTGTGCCTCAAGTGTGGAACACACAGGCCTGGGTGGCTCATCTCTTGCAATGACTTTGAGAGTTCTAGAAAGTAAAAACTCCTTTTCAATATCCAAGTTCTTAGGAAACAGTGCTAGACGGAGGATTAATGCCTAAAGAATAAGCCTACTGACATGAAACCTGTTTCTGTTCATAGAGAACTGAGACCTTACCACATATGGATGCCGTTGGACTGACTAACATGGCAATTTGGTGAGGGTCTAAACTGACTGCTCAGATCTGAACTCTGTCTTGGTTAAGCAAATGTTAAACTTGACTAGCATAACAGAAAAGAACAAAGTTTACCTGCAGTCTATTATGCCAATTTAGTTAGACCAAATAATACAGGTCCATTAAGAAGCTATTTATTGTATCTATACTACATTGACATATTATATACTATTAGTTGGTTCCACTTGTATTGCAGTTCTACTCTCCCTGCCTCTCACCCCAAAAGTCCACTTCATTGATATTAGAGCAAAAAAAGCAAACATGCTGTCTCTGTTTTCCTCACACATACTTTGTAGCACCTTACAACCCATTTTTTCCAGTTCCTAAATGACAAGCCTTGATCCATACAATATTTGAAACTCTAACCTCACCCATGTTTGAACCTATTGGCAAACAATGAGCAATCCAAGTAATCGAATGCAATCTCAGTGGGAAAACAGCATGAAGAGCATTAGAAAAGCTGACTCTTTCTTCTCCACTCTCACCTCAGCAACCTATAAAATTTATAGAATAGCTCATAAGTTTCTGAAATGTATTCCTTAAGGAGTGTAAGGGTTACTGAACTCTGTCTTTAGCCACTTGGTGAACTCTGCAGTGCTCTCCATGAGAACTCTTCTCCGTCCTACTTGCTGAAGCATGCAACCTGCCCTACTCTGCAGATGTTTATGATGCTATCGAACCTCTACTGTGTAGTGGAGCATTTTGAAGATCTAAAGTGCAACAATAAAAAAAAAAAAGGCAAATGAAAAATCCCTTAATTCAGAAAGCTTTAGGCTGAGTTGACTTACTTTTGTATGGCACTTATACAATAAAATATGCAGGCAATAAAATCCCCATATAGTCAGTGGGGGAAGAAAAATGTTCATGCAAAGAAGTTCAAATTTTTCTAAAGAAAAAAAAAAAAGTTAATTGACACTGCTGTGGCCAGTGTCTCCACTCTCATCTTTGTAATGTTAACTTTTATTGTGACATTCCAGATGATTGTCTATACTGGTGAGCGACATGCTCAGTTTTCCTAGCAATAGGAATATGTTGGTTATGATGTTCAGAATCCTCAGAATCTATTGTAATTAACCTATAAAGAAGGGAGGAGGAGGTACCATTCCTGATATCCTCCACCAACTGACTTCCAGAGGAGAAAAAAAAAAAGAGTGTAGTTGTTAATATTCTCCAAGAGATAGTTCCTGAAGGACAGAGATGATAGCAATGCAGGGCCCGAATACCAGATTAGGCTCAAGGCCAGTGCTTTACAGCATAATGAACTGAAAAACAAACAAACAAACAAACAAACAAACAAAAACACAGCCTTTAACAATCTATGTATTGCAAAAGGGAGAATGATGTGACATGGATCACATAAAACAGGATCACATAGCACAATATTAAGAGCAAACAAGACAAGACTGTGGCTATCAACTGTTAACTAAGTATGATAACTGTAAATTCTCTCTAAAGCATTATAATCCAATCTATTGTTATCTCAACCCTCTGAACCCCTTGTTGGATACCAAAAAGGACTGTGGTGGTTTTACCTTAAAACTAAACTCCACCACAACCACTCTCTCACTCCCCCTCCTCAAAGGGAGGGAGTGGAAGAAAGATTGATGGAAGGAAAAAGGCTTACAGGTTCAGATAAGGATATTTTAATTAAACAGAAAAGAAACAGGAGAAAAAAGAAAAAGAAAACAAAAAGAAAAGAAAAGAAAAAACAAACAAGCAAAGGCTGTGCAGAAGCAAAGAGAGAGAGAAAAAGAAAAACAATTATTTTCTACTTCCCATCAAAAAGAGATATTCAGCCATGTCCTGGGAAGCAGGGCCTCAATACACATAGTGGTTGTTTGGGACGACAGATGTCTTCATAACAAGAGCCCCACTTTTCCTTCCCCTTTCCCAGCTTTTATTGCTGAGTGTGACATCATAGGCTATACAATATCCCTTTGGTTGGTTTAGGTCAGCTGCCCTGGTAACGTACCCTTCCCACCTCTTGCCCACCTCCAGCCTGCTGGCTCTGGAAGGATTTGGAGAGAGTCTTGATGCTGTGCCAGCACTGCTCAGCAATAGAGAAAACTTTGGTGGGATATCAGGGCTGTTCTAGTTGCAAGTGTGGAGCACAACACTGTATGGACCGCTGCAGGGAAAGTTAACTCCATACCAACCATAACCAGTACAACATAGAACCTTCACTTCTGACTTGATTTATTTTGCTGTTCTCTCCAGTTTCTAATGATTCTCATATCATGTCTTTGATGGGGCAAGTGCAGGGAGACAGGGAGAAAGAGAAGGACCTCAATTTCCGCCCCCCACCCAGTGGTAATAAGGAATGTCACATATACATGTGAATGTCTCCACAGGGAATGTCACATATACATAGATGAAAGAAAATAACCTCTTCTGCTCTATTATTTATGGATTTATTTACTTTCACTTTTATTCCCTCTTGCCAGACTGATGCTCTATTACTCTAAAGTCACTTCACTACCTCCAAGAACACTCTCACATGCATTCCTACCAGACCTATGAATTGTTCCTAGTCAGAGTCAGAGTGGGTTGAGGAGCTACTACTATTTGCACACAGCAGAAAGCTACATCTCATCAAGTAATCATTTTTAACTACCCAGTAAACCCATCAGGTCAAGTTCTCCGACTTGTGCCTTCACTACAAGTGGGTTGTGAGAGTGTAGCCCAGTGAATGATATGGATATATTTGATGTCCATAAAAGGCTACATTTTCCTATTTTTTCTGCCTGTGGTTGCCTGGGTTTCTCTGAGAAACAGCCAGGTAGGCTGAGCTGGTGATTAGTCTAAGAGACAAAGGCTAATTGCCCAATTATCCTAGGGAGGACAGCTGGGAAAGTTAGTGCTCAGAGCCAGCTGGAAAAGGTCTGTGTTTAAGAATAGATTCCAGACTGTTATACTGGGTGAATGCTCTCCCGTTGACAGATTTTTTTATTATTTTTTATTTTTTAAGTTACCGTAAAATCTCTCTCTCTCTCTCCCTTCCTTCCTCTCTACCCCCCCCCCCCCCTTTTTTTTTTCCTTCCCCCTTTCCTAAACCACTGTGTATAGGATAGGTCAGTTTTTCATTCCGCATGTGATCTTATTAAACTATGCCCATAACTATCTAACCCAAAGTGCACTTGAGGAACTTCTAAGTGAATTTACATCACTGTTCTAGTGAGAGTTAAGAGTATGCTTGTGAAGTGAATATTCTGATTGTTCCTTCTTATAACACTTTGGCATACGTTGTGGAGCACTGTCAGAGCATGCAGACTGCATATTTGTGAGTAAACTAAATGAATTAGAAAATTGTGCTTAATGCCTTCCTATGGTCACTAACAGGCATTCAACCTGCAGGACCAGAGTGGAGATACTGTAAAAGAAAACCCTTATAAATGTGTATGAAATGAACATTATGTCCTCAGTACCTTTTTACCATTTTTTTTTTTTTCCCCTCTGCAAATCTGCTTGTATTTATAAGAGCAAATAATGTTGTTATTTGCTAATGTACGCATAGCATTAGAGGTACTGTATTGGGTTCCTGTTCTGAATTGTCCTCTAGAGTAATCTGTTATTTGTCTTGAGAGTAGATACAATATAGTGATATAAACTTCAACAGGCTAGAATTAATCTTGTGAGTACTCCCCATTGTTTATTTATTCTTAACAATAAACTTCTATGTTTTAGAAAGTTTTATCTCTTTTCACATCTATTTTTATAACCAAATATTCTTGTGTGGTAAGATGCATTTTTGCAATAATATGTTTTAAAATATATATGTTGTGTATATATCCAGTATATCAGACATACCAAGCTTATTTTAGACCATGGAAGGCTTTCCAGCACTTATGCACTTTTCAGCAGGAAGATGCTGCTCCTTTTTTTTCCTGGTGAAGAAACAAGAGATGCGCAAGGTGAAAACTGGATGGTAGTAGCTGCATGCAGTAGATCAGCCTTAAGATATTATTTTTAAGTGGTAGATTTAAAAACAGAAACTGTATTCACTAGCCTATTATACATTTTTTAAATGGGTTTGCAAGAGTACATTGCTAAATTTTATTAGATAGTTACTTTTTACATTGCCAGCAGGAGATCTTTATGAAATATTACAATAAAAATGTGTTTCTTCAAGAAGTAGTAATGCAATAAAATGCATCACTAGTTTTGATTGCATTGATAGCTTGTAGGAAGAAAAGTCCCTTTAGGGAGATGTGCTTTGTGTTCATAAGCAATAGGAAAGACTCTATTTCGCAGTGTGTTAAAACCATGGGAGCCATTAGGTTTGGATAATAAAATCTTGTAAACATTGATAGTTTTATGGTTAGTCTTTTCAACAGCTGTTTTGTATAAGATTCTGTGGATGCTTGAAGTCATAATGCTTTTCAAAAGCACCATATTAGATATTTATTAACTCAACCTGTATTTTCACTCTCCTAACTTAGATAACCATGAATAAAATGTTCCAATTTCAATCAATTGCAATAAAAAGTTATTTTCAGTTTTGTGTAATAAGAAATAATTTTGGAGGGCCCATTGACTTTAAAGCATGAATATTATTTTCGAGAGAGGCTAAAGAAATAAAAGGTTCCCTTGAGAGAAGCCCAATGTGAAGAACTTTAAACAAGGAGAAAAAAATCAGTTTCACCTGAAAGAAGAAAATGTACACAATTGCTGAAGACAGTGTGACCGATATAGCTAAAACTAAATTGTGTCATGGCTGTGTTTAATATGTCTTACTGTTCATCTTCAGCTTTTTGTATAAATCTATGGACTCACACTGAATGTTGTCCTTCAACTTATCTAGAAATAGTTACCTGACTATATTGAGAGGTCAAAGGCAGCTCAATACAACAAAAGCTACAGACGTCTTTTGTATGGTATTGATAATAGTCTTTGAGGACTTAAACAGTGTCAAAGGGATGGGACAATTGAATTGAGAAAGGACAGAAATTTAGGAAAAAGTAGAATGGAAATCTAACTTGATGGGTTTAGTTAATCCAGTCAAGGCTTAAACTGCACTGTGGGACTGGAAGGACACAGCTGTGAGAAAGTTTAAATTTGCATATTTATAGGAATGATGGAAAATTTTAAGAGTTTTATTCTTCCTTCAGCCTGTAGAATGAAATGTAGAAGTAAACCCATTAGAGTAAAATAAAAATCCTCCCTATTCTTCAACAACAAAGAAGAAATTGTGTTAATTAAATGAAACACATGGAACTGAAGATTCTCTGTAGAGCAGAATCACAATTTGACTCTGTTAATTTAGCCAATGAATATGTTTGGGTTCTATAATCGTGAACTTTATAGGGTAAACATTCATTTAATTTTAAGCATTCCATCTAGACATTCTTAGGTCTTTGTGCATTGACTATGTACAAACGAACAATCTCATATCTCTGCTACTGTGTAACAATATATTTTTTCCTCAAAATAAAACAAAACAAAAATCAACCAACCAAATAATAATAATAAAAAACCAAACATGTCCTATTTCAACAATAATTAAAAATGTGCTTCTCCCCTCATTTTTTTTTTTAAATCTGAATATTTTCCAATGTTAAAGAGGAAAGAGAGGGTTTTGTATGGTGAACAGTTAGTTCTCCAAGAGAGAAACAGATCCAATTGCTGAGGATTATTAATAAAAAGCACTTGAAAAACTTCTGTCTCAGCTCCAGCACCTGATCCTACTGGTGTCTGTTCAAGTTCTAAAGCTGGTGTTAACCGGGTCCTGATGCACCAGATTTCCTCTCTTATTTTTCCTTTTTCATCAGCCAACATAAAACGAAGGAGGCTTTCTTTCCTCTTTATCTCCTTGACATTGTAAAAAATCCATAGGGGGGAAAAAAAAAAGTGAATGAAGCTTTTATACCAATGTTTAAAGGAAACAACAGAAAGGCGCTGTATGAAGATATTTTAATTTTGTTTATTATTATTTTTTTTCTCAGACTGCTGTTAAAGGAACAAAAAGAGCTCAGTAAGGAGGACAGTTCATTGTCTTTTGTGTAAAAGGTCTGTGTTTTGCAGACTTGGTCTTGAATGGCAGAATAGGAAAATCCATGTTGGGGAAGAAATTGATCAGGGATTGACCATTTTTCTCCTAGGTGCTAAGAAAAACTCTGTTCCTGAGTACTTCAGGTACCAATATAGCCCAATGAATGTTTCTGAATGCTCCTAGAGGGAGATATCCGCCTAAGTTTCAAACCCAAACTAGATAAACACACAGAATCTTCTGGAGGTGTTCAAAACCACTAGTCTCTTCCAATCAGCTGTACAGGTACTACAACACTCTAGAAGAAACCCAAATCCCTCAGTAGACACCAAGACTGTAGGTGTAAGTTGGCTGTTCAACAAATGTGAACTTAAATTCACTCCAATCATGAATTTCAACTGGAAAGTGATCATAGATACATGTTCTTGTGCCTGAGATTTTACTGCTGTAGGTAAAAGTATTTTAAAGTGTGTGGGATCATTAATTTTAAAATGATCATTTTATTAAAGCTTCCCTCATTTTTTTCCTTTTTTTTTTTCTTTCATTCATCTCCTTATTTCTTTAAGTCTCTACTAACTTACTCTTGTTGATTATTAATTTTTTTTTTTTCAACAAGCTCTCATTTTAAACCTTATATTCTAATACCACTAAAAGGAGACTTCATGATCCAAGAACCAAATAAAAAAAAAAACACTCTATTTACTGGTGTTTCAAGTACTAAACTAATATTCTTGAAGTTCATTCATTAAGTCCCTAACCTGTAATTAAGATTCAGGCCATGCTGCTGATTAGACAGGCAAAAGAAATCTGCCCACAGAGAGAGGCAGCTTTTCATTCGAATCCAATCAGGAAGAGCAAACACACTCCAAAAAAAGGGTTTCTGTAGTATATACATATAATTATTATGAAAGCAAAGGGAAAATGAACTTGAAACCTTAATGAACATGAAATAAGGTATTTTGGTCTTGAGAACTCCCTGCAGCAATGTTACTTTTCTTAGTACCAATCCTATTGATCAAAACTTGGCAAAAGAAGACAAAAAGTTTTTCCATAATTTATCTAATGTGCTTCATTATGCTGTAAAATGTCTGGGTTGATTTATTACAGCTGGCAGATCCATGCAAATGAAGGACAAGATGGTATTTGATGTTGACATGCTAGCAAGCAACAAGATCATGGCAACCACTGCAAGGAAAACAACAACATTTTTTTTTCTCTCTCAATACTTTTGCCAATGAACAGCAGGTTTTTGTTTGTTTGTCTGTTTTAATTTTAACACAAGCAGGAGATATGCAAAACCACACCCTCATAGTAGTGACCAATCTAAAAAGATAATTCTTGTTTTGCAGGTCTTAGAGGGTAGTTTATCTTAGCTAGTTGGTTTACTGGCTAAGTAATAATTTGTATATCCTGTATATTGTAAAACAGAACTGAATACCATAGATTCTGCAGAACAATTATGCTTCCCAGCCTTGTTGTCCTTAGGTATTAACCTCTACTGCCTTTTCAAGGGAGCTCCACAGAGATTCAATCTTAAATCATTTGTCCATCACTCTTCTCAGTAGAACCATAGACATGTGGCTGACAAGGATATTATCCTTTCTGAAAAGTATCCACAATAGCTCTAGAATCAAAGGAATGTACCCCAGCTCTTTATCTACTTTGTCTACAAGCTATTCTGTTAAATTATTGCTGCTAACGCTGAAACAACAACAAAAGGGTCATCTCTAATATTTTGGAGAAAAAAAAAAAAAAAAGGTATCCAAATATACTAATTTTGTTACATTTTCTTTTGTTTGTTTCATTTTCCCAGAACTTCCCATACATTCTCATGAAGAATATTGTTGTGTTTGTATAGCTCAATTTTCAGAAGAAGTTAAGGTTAAGTAAGAGCTTTATAAAAATCTATAGCTAACACTAATGTATTTCTAATTCTGTATTAGGTCTATATTAGGAACCCGTAGACCAGTAAATAAGCTTTTGTCATTACTATTGAAGGCCTAAACAGACTTTCTGTTGTGGTCTCATGTCAGGGGTCTCATGACTTGTCTGATTTTGCTGTAGCCTGAAATGGTCTTAGCCTATACTAACAGTCATCTAACAGTCAAATAACTATTGCCTAGCCTGTTTTAGCTTCAGTAGGTTAACAAAATTGAATCCTACCTCTATTGAAATTTCTGGAAATTCTTCCATTGGTATCAACATGACTGAAAAACAGTAAGGACAGAAATAGTGTGACTATCAAATATGTAGTGTAAGTAACATAAAAATATAGCATAACCATAACATTTTGTACTGCCCTATTCACTTACTGATTATTTATATATATAATATATATATATATATATATTTTTTTTTTTTGAGGGGGGTGAGTGGGAGGTGTCCCTCTCACAATAAAAGGAGATATACTCTAGGCAAGAGCACTTCTTTATGCTGTGGTTATATGGCTTGGTTATACCTCATGACCTGAGTCCTTCTTACACTTAAGATTCCCACCATCATCCAAAGGAATTCACAGACACAGACACAGACACAGATTTCTAGGTTGGAAGAGACCTCAAGATCATCGAGTCCAACCTCCGACCTAACACTAAGTACTCCACTAAACCATATCACTAAGCTGTACATCTAAACGTCTTTTAAAGACCTCCAGGGATGGCGACTCCACCACCTCCCTGGGCAGCCCGTTCCAATGCTTAATAACCCTTTCGGTAAAGAAGTACTTCCTAACATCCAACCTAAAACTCCCCTGTCGCAACTTTCGCCCATTCCCCCTCGTCCTGTCACCAGGCACGTGGGAGAACAGACCAACCCCCACCTCACTACAGCTTCCTTTAAGGTAACTGTAGAGAGCGATAAGGTCGCCCCTGAGCCTCCTCTTTTCCAGGCTGAACAAGCCCAGCTCCCTCAGCCGCTCCTCGTAAGACTTGTTCTCCAGACCCCTCACCAGCTTGGTCGCCCTTCTCTGGACTCGCTCGAGCACGTCCATGTCCTTCCTGTAGCGAGGGGCCCAAAACTGAACACAGTACTCGAGGTGTGGCCTCACCAGAGCCGAGTACAGGGGGACAATCACCTCCCTAGACCTGCTGGCCACACTGCTTCTTATACAGGCCAGGATGCTGTTGGCCTTCTTGGCCACCTGAGCACACTGCTGGCTCATATTCAGCCGACTATCAACCAATACTCCCAGGTCCTTCTCGGCCAGGCAGCTTTCCAGCCACTCATCTCCCAGCCTGTAGCTCTGCTTGGGGTTGTTGCGCCCCAGGTGCAGGACCCGGCACTTGGCCTTGTTGAACTTCATACAGTTGACCTCAGCCCATCGCTCCAGCCTATCCAGATCCTCCTGCAGAGCCTTCCTGCCCTCGAGCAGATCGACACACGCACTTAGCTTGGTGTCATCTGCAAACTTACTGAGGGTGCACTGGACGCCCTCATCCAGATCATCGATAAAGATATTAAAGAGGACCGGCCCCAGTACCGAGCCCTGGGGGACACCACTTGTGACCAGCCTCCAACCAGATTTGACTCCATTCACCACAACTCTCTGGGCCCGGCTATCCAGCCAGTTTCTAACCCAGCGAAGCGTACGCCAGTCCAAGCCCCGAGCAGCCAGTTTCTTGAGGAGAATGTTGTGGGGAACGGTGTCAAAAGCCTTACTGAGGTCAAGGTAAACCACATCCACAGCCCTTCCCTCATCCACCAAGCGCGTCACTTTGTCATAGAAGGAGATCAGGTTCGTCAAGCAGGACCTGCCTTTCATAAACCCATGCTGACTGGGCCTGATCGCCTGCTCGCCCTGCAAGTGCCGCGTGATGACCCTCAAGATAATCTGCTCCATGAGCTTTCCTGGCACTGAGGTCAAACTGACAGGCCTATAGTTACCCGGGTCTGCCCTCCGGCCCTTCTTATAGATGGGCGTCACATTGGCTAGCCGCCAGTCAACTGGGACCTCCCCCGATAGCCAGGACTGCCGATAAATGATGGAAAGCGGCTCGGCCAGCTCCTCCGCCAGTTCTTTCAGTACCCTAATTCTGAACATTAAAGGACATAGAACTAATCTGCCAAAGCAGACAATTTACTTTCAGTCCTGTATAGAAAGCCAATCTAACACAAGAAAAAAAAATAGTAAAGCTGACTGAAGTGTTGAATTCACAATGTGAGAATGGGGCAGAAGAAAGGAGATGGGAAGGCAGCACAGGACAACAAATAAAAGCTTGGTAGTTTAGAATGAAGTAAGAGAAAGACTTTTTTCTTTTTCTTTCTCTCTCTCTCTCTCTCTTTCTTTTTTTTTTTTTTTTCAACAAGAACAGATGTTATGCCAAATTAACTGACTAAGAGTTGGAGACTAACTATGCCTTTGAAGAATTTAAACCCTGAATAACAGCTGTTGTGTGTAATAGAAGATAAACTGAAGTTTTGTTATGACACAGAAACTGATGACCCTTAACTATCTGGGGCAGAAAATATATTTAGGAAAGTCAAGTGACTATGTAACTAAATTTTTGAGTTTATGGAGTTAAATGTTAAATATAGAGGACAAAAATATTGTAACTTGAACAATTACTAAGAATATACATTTTCAAATTTGTCTGAAGTCCATATAATAGATATTTTTATTCAAGCTAGAAACACTGTTAGTAAAAGTGTAATTATCTAGTCATGCACAAAACTCAAAAAAGGTGAAATTTATGGTAACATAGTATAGTGGAAGCTTTGTACAAATTATATGGTAATGTTCTTTTGAGTCTTCCTTGTGACACGCCGGAGATAGTCTACATAGTTCACAAATTTCAACCTGAAACCTATATCTGGCCATAAAAGTAAAATAAAGGTGGGAAGGTAAAATTTCCTTTGTTCTATCATATTTTTTAATGTGTTTAGAAGCAAAATAGTTATAAAAGTTTAACTGTTGTCTGAGAAAGTTTAGGTGGTTTTGATTTCTACTGCTGTTAATATTCAAGCAATTTCAGAAATAGACAGTCGTCCATCCATCCGTCCCCCCCCCCAAAAAAAAAGTAAAGCTGCGTTTGTAACTTGCATCTCTTGATGAGCAGAGAAACACAGATACAACACTTCATGATAATTGTTTTATCTATTGATAAAAGTGCTTGATTATATTATTAAAAAATGGTTTTGTGCATGATTTATTGAAGATTTCACATTTGTGATTGATATCTTATAGAACTATAATTTTTGCATTATAGAGACATATTCCTTTCTGGAAGTTGCAATGCTAAAATCATCAAGACAACTTCTACACTAGAAGAGTTTCATTGATCCTTTGAGAGCAGGTATGATGTTTAGGCAAGAACATTGGCAAACTTGAAAAAAAAAAAAAGATTAATAATCTGAGGACATTAAGAGTTGCATCTCAAATTTTGTCAGAATTGTCTAAATAATGACAAAAAGAAGGATAGGTAGTAGCAATTCAAAATCATAGGACAGTATAAATAGCAAAAACAAATTATTTAAAGGCAAAAAGAAGAGCAAGTGTGAGAAAGAGAAAGCAATTGCAAAAGGAGAAGGTGATAAATAATTTCAAAAATTATTTCTGGCCTGGAACATGGTTGTTGAGTGATGAAGCAAAGGAGCCATCACTTATGATATTTATGAGACCAGAAAAATTTCTAGGGAGTACTGCTTTGCATGAGTGGGGTAAATTAGATAGAAAGTAGAAGAAAGTAGAAGAATTCTGGAGACTAGAAAATAAGCAAATTGTGATCAATTGCTCAATTTCATTCCTAGCTGAATTCTACTCAAACCTATATTAAGGCTGAATGATGCACTGTCACTAGAAAAATGTATTTCTGTGATTTTTATTTTATTTTTTAATACAGTGAGACAAACTGAACATAGAGATATCTTAGAGTAACATGCTACATTCTCTGGGAGAGAGGGGGCGCTTACAAAGACAGGACAAAATTTATATCTCTGGTAATTATTTGGTCCATTATGTCTCTTGTATTGACAGTGGCCTCTGAAGCTCTGAAGCGATTACAAGTTATACCTCCATCACCATAGGCTTTACCTGAATCACTGCACTGGGTGCTGCTGAGCAAGTCTGTAACAGAATGCACTAAAATGATCATTTTAAGATGTCTTTATTCATGGTAGAGACATTTGTATGGAAATAATCAAGATACAATTTATTGAAAGCTTTAATGAGAAATTGATTTATTTTTTGAATAGAAAAATCGTTACATGAAGAATAGCTTAGAGAATTAATCCTGATCTATTGGACCTAGCTTGGGTGTCTGTGCAGAAAGACCCAGCTGAGTAGGGGACTACCGAAATAAAAGCCTGGTAACATGTAAAATCTATTGTCCGGAATAATCAAAAAGAAAGGAAAAAAAAAAAAACACACCACCACCACCACCAACAACAACAAAATGGCCAGACTTAAAAGGTAAAGAGTGAAAGCCTGGAATCATACATGCATGAAAGCTTGGTGTGTCTTTTATCGAAGTTTTCAGAAGCCTCTTGTAGACATGCTTTGATATAGCAACACCTTTTAGTGACTTCAACCTTTCCACCAATCTCCATTTCCAGTGACTTATCCCTTTACTTTAGTTGAGCATTCACTTCTTTATTTGAAGCCTTTGATAAAAGATTTGTTTGTTTGTTTGTTTCTAAAACAAGCCTGGTTTTGTCTCTGAGCAAGCTTTTGATCAGGCTAAGCCTGGCAGTCCAAATTTAGCATTCGAGAAAGGCATGTTTCCATTATTTACAGAATATATTTAGGAGTTATATATGGAGTTCATAGCTTTCGTGGTAGGAGCAATGAACTAGATTGACAATAATAAAAGTCCAATTTCAGATGTGAGTATGACCATAACTGTGTTTAGCAGTTATATGCTTCATATAGGCTGTATCAGCAGGCTCTTGCACCTTAGTCTTCATAGGCAAGCTAGAAACAGCGGATATATGTAGGACAGGTTGAAAGGCCAAATTCCCACAGCAGAGTCAAAGTAATAATTCACAGTCCCAGACTTCCCATGAGCATTACAAAGTGCCTCCTATTCTTTTTGGTTCATTTTGTGTAGGATTGCACAGGTTTTTTGCAGTCATGGGTATGCACTTGAAGCTTCAATTCTGGCATCTACTGGCTAAGTTTAAATAGTACATATTGAGAACCTTAGAAGTGTAACATTCAAAGGACTATGGTTTCTCTAAGGGCTTATTATACAAAGCGACAGTCCCCTAGAGAGGAGCAAGGAGAAGCTCTTTCAGATTGTATCAGAATTTAAAAACAAAACAAAACCAAAAAAAAAGACAAAAAAGGAAAAAAAAAAAAGGAGGGGGGTGCGACTAAGCATCCCGATAATACTGGAAGTCATATGCAGTAGAATTAAATTTTACCCAGATAATATCAATACTTTCTGGAGGGAGTGGCTGATTCACCAGAGAGCCATGCTGCCATCCAGAGGGACCTCAACAGGCTGGAGAGGTGGGCTGACAAGGATGTCATGAAGTTCAGTAAGGAAAGTGCAAAGTCCTGCACCTGGGAAGGAACAACCCCAGGCACCAGTAGTACGTGCTGGAAGCCCTGCAGCTGGAAAGCAGCTTTGCAGAAAAGGACCTGGGAAGCCTTGGCAGACATTAAGTTGAAAGTGAGTCAGCAATGTGTCCTTGCCACTAAGAGGTTTCCTTGACTGCATCAGGCTAAGTATTGCCAGCAGGTCAAGAGAAGTTATCCTTCTCTACTCAGCACTGGTGAGGCTGCACCTGGAGTATAAGAGAGATTTATACTGGACATACTGGAAAGAGTCCAACAAAAGGCCACAGAGATGATTAAGGGACTGGAGCATCTTCCCTGTGAGGAAAGTCTGAAGGAGTTGGGACTCTTCAGCCTACAGAAGAGAAGGCACAGGGGACATCTTATCAATATCTATAACTATCTAAAGGGAGGGTGCCCAGAGGACTGAGCCTCTTTTCAGGGGTGTCCAAGGACAGGACAAGAGGCATTGGGCACAAACTGAAACACAGGCGGTTCGGTCTGAACATCAGGAAACACGTCTTTATTGTGTGGGTGATGGAGTATGGGTGCAGGTTGCCCAGAGAGTTTGTGAAGTCTGCCTCCCTGAAGACCTTCAAAAGCCACCTGGACATGGTCCTGGGCACCTGGCTGTAGGTGGCCCTGCTTGAGCAGGGGTGCTGGACCAGATGTCCTCCAGACAATCTCCAGATGTCCTTGCAATCTCAACGTTTCTCTGATTCTGTGAATCTTCTATGTATTTAAAACCCAAGTTAAAAATCCACTGATAACTGTACTAACAATAGATCACCCTTTGGCATGAATAGGATTACCTCCCCTACTGTGCTCTTCATAAATAGCTCTTGAGAGACTCCAGACCTTTCGTAACTCATCTCACTGGCATATTCCCTTCATCTCCTTATATCCCTTTACATCCTGTCACATATGAGGTTTCATTTAAAGAACTTGATCAACTTGTAAGAAAAGGATTTGAGTCTCAGAAAGCTGAGATATTTTAAATTTACATTTTGTTTAAATGCATAAATCTGAATGTTGCAGCCTCTTCTTCATTCAGAGACATCCAGGATCACCAACAAGTGCAGTTGTAATGCTAGAACACTGTTATATTTGTGAACACCTGTACTGTGTTTCTGGCAAAAAGCAGCAAAAGGTAGGTTTTTTTGTTTGTTTTTGTTTGTTTGTTTGTTTCACCTCCACTTTCCAGCTGAAATAACCTTTCTTCAAAAGACTCCTATGGGCTTGTGTATTTAAAAAAGAAAGAGACAGAAAGAGAGGTTTTCTTCCTTTGAAGAAAGGAATCTTCATTTCCCTTCTAATTCTCGGTAAATTTAGCTGTTCTCTTCACCTCTGGAGGCCTTTGTTTCAGAAAACAGATTTACCTTTAGCCTTGGTATTTAATTTATTCCTTTATCTTTTTTTTTTCTTGCTCAATCTTGGTCACAAATTTGTAAATTAGATATCAAAATTAAAGAGAATTAAAATAAAATGAACTCATTTTGGGTGCAGCAAAGATGTAGAATGTAGATGTAGAATTTTCTTACACCCTCTAAGAGTCAAACAGCCATTGTATGAAGGCACTTTAGAAAGGGCCTGTAAGGTTTCAAAGATCTTGAATGTCTTTTTCAACCTTGATGATTCTAGGATGCTATGATTCAGGAAACAAGTGCCAATCCTAGAAAGTACCTCTTCTGCCATGAAGAGTTTTAGTTATTTCACATATGCTGGGGGTTATTTCAGATTTAGTTTAGTTTTTGTTTTGTAAATAACAGCTGAACAGTTGATTATAGCATACCTTAACAGGCTTTTGGTTTTCAGCTTTTTACATGTTGTTCTTCACAATAGAGATAACTCGCAGGGAAAGCTGGTTGTGCTCTCTTGGCTTGACAGTGCTAGCAGGTTTATACATTTCTTTGTCAGACTTTTCACTCTTTACCACAGTAAATTCAGGGCAACATATGCACAGGAATACCTGGAGTAAGTGTTCTCAACAGGTCTACTTCTGGTATATGTGGATGTAAAAAGAAAAAAAAAAAACAAAAACGTAGTGATATTTTAGTCAGAATGGATAGACTTATATAGATAGAACTATATGCCTAATTAAATACAAATGTTCTGTTTATCTTCTTTTCTCTCTAATATTAAAATGGTTTCAACTGTAAACTTAAAGCATTGCTCTTTTCATTGTTTTGTCTGTCAGCCAATTCTCATTGAGTTTAACTGTGTGAGATCATGATACTATAAAAGCTTTAACTTTCTCCAGGACTTGCTGGATTATCTTCATCTTGATTCTTTTCATCTTTGACTTGTTCCACTTTTTACTCTTTTACATGAATTTGGTACTGATTTTGGAGTAAATTAGGAACTGTGAAAGGGAATCCATTAGGTAAAAGTCTTAGAGTTACTTTACACAAAAGGGCTCTTTGCATCAAAAGATTCTGTACGTACTTTAGGACACAATAATAAAAATGCTTTAGAAAAACAGCTGATATGTTTCTTTTGGCGAAGTACATGGAAGTAGATATTTATTTGAACAAAATTATAAAATGAGAAAATATTTTGAGTTCTGTCATGTTAGTAATGTTTACAATGGAAAGTTACATGTTGTTTTTACTTCATTTTTTTCTCTTTTAATTAACCTTGAACGCTTTTTTAAAGATTGCATTTTTCTTTCTTTCTTTTTTTTTTTTCCATCTCTCCCTGACAACATGTGCTGAAGTTGTAAAACAATGAGGAATACATTTTTTCCTCAGATTCTGCTTACAGTATTTCTTTATCATTCTGGAGTGTTTCATTGTGAGCATAGTATACTTACTAATGTTAAGCAGGATCAAAACCAAACGTATGAGAAGAGTTTCAAACAGGTAGATTTTTTTTTTTTTATGCTTTTCTTGAGCTGTTATTTTTTCTTCTGTTTTCATAGAATAGAATCATAGAATCATAGAAACACAAGGTTGGAAAGGACCTACAAGATCATCTAGTCCAACCATCCTTCTATCACCAATAACTACCCACTAAGCTACTATATCGTATCTTGTAGCACCTTGTCCACCTTGTCCAGGGACTTCTTGAACACTGTGAGGGACGGTGACTCCACCACCTCTCTGGGCAGGCCATTCCAGCACCTGAACACTCTGAGAGAAAAAGTTTTTCCTGCTATCTAATCTAAATCTCCCCGGGTGCAACTTGTGGCCATTTCCTTGAGTCCTATCATTAGTTATCTGAGATAAAAGGCTGACCCCCTCCTCATCACAACCTCCCTTCAGGAAGTTGTAGAGTACAATGAGGTCTCCCCTGAGCCTCCTCTTTTCCAGACTAAACAGTCCCAGCTCCCTCAGCTGCTCCTCATAAGACTTGTGTTCCAGACTCCTCACCAGTTTTGTTGCCCTTCTCTGGACATGCTCCAGGGCCTTGATGTCCTTCTTGTAGTGAGGGGCCCAAAACTGAACACAGTACTTGAGGTTTTCTTTTGTTGCTTCTCACGAGTTTCTGTTTATACTGAACCGGAATGTCTAAGTGGAGAAGAAAAAGAAATACAGCCTATTTTTCTTCTGGGGAGAAGAAAAGGAGGTGACTTTACATTTCCTAAAGTGAAAAGGCATATACAAGAATTCTCTCCTCTGACTTTTCAGTGAGGCTATTTGTGGTTGGATTTGCAGAATTCAAAAGTGCCATTTGGAGTATGAGAGCTACTTGCTTTCTGAATTGTATCTTGTAGGTTCAGCTACTCTGCTACAAGTACAGGGTGGCTGGTTCCACTTGCGAAGAGAAATTGCCTGGTACCATACCACATCCTTGCATTATCAATTTTAGTTTAACCTCAAATCCCACCCCACCATCCCCCCCTCAAAAAAAAAAAAAAAAAAAAAAAAAAAAAAAGTTGTTCAATGCCATGGCTATGGTATTGTAGAAAAGATTTAATAAAAATCTTTCAAGGGAGAAAGATGGACATCTCTACTTAAAAAATCTACAAATGCCAAAATGTTGGGTGAGGAGGAAAGCTATTAGAAGCTTTTCCTTTGCATGTAGACATATTCCTGTCATAGAGGTTTATGTGCAGGTAAAGGTGAACAGACTATGGTTCCTATGAAATCTATCTACATCATATATTGTGAAGTTTCTTTTCACTTGTTTCAGCTTATACACATATCTGAAGTCAGGAAGCATTCAGTTAATGTCAGTTGGGTATCAATGAATTTTCTCTCATTGATCAGAATGAACAAGCCACCTTCTTTAAAATGAAAGTGCAGGGTGTTTCTTTTCTTTTTTTTTTTTTTGTGTGTGAATGCATACACACTAGTATAGCTGGAAGGAAAATAACTTTGTACAAAGATAATTTCCCTCTAGGGATTTGAAATCTTGGCATTTTTTAATTTGGTGATTTCAACCCCACTGCCCCAGTATAGTTACATAAGGTCCCAAACAAGTGCCAAGCTGCTGATTTGAGCTGAATAGGATACAAAGTTAAAATAGGAGATAAAATTTTTAATAGGACAACAGTATTGATTACACTGAAATGAGAATACTGACAAACACAAGAATAAAAATAAAACATATTAATAATCTTGAAAAGATAGCTTATTTCAGCAGTGTAGCTGCAGCAGTTGGTAGCTTCAGAATTCTGGAGAGGGCAACAATGTAAGCTGACAGCTTCTGGAGTAATTTGCTCTGAAGAATAACATGTTGAGCTTGCTGTTTTTTTTTTTTTCTTTCTCTCTATAATGTCTACTTGGGATCACTTTTATTTTTCCTAGCAAGCTTTTATACTTCACTATTCATAGGTCTATAGCTCCACACTGTATAGTGCCTTTCATGTACTTTAGATAATATTTATGTGTTGTTACCTTGAAAACTGTTTTTATCCACTTACAGGCCTGCTTTTCTTCTCCTTCTTCTTTTTCTTCTTATTCATCTCTCACAAAGCAGTGGCAATTGTTGCGGTATTGATAGCTGCTGAACTGCTTGGGCACCAGGATGTTGCTGTTAGAAGGGTGTCTATGCAGGAAGTGCCGAAGGTAATACAGCAATTGAAAATATATTCTTGCTCTCATGTCTCTGCAGAAAATAGCAGCCATCTTTCAGTTCCCATTTCCAGACCTTTCTGATGAAGATGAATCTTGGGGGGGGGGGAGGGGGGGGAGAGAGAGATGAAATAGAAAAAGAGGATTAAATACTTGTTTGCTACTAATGATCATCTGAAAGCAAATTCTTAAAATAAATTATTTTATATGGTTTGCAGCAATATGCCTTTGATGTCAAAATAAAAACAAACAAACAAACTGTATGTCTGCTCTTAAACACTTGGCATTTGATCAGAAAAACAGCATCTTCCTACAAGAGTCTATAGGCATTCTTTCCGTTACAGAGATTTTTATAATCACTTTATATAATTTGTTCATAAATTATGAATTTGCTCATGTAAAGTTTACTTGAGTCTAGTTTTGAACATCAGTGAATGACACAGTAAGCCAGTTATAATATCAAAGCCAAAAAGTTGAAGCAGGGACATTTAAGAACCAATACTAGACAGATGTGTGGAAACAGAAGGGATATCTGACTTCTGGCAGAATCTGAACATTATTTTAATCTAAAATATGTAATTGAATTATGGAGAAAAGTACTTTTGGTGATGGACAGATTAAAGATTTAGTCTAATGGGCAACATTTTTCTCATTGTCACAGTGGGAGCATAATTATATTCTAAATTACCTACTCTCTATAAATCTATATTCAGACTTTTAAGGATTTTGAACAAATGAGTAGGGCAGGGTCATCTAGGTCTTTGTAAAAATATCCTTATAGCCTTGCAAAGTACTGCCCTCTGCTCAGGGGAAAATACAATTCTGCTTTGCCTAGAAACAGGGTAACTGTTTCACATTCTTTCTTTTTATCTCCAGCAACTCACAGGCTGGAGATAAAGATTAAGACATATTATCTTACAAGATTCCTGACAAATTTGTGCTTGGCTAAATTCCCTGACCTAGAATGTCCAAGCTGAGAATATCTCAGCATGGTTTTGCTGCTGCAAGGCTCTTTAGCTGCTGGCCTGACATGGTTTCTGGTTTACTTCTGACTACCATTTCTATCTTCCCCTAATACCCTCTTATTTTCCAGTTTTCCTCCCTTATTTCCTCATTTGCTTCCTTGTTATTCCCTATACATCCCCTTTTCACATTTCTCAGGCATCCTTTTCTCTTGTGGACCCAAGAAGAATACTGCACTGCAATGACATACGGTCTATTTGCCAAGATAGAGAAAAATAGACGGATATGAGGTAAAACTTTTTTTTTCTTTTCTTCTTCTTTTTTTTTTTTAATTTTTATTTTTATTTATATATTTTTATTGTTTTAACTTTATATTTTTCTTTCTGTGTCTGTTCAGGTATGCAGAAAGGTGGTTATGCTAGATGATCTTATTCCCTTTCAGGGAAAGGAAGTACATAAACTTTTGCAATCCTAGTATTGATTTTGCTTCTTTGGTTGTTTGACAGTAAAGTCGTCACACATGACTACTTAGCTTTATAGTTCTGCAGTGGGAAAACTAAGAGAATTTCTTTTCAATATTCTACAGTAATAGCAAAGTCAAGAATGAGAGAAGCTGTGATGCTTCTCTGGGGGATGGATAGCTGACTGATTTTTTATTAAGGCTATTTCCTATTTCAAAATTATTAATGCAATGCTGCGGCTTCTTTGTCCTTAAACATTAAATTGTTCATGTTACCAGAATCCTTTTGTTCAGCTAGGTGGTGAGAAACTGTGTGAATAAACAAATTATTAGAGCCGTGTCATTAGTTCTAATTCAGATAAAGCAGGAGGATGCTGAGCATCAGTTGTTACTTGTCAGGTTATGCAGAGTATTCCAGGCATCTTACAGTTGCTAGTCTATTCCATAAATGATTCTGTCCTCTGAAAATACAGAGATCAGGTAAAAGGAAATGGAATGCATATACCAGCAAAATGAGCAGGGTAGCAATGAACTTACAGCAAATTCAAAAATATTCCCTAAAGAGTTGTTTGAGATTGCTGTCTTGAATCTCACTTTGAGAGTTAACATGTACTGATCCTCTTTACCAGTTCACCAAATGGGAAGTTCAAAGAGAAGATGCTGCGTATTCCGATCATCTGGGGGGTTTCAGTTTTGTGAACATGCTAGCTGCTTTCCCTATTCCACCTAGACTTGAAACTTAAGTCTGGTATCCTCTCATTTAAACAAATAAATCCATAAATGAGTTGAAACTAAACATTCACTCCAGACCTGTCTATATCAGGTTTTGCACAGAACTGATCCAGTCTTTTTTTTCTTCATCCTTTGCAGACATTCTCATAATCCACGACCTGTAATTATGCTGTTGCTATTCAGTATCAGTAGCACTTTTCTTAAAACCAACATACTGAGTGCTGCTTTTGTAATTATTCCAATAAAATCTTCATTTGAATGTCTTCAAATATTATGTTTATTAATTAAAACTACTTAGTTTATCTAAAATCAAACCATACTATTAATGAGGAAATGTCATTTAATGTTTCAGCCAATGTTTATATTTCCAAACCCAACATTTCTAATAAAATTCTTTTGAATCAGTTTACTTATTCATGTTACAATTCCAGAAAAAAATTATTTCATTTCAGTGAACAGTTTAGTTTTCTTGATATGATGCTTGTTCATTGTCAGAAATTGAGGTCAAGAAAACCCAACAATTTCAGGTGGGAATAATTTGAATAGTTGATGTTTTCAGAAACAATGTTGTAATAAGTTCCCCTAAAACACATGCCAGGAAAGAAGATCAGTTCTTCTAAGGAACTCTTTCCCAATTTCTCAATCTGCCGCTTCATTGCTTTGCACAGACTTATTGCACAAGTAATGAAATGAGTCTAGCTATGTCATTATAGAACTACAAGAATTTCAAGTAACATGACTTAAAGCTTTATTACTGTGGGTTTCAAGAAAAGGAATGGTCAAGTTTATCCACCTATCAAAAATGTGTATCTCAGAGTCTTGGGAAAGGGAATCATATTACTTAAAATCACAATGCTATGCGATAGACTGTCACCAGTTGTGAAAGATGGTAACTTTTACAAATGATGAGTAAAGAAAAAGTGGAAGTTCCTGTGCATGGACAGAGCAAACACGTAATGTTCTCATCACTTCCCTCCACTCCAGAAGGGGTATCCATTTTTTGATAATGTGTGAAAAGTTGTTTTTTTGATTTCTCTGAAGCAGTCAGTCCTGGGTGGAAGTGAAAAAGCTTAATGCCAATCTCAAGATAAAAAAGAAACTCAGTTTCAGAACTCAACATAGAAAAATCTCATAAACTAAAATTTATATTTTTTTGTCTTATGTTTTCCTTCTACAATTGCTCCCATTTCTCAGTTATACTTTTTTTTTACCTCTTACCTGAATAATAATAATAAAAATAATTATTTTCTATTAATAAAGTTGTTTATAACCAATTAGAGTTTGAGTCCTCCATTCTCAGGAAAGGTGATATACCTATCTTGCCCTCAGAAACCCCAGCAGTGTTAGGGTGTTTCTCAGTTAAGGCACAAGAGCTTAAGATTAAAACACAGAAATTAGAATAGTTTGCATTCCTCTAGTAGAAAAATCAAAGATTATGTTTTACTTTAGGAGTAATAATTGCTTAATTCTTATGCTACGGTATTCTCAGTAAGCAATAAATAGAAAGTGATGAGTTTTTGTTGTTGTTCCCCTAAAACTGGTTACTGAAGTTAAATGCACCCTTGTTAAAGAGACATTTCAACATTTTATATTTTGGCTACACCGAAAAAACACCTGTCTGCAAATCTGTACTCTTAATAAAATAAGAATCTGGAAACATTCCAAATTAGCCAAGAAGACTGGTATATTCCTACATTCTTTGAACTTCTAAGATAGGTAGTTCTCAAACGGTACTGTATAAAATCTAGGTAATTGTGGTAGCCATAAAAGTCTAAGAAGAAATGAACCACAATTTAATGAGCACTGGGGAAAACAAACTAACAAACAAACAAACAAAAAAAACTTTTAATATTTTATAGAAATTATTTCAAAATGTTTCAGGAAAAAAATAGATGACAGTCTAATATCTCTTAAAAAAAAAAAAAAAGGAAATGATTGCATCTGCTGAACACATGTACAGGACTGATACTACATGATGTGCTCCACCAATGATCACATCAACAGTAGACTTAATTTAATGACTGAAGATTATGTGTGATTCCAGTATTTCCAATATAGAGACAATACAGATCAACATAAGGAGTTATGAGAAAACAAAGATGTGCTATTCTGTTACAGATCTAGACTTTGTACAGAAATCATCTTTGAGTACACCTTAAGTTATTAGGGCTTGTAGGATTTAAGTTCTTTACTTTATCCTGTGTTGGCAAGATTGGTGTGGTGGCCAATCTGTTTGAGATCCTTTTCCTACCACCCCCACCGCCCTCCCTTTTAATCAGTCCTACTTCTGCCATCTATTCAGCCTAACTCAAAGCATTTTCTGTTTGTTTTGCATCAGTCTCTTTGCTATTCTGCATTATTGCAAGGTTCATTTAATTTCTGCAGAGACTGCATGTCAAATTATCCTCCTTACCCAACAGTGAACATGAAATCTAGTTTTAGATTTAAAAGATTGCATCACTCCTTTTCCCATGTTCCACCATCTCCAAATCTCAGCTTCTCTTTCCTTTCAAAAACTAGTTCTGGAATTTGTCTTTCTTTCTTAGTCCTTGGAAAAGTCACAGAGAAAATTATCTTGGAGGATATAGAAAGGAAGTTAAAGAACAAAGCTATTATTGGGCATAGTCAACATGGGTTCACGAAGAGAAGCTTCTGCCTTAATAATTTGACCTCCTTCTATGATAAGGACACCTGCTTGGTGAATGAAGGGAAGGCGTTGGATGTAATCATTCTAGATTTCAGTAAGGCTTTTGATACCATCCCTCACAGCATCCTTCTCGACAATTTGTCCAACTGTAAGATAAACAGGTTCAGTCTGTGCTGGGTGATGAACTGGCTCAACAGTAGAGCTCAAAGAGTTTCAGTGACCTGGGCTACATCTGGCTGGCAGCCATTCACTAGCAGTGAATCTAGCTAGTGATTCTTAGCATTAGTGCAGCCTCACCTTGAATATTTAGTGCAGCTCTGTTCTCAGCAATATAAAAAAGGATGTTAATGTACTAAAAAGCATCCAGAGGAGGGCAACAAAGTTGGTAAAAGGACTGGAAGGCAAGTTCTATGAGGAGAGGCTGAGGACACCTGGGCTGCCCAGCCTGGAGGAGGCTGAGAGGTGACCTCAGTGCTCTCTGCAGCGTCCTGAGGAGGGGAAGCGCAGAGGGAGGTGCTGGTCTCTGCTCCCTGGGCACTGGTGACAGGACACATGGGAACGGCACAAAGCTGTGCTGGGGGGGTTCATACTGTATATTAGGGAAGTATCTTTAGCATGAGGGTGGTCAAACACTGGAACAGGCTTTCTAGAGAGGTGCTTGCTATCTCATGCCTGCCAGTGTTCAAGAGGTGCTTGGATAATGCCTTCAGTAATGTGCTTTAACCTTTGGATAGCCTTGAAGTGGTCAGGCAGTTAGACTCAATGGTTTTTGTAGGTCCCTTCCATCTGATTTTTTGTTGTTGTTGTTGTTTCTAAATTTCTTGTGCTAATGCATCATCATGAAAACTGTATTGTAGCTGCCATGTGCTCCTTCCCCTGTGTATCCACCTTGTACAGAAACTGCAAAATGAATGTTGTTTCAAGTTTGTTGTTATGTGACAGATTAAGGATGAATACTTTTTCAAGTTGTAGCCATTTGATGGAAGGATAAAGCATTATACTGTAAACGGTACATAAAAAAATTGCTAGCATAGTTTGTCAGGACATATACAGGTTTTCTGAAACATTTGTGTCTATTATAAAGATTGTTGCTTATGCTGATTGTTCTTCAAACATCTTCCTGCTATGATTGACAGTTATTCACCTACAAAACTTGCTAGTAGGAAATTGATTTCAGTCAGCAAATGACAAAGTGATTGGGGAAGGAGAGAGAGAAGGGACTTGCAGTTTCTGTAGAGCATTGATTCAGAGCATGCTGATAGGAACAAAATAAATTTGATCTAGGACTTTACTCTTTGAAAATATATTTATATATATATATATATATTTTGCATTTTAAGCAACAGAATCAGTATTTTCTAGAGGTTATAATGTACAAGGTAGGTGTTTGTCTGCCACATATTGTCTTGCATCTGTTTCTCTTTTCTGATAATTTTCAGTAGCTTCTAATAGTGTTTAAACATTTTTTTCTTTTCTTTTCTTTTCTTTTCTTTTCTTTTCTTTTCTTTTCTTTTCTTTTCGTTTCTTTTCTTTTCTTTTCTTTTCTTTTCTTTTCTTTTCTTTTCTTTTCTTTCTTTTCTTTCTTTTTTTTTTTTTCAGATCAAGATGAACTTTTTCTTGAGGAAAGGAGGAAAGGTCACACGTACTGATGTGTGTGGACATCCATAATCTGGATGTAGATCCTTTTGTTTTTACTTTAGATACAAAGGAGATTAAAGGAAACAAAGAGAATCTTAACGTAACATAGAAGAATAAATGCATATACAAAGAGATGATCTGCATCTCTACTTAATGGCAGATGGAAAGTAAGATATTCGGGTGACTGAAATGACCAAGTTGTGTTTTGCTGCCAAGTTGCATGCTGGCTTGCAGAAGACCAGAAAACTCCATTAGTTTCTTTTCTCTCTGCTTTAGCTCAGAAGAAAAAAGATTTTTTTTTTTTTTGATACCCACTGAAAAATAAAATTTGCATCCTCATATGTTTTGTCATATACTATTTGATTATACATATCTAAGTGTTTTACCTATAGCCTTCTTCTGCATGGTAAGATGCTATATTAACTTATTCAGGTTATAAGCATAAGGCTGTTCAACTAGCTCCTAAATTACCCAGTGTTGTTCAGAAATATGCATCCTATCTAATACAGGAAATGTGTGTTTGGATGCTGGTTGCTGAATGACAGGAACAACTTATTATTTCCCTTTTAAGAATGACTCTTCCTATAGAGATAGAATTTACTAGCATATAGGTGATTTCTCACAATCATTTCATCACTAAACAAAACTTAAGGATCAGAGTATCTTTATTTCAAACATACATATCCAATATTGGGACAGAGCAATCAGAAACATATTGTTAAGACTGCACTTAGCTGTTTTCACATTTCATGCGTGCTTGCCAAGTCTAGCTAATTTAGTGTTTCTCCTTGAATTGTCATGCTTAAAGAATGAGCATATCTACACATATATCTCTCTGAGTGTATATCTCTCTAACCGTATATATCTTCCTGACTGTATATCTCTCTGACTGTTAAAGGCAACTACTGGGACCACATATACACTCTGAGAAATATATTCCTACAGCTGTACTCTTCCTTATGTCTGTGTTACCCTTTTCTTTTTCACATGTTCATTGAGCCTCACAACTAGGCACTGAAATATATAATTATATAACTGTGATTTTTATTTCATTTTTCAAATTTGCACATTACTTGATTATACACTGTTGCATGTTTTTACATTTGAAGGTCTGGTGATGGATTGTAAGCTGCTTTCTGTTCACAGGCTGGTAATGACATTAGTTGCAAGGTCATTTTAAAGGTCATATGCAAGGCCATATTTAAAAGATTTTTGTTAGCTTTCTATGAACTTTGCACAGAATCTAGAATCATGATACTAAGACAGGGTAGCAAGAAAGTTTAAAGAAACTTTAAATTCATTTTTTATTAGATTTTGAGAAACCTTTCACACAAATACTAATGTGAGATGATAGAACATTGTTTGATCTTACAAGGGCTCCAAATCTGATTTGCTTTTGACGTTTCTGGACTTCTACTGCATCATTTGTCTTTCTATCTCATCAGGAGATGACTGATTTTTTCATTGCCAGGAGGACAGAATCATTTCTGGAAGGGGTTGAACTCTGTGCTAGTTGCTTTTTGAATGATTAAAGTCTGTCCTGTAGCTTGCTCAGGAACCAATGTCTGTTCTGCTTGTTGATATGCAAGGAACAGTCAGTTTATGTAGGTGTCATTTTCTGCTCTCAACAGATTTCCTCAAAAGGTCACCTTCAACTCTTTGTGCAACAAATCTCTTTGCGCATGCTAGCAATTAATGAATTGCGAGTCTGGAATATTTTTGGTGGTCTGAGTGACTTCATGTCATCTGGTCTTGCAGTTCTGTTAGTTGCCCAAATTATGTTACTGAGATTTTCTCATTCCTTTAAAATGTCTAGCAGGTGATTTATTCTTCCATTCTCACTCCATTGGTGTTTGGGGAACTGACTGAAGATTCTACAATGATTTAAGCATGTCCTTCTGAAGGAGGCTCATGAGAAAAGAAATAGCTTTCCTGATCATTCTGCTTTGAAGTCCTGTGTTTCTATGGTAGTATTTGCTGACAATTAAACTGAGATAGTTTTCTTAGGTATGTGGAAGAGGAATTACACTTGTAATGACAGCCTTTGATGATTGTTTCTCACAAAAGGAGATATTTCTGAATATAATTCAGTAGAAAATTGTTTCACCAAAGCTGAAAATATTTTAATTAAACATTCCAGCTGTGTTATCTACACTATATTTCATAATTTTTAAACTGTGGCCAAAGGCTTGATGAGTGAATTAACAAGTAAAATATGCATTGTGCTGGCTGTGCAGTTTTGTATGGTGCTTAGGTTTTAATGTACTATCTCCATATATATTTTAAGACAGGTTTTGGCTGTCTTACATCCACTATTGTCTCTCTCAGAGGAATCAGATATGAGATGACAAGTATAGTAATACACACATACTGGCATTTTTTTCTCAGTTCATGACTTTCCATGAGATTTGTCCACTAGGTGGATATCTACTGGAGGTTTTGCAACATGATCAGACTTCCACTTTTTATGAAGAATGGAGTTGGAAACCCTCTGACTGTGGCTAAAGAAATATCAACAAAACCTGGTAATCTCCTAGTCAGGCACTCATATTTCATATTCTGTAGCGACAAACAGTAAAGACTACATTCTGTTGCCTGTATGGTCTGGAAGTATGCTCAGGTTAATAGTGTTATTACTATGCAGCTCTTCAATTTGAACTAGATCTCTGTTCACCTACTTCTAACCATATATAAAATTGTCTTTTTTTTTTTTTCCTCTTTTCTCTAGCAATTAGTCTATACTGTAAGATTTTTTATCACTGTTTCAAACCAGATACTTGTGTTATGTCAGTCATTAAGCACTGCATTAAACTAAGAACTAACTTGTACTTAGGTAGCAAACTGAAATAGGTGTTAGGGGTGGAAAATAACTTTCAGATAAGAATTAATGTAATTGGAAGAGGTCTCCAGTGAGCTGACTCCCCTAGAAAGACCACTCTTCCCCAAATGCTTGAGTTATGATGATAAAGAAATCACTGCATTTTATTTATAACTTTAAAAAAAAAAGAGAGAGAGAAAATCCATGAAAATGAGTTTCCTCCTGCTATTTTTTTTCCCATGATAATCCTAAACATGCATTCATCACTAAAATAAGGTTGAATATTCAAAAATCAAAGCATGGCCTTGTTTCCTGGTTTTGGCTGGAATAGAGTTTTTTTTTTTTTTTTTTTTTTCCTGGTAGCTGCAATGGTGCTGTGTTCTTTATTTAAGATGAGAATAATTCTGATAACACATCGATCTTTTAATTGTTGCAGAGCAGTGCTTACACAGAGACAAGGCCTTTTCTGCTTCTTGTGCTGACCTACGAGCAAGGAGGCTGGGGGCACGAGCTAGGGGTGGGACACAACCAGGACAGCTGACCCAAACTGGCCAAAGGGATATCCCATACCATTTGGCATCATGCTGAACAGTAAAACTGCAGGGAGTTGGCCAAGGGGGCTGGTGCTGCTCAGGGAGTGGCCAGGCATCAGTCAGTGGGTGGTGAGCAAATGCACTGTGCATCACCTGTTTTGTATATATTATTATTACTATTAATTATTTCCCCTTCCTTTTCTGTCCAGTTAAGGTGTCTCAATCCACACGCTTTACTTTTTTTTTTTCTTTTTCTTTTTCCCCAATTCCCAATATCCCACTGGGGTAGGGGGAGTAAGCAAAAGGCAGTATGGCACTTAGCTGACTGCTGGGTTAAACCACAATTTGGAATAATACCAATCTGAGAATTGCTTTTGCTCTACTATCATGGTTCAGTGACACAGGAAGAAATCTAATGCCATAAGTTAATATATTCCAAGGCTTAAATTGGTCTGATATTAAATAATGATCAACGTATGATATACCCCAAAATATATTAAATTCTAGGGTTAGTTTTTAAAAAGTTGCACTTCACAAAGTTTAACTGAAACTTTGTTCAAATTAAGAATTCTTTAAGAGATGGATCAGCTTCTTTAAAGCTTACAAATTAGACATATTAGTCACAGTTTCCAAGAGTGACAAGTGAAATTTCTGCAATTCATGTAACCACCCACAACAGTATTAATAATAACATAAAAGCAGAATTGCTTATTATGAAAAGGCCCTGTGACACTAGTTTTATGAGGTGATCTGCAGTAAATCTGTTGCCCATAATTATGTATGCTTTTGTGCTTCTTGCTGTGCAATTATCTCTGATGTAAATTTCTATCTAAATATGAGGTGGGCTGCTTGTTTTCAAACCTGCTCCAAGGCCTAGAGGTGCTGGTTCTAATGATGAACCGTCTATCAGCAATATATCAGATTTATATTTTTTTTTCACTTCTGAATTTAATCTTGTGTGTGTGTATGTGTGTGTAAAAGAACATTGTTAAAGACCCTTTGCATTTCAAAGACAAATATATCAATGCATTATATTTTTAAAAAATATTTTTTTCTTTTAAATGGAATATAGAAATTAATAGAGGAGGAAGAGTCAATTGTGAGACATACTATTTGCCAGACAGTTTTAACAGAGTTAGTAAAGCAAGCAGGTTGAAATATCATATAGTTCTTGAAGATTTCTGGTTCAGATCAGTTTTTCCTTGTTAAGGGTCTAAATGCTCAAGAGATGCAGATCTTTCCTTCCACTTCTGCAGGTGTCATCCTCACTTATAAGTTATCTTCCCTGTTCTCTTAAAATTTTCCTGCATCTGATTCAAAAGCTTTGGTTATTCAAATGTACAGACTGGGCAAGAAGATGCTGAACAGCAGCCCTGCAGAGAGGGATTTGGGGGTTGTGGCTGATAGCAAGCTGAATATGAGCCAGCAGTGTGCCCTAGACGGCATTGCTAGTCAGTCGAGGGAAGTGATTGTCCCGCTCTACTCTGTGCTGGTGCGGCCTCACCTCGAGTACTGTGTGCAGTTCTGGGCACCACAGTGCAAAAAGGATATGAAACTATTGGAGAGTGTCCAGAGGAGGGCGACAAAGATGGTTAAGGGCCTAGAGGGGTAGACATATGAGGAGTGGCTGAGGTCACTTGGCCTGTTCAGCCTGGAAAAGAGGAGGCTGAGGGGAGACCTCATCACAGTCTACAGCTTCCTTATGAGGGGGAGTGGAGGGGCAGGCGCTGATCTACTCACTTTAGTGACCAGTGATAGGACCTGAGGGAATGGTGTCAAGCTGCAAGAGAGGAGGTTCAGGCTGGATATCAGGAAGAGGTTCTTCACTGAGAGGGTTGTCGCACACTGGAACAGGCTCCCCAGGGACGTAGTCATGGCACCAAGCCTGTTGGAGTTTAAGAAGCATTTGGACTGTGCTCTTAGTTATATGGTCTGAATTTTTAGGTAGACCTGTGTGGTGCTGGGAGTTCGACTCGATGATCCTTGTGGGTCCCTTCCAACTCGGGATATTCTATGATTCTATGATTCTACGAGCCAGTTACATGTAGAATATATATTCTGATAGTTCTACCAAAATATATGGGACTCCAAAAACTCAGAAAACAGTTGATCAAAGTTTACATTGTGATCATTTTAGCATCAAAATCAAACAAGCAAAAACTTGGAAAACTTGGTGACATTAAACAAATTGGTTTATTTTTTGATTTCCTTAACATTCTAAGCATTTCTATAAACTTGTAAAATTTGTCAGAACTATTTTTTTCTTAGAAATTCATGCTTTGTGTAGAAACACAAAAAGCATGAATTTTAGAGATAAACAAACTAAAGTTGAATTTTAGAGTAGTTTGGCTATTTTCAGCATTAGCTCATTGCAAATGCATTTTAGTAGGCAAATATACTTATTATATATCTATGTTTCTTCATTTCAGTGTTCAGGAACGTGATAATTATGTCTGATGGGAGAGAAGATAGAATTGGAAATAGTAATAAACAAAAAAAGGAAAACATTACTCTAATTTTGAGAAGTAATAATTTCCTTGATAATGTTTATCAATATTTTTTCTTTGCTATAGGAAAATATTTCAGTGTATTGTGTGTGTCGTGTTCCCCCCCAATCCTCACTTTTTAGGGAACGCTAGCAGTGCAATATTAATCACCAAACTTGCTATAAAAAGCCATATCATTCAGAAAATAAGATGAACTTGAGTCCATCTGCATTACTGTTTTGGTTCCGATTAAAATTGTACTTTTGCAGCAAATCTGCTGATTTTGGAGATTCTCTGACAGAGTTTGGCTCCATCATGATATAATCTTAAAATCTGCAAAATGGACTCCTTTCAGATGAGACTTAATGAGAAGATGTACACAAATGATCCACAGGACCAGATTGCAGTCAGTCTGATGCAACGTGCTTGAAATATGGATGGTGTGCATATTGGGTCCTTGACATAAACTGGTTATTTTTACAGAACTGCTTTGATTATTCTTCGATATTTACTAATGTAGGTATTGCTGTTTATCTATGGCATAACTTTACTTTCAGGCCAGCCTTTTATGTATACACGCATTCACAAAATAAAGTAAAATAGTGAATGACAGGGATGGCTAGTTTAAGAAGTTGCATAGCAGAAAAATGAATGATTTTAGAATATGGTAATGAAATCTGGACTCCTTTGCTTTAAACTTAGAAGAGGTATTCAACTTCCTGGCTCTTTGGTGAATTTTCTGACAAGGATTTGATGATAAACATGAACATGTCCTGACCACTGCAATAAAGAATTAACAAAGAACATTGATATTAATTAACCAGTGTATTGAAAGCAAAGGCTGAATAATGATGGAAAGTGAAATTAGTCAACTTTATCAACACAAACAACAATCCAGTAAGATACTAAGAAATGAAGCACTTCCTTTTGCTGTACTTGTCATTTTCCTGTCTTTAAGTGAGCATGGACAATGATGAGTCTTCAGGAAGTTGCAACCCAGCTAACATATGCATTGTATTTTCTTTCTTTGTCTCCTGTTATTAAAGACAAGAATTCATAGATACTTAATCCGACCGGTTAAGGTAAGACATTAAGTTAAAAGGAATGTGGCACGAAGGACTACATGTTGACCGGAAGAATAACCATAGGAAGAAAAATAAAAGCAGAAAAAAAAAAAAGGCAAAGAGAAAGAGAATGGAAAGATTAAGTGAACAAGAAATAAAATATCTCTTTTAAAATGAAGTATCTCCAAATGATTTTATAATGACAGATGAAAACTAGGAAGAAAATGATGAAAAAATTCTATTGCAAAGGTATAATATCTACTCCCATTTCTCACTGTGGAGTGGGATAAATTTCTTCTCAAAAGCAAGAGGATATGAGTAGTGGAGAGAACAAAGATGTTGAAAAAAAGCAGTTCAGTCTTTTAGTTCTATTTAGTACTGATAGATTAGTCCTATTCCACTTTAATAACCTTTTATTCTCATATAACTGTCTAACTGGTGTCAATGCAAAGAAAAAAATATCAAAAACACTATATAAAACCATATAAATATTAAAATTAATGAAATGCTTTTGGGACTAGGTAGTTTTAGTAATTGCATATACTTCCTACTTAATCAATTACAATAAATTTCATATTTAGTGAAAAAAATATTCATCTTCTCTCCACAAATTATTCATCTATCTTCACAGTCTTCTCAGATCTTGTTTACAAACTCTTGACCATCTAGTAAGATGTTTACCTTACTCTGTCTACATTCTGTAAGGGCTTTATGGCTACAAGGAAAATTAGCATCAAGTTAATCATAGAATCACAGAATGGCTTGGGTTGGAAGGGACATTAAAGATCATCTAGTTCCAACCCCCCTGCCATAGACAGGGATGACACCCATTAAATCAGGTTGGCCAAGGCCCCATCCAGCCTGGCCTTGAACATCTCCAGGGATGGATCATCCACAGATTCTCTGGGCAACCTGTTCCAGTGCCTCACTGATGATGCCTCACTAATTGATTCTAATTTTCATTTCAGAAATTGGAAACATTTCAATAATGTTGCTCTTTACTCAAGAACACCCAGCTTTCATTTAAGATATATTGACCTTAATATTACATGGAGTTACACGCAGCATTTTAAAGCACAGATTTTGATACTGGCTATAACTTTAAATGTTAGGCACTCTGTGTTTAATGCCTGATTTCCTGCGGAGACTTCTAAAGGCATGGACTTGATACAGAGAAATATGCTGGACCTCGATTTCCAAATTACCAAAACACATAAGCATATTTCAGTTTAACTAGCATTACTAGTGTAAAAAAGTCTACTAGTGAAATCCAGTTATAAACTAGAAATGATAAAAAATATTATTTTTCTTGAATCATCCTTTTCTGTGAAGTTAAAAACAGGTGTGAGAATCACAACCTTGCTTTCGATGACACTAAATGTGCGGTGTTTCTGGCTAGACCCTACGCGGTGAAGGAATCCTAGATATCAGAGTATAGGAAAGAATCAGAAACCTGTTTTACTGTTGCTACAAAGAACAAAAATATTGGGATAAGGTGGTTGGTGATCACTTGGCTCTTGTGTGCCTGGGTTTCATTTTATGTTTTAAGATAGCAGGAAGGGAGTAGATTACTAGTGAATATCTTGTGAGAAGGAAAAATCATCTGAAATATGGATGATGAGTTATGTACTACCTGTACGATCTTTACAGACCTTAACTGGACAGCTCTGTTTTAGAAATTTCTACTTTTCTAACTCTTTTTATTAAGTGCAACCTCTCTCAAGATAGGTAGCTCTGTTTCCACTTCTAGCTACAGTTAAGATGTGCTGGGAAAAGAATAAAACAGAAAGAAAAGTATTAATTATAAAGCAAATGAATAGTTTAGAAAGAAAGAATAGTTTAGAAAACTCTAGAAAGCTTAACTTATTCAATAATATTTAATAAAAGATAAAGTAGTTTTTTTCTGTTATTTCTACTAAGAAAAGTTTATGCATACTTGAATGAGTAGAAATCAGCAAATAATATTAAATTATTGCATTTTATTTTTTTAATCTTCAAATGAATGTTGGACCATCTAGACTTATGTGGTCAAATAGAATTCAGTATTAGTGTTTATGTTAATAAATCCAATTTCATTGTACTGGTAAAGTTACAGCTTTGTAGTCATGAAATGTTGCTGGGTTTTCTATGGTGCTAAGTTAGAAAAATGTTCTGTATTTTTTCTGTTCTCCCTTTTCATAAAAACACATTTTCCTATTTGCAAAACCACAGTTGAGCAAAGTGTTTGCTTCTTTGGAGTAATTAAATCCCGACTCAGTGAAAACTGATGAAAACCACTCATTGGCCTTAGTGGTATTATGATTTCAGAGTTTTAAAAAGTTTCCTAGGCCAGCCTTTCCAGCCTGAATGTAATCTGAACAAAGGAAGTTTATGTCCACTTTTTCACTGATGTCAGGAAATATATTAGACTCTCAGTGTTAGAGTACAATCTTTTAAAACATTTTCTTCATCTAAGTGTCATGGAGAGGCGGGAGACACAACAGCATGGGACTCCTTCCCAAGTGGAGTCCATGCCCAGTGGGAGCATGAACTGGGGAAACTGATGTTCAAAACCAGCTTCTGCTAGAAGCTCGCTTCCACCTTACAGAATAGCTTTTTCACATTCGGGATGGCCTGCTTGGGCTATTAGAAAGAACTGCAGAGATTTCAAATTGGAACCCTCTAGTCACTGGGGCCATGCCATGGCTAGTACTAAAGCTAAGCACACTGAAAAACACAATTAGGTACACTATTTTTTTCAGAGCTACTTGGACCCCTTGCGAATGTGGCTTTGCACTGTGAAGTATAAATATGCCCTAAATCTTTCTCTAAAGTAACTTCATTTTGTGGGGGATACTCTGTGCTTAATTGTAGCAGAAGTATATTTCCTTCTCTTCTTCCTTATGGCTGACAAAACAAACTGCAGTGTCATGCTTGTACCTCTTTGCTTTTCTGCCCACTGAGTATTTTTACTTCTTCCAGGTATACTTGCCCAGTTAAGTGCCACACTTCAAAATGACTTGCAGTAAGACATCCTGGATGACATGGGGGCTTGGGATGCTTCACACAAGAAGGATTCAAATATGATTTGCTACACTTCGGTTTAGAAATTCTGCTCCAAACTCTACAGGACTGCAAACATCACTTTTTCCTGTTCTGCAACTTGCAAAAGAAAGGATTGACCTACCTGACCATATTCATCAGCCCTCTGACATGCCAGGTCCTTTTAGGATGTGTTTGTGGTTTAGTATAGCAGTGGGCATGGAAAAAAAACACTGCTACTTGTAGAAGAAGCAATATAGATTGCTATATTGATGTTATTACTGTCCAAGCTATTTGTAAAATAGTACTGTCAAAGAGGAAAATATTTCACGTGTTATTCCTGGTTACAATTCAAATATCAAAAAAGTTTTTATACAAGAAACATAACCAAATTGAAAATATTGACCTTGTCTCTGAAGATCTCACTTTCCAGATAGCACAGATTCAGAAAATAGTCTCAAGTTTTTCTTAAAAATACTTGGATGCTCACAATGTCCAAGAATGTTCTTTGTTCAGGATTAGATATGGCCAATTAGTTAATGCAGTCCAGAAAACTTCAATTGTCAAGTAGTCCAAGGGAACAGACCACATACTGTATTGCAGATAATGTCAGAAACCACCAACACGCAACCAACAAGCAAACACCAACATTCTTCAGTCTGTCCTAAAGGAGAATGGCTTATCAGCTTTGAATCTAGTACCAGGTTAATTCAAAAGGACAGTGGGGTTAGCAAAACATGGCAAAACAACTTTTGGCAGGCATCAGTTCATATTCTTTTTTTTTTTTTTTTTTTTTTTTTGTAATGATAGTTTGAAATATCACCTTCATATAGAAGGCACTGAATATTTTTATAGCCAAAGACTTTTGGCGGTGATTTCCCTTGTCTTTTCCTGCATGTCATGGAACCTACATAAGTGAAGTAATTGCAAACTTTAAAGAATGCTCCATTTTTTTTTCTGTATTGATTTGTGAATACCACTATTTTTTACAAGTATTTAGTGTTTCATAACAGTATTACAGTCTGATGTCATCCCTCATAAGAGCTGAGAAACTGCTTTTATTTATTTATTTATTTATGTATTTATTTATTTTAACCACAGAGAGATACAGAGCATCCCACAAGAATCTTTGTCACAAATATTCTATTCTCCATTGTACGTTGGTCTTTCCTTGCTTAATTATTAAAACATCTTTAAATGATAGGTTCAGTTTCCACTAGATGTTTCCAATAAGCTCATTATTGTGGGTTGGTTGGTTGCAGCACTGATAAATATGGAGCTTATTGGCTCTGGTACAGAACAAGAGGAGTGTTGTTAGCCCAAACCATTCTCCTGACTGTGATGTGTCATTTCCAGGGCAGAAACACTGCTTGAGAAATTGTTTTGAATTGTTTTGTTATAATGGTGTCTTTCACCAGGAATTAATTATATGCAACTAGAGCAATGATAATAAGTGGCAGTTGTGGCTGCTGCTATGCTGCTCCATTACATCTTGTTTACAGCAATGAACATGAATTGTGTTTGAGCCAGTTATTCTGTGAGGCATGAAACACTGGCCTTGGCAATGGAAATAGCCTGCATTTTTTAAAAATAACACCCAACATTTTTTAGTATCCTGATGTTTCAAAGTTTTTAAGAGGGAAAGAGAGAAGAAATTAAATATTTTCTTATTGATAGCAATAGGAAATTGCTGTTGAACTGTGGTCCACAGATATTTACAGAAATTGAATTAACAGAAGGAAGACAAATGGCCTTATGAACTGGACATCTGGATCAGATTTAAGAGATCTGGGTTCAGTTCTGTCATGGATCTCTGAGCAAATTGTTTAATATCTGCACTTTCATACCTCATCTGTTAAACAAGGTAGAATAATCCTTTTTGCCTGCCACAGCTTTTAGCTCTTTAGGGATGAGACTGATGCTTCCTCTGTGTTCATACAGCACTATGCAATATAAGACCTTGGTTTCAGCAGGGCCTATCAGATTCTGCTACAATGCAAATGAGTACTAATTTTAAAGCTATGCAGAATATAGTGCCATTTTCTGTTTGATTGTTTGTTTAACAATTAATTAGCAGTAGTATACTGCAGTTAGAAAAGGAAAGTCTGCGGACCTGAGTGATTTATTTGAGGGAGGTAAAGGGGAAAAGACTAGTGGAAAAGAGAAATAGGTAATGCAGTGTTTTATGCTGAAGCTATTTGGGAACTGAAATTCAGAGCTTCACTTATGTATTTATTAATTTATTTTTTATGGTTCAGTAAGGATATCTGAAATTTGGAGCTGATTAAGGCTCTGGACCTGGGATCTCTGCCCACTGGCATAAAAGCCCAGCTATGACAGAAAAACAGAGGCAGGGAAGCTGGAGAGAGAAGAATTAAATATTGCACACTGCTGGGTAGATCATGGGCCTGCTGGCAGACTAAACTGAGAAACTGTTAAAATCAAACAAAATAATCACTCAAGAATAGAAGAACTGTTTGTCCTACATGGAGAAGTTTTGACACAGTATTTATAAAGAGAGACAGGAAATTTGGAAGAAATATACCCCAGGGCATATTTTGCCACTTTTTTTTAATTATTATTTTGGCCTCATTTTGACTTTATATTTTAGGACAATTTCTAAGAATTAGTATAAGTTTATAAAATGCCACAACAAAACTTTGAGATTAACAATTTCAGAGGGCTTTATGGAAACTAGGAAGTCAACATAGACTAAGGAAATTTGCTTAAAAGAACTTTTTAGATGTTGGGTTAAATTTCATCAAGTCTAATTTCTACTTACCAAGCTAAAACAAACAAACAAACAAACAAACAAAAACAAACAAAGAAACCAAAAACAAAAACAAACAAACAAACAAAAAACATTGCTGGGCCACCTCCGTATGTAACAGAAATCAGTGCAGAACCATTAGAATTGGGGGGTACTAGTGATTTTACAGGACATAATGATGCGATCTGAAGTGAAAAGAGCCTCTGCATTTCCACTTTTTCTGTACTCTTATGGTAAATTCAGGCAATGCAGATTAATGGAAATCTGGTAACCACTGGCATAAGTTAAGGAAAACACAGGTTCGTCATAACGTCAGAGATGCAAAATAATTTTAATAAGGCTTTGTCATTGTGATCATCTATCTTCCAGGTTGGACACTGAAACCATACGCACTTTTAAAAGAAAATGTGGTTATAATACAAACGAAGGTGGCGGATTCACTTTGCTACCTTTTCCTTTTCCTTGCGTAATGTTAGATGCTGGATTTGTTGGCTGAGAGAGAAGAAACAAGACTTTTAAAATTTAATAATAATAATTATTTTTTTATCTGCTTGTTATACTTCAATTAGATTACCCATGTATTGAGAAGAAGCAATACAAGAACAGTATTTGTTCATCAGGAAAGGAGATTTTATTTATTTATTTATTTATTTATTTTTTCCCTAGACATTGCCATGTTAAAAGATCCCTTTCTTTTAACTAATAAAAGAACAGACATGGAGGGCAGAAGTTTTGGGGTTGGTTAGTTTTAAAATTCAAATATTCTTACCAAATATTATTTTAAATATCTAAGTAACTCAGACAGAACTCCATCTGTCTACCTGGAATCACAAGTAGAAAGGGAGGGAAGTTTAAAAATAGTCTGGAAAACGTAAGTGGTACAAGGCATTGCTGACTTTCTAGTTCTCTCTGTTGTAGGAGACAAAAAAGTTAAGATTTCCAGTTTGCTCTATGAAACCATGTTCGCATATGGCAGTTGAAAGAAGACGGAAGTGGATGAATTCAGCCTAGGAAATCACTTAGGGTGGTATCTCTGACACGCTGTTTGTTTACAGCAAATATTTCAAGCATGTAAATAGGAAGTGTACTGTGCTTATGTATGTGGCAAGGTTTTGGTAGTAGGGGGCTGCAGGGGTGGCCTCTGTGAGCAGAGCCCAGCAGCTGCCCCATGTCAGATCAGAGCTAGCTCCAGCCAGCTCCAAAAGGGACCTGCTGCTTGCTTGCCAGAGCCAAGCGACGGAGCTACGCTTGTGGGCCTCTGGGAGAGCAGATTTAAGAAAGGGAAAAAAAAAAAAAAAAACTGCTGTGCAACAGCAGCTGGGAGAGCAAGGAGTGAGAAACAGCCATGCAGACACCAAGGTCCGTGAACGAGGGCAGGAGGTGCTCCAGGCATGCAGCAGAAGTTCCCCTGCGGCCTGTGGAGTGGCCCCTGGTGGAGCAGGCTGTCCCCCTGCAGCCCATGGGTCCCATATGGAGCAGATCTCCATGCTGCAGCCCGTGGAGGAGCCCCTGGTGGAGCAGGTGGATGTGGCCTGGAGGAGGCTGCGGCCCATGGAGAGCTCCCGCAGGAGCAGGCCCCGGGCTGGAGCTGCAGCTCCTGGAGAGGAGCCCACGCAGGAGCAGGGGGTCTGGGGGGAGCTGCCGCCCGTGGGGGACCCGTGCTGGAGCAGTTTGCTCTTGGGGGATGGACCCCATGGTACGGAGCCATGTGGGAGCAGTTCTTGAAGACCTGCTGCCCGTGGGCAGCCCCCGCAGGATCAGTTTGGGGAGGACAGCATCCTGTGGGGGGGACCCCATGCTGGAGAAGGGGCAGAGAGTCTAAATGAAGGATTGGTTGAGGTGAAGACTTAAGGCAGTCCCCATTCCCCATTCCCTTGAGCTGCTTGTGGGGAAGAGATAGAAGAGAGTGCATGAGGGGAAGGTGCACCTTCTAGTTTGCTTTTAGTTTCTCACTGCTCTAGTCTGCTAGTGATAGAAATTATACTAATCTCCCTATGCTGAGGCTTTTTTTGCCCATGACAATAATTGTTGAGTGATCTCCCTGCTTATCTCAACCCTTAAGCCTTTTCCATTATTTCTCCCTCTTTTCCTTTGAGGAGCGATGGTGAGGGAGTGGTTGTGGTGGAATTCAGCTGCATAGGAGGGTAAAACCACCACATAAATATATGATTAAATATATACATAACATATTATGTCTCAGGGGAGCTTTGAATCTCAGGCTATGTTTTGGCTAACACAAATAACATGAATGTATAGCTGGAGAGATTAAACAGCCAGTTCAGTTGAATTGCCTGGACCTAGTCCATACACAGTGTTACTCTTTTAGCTTCACAATGAGCAGTATTACATAAAAAAATGTTTTGGAGGACTGGCTAAGTCTGAAGTGCCAAATTCTTACTAATATACAATAAATCCTGCTCTTTATCTCTTTTGTAATTCTGTTTAGAAACATTATCAGTACTCGTGAGGTTTAAGATCATCTGTGGTGTGAGGCTTATGTTCTCCACTTGCTTATGCCCACAGTGGGAAAGCCTGAGCACATTTTGAGGGGGACAAAGCAAATGGACTCAGAAACCCAGCAAATTCTGGCAGGCAGGGCTGAAGTGCCCATGGGGCTAAATGCAAGTGTGGAAAACCCATCTCAATTGGGAATTAGGCCTCTCAATTTAAGGTTCACACAGTAATCAAGTGTCTGCTTCTAACACTGCCTTGGTCTCCAGCTCCTTGAAACAGAAATTGCCTGAGTGATCAAACATGGACTTAGCTGCCCTGTTGAGGGGATGAAGTTTGTATTCCAGCTGAGTTCTGTTGCTATATAATTTTAGATACAGAACTGCCCAGTTCAGCTTAAATCCCTAAGGACATCTACAAAGCAGGTCACTTTGTTGATCCATACAGCTAACTGTATCAGACTGTGGGTGGTGGCAAGTAACAGAACAAAGTGACTTTTACAGATAACCCAATAACTCAGTGTCATTTTTCCCAAGCAGACCCTTCTCGGTCTGAATGAATTTTACTCCCATAACCCAGGGAAAGATCTCAGCATCAGGATTGTGGAATTTCATAGATATGTAAATTCTCAATCCTCATGTTGAAGTTGCATTATTGTACAATGAAACAGGTCACAAGTAAGGACAGCTAGCTAAAGAGGTGTAGATGTAAAATATATCCAGGTCTGCAACCGAGTTCTGCTTTCTTCCAGGAGAAAAGCAGGTTCTCCTTGCCTGCTTGCTTTCTTTCTCAATGACTCCTAACTGTCTAGCTGCAATTTTGTCCAGATTCAACAGAAGGGATGAAGTGGCTTCTCCATTTTTTTTTTCTGCATGTGTTACAGCCTGCTATTAAAGGCATGCAGGATGCATAAGATCAAATCATTTCCTGTGTGAAGAAAGCCCACAATCTAATTCTCTGTTAATGTTTTTCCACTACAGTAGTGGAATAAATATAGGAAAAGGTCCTATTTGGAGGCAGTGACCCTGCTTAATGGCTGAGCTAGACCTATTTACTTCAAATATGTCTGGAGAAACTTTTTAAACTTTCCGGTAAGTCAACCAGGAAAAAAAAGAAAAAAAAAGAAAAAGAAAAAAAAAAGACGGAAACCATTTCAAATGTTGCATTGACAAGAAAAAAGAGCTGCCCTTAATAAAATGCTGCATTATACCATCTGGGAAAACATACCCAACTGATCTGTCACCAGAGCATACCAACATGGCATTTATTTCCTTTCTGAAATCTGTCAGGGACAGAGCATCAGTTGGGACCTTCCAAAGCAGTGGATGTGTGTCAGTTTAAAATTCATGTAAGAGTCTGGCCCTTTGTTAAAAGCATTATTAGAGTGGTTTTTTTTTTTGTTTTGTTTTGTTTTTTTCAGTTATCTTTCAGAAAAGCTGGCAACTTGGGGTTAACATTCTGTCAAAAAGCTATCATTTTCCTGTTCCCACCACTCCCCTTTGCAGAAGCAGTCTAACTTGCTGTACAAATGTCACTGGTTCCCCAGGGAGCTCCAGACCTTTGAATGTCACAGAACACTCTATTATTTAGTACTGCTATAAGATAATCTTTTCAACTGCTGTTTTCTGGTGAGAATTCTCAAAAAAAGAACCTATAAAGAGAGAACCTATAAAGTTAGAACCTCACAGATGCCAGTTTTCAGTCACTCAGAAATTTTGTCAGTTAAATGACTTTTACCTTTATACAGTGGGACTTTGATTTTCGGACACAGATATCATGCTAACAAAATGTGCTATCACTGACAGGCTTCATGAGGGTTTGTTTCTTTTTCCCTTTCCTTCCATATTTTACAATTCATTAAAAAACCAGTACCTTCATCTGGCTATGATTTTTGAGAAGACTGTTATCAAAAGCTTTTTAAAATACTTTCTTAACAGAGAGACGTATGTAACTCAATATATAAGATAAACCAGAAGGATTTCAAAGTGTAGACTTACTTTTCTCCTTGAATAATGCTTTCTAAGTATAAGAATTTTAAAGCCTATTCTGTCTGCAGCAAAAGTTCTCTCTGCAGGACATCAGTTACAATAATTCACTTAGCTTAAGTTGCCTTTTTCAGACAATAAACCCTGGAAATATGTATGCATGTGTTGTTTTCCTCAGAGAAGTCCCCCAAAAGTCATGTCAAAGCAAAGATTAATAAATAGTGCTATCAAAGCATGGTCTTATGGTTCTCTTGGTTGCAACTGTTTTGGGTGCAAGAAGACTGAGAAGCAGAGTGGAAAAAGACAACTCAGATGTGTACATGACTTTTCACTGTCTGCACTGAGCAGAGACTCATGTCTCTTCCCACAGCACAGAATTAGCCATTTTAAAGTTACTGGCTACAAAAGAGCTCACAGTGAGTTGACATGCATGTTATAGCATCTTGGTATCTCTGTAGCTACCACTGGTTGGTGTTGCCACTGCCCACATGTCCAGTATTCTCAGTAGAATCAGAGATAGCAGGGAAAGCAAGACCAGATAGAAATGGACTGTCCATTGTATCCTCATCACTTCTCTTATCAGCATGACTTCCCATGACATTATGGCTATTTACGGCAGTCAGTCATCAAAGGAGGATACCATACATATCATCATCTCTATCAAGGACCAGGAAACCATTTCTTCTTCGTGTAGAGCCTTGCTGCCTTTTTTTTTTTTTTTTTTAAGTGGTATTTTTAATATAGGCTTGAGCAAAGGAAGCACAGAACACAGAACACTAAGCATGTTATTTGGCTCAGAGCTTTGAACAAGGCACAACCCCCTTCAGTACAACTTGCCTAAAATGATCACATTTCCCTGAAAAATCTCTAGATTCTGTCTTAAGATTTTTCTTGTTTTGTTTTGTTTTGTTTTGTTTTTCCACACAAGAAGTTACAATGCTCATTTAAGAGACCATGATCCTACCCAGAAAGATCACCTACAGAAAATTATAATTTCAAATAGTCAAGTCAGGATATCATCCATCCTGTTGATCTCCTTATTCTTTATCTTTGTGCAATCTTCTCATTAGTATAAGTGGAAACACATGAAGTACATATTCTGTTTTAAATAATCTAAGTACTGAAAAGTCCAGCTAGTATTTTAAAAATAGAAGAAAAATGTTACTCTAATATTTCAATGCTCTTATAATGAAATTAAAAACAATATATATTGATTTATTTTTATTATTTTCCTGAAGGAATCTAAGGGAATTATTGAGGTGATTCCAGTGAAACACAAGAACTATTGATTTTGTTGCTATGTTTAACTATAAAAAAAAAAAAGTCCAGATAAATTTTGGTACTATGTTCCAAGGGAAAAAAAAAATATATCTATATATAGTTGTATGTTTTACTTAAACCCTTTAAAGGTGCTCTGCTGGATTATGAAGTAAATTCCCTGATACTGTGTTGAATATGTCTATTAATAAACCACTGACATAGTAATTTGGCAAAACTAGAAAGCTTGTTTAAGTAAATTTATTTTCATACTGTATTGGGTTTATGTGGTATGGTTTTAGTAGCGAGGGTCCCTCCTGGTACCCCATTCCCTTGAGCTGCTTGTGGGGTGGAGATAGAAGAGTGTGGATTCAGTTTGGAAGGTGTTTTTAGTTTGCTTTTAGTTTCTCATTACTCTAGTCTGTTTTTAGTAATAAGCAAGAAATTACATTAATCTGCCTGTGCTGAGTCTGTTTTGCTTGTGATCGTAACTGGTGAATGATCTCCCTGTCCTTATCTCAATCTATGAGCTTTTTTTCCGTCATATTTTCTCCCCCTGTTCTGTTGAGGATGGGGCGTGAGAGAGCAACATGGCAGAACTTAATAGCCCATTGGTGTGAAACCACCATACATACAAAGCTAGTTTTCTTCATTTGAAATATCTGGAGATTTACTAATATATAAATCTACGGTTCTTTGCTTTGCAAATCACTTCATTTTTACTGCTTTGCACAATGGCAATCAAAATACAATACCCTCACAAGTACAAAAATGCCATCACAATACATCACAAATATCATCTAATTTAGTGATATGTTTGTTCTCCTTATAGAAAAAACATACTTGCTGCAGTCAGAAGTCTCCACAAGAGGACACACAATAATATAAGAAGTTTGAGTGAGTCTCTTAATATCTAGGCAATGGTAGTTTTGATACATTCATGATGGTTTTGAACGGTGGGCAGGGAGTGACTTATACTAACAGACAAGATTCTCTAGTAGGTGTATGATGTTCTGAAATGGTATATATATATATATATATATATGAGGAAAATAAAAAAGGGGTGGGGGTGGGGGTGGGGGTGGGGAGTGTGGGGATGAGGAGAGCTGGGTTGGGCAGGACACTCTTCCGTACAGCTGCTAAGACAAAACAGCCTTAACATCTTTTTTCAGGCATTTTTATCATGTAACTTACATCCAGATACATTTCATATTTCCACTTGAAAATAAGAGAGAAGAATAATCTTTTCTTAAAGCTAAGAGCTCATGTTTAAGTGTATGAGAATCAGAAAAAAACTGATAGTTAACATGTGAGAGGTCACAGCCTTGTGGTCATAAAAACTAAATTATTGTGGTACATCAGCAGGTTTGAAACACAAGCTGTGGTTTATTGTGCATGAAACAGCAATCAATTTGAATGACAATGATAACTTGTTGCCACTAGTAAAGTGACAGAATAACAAGGAAGACAACCTCAAACATACAGCTCAACTTCTGTCTTTTTGGATTTAGTAATCATTAGATTTTACTGTTCTAACCCCTTTCAGTTTTGGAGTTGCTCCAGATCCTAACTGCTTCTGCATTGATTGATCCATATGTAGTATTTTCCATTATCCTCCATTATTACCTTGTAACCTCTTATTTGTGGTCCACTGTATTTTAGCATTTTTAGAGACTTTGCTTTGATTTTCTCAGACTAAACAGGACATAATATGTTCTGTTGCTGTTCTTATATTTTACAAAATATATCCCTAAAGTACTCTGCCTCAGATTACTTTTCACTGATGTCTGTAGAAGTAATTATCTCATACAGAAGGAGGCTTAGTTAATCAGACAGTCTGGTTCTTTTTGAGTTTTACCATTAAGTTCATCCAACTATCTGTGTGTTTCCACAGGGAAAAATAAATAAATAAATAAATAAATAAAGCTACATATTATAAAGGCTAAAGTTATATTAAAAGGGTTTAAATTAAAAAAATAAATAAATCCCTAAACCTCTATAAATAGAAAGAAAAATTTTGTGCCACAGAAATCCTCAATTTTACCAAATCTTCAAGTTGATGAGGTTTATTTTATGAACTATTCTATATACTATTTTATTTGCAGAAAAATTGCTGTAATTTACCATTGTACCTGGATCCAAGTGGAGGTAGGTGATGTGTTCCAAATATAGGAAAGGAAAAGTATTCTCCAAGGAAAGAATGGCAAAGTCATCTGAACTCTTCATCACACATATCAAAACTCTTGAGTCTACCAGTCTTAAGAGAGGAACTGTAGACTTCAGTGACCTTGTTCAGTATTCTTGGAGATATAGGTTGTCCAAAAGTCATTGTCTTCCATGTTAGAAGTTTTCTTCCTCTCTTCCTCAAGAGAAATATTTTGTAATGTAATCTTGTAAGAAATATTTGGTGATAATTTTTAAGATAAGTAATCATTGTCTTTTTTTTTTTCTCCCTATGAAAATGTTCTGCAAGTTCAGTCTTAAAAAATATATAGAATGAAATATCTTGGTTAAAAACCTTCCAAGGCATTTTGAATTTACAAGATATGTTAACTTCTCATACATTCTGAAAAAAATAATATTCAAAGTTCCGGAAGTGAAGGTTTTTCAGTGTCAGTCAGGGTGAGAATGCTTTCTGAACCTCTATAGGCTCATATATTTGTTAATTCTCTTTAGCTTTCCTTCTTGCTGAGAAGAAATTCTTCTGTTTGTACCATCTTCCTACCTGAATACAATTTACATTCATTTCTGTCACAAAATCAGAATGCAACTTAAATTCATTTGCATTTCTATCCAGTCTTTTTCTTAATTCAACCTGATAATGATGTTTTCAGATGATATCACACAGTATGGGAAAATGCTGAAGTAATTACTACCATTAAAAACTTTTTGCTTGTTTTTTGCATGAAATTAATACAGACAGAATGCTACTCTGCAAATATATAAATCTATCTATAATACATACACTATATACAATGCATATACTACACACTTTCGCATGCTAACTTTATTCTGTGCAATTGATAGGGTGATCTAAAAAGAAGGTACTAGCACAAGCAAAATCAGAATATTTTGGTCTACTGTTATAAGAGAAGCTGGAAAAGGTAAAATAAAAATTCCAGTACCTGTCAAACTGAACCCATGAAGAACTGACAACGCTGTTTGTCTTAAGGTTTGGATTACCTTTCTCATCATGCATGTCTCGACTTTCTATGCAACTGCCCATGAGGTCTCCATTCAGCTAACTCATGATCTCAGTGATGTGACTTCACCTAGCTTTTATGTTAAAAGTAAAAAAGCAACTAACAAACAGAAGAAAATAATGGTTCTAATAGTGAAGACATTGTTACATTCCTTTACTTTTTTCTTCCAATAATAACTCTATTAAATGTAGTAATGTTTCCATTCATTGTCTTCAAGGCTATGTATGTTTCTTCTTTCCGAATTTCCTCCCACTAGGTACATTATTTTTTTTTTGTGTACTGTTATTTCAAGCCAATTTAAGTATTCCAAATACAAGGTCCTGCCCCTGGGCTGGGGCAATCCCAAGCAAAAACACAGGCTGGGTGGAGAATGGTTTGAGAGCAGCCTTGAGGAGAAGCACCTGGGGGTGTTGGTTGACAAGAAGCATGACATGAGCCAGCAATGCACTTGAACTTGGAGTCCAGAACACCAGCCGTATCCTCGGCTGCATCAAAAGAAGCGTGTACAGCATGCCAATGGAGGTGATTCTCCGCCTCTGCTCTGCCTTTATGAGACCCCACCTGGAGTACTGCATTCAGCTCTGGGGCAACCAGCACAAGAAGGACATGGAAGTATTAAAACAAGACCAGAGGAGGGCCACAAAGATGATCAAAGGGCTGGAGCACCTCTCCTATGAAGATAGGCTGAGGGAACTGGGGTTGTTCAGTCTGGAGAAGTCTCTGGGGAGCCTTCCAGTACCTTATAGCGGCCTTCTAGTACCTAAAAGGGGCTTATAGAAAAGTCGGGGAGGGAATCTGTCAGGGACTGCAGTGATAGGACAAGGAGTAATGGTTTTAAACTAAAAGACGGTAGATTTAGATTAGATATTAGGAAGAAATTTTTTACTCAGAAGGTGGTGAGGCATTGGAACAGGTTGCCCGGAGAAGCTGTGGATGCCCCATCCCTGGAAGTGTTTAAGGCCAGTCTGGATGGGGTATTGGGCAACCTGGTCTAGTGGGAGGTGTCCCTGCCCATGGCGTGTGTGTGTGTGTGTGTGTGTGTGTATGTGTGGAATTAGTTAAGCTTTAAGGTCCTTTTCAACTCAAACAAGTCTATGGTTCTATGATCTCTATTCTAAACTACAATCTGCTGTAAAAGCTTTCACCTTCTTCACCACCCCACCCACAAACATCTTTATCTCTGTCTGCGTTAGTGCTATTTCTAGAATTAAGCATATGATTGTTCATTTAGGTTTCTCAAAACCTTTGAGCTATAAACAATAGAAAGTATAAACAGCAGTGAGAATTTTTAAGTACATTTATAATTTAGGAACATGAGTCCAACTGAGTCTGCTCCTGCGGGGGCTCTCCATGGGCCGCAGCCTCCTCCAGGCCACATCCACCTGCTCCACCAGGGGCTCCTCCATAGGCTGCAGCATGGAGATCTGCTCCATGTGGGACCCATGGGCTGCAGGGGGACAGCCTGCTCCGCCAGGGGCCTCTCCACAGGCTGCAGAGGAACTGCTTCTGCTTGGCTGGAGCACCTCCTGCCTTCCTTCTGCACTGACCTTGGTGTCTGCATGGCTGTTTCTCACTCCTTGCTCTCCCAGCTGCTGTTGCACAGCAGGGTTTTTTTTTTTTTCTTTTTTCTTTTTTCTTTTTTCTTTTTTTTCTTTTTTCTTTTTTCTTTTTTCTTTTTTCTTTTTTCTTTTTTCTGTTTATTTTTTCTTTTTTTTTTTTTTTTCCCTTTCTTAAATATGCCCTCACAGAGGTGCCAACAACATTGCTTATTGTCCCAGATCTCTGGGCAGCAGCAGGTCCCTTTGGAGCCGGCTGAAACTGGCCCTTATCTAACTTGGGGCAGGTTCTGAATTCTTCCCACAGAAGCCATTCCTGCAGCCACCTGCTACCAAAACCTTGCCACGTAAACCCACTACACGAGCGTCACTCATTGGCTCAGCTTTGGCCAGCTCCATTAGGAGCCACATGGAAATGGCTTCTATCTGACATAGGACTGTTTTTCAACTCTTCTCAGAGAGGCCACTACTGCACTATCTTCTCCACTACCAAAACTTTGCCAAATAAACCTAATACAGGTTAACCCACAGCAGTCACTAAGATAGAAATCGAGATAGAAATGAAGCAATGAACATAATTACATTAAGGCTCTCCATGTCTTATGTCAAAGTAAAGACACTCTTGTCCCGGAAGAAATTCACACCCTTTTCTGTTATCTCTTGGTAATATGAGGAAAAAAAAGACCTGTAAGTATGCAAATGGTCTCCAGAAAGATACCTAGATATGTCTTAATTCTAGTTCTAGTCCTGAATGAATACAAGCACAGATTCTTGAAGGATGATCCTTGAAGAAAAATAAAAAAAAAAAAAAAAAAGAGAGAACAAAAGATAAAAATAAATAAAAAATAAACAGAATAAAGCAACAAAGAGAAACCTACAACAATTATAGAAATAGAGCTGAACTAAGCTACAAACAGATAAAATTAAATCTGAGTGTTCCTCTATAATGGTCCTGACTTGAAGACAGGAGTTGGTACATGGAGGAGTTGGTGGTCCACATCACAGTTAGCCTGAGCACTATCGGGCACCCTGTGCTGTGCTGCATCATGCTGCATTAACAGTGCCTTTCACGCTTGTGTTGTGATGTGTCCATCTATTGACCATAGGATGAACTTGACCACTTTATAGAAACAGAGGAACCTTCAGGCAACTCCCACTTGATCTTGGTGATTATGCCACCTGCATGGCCTTACCTATATCTAACAGTGCAGCAACAAGTTCTTGTGTGAACATCCTTTCTGTTTGACAGTAGAAATGATGAATATAGCTGACTTCATATGAGAAAATCCTATGACCAAAATGGGGGAACCTTTTTCTTCCATGAACGGGCTCTGCGCAGTCTGCAGTGTGGATTGGAGGCCTGCTTGGGGCCTACACAACTTGGGGTTTCCAGCATCTACAGGAATGTAACACTATCTATACTATTCCCTCCTTCTTCATAGTATTGCCTCTAATAATTAAATTTATACTTTGCAGAGTCTGCAGATTTTTCATGTTGGAATCATGATGGACCAGCACCTCCTGATGCAAAACAGCATTCCATGACCTATTTCAGAGGTGGTCATCATTATGGGTAGTGTGTACAGAAGATTACATAACCAAAGCAGGTGATAAGACAGTTCTTTGTGATGCCAGTGTCAGGTGCGAGGACTTTCCATTATGTTTCTGAACATGAAAAAGAGACGAGCAGGAAAGTAATCTAGTAAGAGGAACTATGTTCGTACAAGGGTGTGCCTTAGGAGTTGTGTAAGGACTATGCATTTGGACGGGACAAATATTTTAACATTTTTGATAAAGAGGTGTAACTGAGTATGGTGAGTGGAATGCCTCAACGGAGTTCCTTAGTAACATCCTAATAAGCAGCTTTCTACTGAATAGGACTAGAAAACTTAGTAAGCTGATCTGCCTTGATTCATTTAATGTCTAAAATTTTATTCTTGTAATGGAAAGAAAAAGATACATTTTCTCAGGTTAATCATGATATGAAAAGATGTCTTAGGTAGCTACTGGAGACAGAAGTGTGGTCTTAAAGACCTAGAGTACCTTCATATTTACTTGCTAGAGGGTAAGGACAAAAGCCCTCTGACTGATTGGGTAACATAGAGACACAGCAATATTTTCAGAGAGCACAGCTGTGTACCAAAGCCATGACATCTACAGAACAGAAACTGTTGGATCACCTTTACTGACACAAATAATATGGCAGATATTTGGGAAGATTTTTTTTTTCCTCTTCTCCAAATATATAATTAGGAAGTGTTATCATAGATATTTCTGTTCCACAGAAGACTGGAGTTAAAGATCACAGCATCCCAAAATTAGTTAGTAGTCCTCCCAGTCTTTAGGAGGACCAGATGAAGTGAAAGTGATAAAAGGCAAGCACATAAATTCATCATTCACTGAAAAATTGAATATTTTTTACTAAATCTTACCCAACATGGCTACCCAACATACATGCCTCAAGAAAAATTTACTCTTGGTAATGGCCTTGTGTGTATAACAATCTCTTTATACTTCTAGTGTAGCAAACTGTAGTAATCTTCTGACCTCCTCCTTACAGGTGCTCTTTATCCCTGTTTGGCAGCATGATCCATCTTGTGTGGTAATAACTCAGGCAAAGCCATTTAGACACCAGTGATCATTCTGGCATAGTCACAAAATTGTATAAATAGAAGCCTTGCAAGCTTTAAGAAGAAAAATAAATCGAGTTATCAATAAGGAAATAACAGTGAAAAAAAAAAAAGATGATGTATCAGCACATGGAATATTGATTAAAGATTGGGGTTTTTAAAGACATCTATGGCAGAAATGGAAAAGGTCAAGGGGATGGCAATTAAAATGGTTAGAAATATCTGATTTTCGAAAGGATGTCAGCCTACCAGACTGTGATGCTTATAATACTCTCAGGCTTGCTTGGGGCTAGAGATCACACAAACTAATCTGCAAAGGAACAGATGAATGACTGGCAAGTAGCTAGCATTAATTTTCATAACATCACAAGCAATCTTCAGTCAGGAGTCTCTCTGGATTCATTCCTCTTATGTAAGACTCCAGAGCTCAGAGTTTCATGGCCCGAAAACAGTCATAAGCTTCTGTATATACACATGTGGAAAAAAATGTGTTTCAGAGGAAAGTGCACTTGGAAATTTTTAGTTGTAATAAAACAGAGCTTTATTTTTATGAACAAAGAGCACTAAGGAATTACAGAGATGAAATGATAGTAGTAACAATTTATTCTGTCCAAACAGGTAGTGTTACACGTGGGAAGTATTCATAGATCAGTATTGATTACACTTCTACTTTTGACTAATTAGTTCTACATACTTTCAGTTTAAATGTCATGATTGTATCAGATACAAGTGCCCTGCAGGAATTCAGGAATAACCTTTACTTCATTATGTTTCCTGTCCAATGATAATTTCTTTCTTTGGAGACATGAACTCCACTGACTCCAGTGACAAAGCAACATTACTTTACTCCATTTTGTAGGACACAGACTGTTAGTCAAATGGAAATTATTCAAATGTAGAAAAAACATCCATATTATTAAGTATTAAAATGTTACTGAGGTGCCCAGGTGTAAAATGTAAAGTAATGGGGAAAAATGAAAAGCAGGAAATCTTTGCTTATAGTGATCTATGCTGGATTTATCGCATCTTTAACAAGTTTCTTTGACAGAGAAGGGAGGTTAATTTAAGATATCTATCTAAATGAAGCATCTCTCTTTCTATTTTATCCTTATAAGATAAAATATAAAAAGATAAAATATAAAGATAATATAAAATAAATATAAATATAAAAATAAATATAAATAAAAATAAAAAATATAAAGATAAAAATTTATCTTCATAAGATAAAGTTTTAGTGTCTTTATGGTCCCATTTATGATTGTCTTAGTTCACTTAATGACCTCTGACTGCTGTAGTCTAGTCTTTGTTGTTACCGTTTGAACTTGAATGACTTTTTTCATGGAAAAAATATTGATGCATTTAAGAAATAAATATTAGAATATTTTAGAGGGTTCATATTTGTTTTTACAAGGATTAGATTGTGTGATCATAGAATCACAGAATAGCTTGGGTCGGAAGGGAACTTAAATATCATCTAACTCCAACCCTCTGCCATAGGCAGGGATGACATCCACTAGGTCGGGTTGGCCAATGCCCCATCCAACCTGACGATGAAGAGAAACAGAATGTATCCCCATTACCAAAAAGAGCTACAAGAAAGGAAGAGGGTAAATTACCAAGGCTTAGGGCAAGAAAAGAAAGAAAGGAGAAGGAATACACAGAAGAATCATTAAATGTTGCAGGATAAAAAGTGGCTGTTCAAGAGCATCTGCTGGAAGTAACTTCTATAGTTAAAGCTAGGGCGTCTACAAAAAGATGTGTGGTTTGAAACTAAGTTGCAGACAAATATTTACCTTGCATTTAATGCAGCAAATATTCTAAACCTAAAATATCTTTCAGGATTGTAAAATAATGTAGAATTAAAAGTATGAAAAAATATGAATGAATATTGGTAACTGTTTAAGATGGGAAGGCTGTTCCCTCAGTTCAGTGCTATTTGATAGATTTTAACAGTAACTTGACTGACAGGGACAAAGGCAGATTTTTATTTTTATTTTTTTTTACAGGGGTCAAAAGAGATCATTGATCCAGATTGATCTACACTTAATACCAAAGCAAGAGCAAAATAATAATAATAATAATACAAAAATATATTGGTTTAAGCATGGGAAAACAGACACTCCATGATGTATAGGAAAATACTTGGACCATCATTAAGATGGTCCAAGCTAACCAGTTAGTGTGATGTTGGGATAAAAATACTGAACATTTTATATGAATTCAGTGATGCAAAATCATGTAATCAGAGCTGCCTTAGAGTGTCTTAATAATCACATAACAAGATGAAGGGGGCTGGAAGTTGAAGTTAGCAAGCACAAATGGAAAAATATCAGACAATTTTAACAAAAATTGTCTTCAGGCAGCAAAGCCCATTATCAAAGAGTGCAGTAAATCCCTGTGCACTTGAAATCCTTAAATTGAGAAGCTATGTCTCTCTGAGTACACCTTATATTTCAGCTGCAGTTCATAGGCCACATACAAGAATTACGGGATGAATTTTATGCCTTGTGACAGAATCAGACACATAGAAGTATGTTCAGCATCTGATCATATAGGCAATGCACTGAAAATACTTTATTATTATTATTATTATTATTATTATTATTATTTTTAAGTTGGGAAATAGCAGTTTGATTTAATGAGAGATGCTTAAAGCAACTGTTAAAAAATATTTCATCCAAAATAGTGCAGTTTTCTCAATGGCTGAGGTCTAAGGAAAGTCAACAGCCTTCACTGAGATGGCCTTTTCCCAGTGTTTTGTGAAAAGCATCCTTCACACAATAAGCTAGTCTCAAGAATTATACTGTTCCATAGAATCGTAGAATCATAGAACCATAGAATCATAGAATGGTTTGGGTTGGAAGGGACTTTAAAGATCATCTGTAAAGATCAGCTGTATGTTGACTGCACCACACAGCTTAGTGTCATCAGCAAACTTGCTGAGAGTGCACTCAACCCCACTGTCCATGTCACTGACAAAGATGTTAAACAGTGTCAATCCCAATATTGACCTCTGAGGAACACCACTTGTCACTGATCTGCGCTTGGACATTGAGCTGTTGACTGCAGCTCTTTGAGTGTGACCATCCAGCCAGTTCTTTACTAACCAAGTGGTCCATCCATCAAATCCATGTCTCTTCAACTTAGACAAGGGTATCATGGGGGACAGTGTCAAATGCTTTGCACAAGTCCAGGTAGATTACATCAGTTGCTCTCCCTTATCCACCAGTGCTGTAATTGTAAATGATAACTGCAATTTGTTAGCAGTCAAGAGAGAGGATATGTTTTTCTTTGTACTTGTAGCTTATTTAGATTAATCATTACATACCCATTACTTAAAGCATAAAATATCATTTAAAGGCATGCTGATTTCTTCATCCTCACCTGTGATAATATATATTTTAAAGATATAATGTCTCTGTCTCTGTAGACAAAATCTGTGTTTGTACAGGAAAATTACAGTGTTTTTCTTATTTGTGTATCAGTTAAAAAGATTTGATGACAGATGTCATATTTTCACTTCACATAGGATGTTCCTGATCACTGATTCATTATCTGGATCACTGAAGAAACCAGATTGCTCAAGCAAACAAAAGTATTAATTGAGTAAATTCTTATTTATTCTCCTAACAGTTTCTTCTCAATGGAGTACCCAAACAGAAGTTCTATGCTTAATAACTTTATGGATATAGACTGAAATAATTGCATGAAGTTTATTTTTAGGTTATTTTCAGTGGTTGCCACAGAAAGCTTTGTGTTCCTTCAGAGGAAAAAAAAAAGTAATAAAAGAGTTATTTCTTCTATCTTCTATCCTTTGCATTTCCTTATGCTACTCTGGTATTATAGGAGAATGTCCTGGTTTTGGCTAGGATAGAGTTAATTTTCCTCCTAGTAGCTAGTATGGTGCTGTGTTTTGGATTTAGGATGAGAATAATGCTGTTGATATCACACTGATGTTTTAATTGTTGCAGAGCAGTGCTTACACTAAGCCAAGGATTTTTCACCTTCTCACGCTGCCCTGCCAGTGCACAGGCTGGGGGTGCAGCAGGAGCTGGTAGGGGACAGACCCAGGACAGCTGACCCAAACTGTCCGAAGGGGTATTCCATACCATATGGCATCATGCTGAGCAATTAATATGGGGGGGCTGGCTGCTCGGGGATAGGCTGGGCATCAGTCAGTGGGTGGTGAGCAATTGCATTGTGCATCACTTGTTTTGTACACATTATTAGTAGTACTATTATTATTATTATTATTTATTTTCCTTTCTTTTCTGTCCTAATAAACTGTCTCTATCTCAACCCACAGGCTTAGATGTCTCCCGGTTTAAACCACTACAGAGAAAGTTTCAATATTTCATATTATGTACCCTTAAGAGAAATGGGCCAAATTTCATTGGGAAGGGAGCAGTACCAACAATATAAAGTGATATTTATTTTGTTTTAAAAGGTTCATTCATTTAGTGCTAATAATTGCTAATAATTTTCAATAATAATATGTGACAATGAGAAGGAAATTCCTAATTTATTTGGAAGATAAAGGTTTTTTATTTTTTATTTTTCTAATTTTCCCCTTTCATTTATGATCATTGGACCTTCTCTTGACATTTGGAAAACTGGAATTTCTCAATAACAAGTAGTTTCTGAACAATTGAATTTAACATCTTAATAGAGATGGTCTGTCTGAAATCATATCGTAATGAGAAAGATATGCACCATCAAGAAAACAATATCCTCTCCCTGCCCCGCTCATCCCCGGTAAAATCATCAATTTCAAAATCCTATTTGATTTCCTCTGCATATAAATGTTAATATATGGGAATAACAGTTAACAATATTGACTAGCTTTTTTTTTTTCTTTCTGGAGAATCCATATGCCATTACAGTACAATATTGATCTCTGCCTCAAGGAAAATCAAGCAAATTGATTTCACAAACCACTTCTATCATGACGTTAATATATTACTAATTGAAAAAGTGGTTAAATAAATGAACCTCACAGTAAACATTAGAGCTTACTACACTAAAAACTAAGAGTCTGGCAAAATAAATTAGACCAGAAAATTTAGCTTTCCTACAGGCATTATCCATATATAAGCTTGGACAATGTAAAGAACGCAATGTGGCTTCCCCAAAAAATTGTGTGGAAATGCTTATAGAGTGTCGTGGTGACTTTCCTAAAGGCAAAGGTTGATTAGAAAGATCTGGAAACCTAAGTGAGAGGGCATAAGAAATCTTAGAAGTGCCCCAGATTACATGTAGAGATGCAACCTTTCTTGTATCTCTTGTTCTGTAACCCACCTATGCCACCAGGTTTTGAGGTCTGTATCGTAGAAGCACTGACTCTGCTTATTCGTCTTTATATCCCAGTATAAACTGCCTTCTCTCCACCCCAGTTCATCATATGATATGAATATGATGGAAATCAATATTAAACAATGTTTGATACAGAATGATGATTTCCACTTGTTCTAATAAATTATATTCCATTGAAAACATCCGAAAATCCCCACAATTTCCATCTTGCTGTGTTCCAGCATGTTAACATCCAATATTCAATAGGTTTTGACAAGACGAGAACCTGAGTAGGTTCTTATATCTGCTTCAACATATAAATGGGTAAATAACACATAGAACCTGTGACAGAGGAAAAGGAATTTTTGTCTCCTGGTCTCATTGTCTGCATGTTAATTATATCACTTGGGCAAAAAATCAGAAAGTTTATTTTTAAAGAAACTGTTACCTTCAGTGTTGCCTTGAGTAGTTGTGAAGAAGTTGACAGACTGCCTTTTTCTATTTGCAGTCAGCAAAACTTCTTTTATGTCTCATTATCTGCCAGAAGAGAAAAGAAAGCTCTACTCAGTCAAGAAGATATGGGACACAGTCAGAAAAGAAGAAAAACTAGTTCGAGACAAAGGGAGCTGATTGCAGAAATTTGTTACTCCTGAGGAAGTGAGTACAGAAAGATGTAAAAGCTTTGAGTAGGCAGAGCATGTGAAGAAGATTCATAAGAAGCACTACTTTTATTAATTAAAAACATCATCAACAACAAAAACCTCTGCAACTCATGTCACTGATTCTTGCTGTAAAACTGCATCTATTTTTATCTATTAAGTACCTTATCATTTTTTAAATCAAAATCTGATTTCAATTTTAGATTTTTCTTTGTATTTCCTTTTTACAACCAAATGCAAAATAAAATATTAATAAGAAAAAAAATCTGATAGCATGACTTCACTTTCCTGCCTTCCTGATTTATTCTGTTTTTTCTTTCCTTTTGTCCTCTATAAGTTTTCAAATATCTTCCCTAACTTCAGAAGCATTAGGTACCATCAAAATTATCACTCTTCACTATATTCTTTGCCACAGAAGTATAACAGAGAATTTAACTTTTTTATTTTTTATTTTTTATTTTTTTTAACAAAACCTTATTTACTATTCAGAACAGAAATTGGCAAACATCAGTCTTCACATCCTGAGTAACCTTGGAAAGATATAAGAAGGTTTCCTGTAAATCTAAGAGGTGATATTAAAGTTGTATAACTAATGGTTGAAGAGAAGTAATACAAGAGAAATGAAGTGGGGTTATTTTTATGTGCTTGTGTATATGGACCACAACTTCCTTGTCTCCTCTGCATTGCTTACTTCACTGAGATCTCTATTAAAGTGACCTTGCCAATTAAAATACATAAAACTTCTGTAAGTGGCTAATACACTACATGAGAGTAATTCTGCTTCTTTGGCTCTTGCTTTAGTGTCTTACCTCAGGCTCCTTCAGAGTTTGTCATAACCAGTTATGCCAAATCTATGTATTTACCATCTTCTTCTTGCTTTCTCTCTTGTCCTATCCACAAACCTCAAACTTCTTATGATGTATCTTGAATGTTAGGTACATTCCTGAATATAACGCATATGTTATTACTATGACTGAATTCATGAAATGTATGTAATTTCTGGAGACAATAAACCTAGTCTGAGATATTTGCAGATGAATGTTTTTATCAATGTAATGTGCAATACTGTGTCTTCAGTTTAAATACAGATATCTCTATGTTGTGGTTTAGCCCGGCTGGCAGCCAAACACCACACAGCCATTCGCTCACCCTCCCCCCTCCCTCTCCGGGATGAGGGAGAGAAACAGGAAAGTGAAGCCTGTGAGTTGAGATAAAGACAGTTTATTAAGACAGGGAAAAGAATAACAATAATAATAATAATAATAGTAATATTAATAGTAATAATGTGTACGAAATAAGTGATGCACAATGCAATTGCTCACCACCCGTTGACCGATGCCCAGCCTATTCCCCAGCAGCCGACCCCCCCCTCCACCCCGGCTAGCCACCCCTATATATTGTTCAGCATGACGTCAGATGGTATGGAATACCCCTTTGGCCAGTTTGGGTCAGCTGTCCTGGGTCTGTCCCCTCCCAGCTCCTGCTGCATGCCTAGCCTGCTCGCTAGCAGGACAGAGAGAGGCTGAAAAGTCCTTGGCTTGGTGTAAGCACTGCTCTACAACAACTAAAACATCAGCATGTTATCAGCGCTCTTCTCATTCTAATCCGAAACATAGCACCCTGCCAGCTACTAGGAGGAAAAGTAACTCTGTCCTAACTGAAACCAGGACACTCTATTATCTTTCTTTTGTATGCATACTAATATTTAGAAATTTAGAAAATAAAATCATATATATATATATATATATAAAAAGATTAAAATGATTGAGCTGTTTAGGCTGAAATAGAGAAGATATAGAAGGGATATACAACAAAATCTCCAAATGCAGAAATAACATTTGCAGAAAACAGAACAAACAGTAAGCTGCCTAAATTGCATTATGATTTAGTTTAGATATCATAGAACCTTTTCTAATTCTAAGATTAGTGAAGCAAACTGGTTGCCTGGGGAAGTTGTGAAATCTCACAAGAGCGTTGAGAAACAGATTAGACAAGTGTCTGTTAGAAATGACATAGATATAGTTGTGCTTTCCTAGGGGCAAACAATGCACTAATGGCCTCTTGAAGTCCCTTCAAGTTCTATGTTTATTGTGTCCTACTTGGTGCTTAACTTTCAAGTTCAAACCCCACTGGACCAGTTCTATCTACCATAGTAAGTGTTGCTTTTGTAGAGTGCCTTTTTGTATAAGAACTAGCTGTTGGCTGCTTTGATTTCTGGGAAACTTCCTCCAAATGGTCACCTCAGCAAATTATCTGAAAAGGACTCAGGCCAACCATTTGCAATGGTATAGTGAATATGGTGAGAAAGAGAATGAAAAGCAAATTTAGCAAAGAAAACCTGTGAAAATTAATGTCTCTTGCCTTCAGTCCTGACTAACACTGTTCTATTTCCTTACTTTTTTTTTGGTTGATATTATTTAATAAGCTTATTCTCCTATGTACCCATTGCAAGGGATTAAATATACTCTTTTTAACAGTCCTTAACTGTTGTTGTTTGTTTCAGTTACTTCTTTTGTTAAAGCTATTCTGCATGGCCGAGTCCAGAATTTAAATGGGAATTATATACTAAAGATGACTTGTAACGAGCTGTTAGGTAAACTGCTACCCTTCATCAGTTAATGCTATATTTTGTTTTGTTTAATGTTTGACCTTTATTGAGATCGCCTTATTTATTTTTAGTCATTATAAATTTACTTTAAAGTACAGTTCAGATCAGAACAGTTGGCACCTTTTAAAGCCTTGGTTCTGAAGGTAGTTATTTTAAGAATTATCTGTTGTGATTTTTTAGAACTATATCTTCAAGTTTCAGAATTTCAGACTAGCTTTACAATGTTAGACAATATTTCCACTTATTCTGCCTTTATTTAAAAGAAAGGCATAGGATGTATCAGGAAAGGCATAGCAGGATGTTATTTCAGGATTTAGACGGAGTTGGAATAAGAAGCTGTATGTAAAAGAGTAAACTGAAAAAAACTTTGCCTCAAAATATCCATCTGGCTGTATGACATTAAGATATGACATAATGCAAGGACATTTCCTACCAATAAATAAATAAATAATAAATAAATTGATGCAAGCATGCTTTTCCTATGAAAATTGCTTTGCTAGTACATAATTTACTGGGTCTCCAGCATTTTACAACTACTGTAGGATAGATAATGTCTACTTGACATACCTTGGGGCACAGCAATCTTGAGGGGGAAATTGCAGTCTTGGAGGACACATTTTTTGACAGATTGATATAACCCCAGAAGTGGCTGAATAATGCTGCTCATCTTTAGCTGTATTACAATATGCTCAGTGTGATGAATTAGTCATCAGGTAAGACAGTCAAAATTGCAATTTTTCACTTGAATGGCACCAGCAAAAATGTCAGGGATGTTTAGCTAGCCATGAGGAATAAACAATTATGAATGAAATCTATTCAGTAAAAACAAGGAGGTATAGACATTCTCTGTGAATGAACTGAATTGTATCTAAGGAATACCTGTCTCTTTCAGAATGTCTTTCTCTTTCCAGAAGAAACAACCTAGCAAAGTGCCTAGTAACATTGTTAACTAATTGCTTAGCTTTCCAATTATCAATGTTAGGTAATTGCTTTGGCTTACTGCCAATAGTAGTTGTTGTCTTTTTTCATTCTTTACAGTGTTTTGAATTGAGCCATACTGTTTCAGAACTGCCCAGGTTATCAAAATCCCATGAGAATAGTATTGCAAATCGTTCCTTTATCCTGTTCAGCTTTACTTCAGCAACAAATAAATTTTTGTGTGCTTATAACAGTGTAAAAGTGTATGTCTATGAAACGGTATGTCAAAGCTTTGTATGTGAAAATATTTTATTATTTTCATTTGAAGCATGTGTGATATATTACTTGTGTCTGCTTTTTGTATTGACTATATGCCTCTTTTAGACCATCTAGCGTAGCAAACATTATATATACTTGATCACTCTTATCAATTATTTCATAATTGATGAATAGATTCATAGCTGGAGGAATTCCAAACACCTTTCAGTTTGAAAATGAGATCTTCTTCCAACTTCCAAGAAGAAGATTTTCGTATTTTAGTGCAATTGTTCACGAGATGAATACATCTCTTCTACTTGTTTTATTATCAGCTAGTATTCCTAAATTAGCTAAAAAATTCTATCAATCTTCTCCAGTAGATTTACTGTAATGTAACATTAAATTTAATCTGGCCAGTTTTATATAAATTAACTGACTGGCAATTTTAAATTTTAAAATATCTTTGATTATTTTTACATTTTTGGGATAGCTCAATTGAAATATTTTCCTTACAGTACATTGTTTCCATTTTTAGTAGTCTTTTGCTATATGGATAATTTGGCTATGTAAACCCCATCATTCTAATCAAGTCCACCAATAGAAGTTTATCGACTTATCTATTTAAGCTATTCTTTTTCCCCCACTCATATATGTATTTCTTTACATATTTTGCTATGTAAAGTTTTAACTAAATGTCTTTGAAGAAGAATAACTTCTCTCATGTTCAAAGGCTCTTTCACACTCTATATAGCCACTATTTACAATATTACAATTGACAAAATTACAATTACAATATATTACAATGACAGGAATTTATAGAGTTGTTTTCATCTGATTTAAACATGCCAGTCCTATTGATTTCCTTTGTTAGATTTGATATAATGCTGCTTACTTTGTATCTTTTCCTTCCTTCCTTCCTTCCTTCCTTGCTTCCTTCCTTCCTTCCTTCCTTCCTTCCTTCCTTTTCCTTCCTTAAGCTTTATTTATCATCTTTAAGGTCCTTAAAGTTGATCCAAATTCTATCAATGATCCAATATTTTTGAACTCACACATCATTAGTTCTTTAAATATTTTCCTCAAATATAATATGATTGTAATTTTTCTGCCAGATCACACAAACAAAGATTGTATTTTAATTGAAATTAATTGCTAATAAAACACCACTCCACAAAGAAACCTGGAAATTTGGTAGGAAAAAAATGTTAAATAGTGTTTAGTGAGCTTTTTAGTGAGCTTTTTTTTAGTGAGTTTTTTTTTTTTTTCCCCACTCACAAATGCCAATCATATAACGATACTTTAATAAAAATGAAAGGGAAAAAAAAAGGCAAAAACAAACAAGCCCCACCCCATTGGCCAGGGACTGTCAGATCTTTAAAGACAACAAAGCCTGATCCAGACTGGCAGTGCTGCTGAGAGAAGAGCTGTTTCCCTCACCTGCCCCTCCTTTGCTTGCCCCACCAGACCTTCCCATGACCTGGTCCTGGTCCTCATCCTCATCCACTTTGACTAGCTGCTCAGCACTTGCTGCATTCTTACTAGCTCACTGCTACAATGTTCCTAACCATCTTTCTTGTGCTTTTTCTTAGGTTACAATAAATGTATTATTTATGACTAACACGGCTTCTTGGAAAGAGAATATTAGCAGACTTGACTGTATTGCAGCTCAAAGGAAACTAAATGCCAGTCCCACTACAGAGCTCATCAAGACCTCTAAAAAAGTCTCCGAAGAAAACATTCTTTCTGCTCAAGACTTTAACTTTTCAATTCCCTAGAATAAGCTGTTATTTTATATTTGAAGTCCTCAGACATAAATACCTGCACAAACTTTCATACACAAAGATAATTACAATTTTTTTGTACTTTATAATATGCTTTCCTTTTTAACAGAAATGCCTTCAAATATAATGAAAGAACATATGTAAAATGAAGTTTCAGCCCTACCCTTTTGTCTCTTTCACTGTATTTGCCCTCATTTCCAGGGGATATCACCTGAGCACACATCTGAATTTCTTGGGTGGAAAGAAGAGTTGAGAAGGGGCATATTTGGACAATTTTCTTTGTCTCCTGGGTTTTCATCACAGGACTTATATTAACTCCATACTTTTTACTCAAGATTAAAACAAAAATTCTTACAAGGTTGAAACAAACATTACAATTTCAACCAAAGCTGTGGATCAGCAATTTTTCTTTCTTTTTTCTCTTCGCTTTTCCCCGATGTTGTTATGTTGTTGCATGATGACAGGAAATATAACCTTCCCATTCAGCACAGATTAATATTATCAGTGATCCTTGAGACATAGCTGTGACAATGGCCGAGATGGGGAGCATCTCTAAAATCACCACTGAGCAAACAGCTATTAACCTTTGAAAACTATGTTACACACATAATACCATTTCTGTTTGAATCAGACGATATCTTTAGAGAATAAAGTTTTAATATTAAAAACAAAACAAAACAAAACAAAAAAAAACAACCAACCAACCAAACCAAACCAAACCAAACAAACAAAAAAACACCTAAAAACTATGCACCATAAAAATAGAATGATTACTGACCAAACCAAAACCAAAACTAAAACCAAAACCAAAATATAGTCTTGGCAGCTTACAGGTTATATTTGCCTCTATAGTACTTTTTGACATGGCTTAACTACTATCAAAATAATAGTAGAAATGGATTATACTAAATCTATATTTAGGATATATTTGGCTATATTTTACAGAGTCTAAGAGGCGGACTGTTTATGTCCCCTACAATCATTCTGATCATTACTGGAAATTATGTGCCAGAAATGGGAAACTCTGTGGGATCTGCCAATGTTATATTTTCAGTTTGGTTGACGTATTTTCCCAGAGTATGAGTTCTGCCTAAACATAAAACTTTGTATGCATATCTAATTAACACAATTGTGATTCATATCTTATTTCCAAATGTAGCAGACTGAAAATACACAGCAATGGGAGTGGAACTACAGATATGATTCAATAATTCAGCATGTTTTTGTTGGGTGTTTTAATCTGTGCTACCAAACTGTGAAAGGCAGCATTTGAGAGCTCTAAGTGCAGTGAATAGGACTTTAAATTCCCCAGGATATTACCTTATTTGAAGTCAACAAATCTATTTTGACTCCTCTGCATTTTTCTTCAGGCTAATTCCTTTTTTTTTTTTTTTAAAAAAAAAAAGAAAAAAAGAAAAAAGCATAGCAGTCACTGCTGTGTTGAATCAGTACAACTGTAGGAAAACCAGTCACATTTGGGTTGTAAAGTAGCCAGATCAGACCTGATTGGGATATTGAATTATCTGCAGATTACCCTGGATGACAAGAAAATAGTTTATCTTGTCATAGTAAAGCAAACCTCATTTCTTGCATCTCAGGGATGTTATGCTGAAGGGAGAGTCACTGGCCACTTTGCGAGAGAAAAAATATTCAGTGTACAAGGACAGTTTGCTTTTACCAGACACGAACTGGCAGAATGACTCACAAATTATAGTCATGATGAGGCTTGCTGTCAACATATTTGACACTGCAGGATACTTGACAGTGATTCTTTGAGAAAGATATGTCACCCAAATGAATTTTCCCAAAGTAACGGTATTTATATACCTTTATATTTATTCATTTCTATTTTTTTCCCCGTTACTCCTTCTCAAAACCAGAAATGAATAAGAGGAAAAGAGAAAGGGGCTAATTTCTCCTCCTCTTTCCCCCTCCCTTCCCACCATCATTTTGCCATTTTGCTTAGCCCTTAGGCTACATGACCCTTAGTTAGGTTCTAGAGATCATGCCAAGACATATCAAATATTTACATGACTATCGTTTCGTTATTACAGCTGAGCCAAGCAGTGATCTTTGAGAATAGTATTCCTCTACTGGTTTTCTAAAACATTTAGCTTCTGAAGTGTCAGAATAAGCCCTAATTCTTTATTGACTTTCAGTCTTCAAACCTAGATCTAGAATTAGAAGCAGGACATATTCCACTTTAGCCCTCCCTGCAGTAGCTTAACATATTATCTATTTAGAAAACACTGGGTGAGCTGCATTAAACTAGACTGTTCTGCTGTACAAAATTATAGGGACCTACTTAATGTTATTCCTAGACAGAAGTAAAATTTGTATTAATATTATTTTTTTTACTTCATATATTAAGTTGTGAATCACAGCAGTTTTTGAGAACATTTATTGTGACCTCCACTTTCTCTCTACCCTAAAAAAAGGCTATAAGTGATACCAGAAGCCATTCAAGGAGTCCACTGAAGGGTTTATTTTGGCTCTCAGTTTCTGTGTTGAAAGAATTTGTACAGACCCTGTTGAAAAAACAGGTAGGGTGAAAAAGACAGTTCAAATATATGTACTATTACTGGAAAACAAAACAAACAAACAAAACCAACAATGTATCTTACAATGTGCATGAGTACAATTGGCATAAATTACTAAGTGGAATTGCATAAGAAAAAGAAATATCTTGATCAGTTATGACATTGGAGAATTTTGGTTAAATTTGAGCATTTGTACAGAATTACAGAAAATGATTTTGATCAGGGTACATTGCAAGCCTTAGTAAATATAACATGACCCTATTTCCTCTCTTACTCTTACCATTATTTTATTGTTGAATAGTCTACATTTCCCAGTTAATGCAAAAGGATACAGGGCTCATTTGAAATGTAAATGTATTTATGTTTACTTGCTGGCTACTGATTTCAATACTGCTTTAATCTTGTAATTAGCACTTTTTTTTTTTTTTTTTCTTCTTCTAGTGGGTATGTTTAATTTACTCCCTTGGAAACAGGTAAACATGGTTAAAAGCAACAATAGATAGGCAAAAGTGATTATTTATAATATTTTCATGGACTGCCAGAGTGAAAAACTTCATTATATACATGCATATATTTTTCCTCTCCCTCAGACTTTAAACACATTTCACAGAATCACAGACTCACAGAATGGATGAGGTTGGAAGGGACCTCCAGAGATCATCTAGTCCAACCCCTCTGCTCAAGCAGGGTCACCTAGAGCAGGATCCTGCACTTACCCTTGTTGAACCTCATGAGGTTCCTCTCCTCCCAACTCTTCAGCCTGTCCAGGTCCCTCTGAACGGCCACACAGGACTCTGGTGTGTCAGCCACTCTGCCAAGCTTTGCATCATCTGCAAACTTGCTGAGAGTGCACTCTGTGCCTTCATCCAGGTCATTGATGAATAAGTTGAACAGCACTGGAGCCAGTACTGACCCCTGGGGGACACCACTAGCCACAGGCCTCCAACTACACCTGGCACTGTTGAGCATAACCCTCTGAGCTCTTCCATCCAGCCAGTTCACCCCTCTGTCCACAGAGATCCCACACTCCCGGAGCTTGCCCAGGAGCATAGTATGGGAGATAGTGTCAAAAGCCTTGCTGAAGTCAAGGTAGACAACATCCACTGCTCTCCCCTCATCCATCCATCCAGTCATCTAATCATAGAAGGCTATCAGGTTGGTTAAACATGACTTCCCCTTGAAGAATCCATTTTTATTGCTCCTGATCACCTTATTTTCTTCCACATGCTTAGAGATGGTCTCAAGAATGAGTTGCTCCATCACCTTTCCATTGATGGACGTGAGGCTGACAGGCCTGTAGTTTCCTGGGTCTTCCTTCTTGCCCTTCTTGAAGACTGGCATAATGTTAGCTTTCTTGCAATCCTCAGGCACCTCTACAAGACCATTTGAAGAAGATAGAGGGTGGCTTAGCAATAATGCCCACCAGTTTCCTCAGCACCCTCAGGTGCATCCCATCGGGGCCCATAGATTTGTGGGTGTCTAGCTTGCCTAAATAACCTCTAACCCAATCCTCTTCAACCAGGGGAAAGTCTTCCTCTCTCCAGGTTTTCTCTCTTGTTTCTGGGCTCTGTAGTGTGTGGGGGCTAGCCTCAGTAGTGAAGACTGAAGCAAAGAAGGCATTCAGTAACTCCACCTTCTCCGTCTCTGCTGTCACCAAGGAACCCACTTCATATAGCAGCAGACCCACATTTTCCTTATAGTCTTTCTTTTGCTGCTGATGTATTTGAAGAAGCTCTTCTTGTTATCCTTGATGTCTCTTGCTAAATTTAATTCTAAATTTAATTTCATTTACAGTGTTTAAAATTTTGCCCGTTCCTCTCTGATAGTCAATCAAAGCCATTCCAAAAGGCACACATGGGCAAAACTATGTCAAACCAAAAGAGTATGTGACATACAATGGGTAGACACAAAACCAGTAAGAATTGTTTTTTACTATTTTCAACATTCATAGTGTGATCACAGTGATATTAATACTATGCTGATGATTAAAAATGCTTCAAAACAACTGCCTAGAGTGTGCTTTTTTTTTCCTTCCCCCCCCCCTTTTTTTTTTCTTTTTTTTTTCTTTTTTTTTTCTTTTTTTTTTTCTTTTTTTTTTTCAGAGGATATACAGGATGTGGACTAGTTTATTTGATATGTTAGCTTTTACTTTCAAATCTTATCTTGGACATAGGAGATATAAAATATTTGCTATACTTAAGTGCATTTTTCTATCATATTGCAGTAATTGTGACTATAGAAATGGTGGAATGGAAAGACCATTCATAACTATCACTCTGCTCATACCAGTGCCATGTCTGTATTGTCCTGGTATTTGTGACATTTATGCCCATAATTGCCCATTTAGATTGGAATGTCCCAGTTTTTCTCAAACCCACTGCTTTATAACACTTGGGAATTGTGATAAATTAAGTACTGCCTACTATATCTCCACACATTTTTTGCTGTGTCTTCCCTACCAAGGAAAGGTGTGTGTAAAATCTGTTGCCCTCCATAACTGATGCTTGGCATTGTGAGAGGTTAGGAACAGAAGGACAGACATTTATAACAGTGAATTTAAACTCCTCCTTGTCAGAGAAGTACTATCCTTGGCATCAAAGCATTACCTTCAGAAGAAACACCACAGAGATAGATCAGGTTGATAGGGCTGTTAATCATTTTGCTGACCTGTACAGTCCTCTCTTAACTCTCAAAATATTTAATTTGCTCTAAGCACTGTCATTTTGATACAGTATCAAACACTCTAGCATTGCTGAGAGGGTAAAATCTAACAAGGATTTTCTAAGAAAATAACCTTGTAGTAGTGATTCAACTCAACAGAATTCTAATAAAATAATAATAATAATAAAAACAACAAGCAAGCAATTCATATTTGTGGAGGGTAAATATGTAATCCTCACAAAGGCAAGCTCTGTGTCTCACTGTCCTTGTCATAGTTCAGAAAAGAAATTGATATAGTGATACATAAGAACTGTCGATTAACTTTCAGGCAAAGGTAATCCAATCACATATTTTTGTATACTAACCTCTCAAGTTAAAAATTAATAAGTAAATAACATGATTTTTGCAAACAGCATCCTTTGGAGCAGAAAATTTCAGTAAAACCTTTAGAATTGTATTCCAGGAAGCTCTGTCAACAAGGAAAGAGGAATTAAATATTTTTTAAGGGAACTGTAAAGAACCTACCTTGTTTTTCTCTATCACAACATTCCCCTGAAACATTCAGCGTTAAAAGTTAAAGATCTGATGTTTTTAGGAAGCATGCTTAATTCTTTCTTGGCCTTTTCTTCCTGAGCCTAGTTCAGAGCTTGCTGTCAACAAGTCATCTACTGATCACTGCACATGATTATACAGGATGTGGTCAGTCTATCTGGACTGCTCTGCAAACTGTGCTTTAATAGCTACCTTAGTACTTGCCTCACTACCCTAGAAGCAAGGCCCTGAGTGTAGACTGTGGGTACACTGTCCCCACAGATAGACTAAGATTCATACTATGATTTTTTAATTCATTACTATGGCATAAACTAGAGGCAGGTAGATTTAGGAGCATGACCCAGATCATTACAAAAATACCCCCCACCCCCCCCCACCCCTTCTTTTTCTTTCTTTCCTTCTTTCTTGTGTCATTTTCTCTTTCTTCGTATTTAATTTCCTTGGCCTCAATGTCCTCTTGGGAAGTTTATCATAACTGCTAAATCACACACCCCACAGCCTTTCTTTAATGAAACAACTTATTTCATCAGGTATGTTGCAGTAAAATGATTTTAGTAATGTGACATTTAAAAGCTGTTCATCCACGAAATCCCTATCAAATTGAAAAACACCACCATTATCTTCTCATTCATGAACCTCTTTTCTGCCTTTGGTCATGTCACAGTAGCTATCAATGCATTTCTATCAGGTTCTGGACTAAGTGGCTTGCACTCTGCAACATGCATCAGTCAATACTGTTTTGAGACCGTGAATTTCTGGTAGCTCTGTTTGCAATAAAACAAACAAACAACAAACAAACAAACAAACAACTAAATCAGATGTCTACCAGCCATTTGAACATCTGTGGTCCAGCCATAATGATTCGCTTACACATGCATCTGGGATTCTGGAATAAGTCTCATGCAAAGGCTACAAGAAATTACTTCAGCGGACCATAGTACCACAAGTAAGCTGAAAAAGAAGTTAGGCCCTGAAATATAATTAATTCCAGAATAATAAATGTTCTGGAATGTAATTGACATTTGAATTAAATATGGAAGAATGTTTTTTTTTGGTGAATGTTTGGCTGAATTTTCAGAGCTTACTCCATCCTTGGTCTCGTAAGATTAGATTTCCTTCAGAGTTACCAAATGTGTTGAAAAAGATTTCCAATTTATCTAGAAGGTAACAAGTACCATTGACTTGGGCTGAATTTGAACTGGAGTAGAGACAATGAAAATACATGCAAAGATGTTTTATTAACAGAAGTTTCCTGAAGCAATAAGTACCCACATAGCTAAATGTATGCATTTGTCTGTTTGCTGTAGGGACTACAGAATAAGACTGGGGATATTTTAGAGATTAGTGAAGTAAATTGTCATGCATAATATCCAAATCTCAGCAAAACACTCAGTTGAGGGCTTTTTTGTTTGTTTGTTTGTTTTCAGCAGTAGAGCTATATATTATGTTCTGGCTTGTATTAGATTTAATAAAACAAATCCCGCTGAATTAAATCTGGTAGGTTCTAAATGATCACATTTTTAATGTGTAGTTTGAAAAATGGTGTAGTCAAGGGTATTAACTTCAAACCCCTTGATTTACCATACCATTATCCCTTGGAAGAGAAGCAAAACTAAAACCAAACATTCTTTTTTTGTTGTTGAAAATCCACCCAAATCCATTTATTTTAGACACACTTTCCCTTACTGGAAAAATGCAACAGAAAAATAGAAAATCGACAGGCAGCTACCTCTTTTACTGAGCAACCTGGTAAGCAGGCTGTTAGGCATGCTTCCTTGAAGGTGTTTATAGCCTTTATCCTGCAATTAGTTCTGCATGAACAGGTTCCACTTTTGTGTAGCACCGTGCTGGAATTTCTGGTGCTTTCTAGGATTGTAGAGATAATGGGTTCAGACCAGGCCTATGAATCTGCTATCAGAGTTGTAATTGCAGGACTGGGGCTTTTATTGCTGTGTCTTTCACCCTCTATGGCTATACTTAAATAAACCGGCTTGAAACAGATGTAAACCAAGAACCTTATGTGCTGTGCTTCAGCAGTACAGTCTATAAGTTATTGATTGCAAAAATGGTTGGAATAACTTGGAAAACACTCCAGTTGTTAAGACACACTGAGGGCTGTTCTTCCACATCTCTGTCACTAGTATTGTTTGGGACAGATAGCTAGAAGCTTTCTGGGCCATTTACCCATCAACTATTTTTTTTTTCCTTGAAAAAATTGGTGTTTAAACAAATGTAAGATGGAAATTGCAGAAATTCTTCAAGTAATAACAAATACCGGATAGTGACAGCACCGTGAAGGCTCATTTTGAGTTTCAAATCTCTGTAAGGAACTCTCTAACAGATTTCAGATAAAAGGTGTCTTAAAAAAAGATGATTGTATTAAATATATGATGGATAATCATTATCTAAATAAGTATTTTACAGATTATTTTCTCCCATTTAATTTTCTTAAGGAAATTTCTCCACCTGTCCCTGTACAGGACAAAGATGTGTCTAAAAGACAGAAAAAAAAATTATTAGTCAAGCCTGTTATGAATTAATTACAGTTTCATCAAAAACATAACAGAAATACTTCCAGCAGTGGGATTATAGTGCAGGGAATCATTATATTACATCTTAATACAAGCCAAATCTCAGGAACCCAAAGCCTTTCAGCTGCTTTTCTGCTTCTTTGTCCTTGTTTTGAAAAGTCTCAGGATGTAGTAAGGAAATATTTTTCATCCTTATTCCATCTTGATTTCTGTATTATATTTCATTGTAGAGTTTGCCCAAGGAAGAGTTGCAATAATTTATGGGGAAAAAAAAAAAAAAGAAGAAAATTGTACCACATTTTTGAATGTCTTCTAAGGCTACACAAATGTTAGTTCTTGTCGTAAGTTAGAACAGCTCTTGTACATTTTCAGTTTTGGCCCTTAGCCAATTACTTCAACAATGCATTTTAGCATCCATATGCTAGTGAAATAGAGGGAAGTCAGAATTACATCCTTTTTCACATGTACATCTTCTATGCCAAAAGGATGTGGGGAGGCAAACACATTACTATGGCAGATCTCCATCATCAGAGAATCCCCCTTAACTGAAATAAACCTACAGTGTCTGTTAAAATGGTTTTATGCCTTTAATATAATGGAGAATTAAGAGCAATGTGAGTCTGGAGATTTGGAACAGTAAAGCCTCTCCAGATGGAAAAGCTTCTATGACTCATCAGCTTCACTCAGGAAAAAGCATTACTTTTCCAAGAAAAAAAAAAAAAAAAACAACCCACAAGTAAGGGGAAAGGACAATGAGAGGGGGGAAAATGCATTTTGTGTTATTATTTTTCATTTAAATTTTAATTTCACATTTTCATTTTGGATATATGATTTAATGCTTCAGTTCAGTACAAGAGGTCATTAGGGACAAGAGCTCTTCTCAGAGATGCTCAGAATAGTTTGATCACAGTTCAAATGCTGATGAACTAAGAGTTTTCTAGTCCACAAAGAGAATATTTTGGTATTCATCCTGCTGTAAAAAAAAAAAAAAAAAAAAAAAAAAAAAAGAGAGAGAGAGAAAGAGCCCTTAAACATAGGAATGAATGCAGTAAAGACAGCAAAAAATATGTTAGCTTGCATTGCTAGGAGCTAATTCAAATGAGAGGCATCTGAATTATTTTGAATTGTTTGAAATTTGAATTTGGAATTTTAAATTTGGAATTTATTCCATGGGATGAACCTATGGTGCTTTCTGCTTTCACTCTGAAGAATGCAATACTGTAATATATACATTTACATTCAAAATTGTTATAAATTAGATTTAGCAGGAGTCAGGTCTGTGTGAAATACACAAGTTATAGTGTACATATGCGTGTGTGTGTGCATATGTATGAAATTGTATATTTCTCTTCTGTATTAGGATTCATTTGTGAATGAACACATTTAAGATAATGTGTTTTGACAGATGTTTTGGACAAATGTTGAATGAAAATCATCTAATGAATCAAAATTTACAATATTGTTCTTCAGACAAATTCTGCAATGCATTTCCTTTAATATTTAGTAGAGAGTTTCAAAGTTCTTGGACTTAAAATATATTTAGGACCATCTTAATAGATTTAAGCAGTGTTATGATTTGTGTCATTAAGAACTAATACTTCTAGAGTTTTGTTGCAGTCCTAAAGTACCTTTCACATAAAGTATATTAATAAACAAAAAATAGATGGGAATTAAATCCCTCTTATATTACTACTCATTGCTTTCCTATACCTTAGTTTCAGTGTGCTAAGCTAAATGTTAATAGATTCCTGCCTTTTTTCAATTGTTCACTTATGTGCTGGACAGAGCTCTAAAATTGATTTGACCCTTTTAATTCCTTATTGCAGGTAACTAAAATGTAACAGGTAGCAAGAATCAGAGACACTTTTTGAAAAGAACAGAACTGATTTTACAATATAACTATTAATTCCCAGGATATATATATATATATATAGTGAGGTTGTGTAAAACACCTGTCCAAAGATTTGAGCACATTGAATACAGCCTGTGTAGCTCTTACCATGCTGGCATTGTTTCAGACAACAACCACAACAGTGAAGAAACAGTCACAACAAAGACAAAGCAGATGGGCCTTCAGCGTAGACCTCACAAGCCTCCAGACAAATCTTGGCACAAACTCAGGACCGCAGGCATGCGTGCAGCAGTTGCTGTGGTTTTCCTGCTACCCATACCCTGACTTCTAGTTTTGAGTTAACACATGCAGGAAGTAGGTAAATATAGACATCTTTGTGTCCCGCATCATTTGCCTCTTACTATATTTTTTTGAAATAAAGAAATATTGAGCCTCTTGGAGCCGAAAGGAGCCAACAGATAACATATTTACACATTAAAAGACTTTCTCTTTCTATTATGTACTTACAGTTTAAATAGAGAGAACAAATAGTGGTAGAGGGCAATCTTCAAATCTATGAAAACAAAACCTAATTGTAGGGACTTTGACCTTACCTTGCTACATGCACTTATAGGTAATCAAACAGCATTGAATATAAAACTTCATCATTTTCCATTCATGTTTATACCACTGCTACAGTTACTGCTGTGAGATGATCATGATGGAAGGGTAGTTTAGACATACCTGTGATACCTTTACACTAAAAGCTCTCCAATAACAAATTTTCACTTTACAGTCATTGAAAACAGAGCTGGCGGTTTGACATTATCTTGGATACATTGACACAATGCTGCAGACATTGTGGTGTAGGCACAACGCTTATATATATTTCTTGATCACAACCACTCTTATTGATCTGATGAAAATGAGCTAAAAGCCTTGGGAAAAAGGAGATGAATGCCTCCAAATGAAATATGATCCTGTGGAGAAGTTATAGGTCAGAAATGTTCAGTTTAGAAAAGGCTTTTAAGTATTTCCTTCAGGATAAAATATGTATGGAAACCATAGAAAAAAATGGAGAAATTAGGTACATAATTTAGTTATTAAAAAGGGGCTAGCAAGTCACAGAATATAAAAATATACTGCAAACCTTACCAGTACACTGAAGTAACAAACAACAACAACAACAAAACAAACAAAACCAAAAAGAACAACAACAAAACAAACAAACAAACAAACAAAAAACATCAATTAACATAGCTATTACTTCATGTTTCTCTCCTGTAGTGTTAACAAATACTGATTGATGCATTCTATTCTTTGTGAAAAAAAACAACGATGGTGGCTGCAATGGTCAATCTTTAAAGGCTCCATTCATCAAGTTTGTATTTTAAGCGCCACCTCTAAGGGTCTTTATTACTGTCAGAGAGATCCTGCAGCTTTGGGAGAGAAATCAAGACGCAGACAGTATGAAGACCACAGCATCAGAGGGGAGATTGGTACTTAATGGAAGGAAAATACATGTTCTGGTAGCTGTTGTCCAGCAAGAACAGTGCCCAATGGCCATATAGCAGTGGCTATGCATTGGACATAGGTTAGCAGGAGCAATGGGCAGCAGTGGCTAAAAAGAACTATAAATGAGTGAAATGAAATTTCAAATGTGTCTCTTCAAGGAAATTTGGATGTAGCAATATTTATTTTCCTCACAATCAAATGTTGCCAGCAGGAAAGAAAGGGAAAGAAAGAAAAAGACGGAAAACTGCAAGTATTAATGTCATCACCCATTCCTTTATGAAGGTTTATCAGTGGAGAAATGCAATCTTTCCAGTGGACCACTACAGAATCTCAATGTGATTATAGAGCACGGATAAAGTAGTTAATAACCACACCAGATGGAGCCTCATCTGCAGGGGATACATTTTAGAAATGGAGAAATTATTGGCAAATATGGACTCTGTCTTTTTAAATTTGAGATCTTGGGAAATACTGACATCCAGCTTTGATGTTTAGCCAGGAGAAACAGTTATCTTGAGAGATAAAGGTGATAGGAATGTTAATTTGTGCAGAGACATCAAGAGCTATTTGCATGTTAATCGAGTCAGCATCAACAAAGCCTCCAAATGCAGTGTACATCAGTTGAAGTTCTTACATAAACACAAACAGGTTTCTGTCTCATGAATGCCTGAGTGCAAAGCCGTATAAAACCGAACCTTTCTGAAATTTAATTTTGGGCTATGGCATTGAAGAAGGAGACAGATGAGTTGTTGACTAAAAGATGAATTCTACCCTTAGTTATGACTGTGTTTCTGTGAGCAGGGACAATTTCCCCCCAAAAAGAGAAAACAATGCAAAGTAAGACAGAGAAAAATGAGTGAAATTAGTTTTTTTTTTTCTTTTTTTTTTTTTTTCTTTGCAACACAGCATAGCAATAGATATTAATATGTTGACAGACACAGGCAGCAGAAAAAGGGGGAAAAAATCATTGAACAACCAATAAAATTGGTTTGTTAGTTAGTTTCATATTGTCTCAAAAGTCAAAAATATACCCCTGAGTTTCACTCAAAGGACCTAAGAGCAGCTGTGGAGCTAATTTGCTTGTTGTAACATGCATACAAATAGAGATGGAGCATACAAATCCTCTCCTGAAGGTATTGTCATAAGTAGACTTACACTGTTAGATTGGTTGGGACCATTGTATCTTTGCTATCAACACTGTATAAATGTCCTCATATTCCTAGGTTCTCCTGGAAACACAGCTCAGTGTGGCTGATGGAATAGAGTCGTTGTAACAGCAGCCCCATGAAGTGACATATGATCTAAAATTTATCTACTTGTCATGACAGATAATTGGGTTGATAGTTATTCCTGTCCTAAAAACCACAATAGTACACCCAAACCAGAGCCCAGCCCCACTAGCTCAAACTAGAGCAAGGTATACCCAGGTGAACAGGACACTTGCTGCAAACCTATTGATGTGTCAGGTCTGCATCTGACAGCTTGGCCACTACACATAATAGCTTCTCCTTGGGCTCTAGCTTCTAAATAATGCTCAACATTTGATGTCCTTACAGGATGATTTACTGTTTTAACTCTTCCTCGTTTTCTTTATTAGTTTTTGTCCTGGTTTCAGTTAGGACAGAGTTAATTTTCCTCCTAGTAGCTGGCAGGGTGCTATGTTTTGGATTAGAATGAGAAGAGCGCTGATAACATGCTGATGTTTTAATTGTTGTAGAGCAGTGCTTACACCAAGCCAAGGACTTTTCAGCTTCTCGCTCTGTCCTGCTAGCGAGCAGGCTAGGCATGCAGCAGGAGCTGGGAGGGGACAGAGCCAGGACAGCTGACCCAAACTGGCCAAAGGGGTATTCCATACCATCTGACGTCATGCTGAACAATATATAAGGGTGGCTAGCTGGGGTGGAGGGGGGGGCCGGCTGCTCGGGGATAGGCTGGGCATCGGTCAACGGGTGGTGAGCAATTGCATTGTGCATCACTTATTTCGTACACATTAATACTATTAATACTATTATTATTATTATTATTATTATTATTATTATTATTATTGTTATTCTTTTCCCTGTCTTAATAAACTGTCTTTATCTCAACTCACAGGCTTCACTTTCCCGTTTCTCTCCCCCATCCCGGAGAGGGAGGGGGGAGGGTGAGCAAATGGCTGTGTGGTGTTTGGCTGCCAGCCGGGCTAAACCACAACAGTCCATTTGGCGCCCAATGTGGGGCTCGAAGGGTTGAGATATCGACAGATTTGGCCAGAGTGTGTTAAACTAAAATTGGTATAAGTATTCGACCTGCTTAATAGTTGCTAGTCACAATGTTGATTGCCTTAATCTCAAGTCTGCTGTGCCTGTTTCCCAAATTGAGTTTTATAGCACGTTACTTTCTGTATGTGCTCCCTGTCATGCTGTTTATCCTTTCCGGGCCCTGGTTTAAGATTGTTATGGTACTGTATGGTGTAACGATGGCTTATGAAATGATGAGATTTCTGGTCATGACTCTAACCTGGTATTTGTACTCAGCACTGTCGTCGACTCTATACTTCGGAAACCATATCTCAGAAACTATTAGCAATTACACCTATTGCCTTTTTTCATCAGGGAGTCAATCTCTGGAGGGGACAGGGGAAGATATTTTTTCCTACCTGTTCACTCTCCATTCCTCCTTCACCACCCTCTTATCCCCCGAGCTAGTTACGGTAGCTCTCCAAGATGTTGAATATCCTTGGGATACTCAGACCAGCATGTTCTTGTTGTTATGTCTCCTGAATGCGCTTCAGGTTTTGTTTAAGGTTAAACAACTACTTAGGAATCTCATCCGGAGATCTGTCTTGAGGCGGGATAGTTGCGAGTGGCAGGGAGTGTGGGAGGATATGGGCAGGTTTCTAGGGCACCTCCAGTGTTTTGGACATTCACCCCTGAACAACTGCAAAATCCTAAAAAACTGGTAGAATGCTTGAAAAAAAGGTGTCATGACTCCGGCAGTTCCGAAGTGACACAAATCACTGTGGCGTTCTGGGGTCTGGCTTGTGCCTATCGAGCTGCAATTGATGCTACTATCAACCTAGTGACAGACCCTGCGGCCGTTCCAGTCCCGGCTCCTGCAGCCGTTCCAGCTCCAGCTCCCGCAGCCGTTCCAGCTCCCCCAGCCATTCCAGCTCCAGCTCCCGCAGCTGTTCCAGCTCCAGCTCCTGCAGCCGTTCCAGCTCCAGCTCCCACAGCCGTTCCAGCTCCAGCTCCCGCAGCCGTCCCGGCTCCAGCTCCTGCAGGCATTCCAGCTCCCACAGCCGTTCCAGCACCCGCAGCCGTTCCAGCTCCAGCTCCCGCAGCCGTTCCAGCTCCAGCTCCCGCAGCCGTTCCAGTCCCGGCTCCTGCAGCCGTTCCAGCTCCAGCTCCCGCAGCCATCCGGGTTCCAGCTCCCGCAGCCGTTCCAGCTCCCGCAGCCGTTCCAGCTCCAGCTCCCGCAGCCGTTCCAGCTCCAGCTCCCACAGCCGTCCCGGCTCCAGCTCCTGCAGCCATTCCAGCTCCCACAGCCGTTCCAGCACCCGCAGCTGTTCCCACTCCTGTGTCTGGGTCGGAGAAACGAACTGTAGCAGTGCAAGTTGCCCCTGCAGAGGGTATTCCAACCCCTGTGGCAGACCCTGTGGCTGGGTCGGAGAGGCAAGCTGTGGCAGTGCAAGTTGCCCCTGTAGAAAAGGTGAAAAAATGGTATAGAGACTCAGGTCGTTTAGAACGCAGACAGTCTTCTGCTAGGTCTAGGTATGGAGAAGACGGGGCTGGGCCATCAAATGTGCAGGAGGATGAAGATGAGGATGAGGATGTCTAAAAATCAACAGTAACTACCCGAACCCTATACCAGCGTGAGCTACGAGATGTGCGAAAAGATTTTGGTCACTGTATAGGTGAGCAGCTTGTCACCTGGCTGCTCCGGTGCTGGGACACTGGAGCCAATTGTGTGGAATTAGAGGGCAGGGAAGCCAGCTGCCTGGGATCCCTTGCTAGAGACGCAGGCATTGACAAAGCAATTGGAGATGGAGCACGATCTCACAGCCTCTGGAGGCGTCTCCTGTCAGCTGTGAAGGAAAGGTATCCCTTCAAGGAAGAACTTGTATGTCTACCAGTCAAGTGGACCACCATGGAGAAGGGAATTCAGTACCTGAGGGAATTAGCCGTACGGGAAGTAATTTATAAGGACCTAGACGACGCACAAATATCCACAGATCCAGATGAAGTCCAGTGTACTCAACCCCTGTGGCGGAAGTTTATACGGACTGCACCATCATCATGGGCCAGCTCATTGGCAATAATAACCTGGAAAGATGGTGACGAACCCACAGTGGGTGACATGGCTAAACAACTCCGGCAGTACGAAGAAAATCTCTCCTCTTCCCTACAGGCCTGCGTCTCGGCTGTGGAGAAACTCTCTGAAGAGTTCCACCAACTTAAAGAGAATTTATCTTCCCCCCCACCTGAACGAACCAGTGGCCACCAACTAAAAGAGAATACTTTGGAGAAACTTTTTGAAGAGGTCCACCAACTTAAAGAGAGTTTATTTTCTTCCCCACCTGAACGAACCAGTGTCTCGGCTATTAGGGGTAAACGTTCATCCGTGCAAAGAAGACAATATGGTGGGTACACACCCCGCGCCACCCTGTGGTTTTACCTACGTGACCATGGAGACGACATGAGAAAATGGGATGGAAAATCTACTGAGACCCTAGAGGCACGGGTACGTGAGTTGCAAAAGAAAACAATCGGGAGAAAGGGGTTCTCTGAAAAGTTTGCTGCTCCAACTTCCAGCAGGCAGTCCTTTAAACACAGAAACGAAGATTCTGACCAGGACTAGAGGGGCCCTGCCTCCAGCCAGGGGGAGGAAAGGGACAACCGAGTTTATTGGACTGTGTGGATTCGATGGCCTGGCACGTCTGACACACAGAAGTATAAGGCTCTAGTAGACACCGGTGCACAATGTACTCTAATGCCATCAAGCTGTAAAGGGCCAGAGCCCATCTGTATTTATGGCGTGACAGGGGGATCCCAGCAGTTAACTGTATTGGAGGCTGAAGTGAGTCTAACCGGAAATGAGTGGCAAAAGCACCGTATTGTGACTGGCCCGGATGCTCCGTGCATCCTTGGCATAGACTATCTTAGAAGAGGATATTTCAAGGACCCAAAAGGGTTCCGCTGGGCTTTTGGCATAGCTGCCTTAGAGACAGAGGACATTAAACAGTTGTCTACCTTGCCCGGTCTCTCAGAGGACCCTTCTGTTGTGGGGCTGCTGAGGGTTGAAGAACAGCAAGTGCCAATCGCTACCACAACTGTGCACCGGCAGCAATATCGCACCAACCGAGACTCCCTGATTCCCATCCACGAGCTAATTCGTCAACTGGAGAGCCAAGGAGTGATCAGCAAGACCCATTCACCTTTTAATAGTCCCATATGGCCAGTGCGAAAGTCTAATGGTGAGTGGAGACTTAACAGTGGACTATCGTGGCCTGAACGAAGTCACGCCACCACTGAGTGCTGCAGTGCCGGACATGCTAGAACTCCAGTACGAACTGGAATCAAAGGCAGCCAAGTGGTATGCCACAATTGATATTGCTAATGCATTTTTCTCCATCCCTCTAGCAGCAGAGTGCAGGCCACAGTTTGCTTTCACTTGGAGGGGAATCCAATATACTTGGAATCGGCTGCCCCAGGGGTGGAAACATAGCCCTACCATTTGCCATGGACTGATCCAGTCTGCGCTGGAGCAGGGGGAGGCTCCTGAACACCTGCAGTACATTGATGACATCATTGTGTGGGGTGACACTGCAGAGGAAGTTTTCGAGAAAGGGAAGAAAATAGTCCAAATCCTTCTGAAGGCCGGTTTTGCCATAAAACAAAATAAAGTTAAAGGACCTGCACGAGAGATCCAGTTTTTAGGAATAAAATGGCAAGATGGACGTCGTCAAATCCCAATGGATGTGATCAACAAAATAACAGCTATGTCTCCACCAACTAGCAAAAAGGAAACACAAACTTTCCTAGGTGTCGTGGGGTTTTGGAGAATGCATATTCCAAATTACAGTCTGATTGTAAACCCGCTCTACCAAGTAACCCGTAAGAAGAATGCTTTTGAATGGGGCCCTGAGCAACGACAAGCCTTTGAACAAATTAAACAGGAAATAGTTCATGCAGTAGCCCTTGGGCCGGTCTGAACAGGACCAGACGTAAAGAATGTGCTCTACACCGCAGCTGGGGAGAATGGTCCCACCTGGAGCCTCTGGCAGAAAGAACCTGGGGAAACTCGAGGTCGACCCCTGGGGTTTTGGAGTTGGGGATACAGAGGATCTGAGGCCCGCTATACTCCAACTGAAAAGGAGATACTGGCAGCATATGAGGGAGTTCAATCTGCTTCGGAAGTGGTCGGTACTGAAGCGCAGCTCCTCCTGGCACCCCGACTGCCGGTACTGGGTTGGATGTTCAAAGGAAGGGTCCCCTCTACACATCATGCAACTGATGCTACATGGAGCAAGTGGGTTGCACTGATTACTCAGCGGGCTCGAATAGGAAACCCCAGTCGCCCAGGAATCCTGGAAGTGATTATGGACTGGCCAGAAGACAAGTACTTTGGGATATCAGCAGAGGAGGAGGTGGTCCGTGCTGAAGAAGCCCCACTGTACAACAAGCTACCAGAAAATGAGAAGAAATATGCCCTGTTCACTGATGGGTCCTGTCGTATGGTGGGAAAGCATCGGAGATGGAAAGCTGCTGTATGGAGTCCTACACGACGAGTTGCAGAAGCTGCTGAGGGAGAAGGTGAATCGAGTCAGTTTGCAGAAGTGAACTGGGAACGCCGGGGCAAACCCATCTGGGCTGCTGCATTGTGGCAAGATATTGCTGCCCGGGTAGAGAACCTGGTTGTAAAGGTACGCCATGTAGATGCTCATGTGCCCAAGAATCGGGCTACTGAAGAACATCAAAACAACCAGCAGGTGGATCAGGCTGCTAAGATTGAAGTGGCTCAGGTGGACCTGGACTGGCAACATAAAGGTGAATTATTTATAGCCCGATGGGCCCATGACACCTCAGGCCATCAAGGTAGAGATGCAACATACAGATGGGCTCATGACCGAGGGGTGGACCTGACCATGGACACTATAGCACAGGTTACTCATGATTGTGAAACATGTGCTGCAATTAAACAAGCCAAACGGTCAAAGCCTCTCTGGTATGGAGGACGATGGCTGAAATACAAATATGGAGAGGCCTGGCAGATTGATTACATCACACTCCCCCCAAACCCGCAACGGCAAGCGCCACGTACTTACAATGGTGGAAGCAACCACCGGATGGCTGGAAACATATCCTGTGGCCCATGCCACCGCCCGGAACACTATCCTGGGCCTTGAAAAGCAAGTCCTATGGCGACATGGCACCCCAGAAAGAATTGAGTCAGACAATGGGACTCATTTCCGAAACAACCTTATAGACACTTGGGCCAAAGAACATGGTATTGAGTGGGTGTATCACATCCCCTATCATGCACCAGCCTCTGGGAAAGTTGAACGATACAACGGACTGTTAAAGACTACACTGAAAGCAATGGGTGCTGGGACATTCAAAAATTGGGAAACACATTTGGCAAAGGCCACCTGGTTAGTCAATACTAGAGGATCTGCCAACCGAGCTGGACCTGCCCAATCAAACCTGTTACGCTCTGTAGAAGGGGATAAAGTTCCTGTAGTGCACTGTTGTGGTTTAGCCCGGCTGGCAGCCAAACACCACACAGCCGTTCGCTCACCCTCCCCCCTCCCTCTCCGGGATGGGGGAGAGAAACGGAAAAGTGAAGCCTGTGAGTTGAGATAACGACAGTTTATTAAGACAGGAAAAAAAAAAAAAAATAATAATAGTAATAATGTGTACAAAATAAGTGATGCACAATGCAATTGCTCACCACCCGTTGACCGATGCCCAGCCTATCCCCGAGCAGCCGCCCCCCCACCCCGGTTAGCCACCCCTATATATTGTTCAGCATGACGTCAGATGGTATGGAATACCCCTTTGGCCAGTTTGGGTCAGCTGTCCTGGGTCTGTCCCCTCCCAGCTCCTGCTGCATCCCTAGCCTGCTCACTGGCAGGACAGAGCGAGAAGCTGAAAAGTCCTTGGCTTGGTGTAAGCACTGCTCTACAACAACTAAAACATCAGCATGTTATCAGCGCTCTTCTCATTCTAATCCAAAACATAGCACCTACCTACCTGAAACCAGGACATGCACGTAAGAAACATGCGGGGTAAGACAGTCTGGGCTACTCCTGCCTCAGGAAAAGGCAAACCCATTCGTGGGATTGCTTTTGCTCAGGGACCTGGATGCACTTGGTGGGTAATGCAAAAGAATGGGGAGGTGCGGTGTGTACCTCAAGGGGACCTAATATTGGGTGAGAATAGCCCATGAGTTGAATTGTAGTATGTTAATTATCATATAACACTGTATGTCATCGCTACCATGGTTGCGATATATCATAGATGAAAATGGTGATTAATTAGAAGGTATTGGAAAGAGTGTAACCTGAGCATGACATAAATGTTATGGAATAAGGGGTGGATATCTGTCCTGGTTTCAGTTAGGACAGAGTTAATTTTCCTCCTAGTAGCTGGCAGGGTGCTATGTTTTGGATTAGAATGAGAAGAGCGCTGATAACATGCTGATGTTTTAGTTGTTGTAGAGCAGTGCTTACACCAAGCCAAGGACTTTTCAGCTTCTCGCTCTGTCCTGCCAGTGAGCAGGCTAGGGATGCAGCAGGAGCTGGGAGGGGACAGACCCAGGACAGCTGACCCAAACTGGCCAAAGGGGTATTCCATACCATCTGACGTCATGCTGAACAATATATAGGGGTGGCTAGCTGGGGTGGAGGGGGGGGCCGGCTGCTCGGGGATAGGCTGGACATCGGTCAACGGGTGGTGAGCAATTGCATTGTGCATCACTTATTTCGTACACATTATTACTATTAATACTATTATTATTATTATTATTATTATTATTATTATTATTATTATTATTCTTTTCCCTGTCTTAATAAACTGTCTTTATCTCAACTCACAGGCTTCACTTTCCCGTTTCTCTCCCCCATCCCGGAGAGGGAGGGGGGAGGGTGAGCGAACGGCTGTGTGGTGTTTGGCTGCCAGCCGGGCTAAACCACAACAGTTTTTCAGAACAAGTCACATGGATTCCTTAGTCATATAGCCTCACATCAATCAGCAGTTTCCATCGCAGTTTTCATCATCCTCTGGCCCCAGACAAAAATAGTACAGAAAGAGGAAATGTTACCTTTGTTATCCAGATAATTCCAGATTAATCTTGGCAGTTTGAGATGCACAGAAACAGCTAGGTATCACCTGCCTTGGTGATGCCCCAAGGAAGGCAATAGCCACTGGCAAATGACCAGGGAGAGACTGCAAACAATGTTTCTTCCTCCTGTAATCACCTATCAATCTCTCAGTAGGCCTGTGGTCCTCAAAGGACCACAAGCATCTTCATCTCACATTCCAGAACACAAAAAGTATGCTCACATTTCCATGTGGTATACAGTATGACACAAGTGATCTTAACAAACCTTCACGTTACTTAAGAAACTTTCAACTGAGAAAAATGCATGTAAAGTAGTAATTTTGTCATGAAGTCACAGGGGTTACCACGCAAAGTAATGCTGTGCAGTATGGATACAGCCACTACAACTGAAACATAAGTCACTTCACCCCTTTTAGCCTTAAGACCAAGGCGCTCTTCTTGTGGCAGATGACACTAGGGATGCAGGCATGGTTTACCACTTGTAAGCATCTGTATCACAAATAATGGTGATTTATGCATACTGAATAAGCCCACTAATTTTCCATTATTTGCTTTAGCAGATCATTTTTTTATTTTTACTGAACTCTGAAAGGAAAAAAAAAAAAGGAAAGAAAAAAAAAGATCCCCTGGTGGTGTCTAAACACTGCTATACCTAGAAATTTAACAACATAGCTAAAGATAATTCAAATTCTTTTGAGTGTGATTTTAGGTCAAGAGGTGACCTTTCCTCATGGTCATAAAAAAGTATCTATTTTTGGTGCAAATGAAAATTAAAAGGTCAGTTTAATGTAGAAGAAAAAGGAAAACAACTGCTGAATAGGCACTAACTTAAATAATAATAATAATAATCCAGAAATCCAAACCATCTGAAGCTCTCCACAACTCTGAAATACAGGTGTAAACTTAGCTAGCCTGTCAGTTCATCCATGATTAGTTTTATTTCTGGGGTGTTTATGGGAACCTGAAACCTTTAAAAAAGTTAGAATTAAATATGTACAATAAAATTTACTTGTTGTGACAGGTAGAGTGCGTGGACAGCAATGGCTGTTCTACAGAACACTCTCTGTAGTGATGGTAATCACTACATAACATAACTACATACATAACTACAAAACATAATTTGTATTTTCCTATTTGAAATATATGATCCATATTACTTAGATTAATTTTCTATGATCTTTGAATTCCATATTTTTTTTCTCTCTCTTTGCACGTGCATATGTATCCACATCTATGTTTATATCTACATCTGTATTTATATGAAAATGTCTGGAAGGAGAGTATCTTCAAGGCGAAAACAATGACTAAAACCAGCTCTTGGATTATGTTTTTTATGCATGCTTTAAATACGGTCATTTTCCTATGAATGACCTTGGGAATGATGATAGTTCAAGAGGTTTGAAAGAGACCAAAAATATGCATCTTCTACATGGTCTTACTGTTTAAAAATAAATGGAGGAAGATGTTAGCTCTGTCTGTGAAGATCAGTGCATAAGTTCTTCATAAATACAAAGTGATGCTAGGAAAAATGAGAATCTCTACAAGCTGATTCATGAATTAGTGATCAAATATGTGCAAGCATATTAAGGCTTCAATATTTTGCACATTAACAGAAATTCAGTCAAGACATGGAAGTTAATGTTATTTTTTTCACTTCAAAAGATTTTTGATTAGTTATACATAGCTATTGATGAAGGCCTAGAAGGGATGCTGAATACATCAGAACATACCTATTCTGTCTCATCATCATAAAGTTTAGTCCTTTATAAAATAATAACAGTGTCAGATATTCTGAATGCAACTGGAATAAAACATGTTCAAGTACAAATGTTACCATATGTTAAGAAGAAAAAATGATGGTTTATAAGCTGGTATTCAGAAACACTAAATATATTTTTAAGACAAATACAGTTAATAGTGAAGAAAAAGCTTCATATTGACTGTCATAAATGATTCATACTCCTATATCATTCTTCATTATTTTTAATTTCCTTTTTCTCCCTGTATGTAATCCAAAAATAGATTCCATGTCTTTCTGAAATATCCCAAACTTGTTAAAAAGGGAGCCAAGAGAATTGGTGATGCATATGTCTGTAGGGAAGCAGAATAAAGGTCTATTTCGGGGTACTAAGAGAAGCAGATATAGATGCCTTAGGGAAAAATGTATGAAGAGGGAGTTGAAAATCTGAATACTGCTAGTTTGCAGACTTAAAATGCCTTTAGTAAAAAAATCTATAAATTATTATTTTTTTTTCTTACAAGAAAAAGGAGTTCAGATCTACACAAGGAATTTTCCATTTATTGTTTTCTAATTGGGAAGAGTAAACAAAATGAAATAAATATACATGAAGGCATAACACAGAACAATAACTACAACAAAAGTATGAATCCAACATTCCAACAAAGTCAATTCCAGAATACGGATGAACTATAACACTAGAATTTTGATCCAGACAGGGACTAAAACAGAACTGCCAAATATATTTCCACAATAGAAATAGTTTTGTTTGTAGTTAGGTCACAAGCAGAGTTTGGTTTCTTTATCTATTTATGAAAATTAAGAAGTTTCTCTTCTTAAGCATTTCTTAATTCTCAATGCATCATCTAAAATGACTTGTCAATATCTTCCATAGTCCACCTCTGGTCTTGGGTATGAGTAAATCAATTTGGAGGTTTTTCTATGTGCCCAGCTCATATCTAGGCAATGCTGTCAAAAGACACTTGTGCGTATGTAAAGGAAATATCTTTGATGCCCTTCTAACAGTGCCTGTCCATAATATAAATCCTTGAGAATATATATATATAAATGCTTTGAAATGACACGGGATATAAACAGGAAACTAGAGAGGCTAAGTAGGAAACTAGGAGGATAATATGTATATGAACCTTTTTTTTTTTTTTGGTGGGAAGAGTCAAATTTATATTTTCATGGATGACAGCTGATGTATTATCATATTTTGTATCCACTTCCCAGATACTTCCCAATTGACTTTAGAAATATACTGCTTGCATTCACTCCCTGTTTTAATAGACTTGGACAAGCAGTACCTAGTTTTCATAACCTTCTGAAGAGTAGCAAGCAGGTAATTCCGCTTCAAAGATCAGTTGCTTCTGTTCTTCTAAGAGTGGTAAATTCACTCTTAAGACCTTTTAAGTGTGTGGAGACACCACTGGTTGTCAAATCTGCCCACTCTCCCACATCAGAGGAAGGAAGTGAAAATAAGATAAAGTTGTTGCCCACGTCTTTAAATTTTCTACCTGCAATAAGATATGCAGATAAGGTCTGTATGAGTGTTGTTCACATTGCATGTGAAATAGGTTAGAATACATAAAAAAAAAAAAAAAAAAAAAAAAAAAAAGGTTCACAAGCGTAAGATGATTTTCCCTTTCTCTCATTCCTGTTTCTAACTTTCTATATCCCCTTCTTCATAGAATTAGTCTGGCTTTTATCTCTGGATTTCATGAAAAAAAATAATAGTTAATCTATATTTTTCAAGCTTAAGAAAGCTTTGCAAAAGAGCAAATATTTTAGCTAGCCTTTCTGAGAATATGGTACAAATCAGGCATTCACAGCTCCAAGTCCTGTATCATCTTCCTGTATCATCATATTACGAACTGTGTTCGTAATATATGGTACCTGGGGCATTATATTTGCTGATCTCATAGCAGTTGCATCTAGTTCTTAGGCTAAAAGGAAAGGAAGTCTTTCACGGGGAAAATATAGTAAAGAATAAATAAGAAACTACATGTTATGAAAGATGGCTTTTATAAAATACACAATTTTCATCTTGCTTCTGCATTCCTGGACTTTGAAATGTGGTACTTATGAAACACTTTGAAATTATTGTTTGAGAATAGAGAGTTAGCACAAAACTATTCAGGCATTAAATAGGTCTCCAATCCTGTTAATATTTCATATGTGCAATAATATAAATATACTGCAGAAACTCTGCAAAAGTTCCCCCAAATACAGCTATAGTAAAGACTGCATAAAAGAGAAAAATTGGCACAGTTTCAAGGCAGTTTGCTGCTATATATAAAGACTTTTGTTTTTCAGAATGTACAAGGAAATTCTAAGTGTAACCTAATTTTATGGGATTTTAGGACAGAAAAGAAGTGTTGAAATCATTATGAACAAAAAAGTTGGTGAGTTTTCTGTTTAATGTTTTATTGTACTATAGTACTATATGGTGGAGAATAAAAGAATGAGATATTTCAAGCAAAATCAAAACAGTCCATTCTATTCTGCAAAGTCTGATTAATTACTGAAGAATGTCTTTAGGTGGACTAACAATAACAGCATTCAGGAGTCAGGAAAGGGGAATCTTTTCGGTATGGCTGTATGTGGATGGGAAAGCAGAGACCAATGAGAAGTTCTGACCTGCTGCTGACTTCATTTATTTGTGAGTTTTGCATGCTGGTGTTAATCACATCTTTTGAATCTAAACCGCCATAGGAAAGAAAGTGATTTTTGAGGCTGCACCTGTGAGAGGCAGCATTTCACTGCCCTGGAACATGAGCTACCCCAGCACAGGTTCCTCTATTGAAGAGCCAGCTGCTTGTCAACAAGATGAAGCCCACCTAGCACAACCTTTTACCACTTCATAAGTCCTTTTGAGCCTTATGAGCATTAAAGTAGGTCTCATACTGATAACACAGTTTAAGGCAATCATCTCTTTCCCTTTGCAGATAAGGACTTGAAAACTGACTTGCAGTCTCTCTCTTCTGTGCCACACAGAAAGATTTCTGCAGCCTGCAATTTCTCTTGGCTTAAACAATACTTATCAAATGAGAACATAACTATATAGTAGGTAAGTAAGTATTTTCTGCACTTTGAAGAAGAGCTTGATTTTATTTTGTTTTAATGCTGGTATTCCTTAACAGAATTAGGTTTAAAATATGCATAGGAATAAAAACATGTTAAGGAGCTTAATCAATTCAGCTCCCACTGAACAATAAAACAAACACATTCTTAATCATACTGCTTTATGCTTACTCATAGTCCCTACTGAAGAAGGATGGAAGAGATGGAATTTGGACAGCGCTGTGTTATTCCTAATTACTTGTTGCAAACACTGAAACTGTCAAATTGTTTTGGGAATAGCTTTCAAAAATTAGGAAAATCTAATTAAATCTCCAGTCCAGAGTGAACTGGATCCTAGCTGACTTTGACATGCTTAACTTGCTATATTTGCACGTATTTGACAAAAGTTGATTATTTTTGGTGTGGTTTGTATGACTGTTTGAGAGCTTTTCCCACAATTTGCAGTAAAACTTGTGCTACTACATTTCTGTTCTGCTCTGAATTTCCCTTTAGTGTATTGCCTTTCTCTTTCATGCCCTCATGAAACATAGGGTATTTTTTGTATTTCATCACGAGCACCAAACTCCAAGGAGTAAACTTGCTTAGTTCCTTTTAACAGGAAAGATAAATTCACCTGTATTAACCATAAACACAAGGAATCAGATCCCATTTTTAAACTGACAAAGCTTCACTGAAATGAACGACAGTGTTTTAAGAAATTACAACATGACTCAGCAATAAATGTTAATCACTGTTCCATTATTCACCTCAAATAAAGGTTGAATGATACTTTGGAAATATTACAAGTAGTACAGGTTTTTGGACATCATGTCTAAACCATCTTGCTCCAAATCTTAACCTTCCTTGTAAACTCTGGAGAATTCTATCCTGTACAGTTAGACAGAGATCAAGAGTGATCTGAAGGAGGATGGATTGGATATTAGATTATACCAGTTTTATCCAAACAGGTAAAGAGTCAACCTGATTTATATAAGATGCTAGATTATTTTCCAGCATGTCAATTTTAGTACATTTTTTCTTTAATATCCATGAAGGAAGAAAAGAAAGCAAAAAAGTAACAGCACTGTCCTTGAGAAGGATAGTAGGATTTTGGTATTCATTTTGCAGATTTTTTTTTTATGCATTGTGCTAGGGTGAAAAGATGGAAAGGACTATCTAATTTTCATTAGTACAATTTAAAAGTCAGTCAATAGTCATGTCTATTCAGCATCAGTTTTGGGGTTTCTTAGCCAGTTTTAATTTAGTCAAATGTACAAATGGGTTAATATTTACTTGAGTTAAGAGTGTGCTGGTAGAGGTATCTGATTGAATGCAGCCAAGTAACATAGGACTTTACAGCTTTCTCCGTAACTACATAGCTGATCTTAAGTCTACTTTTATCTTAATCTGATTATGAAGTATGACAAAACCAGAAACTGAACCCGAATAAAAACTGATACAGTGTTTTACATTTAGGTTGTGACTAGGAATGTGGAGAGAGAGAAAAAAAAGGAAAAGGAAAAGAAAGAAAAAGAAAAAAGAAGCTCTTAAAAGCAACCACATTCAGAAACACACACAAATGAAAGAGAGAAGATAATTTAACAGTATTTTTGGAAATTAGCACTCAGAAATTGATTTAAACTGTATCGGCTAAACAACTCTTCTCCCATAATTATCTCAGACTCCATGGGAAAGTGATAGCTCTGTGCTATCACTATACTGATAAAGCTTCTTAAATCCAGATAAAGCTTGTAAGAAAAACAGTGAAGTACCTTGCCTTTTTTCATTATCTTGTACATCAATGCATACACAATTTACAAACCCTTCTCTTAATATTTTGGTAACACCAGAGTGAGACAGACAGGAAATAAACATTAGGAATCAAATTTTAAATTTTATAATTTTAAATTTTAAATTATAATATAAATAGTGCATATTGTTCTAGCACTATATTGTCAACATTGTGAAACAGACATTGGAATAATAATAAAAAAAAAAAGTATTTCAGAATCTCACCATGTACATTTGAGGTGTATTTATTTTGGATCATTTCTATTCTGAAGTCTTTTTGATTATTTCTGTTCCTTGATTTTATACTGTCTATACTTCCCTGTGATTTGAGTCTTTAAGTAAAGTTAATCTCCAGGCAAGCATCTTGGATTGTTCAAAAAATTAAGACAAAAATTATCTAGATTGTTGAAGAGCCAGCTATTTCTCCCTAACCTGATAACATCAGACCATCAGTGACAGTGTTTTCCACATTTGCCATGCTACTCTCTCAATGCCTCTCTAGCAAATTCAGTGTCACAAAACTTGCAGTAAACATCAGAAATTGCGAAAGTTTTTTTTTTTTTTTGTGCGTGTGTGTGTGTGTGTGCGTGTTTTTCTGTTTAAAAATTTACAATCTTTTCTACCGGGAATGCAATGATGAGGATGACCAGCTGTTTTCCCCATCCTGCAGAAACCTCCATTTACTATTGGAATTTTTAACATTTTACTGAGTAGTAAGGCCCAATACTTGCTAAGATGGCCTATTGTTCTGACTTGCTCTCACCTTCTCATCACCTTAGCTTACCTCAGCCTTACCCCAGCAGTTTTGTCTTGCCCTGCTTCTTACATTGCTAACCAATCTTACTGCCACTCCTTGCACAGTGCTGTCTCACTGTACTTTTTAAATTTTAGCCTACAAAGAATAACATAGAAGACTAAAGCACCCCTTCCCTCTCAGGAATCTAATCTGGATCTTCTTCTCACTCAAATCACTCAAACTTCCTAAGTCAATTTTTGTTTTTCATACCTTTCAAGTACTTTCATACACCACCACCTTTCCTACTCCTGTTTTCATGTTTTTAACCTTTGCCTGTGGGAGGAAAGAGAAAAAGTGCAGCTGGGGTGTTATGTGTTGTCAGTCTTTAAAAATAGTGAGGAAAATGTAGATATCCATCCTGATGTATATAAAATCTTTGTCCTGGGTAAGCAGAAACTACATTAGGTTGATGTGAAAAGTAACAGGAAAGTAATAGGAACATGTTCAACTTCATACAGACAGTGTTCCCTGGAGTTATGAGAGAAAACCCATTTAATTTAAAATTCACAAGAATGTGGTTGAATTTAATCATAATTTGTGGCAATAATCAATCTATAGTTGATATAATGATATAAATTTTATTTGCATTACAGTTTCTTCATTTTAAAGTACAACATCAAAAAATACAATGAGTACAACAATAATGCTACTTGGAAACCATTTGAAAATGATTTTAATTTGCAAACATTAAAATCCATGTTGGAAAAAGCAAATCTAAGCTCTGTGTTATAGTAGCTCTATGAGTACCAGCCAACATTAGTAAATTGTGCTAAATACCATACATTTACTATCACAAATCAAGATCAGAAAATCAAGAGAAATAGGACCTCAAAGAAAGTAGGTTTTGAGCAAAGTATGTATAGTGATGTAAAATACAGAGCAATAAATAGAAAATAGAATTACTAATATTCCTTGCAAAAATTAAAAATTGCCTTATTAATTCAGGAAATGATGTAATATTATTATGAAGAAGTCACTGAAGATCTCCCTTCATTATGCACTTATGGTCCATAATATAGGCAGTCCTATAAATAGATGTGGTCCTACAAATATAAGTTTATTTCAGAAATAAGATTAAATCTAATGTATGAATGTTTTGTAAAAAAAAAAAAAAAAAAAAAAAAAAACAACGAGATGCTTCATTCAGAATACTTTATACATATAACACAATATAACACACTTTCTGAGAAGAAAGTTGCTTAGCGAAAATGCAAAGTCTGGAAAAACAAACGTCTTGCATATAAATAAGAGATTGAAAAGTCCATGATTATTTACCTTACAAATGAGATAATTACCAGGAATTATATTAAAGTAAGTGTAATAGTGAAAAATCTATCCAGGATCTTCTGTTTACAACACTGGAATATGTTCAATTTAACTAAAGGTATTCAACTTAAAATGAAAATAGACATACAGCTTTATTTATATTAATGTATTTCAGCTCCCAACCAATATTTAAGAAGATTCAAAGGCAGGGTGTTTCTACAGAAAGCAAAGCTAACTTTTCCTCTTAAAACTAACCATTATTCTGCAAAAGCTATTAAAGCTCCTGGTTTGTAGATTAAGGCTGCCCATGAAAAATAGAGACCTGTATCTGATCTAAATGTTGGATTACTCTACATTTGCATAGTCAAGGACTTTGAAATTTTGTCTGGTTCTTCTAGTGATGGTCACTGTTAGAAACAGTACACAGGACTTTTGGATCTCAACACACAGCATCATCCATGAGACTTTCTGCTCCTAAACTCCTTGCCTGTACACACCATGCCTACACTGTTTCCTATCTTTTTATGGTCTGATTTATTTACATGATCTGTACACCTTAAAATGTGTTTTTCTTCCTCTCCAAAGCTTCTGATGCTGTTTAACAGAGTTGGCTTTTAACTCTGCAGAAGGTTTTCTGCCCAGGGGTAAGTGAAATGATCCACAGGAAAGCTTCATACATTCAAAATCTTGTTCAGTCTCAGAATAAACTCATCACAGCAAATCTTTAAAAAAAATAATAAACAAAATATATATACATATATAAACATATATTTTGAGAGAGAGAGAGAAAAAAAAAAGGAGGGAAAAAAAAAAAAGATGATTTCAGTTACCTCTTTAAACCTTGGAGAAGTACAGTTAGTACTGTGAGAAGGGTGAAAAAAAATCATTTTTTTAAAATCTGTTTTAATTTTCTGGAACAGGGACTCTCTCCAAACACATACACAAAGCATTTGTTAATGACAGTGATAACTGCCATAGTAGTCATAATCAGACATAAAGGAAAACTCATACATTGGTAAAAGGAATATTTTTCTAATTTATATACTGGTGACACCTATATAAACTGTAATATTTCTTATTTATCTATAATGGATATTGTGATGCAGTCCTGAGGGATATTCAGTTGTCCGTTTTTAAGATTGTTTCAGTCTAGCTTTGTTAATTTTACTTCTGGGTCAACTCTGCCCAAGTGCATTTCATTGTTTACAGGCCTAATCTCTGAAATAAACAGGTAGAGATACTAGAGATACTAGAGATACATACCTGTGCATGTTTTTCAAAAAATAAGGTAAAACAAACAAACAAACAACCATTAATAATGCTACAGCTTTAATATCTATCATGAAAATATAATTAACTTCCGGGACAATACAAATGAACACGTTATACTCATTTTTCCTTAAAGAAGCAAGCTAGTTCATTTCTGAACCTTTTTCCCTGCTCCAATTCCTAGCAAAGCTCATAAAAATGCAAAATGTTGTCATCTTCCATTTAATTCCTAAAGTCAGGTTTTGAAGTTACCATCAAGACTGTTTCTGTATGTGCTTGCAGAGCATCTTTAAATGGTAAATGAAATGGGATACTGGGTGTTCTTTGTCCTTATAGTACCATGCAAAGGAGACCAGGTCTGAACATGGTCAGATTCATCTTGGTTGGATTCACCAGGAAAACTTTATTCCTGGAAATTCCTGGAACAACAGAGTGGAAAAATAGTGACCCTCTCCTTTTCCAGACACCTTAGCTGGACCATCTTTGTTTCTTCTGTATCTTCTGTGAACACAATAAATCTGGCAGTCAGCCTTTTCAGACTGAATGGGTGTCACCATAGCTTCTCTGATTCCTTGAGCTTAAAGAATTGATTATTTGAAATCTAAAAGAAAATTATTTGAGTTTAAAACATTTTAAAAGTGTTATGAAGTATAATGCTTATAATCACTTTAATCTTTTCATCTTAGTTAAAATCTTGCATGACAGTTATAAGCTAATGTAACCTAGTTGTCAAAGATCTATGTCTAGTACTAAACATACATGTTTTATCTCTAGGAAAAAAAAAATCTATAGAAAGGCTATAAACCTTATGGATTAATAAACAACACCAGAAAGACATCAAAGTAAGTACAGTGGTAAGTATACTTACAGAGCCATTGATAAACAAAGAAAAACATGTTTTCTAACTTCAGGATAAAATAGGAATTGCCATCTGGAAGGTTGAGTTAGATTTTGGGAGGAAAGCTAACAGAAACAGTATGAATATTTTATTTCAATAAAAAGCAGTGGCACTTGATATTGTGGATTTGGGTCAATAAAGACAGAAATATGGCTGAAAACCAATGTTAGCTGTTTGTCTGTTTTCATTAAGGCGATCCATGAAGCCATAGAAAACAGGCTGGAAGGGATTGGAAGAGATCTTCAGATCCTCTCCTTAATAGAAAGTATGATCAGCAATAACTACATCTTGATCATTGATAGGCAATTGTCCACCCTCTTTTTAAAACCAAATCAAAACAAGCAACCAGAACAGCCCTTATGATGACAGTGATTCTGTGACCTTTTCATGAATCCTCTGTAATCAACAGCTCCTACAACTAGATTGCATTTCTTCCTGTATATTTAGCATATTAGAATCACAGAATCATAGAATATCCTGAGTTGGAAGGGACCCATAAGGATCATCAAGTCCAACTCCTGGCACCGCACAGGTCTGCCCAAAGTTTAGACCATGTGACTAAGTGCACAGTGCAATCGCTTCTTAAATTCAGACAGACTTGGTGCGGTGACTACGTCCCTGGGGAGCCTGTTCCAGTGTGCGACCACCCTCTTGGTGAAGAACCTCTTCCTGATGTCCAGCCTAAACTTCCCCTGCCTCAGCTTCACACCATTCCCGCAGGTCCTATCACTGGTGTTTACAGTGAATAGGTCACCTGCCTCTCCACTCCCTCTCACGAGGAAGTTGTAGGCTGTGATGAGGTCCCCCCCTCAGCCTCCTCTTCTCCAGGCTGAACAGGCCCAGTGCCCTCAGCAGCTCCTCATACGTCTTCCCCTCTAGGCCCTTCACCATCTTTGTCGCCCTCCTCTGGACACTCTCCAACAGTTTAATGTCCTTTTTGTACTGTGGTGCCTGGAACTGCACACAGTACTCAAGGTGAGGCCGGACCAGCGCACAGTAGAGTGGGACAATCACCTCCTTCGACCGACTAGCGATGCCGTGCTTGATGCATCCCAGGATACAGTTGGCCTTCCTGGCTGCCAGGGCACACCGCTGGCTCATATTCAACTTGCTGTCAACCACAACCCGCAGATCCCTCTCTGTAGGGCTGCTCCCCAGAGTCTCGTTGCCCAGTCTGTACGTATAGCCAGGGTTGCCCTGTCCCAGGTGCAGGACCCAGCACTTGCTCTTGTTAAACTTCATGTGGTTGGTGATCGCCCAGCTCTCCAATCCATCCAGATCTCTCTGCAAGGCCTTTCCACCCTCATCCGAGTCCACAACTCCTCCAAGTTTAGTGTCGTCAGCAAATTTGCTCAGAACACCTTCTAGTCCTACATCCAAATCATTTATTAAAACATTGAAGAGGACTGGCCCTAAAATGGAGCCTTGAGGGACCCCACTAGTGACCATCCACCAGCCAGATGTGGCCCCATTAACCACAACCCTTTGAGCCCTGCCTGTCAGCCAATTGCTCACCCATCGGATGATGGTTTTGTTAAGTTGTATGCTGGACATTTTGTCCAGTAGGATCCTATGGGAAACCGTGTCAAAAGCCTTGCTGAAGTCCAAAAAGATCACATCAGCTGGTTTCCCTTGGTCAACTAGATGGGTGATCTTATCATAAAAGGAAATCAAATTTGTTAAGCAGGACCTACCCCTCATGAACCCATGTTGGCTGAGACCAATGACTGCATTGTCCCCCAGGACAATAACTTCAAGGATCATCTTCAATAACTTCAAGGATCATCTTCTCCATAATTTTACCAGGCAATGACGTGAGACTGACAGGCCTGTAATTGCTAGGGTCTTCCTTCTTACCCTTCTTGAAAATTGGCACAACATTTGCCAGCTTCCAGTCTACTGGGACCTCTCCAGATTCCCAAGATTGTTGAAAAATAATTGAGAGAGGTCCCGCGATGACATCAGCCAGCTCTTTTAAGCACCCTGGGATGGATCCTATCTGGACCCATGGACTTGTATGGATCCGGGTGGAGCAGCAAATCCCGCACACGTTCAGGGTCGGTAGGGAGTTTGTCATTCCCACCGTCATGGTCCTCCCTCTCAGGGCACCCAGGGTCCCGAAGCCCATCATCAGTGTTGAAGACAGAGGTGAAGAAGGCATTAAACATCTCTGCTTTGCCTATGTCATTGTCTGTGAGGAAACCTTCCCCGTCAAGCAGCGGACCTATGTTTTCTTTGGTTCACCTTTTTCTGTTAACATATCTAAAAAAAACCTTTTTTATTGTCTATCACAGACATGGCCAGCTTCAACTCTAGTTGGGCTTTGGCCACACGAATTTTCTCCCTACATACACGAACAGCATCCCTGTATTCCTTCCTTGTCGCCTGACCCTTCTTCCAGTAGCCGTACACCTTCTTTTTCTGCCTAAGCTCCAGTAGAAGATCCCTGGTCAGCCAGGCCGGCCTTCTGCCCTGCCTGCCTGCCTTCCGATATTTTGAAATCGCCTGATCTTGTGCTTTTAGGAGTCAGTGCTTAAAGATTGACCAGCACTGATGGACGCCTATGCCTTCAAAAGTAGCTTCCCAGGGGACCTTGCTGACTAGTTCCCTGTGCAGCCTGAAGTCTGCTTTCCCCATATCCAGGGCTGAAGTTTTGGTTACAGTTTTCCTTCTGTCACCACAAATTCTAAACTCAACCACTTCATGGTCACTATGACCGAGACGGCCGCCAATTGCCACGTCTCCCACAACACCCTCTCTGTTCTCCAGCAACAGATCAAGGAGGGCACCTTTCCTAGTTGGCTCCCTTAGCACCTGCACCAAGAAGTTATCGTCTAGGTGCTTTATGAACCTCCTGGACTTGCTCGTGTCAGCCATGTGGTGATCCCAGCTGACGTCTGGGAAGTTGAAATCTCCCATAAGAACAAGGGGAGTTGATCTTGAGGCATCGCTTAGTTCTGCAAAGAATAATTCATTGGTGTTGTCGTCCTGGCCGGGTGGTCTGTAATAGACTCCCACAACAACATCCCCTTTATTTGTTCGTCCCTTAATCCTTACCCAGAGGCTCTCAACTTTGCCATCCCCAACTTGAAGTTCCACGCAGTCCAGCCCATGCTTCACATACACTGCCACCCCACCACCTCGCCTACCCTGCCTGTCCCTCCTGAAGAGCTTGTAACCATCTATTGCATCACACCAGCCACAGGACTCATCCCAACAGGTTCGCTTATGCTGATGATGTCGTAGCTGCGGGACTGGGCAAAGACTTATTCCTCATACTGCATGTGTTTGTGTAGAAGCACTTCAAATGCGCTTCCCTACACACAGCACCTTGTGGAGCCGACCGAAGGACCTCACTGGCACACAGTCCCTCTGATTCTAGCGCACCATCCCTTAGCTCATCACCAGCGTGCCTGGTTTTATCCCCTTCCCCCTTCAACTCTTGTTTAAAGCCCTATCTATCAGCCCTGCCAACTCCTGAGCCCAAATCCTTACACCTCTCTGAGAGAGGCGCATCCCATCTGGTGCCAGCAGGCCTGGCGTCACGTAGACCTTCCCATGATCGAAAAACCCGAAGTTCTGTCGGTTGCACCAGTCTTGAAGTCACACGTTAATGTGGTGAGCCCGCTTGTCAGCAGCGATCCCCCCTATCAGAAGGACAGAGGCAAACACAACCTGAGCCCCTGATCCTTTAAGTAGTTGCCCCAAAGCCCTAAAGTCCCTTTTGATTGCTCTCAGACTTCTTGTTGCTACCTCATCATTACCAGCCTGAAAGACCAGTAGTGGGTAGTAGTCGGTGGGCTGTACTAGGCGCTTGACTTTCTTAGCGAAGTCTCTCACCCGAGCCTCGGGGAGACAACAGACTTCCCTGTGGGTTGGGTCCGGTCAGCATATTGGGCCCTCTGTCCCTTTCAAAAGGGAGTCCCCCATGACAATAACCCTTCTGTCCTTCTTGAGAGACGATGTAGCAATGCGTGGGGTAGGTTGCCTTGCCTTAGGCACCCTCTCCAACTGGGATGGGCTTTCGTCTACTTCATTGTTCTGACTATGGTGTTCTAGAGCCTCGTACCTGTTACATAAGGGTAGATGGGAAGGTGAGGTGGGCAGGGACGGGGCTCGCCTAACACCCCAAACAGGAACCTGCCTCCATTCCCCCCTGTGGCCTAGGTCCCCTCTTACTGCCTGGTGGGATGAGGGGACTTTTATCTCCTGCATAGCAGGAGGCACCTGTGCTGCGGCAGGCTCCTGAGTCTGTCTCAGAATGGGTAGAGTACACCTCCACCAGTCAATTTCCCTCTCTGACTCCCTGATGCTCCTGAGCCTGCTCACCTCCTCCCGAAGCTCCGCTACCTGTTTGAGCAGCTCTTCAACCTGGGCACAACTCCCACAGGCATACCCTTCGCTGCTGCTGTTGGATACGGACAGAAGACTCGGGCACACCATGCAGCCCAAGACCTGGACGGTGGTGTGTTTCCCCGAGCCCTCAGTCTGAGTAGCCACATCGGTGACCGTGGCTGGAGAGGCCGCAAGAGATGCGGAGGCCATGGTTTTCTGGCTGGTCGATACCATGGCCAGGTTTCTCGCAAGCAGGCTACCAGTACCAGTACCAAAGGGAAAGACCTCTGCAAGAGAGCGGTGAGGGGCACTCCCTGCTCACCCTGCCTGCGCGAACTGCCGCGCCACTCCCTTCTGACGTGCCATGCCCTGTTTGCCCGCCCTGGTCGCCGCGCTCCTGGTCGCTCGCGATCCCTAGGGGCTGCTTTTGAACGGCTGGGGAGGGGGCGCTGCTGGCTCCGCCTGCGCCTCGTCAGCCTCCCTCGAGGGCTGCCGGATCGTGGCGGCTCCCTCGGCTGCTTTGAGTGGCCTCGATGCCGAAAAAAACCCTTGCCTGTCTCGATCCCCCGCTCCGCTGCAGAACGCGTCTGCCCCAGAGCCGATTGCCTCGGCAAGAGAGGCGATTTACTTTATCTCCTATCTGCAGTGGGCTGCGAGAATAATTTATTTTCATTTTGATCTGCTTGATATATGAAGTATTTATAATAGTTGCATACTTTAGAACTAAGAAGTCTTTTATCACTTATTCTCCCTTTTTTATTCCTGCATACTTATCTTCCCAATTCTTCCTTCTTTTATTAAAGTTCATTTTACCAAGCCTTCTTATAATTCTCAGTGGTGTGCTCTTTGAAATGATCCACATCTTTCTTGCTGAGAATGCTTAAAACGGAATCCAGCAATATATGCTCCAATATAATTCTTCCAGCATTACCTAGAGATTTTTCAAGAGCTCTATCGCAATTTCTATTCTGAGCCTCAAAGATAACGTGTATTGTCAGTTAACATGCCAATTAGCACATCTTTTTTTTTTTTTTTTTTTTTCCCCTCCCTTTATGTTGAACAAAACATGCCTTTCTTTCACAATATTCTTGTCAAGTGGATTTATCAGGTCTCTTAACCTGGTAAGTAATAGTTTTGATTCTTATTCTCTGTTTATTTGGCAATGTGTTATTGTTCCCAGAAACAAAGTAAGAATGGAGACTGAGAATGAGGCCACTTACTTTTCCTTTTGAGGGAAAAACAGTAATGAAAAAACCTAATAATGTATCATATCTTTGGTTCTCACTAATCTTCAAAGAATTTTGAAAAAAAGGAACACATGAAGAGGAGGTCTTGCATCAAGAACTGACTACATAAATGGTGGCATCATCAATGGAGACTAGATTTGTATTTATGCTCAAGAAAGAAAAGGTAAGAGTTGCATAAATTTGACATTAAACATATGCAGTTACACAAATTTTGTTACATAATTTTTGACTTAGAGGTGAATTGAAAATGGGGAAAAAGCAAAACACCTAATTAAATTGTTTATAGTAGCAATGCTATTTGAGCTGAAAGGTTCACGCTAGCCTCAACTTTATTATTAAGGGGAACTGTGACCACATGTAAATTTTTAAACACATAGAGTTTTTAGAAAAAAAAAAAAAAAAAAAAAGAAGATGGTTAATTTCATAAATGTCACTCAAGAGAAGAAATAACTCGGATAAATATTAAACTGAATACAAAGGCCTGCAAATCAATACAGTAGAAGTTAAGTTAGCTGTTGTTTATTTTATTTTTAACTGTAAAGGTAAGGTGAATAAATTATTTTGCCAGCTGTTCAGAAATTGATTCAGTGTTTTTGCTTTTAAAATTTCCAAACTCATCTTTACATATGGAGAAAATGCAACTATCGTATAAAAGAAAATGCAATGTAAGAAAAAAAAAAAAAGAAATTTACTATTACATTTACTATTACACCACTTAATTGTATCTCTATGAAAGTTATTTGAATGAGAATAATATTTGTTAGATATACATGGAAGTGTCTTTCCCACACTGCTTAAATTTATATGAGTGATTATTGCCTTCTGTATCCCCCTATGCTCTAAAGAGCAAAACTTTTCTTGACTCACAGAATCATGGAATGGCTGAGATTGGAGGGAACTTCTGGAGCTTATCTAGTCTGGCCCCCACTGCTCAAGAAGGACCACCTAGAACAGGTTTCCCAGTACCATGTCCAGGAGGTTTTTGAAGATCTCCAATGAAGGAGACTCCACAATCTCTGGAAACCTGTGCCAGTGCTCAGTCACCCGCACTGTACAGAAGTGCTTCTTGACATTCAGAGGGAATCTCCTGTGATTCAAGAGTCCCATTGCCTCTTGTCCTGCCACTGGGCAACACTGAGCACAGCCTGGCTCTGTCTGCTTTGCACTTTCCCTTCATACTTTGATGAGTGTGGTGGTTTTACCATGTTAGGCAGCTGAACACCACAACCACCCTCTCACTCCCCCTCCTTAGATGAGGAGGGGAAGAAGTAAAGGAAAGAACAACTCACGGGTTGAGATAAGGATGATTTAATTAAAAGAAAAAAAAATAATTATTAGGGAAAGATTATTATTAATCAAACAATTTAACTAAAGGGAAAAAAGGGAAAGGGGAAAAGAGAGGGGGAAAGGGAAAAAACAAAACAAAACAAGTAAAGGCTATATGGAAGTGCAGAGGAAAGAAATTACTCTCTACTTCCCAAAAATGAGCGATGCTTGACCACGTCCTTGAAGCAGGGCCTCAACGCACGTAGGCGGTGTTCGGGAGGAGGACAGACGTTTTCACAATGAGAGCCCACCCCTCCCCTCTTCCTCCTTTTTCCACCTTTTATTGCTGAGTGTGACATCATATGGTATGGAATATCCCTTTGGTTGGTTTAGGTCAGCTGCCCTGGTGATGTTTCTTTCTCATTTTTTTGCTCACCCCCTAGGAGGGTTAGAGAGAGTCCTGATGCTGTGCCAGCACTGCTCAGCAGCAGACAACGCTGGTGTGATACCACTGCTGTTCTAGCTACAAGTGCAGAGCACAGCACTGCAAGGGCTGCTGCAGGGAAAGTTAACATCCCAGCCAGACCCAGTACAACCTCCACCCCTTATTCCATAACATTTGTGTCACTCTCAGGTCCCCCATACTTTAGCATATAAGTATTCTCATCACCATTGTTCCTTGTTCTTTAACAGATTGATAGGTAGGTATATCTTTTCATTCTATAGGTCTTTCTCGGAAAATGTTCATAAGAACTGTTGATGATTTAGTCTTTATCTGCCAAAGTGGTCACTCAGGGCAGGTGGAGTTGGATGTCTGGATGCCAGCACCAGCTTAGCTCAAGTCCTTGTTGCACTTGCCCAGTTCCTTGCAAAGTTGACCTGTCGTTGATCCTGCAGCATCTTCCTATAACTTAGATTACAGATTAGTTTTCTCTCAAGGTTAAATCTCCTTGAGGCACGCACTTGATATCCCCATTCTTCTGCATGACCCAACAGGTATACCCTGGTCCTTGGGCGAAGACAATCCCACGAGTGGGTTTGCCCTTTCCTGAGGCAGGAGCAACCCACACCACCTTCCCCATCCACTTTCCTACATGCACTGTGGGGACTTTAGCTCCTTTCACCGTGTGTAGGGGTTTTGTTTCAGCAGGACCAGCACGGCTGTCAGACCCCCTGTTGTTAACTAGCCAAGTGGCTTCTGGTAGATTTATGCCTCGTTGTTTTCATGTCCCAGCACCCAATGCTCGTAACATAGTCTTTTAACAGTCCATTGTACCTCTCAACCTTCCCAGAGGCTTGTGGGTGATAAGGGATGTGATACACCCACTCAATACCATGCCTCTTGGCCCAGGAGGTGACAAAATTGTTTCGGAAATGACTCCCATTGTCAGACTCAATTCTCTCTGGTGTACCATGATGCCACAGCACTTGCCTTTCTAGGCCCAAGATAGTGTTTCAGGCCATGGCATAGTTCACGGGGTATGTTTCCAGACACCCAGTAGTTGCTTCTACCATGGTGAGTATGTACAGTTTGCCTCGGCGAGTTTGTGGGAGTGGTCCGATATAGTCAATTTGCCAGGCCTCAACATATTGAAACCCTAGCCACCGCCCCCTGTTCCAGGGAGATTTTACCTTCATGGCTCTCTTGATTGCAGCACAGGTCTCACACTCATGGGTAACCTGTGTGATGGCCTCAATGGTCAGGTCCACCCCTTGATCACGAGCCCATCTGTATGTGGCATCCCTCCCCAGATGTCCTGATGTTTCATGGGCCCGTCGAGCTACAGACAGCTCACCCTTATGTCCCCAGTCCAGGTCCACCTGAGCCACTTCAGGTTTTGAAGCTTGATCCACCTCTTCATTGTGCTGATGTTCTTCAGTAGCGCGACTCTTGGGCATGAGGGCATTTACACGATGTACTTTTACATCCAGATTTTCTACCCGGGCAGCAATATCTTGCCACAGGGTAGCAGCCCAGATAGGTTTACCTCTGCGCTGCCAGTTGCTCTATTTCCATTGCTGCAGCCACCCCCACAGATCATTTGCCACCATCCATGAGTCAGTGTAGTGATACAGTACTGGCCATTTTTCTCTTTCGGCAATCTCTAGGGCTAGTTGTATGGCTTTTACTTCTGCATACTGACTCAACTCGCCTTCCCCTTCCATGGCCTCCACAACTCATTGTGTGGGACTCCACACAGCAGCTTTCCATTTCCGATGGCTCCCTACCACATGGCAGGGTCCGTCAGTGAACAACACGTACTGCTTTCTGTCTTCTGGCAACTCATTATATGGTGCTGCCTCTTCAGCACGGGTTACCACTTCTGTCGGCACTTCGAAATCTCTGCCTTCCGGCCAGTCCATGATCTCTTCCAGGATTCCTGGGCAATTAGGTTTTCCCATTCGAGCCCACTGTGTAATTAATGCTATCCACTTACTCCATATAGCATCAGCCACATGGTGTGTAGTGGGAATTTTCCCTTTGAACATCCAATGTAACACAGGTAGCCGTGGTGTCAAGAGGAGCTGTGCTTCTGTACCCACAACTTCTGAAGCAGCTCGAACACCCTCATATGCTGTTGGTATCTCTTTTTCAGTTGGGGTGTAATTGGCTTCTGATCCCCGATAGCCCCGGCTCCAGAAACCCAGAGGTCGACCTCGAGTTTCTTCTGCGGTTTTCTGCCAGAGGTTGCAGGTGAGGCCATGCTCCCCAGCTGCAGTGTAAAGTACGTTTTGCACAGCTGGTCCGGTATGGACAGGCCCAAGGGCTACTGCACGAGCTATTTCTTGTTTGATTTGTTCAAAGGCCTGTTGTTGCTCGGGGCCCCACTCAAAATAGTTTCTCTTTCGAGTCACTCGATATAGAGGACTCACAAGTTGACTATAGCCTGGAACATGCATTCTCCAGAATCCCACAGGGCCTAGGAAAGCTTGTGTTTCTTTTTTTGCTAGTTGGCAAAGACATAACCGTTATTTTGTTGATCACATCCATCGGAATATGGCGGCGTCCATCCTGCCATTTTACCCCCAAGAACTGGATTTCTTGTGCAGGTCCCTTGACCTTACTCTGTTTAATGGCAAAAGCAGCTTTCAGGAGAATTTGAATTACTTTCTTCCCTTTCTCAAAAACTTCTGCTGTGTTGCCCCACACGAGGATGTCGTCAATGTTGTTGAAGTACCCTCTCTTGAGGTAGTCTATGCCAAGGATGCATGGAACCTCTGGGCCAGTCACAGTGGGATGCTTTTGCCATCTAACATTCCCAGTTAGACTCACTTCAGCTTCCAATACAGCTAGCTGTTGGGATCCCCCTGTCACTCCAGAGATACAGATGAGTTCTGTCCCTTGGTAGCCTGATGGCATTAAGGTACACTGTGTGCCAGTGTCCACTAGAGCTTTGTATTCTTGTGGTTCCAATGTGCCAGATCCACACAGTCCAATAAATCCGGTTATCCCTCTCTTCTACCTGGCCAGAGGCAAGGCCCCTCTAGTCCTGGTTGGAGTGTCTGTCACTTAATTCTTGTAAATGAGAAGCAGAGGTCCCTTCATCAGGGTTAAGAATAACATCAACTCTTCTACTGCCCCTGGGGAACTGCCCAACAGAAACTGGAGCAGCTTTTGTCTTAGGAGCCCCTCTTCTTGCTGCTGTATTTCCCTTCAGTTCACGTACCCGAGCAGCTAGGGTTGAAGTAGGTACACCATCCCATTTCCTCATATCTTCCCCGTGGTCACGCAGATAAAACCACAAGGTGCCACGTGGTGTGCATGAGATATGCTCCAGTTCCTTCATCATCTTTGTATCTATTTGCTGGACTATCTCCAGTATGTCCATGTACTGTTTTGTACTAGGTAGTCCATAACTGGATGGAGGTGTGGCCTCACCAGTGCTGATTAGAGAGGAAGGATCACCTCCCTTGACCTGCCTGCAATACTTTACTTTATGTAGCCCAGTTTACCATCAGCCTTTGCAGCAAGGCACATGGTTGGCTCATAAACTTCAACCTGATTTCAACTTCCTACTTGTAAACTTTCCATCGGTACTGTGAAGACTCAGTTTGTCACAACAGAAAAAAAAAAAAAGTCTGAAAAGAGGACTTTTCATATATTAAATGCCATGTAGTGTCTCTTAACTTTTAACCCCGTAGAATGCTTAACTCACATATAGTCTCATGAAAATATAACTCTTTTGCAAATTCTGGTTGCATACTTATCAAATTGAAAAATAAAGAAAATCTATTCCCAGAATGGTAAAATTGATACACAACTGAGAGTATGCTACCAAAAATGGTATAGAAAAATATGACAAATTTTTATACTTTTAAGAAAGTTTACCAAGTGATTAAGAAATCAATCATAATGGAGAAGATCTCTAGCTAAGGTAAAGTGTGAAAACACCAGCACAGACAGGGGTGTTTAAATCTCACAAAAATAATATATTTTAAATTATGATTTGTATACTATTTGTCTATATGAGAGGGAGGAAGGGAGGAAGGAAGTGGAAGTTGATTATAATTTCTACAAGGTAAATGTCTATACTCACACTTTTTATTGAATAGGTAATTGATGACTTTGTTAACTAGGACTATCTGAGAAAGCTTGTGAATGCACTCTGTTCAGCTAGTTACACTGTTTTCTTTTGAAAGTCACTTCCATTATTTGAACAAGGGCAGGGCTGTCATCCAGACCTAGGGAGGCTGGAGAAATGCGCTGCCATAAAACTCATGAAATTCAACACATTCTAATGCCTACACTTATTCTGCTCTTATAGTCTTCCCTAGACATCTGTTACAAGCCAACATAGTTCTTATGTTATTGCTGTTTAAAGTAGTGGTAAATATACATAAGTTGAAAGACTTTGTAAAGATTTATAATAATAATAATAAAAAAATGGAGTAAATATCAATAGAATTATATTTAGGAAATAAATGCTTAATTAAAAATGTATAATAACATGCTGCCTCATAACTTTCCCAATACCGCCCTCCTCCCCAGTTATTTGACCGTCAGAAGATATTCTTTAGTGTGTTTGTCTGTTTCTCTTGTATTTCACCTCATTGTTTTTTTTTTTTTTTTTTAATAAGAATTAAGGCAAATACTCATTTAGTTTTCATTGATAGATTTCCATTTGTAGCACATCCTAACTGTATTAAAGCAGTTTATTAAAACTACTTTTCATGTTCTCTATGATCTGGAAAATAAGCAAACATGCACAAATATTATGTAAGATCTGCCTATCAACCCTTTATTTGCAGACATACCCTTTTAACCATTCCTTTGTCCTTCCTACTGACCATCTGAAATGCTTGTTCATTGTTTTGGCTCTGAAGCCATATTTGGTATAATTTAAACTTCAGTGTAGGATTCATATTTGTCACCTCTGGATAAGAAAGTAATAAATCTTATATACAGACCTTGAGAGCTTCAGTCTGGTTTTAACTGTCTCTTAAAGTTGACCTTTATGGAATTGCAAATGTTTATTGCATTCTTATTTTTATAATTCACATTAATCTGAAAATATCTAAATTGAGATTTCTTCAGCCAAGATTCTTTTCCATAGGCAGGTCTTCCCTAATTTCTTCACCACCTACCAGAAAAACAAACAAACAAGCAAAAAAATGACCAAAGGAGTGAAACATCTCTCCTATGAAGACAGGCTGAGAAAGTTGGGGTTGTTCAGTCTGGAGAAGAAGCAGCTCTGGAGAGACCTTATAGTGGCCTTCCAGTACTTAAAGGAGGCTTCCAAGAAGATGGGGAGGGACTCTTTATCATGGATTGTACTGATACGACAAGAAGTAATTGTTTTAAACTAACAGAGAGATTTAGATTAGATACGAGGAAGAAATTCTGTACTCTGAGGGTGGTGATGCCCTGGAACAGGTTGCCCAGAGAAACTGTGGATGCCCTGTCCCTGGAGGTGTTCAAGACCAGGTTGGACGGGGCTTTGAGGAACCTGGTCTAGCAGAAGGTGTCTCTTCCCATGGTAGGGGGTTTGGAACTAGATGATCTTTAAGGTCCCTTCCAACCCAAACCATTATTTGATTCTATGATTCTAAATAGCTTGTCAGGAATACATTTAATTTGGATATTGAAAGTATGTCTGACCAACAAGATCATAAAATTTTGATGGGCTTTTTAAACAGAAATATTGAATTCAGTCAGATGGTTGTTGCAGCTGATAATCTAGAAAGCCTCGTTTCTACATTCTTACACCACCCAATGTCTTAGCAATTACATCTGATTAATTTAGATAAAATGTTCCTTTTTTTTTTTTTTTTTCCCCTGAATTTGTGCTTAATGAAATATCCTAAATTTAAATTATTGCTTACACAAACTCAATTTGTCTTTGCAGAGTATGAAGAAAAAAATGTTCTAGAATCTCTGGAGTCAGGTAACTACATAACTTTATTAAACAAATTCAATTGACCAAAGTAATCTTGTTAAAAGAATTCATACTTTCTTCCTGTAAAGCAATTTCAGAGTGTCATTCCATAGTAATGAATCTCTTTTTTTTTTTTTTTTTTTCACGGACTGTTACAATGTTTTATAGATTTTCAAACAGAAAATCGAGGTGCACCTTTAAAAGCTTGCAAATTAAAACGGTGGAATCCTTTACAAGAATACTGATAATAAGATTTGAGGGAATTGTATGTTTCCATAGTTAACATACTCTTTCTTTTACTTTCCATCTACAGTTCCTAATTACTTTATTAAGCTCAATTGACAGATTGCTGTCTGGGGGCAGAAACAAGAGTATGGATAAAGAAATTGTTTTAATATTCAGCTTGGCAATAATCATGTTTTATTAATGTTATTTACCTTATATTATCTATTCTATATGATGTATCAGTTTGAGTGACCCAGATTAAAAACTGCTGTGTAGCTGTATGCAAATTGTAACCAAGACAGGTAGGGGGTTATTTGATTTTTTTTTTTTCTTTTACAGATTACTTCAAAAACCAAACTGAATTAAAACCAACAAACAAACAAACAAACCAACAAGGAGATGAAGCCTTAGAAGCCCTTATATAAATGTTTCAGGACATCAAGAACACCTTGCTAAATGAATTTCCTATGCATAAGCAGCATACTCATTTTTCATACCTCAATATTTAATTACCATGTGATAATAATACAAACAGTGAGAGAGGATAGCAGTACTTTCCACAAGACAACAACAGTGTTTTTCATTAAAAATAAAATGTCCTTTCTGCACAGATTTTTTTTTCAATTTTTATTTTTTTTTAGCATACAAATTTAATTAAAACACCAGTAACATTTTTTAACATTGATCATAAATGGATTATAGAACATAGAATGACTCATTAAAATGAGCAAGATAAACCTGCAAATAGGGAACATTTAAATTTTCTTGACTTACCACCTTTTTCCTATGCTTCTTTAATTTTTAACAATACCACGTATGATTTTTTATGTGTCATTAGTGGCACTTACTGAGAGTAGGACTGGAATCCAAACAACCTCATTTTCCTGTTGCTGGCACTAACAACATATGTTTTCCTAACATCAGATCTTCAACAATAACAATATTAGCACATTTCTTATATATCCAGAACTTTCCTCCTTTTCTGTTTCTTCAGTTGGAAGTTTATTTGTTTGTTCTGCATCTTTATTTTATAGGTAGTCATTTTCACATCTGCAAACATTCTTTTTCTTTAGATTTTTTTTGTTTGATCAGTGTTAGGATGTTATGCAGTTAACTTCTTTTTATTTTTTGTACTGCATACCATAGAACCTCTCACCTTATCTTTATGATTATGGAATACCACTGTGTTTGCAGCACTTTGATATTTAAAATATGTCGACTATTGCCTGGTACTGTGTCTGAAAACTTTCCCTATTTAGGAGCAAGTAGTGAGACCATCTTTATATTAACAATAAAATGTGTTTATTTTTCTTTTAATTACAATACATGTTTTTCTCTCTGAGCAGATTTATTGAATATAATTAAAAGAAAAATCAATCTAACTACAAACAAACTGAAAAGTAATTTCTATTTTAGTGTTATTTGTAGGTTTTTTTTGAAGGGGAGGGGAAGGAGCGGGAGGGGAAGGAAAGAGAAACAAGGCAATTAACAGTGGCATGATAGGAATCACTGATTAAGATTAAAAAAAATAATAAATTGTTAACAACAAATCAGCCACCTATCAACCTCCTAGGTCTATTTCTCATGTCTTTGTTGAACCTAACTTCAAAATAACAGATCCTATAGGATTATAGGATCGGGTATTAAAATATATTCCATAAGATATTTAAACCAGAAGTATAATGTCTTTTTAGGATCAGAAGATATTGGGATCTAAAAATTCTAAAGAGATTCTAAAAATCTAAAGATTCTAAAAATCTAAAGAAGAATGGGACCAGGAAAGGGAACGAGAGGCTGTGCTGGGAAGAAGATCTGAAAGGGTTTTCAAGGCAGAAGGTCTCCTCCTGTGAGAGTCGTGTGGGGTCCCTGCTTTGACAACATATTACTGAAATTCAAAATATACTAGATAGCACAGGGGAATAAACAAAACAACTTCATTAACTTCATAGGAATTTGTCCCTTGACTGTAAATGATGCAACTGTCTTGTCAAGCTTCTGAATAAGTCTGAAGAAAGGTACACAGAAAGAGACTTTTTCACTGACTGAAGCAAATGACTGTAAAAGCGTGGTTTATTTTCTTTTTAAAAGACAATTGGTCACAGATGTCCATATGATGGTATCTTCCCAGGTACATGGATAAGGACATATAGACTTGCTATGAGGAGTTATTACAATTAAAGCACAAAATTTAGTTCTAGATGCATAGCTTCATAACTTGCAAGGCCCAAAGGGTCCCATAAATTCATTTCATCTGACCTCCAGCATAATACAAAATATACATACACATAATAATAAAGCATACTTGTACTTAATAATGTAAAACTACCACAACATTTTACGCTTAGTTCCTGTGGTTGATTGCTTGAGTAATTGAAAATTACCTATAAATGCTAAATCTAGTCAAACTTTATCTGACTGTAAATCCTACTACATTACATTATATCCTTGACTACTAAAATAAGTATCCTCCTTTGTCCAAATTTTGATTTCTGCATAGGTACTTCTAGATGAAGATCCAGGTACCCTTGACCCCTCAAATTCATATTGCTAGTAGATTGTGGAGAAACTCTGTAGCCTAAAAGAAAGAAGACACAGTGTTATAGAGTAAATAAATAAATAAAAATAAAAATAAAAATAAAAATAAAAATAAATCTTTTAACTGAAGGGTAAGATAAGTAACCAAGTAACCTAGGATACTGCAGACCTTACATGTGATTCAGAGACTGTTTTGAATAGTCACAATATTTCTTATATGCACTGTGTTGTGATTGGCTGTGAGGAGCTTGGCTGTATCTCCTTTAAAAACCTCTTGTAGGCACAGGGGAGCTGCTGGGTGCCCCCAACATATCCTGTATCCAGGTTGACCCACACCTGTACACAGGTTGACCTTCCACAGCTGTACATCACAGAGCAAGTACAACTCTTGGGGCTCTTCACTGAGATCCCTCCAGTTTGTCCACGACTTTCCTGTGCTGGGGGTCCAAAACTGTAGGCAGTATCTAGAATGCTGTACTCCTAATACATCCCAGGATATATGTAGAAGATCTTTTCTGCCACAGCACACTGCTGACTCATGTTCAGTCTACTGTCCACTAGGACCCCCAAGCTCTTCTCAGTAGATATGCTCCCCACCCTGTCAGTCAGGTATATGCATCACGTATAGTTATAATTAATGAGTATATGAATTGGCTACTGTAAGATAAAAGGGTGCTAAAGAATAACTTTTTGGATTGATTCCCAAAGTGACACTGCATCTTGCCAGCTTTCATCTCATTTGTGACACATAGCTTGAAACCTGTCCTTCAGAGAAGTAATCTTTAATACCTTTAATAGGGGATTATAACTCAGAATTTGTTCAGTTTTATTCAAATACATATATGTAGAATAGTGTTGATAATAAAATCAGAATCAAATAAAAGACAGATTTTACTGAAAAGATACAAACTAGTGAGGTAATCGTGACTGTGTTTTGATCTAAGACAAATTCCATTCAACATTGTCCTTCCTAGACATTTTTCTCTTCCTGACTTATTGGTTCCTTTAAGTGCATTTGAAAATCGGGAAATTTGGATAGGGGTTTTAATATACATAATTTATATTTGTGAGTTTTTATTAAATATTTAACAGTTGCATCTCATGACCAACTGTGTTTGCTTTTTGGTCAAAAGACTGAGACAGTTTCTTCTTGGACTGAATGTCAGCTATTCGTGACTTGTTTTTTTTGTTACATTACTCACTGACATTTGAGGGCTTTTAGCTTTTTTTTTTTTTTTTTTTTTTTTGGTGTTGTTTTTCCTTATGCTAGCTGATGAGGTGAGTTTTTACTTTCACATCATTTCTGAGATGGACTTTCATGTTTGTAGTGGAACTGAGTTCTTGTACACCCAAACTGGTTTCTTTGTGTTCGTTCTCCTGTAACTCTCTCTACTGTGTCTTCTCAGACTATAACCTTCATTTGCTATTTCTTTGCTACTTGTGAAAACTCTGCAGTGGAAGCATCTGTCACTTTGTTGACTGTTATACCAATAACAGCAATGAAGGCTTTAAGCCATTGAGATACAAGGAAATATATTTGCCTGATATTTGAAGTACTGTATTAGAGCACAAAGCCTTTTGAAAGCATAAGCTTTAGAAAGCAACTTTTGTTAATTGGCTGCATTACTTTGAAACACAAACTGCATTACCAATACCTACAAACTCATAGTAACCAGAAACAGTTCTCTGGAATACAGGACAAGAATTGTTGTTGTTTAGTCCCAGCAGACAGCTCAGTACCACCCAACCTCTCACTCACTCTCCCTAGGTGGGATGAAGGAGAGAATCAGAAAGGTAAAAGTGTGAGCACCTGGAGTTAAGACAAAGATGGTTTACTAGTTAAAGCAAAAGAGCTGTGTGTGCAAGCTATGCAAAACAAGAAAATCATTTGCTACCTCCCATCAACAGGTAGATGTTCAGCCACTTTCAGGAAAACGGGGCTCATCACGCATAATGGTTTCTTGGGAAGGCAAACACCCTCACTCCAAACATCTTCTTCCTTCTTCCTTTTACACTGCAGCTTTTACTGCTGAGCATGATGCCATATGGTACGGGACATCCCTGTGGCCAATTTGGTCAGCTGTCCTGGCTGTGTCCCCTCCCAGCTGCTTGTGCACCCCCAGCATCCTCGCTGGCAGGGCAGCATGAGAAGCTGAAAAGTCCTTGGCCCTGAAGCACTGCTCTGCAAGAACCAAATACATTGGTGTGTATAGCATGATGCTATTTTAATAAAAAATCCAAAACATAGCATCATACAAGCCTCTGCAAAGAAAACTATCATTCAACCAAAGTCATGACAAAGAACAATGTATTTCAGATTTGCACCCAAAATATTACATTTTCACCAAATGAATTAGCTGATAAAATTTCTTTGTTATTATATGATTTACCTGGCACATGTGAAAGTTACAAAATGTTATGTCACTCTGCATATTGCAGCATGTTGCCTGAGACTGCCTCTTAGAAACAGGTCCTTATTTCACTCCAAAACTTTATAGATACCAAAAGTTCACCCACAGGGGAATAATCTGATCTACAGTCTTTAATACAGAACTGGCAAACTGAGGTAGTGGTCATGCTTTACCAATCCTTGGGATACTTCTCCCCTGCAGTTACTCATCAAATGTTAATAAAGACATAAAACTCAACAGTGAGAGGCACTGTATTCTGCTGCAAACACTACTATTATGAGACACTAACCACATCTAAAGCGACTTTGTTATTCACTAACAGTTTCTGCTATAGAATGATCCTTACATGATGCTCATACCACTAATATAGCTTGTTAAGGTGCTATTAGCAATCTAGGCACTCTTGTCAGATGGCACTAGCATTTTCTAGCTGATATCACATCTGTAGTCTTAGCATCATTTCTTTTCCTCATTCCTTTAATCATAAAGACTTTTCCTTCCTCATCAAAGAATAATTTCTCTGATTACAGAGAATGAGTCCTCCTACTCATCAGCTTCACTCCTCTTTAACAAAATTCTTAAGCCTCCAGTTGCAATTATGACTGGTAACAAGATTTTTTATATTCAAACTAAAGTACAGAGGCTGTGAAGAAAAATGAACTAATAGCCGAACAAGTGGTACTTGTTAAAACTTTGTCCACGTTTTCATGTTATTGTTGACACTGATGCTTTGATTAAACTGCTTCATTTGACAGTTCATCAGTGTTTACTGAGTTCTCACCCTACTGGTTTTCATGAAGAGCTTTAAAAGCCCACTGTAAAAACATAGAAAAAAATGCAGTGCCTAGCTATGAGCCAGTGGCCATGGCAGTAGATGTGGAGTTTTGAGTAATGATATGCCTGGTACTTCTGGAAATGCTGGGTATATTAATCTATTTGTTAACAACTCTCTTAACGAAAGGGGAAAGGAAGAACTGTTCCTGAGTGTGTTGATTAAGTACTTGACTTACTTTTTCACATTGAAGAGGCAGTGGCATAATAAAATGTATGGTTCTTTTCCCCATAAGGATCAGAAAATGAGAGCCCTTGCTGCAGAAGTACTATCAACATGCGAAAGGAAGTTTACTACTCTCCTAGCTCTTTAATCGTAACAGTTACTCAAATATTCTGGACCAGACAGAAGCATTACCACAGATAATAAGAGAGGTCCAGTGAATAACTGTACACAGTGATACTGCAAAGTAAGCTTTGCAATCTTCCACAGAAGCTTATATTCCCTAAGCACCAGTAGTCTCCTAGAGAACAATATCAATCCATCACCAACATCTCCACAAGTGCAGCTTTGGATTTTCCTTTCCAGTGTCTTTTTGAATTTATGCCTCCTCCTCCTCAACAACAGCTCCAAAAACACACAGAAGAACGTAGAAGAAATGTGGTATGGGTCACCAAGCTCAAATTCAGTCTACATGTTGGACATCCAACCAACCACCAAAAGAGAGGAGGAGTACAAAAGGAGGCATAAGGGAAAATGTATCGGGGCAGGCAGGAATTGTGCAGAGTTATGGTGCCACTGTGTACAAGCAGTGGTGTTTGTAAAGAAGAGGGACACCCTGGGGCTCAGGCCAGGATCTTTATGAGTGCTTAAGGTAAGGACTGGAGGCACGAAAAGGAGAGATCAGGGAGGTCTGGGGAGGAACAAGGGTGGGAACATATAGGGAAAAGGAAATGAAAGTGACTAGTGGCATGGTGAGTCATACCCACCCATTCCTGCACCAGCCTCTCCTGCCTCGTCACTATTTTCGAGAATTTTCCTAGGCCAGGGCTCCCTGTGCAGATGCTTGGCAGGGCCAAGTGTGGTTCTGCTATGAGGCCAGGGGCTGGGGCCAGAGAGACTGTAATCTGTGGCGAGTGCAGGGTGTGGGTGTGTTAAAGTCCAGGCCGAGCACAGGCCAGAGCTGCTAGTGGGGAGGTGGAGAGCTTGGGGCCAGGTTTCAGGAGCTGCACAACACTGGAAGGTTGAATCCAATGACTGTGGAGACCCATGTATGTGTGTGCGCGTGCAGGATGAGGCCATGGGTGCTCCTGCTGGTGCTGCTCTGTGCGGCTGGCCATGTATGTATGTACATGCGCTGCACTGTGTGTGTGCCTGTGCCTGCTGGCAACCTGTGCCCAGCCTCGCTGCTAGCAGGACCTGGGCCATGGAGCCACACCAACCTTGCCTCTGTCACCCTTCCCAATTTGGGAACTTTTAACCAAAAAATTGAGAATGTTTTTCAGTCACTAATTTTACTGTCTAGCTAATAGGAAAAACAGACATTTTGTAGTGTCTTACAGATGGTTACGGAAAACTGAACCAAGTCATACCTACTAGCCAGCAATGATACCTGATCTAAATACAATTTTAGATCTCACTGTTGAGTAGTTTTCACTCCTACACACATTCTCTCGCACTCCACTGTACAAAGGTGCTTGTAAAACTACATCTGCTTCTGTGGGTACTGAGTACTTGTTTTACGTGTTTACCCAGGGGATCACAGAATGTTTCTTCCACTTTCATTGTCAAATGAAACAAATACAAATGAAATTGCCAAAATTCATGAAGCTTAACCATCAAAGAATAGTTAAAGAAACTAAAAAAACTATCAGGTTCCATAAAAGAAGTAGGCCTCAAGTGTAATACGTCAAAAGTGCAGCTGATAATGAAGGGGTATTTTTAGGTGTTCCACCGTGTAAAGGCAGCCAAACATCAATCCTATAAGAGAAAACATGGTGAAAAACCGTTCATTCAACAGCCAGCACACTCTTTTTGGATGCTAATAGGTATTATCAAGTATTAATTCCCAATAGCTCTTTCTCAGTTGAACTGATTACAGGAAAAGCAGATTAAATGACTAGGGAATGGGAGGCACACAAGTACTCTAAATGATTTCAGCATCAGGTGCAGCGTATGACTGCCATGAAAATTCAGACTTAAAGTTAAGTCTCTATGCTTTTTGACCACTGTGGCAAGTAAATATTCTCAGTTTGGAAGAAACACAAATGATCATCAAACATTTTGCATTTCTGACTGGTCCAAGTCAGACTGTACAACATAATACCCACACAGCCATGCAGTTTTTTGCTACCAAAGAAAGTATGGAGAAGACTCAAACACCTGTCCAGTGCACTGATCATTAACTCTGGCAAGAAGCTTTTACTGTAGTGCCAATTGACACAGCACCTTCACAAATTCTGCAGCACTCCAAAAGGCTAGATGAGAGAACAAAAGTTTTAGCAAACTGGTACTTCAAATCACTGCTCTCGCATACAGATGTGCCTGCAAGCTAAGGTTTTATAATGGTTCCAGTTATGGCAATCAAGAAAAGATATATTGGATTTGACAGCCACACAATTTCATCCACACATCTGGAAGCACTTGAAGCATGTGTTACTCAGCTGTCTCTCACTCAGCTCGCTATTGAATTGCTTTCCGTCACCTGCACTTGAATGTGCTCATAGCAGTTGAATGCCTACTTTGTTTTCAGGCTGTGCTTGGAAACGCAGTTCTCTCACAGTATTCTTGTCAACACAGGGTGCTCATGAGAACACTTCTGGTGAGTCACGTCTATAAATTTATTACTTCATTGCAGTGTATTTGTAACCTTATTAAATTAAGAAATCATCACAAAGTGAAAAAGTTAAAAGCTCATTGTACTTTAGCCCTCTTAAAATAGATGACAGATCAGCTGGTAAAACAATTTTTATGTATATATATATATATATGTAAAATAGCAGCAGAAGAAGAGTCTGCACTGTTCAAAGATCTCATGAAGGAATCAGACAAAAATGAAGTACTTGACTCAAAGACTGAAAAAAAAACACAACAAAACAAAACAAACAAACAAAAAAACATTTTCTTCTATGTTTGAAGATGATAACCAAGGAAAAGGACTTGGTAAAGAGTTTCCTTAGGTGAAATGCAAATATATTGTGAGTTACTGTTGTATGAAGGAAGTGAGATTCCTGTATGGATAATATCAACTCATTTTAGAAAGGAAATGCAGTATTATGCTGATGATGCCTTCACTGGAGAATATTTAGGAAAACAAAGACTTATCAAAAGCTTTCTATCTTGGGATTCTGACTTGAATAGGATATGTGTAAAGGCATGCTTGGTTGTTTCTCCAAGTAAACCATTGAATTTAAAGTTCCCTTAGGCTCTCAGAAATATGAAATGATGGAATGCTTTCAAATTTATTTGTGGGTCCACTGGTAGAAAATCGTCAAGGAAATTAATTTTGACTTGTAATTGTATATTCCCTTCCCAGTACTCTAAAGTAAGGTTGAAACATTTCTTTTGCAGTGGACTCCTGAGCTAGCCACGTCTGCAGCCATGGTGGAATAAGCTTTTTTCTCTCTAGGTAGTCCCAGTTAATATTGAATCTGACAGCTGTTCTAAGAATATTCAAAGATGTTAAGAGTTCAGTGACAACGACAACAAAAAAGATACATTTTGTATGAACTCAGCCATCAGGCATAATAGAACAAATGAAATAGATGAATTAAAAAGTACTGAGGAGGTTACCAGATGACGGAGGAATAATTGGGATTATAGTAATAATCCCTTATAGTAATAATCCCTTCAAAACTCCACAGCTACTTCCAGAAACTCCCTTTAAGGTAACAATAGGCTGAAGTATACAGGTGCCAGAACATGGGGAATACTAGTGCTCTCAGATAAGGGAGGTAAAGCATTAGGCAAACACTATGTAAATTTCTGAATCAGGTGCATTTGTAACTAGCTACTAAATTACAGAAATTCAAAACTAAAGCAAAAACTTATTTTGACAAATTTCAGAGAGAGAATACCTAGGAGGGCGGAGATCTGGGAATGCAATTAGCCTATGCAAATCCTGTACATAGTCTGTATCACAAATGCAATGGGTTGTAACCAAACTACAGACAAGGTCAACTCTTTTGCAAATTAAAGTTACTGGAGAGAAGAAAGCAATAGATAAATTTTACCGTACAAGTCATCTGAAATTGTGCAAGCAAGGAAATTTTTTTTGGAAGTGTACAGACCCATCTCCAGTGTATTCATGCAAAGACGGAATTGGGCAGAAAGGTTAATTTTTGACTCTTCCTTCTCAGTGGTTTTTAGAGAATTGATTTTGTCTCTGCAGCAGTTCTTGCAAAAAATGGAGACTGAAATTTAGAGTTACTGTGTTGATCACCATAAGAAGAAAAATAACAGATGATTTAATTCCTAATGATGTTCTTTTGGGAATGCACCCTTTGATTAAGTTTATAGCATTAAAGGCTTAAGTCTCCTCATAGAAGTGCATTAAAATAAGAAACCCATGTAGACCCCAAAGTATGACCTGAGTACAAAAGGAGGCCAAGGTCTCAATCCAGAGAAATCAAAGTGTTCCAGAGAATTGACTTTAAAATAATTTTACTGAAAATACTAGTCAGTTAATACTAAGAAATATCTATAATGATGTAGCTGCCTGAAAGTAATACAGGAGTAGTATAACCTTATAAACATTGTAGAAATAAGAAAGTCTGAAGACTGAAATTCTCTTAGTTTTCAAAATGTTAAGAAATATTAATAGATGGCTTGACTCTCGAGGCTAACTGTTCACAAGATTCAGCTACTGAGTTGGAGGAATGGGAAGGTCTCATTGCAGCTGCCGCTGGGAACCTCATTCAAAGTTCAATACCAGAATATTTTTCCAGGAGAGAGCTCATCTCTTGCTGTGCAATTTCTAACATAAAACTGATTTAATAGATATACTGCAAGTAGATGTATTTAATTTATCATGATGTTTCTGGGCAGCCCCAGGTTAATCCTTAAACAAGCTTACAGGCTTGGAGGTTACTTGGCATTGGTGGATAGGGGAAGAGCAACTGGTATCATCTATCTGGACTTGTGCAAAACATTTGACGCTGTCCCCCATGATATCATTGTCTCTAAATAGAAGAGACGTGGATTTGATGGATGGACCACTCAGTGGGTAAGGAATTGCCAGGATGGTCACACTCAAAGTGTTGTGGTCAATGTCCAAGTGGAAATCAGTAATGACTGGTGTTCCTCAGGGGCCAATATTGGGACTGGCACTGTGTAATATCTTTATCAGTGACATGGGCAGTGGGATCTAGGGCACCCTTAGCAAGTTTGCTGATGACACAAACCTGTGTGGTGCAGTTGACACACTAGAGGGAAGGGATGCCATTCAGAGGGTCTTTGACAGGAACTCATGAGGTTCAACAATGCCAAGTGCAAAGTTCTGCACCTGAGCTGGGGCAATGCCAAGCAAAAACACAGGCTGGATGGAGAATGCATTGAGAGCAGCCCTGAGGAGAAGGACTGGGGGTGTTGGTTAACGAGAAGCTCAACATGAGCCGTCAATGTGTGCTTGCAGCCCAGAAATCCAAGTATATCCTGGGCTACATCAAAAGTGTGACCAGCGACTGAAGGGAAGTGATTCTCCCTCTCTATTCTGCTCTTCTGAGATCTCACCTGGAGTAGCTCTGGAGCCCCCAGCACAAGAAGGATATGGACCTATTATAACAAGTCCAGAGGAGGGCCACAAAGATGATCAGAGGGTTGGAGCACCTCTCCTATGAAAACAGGATGAGAGCATTGGGGTTGTTCAGTCTGGAGAAGAGAAGGTTCTGGGCAGACCTTACAGCAGTCTGCTAGTACCTAAAGGGGGATGACAAGAAAGTTGGGGAAGGACTTTTTGTCAGGGAGTGTAGTGATAGGACAAGAAGTAATGGTTTTAAACTAAAAGATGATAGATTTAGATTAGATATGAGGAAGAAATTCTTTACTCTGAGGATGGAGAGGTAATGGAACAGGTTGCCCAGAGAAGCTGTGGATGCCCCATCCCTGGAAGTGTTCAAGTCCAGGCTGGATGGGGATTTGACCAATCTCATTTAGTGGAACGTGTCCCTGTTCATTGCAGAACGGTTGGAATTATATGGTCTTTAAGATCCCTTCCAACTCAAACCATTCTATCATTCTATGTTTCTATTTAATCCAGCCTGATCTCGGTCTGTGGTCAGCTCTCACTGTCATTTCTTCTGCCCCTTCTTGCCTACAACCTGATCCTTGATTCCTCTTCTATGCCATCACTTTAGATTGGTTCCTTAGGAGGAAGGAATCTTATCCTGAAAAAAAATTAAAAATCCCAAGAAGTAAATAGATGGACAGGATTGGGAGACATTAATCATGTTCTTCTGAGGGAAGACTATCTATAATAGTCCACATGATGAAAGTATTATAGGGCTAAAAACAAAAACAATTAGAAGTGTTATAGTGTGCTAAGATCTTTCGCTTTGTCGCATGTAATGTGACCTGCAAAACTAAGTGCAATATTTTGATAGGAAGAGTAATATATAATGGAAATAGTGTTTTCTGCTTACTAAAGCTTTTGTAACCTTTTATAGTTTGGAATTGACGTGAAACAAATCTCAGTGTTCAACTTTTTTCCTATGTTTCCTGTAAACCTACCACAGATTAAGGGACCAGCTTAAAAAAAAATAAATAAATAAAAAATAGCCTAAATGGAAAGAGCTTAGCTTGTCTGAAAACAAACAAGCAAGCAAACAAACAACACCCCCCCCCCCCCAATAAATAAATAAAAATACATTAATTGTTGAAAAATACATTAATTGTTGAAAAAGACGAGAAGGACAGATTCCTGAAATGACATTGTCTCCTGCTCGCTTCTCATCTTGTTTCCAACAGGTGATCTGATCATTGTTGTTGTGATCCTGGCACCTGCCTGAATTATAAGATTTTGATTCTTTTAATAAAGTATGATAGCTCATTGTATGAATTTTTAAAAACACTTAGAAATATATTATATTTATGAATGTTTAGAGAGATGAGTCTAACAACAAACATGGTGAGAAAAGAACTACTTATTAAATGGGAAAATTACTGGGATTTTTCTCCATGAGATGTACTCACCAACAGTAGTTTCTTCCATCTTTTTTGATTTCTCCCCAGGTGAACACAATTTTCTAAAGGTGTTAAAATAAGACAAAGGCTCAGATTTTCCACTGTGTTGGCAGTATCATCACAAACTCAGAGTAGGTAACCTCAATTTTTCACTACTCTCTCGTGCTCATGCTTGTGTGTGAGAAATTATCCATCATGCCCTGTTCAGAGTCACTGCTCCCCAGATGATCTCCTCTAAGCACACTGTAATTTTGACTGAAGATGTATGACTTTTTTTTCCTGTATTAGAACAAATATAATTTTCTTGTACCCACTTACCAAGTGAGCCATGTCTTTCCCTGAGAAGAATGTTTGACCTGCTACGCTCATTTAAAATCTAGCTTATGCAAAATGATGATGCCATGATGCCAATATTTAATCATGATGCCAACAAGCAGTGGGAAACTGATGATACATTTTGTTTCCTGGGTTCTTCTGCAGCTTGATACAAGTTCAGCCAAAGCCTGGAATAAAAAGGACAAGAAATTCTTTACGTAAATTAACTCTGCTTCATATTTCCTTGACTTTTTCATCTTTGTGAACTCCTGAGCCTCAGAAATAATTCTGTAAACCCGTGTTCACTTACCATTATTACCACTTGAAAACTTTAAGCACATTCTTTACTTGCTCACCTTAGCCTTCATACAACTGCAAAAATGGTTGTCAGCCAGACCCTCATCAAAGTCAACTGAAAAAAAATAAATGTATATTATCTTTAATAGTTTAATTTTTGAAGTATCTTAACATTTTCAAATGAGAGAGGAGCCTTTGCTTATTTGTTTGGTTAAACCAGCATTGTTATGCCACATTTGACAGGATATAGCTACAGCACTTCTCTTTCTTAAGTTTATGTATTTTAGCAGTCAATGCACATCTCTTTCTGCTCGATGGTCTTTAAGCATCTGTTTATCTGTTTAGATGGAGTATGTGTTCACTGTTCCTTGTTCCTTACTTCTTTTTGGCAGACAGCTACATTTTGAATCCTCTACCTTTATGTCCTTTTTTTTTTTTTTTTTTTCATTTATTTATTTATTTGTAATAGTACTTAAGGCCCATAACTATATTTTATCAATTGAAAATAAAACTAAATAAACAAGATTCTTCTGCTGATTTGGTAAGAAATGGCTAACCCAAGCTCAATATATTGTGACATAGGAGTACAGGATATTTCTTTGTTATATAAGTAGCCACCTTTATTAGATGAATTTCACATAGTGCTGTTCTCTATTCCATTTTGGTTGAAGATGAATTCCTGTTACTTTTCTTATTGTAGTCATTGAAGGAAGCTTAATGTACATACAATTATATAAAATAATTATGGAAAAATCAGAACCCATTACTTTTCACAAAATTATAAAACAGAAGAAGCTCAGAAATAATAAATGCCAGAAAGCAAGTTGTCTGTGCAGTCTGCATTTAGGTCTCTTTATTGCATCCCTATCTTAATTGCATAATTGCATTTACACACAATCTGCCTTATGCATGGCCCAGAAAGAACAGTGCTCACTAATGAGCAGATGTTCACATTCCTGGTTCTTCCTAATCACTCCATGTGTATTCTCAGGTATAAGTTACTGATGACCATTAAAACGTGTTAACTGTATAAAATTAACCCTTTGCTTAATACCTTTTCCTTTAGTGCCCACAACTAGTACAACTAATTATTCAACAGAATTAGTTTTTATTACAAAATGATAGAGCAGTATACAGTTCTGTTTTCAAAATATAAATTAATTTTAATTAACCTTGCGCACTAACTTCTTGCCTTAGTAAAACTGGGTGTCCAATAGAGTACAAAATAAAATATTGATGACAGGTTCCATTTAACAGGCTCTAGCATATCTTTGCTGGTCTTCAGCTGCTGTTTCAGAGTGAGAGCAGGTCTCACACTGGTTTCTAACAGCCCCTTGTGGATGCAGTATCATACTGCAGATGCCACTAGGCACCAATGTTCAAGCAAATGATATCAATCATCTAGTCAATGTTAGTCACTTCAGTCTTCAAACCTATTAAATGTTTAATTCAAACCTATATAATGTTACAGAGAAACTCTATCAATTAATTTAATTCAGTTCTGGACTCATGAAGTCATGTCATACCATCACATGATACACTTGTTGGAAATTTCCATATACTTTTTGCTCCATAGATGATTCCTTTTGTTCCTTCCGAAAGTCTGTGTGGTTGTAACTTCAGTATCTGGTATGAACATCATCAAATACCGTTATAACTTCCAACATCACTATTGTTATATGATCAGTCTTGCTTTCTGTTCCTTGCACTTATCCAAGTCCTTGGTTCTTTGTCCTACCTGTCCTAATTTCCCAAAACTGACTCATTCCTAACCCAGTCTCCGCTTCTGATGTCATTCCCATTTTCTCAGTCTTATTCCTACAGAAATCCATTTTCTCTCTCCTGGTGTTCCATCTGACATTAATTCCAAATATATATTTTTTCTCACTGCCTTCTGGTTTTAAACTAATTTCTATATTCCTCTTCAATCTATCAACATTTCTTTAGTTTTTCACAAGTCTTCTGCTAAATCCTGTCTTCTATTATTGCCATTTCTCCTGCCATCTTTGCTCTTTGTTCTTCACTATCTCTAACTCTATCCTCTTTCAAATTACCCTAGCTTTCATCTATTTTCATTCAGTCTCTCCTAATCGCTTAGCAGTCTTTATGATATTTCCTCAGGAAAACCGTGAAAACCTGTCTCAGTGTGGTGGTTTTACTCAGGTGGGCAGCTGAGTTCCACCATGGCCGCTCTCTCACTCCCCCTCCTCAAAGAGGAAAGGGGGAGAAAATGCGATGCAAAGGGCTCGAGGGTTGAGATAAGGACGGGGAGATTGCTCAGCGATTATTGTGATGGGCAAAACACACTCAGAGTAGGGAAACAGTAAGATTTATTGCCTACTACTAACAAGCTAGAGAAGTGAGAAACAAAGGAAAGAAACCCAAAATGCCTTCCCCCCGTTCACCCTCTTCCACCTCCTCCCCCCAAGCAGCGCAGGGGAACAGGGAATGGGGGCTGCGGTCAGTCCCTAACACTTCGTCTCTGTCGCTCCTTCACGGTCACTCTCTGCCCCTGCTCCACGTGGGGTCCCTCCCACAGGATGCCGTCCTTCCCGAACTGATCCTGTGGGGGCTTCCCACAGGCAGCAGCTCTTCAAGAACTGCTCCCACATGGCCCTGTACCACGGGGTCCATCCATCCCCCAGGAGCAAACTGCCCCAGCACGGGTCCCCCACGGGCAGCAGCTCCCCCCCAGACCCCCTGCTCCTGCGTGGGCTCTTCTCACAGGCTGCAGCTCCGGCTTGGGGCCTGCTCCTGTGTGGGTCCTCCACAGGCTGCAGCCTCCGTCAGTGCAGGTCCTCCTGCTCCACCGTGGTCTTCTCCACGGGCTGCAACGTGGAACCCTCCTCCACTGTGGTACTCCATGGGCTGCAGGGGGACAGCCTGCTTCACCATGGTCCTCACCATAGGCCACAGGGGACTTCTGCTCCAGCTCCTGGAGTACCTCTCCCTCTCCTTCTTCACTGACCTTGGTGCCTGCAAGGCTGTTTCTCACTGCTCTCTCTCTCCCAGCTGCTGTTCAGCAGCAGTTTATTTTTATTTTTTTCCTTTTCTTAAATATGCTCTCACAGAGGCACAAACAACATCGCTTATTGGCCTGGCTCTGGCCAGCAGCGGGGCCCTTATCTACCATGGGGCAGCTTCTAGATTCTTCTCACGGAAACCACTTCTATGGCCCCCTGCTACCACACCCTTGCCACGTAAACCCACTACACTCAATTAAGCTCTTTTCCAACTACTCAGCATTTCAGCAACCTCTTTTATATTTTCACACTATGAGACTTCTATATCTGCTTTTCGATTGCTTTATTCTTTGGTTTCTGACATTGTCATCTTGTTATTAAAACCAATAGCCTCTTCTTCCTCATATGCTGGTGATAGAATGATGCCTGCTGTGAAAACATGGTAGGAACGTTACTTTTAGTTGCTTTGTCTGCTGTTGGATTCCAAATCTTTAAGACCAGAGCACAAAAAGCCATAGGTGAAACCTGCAAAGTGCAGATGAACCCTCTCAAATGTATAAATGAGATTAGGCAAACCTTTATCAAGCACAGGACATACTGTTTTTCAAGACTTTGTAAATTAGACAGATTTGTATAGTTTTTCGTAGATTTTCAGTAACATAAATTAATTCCTCTGACAAAAATCAACTTTTCTGAAGGCAAGGAGCATGAGGATAGAAAGAGTATAATATAATTTCTCTGTGGCATAATTTGAAAATTAGTAAAATACCAGACTTTTATGAGAGCAGTTTTGCTAGACTAACTCAGAAAATTCTATATAAAGCTAAAAAGCTAAACATTTTCTATGCCTGAGACTTTGTGCAATACAGTAAGCTTGATGCAGGATACAGATACATAATACTATTCAGTCCTTTAGACTCTTTAAAAACTGTGGCCTGACAGTCTCAGTTATGATTTATTTCACATGCAAAAGACACAATGGAAATTTTAAACTTGGTCACAGTTCACATGGAAGAATACCAAGGAGAATTCTTAATCAATGGAAAGAGCTGTTGTGACTAAGCTGATAAAAATTTTATTTGTATGCCATGATCCAAAATTCATTGACTTTTTAAAGAGTCTATTGACTTCTGTGTCCTGTGTCCTTTAAAAGGAGTTTAAGTGCCTTCTTCTGAGAGATTACTGCAGGATATGGAACTCGTAAACTGTTCAATCTTTGCTTGAACAGAACATTGTTCAGATTGATATATAACATTTCAACTTAAAGTGAAAATCTCAAACACCTAAAATATAGCAGCATTATTTTAAAAGAAAGCATAACTATGATTAAATCATTAATGCAAAAGTTAAGTTTTAATTTATGCATAGGCATTTTAACAAAACTTGGTCAGTGTTAATATCTCTTAGTTTCAGCTAGATAAATGGTTTTTGAATTCCAGACTTTCACTTCAGAGCTCTTTAATAATTGTCATATTATACATGAGAGTGCACTTCAACATGAGGTGACTACATTTTTATTTAACTGTTATATTCAGAGCTGTATGCTTCAGCTAGCTGGAATAAAGAGATGTATAGAAATTCTATATGAGCATTCTGTATAAACAGATTCATATTTTGGCCAGCAGAAGATCAATATAGTTCAGCTAATAGGGTCAGTTGCCACAGCTCCTATTGGCCTTCTGACCTCAAAATACAGCTGGATTAAGAAAGACCTAGCTACTGTCACTCCTGTTCATCTGTATCCCTGTTGTGGTTTAACCTAGCTGGCAGCTAAGCACCATGCAGCTGTTCACTCTGCCTCCACCACTCCCCACTCCCCTCAGTGGGTTGGGGAGACAATTTGGGGAAAAAAAGTGAAAGCTTGCAGGTTGAGATAAACAGTTTATTAGGACAGAAAAGAAAGGGAAATAATAATAATAATGATAATAGTACTACTACTACAAATGTGTACAAATCAAGTGATGCACAATGCAATTGCTCACCACCCGTTGACCCAGCCTATCCCCGAGCAGCTGGTCCCCCCACCCCGGCTAGCCACCCCATATTAATTGCTCAGCATGACACCATATGGTATGGAATACCCCTTTGGCCAGTTTGGGTCAGCTGTCCTGGGTCTATCCCCTCCCAGCTCCCACTGCACCCCCAGCCTGCCCACTGGCAGGACAGAGGGAGAAGCTGAAAAGTCCTTGGCTTGGTGTAAGCACTGCTCTGCAACAATTACAACATCAGTGTGTTATCAACATTTTTCTTACCCTAAATCCAAAACACAGCACCATACTAGCTACTAGGAGGAAAAGTAACTCTATCCTAGCCAAAACCAGGACAATCACTTATGTCAACAAAATAGATATACATAAAGAAATCCTGCACCACTGACTAGATATGAAGTATTCTTTTTGTGGTTCTTCATGATAGACTTATAGTCAAATTCACTGTGAAAGAAGCAGTTGAAAAACAGTTGAATCACTTAAAAAAAGGGCCACAATATATTAATACAGACATTTAACATTTATATAAAATATTTTATTAAATGAAATTCAAAACGTATTTCATTTTTTTTTATTTTTATTTTTTAATCTTTGCACTTTCTGTAGGCAAGTCAATTAAGAGCTAATCTTCATGATTCAGTAGGTAATGCACACAATAACCCATTTTTTTTAGGTTGATTAAATATCTGAGAGATAATACTCAGACATTTAGTGACAAGTCTTGTTATTCTTATTATATAATTATAATGTACTTATTATATGATACATGATAAAGTTATATTATTAATTGTGATACTTTCTGAGAACCTTTTATATGTAAGAAAAACCCAACCCTAAATTCTCGAGCATTGGTTGAAAATCGTTCTTCAGCCCAGAGCTAATAGATTCTTGAAACTAAATTTGCTGACCTAAATGTGTTCTTTACATTGTATAACATAAAAACAAAATTAACATTGACATAATTCTTATTTTGGGCAGACTATTGGCCATTGGATTTGCCATGGATTTTTGCCATGGATATGCATTTTTTTTTCTGAACTGGTATCATCATACTTGTTACATTAAAAGAAAGAAGTTGCATTTTAAAAGAATAGCATTTTAAAAATAAGATATGAGTGGATTATATGTATGAGGTACAAGAATTGAGAGTAATCTGTGAATTAGAAAGACTTGGGCTGGTGAAGCACAACAGAATACCTGTGTAATAGCCAGCACATGTGAGAGCAATTCCTCCAAAATGCAAGGTTGATCTAAGGTCCTGCAGGGTGAGATTTCAGCAAGAGATAAACACATGCAGTTCAGAAGATCCAGTGTGCTCTCAGGCAGCACTGCTGCTCACAAAAAGATGTAGTGTGCTGGCTGAAAAAGTCCTTTAGCTTTCTGCTAATCTGCTGTTTGGCATAATAAATGAGGTTCACTAGTTTAGGCATAATGCTTTGCTGATGAGCTATGCTGTCTCTGGTTCTTGTGAAACTTTGACACGTAACTCCTTGAAGAAATAACCATTTTTATATGACAATATTTAAAATATGTAAATAAATAAATAACTTTATTTTTTATTAACTATGTACAAAAGGAATCATTCTGAACCCGCACACTGGAATACTTGTGCTCAGGAACTGGAAAATTAAGAAACATCACCAGCATCTAAATTTTTCTGCTTACAGTTCCAAGCTAACAGCCTTAAACATGTACTTTCTGAGTTTGGAGGCTCATTTGGAAATGAAATTTTCAGTTTCAATCTTGCAAGGCTTTTCTTGTTTAATACAGATAAAAGACCAAAACTTCTGAGATTGTTATATAATTCTGACAGTCTTTTTACATTTTTTCCACAGAATATAAATATATTCTAGCTATATCAGCCTGTAGTATTTAAATTAAAATTTGAAAAGCAGTCAGGTTGGAAATATAAGTAAATAAATTATGCCGAAATTCAAAAATGCTGCTAAATGCAGTGTTCATCTATCTAAGCAAAAGTACAGAAAACTTAAGAGCCTGAATGTTTACAGATACATTCAAAAATGTTCCCCCTCTAAAGCACAAGTGATAATATTCCCCCCTTCCTTCCTTTTATATATATACGTATATATATATACAAGAATATACACACTGAGCCTGACTATATTTGACTGTATAAGCACTGATATCTGCGCCATGTCACTGAAGTGCTCTTCTGAAGAGTTCTAAGTCCACATACACTATAATAATTTTGTTACAGTCCTGGGCTTTGGTCCGTCTGGTAGTAACTTGGCAACTTACATGTATACCCATGTAGCTCTACTGAGTTCACAGAGGTATAATTAATTTTCTGAATATACAACTTATGCAAAACCTAGGTTTGTCAGTTTCAGTTCTGAACCTTCTGAAAGTTATACGTCCATGTACCAATGTTTAAGAAGAGCAGGAATGGTCTTACACAGGGAAATCCCACAAGATGAAGAGGAATAGCTGAAGATAGTGAAGTATTTAATATAGAAAGATAGAAATAGAATGAGCTTCAGTGAAGATTTTAGCTCAGCTGGGAGTCCATTTGTCATGCAGGTGTTTTTATCTTCTTACTAGAGTTCAAAAGGTCTTGTGAGTCAGGAACAGCCTGTTTTTCGATGTTGTTGTCCTTCTGTTATTCCTGTATGCTAAATATTACCGATATCATGTTTAACCTTCAGTTGATGAAGGTACACCATGAATGTGTAAAGACTATACTTGCAAGTGCACTATTTCTTTTCCTTCCTCATTTAAGCCAAATGCTATTGTGAAGTTAAAGCTCACTTTCAAAGTGGTGTGTTAGTTTTTCATGTAGGGAAAGCAGGAACTGTTTCCCTGAAACTCAGCAACTCTGATCCAATTGTGTTAGAAAGTTAATGTAAGATACTCTCTGACTGAGAAGCACATGTGATTAACTGCTTACAATCAGGTTATGGAGGGCTGGGATAATTGAAACAGAGTTGAGCCTAGATGAATCACAACAGGATATTTGTGGTCTCACATCAGCTACATGAAACATAATTCACAATGAGAATAGTTGAATCATTGGGACTGGTACTGTTTAATATCTTAATCAATGACATAAACAGTGGGATCGAGTCCACCCTCAGCAAGTTTGCAGATGACACCAAGCTGAGTGGTACAGTTATTACAATAGAAGGAAAGGATGCCAGCCAAAGGGACCTGGAAAAACTTGAGAATTGGGCCCATGTGAACCTAATGAGGTGCTGCACCTGGGCTGGGGCAATCCTGGACATGAGTGGGAGAAGAAATTGAGAATTCCTGCAGAGAAGGACTTGGGAGTTCTGATGGATGAAAAGCTCGACATGAGCCAGCAGTGTACTCTTGCAGCCCAGAAGGCCAGCTGCATTTTGGGCTGCATCAATGGAGAACTGGCCAGCAGGTCGAGGGAGGTGATTGTGCCCCTCTGCTCTGCCCTTGTGAGGCCTCACCTGGAGTACTGTGTTCAGGTCTGGGGCCCCCAGCACAAGAAGGATGTGGATCTGTTAGAACGGGTCCAGAGGAATTTTTTTTTTTAGAGGATGGTGAGGCACTGGAACAGGTTGCCCAGAAATGTTGTGGATGGCCCATCCCTGGAGGTGTTCAAGGCCAGGTTGGATGAGGCCCTGAGCAACCTGATCTAGTGGGTGGCATCCTTGCCTATAGCAGAGGGGTTGGAACTAGATGGTCTTAAAGGTCCTTTCCAACTTGAGCCATTCTATGAAGATATTCAGTATAGTGTCCGAGATGCATAATTGGTGCATGTACTGACTGAAAGGCATAAACAAAGGCATTTCACTGTGTGCACAGTAACTGGGCAAAGTAATTAAGAACTTGAGAAAGGCATTCTAGACAGAAGGCAAAAGTCAGTAACCTGACTTTTAAAAGCAGAATCTATGTAGAGATTGTCACAATGGTTATTTTGTAGGATTAAGATAACCATCAAAAATAGAAGCAATGACACTAAAATTCTTACTAATGAACACATATCACATAGAGCAAAACATTACAAGATGTAGCAGATCGATATGGCACATTAACATACTTATTCACTGACTAACCTAAATGGAACAAGTAATCATCCAGGTGCTGTCCTGGATGTCTCTTTAGTGGGAGAAAAAAAACTAAGTGCTTGCTCCTCCCAGTCCTGAAAATCTCATTGTAAAGTGTATGTCTGAGTTGCTACTATCCTTTCTAATTGTCTGTTCTCCTTATCTTCCAAATAGCTAGTTCATCCTGATCTGGAAGGGACCCACAAGGATGATCAAGTCCAGCTCCTGGCCTCACACAGGACCACCCAAAAAACAAACCATATTTTTGAGAGTGTTTTCCAAATTCTTCTTGAATTCATGCATGACAGGCAAGGCAATGAAATTATCTTGTCCTGGTCAACGTCACCTAGTCCTGGCTTTGAATCAAAGCTTTTCATATCAACATTTAATTTAATTAATATAGGAAATTAATGTAGAAAGTCAGTTTGAGATCTTAGAGCAGGGCATACTGATATTTATTTACAAAATCTTTAAGTCAGCTGATTTTTTCCAATCCCAGTGCTTCTCACTTAGATTTTGTCCATCCATATTTTTACACCCATACACTCATTAGCATAAAGATGTACATGTCCAAGTGGTCTGGCCAAGATCACTTGTGTGTTTTAGAGCATTGTGTCTTGTGGTTCTTCTTGGTTGAAAAAATGTTTTTTTTTTCTTTCTTTTTTTTTTTTTGTCTGTTTGTTTTGTTTTGTTTTGTTTTTTAAAGTCTGCAATTGTTCTGGGTTGGTCCTTTCCTTCAGTATCTTATTCCAACCTTCATAAATCTTAGAAAGGGTTTTTCTTTTGTTTATATTTTTCTTTTTCTTTTTGAGTAGAGGTTTGGAATATAGTCTATAATTATAGCTTGTTTTTCTGGTCAACAAAAAGGAAAACATAAAATACATGGTAAACCATAAAGTTGCTGTCATCCTTCTTCTGTTTAGGGTGCATGATTTTCTGCTGATGAATCATTCATGGTGTGTCCTATTCGGAGGACACCTTCTGATCTTGATGGAAAAAGAAGTTTTCTTAGCTTTATTGGTTATAACAGAATGGGTTAGAACAACATTGCATTTCATTGGAGCAGCTGTTGCCCATGGAAGCCAATGTAGATCTGTGGCAAGACTTTGGGAGTGTTACAGATGGTTCTGACAGGTTCAAAGGGAATTGTATTAATATTTTTTATTTTTTCTACTGAATGAATTAGACTCGTATATAAATGATTATGATTCGTTATAAAAGATGGATTCTATTGGTAATAACAGCTTAATATATGCAAGATGTTCCAAGGAATATTGATTGTGACCTGCAACTCCCCCATCTTCATTCCCAAGGAAAAGGTAATTTACAAAAGCTACAGTTTTTGGACAATAGTAAATGACTGTGTCATGAAATGCTTCACGTGACTCAAATTCTCTGACCATCTTTTGAATTACAGCATTCCTGAAATCTGATTGTAGTCTATATTACTTAGCAGCTGGTGCCTAGAAGAAAGCTCCTCTGGAAGGAGCAATGAACAACTTATTCCACTGCTTTTTTTAAAAAAAAATGACTTTGTGTTCTTTTTCACTTAGCATCATTAGCAAACTTGAATGTAAAGGCACAGCTTATATATGAATTTAAACCAGCAAGTATGGACCAATTCCAGCCAAGAGCTCTGGGAGTTGTCTGAAACAGTCTTGGAATAAGTCTTGGACAATACTGGAGATAAACTGATATAGGATTTAAATCATAATGAATTAAATGGTGAGAATATAATTATTGGTAGTCAACATGATTTACTGGAATATAAATCTTGTCAAGCAAATCAGATTTTACTGTCAGCCTTGATAAGATTATGTATTTGGTAAATAGAGCTGAAATTTCATAAAGTATTTGACTTAATACCATATGACACTCTAATGAAAGGATTGAATCATACAACAAGTAGATCACGAACTGGCTAATAGACAGGTGAGTTATTACTGAATTTTCTTGTATATGGTGTTCTGTAGAAATTAGTATTGGGCATGGTTCTATTCAACATTTTCATTGATGACATTGATTGGTAATAAATATAAATCACTACTGATAAAATGCACGGCAGGGAAGGTGCACAAATCATACCTGCAGGGTGATTGCAAAAGTATAGCTATCAGTGAATTTAGAGCAACGGACTGGCAAAAAGTACTAATTGTACCAGTAGAGGTATGAACAGAAGCAGTGGCATAATAAATACAGCTGTGGGATATTAATTTAATGTGATTAGTAATGTCATTTCATAAGATAAAATTATGTAAACAGGACAGGCTTGAAGAAAAAAAAAAGTATTTTACTAGAACAAGTGATACATCTGGAAAAAAAAAAAAAGCCAACAATATCAAACTCTCTTTCCTGCCCGCAGAGACCTAAGACACTAAAAACTCCCCCTACCCCAAAAAAAGAAAGAAAAAAAATATACAAAAAAACAGCAAAAAAACTAACCAACCAAAAAGAAAAACAACAAAACATTCTATTACCCTAAATTTCAAGGGTTTTATTTTCATACCAAAGTAAAAAGATCCCTTGTCACAGAATAGAAGTATCATTGACTGTGATTGATTGTTGGGCTAAAATATGGGTTGGACTGTGGAATGTGAAAATTTATACCTGTAGAAATGATTGCCTTTTTGGCAGATACCCTTTAGATCAGTAGTCTAGCCATTTACAAATTCTTTGACCTAGTATTGGAAAAAAATGCTAAATTGCAATGTCTTATATAATCCCAAGGTTTCTGGATAAGTGAGGTTTTTTTTTTTTGCTTTTTTGCTTTTTGTTTTTGTCAAAAAGTAAGAATATGACTACTAAGTTGCTTTTGTGGAGATAAAAAATAATTGAGGGCTAAGGAGCTTCAAGGTTATACCTGTTTTGCTGCATCTTGCAAACACTATGACTTTTTACTCATCAAAGTTATTTTAAACTTATAAGTATATGAAACCTTTTTGAAAATATGCTCTTAACTGAAATCCAGAGTCTGTTTATTTTTAATATTATTATTATTCTTTCGATAGGATCTCTCACCACACTTGAATATAAGCTTACAGGATGCTAAAGCAGGGAAAAAAAGAAAACATTTTTAAAAGGGATTTAATATTCTGGACAGCAAGTGGTGCTGCTGCACATAGAATAAAAATAGTTAAAAAACAAAGAGAAAGAAGAAAATCCATATTGATAAATGATTGTCCTCTGTCTCAGACAGAATGCATGTCTGAAGCATAGATATAATGGTAGATATCTACAATACCACTGGAATGGTGGTATGCAAACTTCTTGAATGTCGAGCACGTAGAGGTACTAAAGAAACTCTGTCTGGAAGAACAAAAATAAATTAACATTTTTGTTCTTCAAGTACGCTAAAATTTGAAGTTATCCACTAAAGACCTGTTCATTTTATGTATTTCTCATGTTAATCCATGCTGTGTGCAAAATCTCAAGTAGCAACCTGGAGATCTAAATTAAAATCACCAGACTGCAGTTTCATTCTGCAGAAATTCTGCCCCAATGGAGAAAAAATAAATAATAATACATAAATATATGTATTAGCATATATAGCAAATGTAGCAAAAAGGATTGTTTTGTGTATCTGTAGCTCAAATTATTACTTATACTTTGTCACTTTATAATTTCTGATACTTGCATAAATGGTTAAGATCTGAAACAGCTTTATTTTCTCTTATATTTTATGCTGACTTACAGTCATAGAACATTGGATCAAGAATTAAACAGGCATGTACATATATACTGAATTACCCAAGGGAAATGCTTTAGTGGCTTCAAAAGCATTTTCATATGAAAAAGTATATCCTATTAATGATAGATGATATTTTGGTGTCTTGCTGTTTCTTACATTTATATAGTAAAATACCAGGTTCCTACTACGAAGAGTTTTATCATTGTTTTTTTTTTTTTTTTTTTTTTTTTTTAAGTATTATTTCAAACAAATATAGCTGAAAGGAAACACTTTTCTTTTTTGCTTATATTGCCCTGCCAAATACTGAATTGCATGATGTCATTCCCAAATGTGTTTAAATAACATTTCTGCATATTTGCATGTATTTGAGCCCTTCTTATTTCCACATGGTAAGTTTATTTATTTATTTATTTATTATTTTAATTTCTACACATTTTGCATGCAAAACAAACAAATTATCTGGGGAATAGAAAAATAAACATAGACAAAAACTATGCCTCTTACATTTTATTACACTCTTTAGATCCATGTTGGCTACTGTGTAAGTCCATCATAAAGATTTTTTTTTACCTCTGAAAGTTTGTGCAGATGGAGTTCTTTCAAAGACAATAATGAAAAAAATGTGAATAGAACTTCAATTGTTTTATGGAGACCTGATTAAGAGCCATCAGTCAATGAAAATTCAAGTGGAAAACACAACAATGAAATTTCAAGGGAGATTGCATCCTCATGATAGGGTAATCTAATAATTTTTATTATTCCTGTTTTCTTTTACTTTGGACAGGGCACAGGTAAACAGAGCAGCAGCTAGGAGAAGCTGTAAGGTACCAGTTCACAAGCTAGAGATCATGATTCTGATGTAACTCTGAAATTTATGAGTAGAAATGGAAATAAGATTACTAGCTTTGAAATGTGCCCAGGAATGAAAAGGAAGGTGTGACACTGAACCTCTAAGAGCAGAAAAGATTAGTAATCAGTTCCTTAAAGACTGATAAGTAGCTTCTAGAACTGCTCCATTCCACTGTTTCTTTGTATAGCAAAGCAGTTTCTTAACAGGAAGTTGTAGTTTCTTGTTATATGCAGACATAGAAGAAGCTGTATTTACTCAATATGATTATTCCCTGAACTTCAGCTTCTGTGACATTATCCTGAGGCTGTCCTCTCACATTCTGTCTGACTGGCTATATTAGAAGACTGTCCTGCCTTATTCTCCTAGCAGAGTCTGTAGCTCTGACTACTTTCTAGTTACTGTTTTGGTTCCATCATTCCTAAGTTTCTCCTTTAAGATTTTTTTCATGACTGTGTGCCCATCTAGCATGGTGAGATGCCAAAGCTAGTCCTTCAGGTTAAGTCCTTTAGCTGTTGTTATTCATACAAAATTGTCCCAGATCCCTGCCTTTTTTTGCATGTACCCCTCTTGAGTTATACTAAAAGGTTAAAATAGATGAATACGTAAAAGAAAGAAAATATCAACAGATCAGATCCATGAGAAAATAAATAAATAAAGGCAAAATATGTAGAATTGCTTTATTATCTATACTTATTATCTTTAACACTCTCTCATTTACAAGTGATTTTCTATATCATATCCTCAGAAAAGAAATGAAGGATGAAACATCCCACTTTGTCAAGATTCAGGGAGTTTAATAGAATGTATCTTCCAGGCATATTTGGGTATGTTACTTGAATGAGCAGATAATCAAATTGAACAAACATCTCAAAAAATAAAATAAAATAACAATAATCTTGACTGCTGAGTCATTTTATGAATAAATTACAGTCAAAGTGACTTGTTTACTGAGAAGACAATTCCTAATCTGTTTTCACTATACTTTCTTGCGCTATGTTTTCCATTCTGACTTCTGCTTGACTTCCTTTAGAATTTGGACTACGAACCTTCTCATTAATAGATAAATAATGAGATCAGTAATGAATAGAATGAGTTTCTTGTGTTCAGTTTTCATTCTTATTGAATTGTTGTCACAATATGACTGAGATTTTTCCAAATACTTTTTTGGGAACACAGAAAGGAATTATTCTAGGTAAATAACATTGGTAGTCATCTCTCTCTTTCTAATTTAGTGCTAATGTGTTGCAACATACAGTACATTATGAAACTCTATCCTGAGGCAGAAAGGACCCCCCACTCAAAGTTATTTTGACCATAAATGTCTAAGATAGGCCCTACCAATAATTTATCGCAGAAAACTCCAAGCTGTAACAGTAGCTCAATTTTGGCCAAAGTTTATATGTTTGAAGCTTCTGTTCTTTGTCTGACCAACTCCCCAAATGCCAGAAGGAACAAACCTTTCTGGAAAGAAATAGCAGGAAAACCACCAATGACTCCTTCACTTGCTTCTTTCAGATACATTAATCATTTCTGTATTGTTAGGGCAGACAACACAAAACAGAACAGAGTTTCAGTATCAGAGGGAAACTCCTTTCTATCAAAGAACTAAGGAAATGTGGAAGACTAGTACAGTAGATGAGAGGAAGTAGAAAAAAAAATAAAAGGAAACCAACAACTAAAAAGACAAGAAAATCTTGTGCATCACAATGAAAGTCTTCAGATGAGCACCATGTTTCATATGACTGCCCAAAGGATGCTTCCATAACTCAGGCTGTGACACCCCAAGTATCATAAACAGTTTATCTTTCCCCCTTATATATGGGAAGATATATAGGACATAGACCCAGACATAGGTCAAAGAACTTCAGAACCTCTTAATCTCATTTGCTCTGCTGTGCTAACGATGTTTTTTTTTTGGCTGCATTTTCGCTATTCCTGCCAGTAGCCTAAGCACCAGGCTGGGTAGATTCACCTAACTTCTCTTAAATGATGTTTGGATTGGGATGGAGTATTGAATAATTGTCACTGAGAGATCAAGAGAATTGTGATAGATTGCAGATAGACTGCATTAGTTTCCAAAATAAGGAGAAACCTAAAATGCAGTTTAAATTGGATTCTTTAAACTTACCCCTCAAAGGAAAAAAAAAAAGAAATAAAATAATAATGCCACTAATATTACCCTAACTTGAGAGTGAAACTTGTTAATAAAAAGGGAAAGAAAATGTGGTGAAAATGGAAGAGACTAATAGAAACTGAGCCAGATTTCCATATGAAGTGTTAAATAATATGTTTAGCAGTAGTTTTAGCCTACAACTAATATAATATCAATAATCATATTGTGTATCTGTTATAAGGATATCTGTACTATGGACCTAAAGGATTAATGCTTCTCAAATCTCTCCACTCTTATCTTTTTGAGTTGTGTGGATTTTAACAACATAGAAAGTGAAGGCAGAATAATTCTCTCTTCTCAAAAAGTATTGTGTTGTGACTGACTAACATGTTCTGATCTAAGGTAGCTAAAACAGATAAATGCCACCAGTTACATCCTTTAGTGTAGTGTTTTAGTTTTCACCTGTCTGACCACAGACAGCGTTCATTATAACTAACTTCCAAAAAAAGCAGAATATTTGATCATTTGAGCATCTGCACCATAAAGACTGTGGAATTTCACTTAAGAGATTAGGAATAAGATTTATAATTTCTAGTGTAGCTAGTGTAGACCATATGATTTGCTCTGGAAATCTGAAGAAGTGGACAATTCAATAAAACTTTTAATAAAATGTTCTGTGGTGAACATACTTTCACTATTGAAAATTTACATCTTCATTTCAAAATCAAATACACTCTGATGCCAGGTGTAAGTCGTAGTGTTTTTGTTTTGTTTTGTGTTGGTTTTAGTCTCTTGTTTCAAAGCATATCTTTGAGAAGATGCAGAGAATTCTAGCTCTGAAGACCAGTCTGACAACTGAAGGACAGACCTTCTTAATATATGGTGATGAAGTGTTATAGATCAATTCTCCTAGCCAATGCTATTTATGCCTGACCTGATTATCAGTTGTGTCTTGTCTAAGACTTTATGTGTCACAGGGGTTTAATTAATTACAGTTATTTCTCATATGACACTTTTATATTGTAGTAGGGCCTTGATGATTTAGCTAGAGCATGACCCAATATGATATGTGTTATACAAACATATAGTGTTTTAAATATTAGTGTCTACATCGAAGATCCCTGAGAAGTCTGCTTTGACAGACAAAACTTTCATTATTTCAGAATTCTTGCTTTCATTAATTATTTTAAATTATTTGTAACTAAGCTGCTTTAGTAGTACACTGCTTTCTAGAACTAACAATGAATTGTAAATGAAAAGAGATCTTATAAGGCCACCGGTTATATTAAATCAGTCCTAGATATCAAAGACTGAAAAAATTTGTAGATGCACAATCCTGTGTAGGAAAATCAGCTGTCTTGTTTTGTATATGTGTCAGAAGCAATTATTTGGTGTAAAAGGTCATCAGCAAAAGAAAAAGCCTTTACTGTTGATTTTTGTCATGTTTGCTCTCCTTTTTTTTTTTTTCTTTTTTGTATAAACATGATATTTGAGAGGGAAAATTATATATCACCTGTCTAACTTTCAGATACAATCCGATTTATAATAGTTAAGATGAATGTATTTTCCCTTTGGATTCACAACTAGACTTGAACTTGCAATCTTTACATAAGGTCCGGATTCCAGGTCCTACATGTTCTGAGATGCAGACGTGTTTCTATTAAGCCCATTTGGCTTTACGTAGTGGAATGATATAGTATATGCACACAAGTTTACAGGATCTTAGATAAATTTTCTTTAAGTTAAACTATATAAGCACTTATTTATTCAGAGTATTTCTATGAACTAGAAATACTTTAAAGAGTAACCAAATCTGGGTTCCAGGTTGAACTTTTACATTAGGCATAGCTGGCAGTGTTTGACTAGTGGATGGACTGCAGGGTGCCCAGAGTAGGAGGAGGACCTGCCCTTTGTCAGCCACAGCTGAGTCCAGGTGGTGCAAATGCTTCAGACCATGAAGGGAGCACCCACAGTGCAGTCCCAGGACCACTTGCCCATCTTTACTCCCTTACCAGTTTGATTCCGCTGTAAGATTGGGAAGTCATGCAGTTCAATTGCAACATGTCCATGGTCAAAGCATTTCAGAAACTAAGTCCATGTGGTTTCTGCCATACCAATTTGATCTTTAACCACAACAGCTTCAGATGCTGAGCCTTGATTCAGTGGTCTCAGTATATGCAGCTGATGCTATTTAAGATACTGTATAGTATCATCATCAGCTGCAATAGCTGCCACAACTATCTTTTCTATTCTATGTCATACCTACACAGAATGGATCTGCTTGTGTGAATGCACCAAATCCTGGTAAATCTGGTGTCTAAACACAAACAAGTTGTCAAATCTTCTGTTACAGTTATTGAAAATTGAATCAAGGCAGCCAGCAGTGTACAGAGAGCTCTTCAATTTATCGTGATGTGGATGCACAGTGCTTGATTTGGTTTCCCAATACACGTGACCAGCAGTAATCTCTAATACAACCGAACATAGCTTCTTACAGAGATAACAGATATGACAGACAGAACAAGACACCTCAAGCCATCTGGATCAGCAATGTTAGATAGTTAGATAGCATATGACATTAGATAATGTATGACATTATAGAAGTTTGTTTAGAAAACTACATCAAAAACCTACATTTGCTTGTCTGAATCCCTCTTTGGGTAGGTTGTCTAGATCTTTATTGACCACTATGAGAAGATAGATATCTGTCTCATAAATTGGCATCTATATGTAAATACCTATATATTGGTGTTTGAATCTGGAATAAGACAGTAAGCATGGGAATATGAGAGATACTGTAAATGAACTTGCTATGTTTTCATTTCATATGAATTGTAAAATGCATAAGGAGTGGGTTCTTTGTTGATTATATATTTTAACTTTTCATACAATGCGTTAAGATTTCAATAACAAAATTAAGTTCACACAGGTAAAATATGTAACTGTGGATTTAGCAAATTATACAAATAAATCTTACTTGGATTGGTATCTTGGAATACTTCTGCAGAGATTACTTTAACACAAAGACAAATGTAACATGCAAACAATTTTTCTTTAGAATTAATTTCGTATTTGATTATGTCTGCTCTACTTTCTATACCATTTCTATACTGTTATTATGCTTTGTATAGACCCCTGAAATAATCTTGTATTCTTGTACTCCTTCCTATGGACATTTAATTAAACAGAAGTCTTCCTCAGGATACTTTGTACTCTCAGGTTAAGCCTGTAACCTTGGAATTATCCGTATTTCTTTGCCAGTGTTCTAACTCCTTAAAGTTATACATCTGAATGAACTAAATAAATTGTGGTTGATTCTGATTATGTCTCTCAAATTAAAATTTTGAGATGTTTCTTTTTGAAAAGCAAATGTCTGTAGATGAAAGGTTATCACACATGTAGATCAGCAAATATCACAATGATGCTGAGCTTGCCCACTAGCACAACCGTTAGCACTCATCTTCTAGAACCCATACTTGTCCAGAGCATCTCAGCTGCTTGATCAGGAATTTCCCTGGATCTTGACCCTGAACAGAATACTATTTCAGGTATCCGAGTATTTGTTTATATTTTGTCTTAGCTCTTTTTAGTCTATAATTTATCATGTTGATACTTGTTTCGAACTTGAAGCTACAGCTTTCTGGATATTAGTTCTCTGTAGACCTGATTAAAAATAAACCACAAATACTCAGACAGGTATTTGTTACTTATATACACACATGCATGCACACGTGCAATATAGAAATAACATCAACACCACCTAAGGCATAAAAAAGGACAAAAAAAGGAAAAGTACATATATGTGCTCCTTCCATAGATGTGTATTAAGTCACAAATTTGTAACTGATGTTCCAAAGAGACAGAGTGAAAGGAAGAGACAGACCACTCCATAACCTTCATTTCCTAGTTTCCTGCCCTGACACAATCAACTGCATCATTTGCGCCCATGGTACAGCATTGTAACTTAGAAGTTAATTTATATTTTTTTCATCCTTGGAGTCCTGTAGCTGGGGATGTTTTTTCGTAAGACAGCTTTGTTTTACAGATGACTATTTTCAGAAGACAGCACCAATAACATTTCTAAAAAAACTCTCTGAAACATTTCTATAATAGCTTCACTTTACAGTATGTAGAATCTTTTCTACAGAATCTGCAGTATAAAGATTCAGATTTGGCATGAACTGCATAACTCACAGCTTCGCTATTCATGATGAATTCATTAACTGCTTTATGTGTACAACCTAGAAAATGTTTGGATTTGTAAGATGTCTTAAAAACAAATGCTATGAATTTTATCTGATCATATAAATCATAAGGATAGCAGGTAAAATAAAAGTTACTGATTATATGCTTTTTGCAGAAGTCTGACCAGTGTAGAACCTCTTCATGACAAATAGCTTAGAATAAAGGGTTCAGTTCTGTTGTTTCAAAGAAGAAACAAGTGAAAAAAAATTTAAGAGAGGTTGTTCAGCAGAGATGAAGGAGACAGCCCTCTATATGATGTTTCCCATGCACCTGGCAACTGCATATAAATCTCTCACTCTTACATACATGTACCTTCTAGAAATGTAGAATAAGTATTTCTCTCTTACTTCTAGTCATATTGGTTTATACATACCTTTTTACATCTAGAGGTGTAGGAGACATGGAGTTGTCAGATATGGCACACTACTTACAAATGATCCATATTCATCTGGACAGCAGCTGGAAGCTGGCAAGATAATGTAGGATATTGAAAATAACATGAAATATAGCTGGGGCAACTGAATTGAATTATGTATCTCCATAGACTAGAATGTCAGCTTAGACGCCTAGTTCACATACACATGCCTTTGGATTGTCAGATTAAAACACAAGCTAAGATTCTTAATTTAGATCTGAAATTCTACCAAAACTGAAAATGGAACTGGGATGAAGGGAGGATATTAGTTTACCTTGAATTATGTTATGTGTTTCCCTATATTGATAAAGTTATTCAAAATTAATCAAGATGTTTCAGCAACATTACTGCTTGGACTCAGGATCTGCATTACATCTGAAATTAGCAAAATTTTTCTAGGGGGAATGGTCAATGCTCATACACTTGAAAATGTGGTGAGCCACTGCACTACCACTACACTCCTCAACAACCCAATTCTATCTGGAATATTGGACAGAATATCCCTTCTCTTATACAGTCTTGAAGGACATGCAGAAACAAGTACTGAAGGAACAGAGAACTGCTTCTAGTACATGCCAGTGAAAAAAAGCACATACCATTAGAAATGTTGATTCATTGATGTCTGGCTTAAAACTGCAAGTAACAGCTTGGGCTGTATCTTACACACACACACGCACACACATACAGAAAACAAACAAAACAACAACTACAAAAAAACATAATTCAAAGTTTATGCTCTATTGCATTGTAAAACTGATACTTTAAAAGATAATTGTAAACTCATTAATGTTTGCATGCTGATGTCAAAAATACTTCACTGAGGTTACAGGCAAATATTCACTGAGGTTACAGGCAGTGTTTGACATGCTGAGAAGTTCCTCCAAATTTAGAAATCTGAGTCTATACTATTCCTCCCTGTGGAGAGTGGAATAAATGCATTGTCATTTTTACTTTGTTCCACGGGGCCTTTGAGGTGTGGAATAGACAGCAGTGGAACAGAGAACAGGAACTTGCAGCATTCCTCTTCTTTGCTCCCCAGTGATTCACCTCAACCCTGAGATAACAATGGAAAATGACTGAGAGTAGAGGCATTGACTGTTGTCAGTATGATGATGTGATGATCAACAAAAAGGACTGAAGTTTTCATTGAGGTTCTTCTCATTTGAAACATGAAACTGTATTAAAAGTGTATTCAGGGAAGTTTAATTTCAGATTTTACTTTATTAAAGCTACCACATTATTTCTGTAGTAATGTATCTCATAAGAGCTATTTCAAGTCCCTTTGCAATTTTTTTCACTCAGTGTATAGCCCTTGTCCTATTTTATTTCATACTGTTCAGATATAAAATAGAGAACCAATAATTAACTCATGAGCTTCTCTTCTGTGATGTCACTACGGAATTTCACAGCTTCATAAGCATTCACTAAAGTGATTTTCACAATGAATAAGGAGATAATAAGGTACAAAGACTCAAAAATATTAACAATAAAACTCTTTACTAAGTTTGAATGTCCAGTTGCTGATTTTAGCAGCTTCTTATGTCACTTTTCCTTCCCAAAGTACTTCCCTGTTAAATAAGAGTTGTAGCTATTAAGCATTTAGCATGTCCGCTAATTTGATCCTCATTTCTCAGCACTATTTAGAACATGAGAAATTTACTGCTATTGTGCACCTGTGAAAATGTTCCTTTACATGAGTTGCCTGACCTCACAGAGGCAGACCTGAACTGAATTCACCTGAGTATTATTCATCTGCATTGTCTGGGTAAAGATCCTTTCCCTTCTGCAATGTCCTCATTGTAAATGTAACACATTTACTACACACAAAGTGGCTTCTGTGGAGGCTGAGAGAAAGAGCTTAATTTCCCACACAGTCCTATTTTGTTTTTGTAGCATCTACTTTGGGCACTACAAGACACACAATCTAGATAAAAATACCATGTCAGTGACTAAAGGCTGAATGTGAATGCATATAAAGTATGTTAAATTAGATTGTCACCTTTTGTTATCAGTATGGATAGATTCAAAATATAGCTTGTGTTTTCCTCTTTGTTGCTTAGATGCCATTAAATGTCATGACTTAAAAAATGACAGCTTGGATTGTTAAATTTTGGTAAAACGACAATAAGCTGCCATATGTCAGTTTAAATTAAAAGCAAGAGGCCCACAGCTACCACTTGAAATACTAGAGATTCTCCAAGAAATGTATTTCTATGGAAAAATAAAAATAAAATAAAAAAAAATAATAATTAAAAAAAAAGATTTTCACAAAATTTATCTCCCTCAGATAAAATCTGAACTTACAAATCTTTGTAGGTTTGTAACCTTAGTTTACATTTGGGAAGATCTTTCATCTCACTACCTGCAGAAACCACTATTCTCTTTTCATTCTGATGTTGTCCTCCTTGCCTCTTTTTTTTTTTTTTTCTTTGCTTTGTTTTCCTCCTTGGCAGTCTTTATTCCTATATCTCTTTTGTGAAGGTTTTGCAAACAGTGTGTTGATCTGTGATTTCAGGTATAAAATTTCTTTTGGGGTGTGTGCCTTCAGGAGGGCATTTGGGATTAGTGAATTAACATTATTTTAGAGATTTAGAAATTTCATCTCTCCCCTCCTTCTCCCCCTTTTATAAAAGCAGGGTTTGTATTTCTCTTCTAAATTGTTCAGAGATGTTATAAGAAAAATACAATGGCAAACCTGGGTATGTTCTTGAAATACAGTTTGGAAGTAGGTAATCCCAAAATATTTACACGTGACATCATTCAAATTTACATGTTACAGAAAAGAATTGGCTCCTTTACTGGGCAACTTTATTTCATATTAAACAACCTCAAAGATAAAACAGGTGCAATTTTTGTTCTGGAGATATATGTCTATGTAAGCATGTATGTATGCATTTATTGAAATAAAAATGCATTGATGTAGATAAGTATATAAGCACGTTGAAGTATATACCTCACTTCAAATCCATACAGAAAAGTCAGTATAGGTATCACACATATTATTGCTAAATATCTGCATTGGTACTGTAGGAACATCTTGATTTGATTAGTCCACAAACTTTGCATTTGTACCTCCTGCCTAACCAGGTGGATGTGGTTCTTTTTTTGTTTTTTTAATTTTATTTATTTATTTATTTATTTTTATCTGTAGATAACTCTTAGAAATTGGAGAAGCTGTAGACTCTTCTTAATCAGATAATGACAGGACAACGAGGAATGGTTTTAAACTAAAAGATAGGAGATTTAGGTTAGAGATTAGGAGGAAATTCTTCACTCAGAGGATGGGGGGGGCAATGGAACAGTTTGCCCACAGAAGTTGTGTATGCCCCATGGAGGTGTTCAGGGCCAGGTTAGACGAGGCCCTGAGCAACCTGAACGTCCCTGCCACAGAGGAGTTGGAACTAGATGATTTTTGAGGTCCCTTCCAACACAAACTGTTCTATGATTCTATGATAAATTCCCCAAAACTGTCTAACTCAGACCATTTTTCAACTTTTTATGAATGCATGTGCATGTATAAGTGTACATTTATCATTTTAAAAAAGTGAGAGACTGCTCATGAAGGAACTCAGTACATAGTTGCCTTCATAAAACAAAATACATTGAAGTCCTCATCATATATGACTTTCTTTTTTTTTTCTTTGTTTAATTGAAAATCTATAGACAAATTCTTCCTACTTAATCAAAACATAATTTTTCAACCATTTTATGTAAACTTCAGTTAATTAAGAAAAATAAAGTTTCTAATATCTGCAACAGCAAAATGATATTGCCATCATTATAGATTGGAGATTACACGGACAAGGAAATAATCAGCCAGGAATCCAACATAATTTCATTGGCAGGAGCTAATAGAAAGCACATTTTTAGATCTTAGTGTCAAGAGTTTGCTTATCAGCCAGATTTCCTGAGGTACAAATGCATATATTTAAGAATTAGAATTAGAATTAGAATTAGAATTAGAATATTTCAGTTGGAAAGGACATACAAGTATTATTGAGTCCAACTGCCTGACTACGTGTTAGCTAAACAAAAATTAAAGCATATCGTTAAGGGTACTATCCACATGCCTCTTGAACACTGACAGGCATGGGGCATCAACATCTCACTAGGAAGCCTGTTCCAGTATTTGACCAGCCTCACGGTAAAGAATTTTTTCCTAATGCCCTGTCTGAACTTCCTGTGATGCAGTTTTGTGCTGTTCATACACAGCCTGTCATTGTTTACCAGGGAGCAGAGAGCAGCACCTTCCTCTCCACTTCCCCCCAGGATGTTGCAGAGAGCAGTGAGGTCACCTCTCAGCCTCCTTTTCTCCAGACTACATAAACTAAGTGCCCTCAGACTCTCCCCATGGGACATGCCTTCCAGCCCTTTTACCAGCTTCAATGCCTTCCTTTGGATGCAGTCAGAATATTGTTTGGCATTAAGAGCAAATCGTGATGCTTGTTCACCCAATGGTTGTCTATTTACTATGGTTGTTTCCCTTTGCAAGTCAGTTTCTTCCAGTTTCACAGAAATGCATCACCATTCCCTGCTGTTGTCAGCTGTAGGAAAAGAACACGGCTTCTGAGTTTCTGAGTTTTCCTAGGGCTTACTTGATACACAGCTATGGTCTTCTCATGAAAAGAACAGGCCTTTCTCATCTTTTAAGGTATGGAAGTCTTTTATCTCCAAGATTTATGTATTTCTATGGAACTGTTCTCATTGGTATATCCACGGTTCTCTTTTTTGCTCTCTGCTTTCTGATTTGTTTAAAGGGCACAGAGACAGTAAATTTAGGGTCAATACTTTAGCCAAATGAACGGTGAGAAGCTTTTGTATAGAGCACACTATCTTTGAAGGGAAGTTCCAACTTTTATATGCTATTTTTGAGGAAAAAGTTATTGTAATGGGACAATAAAATAAATAAAATAAAATAAAATAAAATAATAATAATAATAATAATAATAATAATAAAAACACCACTAATATCTTTCACTGCAGTTTGGCAGTGAAGGTACCCACTGGAGACCAACAAAATCTTGTATATTGCTCTATTAACTCATGTAATAGGAATATCCATTTTGGCAATGAGGAAGGTTTTATTTTTCAAAAAGAAAGAAGAACCCTCAAAAATGTGTGGTTTAGCAGGGCACAGTCAGTATACATTACATTGCTCAGCTAGCCTTGTATAAAAAACAAATGTTTTTTCACTGGTCATAGCAAGAAAAATTATTGCTTAGGTCAATAAATAGACTTGTAAACAAGTAGCTGTAGTGGGTTTATGTGGCAAGGTTTTGGTAGCCGGGGGCTATAGGGGTGGGTACTGAGAGAAGAATCTGGAAGCTGATCCATGTTAGGTAAGGGCCCCGCTGCTGGCCAGAGCCGAGCCAATAAGTGATGTTGTTCGCACCTCTGTGAGAGCATATTTAAGAAAAGGAAAAAAATAAAAATAAAAATAAACTGCTGCTGAACAGCAGCTGGGAGAGAGAGGGAGTGAGAAGGAGCCCTGCAGACACCAAGGTCAGTGCAGAAGGAAGGCAGGAGGTGCTCCAGGCAAGCAGAAGCAGTTCCTCTGCAGCCTGCGGAGAGGCCCCTGGCAGAGCAGGCTGTCCCCCTGCAGCCCATGGGTCCCACATGGAGCAGATCTCCATGCTGCAGCCTATGGAGGAGCCCCCGGTGGAGCAGGTGGATGTGGCCTGGAGGAGGCTGCGGCCCATGGAGAGCCCCCATAGGAGCAGGCCCTGGGCCGGAGCTGCAGCCCCTGGAGAGGAGCCCACACAGGAGCAGGCGGTCTGGGGGGAGCTGCCACCCGTGCAGGACGCGTGCTGGAGCAGTTTGCTCCTGGGGGATGGATGGACCCCATGGTACAGAGCCATGTGGGAGCAGTTCTTGAAGAGCTGCTGCCTGTGGGCAGCCCCCGCTGGCTCAGTTCGGGAAGGATGGCATCCCGTGGGAGGGACCCCACGTGGAGCAGGGGCAGGGAGTGACCCTGAAGGAGCAGCAGAGATGAAGTGTTAAGAACTGACTGCAGCCCCTATTCCCTGTTCCCTTGTGTTGCTCAGGGGGAGGAAGTGGAAGAGGGTGGATGGGGAGAAGGTGTTTTGGGTTTCTTTCCTTTGTTTCTCACTTCTCTAGCTTGTTAGTAATAGGCAATAAATTTTACTGTCTCCCTACTCTGTTTGGCCCATCACAATAATTGTTGACTGATCTCCCCGTCCTTTCCTCAACCCTTGAGCCATTTGCATGGTATTTTCTCCTCCTTTCCCTTAGAGGAGGGGGAGTGAGAGAGCGGCTGTGTTGGAGCTCAGCTGCCCATTTGAGTAAAGCCACCACAGAGAAGCAAAAGCGACAGCATTTATTTAGTACATGGGGTATTGTGCATTAATAAGCATTTAATATGCTTTCATATAACTACAAGAGTGGACCTTGGAAAGGAACATTTATTTTGTTATTAGTTTAGAGTTTCAAATTTAAATCTGTTGATCTTTTCCCTTTTTCTATTTTTGGTGAGATTAGCAAAGGACTATGTTTTTCAGATCACTTCTGGGATGGTTGGAAATAAAGAAGAATTTTACACAGATTTGATTGTTTTCCTTTTTCACTGTTACTACACATGGTTGAACAGGTAAGTTTTGAAGTGTTGAGTTGGTGATTTCCTGTGATATAACAGTAATGAAATGAGAGCGGAAGTGATCTGAAGACAATAGGACAATTCTTTAACTCAACAGAGAATTGCTAAGCATTAACTCACTGTTTTCTCAGCAGAAGTAGCAGAGAAATACAGGATCCTTTTCTTTTTGTTAGTGTGTTAGGTCTCTATGTCTCTGACACCCTCTGCTACTGTCTCTTGCTCTCTCTCTCTTCCTATATACACAAATATACATATCCTTCATGTATCTTTTTCAGCTGCTGCAGCTGCTGCAGCAAGAAGCCCAGTTACAGAATGTGACTTTGGAGGAAAATCAATTTACGTAACAAGTAGGATTTTGATTTATTTGAGTGTATATGAAGACAACAGAAGAAATAGACAGCATCTAATACTGCATACAAAACAGTATGTTTCCCAACAGCTTGCTAACCTAGTCACTGACAGTTATTGACATTTTTGCACTGCTCGGTGGAGCATGACGAAGAGGAAGATATGCTGTCTGTGCTCAAGCTAGCTGAAGAACCGTAAGTAGTAGCGCTCCATTAGTACAGCAAACTTAACCAGGTTTATCTAGAGGAAGAAAGTAAGGAGTTACTGGCCCAAACAGAGCCCCTTGCCCTCATCTTTAAAGTGTTATGTTATAGATGTCAGTTTTGATGAAAATTTGTTCACACTTTCAGTTTCCCTTACAAAAGCCTCAGATTTAGATAATAAGTGTTTGCCAATCTTGCATACATTCTAAGCATATTGTTTCTATTATAAGTGCCATGCATTGCAAAATCTTTCCATAAATGAATTGAGCTTTACTCTTGAATTAGCATAATGTAAGACTGAAATATTTAAATATTTTATTTTTGTCTTTTCCTTTAAATAAATGAGGGGAGTTGAACAAAGAAGTCTGCTCTCAGAAATGCCAAGGGGAGTATGTACTTCTTTGTGTATAATGACTCCTTGGGTTCCTAAGCCTATTTATAATGATTATTTTAAAAATCAAGAAGCAAGTTTGCAGTTTTAAAAAATACAGTGCATTAGTGGAAATTTATTTATTTATTTATATTTATTAGCCTAAATATAACATCTGTGCATTCAGGTCTTATTGGCAAGGAGTCATATTCACTTCAGTGAATGGATGAATAATTAAATTAAACGGTGCCTCTAAGACTGATTCATTTTATAGATGTGCTTAGAATTACTTTAGAGGAAGAAAAAAAAAAAAGAGACTAGAAAGAATAAAATGAAACTAGAAATTTGGTAGTTATTTGAGCAATGTGAAATTCATGTTAATCAGAAGGTGTCTGCTCTGCTGAAGAGATGATACAAATGGAAGAAAGCATAGACAGCAGAGTGAAAAGGCTGATAAGAAGACTGAGCCATGAGAACCTGATCAGCAATGTGGTAATTACCCTTTAAAACTAGGAATTAATGGTCTAGACTTTAGCAGCATGGTAGATAATGTCCTAATATATCAAACAAAAGAGTTTTATCTTGTTGTAGTGTTATAATTTTATTCTTAATCCTATAACCCAACATGCATCCAAAATCTCCGTGTTGTACAGTATCAAAATAGAGAGGTACTGAAAGCAAATAGAGTACATGCACCACTTATGTAATAGGACTGGATTCTGAGGGTAAACATAATAATCCTTACCACTACCAATATAATTTTCCCTCTCTAAAAGCATACACTGAAAATTAAACACTTTAATTTTACCTGAAAGAAAAGGCATCGTTGTCTGTTTTGTCCATGAAGGGTGATGGCACAGCTTTCACTTGATGAAAATATAAGATTTTCATATCTCATCAGTCCTTCGCACTTCAGAAGGAAACATACTGTAGCAGCCAACCTTCACAGATGAAGTACACCATCCAGCGTGTCCGACACCAGAATTTAAAGTCTGTATAACAGACAGTCTTCATAAAAAAACTGGCTCATGCAGATAGAACAATCTTATTCACATTTTTATAGCTCTCTATTACTTTATAGACATCTTTTGCAATATGGGAAAGTCAGATGCAATAATCTGGGTAATACTCAGTCTAAAAGCAGTATAAAGTCATTGGATAGAAACATCAAATTATGTAAGATTTGGGAAGCAGTCTTGAAATAGTGATACTTCAGACATGTACACCTCTCTGTTTTTAACAAAAATTTTGTGCAAAATGCCAAGAGTGGAGTTTTGGATCAAATGAACAATATTTGGGATAAAAATCTTCCCTACATAGTCAAAAGATGCTTCTTTCTACATAAGGTTGAACAAAGCCAGACATCTATGTTATTTCTTTTTTTTCTCTCAACAGTAGGCCAGCTGAGGAAACCTGGGGAGTATTAGAGAGCAGTTAAAATCTGAATTTCTCTTTCTATTATGCATACAAGTTTATACAGATATTATTTATATAGCTAAAACTTAAATCCGTGTTTCATTGCACAGGGCCAGTCTCCACATACACATTAAGACCTAAACAAAGCTACAAACATGTAGTGTTCAAAATAATGTTAAGCATAAATACAGAATCTTTTCCTTCCTCCTGTTTTAGCATTTTAAAACTATTTCCACCTTTTACTTATTTTATAATTCACTAGCTTGCTATAAAAAGTCACTGAAGTCTAGCCATTGGAAGTCATGTTCTACTCTACATTAAGGAATATAAAGTACTTCTGAAAATAAACCTTTAAATGTATTATGCAATTGTTATTGGCTTTATTACTTGATTAATGATAGTTGTCTGATACTGTTGGCTGCTTATTATTTTCCTTTCTATAATACTCTTAGCATTTTTATCTGATCATTGTGTATATATTGCTGTGTTTCAGTTTGGTTGAATCGTATATGATGATTCACTGAATTTTCCAATTAAGTGATTTATATTCTTTTTCCACATATAAGGGTCCAACCATTTAGTAGGTATATTAAATGATAATATTACTTTTTGAAATGTGTTACCTGTTTTGAAAAAGCTATCATGGTTTATTCTTCTGCAGAACAGCTTCAGCAAATGTAGAATGTTAATTCTTTTGGTTCTTATCCTGCTTCATTTTTATCGCATTATTATAGTTTAGCCCCGGCAGGTAGCTAAAGTGTCACAAAGCTGCTTGCTCACCCTCCCCAGCTGGGATGAAGGAGAGAATCAGAAAGGTAAAAGTGCTCATGTTTTTTTGTTTATTATTATTATTATTATTATTTATTTCAACTCTTGGGTTGAAATAAAGACAGCTTACTAGGTAAAGCAAAAGCTGTGTGTGTAAGCAAAGCAAAACAAGGAATTCATTCTTTACTTCCCATCAGCAGGCAGGTGTTCAGCTACTTCCAGGAAAGCAGGGCTCATCACGTGTAATGGTTTCCTGGGAAGGCAAACGCCGTCATTCCAAATGTCCCTTCCTTTCTCTCCCTTTATCACAGCATTTATTGCTGAGTAAGACATCATATGGTATGGAATATCCCTTTCCTGGCTGTGTCCCCTCCCAGCTGCTTGTGCACCCCCAGCCTCCTCGCTGGCAGGGCAGCACAAGCAGTCAAAAAGTCTTTGGCTCTGTGTAAGCACTGCTCTGCAACAACTGAAACATCAGTTCACTGTTTCATCAAAGATCCGAAACACAACACTGTACAAGCCTCTACAAAGAAAATTAACTCTGTCCCAGCCAAAACCATGACACACATTTATAACTTTAAGGAAAAAATATAAAATGAAAAATTAAGGAGCACACTGAATTTTTCCTACATTACAAAAACTTGGATTTTCTCCTGTTAAATTTGTTTTATAAGCCTTTCTTTAGCCACTCAAATAACCTTTGAGGTTTTTTTTGTTTGTTTGTTTTGTTTTTTTGCACATTTTGCTTAAGACCTGGCTGTAAAAGGCTTTTATTTTTGCTCCTTCTTTTATATGGAATTTAGAAAAGTTACTGTTCTGCTCACTTAGTTTACGACAGGAAATTAAAAAAGAAAATATATGTATATATATACGTGTGTTTATATATATAAATATATATATTGTGTGTGTGTGAGCAGAATCAAGCCCTCTTTAGAAACAACTGTAATGCAAATTTCAAATAAATGAATTGGGATATATTAATGTAAGTTCATCACTATTAGCTCAGGTGTTGTATTATTCAGCTCAAAATCCTAAGGTTCCTGGTGGACTGACGGTAAACTGCAGCTGCATTTGTTTGCTTATAATGCAGACAGAATGGCCTTATGTTAGCCTACAAAATGCACGAGATGTGCTATAATCTACACATCAGGCCACCATTTTTTCAATCCTTTCAAGCATTTTTTTTGTCACATATGAAGTGTCTTCTGTGCGGTGTTGTACACAATTGATATCATTACTTCTATGGAAAAAAAATAGTGATCTAAAATAGGGCCTTGGGTCTGGAGAATTTTTTTTCTTTTCCTACTGCATTTGCAAAGATATCATCAGTTACTAATAAAACAGTGAGTTAAGGATACAGCAGCAGAAAATGAACAAGTGTTTGCCTCTGTTCTATGCATCTGGCTGAGTCCGGTGGAAGTGAAAATAGAGATCATTTCAGCTGGATTAGCTGAAAATAGAAAATTGATCACTGGGTTCTGAAATTCACTATATTACAGTCACTAGTTATTCAGTCTCTATGCCTATGAAGATACACTAAAATGTGTCACTGGCAGCTGAATATTATATATGTGAGAGCTTTCTGGCTTTAGGCATTAGTCAAATTGTTGCTTTGCTGTTTGAAAATAATTTGGTGAGATTTTACCATGCCTTTATTTCTGATTTTGAGATATTTTGTAAGTTTGGAATGCATAATTTCTGGATTGCACAGTTTCTAAAGAGAGAGAGATGTCAGATTATTCAGACAGTGGTAAAATACCTTGAGGTGGCTCTAGATGTTTTGAGAAAACGGCTTGAGAAAGTCAATACTTAAATACTATGTTTTATGTTGTGATTGAAAAAACAAACAAACAAACAAACAAGCAACAACAAAAAATATTTCGAGATTAAATGTCCTTCAAATCTATGGTAGATGTGTAGTATATTACTTTTGACATTAAGAGAGACTGCATATTGTCGTCTAGCTGGAGCAAAATTTGCCCTAATTTACTTGTCAGGTTTTCCTTTTGAAAAGATCTGTAAAACTCTACCTTTTAATATGTGAACAACTGGAAATACATCTTAATGTACACTAAGATATTTTAATCACCTTTGAGCTTTCCTCACATTTTCAAAGCTTTTTCCGAAGTTTTAGGGATTATTTGCAAAAGTGTGTTTCAGTGAAATGAATTGAGTATTGTTTCCTCTGAGGATGAAAAAGGCTATCTAACAGAGCATTAGGTGAAAGAATGAAGATAGAGCTCAAAGTCTAGTGAGTTATATATGAAGCATGGAACTCTTAATCCATAAGGGTCAGCTAATAATAAAAGAAACAGTGGAAATATCTTTGTAGTCCTCTTAAAAAAAAAAAAAATCAAATTCTTAAGCCACTCAAATCTGTTGGAATACATTATTTTATTTGGCTGAGATACAAGTGTTCAGGTATAATTAGTTTAGGCATCACATTATTAATATATTCAGCTGATCAAAAATTGGATACATATCAGTTTTTGAATATTATTCCTTTCCATCAAAAAATTTGGAAAAGAACCTGAATTAATTAAGTTGTCTTGCTGTGGATTTTATTATAACTATTATCATTGCATCATGGACAACTTAGATTTAATATTTAATCCCAGATTGTGACATGTTAAGAATTGCCATAACCCATTGACCTAATATGGGGAAGGAAATATTTCTGAGTAAAACCACCACACCAACAAATATTAAGTGAAAACAAATATTAAGACAGGTTTTCATGTCTCTACTTACAGTATGGCACATAGGTTAATTTCAAAGATTAAATGTCATGCATTTTATACTGCATTTAATTTCTTTTTTCAACTTGATTTCTTTCTTAGTAGGAAAAACAGCCAGAAAAAAATGCCAGCAATATTTGAAAGTCATAGCCGACATAGATAACATAGATGAGAATACTGCCATTAAAATCTGTATTTTCATATATTTTCAAAATAGGTTTCATCAGTTTTGTCGCTTATATTGATCACATTTTCTTTAATATATCTATTTGTAGTAGCTACAAAGAAAAGACTTGCCTATTTCCTTCTTGCTTCTTTCTTATTTTTGACTTTTTTTTCTTTTTTTTTTTCTTTTTGACAAACAAAGCTTCAATTATTGCTCTTTCCTAGCTTTTGTTCTCACCTTCTATTTCAGGATGAAAGAAAATATGATTAAAGAAAACTGCTTTCCTGTATGAAGTGCACATAGAAAATGTACAGCCTTATTGAGTGCTGTTCTCCATAATAGCAGGTTTTGGAGAAGTCTACAAGCAACAGACATGTAAGGAATTACTTTATGACAAATAAAGATATAAATATAAAGTATATTTATAAAAAGCTCTAATCTACTTTATTTTTTGTTGTTACCCACAGTTTTAATTCTTCTCACTTGTGAAACATGTTCTGCCTTAATCATTAAAATACAGCATTTGCAAATAACTGCTATAGATACTAGCTTCTCCACTGTGATTCTTTAGAACTATTCCAACTACATACATTTTCCTCAAGTTATGCAAAGCAAAGGTCTGTTGTATTAACTTTCCGGGGTAGCATAGTAAGGCCCCCTTTTTGGCTGATGCTTTGGGGAGATGTTACACTACCTAGTTCTCAGGCTGACAGCTACGGCATCCCTATCAACAAGTGAAAGAGTTTAACCTACAGTTCTTTCCACTGTAAAGGGTGCCATACCTAATATTTAAAGTAAGTCTGAATGCCTTACCCCTGCATCTTGGAAACCCTAACTCCAATCTATGTGGCTGAAGTGAGGGAGAAATATGGATATAGTTTCTCAATACCTTAATTTGCCTTGCTCATTGAAAGGCTGTCAAAATACATTTATGAATAAGGGAAAGAGAATCACAGAATCTTGGAATCACAAAATGGTTTGGGTTGGAAGGGACCTTAAAGATCATCTAGTTCCAACTCCCCTGCCATGGGCAGGGACACATCCCACTAGATTGGGTTGCTCAAAGCCCCATCCAACCTGGCTTTAAAAACTTACAGGAATGGTACATGGAACCCTATGCCTGTTTGTTTTCAGAAGGTAACAGTACTAGCTAACATTTTCAAGTCCTGAAATTCAATTTCTGAAACAGTTAAATAATTAGAGGAGTCTCTAGTGTGCTTTTTTGGCCCAGGATGTCTAGCATTCTCCCAAACATTTCCTGGTGATAGTACAGTTTGAATACTATTCCTGTAGGTAATTTGCAGTCAGACACCTAACTTTAGAGCATACGGGGTTTTAAGAGTGTGGAAGCAGGCCATACAATGCCAGCTAATCTCAATGCCAGAGAACAGACATGTTTAATTTACTAATGTAGATGGCTCTCTCTTTCTAGTTGAGCTTCCTGATTATGCCACTGCCATGTTCTCTTCTGTGCTTAGGAATCTTGCATTTTTGGCTATAAACCAGTGCAGATTAATACAAGTAGTTGCAATCCTATGCAGGTAGTCTTCAGACTTACAATTTTTTGGTGTTTCCAGTCAATTACTGTCACTATTAAACTATTTTCCAGTCTGGATCTTATGAGACCCAGGAGGGTCGTAAATCTTCTGTTTTACATCAAAAGACACTTGTGATAATAAGTTACATGTGTCAATTAAACTGTTGGATATAGGCAACTAATCTCTTAAGAGTGAAGTGCTGAGCACTAGGGATCTTTTTAATTGTCAAAGTACTTTGAAATAATAAACCACTCAAAGCTCTTATGTGAGAATTAGGCCATAACAACAGCTCACAAAGAACTGATGGAAGCAGGATTTCTGGTCCATGTTAATAGTCTTTATATTATTTCTCCACTCTGAATGTTCCCCATTCTTCTTAACACATATTCAACATGAGGTAGATAGTCAGTGAGCTATGACATAATTATAATCTTAAGAGGATGTTAGGTGTGAGATACCATGGTAATATGTAAGTAACTAGGTACAGTCACTGAATATCAGTGAATTTGAACAATTTAATTCCTTACAGAAATGCAATACTGTCCTGTCTGGGTTCTTCCCATTTCACACCCACTCACCCGCCTCCCACCCCACCCCTTATTTTTCCTCTTCTTCTGAGTGTATATATAGAATAACACTCAATTTAGTTGTCTTGACATGTTGTGGTGGTGTACCTCCCCTGCTCCCTTCCCCCCCACCCCAACCTGACCTTGTACCCATGACACTTCCCAGGTAATAACCATCAGAGGTAGCTGAGATTTGTGTGTCTGGTTGTGATGGCTGAACTGCGCTCAAGGTGGATTTGGGGGAGATAGATCCAAGGGCTAACAGAGCATGCACCAAGAAAATATGGCTGGTATGCAAATATGAATAGGAGTTAATAATTTTTCCCCATAAATAGGGGTGGGGCACTGCATGCCAGGATGTACAAGTCCATGGGACCTGATGAGATACATACAAGGGTCCTGAGGGTATTGGTGGACGAAGTTGCTAAGCCACTATCCATTTTTAAAAAGGAATAAAAGGAAGACCTGGGAAACTACAGGCCAGTCAGTCTCACCTCTATGCCCAACAAGATCATGGAGCACATCGTCCTGGAAACTATTCTAAATCACACCATGGGGTTACAGCATTGGTGGGCAAGGGAAGAGCAACTGGCATCATCTACCTGGACTTGTGCAAAGCATTTGACACTGTCCTCCATGATATCCTTGTCTCTAAATTGGAAACACATGGATTTGTTGGATGGACCACTCGGTGGGTAAGGAATTGGCTGGATGGTCACACTCAAAGAGTTGCAGTCAACATCTCAATGTCCAAATGGAGATCGGTAATGAGTGGTGTTCTTCGGGGGTCAGTATTGAGACCAGTGCTGTTTAACATCTTTGTCAGTGACATGGACAGTGGGATCAAGGGCAACCTAAGCAGGTTTGTTGATTACACCAAGCTGTGTGGTACAATTGACACTCTGAAGGGAAGGGATGCCATCCAGAAGGACTTTGACAGACTTGAGAGGTGGGCCTTTGTGAACCTCATAAGGTTCAACAATGCCAGGTGCAAGGTCTTGCACCTGGGCTGGGGCAATCCTAAGCACAAATACAGGCTGAGCAGAGAATGGATTGAGAGCAGCCTTGAGGATTAGGAGCTCAGGGCGTTGGTTGATAAGAGGCTCAACATGAGCTGTCAATATATGCTTGCAGCCCAGAAAGGCAACCATATCCTGGATGACATCAAAAGAAGCATGGCCAGCAACTGAAGGGAAGTGATTCCCTCTCTATTCTGCTCTGGAGTACTGCATTCAGCTCTAGGCTCCCCAACATAAGAAAGATGTGGATCTGTTAGAGCAGGTCCAGAGGACTGCCACAAAGATGATCAAAGGGTTGGAGCACCTCTGCTATGAAGACAGGCTGAAGAAGGTAGGGTTGTTCAGCCTGGAGAAGAGAAGGCTCCAAGGAGACCTTATAGTGGCCTTCCAGAACCTAAAGGGGGCCTACAGGAAAGCTGGGAAGGGTTTCTTTGTCAGGTAGTGTCATGATAGAACAAGAAGTAATGGTTGTAATCGAAGAGAGGATAGATTTAGATTAGATATGAAGAAGAAATTCTTTATTCTGGCCGTGGTGAAGGCCTGGAACAGGTTGCCCAGAGAAGCTGTGGATGCCCCATCCCTGGAATTGTTTAAGGCCAGGTTGGATGGGGCTTTAAGCAACATGGTCTAGTGGAAGGTGTCCCTGCCCATGGCAGGAAGGTTGGAACTGGATGATCTTTAAGGTCCCTTCCAATCCAAACCATTCTATGATTCTATGATTCTAGGATTCTAAGATCCTACCCTTGAGCATGGATGCCACTCAAGGTTACTCCTTCAGGCTGAGAGATTCCTTACCTGTGACAGGTATTTCGTAATTGACCAACAACTAGCTTGTTGAAACTTTGTAATTTGCTAAGCATGCTGAAACTTTGTAATCTTAGCTAAGTGATTATAAAGTATTGATTGTGCATGTAATCCTTAAAACATAAATCATTAAGTCTGGGATTGGGATAGAATCTGTTTGTACCTAGACTCCTCAGAGTATGGACAGTAAAAGGAACTCCATTTTGAACCTTGTGACTTAATGCTGGGGACTCCCTGATGCTGTTAGTCTGGCCCTGTCCTCTGTGCAGTAAGTAATCAAGAGACCTTGCCATCATGAAACTTGTTAATGTCACATTTGCCATTGGAACTTTGTTAAATCACTGTCTTATTCATTATTAAAGTTTGCTAAATCAGTATTTTCATCAGTAAACACATTGCTACATCTCTTTGAGTGAAGGCCATAATTCTCTTTGTGAAACACATAGGCTTTTATACTTTTTTATATAAATGACAACTCTTTTTATGCTCATCTAAAGGATATAGTGCAGCAAAATTGACTATTCAGGTCATTGTAACATTTCAATGATACCCTGAGAGGTATTTAGTCATACAATCAGATAAAAAATAATACACATTCAGAGAAAATATGCCTATAGACTTTAACAACAAAGAAACAATAAATAAATAAATAAATTTCTCAGTTGTCATCCATTATATTAAGAGAATCTATGTGTGATACTCTTCGTGGAAGTAAAGTCAAAGATGTCATCCTCCAGACGTCACTGCTGTTTAGGATCTGTTTCTCAGATATAAGAGTTGAAATGGGTTTACTGGTAGTCAGAAAAGACTCAATCCTCATATTCCTACATAACTGACAGAGGGGCAACATATTAAAGCAAGTTCAGGCCAAAAGGTAACTTGCAGGGAATGGGCGGTAAAACAGTTGGAGTTTTAGATACTCCAGTCTTTCTGTATCATTATTTTAACAGTGGACAGTAGCTGTTTGCTTTAATTAATAGATTGTTTGAAATTTATAAAACTTTTTTTAGCAGATTTTAATGAACAAGTGCATGTCAGACAATATTTGCCTGGCAATTTTTTTCTGAAATTTTTTACTTTTCTTCTAGAAACAATAATTTTTGAATATCTAGAAGAAAATGCCCAGAAGGTTTTAGCAGGTGGTTGATTTCATTATTTTTAGAAGGACCTGTTAGTACAATGTGATACTATGCAAGTTCTGCAGAATTAGGTTGGATTACTACAGGCTTCATCATCGCCATTTTTTTTCCCTCTTCTTGCTCGTATACATATGCGTAGTATGGCAGTGTGCATCTGTCCTGGTTTCAGTTAGGACAGAGTTAATTTTCCTCCTAGTAGCTGGCAGGGTGCTATGTTTTGGATTAGAATGAGAAGAGCGCTGATAACATGCTGATGTTTTAATTGTTGTAGAGCAGTGCTTACACCAAGCCAAGGACTTTTCAGCCTCTCTCTGTCCTGCTAGCGAGCAGGCTAGGGATGCAGCAGGAGCTGGGAGGGGACAGACCCAGGACAGCTGACCCAAACTGGCCAAAGGGGTATTCCATACCATCTGACGTCATGCTGAACAATATATAGGGGTGGCTAGCCGGGGCGGGGGGGGGGGGGCAACTGCTGGGGGATAGGCTGGGCATCGGTCAACGGGTGGTGAGCAATTGCATTGTGCATCACTTATTTCGTACACATTATTACTATTAATACTATTATTATTATTATTGTTGTTGTTATTCTTTTCCCTGTCTTAATAAACTGTCTTTATCTCAACTCACAGACTTCACTTTCCCGTTTCTCTCCCCCATCCCGGAGAGGGAGGGGGGAGGGTGAGCGAACGGCTGTGTGGTGTTTGACTGCCAGCCGGGCTAAACCACAACAGCATCACAGGAATATTCTAATTAGTGATGGGCATTTGGATTTAATGTCTGTTTTACCTTTTTTACTGATTCTCTCACTCGTTTCATTGTGGGAAGGGGCGGGGTGAAGTAAGCAAATGTCTGTGTGGTGCTTAGCTGCCTGCTGGTTTAAGCCATATGTATCTTTAGAGCTTACTTTCTAATTGATCAGCAGTTCACGACATGATCAAAAGTAAAAGCTTAATGTCAAATTTCTGAACTGCAATATGACATGAACTACCAAGCCTGTTTATAACCACTGTATTTTTTTCTATGCCATTTCTCTAATGTTTCTGTGCTTTTACGGATCTAGACAGTTTCAACCACAAGAAGCACACCTTCAGAATTCCTGAAAGAAAACAAAACAAAACAAAACTAGAGTGTATTTACCTCTTTTGCTAATATAATTCCTTCGCTACTGAGATTTTAAAGACAGCTACAACTGATAGATACATTATTTTAGTTATAATGAACTGAGTAATTTTGATCGAATGAAACAAAATATAGTAAAAAATATTCTTTATCTATTTATCTCAGTGTGTCTGTATTTTTGAATTGTATTTTCACTTTAGCATTTGAAATATAAAATTTTAGAAATATCATTAAGTTTCTTGTTTATTTAGGACACATATTCACCAACAACTTCTGTTTTCTACAGGTAGATTGCTGGCTAGATAAAAGCAATCTTACAGGACCTAAAGCCATAAATATCAAACTCAGGTGAACAGACATGACAAAACCCAAAAGGAAATGATGCAATCCAAATTAACTGGACTAGAATAAACTTTCTGACTTGCCAAAGTTTATTAATCAGGTTACCCACTTTTCCACCCATGGCTCATCTATGTCCCCTATCCAAATATTTGAATCACTTAGATCCATTGACGCAAAAGCTATGAAGTATTATATAGACCAGTTCAACAGAAATTACAGAAATCAGCTCAGTCAGTTTGATGACTGTAACTAAGTTTACTGTTAATTTTATTTCTGTAAGACAGAAAAACAAACAAAAAATTAGTAAAAGCTGTTCACATTTTGTAAGTTAAAATTTATCCCTGAGATCTTAAGCAAACATCCATACTTGTCTAGTACTTCATCATATTAGAAAGAAAATAGTCAAATTGCCTTTCAAGGATATTGTACCTTTCCACAGTTATGTAGAAAGAAGAAAAAAGTGTACATGCTCATTCAATCAATGGATAATAAATATATATTTTTTAATTATAAAAAAATTGTTGCTCAGTCCTAAAAGTTAGTTTTAGTTATCAATTTCATCCAATGATACATTGTCTATCTGTGGTAGGGCAATTTTGGCTGGTTAACAGGTGCCCACCAGGCCTCTCTCACCCCTCCTCAGTAGGACAAACAGAGAAAATATGATGAAAAAAATTTCATGGGTTGTCACAGGCAAAACAGACTTAGCTTGGGGAAGATTAATTTAATTTATTGTCTATTGATAACAGAGTAGGACAATGAGAATTAAAAACAAGCTTCACCTTCTCCCCATCCCCCTTCTTCACGGGCTAAACTTCACTCCTGACTCTCCTAACTCTTCTCCCTGAGCAGCCATGGGGAATGAGAGTTGTGATCAGTCAGTAATGCTTTTTCTCTGCTGCTCCTTCATCTTTCTTCTCTTCTCCTGCTCCAGTGTGGGCGCCCTTCCGTGGGCTGCAGCCTCTTTCAGGTCAGATCCACCTGCTCCACCATGGGCTCCTCCACAGGATGTAGTGTGAATATCTGCTCCACAAATATCCATAGAGCTTCAACTTTGTCCTCCATGGGCTGCAGGGGGCAGCCTGGTCCACGGTCCTCTCCACAGGCCGCAGGGAAACTTCTGCTCTGGTGCCTGAAGTACCTCCTGCCCTCCTTCTGCACTGACCTTGGGGGCTGCAGGGTTGTTTCTCTTACACTGTTCTCACTTCTGTCTCTCATAACGGATGCATTTTTTTTGCCCTTTCTTAAATATGTTATCACAGAGATGAAAGAAGTGTCAGTAATGGGCTCAGCTCTGGCCAGCAGTGGGTCTATTTTGGAGCCAGCTGGAACTGGTTGTTCTCTACATGGGAACAGCACCTGGTCTCTTCTCACGGAGACCACCCCAACAGCTTTTACAAACACCTTCCCATGTAAACCCAATGCAGTATCAAAGCAATAACACAGTATACTTTCTGTTTTGTTTTGTTTTGTTTTTAATACTAAATTCCTTTATTTCAAGAATAAAATTTTCAGGGAATTGTAGAGGAAAAGAAATGGAGAAGAATACAGAAACATTAGAAGAAATGAAGAATGAGGTAATGGTTATTTCAATATATAAATCTGAGCAGTAAATTACATAGTCAACAAAATAAGATACAGTAAAAACAAAAAAAGATCAAATTAAAGTGAATGTTAAGAAGACTTTATTGATTAGTTTTTGTTACGCACTGCTGTACTACTCAGTCTCGAGAAAGAATTCAGTTAGTGTTTTTCATATAATGGAGAAGGGGGTCCTCCATGTTTATCAGCACAGCAGAAAGGTTAAATAACAATGAGTTTGGGGATTTCATTGGACTTATTAAAACAAACAAACAACAACAACAAATCAATAAAAATAAATGGAAGAGTGGAGTAAGTAGAAGCAAATCATCCACAAACTGTGATTCCAGCTTTAGACTTTGAACATAGCTTGAGGTCATCCAAATCTGTTTCTTTCTGTATAAAATATTTGTGTATATTGCTGTATTTCCTTCCATTTTATTTTCTATTGCTGGTATCAAACAACCATATATACTTAAAGAAAGTAATCCCAATAAACAAAGTAAGATGGCATTTTTTTTTACAGTGAAAACTAGATTTAGATCCATGTGTTGTATATTCACACTCACAAATGAATAAAATTTCATTTTGTTTTGTATTAAGCAAGAATCATTTTAAAAAACAAGCACCATAAAAGCTTGAGCATATCAGTTTCAGACTTATCACGTGCATGTTGATTGCTTCAGCATCAGTTTTCTCAGTACAGCCACTGGTATACTGGAGCAATTGAGATTAATCTGATTAATAAAGTGATTGCTTGCAGCAGTTTTTGTGTGTGCACACGCATTCAAATTGAATTTGGAACAAACTAATGCAGATTTTATTGGACCACAGATTGCATTTTCTTTCCAAATGAAATTGTGAACGAAAGGATTTGATTTACTAGGTTGAAAGATGAGATGTCATGTACAATTTGTATGTTCAAAGCTAACAGCATTGTGGGTAAAAATAATTGAAGTTTTAAATGTTTTAATATTGATTTTTAGAGATTATACAACAGAGGAAGATCAATAACATCTTCATCAGTAATTTCTACAAAAGTTAGCTGAAAAAGTCATAAACTAAAAAATTCACAAGCACTCAAATTAAGAAAATTCAGCAAAATAACCGCTATTAGAATGGGAGTGAAGCACAAAAAAATAAATAAATTGTTCTTAAGTTGTTGCTTTGGGTTCTGAAGGAGTAATATGCCAATAAAAAAAGGCATGGCTCTCATTATAACATCAAGTACCAAAAGGCGTGCATGTTCTTGGGGGGGCAAAGAGTTTGTCAAACATGAACCTTCGATATCACTTCACACATACCTTTTATTTCTGTTTCCCTCAATTCCAGGTTCTTTTTCTTTTTTCAGAATTCTTTACAACATCACTGGCTACTTCTTAAGTAGCTCATTCACTCATTAGAGGCTCATCCACTGATTTTAACTTGTAATTTTAAAATGATAGAACTTTAATGTTGCCTGCTGTAGGCATTTTCTTTTAAAATCAGAAAATGCTAGACAAGTCAATCACTGCAAACTGGGTTTGAGCAGAGTAAAAGGATTGATCTAACAGTCATTCACAGTTTCTGGAAAATCTGTGATATCTGCCGTGAGAAGAAGCTGAAATGTTCAAATGTGTTTTAATCAACAAATATGAGTATATACATCTGTTCTTGAATATAATTTTTATCTAGATCTATAGAATTTACACTCCCATAAGCTGAATTGGTACCTTTGTACATGCCTGTGAAAGAAATCTGACATTCATTTGATAGTTCATAAAGGCCTACAGAGCTGGAGACAGTAATGAAGTCATAACTGTCACCTGGATAAATTCCACTGAAGGCATTTTTGTTCCATACTTTTACTGAAGTTATATGTCAAATTAGCCAGGGATGAGGGCTTGAAACTTACTGATTACACATTTCCTTATATAATGCAAGTTAAACCCATGCATGGTGACTGAGACATATGGTAGAGACAGCTGACATGAATAAGTCAGTCAGCACCTATAGAGTGAGCTATATAGAAGAGGGTAATTGAATTCTCTGGCCTGGGAGAGAAGCTGTTTTACATTAACCAGCTTTATACACCTAACTGTAGCATATCAACCAGGTTTAAATGATCTATGACAGTCACCCTCAACTGTGAAGAACTCAGAATGATGATGACGACATAGCACCCCATGCTTTTGGCACAAATTCATTATTTGCTGCTTATCAATTCTGCTTTGTAAAAGTATATTGGAGTATAACACTGCACATAGAATATGAATTAACGATGTTCGGTGAGTATGTGGGGAAGCAATCCTCAACATACAGAAAATCTAAAGCAAAACAGTACTCCAAAAAGAAAAAGCACAGAGACTCATGGAGAGTTTCTTTCTTTCCAATGAATATGTAACACATCTTCTCAAACTCGTATCCAAGACTGAGGAGTGAAGTGGTGATAGGATAGCACTTTTAAAAAGTGGACCAATAAAAATGTTTTAGTTATGTTTTAGCTCATTATCTGACTCCACTGACAATATTGAGCTGCTCATAAGAAAGTTGTTATCATTCTTATATCAAGTTTAGCTAAAGCCAAATTTGGTTTAAACCCTATCTCATAGTGGTGATCTTCTCACTGATGAAATATGGAAAGATAATATATTATTTATGTTAAAAATCTATTTATATTTACTCAGTAATGTTGCCAAAAGAGCATGAAGAGACAAGAGTTCTGGTCCTGAGAAGTTGAAGAATTGCTGAATTTCGTTACTGAATGACTGAATATATGTGAACATTTTTAAGATACCAATTGATATTCCTGAAACTCATTTTTCCCACCAGTTGTAGTTTTTCCATGCCTAAATACATATAAAACTGAATAGGGACATACAAGAATGGGAAAAGTTATTGCACTGCCATAAATTTTGGTATTCAGCTATTCAAATATGCAGTATAAGATAAAACACTTGCTTTTTTTCCCTTTTGTTAAATATTGCAAATAAAGAATCTGATCTGACTGTATTCTTCTAGTCTCTTGCATATCTATTGATTGCCTTCAAGATGATACTCAAAATGATCCTAGAAAGTAAGGCTTTCTCAAGAAAGTATGGATTTTCAGGATATGAGTCCATGTTTATTCTGTAAAGCATTAAAACAAGAAAAATAGTATTCTTTTAGAATAGAAATGTTAACATTTTACTTCATATATCATATCAGCACTAGGTACAAACGTAAGTATTAAAGACTTCCATACAGAGTAGTGAGTGCATCTGAAAAAAAAAAAAAATTAGAGAAACACAAGCCACAGCATTCCATCAAAACTCTATCATGATGCCAAGCATCAATCACAGTCTTTTTCAGATGCTTTAAAATGCATAGAACACAGTGGCTTCTGAATCCCCATTATAAAGCATCCTTTTTTGAAAATCTCACTGCATTTTAGGAAGGCTTTTAGCCCAGCAGCCAGTTAGCAAAAAGACAATATACTATAACACTGAGTCCTTAAAATCATCTTTGCAGAAGATGAAGGTTGTATAATGGATTTTCAAAGGTGAAATCAGTACATGTAGTTACAAGCCTGTAGAAAGGCAAAGACATGCATTTTTCATGAGTTTTAGTTTTTATTTTATTTTAAGCACCAAACTGGAGAAAGCTGAGGCATGTGGATGAAAAAAAATCACATTCACATCAGGAAACTTCATGAGGGATGACTGATTCTCATGAGAACATATAAGATGGACTTAACTCTTATGAAAAAAAAAAAAAAAAAAAAAGAGAGAGAGAGAGAGAAAAGGAAAAGAATCATTCCACTTTTTTTTTTTTTTATTATTATTATTTATTTATTTCCCCAAGACTCTTATCACTGAATGTTGTACCTGTGTGAGACTGAAAGACTGAATGAGTCCTGGGTTCCAGGTTTAAAGACACATTTCTTTGACTCTTTCTACGCATATTATTGACATGATTATTTTCACAATGATGTGTGCCTTTCTTGTATTTCTTGGGTAATTTAGCTGTGTTTCCTAGGTTGTTCTAAGGTTCACTCTCATGTGGGATGTGGGAAGAAGAAGAAGCTGCTGAAAGCTGTTCCTTTAGTGCAGAATTTTTACTGGAAGAAGAGTGTGTCTTTTTTCCACCTTTCCTATTCTTGTTTTAATTATTTCTTCTGTAAGAAGGAGGTCAGGTCAGGAGTGTTCAGAAAAAGGGCATGCTTTGTAGCAATAGAGCTATTTCTGTTTGGGTTTGGTTTGCCTCTTTGTTTTCGGAAGACAGTTACAAAGCACAGTAGCTTGGCATATACTGTTTGAGATTGTCTAGGCCTCTTCTGCCTGAAGCTGGTACCAGCTAAACCGCAATGGCTGCAGTAAGAATTGCAACCTGAACAGAGAGGTTCCAGTGAGAATGATGGTGGTCTTTGGAGTTAGCAATATGATATTAAGAACGGAGCAGTCAGTTTTCTGAGAACTACAGTTTTGACCTGTATCAGTTTTGCTGCTTAGTGTCTTCAAGTTGTTTTTGTTGTTGTTGTTGTCTTTTTTTTTTTTTTCCAGTTTTGAAGACTATGATCGTAATTTTCTCCACTGAAATTTGAGATCATGAATTCTCCACACATTCTTAGACGTGATGGTCTTTTATTTTAATCAAATCTCAGTTTAGGCAATCTCTTATGCTGGAACATGTCTTTTGTACAGGGATGGATTTTATCATGTGTTATTGAAATTGATAATGGTGATCCTCTTTTACAAAGACTCTTATTCTCAGTGCTTACTGTGAGCATAAGAAGGTGAGGATGAAAGAAAGAAAGAAGAAGGAAAGAAAAGAAAGATTATTACTATCTTTAAACACCCCTTTTGATAAAATATATCTACCTTGTATTGTGTGTAAAAATAACTTATCCCATAAACCTAATTTTGTCATCTGTACTTAATGAGAGAGTAGTTTATGCTTCCTGTAAGTCCTGTCCCAGACCTCAGCTATAGCTTCAGCATGGTAGACAGTTATTTGACATAGCCCAGTGCACCCTGCCATCCAAGAAAATCCTACCAAGTCAGAGTAAATCGACAGTTTTTGTTTCTGTAGAGTTCAACGGGTATTTTACCAACCTCTGTGGCAGAAAACAACTGAGAGGGTCATGAGATCCCTATTTCCACTGTTACCAGTAAACAGTACATATCTGAACAACACAAACATACACAAAAAATAGGCAAGAGACATCTGTTTAAAACAAACGAACAAACAAGCATATCTTATGTTTAAAATTAAAGGCTTATGTTGCACACAGAATCTGAATAACATGAAATGAAAATTCAAAGAATATTATGATTCAATTAAGATCATAATTACCTAAATTCATACACAAAGATCAGATCAGTTTAAAATAAATATTGGCATTGGTACTTAAAGTAAAAACTGTCACTGATCACTGAAATTAAGTTTATTTCTCATCATATTGAGCATCAAATGAGAAAAAATGAAAATGTAAACAGTAGTTCTTAATAGTGGATCTGGTAAACCAAGCAAAGAAAACAGTTTCAGAACTCTAGCATCTTGTTGGTTTGCTATTTTAACTTCTCAAACAACTGAACTGTAAATGTCAATGTTTTCTCATTACACACTCAAAGGAAACATCCTAATCAATATCTTAAATTGAACAGTTGTCTGCACAAACATTGTATTTCAAAGTATTCTTCTGACTTAACAAAATTGACTTTATTAATTGTCTTGCAATTCATTTTTCAAAGCTTTTGAGCAAGATATTTGGTTACTGTGATTATTCTGGCATTAATATGCAATGTGATGTAACAGCTGTCATGTTTATATTATTTGTTTCAGCATATTAGATTAATATACTGATTTAATCCACAGCCAATTTAAAGAAAAGCTGAAGTCAGAACTACAAATGGTACACATATGTAAAATTTAATACTCTGGACACATAGAGATGATACCTGTTTCATAGATTTCATGGATCTACAGTTGAATTATAATTAATTCACCAACGAAAATGAACAGTAGTCATTTCTGTATACTTCTGTATTAGTATCATGTAGAACTTGAGAAATAATGGCTTTAACAGAGAACGCTAAATATGTTTTCATCACGAAGAACAAAATCTATCAAGACACAGTAAATATAGACACAAAGTCTTTTTCTTCAAAGCACAAATTGTGAACAAGATTTTAGAATAGCAAGTGCTGTTGCACAGTGCTTGAAGTGTCTTAGTATGTTAGCATTAATAATGTTAAGGGGGTTCTATTTGCTATTTTTCACCTAAGCTGCTTCAGAAGTGCTTTCCCAAAGCTTTTGTTGTTTTATTTTCCTTTTTTTTTTTTTTTTTTTTTTTTTTTTTTTACCCAGTGCTGTTCTCATGATGTTGTTCTCATGAGTTCTTATGTTCTCATATTTCAGGGGCTTTCACCTCCTAACCCCAATAGTATTGGGTACAGCATGTTTTCATGGGAAGTGATTACTACTGGCATGACAATCTCTCCTCTTTACAACTCTCTTCTTTTCTCTTGTTTTGCAGATTTTAGACGTAAGGTTCTTTTTAATTTTCTTAAGTATAGAGAAAACCAAACATAGCGCACAATAAAATAGGCAATAGTGCTTTAAATATTTGACCAACATTATCCAATAATATATACGCACAGAAACTTAACAGAAAATCTGTATGCAATGCTTTCACCTCTGCCAACTAGTACTAAAAGCATCACAAACAGGAAAATATTAAAAAGGAATTTGAGAAGGTTATGATTAGTCTTAGGAAACAAAAGCGAGGCAAAGAAAACATCACCACGGTTGTCATCCTCTTCCTCATCTCTTGTTGTTCTGGAGAGAGACCCCATTAGAGGAGTACGCTTGGCTGGGACACTGTCATAGCTTTTTGATGCCAGCCACCACGGAGAGTTCACATGTCATTTCTCTTGCCCATTTTCTTCTACCTTTCTTTTTCCCTTCCCCTTCCCTTCGTCTCTTTCCTTTTGTAATTCTTCCCCAAGAGTAACTTCCATTATTAGTGTTGTTATATACAACCAGCTGTGGACCCCACTAATAAATCTGTACTTGTCAGTCTGCCTCAGTCTTATTTGCACAAGTTTTGTGCTTAAGAATGTTTGTTTAAGTTTGACAAAATCCCATTTAGATATTGTATCAACCGTGGGAAGCTGTTCTGTGGAGAGGGTTGATGATCCTTACTGAGTTCTACCTTCTTAGCATTTCTTTGTCTTTGCATTCCTGCTCTTTAGCCTTCTTGTAAATATTTGATGTTCCTTTGGCAGTACATTTAGGAATAATCAGCTTGCAAATAGAGAAGAAACTTCATAAACAGGGAAAAAAGGAAGAAAAAAGTACTAAGAATATTAGAACCAGTTAGGTTGGTAACTAGACAAAGACATGAAAAAAATCTGAGATTATTTTAAAGCATGTGAACTTTGGGCTAGTAAGATATTAGACAGTTGTTATCAGATAGTGATTTTGAAATCAGTGGGCTACTCAAGGACTGAAAATAACTCTACCAGATCTTTCTGAAAATAACCTTTATTTTAACTTTAATGTAACTCTTGGTGACTATTACTTTGAATAATAAATAAAGTGTTGAATTAAAGATTACAGTAATATGATATTTTTCCCATAAACCAATCCAGAATTTTAAGTTTCCCTTTGATAGTAGCAAGGAATTTTTAGCTTCATCTAGCAATAATTTGTTAATAAAGTAAATACTAGTGTGTATATATCAGATATCATATCTTTTCTGTTTTTCTCGTCATTTTAAGCTTATTATTAAGCCACGTGTGATGGTTTTACTCAGCTGGGCAGCTGAGCTCCACCACAATTGCTCGCTCACTCCCATTTTTCAAATGCTACTCAGTTTGGATTACAAACACAAAAAAAGATAACGTGAGGATAATAATCTTCTTGTTATCCTATGAAGAATTGTTTGGAGAAAGCTCCCATCCCTTTTTCATAGCTAGACTATTTGGTAAGGTGCCATTTCCCCTTGTTCACTTCTGTTCCCTCTGTGGGTCGTTTTGTGGGTACCATAGCACCAGAATATGGTGTATCATAGGACTTATTTGATAGAAAGATCAAATTAGTACTTACAGCATTAGACAGTTCTGCTGCTATGGAAAAAGTCTCTGAAGATAACCTGTGTACATATTGATTTCTGCAGTGAACATTGACACCAGAGACATTACTGTCTATTTCTAGTCACCTTTTACCACCAGACTGCTGAATGTGGTGAGGATTCAGCTGAATCTGGGTAGCAGCTTCTGGCACTGGTACTGGACTTGCACATACAGCACATGCTTAATATAATGCACTGGTGTTAGTGTTCATTTTGGATTCCAGCAAGAAAGACACTCAGACTGTCAGATATTGATTAAAATACCATTTATTTGACTTAACAGGAGAAGGAAGAAGGTATGATAGCATAGATAATATATCTTATGTCTCTTCAGATGGTGGGAACCCCAAGTTTTACAGCATTGGACAGTACTCTAGTCAGGTCACAGCGTGCTGTGTAGATCCTGTCTGTGGTGAGGTTTACCAGCATTGTAGTTTTTAGAGCTTTATAGGATTTTCTTATTAGTAAACAGCTCTATTCATCATTTCTACTGTCAAGCAGAGGAATATTACACATAAATATGCTGCTTAACATCAAGTTAAAAAGACTCAGGCAGGTGGCATAATGGCCTGTTGCCAAGTGGAACCTGCATGCAAGTTTCCCTGTTACAATTAATCAGACATCAGTCTCACAGAGTAATCATTATGACTATCTGTAGTGGTGTGGGGCACACCAAGGAAATGGATATAGGGGAATTTTGGGATCAAAGGCTGAGGTGACTCTGAGCAATGGCTGGAAGCATTGCATTCCCAGGACTTCTGGTCCTCCAAGACAATATTCCTTTGCACATGGCACATCTCTACTTTCTCCCTGTGGAAAACAAAGTACAATGGTATGAAGGAATATTGTCTTCCTGGACTGGACAATTTGAAATTCACTTGTTCACTATTCAAGGCATAATCCTAGTTTTTTGGGCATCCTGAGATGATATCTAATTAAGGAGTGTCTGTGACCTGTGAGAAAAGAAGTGTCTTGTGACCAAATCTTATCAACCTTTTTGATCTTCCCGCTTGCAGACATTTTAATGTAGAAAGAGAGTATATATGATTAAGAATTTAAATACAGACAATGTTTAACAGTGTCACAGCATTGATCTGAACATTATATGAACTACCACAGAGAGCACCTATTGTGTAAGTGGCACAATTAAACAAGGGAATGAATGTAAATTATCCTCCCTTATCAGCAAAGGAGGTAAGCACTGGGGTTAATAAAATGGAAAAATGTATGAAATCTATCCAAATTAAAGAGATTCTATAATTAGAACTTTTTTTTTTTTTTTTTTCTGCTGCAGTATTCGTTATAAAACAATTAATAGGGAAGAAATGCATATTTTTTCTAGATGAAAAAAATATTTTAATTCACTTTAGCATCCATAGAAATGATAGCACTTCTGAATTAGTTCATAGTGTGGTTCTTATCATAGCAATCATATAACTCCTGCATTGTCAGGTCCCTTAGGGCACCACAAGCCCTGACTGTCCTTGCCCAGCCCTGCCCCCTAAGGCTGTCCTCACTCTGGCCACAGCCATGTCTGAGAATGAAATGTTTAGTTACTGGACAGTACCCCAAATTCAGCTGCTCAGACTTGTAGCCCTTCTTTCTGCCTCGTGACGGAATTCTGTGCTCTTACTGTTACACCCCACAAAAAGAAAGAAATCTTTCGTGCTTCTATTTAGCTTAATGAAGTCTCTCTGTTTTTCGGAATTATGCTGTCATCAGCTGTATCGTAGCATTACTGTGCAGCTGGCAGATCACTGTAATGATATTCCGCAGTGAATTTTACTTCAACACTTACTCTTCCTTCTCAGTCCTGCCACTCCTGCATTTCCTTCCCTCCATTTTTGTAATGCGTGGTCATGCACAGACGGTCTGCATCCAATGAAGGAGGCAGGAAGTCAGCTGGAACGCTGGTGGCAAAACTCTCAATCTAAATTGTGTTAATGGTCATGAGGTTTTTACACAATAAGTGTAAAGGGGGGTTCTGCTATTCTCCACTAGATTTGGTGTAGTTCAGAAGATGGACCAACATACTGTTTAGTCTGAATTGCCTTCAATACAGCTCAGCATCCACTTCTTGTTTTCAGAAATGTTCATGTTGATTTGTGGGTAGGGATTCTCTAATTTGGGTGTAGCAGTCTGCTACTTCTGTGGAAGGAAAATAGGCAGAAGTAGCTCTAGCTTTGATTAACATCTGCTAGCACTGCCTGGTCTGGCAAGCTTGGAAATGCAAGAGTTTCCTGTTCCCGTGTCTGCCAGGCCTCCTCTGTCTGTCTCTAGTTCATTCTAGTCTGATTGAATAGACGATCTCTCTGGTGTCAAGGTTGAGTGTGTATTACTGATAGGAAGTTTACATTGTATGCAACATATACATATATACATGTTTGGCTACACAAATAACACATATGCACATACAGAGCACTCAAACAAAAACAGGCAGCACCAGTGGCCTCATCCTGCTCCCCTCTCTATCTGAGACTCACTCGAGGATCTCCAGCCACCTCAGTCAGAATGCATACATATTATTATGGGCTCTTCTGCATTGGTGAGCACCAGGTCCAGTAACGCTTCTCCTCTGGTTGGTTTGTCTAATATGTGGATGAGGAAGACATCCTCAATGCACTCCAGGAGTCTCCTGGATTGCTTACTTCCCACCACATGGCTTTCCCAGCAGACATCTAGGTGGTTGAAATCCCTCAGGAGGTTGAGAGCCCCTGAGTGCGATGCTTTCTGTAGTTGGAGCAAGAAAGCCTCATCAACAGGCTCCTCTTGATCGGGTGGCCTGTAGTAGACCCCAACCACAAGATATCCTTTGTTGGTCCACTCCTTAATTTTTACCCACAGGCTTACAACCTGGTCTTGGCAGTTTCTTAGAGGGAACTTTTCACAATCTATCGATTTCTTAACACAGAAGGCAACACCCCCACCCTTCTATCCCTGCCCATCTCTCTTCTAAAGTTAGTAGTCCTCCATTCCAATGTTCCAGCTGTGTGATTCATCCCACCATCTTTCCATGATGATTTCCATGATTAGATCATAGTTTTCTAATTGCACTGTGTCTTCCTGCTTGTTTCCCATGCTGTGTGCATTGGTGTAGAGGCACTTCATCTGGGCTATGGGCCATGATGCCTTTTTAGAGGAGTCCTTCCTAATTCCTAAGGGATGATTCACAGGTGTTTCCCTGCTATTTAAAGTATTAGCATTTAGGAGTTCCTTTGAGTCACTTACAAGTACATTCCCTTCCCCCACCAAATCTAGTTTAAAGCCTTTTTAATGAATCCAGCTAGCTTACTGCCCAAAACACTCTTGGCCCACTTGGTCAGGTGTGCCCCATCCTGTGTCAGCATGCCTGGTCTCTCAAAATTACTCCAGAGATCATAGAACACGAAACCTTGATCATGGCACCAGCTACGCAGCCAATCATTCACCTGACCCGTATGCTGCCTCCTCTTTGGGTCCCAGTCTCCAGCTGGGAGGATTGAGGAGAACACTACTTGTGCTCCTGATCCCTTCAGCATTTTCCAATGGATGTAAAGTCCCTTTTGATGTCTCCGAGTCTCCTTGTCACAACCTCAGTTGTCCCCATAGGGGACAGAAAGAGCAGGAGCAGCTGATAGTCGTCCAGCTTGACCAAGCTCGGTAGCCTCTTTGTGATGTCATGAATACAAGCCCAAGGTAGGCAGCAAACCTCTCTTGAGAGATTGTCTGGGTGGAAAATGGGCACCTCAGTACCTCTCAGAGAGGAATCTCCAATTACCAACATCCTCTGTGTTTTTTTTGTGGAACTGGTTCTTAAAGAAGTGGTTTGCTAGTCTACCTTTTACAGTTGCCCTTTCCTTGGTCTTGACCATTACCATTGTTGTTGTTGGCACACTCTCCTTTTTTGGGCCCCAGAGCATCATATCTGTAACTTAACAACTAACAACGATCATATCTGCAACTTAACAAATACAAGTCTGTGGGACTTGATGATATGCATTCTAGGGTCCTGAGGGATTTGTCTGATGTAGTTGCCAAGACACTCTCCATCATGTTCGAAAAATCATGGGAGTCAGGTGAAGTCCTCGATGACTGAAAAAAGGGAAACATCACTCCTATTTTTAAAAAGGGTAGAAAGGAAGACCTGGGAAACTACAGACTGGTGAACCTCGCCTCTGTCTCTGGCAAGATCATGGAATGAATCCTCCTGGGGGCAATGTTAAGGTACATGTAGGATAAGGAGGTGATCCAAGACAGCCAGCGTGGCTTCATCAAGGGTAAATCATGCCTGACCAATCTGGTGGCCTTCTACGATGGAGTGACTGCATCAGTCAACAAGATCGCTACAACTGATCGCTATCATCTACCTAGACTTCTGTAAGGCCTTTGACAAACTCTCACATGACATCCTAATCTCTAAATTGGAAAGGTATGGATTTGAAGGGTGTACCATCTGGTGGATAAGGAATTGGCTCGATGGCCACACCCAGAGAGTAGTGGTGAATTGTTCTATGCCCCTGTGAAGACCAGTGATGAGCGGTGTCCCTCAGGGGTCTGTATTGGGACAGGTGCTTTTCAATATCTTCATCAATAACACAGACAATTGGTTTGATTGCACCCTCAGCAAGTTTGCAGATGACACCAAGCTGAGTGGTGCAGTTGATACAACAGAAGGAAGAGATGCCATTCAAAGGGATCTGAACAGGCTGGATAAGTAGGCCCACGTGAACTGCATGAGGTTGAACAAGTCCAAGTTCAGGGTGCTTCACCTGGGTCAGGGAAACCCCAGACAGGAGTACAGACTGGGAGAAGAACTCCTTGAGAGCAGCCCTGCAGAGAAAAACTTGGGGGTTCTGGCAGATGAAAGGCTTGACATGAGCCAGCAGTGTGTGTTTGCAGCCCAGAAGGCCAACTGCTTCCTGGGCTGCATCAAAAGAGCTGTGACCAGCAGGTCGAGGGAGGTGATTGTCCCTCTCTACTCTGCCCTCATGAGGCCCCACCTGAAGTACTGTGTCCAGGGTTGGGGCCCCCAGCATAAGAAGGATGTTGATATGTTAGAGTGAGTCCAGAGGAGGGCTACGAAGAAGATCAGAAGGCTAAAGCACCTCACCTATGAAGAAAGGCTGAGAGAGCTAGGGATGTTCAGTCTACAGAAGAGAAAGCTCCAGGGAGGACCTCACTGCAGCCTTTCAATACTTAAAGGGGTCTTATAAAAAAGATCGAGACTGACTCTTTACTTGGGTAGATAATGACAGGACAAGGAGGAATGGTTTAATGGTTTTAAACTAAAAGCAGGTAGATTTAGACTAGACATAAGAGGAAATTCTTCACCGTAAGGGTAGTAAGGCACTGGAGCAGGTTGCCAAGAGAACTTCTGTATGCCTCATCCCTGGAGGTGTTAAAGGCCAGTCTGGATGGGGCCTTGGCCAAACTGATCTAGTGGGTGGCATCCCTGCCTATGGCAGGGGGTTTGGAGTTAGATGATCTTTAAGGTCCCTTCCAACCTGAGCCATTCTATGATTCTATATTATGCATATTATATTGTATAATATGGATGTGGATCCCTCTCACAGCTGACACCCAGTCTGCCCAGAAGCTGCAGTCTCCCCAGTTGTTGGCACCAGGGGGACATACAGAATCATAGAATCACAGAATGGTTTTGGTTGGAAAGGACCTTAAAGATCATCTAGTTCCAACCTCCCTGCCATGGATAGAGACACCTTGCACTGTCTTATTCATGATTAAGCTTTGCTAAATCAGTATTTTCACCAGTAAACATATTTCTAGTTCTCTCTTATGAGAGAAGGGCATTTTTTTGTGATAATGTCACAGATGTGAAAATTTCCCAAAATGCATCTCAACTGCTGCTAATGGGTCGACAAACACTAAATAAACAATAGTGATTTCTGAAAACAAACTAAAATTCCCACAAGTATATCATATGGGAAAAAGTATCAAAGCTAAACTTGTCATACAATCATATAATCATTAAGGTTGGAAAAGACCTCCAAGATCATCTGGTTCAACCATCCCCCTACTACCAATGTCACCCACTAAACCATTTTCCTAAGCACCACCTCCAACCTTTCTTTAAACACCCCCAGGGACGGTGATGCCACCACCTCCCTGGGAAACCCATTCCAATGCCTGACTATTCTTTCTGAGAAGAAATGTCTCCTCATTTCCAACCTGAACCTCCCCTGGTGCAACCTGAGGCCGTTCCGTGTAGTTCTATTTCTGGTTATCTGCAAGAAGATGCCTACCCCCAGCTCCCCACACCTTCATTTCAGGTAGTTGTAGAGATCAATAAGGTCTCCCCTGAGCCTCCTCTTCTCCAGACTAAACAACCCCAGTTCCCTCAGCCACTCCTCACAGGACTTGTGTTCCAGACCCTTCACCAGCTTCGTAGCCCTTCTCTGGACACACACTCCAGGGCCTCGATGTCGTTCTTGCAGTGAGGGGTGCCCAAAACTGAACACAGTACTTGAGGTATGGACTCACCAGAGCAGAGTACAAGGGGACGATCACCTCCCTGATCCTGCTGGCTACACTATCCCTGATACAAGCCAGGATTACATTGGCCTTCCTGGCCACCTGGGCACAATTCCAGCTCATGTTCAGGTGAGCATTAGTCAGCACCCCCAGGTCCTTTACCTCTGTACAGCTTTCGAGCCACTCTGCCCCAAGCTTGTAGCACTTCATGGGGTTGTTGGGGCCAAAGTGCAGGACCTGGCACTCAGCCATGTTGAACCTCATCCCATTGGCCCCTGCCCGTCAACCTAACCTGTCCAGGTCCCTCTGCAGGGCCTTCCTACCCTCTGGCAGATCGACACTTCCCCCCAACTTGGTGTCGCCTGCAAATTTACTGAGGATGAACTCAATTCCCTCATCCAAATCATCAATAAGGATATTAAAGATGGTGGGCCCCAACACCAACCCCTGAGAAACACCACTTGTGACCAGTCGCCAGCTGGATTTCACTCCATTCACCATCACTCTCTCGGCCTTGCCGTCCAGCCAGTTGTTAACCCAGCAAAGAGTGTACCTGTCCAAGCCATGGGATGCCAGCTTCTCCAGGAGACCGTGTCAAAGACCTTGCTGAAGTCTAGGTAGACTACGTCAATAGTCTTTTCCTCATCCACTGGGCAGGTTACCCGGTCATAGAAGGAGATGAGGTTGGTCAGGCAGGACTTGCCTTTCATGAACCCATGATGGCTGGACCTGATCTCCCATTTGTCTCACATATGCTGTATGATTGCATTCAAGATGACCTATTCCATCACCTTTCCTGGCTCTAAGGTCAGGCTGACAGGCCTGTAGTTCCTGTTTCCTCCTTGTGACCTTTTTATAGATGGGTCGTAAACCTGATATATGTGTATGTATATATGCATATATATGTGTATACATATATGTATATACATGTATAAATCTCTCTCTCTCTCTGTCTCTCTTTTTTTCTCTCTCTCTCTCTCTGAAATATTGCTCCATGTTTTTAGCTGTTCCAGAACATTAACAGATTTTTGGAATCCACTCCAGAGAAGCCTTCCTTTAATCAATCACATTAGCTAGAATAATTGCAGTTTTCAGTACCTGACACTCCCAGACCTCCAAATAGAATTACCTCGAAGTGTTATTTGTACTGTGATGTTAGTATGCAGAAGATGCTGTGTAATTTCTGCCAAACCCCTGAGATTCAATAGCTGTAATGTCTTTTATCTGACTTCCATTTTCTTTCAATAAAGAAACTGAAGGATTATTTTCTTTTAGATGTATAAATCTATCAAAATGGATAAGATCTGAGTAACAGAGCACTAGCACTAGTAAAAATCAGTGGCTGTGTTATCAAAAGTCTGCCAGACATTAATCTGTCATGTACATTACTTGGTTCAGAAACGTATTTCAGGGTTAATAATTGTTTTTGTTTGTAAGCCTGGGCCATTATGTTGCAATGCTCTAAAAATTATTGACTCTAACTCTGAGATAACACAGATGCTTTTGATACTAACACTTACAGGAGATGGATAGGTATCTATATTTGAAATGCTGTCCCTAAAACTATAGTTTAATCATGATCTTTTTCCACTAATGAAATATTTACTGTTCAGTTATTTCTAGACTGGAGTATTAAGATATTTAAGCTGATGAGGTGTGGGTGTTTTTTTGTTTGTTTGTTTGTTTGTTTTGTTTTGTGTGTGTGTGTGCTGTGCTTGTTTCAGATGGAGTACCATAATGATAACTTTAAGAGTTGCCATGACTTAGGAATACCTGGAGAGACAGGTCATTCACTGCAACTTAAATCCAACTTAAATCATTAAAGTGTTGTCAGGACAGCAGTGGCAATCTTATCTCCTCAAAATCTCCATTGCATTAGCTGGGATCTATAGCACTGCTCACCTTGCAGACATCCTGTATAGTGATTGAAATTCTAACTGTTAACATTCACTTTTTGCTATGCATTCTCTCCATTTTACAGCTCAGTCCCTGTTATAAGAGGTACTTAAACATCCCTCCACAGCTTTATTGAAGGCATGTACAGGTTAGCTGTAATATATCATTTAATGACTGATCAAAGGATTGCAAACTGCAAATGTAATATTGCATGTATTATGAGATCCTCTTTTCAGATGTTCAGAAGTGACTTAAGCTTGACTTTTGGTGACATTATTTCTTTTCTTTTGTGATTAACTTCCAAACTATACTACACTTCCATGATAGGTCATATGAGGATTGCAATAGGGGGTGACAGACTGGGAAGGAAATATGACCCTCTATCAAGAAGGAGTGCAGATTTGCAAACCAGAGATTAGGCTTGGATTTAGGCCATCCCTTTTGATTAATGGAGTAAATCAAGGGCATTGATGAGAATGACATTGACAATTTACCAGTACTAGTCTGACATATGTTGACATATGTTTACATAAATTTATGTGTGCTTTAAATTAGAGATTATATGTGCAATTGCTTTCAATTTTGGCAGTTATTTCAAAGTTAACTTTTCATTGTCCAGATTATCTGGATAAAATGTGTCATGGGTGAGTAGAAAGCAAACATCATATAAATTATGGAAAAGAAATGTGAGTTCATCAGACTATGAACTTATTTACTTATCTAGCTAGCTTTACAGATTTCTGGAATCATTGTATTCTGAATAATGCATAGCCACAGCTTGAGTATGTTATATTTTTAAATGCTCAACATTTCTGAAAATCAGCAAAGAATCACGAAGAATAGTAGTTCTGAATGTAAACCTGGACAGCTGTAGTTAAAACAAATATAAATAAAATAATATAATTTATAAATAAATATACAATTATAGATAATATAAATATTATAATTTGTATATGTGTATATATATATATATATATACACACACACATATATATATTTAACAGCTCCAAAATGTTATGAGAGTTTCAGTGAAATTTATGTCTTAGTGGAAGATATTTGAAGATTTTTTTCATCATTTTTTTCTCACTGTTTATATTCCTGAACGTTTATCTTGGACTTCACAAAAACTGAATGCACAAAGTAGGAATCAAATGCATCTGAAACTGTTTAAGGTTCCAGTTTGAACTTCATGAACATTTGAATTAATGTTACATTGGACTTGAATGTCTGCTTTATGTTGGTTTCAACTATAACACAATATATTTGTGTTTAAAAAAATAAATAAATATAAATTTAAAGCAGCTCACCACCTCATTCTTTCTCGTGTTTGTATAATTTCTTCTGCAAGTGAACTCATTGGCTTAAATTTGAAACTCTGTAAAGGCATCGTACTCCTTATCTAAAAGTAGTATAGTTGCACCACTCTTTTGAGCATCACTTTTGTAGGTGGGAGGAAATCTTAAAAGGGGAGGGGGAGTGGTGGAGAAAAAGAGGTGACAGGCTTCAGTGGAACTGTTCTTATGACTGTATGAGCTATATCCTTGGAGAATCTTAAATCTTTCCCAAAACAATATAACGTTCCCACATACCAATGATATGGAGATGAACTAATTGTCCTATTCACTCACTGAAACAGGCAATTACACTTGTATTACCACTCCACTTGCTTTCTTCACGGAAAAAAAGAAAAAAAAAAAAAAACTTGTTGCTGTTGTTTTTAGTATGAAAATCCACAGCTCTTCAGATTGGGTACGTTGTATTTTGTTTGTTTTTGTGAAACCTGGTCAACAGACTATTAAATTTTAAAAATGAGAGAGTGAGTATCTGGCACAGGAAAAGAAGATTAGTGTAGATTTGGTCTTATGTTGTGATACTGTCAGGAATGTCAGGACTCCAAGTGTGTAGTAAAACAATTACAATTTAAGACAGGTCAGGCAGAAGCTTTATTAACTGTGACCGTAGTGAGCGAATGCTCCAGCAGTCCCTCTACCCCCGTGTTCTCTTCTAATGGTTACAAAGACAGAACTAACATACTGTTTCAAATGAAAGAAGTAAGGAAAATAATTCTAATGTTAACAAAGTTGGCTATGCATTCTTTAGAGGGAAGGAACTTCAGACAATCATTTATATGTTAATAAGGGCAAATACTGATGCATGGAGATGGACTCTTAAATAATTTGCTAACTGCTCCAGTTGGCAACATGCTCTTTGTGGAGCCTGTAGGAGTGGTATACCCTGTATTATCTTAGCTTGAAAGTGGGAGATGGAATAATCAGACTGCTAGCTTTGGTTGAGAGGAATAACTTCGTAGCCAGACCTATCAAATCTTAGGTATTAATAATTTTACCACCACATCACAATATAATAAAACATATTTTCTTTTTGATAAGCATTGTGCTCCATTTCAGTTTTCATATTAGTGTGACTCCTACATACAAATTATTTTTGACAGATATTTTAATTGGTGAAAGTTTCTGTAGTTCTGAAGTAATTTCAATAGTTGCCATAGGTTACACTTTGATGAACTTTGATTTCCAGTGATCTGGAAATTTTCAGTGCACTGAACTAGTAGTATAAGCAATAGAAGAAATATCCTACTTTCTAGCTCCATACCTATTGGTTAGTCTTTTCTTAGGCATTATGTCATTAACTTTTTGAGTTAACTTGTCACAGTTATTTCTTAAGTAACATGAAGAAAGCTTTACAGACCATAGGAATTAATAGACCTCTGGTTTCTATTAATCTCCAAGTACTTTAACTTTAACTTCTTTAAGTTTTCTTTGGTTATTTGCCAATAATTCTTCTATTTTACCTAACTTCACCTAAAATGCTTAAGACTAAAATAACGATTTTAAACTGCCACTTGGTTAAGAAGAAATAAGAAGTAAATTTCAGAAAATTAATAATAATAGATTTATGAAATAAAGTTGAAATCTAAACTAATTTAGACTAATTAATGTAATCCTAGAATCAATGTGAATGGTAGAAAATGACTGAATTATTTATTTTGATAAGATTATCTACTAAAAAAAGTATTTGAATCCAGAAATGGTAGGAAGCCACATAACAATTGTATTTACCCAGCTAACAAGTTAAATTTTGTTTTTAAGAAAATTTTAATGCCTACAGCTTTTCTAGTGATTCCCTTGTTAGCCAAAAAGAAAATAAAGAATAAAAGAGGATGAAAAAAAACCCTGTCTCTAATGAAACAGTAAAACACAGTGCTTGCTTATTGTAGGAAAGGGCGCAATCTTTTCCATTTGGAAAACATTATCACTTACTGCAATTAAATGAAATAAATTCAGTTAGAAATCATAAGATCATACTTAAAATAAATTATATAGTATACAGAAAATCTTTAATTTATTAATTTAAATTATGTTAAATGGCTGTGATAGAAACAGAAATTGTATCAAGGCTTTAGCTCTGTTTTTAACAAAATCTACACTTGAATGAATGCTAAAATATAGTGAAAATTCACATTTTATTATTCTACAGGGGAATATAATCTATTTTATTTAAAGCAAACGAGAGCATTTTGGGAGAAAAAAGAAAAAAAAAAAGATTCAAAACTAATTATCATTCCATTAGGAGAAAGATTGAAAATGAATAGAAATCAGTTTCACCAACATATCAAGATGGAATATATTCAATTTAAGATAAATAATGACTTTAAAATGCTTAATTTGAAATTTACTTGAACAGCTGCCATGTCTTTGTTGAGAGAAACATAATTAAGTTTCATCTATTTTTGGCACAATTTTACATTAGATGCAGAGTAATAATATCAAGTGTTAATTATGTTATATTTCTCTATCCTTTCATGGGGAAAGAATGTCAGGTTTTAAAATTCCCAAACCTGATCTTTTATTAATATTCATTATTAAATAAATGACATTAAAAAAATAATAATCAGTTTCCTCATAATTTAACTAGATGACAGACATTCTCTTGCTTGACTTGCCAGAAATACTGGTTTTAATTTCTGTGATATAAAGCTGTTGTTCTACTTAAGCTGTTTATCAACTTAAGCTATTTAAAAATCATTTGGTGAAGACTTACATTCATACAGAAAAAATCTAAAGAATGATCTCCACTTTTTACTCTGATATTGACATCACGATTTCAATGAGTTACTCATATTTCATTCTGATATAATTCGAACTCAAAGTTGTTGATTTTTCATTATTATTATTTTTCCTCAGCATAGGGTTATTAATTCAATTTGTATGATTTACCAATTTGCAAGTGCTGATATATTTCCTGACATTGTGCAAGATTTCAATCCACAGAAAATCCTTCTGATGTTAATGCCAGTATTTGTATAGAAAAAATGCATAGGTTTAGTAAACAGTCAACTATTCAAAAAATAAATTTTAACTGATCAGAGAAAAAAGCAACTTCCAGCAAATTAAACACTTTACTTGAGGAAAGGAAGGTGTGGAGATGTTACTCGTTTACATAGAGTCAAATAGATGGACGTCTCCTACTAATCATACAACCTGATAACACATGAAGTCTAGGTTTAGGCCTATTTCATTCTCAGAATTTAAGCTGAAAAAGAGGAAAAAAAAAAGAAAAAAAAAGTACTTCCAGAGGCCAGCCCAACCTGGTCTCAAGTCTGAACTCTGGATATGTCTCTGGATATGCCTGCTCACCCCTATGAAGGGTCCAAGGATACCTTTCCATAGACTCCAGGATAGTTGATCTTCTGCTTAAATGGCCACAGTTAAATTCCTCAGATTAGGCATGATTAATGTCGGTTCTGCTCATTTACTTGCTATTATTGTGGGTTCTACTCATTTACTTGCTGAATTGGATTTACTGAACTGATTTACTGGAAAGTGAATAGAAGATTATTATAAGCAATTCTGTTCTCTTTAGTAACTAGTAAAGAAGCAATTTCTAAGCAACCCCAAGCACAAATACAGGCTGGGTGGAGAGTGGATTGAGAACAGCTCTGAGGGGAAGGCCCTGAGGGTGTTGGTTGATAAGAAGCTCAACATGAGCCAGCAATGTGTGCTTAAAGCCCAGAAGGCCAACTGTATCCCAGGCTGCATCAAAAGAAGGGTGGCCAGCAAGGCAAGGGAGGTGATTCTGCCCCTCTACTCTGCTCTGGTGAGACCCCACCTGGCATACTGTGTTCAGCTCTGGGACCCCCAGCACAAGGACACGAACATATTAGAATGAGTCCAGAGGAGGGACACAAGGATGATCAACAAACACCTCTCCTACGAAGAAGACAGGCTGAAGGAGTTGGGGGTTATTCAGCCTGAAGAAGATAAGGCTCTGGGGAGACCTCACAGTGACCTATCAGTACCTAAAGGATGTCTACAGGAAAGCTGGAGAGGGACTGTTAGGGAATATAGTGATATGGCAAGGAGTAATAGTTTTAAACTAAAAGAGGGTAGGTTTAGATTAGTTATGAGGAAATTCTTTACTCTGAGGGTGGTGAGGCACTGGAACAGGTTGCCCAGAGAATCTGTGGATGCCCCATCCCTGGAAGTGTTTAAGGCCAGGTTGGATGGGGCTCTGACCAACCTGGTCTAAGGTTGCAGTTGGAATTAGATGATCTTTAGGGACCCTTACAACCCAAACCATTCCATGATTCTATAGTATATGAGCAACACAAAAGTTTGAATGCATATTACTGTACAGTTTTAAAATATAACAAGTAGAACAATTACAGTATCATATTTATATGAATGTCCAGCTATTTTACTTAATTCTATTCATATCTCTTAACTAGCTGTTTTTCATATGTATTTGGCACATTCACAAATGTGTTCAAAGATATGGTAATTATATGCCAGAAAGATGAAAGGAAAGACTAGGGATAGAAAGAGCGGAGGTTTTCTGAATCAGAAAATACTGTGGCAAATCATCCTTTACTGAAATAAAGCATATATATATATATATACATCTGTGTGTGAATATACAGAACTGTATCATCTTCAGAGAATTTTGACTCCCTGTAAGTGACTCTCAATAGCCTCTAACACGCAAAATAATAGAATCACCTAGGTTGAAAAAGACCGAGAACATCAAGTCCAACTATCAACCTGACCTCCTAGGTCCCAACACTAAACCATGTCTCTTAGTGTAATATGTCTCTGGAATACCTCCAGGGACAGGGACTTCACCGCTTCCCTGTTCCAGATAGTTCCAGTGCTTGACCACCCCCTCCTCATGAATAAATTCTCCCTAATGTCCAATCTAAACTTCCCTGGCACAACTTGAGACCGTTAAACACATGTTCAGTGCAAGAGTTGAATACATGCCTCTAAATCTCTTCCTAAGTAGCTCATTCAAGTGGGAAAAAAGTGAATGTCCAACAGTGATATATCTAAACAATGTCTGAGGATCCAACTGTTCTACGTATTTTGAAAACCAAACCAAACCAAAAACTGGAAATCAAAAAGTCCATTTTAGAGTTTGTTTGTAGTTTTGAAAGAATTACTGTTCTCTTAGGTCTCTTCAGTTAAAAAGAAGGAAAATATGTGTCATCATGAATCACATGTTCAAACATTCCTTGTGTGCATTATTGGTCTGTATGTATGAGAAAACAAAGCATAAGTAAATAATGGGTAAAAAAATCAAAAGTAGAATAAATAAAATAAACAATAGTTTAGTATTAAAAATAATTGATTTAAAATAATTGATATAAAATATTTTCTACTTTGGTGTAAGAAATATGTTCTTGGAAGACACAGTCTTACAAACAGTGTTACTGTGTTTGGACCTAGCAAAGAACAAATGTACAGGTCATGTCAAAGTACATTAAATTGTTTGTTATGAGCTACAGGAATGACAATAAAAGACTTAGAACCTTTAACACTTGAGCAGCTTTTCATCTAATTTCTTTCTTACTTTTTTCTTCAGCAGAATGACAGCCTAGGTCATTACTGTCTTTCTCATCACCTTTGCCTTGTAATGTAAGAGAGAACTATTTAATAAAGGTCAAACTTATTAGTAGCTGTGGACATTAGGTCAGAGTGTAGATTTATGTGACAAATTCACAAAATAATTCTACAGTTATCTTTTCACTAACAAAACTGAGAAGCAAGGAAAAAAATAACAGGTTATAGAAGTGTTTACTTACCATCCCTTAGAAATCCTAAAATTTACATCTTCCTTCAACAATTAGCACCAGAATAGTTGTTTTTAGAAGAACCTGCATTACTAACAGTTTATTTAAATTAGTGGAGATTGGGCTGGGCAGACTGTAACTTTGGGTCTTGATTTTAGAAGTGTTCTTTAATTTTATCTGTCATACATCCTCTTAAAAAGCATGTGGATGCTTCATATAAAATATGGAAATAGCGATTTTTAAATACCCTTTTTGCATTCTTATTTGCAGGTCCAGCCTTATGGAATTGTACACCGTTGGCATGGGAGTCTGTGTGTGTGTGTGTGTGTGTGTGTGTGTCACAGCTAGATACTACCCAAAGAGAGTGTGTGGGAAAGGAATTCGCAGGTGGCTTTGCACTGTTTCACACGTCCCTGAATTAGAGATAACGAGGAAATAAGCGGTAGAAGCAAAAACTTGAGCAAGGGTGAGATAAATTAACTTGGCTGCAGTGTTAAGGATGAGCAGTGGCCAATTGCTAGCTGGCTCGAGGCGTGTGTCTGAGGGTCTCTAACCAATTGTATGACAGGTTCAAGCATGTGGACAGTGCATGGGGCTATGAGGACAGTATATGTAGTGGTGAAAAATGGCAGTAAAGGCCTTCTGTTCAAGAGCAATCAGGAGTCCGTGTCTTTCGTCCCTTCAAGAGTGGGCAGTATTAAGGCCAGTCAAGTTAATGATAAACGTAAGCACAAGCAAAGTTACCTGGGTGCAATGTTCTGCACCATGACACTGCTGATTTCTTCATCTCTGCAAGGGCCTCTCTTGTTACTGCTTCAAAAGCTTGTGAGGAAAATGGCTTTTCCAGAAAATTTATTCTCCATTGCTGCCTTTGACATTCTTTTGAAAATAGTCTCAGAAGTTCAAATGGGCCTTCGTGATTCTGTCATCCCCTTTCCAGACAAGGTGCTTTTGCTGGACCCCGTTTTGTTTTGCATTAAATGGGCATCTTCTGCTATAGGAAGGCAACTTTAAATTTTGCCTGTTCTGCTGAGAAGCCCTGAGCTGGATCTGCATGGTTCCTGTCCCTAAATAAGATGTTTGACTTCGCAGTTTCACACTGTACTGGGTCTGACTGGGATAGAGCTAACTTTCCCTGCAGCAGCCCATACAGTGTTGTCCTCTGCCAATGTAGCTAGAACAGCATCAATATCACACCAATTTTTGTCTGTTTCTGAACAGTGCTGGCACAGCATCAACATCACCTGGCACAGACTCTCTCCAAACCCCTGAAAGCCAGTAGGCTGGGGGTGGGCAAGAACTGGGGAGGGGACATTGCCAGGGCAGCTGTCCTAAACCAACCAAAGGGATATTGCATACCATAAGGTCTAACACTCAGCAATAAAAGGTGGGAAAGGGGAAGGAGAAGGGGGGCAGGGCAGGGCAGGGCAGGGCAGGGCAGGGCAGGGCAGGGCAGGGCAGGGCAGGGCAGGGCAGGGCAGGGCAGGGCAGGGCAGGGCAGGGCAGGGCAGGGCAGGGCAGGGCAGGGCAGGGCAGGGCAGGGCAGGGCAGGGCAGGGCAGGGCAGGGCAGGGCAGGGCAGGGCTCGGCTCGGCTCGGCTCGGCTCGGCTCGGCTCGGCTCGGCTCGGCTCGGCTCGGCTCGGCTCGGCTCTTGTTATGAAGATGTCTGTCGTCCCAAATAAATGTTATGTGTATTGAGGCCCTTGTATTGAGGTCCTGCTTTCAGGGACATGGCTGAGCATCACATGTTGATGCAAAGTAAGGAATAATTTTTTAACCTCTTTACTTCCACGTTGTCTTTCCTTCTTTCACTTTCTCCCTCCTTCCCTCTTTTTTTTTTTTTCCTTCTCCCTTTAATTAAACTATCCTTATCTCAACCTGTGAGCCTTTTTCTTTCCAGCGTACTTTCTTCTCCTCCTCTTCTTTTGAGAGGGAGTGAGAGAGCAGTTGTGATGGAGTTTAACTGCCGAGCAGGGTAAAACCACAACACAGAGTTGACTTGAACTACATAGAATATTCACTAATTGCCTCTTTGAAAGCAAATATTATAGGCAGTTTGCAGTTCTCACACCAAAAAAAAAACCAAAAAGAAAAACAAAAACCTTCCACCTGTCACATACTCCCAGCCTTCTTGTTATCAGTTGTGCAGTTAAATTCAATTACTAATTAAGGAATGTACTTAGTAAAACTGTGGCAGTAGACAACTGTGTCTAAATGCTCATTACACTCCCAGATTCCCTGCAAGCATTTTAGATTTGCTTAATAGAATATGTCATTCTCTTTCACTGCCATGTATAAGCCAATACTTGTTTCATAGTAGTGATCAGTTGTGCTATGCTCTCTGAATGAGTTCAAGACATCATTTAAATATCTAGCATATGCTTTACCCTAAGAATTTTATATTTCTTATTCATTTTAAGAGAAGTTTCTGTAAGTACTGATACTCATCCAGTGACTGATTTTATTTATTTATGTATTTATTTATTTTAAATGCTTGTTAACTTCCAAGGTTTTGTGTTCCTTAGGAATATTCTCATAGAAGCAGATACCTGAGTATTTGGAAACTTTAAACAATGTCTTGCACTAGGTTCATTGATGAGAGATGGCCTTATGTCTGTGATTTTTCAGGATAAAAGACATCTGCTTTTGACTGGTGGAGTAGTTCTTTGTGGCAGCATATTTGTTTTATAACTTTTTCTGGAAAGTGGTAATATCAATGCTTTATTAGCTTATTCTGATTATTGAATTACTTTATATGATGGTTGGGACTTGCAGCTCATCAAATAAGATGCAATCACTGTTAATCGATGATTGCCATGTCAAACGGAAAACAAAACAAGCTGCTTATGTTTCTTGTCATCTTCATAAAAATCTGTAAAGTCATAGAAGAGGTTTCCTCTGTTCTGACAGATGGTGACCTTTCCCATTAATTGTAAGCATACAAGCACAGTTGGATTTTTATTGGCAGGCAAAAAGCCTGAAAAACTATCAGGCTTGGAAGAAGAGAAATAAAATAAATAATGTCTAGATCATCTGATCCTGCTCTGCATAGAGATGAAAACCTTGACAATAGTAGATCTTTTTCCAGAAGCATTCTCTTTAAGTATCTATGTAGGATTGTGTATCCCTGTCCTGAAGGAAAGCATTGTAAAAAGCCAAGATCCACAGATGACAGAGGATAACAGAAAGATGCAGAGACTGGTGATAAAAGCAAATGTATCAGTCAGAAGACAGTGAATGCACACCTTGTTTGTGCATCTGTGCATGATTAGCACACATGAGGGGCTGTGCAAACTCTTTTGTCAGGGACATACCCTCAAAATTCAAGGAACTATACATGATATATATTGATACATCACTAAAAATATTATACTTCAGAATAACACGATCAATAATTCTTAAATTATAGACTATGCTATTTTGAGAAATGAGGATTTTGCATTCTAGCCAAGTAGTTCAAAGAATTAAGAACCTGGTATAGGGCAGAAATCCAAACTTATGAAAAGTTATAGGATTTATAAAAGTTGAATTTAGTATAAGCATTTTATATATATAATATGTCTATCATATATACTGTTTGTGGGTGATATATGGCCTCTAGGAAATGCAAACAGTGGCACATAGAATATGAGCTCAATGACCAAACTCAGAATGAAAGTATTTTACAGTGTGGTGGTTTTTTTTTGTTTGTTTGTTTTGTTTTGTTTTGTTTGTTTGTTTGTAAATATGAAATATGAATGATGCATAAAGTATTATATCATTGTGGGAAATCACATTGGGAAGCTAAGCCCTAAACACTTTGCTTGTGTCTTAGTGATCCTCAGTCTAGGTATTGCCATTTTCATCTATACTGAAAGAAGAGTTGGAAAGAAAATTATTTCCAAAGAACAAGAAGAAGGAAGACAAAAGTCTTTGTTTTTTTTTTTTTTTTTTTTTTTTTTTGAAGTGTGAGGAAATGTTTAATATCTTTATCAATGACATTGGGATCAAGTGCACTCTCAGCAAGTTTGTAGATGAGAACAAGATAAGGGGTACAGTTGATATAATATAAGGAAGGGATACCATCCAAAGGGATCTGGACAAGCTGGATAAGTGGGCCCACATGAACCTAATAAGGTTAAACAAGTCTAAGTGCAGGAGTGCAAGGTGCTGCAGGAGGTGATGACTCCGTCAAGGGTAGAGAGGTCTTTTAGAGAGATCTTGAAAAATTAGAGAGCTAGGTAAGGGGACCTGATAGTCCACAGAGTATGGTGAATTTCATTTATTAAAATTAACATACATCAGCAATATTTAGGAGACACTGATGTGCAGTGTGCAGAATCATGGGCCAAGAATGATGAGACAAAAGAAGGAAAAATATCTTGAAATAGACTACTGCTGCAAATAGATTCCAAGTCCCACAAAAAGAGAGTGGCTTGAAATTTTAGGTAAACTTTTAATACAGAATGATCCAAAGCAAAACTGCTTTTTCATGTCAATAATGTTAGACTGAAAAGCAGACAGTGGAGCATAAATAATAATAATAATAAGTTATGGGATAATATTTTTGGTTATTGTGGCTATAATTGTATAGTTTACTGTTAAGAGCATTCATCTAGGAAAATAGAGAACTGATTCAACACCATTCTTCTCTTATATTATGTAATCACTGAGGCAGAAACTAGAATTAAAGTATATCTTCTTACAGATGTGTACGTCAACAACATACTTTGTGAAGCTTGGCTGTGTTCAGCATAAATCCCACAATGAATAAATGTAAATCTCATGCTGAATATAGCTGCTGTTCTGCAGCAACCTGGGAAAAATCTTTTCTTTGTATGTATGAATAGAGCTTAAGTATTCATCTGCTTAAAACTGTTAGATCACAGGAGGTCTGAGTACAGTTATTGAATGTTATAAAAGAGATTTTATGGGCTCTATTAAGTTGCCCAAACCCAGGTCCTAAGTGTCATTTGAGATGCATGGGACACCTGGGACATCTGCACAGGAGTAGCAGACAACAGCAATGAAATGGTGATGGAAGGCAAGCAGGATACCATACGGGCCACACAATAACACTAAATACAAAATTTTAGGAATGAGAATCCCACTATAAGTATCCAAAGTCTTATTACTGTCAGTGGTGATTATGGAGACTAGGGAAAATCCCTGATAATGGTCAAAAGGCTTTTATTAAGCTTTTATACGGGCAAGAAGGATTATTTGGAGAGCTACAAGCCAGTCAGCCTCACTGCAGTCCCTGGGAAAATCAAGTTTTGGCAGTCCTGTGAAGTTCCCACTGACTGGAAGAGAGAAAGCATAACTTAAAACGGGAAAAAAAAAAAGACCTAGGACACTATGGGCCGGTCATTCTCACCTCTGTGACCAACAAGATTATGGAGCAGATCCTCCTGGAAACTATGCTAAGGCACATGGAAAATATGGAGGTGATTGGTGACAGATGACATGGCTTTACTAAGTGCAGATCATGCCTGATAGATTTGGTGGCCTTCTACAATGGGATTAAAACACTGGTAGATAGGGGAAGAGCAACTGACGTCATCTACCTGGACTTGTGTAAAGTATTTGGCACTGTCCCACATGGTATCCTGGTCTCTAAATTGGAGAGACATGGATTTAATAGACCATGCAGTGCATAACGAATTGGCTGCATGGTCACACTCAAAGAGTTGCAGTCAACAGCTTAGTGTCAAATGATCAAAGTGGAGATCAGTAACAAGTGGTGTTCTTTGGGAGTCAGTATTGGGACTAAAGATAAAGATATTTAATATCTTTATCAATTAAGGATAAAGATATTTAATATCTTTATCTATGACATAGATAATGGGATTGAGTGCACCCTCAGCAAGTTTGCCAATGACACGATCTGTGTGGTGCAGCTGACATGATGGAGGAAAGGGTTGCCATCCAGAGGGACTTTGACAGACTTGAGAGGTGGGCCTGCGTGAACCTCATGAAGTTCAACAAGGCCAACTGCAAGGTCATGCATCTGGGCTGGGGAAATCCTAAGCACAAATACAGGCTGGGTGGAGTGGATTGAGAGCAGCCCTGAGGAGAAGGGCCTAAGGGTGTTGGTTGATGAGAAGATCAACGTGAGCTGGCATTGTGTTCTTGCAGCCCAGAAAGCCAAGCATATTCTGGGCTGCATCAAAAGAAATGTGGCCAGCAAGTTGAGGGAAGTGATTCTCCCACTCTTTTCTGCTCTTGTGAGACCCCACCTAGATTACTGTGTTCAGCTCTGGGGTCCTTAGCACAAAAAGGACATGGACCTATTAGAATGAGTCCAGAGGAGGGCCTCAAGGATGATCAACAAACACCTCTCCTGTGAAGTTGCTAAGGGTTGTTGGGGTTGTTTATGTGGCGAAGGAGAATGGAAAGGATCCACACTGTATGACCTATGGCACAAACATTGCCTTTCACAAAGGATGTCAAGCAGAAAATGCTTTGTGTCCCAGAAATATAAGCAGCTCCTCCCAGAATACACTAATTCAAAGATTCAAAGTCCAAAAGGTAACCACAACTGTCATCTAATCTGATCATCTGTATACTATAGGTTGTTAAGCATGCCGTACTTCTTCCTGAAGTGGTCACGGCACCAAGCCTTCTGGAGTTGAAGAAGCATTTGGACAATGACAGTGCTCTCAGACACATAATCTGACTTTTTTTTATTATTATTATTTGTTTATTTTTTACAGGAGGGGAGGCAGAGGGTGGTCCTTTGGGGATCCAGGAGTTCAACTTGATGATCCTTGTGAATCCCTTTCAACTTGGATATTCTGTGATTCCTTGAAATAGAGCAGTTCTTACTGACGAAAATTTGATGTAGCTTTAGATAAATTGGAATCCATAAATCCTAAACCACTTGTTTTCTTTTGCAAATTTTCTAGATAAAGTAAACATTATTGTGAACATTTATGTCCATGTCAAATCAACAGAAAAGAAAAAAAAAACAAAACTGTTTTTCCTGAGGAAATAATGTTTCAGTGCTCTGGAACAGAGAGTTTTGTGACATAAGAGAGAAAGCTTTGATGCTGCTGTCAGCTCTGATGAAGGAGAATTAAGGATTTCACCCTCAAAGCCAAGAGGCAGATGAATAGGTGGTGATAGCAAGGATAAATGAGAAGCCAATGCAGTCATACAAACACTTGTCCTAAGAGGCCTGATGGAAGTTATTAGGATTTACCCCATAATTCTCATTTTCACACTAGCAGGATGAGTGAGCAACAAAGGCTCATGTAACAAGCTATTGACGCAGCTTCCAGGCATGGGTTTCACCAGCAGTACATTGTGTGTTATGGATCACCATTGTGATGGTTCTGATGTGAATTCCTATAAAATGTATCATGGAAAAATAACTCTGGGGTTCATCTGCTCCCTACATATTCCCAGCCCTGATGTCAAGGATATCTCACAGCTATAAATAATTGACAAATAAGGTTGTTTGATATTGCCTCTCCTCAGTTTTACTTCACAATCCTTTATGAATACTGCAAGAAAGTGCATGGGGATGTGCATTTTGGAGGTCAACTCTCAGCAGACAGCCAAGTTAATCAGCAAAAAACTTGACCCTTAGTTCTTTATAAATATTCCAGCATGTTAGGTTGGCTTTTCCATGATCAACAGAGTCTTAAGTAACAATTCTCTCATGTTGCTTGATAGGAATCCAGAAAGGTGAAGAATAGTCACATATACTCCACAGAACAGTTCTATAGTAAGGACAAGACCTCAAGCCCAATGCCATGCCATCCTACTGCCATTTTACCTTGCATGTTTTTCTTCATTTTTCCCTTAATGCTAGGCTTTTTTAATGGGGTAAAAAAAAAAAAAAAAAAAAAAAGTTCAGGCTTTGCTCCTACACAGTACTGCTCATACTATCATTTCCATGAAGTCTCCTTGACCAAAAGTTAAAAGTTTGGCATACTGCAGCTTTTGCACATGTTTAGGACACTTTTGAAAGCTGATTAGTAATAAGTCACTACGTTTGAAGCCCAGTTTGTCACTAATGCAATAACAGTTGTCTAACAAGCAATGTGGGGTTGGTTGCAATGGAGAAATGAAGTGCAAGGAGTCATCCACTAGCAAGTTTCCCTTCAAGTGCTTAACCCACTTGTCTCTGACTCTGACTTTCAGAGAAAGTTCTTGCTGCATGACTGGACTCTTATCACCCTTTCTGACAGATATTTTTGTTTGTTCAAAGCCTGAGATAAAGTCCTTAGCAGTCTTTCTTCCAAAAGAAATTTGAGGATGACACTTGGACTGAATTAAAAGAAACAGAACTGACACCTAACCCTAAAGTAGTAACATGAAGAAACAAAGCAGACTGTGATTACTGGAACAACAGGCACTGCAGATCAACTCAAATTGCATTTTAAAGAATTAGGTTCTTATTGCTACTCTGCATTTGTTTTTTTTTCCTGGTTGTTGAGACTGCTCATACAGACACATGCAAAAAGACATGTCAAAATTTGTGAGCATTGAGGCTTTCCTCTTTGATTTTTTTTTCTACAAATTTGTTAGGTGGCTTAGAAATATTGATTGGAAAACTTGTTTTTTGTTCACTTTTGTTTTTCTTTTCTCCCTTAATTTAATGAAAGCTGACGTCTTAACCTATAGTAGTTAATAAAATCTCAGCAGAACTTCCTATTTTCTTCGACAAAAATTGCTGTATTGGTAAAACCCATTTTTAGGCATCAGCAAATTAAATGAGTTGAAACTGAATAAGGAGAATAGCACACCTTATTGTTTTTTCTTATTTTCCGTTTTTTTTTTTTTTTTTTTTTTTCACTAATTGTGCTTGAGATTCTTTTTTTTAAGCATTAGAAATGACGCAGCTGGATTTCATTTCAATTCTTTCAATTTTCACAGTTTAAAAGTATTTTCCACACTATTCTACTGCCTGAAGTTTTTAAGCTGGCAAGATTTCTTTCATTGTGAGACACTAACTTTAATGTAAAGGTCCCATTTTAGCAATCAGAAAAAACTTGTGCACAGAATAAATTTGAGATCTAAATTTAAATCTAAACTGAAAATCTGAATTTAAATGAGATCTGTCTTAAACAAGTTTGCAAAAGTGTAAACAAAAGTCTACAATGATGTCAGTGAAGTTATAATACTCTAAAAGGAAACTAAATGAGACCTTACCCTCAGACACTGGAACATTGATGAGAACAACCGGTTTCATATTTAAGTATTCAAAGTGATGAACAATATAATTTTAATATCTAACATCTAACATATTTCCAATATATATATATATATTGAAATAGTCTTTTACTCAAATCTCATAGATAATGTATTATTACTTGAAAATGGAAGATAGAACATAAATGTATACAAATGTATTTCCAAAAAGAGGTCAAGCTTTAAATGTTAGCTTTTGCACTGCTATCCACAGCTCATCTTGGATTTAAGTTAATAATTCGCAAGGATATTATTATGTTATAAAACAAGAGTGTATCATTTCTCTAAGCTTCTTCTTTTGCTTACCCTGTTCACAAGCCAACTCTTTTATATTTTCAGAACACTACTCTAGACCTGAAAGACCTTGTCACATTGAGCCTTGATACCCATCTCTCAATAATGCATTCACAACAGTAGCAACGGCTTAGTTGGCTTCTGTATCACTTGATATTCCTTATAGAATATATTTACACATATGAAACTATATAAATAAGAAGTTGTCCACTGCACCAGAAAAGTCCTAATCTCTATCCTAGAGGGAAATGTCCTACTGTACTGTAGAGTTGTCCACTCAGTGGACAAGGACAGAGAATAACTTCTTGTCCAATTATAGTTTTACACACAGGTCTCTTAAAGAAATATGCCTGACAGCACTTTTAATCTAGGATATTAGAAGGACAGCCAACATTAATTTATGCTCTCAGGAATATGCCGTGGGAATAGTATGCTCAGCTTTACCTTCATCACTGCCTATAATTCCTTATTCTAGTCAGCAGTCCTTTTTAAGTAGATGTTTAAGTGCACTTCCACCTCATTTTTCACACAATGCCAGATATTTTCCTTTTAGTTGCAACTATTTATCACTCACTTTTTTTCCCACTTCAAGAGTTAGTAAGAAAGAATCTATTAAATAAAGCATTCAACTAATCCCATAGTTTTCAGATGTTTCTTTATGTGGTGGCTGCTTTAGTGAAGTGGGAAATTCAGATTTCCTCATAATACAGTGATTGATTGATGCAGTCTTCTAACTGTTTAAAAGTAGTATTTGAAGTCAACTTTGGGTTGGAACTATTTTCTTTTTTATTTGCGAACATCCCAGTTTTTTATTCACATATTCATTCATTCACTTTTATGCACCTATAACATCACACACAGTGTACAGTAAAAGGAGAACATTTCAGTTTATTTATTATTATTCTTATCTATTTACATTTCAGTTTATTTATTATTATTCTTATCTATTTATGTATTTATTTTTAAAGGGGGAGTATAGAACTCTTTGAGAGTGGTTGGAGAAGAAATGTGCATGCATCAGGAGAATGAGTAAGACTCTCAGATTCCTCTAAATAGGCTTTATGACTGAGGACCTAGGTCATTACTTTGGTACTAAAACACGTGGATCCTGGGACATAAATGGGAGAAGTGGGAAACTGTAAACCTGTATGAAGACCCAGAGCCATGCACCATTGGAATTAGAGATACTGTGGAAGAGCTTGCATGACTGGAGAGCTGCAGCATATGGGTACAAGTTCTCTAGGAAAGAATGATAAGGAAGATGAGTAGGAAAACAGTAAAAACAAAAGTGAAGTTGACATTCATTGAGATTTGCTACTGAATGGACAACAGACCTTTGGAGAGTCTTAGTGTTAGCATCAGCCAAGAAGAAAAGGGAGTATCATGCATGGTGGGTATCTGCTACAGACAGACCAATCAAGAAAAAAAAAATGAAAAAAGTTGTAGTCCTTTGTCCTCACAAAGGACTTTAGCAATCATAATATCTGCTGAGAGGGCAACAAGGTACAGCACAAGCAATCTAGGAGACTGAAATGCTGGTCGGTTTTGACACATATTTGGGATGAACAGATTAAAGGATGAGCTCTTCCTTACCTGGAAGATCATCTTCAAGGAGAAAATGGATTTTGGTAATTTTAGACTGACCAGCATTGCCTTAGCCTCTGGAAAGTTATAGGAACAAGTACACGGAGAGTGCAAGAGATGAGATACAACTTGCCAAAAAAAGATATTCAGGTTGGACATGCAGAAAATGCTTTTCCAGGTGAGGGTGGTTTAACCCTGGAACAGGTTACCCAGAGAAGATATTGAACACTTAGACCTTTTCAGAATTAACCTGAACAAGGTCCTGATCTAACTTTGAAGTTAGTCCTGTTTTGAACAAGACAGTGGACTAGGTGACCTCCAGACATTCCCTCCCACTCACGTGTTTCTTTGACTTTGATCAAGGTCAAATTATCTTAATTGTAAGTATTCCTCTCTTCCTTCACTTAATAGGGAAGGTAGTACCCCTAAAAGTTAATGAGCCAACTAGGTGTCATCAAGTAAGAGAACCAGGTGTTTGGGTGAGCTCTATAAATGTCTGACAGCTTCAGTTTAGCATTGTAGAAAGGTAGACAATTTTCTACATTCAAATTTGCAGATGTAAAGCAGAAGTCATTGGTTCTGTCTGAACAGGGGGACTCTAATATTCATCTGAGCATTCACAAGGAATAGAACAGAATCCAGTAAGCACTTTTCAGACTAGAAAAAAATATGCCTGATTGCTTACATGAAGTCAAGCAGCTATTTTAATAAATTTATCAGTAACAGATAGTGTATATATGATGTAGAATAGATGTATATATATGATGTAGAATAGATAGTGTATATATGCAATTTAGAACAGTTAAAAACTGGTTTCTACAGTTAGAGCTTCAGCAAGTAACTGAACCCTTAACTTAGAGGTCAGACCCCGATGTTTCTTTGTATGTAAAGGACAAGTATTTTTTGAAAGATGTAAGGAACTATTAATTAATATATTTAACTTACACTAAAACAGAAGCAATTCAGCAGTGATCAGTGCCAATTTTGGGCACTGGAGAAAAAGCAGCAAGAAATAAAAAAATATATTTTTTTTCTTCCTTTCCTTCTACATCAAATATGTAAATAGTAGCAAAAAATTGGCAGCAGGAACAGTCTGAAATCAAATGAAATTTCATTCAATCTATTCATTCATCATCATCCACTTAGCACAGCCAAATTGCAATAAGTTGTCCCAGAACTGGTTCACACCCCAATAAGCAGAAAATGCTTGATTAATGATATTTAAAACCATAAAATAAACAGGTGCCAAAATCAAAATAAGCAAAAGAAAAATCCAAATCCATCAGGCAAATAGCAAAACTGTGTATCTCAGTTCCATCATCCTGCAGCAATAATCAGCTTGATAGATGAGAAATGTTTCAAAGATAATGCAGTGACAGTTTCACAGTGGCAACTTTAAAGGAACATTTAAAATTAAGAATTACTTTATGATTATAAACTGCAGCAATAATCTTAATGAGATGAGGTGATCACTTGGGAAGGAACATGGCAAGGAATCAAACAATAAGTTGCACGATCATTTTTAAGATCATGTAAGTATGGAAAATTAACTGAAATTTCTTAACATTGTAATTGCAACTTTATGAAGTGGCAAGCATCTTGAAACAAAAAGCTAGAGAGCTGCTACAGACCTAGGCAAAATTATTGTTCATCTTTTTTATTATTATTATTATTTTCAAAAAGTATCATTATTTATTCAAATACACTCAGCTTTGTCATCTCGTCATCATTCAGAAATGCACATGCATTTAATTTTAGTGGTTCTGAAGGAAATCAGCAGGAAATAGGTTCATTTTGCTTTTTGTATGAGGTTCTGAATTACATATGCACAAGATGACAAGAATAGATTTTTACATAACTAAATACATATTTACATAACTAAATGCATATTTGTAGTTGCAAAACATTTTAAATACAAGATTAATGTTTAGGAGACATTGGAGATTGCTATAAATTCTTAAGGCCCTAGAATTGTAAACTGATAATGCTTAAATCAGTATGTTGATATGGCTGATTAATTTCTTCTGTTGAAGAAGTAAAGAACAAAGGAAGGATACAAAAAAAAAAAAACAAAAACAAAGAAAATCTCATGTTGTATATACTTAGCAATAATTACAATATTGCATTCAAATTATCTTAAACACATATAAACAGTGTAGTAAGTATAGCCATATCTAGACTGCCTTGTTACAACAACTTTAAGTTGTTGTTTCAATTACTCTTCATTATATTCATATTCTACAGAATACATATGGCATCATCAATTTACCCAAGCTAAAATGCCAAAGGAAATAAAATAGCTTCAAGCACTCTGGGTCACCCAATAACTGAGGATTTCCTACTCAGAATAGACCAAGTCTGCCAACACAAGGATGTATCGGAAAGAGAGTGTGGTACGAGACAATCCATTTTTATGGATCTTCTTTCCTATGGTGGGAATTGATTCTCATTTTTCACCCATGACTCTTCACAAATTGTATGGCTTAGGCTCAATACTCAGCCTGATTTGCTCAAAATCTTTTTAAGGGCAAAAGGGATACACCTCTGTTGTAAAGACAAGAGCTTATTATTAATATAATTGAAATCTCAGAAGTCTAGTCAAAGAATGATTATTAGTCCAGAATTAATTATTAAAAAAAAAAAAGTAATAAAAAGATACTAAAGAAGAGAATACTAGTAAAGAAAAAAAAAAACAATAATGATAATAATGCACTATTAAAAAATGCAAGGTTTTTGCATTTAGTGAAAACAAACAATGAGTTGCAGTGTAGAGTGAACAAAACATGAAGTAGTAGCTTTCTAATATGATACTAATATGATACTAATATGATATCAAAGTCTTATCATACCAATAACTTTTTATTATGTCTTAATTCTGTACCATATTGGGTCATTCTTTAATATAATCTGAAAGTTTCATAACAGAATGAAACTTTTCTCTTCTTTTACCATTATAAATACAAATAAAACACAATGGTGATGTAAATCATGTGAAATTGTTAATTACAGACCTTGCAGCATCTCTTCTTAACTGAAGACAGTTTTGGTACAGCTAAACCTTTACTTTTCCAAGTTCATACTGATCATAACTCAATGATAAGAAGAGAAATTATTCCTGAGTATAGATTATTGTTTCTGACTTCTTGACTACTTTTAAAATCTATTTAAGTGGGTTTTTTTTTTTGTTTGTTTGTTTTTTTGTTATTTGATTGATAAACCACAGCATTTAAGACTACATTTGAACTTCCAGAATCTGTCTTTAATTTTATTTAATTAAAAATCATTTCATGACTGCGATCACTTACTTGATTTTCAAGAACCATGGGAAGATCAAAGACTTCACAATGGCATTACTGATTTGTTTATCACATAAATTCAGTCATTATCAAACACCATTGTCTTCCAAGCAGTCAGATAAGGATAAAATAAGTTAATTTAATTTCTAAGCAGGGAAAGAAGAAAACTTGATAGAACTCAAAAACTAAGTGACAGAAATATTACAACAAAATAGGCTAAATAATCCACAAAATACATTCTCACATCGTGATGTTGTTTGAATGCTTGCATTATTTTCACTCTTTATTTGTACCTGTGAATTTATATGCAGCAGCAGACTTTCCCTGAAGCAAATATGTAACCATAAAAGGAAAATATAACTAAAAAACTGAATGAACTAACCCAAGTTCAGAACATTTGAGGAACCCTTCTAATATCTGACACCAAATACTTAGTCTATGAAACCTCAGTAGATTTAAGAATGACATTGCTCTGAGCCACCCAGTGCCAAAGCTAGCTGGGGTTTATTCAGGGTAAACAACCTGAATAATAGGCTAATAGACTAAAAACCTAATAGACTAACAGAGGCAACACCACAGCTATGGTCCTTATGCTTATTTGGACTGTAGAAAAAAGTCAATTTATCAAACCTCTATTGCTGAGGAAAAAGGGGATGAAATTGCCCCTTGGAAGCAACGGCCGGAGTAGGAAGCAGGGAGAGGAGCAGTTTCCCTGTTTCTTAAAGGGAAGACAAGACAAGGAACTGCAAAGTGAGGAAAAGCCGGAGGAAAGCAGAGCAGAGAAAATAAAAGAGAAAAGAAGTGTCCACCTACAAAAACTTAAAAAAAAAAAAAAAAGTGTTTCAAATTGTTTTTGTGTTTTGGACAGTAGTACCTAAAATAACAGCTAGATATCTAGTCTTTCAGACACAAAGTCCCTCTATAATTCTAACCCATAAACAGTTTTCAAAATCCCACTAGGCACTTACCTTCATCTTTAGCTGCCTATATACCTTTAACACAGCATTCTAAGCCTCCTTTAATTGCTTCTCTGAGTTTCCTACCTCACAACCATGCTGAATTGATAAATGCATGGAGGATTTGAAGCAGTCTGATACCTTGGTAATGAGGGAAAAGCAGCACAGAAATATCACAAATGGACAGACTAAAGAAAGTATTCTTAACTGCTTAAATGAAGCTTCCTGCTTTAGACCACCAGCAGCTTTAATCTTTCAGTGCTCTTAGAAAGACCAATAGTCATTTTGATCTTCTAGTGTATTCTTGAGTGCAGTTACTACCTAAATAATAGTGATGAAGGAAAGTTTAATTTGGAACAGAAGGTTTTGTGTGAATGATATAGCCCTAAGAAATAAGTTGTTGAGTCCCCTGCCCCCCTCCCCCCCACCCCCCCCCCAAAAAAAGGAGCTTTCAACAAATTCTGACAAACTTTAATAATACTGACAAATGCTGTAGAACTAGTATACAAACCCAGCAGGTCACAAAAGGCTTAAAATGTATGGTCTAGCTCAAATAAAGTTTTAGATATCTTAAAAGCCAGATACAGCAGCAGGCAAATTTTAGGGCCTTTGAGATTCATCTTTCCTAACGTTAAGTGTCTAAATTTTTGCCAGTCACTGTAGGCTCCATTTGCTATCTATAGTAAGAAATGAGCTTTCTAAATAGTGTTTTGTCAAAACCATTTTGATGGTTTACATGAGGGTAAGATGAACTGTGCTCTGGATGTTCTCTTTCTTACCACAACTTGTTAAGGAGTGTAGGGGAATGTCAAAAGTTGGGTGAAACAAATCTATCTACCGTTCCTAGACTTGAGCTTCCACACTTTATCGCCACCAGAATCTTGGACCTGGGGTAAACACTGAGGTGCCCTAGGGTGTGTGCATACTGTACCTAATTGGCTGAGTCTGAAAACCAAAACCAGTGCAAAGATGCCATGCTGAAAGTCTACATCAACAAAAACCAGAAAAAAAAAAAGAAAAAAAAAGAAAAAAAAAAAAAGAAAAAAAAAAAAGAAAAAAAGAGAGAGAGAAACGGTTTCTAGGAAAGCATTTTCTTCTGCTCTGAAATCTCCCCCTGAAGAAAGGCATGGTACTAATTCAGTGGGCAAACCACCCCGCTGTCCTTCCCAGAATAAAATAACTGAAAACATACAAGATATGAGGATCCAAGCCTCCTTCACCCTGAGAAGATCCAAATGCCTCTTTCCTACCTTCATGCATAAATAGTTCAAGAAGCAGATTGGCACCCAGAGCTCCTGCCATTAGCTTTGTGTTTTAGCCCATTGTCTACAAAAGCACAGTTTCTCATCCTAGACTTACCTATATTTCTTTTAATGTTAAACAGAAGGAAAGAAGCTTAATCAGTGGAACTACTGAACTACTCTATATACTAATCTGTATTTTTGTGAGTGAAAATGGCTTGTATCCCTGAGGATTCATGAGAACTGAAATAATTGAAAACATATCATTAGCACATGTTTTGATATCCACTTTAAATAAATTATCATTTAGAATTGCATCCCCCTTAGCTAAATTAAATAATCCTCTATCAGTACATTCTTTGTACAGTAAATATCAGGTACTTTTTGAATGCACCCATCAAGACTGATGCTTCAGGAGCCTTGTGATGAATAAATGGGAAGGATCACCTCTCTTGACCTTCTGGTAATGTTTTACTTAACATACCTCAGGATACCATTAGCCTTCTTTCTGACAAGGGTACATTGCTGGCTCATATAGTAATCCAGGGCCCCTAGCTCCTTCTCTGCAAGGCTGGGTGGCTCCCAGCATACATTTGCGCCTGGGACTGCTCCTCCTCTGGTGTGGGACATTGCATTTCTCATAGCTGACCTCCTTGAGACAATATCCAGTGTTCTCCCCTCATACATCAGGCCAGTGATTTCATCATAGAAGCTTATCAGTTTTGTCAAGAATAGTTTCCCCTTGTCGAATCCATGCTGACTACTCCTGATGATTTTCTTGTTCTTCATGTGCCTAGAAATGGCCTCCAGTATTAGCTGTTCTGTCACCTTCCCAGGGACTGCGGTGAAGCTGATCAATCTGTAGTTCGCCAGGTCCTCTTTCTTGCCCTTCTTGAAGACAGGAGTGGTTTTGTCTTTCCTGTAGTCTTCAGGGCTTCTTTTGACCATGATCTATCAAGGATTATCAAGAGCAGCATTGAAATGACATCTGCTGTTTCCCTCAGCACTCGTGGCTATATCCCATCAGAACCAAGTCCAGTTTGCTTAAGTATCCCCTTAAGCTACTTTCAGTGGAATTGCTTCCCTGGATAGTTAGGTGCGCCAGTGCATGTTTCATTTTGAATTTCCTTTAGGACCAGTTCACAAATATATAGTATAAGGACTGGGCATCTTAATAGTTTGAGTTACCCCTCTCCTGACATGAAGGAATTACATATATATATATATATATATATATGTATAGTTACATATAACTGATGCAAACTCATTCCTAAATATTTTGCAAAAATGAAACTGAACTATGCAGAAGGTCAGCAACATGTGCCTTAAAGCAGATTATTCATGGTAAAACAACAACAACAAAAAAATTATCCAGTGGATGAAAATAATTATGAAATTTTTCAGAAACGTACAACATATGGTTTTAGATTTCAGCTGCCCAATAACAGTGTGCATTATTGAAAGAATGCTGCTGAAATATATAAATAGCTTCCCCTTACATTTCTGTGCAGATATCAATCCGTATTAGAGACAACATGTGAGAGAATGAATTTTTCTGCCAGCCATAAGATACTATCAATATATTTTAAACACTTTGTTTTAGGGATTATTTTTTAAAGCAATTCAAAGTTCTTCTAAAATTATCTAAGTCTGACTACTGAAGATTAATGAAACAGCATTTGGATTAACATAGTGGTGCCTTTCTTATGCAGGCATCATTTATGTCTTGCAATAAAGCATTATAGACATGATTGTGTTTCCCCCCCCCAAAAAAATAAATACAAAATTGTAGATAGAGCACTGCTGGGGATTATCAGTGGGATGGATGTGTCTAGCAGAAGTTTTATTCTTGGTATGGCTTCATTAAATGAGCCATTACCAGGGGAGACAACGTGTTACGTACTTTTATTGCCCTTCACTATTTCCTCTATGAAATCAATGATACTGTTCTGTAACTTTGGCTGTAACACTGGGTCTAACTCCTTTCAAAAGTATAGGAAATTGTTCATTAGGTTTTAAAATGACAAGGATGAAAAGAGCTCTTGAGATGCATAAGTGAACTGCTGTTGTTTTAGAACTATGAATATCCTCTATTGCAAACTATGGTATATAAATAGAGATTGGTATATCTAAAATAGTTTCATTATATGCTATTATTCAAAACCTTCAGAAGAACCAAACAAGCAAATAGGACAGGTTCTAGATGGTGACAAGAGTGTTGTCTATGGTGAGCTCTATACATAAAATTTTCATGAATCTCTCTTTTTCCTATTGATTTATTATTCTATTCATAGTGCCACAGGTCTCTATCAAGTATTGCGGATTCATGGGAAGAGATGTTTAACATTTTCTATTAAATACCTCATAACACTGTCTTGAAATGCTCATTCTCACACCATGTACCAGGAAAGAAAAAGTACTTCCTCCTGCCACAGCAATCTGAAGGCTGTTCAGCAATCTGAAATCTGTTATATTCCGACATCAGCTCATTAGCAGAATTTAGTTAATGAGTGAATCATTCAAAATACCCTTCAATACATTTTTTTCTCCAAATTATACCATGCAAATTTGTTATGGCTAAAGGTTTTTTTTTTTTTTTTCTAATGAACTAATTAAAAAAAAAAGTTTTAAAAAAAGCTTGTCAATTTTATGTCTTTTATTAATTTTATTTAAACTAAACGTTTACTTTTTTTGAGACCGTTTTGTCTTTTAGCATCTTCAAACAATGGGGAAAAATCACTAAAACAATAGAAATTGCCCACAATTTGAAAAAAAAATAAAATTCCAATTATTTGAAAAAATACCACTTTCCAAGTCTAAGATATTTAAGTTAGACCTCATGGGCAGAACAATACAATAAAATTTCAATTTAACACCATAGGAATGGCAAAGAAAAAAAAACATACCAGGCATTTTCAGTCAAGATGTTTGAAATATTTTCTATGACTTCAGTGTGTCAGTTAGTTCTACTGTAATATTGCATAAACAATAAAATATCTCAATAAAATATGAATCATGTTTCCAAATTTCCTTTTCTTTCCACAGAAGATTAACTTTTGTTGCTACATTGTTTAGACTGGCAGATAATAGTCTGCCTTGTCAAATTCTTTGGCTTTGATAGTTTTGTTATTAAATTTCTTCAGTAAGAAGAAGCAAACCAAAGTGCCCAGTCAAAAGCCTCAAGTCCTAAGTGCTTTCAATCAATGAAAAATGGCAACAATGAAAGTCTTATTCAGAGTGTGAATCCCTGGTATTTGAATGAATATCATTAGGTTTCATTGTATTGTCTGATCAGTTTTGTAGCCAAATATTTTGACGAGCCTTGAGTAGTCAATTCACCAAGCTTCTCAAATAGGCAGAAAAAAGTCAAAAGATATTTTCCAGTAGATGAAAATCAAGAGATTGTTCATATTTGAGCAGTATGACTGCTAGATCATAAATACCAAAAGTAACAGATTTTTGTCTTACCAGTATAACACGTCTTGTAACACTTAGTGTTTTAAATTTTCCTCCCTCTTTTTGTATAATTCCATAAGAAAAGTCATCATGAATGTAGATAATGAAATGGAGTACTGAAATGTATTTTTCCTACCATATGCAGAGATATAATTTTTATATGATTTAAACAACAGGGATTTGATTTAAATATTACTATTATTGTTATTGTATTTTAATTATTTTTGTTATTTCTATTTGTATATACATTTCAGTACTGCTGAAGAGTTCCACTCATAGGACTAACTTTACAAATACAACCAGAAGTGATGGCAACTGCTCCAGGAAGCTTTAAATGTAAAACTAGAACAGAAAGAGAGGAAAAGCAATGAACAATATGCTAGCAGCTTGGTGGATAATATATTCTGTACGGTGGCGATTTAATTGTTTTCAACTTCCTGACAAATATGATGGACTAAATGAACATGGAAATGAAGACGTTGGATGAGAAATCTGCTGAGTAGGTGAAAAGAGATTCTGAGCTGACTGAGGGTCAAATTAATCTCTGGGTGATAAATCAAAGACGACAGAATAGGAGTAGGCTATGAAACTGAAAACAGGTAAGTAATGGTTGATCTGAGACAAAGAGATGTAAAACAATTAAAATGATACACCCAGAAGATCCTCAAAGCAATAATGTGAATGTCAATGAAGGGGACAAGGTTTTTCAAAACGAGGATGGAAAAATTGCATTTAATAAGATATGGAAGGATGGTTGAAATTCTAGTGAACTTTTGGGGGATCTGATCTCTTAAGCAAGCCTTAAATGATCAGTTTTGAATAGTATTTTAAGTTTCAGGAAGTACTCACATCATCTAATATCAGCCGTTTTTATGAATCTTTTAGGAATTTGTAAAATTCTCCTTTGATGAAGAATTTAAATCTGTAAGCAGGTGTTCACATGTTCCTTACACAGTCTGGATCTGCTGCTACAAGTTATTCAGAATATTGAAAGTAAGACTAGATTGTAATTGCTGTTACTGCTGCCTCAGGAGTTGTAACGGTGCCCTGGAAATGGACTTCTCTCTGTTCCTTTTTCAGGTCAGTGAATTTTCTGAGTTGGGGAAGATGGGTGACAATAACTGGCTTGATTGGATTCCATCCATGTGGTCACTGATGTGTGTTAAAAACACGATATGCAAGGAAAAAAATAATAAAAAAAAATCATTTTAAATAAGAAGGCAGTTTTTTAATTATTATTTTTTAACTAATTAATTAATTAAGGATAATGTCAATATTTTCTTGCTACCAGAATGCAGACCAACGAACTTACTAACTGAAAAGTACTCCCTCTGAGTTCTCAGAATTGGGTAGTACTACTGTAAAGAGTAATAAGCTTAAGAGCCTACGGTATGTTTTATCTTAGCATAAATCTTTCAGAAAGTTGATATCTGTACATTTTAATTTGTTACATCTGAAATTTTGGAGAGAATTTTAATTATTTGGCCCCTACCTGTGTCCATATGTTATTTATTTTATTGTGATAGTGCTACTAGCAAAAGCACAAAAAGCTCTAAATTGTATCTCTCACAAGAAAATGGTGCTCCCGTGTAAATGCAGCGGTCTTCCTGCTACAGTACACAGTTTTGGCATTGGGAATTAGCTAGGTACATTAAACACGGACATTGTTAAGCTGCTAATGGCATTACAAAGCAATGTTGTATTAATGCTGATAAATTGTCATGTGCTCGTTAGCAGTAATTTTTCACCAGAAGATAGATGTTGTTAGGAGGCTGTAGAAAGTTTTGTTATTACACTGATACTCCCTGATAAATAATTATTGGGGAAAAAAAAAAAAGAAAAACTATATTAAAAACATTGATAGTTTACACTATGTTTACTTTTGCATTTTCATAGGATCGTATAATTTCAGTCCAGTACATGCTGAATAAGACAGTGGAGTCTTGAATGCTAAAGAACAGTAAAATACAATGGAATCAAATAAAAAAATATAAATAAAATTAAATAAAATTAAATTAAATTAAATTAAATAGGGAAGCATTCTGAAAAGAAATCTTCAAGTGGCAATATTTGACTGAAAAGTCATCCATTTTATGTCCAGTAAGCAGTTTACTATAGGAAATCAGTTCTATCTCATCTAAGAGAATAAAAAAATTGAAACTATGAATTAGAAGGTTTTAATTCAATATTATAGCAGTGTTGTTTGTTAGTGATATGAGTTTTAATGATATTTTATCAGCCTTTATTACCATACTTATGTTCACATACAGTAAGTTTCAATTTCCATAGCTTTTCCTTAATTCATATGAATAAGACTTCATTCAATCAGAAATCTTGCTAAGTTTTAAAGAAAATAATGATGATTTTGACTGGCAATTTAAACAAGGTAAAGGAACAATCTGTTTAAACAGAATATGTGAATTAAACATGAAATTCAAAGCAACATCTAAAAGAAAAGAAAAAAAATCTAAATTACGAGGAGCGTAATATGAGCGTAATACCTCATCTTACGAGGAGTGGCTGAGGGAGCTGGGATTGTTCAGCCTGGAGAAGAGGAGGCTCAGGGGAGACCTCATCGCTCTCTATAGGTACCTTAAAGGAGGCTGTAGAGAGGTGGGGGTTGGTCTATTCTCCCATGTGCCTGGTGACAGGACGAGGGGGAATGGGCTAAAGTTGCGCCAGGGGAGGTTTAGGCTGGATATTAGGAAGAACTTCTTTACTGAAAGGGTTGTTAGGCACTGGAATGTACTGCCCAGGGAAGTGTTTGAGTCGCCATCCCTGGAGGTCTTTAAGAGACATTTAGATGTAGTCCTTAGTGATATGGTTTAGTGGAGGACTTGTTAGTGTTAGGACAGAGGTTGGACTAGATGATCTTGGAGGTCTCTTCCAACCTAGACGATTCTGTGATTCTGTAAATCTCAGATTTTCCAATCGTTGTAAAATGGACAGCTATGATAATCCTGGAGGTTGTCATTTGCTAATATCAAAAAGAAATACAGTTTCATGGGTTTATTGCCAGACAGGAAGCTATGTTTTATTTAATGCTCAAAACGATGTTGAATGCTTCACAAACACATTAATTTTTTAAAAATGAGGTACAACTCCAGACTTAAAAAACTGATAGTGTACCACCTAAGAGAGAAAAATCAACAAAACAATTATCTGGGATATACAGAGATAGAAGAAGATGAAAATGGATTAACAATACTGCAAAATTATTTTTAAAGGTCATCAGATGATGTTTACTTGTGCTTGAGATCTTAACGGTTCTGCTGAATATGTGAATGAATGGAAACAGACGAGTAAAACTAAAGTTTGTAGTTATCCTCAGAAGGCCTTAAACAGGACTCAGTTCATACTTATGTCAGTTAAATTTTCACAGAAATGTCCTGCAGAACATGAAAAATCTTACATTTCCAGTGCCACATCTATGTTGATATTGTCTTTTGTCATTTTTTGGAATTAATTGTACCACAAGAATATTTTTTTCACAAAAATACTAGGCCACAAATGAAAGCCAACCCACTATTAAATAATGTACACTTCGCTTACAAGCTGTCCTACATATTTTCAAGTATTCAAAAATTATATTTCTCATATCAGTTGTATGGCAGTCATTGCATTGGGGAAAATTGTATGGCTAATCTTTTACAGGTTCCTGATTGCTCCAGACTCTTCTCCGTGGAAATGTAGAAATGACACGTATCAAATACATTCCCATTCTCTCACCAGTTCAGAAGAACATGAATGTTTGTTTAAAGTGTATGTTACACACTCTGTTTGAGGTCTTTGATTTATCACAAGAACCAAGCAAGATTCCTTTGAAAAGCTACAGTGTAAATGATCTAATGCAAAGCTTTTACTTCTGTCATTTGTACTCATAGGTCCAGATCTTTAGCTGGTATAATCTGGCATAGCTCCACTGAAGTCAGATTGCTACCAATTCATGCTGCCGAAGGTAAATTCTATTAAGTTGTGCTTGTTGCCTTGAATTGTCCTCATTGATTTCAGCAATTCTGCCTGCTGAGTATGGATCAGGCTGAGAATATCTTTTTCCCATGTCAAGATAACCTCACACTGACATAAAATAAGTCCCTTCTACAGCTGGCTCACTGATGTGAGATGATAGACCACAACTATGGCAAAAATTAATATTTACGTATATACTGACTGAAGTAGAACATGGAAGTAATTTTTTTTTTTATTTTCATTTTTATTTTTTCATTTACAATGAATGAGATCCGAATCTGGTTAAGATTGGTAAATGTTGTAGAACTGATGTGTAAATTAAGATGTACTGGCTGAAATACATCCTTGCAAAGGAGGATTACAATTCCCAGTAAGGTTTGCTGAAAATGTATTTAAACCATTCCAGGTATGAAGTAAATAAATGAGCCCCCAAATAGGTTTACAATTTGCAATTTTTTTTATAAAAAAAGTCCTACATTACAAAGTTGTCACATATGTTTTATGTCTGAGTTTGTGGTTGTATAATAGATTGTCTTGTTTATGCCTACATTTCTGCATTAGGGTTCTGATTTAGTAGAATTTTAATTATGTTTGTTCCCAATAATATGTATTTATCACTGTCACTTTTCATATGAAAGACCTTAGCGCCCATATCAAATTTCATATACTGCAAAACAATGGGCAAAAGGTTATTTGTGTCTTATAATATGTACCTATCAAACAAGCATGTAGACAACAGCCTTTTTGCTGGAAAGAGAGGTAAGATTTTGCTTGTACAATGTACTTGTTGTGTAAATTTTTAATGCAATACAAAAGACTGCATGCATTGTCTGGTATTAATAATTTACAACGAATCCTTCCAGTCTTCCACAAATTGGCTGCAGAAAGTAACACCAAAATGGCCTCTCACAGATCTGTGTGGATAAACATTTCTAATTCTAGCTTCTTAGGATAATTTTTCTCTGTAGTTAGCAGACTTTTTCTTGCATGTTACATCTGACTTTTCTTTGATTTATAGGCAATTATAGTGTTCTAAGTTAAACCTGTGTAGACTACTGGTCTGGGTACAGCCAAAGGCAGAAGGCATTTTACTACAGCTCACAAAGACATGATATATTTGTCCCCAGAGACATGGGACATTTCAGTCTACTTGAAGTAGACAGTGTGCTGCTCAATCTTGTGGAGTAGAATGGTTCAAAAAATTGCTTCCATCAGGTCCAGTATTTTCATGATTGCTGACAGCTTGATGTAAGGTGCCCCACACCACATGCTTCAACTTAGAAGTCCTTGCTCTCCCTTGTGTATGTGATCCCCATAACCAGAAATCCCACCTGATTTTGCCATTTGAAGCATGCTTGTCATCCACCCCATACTAGTGAATGGCTTGATACTGTTCTCACGGCAAACTCATGTCCACAAATCTTGGATATCTTATGTGTTTTAGTGCCCCTTTAGGGAAGTTAGAGAGGACTTTTTCATGATGTGATCATTTATGGCAGGGCTGTGGCTGACACTGGAGATCAGACAAATTAATTCTTCTGTGAGAATTCTTCTCTCAAAAACTCTTCCATATATTTCTCAAGATTTATAGCTGCTTTGACTCTAAACTGGTCGTGCATCTTTTTGTTCTATTTTCCTCTATTAGACTTGTTGAGCTTTTTCCCTTGTTGTTAGCAATAGTCTTCAAAGAGAAGATGAGCTTTCAGCATATGTGATTTTGCCTTCTTCATGTTGAACTTTCAGCACTATATGCTAATCACCTATTACCTGTTTCAGTGGTGCATTTACTAATCTTGAGGATAGTGTTATATTATGAAGTCAAATGCTCATGGAAAGAGTTGAAATGGTCTATCATGAGGGTGCAAATAGGATAGAAGCTGGGAAAATAACACCTCCAAATAGCAAAAGGAGGTTGGTAGAACAGCATTACTTCATTCCTTGTACCAAGACCTTTTCTAGCACTGCTCTGCTACTAGTCCAGGCATTGGCTTCAGCTGCCTGGAGTTGTGTTTTTTCCTGCAGCCACTGAAGAAAAAGCAATAAGCGATAACAAGATATATAAGGATTTCTAAAGCTTTGTTCTTGCAGGGCCACTCAATAGACTGGAGAGCAGGCAGGAGATAAGTCATGTGTCTGTACATGTCACATGACATTCTTGGCATCTAGGAGAGTAGTATGGGGGAATTTTATTTTATTTTATTTTATTTTATTTTATTTTATTTTATTTTATTTTATTTTATTTTTTTTTCTGCTTAGGGAGCAACTGTGATACAGAAAATACAATGAGATTCCTTCAGTTCTGTCTGGCAGAAAGCTTTGCAGGCTATGAGGCTGCTCCTGGATCTTATAAAGGGAGCTCTCCTCTCCTGTGAGTTTGTGAGTTCAGCCTCACTAACCCACCCAGTCCCAGAACATCTGGAGACTTGTAGATGTCCCTGTATCAGCAATCAAGCAATCAGCTTGTTCATTCAAGCGTCACTTTAAAAGTTTTTTTTTTTTTTTTTGATGTGTGTGTGAGTTCATATATAAAGTCTACAGGGACTGAAAGTTAGAATACTTTCCTGTGGTATCCTCAGAATCCATCTGGAAAAAAAAAAAAAAAAAAGAAGAAAAAAAAGAGTTGCTGTTTTAGATTCAGATCCCATATTATTTAATGGAAGCAGAAAATGTGCAGAGAGCTATTTGGCTCTCTTCAGGATGACAGAAGAATGACAGAGTCCACTGTTCTTTTCAGCTTTTTATTTTAATTCTGTTTTGCAGCTGCACATCTCCAATATTTGTAAAGATGAAGAAGAATTGGGGAGAAAGGCAAATATTTATGGTAAACTGCTGTGTGTTTCAGGGATGTTTAGTGTCTTTTAGTACTTCAATGGGTTGTGAGGAAAACAAACAAGCAAACAAACAAAACAAAACAAAAAATGAAAAATAACTGATGCACTAAAGAAAAATCTATAACGCTCATTGCAACAATGGCACTGCAGATTAATGAGCTGAAATGCCTGGTATTAACTTTCCTCAAATACCTTTGCAAGGATGCTTTAACAGGTTAATTCTAGCACTGACATCTTAAGTAAGCTTCACTGCTTAGAGTGAAATTCAGGGCTATTTAGTGTTACATCTTTTTTCTTTTTTCTTTTTTCTTTTTTCTTGAAATAAACACAACTATTTTATTGAACTACCACAATACAGCTACTATAACACTTTCTAATAAATAGAGTTGTGCAGCTCTCTAATTGGTGAGGATATTGCTGCAGTTATACATGAAATTTTCTTGGCTTTGAAAGTCAGCATAGTTTTCATTTAGTCGAATTTTCTTGCAACTGTCTTGTAACAAATGCCATCCTGTGATCTAAAATTTATGGGCATGAAAGCATTAGATTTATAATATATTAATATCTACAGCATACAGCATAAACTAAGACATGCAATAAGGTCTTTACTATTGCCAAAAATAGTCCTTAAATAACATTGAAATTATTCTTTGAAATATAACTTATTTGTTCTTCTTTTGTGTGTGATATTTTAATTCTTAGTTACTAATCATGATGCAGAAACCAATATAAGACCAGCATAGATCTATTTATTAACCTGATAGGTGCCATAAATCCATATGTACTCACACTCCAGACCTCTAACTTCAGTTATTGTTATAGATATGCTAAATAAACATTAATTTATGCTTTCTATTAATTTATTATTAAATTAATTTATTTTTTATTTTATAAAAATATATCCTTTCTAACTAGGACTTTTCTCCTTTTTTTAAAATTGTATCACCTTCCTTACCATGGCAAGGTAAAAGGTTTCAACGGAGATATTTGTTTGGAAATACTTTAGATTTACACTTACAAAGCAGTGTTCTGCAAGTCCTCTTTCACAGAGATCTTTTCCTGTGATACCACACGAGGTCTTTACGGTTGGAGTTAATTTGAAGTGCAAAATTCCTATGGGCCAAGAGAAAAAAATAAACAGTCCTCCATTACTGACCAACATTTCTTCCTTTTTTTTAAAAACAAACAAACAAACAAACAAACAAAAAACCTTTAAATTTGTTTCAGAGAGCTTTAGATACCGTGAATTTAGACTCCCAAAGTAGAAAAAAAATAAAATAAATCATCCAAGAGACCCACTAGAGATATACAGTTCTACCAAAAAACAACTGAAATTCAGGTGATGAAGTTGAACTGAAATTCAAGATGATGAAGTAGCACCAACAGTGAGATCATTCAAAGATAATAAAAAGGAATTGCATAGAAACAATCAGCCAGCTTCCCTAACCTATCCCAGCTGATTAACAGGAATATCTGTTTCCCTTCCTTCCCCTCTTCTGTCCCTGTTCCTTAAGATATGTTTTCATATTCACAGAGGAAATCATGTACAGATTTCTCAACCTAAAGAGAAAACTGAAAAATACATTTTTATGTACTTATTTATTTGTTTGTTTATTTTAATGAAAAAGGGAAACCAAGAGTATTTTTAAAATGTGACTTAGAATGCCTCTTTCTTTGTCCTATTGTATTTGAAACTGTGTATTTGTTGTTTGTTAACTGAACAAAAATAAAATGCACCTAGCTTAATTCCAAGTTATCATGTCTGGGTATCTTATATTACCCTATGTTGTTTAGTCAAAGACTGTTCTACCTGCTATGTTAGTAAAGGTCAGTCAGTTTCTGATATGACCTCATTTTGTGAAATGAAGCCTGAGGCAGTAAAGAATAATCAACAGAAATGTACCTGCAATGTAGAAAGCATGATGTTTGAAAGTGTGATCTAACATTACAATGACTGGTCACTTTTGGTGTATATATTACATAAAAAAAAAAAAAAAAAAAAAAAAAAAGCACTGACCTCCTGAACTGCCATATTTTTATTTTTATTTTTATTTTTATTTTTATTTTTATTTTATTTTATTTTTATTTTATTTTTTTTAACTTTTTCCTTTACTAATGCTCTTGTGTTCTCTAAAGCTTAAACAGAAGATTGTACAAACTAACCTGGAAATACAGATCCCTCTTACTATCTCATACTGAGCATTCCCTGCCCATGATTAGTGACTCTGTTTTTCTCTTGCCAGTATATTCTCATTACTGGAATGAATGAATTTTAGTAACAGTATTTCAAAATCATCTCTAAAATCTTTAACCCAAATACACTTAAGAGTTTTACATATTTTTGTTTGTCTGCTTGTTTGTGTTTAATTTACTGAGAAACACCAAGAGGTATTTGGGTCAAAAACTGTTTGGGATGAAGAGATATAACTCAAAGGCATTCAGAATATTTCAAACACATCTAGGAACAGATGACAAGGGAAGAATATGGACACTAAATAAAGATTAATCTAAATGAAAAATGCCTTGACAATTTTATTTATTTAATTTAAGAAAAGAGATGTTGGCATCGAAAAAAGGAAGGCTTACTGAGGTTATGATACATTATGAAACTTCAGTTCATAGTAGCTTTTAATACTCAACATCACTCACAGCATCACCCCCACCTGCTTCAAAATGAACAGATGCTTCTCTGCAGAAAAGTAATTATTCTCAAACTCATGTTATGTTTGTGGTGGGCTGACTGTTCAATTCACATGAGCCCATGGTTTTGTATTTTGCACAGCTTTATTTGATCACATTCTGTGTTCACATTCAGTGCTAAATTAAGGCTAAAGAAAAGGCCTTTCTTTCCTCTCTAAGAGTCTGATCCTTTTCTACTAGCACCAGGGAGAAGAAATGAACGTAAGCTAGTTCTAACATCAAGAAATCTGTCTTTCTCTCCAGTCCACCTGCACCTGACCTCTTTTATATCTCTATACTTTTACGGTCATGGTATCCAAAGAATATTTCATCAAATAACAAAAGATTTTTCTGCCATATAAATAACAAAGAGGAAAAGGAGGGAGAATGAAATACAGATAAAAGCTAAAGGTGGCTCCCAAACTGAACAAATACTTTGCCATATCTTCTGATAAAAATGATGATATTGAATGTAGGAGAAAGGCAGGAAGGCCCATGAGAACAGGGGCAAGGAAACAGAAATAACAACAGAGGTGGAAACGAATCTTTCGTTGCTTAGTACACACAGAGTGGGAAACCCAGATAAGCTTTGCACCAGAGCAGACAAATGAAAGCTCAGGTCTGATAGCAGCTATCTTTAATAAATCTATCAACTGTAGGGTGATACTTAACAACTGAAAGTGATGACTGGAGCATCTCTTTTGAAAAGAGAAGGAGGGGAAGAAGAAAGAAGAGAAAGATAAAACAGTAATATGATCTAAAGGGTATGCAAATGTGGAATGGGAGGCTGGAATGAGAATAAAGAATAGCAAAAGACATTTATGTAAATGGAAAAAGAGGTTAAATGCAACATAGATTTACATGGATTACACTGAAATAAACTGATGTCTTCCTCTAAAAAAAAAAAAAAAAAGGAAATAGACATTTTATCTGCCTCGAGTTATTTTACTAAAGTATTTGATATGTTGCTTTTTGAGAAACTTGCTATATTGCATTTAGGTGGCAAGTTTTTGGTAATGGGAGAACTGCAGGGCTGTGAGAAGATGCCAGGAGCTGCCCCCTGTTCAGCCCCCTGATGGTTCCAGAAGAGACCTGCTGCTGAACAAGTTTGAGCCAATCAACCATAATGGTGGTGCCTCTCTGCAACAAATATAAGAAAGTTCAAAAATACCACTGTGTGGCAGTTGTGAGGGAAAGATGAGTGAGAAAAGCTGAGAGAAATAGCCCCTCAGACACCAAGGTCAGTGAAGAAGGAGAGGGAAGAAGTTTTCCAGGCTTCAGAGCAGAAGCTCCCCTGCAGCCCATGGGAAGGACCCACACTGGAGCAAGTTGTGAAGGACTGCATCCCATAGGACAAACCCCATGCTGGAGTAGAAGAGGGAGTGAGAGAGATAAAGAGTTAAGAACTGACCACAGACCCTGTTGCCCATCCCCATCTGCCACTTGAGGGGGAAGAGGTCAAAGAGGTGGGAGTGAAGCTGAGCCTGGGAAGAAGGTGGGAGATAGAAGAAGGGTTATTTATTATTGTTATTGTTATTGTTTTTATTCAGTTTACTTCTCACTATCCTACTCTGTTAGTAATTGGCAATAAATTACATTAATCTTCCTTATGCTGAATCGTTTTGCCCACGATGGTAACTGATGAGTGATCTCCCTGTCCTTTTCTCAGACCATGACTATTTTCATTGTATTTTCTTCCCCCACCCTGCTAAGGAGGAGAAGTGGCAGGCATGTGGCAGACAGCCAATTTTAACCCACCACACTGATGATGCAGGAAAAGGAATTAATACACAATAGTAAATTAGTTCAGAAACTGGCCAAGGGGAAGAAGTAGCAATTAACAATAAAAGGAAAGGTTAATCAATTTTATATTGCTATATTTTCAAAAGTGACCATGACTTGAAAAATATACATGCTCATAAAATGTACCGATTAAACGACCAAGAAGAATTATCAATTCAGGAAAATCAAAAAGAAGCTGGGGCACCCTGAGGTTTGCAATTCTAATACTGGTAATAAATGCAGTCATGAAAAGTCCACCGTGGTACATCTATACATTTAGTTAGTTAGTTAGTTAGCTAGTTAGTTAGTTATGATCTGAGAGTTCATTAGCTGAAAATGACTGAAGAGAGAAAAACAAACAAACAAACAAAAAAGACTGTTGGTAGTAGGGTGATGGTTGGACCAGATGATCTCAAAGGTCTCTTCCAACCTTAATGATTCTATGATTCTATCACGCACACACACACGCACACACACACACACACACACAAAACCACAAAAAACAGACACTAATGTAGTATAGATACAAATAAACAAAGAAAGAAAAACTCATTTGTGAAAAATACTAGCTAGTGTGAAAGGCATTTTAGATGCCTGGGATTTTATCACATCTAGACTGTCCATAATGAAGAAAAAAGAACTGTAAGTAAAACAGGTGAAGAAAAATACTGCTAAAGTGACTAAGTAAGTAAAGTGACTAGGTATGTTTATGTGGTCTGGATGTACTCAGATTTGAGAGGCTATTCACCAGTTTCAGTGATAAAAGTATACCATTTTTTTTTATTTTCTATTTTTCTTTTTTTTTTCTTCTGTATCTGAGGGGCAACCTGAGTTATACTCACTGTCTCAGTCCTGGGGTAAAGCTATCATGAAATTGACAAGATCTATTTTTGTAGAAGTGCTTTAAAAGTTCTTGGCATTAAAAGAGGAAATATGCATACAAGCCTCCTCCTAATTCATGAATCACAAAATAGAGCCCAGGGAAATAAAATCAGAAAGAGCAAACAGGAAGAAGTGACAGAAGAGTACTGGTCATTTGACAGTACCAGGAAAGGGAGGAGGAAAATGTTTTGATTTTATTTGCAGTAAATATTCTTTCTTGTGGCCTTTACTGAAGAAGCACATTTTTTCCATGTATTCACCCAACACAGTAGAATAAATGAAATCATTTTGTGTGGTCTACAGAAATGCTTGGAGAAACTAAATGAAACTAACTAGGGGTATATGTTGTCATTCCAGGGGTCTAATATGTCCTTTACTGTCATAAGCAGAGTCTTCAGAAAAAGGTTAGGAATAAAAATAAACTGCATACCTTCAGTTTAAAAAATTGGCCTTGCTGAGAGTCCATTTTCAGGAAAGAACAGACTGTTTTCATGCTTTTTCTTGTATTATCACTGCCTTTTCTTCATCCATATCCTAACATTTCCTGGTGTTATCCGGATACATTTTAATTCAAAACCAACATTTCGTCTTTGCAAGTAGTAATGAAATATTTATGGGATTATACCTATATGTTTCAGATGTGATACAGGGATTTTAAGAGCAGGTTGGCAGATGGATGTCCTATGTTGTCCATTGAAAGGTCACTGTCAAGTGAAATGCATCTCATTTATGCCATCTGTTTCCCTCCTACTATCAGAAAACATGGGAATTACATATTCACCTGAAAAAGCAATTGAAGTGCTGCAAAAACACTGTCTGCCACTGTAATTTCTTTGGAAGATTATATTGCTCAGGGAATGTACTTCTGTGTTATTTAAATCTGGTTTCTTACCATCACAGTATTTCCTTCCACAGAGTACAATTTGACTTCACAGCCTGAAGAAAACAAAATATAATTTATTTCTATCTGTTGTCATTCGGTCTAATTTGAACTTTAGAATATCCCCAAGATTTAACCTTTAATTTTCCTATTTAGTTCAATTCCTCTTGTCAATGCTACACAACAGTTTTGGGATTTACAAAGCTGGAGGAATTAGTGTAGTACTGGATTTTCTTGGTCTGTTGGAAGGCAACTAGAAACAGTGGTTGTGTGAAATGTGCCCAGACATACTTTTTGTTTTATTGCTGATGATTTCAATAAAATAATAATAATAGAAAATAACATTTTTAAGTAAAATCATCTCTTTGGCTAATGTGCTCTACACAGTGCTAGATTAAAGTGGAGACTAACAGTGAACACCAGTTTTCTCTCTTTTTTTTTTTTTTTTTTTTTTTTTTTTCTGTGGCTTTTAGGAATCCTTTACTAATTTGGAGAAAAAAAAAAAAAAGTATGGGGGGGAACTACTAATAATTTACTCACCAAAACCAGATGAAATAGGAAAGAAAAAAACGATGCCTGGGGAAGAAAAAAGAGGTGTCTGAGGACTGGAAGAGAGTCAGTATCATGTATCATGCCAGTCTTCAGAAAAGGCAAGAAGAAGGACCCAGGATACTATAGTCAGCCTCCCCTCCATCCCTGGAAAGGTGATGGAACAGCTCACACTGGAGGTCATCTCCAAGCATGTGGAGGATAAGAAGGTGACCAGAAATAGTCAGCATGGATTCACCAAGAGGAAGTCATGTTTGACCAATCTGCTATCCTATGATGAGATGCCTGGCTGGATAGATGAGGGGAGAGTGGTAGATGTGGTCTACCTTGACTCCAGCAAGGCTTTTGACACTGTCTCCCATAACATCCTCATAGACAAGCCCAGGAAGTGTGGCCTAGATGAGTGGACAGTGAGGTGGATTGGCAATTGGCTGGATGGCAGAGCTCAGATGGTTGTGCTTATTGGTGCTTATTGGTGCAGAATCTAGTTGGAGGCCTGTAGCTAGTGGTGTCCCCCAGGGGTCAGTACTGTGTCCAGTGTTGTTCAGCTTATTCATCAGCAGCCTGGATGATGGAACGGAATGCACCCTCAGCAAGTTTGCTGACAATACAAATCTCAGAGGAGTGGCTGATACCACAGAGGGCTACACTGCATTCAGAGAGACCTTGACAGGCTGGAGGGTTGGGCCGAGAGGAACCTCATGAAGTTCAACAAAGGCAAGTGCAGGGTCCTGCACCTAGGGAGGAATAACCCCAAGCACCAGTACAGGCTGGGGGCTGGCCTGTTGGAAAGCAACTCTGCAGAGTCCTGGGAGTCCTGGTGGACAGCAGGCTGACCATGAGTCAGCAATGTGCCCTTTTGGTAAAGAAGGCGAACAGTGTCCTGGGGTGCATTCGGAAGAGTGCTGCCAGCAGGTCAAGGGAGGTGATCTTCCCCCTCTACTCAGCCCTGATGAGGCCACACCTGCAGTATTGCGTCCAGTTCTGGGCTCCCCAGTACAACAGGGACATAGAACTACTGGACCGAGTCCAGAGGAGGTCTACTAAGATGATTAGAGGACTGGAGCATCTATCGTACAAGGACTGGCTGAGAGAACTGGGCCTGTTTAGCCTGGAAAAGAGAAGACTGAGGGGAGATCTCAATGTATATAAATATCTGAGAGGAGGGAGTTGAGAGGATGGAGCTGGTCTCTTTGCAGTTGTGCCTAGCGACAGGATGAGAGGCAATGGACAGAAAATGAAGCACAAGAGGTTCTGGCTGAATATGAGGGTGCACTTCTTTACTGTGAGGGTGACAGAGCTCTGGAACAGGTGGCCCAGAGAGGTTGTGGAATCTCCTTCTCTGGAGATATTTAAAACACTCCTGGATGCCATCCTGCACGATGTGTTGTTCTGGGTGATCCTGCTTGGCGGGGGGGGGGACTAGATGATCTTCAGAGGTTCTTTCCAACCTCGTCCATTCTGTGATTCTGTGATGCTATGGGACTAATCTATTTCCAGTAAAAGATTTAGGCAAACAAAGGGGAAAATCTTTATGCCTTTAAAGGTATGTAGTGACCAGCTGGATTTCTTCTAGTTGTGGCTAAAAATCAAGTAAGAAACATCCTTTTTTTCTCCTTTCTATTTATCAGCCAGTAAACGGGAAGCATATAAATAATTGTAATTATTTTAAAGCTTCCTGATTTAGCTCCTGGGACAATAAGAGATAGATCCAAGCTGAGAAAACACTCTTTGCATTCTGTGAGGGTCAATAATTTGGCTATTACTATCTCAACATGCAGAATATGATGCTGAGTACAACAGCAGGGTTATTGTCAAGATGGATTACAAAGAGAACTATTACTTATGGATTCTGTCAGTCAGATTAATACTGGTCCTTTGGTAAAATCTTGATAATATAAAGGGTGAGGAGAAGGCACAGTCTAGCAGAGAAAAGCGTGAATGAAAAGCAGAAAATATCTGGGAACTAGTACAAAACCACCACATTGGATTATAATGCAAAAGACATTTGCCTAGCTTTAAAAGTGAGCTTTTTCCTATGCTTGGTCTTTTCTTCTTCCTATCCAAAAGTAAAAGATAAATTCTGGTTGGTTTGGGCATAAACAGATAGTTGAAGCCTTAGACAAGGAAGTGTTTAAGCAAAATAATAGTTTATGGAGGGATACAATTTTAAACCTGCCCACACATTAAAATCGGTTCTAATTTTACTAGTTGTTTCATTTAATAAGTAAAAAGTCAAGCACAGAAACTACTGTAATTAATAGTTCTTCCATTTGCAAATAATTAGATAGATGCTCTCAGGTTTTCAAAAGAGGTTCATTATATGCCCTGAAAGCTGTTTTTCTGAAGAAAGGTATTGTGTATACTGCACACCATTGAAATTTCCTAAGTGCCCTCACTGGCTTCCATCCTCATTAAACTACCCAGTGTGTGCTCTCAGTTGGACAGCAATTTTACAGCTTCGAAGTAAGTCAAATGGAGCTCACACTAGACACAAAACACAAAATGTTGCACTTCCAAAGGAAAAAAAAAAAAAAATGAGAGAGAGAGATTTTGAAGGAAATACAGTATGGACACACTTGCTCAAAATTGCTCAAAATCATGGCATGGATTTTTTTTTTTTTTTTTTTTTTTTGATTCTAATTTCACCTTGGTTGGAAAGTCTTTGCATTTTTTCAAAATGCAGTGTCTGGGGCACAAGTTTGTCATTCACTTCCTGGCAGGGCAACAACTTGCTAGGAAGCAGTTATATAATGTGCAAAGTGAAAACATTTGAGACTTGAAGGATTGAATTCCAGTACTGAAATGCGTAAAGCCCATCAGTATCATTGAAATTATAAGGAAAATTTCTAAGGATATCTACCTGAAACATATAAATGAACCTAGCCACAAAGTGGTTAATATATCTTCAGTCTGAAACTATGAAAAGCATTTGGCATGAAGTGTACCAGAAAGATTTTTGTTTCACTGGCATGCAGGAGTTATAAGGGACTCAATACTTTTCACTTGGAAAAAGGAAAATTCTTACATATATATATATATCCATTATTTTTATATATATATACATATAAAACAAAAAAAATCTTGCATAAATAATATAACAACAACAGAAGAAGAAACTCTACAATGTTCTCAGAATCTCAGAACTCAGACTCTCAGAAGAGACTCAGAATCTCCTTATTCTGAGTCTGTTTTGCCTGTCATGGTAATTGTTGAGTGATCTCCCTGTCCTTAGCTCAAACCTTGAGCCCTTTGCATCCTATTTTCTCCCTCTTTCCCTTTGAGGAAGGGGAGCGAGAGAACGGTTTTGGTGGAGCTTGGCTGCTCACCTGAGTAAAACCACCACACTACACCAATGCACTCAACATGGGAAACAGTAGGAGGAGTTGAAAACCATGATGCAATCGGAAAACTATAACATGATTGCTATCATGGAAATGTGGTGGGATGGATCACATAACTGGAACACTGGATCCAATTTGTGATCTCAAGGAATATGAACCTGATGACAAACAAGTCAGGACCTCGAACTTCCAAAGAGTGAATTTCCAGCTACTTAAAGACCTAGTGGAAGAGATCTCCTGGAACACAGTCCTCAGGGTGTGTGGGGGAACTAGGACTGTTCATGGAGGAGCTGGGCATTGGTCAGTGGCTAGTGAGCAATTGCATTGTGCATCACTTGCTTATTACTATTATTATTATCATTGTTATTATTATTATTACTATATTGTTATTATTATTGTTATTACTATTGTTGTTGTTATTGTTATTATTTTCTGTCCTATTAAACTGTCTTTATCTGAACCCATGAGATTTTGACCTTTTTGTTTGCTTGTTCCTCTCAACCATCCCATGGGGTGGGGGGAGTTGCAGAATGAGTGAACAGCTGTGAGGTGCTTAGCTGACTGCTGGGTTAAACCACAATGCTCTGTCCTGCAGTAGATGGTTTAGATTCCAATATCCTAAACAAGCATTATCCTTTTTGTAAAGAAAACATATAATATCCCTCCTTACTGAAATTATCTTCTACAAATTTCAGATTTACCACTCATTACTGAAACAGTACCCACAAAGATTAATGAATAACATTGTAGGCACTGTGATGAAGGTTTATTTTCTCTAAATAGGAATACCCCACTATAAATATTTGGCTGTTAAGTAACATTGCTGTAAATGAGACTTTTTGTTCCCATGTTCACATATTTAATTACAGTAGAAAAGTCAAGAGTCTAGTGCAATGTGAGCTAAAAGGTGAAATTTTAGTTTACCACTTTCTATCAGTAAGGTTTGTATCAAAACTTTAAAGATCTTAAAAAAAAAATGCTGAAACATGCATTTACACAGTGTTCCAGTTACATGGAAAAAGCACAGGTATGCATCTTTTCCAGGAGTGTATGTAAGTTTCAAAATTAATAATCTGTGAGTTTGGGAAAATGTATAAGACAATGACGGAAATGTATTTGTATTCTCATAGAGTAATAAATGATCTGTCATCATTAATAACCACAGGAAAAGGCTGGCAACTCAAGCAGGGTAACTATGAAAAGAGCATGACAGCCTGTCATTGCCTAATTAAGCTGGGACATTAAAGGTACTCAATCACGGTATTTTACCAGTACACCTGGATTCTCTTTATTAAAAAGGCATTTATCTAATGATGGATAGCAACCTAGTTCTAGTAATTGAAGATGGTTTTCCTGGTGGAAAGTGGACTGCAAAGGAGCAGAGGAGAAATCATGCTGTATTACACAGTGTTGCAAGGTGCAGACTGTGAGTGATCTTCCTGCATATTTTTATGCACATGGTAAACTTTTTGCATGAGTGCTTCAGTTGAATTTTACATATTAATGTAGATAAAATTACTGGTGATCTTATAACAGACACAGACACACAGACACAGATTTCTAGGTTGGAAGAGACCTCAAGATCATCGAGTCCAACCTCCGACCTAACACTAAGTACTCCACTAAACCATATCGCTAAGCTCTACATCTAAACGTCTTTTAAAGACCTCCAGGGATGGTGACTCCACCACCTCCCTGGGCAGCCCGTTCCAATGCTTAATAACCCTTTCGGTAAAGAAGTACTTCCTAACATCCAACCTAAAACTCCCCTGTCGCAACTTTCGCCCATTCCCCCTCGTCCTGTCACCAGGCACGTGGGAGAACAGACCAACCCCCACCTCACTACAGCCTCCTTTAAGGTAACTGTAGAGAGCGATAAGGTCGCCCCTGAGCCTCCTCTTCTCCAGGCTGAACAAGCCCAGCTCCCTCAGCCGCTCCTCGTAAGACTTGTTCTCCAGACCCCTCACCAGCTTGGTCGCCCTTCTCTGGACTCGCTCGAGCACGTCCATGTCCTTCCTGTAGCGAGGGGCCCAAAACTGAACACAGTACTCAAGGTGAGGCCTCACCAGAGCCGAGTACAGGGGGACAATCACTTCCCTAGACCTGCTGGCCACATCTGCTTCTTATACAAGCCAGGATGCTGTTGGCCTTCTTGGCCACCTGAGCACACTGCTGGCTCATATTCAGCTGCCTATCAACCAGTATTCCCAGGTCCTTCTCGGCCAGGCAGCTTTCCAACCACTCATCTCCCAGCCTGTAGCGCTGCTTGGGGTTGCTGTGCCCCAGGTGCAGGACCCGGCACTTGGCCTTGTTGAACTTCATACAGTTGGCCTCAGCCCATCGCTCCAGCCTATCCAGATCCTCCTGCAGAGCCTTCCTGCCCTCGAGCAGATCGACACATGCACTTAGCTTGGTGTCATCTGCAAACTTACTGAGGGTGCACTGGACGCCCTCATCCAGATCATCGATAAAGATATTAAAGAGGACCGGCCCCAGTACCGAGCCCTGGGGGACACCACTTGTGACCAGCCTCCAACCAGATTTGACTCCATTCACCACAACTCTCTGGGCCCGGCTATCCAGCCAGTTTCTAACCCAGCGAAGCGTACGCCAGTCCAAGCCCCGAGCAGCCAGTTTCTTGAGGAGAATGTTGTGGGGAACGGTGTCAAAAGCCTTACTGAGGTCAAGGTAAACCACATCCACAGCCCTTCCCTCATCCACCAAGCGCGTCACTTTGTCATAGAAGGAGATTAGGTTCGTCAAGCAGGACCTGCCTTTCATAAACCCATGCTGACTGGGCCTGATCGCCTGCTTGCCCTGCAAGTGCCGCGTGATGACCCTCAAGATAACCTGCTCCATGAGCTTTCCTGGCACTGAAGGTCAAACTGACAGGCCTATAGTTCCCCGGGTCTGCCCTCCGGCCCTTCTTATAGATGGGCGTCACATTGGCTAGCCGCCAGTCAACTGGGACCTCCCCCAATAGCCAGGACTGCCAATAAATGATGGAAAGCGGCTTGGCCAGCTCCTCCGCCAGTTCTGTCAGTACCCTCGGGTGCATCCCATCCGGCCCCATCGACTTGCGCACATCCAAGCTCCTTAGCAGGTCGCCAACCATTTCCTCATGAATAGCGAAGGCCACATCCTGCTCCCCATCCCCTTCCGCCAGCTCAGGGCACTGGGTATCCAGAGAACAACCGGTATTGCCGCTAAAGACTGAGGCAAAGGCGGCATTAAGCACCTCAGCCTTTTCCTCATCCTTAGTAACTAGGTTTCCCCTCGCATCCAGTAAAGGATGGAGATTCTCCTTAGTCCTCCGTTTCGCGTTGATATATTTGTAAAAGGATTTTTTGTTGTCTTTAACGGCAGTAGCCAGGTTGAGCTCCAGATGAGCTTTGGCCTTTCTAATTTTCTCCCTGCACAGCCTCGCTACATCCTTGTAGTCCTCCTCAGTGGCCCGCCCTTTTTTCCAAAGATTATAAACCCTCTTTTTTCTGCTAAGCACAAGCCGCAACTCTCTGTTGAGCCAGGCCGGTCTTCTTCCACGCCGGCTCGTCTTTGGGCACGTGGGGACGGACCGCTCCTGTGCCGTTAAGATTTCCTTCTTGAGGAGCGCCCAGCCTTCCTGGACTCCTCTGCCCTTCAGAACCGCCTCCCAAGGGACTCGGCCAACCAGCGTCCTGAGCAGCTCAAAGTCAGCCCTCTGGAAGTCCAAGACAGCAGTTTTACTGGTCCCCTTCCTGGCCTCGCCAAGAATAGAGAACTCTACCATTTCGTGGTCACTCTGTCCAAGACAGTTTCCGACCACCACATCTCCCACCAGTCCTTCTCTGTTTGTGAAGAGAAGGTCTAGCGGGGCACCACCCCTGGTAGGTTCACTGACCAGCTGCGTCAGGAAGCTATCTCCCACGCTCTCCAGAAACCTCCTAGACTGCTTTCTCTGTGCCGTGTTGTGTTTCCAGGATATATCCGGGAAGTTGAAGTCCCCCACGAGGACAAGCGCCGATGATTTTGCAACTTCTGTCAGTTGCCTATAAAACTCCTCATCCAGTCTCCTCATCCTGGTTCAGCGGTCTATAACAGACCCCGACCAGGACGCTAGCCTTGCCGGCCTTCCCGTGGATCCTAACCCACAGGGATTCAACCTTATCATTCCCAGCCTGGAGTTCCACAACATCAAAAGATTCTCTAATGTAGAGAGCCACGCCACCACCCCCTCTGTGCTGCCTGTCCCTCCTGAAGAGCCGATAGCCAGGCATTGCAGCACTCCAGTCGTGGGAGTGGTCCCACCACGTCTCCGTGATGGCAACCAAGTCATAGCCTTCCTGCTGCACGATGGCTTCCAGCTCCTCCTGTTTGTTACCCATGCTGCGTGCATTAGTGTAGATGCACTTCAGCTGGGCCATCGCCTTCTTCCCCAGCCTAGCCATTGTTTCCCCCGGCACGGCTCCAACAAGCCTTGTTTGAGCCCCGTCCCCCTTCTTGCCTAGTTTAAAGCTCTCTCTATGAGCCCTGCCAGCTCCTGGCCTAGGATCCGTTTTCCCCTTGGAGATAGGGACCCGTCTGGGGCCATCAGGCCGGGTGCCGAGTAAAGCTCCCCATGGTGAAAAAAACCAAAATTTCTGTGCTGGCACCAGCCTCTGAGCCACCTGTTAACCACATGAGCTTTCCATGTCCTCTCCGTGCCTCTCCCTTCCCCCGTAGGGATAGATGAAAACACCACCTGCACTCCCGCTCCCTCCACCAATCGTCCCAGCCCCCTATAGTCCTGCTTGATAGCCTTCAGGCTTCTCTTTTCAAGATCATCACTGCCAGCCTGGACTATCAAAAGCAGGTAATAGTCAGAGGGGCGAACCAGGTTTGGAAGCTTCCTGGTAACGTCTCTGACCCTGGCCCCAGGGAGGCAGCAGACTTCCCTATGTGTGGGGTCAGGCCGACAAATAGGGCCCTCCGTTCCCCTGAGGAGGGAGTCGCCCACAACAATCACCCTTCTTTCTTTCTTGGTGGAGGCAGTCCTGAGGCGTGGAGTCAACTTCCTCACCTCAGGCATCCTCCTGCGTAGGCTTCCTACCTCGTCCTCACCCACTGGTCTCTCAAGCTCCAGGGCCTCAAACCTATTGTTCAAGGGCACCTGGGAAGGCGGCGCCAGAAGGGGAGGGCATCTCCTGCGAGGTCGAGAAGGGACCTGTCTCCATTCCTCCTCAACTCGCAGGTCCCCTCCCTCTGCCCGATGGCGACAGGGCAGGGGGTCCACCCCCCTTTGGGGCGTCTCACCCCAGTCCCTCTCCCTCTGGTCCTGCAGGGAGTTGCTCCACCAGTCGATCTCCCGCTCGCACTCCCTGATATCCCTCAACCTCTGCACCTCCTCCTTGAGTTCCGCCACCATGCGGACCAGGTCATCCACCTGCTCGCACCTCACGCAAGCAGTCCCTCTGCCTCCCGCCGATGGCAGCAAGAGGCTCAGACACTCTCCAACGACTGAGATTTAATTTTGACTGTGCATTGTCAATTCATATGTATTTGAAAACCTAGGTGACACATTTCTCAGATACAACCCTTCTAGCAGAAAGTTTGTTTTCAGTGAAAATAATTTTGCGTTATTCAGAGAGATTCTGTTCTACATAGAAATAAATTCAAATAAATTAGGAATGGCTCATGGATGTTCCATGAGTAAAGAAAGAGACAAATTAATCCCATGAATGATTCACTGCAAATTACCCACTCAGCTCAACCACACTCAAGGCAATTGGTAGTCAAAATAATTGATTATAGTTCCATGATTTTTTTTCGTGCTTATTCAATGTGAGGGAAATATGTACACTAGAACATTACTGTTCATTTTTAAAAATACATATATTTTTATTTTTTTTAAAGCAGCAGGAAATTCTGCTGTTGCGTGTTCCCAAGGGTATTACAGAGAAACTAGCAATAAGGGGATTTTTCTGATGCCTGCACATGCATAGAGTATAAAAGGTGTGAGTAAATCTTCATATAAAAAAAGAGCATGTATTTAGATAAAATGATAACCTTGGGAAGTTTTTTGTAGAAATGATTTTTTTTTTCCAATTTAATGCATAGATGAAAAAGAATGATTTTGTGATGATTATAAGCTTACTTGTATCATGTTAGACAGTGATATAAAATCATCTTCATTAGGAGACCCTAATGCTCAGGCCTAAAATAAGAAAGAACTGACTTGTATTTTAGTTCTTGGACTTCAGTGTCTCTGGTCTTGTCCTGACATTTTATCAAGAAGAGATTTTATCAAGAAGAGATTTTATCATGAAGTTGCTGATCACAAACATTTATCCTAATGGAAAAAAAATGATGGAAGGAAAGAAAAGAATACTTTCACTTTCTTGATTTATAGAAATTCACTCCCCTTTCTGAAAAGGGGAAGTGAATTTGGGAAAAACATATTTCCCAAAAAATATTTGAAAATAGCCAATACCATAAAGAGTATGGTAATATTACCACAAATTGAAAGTTAACATTGATAATAAAGACTTAAAACAAGTAGGATGCAGCATGAGAAATTTAGACAAAAGTAAATAAAGCCCAAAATTTTGCAATCTTTATTGGACTCTGCCGATGGACAAAATAGGATGAAATATTTTGTTGCACCTTTAGTCTCTCTATGTATTGCATCTCTAATAAATGTATTTTTCTCAAGTCTTTTTTTTTTTCCTTTAAGACAAGATTCTTCATGAGCTCCTTTGCCATGTTTTATCATTTAGCAGCAATTATTAAAGGAAAGTACAACTGTTGCTTTTAGCTCTGCTAAGACCTTAATAATAATGTAATACTTTAAAAATGTTACCTTGGTGAAGTAAATATTAGATGTGAGAAAACATACAAGATCCATGTATTAACCAGGTAGATTGCTAACAGGTACTCATATTACTGGAAACTGATCTTACCAAGAATGTTTGTGAGATGAGACAAACGCCTCATTTCATCCTAAATACTCTGCTCTGCAGATTTAGCTCACCTTACAAGTGGTAGCTTATTATGTCTATCTGATACACCAACTAAGTATAGTTTCATGAAATACCACTCTTTTAACCCAAATGTTCTGAAGTGTATTTTTTAATATAATGAAGCGATAGTTACTTTAGAAATATTTATTTATGTTGCATTTTCAGTTCCTGAACATAGTAGACTCTTAGTTGCTTAATAGCAATATACATTACTTAGTTCAAAGAACAGGTAATAATCAACAGCTCTGGAATACATAGATTTTCGGTTCTTCAAATTGACTGGTAAAGTTTGAGGGAAAATGCACTTTCAAACTGAAGAAATTTTGCTAATATTTGGAGAGGAAAATGTATACTATTGCTACTTATGTTTTGTTCTTTTTGAATACTTGTGTTTTATGTTTTCTTAAATATTGATTTTAGAGGAATAGTATCACATCTCAAGTGTGTCTTTTTGTCCTATAATAGACCTAATAATTTCATCATATTTAATATGTTGCAAATTCTTAATAATGAATATATATTTCATTAGTGACCCCAGAATATCCATATAAATTGAGTTAACATAAAAGACAAAAATTACAACATTATTATGTTTAAAAGAAGGCTAATTAAAAAACTACCTGTAAGTAAAAAAAAATCTTATTACACTAGAAAATTAAATAACATATTAAATCAATTAATATGAAGTACATGATACATTAATTTTCTTTTAATTTTGCTGTTTTGCTACTTTTATTATCTGGTGAGACTTTTCCCTTCCCTTCCCTTCCCTTCCCTTCCCTTCCCTTCCCTTCCCTTCCCTTCCCTTCCCTTCCCTTCCCTTCCCTTCCCTTCCCTTCCCTTCCCTTCCCTTCCCTTCCCTTCCCTTCCCTTCCCTTCCCTTCCCTTCCCTTCCCTTCCCTTCCCTTCCCTTCCCTTCCCTTCCCTTCCCTTCCCTTCCCTTCCCTTCCCTTCCCTTCCCTTCCCTTCCCTTCCCTTCCCTTCCCTTCCCTTCCCTTCCCTTCCCCTCTCCTCCAGCCTAGATTATTTCATGACTCTATATTGTTTATCTATATTATATCTATATTATAAGTACATTAATTTTTTTTTCTTATTTTGTTTTTATTTTTATTTTCTTATCTTTACACTTACCTTTTACACAGAAAGTTAGCTAACAAAGCAGACGGAAATAGGAAATTCTTCATTCAAGCACAAATAACATGCACAAATGTTTACCAGTGTTTTGTGTGTTTGTTTGTTTTGCTTTGTTTTGTTTTGTTTTTCATTTTTCATTTATTCTATTTCATCTGTTTGAAAATCAATGAGAAGAAGGGTGGAGCAGCCTTTCCTGAATTTCTCTCCAATGTTTATAATCCCCACTGAATATATCATGATTATAGTCAAACAAGATCTCAGAAGTATCAAAGGCAGCCTTTTCATTTACCTACTCTGCTCTGGCTTCAAGATGCCCTTTAGCATGATATTTAAAGTTTATCATTGCTTCTTGTTTCAGTGCATTTCATCCTCTCTTTCTTTCCAGATTATTTTATTTTCCTCACAGTTTTGGTCATATTTCAACCTGTACTCCCTTTCACCCCATTTAAGGGCCTTTCCTCTTGTCAATTTTATCATTCCTTGATTTTGAAGTAGTTCTGTAATGGCATAATTGCATATTCTTATAGTAACTTTCTCTTAATTTCTTAGCCTAGCTGCATTTTGTTATCTTCTTTTATGGTTAGTATGATCTCATTCAGTTATAACTACTAAAGATATTTGGTGTTTATAATCACTGCCAAGTTGCAGAACATTTGATGCTTTTCCACCCCCTCTTTATACATTTTAATATCTCAACAAAAAGGAGATGAATTTAAAAATATGGTGTAAGGCTGAAAGGACATTTGCAGTGGACTTGTCTTTTTAGCCTCACAAAAAGTTCTGAATCAACCATGCGAATTGTGTAACAAAAGGCTCTTTCTCCTTAGTATACATGGACATAAATCATTGCATAGGTAGTCCTTTCAGTCATGACTAGCCAGCTGGTCATAATAACAATGATAACTCACTGATTCCATCAAGCTGTCTGATATTGTCCAGCCTTTTGTACAAGCGTGCACTGCAGAGCAGTATTGTAACCTCTCCCATCTCACCATGCTTTCCTTTGCTTCATGCCCTGCCATAATGCAGGTTCACTATTATATTAGATGCAATGTGCAACATGCTAACACAAATAAAACTCAAGAAATAAAAAGAAACACAAGGCTCAGTTATCAAGGTTAATTAGTTTTCAGATTCATTGACAATAATTTTAAATAGACTGGAAAGTTTTTTATACTTATTCCTTAGTGAATATTTTTATCTAATATGTTTTGCAAGTAATTATTGTTTTTATCATAAGACAAACTGATGTTGCTGCCATGTTGTGTTCAATACCAAATAGAAACATTTTTATTTTATTTTATTTATTTTATTTTATTTTAATTAGTCTAGTTTAGTTTGTTTTGTTTTGTTTTCCAGTTCAATGGCTGCTTGATACCAAGTTGGTTGGAGAGTTGTTGTTTTCCTTTCCTAAGGCAGGAAGAAATATGGTAAGAATAAACAGCTTTATCTGCAGAGCCACTCCCAGATTATTATTTTTAATTACGAAAGCAGAAAAAAATACGGTCTTGTGTAATGCAGAAATGATCAAAAATTAAAACATCAAGATGAAAAAAAAAAGTTGATGAAATATATGATCAAAAACGTGTAATAATGAATCACAGTCTCTCGGCAATAAGATCTCCCAGCTGTGAAAATAAAGACATGTGAGTGTTGTGACTTCCAAAGAAAACTTCAATTACATGAATTATCAGCTATGTCAGATAGTTTTCTTAAGTTGTCAGTAAAAAAATTTAACTATTTTAATTTTATTTTTGCATATATTTTAGGCAGTTTGTCAAAGGATAGCAGCAGAGTCATTGAAAAATTGTCTTGGAAATTTACATATATTTACTTTTCCTTTTTTTTTAATATATATATATAGGATGATGATATATTCTTGGAGTTTTAAAATATAAATTAGAGATTCATGAAGAAAATATCAGCTAATTCTTTCATCAACACTTTTGTCAGGGTCCAAAGGGGGCCTCATGCAGGAAGGCAGCATGGAAGATATAGTTTACTTGGGGAACCAAGACAATTACAGGATGGAGGCATGAAGCATATGTGCTACATATGTTGGATGACAGAACTGTGATTTGTTTTTTGAATAATACAAATAACTGAAAGCACTTTAATGAAAGAAACTGTTACTGGATGAAATCTTTATTCAAATATGTTCCACAATTCTGTATAAATTAAATTTTTGCATCTAATCTTATATACAGTTATGATCGGACGTATATTAGAAGTAAACTAATCTTAACTGAGAATGAAGCAAATGTCAGTGTTTCTTTCTTAACAGGAGCAAACTGGTCAGCTACTTTGAAGATCGTGACAATAATGAAATAACTTCTGGCAATGACACGTGGGGATATTTTTATTACACCATTAACATACACCTTCTCCCCCTGCCTTCCCCAGCCAACTTTAAACAAAATGGTTGTTCACCTTAGCTGTTTGCTCTGGAAAGATGTTCTGCTACCCAGGGGCAAATTTCCATGGGTATTTGATGAGGGGGGCTGATGGTTCTTGGTGTAGGTTACTGTTCAATAATTTGCATGTCATAAGCTCTCATCTCAACATGGAAATCAAGCCCATTTTTCACTGTCATTCTTTCCACTCTGTGCCCTAACCCTCTGAAAGCATCTCCCCTTGGTACGTCTTATACCATCCACTCACTTTGTAATTATCTGAGCAGCCAAAAGCCCAGTGATTTATTGGCTTTATTCTAGCTGGGATAAAATGTAAATCTGGATAATAGCTGTCATTTTCAGGCTCAGAGCTAGGAATGTGAGATAGAGATTGATTTTTAACTGTCCATTTCCTTAGCTCAGAGCATTATGCAGTGTTTCATTTTGGCTTGTGCTGACTGTCTGTCACTGCAGACACAACAATATCCAACCAAATCAGGGAGCCTAACCCCTTCTAAAATTGTTTTGTTCTGGCACCTCCAGGACATCTTCATCAAAAGCAATTTTCATTTAGGACTCAGTGTTTTCAAGACTAGATAACATTTAATAGTGTATGTTTTGTTGTACCTTTTGTTTGTTTGTTTGCCTTTTTTTTTTTTTTTTTTTCCACACAGACTGAAAATTTGGAAGGGTGACCAGCAGATATTATCCACAAAAATTAGAAGGCTGAAGAATATCGACATGGCTGATTATAGTACTTTGTCCTTTCATCATATCAGTATTTGCATTATGTTCATGATAGTTTACACATGGTCATCTTCTGAGCTAATTGCTTAAACACCTTTTTTGTTTTATTACATATTACACTTCATAATGTCATCCAGGTTTATTCTGTATTTGTGCTGCCAGTACTGAATAGAGAGCATTATAAGTAGACACGATTTCTTTGCAATAATGTATTATCCAAATTGGATTTCAAATAAATATAAGGCAACATGAAAGAAACTGTTAATGCAGTGTGCTTCACTGATCGTACCTGTATGACGTGTTCGCTAATGAACTCAGTTTGCTTCTCTGAGGCAAAATTCACCACAGAGCAGTAACCAGGCCTCTTCAGAAACAGACATGTATAAGAATAAATCAAGTATTGCTAAAATGACATAATATAGAATGCTCAAAGGATCATCATAGTTCCTGATGAGTCAGTGTTTTACTTGAATCAGAGTAGAGACTGAGTGATGATAGGAGAATTGCGTATCAAGCTATTTTATTTTGTTAAAGCATGTATGTTCATGGAACTAGTGAGAAACCAACTGCAACAACGCTCATACACTAGAAATAACCAATGAAAAATCCACCTGTAAATATTAAAAGTCTGTGGTTTGCTGAAAAAAATACAGAAAGGAAAATATGCTTGTTTTTATTCGGTTCAAATAAAAAGAATAAGAAAACCCACCACGTAACATAGATTAGATGAAGAGTGAAAGAAAGAAGAGAAATAGACCACATGTCAAAATACACATAAATTTTGTGTGAATTATTAATGGAGAAAAATTGTTTTTGAAAATGAACTTCAGTAAATGAAGACATTAAAAGCTTCTTTCATATAACAAATAATGTCTTCATTCTTTCTTAAATATTTTAAATAAAATGTAATCTTTACAGAATAATGAAATATCTGACCATATATTATATACAAGAACAAAGCACAACATTTGTGCAAAATACTAGTTGTAATACTACTACTAATAAAAACAAATTATATAAATTAGAATATTTTACCTATTTAGTAGAATTTTTGTCATTGACATGAATTCATTTTTCATAAATGAAAAGTCTTTCACCTTCCAGCCTCTCACTGAGATATGCTACATGCATATAAATGTCAGAATATATTAAACACTTCTTTCTTTAAACCTACCTATCCTATTCCTACTCATATCCACTTTGTGTTACGCAGCAAAAATAAATGATTCTGACAAGAAATCTGTGCAGTTAATTGTATTCTAGTCACTACCAGTTCTTTGATGAAAATGTAGGTTTAAATTACAAATAATACATTTTTATGCTTGCAAAACAGGAATATATTTTACAAAGAAGCACATGAGCTCTATTTGTAAAGTAAGGATTCATTTATTTTGTCTTCAAAATAGTTCATATATATATATACATATATATATATATATATTTCCAGAAGTAAAGTCCCTTTGTGTTTTGAATTTGGTCTGTCAAATAACACAGAGTTACAACACCGTTACACTATTAGTTATTTTGTTCCACACCGAGTACTAGAAACAACTGGATTGCTCTTTACAAGGGAAATCATTGTTTTAATCATTGTTTTAATTTGATATCATAGAATCATAGAATAGAATCATAAAGGTTGGAAAATACCTCCAAGATCATCTGGTCCAACCATCCCCCTATCACCAATATCACCCACTAAACCATGTCCCTAAGTCCCACGTGCAAACTTTCCTTAAATACCCCCAGGGACAGTGATTCTACCACCTCCATGGGCAACCCCTTCCAATGCCCAGCTACTTGCTGAGAAGAAACATCTCTTAATTTCCAACCTGAACCACCCCTGGTGCAACGTAAGGCCATTCCCTCTAGTGCAGCTACATATGTTGAAGGTGTACATCAACACCTTTCCCCAACTTGGTGTCATCTGCAAGCTTACTGAAGGTGCACTCAATTCCTTCATCCAAATCATCAATAAAAATATTAAAAAGGATGGGCCCCAACACCGACTCCTGGGGAACATAGCTCGTAATTTGTTGCCATCTGGATTTCACTCCATTCACCACCATTCTCTGAGACTGGCCTTCCAGCCAGTTTTTAACCCTACTGGTTAAGTGTGTACCCATCCAAGCCATGGGCTGCCAGATTCTCCAGGAGAATACTGTGGGAAACTGTGTCAAAGGCCTTGCTTGAGGGCTAGGTAGACTACTTTTCCTCATCCACCAGACAGCTCACCCAGTCATAGGAGATGAGGTTGGTCAGGCAGGACTTGCTTTTCATGAACCCATGATGACTGGGCCTGATCCCTCATTTGTCCCACATATGCTGTGTGATTGCATTCAAGATGACCTGTTCCATCACCTTTCCTGGCACCAAGGTCAGGTTGACAGGCCTGTAGTTCCTGTGTCCTCTTTACGACCCTTCTTATAGGTGGGCGCAACATTAGCTATTCTGCAGTCATCTGGGACCTTATCATGATTATACTGAGTCATTAAGCCAATATTAACAGAAGTTAGGTCAGTAGAAATTTTTCCTGTTTCCAAGTGTGTGCCTTGATATATCCTGGTAACAGTTTATTATCACTGCTTTACACATTCAGTAGCTCCTAAGTGCATGTGAATTTGGTAATTTCTTTTTAAGGTTGAGGGATGTTAGAGCTTTCAGTAATTATTTATATCTTTATCAGAAGTCTATCAATTTCTTAAGACCAAGAATATTCTTCCTGGTTGACAATTCATGTTGTTCTCTGTTCTGCAGAAAAATTAAGAAAACAAAACAAACAAACAACAACTACAACAAAACCCTTTTACTGCCAATTAATATTTTCGTTTGGGCTGTTGTTTTGTTTTTAGAAGCTTATTCTGTGCAATGTAATGAAAAGTAATTTCCTGTTAGGGTGGGCGAAGATGATTGTTTCACCCTTTGCATGGTAATGAATGTTTTATGATCAATGGTCTCGGTTCTGAATACTGGCTCCATTTTTCTGAATCAAAGTTTTACCTTTACAAATTGATTACAAGTCTACATAACTTTCCTTGAGGGTAATCTTTGATCTTATTGAATGAACGGTGAAGTTGTAAAATTCCTAAGGTCCTCGTAGCAGCTGAGAATGTCACAAATGATTTCTGTGGAGATACTAAGGAAACTCTGCACATAGATATATGAGCCATAAGACAAAAGTGAAATAAATTTTGGAAGCTGGCCTTATCAACTTTTCTTCACAGCTCCATCTGATTGCATCTATGTTTTTGTCATTGAGCAGATTCATTCCTTTCCATTTCCTTTACATATTTTTAGCTATCTATCTCTCTCCAAAAATTTTGTTTTTCAAATGTAGCTTGAGCATTTCAATTGCAAATGTGGATAAACAGATGGGATAGAAAGACTGTGGATAAAGTTTTCTGAGCATATTTTTCAGTGAGAATATTCAGGATGTCGTTCCTTTCCATTCTTTGTTAGACGCAGTACTTGACTTCAATCATATTTAACAAACCTCAGGTATAATCTGTCATGCTTTTGAAGTGCTTCCTTGTCACAGATATAAAGTTATAACATTTTTTTTTCCTAAGAAGAGCATCTCCATGCATAAATTGGAACAGTAAGTTTCAAGCTTTGTAACAAAGTAGGATAGAAATCAGTACTGCCTAAAGTGTCACTCATTAAACACTTATTTTGTCTTTTTTTTTAATTTATTTTTATTATTTTTTATTATTATTTATTATTAATTTTTAAAACAAATGGTGAATTAAAATTCATTAATTAGTTTCAATGTACAGTACTATTTAAGCCAGTAGAGATATGGCTATCTAGGTCAGGTCTTTGAAGCTGTGGAAGAATTATGTTTGAAAGACCATGGCAGACATATAAGTTGTTTTCAGCACTTTTAGGTATGTACGCAATTTTACTATTACTAAGACTATGAGTAACATAGAAATGAAGGAATTCTCCTTCTCTCTCTTTTCTTCTCTCTCTCCCTCTGAGCCCCACTTTTTTCCCCTCCCTCCCTCCCTTTCTTCTCTCCTTCCCTTTCCTCTCTCCCTTCCTTCCTCTCTCCCTTCTTTCCTTCCTTCCTTCCTTCCTTCAATAGTAAATAGTAACTAATCTTTACTACTACAGCTTTGTCTTAGGCTTGACTAAAGTGTCTGAGGAAAGAGAAAAGAAAAGAAAAAAAAAAGAACAGGAGAAAATGTTTTCTTTTTTATTTAGTATTGGCATGTGGTCTGTGTTTTTTCTCCCCAGTACTTTTTACTAATTTCTGTACTTCATATTATTAGAAATTTGAGAACAGTATAGATTTTCATTGATGCTAGATTTCTCAAAATTACTGCACTTTGCATTGTGGGCAAATACAAATAAATACCCAGCAACTCCAGGAAGATCCAACATTTTCCATCTATCCCATTCAAGACACAGTACTCTTTCCTGAAACTACAAATCAGATCCCCTCTTTATCTTTAGACTCTCTTCAGAAAAATTCTAACACACTGTCTATAAGTCCCTGCACTTGAAATCCTTTCAAGACATAATGTTAAAATCTACTGTCTTTAAAGCTGTGTTCTTCAAAATCTTTTAGTGCAGTATTAAGAAATAAGCCAGATGTCTTGACTGCATATTGAGTTGAAGTTAGACTTTAAATGTGCAAATGTACACATCTGAGCTTAAAATGTATTTTGGAAAGAAGTCTAAGCACTTAGGAAAGTCTTCAGAATTTAGAGAAGAATAAAGACAGTTTCTTGCCAACTTACTTTTGTATGAATGAATTGTTTATTGGTAACAGCAGTACCTCCGAAATATTTGATATAGCATTCCAATTCACCTCAATGTCTTCTAAAGTAATTGTGTTTTCCTTATTTCTTTGTCTATCCAAATTTTAATTTTATGCTTTGTTATGACTTATCTAGAATCATGGAATTATGTGCATTGGAGGGGATCTCTGGAGGTCATCTAGACAAACCTCCTGCCCAGCCTCCTGTCCAACTTTAGCAAAGCCAAGTAAGATCAGTTGTTTCAATTCTTCCTGAAAATATCACTGTTAAGTCATTCTTCGACCACAATTTCTATGTCTTTCTAATATTTATGTTCTTGAAAGGTTCCCTTTTGACAGTTCTTCAAGACATATTGAGTTTTATTTTTATTTATTTATTTATTTATTTTCCCCAACTCCTAGTTTATATTAATTTTTCTCACCAAAATCTTAATGATGTTTTGAACATGCAGATTAAATGTTTGATTTGGCAAAAGACAAAGCTCTTTTCTTACAGTGTAGTGGGTTTACGTGGCAAGGTTTTGGTAGCAGGGGGCCATAGAGCTGGCTTCTGTGAGAAGGATCTAAAAGCTGCCCCATGTTTGGTAAGGGCCCCACTGCTGACCAGAGCTGAGCCAGTAAGTGATGTTTTGCGCCTCTGTAAGAGCATATTTAAGACAGGGGAAAAAAAAACGCTGCAACACACAGCAGCTGGGAGAGTGAGAGGAGTGAGGAACAGCCTTGCAGGCATCAAGGTCAGTGAAGAAGGAGGGGGAGAGGTGCTCCAGGCACTGGAGCAGGAGTCCCGTGTGGCCTGTGGTGAGGACCATGGTGAAGCAGGCTGTCCCCCTGCAGCCCATGGAGTACCACGGTGGAGCAGGATTCCATGCTGCAGCCTGTGGAGGAGTCCCTGGTGGAGCAGGTGGACCTGCACCGATGGAGACTGCGGCCTGTGGAAGACCCCTGCTGGAGCAGATTCCGGGCCAGACCTGTAGCCCGTGGAGAGGAGACCACGCAGGAGCAGGTGACCTGGCAGGAGCTGCTGCCTGTGGGGGATCCAGGTTGGAGCAGTTTGCTCCTGAGGGATGGACCCCGTGGTACGGACCCATATCTGGAGCAGTTCTTGAAGAGCTGCTGCCTGTGGGCAGCCCACGCTGGATCAGTTCACCAAGGACTGCATCCCGTGGGAGGGACCCCACAGCACAGGGGATGAGAGTGACCGAGAAGGAGCGGTGGAGAAGCACTATAGACTGACCATAACCCCCATTCCCCCATTCCCCTGTGCTGCTCGGGTGGAGGAGGTGGAAGAGGGTGGATGGGGGGAAAGGTGCTTTTGGTTTCTCTCCTTTGTTTCTCACTTCTCTAGCTTGTTAGTAATAGGCAATAAATCTTACTATCTCCCTATGCTGAGTCTGTTTTGCCCATCACAATAATTACTGCGTGATCTCCCTGTCCTTATCTCAACCCTTGAGCCCTTTTCATCATATTTTCTCCCCGTTCCTCTTTGAGGAGAGGGAGTGAGAGAGCGGTTGTGGTGGGGCTTGGCCGCCCACCAGAGTAAAACCACCACATACAGTGTCATGATTCAGAATGAAAACTTTTTCCTTTCCCAAAACCTGTAGGATGATTTTTTTTTTTTTTTGGTAAAATTTAGTTGCATGATCTTTTTCCAAAGCACATAGCTAAAAAAGTATGTAGCTGTAAATGGATAAACAGATTAATTCAAATGTTTATTTGTAAATTGTACTTTTTACTTTAGTAAATAAGCAAACTCTTCTATCTCATGGTAGGATTCCATCTTGTGACAATAGCTTCTTTTTGTACCAGTTTTCTTCAGGTAAATCAGTAAAAGATCAGTAAGAATAACTACAGAAATAATAAGCAATTTGATAATAATTAACTCTGTTTTTTGCCTTTTTTGTTTGTTTGTTTGTTTTTTGTTTAGGTGGTATGAAGATTTTCGTAGCTGGTGTAATTGTAGAGAAAAACTTGTGACTTAATAGTCTCTATGAAATACCTTCTCACATGCAATTTCACATAATTTTTCCAGTCATTCAATTCACAGTCATTTCTTCTTCTTCCTCTGTCTTTTATATTATGTATATATATATTACATATACATATAAAAGACATATATATATATATATTATACATATATATATATATTTTTCTGTACAAGCTCTAGACACCATGATAAGAATATTTTTTTGAGGACTGGGGAAGTACATCAGTCAGGTAATTTGACCATTCTTTCAATCCTTATGACAGAATTGTTATGAAAGGAAAAAATATATTTTTTTCGACCCATTGACATGACATTAGGTAGAGAATTATGAATATTTTTAAGCATTAACCCAAAGTTGAATCCAGTGTAGAAGAAGCTGTAAGTCTTTAATAGTCTTCATTTATTACCATATAACATTTACACTTAAATAGATTCTGAATGCTTCTAGGCTTTGCAGTGTCCTGATAATAGTTTGTCTGAATAAATAGAAATGCTCTGCAAAATAATTTAACAAAAATTTCAACAGCACACTACTAGTAAGATTTTTTGGTTGTCTGTTTCCTGGATCAAAGTACAAACAATTATATGATAAGAGTTAGTGAAAGGAGGATTTTATCAACCTATTAATTTGTTTGTCATTTCAAGCTTTTTTGTTCCTTGAATCACAGAATAATAGAATCAAAGTATCATTTAGTTTGGAAAATAACTCTAAGATTATCTACTCCAACCTTTAAGTTGAAGTACAGTACTGAAGTACAGTAGCAATGAGCTAACCTCAGGTAGATACAGGTTTGTGGGGCAACAGTGATCAGATGTGGATGCAAAGCATATCTTAAAACTGAATAGTTGTTCAAAACTGAAAACAAAGCAAAACAAAACAACCAAACAACACACAAAAGCCTCATTAAAATCAAAGAATAACATTTTTTTGAGCAGGTTTCTTTATATCACCTCAAAGGCAAAATGACATGAAGGGCTTTGTTGCATCTAATGCCAAAAAACTGCGTGGATTCTGTAAGATTATATTAGAAAGTGAAGAAAAAACCTGAGCAGAAGAAAGGATAATATAAATCTGAATTATTACTTGTTGACCTGTGTGAAGAATATATTTTAGCCTGAGGAAATTTAAGTAGAACAGCTAGCAAAAATTAATACAACAGATTTATTTTTCTAAGTCCTGCTTTCCCACAATTAAAAGGTTTACTTGCAAAATTACTTTCACTTTATGAAATGTTAATGTATAAATATTTATCATGTTTTAGAATTATTTAGAATAAATCAACATCTTACAAACTACAGTTTGCACAATAAATCGCATTTTGCTGACAAGTTTCCTTTGTATGGAAATGAATTTCATATGCAGTACGAAAGAAAAAAAAATGTAAAGAATGTGATATCTGTTTAGAACAGGAAGCTGTTCTAATTCATTTATGAATAATTTTGCCTTATCTGGAAATATCTAGGATTTCTCAAAATTTGAGCATTGCTTATAGAATTCTTTCTCTGGAACATTTCTTAATTTCATAAAATAAACACAAAAAAAATCTACTAATATTTCACTTACAAGATAATCCATTTATGATAAAAGTAAATAGCTTTCTTAATAGCTTATTGTCACAGTAATGTTTACAACAAGTAAAGTATAGAGAATTGTAATGTTTTATTCACAAACATATTTAAATTTCTTCCCCTTTATTGACATTTTTACTAGGTCTATTTTAACATATGAAAATGGCAATTAGAATTTCCAAACCTAGAAGCCTAATTTTCAGTGCTAAATATTCACCCTATATATCTAGCAAAACCGGACTAGATACCAAAATTTACATGTCAAATGGATTTTTAAGTGAGAAGGGTGACCTTTAGGGACCTTCATGACTGCTTGAAGTACAAGATTTAAATAATTAAGACAAAAGAGGTACACACTTTAAGATTCTGCTAAGGTTTCACCTTGGAAACTGAAATTCAGTATTTTCATAAAATATACCATTTTGTTCTTTACAACCATTATAACTGCTTTGTGTCCTTAATTATTTTAGCTTTGTTAATTTTTTTTTTTTTTTTTTTTGTACCAAAGAAACAGCCATTAATATGTAGAAAACAAAATAATTACTCTCTACTTTTCGGAAGTATCTTTCCTTATTTCAGCTTTCTTTGCGGCCTTATAACATTATGGGGCATTCTGTATTGTATGTAGGATGCTGTTACTGCGGTCAAAGAGTAGCTGATGGAATCTGCATGATTTTGGCAAAATTTCCCTATTTGCTCACCCCATTGTTAAGACACTAATTTCCATATTTTAAACATTATTTTCATAAAGATGTATTTACTTATGTTACTATTAAAATTAATGGAAGAAGAAAAAATATATAATCTTAAAAAAATCCCATGGAAGACAGATATTGTTGTTCATAGTAGTATTAGCAGGTATTATTATTATTATTATTATTATTATTTATTTTTTATTTTTTTAAGGAACTCCCAACCACAACATGTGAAATGACACTAGTATAATACTGTTTTACAGTTTCCATATCTCCCTCTGGGAAATCTTGGGAATATACGTGTATATGTTGTAAAGTTCTTGTGCTGTGAACCTAGTGCGCAGACAACCAGCATGGGAACGCTTTACCAATATGTTCTCAATAAGCTGAACCCACAGCACGTGCACAACTAATTGAATGAATGCTCATTAGATTCTAAATAGCCCTGTTGATTTCAGAGTACAAGTGCTGCCATAAGTCTCCTAAAAATAACCCTCAGATCTCATACATTTTTCCCCATATATTTATCACATACACAGTTCTTACCTGTTCTTAAACTTTAGTTCTAATCTTCGAGAATGGAAACTACAGCTTTTTACCATGTACAGGGAAGATTCTTGCCATATTGCCAATGTACTCTGCTTTCATTTTCATTACTAAAAGTTGTTATGAAATTCAGAATTTGGGACATTTATAGAAAGGTTTGCTATCCTTTCATTTTCTTTTTGCTTTTATGAATCTTGCTGAGGATACGCAGTGATGTATAAAACCCATCCTGATTATTTCTTTGGGCTATATAGGTAATTACAGAATAGGTGATGGAACGGTACAAAGATTGACAGAAAATCCTTAGAAGTAATCTGAGTTTGTCTTTCTTAATGTATATGCTCATTAATAGTCTGTCCATTTTTTAATGCAGAAGCTACTAGAATGACTCCTCGCTGTTCTTAGGCTGATAGGGGTCCTCAGTAAACTAGAATACAACCCTCCCCCCTGCACCCCCCTCCCCTTTTTTTTTTTTTACTACTGCATTCTCATTAATTGCTCTGTTATGTTACTGTGGTGGTTTAACCCAGTTGGGCAGCTGAACTCCACCACAACTGCTCTCTCACTTCCCCTCCTCAGAAGAAGGGAGGGCTGGGGATGGGGTGGGGTGAGGTCAAGAAGAAATTATGCTGGAAAGAAAAAAAAGGCTCAGGGGTTGAGATAAGGATAATTTAGTTAAAGGTAAAAGAAAGAGAGAAAAAACAACCACAGGCCATGCAGAAGCACAGAGAGAGAAAAAAAATATTTCCTACTTCCCATTAATGAGTGATGTTCAGCCACATCCTGGGAAGCAGTGCCTCAATACACGTAGCAGTTGTTTGGGAGGACAGAGATCTTTATAACAAGAGACGCACCCCCCAACACACGCACACACACTCCTTCCCCTTTCGCACCCTTTATTGCTGAGTGTAACGTTGTAGTCTATGCCTCTTTGGTTGATTTAGGTCAGCTGCCCTAGTAATGTCCCCTCCCCACCTCTTGCCTACCCCCAGCCTACTGGCTTTGGGATTTGGAGGGAGTCTTGATGAGCCAGCACTGCTCAGCAACAGACAAAACACTGGTGTGATATCAGGGCTGTTCTAGCTACAAGTGCAGAGCACAGCACTATATGGGCTGCTGCAAGGAAATTGAAGTCCACTCCACCCAGACCCTGTACTGTTACAGTTAATGATATGTCTCTCCACTATTCAGACAATTCTCTTTTTAACTTCTCAATACCCTTAATTTCAGTGACTTATGGATCACTCATTTAGAAAGTGAGTGTACTTGTACTTATGTACCTTAGGTACGTAATATGCATTGCCGGTGTATTTGCTGTTTATTCTATATGGGTTTTTTTGTTGTTTTGTTTTTTGTTTTTTAAATCTCCATTTTCCCATTTTCTTTCTGGTTCCAATGATCTTCTGTATATTTGATAGAATACTGTTTGCAGTGAGGAGTAGGAATTAATCTGTTTTGTCCCCTGTGACATAAGACTTAATGCTGGTGTCCAATAAATCATAAAATCTGGGGCTTTGATAAAATATTGTGGTTTCTTGGTTTGTTTGTTTGTTTGTTTTGTTTTGTTTTCTTAGAAAGGAAATACTGGAGTTTATTGAGGAATGTTATTTATAACATTTCCTATGTGTTAAGGAAATGCAGCAGAAAGCTCATTGCTTCTGTGTGCATGGCTATGAATGAGACCATAATAATTGCATCTCTATTCATAGTGTCGTAGAGTTTAGAGATAGTACTGACATTCTTATTCATGTTGTCAACTTCTAAGACATATAAAGATAGTCATTTGTGTATTTTCAACATAAATGAAAATGGAAAACTGATCGGTGAATTGATTATTCAACCACTACTTGATCTGAGTTCCAGGGTGTTTGGAAGCTTTGCAGTACCTGTGCCATTCAAAGAGAGTAACATCCTGTGGGCAAGAATGAAAGTTCAGTGGGAAGAGCACAGCCAGAAAACAAACAGGGAAGGAAACTATATGTGACAGTTTGCTCTCACATCTATCGCCAGCACATGGCTGCTTTACACTCCACCTTAATGAATTAATAAGACCCCAATCTTAGATCTCCATGTACATTTTTGTCAGAAATCCAAGGGGGAACTCTAAATTCCAAAATATGTATCTTACTAAAAAAAAAAAAAAAAAAAAACTTTGAAAAAAAAAAAAGTATTTGTTAAAAAAATAGAGAACATCTCGCTTCTCTTTACACTCAGTTTCAACATAAAGCTTTTGAGCATCACATTGTTACTAGAAATGGAAAAGTAAAAAATAAAATTAAAAAAAAAATCACTAGCTTTCATGATGTTAACTTTTGTATCATCTTAGCTTCTACAGGCCAAGGTCTCGCCATACAGCTCATAGTATAGTGATAAAGCTGAGAATAAAACTTTTCTATCCAAGGTAATTTGCAACATAAGTATAAAAACATATGACTATGGCAAGCAACTGTTTAAGCACAATAGCTCTGAAGAACTGTTAGGGGTTATAGAAAACTGCTAGGTCTTATACAAAAAGAAGAAAAAAATATAAAGAGAAAAATTACCCTAGCAAAAAATCTGCAGGATGGTATTCTCAGGATAAGGGAAAACATAAAGGTGCCAAAGGTAAGTGAGTGAAACAAGGTGATAGAAAGAACTGAATCAGAGGATAAATCCAAGTGTCAAAGGTTTAAGAAATGTTAGGTAGTTTGGGAATAATCAATGATGTGCTTCAAATATAAGTTTTTGTTTACTTGATCTTGTGGAGAAGTGGGAACCAGCAGACAGAAGCATCAAGAAGGGTGACACTGTCAAAGTGACAAGGCAGAGAAAATCTCTGCAGCTTCATTTGAAATGGTCAATAGCTGTGTGAGACTGCACTTTTCACAATCAGAGAGAAAACGATGGTTCAGTAACTGACAAGTTGACAAGAGCCAGGAAGAAAGTTAGGTATGCTGTTGGACAGAAAAGACTGATCCATGAAGAATCAACAAGCACAGAACTGAGGACCTAAGGATCTTTGAGCCAAGTCAAAGATATATTCACAGAGTATATTGTTGTATATTCACTTGTTTAGAATAACAAGAAAGATGATGAGATTAGACAACATGGTATCAGAGAAAAGGGAAGCTGGAGGAAAGAATGAAAATTGGTTGTTTTCTGTAATTCACGATGAACTATGGTAAACTGCTGCAAGAAGATTTCTGAGAGACAAAGCAATTTTTTTCATATCTTTGTAGAACACCATTACTGAGGTAGAACTAAATTATGAACTATCTGAATATTAATGAAATAATATTTAAGTAAAATTACCTCAACGTAATGTTTAACAGAACAAGGTAAAACTTCAAATGTTTCCATTAAAATGTCAGAATAACAAAAATATATATATATTTTTTTCCCCACTAAAATCCTTTCAGCTCAGAGATTAAAGAAGCTGTCAGAACCCATCTCAGAACCGGCAAGAGTGGAAACATCCCTGAGGTAGTCCAAATTTAGTTGGTGGTGATCATGGAGGGTTAAGTGTAATTCCTGCTTTCTGTTCTCTTTAATTCTGAGGATGAAGGCAGGGACTAATAGCGCTATATTTTCTCTCCCAGAGTGGTAGAGTACAGGGGAGGTTCACTAGTCAAACTTATTTTTATTAATAATTAAAATAATAATTATATTGATCTACAAGAAAGCAAACAAGTAAACCTCTTTTATTCATTTACATGACACCCTAATATCCTTTTGGAACTGTTTGTTATATAAAAATATAGATTTTAAGGCTTCTTGGATGAGCTTCCTGTAATATCCCCTGGCTGGTAAATAAGGTGGACCTTAAATCAATTTTGTATTTTGTGCTAATCACTGAGAATATTTTTTTTTCTATTGCAGTAACCTATTTCCTTACAAATTTAATCCCTTTCCTTCTGTATCAGTTTTACCTCAATTTATGGTGGTAGGTGTTTCTTTACAAGCATTCATTCTTGTAACTGTCCACATTTCTCTCAACTGTGATATCAGTAGAAAGCTTCTAACACAAATTCCATGACTACAACATATAATGGAACAAAAATTATATATCAATTATATCTCCAGCAAAAAAAGACACCCATTTATAGCTTCCTATAAAATGCATTGTATAAATAAATGTATAAATTATATATATATATGTAAAGAAATCCAAACAAATATATGTATATAAATAAATATTTAAAAAATCATAGAAGCATAGAATCATTAAGGTTGGAAAACACCTCCAAGATCATCTTGTCCAACCATAACCCTACCACCCAATAAAACGTTCCTAAGCACCACATCCAACCTTTCTTTAAACACCCCCAGGGACAGGGACTCCACCACCTCACTGGGCAACCCCTTCTAATGCTTTACTGCTCTTTCTGAGATGAAATGTCTCCTAATTTCCAACCTGAACCTTCCCTGGTGCAACTTGAGACCATTCCCTCTTGTATCACTAGCTACCTGTGAGAAGAGGCCAACCCCTAGCTCTCCACACCTTCCTTTCAGGTAGTTGTAGAGAGCAATAAGGCCTCCTCCAGACTAAACAACCCCAGTTCCCTCAGCCACTCCGCATAAGGCTTGTGTTCCAGACCCTTCACCAGCTTCATAGCCCTTCTCTGGACACTCTCCAGGGCCTTGATGTCCTTCTTGTAGTGAGGGGCCCAAAACTGAACACAGTACTTGAGGTACGGCGTCCCCAGAGAGAGCAGAGTACACAGGGATGATCACCTCCCTGGTCCTGCTGGCTACACTATCCCTGATACAAGCCAGGATGCTGTTGGCCTTCTTGGCCACCTGGGCACACGGCTGGCTCATGTTCAGGTGAGCATCAATCAGCACCCCCAGATCTTTTTCCTCTGTACAGCTTTCGAGCCACTCTCCCCCAAGCCTGTAACACTGCGTGGGGTTGTTGGGGCCAAAGTGCAGGACCCGGTACTTAGCCGTGTTGAACCTCATCCCATTGGCCTCTGCCCATTGATCTAACCTGTCCAGGTCCCTCTGCAGGGCCTTCCTACCCTCTGGCAGATCGACACTTCACCCCAGCTTGGTGTTGTCTGCAAACGTACTGAGGGTGCAATTAATTCCCTCACCCAAATCATCAATAAAGATATTAAAGAGGATGGACCCCAACACCAACCCATGGGGAACATGACTCATGACCAGCCACCAGCTGGATTTAACTCCAAATTCAGTTAGCAGCGAGCTGAACCTCTAGCAGGCTCTTGGTGATATTATTATTTTTTTAATTATTAATATTTTTATTTTTATATCTTAATTTCAACATTTAGTTGGTAAAGGAGCCAGTAAAATTATCTGGATTCTTCCCACAATTAATTTTCTTCTCTGAGAGTTTCTATGCTTACTCTTACACTCGTGTAACTTCTCACTACATATCTAAGTACATATTGCATATGAATACATATGCATTTCAGGTTAGGAACTCAGTTCTATATTCTGTTATGTTAACCATGACTTATGAGAAGTTTGATGCAGTATCTTTGAAATTCTGTCCCCACGGTGACCAGGAAGGTGTTCAACAGTGTTTAAGTCACACATTAGATGGAAAATAGTATTTGAAACACAAATATGTCTAAGAAAACAAACCTAAAAATAGGTACAATTCTTCCTTAACTGTTTTTGTGACACTTCTGTAAAATACTATTTTGTCAGCCAGTGTGTCATCTTGTTGTAGTTTTCTGATACTCTCTGGACAGTAGAGGCATATCTCTTTGCAAGTACCATGGATTTTTAAGGGTCTATATCTCTAGATCTTATCAGCCCAGAATCTGGCAAAACACAACATAAAAGCCTGGGTTAACATTGTAAATAACTCCTGCTAGACTTCCATGCTTTGTTGGTATTCCTCTAATAGTCCTAACATTTGTGAGATAAATCTATTGGTTAAACGTTGCAGGAAGAGATCATTAATGAGCTGCTGATCATTGCTAAGCATGTATAACTATTCTAAATGAGTAGTTAATTATTTTATTAATATATATATATATTGTGCCAGGTATTTTTATGGATGTCAGTGAATATGAACAATACAAATGCAGTGTTAAACCTTCTTTATATAGGTTCCATACAATGGGTAGCTTACTTGCTCCATTCATAGAATTATTTTAGACTCATTCTTAGAATCAAGCACATCATTTCTATGGCTATCTGTCAGACTAACTAAAAACAAAACCAAAAACAAAAAAGCAAAATTATCCATATTCTCTTCACAGCTACTTCTTGTTTTATTATCATGTTAAAAGTGGAGAAAGTATAAAGTGGATTTATTATTATTATTCATAAATAATAATAATAATAGTTAAAAAAAATAACAACAACAAAAACTTTCCTTGGTATAAAGAATTCATGTTTTGCATTGAATCAATATTCAAAGTATTCCTAGTCTGTTTTGTGTTCATGAAATGATAATAGAATCATAGAATATCCTGAGTTGGAAGAGACCCACAAGAATCATTGAGTCCAGCTCCCGGGTCATCCAAAAATCAAATCATATGAGAGCGTTGTCCAAACACATCTTGAACTCTAGCAGGCTAGCTGTTGTAACCACATATTTATTTATTTATTTATTTATTTTATTTTTTTGCTAATATTGCAAAATAGAACTTAATCCACTGGATTCTCCCAATTGTCCATTGTCCTGCATTGTCACTTCACAATCAGGTTCTCTGACAATAAAAGGACTAAATAATTGTGTTCTAAGACTATGCATACTTAGGCTGTGTTAACAGTTTCTCAGATTACCTGATGGGTAAATATCATCATACTAGTGAACAAACTAATCTGTGCCGGCAGGGCAATGTCAACATAAACCATAATTATGAATTATTTAGATATAAGACCTTGATGTATCCTAGAGAACATATGCAGTGATTTTTGCTTTTGACAATGGACATTTTTCTGCCACTGACTCATGATATTTTAAGTTGTGAGACATGAAATAGGACAGGACACTAAAGATCTTGTGTGTTCTTCGATAGATTTTTTTCCCCATGTGTTTGATACTTACTTTCAAATAAGTTATTAGTTGTCAAAGCCTAGCAAGTTCTTTCTTCTGTCATTCTACGGTTTGGCAGCTGGATTTTGAGCTGGATTTTTCACCCCATGCATCTTAGTTTCCATGAAGAGAAAATATTGAAGTGGCTCTAGAAAGGAGACACTTTCATCCCATCAGATTTCCTGTATATTCCTGTCAAGCTACCAGCTCTTCTGAGGAAGCTCATAGCCTTAAATCAACTCTTTGTGAAAAAATTGTCTTAATAAGGGAAGCTATAAATTGTAGCCAGACTGATAGAAAACAGAATGTATTCATCACTGAGATTTTAGAAAACTGTTTTGTTTTTTTTTAATAAATCTCAGTATTAATTTAATTTTAGATATATCTGATCCTGACACGCATTTAAGCATATCTTGTTGGCAGAATCGATATTTTCCATTCAATTGTCCCAGAATAATAGAAAACAGAGGTGATGAGCTATCCCTGGGAAAGGTGAGTTGCACATTTGAAGTTTTATTATTATTATTATCATTATTATTATTATATTAATATTAATATTAATATATCTTTAATGCAAAGTCCATAAAATCCCCAGGAAATTAATTTCAGCACCTAACTAACTCTGACAGAAGAAAGTTTTGTTTCTCCCTTCTTTCCTTTTATTTCTCTTTTCAAATATTCAATTTTCATAGGATTTATCTGAAGAATGAGAGCTTCATTTTTGAAACAAAACCTCTGGCGTCTCAATTTTCCATTGCATTAAAAAGGTACTTTGTAATACAAATTTTTAAAAAATATTTTTTCTGGTTCCTTCAGTTATCTCATATTAATAAAATAACAGAACGGTAACAACACAAATGCTAGTTTTATCATTTAGCCCTCTATGATTGTAATCAGTAAGGACTACAGCTTTCTTGTCCGTAGGGACAAGAAAGAATGGACAGACATTATATGGTCTGTTCCCAAACAAGTAGTTTAAGAAATGTATCTCCCTTGTTCCTTACTCAGAGCAGAATTATGTGATTATATGCTTTGAGTCAGACTAGCAAACTGAATTCAGACTGTCCTTCATTTTTACTAAATTCTAGCAATTTTAATCAAAAGACAAGTGTTTATTCAAGAAATCTGTTAGAACCTAAGGGGATCATCCATGTTGACTTCTTAAAAAAAAGTGTGTTTGTGTTTTTTTTTAAAGTACTCAAGTACTAATTCTTGCATTGTGTGAACTTGTAGCAGAAGTTCCATGCTCATCTCTAAGATAAGGTGCATTATATTGTTCAAGCATATGCTTCCCTTATTTTCAACAGAGTCATAATAAAACACAAAAATAGATAAAAACAGTAGAAAATCCCCTTGAAAAGCATAGACCCAAACAAAGAAAATCGATAGCTCACATACTGAAGGTATTGTAAACAGTTTTACAAACACAGAAAATGACAGCTTCTTTCTTTCTTCACAAAAAATATTTCATCTCTGCGTATTATAGTCTGCCTCCTTCCTATACAGCAAGTCTGCCTCTGGTCTTACATTTCTTGGAGGAAGCTGATTCCCTTGACATGTCTTTTTAACAGATGATTACAATCAGAGTCCCAAGTAATTCAATAGCTGTTTTCAGAGAAAGCTTAATCTAATAACTTTTTATTAAATCCTTAGTTCCTTAGGAGTGCCTTTGAAGGATATTCAAGGTAAATCATTTCATTTTGGAACTCAACTGCTAGTTACCCTCATCTTTCCTAATGAAAATGTATTTCAACCCAATACTAGATTCACTATTTGTTACATTTGGTTGTTTTCTGAATAGGAGAATTTGTGGGTGTATTAGACTCTCAGTAGAGACTACATGACCTGAAACAAATTACTTTATTTCTTTCATAAATCAAAAGATTAACTCTTTTCTGCTTGAATATTACCTTTTAAAATAGGAAAATATTTGACTAAATATGCTGCAGTTGCTTTGCACTTCAGTGAACTATGGAAAGGGCATTTTCATACAACAAATATATACTTATGAAGACCTCTTAAAACTTTTAATTTTAAGAAAAAAATAATTGATTAGGCAAAGTTTCTTATTTGATACACCAAATCTCCTTTACTTAAAACATAACATTTTAAGGTTTCCAGGCGTAAATAGCTCTCCAGGAGCTAGGAAGAGTACTCAAAGGAAGAGTTCATACCTGAAGCAAGAAATTCATAATCAAAATACATGGACAGACCAAGAATGAGAAAATGAAATCATTATCATAAGAAAGCATTTCTTCATAAATGAAATGATGACTTGATGAAGTCCCAGGGATGATGAGATACCTTGTTTCAGATCTTTTAGGAAATCTTAAAATTCTAAGAACTGCATTTAATTTTTTTAAAAGAATATATTTATACACACTTGTATGTATAAGTTTCATGCATGTTTGCATTTTCACTCTGGAAGAAGAGTGGTTTGTCAGGAAGTTAGGACTAAGCAGCTCTGAGAGTCACACATGAGCGATGTCCAGCTGGCCCCCCAGGATAGGAACAAGGAAGTTCTAATGTTTTCAGAATGGCCCAAGGTGGGATTGTGTAGCTCTGATGTCAAATGGCAGCTCCCATTTGTAGCTCCTAGTGAGCCACTGCAGAGCTGTGACCCATCTCAGACCCAGCCATGTTTCTGGGGCTTCTTCTATCCAACTTTGGAGGGACACCTTCCTTGCAGCAACACCTCCATACATCATACTTCCTTGCAACACCTCCTCCATATACCACCCCTAAAGCTGTGGACTTTCAAATATTGGTGCTGTCTTGCAACCACTGACTTTGAAACTGACAAGTTCTCCAGTGCCCTTGAGAATGAGACACCAGTTACTCTCAGAATTCTTAAATTTTCTCCTAAGAAGTTTGCTCAAACAATTGCATTTTCATGAAGTTTTCATTCCATTTTTTAAAATAACCAACCCACTAAAGAAACAAGCAAACTAACAAGCAGAAAAACATAAAACAAAACAAAATAAAATAAAATAAAATGAAATAAAATAAAATAAATAAAATAAAATAAAATAAAACAAAACAAAACCAGCAAAGACACAACCAAAATAAAATAAAATAAAAACTTGATGCAAACCTCCTAATCAGCTGGGTAGAGAGACATGGTCAGAGACAGGAACTGGATATGAAGTTCTGAGTTCCAAGTCAGTGCTTTAGGTATAACGATGCTGTTTACTTTGGATGGATGTTAAACAAACAGAAAATTACCAAAAGCTGTTGAGGCATTGACAGTTTTTTGGTACTGACCGTCTCCACTCTTCCAGTCCTCCCTCTTTCAAGCCCTTGGCTTTATGCAAACATCTCTTTCCCTACTTTGACTTAGTGAAGTATTGGGGGAGGGGGAAAAAAAAAATAAAAGCAGAACGACATTCTAGTTTCATGGCAAATGATCTTTCAATTAGAGGTGATAGTCTAATTTATTGGTAGGATATTATACATAGCTGTATTTCTCATTTCATTGTTTATATAGGTAAGCTGGTTGCACAGGGAAAGGATGTTATCTGCATCAGCAGAGAGGTCCTCCTCACAGCTGTGGACATCCTCTCAGCAGGCATTGTGACTGCCACTTTACAGCAAGTGTTGATCACACTGTAGATCACTGGAACAAGTGTCTCTAGATAAATCCACTCTCCAGGAGAAGAAAGTGTCATTATATATGATGCACAACTATAAATGTGACAAAGAGCTTTGAGAGAAGAAAAAAAAAAAAGGGGAAGGGAAGGGACAGTAATAAGTACTTTAGAGTCAAGAAAGTTCCAGAGAACAACTGTTAGACAAATACTTTCTTTACAAAACACTTTTAGTGTTTGACTGTTTATCTTTTTTAGCATATTTATCATCCTCCTATTTAAATACTTCGATGACCTTTAATCATGATGATATTTTTAGACAGATTGAATGTTTTAGACAGATTGAAGTCTATGATACTTGTAAACAAGCCATCATTTTTGATCCAAAATGCAATCAAAAAGAAAAACAGATCAATTAAGTTTACTTTTAAATCATCACTTTATTTATTTATTTATTTATTTTCCCCTGAGGTTCATCATTTGAAATATATGAAAAGCAATTTAGCAATTTCTTATAAACTTTGCAAGACATGTGGAGAGGTACACTAACATTTTAAAACATAGATTTTGTAAAAGATCCAGCTATGTCTTTGAGGAAAAAGATGATACTTTTAATCCTAAATTCTGCTTAACTATACCAAGTAGGTTGTATTTGATCTTTTATCACTGTAGCAATCATTAACATAACTAATGTTTGCTATGTAGCCACAGCTGCACAGACTACAGAACAGGTTACAAAACTTGCCAATAATTTGTGCATCCTCTTGGGCAGTTAAATTAACATGCTGGGGTCTGTGCTACCATGCTGCCAGTCAAGATTCTCAGTTTTAATCATGCTCATGTATCCCAGAATGAAGAGCTAAACATGCTGACATGGCCTACACTATCTATCAGGACCAGCACCTTATGGGCACTGGGCTGATAGGAGCTGTGGTGGTTTTACTGGGGTGGGTGGCCAAGCTCCACCACAACCGCTATCTCACTTCCCCACCTCAAAGGAAAAGGGATAAAGGGAAAAATACGGTGCAAAGGCTCAAGGGTTGAGATAAGAACGGGGAGATCACTCAACAATCGTTGTGATTGGCAAAACAGACTCAGAGTAGGGAGACAGTAAGATTTATTGCCTATTACTAACAAGCTAGAGAAGTGAGAAACAAAGGAAAGAAACCAAAAGCACATTCCCCCCATTCGCCCTCTTCCACCTCCTCCCCCCAAGCGGCGCAGGGGAATGGGGGAATGGGGGCTGTGGTCAGTCCCTAACGCTTTGTCTCTGTCGTTCCTTCTCGGTCACTCTCTGCCCCTGCTCCACGTGGGGTCCCTCCCATGGGATGCTGTCCTTCCCAAACTGAGCCTGTGGGGGCTTCTCACAGGCAGCAGCTCTTCAAGAACTGCTCCAGATATGGGTCCGTACCACGGGGCCCATCTGTCAGGAGCAAACTGCTCCAGCATGTGTCCCCCATGGGCAGCAGCTCCTGACAGGTCACCTGCTCCTGCATGGGCTGCTCTTCATGAGCTACAGCTCTGGCCCGGAATCTGCGCCGGTGGGAGTCCTCCACAGGCTGCATCTTCTGTCAGTGCAGGTCCACCTGCTCCACCAGGGGCTCCTCCACAGGCTGCAGCATGGAACCTTGCTCTACTGTGGTAGTCCATGGGCTGTAGTGGGACAGCCTGCTTCACCATGGTCCTCACCACAGGCTGCAGGGGACTTCTGCTCCAGTGCCTGGAGCACCTCTCCTCCTCCTTCTTCACTGACCTTGGAACCTGCAAGGCTGTTTCTCACTCTCACTCTCCCAGCTGCTGTGTGGCAGCATTTTTTTTCTTTTGTTTTGTTTGTTTCTTTGTTTGTTTGTTTGTTTTTCCATTCTAAAATATGCTCTCACAGAGGTACAAACAACATCGCTTATTGGCTCAGCTCTGATCAGGAGCGGGGCCCTTATCTACCATGGGGCAGCTTCTAGATTCTTCTCACAGAAGCCACTCCTATGGCCCCCGCTACCAAACCATTGCCTCGTAAACCCACTACAGGAGCACATAATATGTTCTTTATTTAAGAAAAAGTATGAAATGAAAAGTTTCCTTGTAATAATGTTTGTTATGTAGGTGTCTAAGCTAGTGGAGGAAAAAAAAAAAAAGCCACATGTAATGGCACTCTGGGAGGGTTGAGGTTTGCATTTGCATGCTGTTTTTTTCAAGTATATATCTTTAAATGTCATGCTCTTCTGCATTATCTTGCTTTGGGAATGATTGATATCAGGTCTCATTGTGCTGAATACAGGAATGGAGTTATAAGAAAATCTTTAAAGGAAATCTTTATCCTATTTCTGATTTCATATTCTTGACTGCTTTGTGCTTTTATTTGTTTGTTTGTTTATTTGTTTCCTTATGTACCTCTTTAAAGGACTTGTCCTTCATTAATCTGTGTTATGACCCCTCTTATAAATAAACTAGATAGATTCTTTTTACAAATTAAATATTATCTATTTTAGTGTTAATATTTTTTCTGAGATAAAAAAGAAAGAAAAAAGAAAAAAAAGGCCCCATTGAACAAGATTAATTGTTAGTGTTTAATCTTTTCTCAAACCAGAAACCTATGATCAAGTATATTCCTGACATGCTGAATAATAGAATAACAGTTTGCATTAAGACTTACCAGTATGCTTTATGTACTAATAAAACATATTTTCTGACACATTTGTCAAACTGAATCTGAATTACAACTCCAACCTGCAGGCACAGAGAGAGTGAATCCTCTTTCAAAACTGATGTGCAGAAGCTGTGGGTTTGATTTTTTTTCTGAGAGGAGACAATAAAAAATCTGCTGATATGAGTTACACAATGGGAGAAATCTCCAGAAATTCATTATTCAGGCATTTACCACAGAAAGCCTTAAAGTAACAAAGCTGCATTAGGAAAAGAGAGAGAAAAACATTGCTAATCTATGAATATGGGGGGAAAATACATGAAGAAACATAAGAAAGGAGTGCAATATGAATAAATAAATAAATAAATAGTATGAATGTTTAACATAATATTTGGGGAAGACACAAAAAAAATCATTTACTTTATTTTCATGAACTTGAATAACTAAAGGAACACATTTGTTTCTCATATCATTCTCATACAACCACCTCTAAATTTATTTGTTCCATTTACATGAAAATCACAGCTGCCAAGCCATCTTCATAGCTGCCAGTGTTGCATTCACAGTTGATCTGAGTGAGCTAATGGTGGCAGACAATTTAAGAGCTTGTGAGCAACAGTGACTTTGCAAGTGACACAGAACTGGGAGAAGTGGTTAATATGCCAGGGGATCATGCTGCCATCCACAGGGACCAGGACAGGTTGGAGAAATGGGCTGACAGGCACTTCAAGAAGGTCAACAATGACAAATGCAAAGTCCCACACCTCAAGAGAAACAATCCCAGGAACCAAGCTAGTGGCACCCAACTGGAAAACAGCTTGGCAGAAAAAGATCCAGGGGCCCTGGCAGACATTAAGTTGAACATGAGAAAGCAATGTGCCCTTGCCAAAGAAAGCTAATTGCAAACTGAGCTGCATTAAGAGGGCTGTCACCAAGAGGTTAAGGAAGGTTTTGCCTGAACATCAAGAGGCTTTTCTTTGTTGTGCACTGAGCAATGGTACAGGTAGCCCAGAGAGGTTGTAGAGCTTCCCTCCCTGGGCAGCTTCAAAAGCCACCTGGACCTGGTCTAGAGCAAACTACTGTAGGTGTCCCTATATTGTGGTTTAGCTCCAGCAGGCAGCTCAGCACCACAGAGCTGCTCGCTCACTCTCCCTAGGTGGGAAGGTGGGGAGAATCAGAAAAGTAAAAGTGCGAGAACTGATGGGTTGAAATACAGTTTACTAGGCAAAGCAAAAGCCATGTGTGTAAGCAAAACCAAACAAGGAATTCATTCACTACTTCCTATTGGCAGGCTGGTGTTCAGATACTTACAGGAAAGCAGGGCTCATTACATGTAACAGTTTATTGGGAAGACAAATACTATGACTCCGAAAATCCCCTCCTTCCTTCTTTACTCCAACTTTTGTCACTGGCCATGATGTTATATGGAATGGAATATCTCTTTGGCAAGTCTGGGTCAGCTGTCCTGGCTGTGTCTCCTCCCACCTTCTCGTGCACCTCCAGTCTCCTCACTGGCAGGGCAGCATAAGCAAAAACAGTCCTTGTTTTTGTGCAAGCACTGCTCTGGAACAACTAAAACGTGTTATCACCAGTATTTTCATCAAAAGTCCAAAACACAACATAGTGTTAGGCTCAATGAAGAAAATAAACTCTGTCCCACACAAAACCATGACACCCTGGTTGAGTAGGGGAGTTAGACCAGGTGATTTCCAGAGGTCTCTTCCAACCTCAACCATTCTGTGATTCTGTGACTTTTAATTCTATTGTATTCACTCCTGCTGGAGCAAGAAGACACAAGAGACATGGTGCCTTGAATCTGGGTTCTAATTGCCTTCTGAGGTTGAGCTTGATATGATTCTGTTCATATTCCTTGACTGGACTGCTGGAAGGAGGATGCAGAAATGTTACCTTTAAGAGGATTGGTCCTTAGCCCTGTAATAAGTAGGGAGTACATGTAAATAAAACCTCTTGACAGTTTAATACTTTTACTGGCAACACTTTCCATATTTTTAAAACTCCGTGAATCTATAATAGCAGTGATTTACTACTTATCTGCTATTAAAACATTTGCTCACAAAAGCCTTTTGGATTTCCATTTCCTGATAAGCAAATAAAAATCTTCAACAGAACAGAATACATGGCTGTGCTAATATAATCTTATTAGGTTCTTTCTCTGTCCCCTTTTTGGTGTCATTAACTTTCTTAGCCTTTTATTATTATTATTGTTATTATTCAATTCATTTGCTGTCTTCTTTTTTTTTTTTTTTTTCCCTTCTAAACACATGGCATCATTTCCAATTGAGTTGTATGTTAAGTTTTACCTCAGTTTATATTTATTTGTCTTATATATTTCTAAATAAATTATTTTTATTCTTTGTTGTTGTTGTTTCCTTTCTTTAGTTTGTGTAGGATTCTAATGTTTCTAGTAGGCTAAACATCATTGTGGCTTTCTGTCATGATGCAAAGTGAATGTGTCAAACCTTGGGAAATTGTAATGTTGTAGTCTCATCCTCCCCTGCTTAAGCAGGATGGCAGGATACCATCAGTTGGGGTTGTGATGCTTTCATCCTGCTTAAACAGATAACCGTCAATAACAGCATGATGGGTGCTCCAGTCACAATGGCTGTATCCAACTCAAAATGGATTTGGGGAAACAAGATGATGAATAGCTGAGGGCTAATTTGAGAAAGGACACCCACCCGTCCCCTGGCCAAATTTGGCAGAAAGTCTGTCTCAAGACACACTTGGACAAAACTAACATCTGCATGAAAGTATGACCATAAGTCAACCATCTTATCTCATAAACAGTGAGCAGCCCAAGAACCCTTTGAGCTCTCCTGACATGACAGTGGGCTGCACACCAGGACTTCCCCTTCGGCAGGGTCACCTCTCAAGATTACTTCTGAAGAGTGAGAGGACCCTTATTGCTACAGATAGTTGGTAAGAAGATCAGGAAATAACAGTATGTTAACATTCTGTAATGGTGCTTTGTGATCTCACTTTATAATCTTTGCTAACTAGCATACAGGTTTCACATGATGCATGTAATCTTTTAGACATAAACCATTGAACAAGTCTGGGACTAGGACTGGATTCAGCCACACCTAGGCTCTTCAGTTTTTCGGCTCAAGGACTTTAGAAAGCAAGGGGGTCCACTTTGAACCTTATGATTCAATGGAAGGGTCTTCTTGAGCTGCCTAACCCAGATATGTAGCCTCTATGTAGTATATAATGTCTTTCATTTAGTGTCTTTGAGGAGTATATAGTATCTTTTATATAATGTGTAATTAAGTGTATCTTCCAATTATAATCAGGTGTACCTTACCATCATCAAATCTTTATTAAGTCACATAAGCTTTGTTAATTTATTACTTTATATCAATAAATCATATTGATGCTTCTCTCTCTTCTGATTGAAGTGCATATCATTTCCACCTGTGACAGCAAGTGCTGTTTCATTGGCAGCTATTGCAGAAAACAGTGGCTCACCAAGGCATCTTACTGCTAATTCTAATAACTGATGTGAAATGATGCTAAAGGTAGAAAAGCAGAATGCCCTAAAATATTATATGCTGCAGTATATTACTATCTAAAAGGTGAATCGTAGAATATTCTGAGTTGGAAGAGACCCACAAGGATCATCAAGTCCAACTGCTAAGGTGGCTGAGCCATTTTATTCAGCCATAGATCTTGCATTTCTACAATTTATTTTTCACATCTTTAACACAGCCATTTTCACGAGTACCCCACCCCTTTCTGTTTTAAAGATTCCCTGAATGATTCCTCCATTTTGCTTCCACAAAGAATGAGATTTGAACACTTAGTTCCTTATTCCTTTTATTTTATATTCTTTCATTTTGTTCTCCATGTCAGGAGATCTGTTTAAGAACATTGCATACTTCTCTTTACTTGGACCATAACAATCCCTGTATTTGTCTTTCATTAGGTGTTCTCTGTATCCTTTATTTTGCTCTCAACCTAAACAGATTCACTGATTAATTATGGAGGAACTTATTGAGGACCTTGCAAGCATTTCCAGTTTCTAACTCACACTACCACCCCTAGTTCATAATTTCTGTTGTCACATGCAAGCCTTTTTTTGTTTGTTTGTTTGTTTGTTGTTTTTAAATACAGTTCTACTTGTAGATATTTTGTGACTTTCCATTAATCATCCTCCCTCTTTCTCAATTTTCTTCCTATTTATGACACGTGTTTCATTTGGCTCCATTTCTCCCCTTAGCCCTGTAAAAATGATTTTGTTTCTTCTTCCTGATCTTTTATTTGTTTTTCCATTCTAGTAATTACATTATTTGAGACATTGGTACACAGTGAGTAATATTAAATTATGCATTAAAGGAATACTTTAATAGTGCAGATTTGAGACAGCTCATGTATATACATGGGCATATTTTTAAGAAATACAGCTTGCTACTGAATCAGAAAAGCTTAGGATCAATGATTTTTTCTGACAACACAATGTTTCCAACTGTAATACGTTATACTGTACCATACCCAGCTTCCTCTCCTTTGTCCCGTGTTTTGTTACGTACCCCGTGGTACATAACCTTGATACACTCTGAAGGTCATCTGGGTAGTTGTCCTCAGGAAGATGGCTGTGTGAGTACTGGTGGCTGTGAATGAGAAGGGAGAGGAAAAGAGAAAGGAGACTTCTCTTACTAAGAGATATAAGACCTGAGACTTTCTCATAGAATTGTCATGCCATGCTGCTGGCAAACCAGAACAGGTTTCTTTGGATACATCTCTGTTTCCGTTACTCTCCACTTCTTCCTCAAAGTTGCTTCAGCAGCAGAAAACAAGAGTTCCTCGCTATCATATCATCATGAGTGCTTGACTGTTGTAATTTCTATTTCTAGCCAGTGTCACAAAGAAGATGTCATCGTCGTCATACCTCCTCCCCCCCCCCCCCCCCCTTTTTTTTTCCCCACAGCTCTTTCCTGATTCATATGATGCAAGCAGCCATAGTACACATTTGCTGCTTGGACTGCCTTGCTCAAAATAGATACTGTGCCAGTCTTAAAACTTGGCAAGAATGCAGCCAGGGAGTAGCCATGTGCCTCAAATCAAGGGAGTCAAGAACTACTGCCTAAGCACTTTCCATGTGGCAGAACATACACTTGAATGCCTGAAGGGAAGCCATAAAAAATATAAAAGAAAATAAAGAGAAAAAAAAAAAAAGAAAAACAATTATAAAAGCAGAGACAGTTCACCAGTGCTTCCCAAGCCCACCTAATTGTTAGTAGTTTGTCTCTGGTCAGTGCCTGTTTTAAAGTTTTGCTTCTGCTCAGATTGTCTGATAACAGACAGAAGTCCTCCTGACAGTGATAAAACCCTAGAAAACCTTTGTCAGCTGTGCCATATATATTTCACAGAAATACTACAGTCGTGATTATAGTCCACCTTCAATATTACTCAGCAATGAATGCCCATATGGGTACTAATAAAAAATTTATACCAGCTTAAATAGCTATTTCTATTGTGATAGTTCAGACACTAAATGTAGAATTGATTTACTCCATCAATCAAAAGGTCACAAGTATTTAACTGAAGACAGCTTCTGCTGTGGTCCTGGTCCCACAGTTCCTGTTGCTGTCAATGGAAAGGCAAAGGCATCTCCAGAAGAGACTTCATCCTATCTTAGGACACTTGGGATGGATCAGTCTCCAGAGGCATATTTCCTTTAACTATAGAGAAGTCTAGGCTTAGACTAAATATTTAAGAACATATAAAGATAAATAAAGTTAGATAGAATAAATCCCACATGTAATGAACAATGAAGGATATTTTATTCATTATTATTCATTATTTTATCCATTTTACATATATGTCAAAAAGTAATTCAGTTCTATATGCTGACATATTGTTCAGTAATGAACAATAATTTTACTAACTGTTCAGTGGATATAACCTCTGTCTTTGTAAATAAGCATCATAAATTAAAATGTACAGTATAATTCATTAGCTTACTCTGTAATACCTTAAATAAAGAAAGTATGTTGATTGAGTATGTTCACAGATTTTAGGATAATACTAAATAGCAATTCTCAGAATAATTCATACTACTACTTCATTAAATAATTTTGGATAAAACCTAAGACTCTTTTTAGAAAAAGAAAAAGAAAAAAAAAAAGCCTTTTGTATAGATGTTCATCATAATATTAAAAAATTCAATTCAATTTCCATAAGTGCATGCTGAGAAGAGATGTTGTCCCAAAGGAGGTGTTGTCTGAGTAACACTGACAGGCTTCATCTTAAATCTTTAATTCTTGTATCCGTATTTAACTCAGTAAAAGAGCCTGCTCCTGTATACATCTGAATAAGAAACACAAAGGCATAGGTGGACGCTTGTCCTTGCATGTAGTGTGACACTTCAGAAAGCAAGATTTAACTACCCTCTTGTAATTAATGGCAATCATTCATTGAAAAATAAACCTGTGCCTTATGCCTTGACTGCATTTTCTCTTGTGAGCCTAAATTTTATCTGTTCAATAATTACTTCTTTAGCAGGACTAGCACAGCAGTCACCATGGTAAAGTACTGATTAATGATACGAAATAGTTCATCTCCTATTGGCTGAATTTTGTTTCTCCTGTGCCAGGGTTTAGGCACCTGACTCACGAGGACACGTCATGGGGGATCACAGGGTACAGTGGGGGTTCCTGAGCCAGGAAAGCTCCCGGAGTGTACAGAGACCCACCAGGGTCCTGCAGCTGGCGTTAGAATCTGATGGGGTGTGGGCAGGGCCAGCAATAATGGTGTTCACCCCCCACTCCTCCATAAGCAGCCCCTAGAGAGCTTGAGCAACCAGGAACACAGCTGACAGAGAGGAGGAAACAAGGCATTATGCAGCAGTCGGTGCAGCATTTAGTGCAGGAGGGCACAGGGAGGGCGCCCCTTGAGGGAGGGCCATTCCACAGGCTGAGCAAGAGCCACCAAGTATGCCTTAACCCCACAGCCAGATCTGCATAGGCCAAGGAAACAGCTAACAGAGGTAAGAAACAGATGCAGCAGTTTATGCAGCAGCTTGCACAGCAGTCTGCACAGCAGTTTGCACAAAAGGGCACCAGAGGGCACCTTTGTTTCCAATCCTTGCAGTGTATGCTTCCTCAGATATGGTCATGACACACTGCAGAGTTTATTCCCCAATAGCTGCTGAAGTCACTTCATCAGCTATGTTGGAAGTGTCAACCCAGACAGAGCCTCTGACAGCAGATGCATCTTTTCAGGTCTCAGGCTGAAGGGAGTGCTTGGGACCTCTCTGGGAGGTGTGTACTGACAATCATCTCTTCTGTAGAAGGTGTGCTGTTGTCCACGAGTTGTGCCATCAGGTAACAGATTTACAAGAGGAAGCCAACAGATTGCAAAGCATCTGAGTAGATGAGCAAGACATAGACAGGGTGTTCATGGAGACCATACAGCTCCAGCAGTCCCAACCACTTACAGCAGTAGAGTTGTCTGGAGGGCTCTGTGCTGCATGAAACAGTACATCATAACACTACAGAGGAGGGCTGGATGCTGGTCATTTCTCATAGGAGAAGAAAGGCTCTTACTCCTCCTGAAACCTTGCAATTGAGGAAAAGATTCAGTGCTCTCTGGGCTGAGGAAGAGCTGAGCAAGAGTTCAAAGGACACAACTGGTCCAACAAACCCCGTTCCTTGTGGGAATACTTGGAAAAAGCAGTGGGTGATTGTTGTGGGTGACTCCCTGCTGCAGGCACCACCTCTTGTCTAGAGATGTTTGTTGCCCACCACAGGCTTGGATAGCAAATGTCATGGAAAGAGTGCCAAAGCTTGTCCATGAGTCAGACTATTACCCTCTGCTGCTTTTCCATGTGGGTGCTAATGACATCAAGGGTAAATTAGAAACAATCAAACAGGACTTCAGAGCTCTGAGCATGGTCGTCAAGGGGCTGTGAGTCCAGGTCATATTTCCCTCAGTACTTCCAGTGAAGGGGGAGGATGGGAAGAGGAGGAAGAGGCAGATATTCCAAGTTAATGACTGGCTGTGCTGCTGTGTTGGCAACAAAGTTTTGGTTTCTATGACCATGGAGCCCTATTTGAAGATCAAGAACTGATGGGGAAAGGTGGGATCCACCTCACTAAGAGGTGCACGTGTCTTTGCTAATGGAATGGCCAACCTGGTAAGGAGGGCTTTAAACTAAGAAAGATTGGGGAAGGGGAGAGTTACAGGGATGGGGTAGACAGCAAAAAGCAGCTAGTCAAGAAGCCTCCAGCGAGTGCATGCAGCTGGGGAAGTGAGTGCAGGACACGACTATGGAGGATCCTCTTGCACTCCTCCTGAAAAACCTGTATGCTCAATCACCTCCCTGAAATGCTTGTATGGCAATGCACGTAGCACGGGAAATAAACAGGAAGAACTGGAGATGTATGTGCGGTTGCAAGGCTATGATCTCATTGCAATTACAGAAACATGGGATAGCTCATGGAATGCTGCCATGGAAGGCTATGTGCTTTTTGGGAAGGATGGGCCAGGAAGGCGAGGTGGTGCAGTTTCTCTTTATGTGAGAGAGCATCTGGAATGCATCAAGCTCTACCTAGGGATGGATGAAGAGCAATTTGAGAGCTTATGGGTAAGGATTAGAGGACAGGCCCCATGGCTGATACTTGTGGGTGTTTACTACAGGCCACCTGATCAGGAAGAGGAAGTAGGTGAAGCATTCTACAGACATTTGGAAGTAGCCTCACAGTCACAGGCCTTGCTTCTCGAGGCGAACTGGAACTACCCTGATATCTGCTGGAAAGACCACACAGCTAGGCACAAACAGTCCAAGAGGTTTCTTCAGAGTATTGATGCTAAGTTTTTGACATGGGTGGTCAAGGAGAGGTGTGTTGCTGGATCTTGTATTAACAAACAAAGAAGGGCTGGTTGGAGATGTGAAGGTTGGGGGCAGTTTGGCTGCAGTGACCATGAGATGGTGGAGTTCAGGATCTTGCAAGGAGGAAGCAGGGCAAAAAGTAGGATCACAACCCTGAACTTCAGGAGAGCAAACTTTGGCCTCTTCAGGGACCTGCTTGGAGGAATCCCATGGGTTAGGGCCCTAGAAGGAACTGAGAGAGGAACAGGAGAGCTGGTCAGTATTCAAGTATGTCTTCCTCCAAGCTCAAGATCGATATATTCCTTTGAGCAAGAAGGCACAAAAAGGGGGCAGAAGACCTGCATAGATGAGCAGGGAGCTCCTGGCAACACTCAAACAGAAGGAAATGAATGGCATGTGGTAAAGGGGCCAGGCCACTTGGGGACATTATCAAAATATGCAGAGATGCAACAAGGAAGGCCAAAGCCCATTTGGAAACAAATCTAGCAAGAGATGTCAAGGATAATAAGAAGGACTTCTTCAAATGTATCAGTAGCAAAAGGAAGACTGGGGAAAATGTGGGCCCACTGCTGAATGGGGCAGGTGCCCTGTTGACGAAGGATACAGAGAAGGCAGAGTTGCTGAATGCCTTCTCTGCTTCTGTCTTCACTGCTAAGACCAGCCCTCAGGAATCTCAGACCCTAAAGACAAGAGAGAAAGTCTGGAGAAAGGAAGACTTTCTCTTGGTCAAGGAGGTTCAGATTAGAGATCATTTAGGTAAACTTGATATCCACAGATCCATGGGCCTTGATGCAATGCATCCACGAGTGCCAAGAGAATTGGTGGATGTTACTGCTAGGCCACTCTCCATTATCTTTGAAAGATCATGGAGAACAGGAGAGATGCCTGAGGACTGGAGAAAAGCCAGTGTCACTCCAGTCTTCAAAAAGGGCAAGGAGGACCCAGGAAACTACAGGCCAGTCAACCTGACTGTGCTTCCATATTGCCTATTAATTTTTGTAGGGAATATAAGTTCCACAATTTACTACCAAGTGCAGCTTTTCAGTGCAAAAGAAACCTCAGAAATTGTTGTGTGAGACTAAAGAAATTACGTTTTCATTTATTTCTTTGATATTGTAAGCTTAATATTTGCTGTACTTTTCTTCAATTTTAAGACCTTTTTTGTTTCTCTGCATATTTCATCTGGTTATTGGCACCATGCTTGAGCCCAGACTGTTTCTGAAACTGCAATGTACTTTGCATTCCAAATCTTCCGTACAAGATATGTTTTACCTTCTCTGCTTGAAGGTAATTGTTATTTTATTGTTTTACAGAAGAAATTGAAGGCTCTCACTTTATTCCAAATATTATCATACGTATGTTTAAGATGGGATGATGAAATGTAGATACCTACATCTAAATTACTTATCCTGGATCACAGGATGTCATAGACAAAAGGCCCAGGTGTTATAGACGAAAACACAGGGAATGCAAACACGCAGCAGAAATGGGCAATATGAATAGATGTGGATAAGTGCCCTAGACTGAACTTTTGAACTCTCAAGGAGAAACTTGACACAGGTGGTATTAGCTAGGTTGCATGTTTTGATAACACCTGAATTAAACAAAAGATGCATGCCCTGAATCCTCCAGTTAACAAGCAGATATGAGACAGCACCACAGGAGGTTGATTACATATTTTGCTGCTGCACATGGACTATTTAATTTAGGAAAATGAGGTACTTAGGGACCCAGAAAGAAGAACTGGTGCTAAAAAGATGGGTTCCCCAAAAGAAGTGAGCTCAGTAAGATGCGGGTCCAGAAAGATGAAGGTGAAGATCCCATCTGGAGAAAAGATCCTGGAAGTGGAACAAGTTTCTGGGTATCAAGGAGGAGGATGGAAACAAATGCTATAGTGTCCAGAGACCTTGTCCAGTAATTCCCAAGACTAGTAGCTACGAGCAGCTGCACACCATGAATATCTTTCTCCTGACCCCCCTGGACTTGCAGTGATCTCCCTGCTGGAAACGGAATTCAAGACCTAGAAAACAATCTGTTTTCTGTGGGTGAGTGGGCAAGTGTGAGTAGAACAAGCGAGCGTGTTAGAATCAAGTAGGGTAAAATCATAGAATCATAAAATCCTTTAGGTTGGAAGGGACATTAAAGATCATGTACTTCCAACCCCCCTGCCATGGGCAGGGACACCTTCCACTAGATCAGGTTGCTCAAAACCCCTTCTAAGCTGTCCTTCAACACTTCCAGGGATAGGGCATTCACAGCTTCTCTGGGCAACCTGTTCCAGGGCCTCACCACCCTCAGAGTAAAGAATTTCTTCCTCATATCTAGTCTAAACCTACCCTCTTTTAGTTTAAAACTATTACTCCTTGTCCTATCACTATACTCCCTGATAAAGAGTCCCTCTCCAGCTTTCCTGTAGGCCCCCTTTAGGTACTGGAAGACTGCTACAAGGTCTCCCTGGAGCCTTCTCTTCTCCAGAGTGAACAGCCCCAACCGTCTCAGCCTGTCTTCATAGGAGAGGTGCTCCAGCCCCTTGATCATCTTCATGGCCCTCTTCTGGACTCGTTATAATATGTCCATGTCCTTGTGCTGGGAGCCCCAGAGCTGAACACAGTAGTCCAGGTGGGGTCTCACAAGAGCATAGTAGAGGGGGACAATCACCTCCCTTGACCTGGCCACGCTTCTTTTGAGGCAGCCCAGGATATGGTTAGCTGCAAGCGCATATTGATGGCTGCTGTTGAGCATCCTGTCAAGAAACACCCCCAGGTGCTTCTCCTCAGAGCAGCTCTCAATCCATTCTCCACCCATTCTGTATTTCTCCTTGGAATTTCCCCATCCCAGGTGCAGGACCTTACATTTGGTCTTGGAATTCATGAGGTTTGCACAGGCCCTAAATCTCTAATTTTGGTTAAAAAAATAAACCATAGTATCTAGATCCAGCACCATCTGTCTTTAACTCTGCTTTGCGTGTGACAGGAGGTAAGAGACACTGCCGTTACATCTGGTCTCATTAATTCTATCATTGTAAGAGATCTGCAAATCAGGAGACAATCAATCAGTTTACCTATAGAATATCAATTAATTTATTAATTGAAGAAAGATTATAGATATTTCATATTTTAACATATATAAAGCATAATTACTGTAAATTGCCCAAAGTGTAATTTATGAAAATATATCCATAGTCTGAAAAGTAATAATTAGATGTCAGAAATCATCCATACAAAATCTGTAAGAAAAACCATCCCTCCTGCTTTGGTTCTTTGTTACATCCATCTCATGCACAGGAGGCACATTTAAACAAACTTTCCATAGATGTTAGGTTGCATGTGGACACTGTAACCTCAACATGTCATTCAAACTAAAAATGAAAAATTTAAATAGAAATCCATAGAAAGAGAAAACACCAACATACTCAATGCCTGCTTTGCCTGTTTTTTCCTGGTAAGACTGTCCTTCAGGAATCATAGGCCCCTGAGTTTATGGTACAGTCTGGAGCAAGGAAAACTTAACTTCAGTGGAGAAAGATCATGTTATGGGACCCATAAACAGACTAGACAAATACAACTCCATGGTATCTCCATGGGACTCTGAGGGTGCTGGCCCATTTCATGGTGATTATCTTCGAAAGGTCATTGTGGCTGAAGGAAGTTTCTGATGACTAGAAGAAATCAAATTTCACTCCTGTCTTCTAAAAGTGCTAGAAGGAGGATCTGGAGAACTACCGGCCTGTCAGAATCATATCAGTCTCTGATACGGTGCTCAAGCAAGTTGAACTGGAAGCTATTAGGAAAGACAATAATGTGACTGTGATTTGTAAAGTGAAAAACACACCTAACCAACTTGATGGACTTCTATAAGGAGATAAATAGCTCAAAGGATGAGGGGAAAGAAGTGGATGTTGTTTATCTCGACTTTAGCAAGAAAGTCAAGGCTCTTGATGCTGTCTGCTCAAAGACCAACTAGTGAAGCACAGGATGGGTAAGCTGGACAGTGAGGTGGATTGGAAACTGGCTGACCTGTTGAGCTCAAAGAATTGCAGCAACAAAGTCTATCTGGAGGCCAAAAGAGGTTGCTATTGGGGCCCATACTGTTTAACATCTTCACCTTCACTTAACATAGTCACCTGGATGGTGGTCCTAAGTACACCATCAGCAAGTTAGCAGACACAAAAATTAGTAGGAATAACTTATACAGTGGGGGTCACGCTGTCATTCAGTGGGACCTCAAGAGGCTGGAAAAATAGGCTGACAGGAACCTCATAAAGTTTTGCAAAGGGAAGTGAAAAATCCTGCCCCTTGGGAAGGAATGTACCAGTGCATACTGGGGGCTGACTGACTGGAAAGGAGAAGGCCCCAACGTCCTAGTGGACACCAAGCTGAACATATGTCCTTAAAATAAAGGCAGTCAATGGCATTGTGGTCTTCATTGTGGGCTGGCATTGCCAGCTGGCTGAGGTAGGTGATTCTTCTTCTCTATTTAACCCTAATGAAACACAGCTGGAGTGCTTGGTCCAGATCTGTGCTTCCCAGTATCAAAGAGACATAGACTTACTGGAACAAGTCCTGTGAAAGACCATGAAGATTACAAAGGGACAAATTGAGACAGATGGGATTGTTCAATCTCAGGAAGAGAAAGCTGAGGGGGTATCTTATCAATGCGTATGAATACTTGATGGGAGGGAGTAAATAAGAATCTTAGTGTGACAAAGTGCACAAATTGAAATACAAGAAATTCTGTTTAAACACAGGAAAAAATATTTGTGTGAGAATGGTCAAATCAGGTAAAGTTTGCTGTAGAGTATTCATCCTTGAAGAAAATCAAACACTGGCTGCATATGGCTGTGAGCAACCTGCTGTTGCTGATGCTGCCCTGAGCATGGTGGTTGGACTGCATGACCTCCAGAGCTGTCTGGCTGAATTTTTGGTTGTGGTAGAATAAGTAGTGAACATCTTTCTTTTAGTGAGTAACATACCATGATTTGAAAATGTAAAGAAAAAAATAATTATCATCTTCTTTGCACAGTTTTTGAATAGAGCTTTTAACTTGGAACTGTGGAGTTTCAACCTCTGTTTCATCTGACAAAACCTTTTCACTGGACTGTAATATAAATGAATTGATTCATCAAGTATAGTTCCCTCTCGTAGCCTTTCCTATGCAGCCTTTTAACAGCCACTTTCCATTTCCTAGTGTTTCAATCCTGTGCACATTTAATTTTTGTAAAAGAAATCTCAGTTCTGCCACTAGGGGATCTGTGTTAACTCCTATTGACTTTGATGATAATTTGATACATTTCAATGATTCAGTCACAGCAATAAGAATTTCCATGCTTTCTGTCATGTCCATGGCAAGCACTAGTTAGGAATAGATATATATATACATTTTCTTTTATCATTCCAGTTTCTTTCAGAGATATATTTGACACTAGTATTGCTTTCGAATTAGTCCTCTGCCCTTAAACAATCATTTGTTTCTTTATTTTTACAAATGTAACCCTGACTATTTTCAGTAAGCCTAGTGATTAAATATCTTGTGTTCTTATCATCATAAATATAAAGCTTTTACTCGGTATGTTGAAGCAATACTATTGCTGAAGTTTTTTTGTTTTGTTTTGTTTTGTTTTCCGACAAACAATGAAGATTATATTAGTTTCACAGCCCTAATGGGCAAAATGCTAATTGGCATAAGCCACTAATCAGCTTTTGCTACAAGCTCTACTTTTAATGATCTGTCAGACACTAAGACAATTAATCACTGACATGAATGTAAGATAATATTTGGAAGGTTGCAGAATATACCTGTAGGTAGGTAAGTTTTATAAGAAAAGTGAGTGAAAATTATTTTTAATATGAGGGTATAATTACAATTTTCCTGCTTGTTATACTTAATGTCATGTCCAAACAAAAATATCTGTTTCATTTTATCTACAAAGCACACTAAATAATTTTCATTATTTAGTGAAATAATGCTCCACCATTTCATAAACATTCAATGTAAATCAATCAGGAGTTTTTCAGCTGGAAAATTTTTTTTAAACTCTAATGTAATTTGCATGAGAACAGTTTATATACCATTTAATCTTACCCCAAGTGCAGCTGGTACAATGAATTTCCTTCTAAAGTTACTTATGTTAGGATACATAGGATACATTAAAAATGACAGAATGATAAAAATAAATGCAAAAGACACTCTTAATGAAGCAGCCAATTACAAAGAAATGCCATAAATTTTGGATATACCTTCAAAGGTATATCTAAAGATTATTCAAGACCATTATGTGAATATTCAAGAACATTAGCAGCAAAGGCCTACAGCTTCCTTACAAGGGGAGCGGAGAAGCAGGCGCTGATCTCTGCTCTCTGGTGACAGCAACAGGACCAAGGGAACAGCATGGAGCTGCATCAGAGGAGGTTAAAGTTGAATGTTAGGAAAATAATCTTCACCAGGAGGGTGGCTTAGCACTGGAACAGGCTCCCCAGGGAAATGGTCATGGTCCCAAGCCTACTGGAATTCAAGAAGCGTTTGGGCAAAGCTCTCGGACACATGCTCTGATTTTTGGGTGGTCCTGTGTGGAGCTTGGGCTATTCTATGATTCTGTGATTCCATGAAATACAAAGTAATGTTAATTTCCAACTCAGTGTTCAGTGCAATATCAGGAACAGTAAGCGGGTTTAAGAGGTTCCTCCAGAGCAGGAACATCTGTTGATATAGCAGTCACGCTCTTAGCCAGATTAGTGGCTTGAACTGGGTTAAAAGAGGGTCTTTCTCTCTTTCTCCTCCTGTGTTAATTTATCTGCAGGCTATACTCATGTTAGGGCATTTTCCTTTTCCTACTCATGTACATAACTAATGTTATAGTCCATTGGTTATGTCTGTGTAGAAGAAAAGACCTTACAATAATTTTGAAGCAAAGAACCTCAAAAGAAATGTCATGGCCTGGATTCATCCCACTTGCATTAGGCACAAGACTAAGTTAGAAGTCTGTTTGACAAAGCTCAGTTTGTAGTCTATGGCAAGAGGTAAATGCTTATAGGGAATAACTCAGATTCTGGTGGGCTGAATAACTCTTTAGAAAAGCGTGTCTCTCATCCATGACTATTTGCCTAGAGTCACTGTTAAACATTAAAAAGGCTTTTTATTTTGTTCATTTTCCCCTAAATTGCACAGAAAAGAAAAGGGGAAAAAATGTCTGAACTTTGATGTTGAACACTGTGAACAGTAAAAGCTAAATCCAACCAGCAAGAGACAGACAAGGACAAATCTAAATCTGTGATAGGTGTCTCTTTCCTCTCTCATTCTTTCTATAAATGAATAACCTCTCTTTTTTTTTTTTCTTTTTTTTTTTTTTTTAATTTATAAAGTGAAAAATCAGTTTCAGCTCCACCACAAAAGATGGTTTGAGCTGCCACTTCTTTCCCAAGATAGATGAATTGAAGGTTTCTTTTGTTCTTACTGGATCAACTTTCTAGCATCAAATCAACTGAATCTGACTTCTGGTGACAGTAGATTCATTATACAAAATCCATGGTAGAAGGCCTCAGGTTTCCGTCTCTTTCTACAGGCCACTGATCTTAGGCTTATTATTCCATGTGTGAAAATCCCGAAGACCAAGTTTTTGTCTCACTTTGAAGGAGCAAAGATGCTTGATTTGCAGTATTTTAATTGGCCATGCATGACCAGAGTTAGCTGATTAAAATGTTTCTTCAGGGTTTTCTTGGTCATTCATATTAAATATATTTTCCTACTATTTCAATTCTGTATTTCAAAATGCTTAACTGTTTTATTTAATGTTAATTTGAGATGACCAGTAGTATGCAAACTAATTGGAAAATATATCTGTAATGCTGGGGAAAATATTGCTTTTGCCTGTCTTATACATGGAATTGCATTAATAAAAAGGATGAGGAAAGTTGAAATAGGAAAGGAATAAATTCTCTGAAAAGAAAAATAATTTCTTGAAACTGTGGAAGAATATGAAAAGGCTACTGGAAAAGTTGCACTGTTCATGTAAGGAGAAAGAAAGCAGCAGATAAAATTAAATGTTTTTGTTTGTTGTTTTTCAGACAGATTTTACTATTTGTTGACTTCTTAAGAATTTTAGTCTGAAATGTAACAATGAAGAGCCAATGTATCACAGCTAATATCTTTCCCTTGATTTGTCAGTTAGTCAATAATTTCTTGATTTTAAATGCTCTCCAAACTGTTCTATGTAGTAATGTAAATGAAAGCAAATTGAGATGGAATGTCATTCACATTCATTTTCCAGATCATGCTTTTAACTGTTAAAAAATAAGAAGAAAAAGAAAAATAAGGGGAAGTGAGTTCTAAACATGTTGTTCTGAGGCTGTCTAAAGCAGGAAGTCTTTAATTTAAGAGAAAACTGTGTAATACCAGATAAATGGTTTAGATCTCTATCCTTGTGAAGTAAAGGGATAGATATGGCATATAGTACATTTTTCCAAGTCATCTGGTGAAAAATGTCTGTTCTGTAGTGTTAATATAATGGTAGCTGCTCATAACTATCATGGCCTCAACTTCACATCAGAAGGAACAAAATATAACTTAAAAGTTTCCTATTGTTCTATCTGAATAAGGGATAGCCTATCCTCTCACTTTAGGTCTATGATGTGCAAAAAGGAAGTATTTGTCATTATGATACTTCTGTAAATTGGAAGACAGAAAGCACTTAATAATAATAGGAACTAAAGAACTGAGGAACCGAGGAACCCCCCACCCCACCGCAAAAAATATTCTCTCTTAGGAATTGAGAAGTGCAATTTATAATTGTGGAGGCTGATTGATGACAGATTTGTCAGAGCAAGGCTTGATGATTCCTTATTTGTAATGTGAGATGTGAAGGTTCACAAGAAGGACTTCTACAGATACTGCAGCAGCAAAAGGAAGATTAAGGAAAAGGTGGGCCAGGTGTTGAAGGGGGAAAGGGACCTGGCGATGCTGGACATTGAGAAGTCTGAGGTACTTACTACCTTCTTTATGTCAGACTTTCCAAGGTAAGACTGACCTTCAGGAATCAAGTAGATCTAAGATATGACCTTTGCCATACACAATCACAAGCTGTATCATTAGGAAGTTGTCTGTATAGATAGCATGTCTGTCAAGTACCACATTAATGGGAATATTTAATACATGCTTATGTATTTTTTTCCCTTAAACATGTTCTTTAATTCATACACAAGCAGTCCAGAAACACATTGAGGAAATTTACGAAATATAAGATGATGCAAAATAGACTGGAAGAATACTGGAGTGCTTTTTAGAGCTAAATATTCTGGATTAATAGATGTATGCTATTAATATATTTTCCCTTTCCCTTCTCCCCTTCAAATTCATTTTTCCATTTTCATAGAAGCACAGGAAGATGCAGAAAGAAAGGGTAGTTTTTCTTCCACACAGACAGATGTGGCACAGATTCATCACACATCTCTGCAAGAAACCGATGTGCTGTAGTCAGGATCGTCATTGTCCATTTTCCATAAAAATTCAGCAGAATACAGGGAACTCCAGAGATCTGATTCACCTACTGACTCTACCCGCTTATCTCCTTGTTTCTACAAGTCACTGTTAAGTCACTGTTATAATTCTCATAACAGTGACTAAATTTGGAAAGTGTGCAACCAGGCTTAGCTGCCTGTAACTCAATTACGAACAGTCTCGATCTTGATGGTTGAATGCTTTTCATTTGTTTTTATTTTAGTTATATTCCTACCCTCATCATAAACACATGAATGCTGTATCTGCCCCTGGCTAGTAAGGTTCTCATTAGACAGATGACTGGGAGAAAAGCCTCACAGTCTGAGAAATTAACATTAAGATAGTTAGCAGCAAAGCAGGCATCCAGGTGACTGCCAGAAAATTACACAAAGCAATGCAGAGAGGCTCTGGTAGATAAACCTGTGCATTGGATTGATGGCCTGTGAGCATTAGTAGCGTCTCAAACGTTGTTTCCTGATTGGCAACTACTTTTGTAAAAAGCACCTCAGATAAATGACTCATATCTGCAGCATTCCATGGTCTCCAACAGCTTCCATCCTCCTCTCAGACTGATTTGCAGTCAAAAAGATCAAGCTCCTTTAAAGCTTTTTAATAGGAATTTAAAGTGGATCTGAGTGCTCAGACTAGGTCAGTGCCCTCAATTGCAAAAGTTCGATGGAAAGTTAAGAACAGATGTTGGGTCACTGTCAGCGTATGTAGCATGGAAATTGGATCTATAGCACTGGAAGGGAGGAATAAACCACTGGTGATGTCATTAAACCTACTGATACAGCCATAAATACACATTCTACTTAACTATAAGTGAGGAATTGCAACACAAAATGGCATAGCAATTCTAGTGCTAATATTGCTTTGTACCACCCACAGTATCATTTCTTCAATTTTATATTGTCATTCAATTAACTAGACTCCAGCTCACAGCTGTGATCCCTGTCTGACATATCTCTAAATGTATCTCTAAATGTATCTTTAATATATCTTCATAACCGTCAGCTTAAACTGTTGTGGAATAAACTGATGGGTCATCTTGTGACCTTGAAACCCCTGCATAAATCATGTGTTTCTATGTCATGTGAAAAACTTGCTGGTAGGGAGAAACTTAAAAATTAGCCTATATATATTAAGTAGCTTTTCTTTAAGTTCTCAATATTATACATAGGCTGCGGTGAAACATGGTGATGCAAGAGTTAATGAATTTAATTTCCTTTACTCTTCAAGGCATAATTCAGTCTTGTATCTTTTATTCATCTGAAATAATTTTCCCATTCTGACAACATCAGTACTGCAGTAGTTTACAAGAACAAACATGCCTACACTAGAACTACTGCATTTTTTTCTTATCTTGTTGCATGGTTCTCTGCACATAGCTTAACTTTCTTAGCATATTTTCTTCTGTTCAACCTACCTAGATATTTAAATGACTTGATAGATGTGTTGTAAGATCAACCTATTTGAAGTAGTTCCTAAAAGTATTATCACCTTAACTGCTACATTTATGAAAGTCATGCAATGTAAACTTATTTTCAGAGCCTTAATGGAGACTTCCTATTTCTGACACCTCTCTCGATACATATAACAGGCATTCTGCATGACAGGAGCAAAATTCTGTCTTACTTGAATGTATTTCATCTTTTTTCTGGCCTTTTTATGCTCTCAGCAGCATATAAAATACTTTAAATTTTATGTGAATTTACTCTCTGATTAGGAGATCTAAAAATGTAAATGATTTAATCATCCTCTAAACTGGCTTTTGTAATACAAATGAAATGTGTCAAAATGCTTGGATGAAAGGTCTAATCATACATTAGAACACACTTAATATGTCTACTTGATTTTTTGTTGTTTGTTTTTGATGTGAGCTAAGATTTCTAAATATGATAGCAATTTTTGTTTTGTGGGGTCCTCTCCTTTTTGAAATGTATATTTATCACTCTTGAGTCAGATTAAACTTTTTGTTGTGATCAATTAATTTATTTGTCCTTTCTCAGTTACATGAACATGCAGTTCATGGATTTATTTACTTATTATATGTGTTTATGGCAGTCCTACATAAAGAAATACATGCTAGCATATATTATATTATTATATACGCTTATTAAAATAGAAAGAGAAAATGACAGTCAAATCCTGTCCTGTTTTTAGCTGGGATAGAGTTGATTTTCTTCATTGAGGCTTTCATGGTGCTGTGATTTGGATTTTTTGATGAAAATAGTGTTGATAGTACACTGATGTTTCAGTTGCTGCTGAGTAGTGCTTGCACAGAGTCAAGGACTTTTCTGTTTCTCATGCTGCCCTGACAGCGAGGAGGCTGGGGTGCACCAGGAGCTGGGAGGTGACAGAAACAGGACAGCTGACCCAAACTGGCTGAAGGGATATCCCATACCATGTGGCATCATGCTGAACAATAAAACTGGGGGGCTTGGCATGGGGGCAGGTGCCACTGCTTGGGGTCTAGCTGAGCATCAGTCAGTAGGTGGTGAGCAATTTCATTGTGCATCACTTGCTTCACTTGCTTCGTATATTTATTTATTTATTATTAAAATTATTATTATAATTATCATTATTATTATTATCACTTCCTTTTCTGTCCTATCAATCTGTCTTGATCTCAACCCATGAGGGTGTGGGTTTTTTTTTCTTTTTTCTTTTTTTTGTTTCATTTCTTCTCATAGTGGGTTTTGGGGGAGCGAGCAAACAGCTGCATGGTGTTTAGTTGCCTGCTGGGTTAAACCACAACATCTCCTCAAGAGCTAATTATCTAATACGTAAGGCACAGTTTGAATAAAAGAGAAATGAATTAATTGTTTTCAGGATTAGAGATCTCATTGCTGCTACTACTGTCCAGGAGCCCCATCCTTTCTTCACTTTGTGGGTTAGGGATCATGGAAAGAGGCAGTACTTCTATACCCAAAACACTAGTATGAACAAAGCTGTTCCTTCATCTGTGGTGGAGTCTTATCTTTAAAGAGAAATATGTTCCAGATGGAGTGCCATTTCTCAGAACTGCTGAACACTATGACTGAGACTTTTTGTAATAGTTTTATCCTGTGATTCCCTGTTGCAGAGATTTATTGACTAACATAAATTCTGTTATGTAATTACCGTTCTACTAAAACACGCTACATCAGTCTTTCTGTCTCTCTTGTTGGAGCTGTTCTATTTTAAATAAATAAATATTCACTGGGCCAGAATAAATGAATGATTGCCTCGATACATCAGTAATTAAGTCTCTTGCTTGGGAAATATGGGTTAAATTCAAGCTGTGGCTCCAACTGTTATTTATATGAAGTGGAATAGCTCCAGCCTGTCCTTAAACTTCCAGTAGCTGAGGTAGTTTGGATGTCATTTACAGGTACTTGAAGCCCAGTTCTAAATCAGGCTAATAAGGAATAACTTGACACTATGTTTCACGTAACCCTGGGGCATTGGCCATAATGGAAAAGAAGGAGTACTCAGTACTTTTCTGCTACATTAATGAAAGCAATATGTGTTTCAGCAATTTCTAAAATAAAACATCCTGAAAACTTTTTTTTTTTTAAAAAAAAAGGAAAAAAAATAAATCTTTTATTAAACTGCATTTGGTGTCTCTGCACAAGAACTATTCAATGCATGAAAAGTTGTAGCTAATACTACCTTGGATATATACATATTTCATTACAAAAATGTGTTTTTTTTGTGTTTTTTTTTTTTGAGTCCTCATTCATTATCATGTGAATATATCAATTAAAAATAAATAAATAAATATAAAAAGCAGATGTATGCTATGTACTAAAAATTCTATACTGAGAAACCTGTCACGAATAATGATTTCACATTACTACAAAACACTCAGAAAAGTAGAACATTATTGAATTACTGAATTACTATTGTGGATATAGCCATCTCCAGACTGCATGTAGTTGTATGATGTTGTGCATAAGCTTATGATAGCTAGTGTGGATGAAAACACAGAAGGTTGGTTATTGATGCAATTTTGTTGGTAATATAAACTGATCTGTAAACTGCAGATATTTACGGAGAAATATATACATGCATAAAAATTTCTATTTTGAAATCTTTGCAAGGTTGTTGGTGGTGAACAATTAACAGAGATACCTTTGAGTGAAATAGTGTGACTTAAAGATGGTTTAACACATCTTGAATATAAACATATATAACTGATCTTGTTCTCTGTCCCAGACAGTGGTCAACGGAAGGAAACAAGAATATCTAGTGTGTATCTAATATGGACTATTTTAGGCTGGAATATTAGGATAAAACAAATTACAGCCTGATTGCCTGAATGACTGTTTCTTTTCTTTTGTTATAAACCATATCTAGATAGCTAGTTTAGGACATGCCTATGCTGTAAACAGCTACAGTTAAGACAAACCAAACTCCTTTTTCTCTGGTTTTATAACAGAGATACTTGTACAGAAAAAAAAATGTATATATATAAATATACATATATATGTTTTTCATTATTCTTATTTTTTCTATTAGTTTCATCGTATTAGTTTAACATATCTAACTGATTCTGCATGCTGACTAGATAAATGAAGTGTGAGACAGAGCAAGCTAAATTATATCACAGTTATTGCTATTTAATTGTAGATACCTCTTATTTTGGAAAACTGGATTAATGTAGACTATTGTACACTATAATGTATACTGTACTGTATACTATAATGTATACTGTTATATTTACTTGGTAGGAGCTATGAAGAAAGAATTAATATCTCAAAGTCTTTGTACTTCCCAGGCATGCTTCTCTCTATAAACACAACTTTTTTTTTTTTCATTTTATTGTCAGAAAGTGATTTATTGAAAATAATCAATGTTTTAAAACTTTTCTGTTACTTTATCCTAAGGCTGATATTTCATGTTCTAACAGAAAACATGTTACCCGATATTTAAGCTGAAGATCTGTTTAATATAGAATTTACTATCAATTAAATATGAATTGAATATGAATTTAAAGACTTGAGACACTGCATAGAGACTTGTGTGCATGCAAAAATATCTCTTTGTAAGATTCAGAAACACACAACTTATTTGTAAAGTTCTATCTTATGTTTCTGAGCTTCAGAAATTAGTCTTCTACCTTCTTACTTTAGAAAAACAACTTTACAAGGCAACATGTCTTGTTCTTACTCTACCTGACCTGAAAACTTACTTAATAATCTACGGATTTTGAATAATATTGTTGTTAATGGGATATACTGTAATATGATTTTTTTTTGAAAGCAAAATGCCTTATGAACCTATTTGATTTCATTTCAGTGGAGACTGTAAAGTAATCAGGAAAGCAGCTTAGCAACTCCCTGAATAAACATCCTGACACACACTTGAAAGACAGCAGCACAATGTTTCATCCTTGAAGGTTCTCATTATATATCACAATCATGGTTGTCAATATTGTTGTCAAAAGAAAGTCAAATTGTTAAAAATACATGGTAACATAGACAAAAGATGTTGATAAGAGCATTACCTATAGAAAGTATTACCCCATAAGACTAATACTTTCTTGACATTTTCTGTTATACTTTTCCAAATCATTTCAGTTTTTTAGGACAGATAAATCAAGGAAAGACTGTTTAGCTCATAATGATTTTCCAATATGACTGATATGGAATAGAAATATTTCAAGGGACAAAAATCACCATTTTATCCAGCGGTTCATGAAAAGGTGGTGATTTTTTCCTTGAATAAAATGCTTGTTACTCCACTACAACAACTTGATATGACAGATATCAGAGATATACATCAGAGGAACATAGGATACCATTACTTGTAGCTATATTACAATACTCAAGCTCACATGAAATAGTTCTACTGACTTAAAACTGGTTACCTAATTACATAGCATACAAATAAATGATAATCATAATATAGACCTTGCCCTGGAATCATAAAGAGCTAGACATAAGAAAAAAATCTATAAATTATTGACCATATTTCAATATACCCTAGATGATTCTGTCCTTGGATTTCTAATGTATGCTAATAAAGTATATTTTATTTTTAAATACTTTATCATTTGGAGGTACTTTAGTGCCAGTTACTTTATAATAACAGTACTGCTTCCAGCAAATTTATTTCAGCAGTTGGCTTTAGTGCATGTACTAGAATTTATTACCAATTAATGATGTAAAAAAAAAAAAAAAAAAAAAAAAGCTCTGTTCCAATTTACTTATAGTAAGATTTACTTACTATTAATATATTTTGAGAGTTATTCTGTGATTACATTTTAAAATGTTATTTTATGTATGACACTTTCTAAAACTCATTTTAAAACAAGCTAATGAAGTTAAGATTACAGAAAAGTGTGCCACTTATTCTTCAGTTTTAATGCCTTTTTATACAAGGATGTATATTCTATCAACAGCCTTAAACAAACAAACAAACAAAACCCATGACAATTTTTATTTCGATATATTCACTGCCGGTTTTATGGCTCTAGTTGAGATGAATGAAGAACTATCTTGTTTATTGATCCCAGTCAAAGATAGATGTGATGGTCTACAGCACAGAGTGGGTAGCAAATATAAATGAACCAAAACAGGAAAGGATGGGGAAAAAAATATATATATATTATCTCTATTACTTGCATAGAAATTGAACCAGTTAACATATAAGGCTGATTAGCTGTAGTGCAGTTGTAATTTAAGGCCCTATAAATATGTCAGCCTGCTTAGAGATAGCCTCAGTATCTGTAGCACAATAGCAACATTAACATCCTGACCAAAGCAGTAACATTTGACTTACCTTGCTGCTGAAAGCTGAAGTATTTCTGCTCTCAGCAAAAAGGGTGTAAGAGTGGGAGTGAAGCTCCAATGTAGCACAAAAGTATAAAGATCTCTGATGTGGTCCAGTAAAGGACCACAGTAAAGGAAGTAAAGGACCACAGTAAAGGAAACTTCTTTGCGTGAGACTTGATAGGTTATATGTACAGAGCACATATGACAGAAATAATTAAAGGCTGTTGAGGAAGACATATATTGCAGGACATTATTACACACATAATATGTATGTGTATATATAGTGTGTGTACATTTATTGATTTGTATATTTATTCATATATATGTTTATGCATTTGATACATATCAAAATTAGCATTCAGAAGGCTAGTCAGTAACTAGTATGATTTTACTGAGAGAGTGAAAAGAAAGCATATCATTTAGATTAAAATATGCTAGCTTTTCCATTTCTAAAATGACAGAAATAAATCCTTTATACTGCCTTACAATTAAATGCAAAATCTACTACTGTATATTCTTATCACAGGAGAGAGAGATTTTCCTCCACAATAGTTCAGTATTTAAAAAAAAAAACAAACCTGGAGCTAAGTGACTTCCTAGTTAATGTACCTGCCACCAAAAATATTAGAGGCATCAGCATTTTAGTCTATGAACCACTTGCTCATTATATTCAATCCATAATTTTAACAGCTGATAGATGTCTAAGAAACAGTTGTTACTGCACTTGGCTAATCATCTAAAAACAAAATTTATAAGAGTGCTGTCCTGAATTATACTCACACAGAGACTTCTAAAAGCTGTGTCACCATTCCTGAAGGTCCAAGACAAAAAATTCTTCATTTAAACCAGTGAAATCAGACATATTATTTCTGAAACTCAGCTATTTTTGAAACACGCAATTGATACATTTTAAATTAAAATACTGGTTTGGATCTTCATCTTTATGACAGGTTTGGATGTAGGGTTTTGTTGTTATTTTTTATTTAGTTTAACAGGAAGTTAACATCAAAAAAATATGTTCATTTCTGGTGGTGTTTATTTCTGTATTGTAGTGATATCTATAGGGAGAAAAAAAAAGAAAAAAAAAAGGAAATAAGAATAACAATTTAAAAATGTATTTCAGCACCCTTCAGTAATCCATTCTCCCTGAAATCATTTTCAAGATTGTAAGCCTCTGAAAAGTTTTAAGAAGGCAAAAGCAAAGCAAAATAAACCCCCGTCAGTAAAATGCTGGATATTTTTTCAGCATGAAACAATTTCTTCTCTTCTTCAGCAGAACAAGGGTTCTTGTTTAAGGTCTGGAACTGACAACATTGTCTGGATCAGTGACATGTATCTGATCTCAACAACTTACTGCTAGAAAAAGGTGCATTTATACCCGTGGATTTCTAATGTGCTACAGGGCCCTGTAATCCCTAAGAGCTTCAGAAATAGCAACTTGTATCTGTCACATGGCTAGGACTACCTGTCTCTCAAACCAGAAAATATTCCTCCAAAGTACAGCCGTACAATTCTTTTTTTTTTTTCCCTTTTTCTGAGACTATACAAAATGGTATTAAGACTCTTGCTAAACATGTCTTAGAAAAAAGATTATGCTACTGTCATATTCTCCACAGTGACTTGTCCAATTTCAATCATATTTAGATATCGTTTCCAAGGAATGTATTTTCCTGCTGAATGTGTCTGCTACAAAAGACCAATGCAGCTGTTGCTACCAAGGTTTGTAAATACATATATATATATATATATATATATATACACACGTATATATTATTTTTTGGTGGTGGTGGTTGGTTGGGGTTTTTTTTTGGTTTGTTTATTTTTGTTTGCTTTGGTAGATATTATTAACTATTTCCATGCAACCAATCAGATATATGGAAATAAAATGTATCAGTGCCTACAGAAAAAAAGTATCATACGTTTTTGCCCTAGAAGCCCTTGATTTGCAAACCACTAAAGTGTACTGAAGGTAGACTGAGTAAGAATGTATTACCCCACCTCCCTTATCTTCACTAGTCATCCATTTTCAGTCACTGCCAGAGCCAAGATAATGGGTTGAACTAAATTAAATATTTACATTGTTACATTCTTAAATATTAAAACCTTTGTTTCTGCTGTGGACATTGTAAAGTATGGCTGCTGACCTCCAGCTGCCATGCCAGAAAGTTTCTTCCACGAATTGTGTATTTCAGATACTCTAGGGTATTGAAATGGCAAGTCATCTACATTTAGCCTCTGAAGCCCTCTGCAATTAATGCAGCACAAAGCAATAGCATAATACAGAATTTATGTCAATAAAAAGCTGAAAAAGCATACGAAGAGAAGATGTAAATATTCAATGTAATGTGAAAGCCATACATCATAATGTAGCAAATCCCATTTTAACATTTGAAGTGAAAAGCCTCCGAGACAGTTAAACAGATTAACTTTTGGATAGATTCAGCAGGTAAACATTCTACTGCTAAATTATTTAAAGTTCATAGAATCACAGAATCGTCTAGGTTGGAAGAGACCTCCAAGATCACCGAGTCCAACCTCTGACCTAACACTAACAAGTCCTCCACTAAACCATATCACTAAGCTCAACATCCAAACGTCTCTTAAAGACCTCCAGGGATGGCGACTCAACCACTTCCCTGGGCAGTCCATTCCAATGCCTAACAACCCTTTCAGTAAAGAAGTTTTTCCTAATATCCAGCCTAAACCTCCCCTGGTGCAACTTTAGCCCATTCCCCCTCATCCTGTCACCAGGCACGTGGGAGAACAGACCAATCCCCACCTCACTACAGCCTCCTTTAAGGTACCTATAGAGAGCAATGAGGTCTCCCCTGAGCCTCCTCTTCTCCAGGCTGAACAATCCCAGCTCCCTCAGCCACTCTTCATAAGACTTGTTCTCCAGACCCCTCACCAGCTTCGTTGCCCTTCTCTGGACTCGCTCGAGCACCTCCATGTCCTTCTTGTAGTGAGGGGCCCAAAACTGAACACAGTACTCGAGGTGTGGCCTCACCAGAGCCACAGGGGGACAATCACTTCCCTAGACCTGCTGGCCACACTGCTTCTTATACAAGCCAGGATGCTGTTGGCATTCTTGGCCACCTGAGCACACTGCTGGCTCATATTCAGCTGACTATCAACCAATACTCCCAGGTCCTTCTCTGCCAGGCAGCTTTCCAACCACTCATCTCCCAGCCTGTAGCCCTGCTTGGGGTTGCTGTGCCCCAGGTGCAGGACCCGGCACTTGGCCTTGTTGAACTTCATACAGTTGGCCTCAGCCCATCGCTCCAGCCTATCCAGATCCTCCTGCAGAGCCTTCCCACCCTCGAGCAGATCGACACACGCACCTAACTCGGTGTCGTCAGCAAACTTACTGAGGGTGCACTCAGTCCCCTCATCCAGATCATCAGTAAAGATATTAAAGAGGACTGGCCCCAGTACTGAGCCCTGGGGGACTCCACTAGTGACCGGCCTCCAACTGGATTTGACTCCATTCACCACAACTCTTTGGGCCCGGCTATCCAGCCAGTTTTTAACCCAACGAAGCGTACGCCAGTCCAAGCCACGAGCAGACAGTTTCTTGAGGAGAATGTTGTGGGAAACAGTGTCAAAAGCCTTACTGAAATCAAGGTAGACCACATCTACAGCCTTTCCCTCATCCACTAAGCGTGTCACTTTGTCATAGAAGGAGATCAGGTTCGTCAAGCAGGACCTGCCTTTCATAAACCCATGCTGACTAGGCCTGATCGCCTGGTTGCCCTGCAAGTGCCGCGTGATGACCCTCAAGATAACCTGCTCCATGAGCTTCCCTGGCACTGAAGTCAAACTAACAGGCCTATAGTTCCCCGGGTCTACCCTCCGGCCCTTCTTGTAGATGGGCATCACATTTGCTAGCCGCCAGTCAACTGGGACCTCCCCTGCTAGCCAGGACTGCCAATAAATGATGGAAAGCGGCTTGGCCAGCTCCTCCGCCAGTTCTCTCAGTACCCTTGGGTGGATCCCATCCGGCCCCATCGACTTGCGTACATCCAAGCGCTGCAGCAGGTTGCCAACCATTTCCTCGTGGATAGTGAGGGCCATATCCTGCTCCCCATCCCCTTCCACCAGCTCAGGGTACTGGGTATCCAGAGAACAACTGGTCTTGCCGCTAAAGACTGAGGCAAAGAAGGCATTAAGCACCTCAGCCTTTTCCTCATCTCTTGTAACTAAGTTTCCCCTCGCATCCAGTAAAGCATGGAGATTCTCCTTAGTCCTCCTTTTGGTGTTGATGTATTTATAAAAACACTTTTTGTCATCTTTAATGGCAGTAGCTAGATTGAGCTCCAGATGAGCTTTGGCCTTTCTAATTTTGTCCCTGCACAGCCTTGCAACATCCTTATAGTCCTTGTGAGTGGCCCGCCCTCTTTTCCAAAGATTATAAACCCTCTTTTTTCTCCTAAGCTCAAGCCACAACTCTCTGTTCAGCCAGGCCGGTCTAGTTCTGCACCAGCTTGTCTTTGGACACGTGGGGACAGACCGCTCCTGAGCCATTAAGATTTCCTTCTTGACGAGTGCCCAGCCTTCCTGGACTCCTCTGCCCTTCAGAACCTCCTCCCAAGGGACTCTGCCAACCAGTGTCCTGAACAGCTCAAAGTCAGCCCTCTGGAAGTCCAAGACAGCGGTTTTACTGGTCCCCTTCCTGACTTCGCCAAGAATAGAGAACTGAACCATTTTGTGGTCACTCTGCCCAAGACAGCTCCCGACCACCACATCTCCCACCAGCCCTTCTCTGTTTGTGAAGAGAAGGTCTAGCGGGGCACCTCTCCGGTAGGCTCACTAACCAGCTGTGTCAGAAAGCTATCTTCCACGCTCTCCAGAAACCTCCTAGACTGCTTTCTCTGGGCTGTGTTGTGCTTCCAGCATATGTCTGGGAAGTTGAAGTCCCCCACGAGAACAAGCGCTGACAATTTTGCAACTTCTGCCAGCTGCCTGTAGAACTCCTCATCCATCTCCTCATCCTGGTTCGGCGGTCTATAACAGACCCCCACCAGGATGCTTGCCTTGTTGGCCTTCCCACTGATCCTAACCCATAGAGACTCAACCTTATCATTCCCAGCCTCAAGTTCCACAACATCAAAACACTCTCTAATATAGAGAGCCACACCACCACCCCTTCTGTGCTGCCTGTCCCTTCTGAAGAGCCTATAGCCAGGCATTGCAGCACTCCAGTCATGAGAGTGGTCCCACCACGTTTTTGTGATGGCAACCAAGTCATAGCCTGCCTGCTGCACAATGGCTTCCAGCTCCTCTTGTTTGTTACCCATGCTGCGTGCATTACACAGACACAGACACAGACACAGATTTCTAGGTTGGAAGAGACCTCAAGATCATCGAGTCCAACCTCCGACCTAACACTAAGTACTCCACTAAACCATATCGCTAAGCTCTACATCTAAATGTCTCTTAAAGACCTCCAGGGATGGTGACTCCACCACCTCCCTGGGCAGCCCGTTCCAATGCTTAATAACCCTTTTGGTAAACAAGTACTTCCTAACATCCAACCTAAAACTCCCCTGTCGCAACTTTCGCCCATTCCCCCTCGTCCTGTCACCAGGCACGTGGGAGAACAGACCAACCCCCACCTCACTACAGCCTCCTTTAAGGTACCTGTAGAGAGCGATAAGGTCGCCCCTGAGCCTCCTCTTCTCCAGGCTGAACAAGCCCAGCTCCCTCAGCCGCTCCTCGTAAGACTTGTTCTCCAGACCCCTCACCAGCTTGGTCGCCCTTCTCTGGACTCGCTCGAGCACGTCCATGTCCTTCCTGTAGCGAGGGGCCCAAAACTGAACACAGTACTCGAGGTGCGGCCTCACCAGAGCCGAGTACAGGGGCACAATCACTTCCCTAGACCTGCTGGCCACACTGCTTCTTATACAGGCCAGGATGCTGTTGGCCTTCTTGGCCACCTGAGCACACTGCTGGCTCATACTCAGCCGACTATCAACCAATACTCCCAGGTCCTTCTCTGCCAGGCAGCTTTCCAGCCACTCATCTCCCAGCCTGTAGCTCTGCTTGGGGTTGTTGCGCCCCAGGTGCAGGACCCGGCACTTGGCCTTGTTGAACTTCATACAGTTGACCTCAGCCCATCGCTCCAGCCTATCCAGATCCTCCTGCAGAGCCTTCCTGCCCTCGAGCAGATCGACACACGCACTTAGCTTGGTGTCATCTGCAAACTTACTGAGGGTGCACTGGACACCCTCATCCAGATCATTGATAAAGATATTAAAGAGGACCGGCCCCAGTACCGAGCCCTGGGGGACACCACTTGTGACCAGCCTCCAACCAGATTTGACTCCATTCACCACAACTCTCTGGGCCCGGCTATCCAGCCAGTTTCTAACCCAGCGAAGCGTACGCCAGTCCAAGCCCCGAGCAGCCAGTTTCTTGAGGAGAATGTTGTGGGGAACGGTGTCAAAAGCCTTACTGAGGTCAAGGTAAACCACATCCACAGCCCTTCCCTCATCCACCAAGCGCGTCACTTTGTCATAGAAGGAGATCAGGTTCGTCAAGCAGGACCTGCCTTTCATAAACCCATGCTGACTGGGCCTGATCGCCTGCTTGCCCTGCAAGTGCCGCGTGATGACCCTCAAGATAATCTGCTCCATGAGCTTTCCTGGCACTGAGGTCAAACTGACAGGCCTATAGTTCCCCGGGTCTGCCCTCCGGCCCTTCTTATAGATGGGCGTCACATTGGCTAGCCGCCAGTCAACTGGGACCTCCCCCGATAGCCAGGACTGCCAATAAATGATGGAAAGTGGCTTGGCCAGCTCCTCCGCCAGTTCTTTCAGTACCCTTTTTTTTTTTTTTTTTCTCTTTTTTTTTTTCTCTTTTTTTTTTTCTCTTTTTTTTTCTCTTTTTTTTTTTTTGAAAGTGACTAGAACAAGTTTATTGACTACATTTCTGTACTCACTGTTGAAGAGAGCTTAATACGTTAGTTTCTGCCTTTCGAAAGAATTTTCTATTCTTTTTTAATATTTTAATTTCACTTTTTTAACTTTAATTCTTAGTACTCTAATGATGTTCAAGTTCTTTATCACAGAAGTGAGTGAGTGTTCTATGGTGATGGTGAATCTAGTGTTGATGAGAAGCTTATTAAATGCAGTTGATATAATTTCAAAGAGCTGTGAGGAAGGAGAACTTTTCTGTACTTACCCCGCTTCTCACAATGAGACAGCTCAGTGCAATTCTCCAATATAACACAGTGCATGATTTTTTTCACAAGGTAACAGAGTCTTATGAGATGTGCATGTACTCCATGGGGGGAGCGAATACAGATATGGCAGATTTATGCCATGTATTACCAATGCACTGTCTTGTCTTGTATTTCATTAAATTTTATTTTTAACATTTAAAACATTTAATCTACTGGTTCAAATTTAGAAGTATGTATCAGGTGGTAGAAATTCTGTATTGATAACTGGTAGAAATAAGATTCTTCTATAGAGTTAGAGAGCTTCTGTGTACCTAACAGATGTGCTAGACTGTACCATACTGACAAACCACTTCATGTGTTCCACTACAGAAATTCTTACACACTTACACATTAGTGTAGATGCACATCAGCTGGGCCATTGCCTTCTCCCCCGGCCTTGCCATTGCTCCCCCTGGCACACCTCTAACAAGCCTTATTTCAGCCCCATCCCCCTTCTTACCTAGTTTAAAGCCCTCTCAATGAGCCCTGCCAGCTCCTGGACTAGGATCCGTTTTAGCCTTAAAGATAGGTGGAACCCGTCTGCGGCCATCAGGCCAGGTGCTGAGTAAAGCGTCCCATGGTCAAAAAACCACAAAATTTCTGTGTTGGCACCAGCCTCTGAGCCACGTGTTTATCAGGTGGGCTTTCCGTGTCCTCTCTGTACCCCTCCCTGCCACTCTAAGGATGGACGAGAACACCACCTGTACTCCCACTCCATCCACTAACCGTCCCAGTCCCCTAAAGTCCCGTTTGATAGCCTTCAGGCTTCTCTCTTCAATATTATCACTGCCAGCCTGGACTATCAAAAGAGGATAGTAATCAGAGGGGCGAACCAGGTTGGGAAGCTTTCTGGCAACATCCTTGACCCTGGCCCCAGGGAGGCAGCAGACTTCCCTATGGGTAGGGTCAGGCCGACAAATAGGGCCCTCTGTTCCCCTGAGAAGGGAGTTGCCTAGAACGATTACCCTTCTATCTTTCTTGGTGGAGGCAGTCTTGAGGCGTGGAGTCGACTTCCTCGCCCTAGGCATCCTCCTGTGTAGACTTTCTACCTCATCCTCACCCACCGGTCTCTCAAGCTCCAGAGCCTCAAATCTGTTGTGTAAGGGCACCTGGGAAGGTGTGGCCGGTGGCGGGGGAAGTTGCCTGCGAGGTCAAGCAGGGACCTGTCTCCATTCCTCCTCAACGCCTAGGTCCCCTCCCTCTGCCCGACAGCGACAGAGCAGGGGGTCCACCCCCATTTGGGGTGTCTCACCCCAGTACCTCTCCTTCAGGCCTTGCAGGGAGTTGCTCCACCAGTCTATCTCCCGCTCACACTCCCTGATGGCCCTCAACCTCTCCACCTCCTCCTTGAGCTCTGCCACCGGGCAGACCAGGTCATCCACCTGCTTGCACCTCACACACACAGTCTCTCTGCCTCCCTCAGATGGCAGCAACAGGCTCAGACACGCCCTGCATCCAGAGACCTGAACTGCCGCATATTTGTGCAGGCAGTCAGTATGGGTGGTTACAGACTTTCTAGAGAGAGCTCTCTGCCTAGTGTAAACCATTGCTGCCTAGCTAGTGGCAGACAGCCGTTAGATGAGTTGTTCTTATGGGCGGGGTGGAACGCTCTGCCTTGCCTGAGAGCGCCCTGCCCACATGAACTGCCGCGCCACGCACCAGCTGATGTGCCACACCCCGTTTGCCAGTTCTGTTCGCTGTGCTCCTGGTCGGTTGCGCTCCCTAGGGGCTGCTTTTGAACGTCAGGGTAGGGGGGTGTTGCTGGCTCCGCCTACGCCTTGTCAGCCTCCCTTGCGAGGGCTGCTGGGTCCTGGCGGCTCCCTCGGCTGCTTGGAGTGGCCTCGATGCCGAAGGAAAAAAAAAAAAAAAGCCCTGCCTGCTTCGATCCCCCGCTCCGCTGCAGAACGCGTCTGCCCCGGAGCCGATCGCCTCAGCTTATTTCTTATTCAAACATAAAACAAAACAAAACAAAATAAAATAAAATAAAATAAAATATCAATAGTATAGATTTAGTTCAATTCCATTTAAAATTCCAGATGATATGAGGGAAAAGCAGACATCTGGTATTTCCTGGAAACAAAGATATCCCATTCCAGAGTTAAATACTCCTTATTGCAATAAATAAATAAATATCAAGAAATTATTATTATTTTGTGATATTTTCATAAGCACATATTTCGCAAGAGTCATAGTTTCACTTAGACTGGGAGAATGAATCTTTCCACAGAAATAAGGTGAAGTAACTTAAAACAAAATTAATAAAAAAAAATGCATCTTGAAAGAGGCTCTACAGATTTAAAGTTCTTATACATACACTTCTTATAAATACAACTGATAATAATGATTGATAATACCACCAAAGAACAAAAGATATATTTTGTCTGGTTTTCATTGATGAATTCAGTACTATGCACTGCAGTATATGCAGTAATGCATAATTGCACTTTATGCATAATGCACTAATAAAACTTTTAATAATATGTTTGTGATAATTTAAACATTACCCTCAGATTGTTATAAAATCAATAGTTTTTTTGTTTGCTATAGCCCTTATATCAGTATTTGAAAATTGCTGTACGTTTACTGCATTTTTATACAGTCACTTATTGAAGCAACAAATGGGTCAGATATTTTGTTGCCATTTAATGATGATACCCTTCCTCTTTTCCCTATAATGTAAATAAAGTTGAGGGGATTAAGTTAGAAAGCACATGTTATTGAAAGAAAAAATAGTTCTATGAAATAGGAATCAGACACTACTTTTGTGGTCATTGAATCAAAGTTCGCATTGAATGCAAGGACACATGATAGGACTGCTAGATCACTTCAGAATACGTATATGCATGTGTGTACATTTTTGTGCTGTTATCATGTACAAACATAAAGGTGCTTTTTCAGAATTCTGTCAGCTTTCTTAGCAACATTTGGTGGCTTTAAACAACCCCATTTATAAGCCCAAAGAAAAATACATCTGTAAGTTGTACTTCAGTAAAAGGAATCTGATACACATTTCAGCATGTTTTTAAATCCTCTGACTGAAACTCACAATCCTTTACCAGCTTAGAACACTGATAGTAATTCTCTTACTACTGCAAGAGCCATCCCTCTCTAATTCTCTAGACACAATTACTGTGCATCATGCAAGATGAATACAAATTAACAGAAGAAAAAACACAATGAAAAAGAGAAAATCATCATGGGCTAAAATGTTCCAGCAGGGGATGATCTTGCACTCCCCAGTGTGGCTGAATAAACTCCCAGAAACAGTTAAAAAAGAAGAGGGGGTGGTAGGAGAAAAAAAAAGAAAAAAAAAAAGAGAGAGAGAGAAAGAGAAAGGAGGAGAGGGGAGGGGAGGGGAGGGGAGGGGAGGGGAGGGGAGGAGAGGAGAGGAGAGGAGAGGAGAGGAGAGGAGAGGAGAGGAGAGGAGAGGAGAGGAGAGGAGAGGAGAGGAGAGGAGAGGAGAGGAGAGGAGAGGAGAGGAGAGGAGAGGAGAGAGAAGAGAAGAGAAGAGAAGAGAAGAGAAGAGAAGAGAAGAGAAGAGAAGAGAAGAGAAGAGAAGAGAAGAGAAGAGAGAAGGGAACCCAAAACATAAAGCAATGTTCTTTATATTACTTTTTCTTTTATTTTTTTTCCTTCATAATTTATACAGATAAAATTAAAATTTTAATTAACACTTATCTGGATTGTTTTTTTTTTTGTGTGTTTTGTTTTGTTTTGTTTTCATTGCAGCTATCTACTCTTTTAAAGAATGCAGTCAGCATCAGGCAGAGAAAAATATCCATTGCTTTTCACTTTTTAGTCAGTAAATATTTCTGTTGAAATTTATACTAAATTATAGGGGAAGAAATTTAAGTGTAATACATTTTTTTCTTGAATAAAATCCTAGGTCTCTTTTTATCTTGTGGATGCACCAACCCTGGAAGAGTTTAAGGCAAGGTTAGATGGGGCTTTGAGCAACCTGGTCTAGTGGAAGTTGTCCCTGCCAATGTCGGGAGGTGGAATGGGGCGGGGGGGGGGGGGGGGGGGGGGAGGGGGAGGGATTAGATGGTCTTTAATGTTCCTTCCAGCCCAACAGCCCAAACTGTTCTATGATTGATTGATCTTTGCAAAAAAAAAAAAAAAAAAAGTACATACACCATAAGGAACCTTTAGCAATGGACATAAAAGAAAAGAAGTGAAATCAAAATGTCTGTGGTAGCCTTGATATTGCTTACATAAAACTAAGAAAGGTTGAACACTACAGCTGCATGTAGTTTATCACTACCTCACTACCTCTTCTGGAAGCCAGGAGCCAGAAATGTGTGCCCTTGTGGCCAAGAAGGCCAACGGTATCTTGGGCTGCATTAGGAAGAATGCTGCCAGCAGGTCAAGGGAGGTGATTCTCCCCCTCTACTCAGCCCTGGTGAAGCCACACCTGGAGTACTGTATCCAGTTCTGGGCTCCCCAGTACCAGAGTGACATGGTACTACAGTGGAGGGCTACAAAGATATTAAGGGACTAGAGTATCTCTTATATGAGGAAAGCCCAAGAAAGGTAGGCCTGTTTAGCTTGGAGAAGAGAAAACTGAGAGGGGATCTTATCAAGGGGTGTCAAGAGGATGGAGCCAGGCTATTCTCAGTAGTGCCAAGTGATAGGATAAGAGGCAATGGCACAAACTTAAACACAGGAAGTTCCATCTGAATATGAGTTAAAACGTAATTGTAAAGGTGACAGAGCACTGGAACAGATTGCCAAGAGAGGTTGTGGAGCCTCCTTCTCTGGAGATATTCAAAACTTGCCTGTCCACAGTCCTGTGCAGTTTTCTAGGAGACGCTGCTTGAGCAAGGGGGTCAGACTAGATTTTTTTTTTACTACAACAAAAAAAGTTCTTCCGCTTAATCAATAAATTTCAAATCCCACTTGTTTTCATAGTTTGGCTGCAAATAGCAGGGTAGGCTGTTTTCAGCTTAGCTGGAAGACAAGATAGACAGAAATCTCTCCTGGAGTATCTGCATCACATTGGTTGTGTTTGTTGTTGCTGTTTGTAGGGTTTGTTTGTTTTGTTTGTTTTTCTCCCTTCCTTTTTTTTTTTTTTTTTTTTATTTTCTCCCCTAATTGGCACAGGGCTGACTCTTCTTTTTGTAGCTCAAAATCCGGTCACTAGGGAAGCCCTCCAACAGATAGCAGAAATGTGTTAATATTCTTTAGTACAAGGAGAAGAGAGAACTTTGGTTTCCTTCTTTTCAGAAAGTTTTCTACCAGTAGACTGCCATTCAAATTCAAGAGGCAATACCAAGATCTCCAACCTAATTTGGCTTAGATTTCAAAGGAGGAGAAAAAAAAATAAAAAAATAAAAAAAAATGGATAAACTCATTTCAAATTGGGTCCAAGTATAGCACAGAGGTATCTTGCAGTACCTCTAAAAGGTAAGTCCAGAGAAATAAATGAATATACAAAATAGAAAGATACTCAGGCACAACCCTCTTGAATTGTGTGATGTAGTGCTCAACATTTTAATTGTTGTTGTGTCTGTACTGGCACCTAAATGACTTCCAAACAGGAGACTGAAACATCCAAGGCCCCAGATGTACAATGAATAGCAACAGAGTCATCTCTACAACTATGCCCCTCTCACCACATCACTCCCCAAAACCCTGATTCTCATTCTCAACCTTTCTCCTCTGGCTCATGCTATTCCTGCAAAAGCATTTATGCAGCTCTAACTTGGGTCAGAGAGGAAGATGAAGGAACTGTCATGACTAAAAAATACACTATCAACATACCTGTGTATTTTTACCCAAATCAGTTTCCAGATAGTATTTTTCTCTGAAACTACACAAACACCTAAGTAAGCACAACAATAAGCAGAAAGGCTGGACAGCTTGGTTCTGTTTACATTGGTATCACTGCAGAAAACGTGTTCAAGGAGGTAAAAATACAAATTATGCTTTGAGTATTGTGTCAGATTTCGCCCATATAACTTTTATGTATAATAGAAGAGAGTCCCTTTCTTACAGAATATGTCTCATGTTGTCTGTTGGATTGGTCCTATTTCCTTCTGTTTTTCCATTTTTTATTTACTATCTTATTTATTTTTTAGGATAAAATTTGTATACTACCTTTTTATCAGAACAGTAGATGTCACATTTTTATAGTAAATTGATTCATTTAGTAGGTTGAGGGGAAGAGAGAAGAAAGCTTATTTCTCATTATACTATTCTTTTAATTGTCTTTTAAATAGTCCTCTGAGTAAAATGGCTTAGAGTTGCAAAATGAAATTGGGCATAAGAATAGTTCTCACTGAAACTTAGGCTTTTAGTTGTTCCAGGAAAAATTAGTTTAGCATGCCCTCATCAATATGATTTAAGTTTTGGTTAGCCCTGAAGAGTTAAAATAGTTTTACACACAAAATAGTTTTTACATCTTGCTGACTTTAAAACCAGTGGCTTGGGCACCAGTGCCAGCCTGACCACAGTGAACAGCACTGCATTATTCTCAGTTGTTTCCTCCTAGTCTTTTAGGCAAAATTAGATTTTGTGTGAATGGGACTGAGTTTTATATGGGAGAGTAAAGTGGGCTTATCTATGTTACAGCATTGCTCAAAGTAATGTGATGTAGCACAGAGGGTGATGTCTGGGTTAGGTAGTAGGATAGTGGTAGGAGACAATGTGCAACAGAAACATTGCATAAGGCAGGCTATGAGCAAGGGCAAGAGAGCCTCCTTCACCTTCTGTTAGCTCCTGTTCATTCTCATGATGTTTGTTATAAGATAAGACATCTTTGAATTTTTAGTCAATTCTGATATCAGCACAGAATTCAAGTTTGCTATATAAGCCAGCTTCACAGAAAAGCATTTGACTTACTGTTACAGGAACTCTCAGGGTGGGAATTTCAGTCAGTCCTGGAGATTTCTTGGTGGCATTCCCTGCTCTGAATAGACTCATTGATAGACTTTATTGGTATACTTAAATATGTTGATTTATATCCTGGAAGGAGGATTTTGCTGCTCCTGAAACTTCTGGAGGTTGTTTCTGCTGCAGAATTGACTAAATTGTGCATAAATTAAATACCTGTAAATAGTCAGGAGTGGACACATAGGATAGTCTGCTGTAGTATTTAAGACACATTAGACTATGGAGTAATTAGGATATGGTTTGCATGTAGTTTAGGCTAGTCAACAGAAACAGATCCTCCATAAACCAGAGTAGTCACACCAGGTTGTGGGCCAACTGGTTATAAGAACTGAATCATAGAATCATAGAATCATAAAATGGTTTGGGTTGGAAGGGATCTTAAAGGTCATCTAGTTCCAGAACTCTTCTGCTCCTGCCATGCAACCCTTCACCTCTAATTTTGCTTATAACATCGCATGCTTTACATATGTCAACAACTTCCTTTCAAACAATGTCCCCATCATACTATGACACCTTTATTGCAAACCTTGCATTTACTGTATGTATGCCTTGGTTAAAATGATACCAGATTATGGTGTATCAAAGCTTCTCAGAAAAGATTTGATTCTTTCAGTCACCTTTCCTGAATTCACCTTTAAATTTACACTGCACTCTGACTGCATTGGATATTCTGACCCTAGACTATGAAGACAAAGGCAAAATATATTTTTGTCCTTATAATATACATTGGACACTTTCCTAAAAATCCCATTACATAATATAAATAGAGACTTGCTGTTTAGTCGGATCTTACTGTTTGAGAACCACTGAATCTGGATGAAAATTCAGAAAGCAGGAACTGCTTTTGGTGTAGTTCATGTCCAGCAACTGTCATAATGGAGCAGCCATCTGATCTGCTTAGTCTGATACAGACTGTACATTTGCTGCTTGATTGAATTCTGGCTTTAGTGTTGATGATATCACTAGGATTATAAACATTACAAGATAGCTGCCAAGAACTATCATAGAATCATAGAATTCATTGGGTTGGAAGGGACCATAAAGACCATCCAGTTCCAACCTCCCTGCCATGGGAAGGGATGCCACCCACTACATAGGGTTGCTCAGGGTCTCGTCCAACCTGGTCTTGAACATCTCCAGGGATGGGTCACCCACAACCTCTCTGGGAAACCTGTTTCAGTGCCTCACCACCCTCTGAGTGAAGAATTTCCTCCTAGCCTGTAATCTAAATCTCCCCTCTTTTAATTTAAAATTATCCCCCCTTGTCCTATCATTATTTACCTGAGTAAAAAGTTGTTCTCTATCTTTTTTATAAGCCCCCTTTAAGTATTGGAAAGCTGCAATAAGGTCACCCCAGAGTCTTCTCTCCTTCAGGCTGAACAACCCCATCTCTCTCAGCATTTCTTTGTAGGAGAGGTGCTCCAGCCCTTTGATCAACTTCATGACCCTCCTCTGGACCCATTCTAACAGGTCCATGTCCTTCTTGTGCTGGGGGCTCCAGACCTGGTTGCAGTACTCCAAGTGGGGCCTCACAAGGGCAGAGTAAAGGGGCACAGTCACCTCCCTTGACATGCTGTCCACTCCTCTTTTGATGCAGCCCAGGATGCAGTTGGCCTTCTGGGCTTCAAGTGCACACTACTGGCTCACATAAAGCTTTTCATGAACCAAAACTCCCAAATCCTTCTCTGCAGGGCTGCTCTCAATGAGTTCTTCACTCGGTTTCAAAATTGCCTTGTTCATTGTTTCCAGAAAATCTGACAGGAAATCTGAAATTCTTTCTTTATTGGAAAAAGAATTTAGACTTTGGTCCAGAAACATGAAACTCCTGAAGTCAATAGCCCCCAGGATATAATTACATTCTTGGTAAAGTATAAGAAATTTGTGAGTAAGGTCCTAAATCCCTGGTATATATTACAATGTTTGATCCAACATATTCTTTCTCTTTTAGGGAAAAAAAAAAAAAAAAGTATATATATATGTATATGTGTATATATATATATATGTTTGCAATTACCAATACATCCCTTTTAACTTACATATCCCTTAAAACTTTAGTTGACAACTCAGTGGCTTAAAGGGTAAAAAATGCTTCTTGCCGTTGTTGTTGCTGTTTCAACGAAGTGTAACCGATTTTAGTTTATTTGACTAAACCTACTTCCCCTGTTTGTTCTGTATTCTTTGAATACAGCTTTTAAGTGATAGAAGACTATTCTATATCAAGTTGCCTAAGCAGATTCAGCTAGGTTTAATACATAAGGCATGGATTTTTAGCCAGAGGGTAGGGTTTTTGGTGGACATGTACATTAGTGCATTAACAAAGCTATCTTTGTGTTTTGCTAAATTTATCTCATTTCTCCACCTGTTTCTGAGTAACATCAAGGATTTCAATTTTTGAGTTTTTGACTCAATTACTTTGCATACATCAAACAAATATCAGATAGGGTGAGAAGTCTTTACAAGGCATATAAACCACCATATTAGAAAAATACACAAGCACACTGTATTTTTCTCCCTACTTTATCAACAGCTAGAATATTTATGCCACAAGTCTACCATTTGCTGATGTAGAAAGGCTGACACAGGATATTAGTAGAAGTGACAGGCACTTTAATATTTCAATTTCCTTCTGTTTCCTTTTTGCCTTCCTTCCTCTTCTGAAAATTATTTACTTTTAAGATGAAAACAAAACAAAACAAAACAAAACAAAAAAATACCAACATCTCTCTTTGCATCCATGCGTAAATATAATTGATGCTTAGTAACTGCTATTATGCATGCACTGGGAGTTCCTTACTTAAAGCATATTGGCTCCTAGAGAAAATAAATAAATAAATAAATAAATAAATAAATCTGGTTTTGTTTTATGTTTTCTACAGATAATATAGTAATTCTTATGTAAACATATAAACCAATTTTCTAAGTTAATTCTTTAACTATTCTTATCAGGATTTTTTTCCCCTACATTTACTAAACTAACTTTTGACAGTGATGCCTGAACACATTATAATATAACAACACAGTCCTATTCCCAGAATCTATTCTTGTATGCTGAACCAAAGAGAAGAAGACAACTTCCCTTTCCCTGCATGCGCTTCCTCTTTTATTGCTCTTTTTTATTGCTCTCACTCCTCATTGTTTATTGGCTCAGCTCTGGTCAGTGGGTCCACAGAATCACAGAATCACAGACCCTTTGTAGCCTGCTGAAACGGGCCCTTATCTAACATGGGGCAGTTTCTGGATTCATCTCACAGAAGCCACCCCTCCAGCCCCCTCTACCAAAACCTGGCCACATAAACCCACTACACAGGATACAGTTGGCTTTTTGAGCTGCAAGCACACATTGTCAGCATGTGTTGAGCTTCTCGTCAACCAACACCCCCAGGTACTTCTCATCAGGGCTCCTTTCAATCCATTCTCCACCCCGTCTGTATTTGTGCTTGGCATTGCCTAGGCCCAGATGCAGGACCTGGTTTTATCATAGTTTGTTGGGTATGTGTCCTTCATAGTGTGTTCATATGTGTTCTTCCAAAAGGACATATAGTCTTTAAAGCTATTGTACACACTTTAAAGCTATTTTTATGAATAGGGTTTAAGAACAATTTCATTCCCCAACTTCAAATGACAGAGATGGTCTGTATCTACTTTATATATAGTTGTTGCTAGATCATATTTGTGCTCCTTGTGATACCCTGTGGTACTACATATTTTTATCATTTTTGCTAACTTCTGCCTTTCTGAATATGTGTGAAATAAGGTTAGGACTGCATTGTAGCAGTAGTGCTGCCACAACATGCAGCTGGAGGCACTGAGTGTTCAGAGGCAGAGCATAAACAGCCTGTGGGAATCTGAGAACACAAAGCTGGACAGAATATGTTAGGTGGGTAGGGCAGAGGGAGCCATGCAATTGGCAGGCTTGGCCATGATGAATCCAGTCTGAACAGGAAAAAATTCAGGAACTATGTTAATAGTAGATCCATATAGATGATGACCAGTCTAGTTCCTCAGCTTTCTTCCTGAACCTGTTCTTGTCTGGATGTATAGATTTACCTTGAAACCAGTTCAAAGAAGTATAACTAACATGTAAAACTAATATATATTTATTTTTAAAATTAATATCTTTAAAAAATTATATTACATAATTTTGAAGTAAATAGCTTTACTATTTTATTATCATATCAAATAATATTTCTATTATTATCTATTAGTTTATTATAATATAATTATTTATTTTTTATTTGATTATAATATGAAACCCTATCACTTTTGTATTATGCTATCCACATTACATTATATAACATGCAGGTACATTAGAAAAATGTAAATGAAACTTTTAATTAAATTTTATATTATACTTACAGAATCTTAGTTTACCTGTCTAATGAGGTTGACCACTTTACTCAGCTGAAATCGGCAGGATATTTGCCTTTGTATTTTCAACTTTTTTTTTTTTTTTTAACAGAAAAAGAGTTTTTATCCTTAGATTCTGATTTGCAGTTCTATTAGTCACTTGTATGATGTGCTCACCATGTATTGTTTCAATCAGTGTATTCATTCCTAAATGCAGCCTTTTGCACATCCTACAGATTGCATCCTATTTTTTAAACCATTTTAAACCAAACATTTTAAAACCATTAAAGTGGTTTCAAACCATTTAAACCACTTTAATTCATTAAAGTTTCATCTGAATCCTTATCCTTGTAACACCTTGGAAATCTCTTCCAGCTTAGTATCATCTGAAAATTTATTAAATGTGCTATTTCCTGCATGATGAGGTCATTTGTAACAATACTCTGTGGTTGTGGATATAACTTTCTGGTTTAGTCATCCTTTCGTTGTGCTGGTGAAGCGGTAGTACTATTATCTTTCTGGAATAATTTTTAACTCTGTTACAGCAGCTTCCTCTGGACAATGAACTTGAAGCTTCCTCTGGACAATGAACTTGAATAAGAGAATATCATGTGAGACAGCATCAAAAACCCCCACCGGATTCAAGATATGATATTTTTGTGTGTTTGTGTGTCTAGTCACAAGGCCTGTTCCTGTGTCATGGGAAGAAATTAGATTGGTTTGACATAGCTTGTTGTTGACATATTTGTGATGGCTGTAGTGATACACACCCTTGTGTAGGACATTACCACAAAAAAAAAAAAAGAAAAAAAAAAAAGAAAAAATGACAAATACAGAGGAAAAAAATCATGATTCAATTTTGTAGGTTCTCTTTTTCTTCTTCCAAGCTTAGGAAATCTATAAATAATAAATAATACATGAAGAATATAAAGAATATATCTATATATGAGTATAAGAACATAGTAAGAAGAAAAACTAATTTATTGGAATAAAAAAATATGGTATTGAAGCATTTTAATAAAGGGTATTATAATTTATATTTTATATATAATTATGTATATTTTGAGTGCAGAATTAATAATAAAGAATATGCACTCTATAATCCCTTTAAGGGAAAGATCTCTTTAAGGGTTTTCTTCATATTCTATAGGTATTTTTTGATTTTTATATTGTGTAGAAATTAGAGGAACTGTGATTTACCGGAATGTAGAAGAAAAACAGTGGAGTATATTTTGAAGTTTTTGTGTTCAGGTAATAGTACACAACACTGTATTTATCACATACAATCCAGATTAAAGCTATCATCATTTGAAATTGCTTATCTTTAAAAATTTATATAAAACTATAATGCAGAAGACAAACTGTTTTTGTTTGTTTGGTTGGTTTTTTTGTATGTTTGTTTTCAGGCCAAGGAGGAATTAGGAAAGCTAAGAAATGTCTCTTCTCTGAAATCTGCTTGGCTTGCAGTATTACCTTAATTATGTTGGTGTCCACTGCAAGCACTGTCACCTGGGCATTTAGGCAATTATTTTATTTGCCCTCAGAACTGCTTTGCTTAAAAGTAATTGAGAACCAATTTGTCTCTTAGCAGTATTTGCCAGGAGTGTCTTTGTTTGGCCACCTAACCTCTGTCAAACTCCAAGTTATAAAACAGTCACCAAATATGGTAAAGTTTTTTTTAAAGATTAATTATTTTTATTGGTGATTATATTTTATTTTTAGTGAGGTGTAACTATTATATACAATGATTCTTCTATGACTTTTGTAAATCCAAGCAATACATACAGAAAAATCTATGGTAGAAAGAAAGCCTCAAAATAATGCAAACTGCGCTCTTAAATTTTATTTATTAATCTGCTTATATTTAATGGAGAAATTTGATTTCATTAGGAACCTTTCCATAGCCCATATAATTAATAATTAATTGCTCCAAACTAATACTTCCGTAAATCAAATGAAAGACATCAACAGCCTTCAGTTAGCCCCAGTCTCTAAATAATGTATGTTTAATTCTATAATCATTTAAGCAAGACTCATGAGAATTTAGCTTCATATATATATATTTTTTTTCATTTTAGAAAAAAAAAAAAAAGAAAGAAAGAGCTCCCGGGGGGGGGGGGGGGGGAGGGAGGAAAAAGTGTTCTATCTTGGTCAGTCCTCTCCTGCTCCACCCTTATTCTGCTCATCTGTGATTGACGCACTCATTTTCTCAGGATGTTAAAAAAGTCTAAAGATTTTGTGGGTCACAGCAGATCACAATGTCAAACTTACCCTGTAATATATTATGGTGATCATCAGCTGTGTCGCTTTTTAACAGACTTGTATGTCTGTTAATTACGTATGGTATGTGAACCACAATATTAAAGCTAGTTTTTACTCATCTTTCTTTTTTTTTTTTTTCCCCCATTGATGTCAATTTTTACTGTTCTTGGGTGTCCTCATATATTAACATCAGCAATTACTGGGAATATTATAAGATTTTCCTTAATAAATGCTCAACTATAAATGTGGACAAAGACACACCTAAGTAATTTGGAAGCAAAGACAGTAAAATAGTAAGATTCCTGGAGAACTTTAGAAAGTTGGGTTAGCCTTTGAGATATTTTTGAATATTTGTGTAAATATGGAAAAGAAGCTTGTAAAAGAGAAGGCTGATATAGTCGCACAGAAACGTAGTAGCATGATGTTAGTCATGATGAGAGTAACATCTTCTAACAGCACAAGGAGCTTTTTTTCTTTCCTTTTTTTTTTTTTTTCCATAATGTGATTTCAAATTGGAAGGTAAACAGAAATCAACTGTGGGAGAAGAGCAGAAATACTGCACGTTGACCCATCAAATTGGTGCTACAGACATGCCTTGTCAGAATTTTCATTGGTTTTTTGAAGCAACCACATTTTAGATAACATTTGCTATTTATAAATGACTAATAAAACACTTTGTCAGAAAGTAAAATGTTTTTTAACAATTTAAAAATGATTTCTAGATGAATTCAAAGATCCAGCCATTACTAAGACTAACAGTTACCTTAGTACCTATTGTTCTTGGTGGCAACTAAGAACTTTTTAGACATAGTTTTTGTTGTAGGAAATAGAACATAAGACTTATTTCTACAAAGACCTGAGTAATCACATTATCTCACTTCTTAACTATTTGGTAATTTCAAATCCCTAGAGACCTTGACAGGAAGTGGTGTTTGGGCCTGTGTAGTCATTTGACACATTGAAAAGTTTGAGAAATAGGTATTGCCCACAGGTAAACAAAAGGTGGGACAATGGGAATCATTGTTCATGGAGGAGAAATATTTTCACTGAATTAAGACTGCAATAATCCTAGAAGGAAGGTAATTGAAAGGGTTGCGTAGACTAGTCCATGCCATAGACATAAGGCATTAATATAAGCTATGCTGTCTGGCTGCAAGCTTTGATAGTCCAGCACTTTGCAGAGACAGAATTACACAGTGGAGGATTTGCTGTTCATTGTAAACCAGATTATTTCTAAAGCCAGACATATTCATGCCAGCATAAATCACAATGTGAATGTGAGTGCTCCTGTAGACCACAAACATGGACTTTTTTTTTTAATGAACATCAGTTACCTGGGAAAAATATGTTTTCCAATATTGAGTTGTACATATTAGCTACAGCCACAAACATGAGTAACAGTTTGAGAGGAAAAAAAAAAAAAAAAAAAAAGAAAAAGAAACACAATAGTGTTTCCAGAATTTTGAAAGGAATAAAAACTAAGAGAGCAAGACACTTTTTAAGAGTTTATTTTTAATAGAAATCAAGGAGCATATGTGTTTGCTTGTTTGAAAAAATCAGGATAATTTCATACAGAAAAATAATTTTGACTTTAATAAGAGCAGATGCAGCAACGTAGATAGGGAAGTACCCTATGCAGAGAAAAGGGAAGATGTATATCCCTGTGTGTGTGAAGAAGAAATTCTCCATTCAATTCTCTATGAATGAAATGTGAAAAGAGTCCAGATTTTATATTCTATAAAGTTATGACAGACTTACTGGTTATTTATTTTTTTCTCAGAATCTGTTGGTATTTTTCCAGAGAAAGACACAGTCAGATATTTTCCTACTAGAAATACTAACATTTCCTATAATCAGAAATTTTCCTATAATTGGGCTTCATCAAAAGACGCATGGTCAGCAGGTCAAGGGAAGTGATTCTCCACCTCTAGTCTGCTCTCGTGTGACCCCACCCGGAGTACTGTGTTCAGCTTTGGAGCCCCCAGAACAAGAAGGACAAGGAAGAATTAGAACGAGTTCAGAGGACAGCCATGAAAATGATCAAGGGTCTGGAGCACCTCTCCTATGAAGACAGAATGAGAGAGATGGGGTTGTTCAGCCTGCAGAAGAGGAGACTTTGAGGAGGCCTTATAGTCTCTAGACCTTATAGCGTTCCAGTACCTAAAGGGGGACTACAGGAAACCTGGGGAGGGACTCTTTGTCAGGGAGTGTAATGATAGGACAAGGAGTAACGGTTTTAAACTAAAAGAGGATAGATCTAGTTTACATATAAAGAAGAAATTATTTAGTTTGAAGGTGGTGAGGCACTGGCACAGGTTGCCCAGAGAAGCTGTGGATGCTCCATCCCTGAAAGTGTTTAAGGCCAGTCTGGATGTGGCGTTGGGTAACCTGGTCTAGTGGGAGGTGTCCCTGCCCATGGCAGGGTGTTTGGAATTAGATGATCTTTTCCAACGCAAGCCATTCTACGATTTGTCATCGTTTGCTTTAATTTTACTATAATTCATCTGCAGATAAGAGAACTGTTACAATGGCAATCAACATGAAATGGAGCTGATATGCATCATGCAGTTCTGTGGACTTCAGGGAGAAACAAAAATAATGACTGGACCTACAGCTTCTGGCCACTGCAATCCAGTACCTTGCAATTAATTATTAATATCATGAATAATAATAAAGGTAGTTAGACCAAATAACAAGGGAACTGAGACTTCAGTTACACTCTACTTCAGCCTTCCAAAAATAATTAAAAATAAAAAATAAAAAGTATCTAAGTGCACATTGCTGTCTCATGTTGAACTTCTCATCAGCCAACACCCTAAGTCTTTCTCCTCAGAGCTGCTTTCAATCCATTCCCCATCCAGCCTGTATTTCGTTTTGGGATTGAGGGATTGTATTTTTTTGAAAGCCACTCACACCTTGCCCCTCTGTTCAAAGAAGTTATTTTAAACTAGCTTGTTTGTTAAAGGCCAATATATATAATCTTTTCAGATAACTGAAGGATATCATATCAATTTCCAATAAAAAGGAAGAAGATGGCAAACCCTTTCCTGAACTGCCAGAGCTATCTGCTTAGCAAGAGAAATGAAAAAAAAATATATTTGCTATCTAAACAGATTAGGTTAGTACCAGAAGCTATTTATGTTTAATTATATCACAAACAGAGAAGGACTGGTGGGAGATGTGGTGGTCGGAAACTGTCTTGGACAGAGTGACCACGAAATGGTAGAGTTCTCTATTCTTGGCGAGGCCAGGAAGGGGACCAGTAAAACTGCTGTCTTGGACTTCCGGAGGGCTGACTTTGAGCTGCTCAGGACACTGGTTGGCTGAGTCCCTTGGGAGGAGGTTCTGAAGGGCAGAGGAGTCCAGGAAGGCTGGGCGCTCCTCAAGAAGGAAATCTTAATGGCTCAGGAGCGGTCCGTCCCCACGTGCCCAAAGACGAGCCGGCGTGGAAGAAGACCGGCCTGGCTCAACAGAGAGTTGCGGCTTGTGCTTAGCAGAAAAAAGAGGGTTTATAATCTTTGGAAAAAAGGGCGGGCCACTGAGGAGGACTACAAGGATGTAGCGAGGCTGTGCAGGGAGAAAATTAGAAAGGCCAAAGCTCATCTGGAGCTCAACCTGGCTACTGCCGTTAAAGACAACAAAAAATCCTTTTACAAATATATCAATGCGAAACGGAGGACTAAGGAGAATCTCCATCCTTTACTGGATGCGAGGGGAAACCTAGTTACTAAGGATGAGGAAAAGGCTGAGGTGCTTAATGCCGCCTTTGCCTCAGTCTTTAGCGGCAATACCGGTTGTTCTCTGGATACCCAGTGCCCTGAGCTGGCGGAAGGGGATGGGGAGCAGGATGTGGCCTTCGCTATTCATGAGGAAATGGTTGGCGACCTGCTAAGGAGCTTGGATGTGCGCAAGTCGATGGGGCCGGATGGGATGCACCCGAGGGTACTGAAAGAACTGGCGGAGGAGCTGGCCGAGCCGCTTTCCATCATTTATCGGCAGTCCTGGCTATCGGGGGAGGTCCCAGTTGACTGGCGGCTAGCCAATGTGACGCCCATCTATAAGAAGGGCCGGAGGGCAGACCCGGGGAACTATAGGCCTGTCAGTTTGACCTCAGTGCCAGGAAAGCTCATGGAGCAGATTATCTTGAGGGTCATCACGCGGCACTTGCAGGGCAAGCAGGCGATCAGGCCCAGTCAGCATGGGTTTATGAAAGGCAGGTCCTGCTTGACGAACCTGATCTCCTTCTATGACAAAGTGACGCGCTTGGTGGATGAGGGAAGGGCTGTGGATGTGGTTTACCTTGACCTCAGTAAGGCTTTTGACACCGTTCCCCACAACATTCTCCTCAAGAAACTGGCTGCTCGGGGCTTGGACTGGCGTACGCTTCGCTGGGTTAGAAACTGGCTGGATAGCCGGGCCCAGAGAGTTGTGGTGAATGGAGTCAAATCTGGTTGGAGGCTGGTCACAAGTGGTGTCCCCCAGGGCTCGGTACTGGGGCCGGTCCTCTTTAATATCTTTATCAATGATCTGGATGAGGGTGTCCAGTGCACCCTCAGTAAGTTTGCAGATGACACCAAGCTAAGTGCGTGTGTCGATCTGCTCGAGGGCAGGAAGGCTCTGCAGGAGGATCTGGATAGGCTGGAGCGATGGGCTGAGGTCAACTGTATGAAGTTCAACAAGGCCAAGTGCCAGGTCCTGCACCTGGGGCGCAACAACCCCAAGCAGAGCTACAGGCTGGGAGATGAGTGGCTGGAAAGCTGCCTGGCAGAGAAGGACCTGGGAGTATTGGTTGATAGTCGGCTGAGTATGAGCCAGCAGTGTGCTCAGGTGGCCAAGAAGGCCAACAGCATCCTGGCCTGTATAAGAAGCAGTGTGGCCAGCAGGTCTAGGGAAGTGATTGTCCCCCTGTACTCGGCTCTGGTGAGGCCTCACCTTGAGTACTGTGTTCAGTTTTGGGCCCCTCGCTACAGGAAGGACATGGACGTGCTCGAGCGAGTCCAGAGAAGGGCGACCAAGCTGGTGAGGGGTCTGGAGAACAAGTCTTACGAGGAGCGGCTGAGGGAGCTGGGCTTGTTCAGCCTGGAGAAGAGGAGGCTCAGGGGCGACCTTATCGCTCTCTACAGTTACCTTAAAGGAGGCTGTAGTGAGGTGGGGGTTGGTCTGTTCTCCCACGTGCCTGGTGACAGGACGAGGGGGAATGGGCTAAAGTTGCGACAGGGGAGTTTTAGGTTGGATGTTAGGAAGTACCTCTTTACCGAAAGGGTTATTAAGCATTGGAACGGGCTGCCCAGGGAGGTGGTGGAGTCACCATCCCTGGAGGTCTTTAAAAGACGTTTAGATGTAGAGCTTAGCGATATGGTTTAGTGGAGTACTTAGTGTTAGGTCGGAGGTTGGACTCGATGATCTTGAGGTCTCTTCCAACCTAGAAATCTGTGTCTGTGTCTGTGTCTATACTGCCTGATTTATTTAGTGAGTGGGCAGATTTTGCTAATTTGTTTAATAACATAGTAGAATAAAGTTTATTTCATGACATAATTAAAAGGTTGGATTGTAATACAGTAATTTATTCAGTGCATGCTAGTAACAGCATTACACAATTAAGGAATTCTGCATATTTCTATGTATTTTGCTATACCAGTTGTGGGAAAGAGATTCAGAACAAAAATAAAGGCATTTGAAGAAAACTGGAATATGAACTTTCATTGTGGCAGATAATCCTATCCGTGTGTGTGTTTTCATGAAAATAAGTACTGTGTAGTTCGTGAAGCTCACCGCTCAAGAAAGTTCTTGGAAATAAAATAAGTTCTCAGATATTTAACATGGTAGATAAATGCACTGATAAAGCAAATCAAGCACTTATTTTTACTGAATTTCTTGATTCTTTTTTTTTTTTTTTTTAAGGAAATTTTTACAACTGTATTTATCCACTCATATTCTATGAGACACTGATTTCTCACATGAAACATACCCTTCAGTAGTCTGGGATATGGGATAAGCCTGTTTTCTTATGTTTTCTCTAAAGTCCTGGCTGTATGACTTGCTTCATTTGATCACTGCTAGTCTCACCTGGGATGTTCACCATCACATCTAGCATCCTCCGTTGTCTTCTAAACATCAAGAAGCAATACCCTGTAATTCAGTATGCAAGAATTTATATAGGATTAAAGGATTTCCAAGAAAGATTAGGATATATATACATATATATACACATATATATATGCATATATATATACAAACAAATAGAATAATTTATAAATTAGCTTACATTCCATTTTTGTGTAAACACTCAAATCTGTTCAGTGAAAGGTGCTCCTGAAGGCTCAAACAGCAAGTTAGAAAACTGGAAAGATAACTATTATTTTTATTGTTGTAATTTTGGGGGTAGATTTTATGTACATATTTATTTATTTAGGTATGTTCTTCTTTTCATTCTGTTTTTCAGTGTACTGAAGACAAAGGTAAGCGGGGAGGGAGAAGTGGTGTATCCTTGGTCTTGGTGTTCTTGAAAGGTGTTTCACTTAACGTTAGTAATACTTATAACTAACTTCAGTAAAGCTATACTTTTTGTTTCAGTTCAGTTCAGTTGCACATATCTCTGGTCACCCTGGCGACACCTGTTCCGAGCTCTGATGACAGGATGCTTATCAGCTAATAAGCTATGGTTTTACACATTTTCATTGACATGCGTTATTTCTATTTTAGCTTTTTGCTCAGCTGTAGATATTTATCTTTCCTTTGTTTGCTGAAGGACAATACTGCATTTTTTACAGTATTAAACTTAGTAATTGTCTGGTAGCATACTAGTGTCCTGGTTTCAGTTAGGACAGAGTTAATTTTCCTCCTAGTAGCTGGCAGGGTGCTATGTTTTGGATTAGAATGAGAAGAGCGCTGATAACATGCTGATGTTTTAATCGTTGTAGAGCAGTGCTTACACCAAGCCAAGGACTTTTCAGCTTCTCGCTCTGTCCTGCTAGCGAGCAGGCTAGGGATGCAGCAGGAGCTGGGAGGGGACAGACCCAGGACAGCTGACCCAAACTGGCCAAAGGGGTATTCCATACCATCTGACATCATGCTGAACAATATATAGGGGTGGCTAGCTGGGGTGGAGGGGGGGGTCGGCTGCTCGGGGATAGGCTGGGCATCGGTCAACGGGTGGTGAGCAATTGCATTGTGCATCACTTATTTCGTACACATTATTACTATTAATACTATTATTATTATTATTATTATTATTATTATTATTATTATTATTGTTATTCTTTTCCCTGTCTTAATAAACTGTCTTTATCTCAACTCACAGGCTTCACTTTCCCGTTTCTCTCCCCCATCCCAGAGAGGGAGGGGGGAGGGTGAGCGAACGGCTGTGTGGTGTTTGGCTGCCAGCCGGGCTAAACCACAACAGTCCATTTGGCACCCAACGTGGGGCTCGAAGGGTTGAGATATCGACAGATTTGACCAGAGTGTGTTAAACTAAAATTGGTATAAGTATTCGACCTGCTTAATAGTTGCTAGTCACAATGTTGATTGCCTTAATCTCAAGTCTGCTGTGCCTGTTTCCCAAATTGAGTTTTATAGCACGTTACTTTCTGTATGTGCTCCCTGTCGTGCTGTTTATCCTTTCCGGGCCCTGGTTTAAGATTGTTATGGTACTGTGTGGTGTAACGATGGCTTATGAAATGATGAGATTTCTGGTCATGACTCTAACCTGGTATTTGTACTCAGCACTGTCGTCGACTCTATACTTCGGAAACCATATCTCAGAAACTATTAGCAATTACACCTATTGCCTTTTTTCATCAGGGAGTCAATCTGTGGAGGGGACAGGGGAAGATAGTTTTTCCTACCTGTTCACTCTCCCTTCCTCCTTCACCACCCTCTTATCCCCCGAGCTAGTTACGGTAGCTCTCCAAGATGTTGAATATCCTTGGGATACTCAGACCAGCATGTTCTTGTTGTTATGTCTCCTGAATGCGCTTCAGGTTTTGTTTAAGGTTAAACAACTACTTAGGAATCTCATCCGGAGATCTGTCTTGAGGCGGGATATTTGCGAGTGGCAGGGAGTGTGGGAGGATATGGGCAGGTTTCTAGGGCACCTCCAGTGTTTTGGACATTCACCCCTGAACAACTGCAAAATCCTAAAAAACTGGTAGAATGCTTGAAAAAAAGGTGTCATGACTCTGGCAGTTCCGAAGTGACACAAATCACTGTGGCGTTCTGGGGTCTGGCTTGTGCCTATCGAGCTGCAATTGATGCTACTATCAACCTAGTGACAGACCCTGCGGCCGTTCCAGTCCCGGCTCCTGCAGCCGTTCCAGCTCCAGCTCCCGCAGCCGTTCCAGCTCCCGCAGCCATTCCAGCTCCAGCTCCCGCAGCTGTTCCAGCTCCAGCTCCTGCAGCCGTTCCAGCTCCAGCTCCCACAGCCGTTCCAGCTCCAGCTCCCGCAGCCGTCCCGGCTCCAGCTCCTGCAGGCATTCCAGCTCCCACAGCCGTTCCAGCACCCGCAGCCGTTCCAGCTCCAGCTCCCGCAGCCGTTCCAGCTCCAGCTCCCGCAGCCGTTCCAGTCCCGGCTCCTGCAGCCGTTCCAGCTCCAGCTCCCGCAGCCATCCGGGTTCCAGCTCCCGCAGCCGTTCCAGCTCCCGCAGCCGTTCCAGCTCCAGCTCCCGCAGCCGTTCCAGCTCCAGCTCCCGCAGCCGTTCCAGCTCCAGCTCCCACAGCCGTCCCGGCTCCAGCTCCTGCAGCCATTCCAGCTCCCACAGCCGTTCCAGCACCCACAGCCATTCCAGATCCAGCTCCCGCAGCCGTCCCGGCTCCAGCTCCCGCAGCCGTTCCAGCTCCCGCAGCCGTTCCAGCCCCTGCAGCTGTTCCCACTCCTGTGTCTGGGTCGGAGAAACGAACTGTAGCAGTGCAAGTTGCCCCTGCAGAGGGTATTCCAACCCCTGTGGCAGACCCTGTGGCTGGGTCGGAGAGGCAAGCTGTGGCAGTGCAAGTTGCCCCTGTAGAAAAGGTGAAAAAATGGTATAGAGACTCAGGTCGTTTAGAACGCAGACAGTCTTCTGCTAGGTCTAGGTATGGAGAAGACGGGGCTGGGCCATCAAATGTGCAGGAGGATGAAGATGAGGATGAGGATGTCTAAAAATCAACAGTAACTACCCGAACCCTATACCAGCGTGAGCTACGAGATGTGCGAAAAGATTTTGGTCACTGTATAGGTGAGCAGCTTGTCACCTGGCTGCTCCGGTGCTGGGACACTGGAGCCAATTGTGTGGAATTAGAGGGCAGGGAAGCCAGCTGCCTGGGATCCCTTGCTAGAGATGCAGGCATTGACAAAGCAATTGGAGATGGAGCACGATCTCACAGCCTCTGGAGGCGTCTCCTGTCAGCTGTGAAGGAAAGGTATCCCTTCAAGGAAGAACTTGTATGTCTACCAGTCAAGTGGACCACCATGGAGAAGGGAATTCAGTACCTGAGGGAATTAGCCGTACGGGAAGTAATTTATAAGGACCTAGACGACGCACAAATATCCACAGATCCAGATGAAGTCCAGTGTACTCAACCCCTGTGGCGGAAGTTTATACGGACTGCACCATCATCATGGGCCAGCTCATTGGCAATAATAACCTGGAAAGATGGTGACGAACCCACAGTGGGTGACATGGCTAAACAACTCCGGCAGTACGAAGAAAATCTCTCCTCTTCCCTACAGGCCTGCGTCTCGGCTGTGGAGAAACTCTCTGAAGAGTTCCACCAACTTAAAGAGAATTTATCTTCCCCCCCACCTGAACGAACCAGTGGCCACCAACTAAAAGAGAATACTTTGGAGAAACTTTTTGAAGAGGTCCACCAACTTAAAGAGAGTTTATTTTCTTCCCCACCTGAACGAACCAGTGTCTCGGCTATTAGGGGTAAACGTTCATCCGTGCAAAGAAGACAATATGGTGGGTACACACCCCGCGCCACCCTGTGGTTTTACCTACGTGACCATGGAGACGACATGAGAAAATGGGATGGAAAATCTACTGAGACCCTAGAGGCACGGGTACGTGAGTTGCAAAAGAAAACAATCGGGAGAAAGGGGTTCTCTGAAAAGTTTGCTGCTCCAACTTCCAGCAGGCAGTCCTTTAAACACAGAAACGAAGATTCTGACCAGGACTAGAGGGGCCCTGCCTCCAGCCAGGGGGAGGAAAGGGACAACCGAGTTTATTGGACTGTGTGGATTCGATGGCCTGGCACGTCTGACGCACAGAAGTATAAGGCTCTAGTAGACACCGGTGCACAATGTACTCTAATGCCATCAAGCTGTAAAGGGCCAGAGCCCATCTGTATTTATGGCGTGACAGGGGGATCCCAGCAGTTAACTGTATTGGAGGCTGAAGTGAGTCTAACCGGAAATGAGTGGCAAAAGCACCGTATTTTGACTGGCCCGGATGCTCTGTGCATCCTTGGCATAGACTATCTTAGAAGAGGATATTTCAAGGACCCAAAAGGGTTCCGCTGGGCTTTTGGCATAGCTGCCTTAGAGACAGAGGACATTAAACAGTTGTCTACCTTGCCCGGTCTCTCAGAGGACCCTTCTGTTGTGGGGTTGCTGAGGGTTGAAGAACAGCAAGTGCCAATCGCTACCACAACTGTGCACCGGCAGCAATATCGCACCAACCGAGACTCCCTGATTCCCATCCACGAGCTAATTCGTCAATTGGAGAGCCAAGGAGTGATCAGCAAGACCCATTCACCTTTTAATAGTCCCATATGGCCAGTGCGAAAGTCTAATGGTGAGTGGAGACTTAACAGTGGACTATCGTGGCCTGAACGAAGTCACGCCACCACTGAGTGCTGCAGTGCCGGACATGCTAGAACTCCAGTACGAACTGGAATCAAAGGCAGCCAAGTGGTATGCCACAATTGATATTGCTAATGCATTTTTCTCCATCCCTCTAGCAGCAGAGTGCAGGCCACAGTTTGCTTTCACTTGGAGGGGAGTCCAATATACTTGGAATCGGCTGCCCCAGGGGTGGAAACATAGCCCTACCATTTGCCATGGACTGATCCAGTCTGCGCTGGAGCAGGGGGAGGCTCCTGAACACCTGCAGTACATCGATGACATCATTGTGTGGGGTGACACTGCAGAGGAAGTTTTCGAGAAAGGGAAGAAAATAGTCCAAATCCTTCTGAAGGCCGGTTTTGCCATAAAACAAAATAAAGTCAAAGGACCTGCACGAGAGATCCAGTTTTTAGGAATAAAATGGCAAGATGGACGTCGTCAAATCCCAATGGATGTGATCAACAAAATAACAGCTATGTCTCTACCAACTAGCAAAAAGGAAACACAAACTTTCCTAGGTGTCGTGGGGTTTTGGAGGATGCATATTCCAAATTACAGTCTGATTGTAAACCCGCTCTACCAAGTAACTCGTAAGAAGAATGTTTTTGAATGGGGCCCTGAGCAACGACAAGCCTTTGAACAAATTAAACAGGAAATAGTTCATGCAGTAGCCCTTGGGCCAGTCAGAACAGGACCAGATGTAAAGAATGTGCTCTATACCGCAGCCGGGGAGAATGGTCCCACCTGGAGCCTCTGGCAGAAAGAACCTGGGGAAACTCGAGGTCGACCCCTGGGGTTTTGGAGTCGGGGATACAGAGGATCTGAGGCCCGCTATACTCCAACTGAAAAGGAGATATTGGCAGCATATGAGGGAGTTCGATCTGCTTCGGAAGTGGTCGGTACTGAAGCGCAGCTCCTCCTGGCACCCCGACTGCCGGTACTGGGTTGGATGTTCAAAGGAAGGGTCCCCTCTACACATCATGCAACTGATGCTACATGGAGCAAGTGGGTTGCACTGATTACTCAGCGGGCTCGAATAGGAAACCCCAGTCGCCCAGGAATCCTGGAAGTGATTATGGACTGGCCAGAAGGCAAGTACTTTGGGATATCATCAGAGGAGGAGGTGGTCCGTGCTGAAGAAGCCCCACTGTACAACAAGCTACCAGAAAATGAGAAGAAATATGCCCTGTTCACTGATGGGTCCTGTCGTATGGTGGGAAAGCATCGGAGATGGAAAGCTGCTGTATGGAGTCCTACACGACGAGTTGCAGAAGCTGCTTAGGGAGAAGGTGAATCGAGTCAGTTTGCAGAAGTGAAAGCCATTCAGCTGGCCTTAGATATTGCTGAATGAGGAAAGTGGCCAGTTCTCTATCTCTATACTGATTCATGGATGGTAGCAAATGCCCTGTGGGGGTGGCTACAGCAATGGAAGCAGAACAACTGGGAACGCCGGGGCAAACCCATCTGGGCTGCTGCATTGTGGCAAGATATTGCTGCCCGGGTAGAGAACCTGGTTGTAAAGGTACGCCATGTAGATGCTCATGTGCCCAAGAATCGGGCTACTGAAGAACATCAAAACAACCAGCAGGTGGATCAGGCTGCTAAGATTGAAGTGGCTCAGGTGGACCTGGACTGGCAACATAAAGGTGAATGATTTATAGCCCGGTGGGCCCATGACACCTCAGGCCATCAACGTAGAGATGCAACATACAGATGGGCTCGTGACCGAGGGGTGGACCTGACCATGGACACTATAGCACAGGTTATTCATGATTGTGAAACATGTGCTGCAATTAAACAAGCCAAACGGTCAAAGCCTCTCTGGTATGGAGGACGATGGCTGAAATACAAATATGGAGAGGCCTGGCAGATTGATTACATCACACTCCCTCAAACCCGCAACGGCAAGCGCCACGTGCTTACAATGGTGGAAGCAACCACCGGATGGCTGGAAACATATCCTGTGCTCCATGCCACCGCCCGGAACACTATCCTGGGCCTTGAAAAGCAAGTCCTATGGCGACATGGCACCCCAGAAAGAATTGAGTCAGACAATGGGACTCATTTCCGAAACAACCTTATAGACACTTGGGCCAAAGAACATGGTATTGAGTGGGTGTATCACATCCCCTATCATGCACCAGCCTCCGGGAAAGTTGAACGATACAACGGACTGTTAAAGACTACACTGAAAGCAATGGGTGCTGGGACATTCAAAAATTGGGAAACACATTTGGCAAAGGCCACCTGGTTAGTCAATACTAGAGGATCTGCCAACCGAGCTGGACCTGCCCAATCAAACCTGTTACGCTCTGTAGAAGGGGATAAAGTTCCTGTAGTGCACGTAAGAAACATGCGGGGTAAGACAGTCTGGGCTACTCCTGCCTCAGGAAAAGGCAAACCCATTCGTGGGATTGCTTTTGCCCAGGGACCTGGATGCACTTGGTGGGTAATGCAAAAGAATGGGGAGGTCCGGTGTGTACCTCAAGGGGACCTAATACTGGGTGAGAATAGCCCATGAGTTGAATTGTAGTATGTTAATTATCATATAACACTGTATGTCATCACTACCATGGTTGCTATATATCATAGATGAAAATGGTGATTAATTAGAAGGTATTGGAAAGAGTGTAACCTGAGCATGACATAAATAGTATGGAATAAGGGGTGGATATCTGTCCTGGTTTCAGTTAGGACAGAGTTAATTTTCCTCCTAGTAGCTGGCAGGGTGCTATGTTTTGGATTAGAATGAGAAGAGCGCTGATAACATGCTGATGTTTTAATTGTTGTAGAGCAGTGCTTACACCAAGCCAAGGACTTTTCAGCTTCTCGCTCTGTCCTGCTAGCGAGCAGGCTAGGGATGCAGCAGGAGCTGGGAGGGGACAGACCCAGGACAGCTGACCCAAACTGGCCCTTGCAGAACTTCTTCACTTCTCTGGGGACTTCAGAGGAGGGACCCATCATGTCAGGGGAGATGCAGGTGTTGACTGAGCCAACTCTTATTGGGTTGATTCCAACACCAGCAACAGATGCCCAGAGTCAGGAAGAGGATCAGATATCAGCAAGCGAGCACCTGAAGGACAGCATAAAGGAATTCCAGCCACTTAGTTCAATAAAATTAGGGGCCAAACTGAAATGACTCTACATGAATGCACACATCATGGGAAACAGACAAGCAGAACTGGAAGTTTTAGGCCAGTCTTGGTGCTGTCATAACATTAGCCTCAGTGAGATATGGTGGGATGACTCAAGGGGCTGGAGTGCTGGGATAGATGGGAAACTCTAGGTGACCTTCTACGTTTTGAATGTTCATAAGTCTACAGGACCAGACAGTATTCACCCAAAGGTACTGAAGGAGCTGGTGGAAGTGTTTGCCAATCCACTTTCAAGAATTTACCAGTTATCATGGCTGTCTGGATAGGTCTCAGTTGACTGGAGGTTGGCAAATGTGACTCCAATCTACCAGAAGGACAGGGAGGAGGATCTGGGGATTTACAGGCCTGTCAGTCTGACCTCAATATGAGGGAAGGTTATGGAGGAGATCACCTTGAATGCCATCACATGGCACATAACTAAACAATGAAGTGATCAGAAGCAGGCAATGTGGGTTTATGAAGGGTAGGTCTTGCCTGACTGACCTGATCTCCTTCTATGACAAAGATACACAGTTAGGAAATGAGGGAAAAGCTGCATACGTTGTGTACTTGGATTTCAGTAAAGTGTTTGACATTGTTTTTCCACAGTGCTCATCGGTCTCTACAACTACCAGAAAGGAGGTTGTAGCAAGGAGGGTGCCTTTTCTCAGGTGACAAGTGATAAGACACTAGGAAATGGTCTCAAGTTGTGCCAGGGGAGGTTTATGTTGGATGTTAGGAAGAATTTCTTCACAGATAGGTTGGTCAAGCACTGGAACAGGCTTCCCAAGAAGGTAATGGAGTCCCCATCCCTGGAGGTATTTAAGGGGCGTAGTTTAGTGATGGGACTTGGTTGGTCAGGTTGATGGTTGGACTTGATGATCCTGAAGTTTTTTTCCAACCTAAATGAGTCTATCATTCCGTTGTCCTATGAATCTTAACATGAGATACGATTATGCCAGTTTGCTAACTAGCTTTTCACTACAATGATACAAATAATAGTGTTATTCTTTTGTGTTTCTGGAATTAAAAAAATAAAAAATAAAAAATGACAGATATGAACTACTCTGAACATATAAACACATTCCCAGAACATACATTGAAGACACTTGCTTAAGTGTGTAGAAAGTCCAAACCCAGTTCTTACCTTAGCAAATAATGGGGAATTTTTTGGTGTTTTTAATTCTCCCTTTGGAAACCGCTAGGTAATTATCTGATGAACAGAGCTGAGAATAATATATCCTTTCATATAAAAAATTAATGGTTTATATGTTAAGGTTTCTTTAGAAGCCAACATTTGAGCTTTAATAACTGCCATTTGAGCTGTTCTGCTCTATATTTAAAGTTACTTTGAAAAGTATCAAGTAGATAAATCTTTATTTGGATACTCTTACCAACCTGGCAATGAACAAACATGTAAAATGTTCTCTAGCACATTTCTGGTGCTTTACACCCAGGCTGGCTGCTATTTTTGAACATACTTGTAAGTGACCTCCTTTACTGCTAGAATGAAAGCTAAACCAATGAGTCCTGATAGTTCTACCAGTGCCTCCCCACGGACTTCATCACTCTGCTCAGGTTGCATTGGGCTCTCTCTCAGCGCATTGGCAAAAATATCAGAGAGAGATGAAGTGAGAACCAACGGATGTGACCTCATATGCCTCACAACCTGGTTCACTCAGCTGTGTAATGACTACTTCAGCTCTTGGGAGGCTCCAAAGACCTAGATGATTCAGTCATCTAGAGGCATATGAGATTGCAACTCTGTTTATACAGTTTGGGAGAGGACGAAAGCATAACACTCCCAGGGTAGCTTACAAAACACTAAATGTACAGGTAGATGACTTGCTGTTTGAAGACCTTCCTTTTCTCTAGTTGTACAAAGAACAACTATTTACAGCCACCCTAATCTAATGAATGAGAGGTTCCTCTGAGGGAGAAAGTTGACTGAAACCAGATATGATCTCCAGATTGACAAGGAAATTATTCAAGGGCTCCTGTAGCCCAGTCTCACATGAAGTACATACACCTGTTACAGATCAAAACAGATTCAAGAACAGATGCACTGGATGTGTTTATGAAGCTTTGTTCCCCATTCCAGTGTCCTCCCCCACTCTGGTCTCAGTCCTGGCATCTCAGCTCTTCCAAGCACAGTTATACAGCATTCTTCAGACCTTATGAATGCCGCACACCTGCAGTTGCTTAATGGCACATTATGTGCCATCTTCCACCTGAAGCCCTGTTTTGAGGGCCTGTTTTGGCATACGACAAAATGGCATATGGATGAAATGCTTCCTCAGACAACCCAAGTCAAGGGTTGTGCTTCTTAGGAAGTATGTCTGTCTCTGAAATGCATAGCATTTATCTTTGCCAGATATCAGGAAGGTGACAGACAAAGTTATAGTATTGGAAGCAAGCTATTAAAAGCAAACTATTCGATACAAACCTTAATAATAATAATAATAACAACAATCCTCTCTCAGGCAAAAAAGCAGTCAGCAGGATCAGAGTTATTTCTGATTGTAGCAGTTCAGGACCAAGTCTAAGTAAGTAGTAAGTAATATAAGATCGTTCACTAAGAAAACCTATAATTTAGTCACCTAAATCATTCACAGATGAGTTTTGAATTGCTCCAGTCAAATGTAAATGTCAGAACAAGCAAGAAACCTAACGTACTGGTGCAATCCATGCTTTGAAATATATTTTGGTGAAGAAAAACACAAGTCTGATACATTTTATTTAAAATATGGCAATTTCTTTAGTTAGTATGTTAGAAGAGGGGAAGAAGCAAGAATGGACATAGTAGGGAAAAGGTATCAAGTGAAATGTATGGTTTAATTAAAAATAAAGTCCATCTTCAGATGGACTTTTATATATATATTTATATATTTCATAGTATTCTATGATCTGGCCAGAACTATTTATTAGATTGTCAAACTAGAAATAAATAGCATATAATTTTACATTTACTTTATATACAATGGATACAGAGAAATATAATTGTATTTTTGTTGAGAAATTCATGAAATTCAGCAGCTAAAACACCAATTACTTTTGGTAACTGGAGGTATAATTGTTCAACAGCCTGTGTAAAATATGAAATGTTTTGAATATATCTTCTACGTAGTTCATGAAAGATTAGATGTCTTTCTATTTACGTAATGAAATTAATTAAAAAAATCTCAAAGCTAGTTTGAAAATGCACTTGTTTATCAAGAAATATTTAGAAAAAAATGTTTATAAATAGATTTTTTGCTATTTAAAATTTGAATAAGTTAAGTTATAATTCACTGTAGCGAAATCTATCAACTATTGTATTATCTAAAGGGTCATAGTTTGTCAAACCAATCAACAAATCTAATATATTTCTCTATCCAAAATGCTTGACTAAGAATTGATCTTACACCACACCAGGATCTCATCAAAATCACCAGAGATAAAGTAATTAATGCAAGTAATGTAATGTAAGTAGTAAAGTAATTCAGTGGTTTAAAGTTTATAATAATATGGACTACATGTATTTATAGAATATATGCCTTTTAAGCATACATTTTTTAAGGAGTGTTATTCTTTTTTTTCTTAAATAGTCTGTGTATATAGCAGCCACTTAAGGTATAGGAGACTTCAGCTTTCTCTTCAGTTTGATGGGATTCAGAATTCCAGTTTCTTTTTCCCAAATGGATGTTTAACTATTAGACAACAAGATAAACTGGTTATGTTTTGGTTAGCCTTGAAGTGGTCAGGTAGTTGGACTAGATGATCCATGAAGGTGCATTATAACTGAACTAGTCTAGTCTAGTCTAGTCTATTCCTACTGAAATATTTGGATTTTACTATACTGGGCACAGAGCCAACTAAGGGGACAAAATGCTTGGAAAAAGATTCAGATATTTTTAACAGTCTATAGTTGGATCAGATATCAAAAGATTACATAGGACTGGTCTTAAGATTTCATCAATGAAAAATTGACAAGTATGTTTGAAGAGCTAATCAGCAAAGAATGTTGCAATCAGAACACAGCCTAAGACTAGTGATAAATAATTTAAAAATATATTTCCTTTTTTTTTTTTTTATTAGACACAAGAAGTGGTATAAATAGTATGTACAGATATATTTACGTATGCACAATGCTGGATTTTCTCTTTTTGTAAAAAGAATTGACCTCATTGCTAAAGTCTAGTGTCACACTTTTGATATAAAGCTGTCAGGGTGGGGGAAACCTTGAATTCTTAAGAAGATGCTAGTGCCACAGTATGTTTTTGTACAAGATTTCTAGTGCTATGATGTGTTTTTGTATAAAATTTCTTTCTAAGAAAAAAAAAGTAAACTTTTAAAACTAGGTAAACTTTGGAAAATTATAAATAGTTGCAACATATAGAGCAAATAAGAATGCAAGATTAAAGTAATCAATCACAATGTGGTTTGTTTGTTTGTTTTCATTCAGTGCACTGCTCAGCATCTTATATTGAATCTAATAGACAGACAGACAGTTGGACAAGATTATAAATGCCATAAAATTCTACCAAAACATCAACTGTTTCAACTGTTCTCTGCATTAAGTAGAAGTTAAAGTTACTGAAAGAAGCAGAGATTTAGGAGTATTTGTACAGGCTAAGGAATATGCATTTTCTTATACTTTTAGAAGTGAACTCATTACAAATACCAGTGTAGCTCATTTCACATTTTACTCCACTAAGCACAATCATATATTTATATTAGTTATTAAAGTAAGCATAGAGCAACTAATTTTGTCAGTTTAAGATGGGTGAAAAATATTCCTTTGTCTATTCCTTTTAGCCCTATGAAGACCTGTTTTACTAGACAGCCTCTGAGAGACAGTCATATTATGAAGTTCTTGTCTCACTATCGCTCCCTGCTTTGATTCCCTCACCCTTCTTTCCTGCCTTCTGCCTGCCCTGATCAAGCAAAGGAGGCTGGAGTAGCAACTGAAGTATAAATTCATCTCTCAGTTTTCTCATGGCTGAATTGGTCCTTCCATTTGAAGAGCTAGAAGCTGCAAGCTGGTAAAAATATGATAAAATTTAAAGTCTCTGTCATATGGAAGCCTGATCTACTCAGATTTCATACCTTGCAATTCAGTATGCATGTTATAAAGGGCAAATGAAGCCATAACACACAGATATTTTTTTAATTAATAATATATATATATTTTTTCATTCCTGTAGAATTTTGGCTATGTTCTGAACATTAGGAGCTTGGCAGGCACTCATAAAGTATGTAATATAGTCACAAAATTACTGTATTATCTAATTTACCAAGTGAATATATGTTTCCTTTTTCTTCCCTTCCTAGGTCTGAAAGTTCTGAATGAAGTCATTTCTTAGTAGAAATTGATTCATGACCTATTTCTTGCAAAGAGTTGACTAAATAAATATTACTAAAGCAGTAGTTTTCTTGAAAGACATAAAAAATTGTCTGTTTTTCACATGATCCCAACTGATCCTTTACTACTTTCTGTTTTCCTGTCTATACTTATGCTATGCTCATTTGTTTATTTTTACATCCTTCATGAAACATTCAAAACATAAGCAAAATATATCAATCCATTCCACAGCAGTTACTTTCCTTCCATTCATTCAATAATTGCTGAAAGCTGGTTTATTTATTTGTTTATTTATTTGTTTTATTTTAAGCAAACTGTAGTTTTCTGCTCTTCTTCCCATGCAACATGTTTCTTTCTACCCCCTTCCAATTTCTTCATAATTCCCATGTATTCTATGCTTACTGGATTTTTCTGCAGACACTGGGTTTGTAAATAAGAAAGCTATAGTAAATTTACATAAGAATTTTAATCGTAAGAAAAATCAGAACTCGTTTTCATATTAATCTCACATAGAATTTCGTAACATAAGATTTGAACACCTTTAAAACTAAGAGTCTTGAGGTCAGCTGACCGAGTTTAAATTAGAAACTTTATCTTAAATAACGGGTGTGGATATTTATTGTTCTATTTATATATTTTAAATTCAAATATAAAAGAAGAAAAAAGAGATGACCACTTACTAAAAAAGTAGCATTTTTGATCACCCTCAATAATACGTATTTCTAGAGAGCTAAAAATCCTTAAGCTGAAAGATCGTCTTTTCGCATGAGTTGCATTGCTATGTAAAGTAAAGTTTGCATTTTTTTTCTGTTACAGTTCCACTACTTCCCAAGGTGGATTCAGTATTGACTGCACTAAGTGGTACACAGATGCCAAGCTGATTTTACATAATTTCCTATCACAGCAGATCTCTTCTCTTTCCATTTCCTGTTCTCTTATTTATTCCTTGTACTTCTTTTTTTTTTTTTTTTTTTTTTTTCTTAGAATGAATCACATCCTTTCCCATGGCTACGTACATCTTACAAAGACATAACCAGAGTGCTGACAGGTCAATATGAACCTAATACCCAAACATAGTAGAAAGATATATCAAGAAAATACTTGGTCAATGGAGTATTTTTTATTATTATTATTATTTTACAATCAAAACAGATAAACAGCTAAACTTCTGTTTTGTCTTGTGTTTCCCATCACTTTTTCAAAAACAGTAATTTGTTGTGTAATGATTCTTTTTGGAAGAAAGCATTTATGTTCTACACATTTTTACAACATGATTAATGTATATTATGATTATTTTACTTATTAATTGTGTAGAGAAAAAATGTTTAGTTTGGAAATAAAAAAATCAAAACCAATATGACAAATTAGCTCTTTCACATAAACTATTTATGATTAGAAGAGCGATATCATCTTAAGTATGCCTCAAGATCTTATTAGATTGAAATGTCAGAACCATAAAATCTCTGGGTTTATTACACCTCACTTTAAGAATTAACTGAGTCTTTACCTCCCCAGACTTTGAAAGAGTATATATAGAATATAACAATATTCCATTGTTACATGTCTTGTAGAAAATGACCTGACATTTTATTCAGAACAACTCATTTTGAAAAATCTCAGTTGGTCTACATATCTCCTAGCAGGGATAAAACACTATATTTGCATTGATGACAACTTCCTTCTCCAGGTGATATAGGACCCAATGAGGAGAGGTGCTATGCTGGATCCCATTCTCACCAACAAGGAAGGGCTGATGGGGAATGGGAATCTCAAAAGCAGCCTTGGCTGCAGTGATCATGAAATGGCACAGTTTTGGATTCAGAGAATAGCGAGGAGGGAGCACAGCAAACTTGCTACCTGAGACTTTGGGAGATCAGGCTTTAGCCTCTTCAAGGATCTGTTTGCTAGAGTACCATGGGACTCTGTCCCTGGAGGAAAGAGGGACCCAAGAAAGCTGGTTAATATTCAAGGATCACCTCCCTAAAACTCAGGAGCAATGCATCCCAACAAAAACAAAGTCAGGCAAAAATGACAGGAGGCCTGCATAGATGAACAAGGAGCTCCTGACCAATCTTGAATGGAAAAATAAGTCCTACAGAGAGTGGAAGCAAGGACAGATAGCCTAGGAGAGATACAGAGACATTTTCCAAGCAGATAGGGATCGGGTTAGGAAAACTAAAGCCCTTTTAGAAGTAAATTTGGCCAGGGACATCAAGGGCAATAAGAAAGGCTTCTATAGGTGTATTGGTGATAAAAGGAAGACTAGGGAAATTGTGGGCCCTCTCCAGAAGGAAACAGGAGACATGCTCACCTCAGTCTTCACCGACAAGAGATCTAGCCACATAGCCCAGGCCCCAGAGGGCAAAGGCAGGGACTGGGTGAATTATGAACTGTAGCAGAAGATCAGGTTTGAGACTAGTTAAGGAACCTGAAAGTGCACAAGTCCATGGGATCTGATGAGATACATCTCCAGGTCCTGAGGGAACTGGCAGATGTATTTGCCAAGCCACTGACCATATTTGAGAAGTTGTGGCAGTCTGGTGAATTTCCCACTGACTGGAAGAGGGAAAACATAACAGCCATTTTTAAAAAGGGAAAAAAGGAAGACCAAGGGAACTACAGGTCAGTCAGTCTCACCTCTGTGCCCAACAAGATCATGGAGCAGATCCTCCTAGAAACTATGCTAAAGCACAAGGAAAATAAGGACATGATTAGTGATAGCCAACAAGACTTCACTAAGGGCAGATCATGCCTGACAAATCTGATGGCCTTCTATGACAGGGTTACAGCCTTGATGCATAGGGGAAGAACAACCATCATCTACTTGGACTTGTGCAAAGCATTTGACACCATTCCACACGATATCTTTGTCTCTAAATTGGAGAGACATGGACATGACAGATGGACCACTTGGTGGGTAATGACTTGGCTGGATGGTTGCACTCAAAGTGTTGTGGTCTACATCTCAATGTTTGGGTGGAGATCAGTAACAAGTGGTGTTCCTCAGGGGTCAGTACTGGGACTGGCACTGTTTAACATCTTTGTCAGTGACATGGACAGTGAGATTGAGTGCACGCTCAGAAAGTTTGCTGATGACTCCAAGCTGCGTGGTGATAGGCTGGAGGGAAGAGATGCTATCCAGAGGGACCTTGACAGACTTGAGAGGTGGTCCTGTGTGAATCTCATGAGGTTCAACATGGCCAAGTGCAAGGTCCTGCATCTGGGCAGGGGCAATCCCAAGCACAAACACAGACTGGGTGGAGAATGGATTAAAAGAAACCCTGAGGAGAAGGATCTGGGGTCTGTTGGTTGACAAGAAACATGACATGAGCCAGCAATATGTGCTTGCAGCCCCAAAAGCCGACTATATTCTGGGCTATATCAAAAGAGACATGGCCAGCAGGTTAAGGGAAATGATTCTCCACATCTACTCTGCTCTTACGAGACCCCACCTGGAGTACAGTGTTCAGCTTTGGGGTTCCCAGCACAAGAAGGACAAGGAAGCATTAGAATGAGTCTGGAGGAACACCTCAAAGATGATCAAGGGGCTGGAGCACCTCTCCTATGAAGACAGGCTGAGACGGTTGGGGTTGTTCAGTCTGGAGAAGAGAAGCTCCAGGTATACCATATAGTGGCCTTTGAGTATCTAAAGGGGGACTACCAGAAAGCTGAGGAGGGACTCTGTCTGGAAGTGTAGTGATAGGACACAGAGTAATGGTTTTAAATTAAAAGAGAGTAGATTTAGAGGAAGAGATTCTTTACTCTGAGGGTGGTGAGGCACTGGAATAGGTTGCCCAGAGAAACTGTGGATGCCTCATCCTTGGAAGCGTTTAAGGCTGGGTTGGATGGGGCTTTGATCAGCCTAACCTAGTGGAAGGTGTCCCTGCCCACGGCAGGGGGGGTGGAATTACATGATCTTTAAGGTCCCTTCCAACCATTCTATGATTCTATGATTTCTTATGTTAAAGCAGAAAAAGATGGAAACAGAAGAAAAAGGAAAGAAGAAGAAAGAAAAGAGGGAAAAGGGAAAAGGAAAAAAGGAAAGGAAAAAGGAAAGAAAATTAAACAGGGAAAAAAATAAAAAGGGAGAGAGAAAAAAATGAACAAGATAAATACAGAAAAAAAATAAAAGTAAAAAAAAAAAGGAGAGAAAAAAAGGCAATATTTTTTCTGTTGGGAAAAGAAGACCATAGAAAAGTTTTGATAAGCGCTTCCTGGTTTCATCGCATAGTTGAACATTTTGTTTTATTGAAACATACCAACAGCAAAGCCTTTTTATATATCCATTTCTTTAATGCTAATATTCATATCCAAGAAAAGAACTTACAATTTTATTCATATAATTGTAAAATCATTTTTTACATTTCCATAGAGGTACAAAAAAGAAGAAGGAAAAATGTCTTGAAAGCAGCTTTACATTAGATAAATATTTTACTTAAATGTTCCTTGTTACTATTTTTTGTGTGTTTGAACAGTCACTAGTGGCAGTATAGGGGACAATGGTACAAAAGAAGACATAGGAGGTTCTTTTTGAACATAAAGCAACACTATTTTTCTGTGAAGCTGGCGGGTTACCCAGAGAGGCTGTGAAGTCTTCCTTCTTGGAGGTATTCAAAAGTCACCATGGTCCTGGGTAACCTGCTCTAGGTGGCCCTGCTGGGGGGTGGTCCTGAAGATGTTCATTCCAACTTCAACTATTCTGTGATCCTGCAAAATCAAAACCTGATAACAGAAAACCCAAATCTGTAGGCCAGACCTTTCCCTTTGAGAGCAGCAGTACCAGTGAAATGATTCTCTTTTGTTTTACTGACTCTTAAGTAAGAAGATAAGACTGCAAAAGATGTTCTGGATCATTGGGTTCAAGTCCCTATCCAAATATGTCATACAATTATGTCTTATGTATCGTAATTTGAATATAATCACCCCAACATCTTTGCAAATGGCTTCAGTATTTTGATGCTTAAAGGGACAAAAATATTAATCTGATTTTCAGCTAAGAAAACTCATTAAAAACTATTATTTCCTTGTAAATTGGGGCTGTTCTACTTCTTCCTATGGGTAATTTTTTCCATTCTGTTCACACAAGGCATAGCAATAGAAGTCTGCTTAGCTACATATCTGAATTTGCATAGAAACAGCAGGAGATTCTCGGGCAGTTGTAAGCATTATAAAAAGCTTTCAGACTCACTGCTGGATTGGTCCATGGCAAGCTGCCTGCAGACTTCCGGTAAGAAAGCTGTAGCTTAAGTAGTTTTCCTTGCTCCTTAATGATTACTTCTCAATGAATATATAGAAATTATACCACAGTAGCATGATCTGGTGAAGTTAAAACACATCTCATCTCTTTTTACCCTCCTAGTCGATATATATCACAAACAAGACAATTCAGCATTAAATAAAATAATAATAATAATAATAATAATAATAATAATAATGCATAAATACCGCCAACAATGTATATTTATAGGACAGTATCTAGGAATATCACATCAAGTGCCCCTGTGATGGTGTGCTCATCCCCTGCCCTGCCTTTCCTTGCTTAAACACTGTCAGTTACATTCAAGGCCTTACTCAGGCAGAGATAGTGACCAGTGTACTGGCTACGCCTGAGGCCTTGCTCATGTGGAAGCAACCACAATATTGGCTCAAGCTGGATGCTGAAGAAACTGACAGACGTCTTGTTCAGCAGCTGAGGGCCAATGGAGCATGCACCAAAAACCAATATGCCTATTAGTCCATTGTCTTACCACTTAGATATTGAGCAGGCCAAGGGCCCTTTGAGCTCTTCTGCATGGCAGTTGGCTGCACAAGAGGATCTCCCCTTGAGCAGGGGGACCTCTCAAGGTCACACCTGCTGCAGAGATCCCTTGCTCCTCATGAGATATTCCTTGTGGCAGCAGATCTTTGGTAAGTGATTAATAGCTTGCTAAACTTTGTAAACTTCACTAAGATTGTATCTTAGATTGATTAGGCACATATAATCCTTAGACATAAATTGTTGAACAAGTTTGGGAATAGAAGTGGATTCAGCTACACCTAGGCTGTTTACCTCTTTTCTTCAAGGAATTTAGAAGGCACAGAGGCCCACTCTGAACCTTGTGTCAATGTGAGGGTCTCCCCAGTGCCTCAGACTTACCCTGTCTTCTGTGCAGTAAATAATCAAGTGTATCTTGCCATATCAAATCTTGCTTAGTTGCTGTCTTATTTACGATTAAGCTTTGTTAGATTATTGTATCATATCGATAAATATATTGTGGCTTCTCTCTTACAAGGTAAGTGTATAATTTCATCCTCTACAACCTCACAGTTGTCTACACAGAAGTATCTTCTGCCAACTATTCTACTCTGTAACTGACTTTGGGAGGCAATGTAAAAAACTCCAAGTTCAAACACCATTTCTCCAGATAGCATTGTTTGTTAAGGTACAGTAAGAACAGTCAAAACAATGGAATGCACCCATAGGAATTTGGAGGCAGTTTTATTAGCATGTATCTACATTCATGAATAAAATGATTTGCTTGGAACAGTGTTTTAGCTGTTGTATAATGTTGTATATGTATTTGTTTATATATGTTGTGTATTTGTTTATTGTTGGTATGTTTAATAAGCCTCATAAACATAAATTCATAAGGGCTGGCATCTTAAAAATTCGGGAAACCTGGCATGTGCTGTTCGATGATAAATGGACAGAGAAACATTCTCTGAAGTGAGCAGTCTCAGTGGCCCATATACAGTTTACTTTTTTAGGGCCAGATGGAGAGAAATGGCAATATAATGACTGTCTCCCTATAGACTCAAACACCTGCAATCCAGCAGGAAATGCTGCTAATGTACTGCTGGCCATATAATTACTGAACAGGTGTCTTCTAGGCAAAAAATGCAGCAGGAACAAGTTTCCAGGACAGCTGCATTATGAACATTTTAGCCTGCTCACCACCTCACCACAGAGTTATAGGGAACACTAGATTTTTATATGTATCTTTGGGGGTTTTGGTCTTCAGTTTTGTAATGGGTCGTGCAAAAATTCAGATCATTACCTACCCAAACCAAAATACAGTGGAATAAAGCTTGGTTATTAAAATAATGTAAAGCAGATGGTAAACTCCCACCTTACTTTTACCAATGCCAGGGACTGTTCTTATTCAAAATTTTGCCCTTTGTTACTTTGCTCTTTTGAAACCTTAACTGACTTTCTTATCTTCTTCTTTCACTTTATTTTCTACAGACATCATTCTGTTTTGTTGTTGTATGTTTTCATTTATTTTATTTTATTTCACTCCTCTTCTTTTTTTTTTTTTTTTTTTTTTTAATTGAAGGAACCAGAAATGCTAATATTTTTGAGAACAGATTTTTATAGAAAATAATACTTTTGAGAATGTTGTTTGGACTTTACAAAAATATTTTATTTCATCATAGTATAAGCCCTCAGTATATAGGAATTTACTTTACTGGCAACACGCATTGTGAAAAGAGTAAGAACTAATTAAATCAAAGCAGTATTACTTAGGAGTACTCACTAATACTTGGGAACATCCAGCTCTTTCATCAAACAACAACAACAACAATAACAACAAAATATTATACTTCCTTTTACTCCAAGTTATTAATCTTCTGAAGCTTAAATTTAGGACAGTGATTTTCAACATCTTTAAGTCTGCTGACTCCCTATAAATTACCTGCTACAGTTGCGAAAGTCCAATATAATAAATAGAAACTTCCCAAGAAGTCATATGCTTATATTTACATTCCACAGATTGCTCAGAAGTTGCAGGACCACATATTTATAGTGAAGAAAATGTGTCATGTCTTGTTCTGTAACAACCAAGGCTTGTTAGCAACACACAATCTCAAAAGTTATTAGTGCACAGAATGTCTATGCAATCAGAAAAGTTTCCACATTAACAGACCCTTAGAGAGTTCTCAGTTACCTGGGCTTTTGCATATATTTTAGGGCACTGGGAGAAGCGGAACACATATCTAGAACTTGCTTGTTTCTTCTAGAAAGGGATTTTTGCATCTTAATCAGGTATGAGTCTAAGTTTTATTAGGACACCGTAGCAAGCCATGGTACATACATGTTTCTCTCCAGCATTCAGAAAATTGGAGTGCTGTGGCATTAACCACCATGGTATCTCTGTTCCATTTGTACTTCTGTTGCTAATATTTCATTTGCCTTCATCAATTATTACCATTATGTTCCAGTACAGATCCTCATTTGGTTGATAAAAAAAATAAAGTGTATTGTGTATTCTACAAAAATCTCACAGGGATTCTCCTTTTGAACCTAATAAAGTTATATTTACTGAATCATAGAATCATTAAGGTTGGAAAAGACCTCCAAGATTATCTGAAATTATCCTTCTCATTGGTATTTTATTCTACCTAAATCAAAAATAAAAATAAAAATAAAATAAAATAAAAATTCTGAACAACCAATGATAGACATTGTCTTGTTATGTTTTAAGTAATTCAGAATGGACTTATCAAAGAATATGCTGTTAGAACAGGAATAGAAACAGTATAATTCCTGTGTGCTGTTGGCTTACATACTGTGGGGGTTTCACCCCAATGGGCAGCTAAACTCTACCATAACTGCTCTCTTACTCCCCCTTCTGAAAGCAAGAGGGAGAGAAGATACAATGATAAAGGACTTTTGTCATAAAATTGTTGTCTTTTGTCATGATAAAGGACTTTTTGTCCTAAAGGACTATTGTCACGGGCAACACAAACTGAAGACTCAACATAGGGAGATTAATTTAATTTATTGTCTATCACTAGCAGACTAGAGCAGTGAGAAACTAAAAGCACTCTAGAAACACCTTCCCCCCATCCACCTGCTTCTACCTTTTCCCCCTGAGTGGTGCAGGGGAACGGGGAATGGGGCTGCAGTCAGTGCTTCATCTCTGCCACTCTTTCATGGTCACTCTGCCCCTTCTTTCTTCCTTCCTTCCTTCCTTCCTTCCTTCCTTCCTTCCTTCCTTCCTTCCTTCCTTCATTTTATTCCCTCTGTTTTTCAGATTTCTTTGTGAATTAAGACATTTTTAAATGGATAACCTAAGATAAAGATTTTAAATTCATATATGCAGCACACTTCATATGAACAGAAGGTTTTCTTCTATAAAATATCTCCCATTTTGCTGAAGTAAAGTCTATTCATTTTTCCAAACACTGTAAACCACAATTCATAAACCCTCTTGAAAGTACTCATAAATGTTAATTCCAGGCTATTCTGTTTTCAAGAAGTCATAGAGAGAACCCTAATAAAAGCAAGAAATGTGGATGTTTGTCCTTTGTAGGATGAACAGTGGTAGCTCTGAAAGTGCACTCATAAAATTCATTCCATATGAATTAACCAGAGGACACTGTTACCAAATTTTTATCATCTCCATCAGAACTTACTGGAAATTATTCTGTTATGTTACACACTGACGGAAAATAACAGTATCCCCAAAGTACTCTTTTCATGGGAACATATTAATTTGAGCATAATTTTAATTGGTGAAAGGATCTCAGTTCCAGCATTTTTTAACCAATTACAGTAACTCAGTGAGATATTCAGTCTTGAATTGTATATCTGCCTCAGTCAGAAATGGTACCTGAACTTAGTCTTCCTGATTGTGGCGAGTCCTATATCTTTTTTAAAGAAGAAATTATGGACTTTCAATCCTTCCCATTGGAACTGCTCTACTTCATATAAATAGTCTTTGGGAGAATGGGAACAAAAGGTGTCTCTACAGGTCAAAGCTTCTGACACAAATCTGACAGAAATAGTCTCACTTTGAAGTCCTTCATTGGAATCATACTCTTTCACACTTCCAATCTGAGTAACATCACAAGTACAGTGGTAGTTATGGTCACTTTTAAAAAACAGAACAGCACAACTATTTTAAAGGTTCCAGAAAAGCTTGAAATTATTTATATTGTCTCTGATAGTAAAGGAAAAAACATTTCTCATCTTCACCTCTTGTCAGTAGCATCCTCTTTTTCTTGTTTAAATATTTATAGTTAACTGAACAATCTATGACTAGCTGATTTGTTTGACTAGCTGTTTGATATAGATACCTGTTTGCATATTGTTATATATTTCATATCTTCTTATCATTGATATAATTATTTTAATGTAACTGTCATTTCATTTAATGTAACTGTAATAAATAATTATATTTAGCTACATACATAAGTGACAGTGGTCCCCAGTATTCAATAATTTGTTTTACTCTATGTCTTCACTAGTACTACTTTTTCATTGTGCTATCAAAACATGTTTAGCGTGCCATTTTTACTTTTAACAGAAGGTGCAGAAAGCTTTTCTCAGGTGATTTTTTTTTTCACTGTCAAGCACTATTCTTTTGTACTGCTTTTTTATTCCTCTATTTTTGATTGCAGTTCCTTTAACTTATCCTCATAGAAGTATGCGAAAGAAAATTCTCATCCAACAACTTAACATGCTATCAAAAGAATATATTTTTTTTCTGTTGTCTTAAATTAAAGAATTAACAGTTTTGATCACTCTACTTCCACCAATTCACAACTCCAAAACTAACATTCCAGTCCTTTCTTGATATTTGTGCTTGAGGAGAGTCTACCCAAGTCAGCAAGAGCAACACAGTGAAACTTCTGCCTTAACTTTCTTCAAACTTCTCTAATACAGCACATTTTAATTACACAAATATGATCTGAAATATTTATATTTTTATTTCAGTGTTTTTTTAGTTCAGTGTACAAGCTTGGTTTGTTCTTTTGACCTCTTGACAGCAGTTAGTAGTCAGTGAGTACTGAGTACCAGGAACAGGACTAAGCAGAGACGGTGATCTTAGTGCCAAGATCTTCTAAGTAGATGCTACTAATGTTACATTGTAGTTCTGCTGTTCAGTTTCTCTGAACAGTGATTCAGATGGTCATCAACAACTTTTGCTGTTCCTTATGGTACATACATCAAATCTGCCACTGAAGCTAAATATACTGATAATCTACTCTCATATTTGAGAGTCTTCCTTACTGGCAGGGAATTCTAACCAGAAAAGAATGAAATACAGTGAAGCTGAGAGCTCCTGTTTATTTTTTTTTAGGACTTTTGTCCATGAACTGAGCCACTTCAATGCAAAGAACTGCTGCCTCTCTGGTTTTAAAAGTGTTCTGGAAGTACCTTGCAAATAGGATTTTAAAATCTGGTATTAAAATACTTTCAAATGTGGTACTTGTAAATATTTTTATGAAACTGTTATTCAAAATGAAATACCTTAAATTATGTGTTTTTTTTTTTGTTTGTTTGTTTGTTTAGAGTTCAAAGAATAGTCATAGAAATCCTACGGAATCATAAATATCATTGGTTTAGGAAAGAGTAAGATGTTATTTGTTACCGTTATCATGTTTTCCTAGTGGCTAAATCTATATGCAGAGATAAAGCTCTCACTGGAAAAAAAAAAAAAAAAAAGACAAAAATCTGTATCTTATTCAGAAAATCATAAAACCTAAACTTGAAACAGTAGACAGCAATACTTCTATATGAATTCTGCTGGCTTCCAAGGAAGATTAAATTTACTCAGATTCTAGTGAACCTTAAGGAATGGCAATCAACATAAAAGCCACTCTCTACTCCTCAGAAACAAACGAGCAACAACAACAAGAACAAAACATAGAATGATACCTCTAGCTTCCACCCCACCAGGAATAAGAATAAGGAACATAACTGGGGGGAGTGTTGGGGGAGAAGTACACTTTTCACATCGTCTCCACACCAAAAACTGAAGACCATAAGTTTGAAGAGTAACTCTTGAATACATGGTTTATAAAGTTATTCAAGCAAAAGCATAACTAAGGGAAAAAAAAAATAAATTAATTAATTTTAAAAAAAGAGCAGTGAATGAGTGGCAGCTGATCCGTTACTAAAATGAAAGTCTCATAAATGTAAGTAAAGAAAACTAAAAGAATACAAAATAAAACCTTAAGCTTTATTAAAGACTGTCAGGATTCATCTGTAAAGGGCTACCACAAAGGTTTAAGACTGGAAAAGTTGGAGTTGAATTTGTGCCTGTTTCATTTTTCAACACAATAAAATTTCAAGGAAATACATATAAGACACACATAACCGAATGTCATTTTGCTGAATCTAATAAATTGCCAATTGCTTCTGAAATCAATATCAGTACCTTCCAACTGATAGAATTATATTTTTATATATAAATAGATTTTCTTTCAAAATGTATTTATAGAAGCCAGTAACTTTTTAGCAAAGCCAACACCCTTTCATTTACATCAGTGCATTTATTTCTCAGGTCTAGCTTTTTCCAGTCAGAAGTACTTGCCCATTCGATGCTTATTTCTGTAGTACTTATTCCCATCCAAGCTAACACAATACAGCAGAATCTGCTATTTTGCTATGAATAAATCTTACATACTACTGTGGAATGGAATGCATGTTATTGAAAATACCATATCTGAAGTCATCATTGTTTGCATTAAATCAGCATGGCATAACTGAAACTAAGATTTTGTCATTTAATTTTCATCTTCTGCTGAATGCAAAAACCTCAACATATTGAATAGCCACAGTTTTGCTGGACAAAACTTATATCTAGTTGAATACCCATTCAGGTATTTGTGAAACTAAAAGTTTCAAGTGAAACTAAAGTATTTTCAGCAGTGATGGGAAAATGAGTTCTCATAGCCCAAGAAGTATTGCTTCTGGGACTGTAGTCTCCAATTTTTAGGACTGACAAGTGAAGGACAAAAGATGTTAGAGGACAACCCCCTGAAATCTCTTTCTGTTCCTTACTTGATAAGTCTGTTATTCATTAATGGTAGAAAAAATGTTCTTTGGGGTAAAAATCCAGAAAGAATGAATAGACATCCCATTTATTTGCACTTAGACTATGAGAGGGAACCGTTATCCAAACGCAATCTCAGATGATTATTTTTTTTTTTATATAGGTTTAATCTCAAAAAAAAAGTCCTTCAAAATAAATAATAGGATGTGAGGAGGTAAAGTTCATGCATCAATACTTCTGTTAATACTCTGTCTTGATTCCTTCAGTTATTATCATAGCTCTATGTACCATCAAAGCTTTTTCCATTATTCTGATTGGAAGAAAGGCAAATATCAATACTTTTTCAGACTAAGGTGCTGTGCCACTTACATTTCTGTTGGTTACACGTTCATGTTTGAAGGATACAATGATACATATTTTTCCCCTTCGCTCTCTACTGGAGAAGTGAAAAAGTTGATGAGCAAAGAAGTTTAATTAAAAAAAAAAAAAAAAAAAAAGCTGGTCTGCGAATTATGTTTTTGACTAACAAATAGGAGGACTATTCTAAGTATATGTAACATAATTAGAAAGAGGGCATTTCCTAAACATATTGTTTATCAAAAATGCTTTCATGCTGCTTAAAAAAGTTATGTGACAGTAGTAAATACAGTAAGACAAGAACAGTGACAGCTATAAAGAAAGAAATGGATTTCATGTTAGCTTTGACTCACAATAAATGATTTTTTTTCTTCCTTAATCCTTTCTCCCACCAAAAGTGATCGATTGAGGGGACTTTTAATGATTCTATATAATAAAGCATAAAAAAGATTTCCATCAAAATGATTATGTAAAAACAGATTGAAATATCTATCATATATACTTGGAACTAGCCACTTCAGTACAGCCTTTCTACAATGGACAGTAATACCTAGAAAAAAAAAAAATGTTTTCAGATAAGGTTTTATATTTTCATTATACTGTTTGACCTTAGGCTACAGATATTTATTCAATACAATTTCTTATAACTACCATACCAAATGTAATCTTAATGATGCTCCACAGTTTTGCAATGCTAATTATAATCTGTTTATGATCCCTGATTGTGCAAATTAAGCCTAATTAAGTCTTTTCTGTTCAGGGAAACATTACACATTGTGAGAGAATTTCTTATTGGAAAAGCAAGGTCAATATAAACAATTAAAAAGAATTTGTTGCTGAGCAGTCTGAAAATGTAATTTCAAATGCTGTTTATGGGATTCAATTTAAGGATTCCCTACTGGTTAATTTTTGAAGCACATTTTTGAGAACTGCAAGCAGAGTGTCCTGAAATCTATTTCTTCATTAAATTAAGATAAGAAAGAAATGGACATATCTTCATAACCTATTGCAAGTAGATTTTTATCCCGTGAATTTAAAGGTTTTTTGCTAGCATCATCTTTTCTGCTTTTGCCCTGAACATAGATATTTCTTCCTAACAAATGTCCACTGCATGGTCGCGATTAGCAAAAAGGACTTTTAAAGTACTGCTCTCAGAAAAGATAGATTTGTCACTTTTAGTTTGGATGGACATCCTGAAGAACTTCAGCCAAATTTGAAAATATTTTTTTCAGAGATAAATATTATAATTTTATTTTTTTGTTAGAATAATATTAATTTTCTTCCTGTTATTTGGATTTAAGACAAAGCTCACTTGTACTCTGATATGGTAAAAATAGTAATAAACACCCAGCAAAGAAATTTTAGCAAGAACTATCATTTAATATACAATTTCCCTGAATGGGCTGCAACATAATTTGGACTGTGGAAAACTGCTACAATATAGATAGCAAAACATTAACAATACTTCCATTAAGCTCCACTGCTCTTTGTGAGTTTTCACTTTATTTTTAAATGTGTTTGCAAAATAAATAACATAATAACCATATATAATGGTATGCTAAATTATGAAGCTTTCAGCAACAGACTTTTTGATGATGATTATAACTGCGTTGTGTCTTAAACTCTTCTGAACAGTACAAGTTAACTGAACTCAGAAATCTAACCATTACGTAAGCCCTTCAATGATTTGTAATAATATTTTCTCTACCCATCACGCTTGCCCCTGTTCCTGTTACCCGACACTCCATCCAATTGCAATTATTGCAATTGTAGTAGAAAACTGGCCACCATTCTGGTAAATATTTTTTCCTTACCTGTCATCCATATAATACAGTTCATAGAAGGCCTTCAGAAAGACTTCCCTTTCCCTCACTCCATTATTCCCTCCTGACCTTTCTTTCTCCCTCCCTCCCTTTCTTCCTTCTGCCCTTCCACCCTCCCAACCCTCCTGTCTTCTTTCTCTTCCTCTCCCTTTCTTATCCCCATCTCACTTCTTCCTCATGCAGTGCCATCAGAAAGACGTTTACAAGGATCAGATAGCAACATATGCCCTCTGTATGCAAACTCTTTGATATGAAGTAATCTTATGTAACTGTTCACAATGGATTTATATCAAAGTTAATCAGTACAGAGTTTGGTAGCATGCATGGATATCCATTCATAATTCTATTGGTAATGCATAAAAAAATAATAATAATAAAATAAAGCGCCACCACTATCACCACCAAAAAAAAAAAAAAAGTAAAATCACTCATGCAGATAGCAGCAACACATACTTACTACTGTACTAAAGTGAAAAGGCTTCAGTAATAAGCAATAATAAGTTTATAGCCCAGCCCTACCATAGTATTTTGTGCATCCAAGAGTTCTAACCTTCATACTTTTTTCAGATTCATCTGTGGATTCCCTACCAGAAATGTTTAATCTTGCTGGTCTGCCTATGCTACAGCAATGTTGTTGCACTAGATGATGTTTTAACAACTTTTTTTTTTCTTTTTTTAATCTCAAGATTGGGTGATGTATCCAAAGTGAATAAAAATGTACATATTTAAAAAGTAAACAGCTTTAAAGCTTTGCAAGTGGAAGTTCATCTTCTACCTCAGCAGTGATTTAGCCCTTTGAATCCTTCTCTTTTTGTATGATGTATTTATTGCTTTGTATGCAAATTTCTCTACTGCTTATCTAAGGTTGTGTTTTTTTTTGTTTTGTTTTGTTTTGTTTTGTTTAATTTTATTTTTTCAAATAAATAGTTTATTCTTTAGGCTTGCAACCACAGTGATTAAATAAGTGACCACAATGGTTGTGGAAGGATGCCTTTAAAAGATACTACAGGTCGGATAGACGAGGTTTAGACATTAGTTTCAACTATGATGTAAAGTAATCTGCAGTTTCCAAATATAAATGGTAATAGAGACTGCAAGAGGACTGAAGTGAAGCCAAGATATCTCCATGATAAAACAGAATGCATCTGACAGCATCCTAAAGAAACCAGTCTGAGACCTACCTCATAATTTGTATGTCTCTCTTCTCCACAAGAACTCTCCAGATTCTGTAAGGAGGTACACAGCTAGTATAAAACACTATGCCTGTGCTATTTATTTATTTTTCCCTTCATGGTCTCACTATCAGTTCAGTATAGTTAGGTAATTCTTTTCAGGCATCTGTCAAGAATATTCATTTTAATTAAAGTGTTATCTTTCAGATGAATTTTAAATATATATATATAACAATATTGACAAGCAGTATCGTTTGTCTCAAATATAAAGCTTAAAACATAAATGCATTTAGTGTTCATAAGCCCTGAGTTTCACACTGAAAATCACAAAAATATTTGCATCTGACAATAGGCTATGACTTGGAGGTTTTGCTACCAGATGTGCATACAATTTTTATATATGCATTTTCCATCTAGGTACTGATAACCTAGACTGTAATCTCTGCCTGTTAAATGAGCTTCACAAAGCTGGAGATTGAAAGATTAAATCTTCTCATCTATGACAACAACAACAAAAAAGCAATTATAATTTCTGCCCATGCAATATTTACATAAATTTCATTGTGGCATCTGGACAGCTGTTGCTTTGGTTATTCAACAAACTTTGTGAGCTCTCTCTTTAAAGATGATCTAGCAACTATTTTTAGTATAGCACAAAGGCACATTTTCAGTATGTCACTTTAATGTGTTGCTGTCATTGCTTTCAAATTTTTGGTACAAATCACTTAAAATGTGTGCCATGGGCCTCATGCATAGCCTATTTTATTTAAAGGAAAGAATCTTTCTGATTCTAATAGGATTTGGATGAAGTCCTTTGTCATTTGACCTCCTGACAGCAGATGTAGCTCTGCAAGTCTCAGGTTGCAGGGAGTACCTGGGGTGAATCTGGGGCCGACAGTCATCTCTTCTGCAGGTGTGTTGTTGTTGGTGAGTTATTTTGCCAGGTCAAGGAGTTACAGGAGGAAGTAAGCAGGCTGTGTAGCATTCATGAAGATAGATGAGCAAGGGAATATTCTCCGATAATTTACAGCTTCAGGAGTCTCGACACCCATTGCAGTGGAGAGGCAACTGGGCTCTGTGCTATGTAAAATAGTAAGCCAAAAGTTTGTAAAAGATGAAGACTGGAAACTGGTCGCTCCTAGTATGAGGAGAAAGGCTCTTGCTCTTCCTGAAGATTGCAGTAGATGAACAGGTTTAGTGTCCCCCCAGGCTGATGAGTAGCTGGGCATGGCTGTAAGTGAAACAATTGAGCCAATGGACCCTGTGCCATGCAGGATCACCTGGAAGAAGTGGTGAGTGATTGTTGTGGGTGACTCCCTGCTACAGGGGACAGAGGCACCCATCTGCTGGTCTGACCTGGAGGGGTATGTTGCCTGACAGAGCCTTGAATCAGAGATGTCATGGAAAGACTGCTGAATCTTGTCCACACATCCAACTATTATCATCTGCTGCTCTTCCATGTGGACACCATTGATAAAAAGGGCAACTAGGAAACTATCAAATGGGATTTCAGAGCTCTGGAGACAGTGGTCAAGAGTCTGGGGGCTCAGGTCATCTTCTCCTCAATCCTTCACATTAGGGTAAAGAATGAGAAGAGAAGTATACGGATTCTCCATGTAAAGAACTGGCTGTGTCGTTGGTGTTGGCAATAGGGTTTTGATTTCTATAACCAAGGGACCCTGTTTGAATATTTACAGCTGACTGGGAGAGATAGGATCCACCTCACTAATTGGGGCATACATGTCTTTTCCAGCAGACTGGACATTAATAAGGACAGCTTTAAACTAGGAAAGATGGGGGAAGAGGAGAGTTATAGACACCACCCAGTTAGCAAAACAAGGCTCAAGAGGGGATATCTTCAGCAAGTACATGCAGCAAAAGAAGTGCCTACAAGACATGAATATGGGTATCCTCTTGCACCCTTCCTGGGTAATTGGCATGCACAAGTACCTCTTTGAAGTGCCTGTACACCAATGCATATAACATGGGGAACAAACAGGATGAATTAAAGATCTGTGTGAAGTCAGTGTTTTGATCTCATTGCAATCACTGAAATACGGTGGGATGGCTCACATGACTGGCATGTTGTCATGAATAGCTACGTGCTTTTTAGGAAAGACAGACCAGAAAGGTGAGGGGATGGACTTGACATTTATGTGAGAGAATACCTGGAATGTATGGAGCTCTGCCTCAGAGTGGGTGATGAGCATGTTGAGAGCTTATGGGTAAGAATTAAAGGACAGACTAATAATGGTGACAATGTTGGTGTTTGCTACAGGACACCTGATCAGGAAGAGGTAGATGAGGCCTTTTACAGACGACCGAAAGTAGCTTCACATTCACAGGCTCTCATTCTCAGGAGGGACTTCAACTACCTTGACATCTGCTGGAGTAGCAACATAACTAGGCACAAAGAATCCAGGAGGAAAAATGGAAAGCATTGATGGTAACTTTCTGACACAGGTGATGGAGGAGCCATTGAGGAAAGGTGTGCTGCTGGACCTCGTACTAACAAACAAGGAAGGACTGGTTGGAGGTACGAAGGTTGGGCCAGCCTTGTCTACAATGACAACAAGATTGGGGAGTTTAGTATCCTGCAAGGAGGAAGCAAGGCAATGAGTAAGATCCCTACCCTGGACTTCAGGACAGCTAACTTTGGCTTCTTCAGGGATCTACTTGGAAGAATCCAATGGGAATGGGCCCTGGAGGTAAGAGGAGTCCAGGAGAGCTGTTTAATATTCAAGAATCACTTCCTCCAAGCTCAAGAACTGTGCATTACTATAGACGATAAATTGTGGAAAGGGGGAAGGAGACCTTCATGGATGAACAAGAAACTTATGACAAAACTCAAACATAAACAGGAAGGGTACAGGAGGTGGAAACAGGGCAGGTCACTTGGGATGAATATAGGGATATTGTCAGAGTATGCAGAAATCTGATGAGGAAAGCCAAGACCCATTTGGAATTGTATCTGGCTAGGGATGTCAAGGACAATAAGAAGGGCTTCTTCAAATGCATCAATAAGAAAATGAAAACTAAGGAAAATGTGGAAAATGCATGCCTTCTTTGCTTCAGTCTTCACTGCCAAGGCCAGCTCTCAAGAATATGTGACCAAGAAGATTGGGAAGAAAAGAGGCTGGAGAAGGGGGCAGTGAGGTAGATTGAGAAGTGTCTGGATGACAGGTCTCAGAGTGTTGTGATCAGTGGCACAGAGTGCACAGAGGAGGCCTGTAGCTAGCAGTGTCCCCCAGAGATCAATACTGGGTTCAAGTGTTGTTTAGCTTATCAATCAATATCTTGGATGAAGGGATAAAGTGCCTCCTCAGCAAGTTTGCTGATGATACAAAACTGAGGGGAGTGCCTGACACACCAGACTGCTGTGCTGTCATTCAGAAGAGTCTTGACAGACTGGAAAGAAGGACAGCGAGAACCTATTATTTAGCAAAGGCAAGTGCAGAGTCCTGCACCTGGGGAGGAATAAACGAATGCAGCAGTACAAACTGGAGTCTGACCTGCTGGAAGTTAGCTCCTGCAGAGCAGGTCCTGGTGGACAACAAGTTGAGCATGAGCCAGCAATGTGCTCTTATGGCAAAAAATGCCAATGTATCCTGGTATCCTGGGCTGCATTAGGAAGAGCATTGCCTGCACGTTTAGGGAGGTAGATGATCCTCCCTCTCTAGTCCACTTTGGTAGTAACCTGGAGTATTGTGACCAGTTCTAGGCTCCCCAGTACAAGGGAGATATGGAGCTCTTGGAGCCAGTCCAGCAAAGGGCTAATAAAATGATTAAGAGATAGAAGCATCTCTCATATGATGAAAGGCTGAGAAAACTGGGCCTGTTTAGCCTGGAAAAGAGGAAGCTCTGGGGGCATCTGATCAATGTGTATAAGTATCTGAAGGAAGGGTGTAAAGAGGATGGGGCTAGACTCTTCTCAGTGGTGCCCAACAGTAGGATGAGAGGCAACAGTCACAAACTGAAACACAGGAAGTTCCATTTGAATATGAGGAAAAACTTCTTCACTGTGAGGGTGACTGAGCGCTTGAACAGGTTTCCCAGGGAGGTTGTAGAGTCTCCTTACCTGGAGATAGTCAAAAGCCATCTGGACACAATCCCGGGTAATGTGCTGCAGGAGACCCTGCTTGAGCAGGAGAGTTGGACTAGATGATCTCCAGAGGTCTCTTCTAACCTCAACCTTTCTGTGATTGTGTGATTTGGGTGACTTTGGTTGATTGCTGAGCTCATCGCTTTTCCAAGAGTTTTGGAAAGATTAAGTGTTTTTAAAGACTGGGTCTGCATTTTTTGTTTTACTTCAAGAACAAATGAGAAAATATCTTGAAGAGGAAATCCAGTGGGTTTATTTTCAGTTTCATTACTATTTGTTAGGGTGATGTGGATTACAGAGAGTTATAAACATTCAATGTCTTTGTGTGAGTATACATTTATACAAACATACACAGGGTAGTACATACATAACTCTAGTAAACACATAAATTATTTGTCTAAATCTTTATTATAGGAATGAAAGTACTCTGAGTTTTTCTGTTTACCTGTAATGAATTAAATGTATTTAAACTTATGGAACACCCAATCACCCAGAGGAGGGCCACAAAGATGATCAGAGGGCTGGAGCACCTCTCCTGTGAAGAAAGGCTGAGAGAGCTGGGGATGTTCAGCCTGGAGAAGAGATGGCTCCATGGAGACCTCATTGCAGCCTTTCAGTACTTAAAGGGCTCTTATTAAAAGGATGGAAAGGGACTCTTTATTCGTGTAGATAATGATAGGACAAGGGGGAATGGTTTTAAACTGAAAGAAAGGAGATTTAGATTAGATCTTTGGAAGAAATTCTTCACTCAGAGGGTGGGTGGTGAGGCACTGGAACAGGTTGCCCAGAGAAGCTGTGGATGCCCCATCCCTGGAGGTGTTCAAGGCCAGGATGGATGGGGCCCTGGCAAACCTGATCTAGTGGGTGGTATCCATGCCTATGGCAGGGGGTTTGGAACTAGATGATCTTTAAGGTCCCTTCCAACCCAAGCCATTCTATGATAATCATTTTAGTCATCCATCGCATCAATCTGTAGTTATAATAAAATTATTATATAATTGTAAAGTTCAATATATTGCCATGAAATAAATTAAGACAGATCTCATGCACAAAGGAACAAGATACTAAAACTTAGAAAGAAAAGATTAGCTCCTGGATAAGAACATCTATTTGAAACTTTGCAGAAACCAATCTATTTTTCAAATTTTACTTCAGAATGAGAAAGAAACTGAATGGTCCCTCTGAGGTAGTTAAAAAGATCTTTTGAAAGTGCAACATATGCAACCAAGCCCTGCCAGTCGGTGTCAAGTCAACATATGCCCAGTGTTTCCTTGGTACAAACTGCTCCTGGCAACTGTTGGGGATGGTTTTACTATTAGAGCCATTTTATATTTATGGCTTTCCTTGTTTTAAAGTGCAAGTAGAACTTGATGTAGAAAAGGAAATACAAAGGCAGTGTTTCACAAGAATGTGTAGTGGCTTTCTTAATTCAGTTCCTCCTATGAGGAGCTTCCACAGTAACAGCCTGATTAGCCCTACTTCAGGGACTCCACATTAGGCTACTGCCAGTGCTACCACCCTAAAAGAAAACAGTGAGAAAGGAATAAGGTCTGCCTCTCAGAGAACAGAGTATTTAAAGAATGGAAAATCTACCTACAAGATAAAAATGCCTGGTTACTGTAAGTCTAGAACAGCAAGGATGCATCCTCCACATACTAGAAAAGTACCTAAAGGTACTCAGCTGGCAAGATCTCTCCTGCATTCAGTGTCAGTTCTTCTGTCAACAAAAGTAAACATTACAGCTGACTTTCAGCATGTAAATGGGTTCAGCACTAGAGACAGTCTAAATATACAAGTATGAAATATATACATGCTAAATACATTCAGCATCAAAATAGAAAATTGAATTTTGCACTATCTACCAAGAAGCATCACAGTACCTTGTGGTTTCATTCTAATATTCCTGTAGTAAGCAAGAAAATATCTTGCAGATTTCTACACTTATGACAAACATAATGATGACTCATGAAGTGACAGGGACTGTGATCTAAAGGCACACTAACCTGTACATTCAAGGGATGTCTTATTCATTTACTGGATTTGTTACGGATGTAGAACTTGCCACTTAAGGCTGAAACAAGGTATTAGTGAAAAAATGAAGCAATGTCATCTCCCTCCAGGAATAAAGTGTTACTGATTTTTGTTTGTTGTTCTGAGTACATCTGTGGCTGTTGGACAATTAACATATTTACAGAGTTGAAGTCTTCATTGATCTGATTAATAATTAGTAGTTAAAACAGATCTTTGATTCAGTGCCTGTTGCCAAAAATAAAAGGCAAAATACCACAGAATTAGAGACACTCTATTATGCTACCTGGTGATAGGTTATATATCCCTAAGGAAGCAGGAGATAAAAAGAAAAATGACCTCAGTGGGTGATTTGTGTTATTCTTGCAATGTGTTTGTATATACTGCAGATGGCAGTGGAAAAAACAGCCGGCACATGCTGATAATTCTGCTGGAATTATATTTGAGTTGGTAGATAAAATGTCCCTACATACTACTTAAGTATACTTTATAATATTGTATATAATATATATAATAATATACTTTATAATATTGTGGCCCTGTATGTCATATATATGTGGCATACAGTTATGTGATCCATTGTATCTGTGGCATACAATTATGTTATTCCATGTTTGAGAGATTTATTGTCTTTTATGTACTTAAATATATTAGACCGTGCATATGTTTGTAAAAGAGATTTCTATTATCAGATATTTTTTTAGGAGTATATTCTGAATCCACCAAGATCTACCTTAAAAGCATCTGTGGAAAAGAATGATACATTTACAGTTTTAACGATGAAAAGATTTGGATAGAATAAGCAATAGTTTTAGGTTTATTGATATAAATAAAAATTCTCCAGCATGAATACACCCTATTTTCTCATGTTCTTTTCAGGACCTGTGGGGATCTCTGTTTTTATATGTCACAACATTAGAGATCAGACTGTGTTCATCTCCATACTTCATGAGATATACATATGATATTATTTAATATGTGTGGTAGAATACCAATGATATTTCAAACTGCATGAAGTGTGAACTACCTGAACTACCTCATACACCAGATCAGATCAGCAGTGCTGCCCTCTTCCGAATTTACTATAAGGGAAAACAGCCCAGATGCAACAACCCAGATGAAAGTTTCATAGAATCATAGAATAGAATCATAGAATATCCCGAGTTGGAAGTGACCCATAAGGATCATCAAGTCCAATTCCTGGCACCGCACAGGTCTGCCCAAAAGTTTAGACCATGTGACTAAGTGCACAGTCCAATCTCTTCTTAAATTCAGATGGGCTTGGTGCAGTGACTGCTTCACTGGGGAGCCTGTTCCAGTGTGCGACCACCCTCTCGGTGAAGAACCTCTTCCTGATGTCCAGCCTAAACTTCCCCTGCCTCAGCTTCACACCGTTCCCACGGGTCCTGTCACTGGTGATAACAGAGAATAGGTCACCTGCCTCTCCACTCCCTCTCACGAGGAAGTTGTAGACTGCGATGAGGTCCCCCCCTCAGCCTCCTCTTCTCCAGGCTGAACAGGCCCAGTGACCTCAGCAGCTCCTCATATGTCTTCCCCTCTAGGCCCTTCACCATCTTCATCGCCCTCCTCTGGACACTCTCCAATAGTTTCATATCCTTTTTGCACTGTGGTGCCCAGAACTGCACACAGTACTCGAGGTGAGGCTGCACCAGTGCAGAGTAGAGCGGGACAATCACTTCCCTCGACCAACTAGCAACGCCGTGCTTGATGCATCCCAGGATACGGTTGGCCCTCCTGGCTGCCAGGGCACACTGCTGGCTCATATTCAACTTGCTGTCAACCACAACCCCCAGGTCCCTCTCTGCGGGGCTGCTCTCCAGCGTCTCGTCGCCCAGTCTGTACGTATAGCCAGGGTTGCCCCGTCCCAGGTGCAGGACCCAGCACTTGCTTTTGTTAAACTTCATGTGGTTGGTGATCGCCCAGCTCTCCAATCCATCCAGATCTCTCTGCAAGGCCTTTCCACCCTCATCCGAGTCCACAACTCCTCCAAGTTTAGTGTCGTCGGCAAATTTGCTCAGAACACCTTCTAGTCCTACATCCAAATCATTTATTAAAACATTGAAGAGGACTGGCCCTAAAATGGAGCCCTGAGGGACCCCACTAGTGACCATCCACCAGCCAGATGTGGCCCCATTTACCACAACCCTTTGAGCCCTGCCCGTCAGCCAATTGCTCACCCTTCGGATGATGTTTTTTTTTAGCTGTATGCTGGACACTTTGTCCAATAGGATGCTATGGGAAACCATGTCAAAAGCTTCGCTGAAGTCCAAAAAGATTACATCGGCTGGTTTCCCTTGATCGACTAGATGGGTGATCTTATCATAAAAGGAAATCAAATTTGTTAGGCAGGACCTACCCCTCATGAACCCATGTTGGCTGGGACCAATGACTGCATTGTCCCCCAGGTGCGCTTCGATAACTTCAAGGATCATCTTCTTCACAATTTTACCAGGCACTGACTTGAGACTGACAGGCCTGTAATTGCTAGGGTCTTCTTTCTCACCCTTCTTGAAAATTGGCACAACATTTGCCAGCTTCCAGTCCAACAGGACCTCTCCAGATTCCCAAGATCATTGAAAAATAATTGAGAGAGGTCCCATGATGACGTCAGCTAGCTCTTTAAGCACCCTGGGATGAATTCCATCCGGACCCATGAACTTGTAAGGATCCAGGTGGAGCAGCAAATCCCGCACACGTTCAGGGTCGGTAGGGAGGTTGTCATTCCCACCATCATGGTCCTCCAGCTCAGGGTACCCTGGGTCCCGAAGTCCATCATCAGCGTTGAAGACAGAGGCGAAGAAGGCATTAAATGTCTCTGCTTTGCCTATGTCATTGTCTGTGAGGAGACCCTCCCCATCCAGTAGCGGACCTATGTCTTCTTTGGTTCTCCTTTTTCTGTTCACATATCTAAAAATCGCTTTTTTATTGTCTCCCACAGACATGGCCAGCTTCAACTCTAGTTGGGCTTCGGCCACACGAATTTTCTCCCTACATACACGAACAGCATCCCTGAATTTCTTCCTCATTGCCTGACCCTCCTTCCAGTAGCCGTACACTTTTTTTGCCTTAGCTCCAGTAGAAGTTCCCTGGTGAGCCAGGCCGGCCTTCTGCTCCGCTTGCCTGACTACCGATAGTTTGGAATTGCCTGATCTTGAGCTTTTAGGAGGCAGTGCTTAAAGATTGACCAGCACTGATGGATGCCTATGCCTTCAAAAGTAGCTTCCCAGGGGACCTTGCTGACTAGTTCCCTGTGCAGCCTGAAGTCTGCTTTCCCCATATAGATGGCTGAAGTTTTGGTGAGTTTTCCTTCTGTCACCATAAATTCTAAACTCAACCACTTCATGGTCACTATGACCAAGATGGCCGCCAATTGCCACATCTCCCACAACACCCTCTCTGTTCTCCAGCAACAGATCTAGGAGGGCACCTTTCCTAGTTGACTCTCTTAGCACCTGCACCAAGAAGTTATCATCTAGGTGCTTTATGAACCTCCTGGACTTGCTCGTGTCAGCCATGTGGTGATCCCAGTTGATGTCTGGCAAGTTAAAATCCCCCATTAGGACGAGGGGAGTTGATCTTGTGGCATCTCTTAGTTCTGCAAAGAATAATTCATTGGTGTTGTCGTCCTGGCCGGGTGGTCTGTAATAGACTCCCACAACGACATCCCCTTTATTTGTTCGTCCCTTAATCCTTACCCAGAGGCTCTCAACTTTGCCATCCCCAACTTGAAGTTCCACGCAGTCCAGCCCATGCTTCACATACATTGCCACCCGGCCACCTCGCCTATCCTGCCTGTCCCTCCTGAGGAGCCTGTAACCATCTATTGCAACACACCAGCCACAGGACTCATCCCACCAGGTTTCGCTTATGCTGATGATGTCGTAGCTGTGGGACTGGGCAAAGACTTCCAGCGACTAATGAAACACCGACTAGTATGGATATACTGATTCCAATGTCTGAGAAAGTTACAAATTCCTTAACTTTAGTATCTCATGTTCCTGCAATGTATACCCTACACTATAAAGATTACAGCTTACAATGCAATGAAGGTAAATTTTATAAGCAAGGAAGCATATGAGAAAGCATAATGCTAAAGTTGGGGCACTGAGTGCTCTCTGTTGTATGACTCCTAAAGTTAGTTGTGTACTAACATGGTTGTATAGCAATACAATATCAGAAATAGAATATATATATATGGATGGAAACAGGTAGATACCTTATATTTCAGAACTGCTTGGATACTGCTGGAGCTATAGTTGTGTCTGCAAAAAATTATTTAACAAATAATTAACTACTTTAAAATATTTAAAAAGTAAATATATTATTATAAGATTATGTACATTCAGAGATTATAATAAAAATAATCAGAAATTTTTATTATTCTTTTTTTTTTTTAAATTAAAAAAGTATATATGATATTGTGAATGAAAAAGCACAAAAGGAAACATTTATTTATCCTTCTATAAGAACTTACAGTTTTAGGCAGTATTTTTTTTATTATATAGATGATTTATTTTTTTAAAGATACAGATTTGATAAAGCTTATTAGAACTCTGCTGGAAGCTTAAAGGGAATTTAGCAAGTACTGCAAAGAGAAGTGAGGTTTTGCTTGCTGTAGTTAAAAAATAACATCTGCCATTGACTTTCCAGCAACAGGATCTATTCAAATAACAAGTGGAAATGTTTAAGAAAAAGCCCATCTATCACTCATTGCCATTTAAATCAATTTATAGATGCTGTTATCAGGGGAACTAATCAATGTATGCCTTTTCCTAAAATTTGTCATCAGTGACAGACATCCAGGAATTTATTTAAAATATAATTGCTGACGGTATACCTTTGCTTGTTTGAACATTTTATGTACGAATACAGCAAAATGTTTTACATTCAAGAAAGACTGCAAATGATGTGTGTTTCATGTCTATTTTTGCAGATCTTTAATGAATTGTGCACTGTTTAACAATGAACTCTTTTTAAAACACAAAAGGTCATCTACACAAATTAAGAAATAAAACGGGTGCCTACAATTTGGAATGAATTATGACACAGCAGTCCTGCAAAGCTGAATAGAGTTATTAACTCCCAAACACTTAACAGCAGTACTGTTCATAGGAAAAATAAAAAAATAAAAAAAAAATCACACATGAATAAAAGACAAAGCCCCTGAACAGATGGCCAGCAGTGATTCTGGAAGTAACTCCCTTTTTAAAAGGAACTCAGAGAACACTCTAATAAGTCTTCCTTGGAATTTACTTTGCAGCAATCTTTTCCTGAAGTATGCTGCTCCAGGAAGGAAGAAAGGAAGGAAGGAAGGAAGGAAGGAAGGAAGGAAGGAAGGAAGGAAGGAAGGAAGGAAGGAAGAAAAATAAAGAAAGAAAAATAAAAGAAAGAAAGAAAGAAAGAAAGAAAGAAAGAAAGAAAGAAAGAAAGAAAGAAAGAAGGAAAGAGAAAGAAAGAGAAAGAAAGAGAGAAAGAGAGAAAGAAAGAGGGAAAGAGAAAAAGAAAGAGGGAAAGAGAAAGAGAGAGAGAGAAAGAGAGAGAGAGAAAGAAAGAAAGAAAGAAAGAAAGAAAGAGAGAAAGAGAAAGAGAGAAAGAGAGAGAGAAAGGGAAAGAGATAAAGAGAGAGAGAGAGAAAGAGAGAGAAAGAAAGAAAGAAAAAGAAAGAAAGAAAGGAAGGAAGAAAAAGAAAGAAAAAGGAAGGAAGGAAGGAAGGAAGGAAGGAAGGAAGGAAGGAAGGAAGGAAGGAAGGAAGGAAGGAAAAAAAGAAAGAAAGAGAAAGAATCCCTCATTTAACTTAATCTTTCATTTCTGGCATTGTTTGTTTTTTGTTTGCGTGCGTGCGTGCATGTGTGTGTGTGTGTGTGTGTGTGTGTGTTTTTTTTTTTTACAGTGTGGTCCTGAGTTAAAGAGCCATTTCCTCATAAACTGCATTTACGATGCTTTTCTGGATATGAAGCACAGTGTTTTGTCCTATCATTTTGTCTTGCTGTTTATAAAAGATCACTTTGGTAATTTCTGAGAAGTACATAATTTTTCATAATTACTTACCTGCTCACTGTGTTCTGAGACAGCTCACAATGGAAATAGATTTTCCCAAATTTTACAGATTAAGGTGTGTCAGAAGTATGACTATTACAAACAAAAGACAGCTGTTAGGCCTTAGTCCATTCCACTTAATTTGGACAGTAAACTGAAACACCAACAGTAGACTTCTTCATTTGAGACCCTCAGACACCTAAAGTTAATTTTGTAGCAAGTAGACAAATATGAACTGCAGGTAGAGTAAGATAAAATAAATTTACATTTACATTATAATTCAAAGACGTTGAACAGAATTGACTATTTCTAATCTTTAACTTCAATCTATACAGCTACAATTCCTCTTAAATTCATGGGAGGAAAATGATTGCCTTGGACACTGGAAATTCTTAAGGTCAAGTGAGGGAGCCTGGATATTGTTAGGACATGAAAGATGTAATAGTGAAGAGTGAAATAGTGTTGAGCAATCCAAAACTGGATATGCTCCTTAAAAAAAAATAAAAAATAAAAATAAAGAAAAAAATTAAAGTAACATAACATCAAGCCAGTTATATTTGTCTGAAAGACTACTTCACTGAGTATAGAAGTAATCTGTGTTAATCAAAACTACAGATCATTGATGAATTCCTTAATTGTAGAAGATTTTTGTGTAAGACTAACGCTATTATTTCTTCAAGCAAGAAGGCCAAGTGAATTCTTTTGAACAGTCTTAACAAATCTTTCCAATACTAATAAATAAAGGCTTTATTGCTTATTTTCATTTTTAGTTTTATTATTTGTTCTATGAGTGTATTTCTTCACCCTGTCTTACAATCTGTACAGCAGCCAGAGAAATGCTGAACGGAAAGCAATAAACATGAAGAATTAGTAGTTTGCAGCCCCACAGATCATGGACTTGTTTTAGGAAATGATATAGCAGGCTCATGTTTACATATTTTGGCTTCTTGAGTAACCTTAGCAGGGACTGCATGGGAAAATGCCAGAGAGAACCTGGAGACTGTTTTAGGTGTGGTGTTAGATCTGTCTCTGCTAGGTACAACTTTCCACCAGGGTCTCACATGAACAACTGTTGTGGTTTAGCCCGGCTGGCAGCCAAACACCACACAGCCGTTCGCCCACCCTCCCCTCTCCCTCTCCGGGATGGGGGAGAGAAACGGGAAAGTGAAGCCTGTGAGTTGAGATAAAGACAGTTTATTAAGACAGGAAAAATAATAACAGTAATAATAATAATAATAATAGTATTAATAGTAATAATGTGTACGAAATAAGTGATGCACAATGCAATTGCTCACCACCCGTTGACTGATGCCCAGCCTATCCCCGAGCAGCCGCCCCCCCACCCCAGCTAGCCACCCCTATATATATTGTTCAGCATGACGTCAGATGGTATGGAATACCCCTTTGGCCAGTTTGGGTCAGCTGTCCTGGGTCTGTCCCCTCCCAGCTCCTGCTGCATCCCTAGCCTGCTCGCTAGCAGGACAGAGCGAGAAGCTGAAAAGTCCTTGGCTTGGTGTAAGCACTGCTCTACAACAATTAAAACATCAGCATGTTATCAGCGCTCTTCTCATTCTAATCCAAAACATAGCACCCTGCCAGCTACTAGGAGGAAAATTAACTCTGTCCTACCTGAAACCAGGACAACAACTGAACACTTTATGAATAAATTATTGTAATGAGCAGGCAGAAATGTGTAGTGTTGGATTAGTTTAATTAATACTGAAAATGTCTTTATTAGCCCATGACTGGATCGTATTTAATGTCAAATGAGTGCCATTAGAGTCTCACTTTTCACAGCAGAATCAAGAGTAGTCATCTTACATTGTGATGGTGGGTGCTGTAATATATTTTCTCTCTATACAGGTGTTATATAAATGACATGTGTTAAGCATAAAAACTTAATGATGCATGTACATTTTAAGAGTTGATTTACTGTCCTGTAAGTCTTATTGTAAGCATTAATTGTTACCCTATTTAGTTAATCGAGGGAGAAAGACAAAATAAATAAATTACTGATACTATTTACCTCTCCTACCTCTCCAGTAAAAGGGCAAACAACCATTAAGCATATATAAATAAATATATATATACACATATATATGTAAGACTTCAGAGAAATAAGCGCTATCATTTTATACGTGTCAGGGCTCTGATGGTATCAGTAAATCTGACTGTTCTGGCTCAGTCTCCCTGCCCTGCCCAGGACACCATTTCAGCCCCCAGGGCTCTCCTCCTCTGCCCAGGGCCAAGAACCCCAAACTAAGGCCTCAAGTCCTTGCCCCAACCACGTTGCAGGTGTGCCAGGACCTTTCTTCAGTGCCAGTAAAGGCATTGTTTTCTGTGTTGGTCTGTGCAGTCAGTTTCATCTGCATTTTCTATGTGTGTGTCTGTGTTTCTACGCCTGTTGCTAACACACATTTAGCCTTGTCTCTGGCAGGATTTAGGGAAAGGGAACTGCAGCAGCCTGGCTGTGGGACTGGAGTGGGATCACACCCCTGGACTTCAGAGATGAGCAATTCTGGCTTCAGTAGGGCTAGAAGGAGCAATCCCAGGTCCCAAAGATGAATGCATTCAGCTTCCCTTAATAGCTGGCACTGTAGCTTTGTCCATATCACATTCTTCCTTTCCTGACTACATATATTTTTTAATTCCCCATTTGTTGCACTATTTACATCTTGGCGCAAACTGCTGAAATTCAATGTTTCTGTGACAAAAAATGCTCAGTGACAGAAGTGGGTGAGTGCTAAGTCCTAATCTTTGACCACTGTTTGATGGAGATACCTCTTCCATGAGTGCTTCCCATTGACTTGCTCACAATCATTTGCAGTCTTCCCTGCAGCCATGAAACTTTACACATGCCACCATGTTATCATAATATGCTATACATATATACAACATATTAATACATATATATACAACATACATGTATACAATATATACAACATACATGTATATACAATATATACAACATAACATACATATATACAATATATACAACATAACATGCTTTAATGTTGAAATGTACATTTTGTAGCTGTCCTGGTTTCAACTAGGATAGAGTTAATTTTCCTCCTAGTAGCTGGTATGGTGCTGTATTTTGTATTTAGGAGGAAAATAAAGTTGATAACACACCAATGTTTTAATTGTTAATGAGCAGTGCTTACACTAAGTGAAGAACTTTTCAGCTTCTCATGCTGTGCTGACAGCGAGGAGGCTGGGGGTGCACAAAGAGCTGGGAGGGGACAGAATCAGAACTGCTGACCCAAATTGGTCAAAGGGGTATTTCATGACATATGATGTCATGCTGAACAGTTAACATGGGGTGGCTAGCCAGGGTAGGGGAAACCTCTGCTTGGGGTCTGGCTGAGCATCAGTCAGTGGGTGGTGAGCAATTGCATTGCACTTCACTTGCTTTGTATGTTCTATTTATAATAATAATAATAATAATTGTTATTGTTATTATTATATAATCATCGTTATTATTATTTCTCTTCCTTATCTGTCCTATTATACTATCTCAACCCATGAGCTTTTACTTTTTTTTCCCCCTGATTCTCTCCCCCATCCCATGGGGAAGGAGTTGGGGGGGAAGCGACGGGGAGCAAATGGCTGTGTGGTGCTTAGCTGCCTGCTAAACCACAAGAGTAGCATTCTGCTGTAAAAGGTAGTATTACTTAAAGTTTCTTCAGTAGAACTTTTTTTTTCTTAAACAGAAATACATTTGTCTGTTACAAATCCTATTAGCTGCAAACAACAGAGAAATAAAAGACTTTTCAGTCATTAATAGATGACTGCTGACTTCATCCACTCTGAAAGGAAATGGGAATACAGTTTTCAGGAATATTTGGTTGTTAAATACGTTGGTAAAAAAAGAGATTTGTGAGATGCCTTTCCTCTAAAAGACAGATAGAGAATCTTCTCCTATATTTTTATCATTTTTTTAATTATTGTTTGTTATTATTATTTTATTTTTAACATGGCTTTCATTCTATCTTAATGTCTTTAATCTATTATTTTGGTCTTTCCCTATGTTTTTGAAGGTGTTGTAAATGATAAAATCTAGAATTATAGTTAAAAAAAATGTTGAACAAAGGTGTTTATGGAGTACAATGATGATAATATCTTCCTTTTCCCTTTCCTTTTTCCTTTTTTACAGTGCTAATGATAGTTTTGTGTGTGCAGTGTGGTTCATTTGTAGCTTGATGAGGCACTGTAAAATTGATCTTCTTGCTGCAATCATATAGAGCTTATACAATACCAGCTGACCATCTTTATCTTTTTTTTTTTTTTTTTTCCACTCATTGACTTATTGCTCAGCTTTTTAAATACCCAGGAACATTTTATTTAATGTCATTGCACAGTATGTGTCACAAAAAAAAAATAGAAAAATACATTAGAGTCTATGCAAAGGTTATGTTAGGAATATATTAGAATGAGTCAACAGCTGTGATAGGAAAAACATAATATTGGCAAATATTCAGTGTTCTTTTTATATTTTAAATTTTCTTTGATTCAATGATTTTGACTGTTTCCTGACTTATATTAAAAATGCATAAACTTTTTGATTAGTTTATCACAATCTGGAACCAAACAACTGGGTATGACAAAATTTAATTTTGCTGCAGAAGATCCATTCCCTTGATGCAGTGGCTGGGATCACCCAGTCAAAGCCAGTGTAAAGGTTAAGAAATACATCACAGTCAGTATGGCAGGAAAGATTTGATAACACCACAAATAACCTTATCCTTCCAATGATTTGAAAATGGGAGGGAGGGGAGGAAAAGAAATTGAAACAGAGAACTTGTTCACAGCATGAAAGCTACTTTCAAGAAGCCCTTTTTTCACTTTTCTGCACCAATGCCTTTCAGTTCTTAATTTTTTTCTGCTTAATGAATACAGTCTTTCTGGAGAAAAAGAGAATCAAAGAAAAAATACTTTCCACGATGAAATTTCCTTGATGCTTTGAGTTAAAAATAATTAGACTCTAAAACCTAACCTTCCTATGCATATCCAAACAGTGATGTATATATGCAATAAGTCTGATTTTGATTGCAGTAACAGCAAGGTAAACTAAATAATCATACTTTTCTTGGCCAAAAATACTGCTACTAATAATACAGGTCTTAAATATTCTATTTTCAGTCCCACTGAGAAAGCTATTGAGTTTTCATATTTAGTGCATTAGAAATGCATTCTTGCAAAGATAATACTCAAGTTATGGGACATAGTGACAGATAAATTGGGGTTTTGGTGTCCAGGAGAATATAAAAGTAACAGTGCAGATTTAAGCAGAAATTAATTGTGGATCATATGGACAGAAGAGTCAAAGATTAGATTTCATGCTAGTCATGTTGCTCCAGTGTTGCTGACTGCAAATTTTTAATTACACTAGCCAACTGACTCATCACACCTAGTCAGATGCTATTTTGCATCTTTCAAATCTGCAATATATCCTGCAAATTTTTTTTCTTCATGGCATAGCTTGGTATATGTTTCTTTAAGGACCAAGGGCCTTAAAAAGGAGATCTTAAAGAAGGAAATATTCTTTTTTTTTTTTTTTTTTAATTTTAATTAGTTTCTTCACATAAAATTTAGTTTCAACATTGCAGTAACATAGATCTTTTCCTTTAATTATATCGGAGCTTAGAAATCTCATCAGATGGCCCTAAAAGACAAATACTGTTGCATGTGACTTATTTCCCAAGATAGCAATACTGCTTGTTTCTCTCTGAGTCACAAAAATAATATTACAGAGGACATCATGAATAATGCAAGAAGTCTGATTTAACACCAGGATTATTTCTGGCATTCAGTATCTGTGAATAGCATATTAATAGCACATACCAGTTTTATGATTGAATGATAGGAATAATGAGCTGGCATTGAGCCTTTGCGATTCCTGGCCAAGAACGGGATCTGTCCTCTAAATCTAATAAATTTTATGTCTAAGATTCAGCAATTCACTGAGTTGGACTAAAGCTAGAACAGTGACTTCTGCTTTATTTTTAAGCGCTATGTGAATTTACATGAGACCCATGACTGGTTATCGTGATAGCCATAATGAAGTAAAACCTACCTAAAAAGCATAAAAGCATACCATGTGTACACAGTGCCTTCGAGAAAGAATGCATAGACAGGAAATAATTAGTTAATAGACAAAAATGAATTAATGTTATAAGGCATATAGGGACATGGTGGTAGACAGTTAACTGTGTGAAGATGATTAGTCTCCACCACAAGTCATATCATTATCTCAAAATTAATTATCATTTCTTACATTACTGCACTCCTCCATCAAGACCTATATAATTTAGGGGATATACATGACTAATTCCCATTAAAGGAGTAATTAGTGAGGTAGACCTAAGGCATTCTGTAGTAGCGTTAATTCATTGACTCCTGTTCTTAAAAATAGGCTGTATCTCACATCTCTCCAGTCATTCCTCTTTCACTGATCTCACCTCTGGCCAGTATGCTCCAAGGAAGCAATTCGGCACACTGAATTGAATTTACTAAAACACATGAAGAGCAATGCTAAGCTAGTAATTCCCTAATAAGAAACAAATTAACAGTAGTAGGTAATTCCTCAAAGGTGATATGTGGTCCCCATGCTAAGCAATATTATTTGTAAATATTATGTATGACTGGACCTAGTGTGATAGATGTTTTACGATCACTTTAAAGCAGAAGATTCCTTTAAGTGAAGGCAAATAAGGTTTATTCTCATATTTCTTATGCACAGTGGCTTTGAGATGTTGCCTCCTGGTAGGGCTGCACACCCAGACAAAGTGAAATGAGAAATTGCCCACAAGACCGTAGGCCAATATCTAAAACAGTTTTATAACTCTTCGTTATTGTGGTAGTTCCTTAAGAACTTAAATGCTTGTAGCAGACAAGAAAAATAATTATGCTTAAAAGTCTTCCACCTTTAATCCTCAAACTCTTAAACATTTGAATGGTGGAAAAACAAAATAAACAGCAGAAACTTAGTCTGAAACCAAGTTTAGTAATGCTTCTCATCTCTTTGTAAGATTTTGTTATGCCATTTTTTCTCTAAAACTGATTCCTATTCCATCATACATAAATAAATAACTAATTTCAGCCACAACAAACTAGCCATACTACTCAAAACTACGGATTAAAAATCAAAAGGAATTAGGTGCTTAAGTGCATTTTTATATATGAGGAAAAGCTACAGAAGAACAACAGAAAGAAACAGCACATCTCAGCTTGAAGAACTGCTGCTGTGGACAGTTTCTTATGATGGAAAGCACAAAGCAGTAGAAACCTTTGTTCTTTGCTCAGTAGTTGAAATATGTTTTCTTATCTGTTCTTTTGGAAAATAGGATGGAAATTGTAATTCTGCCCCAGCCAGTACATAAGCTTTCCAGTGGACATTTGTATTGAAAGCCAGGTTTCATTTGCCTGTGACGGACAATATCCCCATTCTTCAAAATGTGAATAGAAAGCATTCAAAGCTTTACAAAATACAGCTGTATCTGCAGTACCTGAAAACTTATACTTGTAAAGTCCAGTTAAAAGGTCACTAGGTAGACAGCTGATACATTTTAAATCTTCAGAACTCAGCTTTCATATCCCTGGTTTTCTCAACAGCCACTCTTCTCTACTATGAGATCCTTTTATTTTTTCCTTTCTAAAGCAGAGCTCCCTTCACTTTCTTCAATTGCTAATTGATACTGATGTTTCTTTTCCAATTGCAATTTTATTCCATATTTACACCGGTCCATCTTACTATTTTTATTTATTTTTTTTTTTCCTCCTGGAAAAATAAATCTATCAAATCTGTCCTCCAGTTTGAAAATACAGATCCAAAAGGGATGAGAATAGCAAGCTATTGCAATGAGGTATGTTGCACTTCCCAAAAAGAGACATAGACTTCAATGTGCTACTTCTACTAGTAGATGTCCTAATTTTAAACTTCATGCACTTCATAGAATCATTAAGGTTGGAAAAGAACCCCAAGATCATCTGGTTCAACCATCACCCTACCACCAATATCACCCACTAAACCATGTCCCTAAGCACCACATCCAACCTTTTCTTGAACATCCCCAGGGACTCCACCACCTACCTAGGAAATCCCTTCCAATGCCTGACCACTCTTGCTGAGGAGAAACGTCTCCTAATTTCCAACCTGAACCTCCCCTGGTGCAACCTGAGGCTATTCCCCCTTGTCCTATCGCTAGTTTTCTGTGAGAAGAGGCTGATCCCCAGCTTCCCACAACTTCCTTTCAGGTAGTTGTAGAGAACAATAAGGTCTCTTATTGCTGAGCCTCCACTTCTCTAGACTAAACAACCCCAGTTCCCTCAACCGCTCCTCACGGGACTTGCGTTCCAGGCCCTTCACCAGCTTTATAGCCCTTCTCTGGACACGTTCCAGGGCCTCAATGTCCTTCTTGTAGTGAGGATCCCAAAGCTAAACACAGTCCTCGAGGTGCGACCTCACCAGAGCAGAGTACACGCGATCACCTCCCTGGTCCTGCTGGCTACACTATTCCTGATACAAGCCAGGATGCCATTGGCCTTCTTGGCCCCCTAGGCACATGGCCGGCTCATGTTCAGGCAAGCATCAGTCAGCACCCCCAGATCCTTTTCCTCTGCACAGCTTGCCAGCCACTCTGCTCCAAGCCCATAGCACTGCATGGGGTTGTTGTGACCAAAGTGCAGGACCTGGCTGCAGACTGATTCTCAAAACTTACTACTGAACTGCAAATAGTGCAGGTGTTGGTATCCTCATAGCCATAGAGCCATACAGTTTTGTACAGTTTCTTGAGTGATCTTATTTCTTAAAATAAGCACATAAAAAGACAGATAGAAGGGGAAAAAAAAAAGTATATATTATACAAATAAGAGTCAACAATCTTTTATTATTATTACTATTTTAATTCTATGAGATATTTACAGATATAACATTCTATTCAAGTATGCCATTAATGTGAATTAATGAGAATATTAAGGTACCTCTCTGGTTGTGAAAGGTCAGTTCCCACAGTAAATTCATCTATCAATATTTCAGCAAGTATGTTTTAAGACTTTGATGCCATTTCCCAAAACATTCACACAGGAGACGTAAAACACTCAAGTGTATCTAGTTGTTTCTACCAGCTGCTGTATGTGGGAAACATAGATTTTTATTTAATACTTCCTCAGAGATGGCAAACAGATGGTTTAAGGCACTCTTGAAATGTTTGTGCTTGAGATCCAATCATTTTTTGTTCAGTTAACATCCTACTGCTACTTTTAGTACAAGATGATGCAGCATTCCAGATCTTAAGGCAATAGACTGTTTCAGACTAACATATAAACATTGTTATACAGCTTGTGTAAGATTCAACTTTTGTTTAAGAATTCCCTTTTTACTGTCTGTCTTTTATTGTTGAACTGTATGCCAAACAGTTACAATTGTTGATATTGTCCTCTCAGTGCCTTTGGATGACTTTTTCCATTAACAACAATTTGATAATCCAACCATTTTACAATACTGTCCCTGAATGTAGCTCTTGACTGAGATTAAATAAATAAATAAATAAATAAATAAATAAATAAAAGACATACACAAAAGCTTTCTGGAGCATTTTGTGTGGCATCTCCTAAGATCCACTTCAGTTCATCAGCATGAGTTTGGTCGTATACTTGAAGCATGGGTCTGATGCTTCCTCTCATCTCACTGTTTTACCATGTGATGAGTAAGCTCTGGTGAGCAGTCTTTTGCCTCTGCTGTTTTTAGAGCTGAGACAGTGCCATCCACTAAGCTGATTGACCTAACAGCCCATGTGACACATGCTGGTATAGCAAACTTTGGTGACACAGTCAGTGATATCCATGAGTTTATATCATGGAGGCCTGCAGGGTTTTGAGTCCAACAGCTTCTTTGAACAATGTTTTTAATCATAACCAAATTAATCCTGTCGTATAAAGTCAGTAATAACACAATTCTGCTTGCATAGGGAACCTTCCTCATCCCCTCATTCTGTACTTTACTGAACCATTATAATGATTCTATGGAGTGTGATTTGGGTTAAAATTTTGGTGCTTCTTTTAATACAACAGTATTTGCATAGGTAATGTAGGCAATAAAATACTACAGATGATTAATGCCATCTTATTCACTACTGGAAGTACTATGCCAGATATGTCATAGTTTCATTTTTTTTCTCAGTTAAAGATAAATTACATTGGTTATACAAAGTTACTCTAAAATTAAATAATATACCTACAACTTTCTCTTCTGTTCTTTCTAAATTAAGAATTCATCTGCTCAGCAGCATACTATTTATTAGTTTGCTTTTTCTGTTGTTAAAAGAATTCTAATTTATATAATCATTTCTCCATCCAATTATACAACTTTCCCCTTTCCATATTCTAGTATGGAAATTTTTTTCCAGTGGCAATTTTTCCTTTAAATTTGTGACAGCAGCAAATGTAGTAACATAATGTTATTTTTCAGTGTCGTGCTCATTAAGAATTGTTTGAAAGTATTTTGAAGGCTTATATTTTTTGAGGAATTCTTCTAGCATCCTCTTTTCAGCCTTACCTTTCCCTTTTTTCTTCCCTAATAGTTCCCTTTATAACTCTTACACTAATCCTCATGCTTTCTAGTCTAACATTCAGTACTGAATCTAATGTGTTAGTAAAGGGTAGATGGGACTATTACTATTCATTTGTTTATGAAATCAGCTCTTTTATCAAAGTGACATACCAGTTTAGTGTGACACTGTCTTCCTTTGTTAGCATATTGCCTATTCTGTTTGTTTCAATTTACTTTGGGAGGGATAGGTGAAATCAGGTGATTGTTTCAAAACAATGAAAACCATACAGTACTTTATATAAGTTCTTAACACTAAGGAAAAACAACAACAACAAAGAAAAAAAAACACTAATAAACTATGTATTAATGTAAAGTAAGCATGAAAATTCTGATTTGTTAGGAGAGGATATGCAGCTCTCATTATCCTTTAAGCCACTTATTATAAAAGGTTTTTTATACACATCATATAATTCTGTACATGCACTGTATGTATAACTAGCTCAGTGTGAGCACTATCAGATTATTTCCAACCCCCCCAATGCACACTCAAAATCCAATAAAGTAAGAAAGATGATTATTTAGATTTAAGGATGTGGTTTTTTGTTTGTTTTTGTTTTGGTTTTGTTTTGTTTGGGGAGGGGGGTCTCTCCCAAGTTAAGCACACAGTATGTCTTTTTTTGCTTCCATGCTCATATCAACACTGACTCACCTAAATCTGTTGGATTATGACTTCAATAGCTTAAGATAATATGCTGCTTTTTTTTTTTTTTTCTATGAACAAAACAAAATGTTTCCATATTAAGCACAGTAAAGGGACAACAGTTTCCCTGCAAGTCTAAAGGGGGGGGAAGATATTTTAAGAGTGCAGGTGGCTTAACATTGCATAAAATGTTACTGTTTGTTGTTGAAAAAGTGAATTAGGGAGACTGAAAAATCATTTGGTTTGACCTGGATTGAAAAATATAATGGTATTTTTATATCTGTAATTTTGATATAAAACATTTTTCTTCCTTCTGTGGTCTCATTTTTGTAGCTATAATGAAAATTCTCAAATTACAAGAAAAAAAAAAAAAAGGAAAGAAAAGGAAAGTTAAAGCAACAAAAATACTGGTTTTCACTGCAATTTCAGTGAAATTCCATCAGCTGGATCTGACAGTGATACATTTCTTTATCTCTACATAGGATTTTTTTATTGCTTGTCTTCCAAAATTTATTTGGCTTTTCTCTTAATGATTTCAGATTTTTTTTTATTTTATTATTTTTAAATTGAGAGCACCCAGCGTAAAAGAGAGTAAGAATCAAAATAAAAACTTTAATAAAAGGGAGAAAAAAATCAATTAATTTATCTTATTTGCTATTTAAACACATTAGTTACAGTCTATTGGAAGACTAAGGTGATTAACAATTATTCTCCATAAGAATAAACAAAGAAGAGTTTTTGTTATTGTTTACAATAGCATGTTCATTAGCTAAAATAAACCAAATGCTTTATAAGCCTCTTCAAATCAAACATTTTCACCAGGTATTTTAATTGCTGATAGCTAGGCAGCCATGAAATAAATTGCAAGTTGCCCTTGTATGATTTAAACTTGGTATGAAATTTGCCACAAACAAAAGAAATATTTCTCTACTGGACTTCTTTCTGCTCCATTTACTCCCCACAGTTTAGAGCAGATTAATGTGTTCAGAGACTGATTGCCGTAATTACTATGCCCTGCTGCTCTTCTGTATTATGCAAACAAATGCACATGATGAAAGAGAGAAAATGGACAAGAATAGAGATTCTTAGGCTCTCCTGATTTCCAGCTTAAAATATGAATGAAAATTAAAACTTTGAGGCAAACTTGCAAGTAATTCATAAAGATAATTATGAATCTCATTAGTTCTTTTTACATTTATTTTAATGACATATAATATAATAATTACCCATTCAAAATGCATTTTTAGATCACTGTCTAAAATTAAATTAAAAAAAAAAAGTACCTTTCATGAGCTTTCAAAATTGGTAAACATTTAAGTTACATTTGAAAAACTCCCTCAGAATATTGGATTTCCACCAGCAGTCATCAATGGAAACAGTTCACATTCATTTCAATTACAGTGAATGAACATCATAAATAATTTAGCTTTGCTTGTTTATTCTAAAAGATAATAAAATAAAAAGTGTTTCAAAATCTGAACCCAAGCTGTTAGAGGGTGTCAGGAGTATTTGAATGATAATCCCATTATTCCTGCCACTGGTAGGTTGATATCCAAATAGCACTTTTTAAAGCTCTTAGAAATCTTTAGATGAAATCTTCAATGAAACACATTAAAAAAAAAAAAAAACTGTACATTTTGAATATATTTTGTGTGTATATGATCTGTATGTACATATGGACAAATTAAATCACTCCTACATTTTTTTTACTACACTTTGTCTTTCTAATACTCTGTAAGGAATCTCTTGTAAGAGTGGTGATAGACCCACTTCAGGCAAGAAGTTGACTCCGTGACCTCCATCCTGCATTTGTCATATGAGTTTTCCCAAGAGCTCCTTGCCCATCCACACAGGTCTCCTGCCCCCCTTGCTCAAATTCTTTCTCATAGTGATACACTGATCCTGAGCTTGGAGGAAGTGGTGCTTGAATATAAGCTAACTCTCCTGGGCCCCCTTTCCCTCTAGGGCCTTGACCAGGGGATTAGGTCCCTGAAGAGACCAAAATTAGCTCTCTTGAAATCCAGGGTTGCGGTCCTATTTTTTGTCCTGCTTTCTCCTCACAGGATCATGAACTCCAACAGCTCGTGATCACTGCAGCTGAGACTGCCCTCAACCTTCACTTTTCCAGCTAGACCATCTCTGTTTGTTAGCACCAGGTCCAGCAGCACCCTCTCCTTTTTGGCTCACCTACCTCCTGCATCAAGAAGTTATTCACAGTGTTCTACAGTAACCTCCTGGACTGTTTGTTCTGAGCCGTGCTGTCTTCCCAGCAAATATCGGGGCGGTTAAAGTCCCCCACAAGAACCAGGGCCTGTGAACATGAGGCAACTTGCAGCTGCCTGAAGGCCTCATCCACTTCCTCTTCCTGATGGGGTGGCCTGTAGTAAAAAACACCCACCACAATGTCAACCCTGTTGGCCTACCTTTTAATTCTCACCCACAGGCTCTCAACTCGCACTTCATCTTCGTGTCCCATCCCGCACCCCCCCCCCCCCCCCCCCCGCCAATTGCTCATTCACATAAAGAGCAACTTCACCACCTCGCCTTTCTGGCCATCCATGACCACATTCCTGTCATGAGAGCTGTCCCACCATGTCTCAGTAATTGCAATGAGATCATAGCCCTGCAACTGCACACACACCTCCAGTTCCCCTTGTTTTATTCCCCATGCTGTGTACATTTACATAGAGGCATTTGAGTTGGGTTCCCAATGCATCTGCCTTTTTGGATGGGGCAACTGTAACTGATCCATGGGCCTACGGTAGCTCTCCTGTTAAGCTCTGTTCCCTCTCTAGGCTCTGGGCATCCTTTGCTGGCTCTGGTGTTCTGCTGGCATGAGTGAGATGGCATGTCATCCCACACCTTATTGCTAGCATCCCTGATGATATCCCCCTGCCCCATGGAATCTAGTTTAAAGCCCGATCAATGAGCCCCGTCAACTCATGACCAAGGACCCTCTTCTTCCTTTGGGAAAGATGAATCCCATCTGATGCTAGCAAGCCTGATGCCATGTAAGGCTTCGTGTTGCCAAAGAATGTGAAATTTTGGTGATGACACCAGCCAGCAGAGCCACATGTTAATGGGCTGTTCCTTCTGTTCCTGTTGCTGTCAGTACTGGGGAGAAAGAAGGAAAAGATAACTTGCGCACCTGAGTGACTTGATCATCTGCCCCAGTTCTTTGAAGTCCCTTTTGATTGCTCTCAGTCTACACGTTGCCACTTCTTCTCCTCCCAGATGTAGAACCAAGAAGTTCACAAGCGTTATGCTAATTAATGATTTATTTACTTTTTTTACTCACCTAATTCTTTGTTTAAATTTCCTGAATATGAATAAACATGTGAATACAAAATGGGGATTGAACCTAGAAAGATCTCAATGTTGTGAGTATATTTGGGATAAATTCCAAAGTTACAAATGGTAGAAAAATATTTTTCCTTCAGTTTATTTATAAATATTTTCACTATGTGTGCGCTATGTTTACATCACTGAAATTTCTATTTTTTTTTGTTGTTTTGTTGTTGTTGTTGTTGTTTTTTAAGTTTCATAGAATCATAGAATCATAGAATATCCTGAGTTGGAAGTGACCCATAAGGATCATCAAGTCCAATTCCTGGCACCGCACAGGTCTGCCCAAAAGTTTAGACCATGTGACTAAGTGCACAGTCCAATCTCTTCTTAAATTCAGATGGGCTTGGTGCAGTGACTACTTCACTGGGGAGCCTGTTCCAGTGTGCGACCACCCTCTCGGTGAAGAACCTCTTCCTGATGTCCAGCCTAAACTTCCCCTGCCTCAGCTTCACACCGTTCCCACGGGTCCTGTCACTGGTGATAACAGAGAATAGGTCACCTGCCTCTCCACTCCCTCTCACGAGGAAGTTGTAGACTGCGATGAGGTCCCCCCCTCAGCCTCCTCTTCTCCAGGCTGAACAGGCCCAGTGACCTCAGCAGCTCCTCATATGTCTTCCCCTCTAGGCCCTTCACCATCTTCATCGCCCTCCTCTGGACACTCTCCAATAGTTTCATATCCTTTTTGCACTGTGGTGCCCAGAACTGCACACAGTACTCGAGGTGAGGCTGCACCAGTGCAGAGTAGAGCGGGACAATCACTTCCCTCGACCAACTAGCAACGCCGTGCTTGATGCATCCCAGGATACGGTTGGCCCTCCTGGCTGCCAGGGCACACTGCTGGCTCATATTCAACTTGCTGTCAACCACAACCCCCAGGTCCCTCTCTGCGGGGCTGCTCTCCAGCGTCTCGTCGCCCAGTCTGTACGTATAGCCAGGGTTGCCCCGTCCCAGGTGCAGGACCCAGCACTTGCTTTTGTTAAACTTCATGTGGTTGGTGATCGCCCAGCTCTCCAATCCATCCAGATCTCTCTGCAAGGCCTTTCCACCCTCATCCGAGTCCACAACTCCTCCAAGTTTAGTGTCGTCGGCAAATTTGCTCAGAACACCTTCTAGTCCTACATCCAAATCATTTATTAAAACATTGAAGAGGACTGGCCCTAAAATGGAGCCCTGAGGGACCCCACTAGTGACCATCCACCAGCCAGATGTGGCCCCATTTACCACAACCCTTTGAGCCCTGCCCGTCAGCCAATTGCTCACCCTTCGGATGATGTTTTTTTTTAGCTGTATGCTGGACACTTTGTCCAATAGGATGCTATGGGAAACCATGTCAAAAGCTTCGCTGAAGTCCAAAAAGATTACATCGGCTGGTTTCCCTTGATCGACTAGATGGGTGATCTTATCATAAAAGGAAATCAAATTTGTTAGGCAGGACCTACCCCTCATGAACCCATGTTGGCTGGGACCAATGACTGCATTGTCCCCCAGGTGCGCTTCGATAACTTCAAGGATCATCTTCTTCACAATTTTACCAGGCACTGACTTGAGACTGACAGGCCTGTAATTGCTAGGGTCTTCTTTCTCACCCTTCTTGAAAATTGGCACAACATTTGCCAGCTTCCAGTCCAACAGGACCTCTCCAGATTCCCAAGATCATTGAAAAATAATTGAGAGAGGTCCCATGATGACGTCAGCTAGCTCTTTAAGCACCCTGGGATGAATTCCATCCGGACCTTGTAAGAACTTGTAAGAACTTGAACTTGTAAGGATCCAGGTGGAGCAGCAAATCCCGCACACGTTCAGGGTCGGTAGGGAGGTTGTCATTCCCACCATCATGGTCCTCCAGCTCAGGGTACCCTGGGTCCCGAAGTCCATCATCAGCGTTGAAGACAGAGGCGAAGAAGGCATTAAATGTCTCTGCTTTGCCTATGTCATTGTCTGTGAGGAGACCCTCCCCATCCAGTAGCGGACCTATGTCTTCTTTGGTTCTCCTTTTTCTGTTCACATATCTAAAAATCGCTTTTTTATTGTCTCCCACAGACATGGCCAGCTTCAACTCTAGTTGGGCTTCGGCCACACGAATTTTCTCCCTACATACACGAACAGCATCCCTGAATTTCTTCCTCATTGCCTGACCCTCCTTCCAGTAGCCGTACACTTTTTTTGCCTTAGCTCCAGTAGAAGTTCCCTGGTGAGCCAGGCCGGCCTTCTGCCCCGCTTGCCTGACTACCGATAGTTTGGAATCGCCTGATCTTGAGCTTTTAGGAGGCAGTGCTTAAAGATTGACCAGCACTGATGGATGCCTATGCCTTCAAAAGTAGCTTCCCAGGGGACCTTGCTGACTAGTTCCCTGTGCAGCCTGAAGTCTGCTTTCCCCATATAGATGGCTGAAGTTTTGGTGAGTTTTCCTTCTGTCACCATAAATTCTAAACTCAACCACTTCATGGTCACTATGACCAAGATGGCCGCCAATTGCCACATCTCCCACAACACCCTTAGCTCATCACTGGCGTGCCTGGTTTTATCCCCTTCCCCCTTCAACTCTAGTTTAAAGTCCTGTCTATCAGCCCTGCCAACTCCTGAGCAAAAATCCTCACCCCTCTCTGAGAGAGGCACATCCCATCTGGTGCCAGCAGGCCCAGTGTCGTGTAGACCTTCCTGTGATCGAAAAACCCGAAATTCTGCCGGTTGCACCAGTCCCGAAGCCACGTGTTAATGTGATAAGTCTGTTTGTCAGCATTGATCCCCCCTATCGGAAGGACAGAGGCAAACACAACCTGTGCCCCTGATCCTTTAAGTAGTTGCCCCAAAGCCCTAAAGTCCCTTTTGATTGCTCTCAGACTTCTCGTTGCTACCTCATCATTACCAGCCTGAAAGACCAGTAGTGGGTAGTAGTTGGTGGGCCGTACCAGGCACTTGACTTTCTTAGCGAAGTCTCTCACCCGAGCCCCAGGGAGGCAGCAGACTTCCCTGTGGGTTGGGTCCAGTCATCATATTGGGCCCTCTGTCCCTTTCAAAAGGGAGTCCCCCATGACAATAACCCTTCTTTCTCTTTTGACAGTTGATGTAGCAATGCGGGGGATAGGTTGCCTTGCCTTAGGCATCCTCTCCAACTGGGACGGTTTTCTGGTTTTCTGTACTGTACGGTTTTCTGGTTTTCTGTACTGTTTTAAAGTGTATTTTATTCAAGGTACAGTACTGAACTATTCAAAAATTAGTAAAGAACACAATGAAAAGTTATATGCCATTCAAGGGGAAAAAAAAATAAGATTCTCGGTAAAATGCATTGCTGAAGCAAGATACCACGAAATGGCAAGCTTATTATTATTATTATTTATATTATTATTATTTATATTTTTACCCTGAAAAGAGAGCTCTGTGTTAGAGTCATTGGCAGTCAGCATGGGCTCAGATAGAGGTGCGTATAGGGATCCCCTATAGGATTTCAAGAACACTATGCTTTATCTAATTGCTTCCTTTGAGACATATATCTTACTTAGATTTGGCATCCCTTTTCCATGCATTAAGCTTCAAGACCAGATTAGCTCCTCATGTGTCTCAAGTGATTTATGGAAAATGTACCAAATTTATTTAGAGATTTCTACTGTATGTTTAAATTATACAGTGATGTCTGTTTCATCATTATATGAAAAAAAAAAAAAAAAACAGAACACAACAAATAAACAAAAAAATCAGAGACAAGTACCAAATTTCAATGAGGCTTCAGTCTCATCAATGTGGTTCACTTGGTAAATGCGAAATGAATATTTTTAAATATGAGAAAAATATATACAATTTAATATTTCTAATGTGTAAAATATCATAATATATAAATATATAATAATATAAATAAAATAATATATTAAATTTAATATTTCTAGTATACAAAATGTTAGAAAATAAATAATATTAATATTTAAAAATCTCTGAATATTTCAGGGCCTGCATTCTTCTATTGGGTGTCTTCAAATAAGGCTGAAAGCCAGATTGTCCAGTGGCCAGTGAGGGCACTGAATAAATACACTGGACTTATATCAACTGTTCTGTCTTGATCTGTTTTGCAGCTCAAAGCCTATCTGCACATAAAAATAGTACTTTTTATCTAATTATTCTATGTTTAACTATCATGAAACCTTCAACTCAAACAGATTATCATTATGTTCAGAGTTAGCCTGCAATCAGGTTCACATGAGCTCTGTTAACTTGCAAGCAAATGTTAGAATTAAATCTTTCGAAAGTCTTTATTTGTGTTTGGGTATGGTTGTTACTGAAGTCCAAATTTGATTGCATTAAGATTCCACCTATGTTCTTTCTGCAGAAAGAACAACCTTGTTTCTATCACCGAGGTCTTCTCCCTTTTCCCTCACCCTAGATTCAGGTCTGGTAGAGCAGCTATTCTGCCACTCTTGGTGTCATGCATGTGACTTATCTATATTAATAATTTGTTTCTGTTGGCCTGGGAAACATTTATTCATGTTCTGTCTTGACCAGAACTTTTCACCTTTGATCACATTATTCCTTAGCAAAGGTGAAGCAGTGCAGCAGGGAGATGTTAAGAAGTAATTTCTTTCTTGTCTTCATCTATTAATTACAGCCTGCCCTCTCAGAGTTTGTAAGCAACAGTGTGAAAGATCCTATACTGTTCCAGTGCATCTTTAAACAAATTCAATTTTAGCAGTAGCTCACACATAGAATGCTGGAGCATCAGAAAAGAATTTCCGTTTAGTCCTACCTCATATGATGGCTTAAACCATCACAGTTCAACTGCATGCTGTCAGCAAAACTGACATTCATAACCTTTCTTTTGACTTCTCAGAAGACAAACAGCAGGTAAAAGGATTTCATACTCTCTTTCACCTTTAATAGACTATATGTGTGTGCCTGCTCCATGACTACTGTAATGAAGATCTACTCTTTTTGGTGAAGACAAGGCAACAATGAGAAATCTGGAATACCTAAGTTTGTTTTGAAAAGCAGAATTTCAGAAACAACCTTTTCTTTACATTTTATTTTAACAAACTGTGTTATGCTGACTACTGTGAAGCCACATTTTCTTAAGCAAAATCAGTAGGGAAAGCTTAGAGAAAATTTATTTCATTTTTGTAAATTCTATGCCTAAACTAGAATATCAGCGCATGGAACATCTCAGTGCCTACAGTTCCTTTTTGGACACCAGTTCAGTTCTGTTCTCTTAAGGAGAAAAAGTGTGCAGTTATTTTCTTACCTTTTATCAGGGAATAAAATGGTATAAGTCAAGTGTAGATACAAGGACTCTCAGAAGGTCAAATCAATGGATTTTTATAACCTTTACATAACCTTTCAGATTTATCTTCAGTTTACCATGGCATAGTAGATCACATGTTTATGTCTTAACAGGTCAAACAATTCTGCTACGGGTTTTGGTATCAGTGTTTTCATGTAGTCGTGCTATTAGTGACATCATACATCTTTTATACTCTGTAAACTATATGAAACTAGCATGTCAGAGACAAAGAACCTACATTAAGTACAAGAATATACAGAACAGAAAATAAGATAAATAATTCTGTAAACCACTCTGAAATAAAGGTAACAAACACTTCCCACAAATTTCCCCTCAAAAAAAAAAAAAAGTAGTATCAAGTAATATTAGTAACCACAAGCAAAAGAAATAACACCGTTTTTAAAGGGAACATTTAATTTTGTCTTTTTATTCCCCAAACTAATTTCTTATTGAAGCAAATCCCTGCTCTGAGGAACAGACTTAATAGTGTGGCCTTTAAAAGCAAATTGGATACTGCCCTACTGACCACTTTAATTTGCATTCACATGTTGTGCTGGAAGTCAGTGACTGATTACTCTGTTAAGAATACAATGGGAAAATCAGATGAAAATGTTGAAGACAAAAAAAAAAAAAAAGTAATTTACCTGCTACTGTATGCATGTTTGCTATCAATTCATAATTAGCCTTGCATAAAACTCAATTTTTTTCAGTATCACCTGATTTTCCATGACTTAAGTAATAAACTATTAAATCTAGGTCACTGATGGATTGGTTTTCTCTTTGTATAGCTATATTACTCTTTTGGAGGGTTTGAATTTTACTTATCCTCATCTTCAACATACAGAACAATAAGACTACTGAAAGCTAATAATATTTTGATTTCATTTTGGTTTTGTTGCTCAGCCTGAGAAAGGACAAGTTTAAACTAAGATTTTAGTAGAGATTTTTCCTCACTGTCTTGTTAAAGAGGGAATAGGAAATATATTCTAGTGTTTTTCTGTAGATTCCTTGTAGGGAATGTGGTTTGAAAATCAAAAGACTTCATTTTAAAAATTCAATAAATGCTGTTTCATATGGTTGTACATAATAAGAGTTTACACGGACAAGCAATAAAAATCTTCTTTTGAGTCATACAATCATGTTATATAATTCTGTATATCTCCATCAAATTACTAAAAATTTGTAATGGCTCAACACTTAATAGAAGCTGTGCATAGCCTGGAACTTCAGTTTTCTGATGCTTGTTTCTAACTGTGTTTATTCCCACATTAATCTACAGTTATTCCTTATTAGTTTGATATTCCTCGCTAAATATTCATTAGTGTGACAGCATTTTCTTTTATTTTAAATAGATGCTCAGGTATTTAGAAAATAATGTTTTCTCTAAGCTTCTATTACTATGTTAAACTCTTCTTGTCTTCTCTCACAAAACAAGCTCTCTTTACAGGCCTTTTCTTCCACTAGTTCAGTTTAACTAAATTTTTCTTGAATATAGAGATCGGAATTTCTTACAATAAGCATTCCATCTAAGATTTAATTATTAAAGACCTTTCATTAATAATCTCTCTTTTGGAAATAATTCAGATGAACATTTATTTTGCTTTCCTGTAACTGATGCTAAGAACAATCTAAATCTTCTTTATGGCCCGCAGTTTTTGCTGTGATTAACTAATGCATCCAGGTCTATCTTCTTTTCTCTTTTGCTTCATTTAAAGATCACTGCTAGAAGATCTTGCAGCTAACTGCCAGGTGTTTAATCTCTTAAAAGTTCATGTTTTTTTTGTTTTTGTTTTTTTTTTTTAGTTCAATCCAATATATTATTATATCAATGTTTTACAGTTGTTTCTCATGTATAGCTTCACATTGTCTGAAATGACATCTTATAGCAAATGAATGAATTATTCAATGAGGAAACTAAGATTCTAGATTCACTTGTGAAGTTAGCTACCCAAAAGGTGATAAAACATTATGGCTGATTTTTACAGGGGTGCAGGATGAGTATCGCTGGCTGTTTTATTGAAATTATTAACTTCTAAATGACTTCAGTAATACACAGGAACACTTTTTAGACAAGTATACCCACATCTAACTATACAGATCTATCATAACTAGCAACCAGTAGCCACTTAGTAAAAAAAAAAAAAAATGTTTCTGATGGGTCTTTGAAGTGTGAAGTCACTAGCAGCCGTGAATTGCTGGTCCACAGTTACTCTACCTAAACAAATGACACTGCTGCCCTTCTCCAACACTGTTGCAGCCCAGGTTTCAGCTATCCATGACCCAGTGCTTAGCTTGGTGTAGTTGTGCTATGTGACCTCAGACCATTTTTATTGAGAAAATTGTTGTTAAGTTTAGAAAGCATATATATACCTTGATATACATGCTCTGTCACTCAGACCCCAAATAGTTACCTGCTTTCATCTCCCTGTTTTCAAATGCTCTGTTATGACAACTTCCTGGAATATTTGAGGTTTTATTATTTTGTCAGATGATCTTCACAGCATATCAAACAAGACCAGCTATGTTAGTCCATATAGAAAGCAACAAAACACAGTGAGTTCAAAAGCTTTCCAGCAAATGCCATAAAATATATCTATCCCAGTGCATCAAGAATGAGATGGTTCAAGCATTTTTCACTATTTATGAGGTGACAGTATTACAAAGGGTAAGAGAGGTGTTTCAGTAAAACTATGAAATGTTGTATAGTTGAAAAATATTCTTAAATAATACCTACATTTCACATGCTGCTCACACATACTATACTGACTGTTTATATGATGCTAGTATACTCTGCAGTTGAGAATGTACAGGGTTTTGTATGAAATTTTATTTTTGAATCCACTTGACATGCCAGTAAACCTTTTTTAATGTACTCTGAAACTCTATTTATTCAATAAAAGAACCTTTTATATATAAATCTCCTTCCAAATAAAATATTTTTGTAACACCGCACTTTTCTGTGTAAAAAATGATCTCTGTAGGAGTTTAAAATCCAGCAAAAGTCATAGACTGTTTAGAAGGAAGCTGGTGTTTGTGACAGCAAATACATTCAGACTGAGGAAGTAGTAACAGGATGTCATACGATAGCTACTCCATGGTGATTGATTCTTTGTAGTCTCTTTCACCATGAAACTTGAGGAAAGACTGTAATAGGTTACCTATTTCAAATCCTTTTCCTTCCTGAAAGAGTGAAGGGAACCTATTTAATACTCCTGAGAGACTCTGAGTAGGAAACAGCATAAAATATAGCCAGAAATTTCTAGGCACATGACTAAGCCAACATATTTAGTCATCAAGCTCTCTCTATGAGAGCTTTTGGTAAGTTTTTGGTATCTTTCTCTTTAAAAAAAAATAAAAAATCACTCAATAAATGAAATGAGTGTAACAGAGAAACATAGTGTCTTATCCTTTATAAAAAAAATAGTAATAAAATAATAATCCTTCTTTTTCACACTATGTTCTTGATATAAAAATGCAGTGTTTTAGCCATCACTGAGCGTTCTTGCACAGCATTAAGGCCTTTTCATGCTGCCCCCAGCAAGTAGGCTGTAGGTAAGCAAGAAGTTGGAAGGGGACACAGCTGGGACAGCTGACTTGAATTGACCAAAGAAGTGTTCTGCACCATAAAACATCATGCTCAGCAATAAAACTAGCAGGGCAGGAGTTTTTCCAAAGTAGGCACTGCTTGGGGACTGTCTAGGCATCAGTCTGCTTTTGCAATCACCTCTGTTTTGTTTTGTTTTGGTTTGTTTGTTTCCTTTTTATTTCTCCATCACTTATTAAAATGTGTTAATTTTGACATTTTGATCCACAACTTTTTATTGCTTGTTTTTTCTTCTCAGTTTGCCTTTCCAGTTCTTTCCCCCATCAGTCAGTAAGAGAGCAAGTAGCTGGGTGGGGATTTAGCTACCAGACAGGGTAAAGCCCCCACAACAAGGTAAAAAAAAATACTCCAAAAAAAAAAAATCATTTCCACACATGGAATATAGCTCTTTTAAAATAAACACAACATAAAGAGGCTCATGGGTTGCATGCCATAGTAAGTAAAAGAGTAGTTATTTTTTTAGTATGGACTGTTATTTGTATGGATGAGTTATTCACTCCTTTGGACTGAAATGATAAAAAAAAAAAAAAAAAAAAAAAAAAACACCAGAGGAATCACCTTAGTAAATTTAAGGCTGACTTTGAAATATCTTCCTTTATATCTAATACATATAAAGTTTACACCTCTCCATTGTCTGATCTAACCTAGCAGAAATTAGTAAGATAGGAAATTAATTAAAGAAATTAATAAGATAATGTTACCTTGAAGGAACACTTTTCAGAGATACTGGACAAATAAAATTATGGTAGCTATACACTTAGCAGTCCACGTTTCCTCATTCTTTTCTGTTTTATAATACTGGGGGGTTGATTAATCCTTCATTAGATCAACTGAAATTTACCAGTTTTTGTATATTTATTATTTTTCATAGTATAGCACTGATGGTGATCATACAGTGACCTAATTGCCCTGAATGCATCATAGTAACCTTTACAAAGAGATTGTGTACTCAAATGTACCTAGGTAAAACTATATGACCTTATGGAAGAATACCTGTATATAAGATTAAGTCTGAAAATAAGACTCCATGACAAATGAAGGACCATTGTAGGAGTGGACTACTGCAGTAGTTTTCTTTTAGGAAAAAGGAGGGAATACTTCTTGGCCCCTGGGTGGAAATATGTCTGATGTTCTCAGCTTTATTCTTAGCACATACATATAACAAAAGGCTATCTATAACCTTTCTGGGGCTGATGTACTGTCATGTGAAATCAACAGAAGAGGTTCCAGGGACTCAAGATTACAGTATGTCACTTGGGCATGGGGTTGCCATTTAGAGAAGTTTGCAAAGTATATACTTTTCCGCTAGTTCTGACTATCTTAACAGCCACATCATTCCTTTTCCAATGTTTTTGTCAGCACTGTCAGATTACATTACCAAATGAAAGATTGACTCCTGTCTAAAACTAATAAGTGACAGCATAATTTCACCTTTTGTGTGTTAGAGTGAGAACTCTACAGAGGGGATCTGAAACATGGTTACATGAAGAATTTCATGGCACAATGCTGAAGGGTTTTCCAATTAAGCTTTTCAAATGTCATATTCCAGTGTAAATTTATAAGAATAGATTTAATGTACATGAAGATGTATTTTACTTTTTTTTTTTTTTTTAACTTGGCATATTTCTGAAATTATAGATGTGCAATATTGTGTTGAGTTGCACCAATAGCTGTGTTTATGCTCAGTGCCACATACAGAGACACCTGAGAGCATTATAAGTAGTGCTTTTGTATGTTCAACAACAATGAGAATGCACATTTAGGTACATCAGAAACAGCAGAGCTGAAAAGGGTCTGCTTTCAGCTCTGTGGTTCAGGTGCAGGTCTTCATCAGAGTTGTTGTTAACTGTGCCTGTGTGACATTCCTCTGAGAGGCTGTTTGCCTTGTGAGCATTTACCACAGTGTAATTATCTATACAACAGGCTCACCCTTGATTTTGCCTCTCTGCCCTATGAAAATTTCTAATTTGTTGATCCAGCAGTGCAAACATTCTGTGCTGTGATTTGTTTTTCAATGCTTTCTCTTTCATAAGAAAAGCTGAAAGGATATTGGCAAAGATACTGCAGCTTCTTCTTATCTCTGTTTTTAAATGCTTGGGTATTCTACCATTTTAGGCATTGATGTCCTTTCAATAAGGGTGATTGACCTTTCAGACTATTTTGGATATATTAGGCATCTTGTAATTGTAGATAAAAATATGTGAACTACTTTCCACAATGGGACAAGACAGATATGATGACTTCTGGCATGATATGACAATGTATACTATGTCATCAGTCCCTTGTGCTAAAAGTACAGTAAAAATGTGCACACATATAGAGATATAAGTCTGCTGCTTCACAATAGTTGCCAATATGCAGACCATTGGTAGATACAGTGTGATTTAAAATACATTAGTAGTGGAAGAAGGGTGACCTGTTATATATTTCTTGTAGGACAAAACATATAGAAAGATAGCTGATAGTTTGATAGGTGATGGATGTGACAGTTTGCATCATTAGGCAAATGTGTTTGTGTATCAGTGAAGACTATATTAACTATTTGTTGTGGTTTAAACCCAGCAGGCAGCTCAGCACCACACAGCCATTCACTCACTGTCCCCAAGTGGAATGGGGGAGAGAATTCGGAAACATAAAAGTGCAAGGACTCATGAGTTGAGATAGACAGATTACTAGGTAAAGCAAAAACTGAATGCAAAAGCAAAGCAAAATAAGGAATTCATTTACTCTTCCCATTGGGAGGCAGATGTTTAGCTATTTCCAAGAGAACAGGACTCATTGTGTGTAAGACGAATGCCGTCACTCTGAACATCTCCCTCTTCCTTCTTCTTTTAATTGCTCAGCCTTTAATTGCTGAGCATAATGCCATATGGTATGGGATATACCTTTGGCCAGTCTGGGTCAGCTCTCCTGGCCGTGTCCTCTCCCAAATTCTTGTGCACCCCCAGGCCCCTTGCTGGCAGGACAGCACAAGAAACAGAAAAATACTTGACTCTATGTAAGCACTGCTCTGCAATAACTAAAAACATTAGTGTGCTATCACCATAATTTTCATAAAAAAAAAAAAAAGCATCATATGAGCCTCTACAAAGAAAGCTAGGACTATCCCCAGACAAAGCCATGGCAGACTCTCATAATAATTACACACACATAAGCTCTGCAGTGTTAATATAAATGATCACCACATTTTAATTCCACAAAAAAGAAAAAAAAAAAAAAGGCTGTTAAATACTGTATAGTGCAAATAGTGCAACTCGGATTGCATGTCAGAATTTTGTATGAATAAATGACTCTTAAAAGCCACACTGATTATGTATTTTATCCTTTTTGGTGTTGATTGATTACAGATATTTGTTACTTTTTTTTTTTTTTTTTTTTAACACTAGTTAGTATTTGTAATGCAGTACCATATGGAAACTTTCAAAACAGATTGTCTCCTTTACAAAACTAGAAGATACACACATGTATAAATAAATTTATTATATTTTCAGAACATACATGAATGTTTTTCATGAATATTAACAGTTTTTCTCATCTGCATTCATTTTGAAACTATGGAGAAGAAAGAGATGAAAACCTTTTCATATAGATACACTTTAGTGAAAAATTCTTTTTCAAAGCCATCTAAATAGATACACAAGAGTTTTGACTTTATGTTTAGGAAAAAGAAAAAATCCCTCCTCAAAATCTTCAAAATAGACAGATTTCATACCTTTTCCCTAAGAATTGGTTTACTTATCTGATTTACTTCATAGTGGTCAGTAAATTATACTGAGATTGCAATGAGTATTTGTTGCAATTGACTTACTAAAGTAAACAAAGTTCCATACTTTGTTACTAGGGCTTTTTAAAATGCGATAATGCAGACAAAGGTCATTAGGCTTTAGCCTGGCTAGGAAATAATTTCCAAGCATTTTTTTGTTTTCTCTGATGATCTATTTACTACTAGGTAGATTTGAGAATGGAATTTAAACATTGTTTAAGTGTTTAGTGTTCTTCCTGTTATAGATCACCAAAGGTGTGTTTAGTTTACTCACACTACTTACCTTACTCACTCATTATATTTAAGTGTTTTCATGACCACAAAAGACCAAATTATTCAAGATTCAGGAGGTAATTTGGAATGTTTAGTGTATTTTGTTTCACCATGTTTGCTTTGGCTGATAAGTCCCAAAGAAGTGAAAACCATTTAAATAGAAGTAGCTTATTTTAGCTCACTGAATGGAGATTTATTTTGCTTTACCTCTTTATTGCTAAAGAAACATATAAACATATATATCTGGCCTTGAAGATCAGACAAAAGACCAGAAAATACCTGTATTTCTCTAAAGAATATTGCTATTGTACTATGTTGTTGTTGTTGTTGTTATTATTATTGAAAATATGCAAAATTCACTTTTTGAAAAGCAGGTATAAAAACTCACAAGTTGCCTAGAGATAATTTAGAAGGATGAAAAAAGGAGACTTAAAAATGTACTCTGAGCTGAGAAGATACTCTGTCCTTTCATCTGTCATGCTAACTGCATTTGGTTCCTTTAGTCTTCATTTTTAGTATATTAATATATCTCAGAAGGAATCTAAGCCACCCACTTGATTTTTCATCTTTTCTTAATTGAATGAAAAAGAAAAAGAAATCTACAATGCAAAGTGCTTGGAAAGCATGGTTTGGAACACAAGCTTTCCTAGAACATGTTAAGATGTAGGTTCCCACCCATATCTAATTAATTCAGTTTTGCTTCATAAGCAGCATAGTCATGGCTTTTATGTTTTTCAAATATCCTGAAGTATCTACAACAAAACATTGCAGATGATCTTATAGGCTGTGTTCTAGTTCTGCTTTGAGCGCACAGTTTGTGAAATCTTCAGATACTAGCAGTTTCACTTGAACAAAAGCATTTCCCATTTATTTCCATTTGGTTGAATAATATCCATTCTTCAATTGCTATATCAAATCTATTCAGCTTTTAACCCAAAGCTTGTCTTTCATTTCTAATTGTTATTTCGAAAAGCTCATTGATGTGCTTATCATGCAGTCTATAAAATGTTCACCACCTTTATTAAGTAATTGCACAGATGTGTTAAGCCAGCTGCACCTCAAGACATTAAAAGTAGTCTCTGGTTCAAGGAAGAAAGGTGCTTTGTAGGCAGGAAAGTACATTTTGATTAGTGTATCTATCACTCCAAACAAAAGACCAATAACTAAATCAGTATGGTCCAATTACTATTTCAGTAAGATTCAGATTTTATAGCCCTCTGTCTAACATAGTGGCAGTTGTACTTCCTTCAAGCATCTAAATTATGCTATATAAACACAACCCTATATTTACTATTCATAAGAGCACTATGGATGTTGTTAAATGCTTTGTGTTGTACAGCAGGACATAACAGATTGTATCTGACTATGTTTGTTAGTCTTTAATGTAGCACTGTTTACCAAGGTAGACTTCAGGTGAGGCAGCAAGAAGACCAGAAGCACACCTTCAGTGTTACATAACCTAACATTTATCTGTGCAGCAGGATGGATGTTTTGACTGCCCAGTGCTCAAAGATTTCTATTTCACCATGCACACGTGCATGCACACACACAAGCACACCAGTGATGGTTCCTGCCCCTCCAAAACTCCATGAAGCCCTGAGAACGAGGTGCTTCATTTAATTAGTCAATGTTTCAGGTCCAAGCTGGGGTCCCAGGCCCCATACATAATGTCTCCAACACAGTCTCAGACTGCTGCACTGTGCAACATCTGTGTTAGTGCACCACACAGGGGGACTATTTTATCTAAACATTGGAAAAAATAGCTTAAATCCTGTCTAGAAGTATAACTGAGTTATTCTGCAACTGAAAGTGTTTGTTTATCCTTTGAACAATCTCTTTATATCTGCATGGAATTCAAGAATTACTTCATTATGATGAAAACTATAGTATTAATTGTGACTTATGGTAGTATTATTTTCCTAAAGCTCACCTGCTGTTTCTGATATATATACTTCACTTACGCAATATACTAATCACCATCTCAATATTACTACCTAACCTTTTGAGAACTATTTGGCTTTCAATGTGTTGAAAACCAACACATATCTGAGGTGAGGGTTGGGGGTGGGAAAGGTAAATGGAAAGTTAGGGAGGAAATTTTCTGTAACATTAACATATTTTCCTTCTTGAAATTTAAGCACAGTCAACAGAAGAGCATTATTGTATTATATGACAAAAAGATATTAAAAGAAAAATTTATTTCCCTCTTAGTATAGTTACTTCTACAATCACCATTAAAATATTAAACCCATTACAATTACTGCTGATGGCTGAAAAAAGGTCGTTCGAGATACCATTCAACAAGTACCATACAGCTTTAATTTTTCTATAATGTTTCATTTATCATCAGTACCTTGAGGACTTCTCCTGTGTTGAACTGAATTTTCTTGTTGAATAAGATGAACTGTTTTTCTTACTGGTCAAACCATTATATTTTGAAGTAAGTGGCTATTAATAAAAGATCAGTGTGTTTTCTCAATAATAACATTTTTGCTTGACAATACTGATGTTATTTCCCATTAGCATACTACACATTACCTTATAAATAAATAATAAAAACATGAATATGAGTGCGAACGTGAGACTAAATGAGTCAATAATAAGAGTGTCAAAAAACGTGTCAACATTTTTTCTTTATATATAAATATTTAGACACTTGATTTTATCTTATAGCCACATAGCCCAAACCCCACAAGCCAAAGGCAGAGACTGGGAGAATGATGAACTGCCCAATGTAGATCAGGTTTGAGACCAGCTAAGGAACCTGTGCACAAGTCCATGGGATCTGATAAGACACATCTTCAGGTCCTGGGAGAACTGGCGGATGAAGTTGGTAAGCCACTGACCATCTGTAGTGGTTTTACTCAGGTGGGCGGCCAAGCTCCACAACAACCGCTCTCTCACTCCCCCACCTCAAAGCAAAAGGGAGAGAAAATATGATGCAAAGGGCTCAAGGGTTGAGATAAGGACAGGGAGATCGCTCAACAATTATCATAATGGGCAAAACAGACTCAGCATAGGGAGATAGTAAGATTTATTGCCTATTACTAACAAGCTAGAGAAGTGAGAAACAAAGGAAAGAAACCAAAAATGCCTTCCCCCCATCCATCCTCTTCCACCTCCTCCCCACGAGTGGTACAGGGGAATGGGGGTTGTGGTCAGTCTATAGCACTTTGTCTCCGCCACTCCTTCTCAGTCACTCTCTCCCCCTGTGCTGTGGGGTCCCTCCTATGGGATGCAGTCCTTCCCAAACTGATCCTGTGTGGGCTGCCCACAGGCAGCAGCTCTTCAAGAACTGCTCCAGATATGGGTCCGTACGATGGGGTCCATCCCTCAGGAGCAAATTGCTCCAACCTGGGTCCCCCATGGGCAGCAGCTCCTGCCAGGTCACCTGCTCCTGCGTGGGCTCCTCTCCATGGGCTACAGGTCCAGCCCGGAATCTGATCCGGTGGGGGTCCTCCACAGGCCACAGCCTCCTTCAGTGCAGGTCCACCTTCTCCACTGTGGTCTCTTCCACGGGCTGCAACGTGGAACCCTGCTCCTTTGTGGTACTCCATGGGCTGCAGGGGGACAGCCTGCTTTACCATGGTCCTCACCACAGGCCGCAGGGGACTTCTGCTCTGGTGCCTGGAGCACCTCTCCCCCTCCTTCTTCACTGACCTTGGCACCTGCAAGGCTATTTCTCATTCCTCTCACTCTCACAGCTGCTGTGTGGCGCAGTGTTTGTTTGTTTGTTTGTTTGTTTTTTACCTTTCTTAAATATGCTCTCACAGAGGTGCAAACAACATTGCTTATTGACTTGGCTCTGGTCAGCAGTGGGGCCCTTACCTAACATGGGGCAGCTTCTAGATTCTTCTCATAGAAGCAACCCCTATGGCCCCCTGTTACCAAAACCTTGCCACATAAACCCACTACACCATCATATTTGAGAAGTCGTGGCAGTCCAGTGAACTTCCAGCTGACTGGAAGAGGGAAAACATAACAGCCATTTTTAAAAAGGGAAAAAAGGAAGACCAAGGGAACTTGGAACCTGGTCTCACCTCTGTGCCCAACAAGATCATGGAGCAGATCCTCCTAGAAACTATGCTAAAGCACAAGGAAAATAATGACATGATTACTGATAGCCAACAAGGCTTCACTAAGAGCAGATCATGCTTGACAAATCAGATGGCCTTCTATGACAGGGTTACAGCATTGGTGGATAGGGGAAGAGAAATTGACATCAACTACTTGGACTTGTGCAAAGCATTTGATACTGTCCTGCATGACATCTTTGTCTCTAAATTGGAGAGATTTGGTGGATGGACCACTTGGTGGGTAAAGATTTGTCTGGATGGTCACACTCATAGAGTAGTGGTCTATGGCTCGATGTCTAGGAAACCAGTGTTTCTCAGGGGTCAATATTTTGACTGGTGCTGTTTAACATCTTTGTCAGTGACATGGACAGTGGGATTGAGTGCACCCTCTGCAAGTTCGCCAATAACACCAAGATGTGTGGTGCGGTCAACATACTGGAGGGAAGGGATGCCATACAGAGGGACCTTTAAAGGTTTGAGATGTGAACCTGTGCAAACCTCCTGAGGTTCAACAAGGTCAAGTGCAAGCTCCTGAACGTGGGACAGGGACAATCACAAATTGCACAAATACAGGCTAGGCAGAGAATGGATTGAAAGCAGCTCTGAGGGGAAGAACCTGGGAGTGATAATTGACAGGAAGCATGACATGAACTGGTAATGTGAATTTGCAGCCCAGAAAACCACCCGTATGCTGGGCTGCATCAAAAGAAGCATGGCTGGCAGGTTGAGGGACGGGATTCTCTCTCTCTCTGCTCTTGTGAGACCCCACCAGGAGTGCGGTGTTCTGATTTGGGGCCCCCAGTACAAGAAGGGCACGAGTCCAGAGAAACACCATGAAGATGATCAAGGGACTGGAGCACCTCTCCTACGAAAACAGGTTGAGGGAGTTGGGGTTTTTCAGCCTGGAGAAGAGAAGGCTCTGGGGAGACCTTATGGCAGACTTCCAGTACCTAAAGGGGGACTACAGGAAAGCTGGGGAAGGACTCTTTATCAGGGGCTGTAGTGATAGGACACAGAGTAATGGTTTTAAACAAAAAGAGGGTAGATTTAGATTAGATATAAGGAAGGAAATTTTTTACTTTTTTATTTACATTTTCTGTAGTTAAAGAAAAAGATTTTCAAAAAGTGACATTCGCAAAAATAAATAAATAAATAAAGGTTTATAAAAAAAAAATAGAAAAGAGAAAAAGGTAATTCGGAAAGTCCATGGAAAATAATGAAGGTGAAAATACTTGTTTAAATTTTTTCTAGTTATATATTTTTAGGCAGAATGGACTTCCTATTTTAAGCTTAGCCTAGAATTGTATTTGTGATATCACTGACAGATGCCTCCTTAATTACTACTATAACAGGAGAAAATGGTTGTTGCTGCAGTCAAATTATAAAATGTAATTGTTAGGTTGGGCCTTAATGATAATTCAGTATTTAAGTCTTTGCAGTGTACAAAAGCAGCTTCACTACTGAAATACAAACAAATCACTCAGATATCCAAATTGTTTTTAAATTACGTATGTGAGAATAAAGGCAGCCTATGAAGAGAAATACTGAAAACGTGGAAGGCATAGATAGAGCTTATCAAACCGATCATATTAAATGTTTCACTTCTTCATTTTGCTGATACAAATTGTGTAAATTATGCATTTTTCTCTTTGTGATTTATTTGCAATGATCAGAATCAAAGTTGTAGCTGTACAGCCATTATATAGTTAGGACAGATCATTGTTATGTACAAGCACACAAAGGATCTGAAATGTTTTTTGAGGCAGAGATAATGCTGTCTAGTACTGCTTTTAAAATTACTGACGAATTAAATTTTCTTCAGTTGTCCCATTTTTTTTATTTCATATAGGCACATAGCATTTATTATGCACAGTATGGTATTAGATATGATAAACAAAGAGTTGTGGGTGTCAGGACGCTGAAAGTTAAAGCCATAACCTCACATAATTCTCACTTGTCCCTGTGCCAAGCACTTGAAGAACCGGGTAGCTGAGTTCAACACCAGTAGGAGTGGGCCAGAGACTCATTCAAACATAAGCATCACCAAACGCCCTGTACAGCCCAGGTAATTCCACTGCCATTGCTCTCCCGGTCTCCATTTTCCAAAATGGGGTGGCAGACCCTGTCTCTATATTTCTGTAATCTGTGTGGTGTCTCCTGACAGAATGTAGCTGTCCTTACAAGAATGATGAATGATTTATTTTTTCTTATTTTTTTGGGGTGGGGGGATACTGAAACTGTAAGGATGAAACTAGGTTACTGCAAGGCCTTTCCTTGCAGTGTTAAAAGCTGAAGTATTATTTATGTGCATATATATGCATTTATATATATAAGTATATATACACGCTTCTGCTTGACATTCTCAGATAATTGCTCATCTACAGAAACTGTTACTTTAATTAAAAATATAGTAAGTACAACAAGACTCACAATGAAATTATGAATCTTGGCAATAACTGGCAATAGCTTGCAATAGACTCAGCTCACATCCTTTAATTTTCAAGCATCATAGAGAGATATTCAATCAATAAAAGATTCCTGCCATGTATTGTAGACACTAGATGACTTTCACTATTCATTTGCTACAGGTCTTTTAAGATTCACCCTAATACCAAGGTGTAACACTGATCTAATAGGGATGTCCTGAGAGTTAATAGACTCTTTATAGGTAGACTGTACCTATTAATTTATATTAAAGGTGTTTTCTATCCTCACATTGAATAGAAAGTAACTGCAACAAAAGAGAAGAAAAGCTTTTGATAACCACTGGCTGCCTTTCTGCCAGAATTATCTCATACTCTGTAAATCCTCTCGCTAAAACAGATCATTGAGCAATTTCCTGGTTTCTGCTTACACTTTCAGGAGCTTCTAAAGGCACTAAAATCCTCTCTGAATGAGAGCACATACACAAAGGATAGCAGTATTCCTGTGCATTCAGGGCTGATCACAGTGAAGAAAAGGTCATATACCTGTGCATCAATTAATACCATTTCAAGTTAAAAGTGATTTTCCTACAATATTATGATGTTATTTTATGCACATTGCCTTTCATCCAGCCAAACACTTATGCATGCGCATATATAGTCCAAGTTATTATTCTGAACATTGGGAAAATAGACAAACAAACAAAAAACAAACTTTGAGAAAGAAAGGAGAAGCGCCTACAGATTAAGAAGCAGATGCATTCACTCAGTGGCCATCAGGCTTGTTTTGTTTCGTTTTGTTTTGTTTTGTTTTGTTTTCCTTCAGCAACACTATGGTGGTCTTTTTTTCCTCTTTTTGGTGCAAATTTATCCCACCCAATGTTTGACACTGAACAGAAGCAGCTATATTAAGAAAGAAATTAACCTAAGCTCTTGAACACATATCAGGAAAAATAAGTACTTCTTTCAACTGACTAAAAAAAGGTTGCTGTGTACTACTTTCCAACCAAAAAAGTTGCTGTTCTTTAAGTTAGATAACTCCTTCGAAAACACCTCCCATCAAATTCTAGCCCCCTCAAATTCTGTTTCCCCAGAAACACTCAAGTCCAGAATAATTAATAATTATTATTAATAATTGCTGCTCACATATTGGAAGAAATTGTTGCAATGGAAGGAAATTTACACATATTCAAAAAAATCTAGTACAGGAAGAAAGGAAGAGGCAAGTGCTGTTATATTATTATGCCAGTGAGACTCACAACTGTTATTGCCTTCACTTAATCATTTTGCTGTTTGCCTTCTGCTCAGTATATCTTCTGAAACTGTTAATTTCCTCTTTCCTTATTTCTTCTCTAAATCACATGGAGTTTACAGTGAAAAAAAAAAAACAACAACAACAACAAAAAGTTTTGAAGAATTTTGAGGGATTAATTGTGTATTCCTAACATTTACAAGCCATTTTTGAACGATTTCATGAGAAAAAAATGGGACTTAGTGAATCATGGAAGTAAGTTTCTAATCTTTCATCCTGCCAAAGCTTATACACATTTAACATTTTGTTCAAAACAAACATATTTAAGAGAATGGAATTAATGCCACAGAGTTGGAAATGCAAGTCTTAGCAGGTTCAGGGCCTAATTTTCTGTCTTTTCATTTAGTCTTAATAATGAAACAGACAAACCTCCCTATTTCTAAAATTTAACATTTGTCACTATTGTGTGAGTTCCAATTCCATTAGTTACCTTTTCAATACTTTAAAATATATGTATATCTATTTTATACCAGTTGACACATTAGTTTCTTATTGGTTTTATCTGGTGAAATGGTAGAATATTCATGAATACTATTATTCATCTCCTGATGATGACAGGATTCTGAGAAATCAGAACAAAGTTGTTAAGAAACAAATGGGTTCACTGAAATGATCCCTCCCTCCAAATACACACACAAACACCAAGAAATATATTATATAATAATATCTCTTGTTCTAATGTGACAGTTTTTACTGGGAATAACTCACTAAAACCAAAAATATATATCAGGTTGGAAGACGTTATTCATAATAATTTCCCTCTTTCCATTTTCGCTTGCTGTGAAATCATGATGGATCTTTATAAAATATCCACATAAATATAAAGAAAGAAAAAAAAAGTTGAAGATAAAAATAAATTCACCAGTAAGAGTACTGTGAATATAAAGTTTCTTAAAATACAAAATACTTAATAATTGTCCAGAGAAGTTGTGGATGCCCCATTCCTGGAATTGTTTGTAAGTGTTCAAGGACAGACTTGGAGCAACCTGGTCTAGTTGAGGAACCTGGTGTTCCTGCCCATGGCATGGGGGTTGGAACTAAGTGATCTTTAATGTCTCTTCCAACGCAAACCATTCTTTGATTCTATGATTCTGTGATTCTGTGAATAATGTGTATTCAGAAGAATGTACCAGAGACAACCACACTGGACTGAGAAATGTGCTAATTAAAGTATACAGTGGAAATGTTTATGAAAAATATTGAAATAAATTAAGGTATTCAAGAACTGAATCACACACAACACCACAAGTTTATAATTTGGGGTCTTAAGATGGTTTCCACACTAAATGATTTAAAAGAGCTGTCTACTCAGGGTGACTCATGTTGTCAATATGAAGTCATAAAAGTGTAAGCATGATTAGGGAATTGTAGGATAGCTTGCACAGAAAGAGGCAATCTTTTCTGCACTTTCCCTTCCATAATAGAAAACATAAAGAAATAAACAAAACCCACAACATTATATTTCATTGATTTTTTTATTTTATTTTATTTTAAATTCAGAAATTAAGAAGGATAAAATAAGGTGGACATTAGATTAATTGTACATTCAACTCAACATAGGATTTCAAACATGATCAAAACCAACATATTTTCCATAAATAAGCTGAATTTCACATATGAGGAAAGTGTTCCACCTGCATTTAGTGTCTCACCTAATTTTAGGTTCAAATATGCACTGCAAATATCTGCCTCTGAAATGGTCAACCTAGTCTCCTTTTATAAGAGGTAGAGAAAAAAAAAAATAAAATAAATACATACATACATACATACATAAAATTTCTAGGACTGAGCTCTCAATCATTAGGATGAGAAGAAGAAATATTTCTGCTCCCTATAAATTACATGGTTCTACTATAGTACAGTATATCAGTTAATTACAGATGATTCACATTTGCAGTGTCTTCTGAAGGGTAGTGGAAGCTTGAAAACCTGACATGTGATAAGATAGTTGGAAGCCCCCTTTGAGCTCTATGGCCCTCAGAGTGTTTATGGTTAAATATTTTTGAAATAATAAATAATAATAATAATAATAATAATAGAAGAGAAGCAGAATAATACAGAAATGCACCCAAGTTTGAAGGAATCATTCAGTAAAGACAAAGATATAGACATCCTGAGTTCTCAAAAAAAAACACAAGGAATGACTTCTGAAAAGACAAAATTGTGGTCAGAAACAGAAGAGAGCATAATCAATAGCTCAAAGCCTGCTTTAACCATGTTAAAATTAGATGCAAGGAAAAAAATGTCGAAAAATCATATATGTTTTACACAAGTGATAACCAGCTGAGGTACTAGAGTACTGAATGCTTTGTTTTTAACTAAGATTCAGACACAATAGAGATTTCAGAAATCCAGTGGAAGGAAAGCAGTTCATAGGAAGACAATTCATGGTATAGCCCATAAATACACATATGTCATGGCACATATTTTACAGGAAAGAAAAAGTAGATAAACTAGTGAAGAAGTGCAATATGATAAAAATTGCTGATGTAAGTTATCAAGAAGTGATATAATTTATACTGAAGCTGAAATATGGATTATCTCAAATGTTTTTTTAAAAAAGTAAGGTATTAATGTACCATCTGAAGTACAATTAGTCTGGGATAACATAATAATGAAAACAATGACTTTTAATCATGGTTCCTTCTGGAGCAATTATTCAGGAAACATATGTAAAAGAAAAACTAAATATATCTACATTTATATCTAGATCAAGATGTATAGACATAGTTTTTTTCTTTTTTCCTGAGGAAAGCCTGGGATGTGGTTCAAAAGTGACTATTGCATTCTGTAATACTGAATCCAAATTTACAGGAAAAGCTAACCTAAAAGCAAACAAACAAATAAATAAATAAATCACCCAGTATCACAACTTCAAAACAAGTATATTATAAAAGGCAAGACAATTTTTGTTTGGGGGAAGGGTTTTGTTTGTTTGTTTGTTTGTTTTAGAAAAGACTAAAAGGTCATATTTAATGTGTACTATCTATTAGGAGACATCCTACAAAATTTCCTTTATAAGGAAGAAATTAGGAAACTGACAAGATAAAGGATAACCACAAATAACCAGAAAATTGAGTAGAACAAAATTATGAATGGTATTTTAACAAGCAATAAAACACAATAGAAACAAGAAATAAGGAAAGGTAAATAAATAAAATAAAATAAAATAGAAACAAGAAATAAGGAAAGGTAAATAAATAAAATAAAATAAAATAAAAATAAAATAAAATAAAATAAAATAAAATAAAATAAAACCAATATCAACAACAAAACACCTAAACTGTAGAATCAATAACCAGTGTGTAAAAGGAACCTTCCATGAATGAAGGAAGCTACAGCCATCAAGTTGAATCAGTTCTCTGCACAAGCATTCAGCTGTTACAAAAGTTCCCACAGTGGGAACTCAACTACTTCCCTGGGCAGCCTGCACCAGAGCCTCACAACCCTTTCAGTGAAGAATTTTTCTCCTAATATCCAACCAGAACCTCCCCTGGCACAACTTGAGGCCATTTCCTCTTGTCCTAAAAGAAAGAAAAAGAAACAAGAAATTTTAAAGAAATTTGGTTTTGTAAAGATTTTTTTGTGACTTTTGTAAATAAAAGCACAAATAATATTTGGTTTAGAGTAACTTTTAATTACACGTAAGCATTAGGGAAAACCACTTTGGGGAAAAAAAAAAATCCTATATTCACGTTTTCCTCTTCTGTAATTGTGTTTCAGTATCAATTATAAAGACTTCATCAAAATTAAAACCAAAATGAAGCAAAATTCTGAATTCAAGCATAATAATTTAGATCAATTCAATAATATGCAGGTAATGAAATTTAACAGTGTGAAAACAGAAGCTGATAATTAAAGTATTTTTTTATTATAACTACATTTGCACAAACATAGCATCATAATGAAAAAAATAACACTTGGTATATTTGTTTGACTGATAATGTAAGGTGAATTATACTAATCATGATAAATTAATATCTCAACTCAATGTTTACAGATAAACATAAAGGACGGTATCAAATCTCCACATGAATAAGTATTAGGTTGTTTGAAATTAATCCATATTTGCATAAGTTAAATAGCTGTTATGATTCATTATAAACCTATACATATTAGTAAATAAAGACATTTTAGACTCTGGATCTAATTTTAGCTGGCTAATCATCTTCAAATAATATTCTGAAAAGTGTAAACACTCCATTGGTTTTCAAAATTAAAGTTGGGTTTTTAATTTCATACATTTTTTTCTATTCATTTCACTTTACCAATTATCCTGAGAGAGAACTTAAGGCAACAGAGGGAGTAGGGCACCTAGCAGATATCAGCTTCTGGCAGAAGTTAGGAATATTAATACTTTCTTTGCCTTTGTTTTGAAACAGAATAACAGAAATATAGTCAGCTGCTGTATAAACAGACAGTATGTGCAAATGACTTTTTTTTTTTTTAAATTTATTTCCTTCATTTCAGATGTTTATTCTTCTGTTTTGTAACTGGAACTCAAAACACCTTAGATCCTGATATCACTTCTGTTTTTGTCCCAGTCCTATTACCAATATATTTACCTAAAAATGTTAATAAACATATAAATGTTGAAAAGTTATTCATTTTTTTACAAATCTTCTCAAATTATTATCCATATTTTATAGACTAGTACAAAAAAAAAAATTGTATTTCCTAGTTGAGTATAGTCAGCAGTAAAGCAGATTGCCATAAGACAGGCTGCCACAGGACAGTGTGCCATCTCTGTGGAGGGTTTCAGGCCAAGCTGAAAACCCGAACTGGACCAACCTTTGAGCAGCCTTATCTTAGATTCTTAAGCTGGAGAAAACTGGGAGACCTTGAAAAAAACAGGGAGACTGGTAACCTTCAGCTAGCAAAAGAAAGGCAGATAAGGAATAAAAGACAGAAAACAAGAAGGAAAAAAAAAAAACTGAAAGAAGCTGAAAGGAAGATTCCAACCTTTTTCTCCTTAAGTTTCATTAGCATATTGAAAAAAAAAAAAAACCACACCCATCAAAATGCAAATGAATGGAAATATGGGATTGGGCGTTCCTCCCTGCTGGTATCAGTAACATGCGTGTTCAATAGAGACAAATTAGGTGAGCTAAAACAACTAATCATAGGTAGCTAGAGAGATAGTTTTACAAGTTAGCTGTGTATAGATAATGGTGCTTCATGTCAGAGGTCTGCTTGCTTTGCAAAAGATTGCCAAGCACCCAATTCTGCAGCATCATATAATTAATTATTTAAGTAAAAGACCTTCCTGTGGATTCTGACTCTGTGTGCTTATTGGTCAGGTCCGCTAGGCACAGACTTATGGATAACTATCTGACCCCAAAGTTGCCCCTGCTTCTGGCAGGGAAGTGGACTAGACATCTCCCAGGGACCTTTCCATGTTCTGCAAAACACTTGCAGTTACACAGCTTCTCTATGTCATGTCAGCAAAAAGGATAAAGAACACCTTATACAAAGTTTGAGTAATTTACCCTTAGTAACAAAGATCTGTGAAAGTGAGTGAGAGGAGTGAAGTGAAAAATGTGGTGAGTTGTGAGTTTTGTAGAATTGGTTTGTTGATATCTTCTGTGGTATCTGGAATTGATTGCTTATGCTCTACTTTTTGTGTTTTCTGAGGAGAGTATTTGTGTGCCTGGTTTACCACTACCAGATGCTACAGAGAGATTAACATGCAATTATGGGATAACATGGGATAATTATGGGAAAGAATTCCATAGGAAACAGGTTAGATTTTCCTTGCCTACTAAACATCTGCTGTCAAATTATGTCCAGAAAGAAAACCTTCCTTGAATTTGGGGAAGATCTTAAGGCATCTGTCACTACCTTCAGTTTTTCAGCTAATGAACTACAATGCTCTATGAGTAGTATGTATTTATATACATAAATACATACACATATATATATACATTATATATATATATATGAGGCCCTTCTCTTTTTCCCCAACCCCTAAATGCTGTCTGTCATTTGATTGAAGGAAATCACTGTATCCTCTAGAGTATGTGTCCTAACATTATTCCCATAACTGCCTTGTGCCCTGGCATGTGTATACAGTCATTCTTCTGCACCACAACCTGCACAGCTGGATTTCCACCAGATGCATTCCTCAGCTATGTGAAAGAAAACAAGCTTTCTTAACTTGGGTGCGCTATAGCAGCAAGGACTCCTATAGGTTTTGCTGTAGAAGATAAGGATGTCCAACAGAGGTCTCCCAAGCCTTATATATGCATATTGTCTTTTCATAAACATGACATATTCTTTTGCCTTTAGCAGAGTATACAGACATAAAGTATGTTTTACTGTCAAAATTGTTGTCAGTGTGCACAAAGAGTTTTAAATGAAACTTGAGATATAGTTTATGGCTGTTGTCTTTGTAGCATACTGTAAGCATCAGAGAAACATCAGGAAAAATGATTGTGCCTGGCTTAATTTGTAGCATTTGTTTTACATGCATTAGATGTAAGACTGGGATCATTTGACCTATTGTAGTCACTTTGTGTGATTAGATGTTTTTGATGGATATCAATTAGACATAATTTCTTTTTGCTGAGGCAAAACATACCTCGTATGTTAATCTAAACTCATAACAAGTAATCTAAGCTCATACCACGTAAACTAAGAGATAAGTCTTTTTAAGTTATCTTAAATGTGTCACTCCGTGACACATTACTACCCTTTATTTGCATTACAAACACCATAAGACATGATACACTAAGGTGCAGTGAGAACAATACATTTGAAGATGAGCTTCATTAAAACCTTAACACACTGTTGGCATAAACACTATTTCACTTCTTTCTATACTATTTTGTTCAAAGGATTTAACGTTGTTGTGGTTTCTTTGTTTTTCTGCACTGTGGTAATATTGACCATCTCCATAAGTATCCCCACATACCAACATATTTCACAGCTATCCTAAGGGTGGATGCAAGTATTTCTTGGTGTTTTTACAAAGCATATTGACCGATCACTTGTTTTCATACGTTTTTCATATGTTTTCATAACTTGTTTGCATAAATATTCATACTTTGTCTCTAAGTTAGCCTCAGACAACCCTGTAGATCTTTAAAAGCTTTGCAAGGAGTCCTTTACTTTATATTACACAAGCAGTTTTTTGTTTGCTTGTTTGTTTGTTTGTTTTCTGAGAAACATATAGCACCAGGAATACTACTAGTCCTTGGTTTGCTTTCACATATGTGCAGAGTCTCTTTCTAAATTAGAGACTAGCTTGCTGTATTGAAACAAGTTCCTTGCACAGACTAATTCTAAAGTTATTCTTGTTATTCCACTGCAAAGGAAGGTGGAAGAACCTTGTTTCATACTTGAGAAATGCTGATTAACTAAAAGAAATTTTTTTTTTTTTGAGGGAAAATACACCAAGCTGCAGACACTGTTGGGTAAAGCTTGAAATAAGCTTTGATATAGTCCAACATTTTTTTTTTTCTTGGCAGTATTTACACTCTACTTACCTGTGAGTATAGTATGACAGCACATCGTACAAAAGCCAAGTTAAATTGGATTTCATTTAAAAAATGTAAGAAAACTTGCATAATATTTAAAAATTATTTTCGCCTCACTGATAAGCAGGCATTCTCTTTCCCAAAATGTTCATCTTTTCTGTTTTCTTGCCCCCCTTTTCAATCTTGGAATTAAAAAGCTGTCCTTAGACTGCTTTATCTAGTAGATATTTGTTTGTTTGTTTGTTTGTTCGTTTGTTTATTTAAGTAGTCATTAATGCTGTTCAGTTATTCATTAAAAAGATAGAAGAAGCATATCTGAAACTCTTATTCTATGTTAATTTTTTAAGAGGTGTAGTAAGCCAAGTGTACATGTCTGGGCAATTACCAGGGTTCGCAACAGAGATAATGTTTCAGTGCCTTGGAGGCTGGGAATTACATTTTGACAAGCTGCTAAAAGCCATTGTGGGTATTAGTGTCATGTGAAGCTCGGTGTTTTGCATTTCTGCATGATCAAAGGCATATTTTTATTTCTGCATGTGCAATTGAAAGAGGAACACTGACCTATTGGCATAAGAAAGATGGGCACTCTGGGTGAAATTCATCTCACCTAACTCTAGTTGCCTGAAAAATGAGCATCCAGTCAAAGCTATTTGTCTAGGCTCTTTCCCCTCCTGTTTTAGTCAATTGAGAGAAATAGATACTGCCACAGGCAATACATCCCTGCAGTCTCAGACACACAACCAAGAGGGGATGAATTACCTTCTGGGAGTTGCCTATTCCTCTTGAGTAACCGTGTATATGTGGAGACTACACTGCTAGTCTTGAGTAGCCATTTAACTTTTAGATGGCTAGCTGAGCTGAAACATACTTTCTGTGTACATTTGTAGCAGACTTCTGTTTGGAGGCAAAGAAATTACAGACTTGGCAAAGCCATTCCATATGCTGGAAACAAACACTCAGTGTGTTGTTACAAAGAACACAGTGTGGACTGCACTTCCAGCCTTCCATCTTGTTAACAGAACTGCCACCCTGGAATTCTGGAGGGCAGACTTTGGCCTATTTAGGAAACTGGTTGGCAGAGTCCCTTGGGAGATACTTCTGAAGCGCAAAGGAGTCCAGGAAGGCTGGACACTCTTCAAGAAAGAAATTCTAAGGGCACAGGAGCAGGTCATCCACACGTGCCAAGAGACAAGCCAGCATGGCAGAAGACTGGCCTGGCTGAACAGAGAGCCGTGTCTAGAGCTCGGGAAGAAAAAGGTTTATGACATTTGGAAGAAGGGGTAGGCAACTCAGGAGGACTACAAAGATGTCATGAAGCTGTGCAGGGAGAAAACCAGAAGTTCCAAAGCCCAATTTGAGCTCAATCTGGCTATTGCTGTTAAAGACAATAAAAAAGGAGGACTAGAGAGAATCTCCATCCTTTATCGGATGTGGGAAAACATAGTGACAAGAGATGAGGAAAAGGCTGAGATACTTAATGCATTGGGCTGCATTAAAAAAGGGGTGGCCAGCAGGGAGAGGGAGGTGATTGTCCCCCTCTACCCTGCTCTTGTGAGACACCATCTGGAATACTGTGTGCCGGCCTGGGGCCCCCAGAACAAAAAGGATGTGGAGCTCTTGGAATGGTCCAGAGGAGGGCCACTAAGATGATCAGAGGGCTGGAGTACCTCTCCTATGAAGAAAGGTTGGGGGAACTGGGCTTGTTTAGCTTGGAGGAGAGAAGGCCCTGGGGAGACCTCATTGCGGCCTTCCAGTACTGGAAGGGAGCATATAAACAGGAGGGGGAATGCCTGTTTACTTGTGTTGATAGGGATAGGACAGGGGGGGAATGGTTTTAAACTAAGACAGGGGAGATTTAGGTTAGATATTAGGAGAAAGTTTTTCACCCAAAGGGTAGTGAGGCACTGGAACAGGTTGCCCAGAGAGGTTGTGGATGTCCCATCCTTGGAGGCATTCAAGGCCAGGCTGGATGTGGCTCTGGACAGCCTGCTCTAGTGGTCGGCAACCCTGCCCAGAGCAGGGGGGTTGAAACTAGATGATCTTTAAGGTCCTTTTCAACTCAGTCCATTCTATGATTCTATGATTCCTGGACTCAGTCTTTAGCAGCGAGTACAGTTGTTTTCTGTGTACCTATTCCCCTGAGATGGTAGATAGGGGTGGTGAACAGAATGAAGCCCTCATAATCTATGAGGAAATGTTTAGCGACTGCTAAACAACTTAGATGTATGCAAGTCTATGGTGACAGGTGGGATCCACCCAAGGGTATTGATGGAGGTGGCAGAAGCGTTCACCAAGCAACTTTCACAGAATCACAGAATCACAGAATTGTAGGGGTTGGAAGGGACCTCAAGAGATCATCAGGTCCAACCCCCCTGCCAAAGCAGATTCCCTAAAGCAGGTTGCCCAGGTAGGTGTGTTTGAGTGTGTTTGTTTCCATCATTTATGAGCAATCCTGGCTATCAGGGGAGGTCCCAGTTGTCTGGTGGCTTGCAAATGTGATGCCCATCTGCAAGAAAGGCTGCAAGAAGGATCCAGGAAAGTACAGGCCTGTCAGTCTGACTTCAGTGTCAGGGAAGCTCATGGAGCAGATTATCTTGAGTGCCACCACACAGCACCTACAGGGCAACCAGGTGATCAGGCCCAGTTGGCAAGGGTTTATGAAAGGTAGATCTTGCTTGATGAACTTCTTCTATGACAAGGTGACATGCTCAGTAGAAGAGGGAAAGGCTGTGGATGTGGTCTAGCTAGGCTTCAGTAAGGCTTTTCACACTGTTTCCCACAGCATTCACGTGGAGAAACTGGCTGCTCAGGGCTCAGATGGGTGTACGCTTCATTGGGTTAAGAACTGTCTCGGTGGCCAGGCCCACAGAGTCCATGGAATTAAATCCAGCTGGAAGTGGGGCACTAACGGAATCCCCCAGGGCTCAGTACTGGGGCCAGTCCTCTTCCATATCTTCATCAATGATCAGGAAAAAAGGATTGAGTGCACCCTCCAAAAGTTTCCTGACAACACCAAGTTAGATTCAAATGTTGATCTGCTGGAGGGTAGGAGGGCTCTGCAGAGGGATCTGGATAGGCTGGACAGATGAGCCGAGACCAACTGTATGAAGTTCAACAACACTAATTGCCGGGTCCTGCACTGGGGCACAACTACCCCATGCAGTGCTACCAGGGGGAAGAGTGTCTCAGAAGCTGCCAAGCGGAAGGGGACCTGAGGGTTGATAGTCAGCTGAATATGAGACAGCGATGTGCTGAGATAGCCAAGAAGGCCAACAGTATCCTGACCTGTATCAGAAATAAAGTGGCCAGCAGGACTAGGGAGGTGATTTTACCCCTATACTTGGCTCTTGAGAGGCTGAACCTGGAATACTGTGATCAGTTTTGAGTTCCTCATTAAAAGAAAGACATTGAGGTTCAGGAGTGTGTCCAAAGAAGGGCAATGAAGCTGGTGAAGTGTCTAGAGAGCAAGTCTTAGGAAGAGTGGCTGAGGGAGCTGGGGTTGTTTAAGCTGGAGAAAAGGAGGCTCAGGGGAGACCTTATCATGTTCTATAGTTACCTTAAAGGAGGTTATAACGAGGTGGGGGTCATTCCTTTCTCCTAAGCACCAAGTGATAGAACTAGATGAAATGGCCTTAAGTTGCACCAGGAAAGGTTAAGGTCAGATATTATGAGAAATTTCCTCACTGAAAGGGTTGTGAAGTATTGGAACAGGCTGCCTAGGGAAGTAGTTGAGTCTTCATATGTCGTGTAGAAAAACATGTAGATGTAGAGCTTAGTGACATGGTGGACTTGGCAGTGTTAGGTTATTCACAGGAGCATAAAATCATAGAACAGCTTGCGACAGAAGAGACCTCAAAGATCATCCAGTTCCAAACCCCCTGCTGTGGGTAAAGATACTACCCACTAGATCAGGTTGCCCAGGGTCTCTTCCAACCTGGTCTCGAACACCTCCAGGGATGGGGGATCCACTACTTCTCTAGGCAATCTGTTCCAGTGCTTCACCACCCTCTGACTGAAGAATTTCCTCCTAACCTGTGTTCCAAATCTCCCCTCTTCATGTTTAAAAACATCTCTGCTTGTCCTATCATTATCTGCTTGAGCAAAAAGTTGTTCTCCATCTTTTTTATAAGCCCCTTTTAAGTATTGGAAAGCTGCAATTGTCACCCCAGAGCCTTCTCTTCAGGCTGAACATCCCCATCTCTCTCAGTCTTTCTTCATAGGAGAGGTGCTCCAGATCTCTGATCATCTTCACATCCCTCCTCTGGACCCACCCTAACGGATTCACATCCCCAAATCTGGATGCAGAACTCCAAGTGGAGCCTCACAAGGGCAAAGTAGAGGGGATCAGTCACGACCCTCAACCTGCTGGCCAATTTTCTGTTGACATATGCCAGGATGCAGTTGGCCTTCTGGGTTGGAAGTGTGTGCTACTGTCTCATGTCAAGCTTTTCATCTACCAGAACCCCCAAGTCCTTCTCTGCAGAGCTTCTCTCAATCATTTCTTCTCCCAGTCTATATTCATGTCTGAAATTGCCCTGGCCCACTTGCAGTACCTTGCACTTTGACTTGTTGAACCTCATTAGGCTCACAGGGACTCACTTCTCAAGCTTGTCCACATCCCTTTGGATGGCATCCCTTACTTTTGTTGAATCAACAGATATGTCCGGGGTCTGTCTCAAGACAGACCTCTGAGGGACACCACACATCACCAGCCTCCATGTAGGCATAGAACCATTGACCACCACTCTCTGAGTGTGGCCTTCAAGCCAATTCCTCATCCACCTCATCCTTCAGTGAAGCCATGCTGGCTGTCTTGGATCACCTCTTTGTCCTGCACGTGCCTTGGCATTGCTTCCAGGAGGATCTTTTCCATGATCTTGCCAGGCACAGAGGTGAGGCTCACCAGTCTGTAGTTCCCTGGATCCTCCTTTCTACCCTTTTTAAAAATGGGAGTGATGTTTCCCTTTTTCCAGTCACCAGGGACTTTGCCTAACTGCCAGGACTTCTCAAATATAATGGAGAGAGGCTTGGAAACTCCATCAGCCAGGACACTTGGATGCAGGTCACCGGGCCCTGTAGACTTAGACTTGTACCTGTTTGGTTTCACCAGGTGGTCCGGAACCTTCTCTTTGTTTACGGTGGGAGGGATTTTGCTCCCCCCAGCCCTCATCTTCATGTTCAGGGAAATGAGAGATGTGGGAAGCCTGAATGGCAGTAAAGACTAGGGCAAAGAAGTTGTTGAGTGCCTCAGCCTTCTCTATGTCTGTTGTTACATGTTCTCCCTTCTTGTTTATCAGAGGGGGTATGCTCTCCTTGGTCTTTCTTTCCTGGCCAAAAGAATCCCTATAGAACCCAAAGTCAGGGTCCTGACTTTACTCTTTGCCAGGCCCATACTCCTCGAGACAACAAACTCAACCAGGGTGTGGTCACTGCAGCCCAGACTGACTCCAATCTTGACCTCTTTAATGAGTTGATCTGCATTGATAAGTACCAGGTCCAGTAACATTTAACAGGTGGACTAGAGGATCCTAGAGGTCTTTTCCAACTGAAATGATTCTATGATTCTATGATCTGCTGCTCTGCCAGTGAAATCCCGAGTTCAAAAAGTCAGAGAGCTGAAGCCAGTCAAGCCAGCAAGCTGAAGAAGCTGAGGAGCAACAGGGCAGAATGGGCAATTATAAAAGCTTTTCTGAGAAATCAGTAATTATCAGTGTTTTGCATATGCATAGATAAGCAAAGTATCACTAACTTTCAACTTTCCAATAATACATCATTTAAAACTCTTCAGGTGTGGCTTTTACTGATTGAGCAGTGACTTCAGAGGTTATAAATTGGTCAGTGAACACTAGAGTGGCTAAGAACTGTTTTCACAGGTCAGAATTAGCAGAATTAGTGAAAGAAGCAATCTAACAAAAAGAGTTTGTGAATCAGATTAATATTGTGCTAGACTACATGAATTGCACAAAGAACTGAGAAAAGTTGGATCTCCTGTGCTTATTTGTGTTTTAAAGTGCTTTGCCAGTAAAGATAGGACTCAGAGAAGTGACTTTTAAAATGTAAAAAAAATCAAAATTAAAGTTTTGACCTGAACACCATGTGTGTATCTTGCCAATATACTAATAAAGACCTAATATAAAATGATTTCTAGATTTCAAAAATATTTAAGTTGTAATTGCATTCTGGACAACAAGAACTTTCCATATATATTTTTTCAATATATCAATTATTCAATGTCAGTGTTTCTTCTATAATTTTTAACAGTTTCATTTACTCCTCCAGAGAAATTACAGAAATGTCAGGCTTTGTACTAAGCTCCACTTTGAAGTCTTCTATCCAGTAGTAAGAAAATACAAATATTGTTTTATTTCTTGCTTTCTAAGCAAAGAAACAACAGGAATGTCATGGTATTTTTGAAGCTTTTATGTTGTCATCTGTGAAGTGATGAATCTGACATCTAACATTATACTAACACAGTTATGATTTCCTATCAACTAGAGGATCTTTTGTGTGTGCCCAGTGTTACATAGATTGTTTGTCCTTGACTTAGTCACTGTGAGGCAGTTTACCAAAAGGTCAGAATGGGATAAAACAGATGTATGAAATGGGAGGGGAGAATATACTAAAGCTATTCCAGATTTTGCTGCAGTTTCCATTGCAGCCCAAGTAAAGGCTAAAAGACTGAGCTCAAGCGTTACAGGCAAGCAGCACTAATAAAAAACAATATTGGTTTGTGGTTTCCTACAGAGAAAGTACGTTATCCTGCTAACATTTTTACATTGTTTTTTTCTTGCTCTACTGGGTGCAGGTGCCTAGGTGCTGCCAATGGGGGACTGCAGGGCTCCTCTGGGAGGAGATGCTGGGGCTGCCCCATGCCAGGCACAACCACTTTGAGCCAGCTCTAGTGGCCCCACCACAGGATATGTCTGGGCCCAGCAGCCAAAATGGTGGTACCTCTGGGTACAGGTATTTCAAAACATTGCACAGCAGAAATAGAAGTGAGGAAATATGTATGAAAGAAAACCTTACAGACACTGAGGTCAGTGAAGAAGGAAGGGGAGGAGGTGCTCCTGAAGCTGGAACAGGGCTGGAACATGCCAAAGCAGATATCTACACTGCAGCCCATGAAGGACTCCACAGTGGAGCAGGTGGGTATTTTCTGAAATAACTGTGGCCTGTGGAGATACCATTCTGGAGCAGAAGAATGGTGTGAAGAGGAAGGAGTGTCAGAAAGGAACTGCTATGGACTGACTGCAACTCCCATTCCCCATTCTCCCTGCACTGCTGGGGAATAGGGAGAGAGGTAGAAGAAAGAGTTAGGAAAGAAGGTGAATTTGGTACTGAGAAAGGGTGTGTGTGTGTGGAAATGTTGTTTTATTTATTTATGTATTTTTGTCTTTCTTTCTCACTACCAAATCTAATTTAATTGGTAATAAATTAAATCAGTTTTCCCCAGGTTGAGACTATTTTGCCTGTGACAGTAACTGGTGAGTGGTCTTCCTGTACTTATCTTGACTCATGAGATTCTTCATCTTATTTTCTCCACCTGCCCTTTTGAGGAGCAGGAATGAGAGAGCAATTAGATTGGCAACCGCCTGCTGACCAAGGGCAACCAACAGCTTTTTCATAACTTCATCATACATTTCCATTGAAGAACAGTTTCTGTGCATCTAAGGACAAAGTGAGTTGCAGTAAATAACAGGTTTTGTATTTCTACATTTTGTGCAAATTGTACTTTGGCAAGTTCTTCAAGCTTTGCCTAAGCTAGCAATGTTTTTGTCTTTAATGCAACCCAATAGTTGGGACTTCTTTTCTGTCTGTGGAAATGTAAGAGTTCCTAAGTGTCAACTTTATCACTTTTGATATATGTACCTGTAGTCTTGGTGAACAAGTTTAATTTCAGTCAGCAGTGTGCCCTTGTGGAGAAGGAGGACTGCATACTGCATGAACAAGACCAAAAGCGATAAATCAAGGAAAGCAATTATTACCCCTTACTCAGCAAACATGAGGCCACAACTAGACTACTGCATCCATTTCTTCTCCCTCCTTTCCTTCCTCTACTCTACCATCGCCCCCTTCACACAAGTCATTTTGAAAAATTGGAGAGTTTTTGTGAAGGTTTACAACGCCATTTAAAATCTAGAATTTATGACTTACAGGATACTGAGATACTTCTGAAGTTTGTTTAGCCTGAAAAACAGAAGATTAAGGTTGGATATAATCTTTGTGTTCTATTAAATAAAACTGGTTTCTTGACATCTAAACTTTTCTTGGAGGTCTATAATGAAACTTCATCCAAAGGTCGCAGTAAGTTTACAGCAAGAATGATGTTAATCATCCATAAGGAAAAAAATCTTCACAGCAAGAGTTGTTGAACATTGGAACCAATTATTCAGAAAGGCTGTGAAATCTCTGTCTTTAAATATTTGAAAGCTGGATTGGATGAAGTCTTGAGCGACTGGATCTAACCTTGACGTTAACCTTGCTTCGAGTGGGAGACTAGATTAAATAATTTTCAGGTATTCAATTCAACATAATTCTTTATGCAATTCTATGAAACACAAGTACACTGACTTTAAAAGAGCAACAAACAGAATAAAACATTAATACGTAATAATACATTTGACTTTGAACACATTTTCATTGTTTGCACATATATAAATGCATGTGCACACACATGCTCACATACACAACTTTCAGTGAAGCCTGTGTTAGATGATTTCTCTCTCCCTAAATATGTCATGAAATGATTGAAACGTAGTGCAATTTAGATATGAATTAGTGGTCTGTTCAGAGCCCTGACCCTTTAATCTATCTAAGAAATTCTCTCAGGACTTCAAATTAATGTATATGGGAAGGTCTTAAGCCTTATTACTGTTTTCTTTTGTCATTACCATTACTCAATTTTTCAGCCTGATTTGAATGTATGTTAAGCTTCATAGAACAGCAAATAATTCAGCTAAGAATGGGACAGTGCCTAGACATACTGCTGCAAGAGCAGATGAGTCAGTGAAAATTCAGGAAATTTCACACATTTCCTTGTTTTGCCAGAAGAAATGTATTTTAATAAAATATGCATGCTTTTGAAAACAAGGGAGAACACAGTTTTTTGTCCTCTCCACAGTTGTATTTCCCTTGCTCCTTACTATTTCTTTGTAGAAGATCCCTATTCATCCATGTCACTGAGATCACAAATTTAGTGTCTTACTCTTAAGTAAGAAGTGTCAGTCTAACCGTAGGAGATTCTGAATGCAAACAGTTGGCTTCTTAGAATGGTCTTTCTAACATTAAATTGCATGCTGCATATAGGGAAACTAACAAGGACAAAAAGATGCTGAAATAAATAAATAAAGTTGTAAAATGAACAGGTTTTTTTTTCATCTTTACTATTATTGTTTCAAAATTTTGTAGTTTCGTGCTCTTCTAGAGATTTAACTTGTTACTCCTGATGTCATTTGTCCAAAGCCTTATTTAAAAATATTAATGTTTCAATAATTAGAATTTTTAAGAAAGGTTGGAAGCATCACCCTAAGGTTTAAACCTTCAGAAAATAAGTAACTCAAAATGTTGTTTGCTGTTGGTATTAATTCTTTTGGTTAATTCATGCTTTTCTACCTAATGCCATTCTTTATTTATTTATTTTTGTGACTAACTTCTGTTTGTGTATTCCTTTAACTCAGTACTGGATTATCCTCATTTTGAGTATTTGCTCAGATGACATTTTTTACGCACATACATACAACTCTGTTCTATTTGTTCGATATAGTCTTTATTAAACTGCCAGATTCATTTATTTTCAATCTTGATTTAGAGGTTAAAGATACATGAACTGAATACATTTTGATACAGTAAAATCTACTATAAGCCACAGAACACCTTTCTAAGATAAATTGTATAAACGTCAATGGTTTCTTTAAAGAAGTCATGGGTCTGGACATGTATGTAATTATTTTGCTCTAATCACTAGAGTTTCAGATTTTAAAAGATTTTAAGTTTAATAATAACAAGCAAAACTGCTATTGTGTACGAACATACCATTTCTTTCCTACCACAGATATTCATTCTGTTCAACATTTGGGGGACCTAATTAGTCATAGAACATGAGAAAATATCTGCTTAATGCAATATAGCTATTTATAAGTGATTGCAAAGGAGTCAGGATACACTGTGTTCCTGTTTTACGCTAATTAGCTTGAAATTCTGATTATGCCAACTCCATTTTAAGTGGCTGCTTCAAAGTGTCATAGAACAACTTTTCTGTTAGTCTTTCATTAAGGGAAGGACATTATGTACTTATGGAAGTAGAGGCTAGCAGAGAAAAGAAACCTCTTTTAACCCTATTTAGGAAAAATCAGAATGATGCTGGTTATAACAGTTATAAATATCTTAGGCTTTACATCTGGCAATGATTATATATCTATTCCAGGAGTAATCATGGCTCAAAGCTGACCAGTTTTTTTCTAGAACAGATTCACATTACTCTATAGGTTATCTGACTCTTTTTTGGGTCTCTTAAAGTACCTAGTTTATTAAACATTGTAAACGTCTTTATTTGTTTACACATCTCGTCAGATCTCTTTCCATCTGTTTCTGTTCTCTCCCTTGAGTATTGTCTTCAGTTCCTCATTGAAATATGCTCACTAGACATATCAAGATAACAAGATATTTTTTTTTTTTTAGGGGGGAGGTGGAGACTTTTCTATAGAAAGAGATTAAGAATTAAAAGAAAAAAAAAAAAAGGTGAACTTTTTATCACTTTTTTTACCAAAGCAGAAGTTTTATGTAATTTATACTGGAACATTAACAATTACATTGATTAAATATTAGAAATTACATTTAACGCTATCTTAATGATATGTATATATTTTTTATTTTACCGTCAGAAATTAACATCAATTTGCTTTGATTGAGAAGTATCTTGGGAGAGATTTGTAATCTTTTTTTTTTTTTTTCCCCCAATGTTCTTGATCACATGTCCTATTTCAGTGGCACCCTTGTTGTTTTGGCTTCTATTTCTCTCACTGGTGTCCTGGTTTCAGCTAGGACAGAGTTAATTTTCCTCCTAGTAGCTGGTAGGGTGCTGTGTTTTGGATTAGCATGAGAAGAGTGCAGATAACATGCTGATGTTTTAATTGTTGTAGAGCAGTGCTTACACCAAGCCAAGGACTTTTCAGCTTCTCGCTCTGTCCTGCTAGCGAGCAGGCTCGGGATGTAGCAGGAGCTGGGAGGGGACAGACCCAGGACAGCTGACCCAAACTGGCCAAAGGGGTATTCCATACCATCTGACGTCATGCTGAACAATATATAGGGGTGGCTAGCTGGGGGGGGGGGGGGGGATAGGCTGGGCATCGGTCAACGGGTGGTGAGCAATTGCATTGTGCATCACTTATTTCATACACATTATTACTATTAATACTATTATTATTATTATTATTATTATTATTATTATTGTTGTTGTTGTTATTTTCCTGTCTTAATAAACTGTCTTTATCTCAACCCACAGGCTTCACTTTCCCGTTTCTCTTCCCCATCCCAGGGAGGGAGGGGGGAGGGTGAGCGAACGGCTGTGTGGTGTTTAGCTGCCAGCCGGGCTAAACCACAACAGTCCATTTGGTGCCCAACGTGGGGCACGAAGGGTTGAGATATCGACAGATTTGACCAGAGTGTGTTAAACTAAAATTGGTATAAGTATTCGACCTGCTTAATAGTTGCTAGTCACAATGTTGATTGCCTTAATCTCAAGTCTGCTGTGCCTGTTTCCCAAATTGAGTTTTATAGCAAGTTACTTTCTGTATGTGCTCCCTGTCGTGCTGTTTATCCTTTCCGGGCCCTGGTTTAAGATTGTTATGGTACTGTGTGGTGTAACGATGGCTTATGAAATGATGAGATATCTGGTCATGACTCTAACCTGGTATTTGTACTCAGCACTGTCGTCGACTCTATACTTCGGAAACCGTATCTCAGAAACTATTAGCAATTACACCTATTGCCTTTTTTCATCAGGGAGTCAATCTCTGGAGGGGACAGGGGAAGATAGTTTTTCCTACCTGTTCACTCTCCCTTCCTCCTTCACCACCCTCTTATCCCCCGAGCTAGTTACGGTAGCTCTCCAAGATGTTGAATATCCTTGGGATACTCAGACCAGCATGTTCTTGTTGTTATGTCTCCTGAATGCGCTTCAGGTTTTGTTTAAGGTTAAACAACTACTTAGGAATCTCATCCGGAGATCTGTCTTGAGGCGGGATAGTTGTGAGTGGCAGGGAGTGTGGGAGGATATGGGCAGGTTTCTAGAGCAGTGGGCACCTCCAGTGTTTTGGACATTCACCCCTGAACAACTGCAAAATCCTAAAAAACTGGTAGAATGCTTGAAAAAAAGGTGTCATGACTCTGGCAGTTCCAAAGTGACACAAATCACTGTAGCGTGCTGGGGTCTGGCTTGTGCCTATCGAGCTGCAATTGATGCTACTATCAACCTAGTGACAGACCCTGCGGCCGTTCCAGCTCCAGCTCCCGCAGCCGTTCCAGCTCCAGCTCCCGCAGCCGTTCCAGCTCCAGCTCCCGCAGCTGTTCCAGTTCCAGCTCCCACAGCCCTTCCAGTTCCAGCTCCCGCAGCTGTTCCAGTTCCAGCTCCCGCAGCCACTCCAGCCCCTGCAGCTGCTCCAGCTCCTGCAGCCGCTCCCACTCCTGTGGCTGGGTCAGAGAAACGAACTGTAGCAGTACAAGTAGTCCCTGCAGAGGTTATTCCAACCCCTGTGGCAGACCCTGTGGCTGGGTCAGAGAAACGAACTGTAGCAGTACAAGTAGTCCCTGCAGAGGGTATTCCAACCCCTGTGGCAGACCCTGTAGCTGGGTCAGAGAAGCGAGCTGTAGCAGTGCAAGTTGCCCCTGTAGAAAAGGTGAAAAAATGGTATAGAGACTCAGGTCGTTTAGAACGCAGACAGTCTTCTGCTAGGTCTAGGTATGGAGAAGACGGGGCTGGGCCATCAAACGTGCAGGAGGATGAAGATGAGGATGAGGATGTCGAAAAATCAACAGTAACTACCCGAACCCTATACCAGCGTGAGCTACGAGATGTGCGAAAAGATTTTGGTCACTGTATAGGTGAGCAGCTTGTCACCTGGCTGCTCCGGTGCTGGGACACTGGAGCCAATTGTGTGGAATTAGAGGGCAGGGAAGCCAGCCGCCTGGGATCCCTTGCTAGAGATGCAGGCATTGACAAAGCAATTGGAGATGGAGCACGATCTCACAGCCTCTGGAGGCGTCTCCTGTCAGCTGTGAAGGAAAGGTATCCCTTCAAGGAAGAACTTGTATGTCTACCAGTCAAGTGGACCACCATGGAGAAGGGAATTCAGTACCTGAGGGAATTAGCCGTACGGGAAGTAATTTATAAGGACCTAGACGACGCACGAATATCCACAGATCCAGATGAAGTCCAGTGTACTCAACCCCTGTGGCGGAAGTTTATACGGACTGCACCATCATCATGGGCCAGCTCATTGGCAATAATAACCTGGAAAGATGGTGACGAACCCACAGTGGGTGACATGGCTAAACAACTCCGGCAGTACGAAGAAAATCTCTCCTCTTCCCTACAGGCCTGCGTCTCGGCTGTGGAGAAACTCTCTGAAGAGTTCCACCAACTTAAAGAGAATTTATCTTCCCCCCCACCTGAACGAACCAGTGGCCACCAACTAAAAGAGAATACTTTGGAGAAACTTTTTGAAGAGGTCCACCAACTTAAAGAGAGTTTATTTTCTTCCCCACCTGAACGAACCAGTGTCTCGGCTATTAGGGGTAAACGTTCATCCGTGCAAAGAAGACAATATGGTGGGTACACACCCCGCGCCACCCTGTGGTTTTACCTACGTGACCATGGAGACGACATGAGAAAATGGGATGGAAAATCTACTGAGACCCTAGAGGCACGGGTACGTGAGTTGCAAAAGAAAACAATCGGGAGAAAGGGGTTCTCTGAAAAGTTTGCTGCTCCAACTTCCAGCAGGCAGTCCTTTAAACACAGAAACGAAGATTCTGACCAGGACTAGAGGGGCCCTGCCTCCAGCCAGGGGGAGGAAAGGGACAACCGAGTTTATTGGACTGTGTGGATTCGATGGCCTGGCACGTCTGACGCACAGAAGTATAAGGCTCTAGTAGACACCGGTGCACAATGTACTCTAATGCCATCAAGCTGTAAAGGGCCAGAGCCCATCTGTATTTATGGCGTGACAGGGGGATCCCAGCAGTTAACTGTATTGGAGGCTGAAGTGAGTCTAACCGGAAATGAGTGGCAAAAGCACCGTATTGTGACTGGCCCGGATGCTCTGTGCATCCTTGGCATAGACTATCTTAGAAGAGGATATTTCAAGGACCCAAAAGGGTTCCGCTGGGCTTTTGGCATAGCTGCCTTAGAGACAGAGGACATTAAACAGTTGTCTACCTTGCCCGGTCTCTCAGAGGACCCTTCTGTTGTGGGGTTGCTGAGGGTTGAAGAACAGCAAGTGCCAATCGCTACCACAACTGTGCACCGGCAGCAATATCGCACCAACCGAGACTCCCTGATTCCCATCCACGAGCTAATTCGTCAACTGGAGAGCCAAGGAGTGATCAGCAAGACCCATTCACCTTTTAATAGTCCCATATGGCCAGTGCGAAAGTCTAATGGTGAGTGGAGACTTAACAGTGGACTATCGTGGCCTGAACAAAGTCATGCCACCACTGAGTGCTGCAGTGCCGGACATGCTAGAACTCCAGTACGAACTGGAATCAAAGGCAGCCAAGTGGTATGCCACAATTGATATTGCTAATGCATTTTTCTCCATCCCTCTAGCAGCAGAGTGCAGGCCACAGTTTGCTTTCACTTGGAGGGGAATCCAATATACTTGGAATCGGCTGCCCCAGGGGTGGAAACATAGCCCTACCATTTGCCATGGACTGATCCAGTCTGCGCTGGAGCAGGGGGAGGCTCCTGAACACCTGCAGTACATCGATGACATCATTGTGTGGGGTGACACTGCAGAGGAAGTTTTCGAGAAAGGGAAGAAAATAGTCCAAATCCTTCTGAAGGCCGGTTTTGCCATAAAACAAAATAAAGTCAAAGGACCTGCACGAGAGATCCAGTTTTTAGGAATAAAATGGCAAGATGGACGTCGTCAAATCCCAATGGATGTGATCAACAAAATAACAGCTATGTCTCCACCAACTAGCAAAAAGGAAACACAAACTTTCCTAGGTTTCGTGGGGTTTTGGAGGATGCATATTCCAAATTACAGTCTGATTGTAAACCCGCTCTACCAAGTAACCCGTAAGAAGAATGCTTTTGAATGGGGCCCTGAGCAACGACAAGCCTTTGAACAAATTAAGCAGGAAATAGTTCATGCAGTAGCCCTTGGGCCAGTCCGAACAAGACCAGATGTAAAGAATGTGCTCTACACCGCAGCCGGGGAGAATGGACCCACCTGGAGGCTCTGGCAGAAAGAACCTGGGGAAACTCGAGGTCGACCCCTGGGGTTTTGGAGTCGGGGATACAGAGGATCTGAGGCCCGCTATGCTCCAACTGAAAAGGAGATATTGGCAGCATATGAGGGAGTTCGATCTGCTTCGGAAGTGGTTGGTACTGAAGCGCAGCTCCTCCTGGCACCCTGACTGCCGGTACTGGGTTGGATGTTCAAAGGAAGGGTCCCCTCTACACATCATGCAACTGATGCTACATGGAGCTAGTGGGTTGCACTGATTACTCAGCGGGCTCGAATAGGAAACCCCAGTCGCCCAGGAATCCTGGAAGTGATTATGGACTGGCCAGAAGGCAAGTACTTTGGGATATCATCAGAGGAGGAGGTGGTCCGTGCTGAAGAAGCCCCACTGTACAACAAGCTACCAGAAAATGAGAAGAAATATGCCCTGTTCACTGATGGGTCCTGTCGTATGGTGGGAAAGCATCGGAGATGGAAAGCTGCTGTACGGAGTCCTACACGACGAGTTGCAGAAGCTGCTTAGGGAGAAGGTGAATCGAGTCAGTTTGCAGAAGTGAAAGCCGTACAGCTGGCCTTAGATATTGCTGAACGAGAAAAGTGGCCAGTTCTCTATCTCTATACTGATTCATGGATGGTAGCAAATGCCCTGTGGGGGTGGCTACAGCAATGGAAGCAGAACAACTGGGAACGCCGGGGCAAACCCATCTGGGCTGCTGCATTGTGGCAAGATATTGCTGCCCGGGTAGAGAACCTGGTTGTAAAGGTACGCCATGTAGATGCTCATGTGCCCAAGAATCGGGCTACTGAAGAACATCAAAACAACCAGCAGGTGGATCAGGCTGCTAAGATTGAAGTGGCTCAGGTGGACCTGGACTGGCAACATAAAGGTGAATGATTTATAGCCCGGTGGGCCCATGACACCTCAGGCCATCAACGTAGAGATGCAACATACAGATGGGCTCGTGACCGAGGGGTGGACCTGACCATGGACACTATAGCACAGGTTATTCATGATTGTGAAACGTGCTGCAATTAAACAAGCCAAACGGTCAAAGCCTCTCTGGTATGGAGGACGATGGCTGAAATACAAATATGGAGAGGCCTGGCAGATTGATTACATCACACTCCCTCAAACCCGCAACGGCAAGCGCCACGTGCTTACAATGGTGGAAGCAACCACCGGATGGCTGGAAACATATCCTGTGCTCCATGCCACCGCCCGGAACACTATCCTGGGCCTTGAAAAGCAAGTCCTATGGCGACATGGCACCCCAGAAAGAATTGAGTCAGACAATGGGACTCATTTCCGAAACAACCTTATAGACACTTGGGCCAAAGAACATGGTATTGAGTGGGTGTATCACATCCCCTATCATGCACCAGCCTCCGGGAAAGTTGAACGATACAACGGACTGTTAAAGACTGCACTGAAAGCAATGGGTGCTGGGACATTCAAAAATTGGGAAACACATTTGGCAAAGGCCACCTGGTTAGTCAATACTAGAGGATCTGCCAACCGAGCTGGACCTGCCCAATCAAACCTGTTACGCACTGTAGAAGGGGATAAAGTTGCTGTAGTGCATGTAAGAAACATGCGGGGTAAGACAGTCTGGGCTACTCCTGCCTCAGGAAAAGGCAAATCCATTCGTGGGATTGCTTTTGCTCAGGGACCTGGATGCACTTGGTGGGTAATGCAAAAGAATGGGGAGGTGCGGTGTGTACCTCAAGGGGACCTAATATTGGGTGAGAATAGCCCATGAGTTGAATTGTAGTATGTTAATTATCGTATAATACTGTATGTCATCACTACCATGATTGCTATATATCATAGATGAAAATGGTGATTAATTAGAAGGTATTGGAAAGAGTGTAACCTGAGCATGACATAAATAGTATGGAATAAGGGGTGGATATCTGTCCTGGTTTCAGCTAGGACAGAGTTAATTTTCCTCCTAGTAGCTGGTAGGGTGTTGTGTTTTGGATTAGGATGAGAAGAGCGCTGATAACATGCTGATATTTTAATTGTTGTAGAGCAGTGCTTACACCAAGCCAAGGACTTTTCAGCTTCTCGCTCTGTCCTGCTAGCGAGCAGGCTAGGGATGCAGCAGGAGCTGGGAGGGGACAGTCCCAGGACAGCTGGCCCAAACTGGCCAAAGGGGTATTCCATACCATCTGACGTCATGCTGAACAATATATAGGGGTGGCTAGCTGGGGCGGGGGGGGGGGGGATAGGCTGGGCATCGGTCAACGGGTGGTGAGCAATTGCATTGTGCATCACTTATTTCGTACACATTATTATTATTAATACTATTATTATTATTATTATTATTATTGTTGTTGTTATTTTCCTGTCTTAATAAACTGTCTTTATCTCAACCCACAGGCTTCACTTCCCCGTTTTTCTCCCCCATCCCAGGGAGGGAGGGGGGAGGGTGAGCGAATGGCTGTGTGGTGTTTAGCTGCCAGCCAGGCTAAACCACAACAACTGGGAATTGTCCACTTGTGGTACACTGTCTTGCTTGCAAATGTTTTGAATGCTAAGTGTAGTACAGGGACTAACAACAGCCAATACACTAGGATAAAATACAGAAAATTGAGTTGCATACACCAAAAATTATTAAGAAACACTGAGAAGCTACTAGGGAAGAGGAATAATCTAGGTCAAATTTGGGAATATTATTTGTTCAAATAGAGGCACTTCTCATTTAATAGCACTTTTGAAGAACCTTATCTCTGTGTTCAAAATTTCATCCCATCATTGAATTTTTATAGAATTTCTCTTAAACAGTAATTTGATATTAATATTTAAAGTTGGCCTTAAGCAGATAATTATAATACTGGAAATGTAGATGTGAAAACACACACACACAAAAAAAATCAATTTTAATCTTAATAAGGAACTAGGTCTCCATCAAGGTTACACTCTGCCTGGTACAAATGAGAATGATACTTAAAAATTATACAAGAGTGTATATAGCCAATTAGAACAATACAGAAGTGTGTTGCAGTTCTCAGTAAAGCTTTGTTACCTCCTAGTTCAATATATATATTATTTTGTAAAGTACAGAGTGAATACTGGTAAGTTTAGACAATGTCATGACAAACTGGTTAGATTTTCACACTCAGGCCAATCAAGTGTAAAGCGATTTTTTAATGGAGACACCTGTAAACAAACCTGAAATTTATAAGCACTTCTAAAAGGTTCATATAGCTGTATATTTTGTGCATCTTTCATGGTAATATAACTTTGCTAATAATTTAGATGTTTCAGATGTCAAAAATGTTTGAACCTTCTAGAAACAACCATCATCCATGAATTCTTGGACTGAAACCATGAATTTTACGTGGTTTAGAGAAAGAAAGAAAGAAAGAAAGAAAGAAAGAAGAAAGAAAGAAAGAAAGAAAGAAAGAAAGAAAGAAAGAAAAAGAAAGAAAGAAAGAAGGAAAGAAAGAAGGAAGGAAAGAAAGAAAGAAAGAAAGAAAGAAAGAAAGAAAGAAAGAAAGAAAGAAAGAAAGAAAGAAAAGAAGACATTTGAATGCATATAATGTATGTATTTCTTTTCTTTACTCTTCACTTCATAAGTAATGTTAAGAATTTAACAGATTATCTTGGGGAAAAAAAAACAAATTGTATTTACTTGAGTAGAAACTTCAGGAATCCTGTGAACAATCTAATCTCATTCAAAGTGATGTCAGAACATCATGGTGTACATTCTGCTATCCACATCAAAACTGTGTTAGGGAACAGTAGCTCCCTGAAAATACCATGACATTCCCCATTGGGAAATGGTTGCACACACTCTTTTTTTCTCCCTTGTTCACTATACTTAAGAACTGTTCTGTTTATGGGCTTTCTATTTGTAAGAACATTATACATATATATATACATATATATGTTATGAAATATATGTCTTTTTAAATAAGGATTAGTAGAAACTTTTAAAATTTCTGCAAATTGAAATATCTTCTACTTCATTATATTCAGTAAGTGGGAAATTAAGTCTGAATTTTTGAGAAATACCAAAAATGCACACAACTAGAATAATGCTAGAACTTTCTTTTCTAAGCACAGTGCAATGTGCTTGCATGAGTATTTTATCCTCTGCAAGCTCTAGGCTAAAAAATTCAAGATGAGTTACTTCAATTGTGTTGATATAAGGTTACATTTATTTTTAGGAACAATGATCTCTTCGGGGCGTTAAATTTTGGCTGTGAACACAAATGCGCTCTTATTTGATGTTGATAAAGGCATACATGTGCTTTTATTTTCCTAATGCATGGTGAAAGTTTTCTGGTTCATCCACAGTTCTGCTACCCTGGGGGACACAGCCAGAGGATGAACTACTAAAGCAGATCTGGACTAAGGGTTCTACCACTTGTAAGTGCATGCTGAAGCCTAGTCCCTGTTCTGTCTTTAAAGGGTACTGGGAAAAAAAAAAAAATCTCACCTCGCAACAAAGAGAAAAAAATACTTGAAAATACTTACAATATAAGACAAAAAATTAGTCTATTTAAAAATTGTTCTGTCTGAAAGACACTAAGCTGATTCCTAATATAATTCATATATATATATATTTATTTGTTTTGCTTTGTTTTTAAAAGGTTCATAACCAGACTTGGTGTACTTCCAAAACAGAAAAATTAAATTATAATGAAATTGTCATTAACTGCTATTTTGAAGAAATTGCATTTGTTACTTCATTTATTTCAGGCTTTATTTATAATTAAGAACTTATTTCATAAAACTTAAAGATGTGTTAGAGTATAATAATAATTTTACTTTACATTTTAGAGTTATTGAAGGATGACTATGATATTATCAACTATTAGTGGAGTTTACAGATAGATTTTTTTTTCTCATTTTAAACAAGGAAGAATTCATTGGTTTGTTGCAAATGCATTGAAAACGATTTACATAATGGATTTGAAATGAAAATTATATACACAATTTGACAAAGACTAACATGTTGACTACTGGAAATGTGGGATTATAATCCAAAAAAAATCAATTTTTATAATCCATTAAGTGTATGAAGGAAGTCAAATAACTTGTAGATATATATAGAAGAACGACTTGTTTAAGAACATTTAACTTAACTAATAATTTGATTTTGTTCTTTTTCAGACCAATACAGTAGCAAAAATATAAAGCTATTTTGAAACTTCATAGAATAAGAGCAAACAGCAGTGAGTAATGATAGTTTTGTTTAGTGTTAGGTTGGTTCAGCATGTTTTAGGGGAGCTTTTGGGGAGGCAACAAATGCTGTCATTTCCTTACAGATTTTGGAATACTGAGATGACAAATCCATGGAACAACTAGTTACTCATGAGATTAAAAAAAATAAAAATAAAAATAAAAATAAAAGAAGAAAAAATTGCATTTTAGGGGAATATGCTATAAATAATTTTAATTTCTTTTGCAAATTTACTAATTATGATCAATTCCAATTTTAGCCTTCATTTTGTCATGATCATTTGACTGAGATTTACTGTGTACTCTAATACTGTAATATCATCCTTCCTGCCATAGAGTTATCAATGACTACCAGCAAAAATGTCTTCCTCCCCTGACATTATGACACCATCTCTCTTTCTGTTTCTCGGGGCTTATAGATTTGACAGCAAGCTAAGAAACGCTTTGCTTTTATCTATTTATCTTAAAATACATTTAGCTGATGCCAAATTATAACAAAAAGCATACCATAACATGAAAAATAAACTACACAGTTATGAACATTAACACAAACAAGCAAACAAACAAAACCCCCCCACCACTGTAACAAAAACAACAAAGTAGTGAAGCAATTAATGAATAGGTATGCTTAAATTAAGATTACTAGATTTTAAGTCCCCGATTTACCATCTTTCCCTTGTAAAGGTGATAATAAAAGTTTCAATGTTTTCTGCGTATCTTATGAGCAGGTTAAACGTAAGCATCAGTTTTCACATTTGACCTTGCCTATAAGAGCTTCTGCAGAACTACAAGAGGAAACTGTATGGAACACTTACTGCATTAAGATATGCATGAGATATACATTAAGATAGATCATGACATCAATTTTCTAGATCTTGAATGTCTCAAGTATCCAGAAAAGCTTGATTCCTCACTCAAAATTAATCCTATTTCTTCTTATCTAGGAGATAGCTTTGTTATTCCTTTAATTGAAATTTATTTTTCCCCTTTCTTAGAGAAGAACTTTTGTTTGGGGGTGGGGGGTAGTATTTTGTGATGTTTTTAACTAGAATTAGGGTACAATTTAAACATTTCCTAATCATCCAGTAGTGTTTCAGATACACCCATGATGTTCACAAATAGTCAGCAGATATGACCAAGAACTTCCAGGAGACAATTCTGATGCAGCAGAAGCTGGATGGTAGGTAGATAGATACTGAGGGTCTTTTATAGTGGCTGTAAAAGCAAAGATCAAGCACTAAAAATCATTCCCTGCCTTTAACATTACAGTGATTTATTTCAAAGAGAGACAAAAGATCTCCTGGTTGCTTGATATGTTTTAGTGTAGGATGTATTTTCTGGTATTTTTTGTTTGTTTGTTTTTTGTTAGTTGGTTGGTTTTGTTCGGTTTGGTTCAGTTTGGACGGGGATGACTATTCCTTTGGACACTAATAACTACAACTCTAAGTGTCTGTATTGGGTTTACATGGCAAGGGTTTGGTAGCTGGGGGGGGGGGGGGAGAGGGGGGGGAGGTGGCGGCATTGCTGCGGTGGTGGCCTCTGTGAGCAGAGCCCAGCAGCTGCTCCATGTCAGATCAGAGCCAGCTCCAGCCAGCTCCAAAAGGGACCTGCCACGCCGCCACTGGCCAGAACTGAGTCAGTAACTGATGCTGTTTGTGCCTCTGGGAGAGCAGATTTAAGGAAGGGGAAAAAAACTTCTGCACAACAGCAGCTGGGAGAGGGGAGAGAGAGAATGTGAGAGAAACATCCCTGCAGACACCAAGGTCAGTGAAGATGGAGGGGGGAGAGGTGCTCCATGCACTGAAGCAGAAGTTCCCCTGTGGCCTGTGGAGAGGTCCATGGTGGAGCAGGCCGTCCTCCTGTAGTCCATGGTGTATCACAGCAGAGCAGATCTTCATGGTGGAGCCCACAGTGTAACAGGTGGATGTGGCCTGAAGGAGGCTGCAGCCTATAGAGAGCCCTTGCAGGAGCAGGCCCCAGGCCTGGACATGGACATTGTTTCTGGGTTGGTTACTTGGACCTTGGAGTGACAAAATGAATGTTAGCAAAATCCAGTTGAGACTATTAGGAATAATCTGAACACATAAATCACAAATAAATAAATAAATTGTATATGTACACTTACAGATATATTTGTATATAAACTAGTTAACATAAACAGAGAGACAGAGATGATATCGACACATATGATTACAGGTATAGACGGCCTTTTTTGTGTGTATGTGTTTTATGAAAAGCAGTGTATCACGCAGACTGATAATGATTCCAATCTTCTGAAAAACACATGTAGAAAAACAACTCAGAATAAAACCTGAAAAGGAAAAAAAAGAGAGGAAAATAAAATAAAAAATAAATCACTAATTCACAAGCTCAGTAGAAAACAAGAGAAATAATATTGAATTCATTTGCTGAAATTTTGTTATTTTAAAACAAAGTTTACTTTGTTTTAAATCTCTGGCAAGCATCTTGTCTTGGAATCTGTTTCTCACACACTACAGGTCTGAAAAAGCAAAACCGACATCTAGGCTGCATGCTATTAAAATCCGAGCCTATTCCTAGAAAGTTGTGTATAGTATGTCTAGTGAAATGTGTTCCTGCCCATGGCAGGGAGGGTGGAATTAGATGATTTGTAAGGTCCCTTCCAACCCAAACCATTCTATGATTCTGTGTCAAAGCACAGTCAACTGTCATTAGCTTTGTAAATCTGTACTGCATCAGTGAACATTAGCTCTATTTCATCAGTTATGGTGCAGAGATTGCTTATTGTGTTCCCAGAGCTCTTTTATGTGAAAGAGCAATAGTAGTGTCTGCCAAAATGGTCTTGCCATGTCAGAGTAGTTTTAATTGAGCTGAGCCATAGGACCCTGCCCAATGCTATTACAGGAGCACAGAACCATTTGGTGAATAACACTCTATGAGATTATAGCTGTTAAAACTATAATATATAATGGACAGTTACTTTAATATCCTCCACAACTAGAATACTATAAACAAGTCCACGGGTAGTCATTTTACCTAGTTTTACCCATCTTACCCATTTCCTAAAACAGTATGGGTCTGATGTTTTGTGTCTTTCTTTTATGTGAAAATTAGTGCTTGTGTTGGCCAAAAGTGTTCTCCATTCTGTGGTCATGGGAGGGAAAAAGAAGGGTTGATCTTCAGAAAGCAAACATTTAATGCTTAAATTCCTTTTACTTCTTTAGAGAGCTATATCACGTAGGTAGAATGAATGCTAATGGGATTTAAATATTTTATATTTTTTTCCAATGAAAATATGTTCATAATTCAATGTAAAATTAGTTAATGAGGAAAATATTTTATTTTTAAACCTATGAAAGCTGACTGTAAATAATAACATATAAACATTTTACTTTTTCAATTTGTGTGTGTGTGTATCGTTCTGACACTTGGACATATATCACAATCTAAAATTATTCCTTTTCATTTTCAAATTGATTTACAAGGTAGCATGTCAGCAAAGTAGCAAGACTGGAAAGAAAATAATTACTAAATACTGCCCAGCAAGCTTATGCGAGCTTGTGTATAAAAAGAAAGAACCATGATTCATCAAAACCAAATGGAATGAGAAATGCAAGTTCTTTCCCCAGCTGTTGATCATAGGACATAACAGAAGCCCCCTTCATTTCATATCCCTGACAGACCATCAGAGAACAAACAAACATACATTTTCTTTTGAAGATGATGATAGTGATAATTATGGTGACGATAATGATTTGTAGGACTTATGAATTCAGTTCAAGCAGTTAATCTATGTCAGACAGTAAACTTTGCTGCAAATGTAGGGCTCATTATATTTAAATTCTGGATAAACAATCTTTGCCAACTGCTGATTTTCTGGAGAATTATCAGTTTGCATGGTAATGACTTTGTGGAGACCAGAACATGAAGTTATTTCCTTAAGATCACTGTTAAATACTGTACTGTCATAGGCTTTTTTATCATTATTATTATTATAATTATATTTTTTCCATTGGAGACAGAAAATTAATAATAATAATAATAATATGGCAAAGGAGATATTGCTGTCAACGGCAAGCAGTTTTAGCATAAAATACTGCTATCAATTACATACTAATTCATATATTTTGGGTGGTTGGTGCTGGGTTATTTATATATTTAGGGTGATTTGGGTTATTTTTTTTATCATGTAACAAACCTTTCTGTATAACATGATTACATGCAACAGGCACATTGATGTTACAGTTAATAATGTCACAACTGAGTGAAGCATGACATTAAAAATTCCCATTACTGCCAGTGACCATCCAAGCAGAGTTTCCCACCAATGATGTTCTCCATTCTTCTTCACTCTTTCCAATACATGGTGTGTATCTTCTGTATCACGATGATACAGAACGTTTTGTGATTAGAATTTTGGGTCCATTGTTTCAGATGTGTTCTAGCAGTTGACACAGGTCATTGTGGTGTAGTAGTTTCTTCACTAATGTAAGATTCATTCTGATGGGGGTAGGCAATAAATCTTGATTCAATATATAGATTGTAGTAATTGATAAGATGTAACAGGAGCTTAATAATTAAAGATGCATCCTATATTTTTAGGAAAGTTATAAACACAAATACTTGAGTGATTGCTTGTATCTATAATAATGTTATCCATGAAATTAACACCACAAAGGGTTCTTGTACAAGCACATCCTTTTTCCAATATACACAAGTACAGTTTCAGAGGTTTCATTGGGATGTATTTGAAAAGAACAGATATTTTGTTCCATATCAAGACAAATGTCATGGACTTTGATGGTATTGCTCTCATAAATAAATCCTTGTTCCCATACAATGCATGCATTAACATAAATATTTTGCCATTTGTTTCTGTTTCATTCAGCCCACACTCTTTGTTGCAATGGATATAGTTCCACTGTGATTTAATCCTAGTGCAATAACTAAGTATATGGTATATACTGAAGCATTACATGTCATTAAGATAAAAACTGAGGCCTTCTTGGTGGTGGGATTATAAGTAAAATTGACTAAATGCCACAAGGATTGGAATTTCCTTTCAAATTTAGTTGCATTATGCCAAATTACCTTTTGAATTTCAGTGGGCAAGGTGCCCCCTTCAATTTCTCTTACAATTGTTGCTACCGTAGATTTCATCTATTGCTAGGATACAGTTAATACCTAGAGAAACATTACCTTAGGCTATACCAAGTGCATCTACAATCAGTTAGTGGTCTCTTTTATTAATTCTTTCCCATTGAGGTGATATATCTGATAAGACCAATTGATTAGCTCCCAATGCTAATAGAGAAGACTTCAGTGGATGCTCTAATTTGTTTAAATCACTTGTTGTGCTTAGTTTATTTATGAGTATTTCAGCATCTATACTATTTAAGACTCCTAATCTTGTCCTTATAATACCAGTGGCAGCTCTCCTTGTTCATTCTGGAGAGGTGTGGGTTCACCTGTGTAACCATCCTACATAGGACATAATTAGGGATGGTGAACAGATTGTTTTGATTGCAGAGATATTAGTTTGCATTGATAGTTTTACTCATTTAAGAGTGATCTTGAATAAAAAGCACTTGTAGGCCTGTATATTTATAGAATCATAGAATCATTAAGGTTGGAAAAGACCTCCAAGATCAATCTGGTCTAACCATCCCCCTACCACCAATAGAAGAGACTGACCCCCAGCTCCCCCCAACTTCTTTTCAGGTAGTTGTAGAGAGCAATAAGGTCTTCCCTGAGCCTCCTCTTCTTCTGACTAAACAACCCCAGTTCCATCAGCCGCTCATCATAGGACTTGTGTTCCAGAGCCTTCACCAGCTTCATAGCCTTTCTCTGGACATGCTCCAGGGCCTCAATGTCTTTCTTGTAGTGAGGGGCCCAAAACTGAACACAGTACTCGAGGTTTGATTACAATTGGTCACATGTGGTTCAATTTCAAAAGTTTGTGGGGATAGATATTTTTTATTCTTATCTGGGGTGTTATTCCCAGTTGTTGTTGTATTAAGCTTAGTAATATCTTTTTTTAATGTAAATTATAGTCCCAAACTATGGCAAGCCCAGAGGCAGACAACAAAAACTGATTGTAGTCCAATCTTTCAGAGGCACAAGATTTTGTAAGTTTTGCTGTAGTCTTTGATGTAGTGTTGTTCACAGAAATCTGAGATGACCTCTCATGGGTAGACCCATTGATCATCTGGCATCCTATTTTAATTTCTTCCCCTGACATTCCCCAAAATTGGGGAACTTTATTATCAACTTCATCGTTATCCCAGATCCCTTCATTTTCTAAGTATAGTTTGGTTCCATACATGACCACAGTAGAAAGATTTAAATCTCCCTTACTAGAGTGTATGTCTATACTCCCAGCATACTTAGTACGAACTTGAGACGATGGACACTCTAAGGTTCTTTGAAGACAGGTTGGGCGGAGTAGCGTTATTAAGGTTTGGAATAATAACAGAAACACAACATTTCTGTCTGTCATCTTGCAGAGTGCTGTAAGAGAAAAATAAAGTCTTGTTTCTGTGAGGAAATTCAGAACAATTTACCATGTTAAAAAGAAGTAAAAATCCATCATGCACTAATTCTATTATAAAAGTGGGCCATGAGGTTTGGTTAGGGTCACAGATATAGTACCAATGCATCCATCAGTACTGGAGTGGGGAGTGTGTGCATGTGAGCACACCCTGACACTACTGCACTCTTACTCTTCCCAACCCATTTTGTTTCTGTACCATATATCATGTTCTTCTAATCCTCAGTGAGTCAGCTCAGCTAACTGTACTGTTAGAAAAGCAGTCCTTTCCTCCTTCAGTTTGCCTGTTTTCCTTCCTTCTTTGCCTCTTTTTGTCTTTTCCTCCTTCCCTTCCTCTGTCCCTTCTTTCCTGACTTTCTCTCACCATCTCTTTCCCTCTCTTTCTAGTTAAATTTTTATCCTCTGGGCTAAAAAGGGGTCAGCTGCATACTAGAGCTAGTGCAAAGGACTATATACGAATCTCCCCCATAGAACAGCACTGTTCTCACTGTTTCAAAAGACCAAAATCTCAGTGGCATCAAGACATTCAACTGATCTCACTGTCTCAGGAACTCCTGCTGTGGTAGGTCTAGCCCTGACCCTTGCAGCTCTGGAGGCTCTTACTGTAGGCTGTACACATCTGCAGCAGACTGGACCTGGAATAATCTATCAGAGTACTTGTCACCCCTGTAGAAGTCTTGTAAGATAAAAGCAAGCAATGCTAGGCACTGTCAGAAAGAGTACATGAAATGTGATTTTAATTACCTTTTTCTTCATCACCAGGGAACCAGTAGATTCTAGCTGAGCATCTCTGCAGGGAGAGAATGCATAGCACTTTAGGTCAAAAGTGAAATGCCAGCTGGATGGTAGAATTATTTAAAATATCAGGTGCCAGCTATTTTCTGTGCCTTTTTTATCCAAACTCTAACAATCTCTTCCAGCTGCCTTTTGCACTAAAAATGGATCCCTAGAAACTTGACTGCTGCAGAGCTCTACTTACTAGTCTTACTCAAAATCAAATTTGGCTGACAGAGGGAAGATTTTGTCAAACAGTGAACTGTGAGTTAATTCATCATCAATGGAGAATTTAAAATCTATTCCAAATAGCAAGACAAAAACCTGAAATTTGGAAATTCCTTTTTTTTTTTTTCTTTCTTTCCAGCTTTCATAGTTAAATTATCACGTAGTCTTCAAGTCAGCATGTGTGGGGAAAGAGTTGTATTTTTGTCACAAAATAAATATACAAATAGGCTCAGACAGCAACATTTGAATTGTAGTGACCTCATATGTTTTTTGTCTCTTATCAGTAACACCAAGAAACAATGCATGCAGTTTTCATCTCCTCATCAGTGACATTATAAAATTAAAATAATTTTCTCAGTTCCATTGTCTTAATAACTTCTTTGATTTCTGAACCAGAATGGAAGGCTTAGGAAAACAAAGGAAACATCATTACAAAAACTGATTACATATCATACCAGGGACTTCAGTGAAAGAAAATTAATATAAAATAATCCGAGCAGTTGAAAAACATAACTAAAAGAAAACAGAAGGCCATTGGTTTGCGACGACAAAAAAAGACTTAAATTTAAAAAGAAGCTTGGAAGTGTTGGCTGCCATACATCACCATAAAGAATATAATAGAAGAATTATAGCACTTTCAATTTTAGGAAATGAAATTTGAATTAATTGAAGAAGCCAATGAGCAAAGTGCAATGCACTGAAATAAAGAAATTGGAAGAACTCTGGGGAAGACACCTTCAAAGATGAAGTTTATAGGAAGTACGTATGAGCCAATATAAAACAACAAAAGTTTCCAGTTTCTTTTCATTGAGGATGAAAAGAACAGTGGAACAGGAGAGAAAGAAAGAAAGAAAGAAGACATCCCTTGATATGAGTAAACAATTGAAAAAGTTATGATTATTCTTACTAATAGCCTGTTAAATTCCTGTAATTATTCTTTGATCTAAAACTCAGTATGTCCAGATGAAGAAGGCCTAGAGGGGAAGACATATGAGGAGTGGCTGAGGTCACTTGGCCTGTTCAGCCTGGAGTAGAGGAGGCTGAGGGGGGACCTCATCGCAGTCTACAACTTCCTCGCAAGGGGGAGTGGAGAGGCAGGTGACCTATTCTCCGTTATCACCAGTGATAGGACCCGCGGGAACGGTGTTAAGCTGAGGCAGGGGAAGTTTAGGCTGGACATCAGGAAGAGGTTCTTCACCGAGAGGGTGGTCACACACTGGAACAGGCTCCCCAGTGAAGTAGTCACTGCACCAAGCCCGTCTGAATTTAAGAAGAGATTGGACTGTGCACTTAGTCACATGGTCTAAACTTTTGGGTAGACCTGTGCGGTGCCAGGAATTGGACTTGATGATCCTTATGGGTCCCTTCCAACTCGGGATATTCTATGATTCTATGATTCTAAGTTTTCTAATACCTTGAGTGTGTCGGTGATAGAGATAGAGAAATTTTCCTTTTATTGTTTGCTAACAATATTGTTTGTTTTTTGGTGAGCAAATATTTTTGATTGGTAATGTCATTCAGTATATTATTTGGGTGTTGGTTGTATAGAAGCAGAGTTGTTTTAAATAATAATCTGATTCCCTTCCCTTCCCTTCCCTTCCCTTCCCTTCCCTTCCCTTCCCTTCCCTTCCTTTCCATTCCCCTTTTTTAAAAGAAGGAAGTGACAACAATCAAGTGGTGAATTGTCCGCTTAGACTGTCAGCTCTTCAATTTCTTATACCTGATAGAGATTACTGTGGCTCAGTACAGATGATGCTTTTTCTTGTGAGTTAAAAGCAGTGCGGTTTTTGTCTGACTGTTTTTCCTAGCAGATTGTGTTCTAGAAGTGTTCATTTATTTTTAATAAAAACATATCTACCAATGTTGACTATCTCACTACCAAGTGTCCCTGGGGACCCTTAAGTTGTAATCAATTTTTAATCAGATCTTGCCACTAATTTAAGAGACAAGTTTATTTAAGAAATGATGGTACAAAGAAGCTCTTAGCTGCAACGTATCTCCAGCGATAACCGATAGACATAAAACATGCTATTCTTTTAGGGCAGGCACACATCAAAAGAGTAATGATGAGTATACACCTGCCAAACCCATTGTTTCTTCTGGTAGTATTGTGGTGGTTTTTTTTTTTTTTTTGGGGGGGGGCTTTTCATATTTCTCTACGGAGAAATACAGATGTTCCTCTAATTTTATTGAAGTTTTCCTCCATTCTGAGAAAATGAAAATTTTACTAATCAGGCTGATTGTGCATGGTAAGAAATACTCTCGATACCAGAATATTTTAAAGATGTCTTGTTTATCCTGTGTTTGAATTTCAGATCTCTGTTCTGCTCACTAAATATTTGAAAGTATTTTGTTAAAAAAAAAAAAAAAAGATAAACATTGTATTCAGATTTAAAGTTTTTGAGATTACTTCGGAATAATTGAAATTATCTCAGAGAAGTAAGAGTAAGGGAGAGGAAGATGGAGCACTGTGCCAAACAAAAAGTAAGAAAGATATTGGATGTTGGATAATTTTGTCTGTAGAATCATAGAATCACAGAAAATCCCGAGTTGGAAGGGATCCATAAGGATAATTGAGTCCAACTCCCGGCACCACACAGGTCTACCCAAAAATTCAGACCACATGACTAAGTGCACAGTCCAAATGCTTCTTAAACTCCAACATGCTTGGTGCAGTGACTACTTCCCTGGGGAGCCTGTTCCAGGGTACAACAACCCTCTCAGAGAAGTACCTCTTCCTGATATCTAGCCTAAATCTCCCCTGTCTCAGCTTGGCACCATTCCCGCTGGTCCTATCACTGGTGACTCAGAAGAATAGACCAGCACATTCCCCTCCACTCCCCCTCATGAGGAAAATCCTCGTGAGGATCGTGTAGGATCCTTAATCTCAAACTGACATTATTAGTTTTCTAATTACATTAGGATAAGATGGTTGAAAATGATTTGGCATTTATGTCTTTTCTTTTGACATTTTAAAATCTAATTATTTGTTAATTAACTTGGAGTAATTCTAGTAGATTTGTTCCCAATATCTTCCATACTCCTGTGGACCTCAAAGCATGGGGAAGTTGAAACAATATTGAATATCCCTTATTATTGCAAATCAATTAAAAACTTTTTAAATACAATTCTAAAATGAAAATCCATGTATTTCCGAACCATCTTTGTGTGAGTCTGTGACTATTCTTTTTATAAGAAATTATTGGGAATTTCTTGCATATAATGCAACAGTATAGCAAAAATATATTAAAATATACATGTGATGTGGGAAACTTACTGTATTATACAAATTGAATATGAGTAATAATTTTACATTTGAAGTTTTAGACTGCAATCTATTGTTAAAATGTTAAATCTATAATGTATGGATTTCTATAAATATATGTTTGCAACCTGCAAATATCCTTCTTTGAAATTAATGTGTAAATTCCAGAAATGTTGCCACCTAAAGATTATTGCAAACCAACTTAGCATTGATTTTTAACACAAAGAATTTCTAAAAATAACTTTCTAACCCTTCTGTAGAAGTGTTCATCTTCTGTAGAAAAATGAAACTCAAACATCCTAAAAACCTTCCTGTTGTAATTAAATTAATAAAATCTGTGGCAGGAGAAATAAGAAATATTTTTGTCATTCTAGTTATATAACTGAAGGTCCTTCTTTGTAAGGAAAAAGTGAGAGGAACAAACAAACAAACAACAACAACAACAACAAAAAAAAGGAACTAAAATGAAAGAGCTGTAACAGAGAATTAGGAGGTTTGAGAAGTCATGATGGATGAACTGAAGAATTTTGCTTTTACTAGGAAGGTAATGAGCTTCAAGATACAAACCAGAAAAAAAAAATAGAGAATGATGAAAGATAAGATGAAAGAAGAGAAGATGAAAGATAAAATTGGAAAGAAGGGGAGATAAAATGTAAATCATTCAGTGTGAATGAAATATATTGCTAATGACTCAGCAAAACTAAAGCAAAAAGAACAAAGGGTAAGGTTATTAGAATAGAACATTGTTTTGCGATACACCTTTCCTTCCTAGATCTTGGCCTATGTTAGTCCTCCTCTCCTTTTAGAGTAAAGTTCCCTGTGAACAAAAATCAGTTGTGGCTCTGAGATAGTCAGTGACAGAACAGTCCAATGGAAATACAGGTGAAATTGGATCCAGTTTGTCTGGCTTTTCTGTCTCTCTACCAGTTTCCCAGAAAAATGTAGCACTGGGAAGTACCTTTTTTCATGCAAAAAACTTCAGGACATGCAGAATGTATTCTCAATAATAATTAATATTATTCTTTCATCTTTTATATTTATGCTGAGAATGATATACTTTGTAACAGATATGAATTTCTGCTAGAAGTTCAGTGCTGGTAACAAAAATTCTTTCTTTAGAATGAGGAGGAATTGTATTATTAATGTATGCTGAAGCTGTGAAAAAGCAAGGGCTGTATCAAGAAAGTTGAGAAATGAGGAATATCAGATAGGTGAGATCTTACCTGAAGTAAAATTTATAATTCTGTTTAACAATGAGAAACATGAATTCAGACTAAAACAGCTAGATAGAATGCCATTATGGGAACTGGTAACTGGAATGTCAAATGGTATCTGGAAAGAAAGTTAGCACTGCATGCAATTGTTGTTTAAATTCACTAAGGGAGGAGATAGAGAGGTGGTAGTATTCATGAGGGAGATAGAAGAGCTATTTAAACCAAGATGAAGTAACAAAAAGCTATCTGATTTAATATGACAATGTTGGAAGAAAAACATAGAGTGTAAATAAATGAAACAAAATTGGGTGGAAGTTTACATGTTTTCCTTTCTTTGAAATGATAGTTCTGGAAAGAGTCTTCTAGACATGGTGGGAACAAGTCAGTTGTTGTTTTGTTGTTGTTGTTGTTGTTGTTGTTGTTGTTATTATTATTATTATTATTATTAAATCGCCTTAATCATTTCCTTAAAAACACATTGGGGACGTGATTTCACTGACTCAGGAAATTTTATTAAATCCCCTGTTATGCAACCCCGACAGATGTTGCATATACAGAATTATTTATTTATGTCTCATATGAAAAATGATTTTTATATATATAAATAACATATATATATCAATGTATATGTAACAGCATGAGGATATAGTAAAGTAGAGGCAGCATATGTTATTCACTGCTATGAGTTCTCATTTTCTTTATTGAGCATTCACTTGGGACATTTTCTGTAAATAGGTTACATATTTACCTCAGAATAACAAGTAAACAGCTGTTTTTCTTTGAAACAGCTTTGTACTTGTCAATAAGATTTTTATACAACTTCCATTGAAGCACTTTTAAAATTTTAATAATAAAATATTTATTGGCTGGAAAAAGAGAAACTCCAGAGAGGTATGTGCCTTGGCTTGTTTCTGTAAAATAAATTGTCCAGATATCAGAGAAGTAGATGCTATATTCATGTCTCTTCAAAGTAGAAATAAAGCAATGGAAATAGATGACAGTATTTTATTTGATTTTATTTTTTCCCTATACAAAACATTTTTAAATGAGAAAAATTTACAAAGTTGGCAGGGAAAAATATATGAAAATTCCAGTAAACATGGAAATATATATATATATATGTATAAATACCTAAAATATACTAATCATTTGAAAGCAAGTTTAATATATCAAAACAACACAATGCTAACAGCAGCACTGAAATCTTAACATTAAATATATAAATATATGTTGTCAAAATTGCCACACAAATTTATAGGACTATCAAAATAAACTTTTATGAAATATTGTAAACAAATATTCTCATAAAAAAAAAATCAGACTCTAATACTGTTTAATGAAGTTATGCAAGACCAAGTTCTAACATTCAGATGATATCCATGCCTTGCCTCTTGAAGCCGTGAAACTGTAAGGCTGAAAGTTCTCAGGTGGCCTTCTAGTTGATCCTTCTGGTTCAGAATCACCTACACTTTAAGTATCTTGATAGATACTTTTAAATTGTTCTTAAAGTATGGGAACAAAGATTGCACAGTCATCTAGGGCATTTTTTTCCATTGTACATCACTGTTAGTATTAGAAAGTGTTCCTAATGTAAACTTGCTTCAGCTTTAAACTATTAGGCAATTCCTTGTAGACTTGTGGAAAAGATTGTGGTCTTAGCTACAGTAATCTTTGTCTATTTGAAATCAGTTAACATGTCTTCTTTCCTTTCTCGCCTCTCAGTCCTTCAGGCCATCTGACTTCTTGTACTTAGGCTAAATAGATGCTATTTTTTCACAGGTCCTCTGATCACTGACTCACAATTTTGTTTTTCAGCTGGAAACCTGACATTGATTTTTCTACTCTCTGTGTAAAATGCTGTTCTAAGCAATCGCATTTCCTGATTGAGCAGGTTGATAAAAAGCAATCAAGAAACATCAAACCCAGCATAGTTTTTGCATATGAATAGGTATATGATAACTGAGACTCCTGAAAAAAGATTTTGGCAACTGAATTCCAGAATGTCAGAATATATATAAAAGGTTGAAGGAATAATATTCGTTATGATTAAATAAAATTGGTGATGAATAATGAATAATATATTGCTAGGGACAATAGTGAGGCAACCGATTTATTCTCTAGACAAATTTTTAAAAGCAATTTCTAAGCAACCTCTGAAATTGTTACTACTCACATGGAATAAGAAAATTGTTTAAGTAAAAGTGCCTTACCTAGGCACTGATGATTTTGCTTCAGTTTTCTTACATACACCTCTTTCCATATTTTAGGTTATATATATTCGCTAGCTACTTGTGTTTCACTTTTATCAGATCCATTGTGCTTAATCTACTGTTTAAGTAATCTCATTTTATTTTTGGCATGATCCTTGAACATCTATTTCATATTTACTACCATAACAGGGGTGATGAAAAATTGGTGAAAATTAGCAGTTTTGGTAACAAAAACAAATTTTGATCAAATATTTTGATCAAACCTGTTTTTGATCAAAACAGGTTTGATCAAAATAAATTTACTACTACAAATGGATCTTAAAAGACCAACTTTTGCTTAGAATCATAGAATCATTAAGGCTGGAAAAGACCTTCAAGATCATCTGGTCCAACCATCACCCACTAAACCATGTCCATAAGTACCATGTCCAACCTCTCCTTAAACACCCCCAGGGATGGTGACTCTACCACTTACCTGGGCAACCCGTTCCAATGTCTGACTACTCCTTCTGAGAAGAAATGTCTCCTAATTTCCAACCTAAACCTCCCCCAGTGCAACTTGAGGCCATTCCTTCTAGTCCTATCACTAGTTATCCACAAGAAGAGGCCGACCCCCAGCTCCCCACACCTTCCTTTCAGGTTGTTGTAGAGAGCAATAGGGTCTCCCCTGAGCCTCCTCTTCTCCAGACTTAACCTGAGGCCTCCGAGAAGGGCTGCAAAGGCCTCCGAGAATGGCTCAGAATGCCTCCAAGAAAAATAGTAAAAACCGTTTCACACGTTTCATGTTTTTGTTATACTATAAGAACGCTTGAAGAAAAACTGTACTGGCACAATGGCATGTAAAATGATGCTCACAGCTGATGCCATATAAGATTGCTTTGTGAATTGGGAGATTCTTTAATGTCTACTTCTCTCTGAAGAAAGTAGTATTTCTTTCCATAGCTAAATTCTCCACTGCATTGGGTTGATAGCTATACTCAATATAGGTCTAACTGACATTATGCAGAAAAACTTGATGCAAATAATATTGTCATGGTTTGAGTTTTGTCATATTAAATAATTGCAATGGTGCTGATGTGCCAGCTGAATAGTTAAAATTCCATTTCAGGCAAATCCATAAGGATCAGAAAATCACATAAAACTTTGCAGAGAGCTGAAAATGTTAAATTAACTTTAACCAATCTGAATTCCCACCCATTTTCAACCTGAGTATTTTTACTTGCTACCTAAATTCAATGACAAAATCGTATTCTTCTACTTTCATGGCCTTGAGCTCTGAAGTATTGTATTGTAATATAAGTTCATCGGTTTGTCTTAGCTTACTAAATGTGTTCTCTGGTTACTATTTAAATTATTACTTTATTATGTATATATACATTCCCCCAGAAGTTCTCTTTAATGTCTAATTTTAGCTGTTGTGTGGTCTAATCAGAGAAGAAAAATACTTATACCTGTCTGAGAGTACCCATTAAATGTTTCACTCTGTATGTTTTCGTTGGCATAGATGCCCTTTGATCCTTGAATTTCTTAACTGCTGAATGTTTGAGCTTACCATTTAAACAAGACAATTTCAACATATATTCCAGCATGACATTCTTGCAGTGTTGGCTACTTTTTATGTACATATTTTTTAAAATTCATGTAAAACGTCATAACATAGTAAAACTCATGAGGTTCTGAACTCTGGAAATTCAATAGCAGGAGACAAATATCTAGCAGCTGTTTTAATCAAACAGCTATGTTAATTAAATATTTCCTGATAAGGATTTTTTTTTTTTTTGAGGAGAGAAAATTTATCACATATTCAAAAGCACCTCTTAGATATTGGGATAAAAGTTGGTTTTAAACACCTATTTTAGATCTATTCAGTGTATACGCTTGGGTTCCCATGATAGTCAGTGGAATATATTTGTGTTCTGCTATTATAATAACATGATGCACAATTTTTATTTATTTATTTATTTATTTGGGGGGGGGGTGCGGAGAAGGGAAGAGAGAGAGAAACAGTATTCACAAGACAAGAATTTATTTCTGTATGCTTTTGAAGGCTTTCTTCCCCACATGATGCAAATATTAGAGGAGCATTTTGTAAATAGAGACAAAAGACTAAAATGCAAAACAAGCTTTATTCTTGTAAAAATGTGTTAAAAATTATTTCCTATTTTTGTGTAAGAGAAAGGAATGATATCAAGAAGCTACATATATAATTTAGAATGTGCAGGTGTGTTTCCCCTCTATTTATAAAACATATATTTCATATGATATGTGAAATATTTTAACTTGCTATAACAGAGGATTAAGATATTAGTGGTGTTTTTGATGTCTTGCTTTCTTCTTTGCAGCAGCTATAGTTCCAGCATAGTAAAACTTCATTTTGTGGTAAAGAGTGGAAAATGTTTTGTGGATCTCAGTATGAGGCTTTCTGGACTAAAGATCCTTTTTACAGTCTGTGACCACAGGGAGCTAGGGTTGACTCAGATAGCTCTACCAATCAAATTTACGATGAGTTTCCAATTACTGTCCTCATTTTTTTAATCTATGTCACCTGATATTTAACAAGAAAATATTCATTTCAAATACTTGAAAAGAGATGAAACAGGTACTGTTATATATTAAATTTCTTGTGATATGCCATTGAAACATATTTGTGGTACAGCACGTTGAGATTCAGGTGCTAAAACCACAAAGTCTGATGTCCTATTTAAATTCATATCAGTTAATGTTCCTTTGTCCATGTGAGAATACTAGCAAAGTTAATCTGTTGAATGTTTGTCATGCTTCACTGACTATCTGGATCATTTACATTTACATAACATAATTCTGAGGGTGACTGAAACTTCTAAGCACTTGCAAGGCAGAGAACAATGAGATTTTAAAATTGTTCACACAAAATGTAAGCAGACTTGACAGGTAGAGCAAAATGAAAGATCAGCATTTTGCTGGTTTGTGTCCTCCCCCTTTTATTAGACTGTTTTTAAAATTAAAATAGTACAATGAGAGAAGGGAAAAAAAACAAAACAAAACAAAAAACTCTTTTGGTTGTTCTTCCAGAACTCTAGTAGATTGTGCTTAGGGTTTGCTTTTTGTTTTTATTTTTATTTTTTTTTTCAATTTTCTAAGAGAAACAGTTCTAAAATTCACAGTACAAAAACAATTTATCACGAAATTGCATGTCAGATTGATTTTTATAATGGCTTGGTTTCCTGCCATTCATGCAAAATGGAGATTTTACAACTATAGTTCAAAATTTTCATAAATAGTCCCTAAAAGATGGATTTATCTTTATGCATAACATACTGATATGCAGTTTTCTATAATCTATCCCATAAAATGATAATTGACCATTCATCCATAAAATGATAGATTATCTCTATCCAAGGTTTTTCATTTACACTTATCAGAAATTGAGCAATGGAAAAAAGAAAAAAAAAAAAAAGCTTCACTAGTTTTTGATTGTGACCTTCTGTCTATGAACATAAATAAATTAATAAAAGTTATTCTCTCTGAGAAAAGATCTGTTGGGGGGGAGTAATTTAATATTTTAATATTTGCTTTTGTTCTGAATAGGATTTGATATATAATCTAGGCAAGTAGGACATTACCCAGGAAGATTCAGATTTTAGCCTTAACTCAAAGAAAATTTAACCAGTCTTGTCACAGAGCAAATTGCCCTCAGAAAAAAAGAAACTGAAGAGCAGCTATCTCAGAACTTTTCCTACGACAATGACTAGAATCTTTTCATAAAAGTCACTCTGTGGTTGTACATTCAAAATTAAACACAGATGGTATTTGAGTTTCTGTTTAAAATAATCTGCTCACTGAATGTAAAAGGAAATTACGATCACTTTTTTCCACTGCATTTTTGGTAGATTTAGGTGTTCTCAAAGAGAACATATCTTAGTACACTTTTTCAGAAGTATATATATATCTGCAGAATTATTTAGAGGAAACTGACAGAGCCTGTTTGCCTTATTTTTTCAAAATACTACTACTCTTTCTATAAAAGCTTATATGGCAGCTGTGGCACATAACGTATGATTACCACTTACTACAATCTATATATCAGGATTCAGTACCAATTAGGTGCAGAACAACTGGAATTTGAATTGTAAGACTGTCAGAGAGATACTCTTAGTTTTTAAAGAAGGATAGAATTAGTATTTTATAGAGTGTTAATAGTATTTTATAGTGTGTTATACTGCGCCGTATAATACTGTGTTGATATGTTGAGGAAAGACAGTATTCTCTGAAAGCAGATACAGTACTACAAGTAATAAGTTCAAGTACAATTTTAATTCTATTAATTTGTAGTTCTATTAATTCTATTAATTATTTGTGCTATTAAATTGTAATTTGGTATCTTTTGAATATTCAAATAATACATACAAATACTATATATATATATATATTTTTTTTAAAGGTAGATTATACATGTTACATTCCTCTCCATCCAAAGATTTCAAAGCCCTTTTTTATTAACATATTTTTAAAAGAGAGTATGTTCAAAGATTTGTACAAATAATCTCTTTAAGGGAAAACTATTTGTAAATAATTAAAATAATTCCAAAGCATACAAAAGAAACTTTAATAACATACAAAATTGTATTCTATGTGTTCCTAAATTAAACCAAAGTGTCAGTCTCAGTAAAGTGAGTACATGTATAAAATCCTTGACCTATCTTTTAGCAACAGGTTATCATGCATTTCTTTCTGTTTGGAACTGACTGATCAACATATTCTTTCCCTGTATCAATGCCTGAGAAGCCTGCTAAGTCCAGCAGTTTTCCAGTTTTTGGTTAGCTGTTTCCCAGACTGTTTTGTAGCAGAGTGCTGCATGGGGGCTGTGTCCTGATTCTCTGTTTGTAAGGCTGCTCTGCTGTTCCCCATGATCTTTAGCTACCTCCCATGGTGGATGTAGTACTTTTTGGCTGGTGGAGCTCTTAACAGAAAGTCCTGGTCATTGGAAGCATGTATGCATGTGTATGAGAGAGAGATACTTTGCAAGACAGATTCTTAAGAGAGCAACATCATACAAAATAAGAGCAGCATCATTATACAGGGAGCATGTTAGTTGCTTGCTAAATAATGGAAAACAGAAAGAATGTAAAGGTACTTGAAAACTGTCTCCTTTATATCTGTTTTCACCCTAAGCCTAATTGCCATGTGCTTCCTTTTGTCCAGTGACTTCCCCATTAAGGGCTATTTACTAAGAACTCTTTCAGACTGTGTTTCAGCTCTTCCCTGGAACTGCTCATGTCTTATGAGATATACAATTAACAAACTATGTCTCCACACTGATTTAACTGATTTAAATTTAAAATCATAAATATTGACAGATTCAGGTCCCTGAGTAAGCTGAAATCTGCTCTCCTAAAATCCAGGGTCTGCTACTGTCCTTCCTCACTGTCCTAAGGATGACCACCATTTGAAGTTTACTACCACCAAGGCTGCTGATGATTACCATATCCCCAAATATTTCTTCCTTGTCAATAAAAAGCAGATCCAGCTGTGTGTCATCCTTGGTACCTAGTTGGCCCATCTGATAACTGTTTCAGTAACTTATTCCTTACACCCTCCAGAAATTTTTATGATTGCTTGTGTCCTGCTGTGCTGCTCTTCTAGCATGAAAGTTGCCATCTGCGACCCAGACACTTCTTTCAGTTGCTTGTCCTCTTTCTCACCCTGATCTGTAACAGATGCACACCATGATGCTCCCCTTAAAGCCTTTTCCCTTGACCCTAACTAACAGGCTCTCCACTGGTCTATTATCCATCCCGTCAAAGAGATCCCTGCACTTGAGCTGCTCTTTCACACACACAGCAAGCCCTGTGCCCACCTTATCTTCTCTGCTGGTCTCTCCTGATCAGCTTGTGCCTTTTCATTTCACACAGCTCATCATACTTCATTTGTTTTCTGTAATGTTGTATTTTTGTAACTGCATGAGAGCTCCAGTTCCTCCTGCTTGTTTCCCAGGCTGTGCCTATTTCTGTGCATGCACTTGAGGAGGGCCTTCTTTCACCTTGTTTTATCTTTCCTGAGATGTCTCTTACTGTCATCCTTTTCTTTCCATACCTGTCCACTGCTTTCTCACTTGACTGTGGCTTGTCCTCTCCCTCTCCCATCTCATTCCTGGGTTAATACCCTCTTCACTAGGCTGGCCAGCTCTTCACCATTATGATGGATCATGTATCTCCCTGGGAGATCCTTACAGAAGGTCCTGCTGTCAAAACGCTAAATCCCTGACAACACCAGCTATGCAAATAGGTGCTGACCACTCCACACATTCTCAAGCCTTTCACAGATAGGTGCAAGGAGACACCAGCCTGGCACCCACCATGGTTTTGCCTCTCACCTACTTGATATGTTCAAGACCTTCTGTTATTGAATCATTATTGCCTTCATGAAAAAGTATTAGAAGCAATAGTCTGAAATATAGATAAACAACATCCCTGATCCGAGTACCCAGAAAGCATCAAACCTCCTGAAAGCAGGACAAGTCAGTAAATGAGGGCCTCTGAGCCCCACAGTGGGCAGTTACACACTGCTGCCGTTCTCTTCTTCTTCCTGGTACTGCCATGGGGCTCAAGCACAGCCAGGTCATGTGCCTCCCCAGACACTGTTTTCTGTTCTTTGTCTGCCAGAAGGGCACTACGATTATTCTGTAGTTGCAGGTCTGTAGGTAGAGAAGGACCTGTCCTGTTGGTGCCAGAAATTTTGATCTCTCAGCCTTTTCCACCATAGGAATCTGTGGTCCATCATTTGCCACTCTGCGAGCACAGTCTTTACCTGCCCCTCCTGTGTAGTTGAAGGTTCCAGCTCTCCCCTTTTCAGGGCCTTGAAGAAGGTCAATTTCATTTTCATCTCCCTTGATGCTACGTCTTTTGCTCTCCTCCTCCCATAGCTCCTGGCCCTGTTAACAGACCCAGCTCTTGCTGGCACACACTTCCCACTATCAGAGTTATTACTAAAAATGTATCTATTCATATCTCGTAACTAGTAAGCAAAGCTGATTGAAACTTTTTCATGTCTTTTGTGGTATAATACTGATTCCATATTTTTAAAGTGTTTCATGGGATTACAGTCATTACATCTACATTTTCGAAGTTAACATGTCAAAATAGTTTGTTCCAATGCTGCTTAAACAAATATTCTATAGGGGAAAAATAGACAAATTTGAAGTATTTGTTTGGCAGTAACTCTTAAATTCTTAAATCTTTCTTTAATCCTGATTTGTATCTAATCAACATTTCAAATTTCTGAAAACTCACAAAGAAAGATTCTATATCTCTGGCAGTTTTATCTTTTTTAATAATAGCAGATTTACAAATAAATAAATAAAGTGTACATAAATGTATTGTTGAATGTTTCTTTGTATTTCTAAATAAGTTGCAAGACATTCTGAGTAAGAAGTCTGTTTACACACAATTGAGCACATAAAAGCACTGTAATCTAAATAAAAGAAATTGATTTGTAGTGCTGCATGAGCCCAATGATTTGTATTCTGAGAAAAGAAAATAGCCTCACTGACTACAGTCAACAGGAAATGAGGTCCCTTCACTGAAGTTATGTATACTTCAATGGCCTGTAATCTCCTCAGCAAGATGTCATCACCTAAACTCAAAAAAAAAAAAAAAAAAGTATTTCATGTCATAAAGTCATAGCAATATAAGTGGTAAATTTGTTGTGTACAAGTGAATTATTTACGGTTCTTAAATTTTGTTAGTTCTGTCCAGTGATGAGGTTTTCTGGAAGTCTGCAATATAGGCATTAATATTTAGCAAACACATTGGACAAATTTAGGAGCAGCATAAGGTGGCTAATATCTACAAAGACTAATGTAGCCAGAAAAGTAAATAAAGTCAACTATACAATGTCTAACATTTAGATGACCAAGCAGTCATATGTTATGTTGTGTTAGAATTATGTTAGTGGTGGTATGTATTTGGTGGTATGTACTGCCAAGGTGTCTAAGTCTGTCCTTCACAGAAATTGGAGGTGGTGTTCCTTCTTTTACACTTTTTCATTGAATCATATGAAACAGAATGGTTTGGGTTGGAAGGGACCTTAAAGATCACCTAGTTCCAACCCCCCTGCCATTGGCAGGGACACCTCCCACTACACCAGGTTGCCAAAAACCCCGTTCAACCTGGCCTTAAACACTTCCAGGGATTGGGCATCCACAGCTTCTCTGGGCAACCTGTTCCAGTGCCTCACTACCATCTGAGCAAAAAAATTCTTCTTTATACCTAATCTAAATCTACCCTTTTCCACTTTAAAGACCTAAAGACGTGATATCCCTTGCGCTATAACTACATATTTACTACCTAATAAAAAGTCCCTCTGCAGTGTTCTTGTAGGCCCCCTTTAGGTAGTGGAAGGCTGTTATAAGGTCTCCTCAGAGCCTTCTCTTTTCCAGGCTGAACAATTCCAACTCTCTCAAGCTGTTTTCATAGGAGAGGTGCTTCTGTCCCCTTGTGTTTAGTCAATAGCCCAGCTGTTGATTATCAAAAAAGACTCATGTCTTTCGCTTTAAGTATTACTCCTTTGTCTTTGGATTTGAGTGAAAGTTAGCCTACTCAGAAGACAAATCATTAGCAAGTAAGTGTTTCAAATATCTTTTAGTCTCGTGGTAAAATGGTTTCTTTTTGCCTTAATATTTTGTTGCTCTTTAAAACAATGCTTAAACTCTGAAACATTCCTTGTGAATCCACCATATAGCCATCTTAATAATCTCCCTTTTAACACTTCTTTCTTTTGAATTATCTATAAAAAAATCTAAACTGCCTATTAGATCTTACTAACAGTCCTCTTAACAAGTAAGCAAGAAATACTTTTAAGACATACCCTAGCTGTTCTTATTAGGCTTAACATTGGGGAGTAGGGAAGGAAAAAAAAAAAGGCATCACAGCACCAGAAAATAGTGTGGTCAATCTGCCAAAAATATATATAATTTCTATGGCAACAAAGTGAGATGGAAACTATGTTTGTTACCACAACTTGGGGTATATCAGCTAAACCCACAGTATTTGCTATTTATTAGTTTTTTTTTGTGTGTGTTTAGCTCAGGATAATCAACAATTATCCACTTAGATTTAAATACAGGTTAATCATAAGCTTTTTTGTTATATTGGATATTTTTGAAAGTCCTGTTATTTGGCAAAATTTTATGTGGAATATATGACACATCAATTGCATGAAATGACAGTTAAATGAACGGTTTACATGTAAAAATTTCCAATTTCTTCCTTATGTTGAGCAGAACATAGAGATTGTCAAACAACTCTCCACTTCTAAAATTCAAAGTAAAAAACAAAGGCCATTTCCTTAATAACCGGATAAGAAGAGGTGTCACAGTCCCAAAAAGGAATGTTTTTGTTTTTTTTTAAATTTTTCTTCTTTTGTTCTTGTTCTTGTTCTTGTCCTTGTTCTTCTATTTCTTCTTCTTCTTCTTTTTCTTTCTTTTTCTTTTTCTTTTTCTTTTTCTTTTTCTTTTTCTTTTTGTTTTCTTTTTTTTTTTTTCTCTTTTTTTCAACTGTACATGGAAGAACTGCAAGAGTATTGCAGCTAGGGATGCAGAAATGCAAGAATGGACTGAGTAAGGCCAACACAGGTCCGTTTAGCAGATCAGGATCATCTTGTCAGTAGATAAGAAAGAGACAAGATGGAGAAAGTATATAAAAATATACAGTTTTATACCATACTTAAAATTCTGTCCAGTGTATTTTTATATTATAAATTAATATTTCAGTCTATGGTCTTTAGCCAAGTTAATAAGGCATTATTACCTGTAGGCAATATAATTTATGCAGTGATATCTGTAATATGCTTCTAATATGTTAGCACCATTGTTAATATAAAACTATTGGAATAGAAAACTAGTATTTACCTCTACTTATTAATCAACTCCTTTTACTTAACCTATGTGCACAGTCCACCAGAGTTAAGCGGGACTATTCACAAGAAGAAAACAGTATATATATATGTATATATATATATATATATATATATATATATATGATCTCTGAACATTGCTTCAGTGCTATAGCATCTTATTGCTAGGTAAACATATCTCATTTAGGAGACCCAAAATATGGGTCAAAATAGACTTCAAGTATCATAAAACATGCCAAAACTACTTCTATTGAGTGGAATTGAGATATTCTATTTGAAATCCTCTATTGAGTGGAAAGACTAGCACATTGAAATCTCAGGTTAAATAAAAATAAATAAATAAGTAATTTTTGTTGTAATGGCAAAGCATATTGTTGATCAGACTAAATCACAAAATTTATTAGGAAGAATATGCAAGCACATATCTCATATTTGTTAGGCCAATGTAATAATTAAAAAGGATAAATTGTCAGTGTATAAAACAGAGTTTGCGTTGGAAAATACTTTCCCTCTTTTCTTATTTTTTTTTCTTAACTATTTGAATGTCATATTTAAGTAGTTTAGTTGAGAGACTCTACTCCATCACTTATTTGGTGTGTTAGCCGCAAATAATTTACCTAAATATGGATCTGAGATGAAAGTAACCTGCTTGTGATATGGAATCCACACCATGTTGTATGCTGCAAGCACTAACCTCCAGGTTCCCATTCACAAGAGTAATTCTTTCTCTTTCTTTCTATTTTTTTTCCCACTTTAAATGTGAATTACAAGCTATCAATTTTCCACAGGCTTTGAGCAAACTGCCTCTAAAATATTCTTTTAATAACTTCTTGAGGGAGAACAGCATAGCCTTTCAGTCAATTATATCTCTAATTGTGTTGAATTTACTTGACATTTTCCTAGGATTTTAGGAAATGATAAGGAAACTGAATTTGACATAAAGTGAAGTTTTTGACATTCTATTGGTCTCTAGAGAAGTTGGAATTGAGCCATTAAAGAACTGGTACTTCCCAGGGCGCAGCAATTACTTTTCTCAATACTTTTTCTTTGCTGAATAAGAGATGCAGATGTTGTTCTCTCACAAGGATTCTATCAACCAAATTGTTCCTTTTTACTGTAGTGAAGAATTATAATATAGACCAGACAATGGGAAGGTGACTAATTTCTGAGTTGCTGAAGCAAATGAATAGAATTAATCTTAAAATTATGCTCTGAAGGGAACGATCACGTTATATTCAAACAAGCACCTGTTACACAGTACATAGTTTCCAGTAAAAATATATAATTTCTATTGTGTTCCAAATGGTTTGTTCAGTCTACTTGTTCAGTTCTAGGTTACGGTATTAATACACAAAAACAAACTCCTGTCAATAATTGGCTTCTGATTCATTCCGTGGCATAAAAACACTTGCAGATTTAAGACAGATCTTAGTGTAAGGAGTGTTCACTTTTATCCAAATTCTTTAAATTTGGACTTGTGCACACTGGCTCCACTGGGACTATCTGTGTGACAGAGTTATTTAGATATGTGTAATAAATTTAGTTCTTTAAGGATTCCCTTTAAGGATTTTTGACTCAGTTGCAACTATTTTGTACTTCAGTAAACATGTCTTCCATTAGGAAATTCTGACATGCAATGTCTTACTATTGCCTTCAAGAATACTACAGGCTCACTGAGTAAGTCAGTACAGGCAGGAAGCGGCAACAACCACAGACTTGTGTCTAAAATGCAAAGAGAATATTTATTCTCATTATCTCGCCAACCAGGGGATCCCCAAAGCAAGAGAGGCACCTGAGTGGAGTCACACAAGCGGGGATAAACATAAACAGGGTCCATGACAGAAGATCACCAGCCTGCTGGTTTGACCTGTTTTTATCAAGAGTTCATGCAGGCACAGTTTTTACCACCATGCTGTGATCCTCACTGTGCTTCTTTAATCTTTTCTGTACTCAGACCAAGAGCTCAAGTGCATCCGATAAGGTGCCTCCAAGTCCACCAAACACCTATGTTATCTATGCACAATGTGCTATTTGCCAAACACACAAAGCACTAACAGCAGCAGGCATAATTAATATGTTTTTCTACATTGCTGCTCCCCAGATTTTATGCATTCACAGCTTCAAGGTCACTTGAGTGTACTTACAATCCTTCTCACCAGTCTTCCATTCTGTTCCCATCCTCCTCGCCAATGTTCCATTTTTAACTCATTCTTCCCAACACTCATGATAAAGGAATTGGTGAAATCTCAGAATTACCATAATTTGGTTCAAAGTATGCCACTAACATTTCCCGAGTTTGGGGAAACAAACAAACAAACAAACAAAAAAAAAAAACAAAGGTGGGGGTGGTGGTGGAATTATATGAACTTCCACATTGATAATGTAGTGTGGCAAGACTCACCACACGTAGCTTTTTGGTGCTTACCTGTGGATTATTAACCACAACCCTGAAGGAAGTAACTATGGTAATAAATTGATAGGACGTGGTACATGTGGTCCTACCAGATTAGGAAAGAAATGAACTTTTCTATACTGGGGTCCATCTTGGAACCGGCGCGGTTTAACATCTTTGTCAGCGACATGGACAGTGGGATTGAGTGAACCCTCAGCAAGTTTGCAGATGACACCTCAGAGTAATCTTCCAGTACCTAAAGGGGGCCTACAAGAAAGCTGGAGAGGAACTCTTTATCTGGGAGTGTAGAGATAAGACAAGGGGTAACAGTTTTAAACTAAAATAGGGTAGATTTAGATTAGTCATTAAGAAGAAATTCTTCACTCAGAGGGTGGTGAGGCACTGGAACAGGTTGCTCAGAGAAGCTGTGGAAGCCCCATCCCTGGAATTGTTCAAGACCAGGTTGATGGGGCCTTGGGCAACCTGATCTAGTTGGGTGACATCCCTGCCCATGTCAGGGGGGTTGGAACTAGCTTGTCTTTAAGGTCCATTCCAATAAAAGCCATAATATGACTCTATGATTATGATTCTATATCACCACACGTTTTTTCTGAGGCCAAGATTTTTTAAATTCACAAATGTATTTAGCACACAATAAAGTGTGCACATAACATGGAAAACAAAAATTATTCACAAAAATAAATATATATTTTAAAGGTAGATAATGCAAGCAATAAAAGATTAGGAAAGTGATAAAATTTGGAAATAATATCAGAACATTTCCATATTAAAATAAAATAATAAAATAAAATAAAATAAAATGAGTTAGCACAATTACTTATGTGTTCAGTGAAGGCTAACGCAAAATCCCTCATATGCTTTATTTCACCAATTATTTTCATTCCTTAAGTTTTTCTCCCATTATTCCTCATTGCCTTGGAGTATGAGAGGAGCAATTGTACATTTAAATGTAGATGTTTACATTTTACATTGCTATTTATATACCTGAACAAATAATGGGGAGACATAAGGACATCAAAGGGTGTAAATAAAAATTTCTTAAAGTATATACCTTAATAAATCAAACGCACAATCTCTGCTACCTGTATACAAAGAAGGCATTTACTCAGCGAGAGCTGAACACTTTGTTAACATTCAAAATGTCCCAGCATTTGAACAAGCAGAAAAAAATGCTATGTCAACATATTTGATTGCTAAATAAGAAGTTTGCCTATTTCCAAAATCAAGGCTTATTTTTAAGTGATTAAGAATGGTAAAGAGGACACATTTTCTTCTTCAGAAGATGATAGGTTAAACTGTTATTTACGGTAAGTCCAACTCCAGAGAAGGAAATGTGGCTTTGTGCTCTGTGCTTATTTCTTCACACAAGAAAACTTGCCTCTAACATCAGTGAAACTGAGATTGTATAGGTTAGGAAAACTCATTCTCAAGTTGCTTATTCACAACCCTTTATAAAAAATAGCTTTAATGTTATTTAAAATATACATATATTTTTTTAGAACTATAAGGTTATATATTCCATGATTAATGAAAGGCTGGAATGAAATAAAGAACAGCTTGTCAGTACATTCCACCACCTGAAGCATGCTATTCTTCTTCTAAATACATATAAACTGTTCCCAGTGATGCCATCTGTTCCAATACTTAAAGCTATAGGTATTAAAGATGTTAGGAAGATGTTAAGCTAGGAATACTTTTTAGATGTTAGGAACTATGTTCTGACAATATCAATAAATAAGCATTAAGAAAGCTTTTAGGGGCATTGCACTAGCCCAAAGATCCCTAGGTTGCACGAAAATTTCTTTATCACCTGACCCTGGTATTTATGAGTTTGTCAAATTGTCCAGATTAAATACTATAACTTGGTTACTAGGGTAACTTGTGCTAGTAAATATCGCTATTTATAGGTAGCTGGATATTGTTCAGTTGACACATAGTCTATAATGCACATAGCTGGCACATAGTCTATAACAAAGAGCATCACTTAATTTTTATAGACCAGGTATTTCTAATCTTATTTGTATAAAATAGTAATATACTTCAGAAACTGTTCCAGTAACTTCAAAGCTAGCAAAAAACAAAAATGGTAGTTATATATGTCCTTTTGAAATTATTACTACTTTTTTAATCTACACTGTATGCTTAATGTGTAGCTGAGCATAATTGTAATTGAAAATTTAGGAACACTTTGTCTTTTCAGATTTTAAGTAACTGTGTTATTTATAGCTACTTTCTGAATTATTTAATGAAGTTATACAGCTCTTAAGATCAAACTGAAACAAAAACTTTAGAGGAAATTTGTGAAAATACTCTTGGATTTATAATATAATGATTGTTAAAAAAATAAAATCTTAAGACGAACAAAAACACATTGCGCTAGTGAAGAATAGCTTTTAATCTAAAGATAAAAATTAATTTCTTATCACTTTAAATAGTTTATTTCTTTTAAAACTCAGATGAAGCAGGAAACTATTTTAGAGATTGTTACTGTTAGAATATTTGTAACTTTTATCAACTAGTGAGGAAGAGTAGATTTATCTATAGTCATCAGCATCCATCTTGAATTTGCATAAAGTTAAGCCACAGAATGTTTTGACACATGGTGTCTCATGTTCAGTTTATAAACCCTTAACTTTTTGTTCTGTTATTGCACTATTACTTTTGGGATGATAGATATCTGTGCTTTCTGGAGCTTCACTGAGAAGGTAGCTTGGGTGGATAAACATCTAAATTCTTCTGCAGAGAAAGCAAGCCTCTGGGAAGGATCTTGCAAACAAAACCCCAGGAATTCACTTGTAATTCTAATTATGATCAATTCTGCTCACAGTAATCAAGTAGTCTGAGTAGCAACCATAGACTATTAGCAATAACATTTGGCTTAGAAATGAGATGGTAATGTCTCTCAGTCCTTAGTAAAGAAATCTGGAGTGACATCTGTACTGCCTGCCTAGCTCCTCTGCTAGGATATTCTGGAGAAGAATATTGTCTGACTTCCTACTGTAGGTATTTCATGGCCAGAAAAATGAACATACTTGATTCAGAGGATGAATAAATGATAACATTTTAATTCCATTTTAAAACCAATAATTTGGTATGAAACTCCATGACTTTCTGACTGGTCCAAGTTTCCAGAACTGCTTCTCCTTTTGGAAGGTGAATGCTCTTTTCTTTGAGATATTTGGAAAGGAGGAAATAAGGTGCACGGTCACTGCTGTCACATTTTTTTTGAGATTCCTACCCTGAGTGCCTAACTTCAGTGACAGCAATTTGTTCAAGGAATGCTATACCCATTTATTAATTTCAGTTTTAAAGTTCAGCATTTATTGCAGGCAACAACAGCGGGAGTTGTATCCATCAATAGCTTTAAAATTTAGGACCAAGATCTTAGACACACATCAGAAATAGACAAAAAACCCTGAAATTCTTATCTGTAATTCCCAAATAGAGAAAGGTATTCCTGAAATAATTTTCATGCATGTCATTTGATTTTTAGACCCTTTACCATTCATATTTTCTTCTGTCAGACTGGAAGGGGAAATTTCTGACTATCACTGCCAAAGAAGAAACGTATGTGCTATCATGTTAAAAAACAAACAAACAAACAAACTATTCACCATGGGTGGGGTCGGATTGTTGTTTCTTCCTTTTTCCAGCTTTCAGTGGTTTAGATTTGTATTCTCTCAGATGCTGCAATTGCACTTTAGAAAGACATGGTATATTCAAATTCAACAGGAACTTGTTTATCACTGCCTTTTTTTTTTTTTTTTTTTCCCCTAGAATTAGCCTCAGCATGCAAAACATCCACTCTATCTATATATAAATACATAGGATTTAAGCATGTTGACAGGTCATCTTACAGTGATGAATCTCTCTACTTATTCTTGGCAGGATTGCTTCTGCAATAGTTCTAAAATAGCATGTTTATTAGTGAGTCTGTACTGCCTGTTCTAAACATGTTCAAAGAAATCTCCAAGACATCTATTAAATTCAGCTCTTGCAGGTTTTCTCTAACAACTCATGGTTAGATTTTCATGCACGTGTCACACGTATATGATAATATCATTGTTATTTTGTTTGCATTTCTTTATCTGTTATTGCTTATCATGTGCTTAAACTGTAAGTTTTGGGCAACAGAGGAAAATTTCAATTTCATATTTATCTTGTGAACAGCACAATAGGTTATTGAAACACAGAGGTATTGTACAAATGTACTACAAATAAAAAATAAATAAAATACACCCCCTCTCTGAACTCATGTGAATGTAATTTACATAACTGGAAGCACATGTGAAGGTTTAAGTGATGTAAGACAAAGAATACTGGTTTTGAATATACCTGATAAAAACAGGAGGCATTTTCTCATAGACAAGAGAAGTGACTACCAGAAAAATCATACCAGCATGGCTTGAATTTCGTAATCCATTCAGGCTGGGATAAATTAGGCTGAAATGCTCAGTTAAATCCAGAGCAAAGTTGACTAACTTTCAAACAATGAGATTACTCTAAGGGAGAGCAGAGAGATGGTTCAGGCAACATGACATTTTTGCAATTCTGAAAAGACTATGTAACTAACTTATCAGCACCAACTATGTCTATAGTTTATACCTGTATTTTCATTCATTTTGGTTTGTGCTTTGCTGGGGTATTGTGGTAGCTTCACATTGATAGACAGCTAAGCTTCACCATATTGCTCTCTCACTCCCCTTCCTCAAAGGAACCAGGGGAGAAAATACAGTGAAAGAAGGCTCAAGGGTTGAGATAACAACAGGGATCACTCACCAATTATCCTCAGGGGCAAAACAGATTCAGCACAGGGACATTAATACAATTTATTACAATTAGCAGACTAGAACAGGGAGAAACTAAAAGCAAACTAAACACACCTTTCCCCCATCCACCCTCTTCTAATTCCTCCCCCTGAATGCAGGAGAACAGGGAATGGGGGCTGTGGTCAGTCCTTAACCCTTCATCTCTGCTGCTCCTACAAAGTCACTCTCTGCCCCCGCTCCACTCCCACAGGACGCCGTCCTTCCCAAACTGATCCTGCGGGGGCTTTCCATAGGCAGCAGCTCTTCAAGAACTGCTCCCATATGGGTTCATACCACCATGTCAGGAGCACACCACTCCAACACAGGTCCCTCACGGGCGGCAGCTCCCCCCAGGTCCCCTGCTCCTGCGTGGGCTCCTCTCCACGGGCTGCAGCTGCGGCCCGGGGCCTGCTCCTGCGGGGGCTCTCCATGGGCTGCAGACTCCTCCAGGCCACATCCACCTGCTCCACCGGGGGCTCCTCCACGGGCTGCAGGGTGGAGATCTGCTCCATGTGGGACCCATGGGCTGCAGGGGGACAGCCTGCTCCACCAGGGGCCTCTGCACAGGCCATGGGGAAACTGCTGCTCTGTGCCTGGATCACCTCCTGCACTCCTGCTGCACCTCCACACACCCTGCTGCAGGGCTGGTTCTCTCACATTTTCTCACTCTTCTTTCCCAGCTGCTGTTGTGCAGCACTATTTTTTCTGCTTTCTTAAACATGCTTTCACTGAGGCAGAACCAGTGCTTCTCACCGGCTTGTCTCCAGCCAATGGTGGGTCTCCCTGGAGTCAGCTGGAGCTGGCTTTGATCTAACACGGGGCAGCTTCTGTAGTTTTCTCATGGAGGCCAACCCTGCAGCCCCCCATGCTACCAAACCATTACCACGTTAGACCAATATGGGTATATGCTTTAGGGTCTCTTAATTTTTGTTATCCTATCCATCATCAACAAGGAGTACCATCATTTTTTTCTAGACATATAATGACAGCAATTCATATTCTCCTGACAGAACTGGAATTTCTAAGAAGGAATAAACCACTGGTGTGTGAGTCTGTTGAAGAAAAACAATATATAATAGGAAGAATGGTTTGTTATAGTGCTGGTTCCCTGCAGCTTCACCAATTCATCTCCACATAGAAAAAACACATTCAAGAGTAAGCTCTAAGCTTATAAAATCCTTTTACGTGCATCGAAGATTTTCTGACAGTGGTAGGACTAGATCTTGCCCTCAAAGGCAATTGGCATCAGCTACCAGGTAAAAACAGTTGGAGAAAACCAACATATCCCTGGTTTGTTTGTTTGTTTGTTTTTATAAGAATATCCATGTGTAACAAAGCAAACTGGGTGAATTGTACCTATAGTGTCAAGAAGTGGCTAACAACACAGTTATTTATTTTCCTTATTTATTTCTTGAAAATATATGTGAGCAGGTTGTAAAGTCTGCTTTGAAGGCTCATTTTATACAAAGTTGTGGAATATTCAACAAGCCTCCACCGTTGTCTATCTTATTAAGAGTATGTGGAGATGTTCTCAGGGATAGATTTTCCCACTAAGTAAACCATGCTACATTTTGTTTTTCAGGAGGCAGAAATATATAGAGTACTCAAATAAGACACTCAGTTTTCCCAATCAACTGTTGATATTGCTCTTCCTAGTAAGAAATATATCACTGGTTCTTTGTGTGTGTGTGTTTTGTTTGTTTGTTTGTTTTCTTCTCTTTTAGTACTTCTCATGGTTCAGAAACTCTATGCTGAAATTTCTTGTGAAAGATATAAGAAGGCTTCAGGTTTGAGAAAGGAATTGTAGCTTTGACCAAGACAAAGACATTCCTTAATCCAAATCTCTTTCAGCAGAAGTTATTTCAGATGTTCTTTTGTGCAAACAATGGACTCATTGCCAATGTAAAGTCTTACAACTGCTGCTAATCCACTTCAAAAGAGAGTTGGCATATAAATGAGATTAAATCAGAAAGAAACAATACTTTTGTTCACAGTATATCTTTTAAGAAAGTATCTTTTAATGAAATGTAAAATCAAGTCTTTTCTAAAACCAAATTCTATCTTATCAGTATCTACTGCATTAAAGAAATTTTGTATGTATCTATAGTAAATTTTATATTACACTTTCATTATAATCCTTATTTTCAAGTCCATACTACCAATTAATATTCAGGCATTTCTATGCCTACTTATATCATTTCCTAGAAAAAAAAAAATGAACTAATCATTTCAGATTTGTTTGTGATGAAGTTATAGAGATCCTGATTTATACTACCACATGGCTTGATCAAAAAGTACTCATTAGTAGTAGTTTTAGTACTCAGTAGTAGTTTTGCACAGTTATTCATGATTTGACATTTAATTCTGTAATTGGCCACCTGGACCACCTGTTTTGCAATTGTTTCTTGGATGACCTCACCTTCTGCAGAGGAATTTCACTTAAACATCAAACAGATGCTTTTTCTTATCAAATCAATCTCACCTGTGGTCCTGAATTCAGTCTTTTGAAAATACTTGTAAAAATGAAACTTTCCTTTTGCAATATTAAGGAATATTGATATGACATTCTCTCTCACTTTTTTTTTTAATTAGTCTATTTACACTAAATGTATTTTCATTATTTTAAAGGCCGCACCTCAAGCACTGTGTTCAGTTTTGGGCCCCTCAGTACAAGAAAGACATCAAGGCCCTGGAACGCATCCAGAGAAGGGCTACGAAGCTGGTGAAGGGCCTGGAACACAAGTCCTGTGAGGAGCGTCTGAGGGCACTGGGGTTGTTTAGTCTGGAGAAGAGGAGGATCAGTGGAGACCTGAAAGGAAGTTCTGGGGAGCTGGGGTTTGGCATGTTCTTGCAGGTAAGTAGTGATAGGACTAGAGAGAATGGCCTGAAGTTGCATCAGGGGAGGTTTAGGTTGGAAATTAGGAGACATTTCTTCTCAGAAAGAGTAGTCAGGCATTGTAAAGGGTTCCCCAGGGAAGTGGTGGCGTCACCGTCCCCAGGGGTGTTCAAGGAAAGGTTGGACATGGTGCTTAGGGACATGATTCAGTGGGTGACATTGGTGGTAGGGGGATGGTTGGACCAGATGATCTTGTAGTCTCTTCCAACCTCAATGACTCTATGATTCTAAATTTAGTCTTGAAGTTAAAACAACATCCCCAACAAGGAGTATATTTTCTATTCCATGACACAGTAGTCTGTATTCCAAAACAATTATTAATTTTGCAAGGAAAATATATACTTACTGGCCTTTTAATGAAACGTATTGAAACAATAATTTGGATGTAACTTTTAAAAGCATATGCAACAAAACTGTAATTTGCATGTGACCTTAAAATGTATATCCTATACATTTCTCTGCATCTTTAAGTGAGACATGAGTCTACATTTTGCCTATATATACTATCTTTAAAAGGGTATATAAACACACTTTGTGACATGTTTTTATATGGTTATCTTAGCATAATATTTGGGTATCACATGCTTAAACTACAAGGAATCTAAAATAACGTATTTTCTGTAGAGTGTTCAGATTTTCAGGAACTAAAAGAAAAACACTGCAATGTTTTCAAGCTATACTTTTTTTTTTTTTTTTTTTTTTTTTTTCCCACCTGCTCCTTTCTGTGGGCCACAGTCCCTGCCAGGAATCTGCTCCTTTGTGGGCTCTTCACAGCCTTCAGCTTTCTTCAGAATACAGGCACCTGTTCCAGAGAAGGATCCTCCGTGGGCTACAGCGGGGACAACTGCTCCGGAGTGGTACACCATGGGATGCAAGGGAACAAGTTTCTCCACAGGCTGCAGAGAAATCTAATGCTATGTCTGGAGCACCTCCTCCCTGTCCTTCACTCACCTTGGCGTCTGTGGGGCCATCTCTCTCCCAGCTTCTGAATATAATTTTTAAACTTTTCTTAAATATGTTATCATAGAGGTGCCACCAGCATCACTGCTGCTTTTGGCCAGCAGCAGGTCCTTTTTTAAGCTATTTGGAACTGACTGCCTGATATGGGGGCAGATCCTGGTCTCTCACAGAGGCTACCTCTGCAGTCCTACCCTCCTCCCTGCCACCAGAACTTAGCCACATATAAAACCAATACAGTGACCTAGTCCACACCTGTGCTCAAAGCAGGTCTAATCAATTAATGTTGTTCAGGTCCACGTACAACTGAATCATGAACAATTCCAAGGATGTATATATCCCATGATCTTTGTCAGTAAACTGTTACAGAATTATTACATTTTCCATGGTATCTAATCAGTTTCATTCAAGTTGTATCCACTGTGTCCCTTCTGCTGTGCATCTTTACTGTATTCTCTGATCATGTAGTTGCAGACAGCAATAAAGTCTCACCTAAGTCTTCTCTGTGCTAAACAAAGTTGTCTCAGGCTGTCTTCATACAACATATGCCATAGGCCCTGACTATCCTGAGGGTTCTCTGCTAGACTCTCTCAATTAGGCAATAGCTTTTTGTACTGGGGAACCCAAAGCAGAACATGGTACTCTGGATGTGATCTATTATGGGGGAGGATCACACCACTGGACTTCTGGCTAGTCTCATGCTAATGCATCCCAGGATACTAGTCACCATATTTGTTAACATAAAGCCTACTTGTCCACTAGGATCACTGGGCCGTTTTTTTATTATTACTATTTTTTATTTTTTCTGAGCTGCTGCCTAGACTGTTGGCCCCTGTCCTGGTTTCAGGTAGGACAGAGTTAATTTTCCTCCTAGTAGCTGGCAGGGTGCTATGTTTTGGATTAGGATGAGAAGAGCGCTGATAACATGCTGATGTTTTAATTGTTGTAGAGCAGTGCTTACACCAAGCCAAGGACTTTTCAGCCTCTCTCTGTCCTGCTAGCGAGCAGGCTAGGGATGCAGCAGGAGCTGGGAGGGGACAGACCCAGGACAGCTGACCCAAACTGGCCAAAGGGGTATTCCATACCATCTGACGTCATGCTGTACAATATATAGGGGTGGCTAGCCGGGGTGGAGGGGGGGGTCGGCTGCTCGGGGATAGGCTGGGCATCGGTCAACGGGTGGTGAGCAATTGCATTGTGCATCACTTATTTCGTACACATTATTACTATTAATACTATTATTATTATTATTATTATTATTTTTCCTGTCTTAATAAACTGTCTTTATCTCAACTCACAGACTTCACTTTCCTGTTTCTCTCCCCCATCCCGGAGAGGGAGGGGGAGGGTGAGTGAACGGCTGTGTGGTGTTTGGCTGCCAGCTGGGCTAAACCACAACAGCCCCCCAGTTTATATTATTGTATGGGATTATCCCATCCCAGGTTCAGACTCATGAGGTTCCTGCCAGTCCATTTCTCTAGTCTGTTCTGGCCCCTATGAATAGAAGTCCTGCCCTCCAGAATATCAAATGTTTGTATATATTCACATTTTGAGTGCAAACTTTTTATTACAGTTTCAATAACTTGTTAGCTGGATGTTTTGTTATCTTTGTAATGTAAGAAAAACAAACAAAAAAAGAGTCACATATGATCTGGATTAAGTCAGGTATTCTGCTTTCCAGAATTGCTTAACCATGTCAGTTACTCAAATTCATTTCACAAATGAATTTCACAAATTCAAGAAATTTCACAAATTTCTTTGAATACTTAATTTTATGTACTAAAACCCACTTCTCCTGGACAGGAGATAGCCTCCCAGTTAGTATGATGTATTATATATATAGTGTAGATAACCTGAACTCATCCTAATTTCTCTTGAGAACATTGGAAGTGGTGATCCTGCCAAGTCTTCTGTGATAGGCGACGGTTCTCACTTTTGTTTAATAGATTAGCATGTTGTTGTGATTTAAGGATAGCTAAGTAACACACAGCTGCATGCTCACTTCTCCTTAGCAGGCTGGGGAAGAGAATAGGAAAGGCAAAAGTGAGAAAATTTGTGGGTTGGGTTAATAAGTCAAAAAGGAAACAAATACAAAGAAAAGAAAAAAAAAGGAGAAAAAAAAAAAAGAAAAAGAAAACAAGTGATACAAAATCACAGAATCACAGAATTGTAGGGGCTGGAAGGGACCTCAAGAGATCATTGGGTTCAACCCCCCTGCCAAAGCAGGTTCTCTAGAGCAGGTTGCCCAGGTAGTCGTCCAGACGGGCCTTGAATATCTCCAGGGAAGGAGACTCCACAACCTCCCTGGGCAGCCTGTTCCAGTGCTCCATCACCGTTACCATGAAGAAGTTCTTTTGCATGTTGGTGCGGAACTTCCTGTGATCTATTCTGTGGCCATTGCAACTATTCATCACCAACAACAGCTGTGGCAAACTTCTCCCTTGTCTTTTATTGATTACTACGAAGCCATATGTTATGGGATATGTCTTACATCAGTTTGAGTCGGCTGTCCTGGTTGTGTTCCCTCCCAGCGTCACGTACACCTCCAGCCTAGTTGGTGGCATGGCAGCATGAGAAATAGAGAAGACCCTGAGACTGTGCAAGCACTGCTCAACAACAATTTACATATTGGTGTGTTACTAACACTGTTTTCTTCACAAATCCAAAACATAGCACCATACAGTCTACTATGAAGAAAATTATCTGTATCTCAGCCAAAACAAGCACATGAGTTTAACAGATTAGTGAGGGGAACCAACTCAGAAAATATAATCTGAGTACTAAAACCTACTAAGAACTGAATGCTAAGGTTCTGGAATGCTAAGGTTAAAGAACAACAACAAACTACTGTCATGTAGTCAGGTAAGACATGTATGAATTTAGCAGAGAAAATGTAGAAAAAGTAGACAATATTTAGTGTTCCTCTGACAATGGAAAAAAACTCAGGATATCATCTTTCAGATCTAGTCCAACTTCACTGCTCAAGCAGGATCATCTCAAGCAAAGTCATGTGAAGAGTTTTGTTCGGGATTGTATTCAGTCAGGTTTTGAATACCTCCACAGATGGAGACTTCTAAACCTTCCTGTGTAAGCTGTTCCAGAGTCTGACTGTCCTCATGTCTTCACCAGAAAAAAAAAAAAAAAAAAAAGTTTTCTTTTGTTCAAATGGGACCTTCTACGTTTCAGTTTATGTCCATTGCCCATTGTCTTCTCACTAATCACCATCAAAAAGAGCCTTCCATCAGATGTTTAGACACATGGATAGCATCCCATTAAGCTTTCTTGTCTTCCTGGGACTGAACAGTCCCAGCTCACTCAACCTCTGATCATATGAAAGATACTCCAGTCCCTTAATCATTGTGGCCACTCACTAGAGCCACTCCAGTTTGTCCATACCTTTCTTCTACTGGGGAACCCAGCACTGGGCACAGCACTCCAGATGTGGCCTTACCAGCGCCGAGTAGAAAACAAGGTTCATTTTCCTTCTCTTGCTGAAAAAATTATTCCTAATGGAGACAGGATGTTGCCTTTCTTCCCTGTAGAAATACAGGCCCATCTTTCTTCTCCCACGGTTACAGTCGCTTAGGTGGTAATATGTTAGTGCACTGTGTTTTCTTGGCAAGGGTTTAGTAGCAGGGGGCTGTGTGGGTGGCCTCTGTGAGCAGAGCCTAGCAGCAGCCCCATGTCAGATCAGAGCCAGCTCCAGCTGGCTCTGAAAGGGACCTGCTGCTGGCCAGAGCCAAGCTGTTGAGTAACACTGGGTGGGCCTCTGGGAGAGCAGATTTAAGAAAGGAAAAAAAATAAATAAAAAATAAATAAATAAACTGCTGAGCAACAGCAGCTGGGAGAGAAAATGTGAAATAAACAGCCCTGCAGACCCTAAGGTCAGTGGGGGCAGAAGGTGCTCCAGACACGAAGCAGCAGTTCCCCTGAGGCCTGTGGAGAAGCCCCTGGTGGAGCAGGCTGTCCCCCTGCAGCCCATGGGTCCCACATGGAGCAGATCTCCACCCTGCAGCCTGTGGAGGAGCCCCTGGTGGAGCAGGTGGATGTGGCCTGGAGGAGGCTGCGACCCATGGAGAGCCCCCGCAGGAGCAGGCCCCGGGCCGGAGCTGCAGCCCGTGGAGAGGAGCCCACGCAGGAGCAGGGGGTCTGGGGGGAGCTGCCGCCCGTGGGGGACCTGTGCTGGAGCAGTTCCTGAAGAGCTGCTGCCTGTGGGCAGCCCCCACAGGATCATTTTAGGAAGAACGGCATTCCATGGGAGAGACCCCACGTGGGGCAGGGGCTGAGAGTGACTGTGAAGGAGCGACAGAGATGAAGTGTCAGGGACTGACCGCAGCACCTGTTCCCCATTTCCTTGTGATGCTCATGAGGAGGAGGTGTAGATGAGAGTGGATGGGAGGAAGGTGTTTGCTTTCAGTTTCTCTATTGTTCTAGTCTGCTAGTGATAGGCAATAATTTACATTAATCTCCCTATGCTGAGTCTGTTTTGCCCATGATGGTCATTGGTGAGTGATCTCCCTGTCCTTATGTCAACCCTTAAGCCCTTTTCACCTTATTTTCTCCCTTTTTCCTTTGAGGAGTTAAAGTGAAAGAGTGGTTGTGGTGGAGTTCTGCTAAGCAGCAGAGTAAAGCCACCACGCCCATCTTGCTCAAAAAGTTTAAATTTGAATCAGTAGAAGAGTACTAGTAATGGAAGAGTTAAAGAAACTGGCAGCTATTTTCTTAGTTCAGGATGGGTTTTCTAAGCTATCATTGACTACTAACACAAGGAAGTAAAGGGTGAGTTCAGAATGATAAACTAATAACATTTACTGTCTTTAGATATAAGAGAGAGAGAGGGAGGAAAAAAATGTGTTGGTAATACATGAGGAATGAATAGGAAAGCCCCGCAAAAATCAAAGAAGTGTTCTGGAATAACAGAAGTGGTAACCTAGCATATGATTCAGTCCTGTCAGGAGCTAATCCACTTGCTTGCAGTATTGTCTTCCTGTAAAATTGACTAAAAAGTACCTAGATACTTCCACACAGTCAGTAGAAACTGTTTTTGCAGGACATTATAGTCTTTGGTAATAAGCAAGGTATTTAGAATATGTTCTCTGTGTCTTTAAGATAACCAATAGAAATAGATCCTGGGTCTATGTGGATCCTGTGCACACAGGAGCACAGGCCAGCTTGTTAATAACAATTTTCTGGAACAACTAAATATTATGGTAGACCAAAAGAAGTTGATTCGGAATGAAGTTCCCATTTTATGGGTCCTTTAATGAAAGAATTGACTGAAATTTTAGGATTCAAAAAAAAAGATGACGTGCAGTTGGCCAAGCACATAGCTCCAGACAAGTAAGAGCTATGTAAACATTAAATTAAGCAAAGAGAAAGACGGTCAGCATCTCTGAAAAAGACTGAGATAAAAAATACCTGACTATCCTAATGTCTGTTTTCTGTATATCTGTTTTTGCAGTGCATGGATTTTCTTCCCAAATAGCAAAAACTGAATCTCAGCAATAGGGGACTGGTAGAAAAGCACCAGATCACAGACCACTACTAAGAAAACAAAACAAAACAAAAGAAACAAACAAACAACAACAAGAAAACAAAGCATACAATAAGAAATATAGGAAACATGTAAACCATGCATCAAGGAATTCAAGGTATGTGCAAACTTTACAATGAAAGTTTCCATGCAGTTTCTAGGAAATGGCAAGGTAGAGTTTTACCTGTGGGAAAAAAAGCTGGCATTGCAATATGTCAGGCAGAAATATCAAAACAAAGAACAAAACAGCCTTGGCAGACACAGTGCTATGGATAGATCTGGAAAAGTACATATGGGTTTTAGCAGGGCTTTCAACAGGTTCACACACTGAGTCCTTATAACTGAAAGGGCATTTGCAGTTTGGGGGGGGGGGGGGGGGTGCAGCACAAGAGAGAGTTGTGGCAGGCCAGAGCCCATGATGTACCAGGAAAGCTGACAGTACTCCTCAGCCTGAGAAAGCATAAGATAAAAGCAAACAAATTATATTCTTTGAATGCATAATTGTTGCTAACAGATAACAAGAAGTTAAAATCTTCTCAGAGATGTGCAGCAAAAGATTTAGAGGAAAATTAACTGTATCGAGAGAAATTCTGTTCCAATATAAATAAATTAATCTTTACCATGAGGATGATCAAATACTAGAATGACCTACTCAGATGGGATATGGAATCCCCACCATGGAGCAGAAGTAGTCACTAAGCAACCTTGTCTATCTCTGCATCTGGAACTGACTTGAAAGCTTTGAGTGCTTTGGCTTCCAAAGGTCTCTCCCAAACTAAATTTGGATGTGTTTCTCTGAAATGAATGAAAAGAAATCAAAAGCACAAGGAAAAAAAGGTGAAGACTCAGACAAGGTGTGAAGAGTAAGGTATTACACAATTTAAAAGAAATAAGAGTAAAAAATACAATTTCTTGAGGGGAAACAAAACAAAACAAAACAAAAGATTCCTAGCTATAGAATATAAATTCTCCCATATCTATATTTCAGAGTACCTTTTAAAGGAAGTAGTCAGCCATTTATATGATAGACAACATCAGTATTCTCTATCAACAGTTCCAAATCTTTAAGGGAAGATTGTTGAGGAGCCCAAAGTACTTTGCAAATATTGATAACTATATCTGTAAGATGCCTCTACGCCTCTGTAAAGAAGGTCATGTTGCACACTGACTTGACCTTTGTAAGACAAAGGACTTCCCACCTGCAATTCTGTAGCTTGCCCCTGGAAATACTGCAGAATGCCTTTTAATTTGTAAACAAGCTTACACCTTCCTTCTCTGTGGCTGCTATGGCACTGCTTTTTGCTGCAAAATGCTCAGATCCTCATGGCCCTGAGACTGCATAAAGCTTAGTGTATAACATTAGCAATTACAAATAATTTAAATAGCCAGTAAGATTAAATAACTAGTAAGAATTGTTCACATAAACTTTGTGCACATAACTTAATAGCCAGTTACAGTATGCAAAGTCTGCATCCACTTAAAGCAGGCTCCAACCACTGCCAGCAGCATGAGCCAGAGCAGCTGGATACTGCACATTGTTTTCCTTTTTCCCTTCTACCTCTCTGTTTTGAGTTTTAGGGGTTGTGTGTGTGTGTGTGTGCGCGCGTGCACATGTACGCACGTGTGCATGTGATAACTGGGATGGAGTGGTAAGAGTAACCAAGGCTATTAGATTTAATGTTTGGTATCAGCTACAGATCCCGCAGATATATTTCTGGACCTGTACACCTGCCTCCATCCATTCTGTAATGGTAAGAAATAAATCCATGTTGTATTTGTAATTAATGAAAGAAATCCTCAACTAACTTTCAATTTCTATATTTTTTTATATGAGAAACAGACTAAATTATATCAGAACACACAGAGTTTAATCTCCTTACCACACAAATCTAGTCTGTCTTGTGTAACTATAAACTTCTAGCAGCTTCTTCCATGGCTTAGAGCTATTTCTTCAGAGCTGTGCATGTATCATTTAACATGAAATCTAAACTTTTCCTGATGCTGCTTTTCTACTCTTTTGTCTGACCTCTTTTTTGAGATAAATTTCAGTAATAAACACAAGAATTTTGACTTCAAACAGCATAATGAGGACTTCCAGGTTTAAGAGACTGAAAATCTCTATTGTCACCTTTACGAATAAGAGAGACATTCACCTAGTCAGGATAATACAACTTATATGAATATTATTAAATACCAGATTGAGTCTGTGAGTATCAGATACCATAAATGAATTTCAGGTGAAAGAAATGTGAGAAAATGTGTTTCTCTTCTTGCATAGCAAACAACAACTTTTTTTTTTCCTTTTTTCCTTTTTTTTTAATGAGGAAAGGGACATAACATTTTGTTATAGATAGTCTATGAATCTGCAAGGAAAACTAACTCCACAATTCGAAGAAATGATATAGTGGAGACTAATTATCCTTATTCACCAGCCATCCATTAACGTTTCATCATGCACAATGGTTTACAGATGGAATATTTGCCTCACTTTTCTTTCCTTTTTATTTATTTATTTATTTATTAAACAGGTATTGCTTTTGCTTTCCATTTTCCCTTAAGTAAGCTGGACAATTTATTTATTTATTTATTCATTTATTTATTTATTTATGAAAGCCAGAAAAGTTATTGCTAATAAATCCCTGAGTTAATAAACTAAGGTGTTTTTTTGTTTGTTTGTTGTAAGACTCCAAGGTATTTTAGGAATACCTCATATTCATAACAGAAGCTTCTCTTATTCTATTTCTTTGTCAGAAACAAAAGATACCTGGAACATATATTAACCAAGGTCCAGACATGGACTCTTTCTAAACTCTTGGCCTATTCAAAATGTCACCATTTCAATAGCAAAGAAAAGAAAAAAATCATACAAAATAAATTTCCTTTGGGAAGAGTTTTCCAGATTTTCACATAGAAAAAAAAAAAAATCCTCCAAACTTTTTTAATCAGAATTGTTGAGGTCCATGCAGGTGTGACAAGTTACATCTACTTCTTATTACACATCATATTACATTACATTATATTTCACTGAGCTTAGTAGCTCAGTGAAATCCTGGTGCCCAAGACTTTCAAGTATTTTTCTTTGCTACAAGAACTTCCATAAAGCTCAGCAGTCTGAAAGTATCATAGCTCCTGAGAGGTATACTGATTAGTGATCACTAAGTTTTTCCAAGATTTCCACAGAAACTTTTTGCAAAGTAAATATGTTCCCATTGAATGCTTTCATTTGACTAAATGACCAAATAAAATTTTGTATGTAGCTGATAAACATTTGGTTTTGTTTTTTCTTTTTACCTTATGATCAAAAATTAGAAAATAACAATTTTTTTTTGTCTCAACAATTAGAATTTCAAATTCTTGTTGAGGAAAAGTATTCAGTATTTTTTTGCATTTGACTTACAAAACTGAATTCAGTGTCTTAGCTGGAAATCTGATCTTCTTTGATCAAAAATCCACCCTGTAGAAGTATCTGAGAATTCACCTGAGAAATTAACATTTTAAGGACAATAAAATTGCAAGGAAGATAAAATATCCTCCTTAAAGTTCTTAACTTGTCTTTACCATGATCTCTTTTTGAAAACACATTCATGCGCTGTTCATCCAAAATATATATAATGTGCATGTACAATATTCACTTATATTTAATAAAAAGATTTATTTAGTATCCATCTATGACAGTTTGTTTTCTGTCATATGGTATCACTTGCATAGAAACAATGCACAACAGAACCTTTTATTTATACATTTGGTCTAATAAGAATAACTGGTGAAGGTTTAAAGCATGTCTACTCTGGAAAGGTGCTGTAGGTTTTCAGCATATGTGAAATGTTCTGAAAGAATTGTATGACTTTTACAGGTTTGGTAATGATAACTCTGCCTAAAATGTTATTCAGCACCTCAGACTATGGTAGGTTGTCAGTTTTACTTTTCCTAGCACTGGTGTAACTCATCTCAACCTCTGTCCCATGTTGTGGTGCTGGATCAGTGCTAAGTGTCCCCTTTCCCTTCATTTGCCCTCACAGATGCTTGTGCATTAGAGTGAGTTCTCTCCAGATGGGACTGGACTCTTTTTAATCTCTGTGATTCATTAAAATCTAAGACCTTAGCATGAGCCACATAGAACAAGAGACACATCTGCTGAATAATCATGTTTTGAGTTCAACTATGTGAACTTGCCTTGGGCAATTGCAAAGCATGACACTTGATTATGATAAATGGGAACAGAACAAGTTGTCAAGATGATGCTGCTGCAGTTGAGATACACAAGCACACTTGTACATTTATTAGTGTAGACAGTCAATAGACAGCAGAGAAGAGACTGCCAGATATAGAACTGTTTTTTCAGCCTGGCAATTCAGCACACAGGTTTTTCTTCAAGGGATCTCATTCCTACATTCCAGCAAACCTGCTCCCAAATTGTTTTTTTATAACACAGGTCAAAATGTCAGACATCATGAAAGAAAATGCTGTGTATTCACAAGGCATTTTAGCATGAAATAAGCCCAGCTAACCAGCAACAGCTCATATAAATCTTATCGGCTGCTCACACTTTGGTGACTGATTCTCTCCCCTGTTGACTATTTAAGTCAGTTTTCCTCCAAAGTACACTCCTAAATTGTATAATCCATGAATTCAGGGCACTTTGGAAGCTGGCCCTATGGCTATAAAACCAGTTATCATACAGATGTTGAAATGACACAATGAACATTTGAAAAGAAACAATGCTGGCTAGAAGCTGGAAAAATCAATAGAAATGTTACAAAATTAAACAATTTTTCAAATACAAGTGTCTCTATGTATTTAACAAAAAGTACCAATGCAGTAATTTTCTCTAAGTATTCAAATATATACTTACTTTAATATTTTCTGCATAAACAAATGTTAATGGTTTTGGCAACATTTTATTTTTAAATGATGTTACAGCATCTGCTGGACTTTGCATGCATTTCTGATACATCATTTGTATTCTTGTTTTACTGAGAAGAGTTAAAAAGTCTATTTTAGCCTGAAGCAATGGTTTTGCTGTTTCAGTTCAGTGAGAAGTTTTAGGTTTGGAAAACCTTTCCCATTTTGGGAAATCTAAAGTCCAAATACTGAACATAACAGATGATTGGCTTTCTGTGATACATAGCTATCTGAAAAGAAGAGCCATGAAAAAAAAAAAAAAAATCAGCCTAAATGTTTGCCTATCAGAAAAAATGCCAGTCTGATCTCTAACAATGAATCTATCTGTAATAAACCTGTCAGCAATATAACTTTGATAAGTAATTTGCCGGAGCCATTTGTTTATCATGGATAAGTAATGGGTTACCACTGTAAGCATACGGTTTGCATAGGTTGGATTTCTCTAGAAACGTTTAGTAGGAAACACATCTATGGAAACTGCAGTGTTGATCTAATCCACCTTAACAAGTTGATGGGAGCAGTTACAAAGTTAACCTAGCTGTAATGAGGAAAGTTCTGACATAAAATGACTTCTGAGTACAAACAGGAGAAAATACCCACCATCCTGAAAACTCAGAAGCCTAGGAACTTGGCCTGGGAACCAGGGACATCCTTGAAATGTGGCTGAATACCTCATACCACAGACACCCTTAAAATACCATTGATAAAAACTAAATAAGAAACTAAGGGACAACTTATCACCTGAGATAATAGAAATTCATGTGAGAAATAACATCTCTGATTAAATTAAAAAAAAAAAGGAAAACAAGAACCATCATCTATTGTCTGTCTCAGGAAGAAGAGCAAAATGGACAGCACACATGGGTTCCCTACATGGTGGTTTCTTACCACCTATGATAGAAAACGGGCCTGATTTTTACCCAAGAAAAAATTTCTCCCCCTGAGAAAGTTCCCATTAGAATTATAGAATCATAGAATTATAGAACCATAGAATAGCTCAGGTTGGAAGGGACCTTAAAGACCATCCAGTTCCAACCCCCCTGCAACTGGCAGGGACACCTTCCACTAGACCAGGGTGTCCAAAGCCCCATCCAGCCTGGTCTTGAACAACTCCAGGGATGGGGCATCCACAAACTCTCTGGGCAGCCTGTTCCAGGGCCTCACCACACTCTGTGAGTGAAGAATTTCCTCATAACCGCTAGTCTAAATCTCCTCTCTTTTGGTTTAAAAGCATTCTCCCTCATCCTGTCATTATCCAACTGAGCAAAGAGTTATTCCCCATCTTTTTTATCACTCCCCTTCAAGTACTGAAAGGTCACAATGAGGTCACCCCAGAGCCTTCTCTTCTGTAGGCAGAACATCCCCATCTCTCTCAGCCTTTCTACGTAGGAGAGGTGCTCCAGTCCCCCCAAAATTTGGTGGGGCTGGTGATTCGTACAAGCCCTCCATGCAAATAGTTCAATTTTACAAAGTTCTTTCTGAAAATATGTGAATATTATATATATATAAGTATATATATAAGTACAGTGGGTCCCTTGAACTAGGTAGATTGGGAACCAAAGCTTGGGATACAACATTTTGTGCACGTACCCCACAGTCAGGAAAGAGCCTAAGACTTCTTGGCAGACTTGTGACAGTAAACAACATCAATATCTTGGGATTCTCTTTTAGACTTTAAGATTTTAAGTTTTGGAGTATGTAGAAGCAGAGTGTCTGCTCCTTTAAGGATATCTGGTCAAGGACCTTTTCCAATGCAACAAGGGATAATAGGATAGGGAGGAAGCCATAAACAATTATCTGTGGGACACAGGTTTGCCTGACTTGCAAAAAGATAAGGGAGGCAGTGATGGGAACCAAGTCTGCTCAGTCACAGTAATTGATGAGGGTATGTGAGAATGCGGGAATGTTGATTTAAGAAAGGTTGTCTGGGCGAGGATTTCTGGATTGGGATGATAAGAAAAAAAAGAAGGGGGAACAATAAGCAAAATGCTGAAACACAGACCTGACAAAGCAATATGGAAACAATGACAAGAAACAAACTGCCCAGTTGATGGGCTATCAAACCAGAAATACCACTTCCAGGAAGATCAACCTGGACTTTGCAACCGATAAGACAGTGAGCCATGGGGTCCTCCTGGATTGTGAGGGATGCAGGAGTTGGTGGTTTCTCTGCAAACCTATGGGGAGATGTGCACGGGGAGGGGAGCAGGAGGAATACAGTGGGGGGATACGTAGAAAAGAGTATAAATACAGGGCCAATTGCATCTAAAACACAGCTGGCAATTACTCGTCTGGCTGAGCCTTGTGTTTGATTACTGCAGTCTGTCCTATCTTCTTATATCTTTTCTCATTAATTCTTAACTCTTTCTCTGTGTTAATTCTTAACTCTTTCTCCTCTGTGTGGACCTGTACTGAAAGGACTATGTGCCAGCTACTGATGAAACCTCTGTGCATGCAAGTGAAGGTTGGTGCCAGCTACTGCAGTCAGGACAGGGAAGGTGGGTCTCCTGCTCCCAGCCGTGGAGCAGGAGCAGTTTGTGTACTCAAACCATCTACTAAGGGGGAGTGAGGTGAGCATGGGACTCCACACTGATGGCTAGAGCAGGGTTGCAGGTCACAGCCCATGTACCTGGTGCTGGCTGCTGGAGTGGATGAGTGTCTCTATCTTCTCCAAACCTGATGCGTTTGTGTGTGTGTGTATGTGTATTCATCGGCAAGCATTAAGCTGGACCAGTAGGGGGGGCCTCAGGTCTGGGCTGGGGTATCAGGTGGGCGGGCGTCCATGCTGGTATGCTCAGGGAGACTTGCAAATATGGTGTGCCTGAGGGATGAATGGGTGAGTGCTGTGTGTACACAGAGAACTTCAAGCTGGACCAGCCAGCAATCGACCTATGAGGCAGATAAGGGGCCTGGGATCTGGGCAGGAGTGCTGGGTGGGAGAGGGGCTGTGCCAGTGCCCAAGGGATTTGCGAATGTGTGTGTTCTTGTGAACCAAGAGAGTGCTGGATGTGTGCCTGCACCAGTGAACTTATATATCTTCTAGCCAGAGAGACAGGGGACTCGGCTGCCTGTGTCTGTTTTATGTGAGTCCTGTGTGTAAGTGCTGCTGAAGGCAGGCAGTGTGTGAGGCAGCCTGCGTGACTGGTCGTGTCAGTGTCTTGTCTGTGTGTCTCTGGGGTATGTGCTTGGCTTTGCTGCTGGTTGAACCTACAAAAGGGAAAGCAGCAGCCTCATCCCACAGCTTGGGCAGAGACCCTGGGTCCCCTGGGCACCAGACTGGATCCCAGTCACCCGGCAGGAGCTGTCCTGGGCCCCAGCATCTGGAGGAGGTGGCCACGCTCTTCACCTCACTTAACAGAGGGAAGAAAAATAAGTAAATAAATAAATAAATAAATATCACGGGAAAAACAAACAAACAAACAAATAAATGTCTGTTTATTATTAACAATTTTGAAGACGTCTGATTTCTTCTATTAGAACTCAGCAGCACTTTTGTAGTTCCACTAGAAATGAACTTGGCCCATCATGCTTTTCCTGACATACAAACTGGAATACTAAAAAGCCAATAGGCCTATTTTTTATCAGAATCACACAGTCTGAATCTAATGCATTTTTATTAACTTTACTAGTTTTACTGTATTTTTGTATAATGGAGATCAGAATTTGTCCTGTGGTCTGAATGTAATTTAAAAGAATTATGCAGAAAGAAAAGGCAAATAAAACTGTTGTCAAAAGGTTAGGAAAAAAAAGAATAGGGAGACCAGAAAATAAAGTAGTAAAAAAGGTCTTTATAAATAAATAAATAAATATATAAATAATTAAATGTCATTTTGTGATGAGAGAGAGGAATGCTGCCGAGAAACTATAGTTTATGTCACAAACTATCTGAATGAATGGAGTTAATCAGCCTTATGGCTGCTGGAGAAGCATACTGTACAGTTGCATAATGCAGATCTGGTTTGTATCTTTGGAGTAAATTTGCCCCTTCTAAGTCCTTTGACATAAGAATGTGCTAAAAAGAGGTGCCCTGCCCACTAAAACATTACAATTTGTCTTGTATTTTCTTTATATTCCTATCTGTTGACGTCTGATGTCTTTTTTTTTTCTTTTTTTTTTTTTTTTTTTAATTTAAGCCATACTTATTTCTATGGAAGGTTTTAACATAAAATCATTTCTTCACACTATTTTATGCTACATTGCTTCATAAAGATCATAAGTTAATTATTATCCTAAATGGCTATTACAGTCTGAAAGTTTTGATTATTTTTTTTACACCTTTTCTTGTATATTTTATGAAAGTATATCCTTATTTTAGATGGGACTTTCTCTAGTATTTTCACATGGATTTGAATTACTTATCAGATCTTAAACGGAATCAATGCATTAAAAAATGAGAGCCATTTCCTTTAGTGAAAAGCGTATATGATTTTGATTTTTAGCCATAATTCCACTTATCCAGACTGGTTCTGATATATGTAGTTTTCTGTTTATTTCTGTGTAAGTTCTATCAGTGTAGTTATCATATTAATTCCTTACGGTATAAAGATAAGTTTTAGATGAGGTGTGAATTTTAGTTCACTGTTATATGACACTGTCATGTTTTAAATTTAGCAAATGACAGATTCAGGTACTCATAGAGAGTTACCTTAATTTTAGTTCTCCTCTGTTTGAAAAAGAACAGAAACCTTCCTTCTGACTGATATCTCTAGAACTCAATGGGATTCATTTTCTGATATTTGTACATTTGCCACAGTTATATAGCTGATATCATGGGCAATGCTTAAAAACAAACATATAAATAAAAAAGCTACAACAGAGCAACAAATATATCAAATGTTTTTGGGTGTCTTAAATCTGTATTTTGGTGTCTTATATACCAGAATTAAAGTGAAACACTTTTGCTGAGGCAAGAACAGTTATATCAGAATAAAAATGTATTTTTACACATAATGTAATGGATTTTAAAATGAAAAGCCATTATGAAACTATAAATCAGACCATTCTATTCTGAAAATATTAAAAATTAATTTTTTCAACATTATAAAAATGTTTCAGGTCACTTTTTTTTGTAAATAGAAATTCTGTGAACTTTGAAATGTTCCCTCTGTACAAATTAGTTTGAACAAGTAGTCATTCTTGATAGAAATAGTTGACCAATTCTCTCAAAAATTATATTGTGAAATGATCTCCTAGTAACATTATAGTTGCTGATTTTAGAAAGTCAGATCAGACAATACAGATGGATTTTTCTTGAATGATCTTTCTGAGAGCCCAAAAAATATATATTCCAGTTGATTATTTTAACTTGGTTGGTTTTGTTTTGTTTTGCTTGTTTGTTTGATTAGTTTCTTGTTTACAATATCTTTCAATATTTTTTACTTATTTGTTTGTTAATTTTATGATTTGTTTCATTTTCTTCTGTTCTGAAGGGGAACACAAAATATAAATGTGTAAACCTAAAGAATTTCCCACAAAACTCAAAATTCTGCTTCCTATCATTTCGTATACATTTCTTCAGTATATCAAAGGGCTTAGACAGTGAGTTTTGTAAGGAACAAGCTGTTAAATTAAAAACTTCTAAAATATTAACATACTTTACAATAGATAGAACCCCCCACACACACCATATATCATATGCGTACATCATATTAGAGGTTAATAACAATTTAATTTAGGAATTAATTTTGTATTCTGTTACTCACAGAATACTTCCACTAATGTTAGTTCCACTAGACCTTTCAGATGAGAGTGTTAGCATTCATGAAGACACATAATCCACAAAGTGATTATATGAAGGTGCTTTATTAGGTGCCGGAAGTTAGGGGCATGCCTGCCAAATCTAACTTCATCCGATTTGTTCACTCATGTTCTCTTTTATCTCCTAAAATATTACATATGCATTAAGTTTTACAACACATCTACGCATATTCATTTCCTAACTCCGCCTAGCCCCGCTTCGTATGCTAATTATCTTATCAGTCCCTCTGCGCTTGCATATCACTCTCTGGTGGTCGTCCGGGTGGTCGTTGGGATGAAGTAAGATGTCTTCATCAGAGTTGACCTTTTTTACCTTTTCTTCTTACGCATGCTCTCTGAGCCCTTGGTCTCAGTCCAAACCATAAGGTTGGTTTGATCCAGTAGCCAGGGTCCGAGGGGCCCCTGTTATCTAGATGTCTTGCAATTTAGCATTCTTTTAGTCCTCCTCACTCCTCATCATGAATCGGTGCATTCTCTCATGCTATCTTTGCACATATATTTTGTATCTTCCAAGCTCAGCCTATGCACAGCACATCGCAAATGTAACAAATATTAAGCAATATTCATTGGATAAATGTATATTTCATCTTCTGTTACCAACAAGAGGGGCAATATTTAGATCAAAGATATAACTCATTTTTCGTAGCTGTTGTAGAACTTCTGATAAAATCCTGAATAATCTTCCATCCAGATAAATTTCATCACCTAATGGTAAGCCTCTGCATACAAAGACCACACATCATTAGAAAAGAGCATGAACTGCCATTATAGGACCTCAGTAAAATCCATTGCCAGTGGAAAGCATTAGTCTCTGAAATGTAAAAAATTAAATTAAATTAAATTAAATTAAATTAAATTAAAAAATAAAAAAACTACTGTTTTTCATGACATCTTTAAGAATAATTGTCCAGTAATATAGGACTGTGTGACAAGAACTCTTTAGGATAAGCAACTAGAAAGTTTGTCTGGAACCACTGAATTAAGTAAGACACTTCCACCTTGTGTGCAGATGGAAAGAACAGCTATAATGCTTATTAAAATGAAGTGAATGCGTAAGTCAACAGGAAACAAATTCAGCTGTCATCTTGAAGTCTTAAGTGTTTACCTAACTTTTAGGCCTTATTATTATTATTTTTTCTTAAAGTTAAAACTGTGGCTGGCATTTTCCACTACTTTGATTAGGAATGTGAGTGTATATATAGTATATATCGCATGGCTGTCTTGTACAATTGCATTTCTGGGTAGCTTGTGTTGAACTTCATCTTCATGAATTTTCCTGAAAAATTTAGTTTGGCCTAATTGTTTACTGCAGTTGTTATGAATACATTCAAAGATGGCTGTAGTAGTACTTATAACATATTCTGAACATTTCAGTAGAAGGGCAAATTTCATTTTATATGAAGTATTTGGCAGAAATGTCACTTGCAGTCTTGTGAAAACATTGTTTGAAATTTCAAAATGAAAAGGTCATAACATGTTAGCAGACACTTTGCAGAGGGAACCAAAACAAAATGAATACTAGTTTAAAAAAGCTGAATTGAATAGCAGTATTACTACATGCAAGGAAGATTTGTGACACTGACATTAAGTAGCAATCTTAATTCAAAATTAATGTACAGACTGTTTTGACTTTTCTTTTTCTCCAACCATAAAATTCTCATTCATGTAGAATAAGAAAGATACTAGAAAATATGAAATAATCTCTGAATCTAAATGTACTTTATCTGACATGTAGCAAACAGCAGTCATAGGTCTGCTCTTTTCTCAGAAACAACCCCCAGAACCTTATCAGTACCAGCTTGGTTTAAGGATATTCACTCATGAGGTCAAATTCATGGACTACCTGATTACAGGTAAATGCATGGTTACGTATAATTCATCCACATCTGTAGTGGGTTTATGTAGCAAGGTTTTTGTAGCAGGGGGCCATAGGGGTGGCTTCTGTGAGAAGAATTTAGAAGCTGCCCCATGTTAGGTAAGGGCCTCGCTGCTGCCCAGAGCCGAGCCAATAAGTGATGTTCTTTGCACCTCTGTGAGAGCATATTTAAGAAAGGGGAAAAAAAAAATGCTGCCACACAGCAGCTGGGAGAGAAAGAGAGGAGTGAGAAGCAGCCTTGCAGGTGCCAAGGTCAGTGCAGAAGGAGTGGGAGAGGTGCTCCAGGCGCCAGAGCAGAAGTCCCCTGCGGCCTGTGGTGAGGACCATGGTGAAGCAGGCTGTCGCACTGCAGCCCATAGAGTACCACGGTGGAGCAGTGTTCCACGCTGCAGCCCATGGAAGAGACCTCGGTGGAGCAGGTGGACCTGCACTGAAGGAGGCTGCGGCCTGTGGAGGACCCCCGCTGGAGCAGATTCCAGGCTGGAGCTGTAGCCCGTGGAGAGGAGCCCACGCAGGAGCAGGTGACCTGGCAGGAGCTGCTGCCTGTGCGGGACCCAGGTTGGAGCAGTTTGCTCCTGAGGGATGGACCCCGTGGTACAGACCCATATCTGGAGCAGTTCTTGAAGAGCTGCTGCCTGTGGGAAGCCCACACAGGATCTGTTTGGGAAGGACTACATCCCATAGGAGGGACCGCACAGTACAGGGGACGAGAGTGACTGAGAAGGAATGGTGGAAAAGAAGTGCTATAGACTGACCTCAACCCCCATTCCCCTGTTCCCCTGCGCCGCTCGAGGGGAGGAGGTGGAAGAGGGCGGATGGGGGGAAGGCGTTTTTGGTTTCTTTCCTTTGTTTCTCATTTCTCTAGCTTGTTAGTAATAGGCAATAAATCTTACTGTCTCCCTACTCTGAGTCTGTTTTGCCCGTCACAATTGTTGAATGATCTCCCTGTCCTTATCTCTACACTTGAGCCCATTGCATCATATTTTCTCCCCCTTTCCCTTTGGAGAGGGGGAGTGAGAGAGCGGTTGTGGTGGAGCTCGGCCACCCACCCGAGTAAAACCACCACAACATCCAGTAAACTTATTTGTCCCCCCAAAAAGAAATGAAAAAGTCAAGCATATGTCCTATTGTTCTGCCTTCTACCACATTCTGAGGAAACAGCTTAAAAAGAAATGTTTTGACCAGTGTATAACAGGCAGACGTAATAACTAGTGTATTCACCAGTTTTAAACACCTTTTTTTTTAACACTCTGAAAACTTAAAAAAAAAATTAATTAATTAATAAAAAAGGAGGGGAAAAAAAATCCTATGGACACTACCTATTCAATACAGAAATACAATACTGGAGTTCAAGCCTGCAATGGACAGTTGAAGTTTTTACTTATATCAGCACTGTCACTAAGGTCAATGGAAAGAACAGTCCTTCTAATAGGAACACCAGCTGATGAAGATAAATTAAAATATTGGTCTTTTTTTCTTTGCACACTGTTATCAATATAAAGTACATATTAATAAGCAGAGTAGATTTAATGGTGTACTAGAGAGGCTTAAAATACCATAAATATTACCTGCCCTGACTGTTACAGGATAATCCAGTGACTTCAGTCATAATACAGATCCACACTTTCCTCTCTACTTTGCAAATTGTGTTGAAGGATTTTCACTAACTTCTCTTTATTTTACTACAGCAATTGCATTTCTCATACATGTTCAAGCCCATATATGTTCAGAGTAAAGCTAAAAATGTTTTTCAGAATATGTAAAATCTGCGCAGATTTTTCCATTTAGGCATAGACAAGGATCTCCTCTGATATCAGAGCAGGCTAGTTTTGAATATACCATTGCCATCTCTTCCACTTCCTTCTTCTGTTTCAACATAAAATTTTTCATGTGTGCAGAGATCAAACTGCATTAATTGCATCTGTTATAAGGAGGGGTCAGCACTCTCTTTTCCAGGAGGAGTGCTCCTGGAAATAAAGAAAAAAATCTAACCTTGTAGGTCCAGGGTTTCTGAAGAACAAACACCCTTTTTCTTTCAAGAGTGATTGCAGAAATATAAAGTTCATTTTAATACAGTACAGACAGCAGTATTTGTGTTTAGAGAACCTAGTAACACTTTTCTGCTAAAATATCAGTAAGCAAATAATGAGCAAATCAAACAACCAATAACATAGCAAATCCACATAGCAAACCAAAGTGCCTAACACCAATAAGCATTCGACATTTACAGAATCATAGAGTCACAGAATGGTTAAGACTGGAAGGGACCTCTGGAGATCATCTGATCCAATCGCCCCTGCTCAGGCTTGGACATGTACAGCAGGTTGCCCTGGACCATGTTTTCCAGACAGCTTTCCAGATCTTCAGGGATCCACAACCTCTCTGGGCAACCTACTCCAGTGTTACATCAGCCATAGAGTAAAGAAATGCTTCCTGATGTTCGGATGAAACTTGTTCTCTAGTTTGTGCACATTGTGTCTTGTCCTGTCACAGGGCACTGGTGAAATGTGCCTGGCTCCATCCTCTCTGCATCCTCCCTTCAGGTATTTATACAAATTGATAAGATTCCCCTTGAGCCTCCACAAGGCTGAACAGCCCCAGCTCTCTCAGCTTTTCCTCATAAAAAAGGTGTATTAGCACCTTAATCATATTGGTGGCCTTCCATTAGACTCTTCCCAGTATGTCCATGTCTCTCTTGCACTGGAGGGCTCAGAACTGGACTCAGAACTCCAGGTGCACTCCCACCAGCACTGAGTAGAGGGGAAGGATCCCCTCTTGACCTATTGGCAATACTTTGCCTAGTGAAGCCAAGAATACCATCAGCCTTCTTAGCAGCAAGGGCACATTGCTGGCTAATGTTCAGATTGTTGTCCAACAGGACTCCCAGGTTCTTTTCTGCAGAGCCGCTTTCCAGCTGGGTGGCCCCCAGCATGTACTGGTGTCTGGAGTTGTTCCTCCCCAGGTGCAGGACTCCACTTCTCCTTGTTGAATTTCGTTATATTTTTTTGTCAGCCCACCTCTTCAGCCTGTCAAGATCCCTCTTGATGGCTGTGTGGCTTTCTGGTGAGTCAGACACTTTGCCCGGTTTCATGTCATCCACAAATTTATATTAATAAAATCCTATTTAATATATATATATATATATTGTTCTCCATACAGTTTACCTTTCTCAAAGATGTCAGTTACAGATTACTTTTCATATATACAGGCTTTTCAAGTCCTAGAGCACCAATAGACCAGACGTGACTTGTCTAAGATCATTCATTCCTCAAAAACAGTGTCTTCTGCAAGGCTCCTAATACTATCAACTATCAAGACAGTTATCTGCTTGAGTAGAAGGCGAATGTCATGAATATAAACTATTGAATTTTCACATGTATGTAGTAATAACTGATTTTATGTGAACCATATAGCCTTACGTCCATAACTGGAAAAAGAAGCTTGCAAAATATATCTACTCAGTAAATGAAGTGTTCATAATAATTAAGTGCATTCTTCTTTCCTTTTGTAGTCCCTCACTCAACTGTTCACTAAAGCAGTGCTCATATCCATTGGACTGGGGAATTGCTCTGGTTCAGCTTAAATACAGAGACAAATAAACTGGAAATGAAGGGTGAGGCATACTTTAGCATATTGCACAATACAAGATTCCTTCTTACATACTGCGACAGGGCTGATGTGACTGTACAAACTTTATTTCTGCTTGTCTTTCCATTTAGATCATAACTGCTTACACTTCCAAAAATGCAGAACTCAGTTGCTTGAGAATGCTGAGAGTTCCATTAAACTATCTGCAAAGGCAAGAAACTAATTTGGTCAAGCTGAAAATTGCATTACATAAAAACAGTGTTTCTGTTTTTATTCATTTAAGATGATCTTCACTTTCTATCCCAAAATGTTGTTTAATTTTATTCTGCATTGCTACAATGTAGTGGTAAAATTGAAAGCTTAAAATGAAGTGTCGGTGACTTCTGAAAGAGCAAATGTCTATACTGAAAAGGAATTTCAGTAGAGTGTATTGTCCTGTCCTGACATTTATGAGAATGTGAAAAAAAAAAAAAAAGTTATAAAGTTTGTGCAAAATTCTAGAATTATTGCCTCTCTGAAGTATTTTACATCCAAAGTCATTCATGCACACATACTCAGAAACATGGATACATATCCACACACATACGGGTATTTATTGTGTCTCTTCTTAAATGTTTTAACACAGTAAGTTGAAAGTATTTTTATTTAGATAGTACTAGGGGCCCCACAACAATATATGTCCTTAATAAGATTACAGGTGTTGAACTGATTAATCTTGAAAAAAAGATTGTGTTGCTTCTCTGGATTATAAATAAATGAGCATATAAACTCCATTAGGAAGTTTTGGAAAATTCCACCCAAGTAAAAATAAATATGAAGTGGGGGTCAACAGTTCAAAAGGGGTATAATGAACCATTTGAGTTAATAGAAAATATTACTTTTGCATGTTATTTAGGAAAAGAAAGACTTGACTTAATTCCATCAAGAAATAGCAACAGGAGCCAAGGAACACCACCAGAAACCCAGAATCCCCTAGATAATTACATAAGATCTGAGAAAATCTCAGTCACAGCTTTGCTTATCAGTAATAATATAGAGTCAACTTCATGTATTAGTAAAGTCAGACCTTAGGTGATATAGTATTTTCAACTTATTTGGGCTTTGAAGAGGTGGTGTAGGCCATTATACCTATTTATCTTCAGTGCAGGGATTAGAGTTTACTGATCAAATCAGTTTACTGATTAGAGTTTACTGATCAAATCTACTGCCTATTTAACCAATTAGTAAATAGACCAAAAATATGTTTTCAGTTTGCTAGCCCAACTGACATAACAGTGTTCCTCATCTAGTGTGCTAAGGAATATGTGCTACAGAAAGCCAAGTCCTGAGAAACCTTTCGTGCCTCTTTATATAATTATATTCCAGAATATACTTGGATAAGCTGCACTCATCTGTTCTCCACTTGAAGCTGTTGAACTTGGTATAAAATGTTTACACATTCATTTAAGCCCCCACTATTCAGAAAAGCAGTTTTGGTATAAATGATCACTGGATTCCCAAAGCAAATCTACACATGAGAATATGTCAGTCTGTGCAAAACTTGGCTGCGGTCCTTTCTGAATTGCAGAAATTTCAGATTTGAATTTTCTCTAAAACTTGGGTATATAAGACTTCACAATTCTATATCATCTACAGCAAGAAGTCTCCAGCTGTGTGGAAGTATAAGATCTGAGAATTAAAACTTTGAAGGATCAGTGGATGATGCATGGTGATGCATTTATGCATGAAAAATTTGAATTGGAATAGAAGTAACAAATAATAAAGTTACAGTGTAGATTTTTCTAAGTTGTTTTAACAAACCAATATAATAAGAAACACTGTTATTTACGTGGCATTCATGAATACATGAGCACAGTGCAAATAAAGCTTGTTTTGCACTGCCTTTGATTAAAATGTAGGGGGGAAAAAAAAAAAAAGATTACTCTAAAAATGGGTTAGAATTCATCTACTTATTTTACGAACATGAAACAGAATTCCAGTGAGAAATATGGCAGAATCCAAGAGACTGTCACATATAAAAATACAGGATGATTTATTCATTCATTTGAATATAGCTTCAAGAACAACATGGCACGAGTTTCTAGTGCCTCTGTATTATGCAGTGCTCTACCATTTTTCAATATAGTCCATACTACTTCTCCCATTACTGTTATCACTATACATAAAAAGGTTCAGTTCCACTATTAGTTCTCATCAGGAACTTCTGTGTGTGTCTGGATGAGGTGCCTCTCTTTATGTATTTCTCCTTTTTTAATAGAATAAAATGATGATGAATGCCTTTCTTTAGAAGGCACTTTAAACTCTGCAGGTGAAATGGCTTTGTGGCTTGATCTAAAGCCCAGCAAGTTCAGTAAGTAGCTTTTTACTAACTTCAATGCATTTTGGGTCAGACCACCTATGTAAAAATGAATAACAACGAGCAATCAGCATTTCATGTGAATGCATTTTATTTTGTGAAGTGTTACCAAATTTATGGTAGCAATTTAATTCATAATGTTGTTTTACCCTGACTCTCTTCTCATGATAACATTACAGGTTTTAAATTTTGAATTAAATGCCAGATAACACAGTCTCCAATAGACAAAAATGGAAATTTAGTATATATTTATCCTAAACAAGATACCTGAAATGTCAACTGAATGTGAAGGTACCAAGTTGGTACTGTTACTGTAAACACCATATGAAAAACGTTTTTTTTTTTCTTTTTCCTGAGCAAAATCAATTTCAAAAGACAAATATATGGAAGACTTTGTAGTGTTGGGTTTCTGCACACACTGACAACTTAATTTTTCTGAAGTGAGTGACACATTGGTCTCAAATGAAGAATTCTGTGCTAGATCTGAAAGTGTCAACAACTGTGTTATTTCATATTTTCTTGTATCTCAAAACAGACGCATCACAAATAGTCTTCTCTGGACAAATAGCTTTCTCTTTATTAGAGTAATCCAGATGATACCTTGACATAGAGTGACATACATAGGAAATCTGATCAGTACTAAAAAAATCAAAACCAACAAAATATAAAAGCCAGAAAGGTAATACCTGGACTATTTTCTCCTTTAGCTGAACATCTTCACTGACTGAAAGTTTAAAACAGAGTGTGTATAAAAATAGAATTTTTAAAAGTGACTGGTCGGCTTGTAGAAGGAACATGGAAAAAAGATGTAAAATGGAATTTTTTCAAATGGTGTGAATGCAAAGTTTCCTACACTACCAACCCTACCAAGAAAGAAAGAAAGAAGGGGGGGGGGGGATATGAAAGAGAGGGAGAAGATGAGAGAATGGTGGGGGAGAAGAGAGAGAGAGAGGAAGAAGGAAGGAAGGAAGGAAGGAAGGAAGGAAGGAAGGCAGGCAGGCAGGGAGGGAGGGAAGTACCATGCCTTTTCATCCAGGCAATGGAATTCAATTCCTAATTGTTAGAAATGTTTTAAAATAAGAATTTTTACATTTTTCTAGAAAAGATTTACTGAGTGAACATAGTGTATATATATATATATATTAAAAAAAAAAAAGATATCTGTTTATCTCCATTAACTTCAACAATGGCAACTAGATTTCTAGCAAAGCAGATTCAATAAAAGTGATAAGAATTCCCCTTTCCCATATTCAAAATAATTATGCAGTTCTCATCTGCTTTTCTTTAAGATAATATTTTGTTATAGTTTATAATCTGTGTGATTATTCAGTTGATATCAGCAACTGAGATAACCAGTCAGATTCTTAGCATCTCTAATAGAAACAGTGAGAGAGTTTCTAAAATATCTGACCTATATGAATGAAGTAGTCTGTTCTATAAGGTAAAACTTTTATTTAAAATTTGTACCTGTTTCAAATGCATTTTAATGAAACTAAAATAGGTACTGAATATGGTAATTAACATTTGGTAGCAATCACTTTAAATACAAGTGGCAGAAAGAACATAAGGAAAGTTTCATGGTGCCTGTGATTGGGCTCTACATTGTTTCCAAAATGCAGAAGTTCCAGAAGTGGTTCCATGTGTGGTCAAGAGGTATCGTTCACATGCTTAAAAAGCTTATCTGCCAATCTGTCTGAAAAGAACAAATGCATAATAACCCACTGGGCATGATAACATGTTCAATAGAGCTAAGTGATAAAGGAATAAAGCTTTTCCTTTGCAAAGGCACTCCCGGAGTGCCTTTGCATTACGAACACATGATCTTAAGACACCACAGCAGAAGTATGCCAGTGCTTTTGAGACAAAAATTAAAAATAAAAAAATAAGCCATGTGCTGGGATAAATCAAATTAGAATTATGCCATAGTCTAGTGCAAGATATATCTCAGACACATAAGAAATAAAAATTCCAATAGAAAGAAAAGTTACATCCCCATACAACTTTAGTTAAAATCAGAACATTTGCTTTACAGCAGATTTAATTTGTAAAATACGTTAGCTTTTTACAGTATATCTATATAACAACTAAAACAACAACAAAAATAACAAGCAAGCATGTTTTATTAGGGTGAGGAGGAAGATAAAAAATAAGTAACTCCTTAGCTAGTATGTCTGGATCATTTCCATAGTACTGGCATATGGCAGATTCAGATAGTGCTCAGTACAGCTGCAGTAATTTCTGATTGTTTTAGACAAATCTGACAACTCTTTACTAAACATAACAACAGTTTCAGTGAGTCCAGTACTCAGCAGGCGCCATATTCAAGTAGTACCAAGTGTCACAAAGTTGGAGAGCAGATCAGGTGGGCTACAATGATCACATTACTTTTTTTTTTCCAAATAGTCATAGCAGGAGAAAGACTGGAGCTTCCTTTATGCATTCTTTGATATGAAGAAACGGAGGCAAATAGCCTGCAAGATTTATCCTACCTCCAAAACAGAGGAAAGAAGAGCATTATAAATAATAATTAATAATAATTATAAATTTGACATTATAAGTTGCCAAATGTACTGAAATCACCAAAATGGCTTTTAGGTTTGTAAGTGTGCAATTTCCCTTAAGAATATAAGAGTAAATTAAAAGCAAGAGTAAAGTTATGTTAAAATATGAGTAAATTAAAAACAAAACAAACAAATAAACAAGAAGATTCTATCTCTGAATTAAAAGCCTTGTTTTGCTTTTGGAGAAAAAAAAACAACAAAACCAAACAAACAATAACAACAAAAATGAGCTTCCAACTGAACCAAATAAAATCACTCTGAATGCACTGAGCATATTCTTGCATATTCTTTCATTGTATGTTTCAACTACTGTTTTGTCTTGAATATCACAGCTTCTGTAGCCAGAAATTTGTATGAGGTTAATAACCATAAGAGAAAATGATGACAAGAAGTTCTGTTGTTGGAAAAAGACAGACTTGAATGTGGGTAATTTGCAGCTGTTTTGTATAGTCTCCCTAAGTGCAAAATCTCCTCCCAGAACAGACCAAACCTCTGTGATTATCTTCCCTGCTGATCCTACTCACTGTTAGTGGGACTCAGGAGGCTGTAATAACAATGCCTTGATGTTTAATTTCTTATTTTTATATACAATAGTTTGCTTCTGTATTCATGAAGTATATAGTTTAGATTCAGGAGAGAGCAATAATTTCTGTCTTCGTAAAAGACATTCTTCTTGACTGAAGGGCATCAGGAAAAAGTCCAGCAGTTTTGTCAGTTTTTTCCAGTATTTATGCCTGACAGTGATGCCTAATTTCTCATTTGGATTTTTCTTAGCCTTTTTTTCTCATAGATTAAAAATACATTTCTGATCCCACCTTTTCTCCACATTAAGAAGCATATGAATTACAATCTAGTGTTCACATGTTTTGTATAACACTCATGAAAACATAATGAAAGTATCATGAAATATCTGTGTTCATAACTGCCATGATTTATTTAAGCCTAGGTACAATGTCAGGATCACATCCATTAAGGTCTTTTATCAAGAAGTTCTAACTAAGTAGATCTGTAACAAAGGAGAAAAAACCATATATATATATATATATCCAAATATATATAAATTCTATATAAAACCACTATAGTTTTATATAGAAATAATCTATTTGGTAAATTGTGTTATTTGTGCTCTGATGTGATATTTCACGTTAGATTACTTGATCTATGACTACATAAAATGTGTGCATTCCATAGGATTTCAAATATACTTTGTCTCTAAGTACTTCCACTGCAAAGAAATTTAAGAAAGAAAGTTAGATTACATTTATCTATTTGAAGTCTATAATTTCTATGTACTTTTCAGTAGTTTTAATAAACAATAGAATCCATTCAAATGCTTATTTTATGTCCTGGGATTTTTAGAATGGTTTAAAAGTTAACAAATGCCTTCTCTGGTATGTCTCAACATGCACATCTTCAATGTTTGCCTGCTGCTGTACAGAGAAAAGCCTTCCTTGCCTTTTCATATTTGCTTATAAGCTTGCTAGAAAGCATTCAAGCTAACAAGCCTAAGAAAGACCATGAATACCTCTAAAAGAATTAACTGGCACAGTAGAGCAAATCACCTAGGATAATTCAGAGTGTGGTACAAATTCATGATGTGTTCATTTCTTTGTGTTTAGGACAATTAATTATCAAACTCATCTTAAGTTGTTGGAATGAACTGCCTAAATCGAATTTAAACTGATTATAAATTTTAAAATAGAACTGGGTGGATCCTTCCAGAATGCTTATGTCTATCTTTGCTAGTATACAATTAGAGAAAAATATAATGCTAAGTATTAGAATATTATTCATTCTGTGAATTATTTATTACTCCTTGATTAACCTCACTGATATAATTAAAATAACAGTAATTGTCAACTAATAGAGAAAGAAAAATCAGAATATCTGTTTCATATTTACAACATCTCTCTATTCTTTCATATGAATATACAGATATATGAAGAAAATTAATAATGCACTGGCACAGTAGAAAAGAAATAGAAAAAATAGAAACAGCAAATGAATTTAATTATGCTATAAGAACTTTTTATTTGCCAATGTATTTGGAAATAATGATTGTGTAAGTATAAGAATTATAAGAATTATAAGACCTTGTTTTTAACTCCTAATATAAACAAATGCAGTTAAGGCCCTCATGACCAGTGACTGCACAGGGTTTTTAATGCACTTGTCCTGAAAATTGTCTTAAAGATTCATTTATCACAGATATGCAACATATTGAAAAATCATTTTATCTTCTTCTCAGTTTTCATGTTCATAAGGCTCATGTTCTTTTTTAGAACTTCTGATGACTTCACAGGAACATTTATTAATTATTAATTATTATTAAATTTTATATTTTTAATATATTATAATTTTATAATAATATAATAATATAATATATAATTATCTAATATATTATAATTTAATATATTGTAATTTTTAATAAATTATAAATTTATTATTATTAATTTATTTGATGTTTTCATTACATTTCTGGAGACATTTTTTTGGTAGATACTACAGACTTTTTCTTAAAAAACAACAGTATTTAAAAATACCATGAGATACGTGAACAGAGATAACCTTCTCCAAATGTTGTCCCATTCTTTCTGTGAATTCAGCTAACCTATTTCATACACACATGCAGTCCTTTATGTATATTTGACAAAAACAGAACTTTTAAGCGCAAACCATTTCCTCGACTCCCTTGGCCAGAGGTCTGACACTGATATCATTAAGATTTCTTGCTCTATACATCATGAACTATTTGCAAATGGTACTACACATTTGCACACACACACACGTGTGCACACACACACAAAGATTTCTTCAGTCACAGAAAGAAGGAAATGTAAAGACTAAATGCTAGAACTGTCATTCTGCCTCATATTTGAAAGACCCTGCCTTTGAGCAGTTAAATGATGTACTCCATGAACTATTTCAAACTAGGGTGCTTCCTTGTGGAAAACATTTAAATGTTTTATTGCTATTGGATACTCTACTAAAAACACAGTCCATAAAACTATCTTGGGAAACCTGACTCTGATAATAAATTTAACATAAGCTCGTAAAAATAAACACAATGACATATCAATATCATCTGACACAGTTAACCAGTCCCACACCACAAAAGCAATATCCTATTCATACATTGAACTAAAGTAACTTCCAGTTTGAAGTTATTTATTTAATATAATCTCTTTTCATCCCAATATTTTAATGTCCAAATAACTTATGCTTCATATATTAAAAAAACAAAGGTCTTTAACTGTTTGGTTAGTATTTCTGTTTATTTGCATTTTACCAATTACTTTTGTTTTTTTCTCTTTCATCCAGCAGTCAAACAATAGAAGCATTCAGCTGAGGTCTATATGTGAACTGATGTATAAATTTCAGTTCTGAAATGAAGGACTTCGTAGAGGGGGACATAGTCTTCGGTCATTGGCAAGTAGCAGAGAAAAGATACTGAGATCCATACACCTTGTTCATTCCAAATATAATTGTTCTATGCATACAAAACAGAATTCTGTGTACTAAAACTGTTCTTAATTTCAATCTAAAATCTCTACTACAGAATTTACCCTTATAGAATCAAAAAGCATTGTGATTATGAATTTAGAAAACTATTTCCAATTAATAATTAGGAATCAATATGTGAATACTAACTGTAAGGTTTGAATTGCCATGAAAGAATCTGGAAGCAGTTAAAGTTCAAGGTTCTTCAAAAAAAAGTAAACAATTTTGAAGTCAAGACCTTTTGTTTCATTTGTTTGTACCTCTTTAATAATAATAATGAAATCTATATTAATTTATTCAAGGACTCCTGTGTTTCAACTATTTTTAATTTGCTCTGAGATACAATGATGAATTGATTTGATTATGAAATAGGCATTTTAGGTGTGCAATATTGCTGGTTTTCTGTTTCAAGTAAACCTTTCATTTCAAATGTATTCTTGCGTTTACTCATCGATTTACATAACACAGAAGAAGAATTTCCTGTTGTTACATTGATAATAAATAATGTATTTGGGCATCATTATTTTAATCAGTAGCACAGTAAAACATGAATGACACAATGCTGAAATCAAGTAAAGTTAATAAATAATGACCAAAAGAAAAATAAATCAAATTCTCAAGTACACAGTGTTAAATACCTTTCTTCTAGTAGATAACAAGAACTGTCATTAACCTTATTCAAGTCACTTTGCACGTTTAAGGTACTTTCTCATTTAACAAGTAGGGTCAATTCTCAAGATTTAATATTGACTAAGATGTCTGTTCTTATTGGCAAATGAAAGAGCTCTTCACTGCTGAAACTGAAAACAGAGCTGCTTGTATTCCTCCAGTTTCAGGGTTAGGACCCTTCTTTTACCATTTTCAACTACATTTATTATGCCAAACAGTGTTATCCATTTAAAACATTTTTCATTTGAAAATGTATCTGTTCATTACTGTTGTTTTGAAACTGCTAAAATATTGAAATAAATGTATAGCACAAGAAATGAAAGCTAGTAACTTAAGTATGGCCTTCATATCAACTTATTTTTCTTCCTAATGTGATAGAAATCCTCTTAAGTGAGCAAAAAGACATTGCAACTTAGCTCTGAAGCACCATTTATTGACTTGAATTCCATAAAGATAATTGAAAACCTCTGGTACAGGTGATTTTTTTTTTGTCTTTCCTACATTTTCCAGTCACCCACCACACGTATTGCTCAAACAGCGACAAATGTATGTGGAGACAAAGACAAATGCGTAGGTGCCCACTCTGTTCACAATCTTAGAATCTTGCAGGTTTTAGTTTAATGTTTTTAGCATTTGCCTAATAGTTTCTTGGTCTAAGATGTATGAACTAACTAATCAAGTAATACAGTATTGTATGCATTATTTGCTTAAAAAACAAAGGTGTTAATATCATAGAAAAATTAATGTTTTAAATGCTGTCTAGTATTTTCCAGAAAGCATCACATAATCATTTACATATGCTTTAAGAAAAGTCATAGCTGTTGTGAGTTGTTCCTAACATGGAGAATAATGCAATAGTTGTAATGGGTAGGTCAAACTGCCTAACTACAAAGACAAATGCATATTAAGCACATATTGACACAAAATTCATTTTGTGACTTATTCACCTACTGTCTTGCTTTTAGCATCCAACTTAAAGGCAATTCTTAGTTCCTAAATTTAGAAGCTAATGGTTCTCAGTTGGTCAATAGAAAATAAAAGATTATGGGTCCAGAGAACCAATCTAATAATGAAAACAAGTGCTTAAGTTTAGACTGTAAAGTCTCCCTCTCATTTTACAACATTTTATTGTCAAGTTTAAAAGAGTTTTTTGAGTCTTGGCATCTGCGTAGCTACAAGCACAAACTCTGCTGGATGTCTAACAAGCCATAGGCAATCTTAAGTCAAAAAAATTTCAGTAATGCCGTGTAATCTGTCATGTTATTTTATTTTATTTTATTTTATATGAAGCATGGATGTAGGTTCTGTGATACAAAATAGTGCCTCATTGCTCTTGTTCTAGGTGAGCAGTGATACCTAAAGGGGCACTGAAGTGTGACCTTACCACTGCAGAAAAAGGATAGACACTAGAAATCAATTAGGTAAGGTGGACGATGAGAGTTGGTGTCTTTGTAACTGGACAAGTGATCCTAATAGTCTGTTATATTTTTGTAGTAACATATTCTTAGCTCTTTGTTTACAAAGTGTTCACGTTTTGTCCATTAAAAGATTTTGAACATAGCATTATGTTATACTCGTATCAACAACTTCTATACTTAAAAAACCTTGTCTGTGACTGTGCAAGTTCATAAAAGTCAAACCAGTGCTGATTCTCTCTAACTGACACTACTTAGGGCCATTATGCCTATCTGTCTTAAATATAAACTTGCTGTAAAAGGCGTTTTTCCCTAGTAGGGTGGACACAAAAGAATCCATGCAACAGGTTTTTTTTGGCAAGAGGTTGACTTTTTTCCCTGATTTGTTATTGGCACTATCAATAGAGACTTATTCGGGGCAGTCTCTCTTCAAAGACAAAGTCCTTCTTCAAACAAGGTAGAAGGTAGAATGTAGGTATCTTTGTATTAGGTTACTAGTATGACTCCTAAGACCTACCCCAAGTCCTCAAACAGAACACAAAATTTATCTAAATGCTATTGTCCCAGATACAGAAAGTTTGATTATACATAGGACCTCATAATAAAGTTCTTGTTTTGGCTCCGTGAAACAACTATATTTGAATATTACTGATACTGCAACAAATATTGCCATTCCAAATGCAATATGCAGGATATATGTATTATCTATTATGCATTATACATGGAGAAGGCAATGATCCCTCTCCACCAGAGATATTGCCAGGGTCAGAAAGGCCAACCCTGTATTGCGACCACTGGCAGGAGGAAAAAAATGTCGGTTTTAGTTGTGGGTGATTCCACAGTAAGGGGAACAGAGGGTCCAATATGTAGAAGGGACCGTACTCTAAGGGAAGTCTGTTGCCTTCCTGGGGCCCGGGTTAAGGACGTCACCAGGAGGCTTCCCAGCTTGGTTCAACTCTCAGACTATTACCCATTGCTGGTCCTACATCTGGGAGGAGACGAAGTGACAATGCGTAGCCTGAGAGCAGTTAAAACGGACTTCAAGGAATTGGGGCAGATGATCAGTCATTCAGGTGCTCAAGTTGTCTTCTCCTCCATTCTCCCCAGTACTGACAGCGCGAGGAACAGAAGGACAGCGCCTGTTAGCATTGTGGCTCCGTGGCTGGTGTCATCACCAAAATTTCACATTCTTTGGCAACACGAAGCCTTACATGGCACAAGGCTTGCTGGCATTGGATGGGATTCATCTTTCCCAAAGGGGGAAGAGGGTCCTTGGTCATGAGCTGGTGGGGCTCATTGATCGGGCTTTAAACTAGATTCCATGGGGCAGGGGGATATCATCAGGGATGCTGGCGATAAGTTACGGGATGACATGCCATCTCACTCATGCCAGCAGAATACCAGAGCCAGCATGTATCTCTAGGATGCCCAGATCCTAGAGAGGGAACAGAGCTTAACAGGAGAGCTACCGTAGACCCACATGGATGAGTTACAGTTGCCCCATCCAAAAAGGCAGATGCATTGGGAACCCAACTCAAATGCCTCTATGTAAATGTACACAGCATGGGGAATAAAACAAGGGGAACTGGAGGTGTGTGTGCGATTGCAGGGCTATGATCTTGCAATTCCTGAGACATGGTGGGACAGCTCTCATGACAGGAATGTGGTCATGGATGGCTTTGTCCTTTTTAGGAAGGACAGGCCAGAATGGCGAGGTGGTGAAGTTGCTCTTTATGTGAATGAGCAACTGGAATCTATGCATGGCGGGGAGGGGGGGTGGACACGAAGTGCGAGTTGAGAGTCTGTGTGTGAGAATTAAAGGGTAGGCCAACGTCAGTGACATTGTGGTGGGTGTTTACTACAGGCCACCCCATCAGGAAGAGGAAGTGGATGAGGCCTTCAGGCAGCTGCAAGTTGCCTCATGTTTACAGGCCCTGGTTCTTGTGGGGGACTTTAACCGCCCCGATATTTGCTGGGAAGACAGCACGGCTCAGAACAAACAGTCCAGGAGGTTACTGTAGAACACTGTGAATAACTTCTTGATGCAGGAGGTAGGTGAGCCAAAAAGGAGAGGGTGCTGCTGGACCTGGTGCTAACAAACAGAGATGGTCTAGTTGGAAAAGTGAAGGTTGAGGGCAGTCTCAGCTGCAGTGATCACGAGCTGTTGGAGTTCATGATCCTGTGAGGAGAAAGCAGGACAAAAAATAGGACCGCAACCCTGGATTTCAAGAGAGCTAATTTTGGTCTCTTCAGGGACCTAATCCCCTGGTCAAGGCCCTAGAGGGAAAGGGGGCCCAGGAGAGTTAGCTTATATTCAAGCACCACTTCCTCCAAGCTCAGGATCAGTGTATCACTATGAGAAAGAATTTGAGCAAGGGGGGCAGGAGACCTGTGTGGATGGGCAAGGAGCTCTTGGGAAAACTTAAACAGAAGAAGAAAGCGTACGTGATGTGGAGGAAGGGACAGACCACTTGGGTGAAATCTAGGAATGTTGTCAGAGAATGCAAGGATGCAATGAGGAAGGCCAAGGCCCAGTTAGAATTAAATTTAGCAAGAGACATCAAGGGAAAACAAGAAGGGCTTTTTCAAATACATCAGCGGCAAAAGGAACACTAAGAAAAATGTGGGTGCACTGTTAAATTGAGGTGGGTGCCTTGATGACAGAGGATACAGAGGAGGTGGAGTTGTTGAATGCCTTCTTTGCTTCAGTCTTTACTGCTAAGACTAGCCCTCATGCACTACTGAGCCTGGAAACGAGAGAAAACCTGGAGAGAGGAAGACTTTCCCCTGGTTAAAGAGAATTGGGTTAGAGGTTATTTAGGCAAGCTAGACACCCACAAATCTATGGGCCCCTATGGGATGCACCCGAGGGTGCTGCGAGAGTTGGCAGATGTGATTGCTGGGCCGCTTTCCATCATCTCTCAGCAGTCATGGTCATCTGGAGAGGTCCCAAATGACTGGAGACTTACTAATGTGGTGCCCATCTATAAGAAGGGTTGTAAGGAGGACCTGAGAAACTACAGGCCTGTCAGGACCTACAGACCTCAGTGCCAGGAAAGGTGGTGGACCAGGTCATCTTGAAAGCCATCATGCAGCATATGTGGGACAACCAGGGGATCAGGCCCAGTCAGCATGGGTTCATGAAAGGCAAGTCCTGCCTGACCAACCTCATCTCCATCGATGACTGGGTGACCCGCGTGATGGATGAGGGAAAGGCTGTTGATATAGTCTACCTAGACTTCAGCAAAGCCTTTGACATGGTCTCCCACAGTATTCTCCCAGAGAAGCTGGAATCCCATGGCTTGGACAGGTACACTCTTTGCTGAACTAAAAACTGGCAGAAGAGCTGGGCCCAGAGAATAGTGATGAACAGAGTGAAATCCAGCTGGCAACCAATCACGAGTGGTGTTCTCCAGGGGTCGCCATCCTCTTTAATATCTTTATTGATGATTTGGATGAGGGAATTGAGTGCAACCTCAGTAAGTCTGCAGACGACACCAAGTTGGGGGGAAGTGTCGATCTGCCAGAGGGTAGGAAGGCCCTGCAGAGGGACCTGGACAGGTTGGATTGATGAACAGAGGCAGATAGGATGAGGTTCAACATGGTGTCCTGGTTTCAGCTAGGACAGAGTTAATTTTCCTCCTAGTAGCTGGTAGGGTGCTGTGTTTTGGATTAGCATGAGAAGAGTGCAGATAACATGCTGATGTTTTAATTGTTGTAGAGCAGTGCTTACACCAAGCCAAGGACTTTTCAGCTTCTTGCTCCGTCCTGCTAGCGAGCAGGCTAGGGATGCAGCAGGAGCTGGGAGGGGACAGACCCAGGACAGCTGACCCAAACTGGCCAAAGGGGTATTCCATACCATCTGACGTCATGCTGAACAATATATAGGGGTGGCTAGCTGGGGGGTGTGTGTGGGGGGTGGGCCGGCTGCTCGGGGATAGGCTGGGCATCGGTCAACGGGTGGTGAGCAATTGCATTGTGCATCACTTATTTCATACACATTATTAGTATTAATACTATTATTATTATTATTGTTATTATTATTATTTTCCCGTCTTAATAAACTGTCTTTATCTCAACCCACAGGCTTCACTTTCCCGTTTCTCTCCCCCATCCCAGAGAGGGAGGGGGGAGGGTGAGCGAACGGCTGTGTGGTGTTTGACTGCCAGCCGGGCTAAACCACAACAGTCCATTTGGTGCCCAATGTGGGGCACGAAGGGTGGAGATATCGACAGATTTGACCAGAGTGTGTTAAACTAAAATTGGTATAAGTATTCGACCTGCTTAATAGTTGCTAGTCACAATGTTGATTGCCTTAATCTCAAGTCTGCTGTGCCTGTTTCCCAAATTGAGTTTTATAGCACGTTACTTTCTGTATGTGCTCCCTGTCATGCTGTTTATCCTTTCCGGGCCCTGGTTTAAGATTGTTATGGTACTGTGTGGTGTAACGATGGCTTATGAAATGATGAGATTTCTGGTCATGACTCTAACCTGGTATTTGTACTCAGCACTGTCGTCGACTCTATACTTCGGAAACCATATCTCAGAAACTATTAGCAATTACACCTATTGCCTTTTTTCATCAGGGAGTCAATCTCTGGAGGGGACAGGGGAAGATAGTTTTTCCTACCTGTTCACTCTCCATTCCTCCTTCACCACCCTCTTATCCCCCGAGCTAGTTACGGTAGCTCTCCAAGATGTTGAATATCCTTGGGATACTCAGACCGGCATGTTCTTGTTGTTATGTCTCCTGAATGCGCTTCAGGTTTTGTTTAAGGTTAAACAACTACTTAGGAATCTCATCCGGAGATCTGTCTTGAGGCAGGATATTTGCGAGTGGCAGGGAGTGTGGGAGGATATGGGCAGGTTTCTAGGGCAGTGGGCACCTCCAGTGTTTTGGACATTCACCCCTGAACAACTGCAAAATCCTAAAAAACTGGTAGAATGCTTGAAAAAAAGGTGTCATGACTCTGGCAGTTCCAAAGTGACACAAATCACTGTGGCGTGCTGGGGTCTGGCTTGTGCCTATCGAGCTGCAATTGATGCTACATGGAGCAAGTGGGTTGCACTGATTACTCAGCGGGCTCGAATAGGAAACCCCAGTCGCCCAGGAATCCTGGAAGTGATTATGGACTGGCCAGAAGGCAAGTACTTTGGGATATCATCAGAGGAGGAGGTGGTCCGTGCTGAAGAAGCCCCACTGTACAACAAGCTACCAGAAAATGAGAAGAAATATGCCCTGTTCACTGATGGGTCCTGTCGTATGGTGGGAAAGCATCGGAGATGGAAAGCTGCTGTATGGAGTCCTACACGACGAGTTGCAGAAGCTGCTGAGGGAGAAGGTGAATCGAGTCAGTTTGCAGAAGTGAAAGCCGTACAGCTGGCCTTAGATATTGCTGAACGAGAAAAGTGGCCAGTTCTCTATCTCTATACTGATTCATGGATGGTAGCAAATGCCCTGTGGGGGTGGCCACAGCAATGGAAGCAGAACAACTGGGAACGCCGGGGCAAACCCATCTGGGCTGCTGCATTGTGGCAAGATATTGCTGCCCGGGTAGAGAACCTGGTTGTAAAGGTACGCCATGTAGATGCTCATGTGCCCAAGAATCGGGCTACTGAAGAACATCAAAACAACCAGCAGGTGGATCAGGCTGCTAAGATTGAAGTGGCTCAGGTGGACCTGGACTGGCAACATAAAGGTGAATGATTTATAGCCCGGTGGGCCCATGACACCTCAGGCCATCAACGTAGAGATGCAACATACAGATGGGCTCGTGACCGAGGGGTGGACCTGACCATGGACACTATAGCACAGGTTATTCATGATTGTGAAACGTGCTGCAATTAAACAAGCCAAACGGTCAAAGTCTCTCTGGTATGGAGGACGATGGCTGAAATACAAATATGGAGAGGCCTGGCAGATTGATTACATCACACTCCCTCAAACCCGCAACGGCAAGCGCCACGTACTTACAATGGTGGAAGCAACCACCGGATGGCTGGAAACATATCCTGTGCCCCATGCCACCGCCCGGAACACTATCCTGGGCCTTGAAAAGCAAGTCCTATGGCGACATGGCACCCCAGAAAGAATTGAGTCAGACAATGGGACTCATTTCCGAAACAACCTTATAGACACTTGGGCCAAAGAACATGGTATTGAGTGGGTGTATCACATCCCCTATCATGCACCAGCCTCCGGGAAAGTTGAACGATGCAATGGACTGTTAAAGACTACACTGAAAGCAATGGGTGCTGGGACATTCAAAAATTGGGAAACACATTTGGCAAAGGCCACCTGGTTAGTCAATACTAGAGGATCTGCCAACCGAGCTGGACCTGCCCAATCAAACCTGTTACGCTCTGTAGAAGGGGATAAAGTTCCTGTAGTGCACGTAAGAAACATGCTGGGTAAGACAGTCTGGGCTACTCCTGCCTCAGGAAAAGGCAAACCCATTCGTGGGATTGCTTTTGCTCAGGGACCTGGATGCACTTGGTGGGTAACGCAAAAGAATGGGGAGGTGCGGTGTGTACCTCAAGGGGACCTAATACTGGGTGAGAATAGCCCATGAGTTGAATTGTAGTATGTTAATTATCGTATAATACTGTATGTCATCACTACCATGATTGCTATATATCATAGATGAAAATGGTGATTAATTAGAAGGTATTGGAAAGAGTGTAACCTGAGCATGACATAAATAGTATGGAATAAGGGGTGGATATCTGTCCTGGTTTCAGCTAGGACAGAGTTAATTTTCCTCCTAGTAGCTGGCAGGGTGCTGTGTTTTGGATTAGAATGAGAAGAGCGCTGATAACATGCTGATGTTTTAATTGTTGTAGAGCAGTGCTTACACCAAGCCAAGGACTTTTCAGCTTCTCGCTCTGTCCTGCTAGCGAGCAGACTAGGGATGCAGCAGGAGCTGGGAGGGGACAGACCCAGGACAGCTGACCCAAACTGGCCAAAGGGGTATTCCATACCATCTGACGTCATGCTGAACAATATATAGGGGTGGCTGGCTAGCGGGGGGGGGGGGGGGGGGGGGGGTGTTTAGCTGCCAGCCGGGCTAAACCGCAACACATGGGTAAGTGCCGGGTCCTGCACTTTGGCCACAACAACCCCATGCAACACCACAGGCCTGGGGCAGAGTGGCTCGAAAGCTATGCAGAGGAAAAGGATCTGGGGGTGTTGGTCGACTCTCACCTGAACATCAGGTGAACCTGATCAGTGTGCCCAGGTGGCCAAGAAGGCCAAGGGCATCCTGGCTTGTATCAGGAATAGTGTAGCCAGCAGGTGATCTGTACACTGTTCTGGTGAGGCCGCATCTCAAGGACTGTGTTCAGTTTTGGGGTCCTCACTACAAGAAAGACATCAAGGCCCTGGAACATGTCCAGAGAAGGGCTACGAAGCTGGTGAAGGATCTAGAACATAAGTCTTATGAGGAATGTCTGAAGGAACTGGGGTTGTTTAATCTGGAGAGGAGGAGGCTCAGGAGAGACCTTATTGCTTTCTACAACTACCTGAAAGGAAGTTGTGGGGAGCTGGGGGTCAGCCTCTTCTCTCAGCTAACTAGTGATAGGACTAGAGGGAATGGCCTCAAGTTGTGCCAGAGGAGGTTTAGGTTGGAAATTAGGAGAAATTTCTTCTCAGAAAGAGCAGTCAGGCATTGGAACGGGTTGCCCAGGGAAATGGTAGAGTCACCGTCCATGGGGGTATTTAAGGAAAGGTTGGATGTGGTGCTTAGGGACATTGTTTAGTGGGTGATATTGGTGGTAGGGGGATGGCTGGACCAGATGATCTGGAAGGTCTTTTCCAACCTTAATGATTCTATAATTCTATATATTTCCAAGGATCAAAATTAAATATTTATTCAAATTGTATATGGAAATGTTTTGTGTCTGTTTGTATGTCTAGAAGTTAAGTCTTGTTTATTAATGGGAACATCAGTTTCACAGACATTGATTTCTACTTCTTGGTTAAACTAGAACAGTGATTAAAAAAAAAAAAAAGGTTTAAACTAATATACAAGAGAATACTGGGAGATATTTGCCTAATTTCTGATTGCAAAATAAATACCAAGGTGCTTATTTAAGTAATGGAAAATAAGGATGGAAAGAACGTATGGTGGTCTTCAAATCCGTACCCATGGCATAAGTTGCAAGTTGCATTGAGCTGTTTACAGACCAAACAAAAATAATAAGTAAATAATGAATAAATAAATAAGATAGGGAATGAAATAGCAAAATAAAACCAGAAAATCAACTAATTGAGATTTGATAGAAAAAGTTCTGAAATTCAACTCCATCCCTTTTTCCATTTTCTAATTTCACAAACTACACTTAATAACTTCTTAATTGCAATAGCAATCAACATACAAAACTTCTGGATACTAGAGCAGTCACAAACAGAATAAATATAGTTTCAAAGCTATTAGGTAAACATGAGGACAACATTAAATCAGAGAATCAGTGAAATATTTTGAACTGGAATGGAATGAAGCAAAGATTCTACTTAAATAACATCATGCAATTGCCACCACAAACTACCCCAACTGAAGGCAGACAGAGCACAGTCTGAGCAAGTTGAATGGCAGCAATATCATGTAATAGAGGAACATTTACAGTACCCTGTTCTTCACCATGAATGCTCCAAATATGAATGATCCAAACAAGTCAATTTTAACAAAGTTTTCATCATTTCTCCTCTCCCTTGATGACTGCAGTTCCAGTTCAGGTTAGCATTTCTGTCATTCTATGCACTTTTACTATGTTATTACATTAAGTAGCTGATATTGTTTATTTAGTTTGACCTTTTATTTGGTTTTGGATTCAGCATTGACTTCTGTAGGAGAAATCTTAATTGTAATTTCAAAGTGAATTTGCCTCTTCTTAAAAGTGGTTCTTTACACTATATTTAATCTATAACAATTATATTTCATACAGGAGTCAGACATTCTTCTAATGACTTATTTATCATGGTCTACAGTTGCGGTTAGCAAAGTTGCCTCCCTAGTCAAGTGGAAAACCAAATTAAAATTGCATAGTTCACAATTATGAGATCCACATTCTTTTAGCATAGTTCCCAATTCAGAAACTTTATTTTCTTCCCATCATTAATCAGTGTTCCTTTGTTCAGCTGTTTTAGAGATGATTAAGTACAAAAAAAAAATGTAAATTTACATCAGTAACACTACTTATACTTCCACTGCTAGTGCTTTAAAATAGTCAACCTTTCAATGATAGTTGAGAAATCATATCTTACAATAGTACCACTGATTTTTTTTTAATTTTATTTTTTCAGATACAAGAGGTAAACATGCAAGTGTCTTAGGATTAATAAGAAGGTAAGAAGCATTAGAATTGGCCAATACAGCATATCAACTCACTCACCAGGGTGTTCTCCATAGGGACTTGTAGGGACATGGTTTTGATCATGTTGGATCGGAGTTCTCCTTTCTTAAAGCAGCAGATTGCTTCTGCTCCATAAAGCATTCCTAATTCTTTCTGCAGCAGAGAGTATGCCATTTCCCTCAAAAATGGAGCCTCAAAATTCATCTTCTGTTGAATTTATTTTTAAAGTTAAATAGTTAAGAGACTTGCCATAGCAAGAAATTCTCTTCAGGAAGAGAAGGATGCAAATGTTCTTTAACATTATACCGTAAGCCTGCGTAGAATCGTAGAATGGTTTGGGTTGGAAGGGACCTTAAGGATCATCTAGTTCCAACCTCACTGCCATGGGCAGGGATGCCACCCACTAGATCAGCTTGCTAAAAGCCCCATCCAACCTGGCCTTAAACACTACCAGCTAAAAGCCCCATCCAACCTGGCCTTAAACACTACCAGGGATGGGGCATCCACAGCTTCTCTGGGCAACGTGCTCCAGTGCCTCGCCACTCTCATAGTGAATAATTTCTTCCTTATATCTAATCTAAATCTACTCTCTTTTTGTTTAAAACCATTACCCGTTGTCCTATTACTACATGCCCTTGTAAAAAGTTCCTCTCCAGCTTTTCTGTAGTTTCCAGTACCTCTTCAAGTACTGGAAAGCTGTTATAAGGTCTTCCCAGGGCCTTCTGTTCTCCATGTTGAACAACGCCAACTGTCTCAGCCTATCTTCACAGGAGAGGTGCTCCAGCCCTCTGATCATTATTGTAGCCAACCTCACTTCAACCCCTTATTCTGGAGTGAGGCTAAATGCAGTACTCCACGTGGGGGGGTCTTGCAAGAACAGAGTAGAGGGGTAGAATTATCTCCCTTGACCCGTTGGACACACTTCTTTTGATGCAGCCAAGGTTGGCTTTCTGGGTTGCAAGTGCATGTTGCCAGCTCATGTTGAGTTTCTCATCCACCAGCATCCCCAGGTCCTTTTCGTCAGGACTGTTCTCAATCCATTCTCTGACCAGCCTGCATTTGTGCTTGGGATTGCCTTGATCCAGATGCAGGACCTTGCACTTGGCCTTGTTGAACTTCATGAGGTTCGCACAGGCCCACCTCTCAAGCCTGTTTTGGTCCCTCTGGATAGCGTCCTTTCCCTCCAGCATGTCAACTGCAACACACACCTTGATGTTGTTGGCAAACTTGCTTAGGGTGCAATCATGCCCCATGTTCTGCCCATGTCACCAACAAAGATGTTAAACAGTGCCAGTTCCAATACCAGCCCCTGAGGAACACTCATTACTGGTCTCCCCCAGACATCAAGCCACTGACTGAAACTCTTTAAGTGCGACCACCCACCCAATTATTTATACACTGAGTGGTCCAGCTGTCAAATCCATGTCTCTCCAATTTAGAGACAAGAATGTTGTGCAGGACAGTGTCAAATGCTTTGCACAAGTCAAGGTCAAGACATCACCTGTTGTGTTTCCTGCAAGACTCACTCCTGTCTTTTCTGTTGGCCTTTAAAAACTTTGTTTTACCAAGTAACTTACACTGCTTTTTAAGCCTAAAATAAAGATTTATGTTCCAGCTGGCACCGCTAGGTAAGTTAGACAAAATTTTATAAATATGTATGGTAGCAGACAAAAATAATAATAATTTACAGTGTAGCTTGCTTTGGTAATAAGAAGAGCAATCATAATCATTGTGGTGGGTTTGTATGTTTGTTTGTTTGTGTTTTTTTTTTTTTTTTGCTTTCTTTCTGAGAAAACTGTTAGCTTAAACAACAACAAACCCCACAGCTTTTTAATTCCTTTAGCAAGTTCTAGAGATGACCATACAGTAACTTGCTTGTGCAATTGAGTTATAAATCAAGTACTTTTTTTGGAAATCATATCTCTGTAGATAAAACAAACAAACAAAAAACATATTTAAGCATTTGAGTAAAAAATAAATAAAAATAAAAAATGAAAAGCATATAGGAGCTGCCTATTTTTATAGGAGTTGCCTTTGTTTGTTTGTTTCCAATATATTATTACCTGTCCAAACTAATATATGAGGAATTCTACCTAATAGCTGACACCAAAAAAATGCTTTGCAAGGTATCAACAACCTTACATTTAACTGAAGACAGAAGAGCTCTCAACAACAAAAATCCCAGTCTACTTACCCCCTCTTTTTCAAATGATAATGCTGAATACAGGAGCAAGAAGAACAAATGGATGATATAAAATAGCAAAATAGGTTTGTAGTTCTGTTCATTTTGAATAGTACAAACAAGCATCGTGGAGGTTTTTCTGTTTAAAAAGCTTATGTAGGTTAACATCTTGCAATCACTTTCTAGGAACACCTTTCTGTAGATACAGCTTTGTCTGATAGTAATGATGTTATCAATTTATTACTCTTAGCTTTTATCAAGTTCATAGCCATGTTTTCTTTTAGCATAGTCTGTTATTTTATTTGGTCTGCTATTAAAGGGGAAGGGGAAAAACAAACAACCTGTTCCTCTCTGATGATTGGACAGTACTTTTAGGAGGCTAGAAATACTAATTGAATGCTTACTCCTTTTTCTTCCAATTACAGCTGTTAAGAAGGAAGATACCAGAATTTATTCCAGACATTCATGGAATGTCATTTAGGACAAGGGGGAATGGTTTTAAACTAAGACAGGGGAGAGTTAGGTTAGATATTAGGAGAACGTTTTTTCACTCAGAGGGTGGTGAGGCACTGGAACAAGTTGCCCAGAGAGGTTGTGGATGCCCCATCCTTGGAGTCATTCAAGGCCAGGCTGGATGCGACTCTGGGAAGCCTGCTCTAGTGGTTGGCAACCCTGCCCAGAGCAGGGGTGTTGAAACTAGATAATCTTTAAGGTCCTTTTCAACCCAGGCCATTCTATGATTCTATGATTCTATGATTCTAAGATTCTATGATTCATGGTTTTGTTATCCTATTCTGTCTTGTTTCTTTCCTATTTTTGGCTTAAATATATGCTTTCTTTTTTTAAGAAGCCTTTTGTACAAGATAACAAAGAAATTTAAAATTATTCACTTCCTGGGCATTAAGCTTGCATTTAAAATAATCCATAAACAGAAGATCATTTTCAGCATAAGTAGGCTTAAAATCTGAATTGTTCATATCCAAAAGAGAGTGAATAATAAACAGCTTTCCAGTGACATGTTTGCCACAGTATTGATTTCAGTATATCAAACTGTTCCTCGGCACTGAGCTTACCTTATTTCTAAAGTATGGTGGCACTGATAAGGACAGCTTTGCTTATGATAATGTTTTATATTACAGACACAGATGTTTGCTGAGATAGTTTTGCTGCCTGATTCTTCAAGCAAAGCAAGCTTGAATGTGGAACTGTGTGACAGCTATAGAAGTTGCATGCAATACATCTATACTCCCAATTAGTGTATATTAGCTCTTTTCACCTCCTGAGACAAGAAGTATAATTTTATTTTTAAAAGTTTTGGAAGCACTGAGGATACTACAAAAGAGCTGTTCATAGAAAACGGAAAAGGAAACTAAGGAATAAACTGGTTACGGTGTTGTAGGTACAGTCCCACTCCATGCCGACTCATTCTTACAACATGTCCATGCTTGCTTTGTCCAGATAAAAGCTTAGCCTACATCCTTATAGTTCACTAGCCTGTCATCCAAACTGTTTATCATTTCCAAAATGATTTTAGCGATTTAATTCTTCAGTTTTGCAATCTATATAGATATATATGTATATAAGCACAGTGATACTGAAGGAATAGTAGGTGTTACTATACAAACTCAGTTCATCACTGGCTGAATCTTATTCTATGTTCTTCACATTCAGAGAGGTCCAGAGGTTCAGCTCTATTATCCTCCTATTAAACAATCAGCAGGAAATTCTAAAGTGCTGGTTGAAGAATTTTTCTGTTTGACAAACAATATGAAAATGTTACCATTTCTTTCTTTTTATTTGACATGAGAGGAAGAGTGAGCTAACTTTCTCTATCGAGGAAAATAAAAAATAAATAAAGGTTCATTTCGCTTCCTTTAGGGGGTACCCCAGTATCATTTTTACATTCATCTCCCAAAGGTCTTCAGGTATTTTCCTCTAAGGCTTTTAAGGAAAGCAGTAAAATGTAGTCTTGGCTGTTTCTGTCACATTTATAGCTTCATATATTATTTGATTTCTTTTGTAACCTTCTACATTATGGCTTTTGTTTCAGTTTGTGGCAAGGGAGAAGGAGAAAGGAGAGATAAGAGGTTGAGTTGCAAGTCTTCCATGTATTTTGAGGCTTGAATTCAATGCATGAGATTGTCTATAAGTGTATAATTAGGTTGATTAATGCTTTTTCTGTCTGTAGTATACTGATGTTTTTTCAATCACAGCATTCAAAAGAGAACTAAGGCAAAACATAAAACTGGAAACGTTAATTCACTTCACCTTAAAAATAAATAAATAAATAAATAAATAGGTAATCTAAATGCAGATTACAAATTGGAATGAGAAAGTTCCATTACGTATATTTATCTACATAAAATTTTTGTGTATATTTGTGTATATGTACATATCAAAATATGTTTTAGATGATAATATAAAAGAGTACTAGAAATGTGATTTCAGATTTAAAAAAAAAAAGAGCTTGTCTTTGTTAGGACTAAGATAGCAAATTGCTAGATCTATTCTTTGTGCAAATATCCCTTCAACAAATAATTTATGTACATTAAAATCTGCCTTCTTAGGGAGAAGATGAAGGCTTAAATTGGTATTGTTTTTGTTTGGTTGGCTATTTTGTTTTGCTTTGTTTGTTTGCTTTTGGTTTTCTTTTAGGTTTTTAAACTAGGGACACAAACATTAAGTGAAATTCTCATGAAAATAGTGCCAGGTATTATTTCTGGAGTTAATGAAATGTTTATACTACAAATTATACTATCACACTGCTAGTGAATGATTGTTTACCATGCCAAGTCTTTCTCGTAATAAAGTTAATTACCCCAAATGTTAACCACTTAAAAATGTACTTTAACTTAGTCATCTTAAATCATGGCAGTGGTGATCAACCCTTCCTGAAGTGTTAGTTTGACTCAGGTGCCCATATGCAGACACCTAGAGACATTTAAGATGCTGCTGATTGTGTGATGTCTGGCTGTGATGCAGGACCTCTGGGGAATTTCTGGCATAGTATCTGGAGGTCAGGCCAGATACTATTTGTAGGCAGCTGAACTAAAACCTAAATATCTCAGAGTTTGTATTAACCACCTTAAGGTAGTCCTTATATCTTTGATTGCCTATAGCAGAATGATAAATAATTTGGTTACTTTGAATATTGTACAATAGTACTCAAGTTAGGAAAAAATAATCCTTGTGAGCTGTAAATCTAATTAATGAATTAGATTTCCAAGCACAGTTTATGTCTAAGGTGATTAATCTAATAGGAGTCAACAGGACAGAATGAGACTCAGTTCTCTTTCTGTCTAGATTCTGAAGTACAGACTAAACCTAAAAATGCCTTAAATCAAAGATTTGAACCTTATATATAGTCTTCAATGCATGGTTTCAATATTTAACAAAAATAAATAAATATTTCTTTAAAAACAGATACTGAATTTATGGGTTTGCTAGTTCCCAAATCCACCTAAATGTAAATATAAAACTAGAGTTTACCTCCCTCCAGTGTAACAAACAATAGAACTCAGTTCAGTTCTAAGATAAATTGACTAATACTGTTTGTGATATACTATATTTGTTATTTGCTATTTGCTATTTGTTTCCCAATAATGGAAAATATATCCCTCTAAATTCCAAACTTTAGGCAAACAGAAACTCTCACTCTTTCTTTCATCATAATGTTTGATTATTTTTTTTTCTTCAAATTATCAAGTTAGACTTTCCAACAGATGGGTTCAGAATATATTTTAAAGGACAAATTATCAAGAAATTGAGTCACACATACATAAAATTAAATTGAAATAGAAATTTTCTTTAAACATACTCTTTATATAAGAATTGAAGTAAAAATACATTTTGTTAAAACTTACAACAAAAAAGATAAAATTCAGGAAATTTAAAACAGCTCTACAGATGATTTTTTTTAACTTTATAATGCAAACACTGAATTTCTTGTAAAATCTCTATTTTATGTAAATCAAATCTTAAAATCCACTTCATGCTATTTTATCATAGCAAGTAAAAGTGGAATAGAAACTAATATTACTATGTAGATGAATTACAGCACAATGACAAATGGAGAACAGCTGCAGAAAAACTGAAAGCAGCAGAACTATAGAAAAACAAAATGTAAAGTAACACATTGTTAGGAACTAACAGGATACTCTTATGAAAAACAGCATTTGCTTCAAATGTAAAAATGAGGGGAATTATATAAAATGTAGGGGAGGGAATATTCTATTCTACTTGTCATTTAATACTGTATGCAGCTTAATGCATAAAATAAAAAAGAAAATAAATCATAAGTGTGCACATGCATATACATAAGTACACCTGAGAGAGCTGAACAGAGAGAGAACAATGATAGATTTAGAAAACACGACCGATCAGGAAAGATGAAAGGAATAGCATTTGGGAGCTTAAAGAAAAATAAGACTGGGTGTTACAAACATAATGAATAAGTATTGTCTTTGAAAGACAGATAAAGAGGATATCAGACGTAGGGGTCCCATGGCATGGAGCTGTGTTTCTGATACTGTAAGAAAATTATAGTCATATCTGTAGGCAAGGAGGTGATAGCTACAAAGCCAAATTGCAAAAATGACAAAACATGATGAAAAGCTAGAGTTTGTGCTAAGGTATTGTCTTCAGAATGCCATACATTAATTCATATGAAACTAGGAATATTAGGTATGGGAGGATGATTTCAAATGGGCAGTAGAGGAGTAGGAAATGAAAAGAGAGACGTGGAAATTTCAGGAGTATTTAAGCATTTTTTAAGCAACTGAAGTCTTTCTTAGACCTACTGGAATCACTGTGCATGTATTCGTTTCACACTGTGCAGGGAGTGATGTCATGACTGATGCATGGATTTCTGTGCTGTAATTCAGAGTATTGGGGTCTTACAGAAGCTCAGTGCAATGCAGAAGCAGCAATGCAGGTTCATGATTCCACAGCTTCAACAGAGCAACCTGTAAGGTTTTCAAATTGGCACATGACCTAGTCCGATTTCCTAACAATAAGGGGAACACTAAAAAAGTTTGTTTGTTTGTTTTTGTCTAGTTCTACAATGACTTTAATATCCTATGAAAAGTAAAAGGTTAATGTGTGTTAGTTAAAACACAGACAAACAGGATCCCAGATCTTTCTTTTACTCAGGTATTGGGAATAATATCTGTATTGAGGGAAACTGCAAGGCTTTGAGTCTATTTGCAGTTCTCAGTATAGTCCTTTTTCTGATCAGACCTTTAGAAGTAGCTGTATTTTTGATGTTCTGTTTTTAAGTAACTGTATGGGTCTCCTGTATTCAACATGCAGAAATTACAGATCATTGCTCTGTGTTGTCAAAGATTCAGAAACATCTTCACGTAAGTCCTCTTTGGGAGACAAATATTTAAGAGGACTTGGACCAATGCAGTTTATTTACTGATCTTCTTCTGAAACACCGAGGAAAAAAGAGAAGTATCAACAGTAAGAGCATACAGACTGAAACTTTGTGCTTTTAGTCATTACAATATTTTTAGAAACTCTTTGCAGATTGAAGCTCCTTATTTTCACACAATGAAAAATTTAGCTACATGCCAACCATTATAAGCAAAAGAAATAAAATTCCTCTTTTACCAGGACCAGGAAAATAGCTATAATATGTTGGTTTCTGTTTAGTATATCTGAAGTTTCATGTTAGTAAGGCTGCAAACAAAGTAGAGACTATGAATTTTACAGGTGAGTGAATTAGAAGTTGTTAGCCAGTAGGATGGAACAGATGCTCTTTATGCAATTTACTCTGGTAGATACAGGTGTGAAAAGATAGTTGCAGATTTCAGAAGGATGTATTCGTTTTCTCTAGCTACATGATATATATGCTTTGTTCTTTTTCGGCCCTATCCCATAGTCTTACTTCAGTAATTTACATTCATGACTACAATCTTTTTTCTAAAAATAGCAAGTCCCAGGACAGACAAAGCCTGTAGAGAGATTTGACAATTGGTTAGATCTGATTATGACATTAAAATGTTAAAATTCACCTCATTACCCAGCATACTTGCCTCAATTATTTATCCTATTAACCTGAGGCTAAAGATGCTGCATATGATACCAGTTTCTCTAGAGGTTAATCTCAATGGTTCTTTGTCAAGGTTAAAGGCTTGTTACAGCATAGACTACAGAAATGCCACTTTTAGTAACAGCCTGTCACATTTTCATTCATTTTGCAATTTAAACTTGATAATATACTATTAAAAATAAATTTATCCATAATGTGTGTTTTGATGTAATTTTGACTATTTTTAATAGCTCAATAGTATGAAGTCACCACATAGGAAAATCTAGTCAGTGATGCTGGAAAACTAGCAAGTGTTCTGATGATTTCTGTGTAGTGGTGATTTTACCCTGTTAAGTTGCTATTTTGCCAACCTTTGTTTTAGGGTGAGGATCACAGATATCTGAGAGTAAATTGACTTTTCAGGATTACCTGCTCAAACCTGAAATACTCCCAGGAAGAGCTCTTCTTTTTTCCCTGACAGCATAAGGTGTATGGGAAGATGAATTTCCTAATCTAGCTGGCCATGTTAGGTACCTGAAATTTGTCGGAACAAATGCTACTCAGACTTTCTAGAGATCACCCCAAGGTCCCTAGTTTCCTACAGCCAATTTTATTCATTTCCTTCTCTGGTGTCTGCCTTTATCACGTGTGCCAGGATTAACAAAGTTGTGGTGGTCCTACAGTCAAGCCACACCTCATGAAATTTTTCTCCATTGAATAAGGCTAACAACAGTTGTGTCTGTATGACAGCTCTGGGAGCCCTTCAATCCCTATACATTCCCTTCATTTCTTCATTCAGATGACTTCTATTTTGTCTTAATGATTTGATGGGAGAAGTGATATTGTTCACCACTATCCAGGAAAAAGCTCTCACTTTTGCTGTTTTGGAATGGGGATTTCATAATACACAGGTTTCCTGTGCATTTGAGAATTTTGGATCACCCAAATTCCAATGTCTTCTTGACAAAGCATTCCCAGCAGTGGCTTACATAAATTTTTTCATAAATTATAGATTTGTTATAGATCTGTGTAGAATAATTTCCTAAGGTGACTTGGAAAATTAAACTGATATTCACATTTTAAAGAAAATGTACAGAGTTGAAGAAGCTTTCAGGGTGGAGTGTAGCTGCACTACCTAAGCATTCCCTAGGCCTCCAACCTTAGATGCTATCACACAAGGGGAACCTGGTGTGCTGACTCTAAGGAACAGTACGGTGTGTAGAGTGGCATGGAGACACCACGGCTAGGCTGTGTGACAAGAGGAGGACTCGATTGTTCTTGTGCACACTGAGACCGATAAGATGCACATTTGCTACCCTGAGCCAAAGACCTGTCATGTTTTTGGCAAAATGCTGTACTCTAGTGAGCCTTGCTCATTATAATATCATTGTAATACCAAAAAACACCTCTATCCCAAACGTTACATACCTCCAAGGTGCAACCACCCCTCACTGAGCACACTCTCTGAATTTCTTGAAGCGTATACCTTTAAAGAAAAGCAAGAAAACTTTTTTATCAGTCATAACCAAGATATGCATGACTAGAATCACTCAAGTTCCACCTAAAAGATAGAAAATAATATAAATTGGCTTAAGAGAGAGGGGATGTGAGGGAAGATACCATCGTGACTTCTGGGATCAGTCGATGGGCTGACTTTCTCTTCTCTCTCCCCCCCCCCCCATTGGAACATCTTTGGGTAAGATTTGGGTAAGATTTGGACACCTGGATATACCAAGGGTCTCCCCGGGAAACTTAGAAATCTCTGTAGAGTCTTTGTGCCTTTTAAACATGTTAAGAGACAGACTGTGTACCTGTGTATTTTATGCATGCTAGCTTTGCAGACAGTGAATTTATCACCGGCAATCCAAAGAACCTGTGTACCTGTCGCTGTAATATATTGCACTTAATTGCATTGTTCTCAGCCATGATAGTTCTCACTGGATGCGACTAGAGTGAGGGCGTGCGACATTGTTGGTGAATCCGTGACCATGATAGTTCAGTACCCTGAATCCGACACCAGACCCATAACATTTTATTGGCTACACCCCTTAATGCGACAATCTGTTAAAAAGGAAAAAAAAAAAAAGTATCTAAAAGTAAAGCTGTTTTTTATTTATTTATTTATTTTATTTTATTTGACAGACACTATTGCAAATACTAATGCAGCAGCCAAATAAAATATTAGAAAATGACAGGACGACCTCACCTAAAACAAAAATAAAGCTTTTTCTTTGCACAAGAACCTATGAATTTAAGGAAACTTTTATTTAGTTTACCTAAACCTTAGGTCACAGCTTAGTTTGGTGAATAGGCATTTGCCTGCAACCCTAAAGAACCAGAAATTAAAATTCCATTGAATAAATGAGTGAAAAAAACATACAGAGAGGATTTTGTAATCAAAAGTCAATTTAATCTCCAGAAAACAATAGAAAATCAATGCACTATCGTAATTTATATATATACACATAAATTATTTAAAATTAATAAATTTACTTACTGGTTCAGATAGGAAACGAGGACATTGGAAATTTTTTCTACACACAATTAGAATCATAATTTGCTTTCAAAATAGCAGAGAAGTAGAAGCAGAAGGAGAAGATGAGGAAGAAGTGGAAGAAATAAGACAAACAGAAAGAAGAATGGTAAGACTTAGGGGAGAAAAAAAAAGACAGGAATGAGAATGTTTCTACTCAGAAGAGTTTCTACTCAGAAGATAGGAAAGACACTTTCCAGTACAGTTTGTCTCTAGTTGCATAATAAATCATATTAGTCCACTTTTCTGCCCATTTGCTGTGACTGCCAGTAACAAATCAAAGCTCTTATAACTAACTGTGTAGTTAATAATTTCTTTCATGGGTCTCTTGGCTTGCTGAATAATTCAAGTCAATTCATTTAACAAGGCTTTCCTTGTAGTAAAGTACAGAAATATACTTTCCAATATGTGGTGACCTTATTTCATTATCCTCTGCTAATTTGTTTATAACAGGGACAAAAAGGCAGCTGCTAGGTAATATGGTGGAAAGCTCATCCCTCTGGTGCCATGGGAGCACCCCAAGACATGTCAGTGTCATTGTACTTGCATTATGAAAATAATAATAATATCTGATGTCTTTGTTGATATTTTAACAGTTCAAAGATACTATAAAATGGATTTTTAATATATTTCTGAAGTAAAATTCACAATTAAAGAATTAGAAATAAATAATGCAATATGAATCCCTTTAAACAATGCTAATGCTTTATATAAGATTTGATGCTAAACTATTTTAAGAACTTAACATTCACTTTCTGAATTTGGTTTTAATTATTGTGTAATCCACTGCTCTTGTATTTTCCAGCCAGTATGAAGTGGTTGCTAATTACTCAAATGAAGGCTATAGAGTACATTTTGAAAGCAGATAATTTCTTAATGCTTAATATAAAATTAAATGATTTATAACGTTTATTCAAAGGCAGTAAGAGCCTTATCCAAAATCTGATAAAAGCAAATTAGTTGATTTCAGCAGGTTTTCAGTCAGGACTCCAAAGAATGACTATGAGTGTCTGACTGAACAATGAATTAGGTGACCCTGAAAAATTCATTATGGAGTCTGAGAAACTGAGACTTGAAAAACTTAAAGTATTTTAAGTAGGGCCCTTTTTTATGAAGACACTATTTATGACTGAGTTCAAAGGCATTGCAAAGTGTCTGAATCAAGTAAGCAGCTGTTAATGCTAGACCTAAGAAACTGACTTCAGTTTATGCAAGATAGATGTTGGAAATTACAGAGTGAGACTCAGCTCTGCATTCAGACCCATAAGTGTGAAGATGTCTCTGTGTGAGGTGGGTGCTCTCTTTGGGCATATGTGTTTATGTAGCTCTGGTTAGAGTTTAGAAGTCTTGCCACCTACCCAAATGTAAGTGTCACTGGAGGAGGAGATGAAGAGGTCTCTGGACACCATATATTGTATTGACTAATTTGTCATATGAGATCTATATGGGAACTTAGAAGAGTTTTTACAGGCTATGTCACATCCTGAAAGTCAAAAGTCTGAGCAGCGTGTTCTGTGTTAATGTAATTATATGGCTATTTCATTAATGAGTGCTTCATTGCAGAGTGATGTTCCTTCCTGTTTATTTCTCTTTGACTTCATGGATACAGCACTCCTGTGTGTGCAATAGGTAAGCATCAAATGGCAGGAATGGACACAAACTTCACTATATACATATATATATAATATTATATATATATATATATATTATATTATATAATATAATATTATTTATATATATATATTATATATATATTATGTTTTTGTACTTTGCAGAAGTACTTAGGTTAGTGTGATGGCTATATGCAATCAAAAATAGCAAAATCCATTGTTTCTACATGTCTGTGCAATTAATTGCACCAAAAATAAATGGTCAGTAAGTAATGGGTCAAAATATGATAGTCAAGATACTTGTCCAGACAATTGTCCATACAGTAGATATTAAAGTATTTAATTAAAAGTGGAAAGTATTATGGGAAACATACTCAGGAAAGCAAACAATTTGCTATATTCCTGAAAAAGGAAATAAAATACACAGGAAATTACCATGTGATCCGATGTAAATGTTCAAATACAGAAGGGTGTTTGTTGGTTTTGTTGTTGCTGTTGTTTCAGATCTTTATTATCTCAGATAGACACTCTGATAAAACTAGATAGATGCTGAAACTGGAAACTCCGTAATATGTGATCTGAATCCAGACTGCCATTTTCAAATAAGGAATTGAGTCTGTCTGCCTGCTGGTACTCCCTGAGAACAGATACATCTGATTAACCTAGCATTGCAATGTACCATTACTGTGCCATTGCACTTAATGAAGTTAGCTGAAAAAGTATTATTTTTTCGTCCTGGGAAATCTAATACTTACCAATAAATGAAGTTTGGGCTCCAGGAGGTTTCTGTAGTACAGCACACTTTACAGCTAAAAGTCTGACAAAAGAAATAGGGTGGCTCTAAAATTTAGAAATTGCATTGATCTACATTGAAGCCATAATCTACACATACCTTCTTACTGGAAGACAAGAAAATTTCAAAACTATCTCTTTTATTTACTTCTAAACATAATAAGTATCTTACTTGTTATGAGAACAAGTTCAACAGGTTAAAATGACAACGGTTCATAAAAGTTACTAATAATTCTGAGCCAGTCATATCCTTTTATGTCATTTTAGAGAATGTCTGATGGTATAAACATAGCATAGTAAGATACTCCAGTAAAATGTTATTCACAGTTTAAATTTTATTATCAAAATCCTTAATTTCACTGTTGCCCTAGGGATTAGGAGACATGCCTAAATCTGGAATGAAAGCAGACACTGTTGGAATCTTCACATACAAAACATCTGCTTTCAAGGTTGATATTATATTATTGATGTATTTAAAACATTTTTGCTTGTTCTTAACATTTTTAGTTATCAGTTTTTAATTGCATTCAAATTTTAGGAAAAAATGGGGGAAAAATACTACTAGCAATTCTTGTCCAATGCAGTTGTGATAGTTTGTCATTCTAAATGTGTTCAAATGATACTGCACTTATGCAGATCAGGTCTGAATCACAGCTTCATAGTAAATCTTAAATATCCCACACCTATAGGGTATCTAAAGAGATTTTGGACAGCTTCTGCAGAACTATAAATTCCAATGTTTCACCTTCGTGGAGGTTTTAGATACAGCATCTGAACCCTTATGTTCCATTAGCAATTCTTGTTTAAATTTAAATAAAATGATTTTTCAGAATATTCTCTTGCCCTTTTACCAACTTGCCCAGTAATTTTGAGCTTTATATATGTCTCAGTTGTATAGAAAGCTTTCATCAATAAAAGTTATTAAACCATTCCAGAAGAACAGAATATTTGTAAGGTTTCACTGCTTTCATTTCCAAACATCCCATAAGTGATTATCATTTTATGTAATATAAAATTTTCTGTAAATTTTGTTTTGTAATTTCTATTTTACTATTTTCAGTTGTAAAGAAGAGAGTTCTTATTTATTCATTTAAACATTTTTTTCTTTAGCCAAAATTTTATTTTTACCAAGAAAATTCATTCTTAAAATGTTTATCAGTCTAGGACCATTTGGTTTGTCAGTAACATAACAGTCATAAGTACTTTTCCCTGCTATATTTGAACCAAACTCATCTACTGGCCTACTGAACTTGGAAGAAAGCTGTAATATTTTAGTGTAATATTCACTTCTGAGGTACCAAAAATTTATTCCAACTATTTTCTGGATTAATTCTTTCAAGATATAATCAATAAGATCTCCTTGTTCTTCCATTTTCTGTCCAGCTAGTATAAATTTGACAAAATTCTTTACTGCTGGAAATACCTTCTGCCTTCTTTGGTCATTTTCGAAAATACCTTTTGTGTTGGGGCACCAGTAATGACATGACAACAGCTCACATTGAACTAGAATAAGAAGCCCTCTTCATGTCTTGACCAGAACAACTATTTCCAGTCACCTCTTTCACTTGAAATGGTACTGATAAAAATAAATAAGGAAGAAATTACTCTGAAGCAGACAAAAAAAATATGATAGCTAACATGGGAAAAGGAATGATGCCGGGAAGAAAGGAAAAATAGTGGTTTGAGTGTTATTCTAATGTTAACATCAGAGCCAAAGAAGAAAAGAATATGAGAGATGTAAGGCCTGTGATTCTTTTCAAGATTTTCTGCTTATAATGTGTAATCCTGCGTAATGACACTCATTTGAGGTCCACAGGCCAGTTTGTATAGCTGGAATTCACATGATTAACGTAACAAAACAAACAAACAAAAAAAAGATGTCATTGCTGTTCTGTCAATATTTGTTCTTATTTTTTCTACTCTGTTCAGTTAAATAAATGAAATTTATGTGTACAAGCATTTGCTTCCATATCAAAAATGCACCAACATATCTTTTAACTTTGGATTTTTCTATGAATTTCCCGGCCTCCTCATGTTTGCTTTAGGGATTATTTTAACACTCCTTTTTTTTTTTTTTTTTAGGTGTTAGTTTACACTAACCTTACCACCATAACTATACTGTTTATTGTAAGTGAAGGTATATTAGACTTGCATGTAAAAACAAAAGTTTGATACAGTATATACACTCACATTTGCCTGAAAATCTTTTCCAGAGATCTTATTGGCATCAGAAAAGCAAGAAACCTGTTCTAGCAAATCAGCTGGATACCAACTGTGGTAAGAAACCATAAAATGCTAACCATTTTGACAATTAGGTCTAACATAGACAAAATTGGTCCTTAATTTATGCATAAAATACATCACAAAAATAATAATAACAATAAAACCATTTTTAACACTTTGTTTCAACTACCTCTAACTGCACCGATCAAATTTCCTTCCAGCCAATTTCCCAACAAAAGATGGTGCCTGTTCATTTTTATTTTAATTTCAAAATTTGGGCTCTTTCATGGCTGATACATTCATACGTCTGTCTAGAAGCTTCAGAAAGGTTTCAGCTTTAGGCAGTGTAGACATTTGTGTATCTTCTCAAAGCCCTTTTCACTGATTCTTATTTTTAGAATTAAATTTGATACATAATTTATAAAAATTGCTTAGAAAAAAAAAGTTATAGAAACAAGAATAAAAATAGGAATTAAACACATATTTGTGATAAATATATACTAAATTAATTATGAGTCTCCTGATTAATTAGGGCTTTTGATTTTCTCTCCTTTTTCTTCATTTACAGCTTTACTAACTGAAATCAATGCTACAATCTCAGATTTCATACTAATGCTTAAAACATTAATGGAAATCTTGACTATGAGATATGATCAAGATCAAGGCCATCAAATCACAAATGAAAGGAAAATATTTGTTTTTGTTTTATAGTATAGAGTTTGTTATTTTTTAGCTAGCTTCACAAACTTTGGAGCCTTCCTCCAGATTGTAGCGTGTATAAGAACACAGTCCATTATGTAATATGCACTAATGATGAAGTCTTTGTTAAACAAAGTTTTAATTGTCTTTGTTGCACTTGTGCCTAAGACACAATCTCGTCTTCAAAATGTCCTTGCACACAGTTGTTCTTCATTTAGAAATTCCTAGTACAGACTAAAGAATTCTTATCCCACCCTATAACTCGGGGTTATTCACTCTGCTGTCAGACTTTGAAAGATTCACATTATAAATATTTTCCCTTCTCTAACTTTAATCTGGCCATGAAAAGAGAACTTTTTTTTTTTTTTTCCCTCAAAGTAAAGGACAAAATTATCCATCAAAACAAAAGTTCTAGGTAATGTTTTGAAATTCTAAATGTAGAGACTGCTAGGATATTTTTAAGCTCACTCCTCCTCCAATACAGCCAGACACTAACCAAAAATGTTGACGATTTTGCACTGATTGTTCTCAGTGCAAAATAGTTCATTGTTCTGTTCAAATTTTGTATTGATAAAACATTTTTTTTCTACCTTACCTGAAGTTTGGTTGTACTGATTTAATTTAAAAATATTGAAGATATGACATGAAATACTGATGTAATATAATGCAAAATTTCTGTTTAAACCTTGATACTATACTTTTGTTATTGCTGGTATCCATTTGTCACATAGTTTCAAGATATCATAGTGAGGCAAAAATTGCTAAGTAACTACAAAATTTACCATTTGTAATCTTACTTAATTTCATTTAAATATTCTTCATAGTCTGACACAGAGAGAGATGTATCTCTCCAATGTGTTTCCTGTTGTTAATGTAATCTGTAGATTGCAACAATAAGGAAATTGTATGCGCTAGTGAGTAAAATGAAAATTCATCAGTGTATTCTCATTATTTTTAAATTAGCTCTAGACCAATACTAAAAAAACTTTTATTAAGATGTTTTGCATCTTGGTATTAATTTCTAATTATTAGTCATAGTAAAAAAAAGTACATGTATGGGGCCATTTGAGATATGAGATTTCTTTATTCTCTTATTTGTTTTAAATAAGCTATCACTGCAAAATAAAGTCATGTTTTATAAACATATTTCTTTAAAGTTTTTAATGTAGATTTCTGCATTTAGAATTTAATACATCTCAATTAGTTACACATAAATTTATTAATATAAGATTCTGTTATAAAATGTTTATGCTTCAAAAAATAAGTGCACTGAATTAAAATTAACACGTGTTATTTTTTTTTTTTTTAATTTTGAGAATCTATACTATTGTTATACTGTATGGCATATTTTAGATGAGAGAAACTTATTTAATGTCTTTATTGAGGTAACACCTCAAATGAGCATCATCCTCATGTTAAGTGATGTGCTAGACCACTTAGATGATACTCAGGTTGGAAATTAGGAGAAATTTCTTCTCAGAAGGAGTGGTTAGGCATTGGAATGTGTTGCCCAGGGAGGTGGTGGAGTCACTGTCCCTGGGGGTGTTTAAGGAAAGGTTGGATGTGGTACTCAGGGACATGGTTTACTGGGTAATATTGGTGGTAGGGGGACAGTTGGACCAGATGATCTGGAAGGTCTTTTCAAGCCTTAATGATTCTATGATACCCTCTGCTATAAACTGCTTATAATATACAAACCTTTAAATACTGCAGTACTTACATAGGCGGACCACTCGGACATTCCCTTATGTATTTCAAAAGCTCTAGGCAGGGAATTATAAAAGGTGTTAATAAATCAGAAAATAAACACTGGGAAGGTCACAGAAGTACATTTTACATTCATGTTTGCTAAAATATACGAGGCATTAAAATTCTGATTCTACATTCTTATGACAATGACTGTAATGAGAACAGAAAATACTATGAGCCTAATCTATTCTCCTGACAATTTAAATATAACTGTAACCTAGTTGTTATCTTGTACTTCTTCTCCAATTCCATAAATAGGGAAGGTCATAACAATAGTGAAAATACATTAGAGAATTTAAGCCCTGACATTTTCCTAAACTGGAGGACTAAAAGAACATGTGGATAATGTTACATAATTTTCTTTAGAGGAAGGAATTTGGAATAGTAGTTAACCTCTCAATTTTTATTATTAATATTTTTGTGTGACATTTTTCTGCTTTCTCTTTTCCTTTCAGATAACATAACCAAAATACGTAGTTCATTTAGCATGTTTTATAACTAACACATAAGAATGAGCATAACCTTTCTGTGACAATATTCTTTACATCCTGGGGCCAGAATTCAAAGGATTTTCAACATTTTCTGTACATTAATTTTATTGTTGTTGTTGTAATAATGGACACATCCTGCTTACCCAGGCTTTTTGTTTGAAAAGTAGAGGTTAAATCTATGCTTACAATACTTAATTGAATTGGGATATACCCCCCAAACTAATCCTTTAAAAATTGTCCTTTCAACAGCATTAATATGTTGGTTTACCTCTGAGACACCTTTGTTATTTCACTTAGCTATATCTGAATGCTTATAAACTTTGAGGAATATTTTTTAGTGCCAAGCATTATGACCATCATGGATTCCTGCAGCACTCAACTACGCTAAGTATAGAGGTATAAATTACAGACTCTACAGATCATACACTATAGAACTATCTTTTCCGTATTATAGAAGTTCAGCAAAAATCATTTCTCCAAGGTCTTTTCTTGTCCGTCACCACAGCTCTTGGGTTTATTTCTCCATAAATACAGACTGTTTCTGAATAGGGTTGTTGATGTCTGTTTACAAATAGTAAAATGTGTATGCAGAGAGCAGTTGCTATCCAGCAGTTTGAAATACCAGGTCAGACCTGTAGAAGTTGCTGATGAGTTGTTGAGAAGGGTTCTGATCACTGTTATTATGGAGCTACATAGTTTTAAGATAAATATAAGACTGTTAGTTATAAGGCTGTAGATAGTTAAGCAGAATTATTGCTGTTCTTTAAGCTGAGTTCTTCATACATCACTGAGGAGGTTAACACACTCTCAAGACCATCTTTTTAATTACATTTTAACTACAGCTCTACTCACTGAAGCAATTGCATAGCTGAATTATCTTTTGTGACCTGAGTTCTCTGCTCTTCTGAACTGGGATTATTCTGCATATTTGGGGGAATTTTTCTCTCATTTAACTGAATGTTGTTGTGGTGTTGACTGTCTTAGATATATTTATCAAAGTTCTTTCTAAACTCATCAGTGGTGAAGGTATATTAAATTTGTAACAAGAGCTACTCTAAAACAGAGAGACACTACTACTCTGATAGCATTCACAGAATGGTCAAGTTTGTGAGGAACCTCTGGACACCATCTGGTCCAACAACCCTGCACAAGGAGGTTTCCTAGGACCGTGTCCAGATGGCTTTTGAAGATCTCCTAGGAGGGAGACTCCACAACCTCTTTGGGCAATCTGTGCCAGTGCTCAATCACCTACACAGTACAATGTGCTTTCTGATGTTCAGAAAAAATCTCTTGTGTTCCAGTTTGTGCCCATTGCCTCTTGTCCTGGCACTGGTCACCACTGAAAATAGCATGGATTAATCCTCTTTGCAAACTCATTTTGTGTGTTTATACCCATTGATAAGGTCCCCCCTGAGCCTACTCTTCTCCAGGCTGAATAGTCCCAGCTCTCTCAGAGGAGAGGTGTTCCAGGCCCTTGATCATCTTGGTGGCCCCAAGCTGGACTCCTTCCAGTATGTCCTTGTCTCTCTTGTACTAGGGGGGCCCAGAACTATGCACAGGTGTAGCGTTATGGCTTTATTTGCTACATTTCACAGAAACACAGAATCACAGAATGGTTGAGATTGGAAGGGAGCTGTGAAGATCATCTAGTCCAAACCCCCTGCCAAGCAGGATCACCTAGAGCACATAGTGCAGGATGGCATCCAGACGGGTTTTGACTATCTCCAGAGAAGGAGACTCCACAACCTCTCTGGGCCACCTGTTCCAGTGCTCTGTCACCCTCACAGTAAAGAAATGCCCTCTCATATTCAGCCAGAACTTCCTGTGCTTCAGTTTGTGCCTATTTCCTCTCGTCCTGTCGCTGGGCACTACTGAAAAGAGACTGGCTACATCCTCTTGACACCCGTCCCTCAGATATTTATACACATTGAGGAGGTCTCCCCTCAGTCTTCTCTTTTCCAGGCTAAACAGGCCCAGTTCTTCCAGCCTGTCCTCGTATGACAGGTGCTCCAGTCCTCTGATCATCTTCGTAGCCCTCCTCTGGACTCACTCCAGTAATTCTATGTCCCTCTTGTACTGGGGAGCCCAGAACTGGACACAATACCCCAGGTGTGACCTCACCAGGGCTGAGTAGAGGGGGAGGATCACCTCCCTTTTCCTGCTGGCAACACCCTTCCAAATGTAGCCCAGGATACTGTTGGCCTTCTTGACCACAAGGGCACATTGCTGGCTCATGGTCAGCCTGCTGCCCACCTGGACTCCCAGGTCTCTCTGCAGAGCTGCTCTCCAGCATGTTAGCCCCCAGCCTGCAATCATGTTGTCTAACTACAACTTCCTTGGTACACGATAAACACTAAGGAATTGACACAAAGTGACACAGCCAATATTCTCTTTCCTTATCAGAGTGGAAGAAAACATGGATCTCCTTATAGTATGTAATTTTAGTACCAATGAATTTATCCCCAGAATATCTAAAACCAAATCTGCAATATATATTTTTTTTTCATTCAGCCATATTTTTTTTTGTTTGTTTGTTCATTTTATGGAATAGTAGTTGCAGTTGTAATTAAGTCTAAATTATTAGTGTGTTTTATTTCCTTTGAACTTGGATCCCAGTCCCATGAAGATTTATGCAAATTAAAAAGCTCAAGTACATTATCATAGAGGCTCCTATACACCACTTAGTTTTCAGTGCTAGAACAATAAGGTGTAATTTCCTGTAGAACTACTATTTAACCAAACCAGCCAGCCAACCAACCAAACAAAAAGTTTCTTTAATTTTTAATACTATTTCTACTTTTTCCTATCCATTATAGAAAGAGAAGTGTATACTTTAAACACATTAAAGTTTAGCACTTTGATGCAAATTTTATTTGTAAAACAAATGGGTGTGAAGAAATATCTTTCCTTTTGAAAGATGTCTGGTTTTATCCTCATTTAACTTGAAACTTTGATTTCATTTTTAAAATTTTGATTTCATTTTTATAACCCACAAAAACAATACTGATGTTGCAATGGAATTTGAAGTGCACAATGCATTGGTTAGCTTAAAAATATTTTAAATTATTAGTTGAAGACAACTGAAATTCTACGTACCACCCAGGGCATGAATAGAGCCAAATCCATAAAATACTTGGGAAAAACTTCAGGAGATTTGAGTGAAAGAGGTTGGATTCACAGTAAGAATAGCCTTTCAATATCAAATCCATATTTGCCACCTGTATCCAGGTCTACATTCCAATTATATTGACTTTACAATTTTTTACATTTTTTCAAATGTACAAAACTTTACAATTTTTTACATTTGTAAAAGTTTTCTTTTGATTTCAATTCTGTTGCTTTGCATATGGAACTGTGTGTAGAGTAGGATAGTGTTTTATGTGAGTGAATATTAAATTGTCCTTGCTAATAATACACAGCTTTGGCTTATGACTTTGGAAATTTTTAAATATTGGACCATCATATCAAGACATCATAATACATTGGAAAGTTATGCTCATACTACCATTTGTTGTTGTTTTTCTATTACAAAGTGGTTTGTTTGCTTGTTTGTTTGTTTTTCTAACCCCCTGCAAAATTACGGTTTCTACACAATTGCCTTGAAAAGCTGGATGGTAAAATTACAGGCACAAAGTGCGTGCTGGGGATCAAAGTTTTTTTGGGTAGTCATTTAGGCTAGCCTTGGTAGCTTGACTGAGCACATTACCTGTGAGATAATCTCTAACGTTATTTATGGTTGTATGAGTTTCCTCCATTCAGAGCGTAGGACACCTGTAGAAAACTTGGAAAACAGGACATAGATATTAATAAAGATATGTTCTTAGATATCTCAGTTTAAGCTCTTTGCTCACGCAGATTTGTTTTCTGAGATGCTCATCACTTGTCTGTGTCAGTGTAGTTATTTGAACTTCCATGCAATTATCTGAAATATTGGTATTTTTGTTGGGCAATTGCCTGCTGAGAGTTTAGGCTGATATATTAAAAATTCAAGATGTTGTCTGTTGATAAGATATTCATCAAACAGCATATTTATATTTTGTCACTAGTACTTAAATAACCAACCAGTAGAACAGAGAATTAAAAAAAAGAGATGCTGTAAAGGTGACACTTGCTTTTGTGAAAATGTGTTTTTAATTTGTTATTCAATTATATTAAGAGAAATGAAGGAATTACAGAAATATTTAATGCATTTATTTTTCCAGCAACATTCTCTCAAACTCTTCAATTTTCTTATAAGACACAATAGAGGATAATCAAACTACTTCATAAGTACAGATTCCATATACTGAAACAAATTAAACAAATACAGTGTATTAAGATGAGCATGAAAGTTCAGAAGTGCCATAAGAGATTCACACAGGACTGTTTGCTAGTGAGATATCTCATCTAGCTGCCTGTCATTATATGTGTGTGCCCTGTTTCATATGCAAAACATAAACTCCCTGGGACAAAAGGTATTTTCAAAATTGTATTTATATGGTATGAAGAAAAACAGTCTGTGGATGTGGTGAAAAACTGCAATTTATTAAATATTTCCACATAATTATTATATAATTATATAATATTTCCACATTCATTAAATATTTCCACATAATATTTCCACATTTAACTGTTCAAATTATCTCTCAACATAATAAAAAATGTCATATAGCTGAAATAAAGAGCAATTAAAACCATTAGTTAAAATAGGATATATATTTTTTTTCCATTACACTCAAGAATACTGTTGCTTTGGAAGTAAATGGACATCTGTATTTAAAGACTTATTATGTTGCTTCATATTTATTGCATGTGTTCATAGTAAAGTATTGCTTTAGCACTTTTCTTCCAGGAAACTTATTGTGCTTCACTAGTGTGCATGTTTATAGTCTTATCAATGCCAGAATGCATGAAGAACCAGAAAATCCCTTCCTTGTGATGTCAATTATGAGACAAGAATGTAGCACAAAATGCAGTGACACAATTTTAATTCACTGATGTGAAATGTTATTATGTTGTGTAGTTCTTGTGAGCACATTTCTTTTTTGTTTTAGCTTATGTATTTCTAGATACAGAAGGTGTTAGCTTTTTCTTTTCTCATTTTTTTTTCTTTTTCTTTTGTTTGGGGGGGTAAATCAGTTACTTTTCAGAGCACAAAAATAATCAAAAAAAAAAAAAAGGAAAATAAAAGAAAAAGTGCCTCAAAGAATGACATTCTAATGTTTTGTGAGGACAGATTGTTCATTAGCTTCATATTCAATACTTCATTTTATTTTCTTTCAAAGTGTACCCATGCTGCTTATGGCAATCTGTGCTGGAATGAACTTCAGTCTCCTGGTCCCAAGCTGAGACAGGCTCTGCACAGAAAGATGTGAATTTTCTTTTTAATCTCTTGCTTTATGTTTACTAAATTATTTAAATTTTTTGAAAGGATAGTTGATGCTTATTATATAATGAGGCAATAACATTAGTTGCACAGTTTTAAATTATGAATAAATAAATTCTTAATAAACATTGTTGCATAAAATATATATATATATACTGGACAGAACATAAAAGCTACATAAAATCATCCTGAACTTTAATTTCAAGTGGATTTTTACATTTTTGGACAAAACCAGAAAGCCTTTATTGTGGTTTAACCTGGCTGGCAGCTAAGCACCACACAGCTGTTCGACGACCCTCACCCCTCCCTCTCTGGGATGTGGGAGAGAATCAGAAAGAAATGAAAGCCTGCGGGTTGAGATAAAGACAGTTTATTAGGACAGAAAATAAAGGATAATAATAATAATGATATAATAATATAATAATAATGATAATTATTATTACTACAACTAATAATGTGTACAAAATAAGTGATGCACAATGCAATTGCTCACCACACGCTGACCGATGCCCAGCCTATCCCCGAGCAGCCGGTCGCCCCACCCCGGCTAGCCACCCCTATATATTGTTTATCATAGCATGGTATGGAACACCCCTTTGGCCAGTTTGGGTCAGCTGTCCTGGGTCTGTCCCCTCCCAGCTCCTGCTGCATCCCTAGCCTGCTCGCTAGCAGGACAGAGCGAGAAGCTGAAAAGTCCTTGGCTTGGTGTAAGCACTGCTCTACAACAATTAAAACATCAGCATGTTATCAACATTATTCTGTAGTGGGTTTACATGGCAAGGTTTTGGTAGCAGGGGGCCATAGGGGTGGCTTCTGAGAGAAGAACCCAGAAGCTGCCCCGTGTTAGATAAGGGCCCCGTCACTGCCCAGAGCCGAGCCAATAAGTGATGTTGTTTGCAGCTCTGTGAGAGCATATTTAAGAAAGGGGAAAACAACCTGCTGCTACACAGCAGCTGGGAGAGTGAGAGGAGTGAGAAACAGCCTTGCAGGTGCCAAAGTCAGTGCAGAAGGAGGGCAGGAGGTGCTCCAGGTGCTGGAGAGAAGTTCCCTGTGGCCTGTGGTGAGGCCCCTGGTGAAGCAGGCTGTCCCCCTGCAGCCCATGGGTACCACATGGAGCAGATCTCCATGCTGCAGCCTGTGGAGGAGCCCTTGGTGGAGCAGGTGGATGTGGCCTGGAGGAGGCTGCGACCCATGGAGAGCCCCCACAGGAGCAGGCCCCGGGCCAGAGCTGCAGCCCGTGGGGGACCCGTGCTGGAGCAGTTTGCTCCTGGTGGATGGACCCCGTGGTACGAGCCATGTGGGAGCAGTTCCTGAAGAGCTGCTGCCTGTGGGAAGCCGACACAGGATCAGTTCGGGAAGGACTGCATCCTGTGGGAGGGACCCCGTGTGGAGCAAGGCAGAGTGTGATCGTGAACGAGCGGCGGAGATCAGGGACTGACATTAGGGACTGACTGCAGCCCCCATTCCCCCATTCCCCTGCACTGATCAGGGGGAGGAGGTGGAAGAGGGTGGATGCGGGGAAGGCGTTCTTGGTTTCTTTCCTTTGTTTCTCACTTCTGTTGCTTGTTAGTAATAGGCAATAAATCTTACTGTCTCCCTACTCTGAGTCTGTTTTGCCCATCACGATAATTGTTGAGTGATCTCCCTGTCCTTATCTCAACCCTCGAGCCCTTTGCATCGCATTTTCTCCCCCTTTCCCTTTGAGGAGGGGGAGTGAGAGAGTGGCTGAGGTGGAGCTCAGCCACCCACCCGAGTAAAACCTAAATCCCAGTAAAATCCTAAATCCCAAACACAGCACCATACCAGCTACTAGGAGGAAAATTATTGTAGCCAAAACCTGGATATCTACTCTCGAAGTTGTAGGACAGTAAGATGCAGTGTATTAAAATAGTTATTTAATTCATCTTCGTATTCCTCTGTATTCCTCCACCTTTACAGGAAGCTGCTGATTACAGTATCCCTGAGGTAAGGAAAACCACAACAGGAAAGCTGGTTCCTGTTGCTTGGAGTCAGAAAATAATTTGACCAAAAACACATACACATACCAGAACTACATATGCTAAGATTTTTCTTTTTCTGGATATTGAAGAAAAGGAAGTAATTTGAAAGCTCCATTCATCTTACCCTGAAGTAGATGTCTAAAATAGGTCAGATTAATCCATGGTTGGTGCCTATTGAGCATAAACACAAAGGGCCTGACTGAGATGTGGGCTTCTATATTGTGGACACTGAGGATGGTCTTAAAAAAAAAAAATTGACCATGAAATAGCTTAAGTTGAGACAGCATACTTTTGCTCTCATCTTGCTAACATGAGTAATGTTTTACTGTAGCCTAATTTGATCCCTAAACATACCTTTTCCAGCAGGTGTGATCCAGATGTTTTAAACAATCTTTCCCCAGAAGTCTCAGCTTTGATTTCAGTTGTTATGTCTGTTTGAATTCTATTTACAAATCATTTTATGTTTGCTGGTTCTCTGTTCCCCATTCACTGCTTCTCCTTTGTTGCAGAGTGATTTGTAGTTGCACTGAATTTTACTAGCTGTCTATTTCCTTTTTCTTTCTTTCCCTGACTATGTGCCATGAACAAATGTAACACATTCTGCCAGTGGCACTGGGGAGGACAGAAGCAGAACAAGATCCTATGAAGTATTCTCCTTGGAACAGATTGCAGCTCTGAAGTCAATATATTTTATGAAGCAATAGTACTGAAAAGAATTCCCTCCACAGCTAAGCTCAGGCTTTTTTTTTTTTTTTTTTTTTTTTCTGAAAAAGTGGCTTTTTCCCCCACATGAAATGTTATATTCCTGAAGTCTTCTGTATTAATACATTCTCCTGAGAACACGAAATGTACAGGGTAACAAGAATCTATCAAGTGAAATGAGACTTTCACTGCAAAACAAAAGTTCATTTTAATTTCTGGAAGAAATAGAGGGAAAAACACATCAGCCATTTCTCTCTATTGCAGTTTCAGAAAAAAACAGTTTACAAGAAATTCACAAAAGCTTAATTAGCTAGAGTGGGAGTGACTTCAACACTAACCTAATGTCAGTATACTATATGAATTTGTGCAATTCATTCTGTATCTAGAAATCTTAACAAGTAATGGTCCAGGATCACAGGCTTGATGTCCAAATCATAACATTTCACAAAAACATAGCATATTAGTTTTGACAAGACCACTTTTGACTAAAAAACAAAGAAAGATCTTTCCATCTGCTCAGCATAGCCCAAGACTAAGGACTCAGAGAGATCTTTCACTGGCTGTGAAAGGTCCAAAGTCACTGAACATTTCATTTTTCATTTATAAGAAAGAGAAGGACTGAAAGTAGTCATAATGGTGTGATCTGAATTATTAGACTACTTGAATTTCTACTTCCTGTGCTGCAGACAAGTTACCTAGTCAGCAACTTTCAACACACCAGACTGGTTTGCTACCTGTCACCTTTTCTCACAACAAGGTTAACACTATTTCTTTCTACTCTTGTCACCAATGAATTTTTCCACCAAAGAAAAGACAACAGATGATTCATCTTGGCCAGAGTTATGGCATTTGACTATCCAGGACAGTGAATTTGTCCTTTAGACATTGCCAGAAAGAATACATATAAATTTCATTTGTTCTTTTATTTATTTATTTATTTTTATTTTTATTTTTTATTTATTTTTCCTTCAGTGGAGGCACCAGCCTGTGTCTTTAGACAAAGATTGTAGGAATTTAATTGTCTTTAAAACTTCAGCAGATCTTACAGATGAAAAATCTTATAAATGAAAGGGGAATCTAAAACCAAACAATGTTATTGGATATGCACTATATTTTTACAAACTTTGCTAAAACATAATTTTAAGTAACTTAGGGAGTGTCATTTGTGTTACAAGAAACACTTATTTATTAAGAAGTCATAACATTTGGCAGAAATGGGACAATTTTGTCAGTGATGCAACAATCCTTGACAAAGCAACTTAAAACTTATGTCAGGCAGATTTCCAGGCCTGTGTGGGTTTTAGCCAGCTCTCTTACATTGCTCTTGTGGTATTGGAGGTTTGCAAGACTGCTTTCAGGTCTCCACACTGCAATCTATGACTGCTGAAACAGCACATTTACATAACAAGCCAGAAACATTGTTCCCATTCCTTTTCCTTTTTCTCTTTCTTGGATTTTTTTTTTCCTTTCTGGAAATACTTCAGTTAGAAGCAAAAATAACTGAAACATTTTTTATTTCATTTTGACCTTTTTCACTAATTGCTTTTTCCTGACCAATGTGTCATTTCATTTAATTTATGCCAATTAAACGTAAAGACATTTCACCCATTTTCACCAGTCCTTCTAAAAAGACTTTCATTTTCATCCCTCACCCCATTCGTCTGTCAGCCTATTCTTTTCTTTTTTTCTTTTTTCTCTTCTTTTCTTTTCTTTTCTTTTCTTTTCTTTTCTTTTCTTTTCTTTTCTTTTCTTTTCTCTTTTTTCTTTTCTTTTCTAATACAAGACTGTAATGTAAGACTGGAGTATTTGTGTTAATCAAATTGTACAACCTAATATGTTATATATGACAATATTTACAAGTTGAATTATACCCCTAATTCTCATTATTATTATTCAGTCTGTACTACACCAAATGTACAGAAGAAATATGGCATGTTTGATTGATTATACTTTTTTTTTTTAATAAAACTCTGAGCAATAATTAAATAGGTGTGGGCTGAATAACACTGCCTGAAAAAGTTTGTAAATGTGGAAAGCAGAGATTTATGGTTCCCACATATTGCAAATCATATAAAGAAATAAGATAGATTAATATCCAAAATGTCATACTGTCAGCACTTGACATGCTGAGCAAGAAGAATATGAAACTATGAAAACTGTAATGCACTTTAGGGGCTAAATTATGTCTCATAAAACTGGGAAAAATCCATAAAAACAATCACTTTCAGCTTCCAAGCACTGTTAAAGGAGATGTGCTCCATCTTAATTGTAGGAGAAGTACCTCATTACAACTACAAGCCTGAATTGGGCAGATCTTCTAGCATCTAAGAAGCCAAAAATCCTGTATGTCATTGATACTCACATGAATCTCATTGATACAAACAGGGACTTTGTACATTGAAGAAAATCATACTTTGAAAAACATACACACAAAATAGTTGTAACTTCTTATAAACCTTATCTATAGCGAGAGCTGCAAACCACCAAACAAACAAACAAACAAAAAAGATTTTATTCCACCTGTTCTAAAAACTTGAATTGATCACACATCTTCATAACTCCTGATTTCTTCTTTTTCAGCAATAAGCATTTTCTTTGCCCTTGGCCTTCTTGGGCACACAGAAAATTTTAACCTGTTCCACTTACTCATAAAATGGAACCTTAGTATTTATGAAGGTGAGTGCAACAGGATATGATTATAATACTGTCTATGGTTGCAGAACATGTTGCTGCAGAAACATGAACCACAAGAGGTATGGTAATTCTGTTTTTTTACATTAAATTGATAGTCACATTGGTAAATGTTAGGGAAAAATATTATCACAGTGGATCCCACAGCTCACAGGAGGTGACATTGGGTTGATCCCTTCCTAAAGTATACATTAGAGCTATATTAAACAAATCTCATTTAATAATAACATGAATTAGATGGGGGGGGGGGGGGGGGGGGAGGAATATGAGTTTCTAGAAGTTTTCATTTTTTCATTTTTTCTTTTTTTCCCCCAACGAATTGCAAAACACAAATTAATGATTTTCCTAATTTTAATAAATACATTTAAATTTATATGTCAACTATTTGAAATGTTGTAGCTTGTTTCTGCATTCTTCCTTAATATCTGTCATGGTTTTGGCTGGGATAATTTTCTTCCTAGTAGCTGGTATGGTGCTGGGTTTTGGATTCAGGATAAGAATAATGCCTATAACACACTGATGTTTTAGTTGTTGCTCTGCAGTATTCATTAAAGGAAAGTCAAGGACTTTTCAGCTTCTCATGGTGCCCTGCTAGCAAGGACGCTCTGGGTACACAAGAAGCTGGACAGCTGACCCAGATTGGCCAAAGGAATATTCCATACCATATGGCATCATGCTGAACAATAAGCTGGGTGGAGTTGTCCAGGGGTGTTGCCATGGCTTGCGGACTGGCTGCGCATTGATCAGCTGGTGGTAAGCAATTGCAGTGTGAATAACTTGCTTTTTTTGTCTGTTTTCTTTTGTTGCTGCTATTGTTCTTCTTTTTTTTTTTTTTTTCCCTTTTTCTTTCTTATTAAACTGTCTTTATCTTAGCATGTAAGTTCTTCTTGGAAGCAGGACATGCTTAAGGAAAGGACAAGCATAAATCTTGCCCTGACAAGCCATGGCTCCTGGGTGGCTGGACCCCTTTAGGGTCTGACGGGTCCTCCAGAGACTGACAGACCCTGGAGGCCAGGCAGCTCTGACCTGATGGGAGTCACTCAAAAGCCTGAGACTGGGCATTGTGGGGAGATAAGAGCTCAGGGCCAGGCCATTCTATTAGGAGTCAAAGTGACAAAGTGCTGCATTGCTGTGGGCACTGCTCTGTAGTGCTTGACTCAGGTCTCAGTACAGCCCAAGCTAACCCTAAGGGTGCCATGCAGCAGCTCCCTGGAGATCAGGGCAGGCCCTGGCAGCCAGGTCCATCCCACCACCAGGCAGGTGGGGACACCAGGGTAGCCATGGCACCAGAATCCTTTATATGTGCAAATTATTTTGTTTTTAATAACAACCAATATTTTTCTTTAGTTTATAATTAATATGACTTCTGAACAACATAACTGAAGCACTGATGATATTCACTGCTACATACAAATTTCCAGATATACTTAGATATTCTTCTTCCAAGTGCCATTCTGTGCATATAACCTTATTACTTTCATATGGACGTTATAGATGCCAAGATACAGCAGCTTGCTTTTAAATCTGGGGGGAAAAAAAAAAAAAAAAAAAAAGTTCCCATATGAAACCATTCTGTTTTGTGCTAAATATGGAATAGCTGCAAGAATCTAGACTCAGAAAGATAAAATATAGAGAAATAGACTAGAGGTAGCCCAAATCTACCACGTAGCTGCATGGCTAAAACTGTGCTTTGTAATGAGGAAGTTAATGTATCTATATATAATTTTATCATTAATAATCATCAGTAGCAATCACACAGTGCTCCCAGGAAATACAGATTTTGAGACAGTAAATGCTGTTTTACAAATTCCTCATTGGCAAAAGGTTAGGCTTCTTTGGTTAGGCTATTTAAATATAAAAAAATCTGTCCTGTGGCTGGGGTCACACAACAATCACTTTTTAATTCAGAGTTATTCAATATACATATTAATAAGTTAAACAAACAAACAAACAAATAAATAAAGACATTGTTGTCAGTTAATTGTGGAAAGCTGTGACTTTAAAAGGGCTTTGGAGGTCATAAGGAATAGTTACGTGAACATTAGCTGCTCCTTTAAGTATCTGGTTGTGAGAGCTCATCAAACAATTGATGAATAACAAGAGAGATTATACGTCTTTATACAGTTATAGCATAATATTAATTAAGCTGTGAAACAGCAAGCACGAAGGAGAGAGAAAGGAAAGAGGGATCTGTTAGGTTATTAGTTAATAAAGGAATAAATAAATGAAGATAACCTCAAGCACTAACATTACAGTAGGAAAAAATATAATAAAAAAAAAAAGAAATTAAAGTTCTTAGTTGAAAAAAAGAATTCTAGGAAAGAGTCTTTCAGAGAACATTTAGTTTTCTAGTCGTCCTTTGCAGAACATAATTTTTGTCTGCAAAATTTGAAGTACCTGCTGGTTTTGTAATTTTTTTCCCTTGTAAAGACTTGTTGTTTTTTTTTTTTTTTGAGACAGTTAAAATCTAGTTAGACAGTACAAGATCAGAATGCAATAAATGCTGTCAGTATCAGAATAGTAAATTTAATGTTTTCTAGTGGAAATGCATTAAAACATAAAATTAATATTCTTAGGACACTATGAAAATAAAGACAAAAAATGATATCAAGGTCAAATAATATAGCTAACTTTATGCAACATGCTAAGAATGTGTTTTTTTTTTACATTAGTATCTACTCTGAAGGTGCCTCCTGCAGCCAAAGAAAAAAAGAATAATAAAGTATTGGATAATATATTAGAAACTAATCATTAAAATGAATTATTAACCATTAGAAGAAATAAGTTTTCCAATGTATAGTGGAGTCTTATCCCATTTGGTACTTGGAACAGTGACTGACTTCTTCAAGCTTCGTTTGGAAATGCCTGATAGCCAATATGTTAAAATAAAAATCTCAAAAAAGCACAGATTATTTCATACAATTCCAGGATTCAAAAACAGAGAGAAGAAATGAACAAACACACAAAAACATACAAACAAACAAATAAACAAAACCTCCCAACTAAAATGTAAATATATTTAATCTATTATTTTTATTAATTTTGTAATTATTTATTATCAAAATTATTGTTGAACAAATGTGTTTATAGAATCACAAAATAAAGTTGGCAGAAAAGGATCTCTACAGTTCATCTGATTGAACCTACTGCTCAAAGCAGAGTCAACTTTAATGTTTAGAGTCACAGAACCACAGAATGGCTGAAACTGTAAGGCACCTCTGGAAATCACCTAGACCATTCTACCCTGCTTACAGCAGAGTCAGCTAAAGCAGGTTGGCCAGGACTGTTCACAGTCAAGTTCTGAGAATATCACCAAGGACAGAGACTCCACAACCTCTCTGGGCAACCTGTTACGGTTTTCAACCACCCTCACATATGGGTGAACCACACCTATGTTCAAGTAGAATTTCAATTTATGACCATTGCCTTTCATCCTGTCATAAGCACCACTGAGAAGAGTCTGGCTCCATCTTCTCTACAACACTCCATTGGTTTTTACATACATGGATAAGATCCCCCTGAGCCTTCTCTCCAGGCTGAACAGTCCAAGCTCTCCTCGTACTGTCCACTTATCTAAACCACATTTCATCCATTTGTCTATGAGGATGCTATGGGAGATAGAGTCAAATCCTTGCTAATGTTGAGATAAACAATGTGTATGGCTCTGCCCTCATCCACTAAGCCCTGCTGTCATCTACCACCTCACTGTAAAAGCTGTGACATTGGCTAAATACACTTTCCCCACCATAAACCATACTGACTGTTACCACACATTTTCTTGTCCTTCATGTGCCTGGAAATTGTTTCTAGGATTAATTTCTGAAATACCTTCCAGCCTGCCTCTACCTTACTGATGTAAGGCTGACCTATCTATAGTTCCCAGATCCTCCTTCTTGAAGATCAGTTTGCTTTATACCAGTTTTCACGAACCTTTTTAAATTACCGTGACCTTTCAAAAACAATTGAGAATGGACTCACAATGAAATCACCATTATCCTCAGCATTCTTGGGTGCATCCTGTCAAGTCCATTAGACTTGTTTATGCCCAGCTTGTTCAAATATTCCCTAAGCTGATCTTTCTCTACAAACTGTAAGTCTTCTTTGCTCTAGACTTTCTCTCTGATCTCTGAGGCCTGAGATTCTTGAAGGCTGGTGTTATCAGAAGAGACTGAGGCAAAGAAGACGTAGAGTACATCGGCCTTTTCTGTGTCCTCTGTCACCAGAGCTCTTCTGTGTTCAGCAGTAGGCCCATGTTTCCCTAAATTACTTTTTGTTTGTTTGTTTGTTTGTTTGTTTGTTTTCTTTGTGTTTTTTTTTTTTGGTTGGTTGGTTGGTTGTTTCTTAGAGGAGGGGAGAGGGAGGAGGGGTATGTGTGTGGGTTTTTTGTTTGTTTTGTTTGTTGTTGTTTTATTTTGTTGGGAGCTGATCTGCCTCTTGAAGCTTGAAGCTGTTCTTGTTGCACTTCCCATCCCTTGCCAGATTCAGCTCCAGATGGGCTTTGGCTTTCCTGACTCAATTTCTGCACACTCAGACAGTGCTTATATATTCATCCCAGGTCATCTGACCCTGCTTCCACCTTCTGTGTACTTCCTTTTCATGCCTGAGTCTAGTGAGCAACTCCTTGTCCATACAGGCCTCCTGCTGCCTTAGCTTGACTTCCTGGTCTTTGAGATGGATGGGTCTTGAGCTTGGACAAGGTGATCCATGAATATCATACAGACTTCTTGGACCCTTTTCTCTTCAGGATTGTATCCCACAGGATTCTTCCAAGCAGACTGCTGAAAGGACCAAAGTCTTCTCTCCTGAAGCCTGGGGAATAATCCTGCTTTTAGCTGTGCTCTCTCTGCAGGATCCTGAACTCTACCAGGACCGATTGTTGATTTAAGCATAGAGAGGTGTATTTGATACACTTTTAGTGACTTAGCAAATAGAGAGATATTTTAAGGCATCTTTTTCTATAATGTGGCTGTAGGAAGAGTATTTAATATACATCTTTAATGTTGACTAAATGTTTTGCAATATTCTTCCATGGGTATTAAAAGGCAAATTGTTGCCTCCAGTTTTTAGTTACTGTATATAAATAGTTTCATTATGCAAACCCACTTCAAATACCAAGTGGAATATTACTTTACATTTATGAAGAACCTTTCATTTTATAGATTTTCAGCAACAGCAGGGTGAGTGGAGGGTCTGCTTCACTGCATTGTTGAATTCCAACAACATCTGCATTTCTTTGAGTTATAAATGTGGTAGCCATTTAGAAGCAGTAATGCTACACCCCCCCCCCCAAAAAAAAAAATGTTTAGGAAGAGGCTGTAAAGGAGTAGCTTAGTGTTCTCCCTAGCAGGCTATCTAGATAGGGAAAATACATTATTTTTTTTTGTCTCATTTTAAAATTTGGTGCAAATAGTTTTGAATCTCAAAGTTGTTTTTGTTGTTGTTGTTGTTGTTGTTGTTTTTTCCAGATCTTCTTTTTTTTCTAGCCTAATTAGTTTTGACTTACCAAATACCTCTTCTTAAAAAAACATCATTCAGGTGGCTGAGAACCTGGCAACCTAAGCACAATGTTCCTTTTCAGTGAGAACTTTCACAGTATTCAATAAAATATAGATCATCTCCTGAAGAAGACGCATAGATTTTCAGATATTATTTTATTCTATTTTTTGGCCAAAACATATGTCTATTACTGCAGAATAAATATCTTAGATTAGTAAAGACTAATAAATACAGATCTAAAAGTTAAATGCTGAAGGGTTAATATTCAGCCTATTATTTCCAGTAGACACTTCCTATGAAATGAACACAGATCCATCCTACAGTTAAGTGGACATATATAAAAAAATAATAACAACAATAATTTAAAAAGTCTATCTAAATTGTTACATGCTGAGCAGGTAATGCAACATGGATTGAACTGTTGAGTAAGAACCTTCAGAGTTACACTTTCAATAAATTGACAGTTACTCCCTTCAAAACTAACCTTTCACTTACAAAGATCTTGACATTGTTTGTGTCCTACATCATCCTTCTGAGTCAGTGAATCCTTGCATGTCACGAAGCAGTAACGTAACCTCATTTTATCACAATTTTTCTCATTTTGTTTAGTACAATTTTGTATTTTATGGATTAGTATTTCAACTCTGCTGTCTCAGCTAAAAATCTTGTATGTAAAATCAACATTTTTTAAAATAGACCTTACCTGTGACTCTTTCTGGACAAGTGATTTAAACCCCTTTTACACCAAATTGTACTCTTCAGGCATGTAGTTTGAAGAAAGTAGAATTTAATTTACCATTGAGAAGGTTTTTCCATTGGAAGTGGTTCATGCTGTACTTTGAGCAATATATTTTTTTTATTTTTTATTTTTTATAATGAAAACTACAAATATGAGATATCATGGACAAGTGAATCGAAGAAATGATAAAATGGGACCTAATGTCTCAAAAGTTGGGTTATCAAAAAAAAAAAAAAAAAAGCCAACAAACTTTGTAACTTACCATTTCTACAGTTTCTAAAATCACTCTTACTAAAGACACAGTAAATCACTTTTTTTTTTTTCTTCTGAAGCTACAAAATTTTCTTACTGATCTGTAGATAAAACTCTAGGATTCCCTTAGGGAAGGTAGATTCCCAAAACTGCCTGACCACTCTTCACATCTTAGATATTTAAAAAAATTCAGACTTTTTAGTGTTAAACAGGCAAAGATCAAGTAAATCAAGTCCATGAAATGACTAATAGCTTCTCTTTACTGTAACCTGAAAGCTCCCAGAATGTCAGAAAATCGAAGTTATAGCTAAAGTTTATGAGCCAAAGATATGAGACAGCCTCTTACCTCCTCTTACCATTCTTTAATTGGTGAAACATCAATTTTTTACAATCCATCACTCTGTGCTGAGTATTGTATGCATAACTGAAATGCATAATTGCTGTAAATCAGTGTAAAGTGTTATTCTTTAAAAAGTACAACATGCCAAAGAGCATGAGTCCATCAACATTCCCAACAGCTGAGGATTGCACCATCTGCTTGCTAAAATAAAATGGCATGTTGAAATCTGATGGAATACAGATTAAGTGTCAGTGCTGATTGATACTCCTAGGGGTTGCTTTATTTATTTACTTATTTATATATTTATTTATTTAGCACAGTTTTGTCCTGATAGTATAGATTACCTTTGTAGGAGGAAAAGACCTTTTGAAAGTATCACCTTTTTACCATATCTGTAAGACAGAGAATAGACAGAGAATAACAGAACACTTTTATGTATTTGATTTCCCTTTCCTTTCAGACAATTCAAAATAGGAATATAGTATATAAATGCACGTCAAAGTAAAATTAACCGCCACAGAAAACTTAGCTATGCCAGCTTAAAGTAATGGGGGAAAAAAAAAAAAAAAAAAAAAGAACTAAGAAGTCAATTCTGTTGCAAATTATGAAATGTTATTGAGTTTGGCTAGTTTTCCTAGAAAAGAATAGCTAAAAGCAGATAAAGTGAGAATTCGCTACTGTCAAAACCAACTTTTCTGCATATATGTATGATACATTACACACTGTAGTGAAAAAGTATGTTAAAAGCATATCAGAGTTCAAAAGTCAGGGATTTAAGTTGTAAGACCTATTTAATTAATATTTCTTGTCTTATAAAATAGTATGACTTTTTGTAAAATAAACCATGAAATTTAAAGGGCAATTGTTTAATAAAACTCTTTGAGTATGCACATATGGAGCTGTGTCAAGGCAGGTTCAGGCTGAATATCAGTTTTTCACAAAGAGGGTGGTGAGGCACTGGAACAAGCTCTCCAGGGTAGTGGTCATGGCACTGAGCCTGACAGAGTTCAAGAAACTGTTGGACAATGCTATCAGACATACAGTCTCAGTTTTGGGTCGTCCTGTCTGGAGCCAGGAGTTGGAATCAGTGATTCTTGTGGGTCCTTTCCAACTTGGAATATAATTCTATGATCTGTATGTACTGCTTTCCAGAAAGCTCAATTTGAGCAGTATGGTGTATTTGAGGACAACATTTTTACCATAGCCCTACGTTGCTTGGAGAGGCTGGTTTGTAGCATGCTTATTTATCTGTCTTGAAGATGAACCCTGAAGGGTTCAAAAACATTGCAGAAGGCCTTGTTGATGATGAAATGCTTACCTTTCCCAGACTTTCCATCAGTTAATAAATAAATGTCACCAGACACTTATTTAGGAGTGAAACCAAACCATTTCACATGAGCAATTAATAAAGGACAAAACAGACAAGTTACTAGGGATGTGGTTGGAAAGAGGAAGACTGGAAATATGTTTTAAAAATGTCCTCTCCACCTTCAGATACTTCAATACTGGGGGAGATCTACAAGGATCTTTTAAAAAGAACATCAGGAATTAAACCTGTAAGTTTACAAGATGCAAGAAATGAAATTCAGCATGTGTAGTTCCACAGGGTACTGAATCCCATAAACTCACAGCAGAAATAAACAAAACAGACCAGATTCCTCAGATCCATTAAAAGATTACACTGTCTTCCAAATATTTTGTAACAAACTTGGGAAAGAAAAAAAAAAAGAAAAAGAAAAAAGAAAAAAAAAAAAGTAGGCTATCATAATGAATCCATAGCTAAATAAAAAATAAAGTACCAAATGCAAATTAAGAAATTTTAGAATTTTAGGACAATATTATACAAAGTAAGATGGGATTAGTCTTTTACATTTTAAAAGTATTACGAATAATAATAGTAAGGAGGAACTCATTTTTCAAGGCTTTATTTTTAGAGACTTAAGCGATCTTTTTCATTTAACATTTAGAAAGAAAATCTGAAGTGTTTTATATGGCATAGGTAAACATTCAGTGACTTTTTCTCACCCCAACTTAGTCAACAAATAGTCCCACTGAAACCAGTTCAAGTACATGTGGAATAAAGTTATAGACAGGTTCAGGATGGGAGAAAGAATTTGAGCTTTACTAGTACAGCTTTGCATTTTTCAGTGTTTCTAGGGAAGTGCGCACACACACAGGCACAAAAGGATACATCTGGTAGCACACTCATGTCATCTGAGATGCCCTAGCAAATCCTGCCCATCTTCCTTCAGCCAGTCTTGAAAAGTACAGGTCTCATGTACAACCCATGGCATACCTATCAACCTCTGTCCAAAACCACCTCAAATGACACCAGTTGCCTACGCTTGCTTTTGAAACTGAACACAGCCCCAGCTGTTGGAGGCAGTCTGAAATACTTATATGTAAATTTAAGAATCTACGGTCAAATGTTTACATTTAGAAGTAAATGCTAGTTAAATAAATTAAATTCTAATCATCACTGGAATCCAGATTAGGATTTCCCTCAATACATTTTTGCATGTAATGTCAATTAATATGCCTGAACTACACATTCACATGAAGTTGGTGCAGGACCTTTGAGAGTTGTGCACCCTTCTGCACCCTTTGGGACTTCCTAGATGGGTGGGATATGACAATATTTCACATGGCACAGAATTTGTCTTTTGTGGCAACTAAACCTGTCAATGATATTTTAACTAGTTTTCTTCTGCTTTTCTATTTTTTGCATATGAATTATAAATTTTGAATTTGTATTCAAAATAAGTTATTCCTTAATTCCACTAGAGCTAAACTCCACTAATAAAAACAAAGGAGAAAAAAAAAAAAGGAGAAAAAAGAAAAGGAGAAAAAAAGAAAAAAAAAGGAGAAAAAAAAAAGGAAAAAAAAAAAAAGGAATCTTTGGCTCCTAGCAGTTACTGGAAGAGAAATTTCAGGAAAAAATAAAACAGCCTCTCAGCAACATGTTGTAATAATATTGTTCATAATTGCTCATAAGTCACTCTTATCTTTCACTCTATTGCATTACTTTCCCTGATTCAGAGGCATATCCTTCCTTGGGGAGTGTGGGGTCATTCCTACCACAGGTTTCTACTCTTCGGTGAAATTCTTCTTTGACATTTTATCTTAATAGTGACATGCAGTCATGTAGTACTTACAAGGGGTTAAGAGAACAATATAATGTATATACAGAGAGATATTAATTTTCTAGTTAATACTAATGAAATGAGACTATATAGTTGTTGTACACTGGAAAGTAAAAAATGGCCATTACTTTGTAAATGACTGTAATTTTCTCTTCTGCATCCCTTCCATGCTTAGCCTGAATACCCTTGTGTGAGCTTGGGGGTTATGCATGGGTGCATAATTAAAAACCAACCAAACAAAAATCTGTAATGAGTTTAAGCTTCATTAAATAATAATAATAATAAAGTTGTAACATGCTGTTGCATTTTGTCAATGGTTAATGTTGGAACAATCACATGTTGTTGTTGTTATTATTTTAAAGTTACCTTCATGCCATTTGGATCATAGGTAGTAAGGAGAGACATCACAGCATGAAGACTTCAGTCTTCTGCCCAGCTGCTGGAAAATACATAGAGTGAGACAGAGAGAGAATGGGCAGCAAACTGACCTGCTCCTGAGATGTGGTAAATATATATACTTTTCTATTTAAGGTCTGAAAAATATATTCTCCTCTGAGTTGATAGTCACAGCCATAGAATCACAGAATCATCTGGGTTGGAAAAGACCTTCAAGATGATCAAGTCCAGCCATCAGCCTGACATACTGAGTCCCATTGCTAACCATGTCCCTTAGTGCCACATCCACAAGGTTCAGTAAATATTTGGAGGAGACCTTAAAAAGGTTGTTTCCTTATTGTACCTATTTTAAATCAAACTCACGAAGACATTGGATCAACCAGTTGACAGAACTAGAGTTTATTTTCACTGATGGCTGCAACATCTGGGTATGCTAGAACTTTGTGTTAGTTGAAATTTGTAAATTTGTTTTTGTTTTTTCCTAACCTTTATTCCCTGACCAGTAGGAACTGGGAGATGCAATGTTCTTAATTCCATCCTTAAAAACTCATGAAAAATATTGCTTTGTAAACGTATTTAAGAATAAAAAAGAGATTTTGCCTCAAAATCTGCATGCTGTTACCTCTTGGCCACATAACCATCTCAATGGTTACATAACAACATAACATAACAATCTCAAATATGGGAAGTTTGACATTGATTTGGATTTACGTTCCGCTCACCATTATTTTATTTTATTTTATTTTACCTTATTTTATTTTATTTATTTTATTTTATATTATTTTATTTATTTTATTTTATTTTATATTTTATTATTTTTTATTTTTATTTTTTTGTTACAGAAAATGGAAGTTGCTTCCCCTAATAATTTTAGAACAGCAGAGTATTGTTTTCATCTCACACCATATATCCACAGAAAGCCAACAAACACTGTTTTATTATAATGATAATAGTTGCTGAAAAAATATTTTTACTATCTTATATGTATATTATATATATATTATTTTCTATATTATATATTATTATGATATATGATTTGTTATATTTTATAACTTTAGTACTTTGTTTTCCAGTGGAACAATTTACAAAACATTTGCAATTAGTGTACAGCACTCATGTCTCTGTTTTTGCACAAGTAAAATTTCTTATACATCTGTGAATATTTCTATATATGGACTCAGGCTACCAGATGCCTTGATTTAGTAGGACAGACTTCCTTAAAAATTAACTGTCCAGATGTGCTGATTGAAAATTTAATATCTTGTATTTTTTATAGCTGCTCAAATAGTCTCTCTTCAGCTTGCCAGTTTGGAGATTTTGCCCCTTCTGCTATGTGTGTGACATTGAAGAAATATTTGAAATGAAGGACTTTGGGGGCCACTAGATTCTGACAACTGGAAGAAGCAGTGTTCTAGAAAAAGACTGATAATAAAAATATTTTGAGGGTGCCTACTTAAAAATTCCCAGCTTCATTTAAAAAATAAAAAATAAAAAAAATAAAAAAGGTGAAAACTTAATTAAAAAAAAAAAAAAAAAAGGAAGAAGAAATATTCTCTACACAACTGCTGCAGTTTAATATGGAGTCCCCAGATATTTTTTCCTAGCAAAAATTTTGTTTAGAGAGTGGCTGGCAGAGTTTGTGCATATTTCTCTCTCTTTTCAGATGCTAAGTAATATGAGCAACAGTTTCTCAATTCAGCTGCGCCAAACCTTGTGATAATTAAGTATTTTCTAGGTGACCTCAAAACCTTTCTAGGAAGGTTTGTACAGTTGTATCACGAGGTCTGTACACAGTGAGAATCTTCTGTGATGGCTATTTTTGGCTCTTATCAAAAGAGTGATAATTTCTTTTCCGTCTCTCTTTCCATTTTTCTGCACTCTGCTTCCCTAATTCCACCATGTTCCAGATAGATTTATATCTCTTGAACTAGGTCTCCAGCTGTTGCAGGAGTGTTTAAATAAGCAGCCAGCTCTTTTCTTGCCATCTGATTTTCTTCTTTTCAAGGGGCATATAGCAGGCTCACAGCATAATTTACCCAACAGTCCATTCACACAACCATTGTGAGCAGGGGACTATAGCACACACTCAGCTCCTTTCTGTCCCAGGTAGTTTTATTGACATTGTAGAAAGAAAAATATGCTAAGTTTTACTGGAACTTAACAGGCAGAAAAACTGCATGGGAGGGACAAGTGGGAAGGCCAATACATAAGAGTATTTTCATAGTCTTGTGACTGTAAGTCTTTTCAGAAAAGTCAAACATAATTGAAGAGAAGAAGCTGTGGGTAAACATGTGTGCATGTGTGTGAATACACGTGTCTGTGCATGTATACTTCTGCATATGTGTAAAGTTAGAAAGGTATGGGAAGATGACAAATAAAATGAATTCACAATGAGAAGTTAAAATTAATTGGACAGTGGGCAGTGGACACTCTTACAGATGTTCACATCCAATAAAGAATATAACAGACGAAATGCAAATGCAGAGGTAGCTCTTGCTGTAATTAGGATGAAGATGGCAGAAATTGGACACCCAAAGAGATGACATACTTATTCTCAGAACAAGACACTCCTGAAAGTTTGGAAAGAGGTTAGGGAGAGAATGGCAGAGTCAAGCTAAAGTAGGAAGTCATCATGATAGTGGTAGACAAATATTAGGTGCCTGCTTCAGGATTAAAGTAAAAGAGTATGTAGCTACCAATTCAGGCCACTTCTGAAAAGATGATCTTTGGTCTTCTAGCATGGTAAATAGAGGTGCAAATTTGAATTGTGCCATGTAAGCTATGGGAAAAAAAATTAATAAAATAAAATAAAATAAAATAAAATGTGATTAAGTATCTAATTGTGTAGATAGGTCTCCACTCATCCACAGACTGGGAGCAAATAATGTCTGTACAGCTCGGCTTATAAAAGTTCCACAGCTAAATACATAGAAAAATACATAGCATGTTTTTCGCCAACAGCATCCTGGCCTGTATAAGAAGCAGTGTGGCCAGCAGGTCTAGGGAGGTGATTGTCCCCCTGTACTCGGCTCTGGTGAGGCCGCACCTCGAGTACTGTGTTCAGTTTTGGGCCCCTCGCTACAAGAAGGACATGGACGTGCTCGAGCGAGTCCAGAGAAGGGCGACCAAGCTGGTGAGGGGTCTGGAGAACAAGTCTTACGAGGAGCGGCTGAGGGAGCTGGGCTTGTTCAGCCTGGAGAAGAGGAGGCTCAGGGGCGACCTTATCGCTCTCTACAGTTACCTTAAAGGAAGCTGTAGTGAGGTGGGGGTTGGTCTGTTCTCCCACGTGCCTGGTGACAGGACGAGGGGGAATGGGCGAAAGTTGCGCCAGGGGAGTTTTAGGTTGGATGTTAGGAAGAACTTCTTTACCGAAAGGGTTATTAAGCATTGGAACGGGCTGCCCAGGGAGGTGGTGGAGTCGCCATCCCTGGAGGTCTTTAAAAGACGTTTAGATGTAGAGCTTAGTGATATGGTTTAGTGGAGTACTTAGTGTTAGGTCGGAGGTTGGACTCGATGATCTTGAGGTCTCTTCCAACCTAGAAATCTGTGTCTGTGTGTCTGTGTCTTTTTCAGGTTTTTACCATGCTGTCAAGAACTGCTCTAAAAAAGACAAGCTATTTCAATGTTCTGAATAACATCATAAGTTCATGTCATTTATGTACAGACTTAGAAAAAAATTTGCCTTTAAAACTTTAATATGTATAAAAATTCTCATATCTTTCCCATAAGAGACAGATTTTACATCTGATAAATCCCATCTTTAGTTCAAGAATATTTCTTTAAAAAGCATGTTGAGCCACATTTCCCTAAATTGTCACTGTTTTTTTTCATATATTCTTCTTTTACTGAAGGAACAGAATAGCAGTGAGACTTACTTTCAAACCAGCCTGTATGGCTTTCAGGTAATGAAATTATGTTGCAGATCCTATTTTTTAGTTCTTGTTGTTTGTTTGTTTTTCTGGCTATAAGAGAGAACACTTTTTGTATCATATATTGGAAAAGGGCTAGAAAATGTATCTAAAGAGTGTGTAAGGAGGAATGTAGGTACAAGTACCTTGGGATTCCTTAGGAAAAAGCACTCCACCTTATTGCTCCTGGAAAAATAAATAAATAAATAAAATAACTAACTAACTAACTAACTAACTAACTAAATAAAAAGATTTCTTACCAAGTGGCCATTATTCTGTGGAGAGGGCATGTGATAGCTTCATAGTTTCAGACATTTTCTGGTAAAGCTTCTTAGGGTTTTTGCTGAAATGCTTATAATTCTTTAGCACTACAGAACTCTATATGCTATGCAAATTTCTAGTATCATTATATTTATTCTTTGTTTCTTTCCTGTGATTCTCTCTACTGTGCCTATTAAATGTGCAGAAAATTGACAAAGAAATGTTATGATGTGGGTCATGCTTTCTATGAGATAATTTTTCACAGATGATAATTTTGTATTCTATCTACTATGTTTGGGGAATAAATGTAATAACATGCTTCATACAGGCATTTGCATTCATTGAGCTGTTCTGTGTAAGCAGTCCAGCTCTTCATAAAATGGGTATGTGTACATTCTTAATTTTATCCTCTTTCATACATCCACCGAGGATTTTATCTTGTTGCTAAAGTGATATCCAGTCAGACTCATCTTGCAACTTACCATAAATATCTCTGTTATAGTGTTGTATTCTTGTTTAACTGCTTTCGTGGAATCCCAAAACGTTATTCTTTCTTGCTTCAGGCAAAAATTTGAATCATGCATTGAAATAGTTTTCTGGCTATACTTTTGCTAGAGTGCTTTTGTGCTTTTTGATTTTTTGCTTTTGTGCTAGACACTAATTTTGTGTCATTACAGAATAGCAAAAGCAGGTTGTTCTTTCAGGAGCTTTGGATTTAGGACATTCACAAACACTATCATTCATCTGGGAGATGGAAACAGATATAGGACATGGGATCTTTGAGTACAGAACTGGGAGACATTATTGTTTTAGAATACTGCATGTCAAAGAAAACTCAACACTCTCCATGAAATTAATCCCTAGTGAAAACAGATCATTAATATTGTTCAATGCGGTCTAATGCCTTTGAGGCTGAGGCTATTATGCCTCAGCTAAAGGCATGGTACAAGCACAGACATATCTTAGGAAAAAGGTATCGCAGTGACAAGACAGAGTTATCAGAGTTGAAGGATGTCACGTTAAGGGGTGTAGCCGATTAACCATTATGGGTCCGGTCAGATTCAGGGTACTGAACTATCACAATCACAGATTCACCAATAATGCATTAACTGTTATGGGTCTGGTCAGATTCAGAGCACTGAACTACCACGGTCACGGATTCACCAATAACGTATAACCGCCCTTACTCTAGTCGCGTACAATGAGAACTATCACAGCTAGGAACAATGCACAATTTATTACAGCAACAGGTACACAGATTCTTTGGATTGCCGGCGATAGTTACCGTCTGCAAAAGCAAGCTAGCATGCATGAAATACACAGGTGCGCAGCCTGGAAATTAACGCGTTAAAAGGCACAAAGACTGTATAGAGATTTCTAAGTTTCTGCAGAGACACACAGTATAACCGAGTGTTCAAAGCTCACTCAAAGGCGTCCCAATGGGGGGGGAAGAGAGGCTCAGCCCGTCGACTGATCCCAGGAGTCAGGAGGTCCTCAGGATGGTGCATTCCCTTGTGATACCCCTGACGGTGGTATCTTCTCTGACATCCCCTCTCTCTTAGGCCAATTTTTATTATTTTCTATCTTTTAGGTGGAGCTTGAGTGACTCTAGTCAAGCATATCTTAGTTATGACTGGTGAAAAGTTTTCCTATCTCTTTTTAAAGTAATAGGCTCCAAGAAATTCAGAGCGCATGCCCAGTGAGGGGTGGTTGCACCTTGGAGGCGGGTAGCTTTTGGGATGGAGGTGTGTTTTGGTATTATAATGATATTATAATGAGCAAAAGTACACTACGGTACAGCATTTATCAAAACATGACAGGTCCTTGGCTCAGGGTAGCAAAAAGTGCGGCTTATCGGTCTTGGTGTGCACAAGAACAATCGAGCCCCCACCTGGTCACAGAACCTAGCCGTGGTGTCTCCACTCCACTCTACGCTCCGTACTGTTCCTTAAAGCCAGCGCACCAGGTTCCCCCAGTGTGATAGCATCTAAGGTTGGAAGCCTAGGGAACACTCAGGTAATGCAGCTACGCCCTACCCTGAAAGTCTCTTCAATGCTGTACATTTTCTTTAAAATGTGAATGTTAGTTTTATTTTCCTAGTTACTTTAGGCAATTTCACCACAAAGGAACACTGATTTTCTCGTCCTGATACAACCACTGAGGAATCTGAAAGTTTGCTGAATTACTAGTAATGGAGTTAAAGACTGAACCTATGCAGTAATATAATGGTGAGAGTCCAGGTCATGAAGCAGAAGGTACAATCCAAAGCAGAAAGTACAATCCATTTTCTTTTCTTCTGGTCTGAACAACAAAAATTGTCATTAAAAGAACTATATATTTTTTTAGGGGTAAGTTAGTATGACCAAAATCTACACAGAAATGTTAATAGCATTTGGAAATAACATGCAAAATTATTGGTAAGAACAAAAGAGACAAAATTTAAGAGATTAACCTTCCCTTCTTTTCCAGACATTCAAGAAAAAGTTGATGAAATTTCCTTCATTGAGAGAGCAGCATTTCAATAATTTTTATGAGGAATTGACTATAACATTATCTTACATACTAGTCTCCTCCAGCCTATAGGTGCCTTTGTTGCAGAATTTCTATATTCAACATATTGTCTGCTGTTCTTTGGGAAATTAAATGAGCGTGTGAAACAATCGTATAAGTATTTGAGTAAATATATATATATGTTTGAATTTCTCAGTAATAAGAGGTATTACTTTAGGATTATTGAAAAAATTGTCTGGCATCAATTAAAGCCAGAAAAAGGCTAGAGAAGGTCTCTTTTTGGATTTCAAGAAAAGTATTCAGATGAATGACACTGAGTTTCTACAAAATGAATGTAAGTGTCAGATATAAGTCTGAATCCTGAAACACTGAAGGATTGGGGGTGGAGGAAGAGTGATTTTAAAATAATTATTTTGAATATCTTCTACTAAAAGTAAAGAAAAAAGTCTGTCTCGTGGTTTTGATTTCTTAATAAGACAGTCTATTGTAATAAAAAGCTATTTTTAAACAGTTATTACTTTTAACAAGTTGCAAGGAACTCCAAGGAAATCTATGAAGTGAAAGAGAATAGCTGATAACAGATAGTTAATGATAACTTTTTTTCTCCAAGTGATAGAGAAGCTAATAAGAGGAGGTGCTATGCTGGATCTCATTCTCACCAACAAGGAGTGGTTGGTGGGGAATATGAAGCTCAAGGGCAGCCTTGGAAGAGTGGCCATGCAATGGTGGAGTTCAAGATCCTTGGGGCAAAGAGGAGGTTGCACAGCAAGCTCACTGCTCTGGACTGTAGGAGAGCAGAGTTTGGCCTCTTCAGGTATTTGCTTGCTAGAATATCATGGGACAAAGCTCTGGATGGAAGAGGGGCCCAAGAAAGCTGGTTAATATTCAAGAATCACCTCCTCCAAGGTCATGAGTGATGAATCCCAACAAAGAAGAAGTCAGGCAAAAATGCCAGAAAGCCTGCATGGATGAACAAGGAGCTCCTGGCCAAACTTAAACACACACACACAAAAAAATCCTACAGAAGGCAGAAGCAAGGATAGATAGCCTTGAAGAAATTGTCCAAGCACACAGGGGTAAGGTTAGGAAAGCTAAAGCACTGATAGAATTAAATCTAGCCCAGGATGTCAAGGGCAAAAAAAAAGGCTTCAACAGGTACTTTGATGATAAAAGGAAAATTAGGAAAATTAGGAAGGAAACAGGAGACCTGGTTACCCAGCTTATGGAGAAAGCTGAGGTACTCAATGACTTTTTTGCCTCAGTCTTCATTCACCATCAAGTTCTCTAACCACATCACCCAAGTTGCAGAAGGCAAAGCCAGGGACTTTGATAAACAGCCACTCACTGTAGGAAAAGATTAGATGTGAGACCATCTAAGGAACCTGAAGTTGCACAAGTCCATGGGACCTGATGACATCTCTCCACAGGTCCTCAGGAAATGGTTGATGCAGTTGCAAAGCCACTGTCCATCATATCTGAGAAGCTGTGGCATTCTGGTGAAGTTCCCACTGACTGGAAAAGGGGAAACATAACCCCCATTTTTAAAAGGGGGATAAAAGGAAGACCTAGGCAACTACAGGCTGCTCAGTCTCACATTTATGCCTGACAAAATCATAGAGCAGATCTTCCTGGAAATTATGCCAAGGCACACAGAGAACAGAGAGGAAATTGGTGATATCTAAGATGGCTTCCAAGGGCAAATCATGCCTTACAAATTTGGTATCTTTCTATGATGGAGTTACAGTGTTGGTCAATAAGGGAAGAGCAATTGACATCATCTGCCTGGATTTATGTGAAGCACTGGACATTTTCCCACATGACATCCTTCACCCTAAGTCAGAGAGACATGGATTTGACTGGTGGACAACTCAGTGAATAAGGAACTGGTTGGATGGTCACAGTAAAAGAGTTGTGGTCAACAGACTGATGTACAGGTGGAAACCAGTGACAAGTGGTGTTCCTCAGGGGTCAGTATGGGGACTGGTGCTGTTTAACATCTTTGTTGGTGACATGGACAGTGAGATTGAGTGCACCTTCAGCAAGTTTGCCAATAACACCAAGGTGTGTGGTGCGGTCCACATGCTGTAGAAAAGAGATGCTATCCAGAAGGACCTTGACAGGCTTGAGAGGCCTATGTGAACCTCATGAGGTTCAACAAGGCCAAGTGCAAGGTCTTGCATCCAGGCTGGGGCAATCCCAAGAAAGAAGATAGACTGGGTGAAGACTGGATTAAGAGCAGCCCTTTGGAGAAGAAATTGGGTGTCTTGGTTGATGAGAAACTCAACATAAACTGGCAGTGTGAGCTTGCAGCCCAGAAAGCCAACCATATCCTGGACTATATCTAAAGAAGCATGACCAGCAGGTCAAGGGAGGTGATTTATGTGTTACCTAAAAGTCAGGGGGAAAAAAACAAACAAACAAACAAACAAACAAACAAAAAACTAATGCTCCTGTTGTAGAAGGAAATCATTTGGGTATACTTTTACAGGAACAATTTTAATGAAGGTTAAAAAGCAACAGTAAGAAACAGAGGTAGTTATTTTATTTTATTTATTTTTATTTTATTTTTTAATTTAATTTAATTTCATTTATTTTTCTCTTGAATAAATGATTTTGGGTCAAACATATGACAGGTTGGTTAAAATTATGGAATATATAACCCACACCTGTAAACAAAAGCAGATCTTAATACAGAAGCATTTACTGTGTTGCCCCAATTCAAGTCCTATGGGAATGGGTGAATGCAAATTAAAAATGATGCTGATAAGATTCTGGTCTTGTTTTGCATGGCTTAAAATAAAAGAAAACTTTAGATAAATATTTATTCAGAATGAAATTCTCAAAAATATAGTAATTAAGACTGAATACAACCTTACTGCATACAATAATTCAATTTATGTAATGTAATTGCATTCTATATTTAAAATAACGCAGTGTTGTTGTGTTTATCTAAACAAATTAAAACTGGCTAGGATTATTCTCTGGCATTCAGTCAAAGCAGACGTATCAAAATTGCTTTCATACTGTGAATCTCTCTCATCTCCTAAGGGTGTTGTTTTCATGAAAAATACTTACTGGGAGGTAGACAGCCCCCTGTACCACAGAAAATGTCAGACAGTGGCCAGGACTTGCTTAGATGCATGCAAATAAGTCCAGACAAAAACTGTGTAAGGCACTACCTTAAAAATTTAACAATATGCACATTTGAGTTCCACCTTAGGAACCTTACTCTATTTAATTTACTAGTAGAGATGTAGCTTTTGAATTTAAAGAAGCCTGTGACCAAAATACTATATACATAATTTATTCACTGGAAAGGTAAGAGAAAGCAATGCATTTCATGTCAGCATTGAAACTTTCAAAGCCTAACATTTCTTTTTTTTCCATTTTTCTTTCATTCTTTTCTTCTCTCCCTCCTTCTTTCTTTTTCTCTTTCTCTTGACCTCCTCTTTCTTCTTCTTCTTTTTTTTTTTTTTTTTTTTCCCTGTCTTTTCATCTCTCCTTGAAGTGAAAAGTTGAAGTGGGGTAAACATTCTTCCTATTTTTAACTCTGCTGGGACTAGATTTCACCCTGAAATGCCAGGAGCTTGTAAAGCATTTTAATTTTCAGCTTGTCAATCTGTGGAGGCCAAATGCCTAGTGTTAGAAAAAATAGTATTACTCAAAGTCAGAGGGGTTGACTAATGCCAAGATGTGGAAGCTGGATTCTACTAAAGTTTCTGCCATTTAGTTACTATGTGAACTTGAATAACTGCAGTCTTCATGTGGTTTATTAACTTAAGGACTATACAAGAGCATGTAAGATTATATTTCAGTGTAAAACTATGTCTGTATTTGCACATCAACCTAGCTTTTTTCTTTTTTCTTTTTTTTTTTGTCCTATGTTTAACACACGTAAACCTGTGACTTTCACAAATAAACAATTTGTCATACTACAATTTGATTTTTATTTTTATTTTTTTCATCATAGGGCTGTACGAAATGAGAACTTTGCATTGCAGTTCTTTTCACAGAATCACAGAATTACAGAATCATCTAGGTTGGAAGAGACCTCCAAGATCACCTAGTCCAACCTCTGACCTAACACTAACAAATCCTCCACTAAACCATATCACTAAGTTCAACATCTAAACATCTTTTAAAGACCTCCAGGGATGGTGACTCAACCACTTCCCTGGGCAGCCTATGCCAATGCCTAACAACCCTTTCAGTAAAGAATTCAGTAAAGAATCAGTAAAGAAAAGAAAAAAGGAAGTAATATCCAACCTAAACCTCCCCTGGCGCAACTTGAGCCCATTCCCCCTCATCCTGTCACCAGGCACGTGGGAGAATAGACCAACCCCCACCTCACTACAGCCTCCTTTAAGGTACCTATAGAGTGCGATATGGTCTCCCCTGAGCCTCCTCTTCTCCAGGCTGAACAATCCCAGCTCCCTCAGCCGCTCTTCATAAGACTTGTTCTCCAGACCCCTCACCAGTTTCGTTGCCCTTCTCTGGACTCGCTCGAGCACCTCCATGTCCTTCTTGTAGTGAGGGACCCAAAACTGAACACAGTACTCGAGGTGTGGCCTCACCAGAGCCGAGTACAGGGGGACAATCACCTCCCTAGACCTGCTGGCCACACTGCTTCTTATGCAAGCCAGGATGCTGTTTGGCCTTCTTGGCCACCTGAGCGCACTGCTGGCTCATATTCAGCCGACTATCAACCAATACTCCCAGGTCCTTCTCTGCCAGGCAGCTTTCCAACCACTCATCTCCCAGCCTGTAGCGCTGCTTGGGGTTGCTGTGCCCCAGGTGCAGGACCCGGCACTTGGCCTTGTTGAACTTCATACAGTTGGCCTCAGCCCATCGGTCCAGCCTATCCAGATCCTCCTGCAGAGCCTTCCTACCCTTGAGCAGATCAACACATGCACCTAACTCAGCGTCATCTGCAGACTTACTGAGGGTGCACTCAATCCCCTCATCCAGATCATCGATAAAGATATTAAAGAGAACTGGCCCTAGTACTGAGCCCTGGGGGACTCCACTAGTGACCGGCCTCCAACTGCATTTAACTCCATTCACCATGACTCTTTGGGCCCAGCTACCCAGCCAGTTTCTATGCCTCATCTCAAGAAAAAGTTTTCTTGGAATAATTATTTACATTTTAAAAGATGATGTTGTGACAAAGTGAGAGAGAAGGGAAGCAAAGTATGGGAACATAAGAATGAATTATTGCCAGTTACAAGTTAAATGTTGAAATTTTATAATCATCTCCAGCCAGCTGGTTGTCTGGAGTCTCCTTTCTCTCTGACTGTCATGTCTGCTTCACAGAGACTGTTTTATGTTTGCTCTTGTTCTGTTCGTTGACCAAATGGAAAGATAAATGAAGTATTAAGGAAGCAAGAACAGCTGAGCCACTGGCTTCATCAGAGTGCTCTGGGACCATCTTCAGCTTTTGATAAGACTGCCACAGCTTGTGATTGCATCTCATAACTGTTTCTTAGTTACCACTCACAATCAAAGTCAGAATAGAGGAATTGTGGGAAAACTAGATAATGACCTTGGCAAGTGTCTAGGAACAGAACTGAGAAATTATTTACAGCACTTGCCTTCAAGGGATAATTTGGCAATAGAACTACAAAGCAGGTCTATGTGGGCAACACTGAAATTAGTAATAGACTTTTAAATATTAAAGCTCCCTAAAAATAACTGCAGATGGAATAAGGGAGAACAACCTCTGGGACCTATTTTCCACCTTAGCTGGCAACATTCAATTCTTGGTTTAATAACAAAAGACATCTTATTAAATTACATTAGGATGAGTTTGTAGCTTAGTGCAGGTGTCAGGCTGGCAGTGTTGTTAATACCCACTGTAGTCACACATGCTGCTAGGAAAAGCCGGCCAATATTTTAGGACAAGTGACATGCATGTATTATCTCCTGGTGTTCTGAGAGCATTTAATTAAATTTAACAGTTGTAAAAAATGCCTTCATATATTTTATGATGTTCATGCACAGATAGGCAGATGGACAAACATTCAAGGATCACCCCTTCAAACCTGTACTCAGGAATGAGATGCAGCAAAGAATTGTGGTGACAGTTTGGCTCCTCAGATTACGGGGACCAATGCGTTCACAACAGATATGTCACTTTCTCATAATTTCAGATGATGCTTCCTAATAATAAACTGATATTTCTGGTTATTATATATACATATATATATTTACATATATTTAGCAATTCAACAAGGAAAAGTATTAGTCATGAATATCACCTAATGATAAACTGAATATTCAGCACAAATATCTCCAATATTCTGTTTTATAACTGATGTCCTCATCCACAGTTTGCCAATATGAAAAAGCTTAATATTCAAATGTCATATTGTTTTTTGAATATAATGTCTTCCTCAGAAAAGTCACTCAGCAGCTAGTGTTTCAGTACAATTATTTTGAGTTTAGCAATGCCTGCGTCCTGTGTCATACCAGATGATAGAACATGTGCAACATAGAGCATTGAATCTGAAACTGAGACAAATAAAAGGTACCATAATGAACACATACTGTAAAAGTATGTTCTGTTCAGGTTCAATCTTTGTTATAGACTGTGAAGACACTAGAAAAGGATCATCAAGTTCCCATAAAAAATGCTCTTTTAAGTACGGCTGTAAGAATCATCCACTTCTGTGAAGATTAATAGCAACTCTACTGAACTCTACTGACATTGTTCTGAAGTTTTACATCTTGGGGGGGGGGGGGGGGGGGGGTGCAGAGAATTCTGGCTCAAATAAGGCAAAAATTAGCTGAAAGAAACATATGTAGCTTTTTCATCAACCTTTATACTTCAGCCTAATCTTTGTTCAGGCACACGTGCTAAAAAAGTTATAAGGATCACCAGACAGATCTATGGCAGTCAAAATTTGCTATTTATGTCTACTGAAATCTATCTTTACCAGGACTTTCAAGAGAAAGTCCTTGCATCTTAGATTTTCTTTTGTTCGCTTTCATGAAGAATCTTGGATTTTAACAGTGACAGGTCATTCTAAGAGCATCCCATCTCTGAGTTGACCAAAGAATTTATTTATTATAGGTGTTCCTTTTTTCTCCCTGTTCATTTTCCTTATGGGCCAGTTGTGATCTGTAATTATTTTCTCATTAGCTGTAATTGCTCAAAGGGTATCTAATATACACGACACAGACTGAGAGGATTTATTATCATATCATACTGGGTCACCTCATGTGTGCTGCTGTTTAGTCACATGGTAAGACTATCTTTCTGGCTGTAGTCCAGTAACTCACCATCCTCCCTGAGTACAAAGTACACGCAGACCTTGAGCACAATAGCTGTAAGTAATAGATGGTAGAGAATATGGAAAGAAGAATGGCTCTGCTATTACAGAGGTTTCTTCTTCACTGGTTTTTCATAACATTAACACAACCTACTCCTCTTTCTTCTTTCCTCACCCAAATGTTTCTGTTGCTAATCCTGTTGGGTTTGACTCCATTATTTCTTTAAAGAACTAATCCCTGCTTTCCTCTGCAGGGCTGTTGATTACTACCCAGAAGGATACTCAGATGGTGAGGTGAACATCACAAAGTGCTGCAGTACCAATCCCTGGCCTTCAAACTCTACATTGTTATTGAGAATCATTGAAAATCACAACTAGGTCCCATGAATTTCATAATACTGGCCTAAAATAAGGTATTTCTTCAACAAATAAGGAATTTCTTCAATACTCTATGTTTATTTCCTGGATTTTCTAGTTTTTAGGTTAAATCCATTCAAATAGTGTTCCTTTCCTTAACCTGAAGAAGAAAATCTTAAACCGCAATAAACTAACACAGCATCATTGATTTCAGCAATATTTCCAAAATATCCATTATTCATAAAGACAAAAACATGACATTCTGATATACATCAGATATAAATATTCTAATCTAACTAAAAATAGTGAAAGATGATACTTTAAGGGAGCTCCAAGGCTCAGGTTAATCATGAGGTCTGTATTTCCTGCACAACCTTCATTCAACTTTGCCTTGTCTAGCTCTGCTAGTAGTTTCATGCTTATATGGTGGTATTCTGAATATGGTCATTCACGTGTGAATATCAGGGATTCAGATAAATTAAAAGCTCTTCCACAAACATTCATACAACAAAACGGCTGCACAAATGTCCATGATGAAATTCATATTGAACAGAGTACAAGGGTAGAGCTTAATTTCACAGCTCATTGAAGTCTTTGAGAGCCTTTACAGTGAAACCAATGGGTTTGTTCAGAGAGTGAAGTATTATACGAGAGTACTTAAATGTGTCCCAATGGTTGCAGAACTTTACTCACATTAGAATAATAAGTAGATAGACATGACTTAGATTCATGGAACAGCTAATTGAGGTTATGGCTATAAACAAGTTATCCTGGGATAACAAATTATGGTGTATTAGCAACAGCCTTTTTGCATATCCTCATCCTGAAGTAAACAAAAGGATGTGCAATATGGTATATATCCTAAGTGAAATGAGTGCAAGTTTGTTCTATAATGGCCAGAAGATAGATAACCTACACACATACCCTATTTTAGTTGTTTACTTATCATCAGTTAACACATCAGACTTTCTTACTCTACTGACATTTCCAGTTCTTGACCATATAGCTTAAAGCAGAAGCCTCAATATATATATATGTATATTATTGCTTGTATATCTTACCAACAATAACTTAGCATAACAAGTCTTCTTTTGTGTAGAACTGAACCTAGAGTTTTCATATATCTCAACATACCAGCAACTGTTCCCTTGTTCATTGTAATTATTCTTATTTTGAGCTTTCTATTTCCTGGATACCAGATATACTTGCCAGGGAAGGGAATATGAGGAAGAATATCCTAAAAAAGGGTATCTCAGAGACATTATTCCCTATGACAGAGGTAAAGAAAATATGTTAATCTATGCATGCTCATGGGACAGATAGATGCTTTAAGCATGCAAAAACCAATCAACATATGGAAATACGAAGCAGATGGAGGATCTTGGACAAAATTTAAGTGCTACATCAAATTGCTGTGAACCTGACATTTTACAATAGAAACATTAATAAAGTCTGTTTTCCTCTGCACTGCATCAGTGTGTTAGAGTAGTAAATACCTCATTCTATGTAGAATAAGCAAGCAGTAGAATAGTTGCTTACTTCTGCTATCTATATAAAACTGCGGTTGTACCCCACAAAGATAAACGAAAGTAAAACAAATGAGCCATAGGCACCTGATCAAGTAGAGAAATTGCTGTTAAACCAAGTAAAACAAAGCTTCAGGCAGGTAAAGAAAGGTTCAGACAGGACAAACCTGACAAACTCAGTCCGTGGGCCTTGTAAATTCAGTGCAAAGCATGTTACTAGTTATGGCAACACCATATTACAGGACCACATGGTAATAGTGCCTTGTATTTTAATCACTAAAGAAAAAAGGTGACAACAGTGATGGATGAATATTAAACTGTAGTACAGGTAATGTGGAAACAGCATATTCTCGATTTAAAGAGTAGTCTGAACCCAGAAAATTCATATATGCTGGCAATTGTCATGTGTCATGAAACTACTGTGATACAGTACCTATGTTTTGGTAGAAGCATTAGCTGCATCACAGTACTTCCCCAAGGAGCAGTGAATGGAGCAGAGAAGAGCTGGGGGAAAATTCATAAGTACCAACACCTCTGTTTAAAGGGTGATTCACACCAATTATTTCACTGGGCTGGCAAGAGATAAGAAGGGGAGGAGTTTAACCAAATAAATAAATAAATAAATAAAAACAGCATCAGGCCATAGACAGGCATTCCCTCTGTCTCAGTTATACGAGGGTAGATCCACAGACATCACACTCCATATTTATTGCTGTTGTGAATAGCAAATGACACCAGAAAATTCTGGAAAATACTGGAAAATCCAGTTGCTTGTTCAAGTTGAGTGAATACTTTATTTTGACAGGAACATAGGAAAAGGGAAAAAACTTACTGCTATCAAATAAGATAATGATCTATACTTTTTTGACTTATTCTGAATAATTATTCATATCTTTAATAATATTAATATCTTTAATATCATTAAATAAATCACTAAATATCACTTAAATATCATTAATGATATTAAGTTACTATAAAATATAAATGAGATTGTTTAAACACTAAATTTTGTTTTTAATTTATAGAGATTTCCTTCTTCCTTCAAATTATTTATTATATTTCACAATTTGGGTAGTTATAGATTAGATTATTCCAAAGACTGGAACAACTGAAGAGCTCTTATGTGAGCAGGCTATAATGGGATGGCAGTTAAGTGCTCTGTCCCTAGGGTTGGCTATTAATCATACAAGCAACTTCGCGAGTAAATTGGCAAATGCAGGCAAAATAACATACAGTAAGAACAGTAACTAGAATTAGTAAAGAAGAACACACAATAACTTTCCCAGAACTTGAAAGAAAGTGTCCGCAGGGATAATAAATATTCAGATCAGAGTGCGTGTTTTTATGAATCTATCATTAAGCAGTTATGTTAATATAGCTGCAATGTAATCCTATCACATGACTGTGCATGAAGAGCCTGTAATCTCAGATGAATTCATAAACTGATGAAATACTGTCCTTATGTTCTTCATACAGCACTGAAAGCTAACATGACATGAAGAGAAGAGATGGTGTTGTGGTTTAACCTGGCCGGCAGCTAAACACTACACAGCCGTTTGCTCACCCTCCCCCCTCCCTCTCCGGGATGGGGGAGAGAAACGGGAAAGTGAAGCCTGTGGGTTGAGATAAAGACAGTTTATTAAGACAGGAAAATTATTATTATTATTAATAATAATAATACTAGTATTAATAATAATGATGTGTACGAAATAAGTGATGCACAATGCAATTGCTCACCACCCGTTGACCGATGCCCAGCCTATCCCCGAGCAGTCGCCCCCCCCCCCACCCCCCCCGGCTAGCCACCCCTATATATTGTTCAGCATGACGTCAGATGGTATGGAATACCCCTTTGGCCAGTTTGGGTCAGCTGTCCTGGGTCTGTCCCCTCCCAGCTCCTGCTGCATCCCTAGCCTGCTCGCTGGCAGGACAGAGCGAGAAGCTGAAAAGTCCTTGGCTTGGTGTAAGCACTGCTCTACAACAATTATAACATCAGCATGTTATCAGCGCTCTTCTCATCCTAATCCAAAACATAGCACCCTACCAGCTACTAGGAGGAAAATTAACTCTGTCCTAACTGAAACCAGGACAGATGGGAAGGAGAATAACTGTCTGAAAGCAGAGGATATGGACTAAGCACAAGAAGTAGCAATGGAAAAGAAAAGATTGATAAGGCATCTGTATCTTGAGGAAACAAATGGGAAAAACTTCACATGATAAATATCTGTAGGTTTTTGGACTGTCACAGTATTGTCTTTCCTGTCAATGGTTAGATAGATAGATAGATAGATAGATAAACAGATAGACAGACAGATAGAAATGGCAAAAGCGTTCCGCTTTTGAGAATTAAAAGATTATGGTGTGCTTACTCTTAACATTTGTTTTATTTTTGAGTGAGTAAAGCAAACAGTGTATAAAGCAGACAAAGCTGTTTAAAAATATCCATTGTACAGGAACATTTACTGATTCTTTGGAAATAAGAGTTTTCAGGGTAAACTGGCTGCCATTACATGCAGAGAGAAAATATTGACTTACTGAAAGTGATTAACTTTGAGACAGTACAAATATTTTAATACCATATAATTGGTGCATTAAAATGAACTTTAAAAAAAACAAGCCAGGTACTTTACATTCTATCAAAAACATCTGTCTCACATTTTGTCTCAGTAAAGCATGCTATGTACCTGAAACACAAAACCAAAACTGGATTTACACATCTACCTGCCAGAAGGAAATCACTTCCCTGGAGCTGGAAGCAGCCTGCTGTTGGCTAAATGGAAAGCTTCATCTTTTCTTAGAAGAGGCATCCAGAAAGTAATTCTCAAAACCCGCAATTTTCAAGGGAACTTTTAAAACACTCTTAAAACTTGGCCAAAAAATATTCAAGAAATTCTCTCAAGTTTACTTTAGTTGACTGGGCCTAATTACCTGGTTGTCCTGTAGGTGCCACATGATGTCACTTAAGGTAATCTGCCCCATGAGCTTGCCTGTCACTAAAGTCAAACTGACAGGCCTGTAGTTTCCTGGTTCCTCCTTCTTGCCCTTCTTGTCGATGGGCATCACACTTGTTAGCCTCCAGCTGGCTGGGACCTCCCCGATAACCAGGACTGCTGATAAATAATGGAAAGTTACTTGATCAGCACTTCTGCCAACTCCCTCGGTACCCTTGGGTGGATCCCATCCAGATGATGTATGCATAAACTTGCATACATCTAAGTTGTCTAGCAGGTCACTAAACAATTTCTTGTGGATTATGGGGGCTTCATTCTGCTCCCTGTCTCTATCTACCAGCTCAGGAGACTGGGTACCCAGAGAAAAACAGGTCTTGCTGCTAAAGATTCACCACCTCTCCTTCCCACCCCCCTATCCCTTCTGAAGAGTTTATAGCCATCCATTGCAGCACTCCAGTTGTGCAAACTATCCCACCAAGTTTCTGTGATGGCAACTATGTCATAGTTTTCCTTTTACAGAATGGCTTCCAGCTCCTCCTGTTTGTTGCCCATATTGTGTGCATTGCTGTAGATGCACTTCAGTTGGGCTAGCAAACCCATCAACATTTTTTGGGGAAAAGCCCTAATTGCTGCAGACTATTCCCATGCACTTTTGTGATTTCTAAACCACCAATGCCCCTTGTGTCTTTGCTGCCACATGACTCTCCATCCCTTACTTCAACTGGCATGGCAGATCGATGGACTGTGCTAGCACACCATCCCTTAACCATTGTCATACCACTCCAGGCTTGTCTCTGTTAAGCCTTGTTTTATCCCTTTTCCCCTTCAAATCCAGTTTAAAGTCCTATCAATGACCCTTGCTAAATTCTGAGCAAAGATTTCTGGGGCAATCCCGGACATGCTGGGGCAGTCCCCGGCATGAGTACAGACTGGAAGAAGAACTTATTGAGAGCAGCCCTGCAGAGAAGGACTTGGGGGTTCTGGTGGATGAAAAGCTGGACATGAGCCAGCAGTGCGTGCTTGCAGCCCAGAAAGCCAACTGCATCCTGGGCTGCATCAACAGAGGAGTGGCCAGCAGGTCAAGGGAGGTGATTGTCTCCCTCTGTTCTGCCCTCATGAGACCCCACCTGGAGTACTGCATACAGGTCTGGAGCCCCCAGCACAAGAAGGATGTTGATCTGTTACAGTGGGTCCAGAGGAGGGCCGCAAAGTTAATCAGAGTGCTGGAGCACCTCTCCTAGGAAGAAAAGCTGAGAGAGCTGGGGCTGTTCAGCCTACATAAGGCTCCAGGGTGACCTCATTGCAGCCTTTCAGTACTTAAATGGGACTTATAAAAAAGATGGATATCGACTCTGCTCAATCAGATAATGACAGGACAAAGGGGAATGGTTTTAAACTAAAAGAGGGGAGATTTAGATTAGAGATTAGGAGGAAATTCTTCACTTTAAGTGTGGTGAGGCACTGGAACAGGTTGCCTAGAGAGGTTGTGGATGCCCTATCCCTGGAGGTGTTCAAGACCAGGTTAGATGAGGCCCTGAGCAACCTGATCTAGGGGGTGACATCCCTGTCTATGGCAGGCGGGTTGGAACTAGATGATCTTTGAGGTCCCTTCCAACCCAAGCCATTCTGTGATTCATTCTATGATTCATTTTATGATTCTATGATCTTTTTTCCCCTTAGTGACAGGTGAACCCTGTCCATTGCCAGCAGGCCTAGTGTCTTGTAAAATGATTCGTGATCAAAAAAAAAAAGAAAAGTTCTGCTGGTTACACTGGGCTCAAAGCCAGGTATTGATTTTCTGGCTCTTCCTGTTGCCTCATCATTCCCTGTAACTAGAGGGATAGACGAGAACACTACTTGTGCTCCTGATCCCTTTCCCAGTTGTCCCTGAAGGGGACTTCAAGTCTCTTTTGATTGTCTTTGGCCTTCTTCTTGTAGCTTCATCACTGCCTAGCTGAAAAAACAAACCCAGGTACTAATCCAAGGACCAAACCAGGGCAGGAAGCTTTCTCTTCACATCCCTAACCCAGGCCCAAGGGAGGCAGCAGACCTCCCTATGAAGTGGGTCTTGTCTGCATATTGGGCCTTCAGAAGGGAGTATGCCATGACAACAACCCATCTTTTATTTTTGGTAGGAGCTGTTTTAACGCAGAGTGGAGGTTGACATGACCTCAGTGACACCTCTTAGCCAGATGTACTGTGCTCCTCAATATTGTTGAGATCAACCTTCAAAGCTTCATACCTATTGTGCACAGGAACCTGGGAAAGTGGGGAAGTATGTGAGGGGATGCATGTGCTATGCTGGGCAGGGACCTTTTGCCACTGCCCCTTATCCATTAGGACAATATATTCAACTTAGTGGAGAGAGGATAAGGAGCCCTCCATATTGTGTATTCCTTTAGCCTGCTGGGCTTGTCCCAGGGAAGGTAGGGAATGACTCCAGGAGTCTTATCTCCCTCTTGGACTCCCTGATTCTCCTCAGCCTATTCACCTAGCAAGCTGGTTTGATAGCAAGTTGATAGCAAGTTGAATATGAGCCAGCAGCATGCCCTGGCAGACAGGAGGGCCATCCGTATCCTGGGGTGCATCAAGCACGGTATTGCTAGTTGGTCGAGGGAAGTCATTGTCCTGCTTTACTCTGTGCTGGTGTGGCCTTACCTCGAGTACTGTGTGCAGTTCTGGGCACCACAGTACAAAAAGGACATTAAACTGTTGGAGAGTGTCCAGAGAAGGGCTACTAAGATGGTGAAGGGCCTAGAGGGGAAGATGTACAAGGAGCAGCTCAGGTCACTATGCCTGTTCAGCCTGGAGAAGAGGAGGCTGAGGGGAGACCTCATCGCGGTCTACAGCTTTCTCACGAGGGGGAGTGGAGGGGCAGGCACCAATCTATTCTCTTTAGTGACCAGTGACAGGACCCAAGGGAATGGTGTCAAACTGTGACAGGGGGGGTTTGGGCTGGATATCAGGAAGAGGTTCTTCACCGAGAGGGTGGTCACGCACTGGAGCAGGCTCCCCAGGGACATAGTCACAGCACCAAGCCTGTCAGAGTTTAAGAAGCACTTGGACTATACTCATAGTCATATGGTCTGAATTTTTGGGTAGACCTGTGTGGTGCCAGGAGTTGGACTTGATCCTTGTGGGTCCCTTCCAACTTGGGATATTCTATGATTCTATGATTCTATGACCTCTTCCCGGAGCTCTGTCACTAAGTGGAGGAGTGCCTCCACCTGGGTTTATCTCCCACAGGTGTGCTCACTCCTGCCATTCTGTGCTGGCATAAGACCAGGGCACACAGTGCAGCTTGACACCTGGGTAGTAGCATGTTCCCTCAGAGCTCTGGGAAGCTGTATTGCTTGTGGGGGATGCCAAGCTCTGAGAGTCCATGGCCTTCTGCCGACTGGAAACCATTGCTCCTTGATCAAGCTGGCCAAGCTTCCACACTCTCTGTGCATGCCCTCCTGTGCAAACTGTCATGTGAACTACCACACCATGCCTTGTTTGCTTGCTCTGACCCCTGCACTCCTTGTTGCCATGCTCCATAGGGGCTGCCTTTAGATGAGAAGGGTGGGGTGGCCACTCCTGGCCTGCCAAGCCTTGTCAGCTGCTCTCATGAGGGCTGTCAGCCCCTGGTGGCTTCTTCAGCTGCTTCAAAGTGCCTCGATGCAGGAAACCCCTTCATGCCACAATCCTCCATTCCACTGCAAAATGCATCTGCCCTGGAGCCAATTGTCTCTCTGAGAAGATAAACAGATTGAAGACAGTAAGTATCATGGGCACTGTGACAGAATGAGCAACCTGTGGTAGACAGGCATCATTTTGGATCATAATCATCCCAGAGATGATTTTCAAAGATGATCTCTCAAAGTAAAGAAAGAGGCTGCTGTGTGGTATGGCTCCATTTACAATAAATTCAGGTGCATACTCTACACAGGTGTGTGGCACTTGTATTTGTTGTGGGCAGATCTGTAACACCCACTATCTACCATTGATCTCCATTGTAATATGACAACTGAATAAGGGAACATCTGGTCAGTGTGTACAGAGCATGTTGTAGGTAGCTCAGTCACCAAACGTGAGCTGTGCTTGTACACTGGCTCTTTGGGCTTTCTGGGCAGCAGGCAAACAGCTGGAGTTCCTGTTCCAGCAGAGGTACATAGAATCCGAAACCCCTAGGTGAATGATCCCATTCCCACATCATCCATGAATACAAAGAATCTACTTGGACTGCAGACGCAGAAGACAGTGCTAAGAGGAACACTGAAGCCTCTTCAGTTTTGCAGTAAACCTATGTATGTGCGTATAGCTCTGAGTCTGATTTGACTATCAGGCAAATCAAAACCTTTAAAAGACTAAAGACTAAATTTTACTTAGCACTGTATGAGAAACTAAAGCTGTACTAACTCCTGAACAGATTCACTGGAGAGTAAAACAGAACAAAGCTTGTTTGTGTTTGTTTGTTTGTTTTAAAGGAATATTGCTGCATGTAAAAATAGGGGCTCTGGAATGCTATGGAATATGTGTGAGAAAGCAGACTTGTCAAAGTCAATATAAGTGAGTCAATGAGCACTGCTGATATTTTGTACCTTTGTGGAAAGATAAATTTGGTCTTTGTGGGATTAAGTAAGGCTTTAAACAAATGTTAGACAAACATTTCCTGAAATAAAATTTTCAGTTTGCTTGGCTATTTTTACATGCCAGATCTAATGGCTTTCAGTGGATATTATATTGAATGTGTCAACTGGAGATGAGGCTTCCGCAAAGGCAAATATTAATGGAAGTGAATTTTTACTCATTGCAACATTTACATAGGAAATCTAGGTCCGAGAAAAAACATTTATGCAGTTATAATGTAGAAGAAACTACCTATGCATTCAATCAAAACCAAAGAACACAGTTTCAGTTCAGATCATCTAACACTCACTATGCCTACAAACTAATCCAAAGACAAGTTACTACTGCTGTAGTTAGCTTAGAGCATAAACGTCAATGAGGAATGTATGTAGTAAACATTATAAGCTATCCATGCACAGATTATTGACATAAAAGCTTATCTCTTTGATAGAACTCCTACATACAGTGTTTGTTCAGATTGAAATGTGGCACAGATCCAATGATCACTTCCATCCTTCCATGAGAAACTGTATGTATGGCAGGTTCAGCACATCAGCAAAGGCTTTAGTTCTTAAAACATAACAACCCTGAAAAGTTAACAGAATGCGTTTGTCAAGAAATTAAAAAATTGAAAATAAATATAATGGAAAATAAAGCAGTTGAGGAATCATACTATCTTCAAAAGGAATATTTCAGTATAACAAAAAAAAATCTAACCACTGATGATTCAAATAATTTAGATTTATTTATTTATTTTTCAAAAGAGGAACATTATGGACCTTATTCTAGCCCTTCAGCTTAGTACACAAAATATGAGTGAAATTTCTTGGTTGGTTTTCAGATGTGGTGTTTCAGAATTGTAATTTAAAATCAGATGCTTTGTTAAAAGTAGTGGAAGTGTTTTAGAATATTATTCATGAAAGTAGCTTTATGAATATTAACGAAAGAAAGGCTATTGTTGCCTTTATGCACAGAAAGACTGTAATAGTGGATATTCTCTTAGAAGTGTAAACTTCACTTCAAGGTAGTGCCTTAAATTCTCTTTTCTGTGTCATTGCCGTCCTGGGATCAGATGCCATTTGCTCCCCAGGTTTTCTCAAAGGTGAGATTTCTTTGGGATGAGTCAAAGCTTCAGATCCACCCAAGAGTTGAACCTTCAGATCTATCTCAGAGTCCTACTTCTGCTGTGACAACTACAAAGCAGCCTAAATCTAACAGATAGGCCAGGATGCAGTCAGAGGAATGTTTATGCAAATACAATACTGGGTAGGGGAATCAACTTCTGTAAAGTATTCATCACTGTTGTTTTTTGCCCTCCCTCTGTCTTCATTATCAAAATCTTGAATTCTGTTAAGATTCAGTGTCTTCCATCTTTTTACGCATTCTGCAAATCATCACCTCTTCAGTTCTGTTAATAAAACTCTTCTTGGTGCCACACAGTCAACTGAATTGCTTAGATAATCAAGGTATTTCAAAAACCTAAACTGGGTATCAGAGAATATTGTAACTTTGGTCTCATACAAAAGGTTTAGAAGTAATTTAGGCCTAACAGACATTATACTAGCCTTCATTCCAACATGGTTTGAGTGTAATGCTAAATTCTTTAGCATTGTATAACACACTGAAAATTGTGGATTAGTACGAATGTGCTAGGTGTCAAAATAAATACTAGGTTCTAGCATGTTTAAACAAAAGGTATTCAAGAGTACCACTGTAGCCTGAAGAGAATCAAATGGGCTTAAAGGTAAACAGTTTGCTGACTAATTAGGCAAACATTCAGGTGTAAATAAGAAATAGAACAATGTTTTACATGTACAATGACATACCTATGTATGTACATATATAAACATGTATATTCTTTTATTTTCTTAGTATTGGTGTGTAACCTGACTTTCAAGGCCTCCTTGGAAATTTGAAAATATTAAAGTAAGAATGTAAAGTAAGAATGTAGCTAAAAATGTGCTACAGCTGTACTGAACATTTGGAAAAACATCAGTACACTATCTTGCTTCGTGGTTTAAGACTTATTATTTCTGCAGTCCACAGATAAGCATGCTAGCTAGAAAAAAAAATATGATTCATAAATGAACAGGTTATCAGAATGGTAACAGAATGTATATGTTACCAAATTTAAGAAATCAGGAGTGTTCAGGGGAAAGACCAGTTAACTTTGTATAGGGACCATATGTTTTTAGCACAAAGAGTAGCCACAAAGTTGACTGTACCTTAACACAGATGGAGCTGCCTCAGGTATATAAGACCGTAGCTAACCATGCAGAGATGTGCAGTTTCTCTTTTTTCTTCTGAATGAAATTGGCAGATTATTTACACATGGGCAGAAGTGATCACTTGTAAACTTAATATTGGAGAACTATGTATGTAAGTGTTGCTATGTTATCATTAAAGGGACATTTACCTCTATTGCTTGTGCCTGCTCTTGTATTCTGGTTTTAGTTCGTATGCAACAATATGTAACCTATAAGCTTTAGCATACAGTCTTTTTTTTTTTTTTTTAATCTACTGAATCTGTCCTACAAGAGACACATCCTTTCTCTTTCTTCTTACAATGCCACACCTAGACTGCAGAGTGAAAGCATACATTTTAATAACCCACTTATTTGTTTGCTTGTTTATTTGTTTTCATTTTCCAGTAAAGTTATCTTTTCATTGTTTCATTCTCATTGAGTGGTATAAAAAAGTATACAGATTGATGCAATTATATAGCTCAATCCTTAGCTAATATATATTAAAAAGAAACAAAGAAGAGCAACAACAACAACAAAAAATAGTCCTCAAAACAACCCTTTTCCATTTTACAGATAAGGATCTCGTGCATAGGCAACATATTGTTTCTCTAAGCAGAATCTGAAGATAATCGGGAATAGTACCAGTACTATTGAGTTGCATTATTAAAGAAAGGTGCAAAATTACAAATATATATTACACCATGGAAGCTTTTTAGACTGAAGAACAGTAATAATAAATGAGATCACCACAGGAATAGCAAATGAGTCTTTTAATATCAGTGTTAGAAAGAAATAGTAATCAAATTCTTGATGATGAGACACTTAGACTGCTACCTACTTTTAACAAATTAATTCTAAACGTTTAATCTTAACTGAAGTGGAAGCAGATGCTTTAATTTAGGATTATGGATTAGCAATACAGTAAATTATTACATCCTCTTTTAATGATAAGTTGTTTTGTTGGATAATATGATCTTTATTTTCAGAAACTTTTAAAGTATAGCTAATTATATATCTGACCAAAGACATCATTTAAAGGAATGCTTCCTTTGAAATAGAAATCATAATGAAGAGATGTTTCTCCCACATAAATGTTTATTATATTCTTATTTTTTTTTTTAATTCCTTCCCTCAAAAGCTAAAAACTATTGTTTAGGCTTATCCAGGGGACAGGAAAAAATACAGATTTACATCAGGTTTATATATTTTTACTATCCATTATGTTTGAAAAGTCATGGCAGTGAGATTAAGTCCCCAGTGACTGGAAAAGGGAAAACACAACCCATTTCTTAAAATGATTATAAAGAAGACCTGGTGAACTACAGACCAATTGACCTCTACTCTGTGACTGCTAAGATCAGGAGTGGAAACCATGTTAAGGCACACAGAAGACAGAGAGGTGACTGGAGAGAGTCAACATGACTTCGCAAAAGACAACCATGCCTGACTAACTTGGTGGCCTTCTATGACAGAGTAGCAGCGTTTGTGGTCAAGGAAAGAGCAACTGATGTCATCTGCCTTTACTTGTGCAAAGCCTTTGGATAATCCCACACAACATCCTTGTCTGTAAATTGGAGAGTTATGGAGTCGATGGACGGACTGTTTGGTGGATAAGGGATTGGCTGGTGTTTTACATTCAAAGAGTTGTGGTCAATGGATGAATCTCCAGATGCAGACCAGTTATGAATAGTGTCCCTCAGGGATCCGTACTGGGAGCAGTACTGTTTAATATCTTCATTGGTGATATGGACTGTGGGATTGAGTTTGGAGAGAGTTGACTCTCTCTGAAAGTTGATTCTCTCTGAGAGTTTGGAGAGTTGGTTGACTTTGGAGAGAAGGGATACCATGAAGGCTTAAGAGGTGGGTCTATGCAAAACTCATGATGTTCATCAAGGCCAGGTGCAAAGTCCTGCACCTGGGTCAGGACAATTCCAAACACCAATATAGACTGGGCAATGAACAGATTGAGAGAAACCCTGTGGAGGAGGACTTGATACTGCTAGATGAAAAACTAATTATGAGTTTGCAGTGTGTCCTTGCAGCCCAGAAAAACAATTGTATCCTGAACTACATCAAAATAAGCATGGCCAGCTGGTTGAGGGAGTGGTTCTTTCCCTCTACTCCACTGCCATTAAACCCCACCTGGAGTACTGCACCCAGCTCTGAGGGCCACCCCAACATAAGAGAGACCTAGACCTATTACAGCAGGTCCTGAGGAGGGCCGTGAAGATGACTGAAACATTTCTCCTATGAAAACAGGCTGACAGAGGTGGGTTGTTTAGCCTAGAGAAGAGAAGGCTCTGGAGGTACCATACAGTGGTCATCTAAATAGAAATTCTGAATATTTTAAACATGTATGAAGTATTTGGACATATATTTTATAACAATAATTTAGGAAAATTTGAAGAGGTGGTATCAATGTAGTCGTCTAGTCAATGTTAACCTTCATCTTCATTACAGCAGTTTATTACTTCCTTTTTTGTAAGAGTATCCCTTTGAAGAATAACACACAGAAAACTTTTCATGTCAGGAGTAATCACAACATCTTGTCCAAAGAACATCAGAAACCAATGTGGACTCTGGGTACATTAAAGCTAAAAAGAAAGGTAAGTGAGAATGTCAGACTATCACCATGAGTGAACACTTCTTAGCACGTACAGAGCCTGATATACCGTTACAACTTCTGACATCACAAAACATTTTTTGTTGGGGGATAGCAAATTTATACTTAATAAATGATTTATTCAGATTCACACATGGAAGAAACTTTTAAAGGTTATATACTGGCCTATAAACAAACTTACATGCAGCTCTCAGGAGTATTCTAAGGTCTAAGTGCCCATGTGTTCAGTCAAATAAAATAGACATGAATATTTTAGAGCTTTTTTGATTATCATTAGTAATTTACTGAACGCAGTCTCAGGCTTTCTGCACTGTGCTGATCTTTCTTTTGTCTTTAGTACAGGTTACAGTGAGGGCAGATCAACTCATACTTGAAAAAGAATCTGAAAAATAGTTCATAATTCCAATGATGCTTTCTTTTGAAGGCTACTAAGAGTAGAATAAGTCACTTTTGCTTTTCCTCTTCCCCCTTCCTCTTTTGCCTTCCTTTTCCCAATCCCTTTTCCTTCAGTTTCTTTCCTTTACTAGGTTTGTTTTGCCTGATTCCCAATTTACTTATTATAGGATATATTCCTATGGAGAAGTATTCTCCATCATTTCTCCCCAATCTTTTCTGAAGCAGGAATGCTATTAAATATTTGGACAACAGTCTTGCTTCATTTTCTCATCTGACCATATTCTATAAATGTATTAATTTTGATTCCCATGTTCAGTTTCATCAGTCTCACGATTCCTTTTCTCTTTTTGTTATGCCCATTCTGTTTTTGCAGTCATGACTTCGGTGACTATGCTTTTTTTTTCACCCTTAATTAATTTGCTCCACCATGCAGAGTCAATACCTTGGAATGCATTTCTTTCCAGTCTAGACCCCTTTGTGTACCTTACAAATAAATTTTGGCCTGTGCTTGGAAGCTTTGTGAGAGAGTCTGAAGGGACCTATTTGCCACAGTATGAATCTCTGATGAGCAGCTCACTGACTAATCCTTAAACACTTGCCCTTTCTAAAGTGAATGAATTTTTCAGCATTTCATCTGTTTTTGCGATTCAAGCACTGGCTGATTTTTGCAGCCGTTGCTTTCTTTTAACATTATCACTGACTTGCCCTGATGCTGTTTCTATAGCAACCCATAGTCCTTTCAATTTGTTTGACCAGAGAACATACAATGTAGTGCGTTTGTGAAACTGTAACTTAAAAATAGCACATGACATTTTAAAACAAAAGAAGCAAGCTCCAGCAAAGTCTGTACCCCCCTGTCCCTTTAATAAATATAATCTCTAAGCCTCTAAAGCTTTGACTGGTAATAATTTATTTCAGTTATGAGTAGTATGACATCAAAAAGAAACACATACATAATGCAATAACTACCATAGCAATATTGAAATAAAACTTGAGAACCCACTAAAAGTACAAATGTATTATTTTCTGATTTCCTAATCTCTGTTTTAACCTTTAACTTAAAGACTTCTAGGAACAACAAAGACAAGCTTGTTCCTCAATATTGCGTAATATAATAGGGCTAGCATGGCCGCATAGCTATTACTGACCCATAACATTTTGGGATTGAGAGTGGAAGAGTTACCTTTGTCAGTGTGCTGACAAAAAATTAAAATTACAGTTTTATAAAGAATTTTATGTTTCCTTTGCTTGTTTGTTTGCTTGTAGAACTGGGAAAATGAATCACATATTATGAAGGTTTAGGAACATAGGAATCACACTGGAATCAACACATCAATACATATGGGAATATGAAATCAGCTCATACTGATTCATGCTTGCTTTCATGCAGTTATCTTGGGTACCTCTACAACTTTAAGAGGCTGCGGTCCTATGGTCAATGGAGATAAGTGATTCCAGTTGCTTCTTCACCTATATTGAAGTGCCATTCTTTCCTATAACTCTTTTTCATATTCTTTGTTTAGAGTCTTTACTTTATAAAATTACGTGCTTTAGTAACTTGTAAATCTGCTTGAGCACATAATAACTGCTTGAGCAAAATCTTTATTGAGATCTGTTTGATCTAATTTAAAGTTTACCTCTTCTACCTCTTCAGAGATACAACACAGGAGAAGCAAACACACTTAGGCTTTGTAAAGTGATCTGAAATCAACTGGTATTTTCTTAGGATTTAACTTTTATTTAACAGGAAATACAGAGATCTAGATGAACAATAAAATATCTTCTATTCCCTAGGAAAGCATTATTCATATCCTTTTGGATATTTGAACATAACTCAACTGTATAACAGACAAAAAGACTTGTATGAGATGCTTCAAATTTCACCTCCTTTTCAGATGTAGATAGGGACACTCCAGCTATGAGATAGATACAAATTTGAAACAAGTATAAAAGCTCTGAGACTTCTTAGATTAAAAATTAAGACTTAGCATGTGACACTAGCCTTAACTAAGGCACTGCATGCTAACATAATTTATCTTAAATTTTGATTGCTTTGTTGTCATTATCCAGACTGTCCTATAAGTAAATTTACCATCACAGTGTATCTGACATCAAACAATTTGGGGTAAATAAAATACTTGTTTATATTAAAATGATCTAAATTATTATTCTCTGGAGAAAAGTAGACATAAATTTTTTTCCTTGTGTTCTCACAGTGAAAATGTGGAAGCAAAAATACAAGGTGCACTGTGAAGAAGCTGCATGTGCTAGGTTTCTAAAGCGTGTTTTCAGCATTGATCCAGATAACTGCAGTACTAGAGAAGACAATTTCTGCACCTGTAACATGCTGTTCACAGAATCACTGAATGGTTAAGGTTGGAAGGGGCTTCTGAAGGTCATCTGGTCCAACCCCTCTACTCAAGCAGGGACAGCTACAACAGGTTGCCCAGGACCATGTCCAGACAGCTTTTGAGTACCTCTAAGGATGGAGACTCCATGACCTCTCTGAGAAACCTAGGCTGTTGCCTGTGTTCATCTAGTCTGGATCAGGGTCATACTGAAACATACCACAGATGATAAAAATGTAAAAATTAGGATGAATTGTTGAAAACTCTAAAATAAATAAATAAACAAATAAAAACTCTTCTGATTAAATGTATAATGTATGTCATTTGCTATCAGCAAAGAAGAATTTTTTTTTCATGCTAGGTAATATGATAAAATATACACAGCACTAAAGAGAGTAGTTCTGCAGTTCTGTCAAGAAAATACTTCATAATAGCAATAATTCTGCTGGGAGCAGTAAAGAAACTATGCATACAGCAGAGTTCTATGATACTGATTATATATATATTTAAAGAGGAAATATTTTCTCTTCCAAGGTATGCAATCACAGAGAAATTCTTTAATGAGCTATTTAAAAATGAGAGATACAAACAAGCAAAACCAATTCATAGGTATAAGGGAAACAATACAGAAAAATAAGGATGGGGGGTACATGAATCAGGTATTTAGGAAAAGACAGACAGGATCAAAATACAAACATACATGTATATATGTATATATATGTTTATGTGTACATGTATGCATATTTTATCTATATGTTTGTTTTTTAATGATTAAATAATTAAATAAATTTGACAGTATACTACTCAAAGTAATTAGATTGAGCCTACTTGAATTTAATGTGTCAAAATGTAGAGCTCAAATACTTATTTTATTCAGTGTAATTATCAGGTTCAGGCAAGGAATTATCCACCAAACATTCCAGTACTGTACAGGGCTAAAGTCTCAAACAAGACTGGCACAACATAAATGGCCATCAAAGAAACAATCTATGTTTTAAAAAAAAAAAAAAAAAAAAGAAGGAGAGAGTTAAGAGACAGAGGACAATTAGGAAGGGTTTAAAGACTTAAGATGTGAGTTCAAAAAGAATAGATTACATTCTATAGGTATTTCCTACAAATGAAATAAACTACATACTGACTATTCAAAAGATTTAACAAAATTTAACCAAAAAGAGGGTATCTCAAATGAATGACATTTGAATGATGAAGTAAGCTAATGAACATGTTGTTCCAAATCTTTTAGGCCCAAAGCAATTCTAAGAAAGTATTAGAACAAAACTTAGCTTCACATAGCACAAGCATTTAGAAGCAAGGTGAATTGATGAATACCTAATCACATAATGTTTCTTTCTGACACAAAAGGGACATGATTTCATCTAATTATATTCAATTTCTAAAAATATTGTGAAGACTATCTAACATTATCTTGAAAGACAAATGTCTTTTCATAGCTTTCCTGTTTTAGATAGTTACTACTCCTTAACACATGATTCTATGTAGCAATAAGCAGATGATTACATTTGTCAAAACTGGTAGTCCATGGATTTTAAAGTTGGAACTATTTTGAAGATTTAGGTCCTGATTTGATTAGATACTGTGAATTAAATTCACTGAAAATGTATTTTAAATGAATGATATAATATTTTCTATCAAATATATAATAATAGCAATAATAAAAATGTAATAAATGAAATAGTAATTATAAATACATTTTTAAATGTTTCATATAGAGAACAGAAAAATGAGGTAAACTTATCTTCACAGATGTCTTGATTTTAGTGTAAAAATCATATGACATAGGAGAAAGGTAGATGGATCTGAAGCCTTCAGAGAGCATGGAGAAACTTCTTTATTAACTCCTATATTAATGCTTCATATAAGTTAACAGAAAAGTTAGTTAATGCTCTTGCTAAATTTCTAACCCATCCAACTTTAGTCAGGGCTCCACATTTTTTGAATCTAATTTGACATAAATTATTATCAGGAAAAAATGCTTACTGATATTTACTTATTTCAGTGCTTTCTTTGTTTAAGGAAGCTTGTTGGTCAACTGCAACACTGCACAAATCGTTAGTGAGATTTGCAATATTTGTTTAGGCATTTTATATAATTAATCAAATTATTTTAATGCTAATACTTTCTGAAATATTTTTAATCTTCACTTTTTCCTTCTACTTTCTCCCCTTCCTTTCCCAGACTATTATCTCCAGCTTTGAATAAGGATACTTAGTACTGCATTAAGTTATTAATGAGAACATTAAACAGTAAGAGATCTAAAAGAGCTCCCAAAGGTACCCACTGAAGACAACTTTCCATTTCCATTTCGAATGTGGACTCCTGTAAAAACTCTTCGGGAACATTTTAGTGGGGTCTCTACTGTCTTTTCTATAACTATGTAGTCTGTGTTGAATATGAAAACGTCACATTCAACTGTATATGTTGTAAATTACTAAATTACCTTAGTAAGTAAGGTAGGTAGATTACCTTATTTGAATACATACTTTTCTTCATGTGTCTGTATTCCATAATTAATTAATATATGATTAAAAACAATCTGCCAAAAACTCTGTTTTCACTGTTTTCCCACATATGGAAATTCAGATCTCTGTTCTACATTTCCATTGGTCCTGCTTCACCTTCATTTAAAGTTTGAAGGTATTTTCATGCTTTGCATATATTCAGTAATCTCACCCATCTTCTATGTTTTGTTGTTGTTTTTACAGTTATATGAAAATGGATTTAACCAATTTTAGGCAGATCTCTCACTACACAAGAACAAGCTTGTTTATGCTTCCTAAGTTGAATCTATCTACCTCGTAAAAAATTTTTAGCTGATTCTTTTTCTCATTCTAGGTTAAACATATGTAAAAAATGTTTACAACATTAATGTTATTAATCAGAAAATTACAGTATTTTTATTATTCTGTTAGAATAAATACTGATGCTAAATAGCATCAAACACTTCATATTGGTCATCTTTAGCTTTTAATACTTGTTGAAAGAGATCAGTTATGTCTTCCATAAAATTTTACTTCTAGAATGCTTGCCTTTATCAGCCTTAGATTCCACTCAGTGTATCTTGTCCCTTCTTATTTCACATCTACATGTTATAGAAACTCTTTTATAGTCACCTTTAATAATGTGAACCTTATTTTCATATTTAAAATAACTCTGTGTCAAGTTTCAGGTCAGTTAAGAACTTCTGAATTAGCTACTCTCCTCTACCATAATTTCTCTGTTTTCTTTTGCATTTAGCTAATCTGCATTTGTTCCCGTAATAGCAATGATTCTTTTAAGAGGTGTCATTATACCCAAATAACCTTTTCTTTACGTTTTATTTCTGTAGTGTTTCATACACATTTTTTGTTTCTGTTTACTGATAAATGTGCTCTTCAAACCTGCTGCTACTGTATGTTTGCAGTATGTTTCCATTCCTAACAATTATGAATGATTTTATTCTATGACTAGTCACTCACCTTGACTTTGATACACTGAAGTTCTTTCCTCTTGTGAGAATCAAATGTAGGAGAGTCTGTTGCTCCCATCTCTCTACATCAGAAATGTTTTTTCCAGTTCATTCTAATAAATTATTGAGTAATTGGTAACCTTTTTTTTTTTTTTTTTTTTGTAAATTTCAGGATCTTTGTTACACTAATATTATTCTATTGACATTTTTCTTTCAGGAATAAGTTGTTTCCCTTTTCTCTTAAAAGAATAACAAATAAAATCACTCATTTTTAGTCTCCAGATTCCCTGTAAATTTGCATCTGACTCCATTCAGACTACTGAGTTAACTTACAGTATCACAGAGATCAGTCAGTTACATTGAATTGCTTATGCTCTTTTCAGTACTGCCTGACAATGAGATATTTTATTTATATGTGTATTATAAATATTAAATATGAAACTCAAAGAAAATATCCATTAGCTTTCTCATTATTAGCACCATGGTGATCATAGGTTTCCTGAAAAGTGTGTTTTGTCTGCATGACTCTCAACAACACACGTGGTACAAATAAATTACTTTAATGCAGAAGTAATTGTAAAGAAAATAATACAAGTATAATAATAGGAGATTTTGTCTTGGAATCTTTTAGGTTGGAAAAGACCCTTAAGATCATCAAGTTCAACCATCAAGCTAATACTACAAAGTCCTATCACTAAACCACATCCTTAAGCACCACATCCACATGTCTCTTAAATACCTCCAGGGATGGGGATTCAACCACTTCCCTGGACAGCCTCTTCCAATGCCTAACTACTCTATTCAGTAATAAATTCTTCCTGGTATCCAATCTAAACCTCCTTGGGGTCATTTTCACTCATCACTTGAGAACAGCATTCTCATCACTGCAACTTCCATTCAGATAGTTGTAGAGAGTGATGAGATCTCCCCTCAGCCTACTTTTCTCCACTCAGAACAACCCCAGTTCCCCCACCTGCTCCTCAAATGTCCTGTTTTCTAGTCTCTTCACCAGTATCACTCATCTCTGAATGAGTTCCAGCAGAGGGACAATCACTTCCCTAGTTCTGCTGGCCACACTATTTCTGTTGCAATCCAAGATGCCATTGGCCTTCTTGGCCACCTGGGCATACTGATAGCTCATGTTCAGCAGATGGCTGTCTACCAGGTCTTTTACTGCTGCACATCTTTCCAGCTACTCTTCCAAAACTCTGTACCTCTGCACTGGGTTTTACAACCCCAGTGCAAGACCCAGCATTTAACCCTTGTTTAATGTTATGCAACTGGACTCAGCCCATCGATATACCCTGTCCAGACATCCTCTGCAAAACCTTCCTATCCTTAAGCAGATGAGCACTCCGACCCAACTTGGCATCATCTGCAAACTTACTGAGGGTGTACTTAATCCCCTCATCAATATTATTGATAACAGTATTAAAAAAAAAAAAATGGCCCCAGTACAGAGACCTGAAAAACACCACTAGTGACCTGCTTGTCAACTGGATTTAACTCCATTCACAACAACCTTTTGGCTAACTGGCCATTCAGCCGGTATTTTACCCAGCAAACTGTATGTCCAACCAAGCCTTGAGCAGCCAGTTTCTCCAGGAGAATGCTGTAGGAAACAGTATCAAATATTTTGATAAAGTCCAATAAAAAGTTTTTATTCAAGTAGAAAAAGTTATGTGGTTATTTTTTTATTTTTATTTTTTACTCTACTGAGTGCAGTTTGAGAAATGTTTTGTTCCCTGGATGCTGCTTGGTCTTTGTATATAATCGCATGTGTACTGTCAGCTAGAATAACAACAAATTATATTTTTATTTAGGAGACAGTCCTTATCATAAAAAATAACCCCAAACCTGAAGGGATGGAGACCTGAAAAGTTGCTACTATTGTCTATGTCATGTTTCACTAAAGACTCAAGGTATTTGGGCAGAATGAAGAAGTGACTTAGCATGAGATATAGCAGAATCCTCCATAAGTTTTGCATGAGGTCATGCAAAATATGGTCAGATGTTAATTCACAAAATCTTTTTTTTTTTTTTTTTTAAAGAAAATCTAGGAATAATGAAATGCATGTGATTGCAAATGTTTACAAGGTATAACTTCATAAATAGAAATAATGGAACAGATTTAATTTACAGAAAATCACTTTTTGCTTGCCAAACTGTCAGAAATAAAGTTGTGTTTTTGCAGTGGAAAATTCCACTAAACTTGCATATTCAAAAGTGATTGTGCAGGCATAACAGTGGCATAACAGTGGGGAATATGTTAAGCAGATAAGAGGAAGGTCCCACTGTCCCAAAATAATGAGGATAGCTAAGAAAAACAAGACGAGCAGTGTGAAGTCAGTAAAAACCAAAAATCACAGTCCCTCTAGTCATGAGAGAAGAAGAGAAAAAAAAAAAAAAAGGAAAAGAAGATATTAATGGTTGGTCAAATAAAATTCTACATATATGGTATAGTAATAAGCGTCGACTAGTTTGTGAACCTGTGGTCAGCCGGTGAGGAAATGGGAGGAATCAAGTGTCGGGTAATAGGGAATATAAGGTTATGATATACTTTTGCTGTGTGCTCCTGCTTGCAGAATGCCTGCCATTGCAATCACAAATAAAAATGCTGCTTCTCTGAGATCCTCTTCCAAGCCTGTGTTATTGGCTGCAGATCGTTCCTCACAAAACAAAGCATCAATACTGCTAGTATTTTGATCTGTATCTAACAGAACAGGAGAAGTTTTATAACAGTCTTAATACCTTTGTGGCTTTTGCAGACAGTGAAGCGCCAAATGAGTAGACCATCTGAAGAGCTGGATCAGATTAAGAAACAACTTAATCTCTAAGCATTTATTTAAACTTGATTGATGAACTTCTATCAATCATAAATAGTAACAAATTGTTTTAAATAAATAGTGATATTTTGCCAGGATATTTAGTCAGATGTTATAACCACTTCTTGTAGCTAAATGGTTTGTTGTTGTTTGTTTGTTTGTTTGTTACAGAAATATTTCTTTGTACTTTCTTGATTGTAAATTACATGCAATGCAGTCTATTCATTTCATCACATCTAACAGCATTATTATTATTACATGAGCACAATAAAAAAGTGATATCTCTCAGTTAAGGAACAAAAACTCTGGTAAAAATGATACAAAACAAGCCGACTTAAATTAATTGCTCGTTTACAATGTGAAGATCTTCCCATATGGTTATAATATTGTAGATGTCACTGATAAAGAATTTGTGCTTGCAGCCAGAACAAAATCATCCAGGAAATCAGTTACTATATTAAGCAATGTGAGCACTCTGATTGCTGTTTTAAGAGCAAAAAATAAACGAACTCCATTAGGAAGTGAAAAGTGTAGTGATGCTGGTACAGTCAGATTCTAAACAGCAGGAGATGATCACTGTTTCAACCTCAATGAGCAAAAAAAAAATAATGCAGATTTGTGGAAGAGCTTTTTTTAGCTTTCTTTTCATTAATAAAGCTATCTTTCATCAGAATTTGTTGATGTAGACACTGCAAGTAGTTCCTTTGATTTACACAGCAATTTATGTGTGTTAGTTAACATGTTACCTAACATATTTATTTGTAATATTTGTGAATAGGGTTCTGGAAGAAGCCTTCTAACCATTTACTATTCCTCAGTTGTTAAAATTATGCACATTATGCAATCTTTGCTGAAATTTACAGAACCCTTCTTAAAAATAGCTGGATTTTATTTTATTTTTTGTCTCATATTCATCCTTCTGAAAGATTGTCAGATCTTTATGTGTTTCAAGATTGTTACTAGGTTACTCAATAAGATTAGTCACAGGATTTCTCTTGAAGACCTGCCTATCAGTCATCTTTTCAAACAACACTGATATTTGATGTCATTCATTTTCATCTACTCAGGGAAAGGTCTTTCTTCCACTTTATGGCCCAAGCCTATTAGTCTAAATTATAGTCTAAATAATATTTTTCTATCAACCACAGTTTTATTGGATCTCACTGGGGCCTGACTTGGACGCAGCTAACTTTTTTCATTGCAGCACCTATGGTGCTGTGTTTTGAACTTGTGACTAAGACAGTGTTGATAACACACCAATGTTTTTTCTGTTGCTGAACCACACTTCCACAATGTCAAGTCTTTCTCTTTTTCCCACTCTAGTCTCCCTACAGTGTGTAGGCAAGAAGTCGAGAGGACAGAGCCAAGACAGCTCACTGAATTAGCCAAATGGATATTGCCATACAATGTCATGCTCAGCAATAAAAAATGTGAGGGGTGATTGTGTTCCAAGGTAGCTATTGTTCAGAAAACTGCAGGGCATCAATCTGCTTGTGGTGGTGAGTGATTATCATTGCATCACCTTTTTTTCCCATCTTTAACTGTCTTTATCTCAACCCATAGTTGTTTTTTGTTGTTGTTGTTGGTTTTTCCACTTTTGTTCTTCCTATTTTCTCCCTCATCACACCGAGAGGAGGGAGAGAGTGAGCAAGGAACTATGTTGGTGTTTAGCTGCTTAACAAAGTCTCTATATCACAAAGATGCATAAATTTATATTTAAAACATACATATGAATATATATATACGTTTAAAACAAGCATCCAAACATGTGAGCATATATATATACATATAATGCACACAAATCTCTACAGTTCCAAGATTTTTTTTTCTACAGAAAGGGATATATTTTTAGCACAACTCTCTTGCTTATAACCGTCATTCACTAATTCTTGTCTTTTAACACAGACTCAGTTGAGCAGCAGCTTACATTTTTGATAAAATAGTTTAAATCAACTCCATTATGGTCCTAACAGTGTTACTAAGGAGAGACCTCAAGAAAAACTACAAAATGTCTAGGTAATAAATTCTGAAAGCAAAACATTTAGTCTTTGAGCTTCACAACAAATGGAAGCAGACAAATGGACAATCATACTGAAAGACGGTTTTGTTTGTTTCTCAAAATGAACAAACAAACATTTTGGGGACTATTGTTTATTTATTTTTATTTTTTAAACTAGAAATTGTTTAATCTCTTTGTAAAATAGGTTTGCAGATGATACAGACAAAGTGTTATTTTTCATTTATTCATTTATTCTCTTTAAGTGATAATGGCTTGACTCAACCTAATGGGATAAAAGCCTTTGTTCAAGTGCTTTATGCTTGAGTAACTCACCATCTCTGGAGAATAGTCTAATAAATATTTTCATTTTTTAATTTCAGCTATTACATGTTTTTTTTTCTTTTTATGTTGAAGTGAAATTGCATCTATCAGTCCATTGAAAACACCTATTTTGGTATAAAAGGAACTATATAGATTTTCTTCTAGTATTGTAAATTTAACTAATTAAAAGTATTTTCAACTGGTTTTCTTTTCTCTTGAGCACTGTCTTTTTCTTTGGGTCTGCCACTCTCAACAAGACCATTTAGATATTTATTTTAAAGTGCTGCAAAGTCTACTTATTTCTAAGTTTTCTTAAGATACTCAGAAAAAAAATAGTGCCTTAAATGATATAAGTATCAATTATATATATATTTTTTTCAAATTCCTGATTTCTATTATTGATATCCATGATTTCCCTCAACTATTCCTGCTCCTTTGAAAGACAAAATTAAGAGTTGGGAATTCCAATGTAACTTTTCCATGATTACAAGGACAAGACCAAATTCATCTTCCCTTTCCTTCTCTTTTGTTTGCCATTCTTTGATTTTGTCTGAGAGGTCACTGAGGGTTAAAAAGAGATATTTTTTTCCTTCTACTACAATGCATTGAATGTGCATCTGCAAAAAATTTATCATGAGAATACTAGTTAATTCAGATACTAAGTAGCAGCAATTTAAAATTATTTATTGAACAGTAAAATCCATGTCACCATTTTCAACAGTGATTTTCTATTTTCGTGTCAACAGCCAAAAGTATCCTGGTAAATCCTATAAAAATACTCCTGGCCTCTCTCTTTTACTTTCAGAGATCATCATGAATCCAATCTTAGCGATATGGTTTAGTGGAGTACTTAGTGTTAGGTCGGAGGTTGGACTCGATGATCTTGAGGTCTCTTCCAACCTAGAAATCTGTGTCTGTGTGTCTGTGTCTGTGTCAATCACAACCCAATAAAGCTAAAATACCCAGGAAACAGAAAATAGTTGTGTAGTTAAGTGCCAGCATTGGAGGCACCAGCAGGCCAAAGGCAAGTTGAAGTCCAGGCTATGCCACACTTGTGTCTTAAGGATGGAATGCATTATTTGTCTTCTATCCTTGAACACTCATTCAGAAGAGGGTATACAATGCATGTTGAGGTGGCTAGAGAGGTCTTCTGACAATCAGCAGCACTTCAGTCATGAAACAAGCTGATGGCATCCACATCAGTTTTGCCTAACTTCATCTCTCCTACTATTTCACACTGATAGTTCTGGGGGATTGTCAGCTAATGAGAATCCTTGCCTCCTAGTTCCTGTTCCATGCAGGGAATTATTTTTCAAAAAATACTAATGATACATCAGTATTTGGTTGTACATTATGCCTTTTACAGGCAGTCCATAAGGATCTTGAAAGCTTTACCCTCAGTGAATTTATATACCACTGTAATGACAGAATTTGTAAATGATGAACTGTGAGACGTCACGGACCTGTCCATGGAGAGAAAGCTCCTGAAGTGGATAAACTTTGTGATTTTACTTGCTATAAACAGGCTGACAAATATAAAATAGTTGCGAGTATATTAAGTTGGAGAGGCAAAAAATGATCAACAGGCTTTTGGTAAATCTTGGAAGCAGTGTTAGAAGAGTAAGTCATTTATATGGTTGAACAAATTGTATGAGGATGTGACGCAGTGGCTTAAAAGAGGAAAAGAGGGCTGAAGTTATAATTTACCCATCTTTTTTTTTTTTTGTATTTTAAATAAAAGTGCTAGCATTAACAGATGGCTAACAATTTTACTTATATTTATATACTTATATATATATATTTATATACTTAATAACTTATAGTTATTATTTATATTATATTAAGTAATAACTCATTATGTCCTTGCTATGTAAATACAGTCTTGTAACTTGTAAACAGTGTAATGTCTTTTCTTGTATCACATCTCCTATTACACTCTAATCAAAGTATTTTCCTTTCTAGGATACCTGGGGAATTTTCCAGCCAGGTGATTTACGGAGCACTTACAGATGCTTTCTGGAAGAAATGGCAATGAAATCAGATGTTATACATCACATAGCCTTGTCATTCCTTTAAACCATTGTATCAACTAAAGGGAATTTATGTAAAAGCAGAGTATAAATAATATAAAGGACACAGAAACTCTCTGTTGCCCCTTTTCACGGTCAAGTCATATTTGGAGCAGGCTGGAGATGGAGACAGACTGTGCAGCTGACTGGGTTGTACTGTAGTCTGTAATTACTTTATGCAAAAAGATGCAAAAAGACTTTTATATTTCTTTTGACTTTTTATATTATTTTATGCAAAAAGACTTTTATATTTCTTCCTAAATTCTGATCTTCTGTAACAGAAACCCTAGTAGTTACAATCTAGAACAGCCCCCTGAACTAATACAAGAAAATTTATGATTTATCATCAGAAAGGCTTTCCTTTAGAAAGAAGCATGTGTGTCTTTTGAAGTGACACTCAGTGCACTCTTTATTTATGAAGAGGCACCAACATAACATTTGGGGGCAAACTATACAAGGACATTAAATATTTATGAGCTACTAAATAAAAAGAAATGCTATCTAAGCAATTGAGTTAGGAATGTATATTGTTATAAAATTCAGGAGGAAATAATTTTGGGTAGTTCTTCACCCTTGCAGTGCATATCAAAAATATTCTAATAATAGTTATTGTGAAGAAACATCTTAGTAAACTGACATTACACATTTCCTCCTAGGATTAGTCTGTGTGAGGTAGAGCTGGGAACCTACCATTGCCTCAGCAATTTTTTGTTGGATCTGCAGCCCTTGTGAGAGGGGACCAGTTCTCATGGTTTTGTGGAACCTTGGAAATGGAGAGCCTGTGACTTTCCAGGTAGCCTGAAATCACACGTGGAATAAACATTATTGACACTTCTCTCTGAAGGCCTTGCATTATTCATATGTTTGATACTTTATTAAGCTATTTGTTTTTGTCGTTTCTCCTAAGGAAATATTGACTGCTACTACACAGGGTCTCCTCCAAGTGTAGTTGGCAGATCCATCTCCTACCTGAACAGTAAATATAAGTTTATGTATTGGCCTAATACTTGGTCTCTTCAAACATGTCTTCTACTAATGATGCTGTCCATGCAAACAGAGATTGATGTTTAATCCTCAATATATAACTCCTTATAGACTGAACAAGTATTTAATACAAAAGCACAGACAATTACGTTTTGTTCAAACACTCAGAAGAGAATAACACATATAGTTTACTAATTTCACATGGCTAAACTTAACAAAAACAAATGACATCAGAATGACAATGAATTTGGTGTTAACTGGTCTTAAATTCACATGCTGGTGTTAAAGAACAGCTCACAAATGTTAAAGAGAAAAAAAAAAGGAAATGGAAATCTACAAATATACAGGTGGATATTACATTCAGACATTAAAAAAAATATATTGAAATAATTCAGTTACACTGTTTTAAAGGGGAGATATAGCTGAATTTGAAGACATTTATATTGAGAAAACCTTTTTAGATCAATACTTCCTGATCTGTCATGTTAAGTACAGAAAAAGCAAAAAGAGCTTTAAGACTACTTTGTGTTTGCTCTAGCTTAGAGCATATAGAAACATATTATGAGATTGCTATGTAGATAATGAACATGAAACACAGGGAGTTTCAGACAATTTCTCTTGGAATCCTGCCTCTTAACTCTCACCTGTAGGTACTCGTCATGTTAATCTTGGCTACTAGACAATGCATGACCCACATATAATAGGCATGTGTGACTGCCAGAGATGCTGGAATAGATGTTCTATTCCTTATTATATTATATGCAGATTATATTTGATGTCTGCAAGGTAGGAAAATAGGCATAACTGGGAAAAAAAAAAAAAAGTCATAGACCTAGGGACTCAACAATTATTATCATGGGCAAAAAAGACTCAGCACAGGGAGATTAAAATAATTTATTGCCTACCACTAGCAGACTAAAGCAGTGAGAAACTAAAAGCAAACTGAAAACACCTCCTCCCCATCCACCCTCTTGTATTTTCTCCCCCCCCACGCAGCACAGGGGAACAGGGAATGGGGGTGTACTGGGTCTGGCTGGGATGGAGTTAACTTTCCCTGCAGCAACCCACACAGCGCTGTGCTCTGCACTTGCAGCTAGAACAGCACTGGTATCACACCAGTGTTTTGTCTATTGCTGAGCAGTGCTGGCACAGCATCAGGACTCCCTCCAACAACCCCCCCAGGAACTGGTAGGCTGGGAGTGCGCAAGACCGGGGGGGGCTACATCACCAGGGCAGCTGACCTAAACCAACCAAAGGGAATATTCCATGCCTTATGATGTCACACTCAGCAATAAAAGGTGGGAAAGGGGAAGGAGAGGGGGGCTTTTGTTATGAAAACATCTGTTGTCCCAAACCACTGCTACATGCATTGAGGCCCTGCTTCCCGAGACATGGCCAAACATCGTTCACTGATGGGAAGTAGAGAGCAATTTCTTTTCTCTCTCTGTGTTTCTGTGTGGCCTTTACTTTTCCCTTTAATTAAATTATCTTTATCTCAACCTGTGAGTTTTTTGTTGTTTTTTGTTGTTGTTGTTGTTGTTTTTCTTTCCAGCATACTTTCTTCTTCTCCTCCTCTTCTAAAGAGGAGGAATAAGAGAGCAGTTGTGGTGGAATTTAGCTGAACAGCAAGGTAAAGCCACCACAGGGGCTGAGATTAGTCCCTAACACTTTGTCTCCACTGTTCCTTCATGGTCACTCTCTGCCCTTTTGAAACTGGCTGGAGCTCGTTCTGATCTGACATGGGGCAACTTCTATTCTCTTCTCACAGAGGCCACCCCTTCTAACAAACACATGCCACATAAAAGCAATACTGGACTTAATATTTAACTGCAATTAAGTTTCAGAATTAAATAAATAAATAATCGGGAGGCCAGGTGTTTGGGGATAAGAGGGTAGAATTTATGGAAGGGGATACGGTTCAAAACAAGTGAGCAAGATTTCACAGTTTTGTCAGAGTCTAATTACCACTGAGTAGAGCTTCAATATATGTAGATATATTAAAAGTGTGTAAGAGAATCTATCAATGAGCTCTTTAATGAAGCAGAACTCCTATTTGTTGTGAGGAAAGGTAAAAATGTTAGCTCAAATTGTGAACAGGTTCTTCTCAATTTTTGTAATTACTTTGGTTTAATTCATGATACATTTCATACTCTGAACAGATTGAAAGCTACTCCATGTGTATTCCTACTCTTTCTGACTTTTTAAATTAAATTTTACTTTCCTAGATTTCAGCCATCTTCAAACTTGTCACAAAGGGATGTTTCACAGGCCAAGGACAGAAAAGCAAGGGGCACTAGGCCACCAGATTACACACCTGTTCAAGTCCCACAGGTATTGTTAATTTCACCCATGCACCCCAACACAGCACATGGAGACCCAGCAGTATACACTAGGGCACTTTTTTTTTTTTTTTTACTACTTTTTCTGAATCATTCCCAGCTTTATTACATTCTGATTTGCCCTAGGAAAATCAAAACGAAACAAAACAACCCCCACAGCTCTTTCTTGTATTAGGCCTAGAGTAATTTGTTTAAATATTATGTTTAAATGCAATTACTCTCAGACATTATGCGATGCCAAAAGACCCCAGAGGTCTACCTATCTACTTCTGTTGCTTGTCTGGAACGGGTATTCAGAAAGAAAACTATTATCATCAAAAACATCTGGATTTCAGTTGGTGAGCTGGAGCAATAGTAAAACCAACAGATATGCACTACACATTCTCACATTGCAACACCCTCTGCTGTGAACAAATAAATGGTCTGTGTGAAAGGTAATTAGAGAGTGTCTTTAAAATAATATTATAGCATCATAGCAGAGAGTTGCAGGTCATGACCATACTGTGAAGCAGAAGAAAGTGCAGATTTCCTTAACTGGCCCTGACTGATTCAGGTCTGTAGCAACCAGCAGGGTAGTTAAATCCAAGCAGTATTCTGTTTGGCCTGATTAATCACGCAAACAGGGATATAGTATTACTGGGACTGAATCATAAAAAACATGCATGGTGCTATGCTGCACCACACAGAAATGATTGCTTGCTCCAAACAGAATGAATGTCTATCACAATATTGTATTCTGTAGCACAATCTTTTTCATTTTCAAAGGGGAGTTTCGCAAGGATTTATTATTATGATTATCGCAACAACATAGGCTTTTTTTTTTCTTTTTTTTTTTTTTTTTTGCAGGAGTAAGTATATCAGTGTTTGTAATAAAATTAAGTTAGGGGATGTCTTAATTGGAACTGAATTTTGGAATAATCTGAGCATTGTTTCTTGAAATTTTAGTGTTATTTGTGACAATATGTGATTATATTTTGCTTTTAAGTAAAATGCTTCTTAGGTTGTAGGGTTTCAATATGTATTATTTTTCAAGAACAAGTCAGATATATTTTTTTGGGCTATGCAGTAATGCAGATTAAAAACTGATTTTAGGGAAACACATTTCTTATAAAGTGATATGATGGAAAATGTTCTTTCTCTTCTACATGAAAGTCACAGAATTACCACATCATGTTTCAGTATTCTTATTACCCTTTTACCACTGCATGCTCAGTTGAATAAATTCCACTGAACATAAAAGAATTACACTAATTCATAATAGCCAAGCATTCACACATTATTGTCAGTCACTTCGCAATTGGCCATAAAGAATTCTCACCAGATAAATCTGACTTCTAAATTTCTGGGAAATATGTTTTCCACTCTGGAGGCTAAATCCTGGGAGATACTACAAATCCAGGAGTTGTTAGTGGGATTAGAACAACACTCCATGCCTGTAGGTTTCAATTGAAGTCAAGCTATGTAAGTGTTTGTGAAATTTGTACCATAAAGAGAAACAGATAAAAGTGTTTTCAATTTGCAGTTTAGACTCCAGAAGTAGCAAGAGATTAAATTAGTTACTGGAAGAGATCAGAAGACTGATCTCTATTTTCAATTATTATAGCAGAAGCTTAGAACAGCAAGATATCTGAGTGAGGTGATTAATTTAGGTAGCTATATTTGTAGTGTGAACACACTTCAGGTTCTAAAGATAGGTGTTGAAATTGATGCAGAAACTCTCAAACATAATTGTATTTCAACGTGGTGATGTTTTTTTGGTTCATTATGGGATATTTGTGGAATGAATGAGTCATTCTAAACTCAGGTCTATTAACAGAATAGAAGACTGTTGCTGGTGTGTGATAATGTCATAACATACTAACAGTAAGAATACCAAGAATCCTGTTCTGCAAACACTTTTTTTTTCCCAGGTTCTACAACCTACAACCAGAATATACAATATAATACCCTAAAGCAGTTAAGAAGGCCTTAATCCATCCTTCCTTCCTCCCTTCCTCCCTTCCTTCCTTCCTCCCTCCCTTCCTTCCTTCCTTCCTTCCTCCCTCCCTCCCTTCCTCCCTTCCTCCCTTCTTTCCTCCTTTCCCTTCCTTCCCTCCTTCCTTCCCTCCCTCCCTCCCTCCTTCCTTCCTTCCCCTTCCTTCTCTTTCCTTCCTTCCTTCTGTCTTACCTTCCTTCCTTCCATGTTACTTTCCTTCCTTCTCTCCTTGCATGCCTTCCCTCATTGCCTGCATTCCTGTCTTCCTTTCATTCAAAAAGGAATAGTTTCTTCCTCCTGTTATCCTTCCTCTTGTGTAACAAAACTGTGGTTACAGCACTTGTCCAGATTTAATTATTTGCTATGGCTGAAGCAATTTGGATGCACACTTCCCATCTCCAATAAGAACATTGTTACTTGAAAGTTATATAGTGGAAAAGACAATCACCATTCTGTCAAGAAAAGTCCATGTATTTCAAAGTTTCTAACAAAGTCCATACTAAATTCCTGACCCAGAGCAGTACAGATTTATAGCAATTCAATGCTGCTTCTCATAATTTGACAATTCATTTAGCTCCCCCTACCTTGTAAATGTTTCAGAAGTACAATTGAATAGATAGGTTGGTGACTGCAGTCTCATGTCATATAGTCATTTAGTAGTGTTAATTAGAGGAAAAGCTAAGAGCTCTTCTAAGCCTACACAATTCTATGGTTTATGCCATGCCAACTGTGTGCAAAGTACATTAAATTTTCTTAGTACCATAATGTTTATTTCAGAATTTCCTTAGTAAAGTAAATATGATACACATGACACTTTTATAACCCTACAAATATAAAACTTTGATAAAATACATTTATTAAGTTTATTAAATAAACAGGGAATATATTTTAAAAATGTGTAAACAATTGCCTACTTGTATGCATAAATTCACCTTTTAAAATATATATATTAATATTGTTACTAAATTAATTCTGTACCTCTAATCTACAGTCATTCTAGCTTTTCTGTATATCTTCTTAATTATAAACAAAACAAACCTGTAGGTGGAAACTTATGATGAAGGAAGTACTTCTTTCTACCATAAGGTTTATTAAGTCACTCTGACAGTAGTAGCAAAAGTGACATATAAGGTCTGCAAATATCACCAACATCAATATTTAATGAACTGTTACTGCTGACTTCTTTTTTTTGGTGTGCAGTAAAAAAAAAAAAAGTTTCAACTGTAATTTCCACACTAAAGTTACATTGATTAACATAAGAGCAGAGGGAAGGGAAGGGAAGGGAAGGGAAGGGAAGGGAAGGGAAGGGAAGGGAAGGGAAGGGAAGGGAAGGGAAGGGAAGGGAAGGGAAGGGAAGGGAAGGGAAGGGAAGGGAAGGGAAGGGAAGGGAAGGGAAGGGAAGGGAAGGGAAGGGAAGGGAAGGGAAGGGAAGAGAAGGGAAATAAGTTGAAATTATTTGATATAATAAATTGAATGATAGTTTTTGCTGGTTTAGTTTTTTTGTTTGTTTTGTTTTGTTTTTGTTTTTGTTTTTAAGGGATGGTGTCCATAGCTGATTGAGGATACATCTGAGCCCAACTCTCTTGAGTTTTACTGTTAGCATACATCATCAATTGAATATTCTGTTCTGGGGAAAGAAATCTGTACCTTTCTTTTATTAAAGACTGCAAACTAGTGTATTTCTGCACTTTTTGAAAATAAATAAATAAATAAATAAATGTACTTTAAAATCACTTAGAGTTATCAGGTTGCTTTTAAAAAGTTTTTATTCTCGTTTGTGATACAGTATTTGCACAAGGCAGTTGTAAATGATTTAAAGTTTATTTTCTGTCCTTAAAACCCTGCTGAAAAGAATTAGAAAAATCTTACATGTGTATTCTGATGACATTTAAGGTTGATATGCTAAAGTCGATGGTATGTTTTCAAATTATTTACACAATAATCAGAAATTAAAATATCATCTTGAACATAAGCACATAAATTAAGTATCTGCGAATGTATGGAAGATGATGGCATATTGTTGTGGGTTTTTGTGGCACGGTTTTGGTAGTGGGGGGACTGTAGGGATGACCTCTGTGAGAAGAATCCAGAAGCTGCCCCATTTTAGATAACAGCAACTTGTAGCTGGCTCCAAAGGGACCTGCTGCTGGCCAGAGCTGAGCCACTAAGTGATGTCGTTTGCGCCTCTGTAAGAGCATATTTAAGAAAGGGGAACAAATGCTGCACAACAGCAGTTGGGAGAGATGGGAGTGAGAAACAGCCCTGTAGACAACAAGGTTAGTGAAGAAGGAGGACAGGAGGTGCTCTAGGCACGCAGTAGCAGTTCCCCTGCGGCCTGTTGAGAGGCCTCCAGTGGAGCAGGCTGTCCCCCTGCAGCCCATAGGTCCCACATGGAGCAGATCTCCACACTGCAGCCCATGGAGGAGCCCCTGGTGGAACAGATGGATGTGGCCTGGAGGAGCCTGCGGCCCATGGAGAGCCCCTACAGGAGCAGGCCCCAGGCCAGAGCTGCGGCTTGTGGCATACAATGTTGGAGCAGTTTGCTCCAGACAGACGGACCCCGTGGTACAGCCCCATGTTGAAGCAGTTCTTGAAGAGCTGCAGCCTGTGGGCAGCCCCCGCAGGACCAGTTTGGGAAGGACGGCATCCCGTGGGAGGGACCCCATGTGGAGCAGGGGCAGAGAGTGACCGTGAAGGAGCGGCAGAGGTGAAGTGCTATAGACTGACTGCAGCCCCCATCTCCCTGTTCTGCAGTGCCTCTCGGGGGGAGGAGGTGGAAGAGAGTGCATGGAGGAAAGATATTTTATTTTCTTTGTTTCTCACTGCTCTAGTCTGTTAGTAACAGAAAATAAATTATTTTAATCTCCCTATGCTGAGTCTGTTTTGCCCGTGACGATAATTGTTGAGTGATCTTCCTGTCCTTATCTCAATCCCTGAGCCCTTTGCATCACATTTTCTCACCCTTTCCCTTTGAGGAGGGGGAGTTAGAGAGCAGTTGTGGTGGAGCTCATCTGCCCAGCTGGGTAAAACCACCACACATATATGAGGCAAGATTTTCCTAATTCTTCTGTTTCACACCTTCATTATATTATAGCAATTTCCCCAAACTTATTTTCTTCTCATATGATTACTAATAATTCAGTATTCAATTAACAATAAGTTAAAAGGAAGCTATAAGCAAGTAATCTTTGCTCTTTGGTTATAATCCATTTAAACTACTAATATAAACTGAGCAGTGTCAAACTTTATTAACAAATGGGGAATAAGATAAGGAATTATATATATGTGTGTATAATATATATTATTATTATATATTTGTATATCAACACTTTGTATATCTAATCTCATCAGCATTTACGTAAATTTAGACTTTTTATCAGTTACCAAAGCATTCATACTCATAGTAAACAAAATTAATATTTTTAATAAAATTTTGAATGCTATTCTGCGAAATAAATGTTCTGAACTGAATCAGCTCTCTAGTTCTGTTATCTGTATTGGTTAGATGTGCATAATTGCAGTTCTAGTTCAGACACTTTGCAGATACAAGTCTATGCTTAACAAATAGGACTCAATATACTTACTTAACCATATGTAGATATGCTAAGGTATCCTCCCTCCACTGCCAGCTGCTGATGGAATAGGTTCTATAGGTTATCTCAAATGGTTCTTGTTTATATCCAATAAATTTATAGTGCTGTGACTCAAATAATTTGATCGTGCTTAAATGTCAGGTGCAATTTGAAATGCCAAGAGTATCCAAGGCCTCTGTCAGGAAAGACAGACAACAAAGGGGATACTCGTGGTCATCCAGAGCAGTACAGGAGATAAAGGGGTATAGACCATATCTGCAAAAGTCATAGAAATAGCACTAGATGACTTTGTGTGAATCAAACTCTGAGGGGTAGATTCAACATGCTTAAACAGGGGTGCATATTGCTATTTGACCTGCTCTAGGATGCCCAAGAATATATACATTTGTCAGATATAAAATTATAGAATCATAGAATGATTAAGGTTGGAAAAGACCTTCAAGATCATCTGTTCCAACCATCACCCTACCACCAATGTTACCCACTAAACCATGTCCCCAAGCACCAGGTCCAATCTTTCCTTGAACACCCCCATGGACAGTGACTCCACCTTTTCATCTAGGTTGGATCATGTAAAATCATCTAGGCTGGAAGAGACCTTCATGATTATGAAGTCCAGCCATCAACCTGACCTACCAAGTTCTATCACTAAATCACATTCTTTAGTGCCATATCCACACCTCTCTTAAATATCTCCAGGGAATACCACTTTGTTGGGCAGCCTGTTCCAATGCTTGACCACACTCTCCATGAAGAAATTATACCTAATGTCCAATCTAAACCTCCTCTGACACAATTTGAGACCATTTCCTTGTGTTCTATACTGCAGTTTGCCAGAAATCTTCACCTATTTCTAAGAAGCCAAGTTATAAAGGCCAAGTCAGCCACTCATAGCACCTATGCTAATTTTAGATAGCTACATTTAGGAAGTACTGCTTAGATATTATTGATGTCACATATGATGCAACCCAGCTACAAATCTTAGTCCCTGTTAGGAAGAATAAGGCTTTAAACTAATACTTTTGATATTTGGGTTATCAGTGTGCCTATTAATAGGAGAAGTGCACAGTAACTGAGTATAATCAGAATCCACATATGATGAATGAAAATTGTGCCTCTTCATTTACTTGTCTACAGTGTGTGTATCTTAAAAAATATAATTCTTACTTTCCAAATGGTATGATACTGAATGGAGTAACTTACCACATTTTTCAAAAAAAAATTGCATAATTCAGCACTCTTCTGAACTCATTAATCTCCATTCCAGCAAATTCAGATCAATTTTAAACTGTGGGTGCTTATAGCTGACTTAAGTAAAAATCATAAATTTACCATGGTAAGTTTTTTAGCATAGCAAGAGTTAACTTCTTAATTTTGGTAATGCAAAGTAGTTATTTTACCTCTGTCTTCATATTTGTTTGTGAAAGTTTAGAGATACAATCAATTTTCTGTAAAATTACAAACTTCATTAATCTGGCAGATAATAAGAAAGTCAATTTCATACTTTACTTTGCATATGGAAATTTGATTTTGTTTGCAATCTTTCTGAATAGAGAAGAGCTTTTATCACAGAAAATTTAATATTTAATTCTAAACTTAAGGTTGCAGATGTGGTAGATAAATCTTTACCTCTATTATATAGTTGAGAAAAATGTACATGACCCATCTCAGAAAAATATCACCTAATAAATCATCTTGTGTCCCATACACAATTCAATCATCTGTTGGCATAGAAACTAGGCTCAACATTGTCTCTAGTAGACAGAAAGCAGTGCAAAATCTTTAATCCTTTCAAGCTGTTACTCCTAACTGCCTTCTACTCTGAAAACTGAGGTCTAGAGATGGTTATAGGAGAGTAAGCCAAATAAATCAGGATGACTGTAATTCTTGCCTTGAATTCTTACAGGCCTCTTTCGTAAATAACCATAAAACATCGCAACTGTGTGTTTGGCTTTCCTCTATATTTTGTCTTTACTACTTCAATCCACATACTGAAATCACCTGTTTAATTGAAGGAATCCTTCAGAGTTCAGCTAATTTGATCGGTAGTGGTAAAGTGAATGTTTCTGATGCTTAGGGTAATAATTCACAGAAAAATAAAGCAAAACTTATCACTAAGTATATATATATATATATATTTTTTTTTTTCAGAGCAGTTGCTGTCATTCTGCTTTTATCCAGTTTCAGTAACCCAAGTATGACAACATGAACCAACCACTGCAGTGAAGATAGAGTTTATGCATAGAAAACACAGACGTGCTATTCCACTAAGTTAAACTTACTGAAATATCATCATTGCTATGGAGACCAAAACTCACATATTTTATCATCATCCCACAGTCAACACAATATAGCTAGATAAATCAGGTAAGATAAATACAGTCTGTACTTTGTAAAAACAATCTTCCAGCTATCAGTAATGAGAATTATAAACTAAAGAAAACACATGGAAAGACATTATTTAATGAAACTCTAGAATTTATTTCATTAGACTTAACCAGGTATCTGGGATCTCCTGAAAGTTTGTTTATAGGCATGATTCATCCACCCATTTAAACCTATATATTCAGACTGGAACACTAAAATGGTGTTTATTATCATAAGTTGACCCGACGTATTATCTAGGTGGGATACAGTTGTCTTTTCTGAGAGCAAACACAGCTTGCTCGCTTGTTCTCCATCATACACGGGAGATCAGATCCCTGGACATACTGCTCTTGGGGCTAGTAGTTTCCAGGATGCAGGTGTTACAGAGCCAACCAAACGCCTGTTTTACCTATGTGAATTCAGGCTGTTTGGTACTGGCTTGTGTCAGTGCCAAGGGGTACATCCAGTTTAAATTACTACTAGAGACATTCATGTACATAGAGTTTGCTTAAGTATACTTCCATCTATAATGTAAGTACAAATTCTATCATTGATTTTTGATCGCTGTCAAGCAAAGAATCTAGAAAAAATAATGCACTGTGACAATTTCTTGTATGATATATATTTTCAAATATATTGGTTATGCCCAGAGTGAATATGTCTAAATTATTCTGAATACAGCTGTCGGAGAATATCGGAACCCCAAGTGTGTCACAACGCAAGTTCAATTTAAGACAGGTCAAGACAGAAGCTTTAAGCTTAACACAGAAGCTTTATTAACTATGATCCTAGTGAGAGAAGGCTCGGGTAGCATCTCCTCCTCTGCCATCGGGTTCTGTCTCCAGTGGTCCCAGTGGTTTCTTTTCAAAGAAAGGAAAGAGGTGAGGAAACTCATTTGTTGACAAGTGTGCGTTCTTGGAAAAAACGGACTCCAGACAATCATTTATATGTTAATAAGGCCAAGTATCCATGCCTGTGAGGGATGGACTCCTTAAGTAGCTTGTTAATTGCCACATTTAACAAGATGGAAAGATGGCTCTTGGCCATCTTGGTGTAGCTTGTGGAAGTGGCACACCCACTATTATTTCAGCTCAGAAGTGGGGGTTGGAAACAATCAGACTGCTACCTTTTAGACAAAAGGTATCTGAATAAACATATTAGCTAGACCTCTAAAATCTTCCTCTAAAATCAAGTTCAAGATGCTGTTACATATAAATTGAAAAATATTTCAGCTACACTGAATCCAAGTAAGTAGCTGAGTATAGCATGATTAAAAGTTGGAGTTCACCCATCTTTCTTGGACCATGAGGCAACACAGGAACCATGATTCATTTTTATTAACTTCATATGGCCTGAAATATATAATATTATATATAATATTATATATATATATATAATACTTTAATATATATATATATTAGTATATATATTAGTAAAGGTTGAACGTCTAGAATCCAGGAAATATAGGTGTCAGTTATACTGTACCCACTGTAGAATGTCCATGCCATGCATAGTGTGCCTTGGCAATTTACAGATTCATCAGTAAAGGAAAAATTTGCAGACTGAAATAATTCTTTGAAAACCGGCACTAAGATTTTACCTTGCAGCTCATTGCTCTGTAGTACATTTGTTCCATGTTGTAGAATAACATAACGTTCTGTTCATTATCTACCTTCTGAATAACTTATTATAAAAGGAAAGTATGCACAGTAGTATTTAGCTCCCTTTAGAACAGTAACAACTGCTTGAAACTATTCATAGGTATTTCCTATGTCTTATTTATTTACCCAAGAATGCCAATTGACAAAATATTTACTGCTCATCAAAAATTCATTGCCTAAACCCTTTAATTTTTGTGGAAGTTATTGATAATTTTAATGTTGTTTCTCTTGCAGCAAAATACTCTCAGGACAGCAAAAGTACATAATATACATGATGGAATTAGTGAAAAAAAGATATGTTAAGATACTTTGAATAACTGTTTACTTATAAACGATATTTTTCATTCAGTCTTCTAAGAAAAATGGTTTTCTTTAAAATGAAATTGACACTACTCATATCTAGGACACTTAGGTGGATAAATAAGTTAATTTAAGTCACCCTATTGGAAAAGCAGATAGATTCCAACCTGAGTCAGAATCTGCTGTAATTATAGGACTGTTCTCTCCAACTGGTCTGCAGTTGTTCCTGTTTGTTTGTTGCCCAAGTTTGGTACTGTGTCTGAGTTGATATCTAACTTTTGCTATCCAATAGAAACAAAGTATGTGGACTTTTTACATTTTATATGTCATTCTAAACTTAAGCTCTTTGTGAATGCCACCAGCTGCTGAGAATTCCAAAATATCATAGGCCAGTCACAATATAATGCTCTTTAAAAAAAAAAATAAGAAAAAAATCCAAAGTTGCTAAATAGCTCACATATTTGGCAGATGGGTGCCCATTCCCTTACTAATTCTAATAATAAAATAAACTTTCAAAATACTATTTTTAAACTATATTCCTAAATCTCTTTGGACAACAACAACAGAAAAAGGAGCTTAAGTTATAGTTTATTATTTCTTAGAAAACAGCTCAATGAAAATGATTCTCAGCAGATAATATGATAGCAGCTACTGTATTAAGCTTTGTAATTCTCGAAGCATGCTTTCTTTTCAGGGTACCCCTTTGCACTGTGATATCATTCTAAATAGCACATTTTATTACATTTTTTATAGCTAAATTACAGACTGAAATTTATATTGTGTAGTGCATATTTTTTAACTCAAAATCAATTTGTTATATAAACAGAATTTGTTTATGTAACCAATTAACAAGGATCAAATTAGGTCAATCTCTGTTGACATAATTTGGAACTGTAATTGGTTTCTTTAATTGGCAACTATAAACCAGAATGTAATCAGCTCAGGGTAAGTACAGTCTATGACATGAACCAGTAAAGTTTGGGGTCTCTTGAGAAAGCTTTGCAAACTGCAAGCTATATAGAAGATTAAAAGTCTATCAGTTTCTGTTTTGTTGAGGAATGTGTTTTGTAGAACCATTCATGCAGAAGTGCAATAATACTTTTATTATTATTATTATTCAAGCAACAAAAAATTATGTTAACAGTTTTACCTTGACATGGAAGCCTCCAATTCAGAGAACAGATTTGGACATTATATCCTTTTGCTAACTGTAACTGAAAAATCAGCTTTCCGATATAGTATTCTTGACTGACACTTGATAACATTACGTGCATCCTTTAAACAGATCTGTCTATAAATAACAAAATGATATAGAAATGAGGAAAAATCAGTGAATTTTAAGTCTGAAAAGCTTTATGAAAAAGCACTACGAAGAAAATAAAGTGCCAGGTTGTGTGTAAAGAACAAGTATGCCTCGTACTCCAAGGACATAATTCACAGAAAAAGTGTGTAACCACCTAAAATGACTGCTGCCAGACTGATCCCAATTTCTGAAGCCTCACAATCTGGAAACATGTCAATAAGAATACTAGTTGAGGCTACAGTATTTCACTGCAGAAGTCACAAATCCTATAAACACACAAATAGGACTAGAAGGGAACTGAGAGAGTCTTCGACTCTACCTCAAAGTTAAGTTCTGCAACAGCATAGCGTTGCCTGATGGATATTTGCCAACATTTTTCTTACACTTCCAACAACAAAGATTACACAACTTTCTTAAAAATATCTTGGTTTTATTATGCTTTCCTGTCTGTAGTTGTTTTACTCTGCTACACAGCTGAAATCTACCACAACCACTCTCTAACTCCCCCTCCTCAAAGAGAAAGGGTAGAAACCTTTTTTTCAGAAACCTTGTCAGGAGACACCTGACCTTGGTGTCTGCAGGGCTGTTTCTCACTTCTCACTCCCAGATGCTGTTGCACAGCAGTTTTTTTCCTTCCTGAAATCTGCTCTCCAGAGGCCCAAACAATGTTACTCACTTTCTTGGCTCTGGTCAGCAGTGGGTCCCTTTTGGAACCAGCTGGAGCTGGCTCTGATCTGACACGGAGCAGCTGCTGGGCTTGGCTCGCAGAGGCCACCCCTACAGCCCTTGTGCTACCAAAACCTTGCCATGTAAATGCAATACAACTTCCTTTCCATTCTCGTGATTTATGAATGACATAATCTCATTACTGTTCCTATATTTTCTAACATCTTCTCAGACAGTTCTATCCAACTGCAGAGTCAATTAAGAGTATCCTTTTTTTATTTGCCTTAGTACTCATTTGTGTTAAATAAATGGCTCCATGTACTTTCTTATTTCTGATGTGTTGCACATCCAGACTCTACAGAGATTATAGACAGATGTGGGTTGTTGTTGTCGTTGTTTGTTTTTCTTTTTATTCTCAATACATAGAGAAATTTGAACAGGTCTCTGTCTTTCCAACTTTTGCATTTCATTTCCAAGGGAAGATTTCTTATCGTTTACCAGCTGTTCTTTCTAAAAAATCTCTACTTTTGTAAGCTTGAAAGTAACCTAAGGCAACTGTTGCACAAGGAACAATGAGGGAGATGATTACACTTTTTTCGTAACCGTGCTTCAAAACAGTTGAATACTGATACATAAAAATTGATCCTACAGCTACGGAAAAAAAAAAAAAAAAAAGCCATAATTTTGCTAACATTCTAATAAAATCTAACATTAAAGAGATAATTTTAAATTATCTATTAGTTTCTAAATCCAACACCTCAGAAATATTTAAGCAGAAGTATTTTACATATCAGATTGGAAGCACAGTGAAGGTTCTGTAAATCAGAATATGCACAATAGGATTGCATTTTAATGTAAGAGGACGAAGGGGAATGGGCTAAAGTTGCACCAGGGGAGGTTTAGGTTGGATATTAGGAAGAACTTCTTTACTGAAAGGGTTGTTAGGCATTGGAATGGGCTGCCCAGGGAAGTGGTTGAGTCACCATCCCTGGAGGTCTTTAAAAGACGTTTAGATGTAGAGCTCAGTGATATGGTTTAGTGGAGGACTTGTTAGTGTTAGGTCAGAGGTTGGACTCGGTGATCTTGGAGGTCTCTTCCAACCTAGAAGATTCTGTAATTCTGTGAAGACCCCAAGGACAAGTGAGAATTCTTTGTTTATTTGTTATTCTTATCTTTTTAGTTAAGTGTATAATTCATCGTGTATACAATGTAGTAACTGATAAAGACTGGTAAGCATTTGTAACCTGTAATTTTTTTGTAGAAACACAAATGAAAACACTGTCTTAAAACTAGTATATTTTAAAACTGATTTTTTTTTTTTTTATCTGCAATGTTGAAAAGTGATTATAGGGTGTTCATGGAATATTATCTCAACAGTCTGAACCTTGAAAAGGCTATATTTTGTCTTTATTTATTAGTTGTGGACTAGCAGTCTGGACTAACAGATGAGTACGTTTCAGTCTGGGAGTTAAATTTGATGGGTAATTGTTAAGGTATAGTCTTCACAGTCTGTCAATACATATTTCATTTTTAGAGGAGGGAAAATATCTACTTCAAGGCCCGCCACCTTGCCAGTCATTTAGACTTATATTCTGTTCTAAAGAACAAATACTCAGTAACATAGGTAACCATACAGATAAAAACAGGAAGCAAACAAACTTCCTGGAAAAATTTAAAACTAACATTTCATTTTTTTCTTTTAAGGACTTAGTGAAGATTCTCAGATACAGTTGTGCATATTTTGCATCACTGTAAGCAAATACCAAAGGTGAAATATTCACATATCAAAAGGTTATTTTGACAAATTCTGAGCTTATTGATGACCCTTTGTGTTGGAGAACATGTAGGGCACCAAGCTGACAAGTGATTCTCTTCTTCTGACCTGAATCTGCATCATGGCTACAGCCAACTTGTAACTAATGAACTGTTTCCTGCAGGAAGGTACGAATATATATATATATATATATTTTCATGGGCATACTGCCTAATTTATTATTTCTGCCTTAGCTGCTGTTTCTTTGTTGTTGTTGTTGTTTTGGTTTTGTTAGTTTCTATTTAGTGCCTCAAGAAACCTTTCTGGTGGGCATAAGCCCCTTTTTAGGCTCCCTAATGACTTTTGTTTCTCCCTTCCATTTTCCATAATGTTCTACAGAAGAAGAGTTCTCCAGGGCAATAAAAACGAAATTGTAATTTGGCATGTAGTATGTGCTCGTATTGTCAAAATGATTTGTTTTGACAGATTTTAGATGTGCTTCCTCAGTAGTACTAACTGCATATGAAACACCTACAGATTTATGAAAATTAAGAGCAAAACTTGCTGAGATACGGGCCTTTACTTGCTGAAGAACGAAAATAAAAAACATGTAATGATATTTACAGACTCTTAAACTAGCCTTAAAATACAATTTTTCAGCAATACAACTTCATCTAATACATACACTGCAATATTGCAAGGGAGTTATGACAACAAAGTACTTAACTGTAGTTCATATAAAATGTTATAAAATTGAAAGTCACACTGCTCTTACTATTCTTAATATATTCTGTATCTTAACAGAGATATCCATACTAACAAATGAATATGCATCCATGGGTCTAGTTGATGTGAAGAGAGTTGTTTGAATTCTATGCAAGTGAAGATCTAATAACTAAAAATTAAAAAAAAAAAAGTTTATCATATAAACGTACAGTTACAGAATTTAATTCCCTGCTGCTCTTTATTAACTTTGTGATCAGTCTTGTCAAGTCTTTCTTGCAGTTCACAATTCAAGTAACAAATGAACACAAGAAAATAGATTTTCTGGAGCAGCGTAGCAACTTTTCACCACAAGCCTGGGTCCATCTAGTTTACAGAGAAGTTATAGTTCAAAGAGAAATGCTAATTGACAGTAGTCTGACAGGGTGTATGGTGTTACGGTTATTCTTGGTTACATTTTTGTCCCTCTTTCTTTATTACTCTATTCTTACAAGGTAGCAAATGTGTATTGACCAGCATATTGCTGAATCAAACGCAAGAAAATGTATGTATGTAGTGGTAATGTGTAAACAATTTGGCATAATTAGATCACAGAGAAACATCTTGCTCTGGGCCACTAACTCAATCCAGGCTATCACTTCAAATCAAATTTACTGTTTATTTTTTGGAAAATTCCTACTAAAGTTGATGGAAGAAAGAAAATATTGCTATTAAGCCAATCAATGTTTATCATGTGAAGATAACATTATTTATGAGTGTGAATATCAAGTTACTTAAGTGCTGGATGCTCACACTGAAACTCTCAAAAGGTTAAAATTTTCAGAAAGTGCCAAATCTTCTGTCCTCTTTGAACCTTTTTTTTTTTTTTTTAAACAGAATAATTAGAAGAGGATGTACTTTCCTTGTTGATAAAAGTAATTATCTGTAAACCGAGCTGTAAGTATATTCATGCACATTTTTAATTTTAAAATATTTCTAATTCTTTGATTTGGGGTGTAAATTCATATAGATTTCCATATGGCACAAAAATAAAATGTAGTTAAGACAGGAAAATAAATCATTTGGTATTCTTAGTTTCTATTTAGTGCCTCAAGAAACCTTTCTGGTGGGCATAAGCCCCTTTTTAGGCTCTCTAATGACTTTTGTTTCTCCCTTCCATTTTCCACAATGTTCCAAAGAAGAAAAGAACCCTGGGAAATCACCTAATCCAACTCTGTTCAGTGCAGAAGTCCAGCAGAAAATTTAAATATGCTGAAAATTCATCTGTAGAGCATTTCATATTATGTATAGATTATGACGTATTAATTATTTAATTTATAGATCAGAAATAAATTAGTTCTTACGAAATTTAGGTTTATTTTTGTTTCTTTTGGTAGTTTGTTTGTTTGTTTTCAAAAGAACATTTAAAAATTAATAAAGGAGAGATCTTAACCTTAAATGTGATACACTGCCTCTATTTAAATGCAAACAGCATTGAAGAATCATGCCCAATATAACAATTCGAATATGTTCTCAGTATGAAACCTCAGTAGATTTGCTTTATTTGTTCATTTCATTTTGCCCACAATGCTGCAAATTACAGATGGCTTAAATGTGAAAAAGTACTGCATCTCTGAGAGTATAAACCAAACATTCTTTATCTTCTTTACGTAATAGTAATTTGTTTGCTATTACACTGAATCAAGAAAAGGCAGTGAAATATTAATAATGCCCTTATTACTCACAAAGTAAAACTAATGCACATAACAAGCATTTCAAGTGCTGAATGCAATAGATGTATTTTGTTGGAGCTGTTTCCTTTTACTTCTGCTTTGGTTCATTTCATATAAATGCATTTAATCCCTAGGAAGGAGCTTTTTGGTAATTAATGGTCTGAGGGGATGCTGTGACTCACAGTGAAGGCAAAATGAATTGGTCACAGCATCACAGGCTCACATCTACAGAGTGTTTTTATGTATTTATTTACTTATTATTTCACCACCTTCCTAATGCTATTTATAGTTTGCCTTGAAAGACTGTCTAAAAGGGGGCCTCCAGATGGCATTTTTCCAAATAGTTACAATATATTCTTCATAGGCATAGCTAGTTCTTCAACACCAATTAACAACAAAGCTCATTACTACTATCAGCTATGAAATTTTTAAGTTCTTGATCTTTTTTTTTTTAAATGAGAGACACAATGAAATAAACTATTTTTAATGCAGTAAATACCTCAATAGCAATGTAACTCCTTTCAGTCATAGCTGTAAGGTGCTGGAGCAGCAGCAGTTCCCCTGCGGCCTGTGGAGAGGCCTCCGGTGGAGCAGGCTGTCCCCCTGCAGCCCGTGGGTCCCACATTGAGCAGATCTCCATGCTGCAGCCTGTGGAGGAGCCCCTGGTGGAGCAGGTGGATGTGGCCTGGAGGAGGCTGCAGCCCATGGAGAGCCCCCGCAGGAGCAGGCCCCGGGCCGGAGCTGCAGCCCGTGGAGAGGAGCCCACGCAGGAGCAGGGGGTCTGGGGGGAGCTGCCGCCTGTGGGGGACCCACGCTGGAGCAGTTTGCTCCTGTCAGATGGAGCCCGTGGTACGGAGCCATGTGGGAGCAGTTCCTGAAGAGCTGCTGCCTGTGGGCAGCCCCTGCAGGCTCAGTTTGGGGAGGACGGCATCCCGTGGGAGGGACCCCATGTGGAGTAGGGGCAGGGAGTGACCGTGAAGGAGCTGCGGAGACGAAGCATCAGGGACTGACCGCAGCCCCGATTCACCGTTCCCCTGCACCGCTCAAGAGAAGGAGGTGGAAGAGGGTGGTTGGAGGGAAGGTGTTTATTAGTTTGCTTTCAGTTTATCACTGCTCTAGGCTATTAGTAATAGGCAATAAATTATTTTAAACTCTCTGTGCAGAAAGGCTTTCTCTTTCCTAAACTGTGCAGTTCTAAGGTAATTGGAAGTTATTCTGATGAGCCTTCCCAACAATAGAGGAAAATATGGTCTTGTGTGTTACCACTTACTTATTATTATCTCCTAGGAAGCTCTGATGTCAGTCATTTATTTTTTTCTCTGTGGTGCATTCACTTTTCCACCTCTTCCTATTATTATTACTTACTTTAAGTATAAATAAAATATATTAAATATACCTGTATGTAATCAAATAAAAAATTGATGGGAGTATCACTGTTGTCTCTGAGAGATTTCAGATTAAACTGAAAGGAAAATAACTGTAATAGTGTGAGGAAAGTGTTAACTGTTCTGTAACCAAAGGGTTAACTGTTCTTCATATAAATTAATAAATGCTTTCTTTGTGTCTGTCCAGATTGTTGATCCTGAGCACCTTCCAGGATGTACTGGGAGTGACAAACCACTATGTGAGAAAAGTACCAAAAATCCTGTTCTGAGATAACTTCAACTTCCAATAAAAGCAAGGTCTCAGGGAAATACAGAGGACTAGAAGCAACCTAAGGCCTGTACCTGTCCCATGTTGGGAGTTCAGCTGTGTATGGAAATGAGAGAAGATGATTTACAGAGTTAGGAATGGTGTAATAATATGACTGGATGTGTTTGCATAGTGTTTTGTTGCAAACTGCATGTAAGCTTCTGCAAATTTTAATGGGAGGCTCTCTGCCCGTCATGTTTCTAGTGGAGGGGGTCCCATGATCATGACTAAACTAGTAAAAAAACCTGTAAATCTAACCTTGGGTCCTGTTTCCTCCTCTGTCTTGAAAAGTCCTGAGTCACTTTTTTGTCAAATGAAATACAATGACTGGAGAGGCAAACTGGAAATAAACACAGCAAATTGCAATGTACAAAAGAATAAAGTAAAGAGCAAGGAAAGCTATTTAATTCTACTTAATCCAATCAAAACCCATGTCCATCTCCTAAGTATTATTTCTGTCTTTTCTTTTGAATAGAAATTAGCAACGTAAAAGGGCTTGACATATTTTCCTTAAAAAAAAAGAAGTATCTTTTTTCATGTCAACTCCTATTTTCACTTTTTTTTTTTTTTAACCAACCCTTTTAATTCTCTTCTCCTAAGAGAATCTTTTCAGATCAATGCTACATGTCCTTCCTTAGATTTTTCTGTACTTCAATCCTGCCTGAGTAGGATGAGATGCCATCAGTATAAGGACATTATAATACATTCTCCATTCAATGCAGCTCAACATCTCTTTAAATTTTGAAAACTTCTGCCTATTGAGCAATTATATTGAGTTGCCATATTAATGTTCATGAGTTTTTCCCAAGTTCTTACACTTCATATGAATTTTAAAAAAGCAAAACATAGATATATTTTTAATTGTTTTCTGCTTTGCATTTATGCATAGCAGAATTTCTTAATTTCCAATTATTAGCTAAGTTCTGATGTAGTACTGTACTGTACTACTCACAAAAAAAATAATGTATTGGCACATGCCTTTAAATAGACCAAAACCAAGATAAGCTAGGTTTCAGGGAGCAGAAATTAAGAGTTCTGAAATGTAGCTCTACTAATAAATAAACTTTTTTTTTTTTTTTTCTGTGTAGCTGTTATTTCTTTGACTTTTTTTAAACTGGAGTACTCTTCTTCTAGGTAATATAAAGATTTGCTATGAATATCAATCTATTTCCATAAGAATCTACTTGAATTTTATCTAAATTTTAGCTTATGGGATAAGTATGTGATATACTGTCACATTTTGGTTATCATATAGATCTACAAAAAATACTGCATTTGAGCTCAGGCTTATTGAAAATTACATTATGCTATGTTTACTCAGTATCTGTCTTTATAATTGTAGAGGTCTTTGACTCTAATTTAAACACACCTCTTTCTGTGACATATGTTATTTCTCAGTGCAGGCATTTAATATTAACAGTTTGTGGGCAGTCCTGTATGTCTTATGCCTCATTTTCCGCTCCAGTCAGGCCAGCAACAAACTGAAACACTGTAAAATTGTACTCGGGAGAAACTTTTTCATCTGTTTTCTCTCATCACTGGCTGTGGTCAGTGAAAATTCCCTGAATGGGTTTCACTACAGTCATAACTGATCACTCAGCCATTTTTCTAGGTCTGATCTAGCAATCATTTTTGCTGACTGATTATAGATTTGTTCAAATTGAAGGTGTGTGTGGTTGTCTTTTTTCTTTCTTACAAAAGAAAAACTGAATTTCTTGTGAAGGTACATCATAAAACTTATTTTACTTGTGTAATATGGCTTAGAATGAAAGAAGAGATTATTGTATTAAGTTGCTGGTCCTGAGTGTTACCAAGAAAAAATCATATAATCTTTAAGAATATTTATAAATTAATATGGGATAATCAGATTTTTTATTTTTTTTTATTTTATTTACAGTGTCCAAGTCATACTGGCTAATACTTTAACTTGTTCATATATTTTTTTCAGGTAGATTCCAGTGTTTTTAATATGTATTTGACTTGGGATGGTGACATTACATTAGAAACACTAAAAGAACATTATAAATATGAATGTTGCATTTGAGGATGAGATTCACTTCCCACCTGTTATCTAAAAATTAAAGGTCTCACTTAAGCTAGGTGGCTAGGTTCCCTCTACAGACACTGAAGAGAAGCCTCAATGCACTGATTAGAAAACCTTTTTTAAGGATAAGATAAATTACTTTCTGAAAAGCTTATTTCCTTTGCACGAAGACAGAAGAAATCTAATTAACAACATTTCCTTAAGATGACTAGTTTTCAGATGGGCTAAAATAAAGTTAAATGATTCTCATTTTAAGTCACAAAACAAATTAAATGTGACAGATCCTAAATTTTGTACGGTATTAATTTCATAATTTTACACTAGTATGTCAACCATATGTAATTGCAGTGCATCAGGTAAGTTATATTACGTTGAAACAAAATTCTATAATTTCTATATCTTTTACTGTGGATGGATGAAAGGCCAGAAAAATAGTGTTGGCAGTTTATTACCCTTGTACCTCTTTAGCCTGATTATTGGAGATGAAAGCTGCCAGTTTCCTCTCTCTTTTTTGGGATGGGGTAACAGGGAGGTGTGAGTTTCTCTCACCTGATAAACCTTACCCTTGCTTCCATGTCATTCTTATTTTTTAAATCAAGGATAATGATAAATAGCTGATCATCTTAACTGAGAACAAAGCAGAATTTTTACAGTCTCAGTCTCTATAATTGCTATAGAAGAATTTCTACAAGGGACAAAACCAGGCAGTGCTGAAAGTCTAAGTATGGTTAATTAAAAGAACCAAATATCAGTCCTGATGTGGTTATTTCACAAAAGTAAGCAAATATAAATCATTCTTGCGTAAGAGACATTAGTCAACGTACTCAAACTTGTACATTCACTTCTGAAGTTGTCAAGTGAATATGTTACAAACACAAATGTGTTATGTATATTTCCTTGTTTCTGACAATGCAGATTTATACCTGCATTTTTCTACCTGTAAACAATTGTAAACAATTCAGTTATTTGTGTCACTTGATATGAAAACATTTAAATGAGCATCACTTCTAAATTCCTGTAGCTTTATTAGAAAGACACTGCCACTTATAAGACTGGTATTTAACAGTTTTCTAGGTGTCTGGGTCAAATTAGTGAATGCAGTGAAAAGGAGAAAAAGGGACGCTTCTGTGGAAGGTAGAGAAAAAAGGGAAAGGAAATTAGCTTGTGGCATCAAAAATCCATGGGGCTTTTGCACTGTGTCAAGAAGTGTCACTTCCAGCACTGAACTTGGAAAGCTTATGTTCTTTGTAGCAAGTCTCTTTGTCACTGATGTATTGCAGAATTGCTATCCTATCCAATACATATAAATGTATCAGTTTTGCAATTAAATGATATTAGTACAATGCTATTAAAGAAATTAATCTTTCACTAGATTAAGCTGCTGACTAACAACAACAAAAAAAAAAGACCGTAAAAACTGATTACACAAGATTACTGCTTAATAGAAGGAAATTGAATCTGCTGTAAACTGTCCTTTCTCAGGAAAAAAATCAGAAAAAAGGTTAAGTGAATGAAGCATTACTTCTGTGAGAAACAAACTGAAATGTATTGTTTAATATTAGAGCACTTTAAGTGGTCTTTTCAAAATATGAGAATATGAAGCAGGACCGGAGGGAGAGGGACCGGGGTGAGACGCCCCAAAGGGGGGTGGACCCCCTGCCCTGTTGCCATCGGGCAGAGGGAGGGGACCCGCGAGTTGAGGAGGAATGGAGACGGGTCCCCTCTCGACCTCGCAGGAGATGCCCTCCCCTTCCGGCGCTGCCTTCCCAGGTGCCCTTGAACAATAGGTTTGAGGCCCTGGAGCTTGAGAGACCGGTGGGTGAGGACGATGTAGGAAGCCTGCCCAGGAGGATGCCTGAGGTGAGGAAGTTGACTCCATGCCTCAGGACTGCCTCCACCAAGAAAGAAAGAAGGGTGATTGTTGTGGGCGACTCCCTACTCAGGGGAACGGAGGGCCCTATTTGTCGGCCTGACCCCACGCATAGGGAAGTCTGCTGCCTCCCTGGGGCCAGGGTCAGAGACGTTACCAGGAAGCTTCCAAACCTGGTTCGCCCCTCTGACTACTACCCTCTTTTGATAGTCCAGGCTGGCAGTGATGATCTTGAAAAGAGAAGCCTCAAGGCTATCAAACAAGACTATAGGGGGCTGGGACGATTGGTGGAGGGAGCGGGAGTGCAGGTGGTGTTTTCGTCTATCCCTACGGGGGAAGGGAGAGGCACGGAGAATACATGGAAAGCTCACGTGGTTAATAGGTGGCTCAGAGACTGGTGCCGGCACAGAAATTTTGGGTTTTTTCACCATGGGGAGCTTTACTCGGCACCCGGCCTGATGGCCTCAGACGGGTCCCTATCTCCAAGGGGAAAACGGATCCTAGGCCAGGAGCTGGCAGGGCTCATAGAGAGAGCTTTAAACTAGGCAAGAAGGGGGACGGGGCTCAAACAAGGCTTGCTGGAGCCGTGCCGGGGGAAACAATGGCTAGGCTGGGGAAGAAGGCGATGGCCCAGCTGAAGTGCATCTACACTAATGCACGCAGCATGGGTAACAAACAGGAGGAGCTGGAAGCCATTGTGCAGCAGGAAGGCTACGACTTGGTTGCCATCACGGAGACGTGGTGGGACCGTTCCCACGACTGGAGTGCTGCAATGCCTGGCTATCGGCTCTTCAGGAGGGACAGGCAGCACAGAGGGGGTGGTGGCGTGGCTCTCTACATTAGAGAATCTTTTGATGTTGTGGAACTCCAGGCTGGGAATGATAAGGTTGAATCCCTGTGGGTTAGGATCCGCGGGAAGGCCGGCAAGGCTAGCATCCTGGTCGGGGTCTGTTATAGACCGCCGAACCAGGATGAGGAGACGGATGAGGAGTTTTATAGGCAACTGACAGAAGTTGCAAAATCGTCGGCGCTTGTCCTCGTGGGGGACTTCAACTTCCCGGATATATCCTGGAAACACAACACGGCACGGAGAAAGCAGTCTAGGAGGTTTCTGGAGAGCGTGGGAGATAGCTTCCTGACGCAGCTGGTCAGTGAACCCACCAGGGGTGGTGCCCCGCTAGACCTTCTCTTCACAAACAGAGAAGGACTGGTGGGAGATGTGGTGGTCGGAAGCTGTCTTGGACAGAGTGACCACGAAATGGTAGAGTTCTCTATTCTTGGCGAGGCCAGGAAGGGGACCAGTAAAACTGCTGTCTTGGACTTCCGGAGGGCTGACTTTGAGCTGCTCAGGACGCTGGTTGGCCGAGTCCCTTGGGAGGCGGTTCTGAAGGGCAGAGGAGTCCAGGAAGGCTGGGCGCTCCTCAAGAAGGAAATCTTAACGGCACAGGAACGGTCCGTCCCCACGTGCCCAAAGATGAGCCGGCGTGGAAGAAGACCGGCCTGGCTCAACAGAGAGTTGCGGCTTGTGCTTAGCAGAAAAAAGAGGGTTTATAATCTTTGGAAAAAAGGGCGGGCCGCTGAGGAGGACTACAAGGATGTAGCGAGGCTGTGCAGGGAGAAAATTAGAAAGGCCAAAGCTCATCTGGAGCTCAACCTGGCTACTGCCGTTAAAGACAACAAAAAATCCTTTTACAAATATATCAATGCGAAACGGAGGACTAAGGAGAATCTCCATCCTTTACTGGATGCGAGGGGAAACCTAGTTACTAAGGATGAGGAAAAGGCTGAGGTGCTTAATGCCGCCTTTGCCTCAGTCTTTAGCGGCAATACCAGTTGTTCTCTGGATACCCAGTGCCCTGAGCTGGCGGAAGGGGATGGGGAGCAGGATGTGGCCTTTGCTATTCATGAGGAAATGGTTGGCGACCTGCTAAGGAGCTTGGATGTGCGCAAGTCGATGGGGCCGGATGGGATGCACCCGAGGGTACTGAAAGAACTGGCGGAGGAGCTGGCCGAGCCGCTTTCCATCATTTATCGGCAGTCCTGGCTATCGGGGGAGGTCCCAGTTGACTGGCGGCTAGCCAATGTGACGCCCATCTATAAGAAGGGCCGGAGGGCAGACCCGGGGAACTATAGGCCTGTCAGTTTGACCTCAGTGCCAGGAAAGCTCATGGAGCACATTATCTTGAGGGTCATCACGCGGCACTTGCAGGGCGAGCAGGCGATCAGGCCCAGTCAGCATGGGTTTATGAAAGGCAGGTCCTGCTTGACGAACCTGATCTCCTTCTATGACAAAGTGACGCGCTTGGTGGATGAGGGAAGGGCTGTGGATGTGGTTTACCTTGACCTCAGTAAGGCTTTTGACACCGTTCCCCACAACATTCTCCTCAAGAAACTGGCTGCTCGGGGCTTGGACTGGCGTACGCTTCGCTGGGTTAGAAACTGGCTGGATAGCCGGGCCCAGAGAGTTGTGGTGAATGGAGTCAAATCTGGTTGGAGGCTGGTCACAAGTGGTGTCCCCCAGGGCTCGGTACTGGGGCCGGTCCTCTTTAATATCTTTATCGATGATCTGGATGAGGGCGTCCAGTGCACCCTCAGTAAGTTTGCAGATGACACCAAGCTAAGTGCGTGTGTCGATCTGCTCGAGGGCAGGAAGGCTCTGCAGGAGGATCTGGATAGGCTGGAGCGATGGGCTGAGGTCAACTGTATGAAGTTCAACAAGGCCAAGTGCCGGGTCCTGCACCTGGGGCGCAACAACCCCAAGCAGAGCTACAGGCTGGGAGATGAGTGGTTGGAAAGCTGCCTGGCCGAGAAGGACCTGGGAGTATTGGTTGATAGTCGGCTGAATATGAGCCAGCAGTGTGCTCAGGTGGCCAAGAAGGCCAACAGCATCCTGGCCTGTATAAGAAGCAGTGTGGCCAGCAGGTCTAGGGAGGTGATTGTCCCCCTGTACTCGGCTCTGGTGAGGCCGCGCCTTGAGTACTGTGTTCAGTTTTGGGCCCCTCGCTACAGGAAGGACATGGACGTGCTCGAGCGAGTCCAGAGAAGGGCGACAAGGCTGGTGAGGGGTCTGGAGAACAAGTCTTATGAGAAGCGGCTGAGGGAGCTGGGCTTGTTCAGCCTGGAGAAGAGGAGGCTCAGGGGCGACCTTATCGCTCTCTACAGTTACCTTAAAGGAAGCTGTAGTGAGGTGGGGGTTGGTCTGTTCTCCCACGTGCCTGGTGACAGGACGAGGGGGAATGGGCGAAAGTTGCGACAGGGGAGTTTTAGGTTGGATGTTAGGAAGTACTTCTTTACCGAAAGGGTTATTAAGCATTGGAACGGGCTGCCCAGGGAGGTGGTGGAGTCGCCATCCCTGGAGGTCTTTAAAAGACGTTTAGATGTAGAGCTTAGTGATATGGTTTAGTGGAGTACTTAGTGTTAGGTCGGAGGTTGGACTCGATGATCTTGAGGTCTCTTCCAACCTAGAAATCTGTGTCTGTGTCTGTGTCTATCTGTGTCTGAATTTTTTTTTTTTTACTGTTTTCTGTAGCTGAATTTGTTGGTGTTTCTAGTGGATTCACTGTTGAAGCCCTTAGTGTGTGAGTGGCAGTACTCGGAGCATTTGGTACTGAAGCAATTGTGTTTGATTAAACTGCTACATTTCATCAAGTATGCTGGAATCATGAAACTTCTTTTGTTCCTTCCTGCTCGCAACTTTAGCTGAGAGAACAGAAAGGCAGTGGAAAAAAAGAAAGTCTATGAGAAACAAGGAAATAACGTGGAAGAAACATTTTTTTCCCCTCCTTCCAAAATAAGATTCACATGGGGAAATTCCATACAACCCTTTGGGAGAACAGAAAACGAAGAGCAGGAATGTCATAGACATGATAGAATTGTTCTCTAAGATAAATTAATTTAAACTAACTTGAATAAATAAATACTAGAAATAGCCTGTCAAGTAATTTAGTGACAGAACTGTTCATTCAAAATAGGTAGATTATAAGTTTGTAAAAGGTTAGGAAGCCAACACTGAAATTTAGCAAAGGCTATAACAGAACAGCAAACATGAATTTTTCTCAATTATGAAAATGTTGCTGCTTTCTTAGACATCTGTAGCACAAATCAAAACTCAGATGAATTAACAGTTCTGTTATTTTCCTCATTGTTTAGATACTATAAACTTTAATTAATCAGGTGTTAATATTGGGAATGACTTAGAAATTAAAGCAAGAACTCATTTCTCTTACTTAGGAAATGAAACACAATGGGGGAATGAAAAGCATAAAGTTGTGAATGAAATAGAATGAAATTTCTCTGGTTTTGGACAGGAAAAAATAAGGTAATAAATACCCTCTATATACTGGACTAGAATCATAGAATGGGTTGGAAGGGACCTTAAAGAACATCCAGTTCCAACCACCTTGACATGGGCAGGGACACCTACCACTAGACCAGGTTGTTTAACCTCAGACAACCAGGTCTTGAACACTTCCACAGATGGGGCACCCACAAATTCTCTGGGTAACCTGTTCCAGTCACTCAACTACCCTCAGAGTGAAGAATTTCTCCCTAATGTCTAATCTAAATCTACCTTCTTTCAGTTTAAAACTGTTACCCCTTGTTCTATCACTACATTCCCTGATAAAGACTTCTTCTCCCTCTTACCCAAAGGCTCCCTTTAGGGGAGGAAGGACACCATAAGGTCTCCCTCGACCCTTTTCTTCTCCAGGCTAAACAACCCCAAATCTCTCAGCCTTTCTTCATAGGGGAGAGGTGCTCCAGCCTCTGTTCATGTTCATGGCCCTCCTCTGGACCCGCTCTAATAGCTCCAGGTCTCTCTTGTAATGAGGCCTCAGAGCTGAACGCTGTATCCAGGTAGAGTCTCACAAGAGCAGAGTAGAGGGGGACAATCACCTCCCTCGACCTGCTGGACACGTTTCTTTTGATGCAGCGCGGAATACAGACAGTTTTCTGGGCTGCAAGTGCACATTGCTGTTTCATGTCAACCTTTTCATCCACAAATACCTGCACCCCTAAAGCCTTCACTGCAGGAATGCTCTCAGTCCTCTCATCCCCCAGCCTGCATTTGTCTTTGGGATTACCCTGACCCAGGTGCAGAACATTGGCCATGTTGAACTTCATGAGAGTCCATGGGCCCACTGTGTCAGGGTCCCTCTTGATGGGATGGCGTCCTTTCACACTGCATATGCAGTGTGTCAACTGCATGACTCAGCTTGGTACCATCTGTGAACTTGCTAAGGGTGTGCTTAATCCCACTGTCTCTGCTGCCAACAAAGATGTTAAATAGCACTGGTCCTAATACAGACTCCTGAAGAACAAATGAGTAAATTAGAATAAGTCAGTTGAAATCTGGGCAGTAGAAAAAAGAACTCTACTTACTGGTTTAGTAGAGGAAAAAGTGGGAGGGCTGTCCACAAATGAGTTGTTATTGCCTGTCCCTCAGCAAAGAGCTAACCTTGTAAAATGAATGTATAGTCATCCAAAGGCCATATGTTGACAAAGAAAAAAATAAAGTGATTTTACAGAATGTGGTTCGAGTTAATGAAGACAATATTTCCAATGTACAGCTAAGGGACATTAAGGTTATATGAATTTTATTATGTCATAGATGTTTACATTTAATGGTTAGTTGCATTTACTAACTGGGGGGTTAATTACCAATTCCTTAGCTTTGCTAATAATAACTGGTAAGAAATACCAACTATATCTAAACACAGTTCTGTACAGTGACTGATATTGTTTTTCTTTTTTTCCTTTTCCTTTTCCTTTTCCTTTTCCTTTTCCTTTTCCTTTTCCTTTCCCTTTCCTTTTCCCTTTCCCTTTCCCTTTCCCTTTCCCTTTCCCTTTTTCGCGTTTCCATTTCCTTTTCCTTTTTTTCTTTTCCTTTTCCCTCTCCTTTTCCTTTTTGTCTGTTTTTTTATTTGTTTGTTTGTTTGGTTGGTTGGTTTGGTTTGGTTTGGTTTGATTGGTTGGTTGGTTGGTTGTTTTTTTTGGCTGTTGCCATGCTTTTTTATGCAGCAAATCTTTTTAGTTTTATCATGTTGTTTCTTGGCTATTCGTTCAATACAATTCAATATCAAGCTACCATGAATAAGTACATTAATGTATACCTAATCATACAAATCAAAACGGATTCCCTTACTCCCTAGACAGCCTGTGTTTAACAGGGTTAATATAACCATAATTAATATATTATATAATATATTATATATAATATAATATACATAATATAATATATATATATTATATATATTAATATAACCATATTCTATGTAAAGGATAAGCAAGGAAGATGTTGAGAACATAAGAAATATTATATTTTATTGTAATCTGTGCAACTACTTTGCATTTATTCTAATGACAGGTATTGTTGTCATTGAATGAATGCCATTAGGTTCAATGTTCCACTCCACAAAATAGCTGCTTAAAATCTATTTTCCCTAAACTGTGAAATGTTTACCTTAAAAACACCCAAACCTGTAAATATTAATACTTTGTCTAAGACTTCTACTTCAGAGTTGAAATGGTCCACAAAAATCTTGTTTCCAAACCTTGATATTTGTGTTAATATCTCTGTTTTCACCTGCTATGTTCACTGTACACATGCTACTAAATATTTAGACATAACACTGTTATTAAAAACTCTGGCTTTAATTCAGACTTGTATGAGAAAATGTCTATTAAACAATGGCCTTTATATGTAAGCAATGAAAGGTAAATGTTAAGCAGATACATGGTCTTTGCCTGGGCATGATTGATTATCATGTAATCATAGCCTAAATTAGGTTATGATTATTATTATTAGGCTTATAATCATATTCTACTGCAGAGAATGCCATTTTTTTTCCATGTTTGAAGAGATGTGTATATCACATCCATGTATTGCAGAATATTTGTGTGTAAAAAATTAAAAATTAAAATTAATTTAATTAATTTAAAAATTAAAATTAATTTAATTAATTTAAATTAAAATTTAAATATTATAAATTATTTATTAAATCAAGTAGACCAAACTTAAACCATATGTTATAACTTTATGTATTATAAATACACTTAGTATTTTAAAGTAAGTTATTTAAATTTGTATATAAATATTTTTGCTTACTATTAAGTAACTCTTGCTCTTTCATTCTCTGTCATTTTTTTTTCCTTCTTAATTGTACTCAGCGTGGCTGGGATGGAGTTAACTTTCCCTGCAGCAGCCCATACAGCGCTGCGCTCTGCACTTGCAGCTAGAACAGCACTGGTATGACACCAGTGTCTATTGCTGAGCAGTGCTGGCACAGCATCAGCCTCCAGCCCCCCCAGGAACCAGTAGGCTTGGGGTGCAGAAGATGTGGCAGGGCAGAGGGGCACATCACCAGGGCAGCTGACCTAAACTGACCAAAGGGAATATTCCATGCCCTATGATGTCACACTCAGCAATAAAAGGTGGGAAAGGGGAAGGTGGGGGCCTCTTACTATGAAGACATCTCCCAGACAAGTGCTATGTGTATCAAGGCGCTGCTTCCCAGGATGTGGCTGAACACCGCTCATGGATGAGAAGTAGAGAATATTTTTTCCCTCTCTCTGTGCTTCTGCATGGCCTTCACTTTTTGTTTGTTTGTTTGTTTGTTTGTTTTTGTTTTGTTTGTTTGTTTTTCCCCTTTAATTCCCCTTTAATTAAATTATCCTTATCTCATCTCAGTCGGTGAGCCTTTTTTTTTTTTTTTTTTCTTTCCAGCATACTTTCTTTTCCCCCTCTTCTTCTGAGGATGGGGAGTGAGAGAGCAGTTGTGGTGGAGTTTAGCTGCTCAGCAGGGTAAAACTACCACATTAATATAGTTTGTAAAAAAAGTCTAGGTGTATCCTTTACCTACTTTTTACTTTCTTTAAGCAAATCATTGACTTTTCTTTTCTTATTTTTCTTTTTCTGTTTTTCTCTACTGCTATAAAAACTTTTCATAGAATATCCAGGAGAAAGGCAGGTAAAAGGAAAGTAGCTCTTAAATTCAGTATACAGTTGCTAGTAACTGTAGATATATATATATGGGTGAGGAAATGACCAACATGCTCAATCTCTTGTTCTTAACCCAGTCCAAGCTCCTGTACTCCAGTCATTAAAAAAATATAAATGAATAAAATAAAAAGAAGATGTCTGGCCATGAGTTATCAAATTATTGCATCATTTCATCAGTGTTTACATATTACCTATGTTTGTTGACGACATGTTGTGGTTTAACCCAGCTGAAGGCTAAGCACCACACAGCTGTTTGCTTACCCTCCCCTTCCCACAGTGGGATAGGGGATAGAATCAGGGAAAAAAAAAAGTAAAAGCTTGTGAGTTGAGATTAAAACAGTTTAATAGGACAGAAAAGAAATAGAAATTATTATTATTAATAATAATAATAATAATAATAAATATTAATAATAGTAATAGTAGTAGTAGTAATATGTATGAAGCAAGTGATGCACAATGCAATTGTTCACCACCTGCTGACCAGCCTATCTCCGAGCAGACGGTCCCCCCACCCCGGCCAGTCACCCCATATTAATTGTTCAGCGTGATGCCATATGGTATAGAATATCCCTTTGGCCAGTTTGGATCAGCTGTCCTGGGTCTGTCCCCTCCCAGCTCCTTGTGAAACCCCAGCCTGCTCACTGGCAGGGCAGTGTGAGAAGCTGAAAAGTCCTTGGCTTAGTGTAAGCACTGCTCTGCAACAATTAAAACATCAGCGCGTTATCAACATTATCCTCACCCTAACTCCAAATCACAGCACCATACCAACTACCAGGAGGAAAATTAACTCTATCCTACCTGAAACGAGGACACTATATTATTAAAGTAGATGCAAAATTTTTAAGTTAGAAAACAAGCAAACAAAAACAAACCAAAAGTTACTTATTAAACACATTTTCTGATCTGCGACATCCCTGGTTTCTGGTAAGCAATAAGCCACTATGAAGCTAAAGAATTAATTTCTAGTTCAGTCTCAACACTGATATACAGAGGATCCTGTATCTGAAGAGGATAATCTTCACACACAGCAGATTACCAGTTTTTGTGTATCTGAGGGACAGCTTCTTTTCACTCAAGAATAAATTAAAAAGATCATGAGAAATCCACAGAGAAAGGACATATTAATTTGAAATTCTGAAGCTTGGCTTTATGAATTTGTGCCTCATGAGTTTATTACCTTTATGATGCCATATTCATTTTATACTGCTGTAACCAAATCATTTGCTAGACCACTGAGTATATGTAATCTATTTAAAACTTGCTAAGTGAGCAAACTATTCAGTCATTAACAATTGTGTAATGTTAGCTCCTCAACTTTAACAGGTCACTTCCTCAGGGCATAGCCTTCATGAGAGTCAAACACCTCTAGTACCAAACTACAACTGTTCACTTTCTTGTCTTCTTCTCTTCCTTACCCTTATAACCTTCTGTTAGAATGGTATCTGGACAGCAGAGAAGTACTTCTGTTAAGCAGAGATTAGTAGGATGCAGGCCGTTGTTCCAAGCTATTATGGCCAGACTGGAATTAAGAGAGGGGATGAGAGTCTGGTATAACGCAACAGATGAGATAACGACCCAAGGAAACCAAGCGTTATGCCAAGCCAACAGTTATGCAAAAGTATGGGAAAAGCTGCAAGATCCTAGGAAAACAAACAAGCAAACAAACAAACAACAACAACAACAAAAAAAAAAAACAGGAAAAAGAAAAACTCCGACACATATTGAACTGGAGGAAAAGACAACGTTGTTAGAACAGCTGTCCGCATTATTCCTGGAGCAGAAAGGTAAGAAATCAGTAGCAATCAGGACAAGGAGCAAGCAAGATTATGGTAAGGACAGAGAGCAGAGGCAGGAGTCAGAACCTATGGATACACTTTGCAATAATGAGGTAAAATAAATCAAAACTAAGACAGCAGCATGAGTGAGATTTAGTAAAACTACCATCAAGTGACAGGAAAAAACAAAAGCAAGTGACAGATTTTACATAGAAAGAGTAAACTACCAGGCTAACAGGATGGTTCCTGGTCTCCTGATTGACTCTGATAAGGCAGCTAAGTGAAGCTCAATCGCCCAGACCTGACATGGACTGACAACTGCCACATTCAATGCTTCATGCAACTGAAGCCCCAAGTGATGTTTGCCATACATTATATTTTCCTTTCACTTGTATTCCCTGTTGCATGATATATATAAACTGAGTGAAGAGTTTTCTCATGACTGAGACATCTAAACCTTCCTTTTTGTCATGTGAATTATCTGATGCCTTCCAAAGTATGAGTTTGAGACTAGGGTTTTAGTTCTGTTAGATCAATTTCTGTCCTCTCTCCTCCCACAATGTAAATGCAATTTTTACAAAACATCTTGAGAAGTAAACACACATGCAAACCTTCAATCAGCATTCATATCTAGTTGAAACAGTCAATGGGTTAACAAAGTACTGAGCGCAGGAGAAGAAACTAATTGGCTGAAAGCAACATGATCACATATTTCCATATCTGAAGATAAAGAAGGAGGGGAAGGGAAAAATAAAATTATACTACATTTATTTATATAAACAACCAAAATAAACAAAAAAAGCAAACAAACAAAAAACACTATAGAAAAAAGGAACCATTTTCAAGCTTTAAGCTTTGGAAAACTTACAGACTGGAAAATTCATATCTATTTTTGCTACCGGATTCAGAAATGGAGGAGTTTGAACTTAATTCTTAATCAAAAGAGACAGAATGGAAAAGAAGTAGATTAATAATCGGAGGAATTAAAACATAATTCTCAATCAAAAGAGACAAAATGGAAAAGAAATGAAAACCAAACTACCCAAATAAGCCAGAAAATAAGTCCTGGGTACACAGTTTCTCTTGGTATCAGGGATTCTGATATATTAAAAAATTATTTTGTAACTAGTTACAAAATTCCCAAAATAAGCTTCATTATTTTAAAAAACTACAAAATAACTTTCTTTAGATTAAGCTACAAGATCCCATGTAGCTAGAAATGATTAGACCCCATTTTATAGATTATTTCAGGCCTGACTAGAGTAAAAGCATAGTTTAACAGAACTACACACTCTCACACTGATTGTTGCCAAGCCTAAATTACAGATTATTTTTTCCTGGTATAAACTATAGATGCACAATTTGATGCATTTTCTTTGTTCAGCATGCACAGGGAAACTCCTTATGGCCCTCCTCTGGACCCACACTAACAGGTCTACATCTTTCTTGTGCTGGGGTCCCCAGACCTGGATGCAGTACTTCAAGTTGGGCTTCATGGGGGCAAAGTAGAGGGGGGCAATCACCTCTCATGACCTGCTGGCAATGCCTCTGTTGATGCAGCCCAGGATACAGTTGACCTTCTGGAGTGCATATTTGATGTGCTCAGACAGAAAAGGGAATAATATGAGCACCTGGCACTCAGAATGAACATTTTCACAATTAGAATTTTAAGAAAACATGGGACGTTCCTTCTGAGTTCAGTGAAGGACAGGAAGCCTGCTGAAATAAGCCACAAAAGTAAGAGTAATTTATAAATGGTAGTTTCTGAATCTTCAGAGATGTTTGGTGTTTAGCTGCTTGAAGGTGCAAAGATTTAGGTCTGAACATGTCCTGTAGCAGACCTAGAAGACCCTAACAGTTTACCCAAGAAAATGTACATGGCAATGGTCATTATGACATCCTTGCAGAAGAACTTAGGAGGCAATTTGGAAAGATTCAGCTCCAGATTCAGCAAATTTACCTCTTAGTGTCACATTTATATATAAGCTAGGTCTCCAAACTGCTATTACTACTTAATGGAAAGATTACCACTTCATTAAACAGACTCCAGAGATGTCACAGAGATGTCAGCTAACAATATGTAATTTTCTGCTTAGAGTGATATTTAAATTTAGGCACCTGAACTGAGGTGTCAGAATGCAGAGCTAAATCCCACCTCATGGGTCTGAAGAGAAGATTCACAATGAGAGGTTGCTCCAGGACTATTTTGAATTCTACACTAAGAAAACATTGGATTTTTTTTTCTGGCTTTTTGGGGAAGGGGACGACTTATGAGACGACTTATGAAAAGGTTCTTTCTGTTTGTCCATTAGCCTTTAGCTGGGTTCATATTTAGAAGTTAGCTCCTTCATTTCGCTTAAATGCCTTATTTCTTCACAGATGTTTTTTAAATATATATAATCTTTGCTAGAGGAGCAGAAAGAACAAAGCTTGCTGCTCTTTTGGAGACTAAAAAAGGTTGCTTATATTATGCCACAGTTTCCATGCAAGGAAAACTCAGTAATAAGTCCCACCTGGGAACTGAAGTCATCTTCTGTATGTGCAGAGATGTACAAATATTCCCTTGCACTTATCAGAGTAATTCTAGGGGCATACTGAGGGGCACTTATCCAAAGTGGATGATTACAAAACAGAATTAACTCTGGGTCCTTCTTGTCTAAATACCACTATTGACAATAATTACTGACTTTAAAAACTGAACAAATATCATTCAAATGCTGATGTAATCAAAATGCTGAAGGAAAGGTTCACAGAAGTGTCCTGTTGCAACCACAGTGTCTCAAGCAGGTATACTGTAATGGGAGGTGATACTGTGGGCAAATATAATCTGTCTTTACCTCATACTTATTGTTTATATAAAGTAATCCTTTTATTGTGGTGGTTTCTTGAAGTCCTTGCTGAGGAACACAGGAATGCGACCACCCATAATTGTATTGTGGTAATGAAATTGTGTCAACTGATGGAGACCTCTCATATTATTAATGTCTGTTAAAGACAGAAACATCAACACGCACCTCCTCACACACACAGAAAAAAAAATAATAAAATAAAAATAAAGCTAACAAAACAAACAAAACAAACAAACAAAAGGACTCCAGATTTGACTAATTCAGAAACTCAGCTGTCGGCATGATTTGAAGACTGTTTAACTCAAAAAGATTTTTAAGCCTTTGTGTGTAGAAGTAAGGGGAATGCACAGCCAATTAGTCTTATTTGCATCTGAACTAATAAAACCAAAGTTATCTGATGGCTCAGTTGTGGTACCAACTTGATGGCAAAAGTTACTTTGCAGTCTATTTCTAGATAAATGCTATTTGAACTAAAAGTCTCTTTAAAACTTTGAAAGGTAATGGGACACTACAGATGTAGAATAGGTACAGTGACATTATAGTTGCTTGCTGTCTCTAAAAGGCCTCATTCAGAAATTCTCCAAATGAATTGAAAACTTGGTCCATGAAATAAATGGGGTTGGTCATTTGAGATTCAGACTCTTTGCAATTAAAATTAAAATATTTTGTTAGTTAAAAAATTTAGTTAGTCACTAGAAGTGCCTTAGAAAGAATAAGGAGACAAAATATAATAAAGAAACTAAGTGTTCTATTGTTTTGAAAATCTGTGGTATCTCTGTACAAAATATGTGTACAAAAGCTGTTCCACATTTTTCCAGAGGGGAAAAAAAAAAAATTAATACTACATAAACATTTGAAACAGTACTTAAAATATTTATCCCCATTAAATTCACTGGAACAAAGTGACACATATAATTTTCAAAATAAATTAATGAGTTTTTCTCATTTTTCAAATAAAAACAAATGTTTCTAACTTTACTCCTAACGTTGTCTTGTCTATTTAGTATGACTGTTTCTGGAAAGAATGAAAGAATGCAACTAAGGAGATGATGGCAAAAAGGAGGAAGGTTTGTTGTGACGCTTTAGACCGTGCTGAATTCAAAGGCCAATGAAGTCAATAAGAATCTTTCCATTACCTACAATGAGCTTTTGATCGTGCCACAACTTTATACTTCAAAGTATAAAGCTCCCTCTCATCTTTTAAAGTTTTTTGCTCTTTCAGACATCATTCTTTCACTTCTCTCTATGCCGCCTTTTTTTTTTGTATTTATTTCAGATACTCTTTCCCCTCTTTCTCCCTATATAACTGAAGGTTGTACTGAAAGCACAGTTGATATAATTACATAAGGCAGCAGAGGACTCAGAGGAGCAAACAAATAATTCTATTTGTAGCAAGAGGCAGACTTCTGGAGGGAGACCGGAGACCCATCTATACCTTGCTGTCCACTACAAAAGGGACAAAATATTTGCTTCTCCTGAATATCATCATTTATGCTTATACCCTAAACCACATGTTTATATACTGAAGAGATCTGTGAATCTCGACAGGCTGAACTACTCTGCTTTTCTAAAGTATTTGCATTGCCATTTACTAAGAAAGTGTTAAGAAATAGGAGAATTACATAGAACATAGATTTTGGTCCTTTTTTTTTTTTTTCCTTCCCCTACAGGATAGGAAGAACTAAGCATAAGTTTTTGCTGTGAGGAACTATGTTTCAGCTCCTCAGATATCACAGATAGAAGTAAAAACCCTCTCTCCTTCTAGTCCATAAATGTGTTGACAGCAACCTTTAATTTACTTTGCTTCTGCTAAAATGAGAGTGAATAGTGTGCTGTGTGTTGTTTGGGATCAGATAGAACAGAAAGCTACATTTAGCCAAAGCCTCCTTAGGCACACCTGCTACTACTGCACAGAGACATAGGAATAATTTCTTAGTGTTAGATGTTGGCAGGAAATATTAAAAATGTCTAAGTGAGGCTCTATCCAAAAATGACTTTTTGCTGTATTCAACTGTCAATATGTTAGCAATGCAAATCTGTTAATTATTTTCACAGCCCCCTTGTCTTCACAAAGCACAAGAGGAAAATTTATGAAGAGTACAAGGAGTTTTTCCAGAAGTCTATGAGCTAGTCAACTTCAGACTTTTGATGATTGTGAAAGATGTAGTATTTAACTAGGTAGTTTTATGAAAGTAACAACTAATGAGAGCACACTGCACTATTACAATTTAAACCTTTATTTATTAGAACCAAAATATGGTTCTAATATTAGAACCAAAAATATTAGAACCAAAATATGCCCATGAACTTCTTTGACATAAAAAAATTATTTCCAGCTATAATAGTCCTATTAAAAATACAACCTCTTTCTACCAACTTGCTTAAATTATTTAACTAAATTTATTTAAGACATAATAGAAGCTATAATGGTAATTCCAAAGGTAAAGATCCAACCATTTATTTTTGTATCAGCAGTGTCTGCAATTTTACAATGCAGATAAAATTTCAGAGTGACAGTATGAAATACAGTGTAAGATTAAGGGAAAAGAAACAAGATTTGGATTGGGTAGCCCAGACGTATGTCTCTGTTCCACTACTAAGTGAACTAAACACCTATGTGATTTTGAAGGTTATTACAATTAAAAAGGAAAACAAACAAACAAAAACAACAACAACAACAACAAAAAGTCATGAACAAACAAAAAGCAATCAAACAAAAAAACGTGCAACTGGTAAGTAGAGAGGGAAGTTACAATGTCAGTTCTCATATTTGCCAAGAAATGATTTGTCAGATTTTTTTTTATCAAACAATTTTAGGTTAAAACAAAAAAAAAGTGACTAATGTTATTAGAAAATCTTGTATGAACCTTGATACTTCATACTAGGGGAGACAAATATTTGCTTGTTTCCATGTTCTGCTCTTTGAATTTCTGTTGGACCAAAAAGGACCTATGCTTCCTCAAGAAGCATAATCTGTTTATTGTCAGATGAGGATATGGCCTGATGTGGATCTGCTTTTCTCTGCCTCAGTGTTATATATATACTGAACTGCAACAACCATATTTGTAGCCTAGTGGTTTAGACTCTTCTCAAAGAGAGAAGAATGTCTAATCACTATTTATTCTTGACTATCTGAATAAGTTCTTTTAGGAGAAAAGCTCTTTAACCATTTATTAGCTGCATTAATTGTCTTGCAGTTGAACAAACACATTTTGAACAAGCACAGTTGAAAGAAAACTCTGGGAGAGATTTTAAGCGATCCACAGTTTGCTTGTTCTTTGAAAATCTTTTGGAGTGTAGCCTCAGACTTTAATGTCATTTGATCCTTTGAAAAAATATCCTGATATCCATATTTTGCAATGAAATTGGATTTATGTTTTTAAAGGTTTTAAAAGGTTTATGTTTTAAAAGTTTAAAGACAGAAATTAGTGTCAGTTTGACATGGTATTATGAATTTAATTTAAAAAATCCCATTTACAGACAGAAATTCTGGATCTATGTTCTGAATTGTGATAGAGTCCACCTAATTTATTTTTTATTTGAAAGTCTTCACTTGACTATTTCTGCATATTATCCTGAATTACTAAAAAGAGATTAATGTACATGTTTATTCAAATGAAAACTCATTTTATAAGAAAATAAGCAAATACTTCAGTAAATGTCGAAAATGCAGAGCGCTTTGTGGATGTAGCAGCAAGAAGAATGCTGCATTCCTAAAAAAAACAATGATAGATCCTTTGAAAGGATCAATGAAGGTAAAAGTTCTGAAAGTTCTTGAGAAACAGTAGAGTGGTTTAGGAAGAAAATAATAGGTCCAGTCAATATGAAGTAATCTTGGGCTCTCAACACAGAAAGATGTTCTCATAGACTTTCTCATGCAAGAAAACCCCCAAAGTAACTCTCCTACCCAATTCAGATAGAAGGGACATGCAAGAATAAAGAATGAACAAGGAAAGTCACTTTTTCAGCAGTCTGAAAATAATTTGCATCCAGCCTGTCTCTGGCATGGCAAGACTGTCGTCGGTTATGAAATCATTTAATAGGATTGTTTTAGTCTTAATGACTACCAGTTAACCAAGGCTGGAGTTTGCTACAATAGCTATATTTATTAAAAGGATAGTTGGAATCCAATCCAAGATTATGCGAGATAAATAAAGGTCTCTTGCAGAAAGAGGTCTTTCTGTCAGAACCATATAGTACTGATAAGAGTTTCAATTTTGTGAATAAAACCATACTCACACCTCTGCAAATTAGATACATGTGATATAGGATTGACAAGTTCTGAACTGAAAAGCCATTTCAGATAAATGTCAGTGGTTTCTAGATGAGGGAGAAGGCAGTGAAAAGAGTATAATTTGTAAGTGCTATAACAAAACAAACAAAAACACCAGAGAGTTAAAAATATTTTCATACCTATGAAATAAACAGGATACTACCAATGTGCAGCAATATATGTTACTTCACTATTTGTTGTACTGGTATACTTTTAATGTTCACATGGAACAAAAATTTAAGGAACTGAGAGAAGGAAGAGAATAGAGAAAGGGAAAAAGACAGGCTCGAAGCCTTATAACTGTAGTCAGTATTCAATATTCAAAAACTCATACCTTGGAAAAGTCAAAACCAATTTTCTCTGAAAGCAAAGTTACTTCTTTTAAATGAGAGCTATTTTCATGCCAAATTTCAGCTTGCAGTTCTCACTCATTTTAGCTCCAAGGCTGTTCATAAAAAGGTTAGAGGCTTCTTCCATCCCCTTCCAGTCCTGTGATGGTAATAGCATATTTTTTTCATTCTCCCTGCATTCAAAATTTACAGACCTATTGTTGCTCACACTTTCTAAACAGCTGAACACCCATGCAAAGCAAAACAGGAAATTTTCAATGCAAAATGAAATTGTGATCATCTACATGTAACTACAAAACTGGAAAATATTACTTTCATTGTACCTTAATTATGGTTGTTTGTTTGTTTTTCATACAGATGAGTGTGAGGTTTTTCTCTCTCTAAAATATTCACTCAGAATGTTGTTCAAAATATTTGATACAGGCTAAAGGTATTATGTTAATGCCTTAAATGTATTGAACATAAATTGGAGCCTACAGAAGACTGTGTCAAAGGGGTAAAAGAAAGGCAGTTAAACTCTAGATGATCAGTTTTCAATAGATACAACAAAAAGACCAGAGAAAAAGCATACACACCTATTTCAGAAACTTGGAAGTGGAAGGGGAGGGAGACAGGAATGTAAGCTGCTTCTGCTGATTTCATATTAAGCCTCCTAAATATGGTTTACGTCTTAGTAGAACCAAGCCTCAAAGCAGGTGTTGGCTTAACACAACTAGCTACAGGATTTTCTCCATGACATTTCCTGAAGGAGATATCTGCTGATTGTACAGTATGTAAAGGAACCAAATCAACAGTCATGAATGATGTGAACAAAAGCTGTGCATGGATGTTTGTCAGAACGAAGTAAATCTTGATGTCCCAAAGGAAACTCGTATGAAAACTGAATAATCCCATTAACAAATATTTTTCAAAGTCTTAGTACGTTGTCTCCTTTTAGGAGAAAAAAAAATAATAAAATAAAATAAAATAAAATAAAATAAAATAAAATAAAATAAAATAAAATAAAATTAAAATTCCTTATGGTAGGAAACAAGCAAACAAATAAACAGCCCTAATGCATTCACCCTGCCCCAATTCTTTACATGTCCTGGTTTCTCCTCGTGATTGTGCAGCTCCTGTGAGATTGATCCTTGAACAGGCCGCAGTTCCCTGACAGTCACACATGTAGTTCACACAGTAGTGTTCAGCCAGGAGGTGAGTGTTGGGTGGAATGACAAAAGGCTGATCCCCACATATGCTGGTAGGTGCAGGGAGGACCAGTGGTAGCGGCCGCAGAAGATTTATAGGGGCAGTGAAGCCCCTGCCCTGACCCCTCCTGGTGCCTCAGGCTTTTCTGAGCAATGACTGCCCGTGACCTGTGACTAGCAGAGCCAAGCATGGCCCTGCCAAGGAGCCAGGGCCAGGGGAAGGGCTACATCTGAGGCCAAGGTGGAAGAGACTGAAGGTGTGTGGAGTGTGTGTGTATGGCATTGTGACTGCAGGTGAGTACCAGTTGGAGAAGCCAGTGGGGAGGTGGGAGGCTTGGGGCTGGATGTTGGGCTGCCACATGGCAGAGCTCTGCCAGCTGGTCTCTGGGGCACTGGGAGCCCAGCCTAGCCACCAGTGTGACCAGAGCGCCTAGGGTCAGCTTATGTGAAGGTTGTAGTCTGGAGGAGCTACCAGCAAAAATCATGTGCATGTCTGTGCGTCTTTGTTTATGAGGCGATGGAGAGACCACAGCCAAGGGTCCAGCTACTGGATAGACTGGGTGGTTAAGACCACCCCTCCACGCTGACCCGTTTGCTAACATTATGTTGTTCTTATTTTATCTTTGCGCATTTTCTCTGTGCCTAATATGTTTATTATGCTTTCATGGTCTTAGCATATTTACATATCCTCTTCTTGCCTTTTAATAGCCCTAGGAACTAATTCATTAAGCAATGCAAAGATGACAAAATTAGAAGTCTGTTGACTTTACAATATTTTTTAAATAATCTGTTTTATTAAGAAAGTTTTTTTTAAAAAGCTAGATTTTGCAACTGTTTTCATTCAAAATTTTTCAAATGCTATGAAAATAATTAAGCAAACCAATTCTTTCTTTACTTAGAATATTAAAATTCGAATGTGCTTAAGCAATTGAGTTTTACAAATTTTATATCAAATTATCTTACAATGTATATCCAATATAGAGCATCTTTGCTTAGAAGCAATGGCTCCTTCTAAAATAATTGATTCTTTCGAGTCTTAACTATTACCACCACTATCAGTTACCAGATCCAAATTCAGGACCTGTCTAACTGATATTTCTTCCATTTAATCGTAATTGTGATACCAAGTACTTACTATTACAAAATTGATGGTTCTAAAACACCTGTATGCTGTTCAAGTGATGCTTTTTCAGGTCTTAAAAAAATATTTCAAAGGCTTTGGAAAATACTATTTAATATCTGCTGCCAAGTATTGCCAGAGTATTTTTATAGTCTAGATGTTTTCAGGTGGCAATTAATACTCTCATAGGAAGGCTACCTATAAAACCTCTGCAGTAATTTCCCCTGCCTTTTGTGTTGTTGGTTATTCTTAATTTCTGATGAGACAATTTAAGACACCAATTTAGACTTAGATTACTGTTTGTTAAACAGATAAAGTGAGATAAGATGAATCCCACACAATGTGCCCACAACTCAGTTGGAATATTTTTCAGACTAAGTCTACAAAATGGTTTCATTAATCGTTTTTCCTTATGAATTATTCATACAATACTTTGTGGTATCTAATTCTGAGATATCCACATCTTTGTCTAAATCAAGCTAGGTATAATTATACTTTACTGGATTACAGGCAATTAGTTTTATTATTACTGCAATCAACAGTACAAATGTAGAAAAAAACCACAGTTTTTCAGATCTGCTATATTAACTGAATTTAGAATGCGAAGAAAACTCTTAGATGCTTGTTTTTAAATTATATCTCTACAAATTTATAATAAGTGATTAAAAGCCTGCATGCAATAATAATCTTTCAGAATATTAGTTAAAAGTAAAACTAAGAAATATCTATGACAGAAAACCAGTTATCAATCAAGGAGAGGGTAGCAATTAGTTACCATAGAGATGTATATTTTAACTTAGAGTGTATATTGCTTAATTTTACATACTAAATATAAACATTTCTCTTTTTTTTTCCTGAAAAAGCAGGATTATTTGATTTTTTTTCTTTAGTAATTTTCAGTTTTGCTACTTTTCTGCTACATATTGCGGATTCAAACTAGGGTGTTTCTATTGTTATGTCTCCTGAATGCACTTCAGGTTTTTTTTTAAGATTAAACAAGTATCTAAGAATGCTATTCAGAGATCTGTCCCAAGGAAGGATAGTTATGAGTTAGAGTATGAGTGTTATGATAGTTATGAGTGGCAGGATCTTCCCAGTTTGGGAGGATATGTGTAGATACCTAGAGCAGTGGACACCTCCAATGCTTTGGAACTCCACCTCTGAACAAGTGCAGAATCTTAAAAAAACTTGCAGAATGCTTGAAAAAAGTATGTCATCACCCTGGCAATTCCAAAGAGACACAAATCACTGCAATGTTTTGGGACTTGGCCTGTTATTGGCCCCAATCATCTTAACTCCAACCACTGCCATGGGTCCCATGGTTACTCCAAACCCTGTAACAAATAATGTGGCTACTCCAAACCCTGTGATAGGCCTTTCAGCCACTCCAACCCCTGGGAAAGGCCCTCCAGACACTCCACCAAGGCTGCGCCAGAGAACCAACTCATGCCAGTATCAGTCTCCCCTTTATAGCAGGTGAAACAATGGATGTGAAAGTCAGCTCATTCGGTAAGGAAAGAAACACCTACTCAGACAAGGAAGGAGGAATAAGAAGACAAGGCAGGCTACTCCACAGCTGGGCCACCATGGGAATAGGAGGAAGAAGAGGAAGGTATCACAAAAGAGGCAGTAATCACCTGATTTCTATCCCTGGGTGAACTTCAAGATATGCAAAAAGTTTTCAGTCATTGTCCAGGCAAGCACATTGTCACCTGGCTGCTGTGATGCTGGGATAATGGGGCCAGTGGCCTGGAATTAGAGGGCAGGGAAGCCATGAAGCTGGGTTCCTTCTCTTGGGAATGGAACACTGACAAAATAATCAGAAAAGTGACACAAGTCCTCACCCTCTGGCGGTGACTCATGTCAGGCGTGAAGGAATGGTATCCCTGTAGGGAAGATCTTGTATGTCAACCAGGCATGTGGACCACCATGGAGAAGGGTATATAGTACCTAAAGAATTAGCCATGCTGGAAGTTACTTATGATGACATAGACAATGACCAGCTATCCGAAGATCCAGATGAGATCAAGTGTATGTGACCCATGTGGCGGAAGTTTGTATGGAGCACACCATCATCATATGCCATCTCATTGGCAATAATTACCTGGAAAGACGGAGAGGAACCCACAGTGGATGAATTGGCTGGTCAACTCAAGCAGTACGAAGAAAGTCTCTCTTCTTCCCTACAGGCCTGCATGTCAGCTGTGGAGAAGCTTTCTCAAGAGGTCCATCAGCACAAAGAGAAAATATCTTCCTCCCTACCTCTACAAATCAGTATCTCAGCTATCAGGAGTAAGCACCCCTCTGTTCAAGATATAGTGGGTACACACTACGTGCCACTCTGTGGTTTTATCTGTGTGATCATGGAGAGGAAATGAGGAAATGGGATGGAAAATCTATCTTGACCTTAAAGGCATGGGTACGTGAGTTGCAAGGAAAAGCAAGTGAAAAAGGGGGTTCTTCCAGGAAAATTGCTGCTCTAGTTTCCAGCAGGTAGCTCCCCAGACAGAGTAATGAATACTATAACCAGGACCAGGGGGGTCCTGCCTCCTGCTAGGGGGAGGAAATGAACATCTGGGCTTATTGGACTATGTAGATTTGATAGCCTGGCACATCAGACCCACAGAAGTATAAGGCTGTCATGGAAATTGGTGCACAGTGTACCCTAATGCCATCAAGTTATAAAGGGGCTGTTGTGGTTTAACCCAACAGACAGCTAAGCACCACACAGATGTTTGCTCACTCTCCCATCCCCCTGCAGTGGGGAAAAAGTGGAAAAAAAATACAAAACAAACAAACCAATATATATAGATAAAAAATGTGGGTTGAGATAAAGATAGTTTAAAAGGACATGAAAAGAAGGGAAAATAATGATACAAGAATATATAAAGCAAGTGATGCACAATGCAATTGCTCACCAACCACTGACAAATGCCCATCCCATCCCCAAGCAGCAGTCCCCTCCAGCCCTGGACAGCCACTCCGTATTTATTGTTCAGCATGATGTCATATGGCATGGAATTTCCCTTTGGCTGGCTTGGGTCAGCTGTCCTGGTTCTCTCCCCTCCCAGCTTCTTGTGCACCCCTAGCCTCCTTGTATGTCAGCATATGAATCTGAAAAGTCCTTGACTGTGAGCACTGCACTGCAACAATTAAAACATCAGTGTATTATTAGCATTATTCTCATCCTAAATCCAAAACACAACACGATACCAGCTACTAGGAAGAAAATTAATTCTATCCCAGCTGAAACCAAGACAGGGGCAGAACCCATCTGTATTTCTGGAGTGACAGGGGGATCCCAACAGTTAACTGTATTGGAGGCTAAAGTGAGTCTAACAGAGAATTAGTGGCATTGTTACTGGCACAGAGGCTCCATATATCCGTGGCATAGACTGCCTCAGGAGACGGTATTTCAGGGACCCAAAAGGGTACTGGCAGGCTTTTGGCATAGCTGCCTTGGAGATGGAGGAAATTAAACAGTTGTCTACCTTGCCAGGTTTCTCAGAGGATTGACTCTTCTGTTGTGGGATTGCTGAGGGTTGAAGAACAGCTGGTGCCAATAGCCACAACAGTGCACCAATGGCAACGCTGCACAAACTCGACTCCCTGATTCCCGTCCATAAGCTGATTTGTTGACTGGAGCACCAAGGAGTGATCAGCAAGATTTGTTCACCCTTTAATAGAAGCACAGAAGTAGAGAGGGGCCAGAACCAGACCCAAACAGCTGACCCAAATTGGCCGAAGAGAATTCCATACCATACGGTGTCATGCTGAAAACAAATCTGGGGGCCTGGCTCAGATGTTCAGGTGGAGGGAGCTCCTTCTCAAGGACAGGCTGGGCATTGGTTAGCAGGTGGTGAGCAACTGCATTATGCATCACTTGCTTTGTAAATTCTTTTATCATCATGATTACTATTAATATACTTTCCTTTTCTGTCTTTTCTGTCCTATTAAACTGTCTTTATTTCAACCCCTAAGTTTTTGCTTTTTTTCCCCACCCATTCTCTCTCCCATTCCACTGCAGGGGGGAGTGGAGTGAGCGACTGGCTGTGTGGTACTTAGCTGCCTTCCAGGTTAAACCACAATGCAAACATTACTGATTTTGAAACATTATTAGAAAATTAATATTTTTATATTAATCCCTTAATATTTTATGCACTTTTATATGTCATCCACAATTAATTTCAAAGGTTAGAAACTTGTCACAGTTTGTTTTCTGTGGTTTTTTTTTTTTTTTTTAGTATACCACTTCCTATGGATGGGAAGTGGAGAAGGGGGTGCTTGGCTCTTCTCCCTTGTAACTGATGACAGGATGCACAAAAAGAGCACTAAGCTGAATCAGGAGAGCTTCAGACTGGACATTACAAAAAAAAATTATTTACCATGATGGTAGTCAAACACTGGAACAGGCTTCCTAGAGAAGTTGATGATGCCCTGTGTCTGTCAGTGTTCAAGAAACAACTGGATAATGACCTTAATATGCTTTAACTTTTGGTTAGCCCTAAATTGGTCAGGCAGTTGCACTGGATGATCTTAGAAGCTCCCTTCCAACTGAACTATTTTATTTTGTTCTATACATGAGAATATACCAAAGTGTTGTCCTGTTACCAAAACTGTTTCAGTATTAACCATCAAGATTAGTTAGGTAAAACTGGCAACAGAATTTAAAGGGAAAAAGACAGTACACAATTTCTAATCCTCACAATTTGTCTTAATGCAAAATAAGTAAAAATTTCTGTGGTTTATAGAACTTTACTAAGAAAGGCTGAAATGGAAAAGTGCAATTTAACATTTCTGGGTGCAAGTTTCTAGTGCATATATGTGTGCATGCATACAGGCTTTGTAATAAATGAATGCCACAACTGAGCTTTTAATCATTAATCTTCCTGTCAGGATTCAAGAGGGACAGGACTTCTAAGTGTTGCCAGGGTATCATAAGATTCGTGTTCACAGGCTTCCATTTGACTTTGTACCCCCTCGTCTCTAACTGACATTGCAAACCCCTCATTACTCTTAGTGCCAGGAATTTATGCAGCAGATGTATTAAGGGGAGCAGCAATATCTTTTTGACGGGAAAAAAAAAAAAAAAAAGGTATACTCTGAACTGATGGTAGGAGGACAGTTTCGATATTTGAGTGGTTATGCTGCTGCCAATTATAATTTGCGTTTCAGAAACTAATATGCAAGGACATTTGCCCATAGCAGTTGTACTCTATTATCATTTAATTAGTCTTCCACCATAAGAAAAGCACTGCAGTGATGTATGAAAGCAAAGTCTTTTTGCTCCTCTAACAATAGCTAATCCACTCCCCACAGCACTGAATTAGTGAGTTTAGCTCAGGCAGGGCACTGCTCACAAAAGCTAAAGAACAAAGGTGAAGGTTATTTTGGGTGATGGAAGAAGCAAATGGTGATAGAAGATGTTATACATCTGACTTTAAATTGTGCACAGTGGATTATTCCTTTCATGTCCTAGAATCTCCTTTTTTAATTGGCAGCAATGCTTAGATGAGAGACACTTTACAGTTCAATATGTAAGAAACAAAGGTAAAGCAGAGAAGCTTTATTATTATGGGCAATCTACTGCTGTGAAATGTATACTGATTCCCCAGGTTATATGGAACATACTATTACTGTCTCTTATAACTGTTATCTCTCAGGTGCTTAATTGTAGGATTATTACTTTTACAAGAAGCCACTGAAGTTGTGGATCTGACACCATACATGCTTATGTGCTTGGGTGTTACCCTTTACACATTTAATTTGAGGATATAGGATTAACAAGAACTTTAGCCTTGGGACTCAGGTTTTGTTCTGTGAAGTTTCACCTTGATTCCTTAAGGATGCTGGTGCTGTATGTTTTACATTGCATTTTGTATTTCATTATTCTTTCGTAACAAAAATAATACTAATGCATATATCCCACATGAAGTTGCAAACTAACTTTTAACAAAAACATTTGAGTATAAAACTATGTATGTGCATTTTATTCCCATTGCTTTTTATTTTCTGGCCACTTAGAGATATGAAGTTATGCAAGAGATGCCTAACAGATGTGAAAACGGAACATTTATGTCTACAAGAAAATGTCTAAAATGAATATTTTGAATGAAAATAAATCAATAACATGTCATAGGAACCAAAACAAACTTGAGAAACATGTAATTTTCTTAGCAAACTTGATTTATTGACAGTAATGAGCTGTAAGAGAATATTCTAGATGGAGTCTACAATTAACCCTTTTTACTGAACTTCCCTTGTGATACCTTTTCTCCATTATTAGATATTTTCCATATTGTTTTCAAAATTCTGGAATTAATTTCTGAGTTGCAGAAATTGGTAGTCAACTTTTCTGTCAATCAAATACTTTCCAATTTGGCAAACATGCACTGTATCAAGTTTATTTGTAATCTGGGTGACTGGAAAGTGATTTTGCAGAAGTTCTGGATGATAATTTTAAACACAGTTTCTCAACAACGATTTTGGGTTGGTTCAATCTCTTTACTGTGTGTGAAATTACATCATCTTTCTTTCTTTCTTTCTTTCTTTCTTTCTTTCTTTCTTTCTTTCTTTCTTTCTTTCTTTCTTTCTTTTTGTTTTACCATCAGAGTCATGCTAGGTTGCAAGTATGTGCTATACAAGTATACAAATGCTATAGTCTGTATTTCTCTTTGAGTTTTAGAAAAGTAAAGATATTATTATCTGTATAATTTTTTCACTGTCCTTCGGAGACCAAGCTCCTTCTTCAGTTTCAATCATCTCTTTTGCATTTCTGAGAGAAACAGAAAATTACCAAGACATAAGAATCCAGAAAGCACAGATGAAACAAAGAATGATCTACTTGTCAGATGTTAGTCAGAGGCCAAGAAGAACTGATTCAGTTGCTTTTCCACAACTGTTATCCTGTAGAAGTTGGTGAGAAGTCTTGCCCAGAAACTCAAAAGGATTTGTGTGCTTACGTTTGTCTTTTAATTGTTTCAGTATTCCTTCAGCTATTACGTGTCCTTTAGGCAACCATGTTAAACTACTTGCATGCAGTTAATAAAGTCCTAATGCTGTCAATAAATTGCTCACAACCAGGCACCTCTTGAGCCAGAGTCCTTTCTTTGAATCATGACCAGAAAATACACATCCTTGTCATTGGGACACTCAGAACACTTCTACTTATGTGGAAGTTCCCACGGATCTTGCGGGAACTTTTAATCCTTTCACTGGAACCATTTTAGTTTAAATATATGAGATACTAAATAAACTTTAATCAGTGAGGAATGGGTATAGCAGTTGGTGACTTAATCAGTGAGTTAACCACTGTTCTTGTTACATAAAATGTAATTCAATCAGATGAAGTCTTATCCCAATATTTTGTTAGCCACTGTATTTTCCCAGGACATGTGAGTTTGAAATTATTAATATAATCCTGTAAAGTACTTGGAATATCAGGTTGTTAACTACTCTGTAGTGAGCTGTCTTCCTTGAATTTTGTACCAGGATAAATAGGAACAAGAACTCAAATCCAAAGTACAGTTTGTTGTCCAGTATCTCAAGACTACTACTTATGAGTAGACTTTCTCTCATAGATCTTCCATTTCAGCAAGGAATTAACCATTTATTCTGCATTTGACTTCATTGTTCTATTTCCTTTTCTTCTAGCTTGTCTCTGTGGATTGCTTCATTTGGCTGCTATCTATGCCCATACACTATGAAAGAGATACACATATTCTAGGCAGGTGTATATCTGAAAGTCAGACACAGATGATGGAGCATAGTTAATCAGCGTTAAAAATAATAATCTGTAATAATTTCTGTGTTCTTTAAAATTCATGTTTTTAGAGGATTGTTGACATAAATAGAGTAATATGTCACATGATAACCTTTGGTAAGTGTTCTTAGCCAGGTCCGAGCAAATTTCTATTACATGCCTATGACAGCAGGACACTGAAGATTAAAATTAAGTATGAATATCAAGGTTAAGGTGCAACTTATGTTTTTCACTGTACTTGGGGGAATATTTCTTTGGCAACTGCTATGGGAAACTACCTGCAGTGTACCAGAGAATATAAATACCATCTTTTTCCTCTGAGATTCCAATTCTCCATGTAAAACAATAAATGAAAATGTTTATCTATCTGAAACATTAATAAATACGTTCAACAGAATTGATTAAGAAATTTATGGTTTTATAACTGAACAACTCAAAAAACAGTATTTGATTCTGATATTTAAAAAGTTGATCCCTCCAAATTCTTTAGTTTCATCATTATGTATTAACTATTTTTTTGATCTTAGAGAGTGATTGTTCCCTCAGTGGATATTGCTAATAACTTGATCTAACTAATAGGATGCAGGAAGGAGGTGATGTCCAGATGAAACAACTATCATTACAACACAATGGCAGTAAATGATTCAGGACCTCAGAAAGAACCTTTTATACTTGATGTAGAAACACTGCATGCAAATGAAAGGTGTGATTTGCTGCTCATTTTGCCAAGTAAGTCGCATGCAGAAATAAAGTTTTTGTACATCAGTTTGCTGGGTTATTATGTTTTTTGCTGTATGATTATGGGTTGTTAAATCCAGCAGAGCTACTTAAGCATAGACAGAGAAGTGGTCAAAAGCTTGAAATGATCTCTTTTACCAATATTATGTGTGAAATTACAATGAGCAGTGTTCTTCTCTGTACATTTTCACATTGTCCCAGTAGCTAACATGTGAACAACAAGGAGAGAGAAGAGGGAAAGGGACAGCAGGTGACAGAAGGAAAGTGTAAAGAAGACGAGTTCTCCAGTCAGGAAACTTCAACAAGGAACTAATATAAAAGTGACTTGTGGGATACAGTCTGTGGGAGAACATAGAGAGTGATTCTACAGGGAATGTATTTTTATAGGTTATAAATAAATAAATTGGAAATATCTGTTGTAATAGAAGCTTATGGTATTCATCAGACAGAATTACAACACAAAAGAATACAGACTTTTGTCACAAAGCTTAGATCCCAGTCTCAATTTGTAGAATATCCAGAATATATAAGCTTACTATAACTTCACATAATCGGTTATAGATGTAAAACTTTTATCATGTGAAAATTCTTTTTTTCTTGATAAATTATGGTCCTGCTATTCAGATCAATTTTTTTTTCCCAGAAAAAATAGTTTCAAGGGATTAATGATATTCATCCACTATTCACACTCCCCTACAAGACAAAGTTGCTAGATCACTTGTATCAATTTTCAAAAAAGGAAAAAAAAAAAAAGTCCAAATTTTATTTCAGCCTGGACTTACTTTTAAGGTAAATAGGTGTGGGAAAGGAATTTGCAGGTGGCTTCAGGCTGTTTCACACATCCCTGAATTAGAGATAATGAGGAAACAAGTGGTAGAAACAAAAACTTGAGCAAGGTTGAGATAAAGTAAATTGGCTACAGTGTTAAAGATGAGCTTTGGACAGTGGCCAATTGCTGGCTGGCTCGAGGTGCATGTCTGAGGGTCTCTAACCAATTGTATGACAGATTCGGGCACGTGGACAGCGCGTGGGGCTATGGGGAAAGTATATGTAGTAGTGAAAAATGGCAATAAATGTCTCCTGTTCAAGAGCCATCAGGAGTCCGTGTCTTTCATCCCTTCAAATAGGTAGTAGCAATACATGCTGCACTTTTAAAGCATCTGAGAACATTTTAATATAAATATTTTTATTCTTGATTTTAGCATTCAGGAGGCTTTTTACTAGCTTCCTGTTCTGGTTCATTTTGTGACAGTAAAGTATATGCTATAATTCTATATCAAAGAGAAAGTACTCTTGTTAAAGATGTAGAACAAGAGTCTTCTTCAAGGTTGAGCTATTAGCTGGAGATAAAATTGTCTTCTTTTAAATGCAGGGAAAGATAAATCTTATCAGCTTATAAGATATGGTTCTTGCCTGGAATTCTTTCAGCATTACTAAAAGTACTGTGTCTTATTTTTAGAGACTACGCAGCTCTGGTAGCATGGAAAGAAACACTTATCTCCCCAGTAAAAACTTACAACCATCTTAATCAAGTTTTAAAATCTGCTAAAATATTTTAAAATATCTATATAAAACCAGTCAAATAGAAGACAGAACCCAATAGCTGCAAGTCTACAACCTCTGTCAATAAAATGATGCATCTTTAGTGAATGCTTAGTTCTAACCTTAGAAAGAACCTAACTAATTTTATAAGACATATATTTAAAACTAATCTGCAAGTTGGGATTTTTTTATTTTTATTTTTATTTTTTTTTTAATATTCTACTATCACCTTGAGATTTGGTAGAATGGATTCTTATGGAGTCCAGTTAGCTTTTCCTTCCTCTGTGTCAACAGAATCTGACCTGTTGCAGATTGAATTAGGTTCCATACACGTCCTAGAAAATATTCTATATCAGCTCCTAAAGCTGATATTCTATATCAGCTCCTAAGCTGATTCCATTTGGGAAATGGAAACAGTTAACAGTTCAGCCCAGGTTCTTTTTTTTTTTTTTTTTTTTATCCATGGTAATAAATAACCTTCAAAAAGTGTTATAAAACATATTGTATATAATATGGAATGACAAAAATTTTGGATACATCATACATAAGTATGAAATTCCTACTGAAATTCCTAGCTGAAATTCCTACTTGAAAAATAAATTTTTATTTAATGCACTTTCTCATTGTTATTGGAAACATTGTAAAGACAATATTAACAATGCATATTTTGTTGTTGTTTAAAATTTTTCACTTGTTATCTGCAAATCATAATAAAGTAGTTTACTTAGAGTGTTGTTTTCTGAACTCTCTTTCTAGGATAGCGGTAGGTTCTTATGAGCTGATGTCTAAAGAGCACAAAAATCATGAAAGGTCATGATATAAAGTTTGAGGTCTTTGGTGGCCAATCAGGCCAGATCAGATTAGGTTGTCAGATCCTTAAATATAGACATAGTGAACTTCAGGTGCCTTACTATAAAATGTGATTATAAGAAATAACAACAGCAACAACAAAAACAAGACCCTCAGTGACTGCTTTATATTGAGATGCCTAGCTCAGTTGATGTTTCAGCATTTTCACATTAATATCTTTGAGCATCAGCAATTGCTGATTCACAATACCTCTCAATATTTATATTAATCCTTTAAAATAGATCAGTTTGAGTACATAGTAAGAGGGGACATTGACTTAGACCAGGGATTAAGAATCTAACATGGACAAGTGTAGAGAAATTCTGCTTCAAAGTCTAGAGAGACAGTAGCTATGAAAAGAGATGAATAATACAGAACTAGGAGAGAGAGCTCTGAAGACAGAAGGCAACATAATGAAGAGTCTACAGAATTTTTCTAGCAAACACTTTGTAATTAAAACACTAGTTTCAAAGCTAGTGTATCCAAATGTGTACCCAATAACTGAGCATCAATAGTTGTCTTGTTTTGTTTTGTTTATTTCTGGATGAGGTGGTAACCATTCCTTATGGAATTGCACAGTGGCTAATACACATCCAGGGCTTTTGTGACCAGGGTGCTCTCAGCCTGAGGGGGCTAGGAATAATGCCTTTCACATTTCAAGGAAGGTTTTCATCCCAAACCTATGGGCTATTTATGCAGGAAGACAGAATGAGTTGAAGCTCCATTTCTACAAAAAGAATTAGTAGTAGGTAATATTTATAAAATCTTTTGTGAAAGTGAGAGCTCACAGAAAGGAGCTTGACTTTGAGATCAGAGTAAGATGGAGAACCTAGTCTTGTGAAATATAATTTGATTTCACATTAAGAGAAAAATTAGAAGTAAACTTGATCTTCAATCTCAGAAAATAAAAAGCTATGCTGCACAGTGAAATTAAAACTAAAAGGTATTAAAATAATTTACATAATGTGCAAGAAACAACAAATTATAGATTACAACCTTAAAGGTGAAGAGAGAAGAGCAAAACTCAAGATTAGTGGAACATAAACTATTTAGTATGAACTTCTGAAATAACTCAATACTCTCTCTCTTTCTCCCCTGATTGGTGATAATTGAGTCAAGATGATGAGAGTGATGAGAGTGCCAGCTCGGAATTATGGTTAAAACACATAAACATGCCCAAACACGATGAGTGTATGATATTCTAAGCATGGAAAAACAACAACAAAACAAACAAACAAAAAAACATCACCACCAACAAAATGAAAAAATCTTCACAGCTCTGAGTATGTCAAGTATATAATATTTCCAATGTCAACAAGGTAAATGTAAATCCTGATAGTACAGTAGACCTGGACTTAGAGGTTAGATACTCCAGAAATATTCAATATTAACACTCAGCGGTTCAAAAATGTGTACAGCTTGAAGCTTTCACTAAAATTACTTCCTTCTACACCTGCTTCCACTTCAACACTTCATTTAGTCAAGGCAGCCACTGCAGTTTCTCATCAAGTGTTCATCCTATTTCTGAGAATAGGTCTCAATACAATGGAGAATCTGTTGAGAAATATTTGATTACAGGGAATCTCAGTGGTAGGTCGAGTCCTCAAAATATAGGAATGTCAAGGAGAACCCTGAGGGTTTGTTTACAAATTAGACTTGTCACTTTAAAATATGTTTTTTGACAATTCTTTGAATAGCTGCTGGCCAGTTCACAGTTTCCTATCAGATATGATGAAGAAATCTGGAGAAAATATTACTCAACTCAATCTTTTTTCCAACATATCCCCGAGGTTTAAAAAAAAAAACAAAAAACAGCCTTTTTGCCCAGTAATCACTCATTTCTCAGACTACATTCTAGATGCAGAACAAAATGCCAGGTTAATTTTGAACACCAAATAAATGTTGACCATGCAAGTATTGCCACTAATGTTAAAAGCAGACACTCTACTGGCAATTTATGAAATAACAGTGAAAGTAAGAATTGCAAAAGATAAGTAAAGTTAGATGAACTTAATAAAAGTATTTTGGCAAGTACCATGCTCTCAGAAATTAAATCAGAGGTCAACATGTGATGTATTTAAACTTAAATATTGTACAAAGTAAAATGAAATGGAAAATAAAAACACTTGTTCATATCTTTGCAGAATTAAATAATTAGATCTTAAAATACTTTCTGGAGACAAATTTATTTGCCTATATTTGTTTATATCTAGTAATACCACACAAGCACAAATATTACAGCTCACTCTGAAGGAAATTTTTCACATTTTGAAATGAAATATTTCATAAATTCATAAATTATTAAATATATGCATATACACATATGTTTATATATATATAATTTCCTGTGTCAATATGAAAAAAAAAATGTGTGCACATATTTTGGAAATAGGTTGATTCATCTAGTAAAAGTAAATATATATGTACTTGTAATACAATAATACTGGAAACAGGCAGGCAGACTGTTACTAATATGGTAGCACAAGGTCTTCATGCAAGAAGAGGCTCCATAAGACAAGCAGGTTTTATTCTTGGCCCAAAGCTCTGGTGACCTTTTGTGACTAATGCTTTGAACTAGAAAAGCAATTTCTGACAAAATTTCTCTCTGAAAATGTCTTTTTTATAAAATCAGATTTTCTTCTTCTATCTGTCCTCATCATTAGGTTTATTCTTTGCCATCTTCCCTTTCCCTGTCACCAACATGACGGTAGTCAAAAGTTCAGTTTGGCAATTGGGTTATTGCTATATTGAGGGTAAATACCCTCTACAAAGAGGGTAGATTTAGATTAAATATTAGGAGGAAATTCTTTACTCAGAGGGCAGTGAAGCACTGGAACAGGTTGCCCAGAGAAGTTCTGGATGTCCCATCACTGGAGGTGTTCAAGGCCAGGATGGATGAGGCCTTAGTCAACCTGGTCTAGTGGAAGGAAGGTGCCCCTGCCCATGGCAAGGGGGTTGGAATTAGATGATCTTTGAGGTCCCTTCCAACCCAAACCATTATGTTATTGTATGATTCTATGATAATCCCTTATGGTTTCCATATAGTGGCAAGCCATTCTTATTTTCTTTTTTTCTCTGTGCTTATAGTGCTTTCTTTTTTTCTCTTCTCCAGTATATTCACTAGCAGCATGAATTTTTACAGAAGCTGGAGGCTATACAGGAGTAAGATGATAGAACAGAATAGTTCACTTGGAAGGGACTTTGACAGACCATCTAGTCCAACTGCCAGATCACTTCACGGCTAACTAAAAGTTAAAGCATATTGAAGGCATTATCCAGTTGCCTCTTGAACAATGATAGGCATGGGGCATCGATCACCTCTCTAGGAAATCTGTTACAGTGTTTGACCACCCTCACAGTAAAGAACATTTTCCAAATGTCCAGTCTGAACCTCTTCCTAATGTCCAGTCTGAACCTCACCTGGCACAGCTTTGTGCTGTTTTTGCACATCTTGCTATTAGTTACAAGGGAGAAGAGACCAGCACCTCCCTCTCTGCTTCCCCTCCACAGGAAGCTATAGAGAGCAATGAGGCTCCTCTTAGCCTCCTTTTCTCCAGACTAGACAACCCAAGTGCCCTCAGCCTCTCCTCATAAGGCATGCCTTCCAGCCCTTCTATCAGATTTGCTGCCCATCTCTGGACACTTTCAAGAACCTTAACATCTTTTTTATATTATGGAGACTAGAACTGCACACAATATTCAAGACAAGACCACACCAATTCTCCACAGTAGGAGAATCACCTCTTTTGACTGGCTTAGTACGCTGTGTTTAATGTAACCCAAAATATGGTTTGCCCTCTTGGCTGCTATTCTACACTGCTGACTTATGCCGAGCCTCCTGTTGACCAGAACCTTCAGATCCCTTTCTGTTGAGCTACTCTCCAGCCACTCATCTTGCAGTTTATCTGTGTCTGGTATTACTGAATTACTGTATCTATGATCTGCACCTTCCAAGGTGCTGAACCTGGCATTTTCCTTTGTTGATCTTCAGGCTGTTGCTGATTGCCCAATATTCCAATCTATCTAGATCCCTCTGCAAGGACTCTTGTCCCTCCAGGGAGTCAACAGCACCTCCCAGTTAGAGTGACAGCAGCAAACATGCTCAGGATGCATTCCACTTCTGCATCCAAATCACTGATAAAAACGTTGAAAAGAACTGGCCCTCGAATTGAGCACTGGGGAACACCACTAGTGACTGGTTGCCAGCCAGATGCACCCCCCTTTACTACAAATCTTTGAGTTCTACTGTTGAACCAGTTCATCACTCAGCATGGCACAAACCTGTTTATCTCACAGTTAGACAATCTGTCTAGAGGGATGCAGGGAGGGGCAGTATCAAAGGTCTTACTGAACTCCAAAAAGATTACTTCCACTGCCTTCCTTTCAACCAATAAGAAGGTGACCTATTCATAGAAGGAGATCAAATTACTAAGGTAGGACTTTTCCTTGATGAACCCATGTTGACTATGCATGATAATAGCTTTGTTCTTTAAATACCTTTCAATGTCCTCCAGGACAATTTTTTTTTTTTTCCAGGTACTGAGTGGTGAGTCCTGGGGTGAATCCTGTTAGGCCCCAAGGATTTATGAACATAGAGCAGATATAACTGTTTCCTTAGAATTTAGTGACCAGTTACCGCAGATGGAAAGTCACTGCTCCCCCAGTCATGGTTCTGCAACTCTTAGGTTCAGGCAGCCAAATATCTGTCATTACTATTACACACCGAAGGAAAAAAAAAAAAAAAGCATTAAATGCCTCTGCTGTTTCCTCATCCCTACTTCCTAGGTTACCATCTGCTTCAAACTTCAGTCTGATGTTTTCCTTTGACCTCCTCTTGCTGTTGACATACTTGAAAAATCTTTTTTTGCTGTCTGACACCACACTGGCCAGTGTCATCTCAAGTTGAGCTTTGGCTTTTCTTGTTTTCTCCCTGCAGATTCAAACTTCAGCTCTGTACTCTCCCTGTGAAGCCTGACCTTTCTTCCAGAGGAAATATATTTTCTTTTTCTACACAAGTTCCAGACAGAGCTCCCTGTTCAGTCAATCTGGCCTTCTGCCCTGCTTGCTTGACTCATAGCACAGTGGGATTCCATGATGCTGGGCTTTTAAAAGGTGGTTTTAGAAAAGAAACCAGCTCTAATGGACCATCTAGAGTTGATTTCTAGGGGGCATTGCTAACTAGCTCCCTGAGAAGCTTAAAGTTTGCTCTTTTAATGTCCAGGGTGGCAACTCTGGTGAACTTTTTTCTTCTAACACCATAATTTTAGAACTCAACTAATTCATGATCACTGTGCCAAGACAGCCACCTACCATTAACTCTCCCAAAAGGCCTTCCCTATTCTCAAACAGATGACACCTTTCCTAGCTGTCACACTTAGTACCTGTGACAGAAAGTTATCTTCAACATACTTTAGGAATTTCTCAGACTTACCTGACACAGCAGTACGATATTTCCGATTTATATCTGTCAAATTGAAGTCTTCCATAAGGACAAGGATGAATGATCCCAAGATTTCCCCTAATCGCCTAAAGAATAGCTCCTGACTGACATTGTCCTGGGTGGGTAGTTGATAGCAGACACTCACAGTGATATCTGCTTTGCTATCCATTCCCTTAATCCTCACCCAGAGGCTCCAGTTCCGTCAACCCTAATGGCAAGGGCTATACAGTTGAATCTCTCCTTTATGTTCAGTGCAGGAGCTCCACCTCACCTGCCTTGCCTATCCCTCCAATAGCCCTCCATCCCAGAAGTCCAGTTGTAGAACTAATCCCACCAAGTCTCAAAAATATCAATGATATCATATAAGCAGTAGTGCAAAGAACAAACCAAACAAACAAAACAAAATACCACCAACACAGTTGCCACCACCACCAAAACAAAACTGACACTTTGCCGAGTTGTAATACAGTTTTTAATGAGAAAGTCAACCTTTCAACTCAACTGCAAAGCTCAACTCTTACAGGTTTCATAGAATCATGTAATAATAGAATGGTTTGGATTGGAATAGAACTTAAAGATCATCTAATCCTGCCCACTCTCCCCACCCCCTCCCCCCTGCCACGGCAGGGACACCTCCCACTTTGTGCAAAGTCCCATCCAACCTGGCCTGAAACACTTCCAGGGACGGGGCATTCACAACTTCTCTGGGCAACCTGTTCCAGTGCTGTGTTCAGCTCTGGGGCTTCCACTATAGGAAGGACATGGACTTATTATAGCAAGTCCAAGGGGAGGGCCATAAGGTTGATCAGAGCACTGGAAAACCTCTCTTATGAAGACAGGCTGAGAGAGTTGGAGTTGTTCAGTCTGGAGAAGATAAGGCTCCAAGGAAACCTTATAGCAGCCTTCCAGTACCTAAAGGGGGCCTACAAGGAGGCTACAGAGGGACTATTTAGAAGGGCATGTAGTGATGGGACAAGGGGTAATGGCTTTAAACTGAAAGGGGGTAGATTTAGATTTGATATAAGGAAGAAATTATTTATTCAGAGGGTGGTGAGGCACTGGAACAGGTTGCCCAGAGAAGCTGTGGATGTCCCATCCCTGGAATTGTTTCAGGCCAGGTTGGATGGGGCTTTGAGCAACCTGGTCTAGTAGGAGGTGTCCCTGCCCATGGCAGAGGGGTTGGAATTAGATAATATTTAAGATCTATTCCAACCCAAACCACTCTGAGATTCTGTGATTCTGTGATTTGCCCTTAGTGAAGCCATGCTTGCTGTCACCACAATCACCTTCTTATTTTCCATGTGCCTTAGCATAATTTCCAGGATGATCTGCTCCATGATCTTGCTGGGCACAGAGCTGAGACTGACTGGCCTGTAGTTCCCTACAACTTCCCTTTTTCCCTTTGTAAAATGGGAGTTATATTATCCCAGTCAGTGGGAACTTCACCAGACTGCCACAGCTTCTCAGTGTGATGGATGGTGATTTAGCAATTTCATCTACCAGTTCCCTCAGGGCCCATGGATGCATCTCATCAGATCCCAATGGACTTGTGCATCTTTCACATTCCTTAGAATGTGAAATTCCTTAGAATGTGAAATTCCTCAGAATGCCTGAAATGTAATCCTCTCTCCTACAGTGAGCAGTTCTTCATTCTCCCAGTCCCTGACTTTGCCTTCTGAGGCCTTGGTTATGTGGTTACAGCACTTGTCAACAAAGACAGGCAAAGAAGTCATTGAGTACCTCAGCCTTCTCCATGTCCCAGGTAACCACGTCTCCTGTTTCTTTCTAGAGAGAGCCCACAATTTCCCTAGTCTTTCTTTTATCACTGATATACCTATAGAAGCCTTTATTTTGCCCTTGACATTCCTGGCCAAATTTAATTCTAATAGGGCTTTAGCTTTCCTATCCTGATCCCTGGCTGCTTAGACGATTTCTCTGCATTCCTCCCAGGCTATCTGTCCTTGTTTCTACCCTCTGTAGGATTCCTCTTTCTGCTTAAGTTGGGCCAGAAGCATCTTGTTCATCTATGCAGGCCTCCTGGCTTTTTTTGCCTGACTTCCTCTGCTGGGATGCATCGCTCTTGAGCTTGGAGGAGGTGATCCTTGAATTCTAACCAGTTTTTTTGGGCCCCTCTTCCCTCCAGGACTTTGTCCCATTGTGCTCTAGCAAGCATATCCCTTAAGAGGCCAAAGTTTGCTCTCCTAAAGTCCACAGTAGTGAGCTTGCTATGTGCCCTTCTCTCTGCCCTAAGGATCTTGAACTCCACCATTTCACAGTCACTGCAGCTAAGACTGCTTCTGAGCTTCATATTCTCCACCAGCCTCTCCTTGTTGGTGAAAATGAGGTCCAGCACAACACTTCCCCTCATTGGCTCCTTTTTCCCTTGGAGAAGGAAGCGCATCAATGCACTTCAGGAATCTCCTCGATTGCCTATGCCCTGCTGTGCTGTCCCTCTAACAGATATCCACCCTGGTTAAAGTCCCCCATGAGGATCATGGCTTGTGAACATGAGGCTGCTCCTATCCGTACAGGGCCTCATCTGCTCCATCTTTCTGGTTGGGTGGCCTGTAGCAGACCCCCACCATAATGTCACCTGTCCTTTCCCTCCCTTTAATCTTGACCTGTAAACTCTTGGTCAGCTCCTTATCCATTCCCAGGCAGAGCTCTATGCACTCCAGCTGCTCATTGACATAGAGGATGACACCCCCTACTCATCTTTCCAGCCTGTCTTTCCAATAAGTGGAAGCTCTGCTTTCCTTGTAGCTGTAGTAATAATCTCCAAAAGCAAAGAAATACGTTGAAAATCACATAATTGTTCCGATTCCTGTGAGACAGAAGTGTCAAGGAATATGATGAATCTTTATCACAGAAAGTCGCTACAAAAAGGAATGGTTTTATCCCTACCAGTGCCTTTTCCATGCCTTGTTACACACCTTTCTCCCAGCATTATTTCACAGTCTTCCACCATTCATTGCACAGATCAAATGCACCATTCAATACACAAAACATTCCTTCACCTCATTTCTTCTCCCTTTTAGCTAATGTTGCTTCCTATCTAGAAAGTACAAGACAAACTGCAAAGTAGCAGTTCAGCAGAGGATGCAGAACCTCATCAGTACCCCTGGATGAATTTTGCCTTTCTCCAGCAGAAATCCTCTCAGTACAGAATAGCTGGATGATTCATACCTTTAAAGGCAGAGTTGTTTCCTCAGCCACCTAAAAAGATGAGTGCAATTTCTCCAGACAAGATCATATATGGTGGCTGAGTCTAGAAGTCCAATTTGGCACTAGAATTTGTATAAGCAAGTAGCAAAAAAGATTCCATAGGGTCTAAAATCCTGGTGGATCACAATATTCAACAGATAGGAGAATAAACTGGTAGAAATAATCAGAGGGATGGCATGGTAACGTAAATAGTTATATAGTTATCTTAATACATAAATTAGACATACACAAAATTTAGTTCACTATCTGCTTGGCCAGAAACAATTTCCAATGTCAATGAGACACACTTAGTAGAAAGAATAGTGTTGTGGTTTAGCCCGGCTGGCAGCCAAACACCACGCAGCCATTCGCTCACCCTCCCCCCTCCCTCTCCGGGATGGGGGAGAGAAACAGGAAAGTGAAGTCTGTGAGTTGAGATAAAGACAGTTTATTAAGACAGGGAAAAGAATAACAATAATAATAATAATAATAATAATGATAATAATAATAATAGTATTAATAGTAATAATGTGTACAAAATAAGTGATGCACAATGCAATTGCTCACCACCCGTTGACCGATGCCCAGCCTATCCCCCAGCAGCCGGCCCCCCACCCCGGCTAGCCACCCCTATATGTTGTTCAGCATGACGTCAGATGGTATGGAATACCCCTTTGGCCAGTTTGGGTCAGCTGTCCTGGGTCTGTCCCCTCCCAGCTCCTGCTGCATCCCTAGCCTGCTCGCTAGCAGGACAGAGCAAGAAGCTGAAAAGTCCTTGGCTTGGTGTAAGCATTGCTCTACAACAATTAAAACATCAGCGTGTTATCAGCGCTCTTCTCATTCTAATCCAAAACATAGCACCCTGCCAGCTACTAGGAGGAAAATTAACTCTGTCCTAACTGAAACCAGGACAAATAGTCATATCTTCATGTCTTTGTTTTGAAAAGTGACACTCAGATTGATGTATTAAGTAATAAATAAATTAATTAATGATAATAATAAATTAAATATAATAATACAATAATAAATTAAAATAATCTTCTCTGGAGATATTCAAGGCCCATCTGGACGCCTACCTGGGCAGCCTGCTCTAAGGAACCTGCTTTGGCAAGGGGGTTGGACCCGATGATCTTTCGATGTCCCTTCCAACCCCTTCAATTCTGTGATTCTGTGATTCTGTGAATGAATTTAAAAAACAGGTGTAAAAAGTCAAAGTAATATAACCGCATTATATTTCAGATTTTGAACTACATATTACAACAGTGTTGTATGTCAAGAAATTTCAGCTGTTATGAAATAACCATATTTCCTTACTCCTGGTGAACTCACTGAAGAGTGGAAATGCAGAAATGCTTTCTATAAATTATTTTAAAACAGCTTTCTTGGATTTATAGAAGTCAAAATTACCTATGGTTTAAATGTACAAAAGGAGGACAACTGATATGAAATACAAAGAATCTAAACGTGTTTTGCTTGTGTTCAATAACATTTAATTCACAACTATAAATCAGAGGCTACAAGTTCTCTTTTACATTCTTAGTGAAGACACTGATGATCAAAGCAAGTAGGATAGTCTGGAAATGGATGAAAATTATATAAAAGGGAATATCAGAGAAATGAGAAACTCCCCACATCAGAGAAACTTGGAGGTTGCCCTTTTCTTGGTGACTTGGTGATGTTAAAAAAAAAAAAAAAAAAAAAGTCTTTCTCTTCAGCAGATAACTTGAACATCTGTAATGTCTTACTTTCTGTGAAATTTGGAAAGGCTCCAGAAGAATGTACAATGGTTCTAAGATAAATATAAAAGAAAATTTCAAAGAATGTATACATACATGTTGAATTATTCTCATAGTATCATTCTCATTTATTCAGGAATTTATTTAGTGACCAGAGGGCATTTTCAGTGACTACTGTAAACACTGGGCCAAACCAATTGAAAACAAAACAAAAAGCCATTTGATATGCAACGTGTATGAAAAACAAAATTGGAACCACTATTGAGTTTGGATCTATTGACACAAATCTTCGTCTATGTTTCTTTTGATATGTTTATTGTTGAATTGAATTTGTAATGACAGAACAGGCTGTGAATGGAAGATAACAGTGATGGAAATAAAATCTATTTGTTGTGAATTCTACTTTGCAAAGGAAATTGGTTCCTTCCTTTCTCCATGTCAGAATTCTGACCATACTGGCAAAATGCAGAGTACAAGTATAATACATATCTAAGTGTATAAACATACATGTATATACATATATCTATATATTTACAAAATTCTGACAGATATTAACAAGAATGAGCTGTGTTAAAGACTGCGGTCACAGTTGCAATGGGTTATTACCAGGTAATTTTGACTGCATGATTTGCAAGGTGAATACCAGTTTCACCTGACACCTTCAATTAAAGACATTATCAGAAATGTTTGATAGCTAACAAGTGCACTCCAGACATTTTAACCAGCAGTCTCTAATGTGTCTACAGAGCAAACTGAATAATATTGTGCTGGTTTATGTACATAGAAACCACAGTACAATAGAGAGAAGTGGCTTGCTCAGTCTTTTTCTTGACTCCAGCAAAATACTTTTCCCAGTAGATCTCAGCCTAACGTACTAGCATTTCAAATAATAATTTAAATTAAGGTATTGAATATTTTTCCATAATAATTTAAAATTAGTAAAGAAAAAATAAATTAAAATCTCTTTTAATGTTTGCTCCATACATTATTAAAAATATTTCTAACCTATCATGGAGTAATTTTCAATTTTTCATGAATTTGCACCATATATTTTAAATACATCAGTTCCCATAACGATGTAAACTTCATAATTCATGTTCTTAGAGCTGAGTTAATCAGTGGCAAATTTTCTTAATTACCCTTCGCAAATAAAACATTTTGGCTTCTCAGCAATTTAAAACCAGAGTTGTTCACTTTGATGATTAATTACATGGAGTTAAAACTCATCATTGAAGTATTTTAAAAATATTTTCACATAAATCATGTTAATCTTGCAACTCTGCCTCTGAAGAACTATTTTTAAGTTGCACATGATTAATAGAGATTCTGTGCGACATATTGTACATCACGGGGTGATCATTGGCATAGATTTTGTGTTTAAATATGTAATAGCAGTCTCTCACTGTGTCTTTCTTTCCCATGATGGAATAGAACTAGAAAGAATCATTTGTTGCAGTATCATATCATAACAGCACGGAGAAAATCTCCTTGGATATGACCCTGAAGGCTACAACCCACCTATGTTTTTAATTATGAAATCTTTGCTTACAGACAGGGAAAAAAAAAAAAAAAAAGATATTTAGTTGTCTATATAATCTCATTTTTAATCTCTTTATACATGCAGTAATATATACTGATGTATTGGATGTATTAGGTTTCTGCTGTGGCAGGGCCCAGCAGCTGCCCCATGTCAGATCAGAGTCAGCTCCAGCTGGATCCAAAAGGGTCCCGCTGCTGGCCAGAGCTGAGCCAGGGAGCGATGCTGGGTGAGCCTCTGGTAGAGCAGATTTAGGGAAGCATAAAAAACCTGCTGGGCAACAGCAGCTGGGAGAGCGAGGAGTGAGAACCAGCCCTGCAGCCCTCAAGGTCAGTGCAGCAGGAGAGCAGGAAGTGCTCCAGGCACGCAGCAGAAGTTCCCCTGCAGCCTGTGGAGAGGCCCCTGGTGGAGCAGGCTGTCCCCCCCGCAGCCCATGGGTCCCACATGGAGCAGATCTCCACGCTGCAGCCTGTGGAGGCGCCCCCAGTGGAGCAGGTGGATGTGGCCTGGAGGAGGCTGCAGCCCATGGAGAGCCCCCGCAGGAGCTGGCCCCGGGCCAGAGCTGCAGCCCGTGGAGAGGAGCCCACGCAGGAGCAGGGGACCTGGGGGGAACTGCCGCCTGTGGGGGACCCGTGCTGGAGCAGTTTGCTCCTGTCAGATGGAGCCCGTGGTACGGAGCCATGTGGGAGCAGTTCCTGAAGAGCTGCTGCCTGTGGGCAGCCCTCGCAGGATTGGTTTGGGAAGAATGGCATCCTGTGCGAGGGATCCCACACTGGAGCTGGGGCAGAGAGTGACCGTGAAGGTGTGGTGGAAACAACAGTCCCCATTCCACATTCCCCTGTGCCACTCAGGGGGAGGAGATAGAAGAAGGTAGATGGGGGGAAGATGCTTTTAGCTTGTTTTTAGTTTCTCACTTCTCTAGTCTGATACTGTTGGCAGTAAATTACACTAATCCCTGTTATGCTGAGTCTGTTCTGCCCTTGACGGTAATTGGTTGAGTAATCTCTCTGTCCTTATCTCAACCCACAAATATTTGTTTTTCATATTTTCTTCCCCTGTCCTTCTGAGGAGGGGGAGTGACACAGTAGTGTGGTGGAACTAAGATACCTACTGGTGTTAAATCACAACTGAATGAAGCTAGGTTATTTTGGGAAAGGATTATGACACCTTGTGTTTGAAATGCTGTATTGAAAAGCAGAAGTCCAAGGTTATCACATAAAGGTATTTCCTCCATTTCTTAATTCTAAATTTTCGACTTTAACAGGTTGAAATAATAAATTTTATTAAATAATTAGAAAAAAAAAAGATTTTTTACCAGTTTTTGTTTGCTTTGCTTGAAGTTTGCTAGCTGTTCTTCTCTAACGTGAAGGCTCGTTTGTGTAATTAGAACTGTCCTCCATCACATTGTCAGAATTCAAGACCTCAGCCTCCAATGGCTGCTAGTCCATATGTGTGGACTACTAGATACTGCTGTTCCTCTTAGAAGATGACCTCTCACTACCCTGCAGAAGAAAACTAGGCAATGACTCCTCCATGTGATATGCCACTTCGGTCTCTGGTAAGAGATCTATTACCTGGCAATAAAGTTCACTTCTTTGAGTCATGAAATCATAGAATGGCTTGGGTTGGAAGGGACCTTAAAGATCATCTAATTCCAATCCCCCTGCCATAGGCAGGGATGCCAGGTGCCTTTGGATGGCATTCATTCCTTCTGTTGTATCAACTGCACCACTCAGCTTGGTGTCATCTTCAAAGTTGCTGAGTGCACTCAATCCCACTGTCTATGTTGTTGATAAAGATCCTAAACAGTACCAGTTCCAGGACAAACGCCTGAGGGATACCACTCATCACCAGCCTCTACCTGGACATAGAGCCATTGACTACCACTCTCTAGGTGCAACCTTCAAGCCAATTCCTTATCCACCGAATGGTCCAACCGTGAAGTCTCTCTCTCTCCAATTTGGAGGTCAGGATGTCATGTGAGACTGTGTCAAAGGCCTTACAGAAATCCAGGTAGATGACCACAGTCAGTCTTCCCTTTTCAATTGATGCAGTCACTCCATCACAGAAAGCTACCAGATTGATCAGGCATGATTTGCCCTTGGTGAAGCCATCCTGGCTGTCTCAGATCACCTCTTTGTCTTGCATGTGCCTTGACACTGCTTCCAGAAGGAGCTGTTGCATGACCTTGCCAGGCACAGAGGTGAGGCTCACCGGTCTGTAGTTCCCTGTGTTCTCCTTTCCACCCTCTTTTAAAATACTTTTTTTCCTACCTTTTTCTTCCATCGCTCCTAACAACTGCCAAGTATTTCTAGCATGTATACCCATGTGCATGGGTTGGGGGTGGGGGTGGGGGGAGGGGAGGTCACATTGGCAGTGAAATGAGCCTGTTTTTATTTTGTTTCCATTTTCATCCTGCCAAAATTTCCCCAAAGAGCAAAAGTCAAATTTGTAACAGGTTTTGTGACAGGTTTTACATTAAGGAAAAAGAGAACAGAATTTTTGCCAAGTAAAACAGTTGTTTTGCTATACCATTCCCTCAGCTGATTTTCAAAGATTGCTACAAACAATAGTGCTGTGTGGGATCTTGGAAAAATACAGAAAATAGCATTTCTGTTGGAAAGACTCACGAAATTGTGGTGGCTTCACACTGATGGCTAGTAAAGTCCAACACACTGCTCCATCACTACCCTTCTTCAAAGAAAGAGGGGCTAAAGTGACATTAAAAAAAATGGCTCAAGGATAGAGATAAAGACAGGGAGATTACCTACCACTTACTGTCATGGGCAAAACAGACTCAGCACAAGGAAACTGATGTAATTAATTATGTATTACTAACAGACTAGAGCAGTGATAAACTAAAAACAAACTAAAAACATCTTCCCCCCATCCACACTCTTCTATCTCTTCCCACTGAATGACACAGAGGAATGGGGAATGGGGACTGTTGTTTCTGCCACACCTTCACAGTCACTCTCTGCCCCAGCTCCAGTCTGGGGATTCTCCCATGGGATGCTGTCCTTCCCAAATTGGTTCTGCATGGGCTTCCCACAGGCAGCAGCTCTTCAGGAACTGCTCCCACATGGCTCCGTACCACGGGCTCCATCTGACAGGAGCAAACTGCTCCAGCACGGGTCCCCCACAGGCGGCAGCTCTCCCCAGGTCCCCTGCTCCTGCGTGGGCTCCTCTCCACAGGCTGCAGCTCTGGCCCGGGGCCAGCTCCTGCGGGGGCTCTCCATGGGCTGCAGCCTCCTCCAGGCCACATCCACCTGCTCCACTGGGGGCGCCTCCACAGGCTGCAGCGTGGAGATCTGCTCCATGTGGGACCCATGGGCTGCAGGGGGACAGTCTGCTCCACCAGGGGCCTGGAGCACCTCCTGCCCTCTTTCTGCAGGCCTTAGTGTCTGCAGGGCTCTTTCTCTTACATTTTCTCACTCCTCTCTTCCAGCTGCTGTTGCACAGCAGTTTTTTCCTCCCCTAAATCTGCTCTCGCAGACATGCAACCAGTGTCACTCATCGGCTCAGCTCTGACCCGCTGCAAGTCTCTTTTGGATTCGGCTGTAGCTGGCTCTTATCTAACATGGGTCAGCTTCTGGATTCTCACAGAGACCACCCCTACAGCTTCCCCCTCCCTTCTATCAAAACCTTGCCACTTAAGCCCAGTACAAAAAAACTAAATATAAAGGTATCAATACAGTGTTCCAACAAATTCAAAAGAACTTTTTGAAAGTCTTTCTAAACGATGTATATGCTTTATAAACACGAAGTAACTGCATGTGCTTCATCTGATATGACAAGATATAGAATTAAGTTTATTTAATGAGATGCACGTATTTCAATGAGCTATCTGTATCTCATTGCTACAGGTCCTTAAGTACTTACATGCTCAAGCAATTTTTTTATTTTTATTTTTTCAGTTTACCAGACAAAAAAAAATAATAGGAAGCAAGCTTTAAATTTCAAAGTGTCTCACTGGCATATATTTTAAGAACTGCCAGATAATAATATAGATGACATAGACCTTTGCATGTGATAAGTAATTTGGGGAGTTTAAGTTTTCAGCTTATTTCTACAGTGTCTGATGTTTTGAAAGTGCCTGGAAGCTTCCTGTTGAAGCAAGGCTTTCAGATTTTCAGATTCTCCATATTAATATTCTGAGCCAGGGAGCGATGTTGGTTGTGCCTCTGGGAGAGCTGATTTAAGGAAGGGGAAAAACTTCTGGGCAACACCAGCTGGGAGAGAGGAGTGAGAAAGTGGTTGCAGTGGAGTTTAGCTGCCCAACAGGGTAAAACCACCACCCTATCTCATCAAGATGTTACAAAATACTTACATAATTCTATTAGTTATAGTATATTAGCACTCTTTAATAGGATTAAAGGTAAATTTCCTTTCATATTTATTAATCTTTTTTTTTTTTTTTTTTTGAGCAATCATGAATTTCATTCCCTTTTATTAATCTCCTTAAGGTATCTTTATTCTTACCTGAAGAGTTTGAATCTTTCTACATATAGATGTCATTCTATATCACTTATAATATTTGTCATTATCTTCTGTATTAATGATTCTGTTTCATCCTTTCTGAGAGAAGCTAACCAGAACTGGACACATTTTTAAAGACGTAGGCAGATGCAGATAATGATCTTACATAATAACATGATGATACTCTCTTTTTACTTTTTTATTTTCTAATAATTCCTAACATACTTTTCTTCTTGACTGTCTCTAGGAGCAAACAGTTAGGCTTTTTAAGAGTAACTCAGAATTTATTCCTAATATCATTCCTGTGCAAATTTAATTTCATCACGTATATGATAGGAAACCACAACAGAGACTCCAAGCATTAGCTCCAAACTTCCTATATATTTTATATTAAATCTGAAAGCAAGAATTCAAACTCCACTATTTCCAGCCTCATTTAACTTTTTACATTATTGTCATGCTCAAGATTTTTTAATTTGTTTTTACATGGTAGTAATGTTTGAGAAATTGTCCTGATCATACATTGATTGTAAGTAGTAGCTGGAGTTTTCATTAAAGTGCAGATCCACTCAAGAGTGGAGATCATACACAAACAACGAGCATGCTTTTTGTCATAGTGCTCACTTCCAGTTCTGATGTGCTGTGGTACTGGGCTTAGTGCTGGCATCTGTGCTGCTTGTCCTTATTACAACAGAGAAAAAATATCTAGAAAGACCATCCCAAATGTTTAGATGAATTTGTAATAAGGAGAGGTGGAAGAGATCTAAATCTACCTTTAAAAACTTTAGTCCTTTTTTTTTTTTTTTTTTTTTAAACCTGTCATCTGTCATTACATTTTCATAAGAAACAACTATAAATAATACAGGAACTAGTAAAAAAAAAAAAGTTCTGACAGCAACTTTGAACCAACTGTAAATTGGACTTTATTAAATATAGAAGAATGCATGTTTGAAAATTGAACTAATAGTTTTATTCTCTGGATACTTCAAATTGTTAAAGAAAATATGTCTGTCTGTCTGTTTGTTTGTTTTTTATATATTATGTCAGTTGCAGATTGCAGAAGTAATACTGTCATGCTTAACTGCAGTTATTAATCTTCCAGAGATGCTGCCAAACAGTAATTTGAATATCAGCAAACTGGAAATGTATGGTCAGTGGTTGAGCTTGGTACACCACTTTACTACCATATTTCAGACAACCGTACTGTAAAATTAATAGTGGCTTAAGAGGAAAGATGGACTGCAGAGTTAAGAGAATGGAAAAATTAAATTTCAGATGCAGTCTCTGCATTGTAAGTGCTAGGACGTGGAAATGTAATTTACAACAGGACATGCTGGGTGGTTCAAATCTAGCTGTGGTGAAGTGTGATTCTAGCTCAGACTGGAGCTAGAATCCACTAACCAAACATAAATTGGAGTTAAAATTTTAAGACTGTGTTCTTTAACAAAACAAAACAAAACAAAAACACCCTCCCATCTTTTGCAGAAATCTCATGGAAAATGGTCAAATGGGAACAAAATTTGAAGAGGAACTCAGAAGGAGGAATAAGACAGTAAGAGCACAGCTGATTGAAATTAAGTTGGTTTTTTTGTTTGTTTGTTTGTTTGTTTTTCTCCTTAGATAAACCATGTTACACCACTTCCTTATCTTGAATCACCTGGCTTACAGTCACCTCTTTGGCTGATAAATGTCACTGGAGTCATGAAATACATTTATATATATATGTTAATTCTATTGCTTAATTAATTGTATTTTGCCAAACAGTTTATACACCAGAGAAAAAATCTGTTTTTAACAATATTTCAGTGCAGTTTTCCCCAGGTTGAGGTACGCTATTCTTTTGTTTTCTTTTATATTGTTTTTCCCTTAAGCGTTTCAGATAAGAAAAGAGAAAAAAATAATACATTGGTCAAACATATATATATATATACACATATACATACATACATACATATGAAAGAAAACTCATATAGAAAACAAATTAAATTAGGAGTGAGAAAAATGGGAACATTTTCATAGCACAAGAAACAAACAAAAAAGATATCATCTGTATCTATAATAGAATTGGTCACTCATATAATGCAGATCTTTCTGAGGTTCATGCCTCCTAAATCACTTTAAAAAATATTTCTTTCAGAATCCAAATCAAATCCAAATCTTGTTCTGGCAATGACAGTTTGTGAACCATGATTTACAATAACTATTCTGGAAGCTGTGCCAACATTTTCCATTTGCAGAAGCTTGGATATATTAGGAAAAGACTTTGCAGGTGACCTAGTTCATTCTGGAAAAAAAAAAAAAAAGGCAAAAAATTATTAATAATAATACTAATAAAAGAAAATGAAGTGGTAGATTTCGAAAACAACCAAAGAGTGAATGGAAAACAAACAAAGAGATATGAATTATGCCTGTCCTGTGAAATGATTTTGTTTGTGTGTCTGTGCAAGATACATTGTACAAATATGTCTACGCACTTAATTAAAACTGTACTTCAAGGAAAACCATTCTGTTACTTTTGCAAAGCTACACAAGATATTTGCTCGTATATAGGAAAAAAGGGGTTATTCTCCAATTTATGCAGCCCTTTTTAATGTAAGGAATTGATTTTAAATCAGTTATTTAAATAGTAAATGTATTGTAATATAAGCGTAGGAGCTTGCTGAGTAGTGCTGCATGTACTGTGTCATGGGTTAAGCTAATGTAAAGAAGATCATTTTTTTTTTTAATAAAGGAGGGATAATTTAGAAATTACAGAAGTCTCTCTATCATTCGTGGGTAGAAATTAACTTCTGTTAACTTCTAATATATTTTTTCCCAATTGCTTTGAGTTCTGCAAGCTAAGCTACATGGCGTAACTCTTTATTTTCTTTGTTTTCCTACAGTCACCCTATATTTTGCAGCAGGCCTGGCTGTAGAGATAGTATCAAATAGACACATTGTCTGATTTTAACAAAGAACCTATGTCTCAGCACGACTGCCATTGTGCAGTCTTTTATATGCAAGCCCTTACATAAATACAAAAACATTTTTTTTTTACTCCATTTATATCCATTGTACAATTGTGCTTGAGTTAGCATGCGCTTTTACTAACGTACAGCTTTATGATTTTTACTCTCTTCTGAAAGGGATATCTTTAGACAACTCATTTTCCTTTGAATTTTTTGTTTCCAGTCTGCCTGTTATCACACAGCCCATCTCATGTATCCTGAAGAAAGCCAGCATGAAGATTTATTTTCCATGATTTTTTTATATTGACCACATACCATAGCTATGCATATCACCAATGCATTTCACATTCACATCCTACAGTAGGTTCCTTCTGAAATGCACCAAGCTATTTATCTTCATTCTGCGGTTGAAATCTAATGTGACTTTCATGTCTGTGTTCTTTAATGCAGATTTACCAAGCTGGCTGCAATCTAACTAGTACATCAAATCAGGAAGCCTTGGTATTTCATTAAACTAGGCCTATATTCCATTCAGAAGATGGGAGAAGTAGGGCAGTGGGGGGAGGGGGGGGGGGGGGAAGACAAAGAAATAATTCCTTTCTATAGTTTTTTTGTCATATTTTGAAAATGAAAATCACTACTTTCCAATTTTCAGTTTTATTTTAATGTTTTGAACACCGCGAACCCTTTCGAGACTGAAAATAAACCTTATTGTTTTTGTGAAGTTTTCAGGTGTGTTCTGCCTTTAGTTTGCTTACTTAAATCCTCTGCGGCACGTTTGACTTCAGTGAAGGTTTGCATATTTACACCTCTGTAACTGACAGCAGAGTTTATGTTTTCATATATCTTTTGTATGTTTTCCCTATTCCATTTATTTCAAGGAATTAATATATTCTTCATCTCATAAAGGTAATTCACACACGTGAATGAGGAAAATGTAACTGGATGCTTTCTTCTATTTCCTTTCAGTTATTTTCTCAGCTAAATGTTACACTGGGAATATTCTCTCATGATCATAGAATCATAGAATCATAGAATATTGGTCCCTTCCGAGTTGGAAGGGACCCATAAGGATCATCAAGTCCAATTCCTGGCACCGCACAGGTCTACCCAAAATTTTAGACCATGTGAGTAAGTGCACAGTCCAATCGCTTCTTAAATTCAGACAGGCTTGGTGCAGTGACTACTTCACTGGGGAGCCTGTTCCAGTGTGTGACCACCCTCTCGGTGAAGAACCTCTTCCTGATGTCCAGCCTAAACCTCCCCTGCCTCAGCTTTACACCGTTCCCATGGGTCCTATCACTGGTGATAACGGAGAATAGGTCACCTGCCTCTCCACTCCCCCTCGCGAGGAAGTTGCAGACTGCGATGAGGTCCCCCCTCAGCCTCCTCTTCTCCAGGCTGAACAGGCCCAGTGACCTCAGCAGCTCCTCATATGTCTTCCCCTCTAGGCCCTTCACCATCTTCGTAGCCCTCCTCTGGACACTCTCCAAAAGTTTATCGTCCTTTTTGTACTGTGGTGCCCAGAACTGCACACAGTACTTGAGGTGAGGCCGCACCAGCGTAGAGTAGAGCGGGACAATCACTTCCCTCGACCGACTAGCAATGCCGTGCTTGATGCATCCCAGGATACGGCTGGCCCTCCTGGCTGCCAGGGCACACTGCTGGCTCATATTCAACTTGCTGTCAAGCACAACCCCCAGATCCCTCTCTGTGGGGCTGCTCTCCAGCGTCTCGTCGCCCAGTCTGTACGTATAGGCGGGGTTGCCCCGTTCCAGGTGCAGGACCCGGCAAGATATTACAGAAAAGGTGGTGTTTTTTTGTTTGTTTGTTTGTTTGTTTTTTCTTTATGTTTCCTGGAGGACAAACCAGTCTATTAGTCCTGTTTCTGCACTGTTTCACATCACAGAGCCAGAGAATAATATTTGATTGTGGACTTAAACAAAAAAGCGAACAACAAACAGATAGCAAACAGATCTTTAAAATGTTTTTTCATGGAATTGACTGTCCAATTAGAAATGTCATGGTGTAAATACCAACATTTTGTTTTGTTTTGTTTTGTTTTTCATTACGTTGGTAGATGTGTGCCTGCAAATTCAAACTTTTCTTCACCATGATCCCTACCACACGTTTTAATATATGCAATTACCGTCTAGTATACTTTCCATGACACTCTAAAATCATTCATTATTGGTTCTCTACGTTTCCTATAAAAACACAGAAAAATAGTTAATACCATGGTCTGCATTTATTTTTGCCTTTTCATTTCGCCTGATTTCCTGATTACTAAGCCTACTGCAGTGCTTAGGACAATTATGGTATTTCAGAAAATCTATTTAGTCAGAGTAGGTGTATACTCTTAAGCTTTAACAGTGTAACAAATTCTGTACAACAGAAAAGGTATTTTATACAAAGTAAACGAGATACTTAACAAACATACGCACAAAGGCAAGCAATATGTTCAAAATGCAAGAAAAACATACAGTTTTGCATCTACTGGTGGCAAAAAAATATTATTTAAATAAATGAGTAGTCTATGACATCTCATTACATAGTATATGGTGTGTACCAGAATACTAAACTGCACTCAGTGGCTGGGGGTCTTTTTTAGGTGGACGAGCCTCCCTTGGATGCCATCAGAGGCCCATCCAAGCCCTATTGCTGCAGACAGGGAGCCTGGGCGCTGAAGGAGGACTGGAGCAGTCACCAATGCAGTGATGCCAGGATCTGCCCATTTGGGTGCTCCCCTGCTAGCCCAGGAAACCACCCAGCCCCCTGCACCTCCAAGGCCCAACTGTGGTGGTCCTGCTGGGAGCTGAGAGCAATTGGCTTAGTTCATTGCTCAGCCCCAGCCATGGGGAGCTAGGCAGGGTTCCCAATGGTGCTGATCCAAGAAAATATTGTTAAGTAATTTTGAGGTGCTTGAGTCAAAAATTGTGATTCAAAAGCTACAGCCAGTAGTTGTTCTTAGGTTGTTCAATTAAAGGCTATGCACCATAAACATAAAGGTCTGGTAAGGGTCAGCAGAGCAGCAGCCAGCACAGGGACCCCAATAACCCAGGCTGTGCTACTGGAGCACCCTGACTTGGCTGCTCCTGCTGTTGTGAAAGGGGGATGATCAACCCTCTGCCCGTCTGTGAAACCCACCATGAAGAGTCAGCCAATGAAATACTCCTTGAAGTCTTACAGTCTTCATATTATTGCCTCACAAGGTACTGGGGAACAACAAAAAAAAATTAAAATAAAATTTAGGAATTGTATAAAACTTTTAATGGGATGCTTCTAAGGGGATTGTGCAAGGTTCATCTTGGCCTATTTAGGGGAGGGACCAAAGAGAAGGAAGGGAGGGCAAGAGTGGGAAAAACAAAGGAAAAGGGGACAAAAGTGGCCAGTGGCTTGTAAGCAAAGGCCAGTCAGTCCACATGGCTATGCCTGTCTCCTGTCTCCTCACTAACCTCCATTTCTGATGTTTTTTTCTTGGAGAGGGCTCCCTGTCCCCTGTGTCCATGCCTGGGAGGGCTGAGTAGGTTCTAAGGCTGGGAACAGGGTGCTGACACTGGAAGGCACTAGGGGATGTACATTTTTCCCTGGGAAACTTCAATCCTGCATGTGCACATGCATGCTTGTGTATGTGTGTGTATGTGTGTGTCATTCACAAACAGACTTTAAGCAGGAGTTGGTGGCAGGTAGCGCAAGAGGTGTGGGATCCAGCTACAGGGGATACCGTAGGTCTGGGAGAAGAGTTGATATAGAGAGCAGGGCTCTCTGGGTCAAGTACTGCAGAAACCATATGTCTGAGCTGCCACTGGAGAAACTAGGGTCCTGAGGGTCTGCTGTTTGTAGAGACTGTAGGTCTGGAGCAGCTCCTGGAGGGAGTTGTTTGTGTTTGTGTGTATGACAAGAACAGGTTTATATAGCAGCAGGAGTGGGGCTGTGGTCTCAGGGGTTTCATCACCCTGCTGCCAGCAATCAGGAGGCTGGGACCCGAGGGCAGCTACTGAGTAGACTAAATGAACAATACTGGAGAATCCACACTGTGGGGGTGTGTTTGCATTTTTTCGTATGTGGCTTCCATCCTGATCAGCTAGAAAGGGAGGAACCAGCTCAGGCTGACCATACCATTCATGTTTGTGAGAATGCTGTGCCTTCTGTCTATGCCAGCTTGCGTAGCTGTGTGTGTGCATGTGCAAGTTTGCACATGTGTGTGCATGTCTGTGTGTGTGTATTTACTGGGAACCCATGTTCAGCCTCATTGCTGGTTAGACCTGCGGACATGGAGCTAGAGCAGCCTCTCAACTACTGAGATGTTGGATAAAGCAACCTCTGGCAGCCAACCGAATTTTAAAAATGGCCTCCTTTTTTGGCAACATTGTTGGTGTTTCTATCAAGGGTCCATGCCCAGGTTTATGCTATTCAGAGTACCTAGATAAGCACCTCCACTTTGGACACATTTAGTAACCAATGTGGAAGAGTATGTTCAAGTACCAAGAACACCCTGTCTGGGGAGGCCAATGTCCTTTGGAAGGCTGTAGCCAGAGCTTTTTTACTATTTCATTCCAGAAGCCATCTAGAAAGCTAAGAGACAACTTGTTTTTCACTATATACTCTGCTTGGTAGAACAGTCATTCAAGAAGCACAAAACCTTAATTTAGGTGTTGTTTTTATTTATTTATTTATTTATTTAACAGCTAAAGACCTGACTTATGGGTTGAATAAACTACATAACAAAAGAAATGTGCATAAACTAATGAATTAAAATTTACACATTCTGAAGAATGAATCCCAGAACTTTACAGAACTCACATTTGCATATGAGATAAAACAACCATTCATACAATATGTTAATTATGGAATTATTTAATGAACATGTGTGGTGGTTTTACTCGGGTGGTCAGCTGAGCTCCACCACAGCCACTCTCTCACTCCCCCTCCTCAAAGGATAAGGGAGAGAAAATACAATGCAAAGGGCTCAAGGGTTGAGATAAGGACAGGGAGATTGCTCAACAATTATCATGATGGGCAAAACAGACTCAGAGTAGGAAGACAGTAAGATTTATTACCTATTACTAACAAGCTAGAGAAGTGAGAAACAAAGGAAAGAAAGCAAAAAGCACCTTGCCTCCATCCACCCTCTTCCACCTCCTCCCCCTGAGCAGCGCAGGGGAATGGGGGAATGGGGGTTATGGTCAGTCTATAGCGCTTCTTCTCTGCCACTCCTTCTCGGTCACTCTCATCCCCTGTGCTGTGGGGTCCCTCCCACGGGATGCAGTCCTTGGTGAACTGATCCAGCATGGGCTTCCCACAGGCAGCAGCTCTTCAAGAACTGCTCCAGATATGGGTCCGCACCACGGGGTCCATCCATCAGGAGCAAACTGCTCCAACCTGGATCCCCCACGGGCAGCAGCTCCTGCCAGGTCACCTGCTCCTGCGTGGTCTCCTCTCCATGGGCTACAGGTCCAGCCTGGAATCTGATCCGGCAGGGGTCCTCCACAGGCCACAGCCTCCTTCAGTGCAGGTCCATCTGCTCCACTGTGGTCTCCTCCATGGGCTGCAGCGTGGAACCCTGCTCCACCATGGTACTCCATGGGCTGCAGGGGGACAGCCTGCTTTACCGTGGTCCTCACCACAGGCCGCAGGGGACTTCTGCTCCAGTGCCTGGAGCACCTCTCCCCCTCCTTCTTCACTGACCTTGATGCCTGCAAGGCTGTTCCTCACTCCTCTATCTCTCCCAGCTGCTGTGTAGCAGCAGGTTGTTTTCCCTTTCTTAAATATGCTCTCACAGAGCTGCAAGCAACATCACTTATTGGCTTGGCTCTGGGCAGTGACAGGGCCCTTATCTAACATGGGGCAGCTTCTGGATTCTTCTCACAGAAGCCAGCTCTATGGCCCCCTGCTACCAAAACCTTGCCACGTAAACCCACAACAACATGCTAATGAGTTAATGTAACTCAAGTAGGAACAATTTTCTATGCTAATAAAGAAATGGTTAAATGGTCATTTTTGAGACCTGCTATGCTTCTTAATATACTTTTAATTTAAATGGCAGTTTCTAATAATTTACTGTCAAGAGCGTTAATAAGAAATATAGTAACCATTACCCATGCACAGGATGATAGTGAATTTATCAACTACTTATGTCATTGTGCAACAAGCATAAGACTGATAGTATACATAAGTAACATTTCAGGTGACTAACTAAATTACAGAGTTAATGAAAACACTGTCATTCTGAAGCTGAATTATGCACATATTATGATTATTTTTCCTTTCTAATTATATCTTTGGAGTTGTGTGTCTTATATAAGTCTGATCTGATCTGATACACTTCATGATACAAAACACCCTTCCTCCTCATAAACAAATGAAATTAAAGAGTTACTCTTCAAGAAATAAAGAAAACAAGAAAAAACAGAATGGTGAAATTTAAGTAAATATTACTTTCAACTCTTTAGCTTAATCACTGATGAAAAATAAATTCTTAGCCTCACATGAAGAATTTAATTGCATTTAGTTTATTTTCTTATTGTTAGAACACATCAATAATCTCAAAATTTTAAATTGAAATAGGAAAAAAATACTTTATTGTGATTAATATTGTGATTTAAGTTTTTGTCTTTAATATCCTAAGCAACATGAAGAGACAATTTCTCTTCCAAGCATTGACAAAACTAAAAAACTAGGATACAGCTTGCCTAAATGTCATTCAGTTAGAATTTGAGTGTCAAAGCTATCCAAGTCATCTCTGTATTCCTGTGTTCATTAGGTCATCCTATACGTGTCATAAATGGATTACTTATATCAACCTTCAAAGTCAATTTTAGTGGGATTATTTTTGCTGAATAAAGGAGTGAAAAATATATTTTTACTATGGTCCTACATAAATTTGACAACCTATGAAGAGTATTTTTCTTTTCTTTATTTCATTATTTTATTTTGGAGATACTTAAATCAGAATCTACATTATAATTATCAGCTATATTATTAAAAATACTTTAATTTTCTAAAGAAAGTATTTTTTCTTATCTGATGATATTTTTTTTTTCTGTATTTTGTACAGTGGAAGGCCTTCCACCTCCAGTGTTTGGGCCTATACTCTTTAATACCTTTATTGACTATTTGGACGAGGGAATTGTGGATGTGTCGATGGGCAGAGGCCAATGGGGTGAAGTTCAACATGGCTAAGTGCTGAGTCCTGCACTTTGGCCAAAACAACACTATGCAACACTACAGGCTTGGGGGAGTATGGCTCGAAAGCTGTGCAGAGGAAAAGGATCTGGGGGTGCTGATCGATGCTCACCTGAACATGAGCCAGCAGTGTGCCCAGGTGGCCAAGAAGGCCAATGGCATCCTGGCTTGTATCAGGAACAGCGTAGCCAGCAGGACCAGGGAGGTGATCATATCCCTGTACTCAGCTCCAGTGAAGCCGCACCTCAAGTACTGTGTTCAGCTTTGGGCCCCTCAGTACAAGGACACTGAGGCCCTGGAACATGTCCAGAGAAGGGCTATGAAGCTGGTGAAGGGTCTGGAACACAAGTCCTATGAGGAGCGGCTGAGGGAGCTGGGGTTGTTTAGTCTGGAGAAAAGGAGGCTCAGGGGAGGCCTTATTGCTCTCTACAACTACCTGAAAGGAAGTTGTGGGGAGCTGAGAGTTGGTCTGTTCTCGCAGGTAACTAGTGATAGGACTAGAGGGAATGGCCTCAAGTTGCACCAGGGGAGGTTGAGGTTGGAAATTAAGACTTGGAGGTCTTTTCCAACCTTAATGATTCTATGATGTAGATACTTCTTTCATACCTAGTAACTGTGTTGTTTTCTACTCTATTCAAGTTTATATTTTCTTTAAATTACTTTAGTATTATCGCCACTATACTCAACATTTTGCATCGTGGAATTTTCACAGATGTATTTTTCCTCTTTTACAAACTCAGTCTTTGCTATAAGCATTCCTCAGAAATTATATTCAAACTGTTTTTTACTTCATAAACTCAAACCAACTAAGAAATACAATTTTTATTAATGCCAGAGATGAAGATGACAGTACATGTCCCCCTTGATAATCACTGAAGTACAAACTGACCCAGGGAAGAGCTTGAAATTGAGACCAAAGATAGCCCTAAAATTTTAGAATGATGTTCAACAAGAAATCATGATGCTGAGAAGTGAGTTAATTCCAAGTTCCCAAGTTCTAAATGAGCTCTGACAGCTCCTAAAATACATGTGGAAGTGACATTTTTTTCAGATAATTGCTATGTATGCCACTCTGGTTAATTCTTAGATTACCTGTAGTAATAACTTGGGTTTCATCACGAACCCTGTGTTGGAGTACTCAACACTTAGGACACTTCTGACAAAATATACTCTCCAAAAAGGAGGGTTTTAGATATGCAACATGTAAACTTCACGGTTTAAATTCAAGAATGAAATTGGTCAGTTAATGTAACAATACCTATCTGTGAGGCTGTCATAATAGATCTGATAATACGGTATCTTTTTATTATTATTATTATTGATATCATTATTTATTGATGCATAGCATAAATATCAGAAATAATTATTTTGAAAGCTATGTTAACAAACAGCTGAAAAATAAGGAAGTTCTAAAGTTGAATCACCCATGCTTTACTGTGAGATAAGATAGTGTCCTTATCCCAATGATGGAACAATAATTCTACTTTTCATATCTACTAAGTCTCAGTGGGCATGTGAGAGAAGCCTGATCATTTAAGAAACATTGAGCAAATGAAAATTATAAAGAGATTGCAACATAGAAATGTGGCACACAAATGCTCCAGTCATACATAAGAGTAGAGTGGAGCAAAACACCAATTTTTCCCCCTTCCTCTTCCCTTCCCTTTCCCCTCCCCCTTCCCCTTCCTTTTCACCTCCCCCCTTCCCCCCTCCCCCTTCCCCCCTCCCCCTTCCCCCCTCCCCTCCCCTCCCCTCCCGTCCCCTCCCCTCCCCTCCCCTCCCCTCCCCTCCCCTTCCCTTCCCTTCCCTTCCCTTCCCTTCCCTTCCCTTCCCTTCCCTTCCCTTCCCTTCCCTTCCCTTCCCTTCCCTTCCCTTCCCTTCCCTTCCCTTCCCTTCCCTTCCCTTCCCTTCCCTTCCCTTCCCTTCCCTTCCCTTCCCTTCCCTTCCCTTCCCTTCCCTTCCCTTCCCTTCCCTTCCCTTCCCTTCCCTTCCCTTCCCTTCCCTTCCCTTCCCTTCCCTTCCCTTCCCTTCCCCGCCCTGCCCTCTTTTTCTTTTTCAGATATTCTGATGTATCACAACATACTATCTTTGAACAGAGATTATTTGAAGAATTTAGAGGGAAGTGGTACACAGAGTTGAAAATTTAACCAAAGAAAGAGTTACTATATACAAGATACAGGAATTACATCAAGGTTAGCACTTTCCAAATAATGTTGTCATAAATTCTAATCCAGATTATTCCACAGTACTTTACACTCTACTAGAAATGCAGCACTCCACTTTCATATATTACCCAATTTAATAGAATGAACACACAGCAAGTGCTCCCCTTGGAAAATATAAATATGATATTTTATTGTATGTTTATACTTGATAATTCATCAGGCGCTGAGTTGATAGATGCTGTGCTTAGTGTTGTTTTTCTATGCACTAATGAGGAAGAAATCCTCCCCCAAAACATGTTTTTCAAAAGTCTTGAAAGTAGTCACTTCCAGAAATGGTGTACAATCTATTTACCTGACAGACCTGAATGGCTGTTTTTACAAGTACTTTTTCATGATTAAGCAGTGATATCTGCAATATGATTCAGCTGTAAGAATGTAATCAATCTTTGTAAATATTTAAGTCATATAGTAATCTGTTATTTCAACTAGAATGTTCCATTAAGTCAATTGTCCTCTGACAGTAGCCATCAGTAATGTTCAGCATTATCTCTCAAAGTAATAAATGCCTGTATTTCTCTTGGCATTATAAAGGGCCATAGAAGCTCTTCTTTTATGTCTTTCTAAATAAATTTTGGCTGGATCATTTCAATTCAATCAGTGATGCTTCAAGCTAATAATATAATATATTAAGAAAATCAGTCACTATGTCTGTATAGTTAAGATGGTATTGTCAGTTTCACCTCTGTGCCCAACAAGATCATGGAAAAGATCCTCCTGGAAGCTATGCTAAGGCACAAGAAAAATAAGGAGGTGGTTGGTGACAACCAACATGGCTTCACTAAGGGCAGATTGTGCCTAACAAATCTGGTGCCGATATATGACGGGTTACAGTATTGATGGATAAGGGAAGAGTAAGAGACGTCATCTACCTGAACTTATGCAAAGCATTTGACACTGTCCCACTTGAAATCCTTGTCTCTAAATTGGAGAGACACGGGTCTGACTGATGGACCACTCAGTGGGTAAGGAATCGGCTGCATGGTCACACTCAAAGGGTTGAAGTCAATGACTCAATGTCCAAGTAGAGAACAGCGATGAGTGGACTGACCTCCTCAGGGGTCAGTATTGGGATCAGCTCTGTTTAACATCTTTGTCAGTGACGTGGACAGTGGGATCAAGTGCTCCCTCAGCAAGTTTCCCAATGACACCAAGCTGTGTGGTATGGTCAACACCTTGGAGGGAAGGGATGCCATCAAGAGGAACCAGACAGGCTTGAGAGGTGATCCCATGTGACCCTCATGAGGTTCAACACGGGCACGTGCAACGTCCTGCACCTGGGTCAAAGCAACCCCAAACACAAATACAGACTAGACAGAGAATGGACTGAGAGCAGCTCAGAGAAGAAGGATCTGGGTGTACTGGTTGATGAAAAAGCTTTCATATTTAATAATAGGAACAATGTGGCATATCCTGTTGTCCTGGTTTCAGGTAGGACAGAGTTAATTTTCCTCCTAGTAGCTGGCAGGGTGCTATGTTTTGGATTAGGATGAGAAGAGCGCTGATAACATGCTGATGTTTTAATTGTTGTAGAGCAATGCTTACACCAAGCCAAGGACTTTTCAGCTTCTCGCTCTGTCCTGCTAACGAGCAGGCTGGGGGTGCAGCAGGAGCTGGGAGGGGACAGACCCAGGACAGCTGACCCAAACTGGCCAAAGGGGTATTCCATACCATCTGACGTCATGCTGAACAATATATAGGGGTGGCTAGCCGGGGTGGGGGGCCGGCTGCTCGGGGATAGGCTGGGCATCGGTCAACGGGTGGTGAGCAATTGCATTGTGCATCACTTATTTCGTACACATTATTACTATTAATACTATTATTATTATTATTATTATTATTATTATTGTTATTCTTTTCCCTGTCTTAATAAACTGTCTTTATCTCAACTCACAGACTTCACTTTTCCGTTTCTCTCCCCCATCCCGGAGAGGGAGGGGGGAGGGTGAGCGAACGGCTGTGTGGTGTTTGGCTGCCAGCCGGGCTAAACCACAACACCTGTCTAGGTTTGTAGCTACTGAATTAATCATCTGTTTATTTATTTATTTATTTATTTTAAATTTGATCATGTTTTACACAGGGAATTGATGTGAAATTTCCCCAAACTTAAGTAAAAATCTATGTTTTAATATAATCATATATATATTTGTATATATAAATTAGCATTTACAGAAGTAATTACCTTCAACAATCTTTTTTTTTTTCTTCTTGCATTCTCAAAAAATAGACTTCTGTTTTCTAAATCACCAGTAATATTGGCCACAGAGGGTTTATAAACTCTATAAACAATAAAGCAACTGTTCTTTTCAACTACCTGACCTCCATTTCTGTTACTTGTTCCAGAGAACCTCAGCAAGGAACTTCCGCAACCAGCTGTTTAAGGCAATAAGAGAAACATCTGCTTCTGACTTGGATGAGGCATTCTATAAGCAGCTGGCAGAAGTTGCTCAATTGCCAGCGCTTGTTCTTGGGGGGACTTCAACTTCCCGGACATAAGCTGGAAATACAATACAGCCCTGAGGAAGCAATCTAGAAGGTTCCTGGAGTGCATGGAAGACTGCTTCCTGACTCAGCTGGTTAGTGAGCCTACCAGAGGGGGTGCCCTGCTAGACCTGCTCTTCACAAACAGAGAAGGACTGGTGGGAGATGTGGTGGTAGGGAGTTGTCTTGGGCAGAGTGCCCATGACATGGTAGAGTTCTCAATTCTTGGTGAAGTCAGAAGTGGGGTCAGTAAAACTGCTACCTTGGACTTCCAGAGGGCTGACTTTGAATTGTTCAGGACACTGGTAGGGAGGGTCCCTTGGGAGTCAGTCCTGAAGGGCAGAGGGGTCCAGGAAGGCTGGACGCTCCTCATGAAAGAAGTCTGAAAGGCACAGAAGCAGTCCCCTTGTGCCATAAGATGAGCCATTGGGGAAGAAGACTGGCATGTGTGAACAGGGAACTTTTCCTGACTGTCCTGGAGAAAAAGAGAGTTTATGTCTGGTGGAAGAAGGTACAGGCAACTCAGGGAGAGTACAAGGAAGTTGCCAGCATAGGCAGGGAAAAAATCAGGAATGACAAAGCACAGTATGAGCTCAAACTGACCACTTCGGTTAAGGATAACAAGAAACGTTTTTATAAATATATAGATGGCAAGAGGAGGGCCAAGGAAAATCTCCATCTTTTACTGGATGCAGGGGGGAACATAACTACTGAGGATAAGGGAAAGGCTGAGATTCTTAATGCCTTCTTTACGTCTGTCTTTACTAGCCAGATCACATATCCTTGGAGTACTCAGCCTCCCAGCCTGGATGGGAGCAGAAAAACCTCCCCACAGTTCAGGTGGAAACAGTTAGAGACCTGCTGCTCCACCTGGACTGTCACAAGTCCATGGGGCCAGATGGGATCCACCCGAGGGTGCTGAGGGAGTTGGCAAATGTGATTGCTGGACTGCTTTCCATCATCCATCAGTGGTCATAGTAAACCAGAGAGGTTCCCAGATGACTGGAGACCTCCTATTGTGAAGCCCATCTATAAGAAGGGTCATAAGGAGGACCATGGAATTACAGGCCTGTCAGCCTGACCTCAGTGCCAGGAAAGATGATGGAACACATCATCTTGAGTACAATCACACAGCATGTTCAAGACAACCAGGAGATCAGGCCCAGCCAGCATGGGTTCATGAAAGGCAAGTCCTGCCTGACCAACCTCATCTCCTTCTATGACCAGGTGACCTGCCTGGTGGATGACGGAAAGGCTGTTGACATTGTCTACCTAGACTTCAGCAAAGCCTTTGGCATGATCTGCCACATTATTCTCTTGGAGAAGCTGGAGGCCCATGGCACACAATTTGCTGAGCTAAAAACTGGCTGGACGGCCAGGCCCAGAGAGTGGTGGTGAATGGAGTGAAATCCAGCTGGTGACTGGTCACAAGCAGTGTTCCCCATGGGTCAGTATTGGGGCCTATCCTCTTTAATATCTTTACTGATGATTTGGATGAGGGAATTGAGTTCATCCTCAGTAAGTTTGGAGGTGACACCAAGTTGGGGGGAAGTGTCAATCTGCCGGAGGATAGGAAGGTCCTGCAGATGGACCTGGAGAGGATGGGTCAATGGGAAGAGGCCAACGGGATGAGGTTCAACATGGCTAAGTGCCGGGTCCTGCACTTTGGCCACAACAACCCCATGCAATGCTACTGGCTTGGTACAAAGAGGCTGGAAAGCTGTGCAGAGGAAAAGGATCTAAGTGTGTTGGTCGATGCTCAGCTGAACATGAGCCAGCAGTGTGCCCAGGTGGCCAAGAAGGCCAACAGCATCCTGGCTTGTATCAGGAAAAGCATAACCAGCAGGACCAGGGAGGTGATTGTCCACCTGTACTCAGCTCTGGTGAGGCCGCACCTCAAGTACTGTGTTCAGTTTTGGGCCCCTCACTATAAGAAAGACATTGAGGCCCTGGAACGTGTTCAGAGCAGGGCTACAAAGCTGGTGAAGGGTCTGGAACACAAGTCCTATGAGGATTCTATGACTTGAAGTCTACCACATTTTAGGAAATTTCTTTATTTTTTTTTTTTTTTTTAGGAAATATCTATAGTGCTGTCAGTGTTACAATAAAATAAAGGTGTGCTCTATTGACAGGTTGTTTTTGTTTGGTTTGGCATCTCACCACTGGTAGACGTTGAAAATATAGTTCTCTGATGTCTTCTTTTTTTCCTGCTCTATATACTTACAACACGTGATTAATGTATGTTATAGTATTTTCAAGCATAAATATCACACTGAGCTTCTTCCAAAGGTGAAAGTTATTATTGTAGCTCTTTTCAGAGCTTTTTTTTTCCTTTTTTTTTTTTTTTTTTCTTCAGCTTTTCAGTATGTTTTCTGAATTATCTCCCTAGATCTAGACCCAGGTTTACATTTGGAGTCTCATTGTATCTGTTCCTCACATCATGTTAATCTGGTTATTTCAGACTCATGTGTCTGTATTTTTTGATAATACATCTGCCTTAGCTACATTTTACAATGTTATTTTGAGCTTAAGCACAACTGCTTACAATACTGCTCCTGATTAAATGCTGGATCTGATGTTCTCTACTGTCTGTCAGTATATATGACCCTTACTTTTATTTTTGTTTGACCTGTTCACCCAGAAACTTGGATAATCTTTTAAGTTTGTAGAACTCAATGATTATGATTTCAGTTATTCAGGCTTGTTCACATAACACTTTTTCTTTCAATTTTCTCTTCCTGAAATAGAGTTCCACTTTCTTAAACAAATGCTGCTATTTTCACCTTCCCTCTCTGACACTCTGACAACCCCCCCCCCCCCTTACTAAATAGAGAATATATCAAGCAATTCAGTTTGAAACAGAACTGAGTTGTGTATGATCATGAGACATGGTAAACTGATAAGATGCTTAGCTAATATGCCTTGAAAAAAATAAAACTTTGATTTTGATTAGTTTAAGAATATGTGCAGAAATTCCATTTTTCACTTTTACTGGGTTCTTATCTTTTTCTACCTTGGAGTTATCTCTTGAAACAAGAAGTCCAGAGGCCAATCTGACTGTCTTTGAAATGATAGTACCAGATAACAGCCTGTAACACTAGCAACAGGGTAATAGCAGCCATGTAACCTTCATCACCTGGGCAGCACTGTGTGCTGGGTCCTTGACAGATGCAGGCACAGCAAGCAACGGCCCATTGCAGTCGCAGGCTGGGGCTCTAGACAGGTCAAGAGGAAACCATACCTAAGACCATGCTGAAGAACAGCCCTGCTTTGGCCTTGTTGAGACAGGGACTGGTGGTCTTGGGCTAGGTTGAAATGAGGCCCTGGGCCCTGAGCAGGTTATGGGGAGCCCTAGGGGCTCTGCAGGGGCTGGCAGGCCTTGTCTTGACAGAGAATATAACAATAATAACAAAAATATAACAAAAATAACAGAGAAGAAAAAGAAAAAAAAAGTGAAAAAAAGAAAAACAAAAGAGAAATGTTCTAATGCTAATTTCAGGAAATCTCTTCAAACGTAGATGGATTATAGTGCATACCTATGTATTTTTTTGGTTTTGTTTGTTTGCTTGTTTTTTAATAACTTTATGTGGGAACAATAAACTATTTTTAAAGGCTTAGAGAAATGTCCTGGTTTTCCAGTATAACAGAGAGTTATTTGCTGGCCATAACAATCGTCTGCCAAATTCTTTTGTCTTACTAAGCTCAATACATCTATTACTGACACCCCCTGCCACACACTGAGGATCAAATTACCATTTTCACTTCTGCACTTGTCAAGGAGCTCTATGCAGACAAGCAGACACTAAGCTCAACATATAAGTCTAACATGTTTCATAAACAACTTTCTTCCATTTATAGCAGAGTATTTGAATGGAAGGCAAATTAGGCAAATTATATTATTTATCTTTTATTCAAAATTTTCTTTTAAGCAACCTCTAAAGAAAACCTACTTATAAAATTAGGCAGAATGAAGTGCAGCACATTTTTTTTTCTGTCAAAATCAAAATGAAAAAGTTAACTAAGCTTCATATTAATTTCCATAAGACTTAAGAATGGCTGTAGTGGGTCAGACAGAAGATTCATCTAGCCCAATGTCATTCCAACATCATTCAATAGTTAAAGCCTAATGAAGAATATAGTAAAAACAAAACAAAACAAAACAAAAACAAACAAAAACAAAAACAAACAACAACAACAACAAAACAACAAGGATATTATCAAATCTATGGTATTCTGCTGGTCTGGGACCTCTTGAGCCAATGTTGTTTGTATTTGCATTAGTACTTCCATCCTATATCCCTGAATGGATTGATATACTATATTTTACAATTAATAGCTTTTTGAACACTAAAATGATGGAGTCTGTAATGATTTCAGCATGTAATTCACAGTCTAACTGTTTATTGTTTGAAGAAGTTCCTGATTTGAATCCACAGCCTGCTAAAGTCTTGTGGAATTCTTTGTTCCTTTATTTGAGGTGAGAGTGAACTACTGAGAGTGCTCATTTTCTTCCTGACACACGTGATCATATATTTCATTGTCATACCTTCTCTCTCTCTGTCTCTGAATGCTGAAGAATGCTTTTCTATATATTCACTCCCTTATAGTAGCTCTGCCTTTTATTGTTCTAGCTGTTCTTGTGAGTACCTAACCCAGTTGTGTTATATACGTTGTGACATAGGGGTATGAGTCAAAGTATTCAAACTGAGGCCAAAACATATAGTTTCTTAATGTTGTTTCATTTTTTCTCTGTTTCTTAATATTTTCCATCATATTTTTCTTCCCTCTGCCCCTTTTTTGAACATTTAAACAACAAGCTGATGTTTTTCAGCTTTCTTTAATAACTTCAGGACATCATTATTGAATAGTAATTGTTAGCTCAGAAAATATTTTCATATCTATAAAAGTAAGAATATTATATCTTGTGTGAAATATTATAGAAGAATATTATATCTTTTATATTTTTGTTGAATTTCATCTGCATTTTATTTCCCAGATTTTCAGCACTGTCAGGAATATTTTCATCTTCTCAGTGTCAGCTTGGCTACATACCTACATTCATAGTATTTTCATCTACCAGTCTGCAGACAGAATTAGGAAAACCTATTCAACAATAATTTCACAAGTGAGAAAAACGTTATATATTTTCTACAACAGACTCTTTGACAGATCTAGAGTTTTGCAGGTGTAAACTGACGAAGTGGGGCACAAGCTTTAAAAGTATGGGAATATTCTTTGACTGAGCATTTGCCTCTGAAACTGGTCCAGGGCATTGTGTTTTGGAGCTGCAAATCAGATTTAGGCATTTAGGAGAATGTTGTTAATTTGTTAACTTGATTTTCTCAATTGTTACTTTTTTTTTTTTTTTTGTCTTTCACACAGAGTTGAATATGTAGGGGTTTTTTGTTGTTGTTTTGTTTTGTTTTTAGTGTTTTGTGAAAAAGTTTTCAGTGACTGGGAAGGGAGGTAGAGGTAAGAGAGACTAGAATAATCTAGAATAATGCTAGGTCATGTAAGAACCTGAAGGATTAAAATTATTCATTTCATGCTTAGGATAGAATTCCATCACTCACTTTTCATTCGAAGAAAAAACGCTCTTGCACAGATATCTGCAGCAAGACATTAAAAATACAAGTGCATGATGTACTTTATTTTGCAAGCTGTGTACTTTTGTGTGTTTGCAAGTGCAGACATAGACAATTCTTATGGGAAAGCCATCCCTCACTTATGCAGACTACGTTATAAAGCTAAAGAAGTTTTGCAAAGGAAAATTCTGATGTTGCTCATTGAGCAACACTGAATACAACCTTTAAATTAAGCAAAACATGGGGAACCCAAGCCCCTTTCTTCTTTATTCCCTAAGCAAATATACCATTGAGTAAGAATGCAGTCTCCAGAAAGGTAACCTGTGCGCCTGCAAAGCTGTAGAACAAGCTTATTTTTCTTTTCAGGAGCATCTCTGGTAAATATATTCCAATGCTGATGATGAGTACAAGCTGTGTGAATTAATATTAAAATTTGAATTACTCCTGCACTGAATATGAATCAGCATATTTACTGAATTTTCTAAAAGAAGATTTGCTTGGATGAAGGCGTCTGATGAATTAGAAATGAAGCTTCTTCATTATAGCCCAGTGCATTGCAACAGTTTTATCCCCTCTGTGCAAATTCAGTTTGTATTGTCCTATGCCATTGTGGAATGAGAAAAATTTATTTTCCAACTGTCATCTTATTAAAAGAATTATGCTTTAGATTCTCTAGGAAAAAAATGTAACACCAACCTGCATTTTCTGTTCTCTGAAGTATTCATGAGCCTGTGGCAAAGGAGCTAGCTTTCTCATTAACATGCTGTTGCAGCATGTTTGCCGATGATTTGAAATCTTGTAGTGTCTTAGCATCACCTGGGAAATCAAGGTTCATGTCAGATATGTTGAAGCCTGCATGTTTGATAAAAGCTGATGATTGGATATGACTGAGTTTGAACACAGTCAAAGGGTGGTTCAAGATAAATATCTGATGCTAAAGAACATGGAAGATGAAAATTTTGCTGCCCTTATTCTAATTTTGGGAAAGATCAAGAAGATCTTACAAAAAAAAATCCTCTCTCAAAATCTACACAGAAGGATGCAGTATTAGCAAAAAAAAAATGTATGTGTTTCTCAAGAAGATATACGTTGATTTTCACTGCAATGTGTTAAGTTTTTCAAAAGATGTCAAACTGGACAATTAAACAACCATTCTGAAGCAGTTTTAGTGAAATAAATACAGCTAACTGGGGAAGAAAAAGAAGAAAAGGTTTCAAGAAGAAAAGGATTGAAACAAATAATAAAAAAAAGATTCAAACAATTGTTTGCTGATTTAATTTAAAAATAAAAGAAAAAATATTTTTGTGTCTATGTACGTGTGTGTGTTTGCTCTTATTTGTATCAATGAAACAACTAGAAGTTTCAGTTCAAGAGATCATTTGAACATTGTCATTAATTCCTAAAAAAAAAGGGCCATTGCTAAAGCATTGCAGATTAATCATCTGAGATCTTATCTGTTAACAACAATGATAGCTCAAAAACATGTTTGTTTTGTGCTGATTTTGACAAACCATACAGAAATAAAGGTGGAGAGTTTGTCCCAGTGGCCATGACTGTTCTATTGTGTTGCTAAGAGCTACATCATTGCCCTTCTCAAACACCTCCAGCACCCAACCATGTTCTAGGGAGCTTTTGGGGGAGTAATTTTATTGGTGGTAATCACATCCTGTATTGGTTATGCTTAAAGGTAATGTCATGTCCACAACACTATACAGAGGATCAAACATACAATTCAACCTTTTTTTTCTTTTTTTTTTTTTTTTTTTGTGGATGCGGGGGTGGGGTGGAGGGTGGGGAGTGGGGAGAGAAGGTTGGAGAGGACCTTAAATATCATCTAGTCATCAAGTTCCAACCTCTCTGGGCAACCTGTTCTAGTGCTTCACCACCTTCTTTTCCCCCTCCCATGAAAAAAAAAAAAAAAATCTAATATCTAATCTAAACCTACCATTTTCTACTTTAAAAATGTTGCCCCTTGTCCTGTCACTACACTTCCTGATAAAGAGTCCCTCCCCCTTGTGGTTTAAGCCAGCAGGCAGCTGAAAACCATACAGCCATTTACTCACTCCCCCGGCCTCCTGCCAATGGTATGGAGAAGAAAACTGAAAAGAAAATTGCAAAAGAAAATTGCAAACTGAAAAGAAAATTGCAAGAAGTAGTGGGTTGAGATAAGGACAGACTGCACAATGCAGTTGCTTACTACCTGACTGATGCCAAGCCAGTCACCGCACAATGGCAGCCCTCTGGCCAACTCCTCCCAGTTTTATTGAGCATGACTGCAATGATATGGAATGTCTCTTTAGTCAGTTTTGGTCAGCTGTCTTAGTTGTGTCCCCTCCCAGATTTTTGTTCAACCCAAGTCTCCTCGCTAGTGTGGTGTTCCAGTTTAATCTGTTCAAAGGCTCGTTGTTGCTTAGGGCCCCACCTGAAATAATTCTTCTTTTGAGTCACTCGATATAGAGGGCTCACATGCTGACGATAGTCTGGAACATGCATTCTCCAGAATCCCACAGGGCCTTTCTTTTTGCTAGTTGGTGGAGACATAGCAGTTATTTTGCTGATCACATCCATCCTGCCATTTTACCCCCAAGAACTGGGTTTCCTATGCACGTCTCTTGACCTTGCTCTTTTTAATGGCAAAACCAACTTTGAGGAGAATTTGGATTATTTTCTTCCCTTTCTCAAAAACTTCTTCTGCTGTGTTGCCCCACATGATGAAGTCATTGATGTATTGCAGGTGTTCAGGAGCATCCCCCTGTTCCAATGAAGTCTTGACCAGTCCACAGCAAATGGTAGGGCTGTGTTTCAACCCCTGGGGCAGTTGATTCCAGGTGTACTGGATGCCTCTGCAAGTGAAAGCAAACTGTGGCCTGCACTCTGCTGCCAAAGGGATGGAGAAAAATGCATTAGTGATATCAATTGTGGCATACCACTTGACTGTCTTTGACTCGAGTTAGTATTGTAGTTCTAGCATGTCTGGCATGGCGGCACTCAGCGGTGGTGTGATTTCATTCAGGTCACGATAGTCCACTGTTACTCTCCTCTCTCCATTAAACTTTTGCACTGGCCATATGGGACTATTAAAAGGTGAATCTTGCTGATCACTCCTTGGCTCTCCAGTCGTTGAACCAGCTTGTGGATTGAAACCAGGGAGTGTCGTTTGGTGTGATATTGCCACTGGTGCACTGTTGTGGTAGTGACTGGCACCTGCTGTTGCTCAGTGCTCAGCAATCCCACAACAGAAGGGTCTTCTGAGAGGCTGGGCAAGGTAGACAGCTGCTTAATCTTCTCCATACTTAAGGTAGCTATGCCAAAAGCCCACCAGTGCCCTTTTGGGTTCTTGAAGTACTCTCTCCTGAGGTAGTCTATGCCAAGGATTCATGGAGTTCATGGAGCCTCTGGGCCAGTCACAATGGGGTGCATTTGCCACTCATTCCCCATTAGGCTCACTCCAGCCTCCAGTACAGTTAACTGTTGGGATCCCCCGTCACTCCAGAAATAGAGATGGGTTTTGCCCCTTGGTAGCTTGATGGCATTAGTGTACACTGTGTGCCAGGGTCCCCCAGAGCCCTGTACTCCTGCAGGTTGAATGTGCCAGGCCATTGGATCCGTACAGTCCAGTAAGTCTGTTTGTCCCTTTCCTCTGCCTGGCCAGAGCCAGGGCCCCTCTAGTCCTGGTTTGAATATCTATCATTTAATTCTTGCAAATGCAAAGCAGAAGTCCCTTCATCAGGGTCAGAAATAACATTAGCCCTTCTACTCCCCCTGCAGGACTGTCCAACAGAAACTGGAGCAGTAATTTTCCTAGGAGACCTCATTTTTGCTATTGTATTTCCTTGCAGTTCACATACCCGAGCTACTAGGTTTGAGGTGGGTTTGCCATCCCACTTCCTCATGTCTTTCCCATGGTCTCGCAGATATAACCACAGTTTGCTACCTGCTTTGCATCCCTGGTACTCTTTCACTTGAGCAGGAAAAGGATGACTCTTAATGGCTAAGATACTGCTCCATCTGGGTGAGGAGGAAGATGTATGTTCTTCAGGGTAGTGGACCTGTTGGGACAGTTTCTCCACAGATGAGATGCAGGCCCATAGGGGGTCAGAGAGATTTTCTTCATATTTTTGGAGCTGGCTGGACACAACATCCACTGTTGGTCCCATCCCATTTCTCCAATTCATTGCTGCCACCATGCTGGCGTGTGATGATGGTGCGCTCTGTACAAACTTCTGCCACATGGACAATGTGCACTGGATATCATCAGGATCTTTGGGTGTCTGGTAATTGTCCAAATCACTATAAACCATCTTCAGCATGGCTAATTCCATCAGGTCCTGGAGACCCTTTTTCCTGGTGGTACGCTTGCCTAGCTGATATACATACAATATCTTCCTTGAAGGGATACGTTTTCTTCGCACCTCACAGGAGTTACCTCCTGTGCCTCTCTCCCAATTTCTCTGTCAATGACCCTTTCCAGAGAGAGGGATCCCGGCTGCTTGGCTTTCTGGCCTTCTTGACTACTGGCTCCAGTATCCCAGCATCAGAGCTGCCAGGTGAGGATATGAGGATTGCTTCTCCCTCCCAGAACTTCTTTGGAGGAACTTCTTCCCTTACTAAATGAGCTGACTTCCACCAACGGTTGACCCTGTGGTTTAACCACAGTGTCTGTTATATAGTTGTTGGATTCAGAGACCTCCTCCTCACCTTGAGGGTACTGGGTAGCGTTAATTGACATTTAATAGGCGCAGGCAAGGCCCCAGCACAGTGCAGCAAGCTGAAGTTCTCCAGCCTTGCCAGGATCAGGACATATGTCTTCCAAATATTCAATCAGTATTTTAGGATTCCGCATTTGTTCAGGGGTGAAGTTCAAAACCATTGGATGAGACAACTGTGACAGGCACCTGCCCTTACACCTTGCCACCCACCACCACACAGTCTTAGGGCAGATTCCTGGGTGGTATTCTTAACTAATTGTTTAACCTTAGGAAAAAAACAGAAACACATTCCGGAGACTTAGTGATAGAAGTATGTTGGTTACTCACGGATGTTCAAAATGCTTAAAAGCTATTGTGAATATCCCATAGGGAAAGAAGAGAGAGATGGAGAGGTATCATTCCTGATATCATCCATAAAATGACTTCCAGAGGAGAAAACAAGAGAGAGTGTAGTTGTTAATATTCTCCAAGAGACAGTTCCTGAAGAGCAGAGATGATAGCAATGCAGGGCCCAAATACCAGATTAGGCTCAAGGTCAATGCTTTGCCACACAGAGAACTGAAAAACAAAAACCAAACCAAACCAAACCAAAAACCAACCAACCAACCAAACAAACAAACGAACAAAACCACAGCCTTTAACAATCTCTCAGATCTGATATATAGTAAAAAGGGAGAACATGACATGGATCGCGTAAAACAGGATCACACAGAAAAATATTAAGAGCAAACCAGACAATATTGTGTCTAGCAACTGTTAACTAAGTATGATAACTGTAAGTTCCCTCTAAAGCACTCTGATCAAATCTGTTGTTATCTTAACCCTTTGAGCCCCATATTGGGCACCAAAAAGTACTGTGGTGTTTTTACCCAGCTAGGCAGCTAAACTCCACCATAACAACTCTCATACTCCCTCTCTTCAAAAGAAGAAGCAGGGAGAAGAAAGTATGTTGTAAAGGAACAAAAAAAGGCTCATGGATTGAGATAATGTAAATTTAATTAAAGGGAAAAGAAAGACGGAAAGACAAAACAAAACAAAACAAACAACAACAACAAAAACAAAAAAGACCACGCAGAAGCACAGAGAGAACTCCCTGCTTCCCATCAATGAGTGATGTTTGGCCATGTCCTGGGAAGCAGGGCCTCAATACGCATAGCAGTTGTTTTGGGAAGTTGTTTGGGAAGTTGTTTGGGAAGTTGTTGGGCAGTTGTTTGGGAAGACAGATGTTATCATAAGAAGAGCCCTTCCCCCCCCCCAACCTCTTCCCCCCCTTCCCCTTTCCCACCTTTTATTGCTGAGTGTGACATCAAAGGCTATGCAATATTGCTTTGGTTGGTTTAGGTCAGCTGCTCTAGTGATGTCCCCTCCCCAACTCTTGCCCACCTCCAACCTACTGACATTGGGACATTTGGAGAGAGTCTTGATGCTGGGCCAGCACTGGTCAGCAATAGCCAAAACACTAGTGTGATACAAGTGCTGTTCTAGCTACAAGCGCAGAGCACAGTACTGTATGGGCTGCTGCAGAGAAAGTTAACTCCATCCCAGCCAGACCCAGTATGGCTAGCAGGGCAGTATGAGAAGCAGAACGATCCATGACTTAGTGTAAGCACTGCTCAGCAACAAAAACATTGGTGTGTTATCAACAACATCACCCCTTATCCTATCACTACACTCCCTGATTAAAAGTCCCCCAACTTTCTTGGAGGCCCACTTTAGGTACTGGAGGATCATTATATGGTCTCCTTCTCAGCCTTCTCCTCTCCAGGCTGAACAACCCCAGCTCCCTCAGCCTGTCTTCATAGAAGAGGTGTTCCAGCCTTCTGATCCTCCTTGTGGTCCTCCTCTGGGTTTGTTCCAACAGAGCCGAACACAGTACTCCAGGTGGGGTCTCACAAGAGTGGAGCAGTGGGGAAGAATCACCTCCCTTGAGCTGCTGGTCATGTTTCTTTAGATGTAGCCCAGGGTAAGGTTGGCTTTCTGGGCTGCAGGTGCACATTGGTGGGTTACATTGTCCTTCTGATCCACTAAGACCCCTAAGTCCTTCTCCTCAGGGTGGCTCTCAATCCATTCTCTGTCCAGCCTGTATTTGAGCTTGGGTTGGTTTGACCCAGCTGGCCTTTTTGAAGCTCATGAGGTTTGTACAGGCCCACCTCTCAAGCCTGTCTGTTTCCCTCTGGATGGCATCCCTTCCCTCCAAGGTGTTAACCATACCACACAGCTTGGTGTCATTGGGAAACTTGCTGAGGGAGCACTTGATCCCACTGTCCACGTCACTGACAAAGATGTTAAACAGAGCTGATCCCAATACTGACCCCTGAGGGGGTCAGTCCACTCATCGCTGTTCTCTACTTGGACATTGAGTCATTGACTTCAACCCTTTGAGTGTGACCATGCAGCCGATTCCTTACCCACTGAGTGGTCCATCAGTCAGACCCGTGTGTCTCCAATTTAGAGACAAGGATTTCAAGTGGGACAGTGTCAAATGCTTTGCATAAGTTCAGATAGATGATGTCCGTTGCTCTTTGCTTATCCACCAATGCTGTAAAACTATAGTGGAAGGCCACCAATGTCAATTCTTTCATGGTTTTAGAAATCAGTTTAAAATGTATTTTTGAGGTGACAGCCTCTCCTCATGCAGACAAAGGTTAACAAATGTGCAGAAGTTTCAAGAAATATTAATATTTAGTTTGAAAATCTTGTACTCCTGAGATTCCAAGTTTCTACAGAATTTTGAATTAACGAGTATTTTATTTGAAAGATGATGTAGGAAAGTATTGAACTGCATTTTATCTGATAACGGATAACATTTTGAAAAGAAGCAGAATTCTGCCAAAAATATCAAAATTTGAAATTTTGTCAGCAAAATTTCATGATCAGGTCTTCGTATTATAATAAACTGTTAACTAGACAGATTTAAAAAAAAAAAAAAGTTATAAAATATCTCTTACTGTTTTAGTTCCAAATATAAATCCTCAGTAATGTTTCACCATATAAGCACTTGCACACTCTGAAATATGAGAAAAGAAAAATGAGTAACTTTTAATACGACCTTGAGCCAATAAAAACAATGTAATAAAAGCAAGTTTGCATTTAGAGTATGACTGCACTTTCAGTTGTGAGAAAAATAAAAAGTTTTAGTAAAGATCAAGTTAAAAAAAAACAATCCTGAAGACTTGCACGGTATTTCATTTAGAGTAGATATAAGATACATAGCTGGAAGAGTTTTAGATATAAGTCATATATCTTCCACATAACAGCACTGTTGGCTATTCATGTGTAACTATCGTGTAACTAAGAGGACATATCAAAGGTGAATTTGAAAACCAGTAGGCATGCCAGTTACAGACACCTCTTTCAGGAACTGGCAGGCCTAATGAAGAGTTAGCCATAACTCTATTTGGTAGCCAAATATATTCACCAATTCATTTTCCATGTTATTCAAGAACATAAAGTTGAGCTAGACAAATATAAACTCCACGATATTTCTTGTATAAAACTATATACTCTTTTTGCTGAACACACTTGTGCATCTATGGAGGAGGGTGAGGGCAAGGAAAAAAGAGAGTTTAGAAACAAAATACTGTAGAATTTATTTATTTATTTATTTATTTTATATCAGGATCTTTTAAGGCATGTGTGGCACAACCTCCCATTATAATCTAAGAATTTTAAAGTGGAATGCAAACTTAATTTAGCTCTGTCTTTAAGGACAGACATGCTTACAAGAATGATATTTATAATATATCCTTTCAGCTCTGCAGCACAAGAAGCACGAAGCTATTAACTCAACTTCTGAAGTTTTTGGGAAAGAATTCTCTCCAGACTGTTCATACATCAGATGGGCAGCTAAACTGTATGTGGCTTCAATAACAAAGGAATCTATTACTTCTTTCAGACATGTCTCTTTACCAGAAGAACAGGGAAGTATTCTGAAATATCTCTATTTCAGGGTTGTGAAAGAGGGAGCCTTCCTATTTTATTGTGTGACTTTAATTTTCCCAAACGTCTATACTGGAAAATAACAGTCTCCTGCACTGCCATTCTCAGTATCTTTAAGCCCCAGATAGGAATTTCTAGAATGGAGAAAAGGAGCTGAGTAGATTTGCACTATCTAGCTATCTAGTCCTAGTGGAAACCAGGGAATGGCAAAAGGAATATATATTTCTTTTGCAAGAGCAGTCTGGAAAAAAAAATAATAAAAAAATCTAAAGAGAGCTGTGGTTGTGACCCTGTGCATTTAACTGTATTTGCAAGCACATTTACTAATGTAATGAACTATAAGCTATTCTTTCCATATAGGAATAAATGTGTTCTTTCAAGACTGGAGAGTAAGCAAATTCAGGATATCAGATGGTCTGTAACTTTATTTTATATGTTGTTTATAAAAATACTTCAAGAAATTACTTTCCATAAGATGTTACTTGCTGAAGCTCAAAGCTTAATCTTTGAATCAAGTATCAATTAATATTGAACAACTCAACCAATGTATCTAGAAGATAAACTGAGTATCTACAAACATATGGAAATACAAGGCTTAGTTATTTATGGATTATTTATTTATTTATTTATTTTTTATTATTATTTTTTTTTGTCTGAAATAGATCAGTGTTGATTCTCTCTTAGGCTTACTGAGAAGTATTCTACTGCACAGGAATGCTAATTGTGTCTTTCAGCACAAAGAAAGAGAGCAGAAGAGCAGAACTGGATTTAGAAATTGGAAATCTGAAGGCTACCTTGTAGAGAGCTATTTAGTTTATATAAATCCTTGTACTCAGCTAGCTTAAAAATAAACACCTGCAAAAAGCTCATTGGGCTTAAAAGGAAAGTAACTAAACAGAATGCCTTCATCTCAGCAAAACAAGGTCTATAGTAAGTTAAAATAGTTTCATACAATGGTATAAAATATACATTGTTCCAGTGTTTATTTATCCTTGTAAGACACAGGGAAGAAAAAAATTACTTCCCTTACCATGTGATCTTAGATATGCCAGGAAATGCTTCCCTCTAAAATTAATGTATTGAACGAATTAATTGGCAGCACAATATATTAAAAAAATAAATAAACAGAACAAACAAACAAATAAGATGTTCTTTATGGAAAAGCTTCCTAGTGTCCTAAGGACTAATATCCTAGTACCCTTGTGGACTTTTCCTACACATTACCTATTTGGGTATAGAATTCTACAACATAAAAATTCTATATAGAATCATTAAGGTTGGAAAAGACCTCCAAGGTCATCTAGACCAACTGTCTACCTACCATCAATATTGCCCACTAAACCATGTCCCTAAGCACCATGTCCAACTTTTCCTTGAAAACCCCCAGGAACGGTGACTCCACCACATCCCTAGGCAACCTGTTCCAATGCCTGACTACTCTTTTTGAGAAGAAATGTCTCCTAATTTCCAACCTGAACCTCCCCTGGTGCAACTTGAGGCCTTTCCCTCTAGTCTTATCACCTGGGAGAAGAGGCCAACCCCCAGGTCCCCACACCTTCCTTTCAGGTAGTTGTAGAGAGCAATAAGGCCTCCCCTGAAGCCTCTTCTTCCCTAAACTAAACAACCCCTGTTCCCTCAGCTGCTCCTCATAGGACTTGTGTTCCAGGTCTTTCACCATCTTTGTAGTCCTTCTCTAGACATGCTCCAGGGCCTCAATGTCCTTCTTATAGTGAGGGGCCCAAAACTGAACACAGTACTTGAGGTGCGGCCTCACCAGAGCTGAGTACAGGTGGACAATCACCTCCCTGGTCCTGCTGGTTATGCTTTTCCTGATACAAGCCAGGATGCTGTTGGCCTTCTTGGCCACCTGGGCACACTGCTGGCTCATGTTCAGCTGAGCATCGACCAACACACTTAGATCCTTTTCCTCTGCACAGCTTTCCAGCCTCTTTGTACCAAGCCAGTAGCATTGCATGGGGTTGTTGTGGCCAAAGTGCAGGACCCGGCACTTAGCCATGTTGAACCTCATCCCGTTGGCCTCTGCCCATTGACCCATCCTCTCCAGGTCCATCTGCAGGACCTTCCTATCCTCCGGCAGATTGACACTTCCCCCCAACTTGGTGTCACCTCCAAACTTACTGAGGATGAACTCAATTCCCTCATCCAAATCATCAGTAAAGATATTAAAGAGGATAGGCCCCAATACTGACCCATGGGGAACACTGCTTGTGACCAGTCACCAGCTGGATTTCACTCCATTCACCACCACTCTCTGGGCCTGGCCGTCCAGCCAGTTTTTAGCTCAGCAAATTGTGTGCCATGGGCCTCCAGCTTTTCCAAGAGAATAATGTGGCAGATCATGCCAAAGGCTTTGCTGAAGTCTAGGTAGACAATGTCAACAGCCTTTCCGTCATCCACCAGGCAGGTCACCTGGTCATAGAAGGAGATGAGGTTGGTCAGGCAGGACTTGCCTTTCATGAACCCATGCTGGCTGGGCCTGATCTCCTGGTTGTCTTGAACATGCTGTGTGATTGTACTCAAGATGATGTGTTCCATCATCTTTCCTGGCACTGAGGTCAGGCTGACAGGCCTGTAATTCCATGGTCCTCCTTATGACCCTTCTTATAGATGGGCTTCACAATAGGAGGTCTCCAGTCATCTGGGAACCTCTCTGGTTTACTATGACCACTGATGGATGATGGAAAGCAGTCCAGCAATCACATTTGCCAACTCCCTCAGCACCCTCGGGTGGATCCCATCTGGCCCCATGGACTTGTGACAGTCCAGGTGGAGCAGCAGGTCTCTAACTGTTTCCACCTGAACTCGGAACTCGGGGGGGGGGGGGGGGGGGGGGGAGCGTTATTATGCTCCCCATCCTAGAATTCCAGATCAGGAGGTTGAAGATAACTGGTCTGACTATTGGAGACAGATGCAAAGAATCTGAGATTAAGAATCTCAGCCTTTTCCTTGTCCTCAGTAGTCATGTTCCCCGCCACGTACAGTAAAGGATGGAGATTCTCCTTCGTCCTCCTCTTACTGTTAATATATTTATAAAAACATTTTTTTGTTTTCTTTTACCACAGTGGTCAGTTTGAGCTCATACTGGGCTTCAATTTTTCTGATTTTCTCCCTGCATATGCTAGCAACTTCCTTTCAGTCTCCCCAAGTTGACTGTCCATTCTTATACAGGAGGTAGAATTTCTTTTTCTCCTCGATTCTCAGCAAAAGTTCCCTGTTCAGCCATACCACTCTTCTTCACCACCAGCTCATCTTACAGCACACAGAGCAGCCTGTTCCTGTGCCTTTCAGACTTCCTTCTTGAGGAGCATCCAGCCACCCTGGACCCCTTTACCCTATAAAATGAGTATTACATCTGCAGAATACCATAAATTGCTTGTGTTTTCTAAACAGCTCTATTCCTTGTATGCAAAAACCACATAGTCAAATTTTTATATATTTACTGTTGCTGTTCCAGTAGTAAAGTGCATTCAGAAGACACTGGGGTCTGATTTGCATTCATACAGAGAAACAACTGAAATGCCAGAAAGTTGTCAGCTCAAATTGATTTACAAATAAAACAAAATGAGCCCAAAAGCTTTTGTTTAAATGCTTTTGTTTAAAGTGGATTTTTTTTTTCAAATTCAAAGTAGGAAAAGTGTAGGAAAAGTATTAAAAGAAATATAAAACACCAGTAAAATGGCCTAAAACTAAACTATAATAATAACAATAATAATAATAATTAATAAGATCTAGAAGAGTAATAAAGAATATGGGAGGTATAAAACACTGTTTTAGTATCTTTTCATTGATGACCATCTTGACCAATTTTAAAATCTTATTTCTTTGCTCACTAAATCTTTTATTTATGAATTACTGTAATCATAGAGACGCAAACACCCCTATATTCTATTTCAAGTACACATACTCAAGTTGCAAATGCACTTATTTAAGGAAGGCTAGAGTTGCTTTTGAGGTTTCCTGACTTATATAATGGACAAATCTGATGAAGTCCGAGATATATCTAGACCACTGATATTTTATCTCTGTTTCAGAATGTTACTGAAAGTAGTATTTACTATAGACTGCTTAAATCTTGATTTAAATAATAATAATAACAAATAATAATTCCATCTGAGGCTTTTTTATAATATTACCATGCTAATAAAGGCATCAATAAAAATAAATTGTTTTAATGCTTCATTCCAACAAAATATATTACAATATGCATCAAATAATTGAATGGTTGTCCCTGACAACAAAGGATAAAAAGGCAAATATGTAAAAATTCTGTTTCAGCATTTTCAGAGTATGGTGGTCCAGTTCTACAGGCATTTAATTTCATATGGTTTAAAAAAAAAAAAAAAAAAAAAAAAGTAAGACATTTTGGTTTGAAATGCAAAATGCAGTATTTTGTGCAGTCCCAGTGTATTCTCCAAATGTTTCCTTAATCCCTGCTGTACTGAAATTATTTGAATCCTGTGAAAGAAAGACAAATTACTAACCCCATTTTTTAAGCGGAAAATTGATAGAGTGATTGCAGCCAAACACTTCCATTAATTCTAAGTATTCACTAGTAGCTATTTTCCCATGTGACTTAACAGTGCATATCACTTTATATATTCAAACACATCTTTCTTTCTCTGGGCTGCATATGTAAGTATTCCTTATGTCCACAAATTATGCTTTGGAACCTCAACACAGGCATCTGAAAAGTATGAAAAATGCAATTAATTGTTACATGAAAAAAGTCTGATTTAAGCGAGTTACCTTTCATCTAATAAAAACTCATACCAGACACAGAGATAGAATTCAAGATTACAAGAATGACTTTGAAATTTATAGGCCAAAAAGGAACATATGTATCCATTGCAACATACAGGTACAGCCAGATTATACTGTAACTGTGTGGAAAACATCTGCCAGTGCCTATATACAGTCACTGCCTCTTTGAATCTAATAAAGTGCAAAACTTACCATGCTGCTTTATAAAGCCTCACTGATGTATTTGACAGTCATATGAACTAGTGGCTGGATTCTGGGAACATGAAATATTGAAAGAAAAATTCTGCCAGTTACTACAAGAGTTCAAAGTTAGCTTGATATAGGAGTTTACCCATGAGTTTTGCTACTTTTGCTATCTAGTAATTGCTTATTATAATATACATGGCTGAAGTATACTTTATTTATTTATTTATTTATTTATTTTATTTTTCACAAGGTCTCAGTAAGTGTATCTTCAAACAGATGATTCGTTTGGTCTTTTCCAGGAGAGTGAATATAAAACGTGTATTTCAGGTCTTCATTAATCACAGAATTGTAGGGGTTGGAAGGGACCCTAAGAGATCATCGTGTCCAACTCCCCTGCCAAAGCAGGTTCCCTAGAGCAGATTGCCCAGGTAGGCGTCCAGATAGGCCTTGAATATCTCCAGAGAAGGAGACTCCACAACCTCCCTGGGCAGCCTGTTCCAGTGCTCCGTCACCCTCACCATGAAGAAGTTCTTTTGCATGCTGGTGCGGAACTTCCTGTGCTCCATTTTGTGGCCATTGCCCCTTGTCCTGTCCCCACAAACCACTGAGAAGAGGTTGGCCAAATCCCTCTGTCTCCCACACTTCAGATGCTTGTAAACACTAATAAGATCCCCTCTCAGTCTTCTCTTCTCCAGGCTTAACAGGCCCAGGTCTCTCAGCCTTTCCTCATAGGGAAGATGCTCCAGGCCCTGTATCATCTTTGTGGCCCTCCACTGGACTCTTTCCAGGAGATCCCTGTCTTTCTTGTACCGGGGAGCCCAGAACTGGACACAGTGCTCCAGGTGAGGCCTGACCAGGGCGGAGTAGAGGGGGAGGATCACCTCCCTTGACCTGCTGGCAACGCTCCTTTTAATGCACACCAGGATCCCATTGGCCTCTTTGGCCAGCAGGGCACACTGCTGGCTCATGGTCAACCTGTCATCCACCAGGACCCTCAGGTCCTTCTCCGCAGAGCTCCTCTCCAGCAGGTCGTCCCCCAGCCTGTACTGATATGTGTGGTTTTTCCTTCCCAGGTGCAGGACTCTACACTTGCTCTTGTTAAACCTCATTTGGTTACTTCCTGCCAATCTCTCCAGCCAGTCCAGGACTCACTGAATGGCAGCACAGCCTTCTGGCGTGTTGGCCACTCCTCCCAGCTTTGTATCATCGGTGTACTTGCTGAGGGTGGACACTATTCCCTCATCAAGGTCGTCGATGAAGATGTTGAACAAGACCGGAGCCAGCACTGACCCCTGGGGAACACCGCTAGTCACAGGTCTCCAGCCAGACTCTGCGCCGCTGATCACCACCCTCTGAGCTCGGCCAGTCAGCCAGTTCTCAACCCACCTTACTGTCCACTCTCCTGTCCCCCACTTTCTCAGCTTTGCTAGCAGGATGTCGTGGGAGATGGTATCAAAAGCCTTGCTAAAGTCAAGGTAGATGGTACCCACTGCTCTCCCCCTATCTCCCCAGCTGGTGATGCCTTCATAGAAGGCTACAATGTTGGTCGAGCACGATTTCCCCAATTTTATTAATTCATTCTCTTCTGCCTGCTTACAAAGTTGCATTCTGCTCAGGATAAAATGTGTAGAAGTGCAATTAATGAGATGAATGACACCTTGTACCAGCCATATGGAAGTCACCTTATCTGAGAACAGAAAATAAGAATAAAATAGTAAAAGTACTAAAAATAGTAAAGAAAACCAGTGCTAAAACTATTCAATCTCACAAACAGCTGTCTGAGTCATTTGTTTGTTTGTTTTCACTTATTATGTTGTTAAAACAGCAGTGTTGTACATTTGTAAAAAAAGTAAGGCTTTTAGATCAGCATCTGCTATTTGCTATTAAAGAAATAATTCATTAAGAATAAGAAATGAGTAATTCATTAAGAAATTGAGACGACTGGATTATCAAATTAAAGGAGTGAATTGAACATCTGAACTCAACAAATTTTTAATATATTAATCTGATACCATGAGGGTTCATTGAGTTGAGAGAGATGGTGCAATGTGTCTATGTAAATAAATGTACAACATGTAAAATTTGTTCAAACTCCCAAACCCTGCACAAAGCAATCTAAGGCTTTTATTAAGATTTTAATTAATATTGTGGTTCAGCAATGATACGGTAAGCACTCTTAACTGCTATGTCATTGGGTGCGGTCAATACCAAACAGCGTTATGTTAACTTTAATGTTGGCTTCTGGCATATTTGTAGGCTAATCTTAATATTTTAGTTTTAAGATTAGCTGATAGTATCTTAGTCTTTTCACGTTCTCAAATTGCATATTGAGAGCAATGTCCTCATGACAGGAGTCCTTGTTCCTCCAGGTTAATTGGGTGGGAAAACAAAACAAAGCAAAAGCCGACCAACCAACCAATTATTTTTTTTTTCCTTTGTGCTTGTGGATACTTAAATTCAATCTAATAAGCTCTATTTCATCCAGCCATCAGGACAGGTATACCTTTATCTACCTGAGCTATATCTTTTACATCTTTTATTCTAGAATATGTGCAGACTGTTCAAGTCTTCTATCTGATTAAATAGCAAAAAGTGACTACACAGACACTCAGAATTTCAAAAATCCATCCAATTTTCTGAAAAGAATGAGACAACACTAATTCATAAATTAATAATAACATCAATTATCAATAATTAATAATATCAGTGGTATAACCTACTTCCTTCTTGGATATAAACCGGGAAGGAAGGAAGGAAGGAAGGAAGGAAGGAAGGAAGGAAGGAAGGAAGGAAGGAAAAGAACTAAAGAAGGAAAGAAGGAGAGGAGAGGAGAGGAGAGGAGAGGAGAGGAGAGGAGAGGAGAGGAGAGGAGAGGAGAGGAGAGGAGAGGAGAGGAGAGGAGAGGAGAGGAGAGGAGAGGAGAGGAGAGGAGAGGAGAGGAGAGGAGAGGAGAGGGATCAGGGAGTACCTTAAATTAGAAGTTCTTCTTAGTTTCATGAGAAAAAGTTGTTGATGGAAATACAGTGATCCTGAAACAATACACTTTGGGAAGAACAGCAAATTCTCATATTTTTATGAGATAATGAATTAATAATATATGTTTCAACTTTCCCCTCACCTCTCAAAAGAAAAAAAAAAAAACACTTTTTTTTTCTTCGTTTTTGTTGTCCAAACTAACTTGATATGTTGGGATTCAAGGTAGCATTCTCACTGAATACTGGAACTAGCCCTGATATTTTAAAACCAGTGAGCTGTGGGATTTCTTGGCTACAGCTCTGTCAATATAAAATGATATCTCCTCTTTTTGCCTATCTCTACATGTAATTTTTCTAAAACAGATAAGGAAACTGTGATGGTAAATATGTACTCCATAGACAGCTTTTAGACATTGGTTTGTCGAAGTTGTATGTAGCTTTGTAAGAAGACACAACAAGTTGAGTCATGAAAACTGTTTAGTGTGATCAAAATATTTGTGAGTTCCAAACCTTTACTGGGAATCATAAGACAGAATACTTCTGTTGAATATGTATGTGCATCCATCTGAATGTATACACATAAATGAATGCATGTTTGTTTATTCATATGCAAATAAATATATATGTATATGCATATATGTGCATATATACATGCACGTACATATATATACACATATGTACATATGTGTATGTATACAATTTATACAAAATTTGTGCCTTATCTCTGAATAGAGTTCTACAGACAATAATGGCATAAATCCCTTTACAAATTCATCTAAGCACTTGATCTCTTGATCCTATTTGTGAATGAGTCCAAAAGTACATTGCAAGGGTTGGGGAAAATATGCTGTCTGGTTTTACAGTCTCCTTTGCTTGTAGTCTGTTCTTGAATTATAGAGATAGTAAAAAGGATAGCTCATTACACCCTTTCAGTAATAGCATACTATATTTTTTATATCTATCTGGAGGTCTCAAAGTATTTAATAAATTAGTACAGATGTTTCATGTAACAATAAATTATATCTATTACATAAATGAAGACACATAAGTATCTAAGAGGTTAAGCTGAGGCTATGTTGTTTTTTTTTTTTTTTCTGTCCATGAAAGAAAATAAGAAAAATAAAAGGAGAAAGGCTTGATAAAGACCTGTGTTCCAGGTAGGAGAGAGACACTTGTAACACTTAATTTTTCAGCACAAAGAACTAGAACGATTATTATTATCTAATAGTGTCACAATTTGAGATTATCATTGCTCCTCTAGGTCTGATCTTCTCAAAAAGTATACTGCATCATGCATAAATAAAGGATAACTGGTTTGTTTATTTGTATGGATTCACCTTAGGCCTTTTTTTGCCCTATAGGAGTAATTCTTTCAGAATGTATTGCAACAGCAGTGTACTCTAATAAATAAAATCCTCTGGGAATCTCAAATTAATTATACCAGTTCATAAAAAGTGTTCTACTTCCCAGTTAAATGCATGCCTCAGACCCAATCAGTTGGACTAATGAAGAACTTGAGAATGTTAAAACTCATAGGGCTATTTATTAATTTTGAAACAAACTAATTTTGTTATTTTATTTTATTTTATTTAAAATTATTAAATAGATAAATAATATATATATAATTATTAAAAATAAATTTTATTTTATTTTATTTTATTTTATTTTTTGTACAGAAGGATATAACTCTAATGTTTATGGATTATTACATAGATTCTACTAAACCAGAGTTGAAGAGCCCTAGTGGCAGAAAGCAAATGAAGAACATCATGATTATAACTGTTCAAGCAATTTCCTTTGCTATCCTGATTCCCCCAGAAGGATTACATCCTGCTGCCCAGAAAGAATGCAGAGTTGTCCAGGACAGCACATAGGAAATATCTAGAAGATGAGCTCATTCACTGCATCTCTGTGACACCTTGTATTGGCAAGCTCCTGTGAAGCCCTGGTGAAGGGTTGCACTTTACCAAATCCAAATGGGACTTGGGGAATGGAGAGCAATGCTACAGCTATTTGCCTTTGCCAGCACATCAGTACTACTGAGGCATAACTGAAGATCAGTCTACCAGTCTACACAGCAGCCAAAAGCACAGTTTTTTTTTTTTTAAATATATTTTCTTTTGTCATAGGAAAGTACATAAATCAGGATGTCTCTGTTCATAATTGCAGCTAAAAATTGCAGAGGTTACTCCATACAAATTTCTATTATCCTGAGCCCAGCTGGCTTATACTGGAGTTTGTAGACATCGTGTAGAAAGCTAGAGGTCCTTGGCAGCATACTCCAATATGTCAAGTTCAATTTGCCCTGTATAAACAGTACAAAGGAAACCTAAACTGACAGGATTCTGATCCATGGGAATTCTTGCACTGTGAAGTCACAGAAAGCTAGGAAAATATCATAGTTTTTCATGTCAGTCTTTTTTGTGTATTTATTGGGGGGATGAATTAAGCTAAGGCTATAGAACAAAAGAAGTTAAAGGTCTGGTGTCACTGTTTTCCATAGAAATAGATATCTGATCATAAATAGAGAGAGACTATTACTATCAAGACTTGTATCCACATTTAACTTGCAAAATGCAAATTTAGACCAAGCTGGTATCTAGCAAAACAGTGACAAATTAAATTAGGGATTATAGATATTATTAGTTATGGAGCCAAGAAAAATTTCTGTTACCTCTTGGGTAAAAAATATCCTACGTCTTTGAAAAAAAAAAAATCAGATCTATTTGATTTATATAAATTTATTCATCTATTTATGTGTGTTGTATGCATATGTCTGCTATATAATTAGCATGATTATATGCAAATAAAAAAAAGACTATATATGCTATTACAAAGAACAACAGAGTTCGTTTTATGTTATCTACAAAAAAGGCTGGCTTCTCTAAAAATAGAAAGTGTATAAATAATGACACTTTTTAATTGGAAAAATTACAAGAGAATGTAGTAAATGAAAACTATATAATATTTCTTCAGTTTTATTTTATTTATTTATAAAGTAATGATTTAAAATACATTTCAAGGGATTTATTATTATTATTATTATTTTTAGATTAAATAACATCTTAAAAATGAGTGAATCTGTTGCTCTCTAATAGTCTTCCTTGACCCTTCTTTTTGTTTTATTAAAATATTTTAAATACAAAAGAAACACTCCATGTTGAATAAGCTGCAGCTAGTCTTGTCTGAGTCCTACCTAGGATCTGCATAAAAAATAACATTTTTTTGTTAGTTAGTTAGTTTTAAATATTATAAATGTTTTTAATTATATGAACAATATAAATTCATAATATTATGAATTCATGTTACTGGAAAGTTCTTTCCATGAACTTGACTACACAAACATTGATGTAGTAAGTTAATTTCAATTCTAAGCAATCAAGGAATTAATATTTCTTAGATGAGTGTCCTGAGGGACAGGACATATTGGCTGGGATAGAGTTAATCCTTATAGTATGTGGTATGGTGCTGTGTTTTGTATTTAGAAGGAATATAATGTTGATAGCACACAGTTGTTGATAAGCAGTGCCAAGGACTTTTCAGCTTCTTGTGCTGCCCTGCCAGTGAGGAGACTGGGGTGCACAAGGATATGGGAGGAGACACAGCCAGGACAGCTGACTGAGACTGGCCAAAGGGATATCCCATAACATATGACATCACACTTAATAAAACTGAGGGGACTTGGCCAGGGGAGCTGCCGTAGCCCAGGGACTGGTCAGGCATCAGGCACCTGGTAGTGAGCAATTGCATTGTGCATCGCTAGTTTTATGTACTTTCTCTCTTCCCCCCCCCCCCCCCCCCCCCACTTTATTTCCTAGTAAACTGTCCTTATCTCATCCCATGAGTTTTACTTTTTTCTCCCAGTCCTATGCTCCATACCACTTGTGGGGAGGAGAATGAGCAAACTGCTGTGTGGTGCTTCGCTCCTTGGTTTACTGAGTTAAACCCCAACGGACAGTAAATTTATTTTCTGTGAAAATGAACCTATTGTAAATGAAGACTCTTCAGCTCTATTAAATAAGCATGGTGTGGAATCTACACAACTCTGTAGGAAGATAACGTCTGTAACATGTTGTACAGCGAGGAATGACAGGCACACTGTACTGAGCAGGGAAAAAGAATTTATGCCTGAGATTATGTGTAGTTTGACAAGTCTTAGAAAGAAACAATGTTCTAGTATTAGGCATTCCTTTTACTTTTTAAAGCTATTTTGGCATTCATTTAGTCTAAACTCAAGAGAACTAGACTTTATTTTTTATCATAATTCAATACCAGATGGGAAATCATATAAATAAAATATAGGATCAATAGCAGAAAAGTGTGTAGTATTTGTCATTTGTGCTGAAACTAGACTGTTTTTCATAAGATTTCCAGATGGTTTCCAGCAAAAAGCCTTTCTGATTTTGTTGTATTTTAGATTTTTTTTTTATGAGGTCTAATTGACCTCCTCATTTAATTAAACAAATTGAATCTTCTTTTTTTGTTTATTCTCAAAGTTTGCCGAGAAGAACAGTATTAATGAATTGCTTTTAAGAATTTTCTACACTGTCACTATGAGTTGTTTAGAGGGATTTTTTTGATAGCTTTTCCATAATTTTTTGAGTTTTCCATCTATGTATGTGGGATATGTCTATCAGTTTCTTGAAACATTGCTAGGGCCTGGATGCCCAAGTTTTTTATCTCCCTGTGCATAGCTGCCACAGAAGCATCTTGGTTGTAGTATCAATAACTTCTCTGATAACTGACAGGAAAAGAGCAAAACTGACGAGAACTTCCATGAGAGAAAACTGTTGTATCCATTTCTTGATTTAAAATATCAGAAATTCTGAGAGAGTATTTTCTTCCAAAGAAATAAGAGAGGTTGCCCAGAGAGGTTGTGGAGTCTCCTTCTTTGGGTATATTGAAAACCCACCTGGATGCAATCCTGTGTAATATGCTCTATGTAACCCTGCTTGAGCAAGGGGTTTGGATGAGATGATCTCTGGAGGTCCCTTCCAATCTCAACCATTCTGTGATTCTGTGAAATAAATACTTCTCATAATATATATATATATTCTAGTTGTTGAAATAATTTATTTAAATAAAAAGAATATATGAGTGTATTAATAATCGACTTTCATTGAATACTATGTAATTGGAGAAAGATCAGATTAGAATTTACAGTAACATTATCCAGCAAAATAAATCAAATAAAGCAGTGTTGTAATCAAAAAACTTTCCAGGATAAACATTCTGAAGTTTTATGTGCTTTATCTGCTCTGTGGGTCAAGTTCTGTTTTAGGCTGTTTCTTCATTGATGTCACCTCTGTACCTGTATTTTAGGAGGAGAACTATTAGCTGGTTATAAGTAACCGCATTTGGGCTTGGGAAACAATGTAGCACAAACTAAAAAGCTCTGGTGAGAAGCTGAAAATATGTCAGTGGTTTATCTGCACTCTTCCACTTGTGTCACTCTTGGGCAGGTACTGTAACTTTTATACCTGTAGTAGTCTTGTACAGATATTTTTCTCCTCAGTAAATTGTTTTATAAGTCAGAGCTCAAAATAAAAACTGTGATCATTTCAGTCAGTAAATTTTATATGTAGTTATGCACAGAATATAAAAATGTCAAGAGCTGTTTTCAGAGAAACCAGCTGCGATTTTTACTGCAAGGTTAAATGCAACTTTGAGAAAACAGACCTCAAAAAAAATGTTACCAGAGTAGAGAATTTTTATTACAAGCATGTAAATGACTTACTGAAGTAATTTTCAAGACATTATTGAATTTCCCTTGGGATTTCCTTAGAAAAAAATTACTTCAGGTTCTCATCTACGCTGAATTGCTGGAATGTGCTGTAGGTAATTAGATATTGATTGTAGATGTCAATTGGTATACCACCTGGCATCTGTTTTCATGCAATGTGAAATGTATAGAGTCACAATTAATCTTGAAACTAGCTTTAAGTAGTTACATTATAATTACATAGTGTTTGCCACCAGGAAAATTAATCCAATTAAAAATTGACGACTGTAACAAATTTTTAATGGTTGGGTGATTGTAACATGAACAGTAACTGAATTTTCCTTATTGCTGTTTTTCAGATGTACATGTAATCTTAAATTGTTTGTTAACAACTATATATTGTAAAAATGTCAATAGTAATCACTAGTATCAATCTGAGCCTGATTGTTTATCTTGAAAAGTTATTACAGGAGCAATGTCTGCTTTCAACTACATTAACTATTGTTTTAAGAGCTGATAACGTAACCTTATAAATCTTTCATTATGTTCCAACCATTGAAATGAGACTCTGTGCTCAACTTGATGATATTCTCCATTCCTGTCTTCCTTAAGTACGATTTTTCTCTAATTTGGTCCAAGAGAACAAAGTAAAAGACAAAAGCCAAACTAAGTTTTTAGAAGAAGCACATAACTTTCTGCAGAACTGGCTAAATATACTGTTAAGTTATACCCATGTATTGAATATTTTGCTGGTATTATTATAGGACGATTTTTTTTAGTCTTGATTGAGTCTCTGCCTGCACCTTTTTCTACAGATAAGGAATAGAGTTCAGAGAGTACAGGGTTACTGCTTAAATATATATTTTCTACAAAAACATATATCAAGTTGAATATGAGGATAGAGATAATCAGCCCTCCCATGAAGAATCATGTTTTCTTTACTTATATAGTGCTAAAATGACTGATCAATACTTGTTTCTTTTTCTTAATTATTTTTTGTTGCATACTCAAGTTAAGGAACCTGCTGTTGGGAAATAGAAGAATTAACATAACTGTGCCATACCCTGCAAAACTTGTGTCTCATATTCTGCTTGAAGTAGTTAATTGGAAACCAGTAATTGAATTAATCTCTCTTAATTACTTTGAAGCATCACTTAAACAAGGAACGATCAAATTATATGAGCCATGACTAATAATCATCTGACGTTGTGAAGACACAAAATGTCTCTGTTATTCCGCTAGAACATTTACAATATCTTAGTTCTTCCATGTCTGTCTGGATGTAACAATAGCAGAAAAATACAGAGCTTCCAGAAAAGAAAATGTACAGTGCCTTTCTGTGCCAATAACATGCTTTCCAATGAATGGATCTAAATAAATAAATAGACAAACATATAAAACACCTCACGGCAAAAGTTAAATGTTAGTGATTGGAACAGTGGTGAATGAAGGAACTGTGTCTTTCTGTCTTCATCCTAACAAAACCAATTACAATTGCAGCAGCTTTCCCCTCACAACATTTGATGGAGCCAGTTAAAAAGTGGCTGTCAGGTTTCCACAACCTATAGTATAGCACTCTTTCAACATTAGCAACAACCGATAATTAGTTATCTCTTCATGGAAAAAAAAATCTCTTTGAGGGATGTTAATATTAATAGAATTCAGTTATTAATGAAAAATTCTGTAAAAGAAGCTATCAAAATTTCTTTTCTTTTTTTTTTTTTTTCAGGAAAGTTTTATTTTTACACATGGAGCTTCATAAAATAACTTTGGTATTAAAACAACCAAACAAAAACAAACAAACAAAAAAAAACACAAAAATTAGAACATTGAGACATACTTTGGTAATTGCAAAATAAGATATAAGGATTTTTTTCTAAATATTCTAAACTATTACAGATTATTGCCCTTCTCAAAGGAATGAAAGATCCACAGTAACTATAGTCTGAATAAATGTGAATTCTGTCATGGCCCATTAAACTATAGGAAAAATAAACAAAAAATTTCTTTTCCGTTCTTGTAACAATTTTTGAAGCTTACTCTTTTCATGATATTGGAAATGTGTGGTGCTATTTCACAGAACTCTCTCACACATATAGCAGTAGTCAACTGACCGATTTTTCTTACTTTATATCTTCCAGATTGTTGGGTATGCACATGAATGAGAAGCTTTAGCAGATTTTAAACAAATGCTCTAGTCATTACTGAAACCTCTTAAATTTCCCTTCTGTCAAAGAACATAATTTCTGTGCAACATATACTTAACATCTTTGAGTATATGTTTCTGCTAGTAGTATGTATTTTTCATAATTAGGAAACAAAACAAAAAAATATATTTTTTTAATAAAAAAGCTACAAATAATAATATATCAGCTTCCTTCTTCTAAAAAAAATAAAAATCTGCTAAACAAACATAATTTTCTAGTCCCAAAGTTTTAGAGATATAAAACTATTTTCTATTTCTATAGCAGTTTATAAGATGCTATTTTTTTCAAATGTTTTGAACTGCATCAAATTTTCTGTGAAAGGTTTGCATAATTTATTGATACTCCTTCTTTGATTAGGCTAAAAAATATATCCTTGAAAAAGAATGTCTACATGTTCCTATTTAGTTCCAGTTCATTTATATGGTAAAAATGACAACTGGTTTCTCTGAAGTCATCTTTCCTAAGAGGAAAGGCTCAGAGATCTGGGACTGCAGTCTAGAGAAGAGACAGGTTAGGGAGTTTATTATCAATGTATATAAATAACTGGACAGAGGGTGCAAAGATGACAGGGCCAGGCTCTTTTCAATAGGGCCCCATGATAGGACAAGAAGCAATGGGCACAAACTGAAACATCAGGAAATACTTTGTTCTCTGAACACCAGAAAGCACTTCTTAACTGTGAGGGTGACTGAGTACAGGTTGTCAGAGAGTTTGAGGAGTCTTCCTTCTTGGAGATTTTCAAAAGCCACCTGGATGTGGTCTTGGACAACCTGTTCTACGTGTCCCTGCTTGAGCAGGGGGGGTTGGGCAAGATGACCTCCTGAGATCACTTCCAACCTCAACTTTTCTCCAACTCTGTGATTCTGTGAAATAAATAAATATTCTTCAGAACAGATTTGATTTAGACTTGTTATAACCACTGCCACAATAACTGATTATATTCCATTTTTGTTAGTTTTTCTCTTTTTGCTTGTTTTGATGCAAATTCATAATTTTTCAACCCATTTCTATACCCAGAAGTTTAGCAATTCAAAGTAGTTTTTTCTGACTCAGGAGGCAAATAAAATAAAATAAAATAAGATAAGATAAAATAAAATAAAATAAAATAAAATAAAAAATAAAAATAAAATAAAATAAATAACTCAAATAAACAACAACAAAACGTGAAAATTTAATGGAATGCTAACTATGGTTGACTATTTCATTTTCTTTTCCATTTACATAGCCAATCCTGTGATCATAATGTTGATTTACCTCCCACGTATTACTTTGAAGGAAATAGTATGCAATTGGTATTCAAATCAGTCCCTGTATACTGCTAGTAGTGGGTTGCTTCTAGAAGGGAATAATGTCTTAAGATTCTTTAAAAAATCCAATAGGTTTTCTTATATGCCATGTTTAATCTGAAAGAATTTAAGTTTAAAAGAGTAAAATCAATTCCACATTTAATCAATAACAAGATTGTGTTTAGAAAAGAAATGATACCACATTAAAGCAAAAACAATGCAGTCCATCACAATAATTTACATGTATTATTGATCATTTGGGTATACTTCATTTGGTATTCTATGAGATGGCTTTGAATAGAACAGAACGGAACAGAACAGAACAGAATGTCCTCCACATTTTCATAATTTCATTCATTTTTTTTTTTCTTAAATCTAATAATATGGAAATCTTCAGTGTTAAAATCAGAACTGTTTTTTCCTTTTGTCACTGTGAGATGGTTAAATATATCAAAGTTTAAAACACCGTGTGTAGAAAAACATGGGAATTTGAAATGTGTGTTGTGTGCATTTTTGGAGAGTGCTAAGGTTAGGACTGCTAGCAAATGACTACTCTGCTGATTAGGACCTGGCCTGAGGTTAAGATGGCTGAACAGGGTATGAAAAAAAAATGGTCAGGAGACAGACAAGATAAATAAATAAATAAATAATATAAAAAAGCTGAATGTATTTATGTTGAACAACAACTGAATAACAAGCTGGCAAAAGTTGCAGAGGACTGGATCTCACAGATCTAAAGGGGAGTTACGTGAGAAACAGATAAACTCTGTAGATAAATGGAGGGAAGCATGGGAGACCTTTTGGGGAGTATGATCTTGGTTGGAGGGCAGTGCCTAGGCAGCCATTTCAGAAGCACCGCAAAAGGCTGAGATTGTCTACACACACACACACACACAGACACACACACACAAAAGGTATGTCATCAAAGGCATGTCCAAAGTTCTTCACATGGAAAAGAAGGACCCCATGAACCCACGCATGCTGGTGGCTGACTAGCTGGAGAACAGCTTTGCAGAAGAGGACCTGGGAATCCTGCTGAACACCAACCTGAACATACTGGACAGAGTCCAACAAAAGGCCACAAGGATGGGCAGAGGACTAGAAGAGAGCTAGGAGTGTTCAACCTGGAGAGGAGATGGCTTAGAGGAGATCTTACTGATGTGTTTAAATGCCTGACATGAGGGTGTAGAGAAGATGGCACCAGACTCTGCTCAACGGTGCTCAATAGGAAGACACAAGCTGAAATGCAGGAAATTCTGATTAAACATAAAGCCCACTTCTGTTGTGAGGATGGTCAGACACTGGAACAGATTGTCAAAAAAGGATGTGAAGTCTCCATCTGTGGAGATATTCACAACGTGACTGGACATGGCCCTGAGCAACCTGCTGTAGCTGATCCCTAAGGAACAAGGTGGACAGGGAGGGGGCTGTCCACAGCTGATGGGGGGGCACTGGGCAGGTGGACTGAACACCCTGGGGTCTCATGGTAGGACCCATCCCACACCTGGAAGCACCGGCAGCTGCCCAACACCTGAAAATGTAAAAGAACTTTTTGGAACACAATTGTGATGAGTGGCTATCAGAGATATTCTTATTTTCTAACATGGAGAAGCTCTGAGACACTCGTGTTTCACAGTCACAGAGAAGTGTATTTCAAGAAAACTTTATTTTAGGATTAAGTTTTGTGGTTATCTGTCAACATTTAGCCGATCAGGTAGAGCTAATTAGAAACATCAGTGGGCTGCATGTCACTCTTCTTTTCTTTTCTTTTCTTTTCTTTTCTTTTCTTTTCTTTTCTTTTCTTTTCTTTTCTTTTCTTTTCTTTTCTTTTCTTTTCTTTTCTTTTCTTTTCTTTTCTTTTCTTTTCTTTTCTTTTCTTTTTTCTTTTCTTTTCTTTTCTTTTCTTTTCTTTTCTTTTCTTTTCTTTTCTTTTCTTTTCTTTCTTTTTCTTCTCTTTCCTTTCCTTTCCTTTCCTTTCCTTTCCTTTCCTTTCCTTTCCTTTCCTTTCCTTTCCTTTCCTTTCCTTTCCTTTCCTTTCCTTTCCTTTCCTTTCCTTTCCTTTCCTTTCCTTTCCTTTCCTTTCCTTTCCTTTCCTTTCCTTTCCTTTCCTTTCCTTTCCTTTCCTTTCCTTTCCTTTCCTTTCCTTTCCTTTCCTTTTTGCTTTGCTTTGCTTATTTCCATTATTCTCTATCTGAGAACCATCAGAGCCAAGATGAGTGGTGAATCCATTCTGAAGATGTGTTCATTAGAAGTTCAGGTTTTTTCTTCTCTTTTAGCAGAGCTTTAGTCAACACTAAGAATACGGCACAGGAACAGCTGTATTTAGAAGTGCTGATGCATACAATCAGTCTGGACAGTCAGGAGGCCTTCCAGGGTCAGATTACCTAATTATGAGTTGAACAAAATATTGCCCTCACAAAAGGGCAAATTGGCAACGTCAAATAAATAAAACTACAGATGTTTTCTCAGTGTTTGTAGATTTATGTATCCTTTAAAACCCCATTGCTTGAAAGACAAATGGGCTTTGACGAATTGATAGGTTAAGATTTAGGAAGCTTCTGGTCTATTGGTCTCATCCCTGAATTCTATTGAGTCATGGACATTAGGAAGAGCTCAGGGCACTCTGGATTGGCTGGACATACCATTTTGGCTTTTGTGGCTTTCTGTATTCTTGAAGACCTCAGTTTTTCAGATTTTCTTTAGTTGACTGTAAGCTTTATTTAGTATATTTATTTGTGGAGTAGAGATGGCTATATTTCAGGCAGCCTTTTCTGTGTGCCTCTGCCTACCTACAGTGTTTACTGAAGATGAATGAAAGGAATTAAAAAAGTGACTCAAAGTGCCTATTGGTGTTGACAGATGAGCATTTTAAGCAAGGAACAATGCCCTTGAAAATTAAGATATTAAAATAGAACAAATTGTGAAAAAGGCCACAGGAACGATAAGTAAATTTTAATGCAAACATATAGGCCCAATTAAAACTTAGACTTCAATATAAGCATGCTAGATACGTGACTCAATTATTTGCTAGGAAGATGGAGACAACATTTCTAAAGTAAAACCAGGAAATCATTATCATTTAAAGATTGTTTGGTATCAGAGGGCCTTGTATGCAAAAATTTAGTCATTATTGATAGGAATATAAATAATGATTAAAATATACATATTTAATTATTTTAAATATAAATGTGAATATACGAGAAAGAAGTGGGCATGGGCATGGGCATGGGCATGGGCATGTGCGTGGGAATGGGAATGGGAATGGGAATGGGAAAGGGGAAGGTGAGGGGTAGGGGTAGGGGCAGGAGTAAGGCTGGTTTTTGTTCTCACGGTTCCAGACTTTGCCTTCTGGGTCTTGGTCTATGTGGCTAGAGCTCTTGCTCATGAAGACTGATGTGAACAAGTCTTTGAGGACCTCAGCCTTCTCCATAACCTGGCTAACCATGTGTCCTGTTTTCTTCCAGAGAGGACCCATAATTTCCCTACTCTTCCTTTTATACCCAATGTACCTATAGAAGCCTTTATTTTGCCCTTGACATTCCTGGTCAAATTTAATTTTAATAGGGCTTTAGCTTTCCTATCCTGATCCTGGCTGCTTGGATGATTTCTCTCTGTTCTTCCCAGGCTATCTCTTCTTGTTTCTACCCTCTGTAGGTCTCCTTATTGTGTTTGAGTTTGGTCAGGAGCTCCTTGTTCATCCATGCAGACCTTGTGGTATCTTTAACTGACTTTCTCTTTGCTTGGATGCATTACTCTTAAGCTTGGCAGACTCCAACTGCAGTGTCACCTGTCCCTGCCTTCTTTCCCATAAGCTCTCTGTCAGCTCCTCATCCATCCCCAGGAAGAGCTACATGCAATCCAGCTGCTCACTGACATAGAGGAAGATGCCCTCTCCTTGTCTCCCCTGCCTGTCCTTTCTAAAGAGCCTGTATCCTTCCATTCCAACACGCCAGTCATGGGAGACATCACACCACATCTCCATAATGCCAATGAAGTCATAGACCTGCAGGCATGTGTACATGCAAGCATCTCTAACTCCTCTTGTTTTATCCCCATGCTACATACATTAGTATAGATACATTTAAGTTGGGCCCCTGATGAAGCTGACTTACTGGCTGTACTGGCTGGAATTCCTTTGTGTTGCTCTTCAGGTGCCCTCCTGCTGACCCACCCATGACCCTTCTCCAGCCTCTGATCACCTATCACTGACACTCACACCATATTGGGAGGAACAGGGTGGATTGAGGTTCCCCTGCCCCAGTAATTTTAGTTTAAAGCCCTCTTCACCAGCTTGGCAAGCCTATGACTGAAGATGCTCTTCCCCTTCTCTGACAGGTGGATCTCATCAGCTGCCAGCAGGCCAGGTTTCTCACAGCAAGTCCCATGGTCTAAGTATCTGAAGCCATGTCTGTGGCATCAGTCCTGTTGCCATCTGTTGATCTGCCAGATTTGACTGGCCCTTTCAATCTCCTTTCCTTTTACCATAAGGATGGATGAAAATACCTATATATATTATTATTTTTTACTTCCTATTTTCTGAGTTTAAATTATACTGAGCATACCTCAAGGAACCCTACCTTCTGTCTTAGCTCATTGCCCTTAATCACATTTTTTCTTATGATCCATACCTTTATCTCAATGTCCATAGTGAATCTTTAAGTAATGAGCATTCATCTCATTTATCATTTCCTACTCTCTATTTCTCATAAACCTACGGCAATCTTTTCTGGCAGCAAGCATTTTCCTAGCTTGCTGAATTTTTACTGAATAAAGGAGAAAAAAATCTAGCTCTTCAGTCTCTTTATATCTTAGTAGTATACATAATTTTAGAATATTTTTGAGATTTTGCCATGCTCTTCTAGGTTTTACCAGACCTATGAACAGATCTTGCTGCTCAGTTACAACTGCTGCAAAGAGCAAGCCTACCCTGAAATCCAGCACAACCTCACTCTAATACAAATCTCTGTCTTTGCAGCTCAGACGCTTGTCAGAAGAAATTCTTTCAAACTCCCACCAGCACACCAGTCTGATTCTTCAGCAAGTGTATATATATCCTGTGGCTACAATCATTGCTTAAGCTAGAGGGAAGAACCCACTTACTGTCTTTGAAAATATAGTAGCTCGCGGTAGTCTTACTCATCACCAATCTGACATGAGTTAGGCTCTGTGTCCTCATTTTATTTTACAGTATTTCTTGAATCAGCTATAAATCTTACTTTTCATCCTCTTCTTTCCTAAATCCTAAATGTATGTCAACATTGTCTCTACTCTTAAATTGGGTCAAGTAAATCCATAAATTAGTAAAACTAATCCATTCATCCAAGTCAATAACAATTGTTATTTTTGTTCCCTGTAACTTGCAGGCTGCAGCCAAAAATACTCTTTGATACAGACCTTGAATCTAAGCTATAATCCTAACACTGTTTTAAAAATATCTCTATCATTCTGCTTTTCATGCTCAGCATTCGTGTTCTTTCTCCATCACTTGGAGAAAATATGATCTTAGCTATTTAGCCCATTGATTTTGGAGTAAAATAAATAAATAAATAAATAACAATGATTAAGCTGGCCAACCAATCCTTCGTTGACCTTAAGGTGTTAGGTTACCAAAGAAAGCTCATTTAAATAATTGTACAGTTAGCATAGTAGACTATCTCTTCATCTCTTTCTTCCAAATCTTAAAGCTAAATTTAGGTTGAGAGTAGCACACTGATTTGGATTACACTCTTCTAAACAATAAAGTTTGATGTTTTTCAGCATCAAGCATCACCTTCATTATATGAGTCTTATTAGATTCACAAGGACATTTGAATGTTAAACTCATATTGTTACCATACATACCCATACCTTAAACATAACACAGCTCTGAAACACAAGTAATATCTATCCTTTACAAGCCAAAGACATTAACAGCCCTGTCAAGAGATTGTTCTTGCCTAAGTCCTTCAGGTCTTGCAGGACCCAGTAAGAAACCTGCATAATATGGTAACAATCCTAATAATTCAGTTTTCTATTTTTCTAATAATTTACCTAATTTCCCAAATTTGCATTTGTATCTACATTGATAAAGCTACAGAGTGGATCCAACAATTTTTTATTATTATCATCATTATGTTTTCTTTATTGTTTTAGTTATTTTTAATATATTTTGGGTAGGTATCTCTCACATGATATTTTATTTAATAGAATATGGTGAGAGGAGAATAATCTTAATCAAAGTAGAATCTAAATTAGTATAAGCTGAGGGAGTACCAAAAGAACTGTTCAGGGCTGCTTACTGGAAAAGTATCTCCTATTCCCACTGGATTTTGGATAACTGTATATCAGTTCAAAACAAAACAAAACCACCACCAAATACACACACACACAAAATGTTCATATGGTCATGTAACATTTTAAAAATAATTGTTCAGGACCTTTTTTTCCTTGTGCTCTTGTATCACTTTTTTTTCTTTTTTTTTCTTTTTTTTTTTTTTTTTTTCCAGATTTCACCCTAGCTTAACCCTTACTTGCATTTCTGTGCAGGGTCTCTGAACACACCTTCACAGACTGTTATACTGTCTAGATACATCAGCAGAATGAACACTAGGTAGCAGATCTATAATTATGAACTTCAAGAAGCACACAAAAAAAGTCTGATTTTTCCATTTTTCTTGTCCTTTGTAGTAGTCACTTTACATGTATAACACAACACTAGCTGGCAAGGCATGACTGTATGATCACTGTGATGTCAGCATTATCCACAGTGGTGTTTTTTTCACGTGGAATAGCAAACAGACAAGATGAATAAAACCTTCCCAAGTTTTATAATTTTCTCCAACTAAAAGATCCCATAACCCAGTGTGATGATGTCCAGACTGAAAATAAAGGAAAGAACCATTGATTTTCTGACTAGGCAAGAGATATGGTTTTCTTGAAAGGTATTCCTTATGTGCTTGAAGACTGTTATTTTTAATTTATGCAATGTTTTGTTTCTTAGACAAAAATTGGGCTGAATGACAAGCTAGCATGAAATTATGACTAACTTAATTGTAGCTACTCAAAATAGTAACTAGAAAGGTTTGCAAGTTTAAATTATTACAGTCTTTATTTACAATTGATCCCATGCAGATTTTACCTCCAGGACTCTAGCCTTATCAGTGCACAACATAGGCACTATTAATATACTGATGAGCTATTTGATGTTTTGTTTTCTTTTTATTGTTTGTTGTATGAGAGAGTCTTTATGCTATGGAGATAAAATTAATTACTTCTAGCATTTTTCTATGGTATTCTTAACTTGCAGCAGTTGAATTCTTCAGAAGCAATCTATTAAAAGATTGCTTTTACACCAATTCTTTTAAGGAGTGTATCAGTCCAATTTTATACAGAGAACTGAAGCTCAAAATTATTGAGAGTAAAGCCAGTTATTGTTTTTTGGAAGTTCAGACACAGACACAGATTTCTAAGTTGGAAGAGACCTCAAGATCATCGAGTCCAACCTCCGACCTAACACTAAGTACTCCACTAAACCATATCGCTAAGCTCTACATCTAAACGTCTTTTAAAGACCTCCAGGGATGGTGACTCCACCACCTCCCTGGGCAGCCCGTTCCAATGCTTAATAACCCTTTCGGTAAAGAAGTACTTCCTAACATCCAACCTAAAACTCCCCTGCCGCAACTTTCGCCCATTCCCCCTCGTCCTGTCACCAGGCACGTGGGAGAACAGACCAACCCCCACCTCACTACAGCCTCCTTTAAGGTAACTGTAGAGAGCGATAAGGTCGCCCCTGAGCCTCCTCTTCTCCAGGCTGAACAATCCCAGCTCCCTCAGCCGCTCCTCGTAAGACTTGTTCTCACTTTTAATATATTTGGTATTAAATAGCATTTTATTCTCAAGCCACTGCTTCCCTTAACTTCAGATGTAGTTTGCAATGCTCTGTAAACAGACCTCAGATTTTGAATCAGAAAATAAGGTACGCAGTTTTTAAGTGTGTGATAACTTCTGTTCAAGTGACTTACCTGATATAATTTAAAAACTGAAGAATGGTTTTCCAAAGATACATACACATACAAATGCATATACATAAACATAAGCATATGCATACACATATACACATAAATATACATATATATTCATCAGATTTTCAGGCCTTAAGGCAGATGCTTTAGCAACAGAAACCTCTTTCAGAACTTCACTTACCTTATCATAACATGATAACTTCTGCTACAAATGAATCTCTACAGACAGTAATTTGTTGATCCACTCCCAAAGACATTGGTCAAGAACTCTAGAGTGTAATAGTAAATGTGAAGAAGAAAGAATAAATAAGTAGAAAAGACTGTGAGTGGAATCACCACTGCTAAATTTCCTGTTTGGGGTTTGACCTTTACCTAATACTCTGGGACTAATAAGAAAACTGAAAAGAAAAAAAAAAAGTAAGGAAAAAAGAAAAAAAAAAAGAGAAGAGAGAAGAGAGATAAGAGAAAAAAGAGAAAAGTGAAAAGAAAAAAGAAGAAAGAAAAAAAGAAAAAAGCAAAATCGCCTCAAGCCCTTGCCATACAAGTATTCTCAGTCTGAATATGTGGTGAGGTTAGACAGTCAGATGATATAAACTTCTACAGCTCCATTTACTTATTGAAGTTTTGATGATTTACTCCAGCTGAAGATGACATGAAATAACATTGACAGGTATGTATTATCTTACAAACTTTATAGAAATGATTTTGCACAGTTAAGGTTGTCAATGAATGCTTAACTACTTGGATTGCATAAATAAGGGTACAGGCAGACATACAATAAAAAGCAAAAAGGTATTTATTTTAAAGAAAAGACCTACACATTACATTTCTTACACTTGTAAAATTGATACAATCAATGTATATTATATATCTTATTTCTGTAGTGGTTTTCATGAGATAGCTGATTCAGTAGTATACAATAACAGTGTATGAAGACACTTTTATTTTCCTTTTCCACTCACTTTCTTGCCCTATTTTTTGACTCAATCTCTTTTATATTCAGCTTGAATGTCTGATTCTAATACTGTTCTAGAGTACAACAATTTACAGAGAATTGAAAAAGCAATTTTCTTTGGACAGCTACCTATTCTCCCTGATTTTCACCTGCCAAACTCTTTTCTATGAATGTTGATTTAATCAGATAAAATTCAGGCTTTAAAGATGTTTGATTAGCTGCCTAGATTACCTTTAGCTACTCACTTTGCATGCGCCACTTTGCATGTACCACTCTTCCCTTTCCACTTATGAACCACAACACAAGGTGAACGGCATATTAAGCCACACGTTTCCATAGACCTACACTGAGTAATGTAATCTCAGACAGTAAGCATGTTTCAGTTATAAGCTACTTAAAACTTGGTTCTCTTTCACCAACTGAAGTAGGAATGCACCAACAGTAAAACCAAAATTACTTATACTACTTATACTACTTATAATGTACATGTACTATTTCTTTTATTTTAGTTCAGTTACTTAGTGCAGCTACTTTGAAATCACTGCAACAATGACTGAAGAAAGGCCTTTACATATTTTGTGCCCCACCACAAAATACTTTACAAGAAATAAGAACCCAGCGATATGCCATCAGTGCATACATTTTTGTTTTTATAGTGTTCAGGCAAGGTTTTACCACTTTTAGGTACTCTGAAGAGTCTCTTGTTACGTAACTAATTCGCATGATTTTAGTGGAATGACTCATAAAATAATCAAGTGTTCTTCATCAAATATTTGAATCAATGACTCAATAATTTTTACATGAAGTATAACGGGAAACTGAAAAACTTAATACCTCACTAAATTCTTATGGCACAAGGTGGAAAAAAGAAATGCTACCTGCTTTAACTCTTAGCTGGAAGCAACTAGAAAGTTCTGAAAAAGCCTTTAGGTTTTCAGAATATGTGCAAGCTTCTAACACAATAACGGTGTATTTGAACTTGTTTTGTGTATGTATGCACAAATTGGACATGTTTTAGACTTTGAAAGCTGCTATCAGACTAAAGCAGATTTAAAATGAACTAGATAATGTAAGGACTTGATAACATAATAAACCAAAATTGAACTAAATAACATTGTTGAGGCCCATATTAAGGTCAAAGTTAATTGTGCTCTCTCAGTCTAGGAGCTGCTTCAAGCCTCAGGAATACTAGATAAGTATACATTTTCAAATTAGTTTTGTAAAACTATTACCCACCAGTTCAACTCACTGACTTACCACTAGCATATATTTTGTGAACAACTCATTACATATGTGGTGATACCTCCCCCAGTGTCTAGCCACAGTTTTTATCCTTAGAACTAACTGAAAGAAAAATAAATAGTATCATGTGACTGCCTGACTGCCAGTACAGACCAACAGGGAAAAAAAATAAAAATCAACAGTAACAAATTAAGTCTCCATAAGGGGATCCAGAGATTCTATGGAGCTGTAATATCTTTCTTAATGAATAAATGATTCTTATCTTCTGTGCAGTATTCTACAGTGTAATAGAGAATAAGATTTCATCAAAAAACTTGTTATAAAACAAAACAAAACAAAACAAAAAAGCAACAAAGCACACAATATGCTAACTATAAATATAAATGTTAAGGAACAATATTTCTTGGCAAAGGAAGTGCAAATACTACAAATACATCAAAATGTCAAATCAGGTTCAGGTGATTCAATTTTTTAGTAATGAAATGATTTTTTAGTAATATGCATTTTTTGTCAAACACATTTGTTTTTAAATGCTTGATCATTCTATTTAAAACATGTTCCACAAGCTCTTGTGTTCATCAGTTTGCATACAGTATCCTTCCAGGTTTTAGTAAGCAGTTAAAAGAAGTCACTGTGTTTCTGATTCTGTGAAGAAGTAACCAAGAACTTGGGAAGAAGGAGAGTAGTTCAGGAGACTAGTAGAGGTATTCTAGTGTGATATCAGGCTTCTGAGTCATCACTTCTGTACATTAAAAAGTAAAAACCCTGAAATGGAACAAAAATAAACAAGCAAACAAAAGAAAACAACAAGAAGAAAATCCAGAACACAGATAAAGGAAAATAGTTTCAATAGAACTTCAAACATGGGATTATAAAGGACTCATTAAATCACTGGTTCTTTTATTTCAGGGACCTTGTTTGATGAAATTGCTGCCATGAACTCATTTTAAACTCTGGCTATCTGGCTGAAGTTTGCATCTATGAAAAGTTGAAGAAATTCACTTATCTGAAGATTAGAATTCCTCTAATTTCAAACTTAAATTTGTCATTTGCTAGATCTTCTTCTGCTCATTCCTAAATCCTGAATTAGTCTTTCCCATACATTATAATTTTATTTTCAGTTAATTTATCTTTACTTATTTGTGGTATTTCAGATGAGAGTAAACCTGACTCTTCCTTGCCATTTCTTTAATGGGAAAATAGAAGTTATTATTTCAGATTCCACCCCCCCCCCTCCTGCACCCCCCCCCCAACACACACACACACACTTCCATTGGATTATCTTTTCTGTTATCCTACCATATGGACCTCAGGTTTTAGAGAAATATCTGTTTGGCTGGTCCTTATTTTGTGTTCTCATTTCCAATTCCGCAGACCTCATGGTCATCCCCTTCTTCTTCTAAGAATATGCAGCTCCTCCTTCAGATTTATGACTTCTAGTCTCATGTAATCAACAGATTTTATTTAAAAAATTCCCTTTGCTCTTTTAGTACATCACTGAAAATGTTAAATAACATGCTCCATAAAACTTGTGCTTGAAAAACGTTCTGATAGCTTTCATCTCAACCTATAATTTTTTTTCTTTTTACTTCTTCTTTACCTCTTATTCTAGATCATTTCTTACCTAATTCCTAGTTTCTTAAATACAGCTATTTGATTGATGTGTTAGCAGCTTTCATGAAAACCAGACGTGTTAAATTTAGTTCAACACCATGATTAATGCATGTTATTTGGCTCGGTTCGTTGCAGATATTTATCTGTATAATGCTGTGAACTGCTCAGATTGGAAGGAACATGAAACAAAATGGTTTTTTTATCTTAATCTAAAACACATCTGTCTTCTGTCTTCAAATTTAACTTTCAGCTTTTAATTGCTCTAAAATAAATATGAGAAATTGTGAATAACTTAAAAGAAGTGGGTACTGATGTCAAAACCACCTGATGAGCAACCTGATCTAGTGGAAGTTGTCTAAGCCCATGGCAGGGGGGTGGATCTTTAAAGTCCCTTCCAACCCAAACCATTCTACAATTCTATTCCATGATTCTAAAACAAAAAGAACGTTTTTAGTATAAGTTTCTTCTTGTTCCTATGTGGAATATTTTCTCCAGCACCAAGAAAATATTAGATTTATCTGATCAAATAGAGACTTTTCTACCATATAGTTTCACCATATATATGCATGAAACTGGATTGGTTAGTTTATTTTCCTTGATGGGAAAAGGGGAAAGGATTCAATTTATCATAAACAAATGTGTTATTTTTTTTTCCCTCCTCAATATTTCAGACTCCTAGTTCCCTATTCTTTTCATTTTTACATTTCACAGGATAATCTTGTTTGGTATACAAAAGTCTGATGCTTGTTGTTTAAGTATTAGTATTATTCCTAGTATTAGTATTATTCCTATTATTAGTATTATTCCTACAATGTAGGAAAGTTATCCAAAGTCTGTTGAGATCAATAAAATGCAATAACATCAATAAAAACTCAGGCTAAGACTCTAAAACCAGGATTTAAAATAACTTTTTTTTTTTTTTAATCATGAATATTCTAATTACTGAAAATTTGTTTTCCAGTACTTAACATGGTATTGTATAGTTTAAAAAATCTTGAAATGTGCCATTTTGCCAGAAAACCTCTTTTTTTTTTTCCTAAAACAACTAATAAAATATATAATTGATAGGAATTTAAGTGAAGTTACATTTGTCATCTTTATTCAACTGCGTATTCAAAGGCTATATTGGAAAGTAAATTATGCCATCAGAAAGCAGCTCAAAATGAGTCTGGATAATGGAGTACAATATGTTATTTCTCACCAGCCATTTCTTGCTGAGTGAAATCTCTGGGTTCTTCCTTCTGTTGTGTATTTCTCTTGCAATCTTATTTATTTTTCAGCAGGGGTCTCTTGCCATTGCAGACACTGAACAGATTGTTACTTCTCATTGGCAGAAGACAGCAAGAAGTTAGGAGCTACTCCTGATAAGAGTCCTGCAGGTAGTACTGGTTAACACCATAAACTACTTAGAAGAAACAGAGAAATAAAGTACCTGAAGCGTAATGTGTTATGCAGGGAAATACAATTTTTCCAGCATTCCCATCCTGGAATATTGAATGAACTTTTGTCTTTATTGAACTGTTTTAACTTAAACAGTAAAATAAAAGTATTCTATTTTCCATTCCTGTCTCAGCTAAATAGAGTAGTACTGATAATAGTAGAATTCCTTTAGTGATCATATCTTTCTGTTTAAGAGCTTGATGGAAGCAGCCATAAATTGACCTAGTTATAATGTGAAAATACTGTGAAGCAATAAGTAGCACAGGTTTTGATTTGTCCCACCTGAAAATGTAATTGATATGCCTGCATTATGAAGTTGGTTTTAGGGTTTTTAGCACACAACAGAAGTGTGAGAAGGAAGCTTTAGATTATAAACTATATATTAACTTTTTTTTTTTTTTTGACAAGATTGCCTTATTGCTTATTGACTATTGAGAGTTTAATTTCATCCTAAGGTAAATGTGCAACATAAATCAGATGAATTCTGCCTTTGGAGTTCATGCTTCCGTTCTTTAATCATAAAGGGAACCTCCTAGTGAATCACTGAGATATAAGTATCTACATCAGAAAATCCTAGTTATTTGAAACAAATCCTCAAAGCCTAAAGTTATTTTTTTAAAGACCTGTACCCCAAACAGTGTGAAAAACTTGCTATGTCAATTTTTGAAATTGTTTCAAATTTTTGAAATTCCTTCAAATTGACAGAAGAATGCAGAAAATATGTATACTTCTTAAAATTTAAATTCTCACTATCTATTTTTAAAATATCTTTAATGATGATGATACTGCATTTTTCAGGGCCTTTTTTTTTTTTTTTTAATTATTTTTCCAGAGAAGTGTTGCAATATGTTTAGGAAATTAACGATAGTTATGTGGTCTTTCTGTTACCAGACAAAGATTAAGACATAACTGCTGAAGACACGTAAGTGCTATGCTAAAGAGACTTTTGTATATTTTGGATTTATTCTGAATTATGACTTGGTACAAGGACAAAAATAAGAAATATCAAGGGTAAAAAGGTGACAATTTCAGCTATTCAATTATTACAATCTAGTTGATAGTGGATGTTGTTTTGTCATGTTTTCTTCATATAGACAGTTTTTTTTTTTTCTCATACCCTCTATCTCCTTATACACACTTGCACATTGTTAGCAAACTTTGTTTATTAAGGATACCATAATGAAATTATTTTTTTTCCAGTTTATGAGCTTAAAGATTGTACTTCAAATGTTTGATAATTTTAAGATGGTCCTAGGTGTATGTATCTAGCCTTTTTGGCTGCCAAGGCAACAAATAGAAACCTTGAAGGTGGCAGCATGATTGAACCAGCTCATATCAAAAACCTGTTATATCAAAAGCGAGTAAACATGCTTGTTTTCTGCCTTGTATGTGGGGAATAACTATATTAAATCAATCTTGACTGTCCATCAAAGTTAAATTTATTAAAGCACAACATTGCAACTGAACAGTTTTTGAAATCAATATGACTGATGGTTAACAGCATGAGGTTTGCACCTACATTTACATTTTAAAAGACTGATATTTTCAACCATCTTTGATTTTTCTTTAATGGCCCCCTTTCCAAAACTTAGAAAGTAAGAATGAATAGCTTCTTATCATTATAGAAGCAATAAAAACACTATACTGTTTCTTCTAGAATGATATAACCTGCAAATGAAAGATGAAACAGAAAACAGCAGAAATAAACCCACCATTTCTCAAACTGTCAGCTATACAAAAAAGACCCATTAAAGCAGAGTAAGTGGCACACAGAAAGGCAGCTGCTGCTCCAGGAAAATCTCGTTGCAAATACTCAGCAAGCCAGAGACATTTCATTTTTATTAATTTAAAAATGCATCCACAAAGCACACCAGATCAATCAAAATGACCCTTAAAGTCAGGACTTCCAAGGAACAGTACCTTGTTGGGTCCAAATTCCTGTAAGATTATTGTACTTAGCTTTCCTTCATCACTGGAATATTGATGAAAAGGGTATTTTCAAGACTGGGAAAATAATAACATTAATAACAATAACAACAATAACAACAACAACAACAAAACAACAACAACAATAATAATAATAATATAATATAATAATAATAATAGTAATAATAATAATAATAAATCTATAGATTCTATTTTGGAGACCTGAGGAAAGGAATGATCTGATGTCACCTATGCCTTTCCATTAACAATGGTGAAAAGGGAGGTAGGAACAACTCACCCATATCACAGAATAACAGAATCACAGAATTGTAGGGGTTGGAAGGGACCTCAAGAGACTATCGGTTCCAGCCCCCCTGCCAAAGCAGGTTCCCTAGAGCAGGCATAGGAGACAGAAAGTTAAAATCTCCCATGACTAAGAAAGATTCAAGTCTGGATCTTGTAAGAATATAGCCACACATTATACTTTATTTAGCTGTGTAATCAGGTTCATCAATTTCTGCCCCACACCATTTGTTCTTGCTTCTACACTACACTTGACAACCCCTTCTATTGGGATATGGTAGCTGTTAAAAATACATCTAATTGAATTGCTTCAGGTACAGAAAACAAATGTATAAAATAATTTAGAATAAATAAATTGCTACAGTATCACTGAGGAAATTATTTAAGATATGCAATAAGCATAAGCATTTGAGTTCTGTAAACTCGAAAGTAATTTTGCTTACTGTGATATTGAAATTTATTTTCCTTTTAAAACAAGTTATCAATATTCACAGAGGTCATTGACAAAACATTTATTTCAGGCATTCATTTGTTTAACTAGGAATCCAGCTTACATGAAATAAAGAGTATTTTGCTTCATGTTTAAAAAGTGTGATGTTCTAGCTTTGAAGTAACTAAACTAGGGAGTGAGTAAAAAGAGAAACATAAAAAAAATCCCATGTTTATTAAATATCAATGGAAATCTTGTAAGCATAATTACAATTGTAATCAAAAGACATTTGTTCTTTATGTTACCTTAAAGTCTTTTGCTGTTGTTGTTTAATAAAAACAAAACAAACAAACAAACAACAAAACTTACTAGTAAGTATAAATTTTAAAAGTTTAGGCCAGGAATATAGTCAGGAAAAAAAAAATAGTAGTTTTGGCAGTATTTTCATTCAGAAAATCCTACTGTAAATAATTAATACTAAGGGAACGAAGAATTAGTTGAACCTAGGCTATTAGACTAAAAAGTACTATTTTAGTGAACATTTGCACTATTGCAAATGTGGCTCAGCTAGATCTGGGGTCTGGACCACATGACCTCCATAGGTCCCTTCCAATTTCAACCATTCTGTGATTCTGTGATTCATGGTTGTGGTAAATCTGGCTATCTTCTTCCTGCTTTAGATGAAATAACTTTTTAAACACACTATGATTATCCACTACAGCAAAAGACAGAAAACCACCAGATCTGTGTAAGTATTGCATCATGCACCAAAGAATACTCAAAGATTTTACATGGACAGTTTAGGAGCAGCCAACGAATCAAGATACAGTTGAACAACTCTGCATATGGAACAAAGTTCAAATGCTGCTCAAAACTAATTTGCAAATAAAAGAAAAACAAAACAAAACAAAACAACAAACTATATATGCCAAGTATATTAGCCACTATGAACAGTTTGCCCAGCTCCTGCCACGAGTGAGCCTCAGCTGCTTTAGTTAAAATGTTTTAAGGGGATTATAATATGACTCCTGAACAATATCTATAAGAAAAATAGCATCTAAGCTAAAATAAAGTTTTTACATTTCAAATGTGGCAACTACAATTCTTTTCTTGGAGGAAGGAAAAAGACATCTAAATATGGAGTACACACATGATGAACGTTACATTTGGGGTATATCCTCTCTAATATATTTATTGATGGTTTGGATGAGGGAATTGAGTGCACCCCCGCTAAGTCTGCAGATGACACCAAGTTGGGGTTTTTGATCTGCTAGAGGGTGGGAAGGCCCTGCAGAGGGACCTGGACAGGATGGATTGATGGGAACAGGCCAATGGGATGAGGTTTAACATGGCTAAGTGCCAGGTCCTGCACTTCGGCCAAAACAACCCCATGCAATGCCACAAGCTTGTGGGAGAGTGGCTGGAAAGCTGTGCAGAGGAAAAGGATCTGGGGGTGCTGATTGATGCTTGCCTAAACATGAGCCAGCAGTGTGCTCAGGTGGCCAAGAAGGCCAATGGCATCCTGGCTTGTATCAGGAGTAGTGTAGCCCGCAGGACCAGGGAGGTGACTGTCCCCCTGTACTCTGCTCTGGTGAGGCCACACCTCAAGTACTGTGTTCAGTTTTGGGCCCCTCGGTACAAGAAAGATATCAAGGCCCTGGAGAGTGTCCAGAGAAGGGCCACAAAGCTGGTGAAGGACCTGGAACACAAGTCCTATGAGGAGCGGCTGAGGGAACTGGGGTTGTTTAGTCTGGAGAAGAGAAGGCTCAGGGGAGGCCTTATTGCTCTCTACAACCGACTGAAAGGAAGTTGTAGGGAGCTGGCTGTCAGCCTCTTCTCACAGATAACTAGCAATAGGACTAGAGGGAATGGCCTCAAGTTGGGGCGGTTCAGGATGGAAATTAGGAGACATTTCTTCTCAGAAGGAGTAGTCAGGCATTGGAACAGGTTGCCCAGGGAGGTGGTGGAGTCCCTGTCCCTGGGATGTTCAAGGAAAGGTTGGATGTGATATTTAGGGACATGGTTTAGTGGGTGACATTGATAATAGGGTGATGGTTGGACCAGATGATCTTGGAGGTCTTTTCCAACCTTAATGATTCCATGATTCTATGATTTTTGGATATGACTGAATAGGAAATAACACAGAATAGCAAATAAAAATTTATTCTTATCCAACTGATGAAAGTAATTTATCACGTCTATTCTTATTATTGTTATTATTTCATAGTACTCAGCTGCTTCACACAAAATATGAAAGATGTGATAATTCTCTTCAAACGTTATAGGCAATGAACTTTCATTCAGCACATAGTGTAGTAAAATTTGACTCTTTCCTGTTCATACTGTGAAACATGCTTAGAGTAATTTACATATACCTGGTCCATAATGTCCCCTCTAGCTTTCTTCTGCTCTACAGAAGGATTTGAATTGTTCCAAATCTCTGTCTGTTGCTGTGTTCTTTTATCTCTGCATTGGCTGTCACAGGGCTGGCAAAGTCAACATAGTCTACATACAAGAGGAACGTGGAATGTAGCCAGTTTACAGAACCTGTCATGTCCATGATGAGGAATGTCCATGTCTATAATGAGTACAACACACTAAGAAAAGAGAAAAGGGCAGCTACTGTTCCCTTGTCCCCTTTTGCTGCCATGGCTTTTCACTTTGTAGTGGGTTTTTGCGGCAAGGTTTTGGTAGCAGGGTGCAGCAGAGGTAGCCTCTGTGAGAAGGATCCAGAAAGCGCACCATGTTACATAAGGGTCAGTTTCAGCCAGCTCCAAAGGGACCCGCCTCTGGATGGGCTGAGCCAATGAGCAATGTTTGAGCCTCTATGAGAACAGATTTAAGAAAGCCAAAATTAACAAACCTGCTGTGTAACAGCAGCTGGGAGCGTGAGTAGTGAGAAACAGACCTGCAGACACCAAGGCGAGTGCAGTAGGAGGGCAGGAGGTGCTTCAGGCACACAGGAGAAGTTTCCCTGTGGGCTGTGGAGAGGCCCCTGGTGGAGCAGGCTGTCCCCCTGCAGCCCATGGGTCCCACATGGTACAGATCTCCACGCTGCAGCCTATGGAGGAGCCCCTGGTGGAGCAGGTGGATGTGGCCTGGAGGAGGCTGCGACCCATGGAGAGCCCCCACAGGAGCAGGCCCCGGGCCGCAGCTGCAGCCCGTGGAGAGGAGCCCACGCAGGAGCAGGGGGTCTGGGGGGAGCTGCTGCCCATGGGGGACCCATGCTGGAGCAGTTTGCTCCTGATGGATGGACCCCATGGTATGGAGCCATGTGGGAACAGTTCTTGAAGAGCTGCTGCCTGTGGGAAGCCCCCGCAGGATCATTTCGGGAAGGATGGCATCCCGTGGGAGGGACCCCACGTGGAGCAGGGGCAGAGTGACCGTGAAGGAGCAGCTGAGATGATGCGTTAGGGACTGATCGCAGACCCCATTCCCTGCTCCCCTGCTCCAGTTCGAAGGGAGGAGGTGGAAGAGAGTGGATGGGAGGAAAGTGTTTTTAGTTTGTTTTCTTTGTTTCTCACTTCTCTAGCTTGTTAGTAATAGGTAATAAATTTCTTTAATCTCCCTATGCTGAGTTTGTTTTGCCCATGACGATAATTGTTGAGTGACCTCCCTGTACTTATCTCAACCTTTGAGCCCTTTTCATCATATTATCTCCCCCTTTCCCTTTGAGGAGGAGAAGTTGGAGAACAGTTGTGGTGGAAGTTCAGCTGCCCACCTGAGTAAAACCACCATACACCTCTTTCCTGGATGACAGTGGTCCTTAAATGATAATGGGAATGGTAACAGTTTGCACCCGCATCAAACAGTAGAGATGCAGGTAAATGGCTAGTCACTTCAGTCGTAAATTTAAATGAATAATCAACCACTCAATTGCTGCTTTCGCAATATGGAGTTCCAGTGTAATTTTGCTATTTTTCACCATGTATGTTAGGGTTATTGTGGGCAGGTGATGATGACTGAGCATTTGGGAGTGCTCTGGAACAACCACAGTTCAACAAAAAAGAGTGCTGTTCAAAAGCAGGAGTGCGGATAAAGCATCTGAAGTATAGTGGGCAAATGCAAGTGGGGGACAAAACAGATATTGGAGAATGCCTTTCAGTGCCATGGAAAGAGAATGTTGGAAAAGGGAATGGAAATACGTTCTGTACAAGATTGAAAGCCAAAGAGAAACTTTCTTTATATACTTTTATTTTTATTTTTTAATTTGTCACTGAACATTTCAGTGTCCTACTTGGTCTTTATGATCCTAGATTTCTGTTTTACGAAGCTTTTTCTCATGTTTCTGTGGATACAGCTTTAGCAGAATAATTCCTGAATGCTTTGACCCATTGGTCAATGCAGGTGTATTGCTAGGTAAGTCCTTCTAAAGTATTTAGACACCTATTTCATTCATTTTGATAACAGTAGGCATTTAAGGCTTAAAGTTTCTTGTTTAGACAAATACTGTTTCAAGCATGTTTTTACTAGGATAAATGCCACTATACAAGGATTTTTGTTACTGTAGTTGTAATAGAAAGTTTTAAAAGAAATGCACTAGCTTACATAGTTATATAAGTAAAATTTTGTAAGTGCAGACCAAGCCCATGACAAACTAAGGTGAAGGATTATGTATCCCTTGAAATCCTTGAAACAATTACGTATCCCTTGAAAATGTGCAAATTTACAACAGTAGACAAATGGCCATTGGAAAAGTATTTTTTATGGGTTACTCTGAGAGTAATGCAAGCTGGCTGTGAAAGGAGTATTTTTAGAGGGTGAGAAGCTCTTAAAGGAATGTAGTGGAGCTATAGGCCACTAATATGAGCAGCAAGCCTCCAGTACAGTGTGATGCAAATGAGTTATGTGTGACCTAGTAAGGCTTTAATCAGGATGATGTAATAGCATAGATTTTGTGTGAAAGGAATATGTTTTTGGACTTACTATTTCCAATTCTTATTTATTTTTATATCTTTCCAATTGATATACCCTTCTGTGAAAAAGAATTAAAGCAAGGAAATGAATAAACAAATATAATGTCTCAGTATCTTAGGACTTTAGTCCAAACAATGAACTCAACAAAGAATATACTTTGAAAATCATCTTCTGGGAGGATTCAAGGACTTTACACATTAGAAAAGAATGCTCAGAAGGGGTGTTGCTCTAGCATATTGCTGATCCATGGAGAAAAGAAAAAAATGAAGGGTAATTTGAAGACAACTGACCACCACTTATCAGAGAAAGTGTTAGATGAACTGCTAGTTTTGACATTCTGCCTTGGAGAAAACCCTCCAGCATCACAGCATTCTTAATACCTTATTGTCCTTAGTAAGAAAAGAATTGAGAGACATGTGAATGCCCAGTTAGGGAATGATATACTATTTAAATGAAACGAAATGCTCACCAATATTAACTGTCTGCAGATCTGGATGGTTAAACAAAAAGATAAATATATTGTCCATTTTACTGTTTAGGCTTCACTGGTGATCCTGCCCCGATAATTCTGATAAAATTTGTGCAGAACTATTCCATCAAGAAAAGAAATTACTTGACTTTGGATTCAACACTGGCTGAGGTATAAGCTCAGCCATATTTTCTATATATATTTCATAGATTTGCTTTAAGAGTACTTTTTATTAATATTATTTTTCTTTATTTATATATGAATGTCTGCTATTAAGTCCTCAATATGTTTTTGCACTATCGAAAAAAAGGAGGGAGACAGGGTTCTGTGTTGATTTCTCACAGCTGTGGGAGTACTCCATAAAGAAAAGATGACTTTTTCTTACTGTATGTATAAGAGATATTTTGCCAAGCACCATGTGGTATTTAAGAAAATGCATCTCTGCACTGCATGGCATTTCAGTATAATTATTGGGTTTTGCAACTGTAAGAAAAAAAATCTTCCTATGAACAGCAAGTAAATTCTCATGTGTAACTTTTACATTCAGATCTTAGTATGGATGATTATAGTAAAAAAGTGAAACATATTGAATATTTGAATGTATATCAAATAAAAAATGCAAACCTATTAGAGGTGAAAATGCATGAATTTGTTTGTGCTGGGGGCTTAGGGACAGAGTCCCACATATTCTCTGGTCACTCTTTATCTTCTTGATCCCTTTTTTCTAGACAAGGTCTTTTTGATTTGCAACCCATGTATAATGTCACAACTGCTTTTTAGCCAAGTGAAACAGTCAACCTGAAACTTGTGGTTACATATTTAAGGCCTTCATTCACAGACTAGATGCATGTATGAAAGAAATCAAATCCTTTGATTTACACAAAGTGAAGGCATTCATATGATGACTGAAGGTTTTCTGTCAGTGACCAGCAGATGCAAAAAAAAACAGTCAAAGGGCTGTTTGCCAGGATCTGACTATCAGAATATAAAATGAGTCTGTGTGGGGCTTATGAGGCAAGCTTTTGGAGGGGAGGGGAAGGGGCTGCATGGGTGGCCTCTGTGAGAAGAGTCCGGATGATACCCCACGTCAGATAAGAGTCACTTCCAGCAAGCTCCAAAAGGGACTCGCTGTTGGCCAAAGCTAAACGAGTGACAGTGCTTGCACCTCTGGGAGAGCAGTTTTAATAAAGGGAAAAAACTGTGCAACAGCAGCTGGAAGAGAAGCCTGAGAAAAATGTAGAGAGATACAACCCTGCAAACATCAATGTCAGTGAAGAAAGAGGGCAGGAGGTGCCCCAGGTGCTGGAGCACAAGTTCCCCTGCAGCCTGTGGAGACGACCTTGGTGGGCAGAGCAGATATCCATCCTGCATCCCATAGGGGAGCCCACAGTGGTGTAGGTGGATGTGGCCTGGAGGAGGCTGTGGACCATGGAGATCCACAGCAGGAGCAGGCTCCAAGCTGGAGCTGCACCCTTTGGAGAGGAGCCCATGGTGGAGCAGGGGGTCTGGGGGGTGCTGCCACCCATGGGGGACCTGTGCTGGTGTTGTGGTTTAGCCCGGCTGGCAGTCAAACACCACACAGCCGTTCGCTCACCCTCCCCCCTCCCTCTCTGGGATGGGGGAGAGAAACGGGAAAGTGAAGTCTGTGAGCTGAGATAAAGACAGTTTATTAAGACAGGGAAAAGAATAACAACAACAATAATAATAATAATAGTATTAATAGTAATAATGTGTACGAAATAAGTGATGCACAATGCAATTGCTCACCACCCGTTGACCGATGCCCAGCCTATCCCCCAGCAGCAGGCCCCCCCCTCCACCCCGGCTAGCCACCCCTATATATTGTTCAGCATGACGTCAGATGGTATGGAATACCCCTTTGGCCAGTTTGGGTCAGCTGTCCTGGGTCTGTCCCCTCCCAGCTCCTGCTGCATCCCTAGCCTGCTCGCTAGCAGGACAGAGAGAGGCTGAAAAGTCCTTGGCTTGGTGTAAGCACTGCTCTACAACAATTAAAGCATCAGCATGTTATCAGCGCTCTTCTCATTCTAATCCAAAACATAGCACCCTGCCAGCTACTAGGAGGAAAATTAACTCTGTCCTAACTGAAACCAGGACAGATATCCACCCCTTATTCCATAACATTTATGTCATGCTCAGGTTACACTCTTTCCAATACCTTCTAATTAATCACCATTTTCATCTATGATATATCGCAACCATGGTAGCGATGACATACAGTGTTATATGATAATTAACATACTATAATTCAACTCATGGGCTATTCTCACCCAGTATTAGGTCCCCTTGAGGTACACACCGGACCTCCCCATTCTTTTGCATTACCCACCAAGTGCATCCAGGTCCCTGAGCAAAAGCAATCCCACGAATGGGCTTGCCTTTTCCTGAGGCAGGAGTAGCCCAGACTGTCTTACCCCGCATGTTTCTTACGTGCACTACAGGAACTTTATCCCCTTCTACAGTGCGTAACAGGTTTGATTGGGCAGGTCCAGCTCGGTTGGCAGATCCTCTAGTATTGACTAACCAGGTGGCCTTTGCCAAATGTGTTTCCCAATTTTTGAATGTCCCAGCACCCATCGCTTTCAGTGTAGTCTTTAACAGTCCATTGTATCGTTCAACTTTCCCGGAGGCTGGTGCATGATAGGGGATGTGATACACCCACTCAATACCATGTTCTTTGGCCCAAGTGTCTATAAGGTTGTTTTGGAAATGAGTCCCATTGTCTGACTCAATTCTTTCTGGGGTGCCATGTTGCCATAGGACTTGCTTTTCAAGGCCCAGGATAGTGTTCTGGGCGGTGGCATGGGCCACAGGATATGTTTCCAGCCATCCGGTGGTTGCTTCCACCATTGTAAGTACGTGGCGCTTGCCGTTGCGGGTTTGGGGAAGTGTGATGTAATCAATCTGCCAGGCCTCTCCATATTTGTATTTCAGCCATCGTCCTCCATACCAGAGAGGCTTTGACCGTTTGGCTTGTTTAATTGCAGCACATGTTTCACAATCATGAATAACCTGTGCTATAGTGTCCATGGTCAGGTCCACCCCTCGGTCACGAGCCCATCTGTATGTTGCATCTCTACGTTGATGGCCTGAGGTGTCATGGGCCCACCGGGCTATAAATAATTCACCTTTATGTTGCCAGTCCAGGTCCACCTGAGCCACTTCAATCTTAGCAGCCTGATCCACCTGCTGGTTGTTTTGATGTTCTTCAGTAGCCCGATTCTTGGGCACATGAGCATCTACATGGCGTACCTTTACAACCAGGTTCTCTACCAGGGCAGCAATATCTTGCCACAATGCAGCAGCCCAGATGGGTTTGCCCCGGCGTTCCCAGTTGTTCTGCTTCCATTGCTGTAGCCACCCCCACAGGGCATTTGCTACCATCCATGAATCAGTATAGAGATAGAGAACTGGCCACTTTTCTCGTTCAGCAATATCTAAGGCCAGCTGAACGGCTTTCACTTCTGCAAACTGACTCGATTCACCTTCTCCCTCAGCAGCTTCTGCAACTCGTCGTGTAGGACTCCGTACAGCAGCTTTCCATCTCCGATGCTTTCCCACCATACGACAGGACCCATCAGTGAACAGGGCATATTTCTTCTCATTTTCTGGTAGCTTGTTGTACAGTGGGGCTTCTTCAGCACGGACCACCTCCTCCTCTGCTGATATCCCAAAGTACTTGTCTTCTGGCCAGTCCATAATCACTTCCAGGATTCCTGGGCGACTGGGGTTTCCTATTCGAGCCCGCTGAGTAATCAGTGCAACCCACTTGCTCCATGTAGCATCAATTGCAGCTCGATAGGCACAAGCCAGACCCCAGCACGCCACAGTGATTTGTGTCACTTTGGAACTGCCAGAGTCATGACACCTTTTTTTCAAGCATTCTACCAGTTTTTTAGGATTTTGCAGTTGTTCAGGGGTTAATGTCCAAAACACTGGAGGTGCCCACTGCCCTAGAAACCTGCCCATATCCTCCCACACTCCCTGCCACTCGCAAATATCCCGCCTCAAGACAGATCTCCGGATGAGATTCCTAAGTAGTTGTTTAACCTTAAACAAAACCTGAAGCGCATTCAGGAGACATAACAACAAGAACATGCTGGTCTGAGTATCCCAAGGATATTCAACATCTTGGAGAGCTACCGTAACTAGCTCGGGGGATAAGAGGGTGGTGAAGGAGGAAGGGAGAGTGAACAGGTAGGAAAAAATATCTTCCCCTGTCCCCTCCAGAGATTGACTCCCTGATGAAAAAAGGCAATAGGTGTAATTGCTAATAGTTTCTGAGATATGGTTTCCGAAGTATAGAGTCGACGACAGTGCTGAGTACAAATACCAGGTTAGAGTCATGACCAGATATCTCATCATTTCATAAGCCATCGTTACACCACACAGTACCATAACAATCTTAAACCAGGGCCCAGAAAGGATAAACAGCACGACAGGGAGCACATACAGAAAGTAACTTGCTATAAAACTCAATTTGGGAAACAGGTACAGCAGACTTGAGATTAAGGCAATCAACATTGTGACTAGCAACTATTAAGCAGGTCGAATACTTATACCAATTTTAGTTTAACACACTCTGGCCAAATCTGTCAATATCTCAACCCTTCGAGCCCCACGTTGGGCGCCAAATAGACTGTTGTGGTTTAGCCCGGCTGGCAGTCAAACACCACACAGCCGTTCGCTCACCCTCCCCCCTCCCTCTCTGGGATGGGGGAGAGAAACGGGAAAGTGAAGTCTGTGAGTTGAGATAAAGACAGTTTATTAAGACAGGGAAAAGAATAACAACAACAACAATAATAATAATAGTATTAATAGTAATAATGTGTACGAAATAAGTGATGCACAATGCAATTGCTCACCACCCGTTGACTGATGCCCAGCCTATCCCCGAGCAGCCGGCCCCCCCCTCCACCCCAGCTAGCCACCCCTATATATTGTTCAGCATGACGTCAGATGGTATGGAATACCCCTTTGGCCAGTTTGGGTCAGCTGTCCTGGGTCTGTCCCCTCCCAGCTCCTGCTGCATCCCTAGTCTGCTCGCTAGCAGGACAGAGAGAGGCTGAAAAGTCCTTGGCTTGGTGTAAGCACTGCTCTACAACAATTAAAACATCAGCATGTTATCAGTGCTCTTCTCATTCTAATCCAAAACATAGCACCCTGCCAGCTACTAGGAGGAAAATTATCTCTGTCCTAACTGAAACCAGGACAGCTGGCACAGTCTGTTCCTGAAGGATGGACCCTGTGGTATGAACACATATTGGAGCAGTTCTTGAAGAGCTGCTGCCTGCCTTTGGGAAGCCCACATAGTATCAGTTTGGGAAGGACTACATCCCATGGGACGGACCTCACACTGGAGCAGGGAAAGAGAGTGAGGGTGAAGGAGTGGCAGAGATCACAGAATCACAGAATGGATGAGGTTGGAAGGGACCTCTGAAGATCATCTAATCCAACCCCCCTGCCGAGCAGGATCAGCTAAAGCATATTGCGCAGGATGACATCTAGGTGGGTTTTGACGATCTCCTTTGTGAAAAGGATGTGTTTTTATTTCCATTTCTTTTAAATCCGATGTCTGATAATTTCCAAGTTAACTTTCATTGGCTTGTTTTTTTTTTTTTTCTCCATAACTCAGTATTACACGATCAGTTTCGAAACCTTCAGTTAGTTTTAGATTTGAACATCTTTACATTTTTACTTTTCACAGCTTCCTGACTGTATAGTTTGCCCATTTTTCAGATCAAACTAATATCTCACACAGGACCTCTCCTTCTCCCTTTGTATATCACTCTCTGCTGTGATAGCTTCCTTTTCACAGTGAAAGAGGATCATTAATGCTACTCCTTAGTCAGGGAAGATCTTGTGGCTAACAGTGGCTAACTGGTATCAATCAGTCCTTATTTCATGACAACTTGGATCTGGAGAAGAAATAATGCTCAGAGAGCTCTTACAAAATCTTTGTGAAATCTTACAGCACTGAAGTTGTTCAGTGAAGTCTTTATTCATCTAAACAAACCAATATTTATTTAACTGGATAATGAATGAGCATTGAAGCTGGTCTAATAAAAATGTTCATTGTACTAGACAGTACAAATTTTAATTAGGCTTACAGTAAATCCTGGGCTTTGTATATACACTGCAGTTCCTTTTGCCCATTAAAAAAAAACCAACATTTTGACAACACAAGTTGATATGTAAGTATTCATACACTTGTAAACAGTGTATTGAGAAAATGCAGCTGCTAGAATATATATATATATCCATATTATTTTTTTTTTCTAGTAAGTGGCATATGTTGTTGTTGTTATTATTTAATAAACCAGTAACATAAATAGTTGTAGTTTTGGAACTGAGGTTGAAAAAGATCTCTGTTAAGTCTTCTATATTTTAAACATAACTACTTTTTCATATCTCCCTTCAAGAAGACTGACACTTTTAACATGGTTCAGTACCGAAATCTTGGTTAGAAAATTCTTCATTTCAGTGTGGGAGAATTTTTTCAGGACTTTGTTCTTTTTTTTTTTTTTTTTTTTTTTTATTATTATTATATGTACGTAGTAGGCTGATTTTGCTGCAGATCTGCTGAACCCTATGTCTGGTGTTTATGATAATTCTGTGATGATTTTACAAAACTGAATGGATAGAGGTGCAGTTTTGTCAGTTTACATCAGAAAGCTTTTTTATATCCTTAAAGGCAAGAAAAAATATTGTACAAAATAACGTACAATATTGTACATTCTGCTTCTTTAGCAGAAATACACACATTCTGATGATGAACGTACAAAATAAAATATATCTGTAGCTTAATTGTTTCAAGTTGCAATATATCATATTACTTTGAAGGAACTTGTTGCACAAATACAAAATACAATACAAACTGCATACTTGAATTTGAGAAGACAGAAAACATTTGAAAAATTCTTAATGTGATTTAAGCATGGTTTTCAGAATTGCAGTTGGCATTAGTGTGTCAATTCTTAATAGCTCATGTTGACTTATATGTCCTCTGTGTATCACAAAACTGTAATTAATTATTCCAGTTTTGAAAGGTAACTTGTTTCAAATAGAAGTATGTGAAGTACTGCACCCAATGATACTTAGAAATATCATTTTATTCTGAAACTAAGAATGAAATAATCAATGGAAATTTTACTGTCTGCCAAAATATAATTATCAAAATAGTTTGTTTTAAAGAGTCTCATATAAAATTGATAAACCTCAGATCACCTTACATCAGTTAATTTTTGATTAAGACAGTACAACAGATTTTTGCTGGATGACTCTTCTGTTCTTACTAACAGAAAGTGTCCAACACCAAAGATTTCCCATCAGTTATTTTGTATTCAATTCTTTTGTTCTGTTTTATAACATAATTTTCTCAATATTTCATTTCAGATACGATATCTGAAAGATTACGCACTAAATTTTCATTTATATATGCTTTAGCATACTTTAATAAAAATTCTAATTGAACTTTTATGTATCTAGATATTCAAAACACAACAGAAAGAAAAATGGTTTGGAATCAAAGGCAAAAATGGTCTCAAATGGTCTCTCCATCATAGTACTTGATGACGAATGGCTTTTGCTGACGTTTTGAATATTTTTCCTCAGTCCTTCTTTAAGACTCACACTTGATATCTGCTGCTACCTTTTGTAAGGTGGAAAAATAAATAAATAAAATAATAAAAACAGTAAAATGGAAAAAAAGGAAGAAAAAAAGATGACAAAGGAAAAGGAAAGAAGAAATGAAAATAAAAAAAAAAAGATAATCCTTTTATTTGTTTTATTCTGCTCCATATTTCTTATAGCCCTTGCCTGCTTTCTGAAACCAGAGCTTAAGATCTACCTGTGGAATAGCTGGAAATCCAGTAACACCTGAAGAGTTATGAAGTTTTTTTGCAGGCTATTGTTGGCAAGAGAAACTTAAGTTTGAATGTTCTCCATTCTGCAAAAATAGAAGATGACATTGTAGATGTGTTTTAAAAATTCTTACATTCAAACTTAAATTTTAGGAGCAAGATCAAAGCATAGTAAAGGTTTATTAAAATAAGAAGTATCATTTTTTCCTTTACCTGGTATATGTCAAAGAAAGGATAATCAATATACTATCATAAGTTTTCTCAGTATTTAGCTACTGAATATATGACAATATTGTAAATGCAATTTCAGGCATCAAACATCAAGAACGTTCTAATCTTTCATCTAAGGTCTCTGAAAAGGAAAATCATATTGCATCATCAGGTGGACTGTCTATAGTCAAGTGGGCTATCAGGTGGACAGTCCAGTTCACCGTGGACTACATTATTTCTGATGTGACAGAAGATTAAATCATGATACGATTAGGCAGTGATTTCACCACATGCTCAAAGACTTAAAGGAATTTCTGTCCCATTTGAAAAGGAAATATGGTTAGTATGTTTTATTGAAAATTATATAACTAGTGTTCAAACACCATAGACTTGTTTTTCATTAAAACATTCTTTTTGTCTTTTTCCTCAATACAATAATGTTCTTTTTATTTGCTGACATTACCAGGATACTTCATGTAATCTGCATTTAATACTTCCTTAATATCTAATCTGTACTGCTTCTGAGCCAAATCAACTGCTCTTGTACCATCCTGAAAGTTTCTATAAGGTCAATATATTACACTTTCTCATGGGAAGGTCAATTAGACCTAAAAATAAGTATTTCATTTACATTTATATAGTTCTATTCAAATCACGTTACTTCTAATGAAAAATTCAGAATTCAGTGAATAACGGGGAGAATAGGGAAGAATATAGGAGAAAATAGGAGAGACTTCTAATTGTCTTTGATACTTTTTAACTAGGACGATATCACTCAACACCTCTTTTCACTGCTCTATTGGTCTGTACTAACTTCTTTCATTCTGATTGATTAAGATTTTACTGGGTCTAGAAAAGAGTCTAAATAGTCTTTAACTACACATGCTGGCTTTGGTGATTCATCCTGAATTTAAAGAGTATCTGGAGATGCCTCCCCCATATTGCAGCTAGTACCTTTATGAGAAAGTATCAATGTCCTCATAAAATTTCCCTCCTAAAATACATGGAAACATGAAACCCTCAGCCAGAGGTTGGTAGGGTTGTATTCAGCCCAGAGGAGCTATGAATTTAACTCAGGCGTTATAAGACTTAAAAGCTAGTCTTTGGGCTCAAAATGCCCTAGAAAGATCATTAGGCTCCCTGTAAAGCCAATCAAAAGGTGCTGGCACCTGGGTGGCTTCCAGTGTGTGGATACAAAATATATGTTTTAATCATCTCTTTCCTTTTCACCTTTGCACAAAATACTTTCTTATAGAATATTTTATTAGGTAACCATCCTTACCTGTAGTGTAATTAAATCTTGCTCTATTAGCCATGTTTTTATGATTTCTTATTATTATGATCTGGATGTGTAATGAAAATTAAGAAAAAAAAATACCCCAAAACACCTCAAACAAATATTAATCATGACATTAGCCTGGTTTTTTTTTTTTTTGGTTGGTTGGTTGTTTTTTGTTTGCTTGTTTGTTTATTTGTTTGTTTTGTTTTTTTGAGTGTAAGTAGAAATGGTTATTACTAGCATGTAAATAACATGCAAATATAAAGATTAAAATCTACTGCAAGAATCTATTGGAAGAAGTGTGTAATAGATATACTGAAACTCTTTTGTATTTTCAAAAAACCTTTTCTAGATTCTGAAGCCAAGCTTTGGAATATCAGAACTGAACACACACTGAATTACAAAACTGAATAATAATGCAAATTATATGACTATTATTATTATTATTAATGTTATTATTTTTAATAACAATAATACAACAACAACAAAAAATAGCAATTCACTTAAAGTGATACATATAGAATAATGAAAATGTTACTGCTGTTTTGAGTACTTTTGTGGAACAAGCACCCACTTAAAACAGAATGTTCCTTGAATAGTTGTGAGCCCAGTTGTTTGTGAATTGACATAATGCATCTGCAATGACTACAAAAGTATCTAATTCCCTTCAAGAACAAGATCATGTTGCACTGACAGATTCTAATATGCAAAGTGATTGATGAAATAAGGCAACTTTTACTTGAAGGTCATGTCATTCTTTGTACCTAGAACATATTAAACAGCATATGTAGACATTTTCCTCTTTCAGCTATACTATATGAAATGGATCCACATATAGTGGTCTCTTAGGTAGAACTTCTGATCTAACTAGCAAAAAAAAAAGGTAAAGGTTTTGAAATAATATAATCAAAAAATTTCCTTCCTTTTGGGGATCAATATAAACTCATGTCACTATAAGACATTCTGCTTGAGTTAAGGACTCTTCAACAACAACAACAACAAAACACACACAAAACAAGAGCATCATCAACAAAAACAGTTTATTAAAAAGAAGCTCTAATAAGGATAACACCTTAGGAGACACAGCTGAGCAAAATTATAAAAAAAAATACCATTAGAACAACACAATACTTATGCATCAAGCCCTGATTTTGTCTTGTCTTTTACTTTGCTGCAATATGAGCAATAATTTATGTCTTCACCTAAGTATATTCTTAAGAGTATAGCAGAGTAGAAAAAAATATATTTGTAGAATGTTACCAATTTAATAACTGTTCTTTTTTAAAATCTTAGTGTTTTATATTGCCTCATTCAAAATGTTACTAATTTGAACCATTTAATTTATACAGAGCTGTAGAAATTAAAAAGAATATAATTACTTTCAACAAATATACACAATAAACTGAAAAGCAGGATAATATAGTGATCGTAACATGGGAAAAATGTATCATCTCCACAGTGTTACAGCAATTCTGACAAAGATGGAAAAAATATGATTACAAAACAATTAATTATATTTAAACAAATGGCTCATTGAAGAAGCATTTCCCAAGAGCATTCATATGTCTGCACTCAGAAACTGCATACTTAACCCCTTTTTTGAAGATCAAATTTGTAGACTATTTATATATTTGAAAGGTAACTCAAATATATGAATAACTTGACTCAAAATTTCTCCAAGTTTTGGAATTAGCTTAAATATGCTTAGTACCAATCTTTCAGTTGTGCTTTTTCAGTATATTAGGCCCACTCCACTGGAATATATGCATAGTTCAGATCTTACCAGTGGTTAGCTAGATCTAGGTTAATGGTGAATCAATGTGGTTGAAAAGGAAAAAAAAAAAAAAGAGTTTGGGGACTAGTATGTTTAAGCCCTTCACCTTGCTGTCTAAATAATCACCTAAATAAATAAATGCCATGACTTAAGGAAATAATATTCTTCCTACACTTTTCAATACATTTATTCTACTCAGTCCAAATGCTTCTTCTAAGGAAAATCTAAACCTGTCAATTAGCAAATAAGACTTAAAGCACATACAATCATTCAGAGATTTGAACATTGACAGAGGACTAAAAATAATATTTATATTTATAACCCCAAATTCTGAGATATGAGGCAAAAGACACAGATATTTATACTTTATCTTTCTAAACTTTGCTTTGTCTTGAAGTGCATGCTTCATTCAGCAGCAGTTGGACAAACACCTGTATAGAAGCCAAGATAAATCAATAATGATGAGAAGTATTTCATGCTTACAAATCATTCTGTATCTTTAGTGGTGCTAAAATATATATAAATCCAAAGCTGGATATTTCAAGAAACAAAGTGCTAAGAAAAAAAAAAAGGTCAAGAAAATAATGTTATACTTGGAAAACAACAACAACAAAAACCCATAACTTCCATGCCTGTAACTGGTTAGGAAGGATATAAATAAAGCAACAGGTACCTCAAGCATGAACTAAATTACCAGAGAACTAAAAGAAAAGTAAATGGAAATAAATCAAGCATATTACTAGACAGAAAAGCAACAGATGGCAGAAGAATTCAAGATAGGTACAGGATAAATGCCAGCAAATTGAACGCTCAATAACAGTAGCCTGTATATCCAAAAGGAAAGAAAGAAGAAATCTAACATTATTAGTTCTAACAGACGCAGCATATTGTGGGGGAGAAGAAGAATCATGGATACAAGTGTGATCTTTTTCTAATCAGAGGAACACAAATTCTGATATTGATTCCAAGGGTAACAATATGTTAGAATGTCCACTATAATGCAAATGTATCTTTTGTTAAACACAGAAGAAAAAAAAAATCTAGTGATAACTTTATAGCAACAGTTATTTCAGATATATACTTTACAGCAATCAGAAGGAAAAATTAAACCACTTTTATATATATTTATATTAATTGTTACTATTTATTCATTTTAGCTGTGGTTCTTAAACCTGTGAGAGAAACACCAATTACATAATTCAAATAATATTTTATATGAAACTTCAGCTGTCTACCCTGCTTTCTGACTGCTAACCCATTCATTTTAACTATTATATCTCCCCAAATTTCTTATGAAAGAAATTTTCATGGATAAATCACATCTTTTGGTCACCATGATAAACTTCTATGTGTCACCAAGAAAATTTGTATCTCCACAGCATTTTTCCTAATAATTCCCTAACAAAAAATGGATGTAAGGATAAAAATGATAATTATAATGAGATGTAGAGTAAACCAAATACCCAGACTCCTACTTAATGTAATTTCAACAATGTTTTCCTGAAATGATTTATCTGACACCATTATGTCTTAACTGTCCATCTTGGGTAGACAATGTGGGCAGAGATGGTGGAATGCTCAGGGAGTATGAAATGTTTAATTTTCTGTGTGCTGATTTCAGAAAAGGGCTTCTCCTGGCCACAGTAGCAAACTTGAGTCAAGAACAGCTTCTGTGGCCCCTTGTTCAAAGTAGGGTGATCTCAGGAAGAGGGTCAGTGCTTTGAAGTTGCTTGCTTGCAGGTCTGTGAGACTTCCCTTGGAAGGAATCTAACTGATATGTTTTCTTCTTACTTTTGATGTTTTGATACAGTACTTTGTAAGATATATAAAAAAATATTTTGTTATTACTTATGTGAATCCAATTTGAATTTTATTTCTCTCTCTAATAGAGTCAATTCTAAAAGCACTTTAATGTCATTTAAATAATTTCATTTTTTAGTATAAATCTGTTTTTCTGGTGAAATAGTGGATAATTTGGAGTCCATTGGAAGGACACATTACTATATACATATATATTAGTCTTTCATTTCACCAGTATTCTAGTGAGTATACCTGTCTTGAACCCCAATCACCAGGAAACTGGAGACATTTATTTTTCACATTACCGCTAACAATTTTAAATGTTAAATGTCTTTCATAACGGGAAAGGAGAGAATGTTTTACCAGTCTAAGCCTAAGGTTAATAGAACAAGCGCACACACTCTGATTTCCTTTATGTTGGGCTTTGTGTCTGTTCTTCTATAAAATACCACTAAGGCTGTGATTACGTTCTTAGTATAAATTTAAAGAAACCATGAGGGAGAACAGCATGTCAGTATAGGAAAATATACTGAAATTCAGTACATGAAAGAAAATATATCAGTATATAGAAAGATCTTTTTCCTCTCTTGAAATGAAAACATTGTTAAGTTCATTAATAGTTAAAATATTTTTTACACAAATAGCTTACCATATATGTTGAAAATCTTCCTAAGCAAAAATCACTGTTGATGTTTTGTTTTTGTGTGAGTGGCATGTGGCGCAGAAGTAATTCAATGTGCAATTATTGTCATCAGTAATTCATTTTTGACATGACATTTATTATGTCAGAAAACGTCAACAGGAAAAAAAATAAGAAAATTATTGTGCTTAAATAGTTTCTGTTGTTATTTTGACTAATCACCCATGGTACTTTTGTTACCCATAAAAGAGGTGAAGACCTTTGAATAGATTTAAAGAACAGTTAAGAGCAGCCTTTAATGAAAAAGATTATACAAATAATTAATAGAATGATGCATATTTAACCCTAGAGAATTCATGTTTTTGTCTTGGATATTTTTACAGCTTTGAAACAAATATTTTGTCACCTTCGATTTTGTGGGATACAAGAAATTGTAGTTCTAGCAAAATCTCAGCTACAGGTATTTTTTTCAATTAGAAGTCCATATCTTCATTCTAACGCCACATCACTTTTTGGTTGATCAGGAAGATTTATTTATTTATTTTTCATAGAAGTAAACTGAACTAATGCCTATGAAAACCACATGCATGCAGGCATCAATGTGCAGGATGGCACACATGTTTAGGGAAACACAAACATTTTATACATTTTTTACAGTTTTTATTAATTTCAAAATATGGATAAATATATGAACTTAAGTTATGATCTTTATTTATGATCTTGAAGCAGAGACACAGCAAAATGAAGTATAACTTTCTGAGAAGATGGCTGCAGGATGGCTCTGCCATTTCCTTCTGTGGGACTCCAAAACTGCAAAGCAGCACAGTGAAAACTGTGTCTTAACATACAGAAATCTTATGGTGTGAGAACTTTTAGTAATAAAAGTACAATTCATATACAGTTGCAGCAACAGAGAGCATGGTTGCTGTTCCATTTGAGACATTCAGTGATAAATAAGACTGTATGAATGATAAGACACTCAGCTAGTGTCAAGCTATATTAGATCAGGGCTTTTTAAATGGCACCCGGTGATTATGTTTAAATGGAACCCCAGCTGTTCAATTGATCTCTCGAAATGATCAATAGAAATCTTGTCAATGTCATCAGTGGGTCTTTATTCAGCTTAAATTTAGGTGTGCAGGGCTGTTTGACAATTCATGTAGTCATGGAGTTAACTGCCTAACTCTGTAGGCAGAAAACCTACCAGAGACCTCTGCCTGTTTGGAATGGCCTATTGTTTTTAAAATTAAAGTAGATGATAACATGAATTGATACAAGCTATCATGTATCAAATCTCCAACCTCTGAATTATCAAAGTGGTGATCAAAGTACAGCTTAAGACTCACATTCTGTGGATGGAAAAGGCTCTGTATGGTAAAAAGAAATTTTGGTTTCTGTGTGTGCTCTGCAGACAAAAGACCTACCTGTAGTAAAAATGAAGTTCTAAAAACCCTGATATAATTACAATCCTTAGAGAGGCTAGGAAAAAGTTATATTTCTGTCTCTTGGAGAAGGAACATCTACATTGCAGCCTTGGCTACTACATACAGTTACATTTATAAACTACATATCTATCTAGTAAAGTGCTAGAGTATTTTCCTCTCTCTCTCTTCTGTGGTTGCTTTTTGATTCCAAAGCATAACTTCTATAGTTGCTGCTATTTGTCATTTTAATGACTGCATTGTGGAACATTAAGACAAGAGGAAATACCTGTCCAAGACTGACATGCTTGTATTAAGAAGGGCTGGAATGTAGTTAGATTCTGACACTCAATACATCATAGAGGTAAATCTAAAATTTGTCCTATTTTAAAGAACAATTACAATTGCAAAAAGATATTGTAAAATATATATATATATATTTATTGTTATTATTATTCCTTTTTAGAGAAGATGAGGTTCTTAACAATGTGAAAATCTTCTCTGGAATCTTCAGGGTTTGACCGTTAAGCAATTTTAGTAATAACAACAATCAGAAAGAATATCCACTGGGATGACTGAAATAATATTTTAATTCCTGCACAGAATAATACAAAAAATAACAATTCACCTACAGAACAGAATTTTCAGCTCAGTCCTCTGCTAACCTGTATTTGCCTTCAGTCTGTTACTTCATCAGAATTACAGTTCTGATTTCAACATACCATTCATTTGCCGTGCAGATCAAAATTCAAAGTTAACCAATTATCTGATAAATGTAATTGTCTCTCTCTCTCTCCTCTCTCCCTCTTTCACTCTCTCCCTCTATCTCCCTCCCCACAGAATATTATGTATGTCCGGAGTCCTGTAACTCTAGAAATTGTGGAAGATACCATGTGTCTGGACTTTCTCACATGTAGAATAAAGATCCTTTGAGGAAACCAAAACAGAATATTTTAAAAAGCCAAACAGAGCATACAAGTGGTAAAAAAAGGTGTCTTGACCTTTCTCTTTGTCATCCATGCATCCATACAGAAAAAAATAATTAGTTTAACAGTAGAATTATCTAATCAATAGTCCCCTAGGCCCTCTAGATAATTTCTTTGTAACTTCTTTTGAAATGTTAAAAAAAAAAAAAAAAATCACCTTTTGGAAATTGGAAATTGCATTTATTTTTCAGCTTTCATTTTTCAAATGTAAATTTTCATATATATATATATATTTTTTTTTTCTCATAGGAAGTTCTCTTTTCTACTGCTTGTGTATTTGCCTTTATTGGGTGTATTTCTTTGGTGTTGATTTTAGTTTGTATTTTTATTCTGTTCTAATTCTCATATTATAAAGCAGTTTGAAAGTTATTTAGTAACATTCTGTCATTTAGTAACATTCTTCTATTCTACAAATTCGACCCTGAAACCAGAATCCTTATTTATCATGTTTTTTACAGTAGTTTTTATTTCTCTCTCTCACCTTTATATCAACTAATACATGGTTTGAATTCTCTTCCAAAGCTCTACTTCTGTTGCTAGTTAGTAAAATAAATAAATAAATAAAAAGGTTTTGTTAATACTGAAAATTATTCTCAAGATCAAAAAGTCTTTGTCTTTTACCTTGAGAAGGTTAAAGCCAGATATAGTTTCAATTGGAGAAACACAATCCATCAAGCATGAAAACTGAACCCGATATAGAAAAAGTAATTTTTTATCTTGTCACAGTAAAAATATACCACAAGATAGTCACATGCCTACATAAATCTTCACTCATTGTACCAAGGTGAATTACAACACGAAGTAATTCATCAGTACTGGAAGATGCATCCACTTCCATGCCAAAAAAAAAAGAAAAAAAAAAGTCTTAATTATATATAGACAATTACTTAATGTTTCTTACAAACACCTGTCTAATCAAAAATATTAAATGTGTTAAGATATCATACTTTGTAGCTCAATACTTTTAAAAAGAAATTTCTTTGCAGTTGACTTAGTTTAGTTTAAACATAGAGTTTAAGAAGAACATAGAGTTTAAGAAGAACATCAGTTCTTCAGAATACAGGAATACTCAATACCTTTTGCTCTCCAAAAGCTGGAGAAAGAAAATAAAAATATATATATATATATATAGTGTTTTGTTTTGTTTTGTTTTGTTTTAGTTCAGGAAATCATTATACTAAACCAAAGATGATATGTAGTTGAAAGAAAATCCTACATACTTCAGATTAATTCAAATTAAGATAGCAAATTTGCATAGTTGTGTATTTAGATCTATGGGGACCTGCAGAGTGCCCAAGGTCCTAAGTTAGAAATCAGTGCTACTTTCTAAAACATCTTTACTGTCACTTCACCTGGCAGACTTCTCCACTGTTGATAGCTAGCATTTGCAAAGCTGCTGGAGTGCTGACACAGGCTTACACCTAATGAAATCTAGCACAACATGAAGTCCCTGAGGCATCAAACTAGCAATTTCAAGTTTTAGAATAGTCATTGCAACTCTTTGCCTTGCTCGTGAAAAGCATTAACTCAGTTTCCTCCCCACCCAGAAAAGAAGGTCAAAGTGAAGGTACTGATCAATGATATAAAATGTTTTTGCTTACACAGAAATAACCAAAGAGAACATAAGGATTATATTTACATTTATAACACTTAAGAGATTTGAAAAATGAGGCTCAGATTTTTGTTATTCCTAACTTGAAGCCCAGGCCTTAGGGCAGTGCTCTCATTACTAACTACAAACATCCTAATTTCTCAGGGGAAAAAGATCTACCTAAAGCATTATCTATTTTTGATGCTTGTTTCAAGGAACATGTTTACATTTGGGAATTGCAAGGTAAAGAAAGCACTCACAACCTTTGAAGAAGTGCAGTAGCTTTATCTGAATGTACTGTGTACTTAGGTATAGGGTCTTCAAAAAAATCTAATTTTTGGAATAGAATCATAGAATCATAGAATGAGATTCATCCTTGGCTGTTTGAAAAACCTGATTGCAAAACATAGAGCATAAGGCTTCGGTTACTGAAGATGGATTATATTCTGCCTTTAGGCATAATAAATCCCAATAATTTTTAGGCCCCTATTGTCTCATGCCACTCTCTCAGGAAAAGTCTTAGTATGCACAAATGGTCAAAGTGCTAGATTAAAAAAGGATCTTCTATTTTACTTTATTTATTTATTTAAAGAGGCTCATATACATGATTCCAAAAGTCTTTATAGTTATGTAACACAGAGTTTTGTTTACTTCAAGGCACATAAGAAATCCAATATTAAATCCTTAAAAATTTGATTATACCATATCTTTTCAAAGTCAGACACAATCTCTTAGGCTAATAGTTCATGGTTTGTTCTGAGCTGAGAGTGCAAATCTGAGAAATAAAAATACAAATCAGAGAAATTCAAAGCTATGAAACAAATCTGTTATTTTCTTAGTTTACATATATAATCACAAAATGCTTTTAGAAGTAAATGAACCTTTCTATGAAAAAAGTATACTTGAAAGCATGGTACTATGAAATAGTCTGAATGCTGGAAATCAAATATTAAATAACAAAAAAAAGTTTAGAAATGTAGCAAAATGATCACAAAGGAAAGTAAGAGGCTGCATGAAGACTGGTAGTGGGAAGAACAGAAGTAGGTTTATAGAAACAGATTAAAGCTATTTAGACCAGTTTTCAATCAGTGGCTGTTTTTTTGTTGTTTGTTTGTTTTGTTTATTTTTTTCCTAGCATAGAATATATAATTTCTTTTGGATGTAATGATTTATTTTTTCATCATTTTTCTTTTTTTGTAACAACATTTCAAGATAAATAATAATAATAATAAATATTTAAAATACTAACAGATATGAACAGACCATAAGAAAGACAAAATGGAGGACTGTTCCCCTCCATGGGTTTACTTCTTTGTTGTTTTGATTTTCAGTCTTCAATTCTGCTCACAGATCCTTCTAGAAGAGAAAAAAACAAAAGCAACCCCCCCAAACAAATTACTGTTTGTTCGCTCTATGATCAGTTTTAATCTGGAATCACTTAATAGATTTTAAAGCACAAAGTATAGGGCTGCTTTCCAGACAAAAGTACATTCTTTTGTAAAAAAAAATATCTAGAAACAACAAAAATGAAGAAACAAAACAATATTTGGCATATTACTTAAAACATTGAATTTTAAATTATATATATATATATAAACCTTCTGAACTAAAAAAAGTGCTATTGATTTATTCATTTTAATCAGATGTAGTTCTAACTCAAGTAGGAAGCCTTATTTTTCTTTGTGATAACTGCATTTAAGGTAGGATTCAGATCATGGAAATTTGTATGTATGATACACTGATCGTAGAATCAGAATCATTAAGGTTGGAAGAGACCTTCAAGATCATCTGGTCCAACCAACAATGTCACCCACTAAACCATGTCCCTAAGCACCACGTCCAACCTTTCCTTGGACACCCCCAAGGATGGTGACACCACCACTTCCCTGGGCAACCCGTTCCAATGCCTGACTACTCTTTCTGAGAAGAAATGTCTCCTAATTTCCAACCTGAACCTCCCCTGGTGCAACTTGAGGCCATTCCCTCTAGTCTTATCACCTAGGAGAAGAGGCCAACCCCCAGGTCCCCACAACTTCCTTTCAGGTAGTTGTAGAGAGCAATAAGGCCTCCCCTGAAGCCTCTTCTTCCCTAAACTAAACAACCCGTTCCCTCAACTGCTCCTCATAGGACTTGTGTTCCAGGTCCTTCACCAGCTTTGTAGTCCTTCTCTGGACACTCTCCAGCGCCTCAATGTCCTTCTTGTAGTGAGGGGCTCAAAACTGAACACAGTACTTGAGGTGCAGCCTCACAAGAGCAGAGTACAGGTGTACTATCACCTCCCTGGTCCTGCTGGCTACACTGTTCCTGATACTAGCCAGGATGCTGTTGGCCTTCTTGGCCACCTGGGCACACTGCTGGCTTATGTTCAAGTGAGCATCAGTCCTTATCCACAGGGACTCTACCTTACCCTTCCCAACGCCGATCTCAACAGCATTGAAATACTCTCTAATGTAGAGAGCAACGCCATGGCCCGTCATTAGTTGCCTGTCCCTTCTGAAGAACTTGTAGCCATCCATTGCAGCACTCCAGTCATGAGAGTGGTCCCACCATGTTTCAGTGATGGTGACTAAGTCATAGTTTGCCTGCCGCACAATGGCTTCCCACTCCTCCCATTTGTTGCCAATGCTGCGTACATTGGTGTAGATGCACTTGAGTCATGCCATTGCCTCTGGGACTGCTCCCCCAGGCTCATCTCTATCGAGTCTCATTTTCCCCTGCCCTGTTCCCCTTCATACGTAGTTTAACACCCTCTCAAAGTGCCCTGCCAGCTCCCAGGCTAGAGTCTGTTTCCCTCTTTGAGACAGATGGGACCCTGTCCTGGTTTCAGTTAGGACAGAGTTAATTTTCCTCCTAGTAGCTGGTAAGGTGCTATGTTTTGGATTAGGATGAGAAGAGCGCTGATAACATGCTGATGTTTTAGTTGTTGTAGAGCAGTGCTTACACCAAGCCAAGGACTTTTCAGCTTCTCGCTCTGTCCTGCCAGCGGTCAGGCTAGGGGTGCAGCAGGAGCTGGGAGGGGACAGACCCAGGACAGCTGACCCAAACTGGCCAAAGAGGTATTCCATACCATTTGACGTCATGCTAAAAAATATATAGGGGTGGCTAGCCAGGGTGGGGGCCGGCTGCTGGGGGATAGGCTGGGCATCGGTCAGCGTGTGGTGAGCAATTGCATTGTGCATCACTTGTTTCGTACACATTATTATTAGTAATACTATTATCATTATTATTATTGTTGTTGTTGTTATTCTTTTCCCTGTCTTAATAAACTGTCTTTATCTCAACCCACAGGCTTCACTTTCCCGTTTCTCTCCCCCATCCCGGAGAGGGAGGGGGGAGGGTGAGCGAACGGCTGTGTGGTGTTTAGCTGCCAGCCGGGTTAAACCACAACAGACCCATTGGCAGCCATCAGGCCAGGTGCCGAGTAAACCTCCTCATGATCAAAAAAAAAAAAAACAAATTCCTGTGATGGCACCAGCCTCTCAGCCATGTATTGATCAGCTGGGCCTTGCAGGTCCACTCAATATCCCTCCCCACCACTGAAGGGATAGAGGAAAACACCACCTGCACACCCACTCCATCCAGTAACCACCCCAGTCCCCTGAAGTCCCTTTTGATAGCCTCCAGGCTTCTCTCCACAATTTCATCACTGCCAGCCTGAATTATCACTAAGGGGTAATAATCAGAGGGGCAAACAAGGTCAGGAAGTTTCCTTGTAATGTCCCTGACCTGGGCCCCAGCTAGGCAGCAGACTTGCCTACAGGTAGGGTCCGGCCAAAATATGGCCCCTTCTGTTCCCCTCAGAAGGGAGCTGCCTATGACCATTACCCTTCTTTCCTTCTTGTTGGAGGAAGTCTTGAGGAGATGAGAAACTAAAAGCTGATGGAAGTACAAGAAAGGCTCTAGCACTTGCAGCTCTTTACTTGGAAAATAAGATTGGGCCCCCTTAAATGGATGTGGTGCTATGAAGACTGAGCAATGAGTGTCCGTGACTGCTGACCCTTCTTGTGTGAGAAACAGCTGTCTATCTACCAGACGGGTTATACCAAAATATAATAGTGACAAACTATGGCTTGAGAGGTTCAAATTGGACATTAGGAAAAAGTGTGCTTTTTTTTTTTTTTTTTCCCTAACATACATTACTAGAGAAACTGAGTCTGCTCTCACCCAATTTTGGCAATAGCTGTGCTTTGAGGGCAATGTTGGACTCAGTGAACACCAGGGGTGCCTTCCAACCAACATTGCTATGAATCCATAAAATTCTACTAGGCCTTCACCTGCCACTCCATAGTTGTGCAAGTCACTTTGAGGTTCTGTGTCATAACTGCCAGGTCCACAGCATTCTTTAGATACCTTGTGACATCTCATACGGTGCTAGATAATTATGTTTTGTAGAAGAAATAGTCTTCAGAGTCCTAAATTATTAACAGGGGTACATCACATACGCTAATTATCTGACTGTTTTTGATAATCTGAATGTCAAAATCCCCATGTATTTAAAATGAAGTAGTTTACCTTTATGTATCAGAAAGTGAGGGGAAGCCTACTGCAGGGACAGCTTTACAATCTCAACCAATTTGTCACAGAAGCAGCCGCAGCAGTAGAACATAAGGATCGATTTATGGCTCTTGAGACCTTTAATTCTTTCTGCCCACACATACTTTGAATTTTATCACAATATTTTGTGACAGTTGATCAATTAGTATAGCTGTAGAATGCTAACTCTATGTTAAGGAATTAGATGAGTCCTTGCTTAATGCAAAATCTTATTTTATTAACTAAGATTAATAGCATGATAATATTAAAGAAAACAGTACTTAATATCACTTACAACTCATGTTTTCCTTACTCACAAAAGTGACATTACAGTAGAATTCTATTTACAGCACATGCCATGGCTACACTGCAGAAGACAAACTCGCCTGTGCCTATCCTGACAGCACAGGTGATATTACCTCTAAGTTCATTCTACTGTATTGACTAGATCACCACCAACAATGTGTAATATAGAAGCTCAGATATTTGGAGATCAGTTCATTTGCCTAAAAATAGGTGTTTAGTACAGATTGTATGGGTCCTCTTTAGATTTTTTCTTACCTGCCATCCAAAGAATATCTTTGACAAGCTAGCATAGATGTAATTATAGACTGTCTTGAAGCAATATAATTGAATGAAGGGATTAAGTTGTTTAACTGCATTTAGCAATGTAGATGTATCCATCCTGTCTATTGTGAAGGCCTTATAATACTTATACACTACATAAAGGAGGTCTGAAAGGTGTTATATATGCAGATGAAGAAGTATAATGGTCTACAAATGTACTACCAAATAGAACTTAATATTCCAACAGAAGATTAGAAATTAATTTATTTTCTGAATAAAAACAGAATCAGAATCACAGAAACACAGACAAAATTCAAAAGTCATGTTCAGATGGCTTTTGAAGATCTCTGCTACCTCTCTGAGCAACTTATTCCAGTGCTCCATCACTTGTACAGTAGTGTTTCTGATGTTCAGAGGGGAAATTCCTGTGTTTCAGTTCGTGTCCATTGCCTCTTGTCCTGCCACTAGGCACTGCTGTAAAGAGCCTGGCTCCATCTTCCTTGCACCCTCCCTTCAGGGATTTCTATCAATTGATAAGCTCTCTACTTACCACCACTCACGCTGCCCCAAGCTTTCTTTTCTCCATGCAGAACAATCCCAGCAATCTCAGATTTTCCTCATATGAGAGATGCTCCAGTCCCTCAATCATCTACATGGCCCTTCATGGCTGAACTATCTCTAGTATGTCCATGTCTCTCTTGTACTGGGGAGCTCAGAACTGGACACAGTACTCCAGGTGTGGCCTCACCACTACTGGATAGAGGGGAAGACTACCTCCATCAACCTGATGGCAATACTTTGCCCAATTCAGCCCAGTTTACCATCAGCCTTCTTTGGGGTAAGGGCACATTGCTGACTTATGTTCATCTTGGTGTACACCAAGACCCCCAGATGGACTGGGGGTGCATTCTGCCTTGTTGAACTTCATGAGATTCCTGTCTGGTCATTTCTCAACTTTTTGAGGTTACTCTGTACCCTCTCATGTGTCCACAATTTTTTCTTCCTTCCTTCCTTCCTTCCTTCCTTCCTTCCTTCCTTCCTTCCTTCCTTCCTTCCTTTCTTGTCATCTGCAAACTTGTGGAGAGTACTATTTGCTCCATCAACCAGATCATCAATGAAGATGTTAAACAGAACTGGACCCAGTATTGACCCTTGGGGTACACCACTAGTTACTGGCATCCACCTAGACTTTTCTCCACTGATCTTGACCATTCAGATAGTTTTCAGTCCACCTCACTCACTATCTGTCCATCCAGCCCATACATCAAAAGGTTGTCTATGAAGATCTTATGGGGGACAGTGTCAAAAGCCAGGAAGGCAATATCCACTTCTCTTCCTTCATCTACCAGGCTTGTCATTCATTGCAGAAGCTTATCCAGTTGGTCAAGCATGACTTCCCCTTTTCTAACTTCATCCATGGATACTTGGGAAATGTCTCTGTATTCCTTTCAGAATACACATGCTTGCTTCCACTCTCTGTATGCTTCCTTTTTGTGTTTGAGCTTGGTCAGGTTCCTGGGAAGGGTTAAGGAATCAAACACTACTTCTAATTATAAACATCCATGCTTAACTGAACTAAAATTATTGAATATTCAATGACATTTTTCTTATTCCATTTTTTTTGTTTTGCTTGTTCATTTGTTTGTTTCCCCATAATCAGAGCAAAACCACCCAACTCTCTAAGCTGAAGTAGGCTGTTTGTCTAAAAATCAGAACTGTTTAATCTAAATATCAGAATGAAAAAAAAAATAGTAAGGAAGGCAAGGTATTTGTTCATCATGTCTATGACTAAAATGTAAAGAGAATGCCATCCACTGACAGAGATGGTGGTGAATAGTCTTACCTTGTTTCATATAATGATATTAAAGAGCTGTCAGATAGTGACAGCTTCTATTCAGTACCAATTTAAGCTACATTTGAGTGAGTAATCTGAAGCAGAAATACTGTAAGCAACTTAAGATAGGCAATCCTTCAAACAATGTGCCTTGTGGAAAACAGAATTTAACAAAAATGGTAATGGACAATTCATGTGTTGATTACTTCCACTTTTCCACAGGAAAAAAAAAAACAGTTACTATTTTTTTTTTTTTTTTACTCTCAAAAATATATTTCCTTACTTCTTCCCAATAATGTTTTTAAATTAAAGTGCCATTAAGGATGTGTTTGTAGGCATAAACAACAGGAGTTCATACACAATAAGGTATATTTTTCTATCCACATAAAATTTTATCAGTGAATGCTGTATTCAGAATAAGCAAGTCACACCCTTTTGACGTTGAAGACTTATGTATGGATTATTTTGGTTAAAGCTTATATGTTACAGTCCATGCTGAACTACAATAAGGTACAGAACTGCATAATTTCTTAAAAGGATAATAAATATCACAATATCACTTTATGATGCAAACTAGGGAAACTTCATTTCATACTTTTTTTTTCTTTTTTAGAAATTTGAGGTAATGAGACATACAGGGATTGTCTTTTAAATTATGTTTCCTTGTAATTCCTTATATTTCTACAATGTTTTGGTATAATGATGTTAATCTTTTGGTTTACTTTTCCTCTCTCTGGCAAACAGACAAACTCTTTGGATTGTCTGTTTTCAAAGTAACATTCTGCAAAATAGGTTGCTTTATCATCAGGAAAATAGCAGTAGAGACATAATCAATACAACAATAAGATGTCAATAAAAACATCGTATTTAAGTAACAAAGTCCAGCATTTGAATATTATCTTATCTGAAGTGCACTATGTGAATGTATGAACTAAAATACTCTTTAATTACATCAACTAATTTTCAGCCTCACTGTTTTAGTGAGTGCACAGGTTATGATTCAGAATTAACATTAATGCAATTCAATATTATCTGTGCAAAATCAGGCTTATGTTGCTGGTGTGACAAGCCTAAATGTAAGCATACTGTAGATGTCTTATCCTGGTCAGATGAATCCTACAGTCTGCACTTGGTTTGGCATAATGTGGACTTTGCACTAGGTAGAATTCTTCTCAAGATATATATTTTTGAGTTACTCTTCAGATAATACCAGAAAATTATTCCAGTGTGAGACAGGTAAGTAATTTCTAGATTTCTTTGGTTTTATTTGGACTTTTCCTTAACTGTCTGCTACATTCATACTTTAAACTGTAAACATAATTTTGTGAAAGTGTTTTAGAAACATTTCATTTTATTGTTTTTACAAATACTAGTTTTGCATAAAAATGTAACGAAAGAGTAGTAATAAGCCCATTAAATTGTCATTTCTTGCCTTCGTAATGTGTCTGTTAGCATTCCAATTACCAGAACATTTGTATATAAAATCAAAGTTATCTCCTCTATTAAAAGATGAATCCTAGAGATAGTTGTCTATATATATAAGACAATTGTCTTTTTTTTTCTTTCTTTTTTTTCCTTTTTTTTTTTTTTTTCCCTATGCATATTGGCTTGTACTGGCTCAATTAAAAGTGAAAATTATTAAAAGCTTTATTTCATTTTCTACAACCCGTATTTACTTATCTGAATAGCATGTTGTTTACAAAACAGGTTGTCTAACAACTTCCTTGGCCATCACTTCGATACCTTAATGTATTTGAAATTATTTCAATGATCTCAATGTTGCCTACAGTTCAAAATGTGTGCACACAGCATTTGACCAGACGGAGGTTGTGAATATGCTCCAGGACAAAAGAGAAAAGAAACTAGATATGCCAGCAGCCCTAAGTATGGTTCCAAACATATGCAGACACAGTGGACAGGCAAGGTTCAAAGTTAGGGGTCTCTTCAGCTTTAGGTCAATAACATTCATCCGTTGCAACTTTGAAGAAAGGTCACGTAGTTGTCAGGAGCTCAACAATACAGGCAGAATAGTGTTACAAGATATGTATCTTAGAGTCATTGAATCATATAGTGGTTTGGGTTGGAAGGGACCTTAAAGATCACCCACTTCCAACACCGCTTGCCATGGGCAGGGATAATTTCCTTCCGCTAGACGAAGTTGTTTCAAAGCCCTACCCTGGCCTTGAACACTTCTAGGGATGGGGCACCCACAACTTCCCTGGGCAACCTGTTCCAGTCACTCAACTACACCTCAGAGTGATGAATTTCTTCCTAATACCTAATCTAAATCTACCCTATTTTAGTTTTAAACCATTACTCCCCTTACAGCTAGCAGGGCAGTATGAGAAGCAGAAAAATCCATGGCTTAGTGTAAGCACTGCTCAGCAACAAAAATACTGGTGTGTTATCAACACCATTACCCCTTGTCCTATCACTACATTCTCTGATAGAACCCCTCTTCAGCTGTCTTGTAGGCCCTCTTTAGGTCCTGGAAGACCAGTATAAAGTCTCCCTGGAGCCTTCTCTTCTCCAGGCTGAACAACTCCAGCTCTCTCAGCCTGTCTTCATAGGAGAAATACTCTTCTGATCCTTGTGGCCCTCCTCTGGACTCGCGCTGATAGGTCCATGTCCTTCTTGGAGTGGGGGCCCCAGATGTGAACACAGTACTCCAGGTGGCGTCTCAGCAGAGGATAGGGGGAAGACTGTAGCCTGTAGACTGCCTGTAGATAGGTAGATGGATATACAAAAAGACAGACTTGTATAATGTCCCTAGAATAAAAGGACCATATAAAGAAAATACATCGCAAGGTATGACATATTCTGTTTTTAGAAGCTCTTAAACATGCACAACCTAATTTTACAGCTATAGCCTATGAGGCTACTGAATATTTTATAATACTTTGAGATTCATATTCGAAATACAATTAACAGATGGCAAAGGTATTGGTATGTTTAAGCCACATTGTGAACAGGTGCAAATTCCATCTATTTGTGCTTCAAGGCAGCCAAAAATCATGTAAATATAGTGATACCTTCTCAGAATCTACCAAATAATCCTTATTGGAAGAATGATGATATTAGTTGTGACTTAGCCACAAAGTCACATACCTGGAGTTTAATTTGTGTACGTACCTCTGGGTATGACCCAAACTTATTCATATCTGCTCACCATAAACTGTATAGACCTACATGTGTGGAATGTAGTTGAATTAAGTGCTGGAAGATTTTTTTTTTGTATTTTTATTTTTCACCTACCTTTGACTTCTTCATTTAGACATTCAATATCCAGGCAGATAAACACACATTTATTCCCTGAATTTAGGTTCTGTTCACAACCTAGCCCCAGCAGCATATAATTTAAAGTATGTAAATTCTTCAAGCAGAAAGCAAACTGACCTGTGCTGATGTCCATCCTACCTTCATTAGCCTAAGGAACTAGCTTATAATTCAGTCCATTTAAAAGCACCTCCAGTGTTATTTCATTATACGGTAGTCTCTTGTTGTATACATACACATGAGTACATAAGTTAGTTTGCATAAGCCCATTACTCTAAATTTATTTTGTTTTCTAGGTATACAGGTATATATGTATTTGTATCCTTTATTTATTTTTGTGGAATTGTCTAAACATATATCTTAATGTTGTAATGCCTTTAAAACAATGCTGTTCTTTAGATAATATGTTCCATTTTACAATACCAAGATCAGATGATTACAGTATTAGGATGCACTACAATCAAATCTAAATACAAGTAACTACACTAACAAGGTGCAGCTAAAAATGTGTACTGTACTTGTGTTTCATGTTAAGATTTCCTCCAAAGGCTTCTGCAACATTTAAAAACAAACAAAAAACACTTAGTTGCTAATGACACCTGTTACTATGACTGGGTTGTTGAAGCACATGAAAGTTTGCAATCACTGAGTTAAGAGAGAATATAAATTTATGAAGTCTTTGATCCTGAGATCATCTCTTTCAGATAAAATGGTATATAAATCAGAAGTCAGAAAAGGAAGAAACAGACATAATCTCCAGCTGCAGAGACTGTTTGGATCTTAGTTTTCTCAATAGATTAACAAAAAACAACATCCAAGAGACCAAGAAAATTAAACATGAATGATCAGAGAAAGTAGTTCATACTTTTTCTTAATTTACAGTTTTATGGTGATATTGTGTTGTAAAGCTTACCTGAGAGCTTTCTTAGGCAAATGACACCATGACCTTGCCTAAACCATTAAATGATTCTGGCATGTGCTGGGCAAACAAACAAACATAGATAACTGGGGTTACCCACAAATTTGTAGCACATGTAGCAGGTAACAACTGTTATTAGCTTTAAAATATCAAAAAGATTACCCTGGCATGATGTGACCAATGAAGCCTCAGGTGGCTTTTGCTGACCATCTCATTTTGAAAGAAATAATGAAAATTATAGCATCTTGTGGGGAGCATCCATGCAAAGCACTAAGGCTGTGCTTCAAGTGGAGCCTACAGAGGAGCTGCTCTGCATCAGCAGCTGGGCACCATCTGGGAACCTGTACGGTGACTGGTCAGAAGACTTGCCTTTTCTGTGGTGTCCATCTGTACTGGACTGAGGGGCTGGGGCCTGGGCTGGTGTGAGTGTGTGGATGTGCTCTGCAAAGAGTGTGCAGTCAAGCAGAAACCCTAGAATAGAATTTGCTATTGAGCTGCGGTACCCATACTGCTTAAAAAATAAATGCTATGTCACTGAGGGGTGTGGTTCTGTCGTTGCAGCTAAATTACCATGTTTTTTTCCCTGACATTTTTTTCCTGAGCTGTACAAATCACAACAGCTGTATCTACATTTTAGTCTTAGAGAATCAGAAAAAAACACTTACTCATTTGTGAATTCAGACATCTCAGGAATCTGTACTTTTAATCCTTACTGGTTCTAATAGGGGATATAGCTGTCACTCAAGTCCTTAACTGATGATGATGTGAAAAAAGGAAAATATATTTCTTTAAAATAGCTGTATATAGAATCACAGTATCATAGAATCACCTAGGTTGGAAAAGCCCTCCAAGGTTAACAAGTTAACCTAGCACTGCCAAGTCTATCACTAACTATGTCCCTAAGCACCACATCTACATGTCTTTTGAATACATCCAAGGATGGTGACTCAACTGCTTCCCTGGGCAGCCTGTTCCAATACTTCACAACCCTTTCAGTGAAGAAATTTTTCCTAATATTCAACCTAAACCTCCCCTGGTTCAACTTGTGGCCATTCCCTCTTGTCCTATCACTAAAGTCATAGAATCAGAATCATAAAGGTTGGAAAAGACCTCCAAGATCATATGGTCCAACCATCCCCCTACCACCAATATTAGCCACTAAACCATATCCCTAAGCACCATGTCCAACCTTTCCTTAAGCACCCCCAGGGACAGTGACTCCACTTGAGGCCATTGACTCGGCCACTGATTTAGCCATTGAGGCTGTTCCCTCTAGTCCTAATACTAATTATCTGTGAGAAGAGGCCAACCCCCAGCTCCCCACAACTTCCTTTCAGGTGGTTGTAGAGAGCAATAAGGTCTCCCATAAGACTCCTCTTCTCCAGACTAAACAACCCCAGTTCCCTCAGCCACTCCTCATAAGACTTGTGTTCCAGGCCCTCCACCAGCTTCATAGCCCTTCTCTGGACACACTCCAGCACCTCAATGTCTTTTTTGTAGTGAGGATCGCCAAAATGAATACAGTGTTCAAAGTGCAGCCTCAACAGAGCTGAGTACAGAGGGACAGTCACTTCCCCAGTCCTGTTGTCTACACTATTTCTGATACAAGGCAGGATGCCATTGGCTTTCTTGGCCACCTGAGAACAATGCCCGTTTATATTCAGACGGATATTCACCAATACCTCCAGGTCCCTTTCTGCTGGGTAGCTTTCCAGCCACTCTTCCCCCAGCCTGTAGCATTGCACGGTGCTGTTGTGCCCCAAGTGCAGGACCTAGCAATTAGCTTTGTTGAACTTCATACTGCTGGCTTCAGCCCATCGACCAAGCCTATCCAGATCTCTCTGTAAAGCTTTCCTACCCTCAAACACATCAACACTCCTACCCAACTTGGTGTCATCTGCAAACTTAGTGAGGGTGCACTTGATCCCCTTGTCCAGATCACTGATAAAGATATTGAAGAGAACTGGTTGTAGTACTGAGCCCTGGGGGACTCCACTAGTGACCAGCCTCCAACTGCATTTAACTCCATTCACAGTGACTCTTTGGGCCTGGCCACCCAACCATTGAAGCATACATCCATCCAAGCCATGTGCAGTCAGTTTCTCCAGAATACTGTGGGAAATGGTATCAAAAGCTTTACTAAAGCATAGGTAGACCACCTCTACAGCCTTTTCCTCATCCACTATGTGCATCACCTTGTCATAGAAGATCAAGTTAGTCAAACAGGACCTGCCTTTCGTAAACGCATGCTGACTGGGCCTGGTCATTTGGTTATCTTGTATGTGCTACCTTATGACACTCAATATGATCTGCTCCATAACCTTCTCTGGCACCGAGGTCAGACTGACAGGACTGTAGTTCTCTGGGTCCTCCTTCTGGCCATTCTTGTAGAGGGGCATCTAATTTCACAGGATCACAGAATCGAAGGGGTTGGAAGGGACCTCGGAAGATCATTGGGTCCAACCCCCCTGCCAAAGCAGGCTCCTTAGAGCAGGCTGCCCAGGTAGGCATCCAGACGTGCCTTGAATATCTCCAGAGAGGGAGACTCCACAACCTCCCTAGGCGGCCTGTTCCAGTGCTCTGTCACCCTCACCGTGAAGAAGTTCTTTTGCATGCTGGTGTAGAACTTCCTGTGCTCTATCTTGTGGCCATTGCCCCTTGTCCTGTCCCCACAAACCACTGAGAAGAGGTTGGCCAAATCCCTCTGTCTCCCACACTTCAGATGCTTGTAAACACTAATAAGATCCCCTCTCAGTCTTCTCTTCTCCAGGCTTAACAGGCCCAGGTCTCTCAGCCTTTCCTCATAGGGAAGATGCTCCAGGCCCTGTATCATCTTTGTGGCCCTCCGCTGGACTCTTTCCAGGAGATCCTTGTCTTTTTTGTACTGGGGAGCCCAGAACTGGACACAGTACTCCAGGTGAGGCCTGACCAGGGCAGAGTAGAGGGGGAGGATCACCTCCCTTGACCTGCTGGCCACGCTCCTTTTAATGCACACCAGGATCCCATTGGCCCTCTTGGCCACGAGGGCACACTGCTGGCTCATGGTCAACCTGTCATCCACCAGGACCCCCAGGTCCTTCTCCTCAGAGCTCCTCTCCAGCAGGTCATCCCCCAGCCTGTACTGATATGTGTGGTTGTTCCTTCCCAGGTGCAGGACTCTACACTTGCTCTTGTTAAACCTCATTTGGTTTATTCCTGCCCATCTCTAATTTGCTCTAATTTGCTCACGGCCAATCAACTGAGACCTCCCCAGATAGCCAGGACTGATGATAAATGATGGAAAGTATCTAGGTAAGCACTTCCACCAGCTCCCTCAATACCCTCAGGTGGATCCCATAGGCTTGTGTATGTCTAAGTTGTTTAGCAGGTGTCTAACTATTTCCTCATGGATAGCTGTTTCCTCAGTGATGGCTTCACACTGTTCCTCATACCTATCTATATCAGTTCAGGGGGCTGGGTAAACATGTATGTGTATATGTATGTGTGCATTTATGTACGTGTGGTTTATGAAAACAAGCCTTTTATTTTTCTCAAGTTGGTCAGTTCCTTTGTTTTATCTCTTAATTGTTTTCCCCATCTGCTCTTTACACCACTTGAGCATCAGTAATTTATGTGGAGATATAAAATCTCAAGCTACTAAAAATTATGTTAGGAACACAAAAGAAAAATCAGCACATGGTTCAGTAATCTGTAAATTAACACTGAATACTATTCTAAAATGATTTTTTGCTTTTTTCATCATGAGGAAACATGTTTAATAATTTACAGAGTGTACACAAGCTGTTATTAATCAATAAAGCACTCAAATATATTGCAACACAAACCATCCTCTTTTAGATATTCAGATCCATATAGTTCCAGATTGCTTCAGTTAAAACTGAGAAAGCACAGAGAATTACCATACAAGGATTTTTTTTTTCATGATAGAATGTTTAAGCTCAACATTCTGATATAAAACATGGCTAAAATTCAGTCTTACTATATATTAGTATAAATTGCAGTTATTCTATACAGTGGCACCTGCAAATATACATGGTCTTTGGTCTGTATGTGCTGATGTATACAATAATGTAACCCTAATCTGGTTGTGTACAGTAAGTAATCCAGTACTTTAAAAAAAGGTATACTGCCATTGTCAGAAAATGGACACAAGACCCCTGAGAATACTAGGATTTTAAATTTACTGTCACTAGAACCATAGAATGGGATTGGAAGTAACCTTAAACATCATCTAGTTCCAACCACCCTGACATGGTCAGGGATGAGATCCACCCAGTAGATCAGGTTGCCCAGGACCTTGTCCAACCTGGTATTGAATACCTCCAGGGATGGGGCATCCACAGATTCTCTGGGCAACCTGTTCCAGTGACTCACCACCCTCTGAGTGAAGAATTTGCTCCTAACATTCAATCTAAATCTCCCCTCTTTTAGTTTAAAACCTTTTCCCCTTGCCCTGTCACTGTCTGCCTGAGCAAAAAGTTTCTCTCCATCGGTTTTATAATCCCCCTTTCAAGTATTGACAAGCTGCAGTACAGTCTCCCCAGAGCCTTCTCTTCTTCAGGCTGAACAGCCCCAGCTCTCTCAGCCTTCTGTCCTAGGAGAGGTGCTCTAGCCCTCTGATCAACTTTCTAGCCCTCCTCTGGCCCCTTTCTAACAGATCAACATCCTTCTTGTGCTGGGGGCCCTAGACCTGGATGCAGCACTCCAAATGGGGGACTCCAAAGAGGACTCCCCCTGCAGAGAGGAACAATCACCTCCCTCAGTCTTCTGGCCACTCCTGATGCAGCTCAGGATGCAGTTGGCCTTCTGGGCTGCAAGTGTGCACTGCTGGCTGATGTCAAGCTTTTCATCCACTAGAACTCCCAAGTCTTTCTCTATAGAGCTGCTCTCAATGTGTTCTCCCAGTCTGTACTCATGTCCGGGATTGCCCCAACCCAGGTGCAGCACCTTGCACTTTGACTTGTTGAACCTCATTAGGTTCATTTGGGCCCACTTCTCAAGCCTGTCCAGGTCCCTTTGGGTGGCATCCATTCCTTCTGTTGTATTGACTGCACCACTCAGCTTGGGGTCATCTGCAAACTTGCTGAGGGTACACTCGATCCCACTGCTGATGTCATTGATAAAGAATTAAACAGTACCAGTTCCAGGACAGACCCCTTAGAGACACCACTTGTCACTGGCCTCCACCTGGACATAGAGTCACTGACCACCACTCTCTGGATGTGACCTTCAAGCCAATTCCTTATCCACTGAATGGTCCACCCATCGAATCCATCTCTCTCCAGTTTAGTGATCAGGATGTCACGTGGGACCGTGTCTAAGGCCTTACAGAAGTCCAGATAGATGACATTGGTCAGTCTTCCATTGTTGACTGATGCAGTGACTCCATCATAGAAGGCCACCAGATTGGTCAGGCATGATTTGCCCTTGGTGAAACCATGCTGGCTGTCCTTGTCTTTCACACACCCTGACATTGCTTCCAGAAGAATCTTTTATGTGATCTTCCCAGGCACAGAGGTGAGGCTCACCAGTCTGTATTTCCCCGGGTCCTCTTTTCTACCCTTTTTAAAAATGGGAGTGATGTTTCCCTTTTTCCAGTCACCAGGAACTTCACCTGACTGCTAGGACTTTTCAAATATGCTGGAGAGGCTTGGCAACTACATCAGCCAATTCCTTCAGGACCCTGGGATACATGTCATTGGGCCCTACAGAAGAGTACCTGTTCAGTTTCATCAGGTGGTCTGGAATCTGCTCTCTGCTTACAGTGGGAGGGACTTTGCTCCCCCGGCCCTCATCTTCTTGTTCAGGGAAACAAGAGACGTGGGAAGCCTGACTGAAGACTGGTGCAAAGAAGTTGTTGCGTACCTCAGTCTTCTCCAAGTCTGTTGTTACCAGTTCACCCTTCTTATCCATCAGAGAAGGACACTCTCCTTTCTTTTTTGAGCAATGTACCTATAGAATCACTTTATATTTTTTGCATCCCTTATGAAGATCAGTTCCATCTGTGCCATGGTTTTCTTGCATCCACTACCTATACATGATTACATTAATAATTTCAAAACCACCTTTCTGTAAATATTTATTTTACATTTGCATAGCATATGGTATGTTTTAATGATAGTTAACAGGTAGATCATAAACTGTTACTTGGAAGCAAACCATACAACAACATCACAAGACAAATGATACAATTTTCCCAGTATTTTTCTTGGTTTTGTCCTCCCTTCCTTCTTTCTTTCCTTCCTCCCTTCCTCCCTTCCTCCCTTCCTTCCTTTGTTGCAATTTTACAGTCAACATGTAGAAAGCTCTTTGAGCTGTCCACTCACAATGTCAATAATTACATAACATCTAGGAGGCTTAATGTTTGTTAATTCTTATCAGAATCATGAAAAATAATAATAATAATAATCAAATGCTTTCCTAAATCTTGGGAAGGACCATCATCAGTTTGTAAGATCATGTGTGAATTTCTGCCTTTTATTACTGTTAATGCATGTCCTAAAGAATCACAATACAATCTGCACAATAATGGATGAAGTGTCTCCTCACTTTTCCATTTTCTTTCCCAATGTCTTCAGTATTGACATAAACGAATATCTAGAGAGAGAATAAAGAGTCACAACCAGTTCCATTATGTGGGAATGGGTGCAATAGGGGATGGAAATGATGAAACATTATCTGACAGCATAGGTAAATGAAAAGTATAAAAACTGGTATTTCAGAAAAAAATAAAAAATACAAATTATAATACTAAGATTAGCAAAACTTTCTTAAGAAACATGGGGAAAAACACCTGTCTTCTCCAAATCCACAGAAGCACTATATATACAGTCAGGTTTTTGTTTTTCCTTTCATGGGCTACAATAGTTATTCATGATTCCTTATCCTATTTAATTTACAAAAGTCTAGCCTTATGGGAATAATAATAGACACAAGAGTACATGTAAAATATTGAAAGGACACAAACATATAAAGGAATGTAATTTTCTTTGTTAAAACAGTGTACATAAGGTGCATATAGGTGTTTATATGACATAAACATTGCTAACCCTCTTACTAGCAGAGCAAGAATGATTATATCATAATGCAAATACTAGGCTTCCAAAACAAAAATGTTACTGCCAAACGAGGAAAAAAGAACCATTAAAAAATACTAATAATAATGATGTCAGTTTAGGACAATCAAAATGGTTTCATTTAATTAAGTATTTCTATCTCAAATTTTGTATTATAATTACCTCAGAATTATCTTTGAACAACAATTTATTTAAAACTGTTTTGTTTGCAGAAATGTAATCTTTTGACAGTATTAGAATGTTTTTCAATCATATTCTACAATCTGATACCAAAAGACTTGACAGATACTTTCTCTAGAAATCAATGTTTTGCAAACCAGATTTTTTCAGCAAAGTCCATCACGTTTCCCATCAGTTTTACTACATGCAAGTACTGCAACATATAGCATTTGTTTAATTGAATCAAAAAAAAAAGTAGGGTTTGGTATTTTTCATTCCTTTGTGTGATATAACCATTGTATAATCCCTCTAGTGAATAATTTTGTAGTGAAATAAAACAGCAATTCACACTGAGTTTACAATCTGGAGCTATTGGGAGCTCCACTGCCTTAGCTCAGTGAAGGAGTTTCTCATTTCCAATAGCTGCTTATTTCCAGATCTTGAGACTCTGATATAACTACCGTCACCGTATTTTTAACCCTGTGTTACACAAAAGTGACTCAGGACTTCTATGGCTGAGGAGGAAACAAAGTTTTTTACTAAAGTTTAGTCACAATCATGAGAACCCTACTCCATTAAGGGAATGGGAGGGAGAGAGCACCCCCAATTAAAATTTGCAGTAGCTCATATGCAATTTCCAACAAAATGCTATGCAAACACATTCAGTTATATTAATACATCAGTCCTAATTCTGAAAATTACCTTCTCTCATTTCCATGCACAGCAGAGCTCCTGGTGTGGGACAGGTGCAGGCTTTATTTTGGCTCTAGTCTTGTGTTTGTATCTCCAAGACTTTGCTCTTCTCCAAATCTAAAGTTATCTCAGAACAGGATTTTTGGTGTTTTTGTCACATAGTGGTTTGTTGCTCCTAGTATATCTTGGGAAGTACTTAGACACTACAGCTCTGGGCAGAGACAAATAAAGCAGTTCCTAACTTCTAGGCAGAACAGTTAACCCTTTCCTCATATGCTGACTGAACCACGTAGAAGGTGAACATGCAAACGTTTTTTTTTTTATTATTATTATTTTTTAATTCTCCAAACTTCCAAACTGAGAACAGGAAATAAAATAGAAAGCAAGTAACGACATTAAAATGTACATGCAAACACATGGGCTGAGGCTTGATAATTGAAAGAGAACCTTGAATTAGTTGATTTGCGTGTGTGTAGGCAGAATCATAAAGATATGTAAAAGTTGAGTCTTTCAGCAAGGGGATTTTTACAACAATAGCCTGAAAAAAAATGGAATAAATTTCTCTTTGGAGGACAGACTTACCCTTCTCAAGGCTCATTTCACAGGCTTTTCATATGTCTGCAACTTTTAACTGCCTATTCACATACTGAATTTAAGATCTAAAGAATGGTTTATATATCTTTACATCCAGCTAAAACAACTATGGATTTATTATTATAATCATATTGAATTACAAAAATTTTGATGAGGAAAAAGTATGACTTTTAAAAGTTCAAGATATTTGCATTGGCATAAAATAAATGGGAAATTCATGAATATTTATAAAATGCATGTTTTGACAGAAAATGACAGCTGCAACCCTTGCAGAAGGACCATATCTTTCTCACACTTCAAGCAGAATTTGTTTTTAAACTCATTTTTTTCCTTTTTTTTTTTTTTTAAACATATATGCAAAATCATCTGTATGCATAAAATAGGAAGAAATGTAAATTCAAACTGAAACTCAAAATCACTTTTACCAATTCAAATCTTTCAAACTGTAGATTTTTCAAAGTTTTAAGTATTCTTACCAGGCTCGTGAGAACATTGTGGAATTTAAGTCAAAATACTATTAAGTTTCTTTAGAGGACTCTACAGTTATGCATTTCTAAACTTTACCTGTCATTTCTCCCATTATGCTACTAATGCTACTGATATAGTGCATAAAATAAACATTTGCTCATATTGTTTAAGTTCTTCTATTGCATTCATGGTCTTTCAGCTGTAGTTTGGTCTTGTAGTTTGTAGTTGTGGTCTATCTTCACAAGATGAAGCTGGTTTGCAGAGCTTGACACTGTCCAAAGAGAAGGGCCCCACTCTCTCATCATTGTTCTCTTCCTTGATTTTGGTTCCACTGTATTCCTAGAGTCACTCTCGGCTCTTGTGGGGTACTGGTGTGTGTTGATTTGATTGCAGTCCTTGCAGAAATCTACCCTAGCCAAAAATAGAAAAAAAAAAGAATAGAAAAAAAATAGAAAAATAGAAAAAAATATAAAACCAGTTTTCATGGGTTAGTGGGGTGCATTTACTCATGCAGTGAGACAGCACAAGGGAGACCACAGATGGAAAACAAACAAACAAACAAAAGAAAAACAAACAACAACCACAGAACTGTAAAGAAAAACAAACAAACAAAAAAACCCTGTAAAGTTAGAAAGAAAAGCAATGAGAGTTAATATAATTTCTTATTTGGGAAGCACAAAACCATTAGATTGGCTGAGTTCTTCATGGAACTGCACCCTCTTCACTATTCCTCCAAGACTTAGCATCTGCAAAAGATCTTGTATCTTATATTCTGAGCTCATGGTTTTCAGAAGTTTGTCAAACAATTATTCATCTCTTACAGAGTAGAAAACCATGTGATAACAGCGTTTCACAAGTCTTTTTCTAATGGATAGTAGTGACTCAGATCTTCCTAACTCTTTTCTTAGGGGGACTTTTACGAATAAAGAACATCTGATAAGATCAAGTGAACAGGGAGATATTGAACTCTAAGAAGTGCTGGTACAAATTCTGTGCTACCAGGATGGAGTGAGTATGAGGCATAACTGTAACTGATGTAGTGTCCATTGAGTTACTCTTAATCTTTTATGACAGGCATTAAAACACTCACTTGATCAAATACCTGATTTATGTAGAGACATTCCATATTTTAAATTTTGGCAAAACATTTAAAGCTACAAAATAGTTTTTGTAAAAACAAAACAAAAAAAATAAACAAAAACCATAGCAAACTTTTTATATTGGGTTTATGTGACAAGGTTTTGGCAGCAGGGGGGCTGCAGGGGTGGCCTCTATGAAAAGAGTCTAGGAGCTGCCCCAAGATAGATAAGAGCCGATTCCAGTCTGCTTCAAAAATGACTTGCTTCTGGCCAAAGCTGAACCAGTGAGTGACACTGGTCGAGCCTTTGGGAGACCATTTTTTAAAAATAAAAAATCTGCCTTGCAACAGCAGCTGGGTTGAGAAAATGTAGAGTGAAACAACCCTGCAGATACCAAGATCAGTGAAGAAGGAATAGCAGGAGGTGCTCCGGGTGCTGGAGCAGAAGTTCCCCTAAAACTAGTGAAGAGGATCATCATGGAGCAGGATGTTCTTTTGCAGCCCATGGTGTAACACACTGGAGCAGATATCCACAGTTTCAGAGAAAATAAAATAAAATAAATGTTCCAATGATTTTTTATGGGGAAACTGCTGTAGAAAGTGCTGCTTACCTGAGAGAGTAGGAAGTGAATTGTCACACCTATGTTCACTACACATTTCAGTTAAGTTATCCATTCTTTTATCTGTATCTCATATAAATATGAGCTAATCGTTCACAGGAATGGGAGCACAGCATTTGATTTATTTTGGACGTCTCTGTATTGACTAAAGAAGTATAAGATATCTGGATCACATGTACATAGCTGCAGTACAGATATGTATATTTGGCTGCATAAATCTAGCCCATTGTTTTCCTATGCTCACAGAGCTGAAGGCCTGAAGGCAATTAGGTTACCTAGGCTGACGTGTCTACATGTACTTGTGTTCTTCATATTTCCACCATGACAAACGCTACCAGGGTTACATACGAATCATTGCTGGTCTCCCTGTTCTCTGTTGTGTGTGTGTGTGTGTGTGTGTGTAGTTCTTGTATGTGTGTGTGTGTGTGTGTGTTTTTTGTTTGTTTGTTTGTTTTTGATTTGGTTTGGTTTTTGTTTTTTAGCTTTTGGCTTTTGGTTTTTGTTTAGTTTTAGTTGTTGCTTTTTGCTTCTCTCTTTTCCTTCCTTCCTTCCTTCCTTCCTTCCTTCCTTCCTTCCTTCCTTCCTTCCTCCCTCCCTCCCTCCCTTCCTTCCTTCCTCCCTCCCTTCCTTCCTCTTTCTTTCTTTCCTTCCTTCCTTCCTTCCTTCCTTCCTTCCTTCCTTCCTTCCTTCCTTCCTTCCCTCCCTCCTTCAAGATGAACTTGAAGTTCATCTTTTCCATGAGGAGGATTTAGTTTGTGTTTGGAGAAAAGTAGCTGAGGCAACAGAAAAACTCTTTTGCTTCATTTCTACTTTAGCTGCATATCAGGCAAAATACAAAGCCTCAAAGGCATTATATTTCCTATTTCCCACTTTTAAAACATTTTTTTTCTGCTTGTATTTTTCACACAATGAAAGAAAGCATTGTTTTTCTTATCATTCTGTTAAGCAGGTGGCAGCAAGATAATTATTTTCTCTCTATAGGTACTGACATTTCATCAGCAAGAAAATTTCATATAAGGAAAGAAATAGGTAGCGTATGATTTAGTGTTTGTGAGAATCAGTGGATTTTTGAATCAGGTACGTAGTTAATTCCAGAAATCTTTTAAAGATGTGAAGTGATGCAGGTGCAGAATACTGGCTATTTTTAGAATCTGCTAGGGTGAAAGAATATTTGAAATGTTGAATTTACATAGAGACACCGGGAATCAAATAAACAACTAGATATTAGTCCTGATTTTTGAAGAAAAAAAAAAAAAAAAGATTGCACATACAGTAGATTTATAGCATTTGTCAGCTTCAAGATCCTAAAACCATTTTTCCAACCATTATTGTTAGCTTTCATGGTATTTAAATATAGTGAAATGTGTTTATGTATTTACCACATAATGAAATTTCAGTTGATGATAAAAATAAAAAAACTTACAAATAAATGCAGTCTTTAATGCTAAGAAGTGAACATTATAATAGCAATTTTCCATAAGTATTTGAGAAAAATATGCATAAACCCAATGTCATTAATGAACTGCCTTAAATTGTTTGTTGGTTTTGTTTTGTTTTGTTTGTTTTGCTTTATATATATATATTTAAGTGCTTCTAATAATAAAAGCATATGCAATGGAAATGGTACCAAAAAAAAAAAAAAAAAAAAAAAGGACACTGGAAAACATTGAACTGTTTTATCCTACTTCCTGCTTTTTAGCTTGCCAAACTTTGGCTGTTAAGGGTTTAGACTGAGCTCCTGATCTAAGTGCTGTCTGTAAACCAGAGTGAGGAACCTTCCATAGGCAAATTATTCCACCTTAGCATGGATAGCTAAGGTAGACAGTATGTAATACTCGCAGATAAGATCACTTTGAAGGAATCTATCTACATTTTCTGACTGCTCTGAAAGGCTGGACCTCCACCCTAGACTTTTACTCAAATGGAACTCAGTCAGATGAGTTAAATATCTCATTTTTTTATTGTAGTTAAGATCAGGCAACAGCTTAATCTAGAACATGCTTACACGACAATGATTCTGCTTGTGTGTCCTAACCTGTTGCCTTTCTGCTCTTTGTCAAGATATTGTTGTCAAAACTGAAACTCTTTATTTTAGTCTTACCAAGACCTCCTTTTTCCTATAATTCATTGCTAGATCTTTTGATAAGATATTCCTTCCGGTAATAAATCCAGTTTTGTACTGCAGAGTCTATATTGCACATATTATATTGCATTAGGAGCTACTGAAAGAGTAATTGTTCTCTATGTCTAAATGAATCAGGTCTTTGTAAAAAACAAATCTGTATTAAGTTATATAGCCAGAAGCAAAAATAAAGATTAATACAGCTCGTAAACACCTCTAACTATTTTTCACAACTCTCTAGGCCTAAAGTGATTAAGAATTGATCATATAGCAAACAGAATGGAGACAGCTTCAAGGCCTGCCATAGAGCTGGAATGTAGTAAATGAAAATGGTGACAAATATGCAGTTAGATTAAAACTACTGCATCCATATGAAAACGTCACACACTCTAATAGTTAGAGTTAAATCTTAAAAAGCTCCCTCAAAATATTGGAAGCCAAGAAATAAAACAGAAAGGGAAATATCTTCAGCTCTTCTCTGAAACTCTTTTACTGGATTCAATCAACATTCCTTCTTAATCAAGTAATTGATTTTACAGCATTTATTAAAGTTATGAAACTCAAGACATTTTGAATAAAAGGCTTGTATACATATAAGTAGCTATGAGATATTCAAATCTATAGGATTTGAAGAGGCACTAAGATTTAAGTGCTGCTATTGGTAGAAACATGATAGCAAAAACAATTGAAGACTATATGTTTTATACAAGATATCATTATACAAACTTGTCTCCTCTGAAAATCCAAACCTGATGTTGAGATGCATACAAGAGGTAGTTCCTGCTTGTATGGCATTGATCAAATTGTATTTAATCAATTTGATTGTAAAATTTTGAATATTAATGCATAAAATGTTAGTAGAAGGAAGAAAATATAGAGGGAACCAAAGTAACATTCCTAAAGAGGTTAATCTATGATGAGAAATATGAATTGTCTCCAATAGTTTGGTCAGAAAAGATAAAGTGATGAAGAGATAAAGAGTTTCCCACATATTCTACAGAATTATATACCCCGTGTTTATCATAGGGTTTAGATAAAGGATAATGGAAGACCATTACATAAAAGAAAAATTGATGGAACGGGAGAAAACATGAAAGTTGCTACAGTTTTTCAAGTTAAAAAGCAGAATTAATTTCACTGATTAAAACTGATCTTAGCATTATAACATTGTTTTTGTGGATAATTGTTTGTGTGTTCATTTTTTATTTTCTAACTCTGGCTAACAAGAATAAAATTATCAGGAGAATATCCCGAACATTAAAGGAATACATTTCCTCCCTGAATATCTCCTTCTTGTTTTAATATTTGAATGTTCATCTTAAGTTGCAGGCTCATACATTGTATTTAACAGTCTGATGACAGCTAAGAAAACTAGGAAAGAAAAATTTAAATAGCATAAAACCAGCATGCGACAGATCATAAACATCATATTACAGTTTACATAAGGTAAACTTCCTAAATGTTGCTCCTCTAATTAACCTAAACTAATTTATACAGATCTATCCACTATACCAAACTAATGTATTTATCAAAACAGCTATCTAACTCATAGAACTATAAAATCATAAAATGGTTTGGGTTGGAAGGGACCTTAAAGATCATTAAGTCCCAACACCCCTGCATTGGGCAGGGACAAATTCCTTCCACTAGACAAGGTTGCTCAAAGCCCTATGCAACCTGGCTTTGAACACTTCTAGGTTGAGGCATCCACAACTTCTCTGACCAACCTGTTCCAATGCCTCACCACCCAGTACACCCTCTTAGCAAATAATTTATTCTGAATATGTAATCTAATATTTCCCTCTTTTAATTTAAAACCCTTACTTTTTATCCTATCACTACACTCCCTGACAAAGACTCCCCCTCCAGCTTTCTTGTAGGCCCCCTTTAGGTACTGGAAGACCACTAGAAGGTCTCCCTGGAGTCTTGTCTTCTCCAGGCTGAACAATTCCTATTCCCTCAGCCGCTCTTTGTAGGACAGGTGCTCCGCTGATCATTGTGACCCTCTTCTGGACTCGTTCTAATACTTCCATGTCCTTCTTGTGCTGGGGGACACAGAGCTGAACATAGTACTCCAGGTGGAATCTCACAAGAGCAGAGGGGGAGAATCACCTCCCTCGACCTGCTGGCCACACTTCTTTTGATGCAGCCCAGGATACAGTTGGCTTTCTGGATTGCAAGCACACATTGCCGGCTCACTGAGTATCTTATCAACAAACATCCCCAAGTCCTTTTCATCTGGGATGCTTTCAATCCACTCTCCACCCAGCCTGTATTTCTTCTTAGGATTGCTCTGACCCAGGTGCAGGACCTTGCACTTCATAGGATGGTTTGGATTGGAAGTGACCTCAAAGATCATCTAATTCTACACCCCCTGCCATGGGCAGAAACACCTTCCACTAGACCAGGCACTTGGCCTTGTTGAACTTCCTGAGGTTTGCACAGGCCCACCTCTCAAGCCTTTTACATTCCTCTGGATGGCACCCCTTCCCTCCAGTGTGTTGATCAGACTATTAAATTGACACAGCTTGGTGTCATCTGCAAACTTGCTGAGGGTGCATTCAATCCCATTGCCCATGTCACCAACAAAGATGTTAAACAGCAATGGTACCAACCCCTGAAGAATGTCACTTGCTACTGAGGATGTCTCTACTTGGACATTGAGCTGTTGACCTCAACTCTTTACTGAGGTCTTAACCATGCAGCCAATTCCTTATCCACCAATAGATCCATTCATCAAATCCGTGTCTCTCCACTTTAGAGACAAGGATATAATGGGACACAGGGTCAAATGCTTTGCACAAGTCCAGGTAGATGATGTCAGTTGCTCTTTCCCTGTCAATTGCTCCCCATCATAGAAGGCCACCAGATTTGTCAGGCATGATTTGCCCTTCATGAAGCCATGTTGGATGTCACCAATCATCTTATTTTCCATATGCCTTATCATAGTTTCCAGGAGGATCTGCTCACAGTGAACAGGAACTTCACTGGACTGTCGCAATTTCTCAATATGTTGGATGGTGGCTTAGAAACTTCATCTACCAGTTCCTTCAGGACCTGTGGATGAATCTCATCAGTTCCCATGGACTTGTGCACCTTCACTGTCCTTAGACGGTCTCATACCTGATCTTCTCCTACAGTAAGCAGTCCTTCATTCTCCTAGTCTCTGACTTTGCCTTCTGGGACTTGGGCAGCATGACTAGAGCTCTTGCCGGTGAAGACTGAGGCAAAGAAGTCATTGAGTAGCTCAGCCTTCTCCATATCCCAGTCAACAAGGTCTCCCTCTCCTTATGGAGAGGGCCCACAATTTCCCAAGTGTTGCTTTTGTCACCAACATTCCTATGGAATCCTTTTTTTGTTGCTCTATTTGTGTTTAAAGAAAAACATATGCAAAATAATTTATATATTCTTGATCTGTTTCTTAATAAGGTATAGCTTATGCTCAAATGTGAATTTAATTCAAAAGCAAGCTACTGTTTTTATCCATACAGACTTTTTATTCCCCTTGTGAATCCAACTGATACGGAATGATTTAAGTAACTTGAAATACTGTCTTTATAAAAACAATTCCTTGCATTACTTTTATCAATGAAAATATCTAAGCAGAAAAAAAAAAAAAGACTTTGATACAACAGACTGTTTGTCAGACAGTTGTCACAATCATAAACCTATTTCTAATAAATATATGGTTATCTGCATGACCTAATAGCCAAACGTCTCTTTACAAAAAAGTCAGTAACACAGAATAACATCCTCTGTCATGTAGTCAAATTGCTCTTGCCATTGTGTATGGGTATCTAAAAATAAATAGATGAAATTATTGTATCCATAACTGCTGGGTACTACCCAAGTTTTTATGGATAGGGGAGGCTGAAGTATAAGGATTTACAACTATTCAAAACACCTATTATTTAAACAGAAGGTAATTTTACATATTGCCCGGTTTTCCTGAAAAAGGAACAAACAATACCACATACTATGCTGGAAGTATTTTAAAAGCACTCTTTGAAGAAAAACAAATGAAAAGGAAATATGGACTGGCTTTTCACTGCTTATTTGAAAAGCATTCACATTTCCTAATATTTCTAACAACTCTCATTTAAGTATCATTACAAAAAGGCAAAGACACAGGAAAATTTGTTACTCTCTGTGTAAGACTTTCTGATGTTATTCCTCCAGAGCAGCTCTGTGAATGAGTGATGGATAGATAGTGGCTTTGCCTTGGTTGGCAGCAGCAATTGATGCAGCAGATGGAAAGGTCTGCACTGTCTTGTACAGTGGTTTGTCCCAATGAGGTTTTTCTACCTTTTATGACAAAAATACTCTTTGCTTTGACACTAAAGGCCAGCAATGTTTCTTTTGAAAATACTCCTATTAACAATAGTGACATATTTTTAAAGTGTAAATTGTCCTCCTATGCTAGTATAGTATTTTTTACATAATTTAGACCACACAAAGAATATGAAACATTAATTTCTAGTAGTATATAGCACTATATTTAAAGTATATAGTACTATAGAAAGAAAATGAAAACTGTATAAATATGCAATCTAAAAAAAAAAAAAAAGTACTTGCTTGAAAAAATAGTCTCTTCAGTGATGCATTATTTCAGATGAAATCATTGGAAAGACTACAATTTTGCACAACAACAAAAAAAGATCAACGTGCATTAAGATTGTTAACCTAATAATGCATTATCTCATTGTGCGAAAAATGATACTTGGGAATGCAAGAATAGGAAAGCACTGAAACAGAGACAAGGAAGAATATTGTTTTACATTCCCTTTGTCCCATATCTTTGTAACATTGCTCACATTTAATTGCTTACCATTTTAAAAAGTAATTATTAGTCAATTTGTCCTTAAACTCCATAGTGAATTCCTACTAATACAAAGTCAGATAAGAACCATAACATTTACAATAGCCAGCTCTCTTGCTTCCTGGCAGTTGCTGCAAAGAAACACGGGAAAACAACAGAAAATTCAAATAATATAAAACTATTTTTATCCCACATGACAGAAAAATATATATATATTAAAATTGCCAATAGACATTGACTAGAAATCTCAGTAACTGAAGAAGTAACACTGCCTAAAAGAAGAGGTGAAAGCAGTGGGACACCCAACAGCAGTGCCTCCTACCAGCTGTTAGGAAAGGGAATGAAGAGCATTGCTTTATGGGAGATAAGCACCTGAGTTTGCATGTGACAGTTAGAAATTAGATTAAGAATTTAAAATAGATCAGTTGAAAGAAATCAACAACAATCAAGTCCAACTACTTGAATACTTCAGGGCTAACCAAAAGTTAAAGCGTATTATTGAGGGCACTGTCCATTATCCTTTTGAACACAGACAGGCATGGGGCATAAATCACCTCTTTACTCATCTTGTTTGACCACCCTCACGGTAAAGAAATTTTACTAATGCCCCATCTGAACCTCCCTTGGTGCAGCTTTGTGCCATTTCCACGTATCCTATTATACAGTGCCTCCCTTCTCACCTCTTCTCCTCAGGAATTTGTAGAGAGCAATGAGATTGCCTCTTAGCCCCCTTTTCTTCAGACTAGACAACCCAAGTGTCCTCAGCCACTCCTCATAGGACATGTCTTCCTGCCCTTTTACCAGCTTTGTTGCTCTCCTCTGAATGCATTCGGGTATCTTTAAGTCCTTTTTACATTGTGGATCCCAGAACTCCACACAATATGCAAGGTGAGGCCACACCAACACTAAGTATATTTGGAGAATCTCCTCTTTTGACTGGTTAGCTATTCTGTGGTGACTCTTGATTCTTGACTGCATGCCTTTTCCTTTTGACAAGTGTGTCGTAAGAAGGAACATAATTATCAATGAAATTGTTTGAAAATATTATATTGAGTGTTTAATTAGATATTATGTAAATAACAGTGAACAGAGGGACACATGCCTCAGAAGAAACTGTGAGAAACAATACAGAAACCATGTAACTGTGGTTGAAGGTGAAGTAAGAAAAGGAAATAATACATGACAAAAATAACAAGGGGTGCTAGTAATGTTTAACTGAACATGAAATTGCTTTAAAACCTTCAGACAAGGTCTCAAACAAAAATTCTAGAGGCCTGATGAAAAGAATTCCTTTGATTTTGAGGAGTTTTAGATTAGGCCCATAGAGAGTCTATGTGAATCTTTTCCCACCTATTTAACTAGCTCAGTTAATATATAACATAAGACAATTTAGAACTGAATTTATTAGGAAGAAAGGTTGAAGAAAATTAAGCTATTTTTTCAGTTATTGCAACCCCCTACAAATTGCAGGTAGAGAACTAAAATAAGTTGAATTTTCATTATTATTTGGGATGAGTAACATTTCAGTTTGTTTGTGGCATAAGGTTTCACCAGAAAGTGGTGGAAAGCATGTTAATCACAGCAGGTACACAAGAATCTGGCCCCGTATAGGTAACAGAGAGCTCCATAAATTTTCCTGGGAAAGGGTTTGCCAGGGGCTATGGAACATAAAACTGTATTTATTCCAACTAGAAATTAGCACAGAGAACAGATTAAATTAAAGCAACTGTTCTGACTTAGTTGAATTTGAATTTGGCTTAGAGTGTAAATGCCAGAAAAACTGCAACTGCAACTGAAACTCCAATCTTAGCCTAAACTACATATTAAGTTACAATAGATGATATATAAATACGGCACTTTCGTAGTATCTTGAGTGCATTTTAAGATTTGAATGTCTTAATTCAAGGAAGCATTCAGTGGATAATTACATGGAAGTTCAAGAATTAAATGAAGAAATGATAATCCTACAGAACAGTGGGTCTCCATAGAGATCCACTGTCTGTACTGAGATCTGCTAGTGACCTCAAGTTCCACCCCTCTCATAAGACCAGCAGTGACTTGAAGATTAGATTATTACATGGTTTCTATTAACTGTGTATAATATCTCTCTGGTAGTATACAAATGGAATAATGATATTCTTAGGCAGTTGCCACTATTTTATGCAATTTAGCCATCACTATGAAAGAAATTATAGAAGGAAGTAAAGCTTTGGCTCTGACAGATAAAAAGGATGCTCAGGAGGTTGAATTATATTTCAATGCCCTTCAGAAGTGACAAAAGAAAAAAAAAAAGGGTGTGTGTGGGTGGTGTGCAACACCTAAATTTTGTTATATAGAGACTAACATCAATTAATACCTTTCAGTAGAGAACAGATTTGCTAGACAACTGTGAGAGTTTGCAAAATATTCATTTGAAAGAAACATCATATTAAATAATCATGCCCCGAAACACCTAGTACTGAGATATGTTTTATTACAGTAGATTGTGGTACATCTTTTTACTGCCCAATAAAGGTTTCAGCTGTTTTTAAAATCAAGCTCCATCTACATGGAAACTAAAGCCATGACATATATTTGGCTATATACATCATACACATATATACACACACATATATCTCACATTAAAAAAAAAAAAAAAGAAAAAAGAAAAAAGATAAACTTCTGTTTTTTACTGAACTATTCATACTAAATCAAAATAACCCCATTTGATTTTTATAAATATAGAAGTTTTGTATTTAACATTTACATGTGATAGAAATTACATATTGGGAAAAAAATCTTGTCTGAAACCAAAGCTTTAACATGTTGATAAATATATTCATTGTATTTATTTCGACCATTGCTTGAGATTAGGTTATCAATCCATCAGAAAAGAAAGACTTCCATTGTGTCATGTATATTTTTTATTTTTCATTTCTATTATCTATATTAATTTCATTGTTTAGACTTTGTCTGTAAAGTAATTGAATACTCAAAGTTATTCTCATATTTATTGATATTTTTCCCTATATAGTGCATATGAGAAAAAACAATTTATGTGTTGTATAGGTTCCTCTCTCCTCCTCCTCTCCTTCAGGGATTGCATTAAACACCTTATATAATTTTGTGGTCAGCAAATATGCTAACAACTTGCAGCATGCTATTGCCAGTGTCTATTTAAAGCAATCTTGCCTCGCCAAGTCATTTACAAGCAATTTACTTGAGACAGGCAAACATAATCATTAACACTCCGAAGCCACTTTGACCTAGGTCAGACCTGGTAAAAACAGCTGCTTCTTAATGATATCCAATTTCCTTGTAAATCGTGTTCAGATAAATTCATAAATCACAGGTTGCTATCAGGCCATGGCAAACCTCCCTTTTAAATGATAGCCCCATGGAGATTATTTGAAAACATATTACACAACTGTCTGAAGGGTCAGGTGTTGCCAACTGGAGCATTAAAAGCTCATTTATACCTGTTTACAGCTAGCTGCTGTCAAAGGCCCACGATTTGGGAAGCAGAAATATAATACACCCACCATTTTTATAAGTCACCTTTGACTCACACTTTTCAAACAAACAAAAAAAATGAAGCTACTGCCTCTAAGCCACAGAAAAACATTTTGTGGAATTCAGATGTCTATGTATTTAGTGACAGTTAAGCTACTCTGAAAGTATCCTGTTTGGCCTTGAGATGCAACTCTAGAAAGGTACAGGTGCTATGCCTCATCCACCAGACCCTAGCATGTCTTGGATGCCTTTCACCATCTAAAATCTCACTAGGCGACTATGTTTAGGCATCTCCATTACTCTTCCATTGTACCCTGAGGACAAAAAACATTTTCCGCAATTTACTTCTAATCCACAGATATGGTGCATATATAGAATGTTATTCATGAGCAAAAAACCTATCTTCCCCTCTGTACAGTGAATGCACAGATAACAATTATAGAATGCCAAAAAAAAAAAAAAAGTTTATCAGAATAATACTAGATGTAAAATAGCATAGCACCTAGCATCAAATTGCCTGCTGTCTTAGATACCTGAGGAAAGCTTCGGAAACGCCAATCATGTCAAAATATTATATAACTTGTGAATTCTCCTGTATGCTTATCCCCAAGTAAACTTATATATGCAAGAGCTCCCAAAAAGAATGCCCTATAACTATGCATTATTCCTAGATTTACCAATTAAGTAAAAAGAAACCTAAAAATTGCCTGCTGTTAGTGCTGTTAACTCAATGGGACAAAGCATGTAAAAAAATAATAAAAAAATCTAGCTTTATGAATTTATTTGAAATTTCTAATCTTTTAAACATATGCAAAACTGTTAAACTATTTATGATTCAGCAGTAAAGATTTAAATGAGACTACAATGACTGATATTGATACTGATAGTCGGTATTAAACTATATGTGGAGTCATACTTTTGGGTGCATCACCACTTGTATATACTGCTATGAAAAATCCTTGAAATACGTGGCATTTCAGTATTATACTTGCAATTTTTGTGTACTTTTGTCTTCTGGTCTTAACCAAGAAACCTTATTAACCTCAATGTCAGCAGACTTTTAAAAAGCCAGATATTAGTCCTCACCTTTATTTCTGTGTACAACTGACACCTTACAAATATTTAAACATAAATCTGTATTTCTATCCGATATTAAATTTTCTTCTTTCAGAATACCAGTCAGCGAAGAAAAAAAAAAGTCTAAAAAGTTGTTTGGGCTATTAGAAATCTTCTTACTAGTATTCCATGTAATTTATTAAGAACTCATTGGAGATAACAGATTTTATAGGAGTAGAGGGAGTTTGTTTGACAAGTGCAGTGGTGCAGATCATTATAAATATTATAGTAAATTGTAACAAGGCTAATTTCATGTTAGTAACTGACGTATTTACTGTTAATGATGGGGGCTGTGTCTTCTGTTTTTTTTTTTTCATAAATGAAAAGATAGGTGGTTTAGATTATTATTATTATTTTAACATTAAATCCTACTATTAGAAGTTTCTCCCTTTTTTGAATTAAGAAACTGAGAATATTACTGAGAATATAAATTAAAAATGTGAGTATCTGATTATGAAATTTATATGAATGGCTAGGTAGATATATCTCAGTGCTTTATCATGCTATTCACAAAATTATACCCACAATAGCTGATCAGCAGATAAGGAGAGCTAAATGAAAAATATATATATATACAAATACCTGTTATCTGTGGATCAGTATATTTTATTACTAGAATATATTATATAGCATTTGTAAAAGCATAAATTTAAATAGACTTCAGAAAAGAAAATGTTGTATGACTGATAAGAATATGGTGGCCAATTAATTCAGAACTTACTGTTAAAATGTTGCTGAGCTTTAGAGAAATAAAAAATCGGGGGCAGACTATAATGTGTTTCGATTAACTAAGTGACTAAAATGTTTAAAGTGTTTCATTATGTTTCTCCACATCACTGAGGCCATTTAATCCCTAGCAAAACAAATTAATAAAATTGCTTTCCACCCAATTCACCTCTTCATTACTTGTTCATATATGGTCATAGATAAAATAAGGCATCTAAATTAATATCTTATCTCTACGTATAATCATAGGTAGATTTGGTATGCTGATATTAATCAATATCCAAAGGACAAAAATATATAACAAATTAATTATAAAATATGTTGACTGGAATTGCAATTACACTTGTTTTAATTGTTTTCCCATATGCATTGAACCCTAGTGCATTAACAGTTTCTGTTTTATTAACCATATAACAGGTAAATAACATCAAAACAGTCACCCCACTACTTTATTTCTGAAACTTTAAGCAAATCTTGACAATGCCAGTCAGACACCAGTCCAATAAAAAACCTTTCTTTTTCAGGGAAATTAGTGGTTTCTTCTCCTTATTCTACTGAGACAAGGATTTAAAAACCCAGTTTCTATTTTCATTCAGTTAGTGGATATTCTACAATAGTGATGCTATTTTTCACCTTGTTCAGTTACTCTTTTATTACTTCTGTGCAATTTGTATGGTAGGTTTTGAAACTTGTCTCCTTCATTAATCATTTTGGTAGGTTCAGTTTTTGTGATTACAGTCTTTACAGAATTTCTAAGTTTAGAAGCATTGAAGAAACTGTTTTGATCCGCAAAGAAATTTAAGTGATACTAAAGGACTTAGTAATCCTTTAGGTACTTATATTCAGAATCTGGATCCTCAAAAATAATGTTAAAATCCAGGAATTCTGGTATTTATCTAAGTTTAAGTTCCTGAAGTTTTATGTTTGAAGAACTTTAGGATCATCTGTGCTGTGGTTTTACTCAGCTGGGCAGCTGAGCTCCACCACAGCTGCTCTCTCACTCTCCCTCCTCAAAGAAATGGGGGAGAAAATACAATGAAAAGGGCTCAAGGGTTGAGATAAGGACAGGAAGATCACTCAAGAATTATCGTCACAGGCAAAACAGACTCAGAGTAAGGAGATTAATAAAATCTATTACCTATTACTTAAAAGCTAGAGCAGTGAGAAACTAAAAAACGTACTAAAAACACCTTCCTCCCAACCACCCTCTTCCACAGAGCACTGCAGGGGAATGGGGAATGGGGGCTGTGGTCAGTCCCTAGCACTCCCTCTCCACTGCTCCTTCATCGTCACTCTCTGCCCCTGCTCCACGTGGGGTCCCTCCCACGGGATGCCGTCCTTCCCGAACTGGTCCAGCAGGGGCTGCCCACAGGCAGCAGCTTTTCAAGAACTGTTCCACATATGGTTTAATACCAGGGGGTCCATCTGTCTGGAGCAAACATGGGTCTCCCGCAGACAGCAGCTCCTGCTAGATCACCTGCTCCTGTATAGCCTCCTCTCCACGAGCTACAGGTCTGGCCTGGAGTCTGCTCCAGTAGGGGTTCTGCATGGGCCGCAGCCTCCTTCAGGAAGTCAAATCCTCCTGCTTCACTGTGGGCTCCTCCACAGGCCGCAGGGTGGAAATCTGCTCCACCATGGTACACCATGGGCTCCAGGGGCGGAGGACAGCCTGCTCCACCAGGGGCCTCTCCATAGGCCACAGAGGAACTTCATCTCTGGCATCTGGAGCACCTCCTGCCCTTCTTCTGCACTGACCTTGGTGTCTGCAGGTCTGTTTCTTGCTACTCACTCTCCCAGCTGCTGTTGCACAAAAGGTTTTTTTTTTTTTTTTTTTTTTTTGGGTGGGGTGGGGTGTGGTGGTGGTTGGTTCCTTTCTTAAATATGCTCTCACAGAGGCGCAAACAACGTCTCATACTGGCTCAGGTCTGGGCAGTGGCAGGTCCCTTTGGGGCCAGCTGAAATTTGCCCTTATCTAACATGGTGCATCTTCTGGATTCTTCTCACAGAAGCCACACCTGCAGCCCGCTGCTACCAAAACCTTGTCCATGTAAACCCAATACAACCTGCTATATTATGAACATGTTAAACAGCCAAAATTGTCTGGGACTTATGTCTCCAAATTTACAATATAAATAATTCTTTTTTCCAGGTTGCCTCAGATTTGATCATGTTGGTACATACCCTACTTCAACTCAAGTATCACTAGATATTCATCTTTGCCAAATGAATTGAGCCCTAAATGTCTATTTTTGGAAAACATGAGCTGTTTTCCAGACTCCGTTGACTTTGTGGACTATATAGTTGTCTTCTACAGTAAAAGAGTAAGCAACTGTTTGACAGACAATATTTACATTTTAGGCACGTATATGGTGATGTCTTAGTCTATCAGATGACTTCTGTTCATGATTTATGCTTTTCATGTTTCCCATATGTTGTAATAAAAAGTGTTTTTTTTTGTTTTGTTTTGTTTTGTTTTGGTCCATTATTTCTTAGTAAAAGTGAGAGTTAAGTAACAGAGGTAATTTTTAATTCAGCTAATGAAATTGGCAGATATCCAAAGTAAGTCCTAAACTATTTAAAGAACCCTGAAACACATTTATCTTTTAAGTGACCTTCACCAGAGTAAATTAGTAAATCCTACATTTCATGGTATTTAAGATATTAAAAAACAAAACAAAAACAAAAACCCACTATCGTTATATAGTATTCCTTCTGTTTTCTCAGTTTCTTACTGTTATCAATCATCTGCTGATTGGTAAGTTGTCCTCCTTGTTGTGTTTGTAGAATACTTTGTGAAGGGATGATATAAAACAAATATACAAAATAACTTTTTTTTTTTCCTTTTTTTCCTTCCCATTTCCCTGATTTAGACTCCAGTAATGCTGCATAACAAAGAATTGCACCAACAAAACTGAATGATTGGAACAATAAACAGAAGTGGATTGGGCACAGTGGCTGTTTCTAAAAAGTGATTCTAAAAGTGATTCTAAAGGAGCATTAAGAAGGAAAACAAACAAACAAACAAACACAACAGAAACAAAAACAAAACAAAACAAACAAAAAAAAGAAACAACAACAACCAATTACACTCCCACACAGAACATAAACTGATGTGTAGAGCACCACCTCACAACACTAATCTGTAGGGGCAAAACACTTCACTATTATCTGTTTCTTCAAGGTCAAGGATCATCTCCAATTAGAAACTCTGCACAACCTTTATTGGTAATGCCTGCAGGACAAATATAAGATGCTACACTTTAATGGAAATATAAAAGAATATGTATATTAAAGAATATACATAATGTCATGGTGGATGATAACTTTTTGCACCACATAGGTGACAGGAAAAGGATAACACAATGTAAAAAAAAATGAAAAATATGAGAGCAGTTCAGTTCAAGCACATGCAATGAGATGGAATGGGCTTTCATGAAAAGAATAATAGGCTTTCACGATGGTCCTGTTGAGTAAGAATATGGTTTAAAGATACTGAAATCACTTAGGAAAGAAAAGATTATGTACCTCACAGTCTGGCATTTCTGAAGATCTCTTACCAAATCCTGATTCCCTTAGAGTGAAGGATTTGGAAGTTGTCAGATCTTTAATACCCCAAGAAGCATTAGTGGGAACTCACATCAATCTCCAACCATGGCTATAGAGTTTATGGAGTGGAGGGAAATGAATCAGAAAACCTAAAATACAGTTTTCAGTTCTAACTTTAACTATAGGTCAGTAGAAAAGTATTATCTCAGCATGATGTCTTCCAAAGCAGCACAGAATCTTCTTTAAGAGTACTTTTACCACTGATGATCATTTTAGGAAAGCTGAACTGTAAAAGGCTGCTGTAAATTAAAAAGTGTAGTTGCCACAATTACTGCATAAAGAAAAATCAATATAAAATTAATATATGAGAATAAAAAGGTTTACATATCTATCATGAATAATCTGAAAAACAAATTAGATTTTTAAAACTTATCTCCCTTTAGATATAGGTAGAAACACTACCCATAAGAGGCATTCTGAGCTTTTTCTTGTTTACATATGTATTTAATATATATATATATATATATCGCAATTTTGCAAATTTTCAAAATCTGCAATTTTAAGATGTATTTCAAGTTCACCAGTTTCGGGACTTTAACATTTCTTTTGAAAGGTCTTTCCTTACTACACTGTCTGGTAAATGTAAATAGTGAGATGAAATTAACTGTCTTGAGTAAGACAGAGATCCACATCAGGCCATTGTGCTCTTGCTGAATGACTCCTGTAGCATTCAGCTACCTTTGTGTTTGAAAGAGATTATTTCAATCTGGAGGGTGGAACCAGACAACAGATGAGACAATTTGTTTTAGTGATAATGTTGCCAAGGAAAGAAAGTCAATGAATGACAGTAAAAATGTCCATGGATTTCCATACAAGGTTTTGTACACCCCAAGCTGAAACACCAAATTGACAGCTGAGCTTTTGTATAAGGATTCTTAACGAGAAAGGATTTGAGGCTTAGCAGTAGAGATCAGCCACTGCCTAGAGGAAATAAGCTTGAAAAAATCCACAGCATCTTCTTGATTTTGTATTATCCAGCACACATCAGGTATGCCTTGAGCACTGTCATTCTATGAAGTGAACATTCTGAGTAAGGAAAATGACCTTTAATAAATAACTTTTATGAGCTTTAATTTTAATGACCTTTACAGAAATTCATCGTGTCAGAAAGATGATAAATATTAAATATTTATGGAAAAAAAAGTCAATATACAAATGTATGCAGCTAATTTTTTCTAGTTTAAATTATAATAAAATTTGTGATTACCTAAATGTATGACAGGTAAATCTTAAGAAGTGTAGAAATAGCTGCAGCCCACCAACTCACACTAACATTTTCTCAGTGGTATTGAGGGATTTTTTTAAGTTCCTTGGGGCTCTACGAGACAATACTGGAGTGTCTTTGGTAGCAGACTTTGATGGTGTGTCAAAAGCAATGTAGTTCTTTAGACTGGCAAAAGACATTGAATTTGTGTTTGCAATGGGCTGATGTTTGAGCTATGTTGTACACTTCATTCTTGACAGAAAAAAGAACAAGTAAAACTGGCAAAAAAACCAACCAACCAACCAAACAAACAAAAACAAATTGTTTTTCCTGGCTTCTAGAAGTAGTTCTGATGTTTACAGTTTGTGGGTTCTTGGGATCAGACTAGGTTAGATAACTGTCCTTATTGAACACTGGCAGCATATTTACTACTGCTTAGTAGTAAGTAAGTAAGTAAGGCCAGGGTACTGGCTTCTTGGCTAGAATTCTTCCTAGAAGAGAAAAGCTACGGAGGTGGGGGGGAGAGAGAGAGGGCATTTTGTCCCCTCTCCAACTTACCTCAATTTCTTCAGTTACTTGAATTCAACAAAATGGAGGGATGTTCAGATTCATTATTTTTAAATTAAAAATAAAGTAAAATCAAACAAATGAAACCATTTATTCAAACCCCCATTCTGTCAAGACAAGACTAGTTTCTACTGTTTAAAAATAAAATAGCTACACTGAAATTTTCCCTTGATTATCTAGAAAATAAATAACTGAGTATAGTATACTCAATTTCAACTGCATGTATACTTATGGATATGGGTGTACACAGAAGGATCAAAATTTCAAGGTAAATACAGTAAAGCTCACAGAAGTAATTCAAGCAACTAATAACATTATGGACTTCCTATAGTTTGTATGTGGCCTGCCTTTAACTGTCTGCCGTGGCATTATAACTAATTTCATAGCATTTGAGTGTCTTGAGATTCTGTTCTCAAAAAAGTACAATGCATTTTTTTTCCCCAGGGTAGTGGATGGGGTTTGGGTCCTATTTTCATACATACTCTCCCTTCCCTTCCCTTCCCTTCCCTTCCCTTCCCTTCCCTTCCCTTCCCTTCCCTTCCCTTCCCTTCCCTTCCCTTCCCTTCCCTTCCCTTCCCTTCCCTTCCCTTCCCTTCCCTTCCCTTCCCTTCCCTTCCCTTCCCTTCCCTTCCCTTCCCTTCCCTTCCCTTCCCTTCCCTTCCCTTCCCTTCCCTTCCCTTCCCTTCCCTTCCCTTCCCTTCCCTTCCCGGATCTAAAGGATCTGATAGCTGGTGGAAGGATCTTGGAATCCTAAAAGAAGGACATTGAAATCAATTTTTCTCCTTTTAAATGAAGATTGAATATCATTGTCTTCCTTTTCAGATTTTGTATTTTAGTCATCCTTTGTCATTTGGCTTGTCACTCTCCCCTGGTGCTTTCTTTTCTTCCTATAGTCCTTAGTAATTTTGCCTAGTAATTTTCCTGTGCAGCTCCATGGACTTTCCCTTTGTGAGGCTTAGTATATTCAACATCACTTTAATCCTTCAAAAGGTTGAGAAACGCATTCAAAGGGCAGCCTTAGGAACTGAAAAGAAAGAAGGAAAAGGTGAAAATAAACCACAGGGGGAATACATATATATATATATATATATAATATATATATACAGCACATGCTGTACTCGTGACTGTCATGCAGAAGTTTGACATCATCACTGGAAGTCTATACCATGTTGTCTTTAGTAGTAGACTGATGATGGTTGTGAAGTCACTGTAGCAGCAGAATTACTTCTTTGTCTGATAGCCCCGGACCGGCTTTGCAACTGGCTTCACCCTCATCTCCTGGGTAAATGTGTACAACCATTCCAGCAAAGGGGGTGTAGATGGGTGGTGTGTGGGAGCAGGAGTTGGAGCTTCCTCTGGGGATTCAATATGCTACTGTTCTCAGGCACAGCTAAAGACTGAGAAGGACTAAATGTAAGGAAGGAACAGTTTCCTGTTATTTGGCTGTCAACTAGCTTTAGCTCTGCAAGCCACATCGTGTCTCAGTTAATTAGTCAATTAGCCAATTATTCATTGGTAATGCTGCAATAACTGGTGGGAGTGTTTTGACCCAAAGTTAGCTCATTGTCAGCATGGTGCTATGATTTGGCTATTTAGTCCTACCATGCTGCCAACTTCATCATCTTTGTACCACACTTCATGGTATAGGGTACACATATGCTCCAGTTCTGTCTTCCCATATGAGAAATGAAATTTTATCTGATTATCTTCAGTGAAAATGTCACTTTGTTGTTGTTGTTGTTTGCAACTAAGATTTCTCTGAAGATGTTCAGATGATTTTGGACTGTTCAATAATGCCATTTTCTGGTGGCGACAAATTTTCTGTTACAAATGATCTTCATGTTTTTTGTTTTTCAAGGATTATTAAATGTTGACATTCACTCTGGATCATAGTATAAACTGAACAACATCAAGTTGCATCTATATTATTATTTTAGTTTGGAACTGTAGCTTGGTTTTGGCACAAATCCATCTGTGATTTCTAGTTACCATGGATTTGTAGATTGTTTTTGGTTCAAACTAATTATATTCCTTTTCAGAGGAAACTGAGCAGTCCCAGCTCTCTCAGTCTCTCCTCATATCAGATGCTCCAGCTCCTTAACCATCATTGTGGCCTTTCCCTGGACTTACTTCAGTTTGTCCATGTCCTTCTTGCACTGGTGAGCCCTTCACTGAACCCAGCACTCCGGGTGTGTCTCATCAGTGCTGAGCAGAGGGAAAGCATCACCTCCCGTGACCTGCTGGCAATATTCTTGCTAATGCAGCCACAGAGGCTGTTGGCTTTCTTTGCCACAAGGGCAGATCACTGGGTTATGTTCAGTTTGTCCACCATGAGCCCCATATCCTTCTCTGCAGAACTCCTTTCCAGGCAATCAGTCTTCATCTTGTGCTGGAGCAAGGGGTTATTCCTTCCTATAGCCAGTACTTGGCATTACCCTTCACAGTCATTAAGTCATTATAATTCCCTTGCAAAACTCCGTGTCAGTAGTGATGCGTTCACACAATTTTTGTACTGAGCAATCCTGAGTTTCTTCACTTTGCTTTGTTCTTTACTAGATTACAGGCCTTTTATTCTTTCATAATGCTGTTAACTATAAAATTTACTGTACTGATATGTTTTCAGTTCAGTGTTACCTAAACAGAAATCATTGATACCTGTTGATTTAATTGTAAAATATCTCTATAAAAATGCCATATAACTTTTATGGAATTTGATTTTTTTTAAAAAAAAAGTATTAGAAAAGTACATCCTTTTTATAAAAATGGAAATATTTATAAACTATTTTTGATGTTTTAACCCACATTTTAGATCATACTTCCTAGAATTATGGTTATCCCTTAGTCTATACAGCATGGCTATCTCATTTTAACCTTTCTTCCATATTGTCTTTAAAAGAAAATATATAAGTACCTAACGGTTTTATTGTACACTCTACAAGCTTGACACCAAAAGAGAGCAGATTATCACTCTCGTGTGAATATATATTTAGTTTTTCCATTTCCTTTTCTCCATGGCTTGAGTGCAGGTGCTCTGCAGTTTTCCTGTTCTCCATTTTTTGCCATTCTTCCTGAGAGCTATCTAGGGCTGCTCTTTTATTCCTTTCCTAACGGAAAGGTGGAATTGCTGGCAATGGTTTTTCTTTTCTTATCTTGACCCAGTGGCTGACTGCATTCTGTGATGTGGCCTGGTGCCTTTCATCCCCACTCCTGCTGCGTGAGAAATGCTGAGCCTCAGCAGCAGCATTTCTCCCCAGTCAGTTGCTTCAGTTCTCTCAGCTGAGTAAGGATAATTACTTCAGTGGGATACTGCCAGCTCTGACTGAAGTCCAGAAGAGCTAATAGGATCTCGAATAGCTCACAGAAGCACAGCTTTGTTTCATGTGGGGTTAAATATGACAAAGTTGGTTCAGAGTGATATCTACTTCAAACTACAGTACTATGACAAAACTCAACTTCTGAGATTTAATTCTCATTTTATTTGGACTGTTATGTTCCCAATGATGTCTTTGTCTAAAGTTAGTGCAGTTCCATGCAAAAACATAATTAGCCATGTGTTTAGTTGATTTTCATAATTATTTTGAAAATACTAGTGAAAAAGTAACTGGAGAATGTATAAATCAGATCCTCAGAGGCTTAAAAAGGTTCTGGACCTGTCTGGTTAGTTATGACATTAGTTCCTATTTTCCATTTACATTTTCCAAATGGAAATGACCCTTTCTGTTTTCTATTTTGTCTCTTCTTTCTTTTTTTCTTTTTCTTTTTCTTTTTCTTTTTCTTTTTCTTTTTTTTTTCTTTTTCTTTTTCTTTTTCTTTTTCTTTTTTTTTTCTTTTTCTTTTTCTTTTTCTTTTTCTTTTTCTTTTTCTTTTTCTTTTTCTTTTTCTTTTTCTTTTTCTTTTCTTTTTCTTTTTCTTTCTTTTTCTTTTTCTTTTTCTTTTTCTTTTTCTTTTTCTTTTTCTTTTTCTTTTTCTTTTTCTTTTTCTTTTTCTTTTTCTTTTTCTTTTTTTCTTTTTCTTTTTCTTTTTCTTTTTCTCTTTTTCTTTTTCTTTTTCTTTTTCTTTTTCTTTTTCTTTTTCTTTTTCTTTTTCTTTTTCTTTTTTTTCTTTTTCTTTTTCTTTCTTTTTCTTTTTTTATTTTTCTTTTTTTCTTTTTTTTCTTTTTCTTTTTCTTTTTCTTTTTCTTTTTCTTTTTCTTTTTCTTTTTCTTTTTCTTTTTCTTTTTCTTTTTCATTTCTTTATCTCACCCTATTCACAATAAAATTAAACCAAGTAAAATAAAAAATATGCATTTGTTGTTACCATCCCCCATAATGTTATACTTAGGTTTAAATATTTACCAAGATCAAACAATTAAAAAATGCCCCAGTAAAAAAAGAAAGAAAGAAAAAAGAGAATGAGGGAAGACCTCATGATGGCCTACAGATTCCTCATGAGGAGAGTGGATAGACAAGAACTGATCTCATCTCTCTGGTGACCAACCATAGTACCTGAGTAAATGACATGAATCTGCATCAGGAGAAGTTCAGGTTAGATATTAGGAAAAGGTACTTCACTGAGAGGGTGGTCAGGCTCTGGAAGAGGCTCCCTGGGAAAGTGGTCACGTCACTGGGCCTGCTGGAGTTCAAGAAGTGTTTGGTCAGCACTCTCAGACACATGGTCTAATTTTTGGGTAGTCCTGTGCAGAGCCAGGAGTTGGACTCGATGATCCTTCTGTGTCCCTTCCAGCTTAGGATATTCTTTGTTTCTTAGGATATTCTTTGATTCTATAATTCTATGATGATCCAGAAACAAATATAATCAGACCTTCTAAAGAATCCCTCTCCTGTGTAAAGTCTTAACTTCCATTTCTACTCGAAAACATTCAAGTATGATGTTGTCTTGCTCTTGTCACCAGGAATGATCTCTAGATTTTGGCTCAGACTCACTTCACATGCAATTAGGAAGCGCTCCAGCTTTTCTAGTCAAAGTGAACTGATTGATACATAGGCACACTGTCTGTGAAAGAGGTGCAACAGCACAAAAGTGCTTCTTCAGTGTTAATATCTTTGCTGCTTCATTACATTTTCCTCCTCAATCTTTCCTTTTCCCTTTAAGTCATTAAAAAACATTTTTCTTTTGTTCTTTATAGGAATCATTTAAAGACAATCATAGTAAATTGACTACTAGATACCTATGGAAACATCCCTAGCAGTGGATTTCACAATTAAATAATTTATTTCTGTATGAGAAAAACAAAAATAATTTCCTCTCTCATTTCTGCTTTTTCAAACTGCTAAGCTTCATTAGGCTCTTACACAGTGACTTCCTTTTCATAGGACACATGACCCAGACGGAATAGCTGTTCAACACAGAGTAATGGCAAGCTATAATTTGCCACTAAAAGGTTGGATGTTTCATAATGAGCCAAATACTTATGTCCAGTGTCCTGGTTTCAGCTGGGATAGAGTTAATTTTCCTCCTAGTAGCTGATACGGTGCTGTATTTTGTATTTAGATTGAGAATAATGCTGATAACACGCTGATGTTTTAATTGTTGCAGAGCAGTGCCTACACAGAGCCAAGGGCTTTTCAGCTTCTCTTGATGCTCTGCCAGCGACGATGCTGGTGATGCCCAAGGAGCTGGGAGGGGACAGAACCAGAACAGTTGACCCAAACTGGCCAAAGGGGTATTCCACACCATATGATATCATGCTGAACAATTAAAATGGGGTGCCTGGCCGGGGTGGGGGTTACCGGCTGCTTGGGGTTGGGCTGGGCATCGGTCGGCGGGTGGTGAGCAATTGCATTGTCTACCACTTGCTCTGTACATTCTATCATCATCATCACCGTTGTTGTTATTATTATTTCCCTTCCTTTTCTGTCCTATTAAACTGTCTTCATCTCAACTCATGAGCTCTTACTTTTTTTCCTCCTAATTCTGTCCCCCATCCCACTGGAGGGGCCAGAGATGGTGAGTGAATGGTTGTGTGATGTTTAGCTGCCTGACAATTTAAACCACAACAACCAGAAACTTATGAAAGATCAAAATGTCATAACAATGGAAAATTTATTTATTTATTTATTTATTTACTTTACAACAGCACATACACAGAAAATACATAGAAATACATAGAAAAATATCCAGATAAAACGGAAAAGGTAAGGGAGAGCAAAAGCAAGAAAACACTTGTGGTTTGAGATAAAAATTGTTTAATAAATGAAGAAGAAGAAGAGAGAGGAAAAAAAAAAAAGGCAAAACAAGGGATGGATGTAAACGCAATCACTCCACTTACCACATCCCATGGGTAGACCAATGCCCAGACAATTCTGAAGTAAAATATGGCTAACACCTAAACACTCCCTTTTCCCTTTTTGCTGTTGAATGGGGCATGGGTTTTCTATTTGGTTAGTTTTGTCATCAGCCCAGTCAACCTCTTATGCACCCCCAATCTATTCGCTCTTGAGTGTGGGTGGTGTGTAGAGTGTGAAACAGAAAAGATTTTGAAGCTGTACTAACACTGTCCAGCCACAGCTTAGCTAGTGTTGTGTTATCATCATTGTTTTGGTTGGAAAGCTAAAACACAACACCATATGAGTTGCTATGAAGAAAGTTAACTCCATCCTAGCAGACATGGTACAGAGGTAAATTTAAACTCCTAGTGCTTTCTAGAGCTTAGGGATCTAACTCAGGTCTGAACTTTTTAAGTGCTGAATTTATTTTTTTTTCTTTTTTAATTGCATGACCATTAGGTATTTGTGCATTGCCAAAATGACCTCAAATTGTTCTTGTCTGATAAGAAACATAAACCACATGATCAGAAATAGTTTAATGTGATTTCTCATTGAGATAGTAAATAATGTGTGTTCCTGTAATTTTCAGATAGATATCTATTTACATGAACCACAGAAATAATATAAACAGATCAATAGAAGATTATAAATATAAATAATCTGAATATGAAAAAAATTAACTAAATTGAAAGAAAAATCCTTATGAAATTCCACTTAAGTCATTTTTCCCTATTATTATTCTTGTTCACTAGGTCTCTTGAAACAAATTATATTTGTAGAAAGAAGTGAAATTAATAATCTGGATAATATTAAAATTCTACTGTATTATGAGTAGCATACTTATATGGCAGCAGACAAATTCATTTGCTCCATTTTTTTTTCTTTGTGTGTGTGAAATAATTAGTGTGAATTAGAACTTGTGTTCAAATAGGTATAAGTTGACCCAAGAACTGATATTTGTTTTAAAGTGTAATTACAGTGAATAAAATTAGATTGAGAACAAAAACAAACCTGGAAGCAATAACATGTAATGCTTGTTAAGGGAATATCTATAACCATACAATTTATAGTGTTGATGCACTGGGAAGAATGCTCTGGGATTTTCCCTTTCATGTGCCAAGTTAAGACAAACAAAATTTGACCACTACATTGAACCAGCCTTTGAAAGAGGTTGTTTAGCTATGAAACTATTGACACAGTTATTACTATAACTTAAAATTGCTGTAATGTTATATTTTGTTTGTTTTGTTTTACTTTAATGTAATGTGGCACTAACCTGGAAAAAAATAACCTTGTTTAGTGGGTAGCACGTTTGATTTAATCTATGAGACAATGACAGGGAATGTTTCCACTTGCTAGAAGCATTAGAAATGTTCATTTCAGTCCCTGTGGAAGCTGAATTTTACTGTAGAGAATTGGATCAGGAAGTACAGACTAAAACACCTCAGCGTGCAGGATATCTCTTCTGCTGGCTGTTTCAAGACTTACCTTCCTGTTTTCATCCACTTTGCATGAGCCTGAACAGAAATATTCATAGTCATTACCATGATCAATAATAGCAGGCAAAATCACTTCCCGTTGACATTTTCCTCACTATACCTGGATTTCTTGTTCCTGAACACAGTTCAGTTTCTAATGCCAAATCAGTTTGACATGGATGGTTTCAGGGAATCTTAGCCTTACCAACATACTTTCTTCTGCTGATAAATGACTTCTTCTGACCACTTCCTTTTCCTTCAGTTCACACATCAAATGCCTTTGCCTTCAAATTTATTTATTTATTTATTTATTTACCTGTTTGTTTGTTTTCTTCTAATTCCCTTGGGACTGTTCTTTTTTTTTTTCCTCTCTCCCCCCCCCCCCCCCTTTTTTTTTTTTTCTTCTTTTTCTCCTAACAAGTATTTGGCTTTGGAGAGAGAGAATGGGAGAGACAGAGAGACTCATACGCTCATTCCTGTTATACTAACAACATTTTAACCCATGGCTTATGTTAAAAAGCTATTTTAATTCTAACTCCATAGATTTACTTGGAGACAAATTAAATGAAGTAAATTTGTCACTGTGATGCCCCATATCATATAGCTAAAAGTTAGATTTCTTGGTCTGTGTTGGAGTCCATAAGTAAGATACCTATATTGTGTATAGTTAGTGCTGACAATTTTTTGAAAATGGGTTCACTGCAAGCTCCTATGTGAAAGAGGAATGCTGCAACTGTCAACGGAAAATGCTAAAACCTGCTATGTGTGATACTATTCTCAGTTCCTATGCAATAGGAACAAATAGCATATTTATAGCTACCTCTTCTAGGTTAGACTCAAAGCCCAGAAGCATGAACTCAGATGTTCATTTGAATGCAGACAACAGCTATCATACTTTTTTAGTACTTTCTTTTTAACTGTTGGATCATAAAATCATTTTTCTTTTAGAGGAACCATCTTGTTTTTCTGGAGATAAGCACATTAGAGAAAATTACAGTCCCGACCTGAATTGGTCATACTACAATACTTTTAAAACTAATGAAAATAATAGGTATTTTAGGTATTAATTCTTCTGATTTTAAAGTAGATGCATAAAGTAGATAAGATGAAATCTCTGTTGAAGTCCATATTCTTCCCATTTTACATAAACAGAGTCTAGGATGGCAGATTTAGGTGCAATTGTCAGTTGAATACCACATTATATGCCTGTGAATGTTTCTGCTATATAATAAAGAAGGAATGAGGGAGAGCTTCAGTTAGAGAGTTAAAACAAACAAACAAACAAAAAACAAAACAAATAAACAAAAGAAAAACCACCAACAAACTGTGCTGATTCGTGTATAGCTCGGAGAACAATGGTGTGAATTAGAATTCCACCAGACAATTCCACCAGACTTTGAAAAGGATGTGATCCTTTTTTTTTTTTTCTTTTTTTTCTGATGAGTTAATTCATTTAAAGGAAAAAATGAATGATAGAGGCTAATGATACTGCAATGTATTCTCTTCAGAAATCCTCAAAAACAATGTAGCATCTTTAAAAAAACATACAGTATTTGACTAGCACACGTCTGTATGTCTGTGCACATGCTTATATGCATATGTGTTTGTGGGTTTATAAAAAATTCATGATAAGGCAGCACAAATTTGTAAACATAACTTTGCACATTAAAGCAATAGCTATGAACAGGAACAAATACAAAAACGTGTGCATTTTTTTGGTGGTTTTTTTTTTGCATGTTTTACACCGAGGTCAGCAAAAGCACAATGAATTATTCTGAAGATTAAATGGTTTAAGGTGTTATTCATTTAGTAATGTTAGAATACAGTCAAAATGTGTCAAAGACCATGTAAGGAATTTAAAGACTTCTTTCAACTTCCTCTGATTTCAAACAGATAATTTAGGGTCCTGAATTTTGATCAGGATCTGTATCAAAAGTAGGGTTTTTCATTTTATTTTGTTCAAAGGATGCTAAGATATTATTATCAGCTGATGATGATTTTCATTTAGTAGCCTGTTTCCATTCAAATGATCATGCAGCATGATGAAGATAAATCTTAAGATATTTACTAAACCGGCAAAGATATATGAGTTTAGAAGTCTGCATATGTGCTGTGTACATTTCTACAAAATAACTGAGGTCAGGAACCTAGCAAGTGGGAGCCTTTGCTTTCAGGTTCTGGCCAACTATAGGACTGACTACACATCTAGGGAGGGGTGGGGAGTTATACTGGGGGGAGGAGAGTTAAAAAAAAAAAATCAATTAACTCCCCCAACCCTTGCTTAAATAAATAAATAATACTAATTAGGAATAATAACAAGAAGAAACAGACAAAGGAATACACACCACAAAAATTGACTTATGAATAAAAATTGTTAAGCCATTGGAAATAAATGAACATACAAACAAAAAAAATGCCATAACCTCTCTAACTAACTAACTAAATAACCCCCATTAAAAAAAAAAAATAAATAAAAAAAAAATAACCTAAGTAGGTAAATAAGCATTTCCCCACAAGTAACTCCTAGAAGAGGGGAAAAGAAAACCACACCTAGCTATCCCCCCTCAAAAACAAACAAACAAACAAACAAACAAAACCACACCATTGTCTAAATAAACATATAAAAACTTAGGAAGGAGGAATCATGGAATTATAGACTGGTTTGGGTTGGAAGGGGCCTTAAATATCATCTAATTCCAATATCACAACCCCTCAAAAACTACAAAATAAAAAGGGAGATAATTATAAAATGAAAAAACAACAACAAAACAACAACAACAATAACAATAATAAAGAAAACAAATTAGACAAAACACTTTCATACTTCTAGAAAACCAAGGGAAGAAACACAAAAAGCTTAAAAAACAACAACAACAACAAAAACCTCACTCATACCAAAAATCAGGAAACCAAACAAACCAACTAACCAACCAAACAAAACGGTTGCCTTTCTGTCTTGAAAGTACCTATTATCTGCCTGTTTTCTGTGATCTGCAAAGCAGAGAGGCAGAGGATGCTGCTGGCAGAGGATGAAATACTAGTACTGAATCAAGTGTCTTGTGTAAGCGTATTTGCAGGTTTCTTATATCCCTAAAAAGGTTTTGTTACCATTGGCATTTTAAGTACTGTAGGGTCTGCCTAGCTTCCAGTTGTTCCTCAAGATGAAAGTGGATTTATCCTAGGTTCTGTGTAATATCTGCTCATCCACAATGCCGACACCCCAGGGCATGTGGCTAGAGGCAACATAGCATAACATAAGGCTACATATATGGTCTTAGTTTCTTGTATTTTGGCAACTGAATCATGCCAGAATCCTATAGTGAGTCTATATCTACCTCTGAGACAATTAGCTTAGTATTTTTTTGTAGTTCATGAAGATAAACGGCATGTTTTCATGTATGATTCATGAAATCATGCCTGATTCACAGGAGCCTATTTCTTCACTGACCAATTTAAAAAAGAAAAAAAAAAAAAAAGACAAGCTAAAATGTCAAAACTGACTGTAGACATTTGAAGCTAGGTAGTTTTCAAGAGAACTTCATGATTTTTATACAGTACCTAAATGTATTCTCTATCACATTTGTTACACTTTAAACAAACAAAACCAACAAACACTTTTTGATAAGCATAAAGGCACCTCATACATTTAAACTCTGTAGGTTGTATTTGTGACAACACAGTAGCTGTTTTCTCCAGCAGATGAAGAGACAGAGAGAGAAATAATAAGAATTTCTGATATGCTTTTCCACTGTCTTTTCTAAAGACCTCTGAAAATAATAAAGTACCTTTGAATTCTGTACTTATTCTGACTGCAAACTACTCTGTCTAGCTTATCAAACTGGAGATTTTGTCCCAAAGGCTATTTTGAACTCATTATTGAACCAACGGGTCAGTCTCAAACTATAAAACATACAACAGCCTTTGAAGTTTATAAGCCAACTGCAACACTCTGATTGCTTTGTATTTTAACAGAGAAAAGTAATGATGTCAAATCCTGTGGTGATTCTTCTTTAAGAAACATAATTTACTCACAGATCACACAGATAGCAACCAATTTCTAATTCATCTGTGAATTAACAAGTGCTCAGTGAGCAACACATCATAATTTGTTGTAGACTTGGAAGAGGCAATGACGTCCTACATGCATGTTTTGTTTATTTGAAATTTACACTTTAAAGCAACTGAAAACTATAGGAATAGAGAAACAAGCCAACATTCTTTCATTCCTTGCTTATATCTGCAAAGTCGATGACATTTATGATAGCTGGTTGCCCAAGTTTTAAACAGCAGTGGATCTGAAAAGATCATAGCTACATCTATTTTGGAAAACTTAATAATACCCCCCCCCCCCCTTCCCCTTCTATATATGTGTATTATGTATGAGGTTACTAAAGATTTACTATCAGGATATTTCTGGCAGAGTAAAAAAGTCATATTTCTTCAAATGGTTGTCTTCAGCACCTAAATTTACAGTATATTCCAGGTATTGTCACTGCAAGGCTACTTGTGTTTGAGCAATGCTATTTTTTTGTTGTTGTTGTTGTTCCCTATATGAATTTGAAATTGTGGGGAATATTTATTTCTCGCAGAAAAAAAAAAAAAATTACCACTCCCTCCTATATTTTTAGTTTTGTTTTGTTCTGTTTTGTTTTCCTGATAACAGAGTATACTTCAGGAGATTAAACAAACAACCAACCAAACAAAAACTATATATTATATTTCTTAAGTGGCTGCATTTTACCTGTTTATCATTTTGCAATGAATTTCAATTCCCTCTTCCCTCAATTAGAAATGGCTTCTCATTAGAAGACAAAAGGATTTTTGGAAAAGGCCAAACTTAATACAACTCCTTTTATATTTTCAGAAACAGAAGCACATGAATACTGATCAGATGCTAATCTAATTCATCCTAGAAAGGGTCCAGGGAAAAAAGACTTGGCGTTTTCTTCAAGAATATGGGGAGATGTTATGGGACAAAAGATACACTGATGTCAAATAGTAAGCTTCACTCTTTTAAGACAACCTATTATTTTTCATAAATCAGAAATAATTTCCACATCAAATGAGGCAAATCAAAAAATACTGCTCCACAAGAAACAAGAGTTAAAGACAGTATCTTGAAGACATCAAAAGGAAAGAATTATCTTTAGAACTGTAAGCCTCAAAAACTTTGCTAGGTGCCACATAAATATCAAAATGAATTAAAAAAAAAAAAAAGAAAAAAAGATCATTAGTTAAGGAAGGAAGGAAGGAAGGAAGGAAGGAAGGAAAGCAAGCCTGTACAGGCACAAAAAATCCCTCAGCATATGTGTATTAAGAGTACAGTTGATACTGAATGCCTAAATGGACATGCAGCTGGGACATTTCTGTCCAATGTATAAAAACCTTAGACATTCCAATACTTTTAAATGAAGTATTTGCAGCTTCCTTCTAGGATTATTTTATTTTATATTATATCATAAAACAGTGGTATATGTTGGGAGCACCAATTAGAGGCTGAAGTAATCTTAATTCCAGTCACTTCTTGTCCAAAAAAAGTTCTGTATTTTAATGGCTTATTATTATTATTGTTGATGTTGTTGTTGTTACTATTTTATTATTATCTGTAGAGAAACCATTCTATAAATGTGAACAGTTTTCTTCATAGATAAGTGCCTTCAGCACACAGGTGTAGTATAGTGTCACATTCACACTTTTTTCTTTTGTGAGAACCTAAGAACGCTTTCAAGCTACAAGATCATTGTGTAGCAATGGGAAGAAGCTACCTTATTTTCCATAAGAAATGACAGCTCACCCCTCAGTTGTTTTCTTCCTGTGGTTTGGAGACCTCAAAGTACCCATGAAATAATTCTAAGCTGTTTATGAAATGTAATTAAGAAAAGAGAATTCAAATATATGATACATCATTTACATGCATAATTTGTAGCAGGAGTTCATAAAACAGTAAAGACTATGAACCAATTAGATTTTATCTGAGCAAAGGAAAGGTGCACTGAAATGAAATTCTACACTGTGATCTCCTTATACACGGGTAGGGAACAAAAAAAAAAAAAAAAGATTTCTCCCTTTCTTAAAGAGTGGTTAAATACTGGGAATAGGCAAGCAGGATAGACTCATATCATAGAATCATTAGGGTTGGAAAAGACCTCCAAGATCATCTGGTCCAGCTGACCCGCTACCATCAATATCACTCACTAAACCATGTCCCTAAGCACCACGTCCAACCTTTCCTTGAACACCCCCAGGGACAGCAGTGACTCCAGCACCTCACTGGGAAACCCATTCCAATTCTTGACAACTCTGTCTGAGAAGAAATGATAATTTTCCACAAAGCAATTCAAGAAATCATCTTTATATCTGAAGGAGTAAGAGCAAGTATGTTTTGCATCACCTATTAAGAAAAGATGAAATTTGTCACTGTTTTAGAGACCTGATGTGTGACATGATAAGTCTTCTCATGTCTAAGAGCTGCAAGGACCTTCACACAAGCTTAAGAGGTGCGAGGTGAGGGGGGATTGCTGTGATGTGGCTGTGGTGCCTGTGACAGCACAGAGGATGAGTCACAGCCTGGGAGCTGTCATCAGGGTCAGCAGCAGGCAGCGCCACCACACTGTGGCCTGGGCCGTTGGTGAGTGCAGCTTGCACCTCCTGCAGGCTATGGCTCGGCTGATCTTCCTTGCCCTGACTGTGCTGGGCTTTGCCCAGGAGCTGTGGCTGGTGGATGATCACATGGATATGGATGTGCATGAGCAAATGCAGCAGCACACAGAGCAGCTGAGTCAGGGCATGGCTCAGCTGCTGCAAGAGATGGAGCAGAGGAGACAGGAGCAGAGTGCGGTGGCCCTGGGAGCTCTGCTCTTCACTGCCTTGCAGCAGTGGCAGCTCTGGGCCTCGGTGGAGCTCCTGGTCCTGCTCTTTGGGCTCTACCGGTGGCTCAGGAAAAGGAGCTGTGAGCCGTGCAGAAGCAGGAAGCAGGGCAGCTCCACAAGGAAGGAGAAGGACAACGATGATGCAGAAGACAGTGACTCTGATGACACCTGGGATCTGGGCAGGGTTTGGGCCGATCACACCCAGTGGCCGGCACCGTACATGGCTGACAAGTGCAAGGTGGTGGAGGAGCTGGTGGACGAACTTCTTGGTGCCTGCCGAGGACTCTCCAGGAACTGTCTCTTCAAGCCACGGCTACAGCCGGCCATTGGTGTGGGCTGCCTCTACGACAGCTGGAGTGCCCAGGAAGACAACGTCCTCTACTGCCTGCTCGTGCCGCTGAGGCCTCTCCCCAGGCACGCCTTCCACCTGAAGCTAGGTGCCACAGGGGAGAAGCCTGCGAGGAACTCCTGCCTGCACGTGGAGCTGGAGTGCACCTGCGCGAGGGAGCGGCTGGTGGGGGACATGCTGTGCTTCCTCCACCACCCTGAGGATGAGCTGAGGAGAAGACAGGAGCCCAGCCTGCTACACACCCTCTGCACTGGCTCCTACCTAAATGTGGAGGAAACCACCCACAGGTTCCAGGCCTTGGTGAAAGCAACCTGGGAGCTTCTGCCGCACTCATGCCACTGCTGCCTGACGGTGCTGCCCTCCCACTGCTCCTGCAAGCTCAGGCTGGCCAGTGCCTCCAAGAGCACCTTCTCTATTGAGATCATGCTTGGGGTGCAGCTAGATGACTCAGACTCCTTCCTGAGCCTGGAGTAGGCTGCGGACAGCTTCACCAGCAGCCCAGCGCAGCTGCACGACACCAGTTTCTCCAGCAGTGCAGCAGAGACAGTTGTTAGCAGCCAGGCAGTGACCACCCAGACCCGTGGAGAGAGTCCATTCCATTCAGGAGCTTCAGCCTATGCAGATGCCAATAAATTGCTCATGTCTGTGAGACATGAGTCACACTCTGTCCGTGACTGTGCAGCACTTTGTGGGGGAATGCAGACATTCCCTCTGCTCAAGTAAGGCCACCTACAGCAGGCTGTCCAAGACCGTGCCCAAGACGTGGTAATTGTATCATAGAATATGCTCACATCATAGAATCATTAAGGTTGGAAAAGACCTCCAAGATCATCTGGTTCGACTGTCTCCCTACCACCAATGTCTCCCACTAAACCATGTCCCTAAACACCACGTCCAACCTTTCCTTGAACACCCCCAGGGGCAGTGACTCCACCACCTCCCTAGACAACCTGTTCCAATGCCTGACTACTCTTTTTGAGAAGAAATGTCTCCTAATTTCCATCCTAAACCTCCCCTGGCACAACCTGAGGCCATTCCCTCTTGTCCTATCACTAGTAAACTAACATCCTATAGTACATCCTGACAGAAAGGAGACATTCTCTGGTATTGATAGAGCTCAGAAGAAATGACTAGCCTCTCTGAAAGCTGTCAGGGTATTTTGATATTGGTCAGCCTACCAGTTCAACTCGTAAAATGACAATTATAGTGGCCAGTCATTGGCATGTAATTCTGCCTGAACACTGTGTCGGAAGTTCAGAAGTGTGTGTAGGACAGATAAGTAATGATGAGGACTGGAGCCAGGATGAAAATGCTTAAGGCCTAAATCTGTTGCTGTACTTTACATAAAATTCCTTCTATTAAGGAGAAAAGAAAACAAGCATTTTACTGTGCTAGGTTCTAAGAGCTGTTCATTGATTCCATAACCACAACTGATAAATTAAGTTGGAGAGATGACTGTCAATACAAATACACAATGACATTTATTTCCCTGTGTATTTTAATAAAACAATAAGTAGACCATAACTAGAGTGATCATTTTGTATATTTATATATTTTTATAGAATATAGATGTAATTCCTAACTCCATAACAACTGTTTTTCCTGCATTTAAATAAAAAGTGTTTTTTTTTTTAAACAAAGGATGTCTATTCAACTGGTCACTGTAACATTTTGACCAGTTTAACAATTGATATGAGTTTATTATAATATGTCCATAGATGTGGTGTATTAAATGAAGTAGCATGACTGGAATAAATAATAACTTCAGTAATTCTAGGTGGACTTGCATGTATGTGAGTCGTGGGGGAGCATGCAGAATTGAATGGGTATGTTGAAGGGACCTCTGGAACTCATCCCATCCAATCAACCTGTGCAAGCAGGGCCCAACTAGAGCTGATTGCCCAGGACTATGTCCTGGCTGCTTTTGAAGATCTCAAAGGAGCGAGGCTCCAAAACCTCTCTGGGCAACCTCTGCCAGTGCTCCATCACCCATACAGTGAAGACATGCTTCCTGATGTTTACATAGAGCATCCCGTGTTTTGGTTTGTACCCATTGCCTCCTGTCCTTGTCACAGGGAACCACTGAAAAGAACCTTCATTGCATCCTCTCTTCAGATGTTTGTATACATTGATGAGATCCCCCCTTGAGCCTCCTCTTCAAGGCTAAAAAGTCCCAACTCTCTCAGCCTTTCCTTATAGGACGGATGTTCCAGACCCTTAATCATTTATGGGACCCTGCACTGGATTTTGTGTTCCTAGGTGTCCATGTGCTGGCTGGCCACCTGCCTTTTACACACAGCAGTTCCAACAGTTGTGGGTATGTTTCCCAAGGGATTCTTGATCTCACTATTGCTTTCTAACTTATATCATTATCAAAAGCCACCAATGGCCTTTTTATTTATGTCAGCTGAGAGTAATCTCTTTGATATACATATATATTTCTATATTATCTGTCATTACAGAGTTTACTATCACCTCCTGCTCTCCAATGCCAAATGTTTTATAAGGATTAAAGTAATTAAGTGTCCCGTGCTTCTTTGTTTTATTCCTATGCATGCCTAAACCGTCACAGAAAAATAAATAAATAAATAAATAAAAATTGTAGTCTAATTGTGATAATTCTCTGTGTATTGTTTGTTTTCCCAGCACATATCAGAATCATCTAATGAGTTAGAGCTGGACAGATACAGTCAATATTTTACTTCTCTCAGCAATGTTTCTGTGTCTCTTGCTCAGACACCTGCTGCAAGAAGTTTCCCACCTGGGCATGCTTTTTACAGGCAGGTCAGCCACTTGCCCCAGGAGGAAGGCCTAGGCACTTCCTGCAGTCTGAGGTCTGTGCCACAGACTCTTCCTTCAGCAGCTCCATCTGGGTGGAGGCAATGAGTCTACTCAGTGTTGGTTCTGAAAAGTGTTCTAAGGAGTAATAAAGGTCTGCATACATAGCTGCCAGCAAAGAAGACCCTTGAGTCCAGCAGATCCACAAAACCTGGTACGTGTGTGTGCAAGGGGTGCTGTATATTGTATCATCAAATTTCAGTAATCATTCCACAGTAAACCCAACCCCCCCCCCCCCACAAATGCCAGGTCTAAATCCAGAATACAATGATACAATGATATATAAGTGAAGATGATTAAAGTGTGTGGTTAATGAATGCAGGCTCAAATCATCATCCAAATGTCAGCAAAAAGAAGCTGTAGAATCCAGGCAGGTGAGTCAAACCTCACTACAAGTGTGGCTAAAATTAATAGGTTACAGATTGTGGAAAGCTCTGACATTTTTTTATTTTTTTATTTTTTTTTTTACCTGGATCAACTTGAAATAACCAAAAGACATTATACACAATATTTTCATATATTGTAGAGAAAGGACATGCTTTAAGTATTGAAAGAAATGTATAAATACTAATTCTTATTTCACCAAATTGTGTATCTTCGTATTTATTTTTTTATTTCATTTCATTTCATTTCATTTATTTCATTTCATTTTTTCCTGTAATAAGATAAAATATTTGTTCTCAAAACATGGATTTTAGGTTCTGAAGCAGGAGTATAATGTTTGATACCCGCTGGGAGGCTGAGTTTTCTGTCCAAAATGACACACTGCTTTAATTTTCTGGGGCCAAATTATGATTTGTCATGCACACCAAGTAGCTATCCAAGACATGTCAAGGCAGACCAAACTTTGTGTTACATTTACATAATGTATTGAAAAAGATGCCATTTACGTGACTTGCAGCCTCCAGTAGGATACGCATATTAGAGCTGTTAAATCATTCGTTGCAAAATCAGTTTTACCTTCAAAAAGAAGAAAGACGATGACAAAATCCTGGCAATCATGTGACTCTTTAATATTTATTTAAATTAATATTCCACTTATAGTCACATTCTGTGGTCAGTGACCTAATATTTACCTATTTATAAGCTATTAATTTTCGTTATTTAGCTGGTAACAAGCAGGTAGTGTTGTTAAGATTAAATTATTTATTTTAAAAGATTCTCATGACTGTGGAGAAAATGTCTAGGTCTGTTCCTAAACTTGAGAAAATGAATAAAGTGCTACTGACTACAAAGAGCCACAACAATTCATAGCAGAGAAAGGTCTTACCCAGATTGGTTTTTAACAGGAATTGTGTAAGAATGTAAAATATTTGGCAGAGGGAGGTTAAAGGGATCCAGTGTGTTTTATTTTCAAAAGAGACACTAAAAATTGTTTTAAAAATAGTAATAAATATGAAATGTAGTCAATATTTTTTAGAATGTATTTAGTAAATAAGCTACTATTTGCAAAGATGTGTTCTAAAGCATCTTCATAGATATATCATGAAGCAACTAACAAATGAAGGATTCCCAGCAAATCATTAGCAATCAATATCTTTTTCACGGATATTACACAGGACAAAATGCCATAACTTGAACACTCAACTAAATTACCTCTTCCCTACAACAAACCCATATCAATTTTTCAGTTACCACTTTCCTTAATACAGAGTTTTCCTGGATGCTTTAAAATTACTAACAAGTATCATGTTGGCTTCTTTACTTCCCAGTATTTTTGAGACAGCCTTTGGGATTGATTTGCAGAAGGATAGCTTGGCTCGTCTGTACCCATAAGAATAGAAAAAACAAACAAACAAACAAACAAAAAAACCCTTATATATCTGTTTGAATGTCTTGTGAAGATCTGTCTGCAGATGCTTCTAGAGGTCTAGAGGAATAAAGAGACAGGAGCTCCCAGGCTCTGCCTCTCAGGTGGGAAGTGTTTCCCCTGTCAAGAGCAGCAACTTGTTCTTTTCAGCTGTGCACATAGCTTGTAACACCTCTCCACTCGATGCATTTAAATCCAAGATAAATTCCATTGTTTTCATTGTCCAGGTATCAAGATGATGAATTGTTATCCAGCATGTATATTGCACAGCTGGGGACTATTACTCCAGAACTAACAAGTCTTACATGCCCTGCAGGTCCTGTTGATACTTCAATCACAAAATCCTTTTCAGCAGAACTTCTCCCCAGTCAATCAGTACTCAGCCAGTTGCACTACAAAGAGTTAGTCCATCCCTGATTCAGAACTTCTCATGTCTTCTCGCTGAATTTTCTAAGTTTTCTGTTGGTTCATTGCTCCAACTTGTCTGGGTCTCTCTGAAAGACAACCCCAGTCTTGTATAAGGTGTTGCTCCCAATTTGGTGTTATCCAAATGATATTATGACATATTATGATATAATGACTTAATGAACATGCACTGCATTTTTTTTCTTCCAGATCACTGACATAGGTAACAGAATAGGCCACAGAATAAATGTCAGAGAAACTCCATTTGTAACCAGACTGTAGGTAGAATATGAACTGCTAGCCACTAGATATTGAGCCTGATGATTCATCCAGTTTTTCACCCATCTATTAGTTTACCAATTCAGACTGGAATGTCCAGCCTTGGATAGAAGGATTCTTGTAAGAGACTTTCAAACCTGTTGCCAAAGATAAGGTAAATTACAACCACAGCTCTCCCTTTATCCGCAGATCCTGTCACTTCATCATAGAAGTCAGTCAGGCTGGTCAGGTTTTTTATCCTTGATAAATCCATGGTGATTCTTCCCAGTCACCTTTTCCCTTACGTGCTCAGAAATGTGCTCGAAGAGGACTTTCTCCATAATTTTCCCAGGGACTGAAGTGAAACTGACCAATGTTTAATTCCCTGTGCTGACCTCATCTTTTTTCTGAAGTACAATGTTTGTCTACCTGAAGTCATCAGGAATCTCCTCTGTCATCCTTGACCTTCCAAAGCAGACAGAAAAAATGATAGCAGGTAGCTCTCTTCAGATACATCCTATTTGGTATATACATACATATATTCTGTTCTCAAGGAAATTCCTTCAGCTGCCCAGACATAGTTATTCACCACTGTGCTTTCTTGACACTTCAGTCAAGATGAAAGTATCATCTGGCTACAGATGTTGCTGAATTTCTGAGAATTTATTTTCATATAATTTTATTTAGTTATTTCCCTCTGAACTATATATGGGGTCCTTTGCTAATGAAAATTTAGGAGAAACTGAAAACATTAAATTACACAAAACCCAAGCCACTCTAATTATTATTTGATATTATTATTTATTGATATTGTGTAATATTACTTGATATCCAAAACTCATAACAAAAAGCACACTTCCATAGCACCAAAATCAGTGAAGTTCCAAAAAGGTTTCAAAGACAGCTGAATCATAGCCAGTTACAATTGTGCTTTTTAGTTTTATGAATTTGTCTTGATTCGTGTTAGTCTCTGTCTTAATATAATAGCATTTAATAACTATTTGCATTCAAAGTAAATATTATTATTTACAAAGGGAATGAGGGGAGGCAGTATTGGAAGAATATTAGAAAACACAGCTTTGTGAGTAAAAGAGAATCATTTCACTTGGATATTGTATTTGCCACTCATGAACCTTTCTATGGAAATTACATAGATAATAGGATGATTTTTTTTTTGAAATAAAAATAATTATAGAAAATATTTAACATCTGGCTTCTACCCCTATATATGTTCCATCTACATGTAGTAGTGACCGGAGCTTGAATAATTAAGCACAGTAATTAACAATACCATATTACAATATTATGGTTAATTATGCATAAATATTCAAAGTTATAGATGTACAAAGTTCAGCTTCAGCAGTACTAAGAAAAACACAAAACTTCATCTTTCCAATTAACCCAGTTTTCAAAAAGCACAAAAAATAGATAGGAAAGCAAAACAAAACAAAACAAACAAAAATACCACAAATATCTCTTATTTCCATTGAAAACTGTAAATTTCCCCTCCTTTGTAAAGAAACCTATCAGCCCCTTATGAAAAGTAATTATCCTGTGATATATATATGCATATAGATACATCTATATTATATATGGAATTGCTGAATCTAACAGTGTGTAAGACATTTCCCTTGTATTTGAGGGATTCAGGGACTAGGAACAGAACATAGTATCTGCTGGAATTTCTTTTTCTGTTTTTTTTTTTTTTTTTTTAATTTTGGTAGTGGTCTAGTCCAATATTCTCATCTATTCCTAACCCCACCTTAGGAAGTCAGCTGTTATTAAGACTGTGAACAGAAAGGCTACAATTGGTTATGAGGTGAGTGAGAAAACTGTAGGAGTCAGCCACAATTTTTCCCCACCTTTCTGTTTATTCAGTGGGTTTTTTAAGCTACTCTGATGGAAATAAGTAAAGCAGGATGTCCCAGTCTGCAACTCCATCACTACAGAACGTATTTTTGCATATATAAGCTAAGCAAAAGAGTGATGTAAGAAGGAAACGATGACAAAAATTGAATATTTCATGAGTTGTGCTCATTACATTAAGGATCAAGTAAAGATTCTGTTTACCCGTACATTCTAAAATGGAGGTACAGTACATTCCTGAAGAGGAAAGCAAAACAAAACAAAACAAACAAACAAACAAACAAACAAACCACCTGTATTTAACAAGATCTTTTCCTGCAGGGCATAAGGAAAGAGTATAACACACGCTATTATGTTTATAACATATGGAGTTCATAAGACTGCACTAGATGTCTTAAATATCTATGAAGAGAGATCAAAAAGAAAGAATTTTTTTAAATGGAGGTTACGTTTCCCTTCTTCCCATCAGTGGGAACTTCACGAGACTACCATGACTTCTTAAATATGTTGGATAGTGGTTTAGCAACATCATCTGCCTGTTCCCTCAGGACCTGTGGATGCATCTCGTCAGGTCCCATGGACCTGATAAATTACTATTTACTTGCCTTTGGTCAGGAAAGGCATGTATACTATGATTTCAGTAACTAACCAATGGGTCTGTCTCCAGTTAAGCTCTCTGCAGGTTGTCCTGAGCAAATGTCAAATTCAACTGCAGTTTATATATGGAGAAAACACTAAGAAAGAAAGAAACTTCTTCTAAGTTGTTTCTGACTAATTTGTCTAATGTTTTTCTTGTGGTGTATATTAGATCTCTATGGAGAGAGAAAAAATAAAATCATTCCTCAGGCAACTGGGATGGATTGTTGTTACTCTGGCTGAGCAATTCATATTGCTGAAGGGAGCAGGGGAAATGGCATTATAATCAAATAACCTTGTTCCTTATAAATAAAAGTGTTAATTAGCATTTTAATTGCAGGACTTGTGCACTGTGAGTGGTATGTTATACTGTTTTCAGCAGCAGAGCACTGTTTTATTTTGAAGTGCCCAATAAGTTAACGTTTAATTTAATGACTTACTCTCCTAATTATGCTCATTAGTACATGAAAAAAAAAAATAAAAAAAAAATCTAGATATTGGTAGCTCAAGGCAAAGCACATTGTCTCCTTTTGTGTAACAGCAAGCTTCTCATACATTTCATATACATATTGTGAGAACCATAAAACAATTCTATTGAATGAAATTCATTGTCTTCTTTCTTTACCTGACAGTGCTGTGCTTTTTCACAAAGGATATACTTCATCCCTTGAAGACCTCCTCTCAGAAGTCTGACTTCAGTCAAATACAAAGAGATTCAGTTTACTATATCCATCCTTTAAGTAATATGTCTATAAATGGCCTTCAGTGTGAGGATTTCCACAGAGAAATTATTACAAACAGGAGTCTGTACCACAAAACAACCATAAAGGTTGTGCTTGTTTGTGTTTTTATTATTATTATTAGTAGTATTTTAATATTTTTTCCATCTTCTGAGGTCTTAGGATAGAAAAATAAATAGTATAGTTAAAAAACAACAGAATGTCTTCTCAGGTTACCACAACAATGAAGGTCATCTTACTGAAAGGAGATTGGGGTCATTTACAATAAAATATTTAGTTATCTACAAGATGTATACCAATGTTATTATCAAAGAAAAGTTTTCTAAATTTGATATTATACATTCACCTTTCTAGGCTTTATAAAGCTCCATCTCCATTTCCTCAGATATATTTCAGAATCTTAGCCTGAAAATTGTTACATATTTCAAGTAATTTAGCAACCCTTCCCACAAACATTACAGTCAAATGCATCTGTACAACTTATAAATAATGAAGATATACAAAGATGAACCCTGTCCTGCTGCAATTGCAGTGAACTTCTCTGCGCTGCCCCCATACTAATAACTATGAAATAAGTTTCTGTAAGAGATGCAATTGGAATTCATAGGGGTTCTGAAACCTTTGAATGGTTCAGTGATTTTGGCATTAATTTATAAATTGCTTTTGCTTCCAAAATACCATGAACAAAAGAGAGACTATTCAAATAGCTTAGGGTGTACAGCTGTCTTCACCACCACTGTTTGTTTAAAAAGATCTGACTTTGCTGTGTTGAGGGCCTGCCATTAATGTCAGTGAAGATGTATCTGAAAAAGGACAAGAATAGACTCTATTCCATCACTGTGAGCCAACAGAGATGCTTTTTTCTTTTTTTCTCAGAAAAAATATTTCTATTAGAATATAGCAACCTTTCCATTCAGACAGCAAAATAAGAAACTAATTTCATATTAGAATGACAAAGTATATCACAATTACTTACACATAACAGCCAGAAAACAAAACAAAACAAAACAAAACTTGGATGCAAAAGAACAGATTCTAGCAAAGAAGACTCAACTTGCTCTTGAGAGTAGTCTGATGCTTACGCAGAGCTCATATCAGGAGTGTCACCAAGAGACTACCAAGACTTATCCAGTCTAATGTCTATTATCCACTGCTGTTTTATGTGGGCACTAGTGATGAAGCCAGAAGCAGTCAGAGGAATATCAAGAAAGATTACAGAGCCCTGGGAGCAGCAGTAAAGGACTCAGGAGTGCAGGTAGTTGTTTTTCATCAGTCCTCCCAGTCAAAAGGAAGGGGATTGAAAGGGCCAGTCAAGTCTCACAAATCAACAGATGGTTGCAGGACTGGTGCCACAGACAGGGGTTTATCTACTTAGACCATGGGACTTGCTTTGAGAAGCCTGGTCTGCTTAGGACTGCTAGGGTCATTCTATCACAGAAGGGGAAGAGCATCTTCAGTCATAGGTTTGCCAAGAGGGTGAAAAGGGCTTTAAACTAGAGTTGCCAGGAGAGGGGAACCTCAGTCCACCCTGTTCCTTTCATTTTGATGCCAGTTTCAGTAATAGATACCCAGAGCCTGGAGAAGGGTAACGGGTCAGCAGGAGAGCAACTGAAGAGCAGCACAAAGGAATTCCAGCTACTCCAGCCAGTAAGTCAGCTTCATCAGGGGCCCAACTCAATATCTCTGTGCTAATGTGTAGCATGGTAAATAAACAAGGAGTTAGAGATGCTTGCATGTACACATGCCTGTAGGGCTATGACCTCATTGGCATTATGGAGACGTGGTGGGATGTCTCCCATGACTGGAGTGTTGGAATGGAAAGATACAGGCTTTTTAGGAAGGACAGGCAAAGGAGACAAGGAGGAGGCATTGTCATCTATGTCAATGACTAGCTTCAGTGCATGGAGCTCTTCCTGGGGATGGATGAGGAGCTGACAGAGAGCTTATGAGTCAGGGTTAAAGAGAGGACAGGGACAGGTGACATTATAATGGGGACTTCAACCACCCTGACATCTCTTGGATGGACAGCACAGCAGGGTATAGGCAATACAGGAGATTCTTGAAACGCATTTGTGGTAACTCCTTTTCCAAGTGATAGACGAGCCAATGAGGAGAGATGCTTTGCTGGGCCTCATTCTCACTACAAATGAGGGGCTGGTGGAGAATATGAAGCTCAAGTGCATCCTTAGCTGCAGTGACCATGAAATGGTAGACCTGAGAGCAGCAAGGTGGGAACACAGGAAGCTCACTGCCAGGACTTTGGAAGAGCAGACTTTGGTGTCTTCAGGGATCTGCTTGGTCGAGTACCATGGGACAAAGCCTTGGAGTAAAGAGGGGCCCAAGAAAGCTGGTTAGAATTCAAGGATCACCTCCTCCAAGCTCAAGAGTGATGCATCCCAGCAAAGAGGAAGTCAGGCAAAAAAAACAGGAGGCCTGCATAGATGAACAAGAAGCTTCTGGCCAAACTCAAGCAGAAAAAGGAATCCTACAGAGGGTGGAAACAAGAACAGATAGCCTGGGAGGAATACAGAGAATTTGTCTAAGCAGCCAGGGATCAAGTTAGGAAAGCTAAAGCACTGTTAGAATTAAATTTGGCCAGGTACATCAAGGGCAACAAGAAAAGCTTCTACAGGTATGTCAGTGATAAAAGGAAGACTAGGAAAATTGTGGGCTCTCTCAGGAAAGAAATGGGAGACCTGGTTACCTGGGACATGGAGAAGGCTGAGGTACTCAATGACTTCTTCGCCTCAGTCTTTATGGGCAATTGCTGTAACCACATAGCCCAGGCCCCAGAAGATAAAATCAGGGACTGGGAGAATGAAGAACTGCTCACTGTAGGAGAGAAGACTACATTTCAGACCATCTAAGGAATGTGAAAGGTGCACAAGTCCATTGGATCTGATGAGATTCATCCGTGGGTCCTGAGGGAACCGGTAGATGAAGTTGCTAAATCACCATCCATCACACTGAGAAGCTGTGGCAGTCTGGTGAAGTTCCCACTGACTGGGATAATATAACTCCCATTTTACAAAGGGAAAAAGGGAAGTTGTAGGGAACTACAGGCCAGTCAGTCTCAGCTCTGTGCCCAGCAAGATCATGGAGCAGATCATCCTGGAAATTATGCTAAGGCACATGGAAAATAAGGAGGTGATTGGTGACAGCCAACATGGCTTTGTTGATTGTGCCTTACAAATCTAGTGGCCTTCTACAACAGGGTTACAGCATTGGTGGATAGGGAAAGAGCAAGTGACATCATCTACCTGGACTTGTGAAAAGTGTCTGACTCTGTACTGCATATCCTTGTCTCTTAATTGGAGAGAGGTGGATTTGATTTGGATGGAGAGCTCGGTGGGAAAGGAATCAGCTGGATGGTCTCACTCAAAGAGTTGTGATCAAGGAGTCCATGTCCAACTGGAGACAACTGGAGACCAGTGACAAATGGGTTGGTATTGGGACCAGTTCTGTTTAACATCTTCATTAGTAACATGGACAGTAGGATTGAATGCACCCTCAGCAAATTTTCTGATGACACCAAACTGTGTGGTGCAGTTGACACACTGAAAGGAAGGGAAGTCATCCAGAGAGACCTAGACAAGCTTGAGATGCTTGTCATGTGAGCCTCATGAAGGTCAAGTGCAAGGTCATGCACCTGGGTCAGGGCAATCCCAATCACAAATACAGGCTGGCTGGAGAACGGGTTGAAAGCAGCTCTGAGGAGAAGGACTTGGATGTGTTGTTTGATGAGAAGCTGAACATGAGCCAGCAATGTGTGCTTACAGCCCAGAAAGCCAGCCATATTCTGGGCTGCATAGAAAGAAATATGGCCAGCAGCTCAAGGAAGGTGATTCTCACGCTCTGCTCTGCTCTCATGAGACCCCATGTGGAGTATTGTGTTCAGCTCTGTGGCCCCACTATAGGAAGGACATGGAGCTGTTAGAGCAAGTCCAGAGGAGGGTCATGAGAATGATCAGAGGGCTGGAACACCTCTCCTATGAAGAGAGGCTGAGGGAGCTGGGGTTGTTCAGCCTGGAGAAGGGAAGGCTACAGGGAGACCTTACAGTGGTCTTCCAGTACCTAAAGGGGGCCTACAAGAAAGCTGGAGAGGAACTCTATCAGGGAGTATAGTGACAGGACAAGGAGTAATAGCTTTAAACTAAAAGAGAGTAGATTTAGATTAGATGTTAGGAAGAAATTATTTACTCAGAGGGTGGTGAGGTGCTGGAACAGGTTGCCCAGACAGTTGTGGATGCTCCATCCCTGGAAGTGTTTAAGACCAAGTTGGATGGCGCTTTGGGCAACCAGATCGAGTGGGTGGCATTCCTGCCCAATGCAGGGGGAGTCGGAGCTAGATGATCTTTGAGTTCCCTTCCAACCCAAACCCTTTTATGATTCTATAATTGTATCAAAATTATGGAGAAGATAACTGTGGGAGATATTCAAAAACACTTGAAGGGTAATGCAGTCATTGGTAACAGCCAACAGGTTCATGAGGATAAAGTCCTGTTTAGTGAACCTAATATCCCTTTATGAGAAGGTTACAAGGTTACCCACTTCCTTGACCAAAGGAAGAGAGTTGGTGTAATTTTTTTTTTTTATTATTATTATTATTATTTTTTGTATTTCAGCAAAGCTTTCTACTGTTTCTCAAAGTATCCTTCTAGACAAAATGTCCATCATACAGCTAGATAAAAACATAATGCAATAGGTGAATAATTGGCTTATGGGTCAGACTCCAAGGGTTATAGTAAATGGGGATGCATCAGGCTGGTGGCCAGTCACTAGTGGTGTTACCCTGGGCTCCATTTTAGGGCCGGTTCTTTTTAATGTTTTCATAAATTACCTGGATGCAGGACTTGAAGGCATACTAAGTAAGTTTGCAGATGATACTGAATTAGGAGGAGCTGTTGATTCTGTGGACAGTAGAGAGGCCTTTCAGATAGATCTCGATGTATTAGAATGCTGGGCAATCCCCTACCACATGAAGTTTAACAAGAACAAGTTCTGGATTCTGCACCTGGGAAGGGGTAACCCTGGAGATATATACAGACTGGGGATGAGAGGCTGGAGAGCATCCCCACAGAAAGGGATCCAGAGGTTTTGGTTTATTGAACATTAAATATGAGTAAACAGTACGCCCTGGCAGCCAGAAGGCCCAACCATATCCTGGGGTGCATCAAGAACGGAATTGCTAACCAGTCAACGGAAGCAGTTGTCCTGCTCTACTCCATGCTGTTGCCTCAAGTGATGGGTGTAGTTTTGGTCAACACAGTATAAGAAGGACATAAAACTATTAGAGAGTGTCCAAAGGAGGGCTATGAAGTTGGTGAAAGGTCTAGAAGAGATATATGAGGAACAGCTGACAATAGCATGGTTTGTTCAGCCTAGAGAAGAGGAGACTGAGAGGAGGCCTCATGGCAGCCTGCAGCTTCCTCACGAGGGGAGCAGAGGGGCAGGCAGTGATTTCTTTTCTCAGGTGACAGCAACAGGGCCTGAGGGAATGGTGTGAAGCTGCAACAGGGAAGGTTCAGGGGAGGTTCACCTTGTTGTAGCTGAGGTTATTGCAGATGAGGCTGTTAGTGACTATTTCTAACCACCAGAAGTTCTTTCATAGTCATCTCACTGACTTCCTTTATCAAGAAACTGTAATCACCACAATTCAGAAATCTACCACTTTGCTTGTACCCAGCTATTTTCCCCATGCAGTAAATATCTTAGTGGTTAAAGCATTTTGTGAATACCAGAGCCTGTGATTGTGAGGCTTTTTTTGGTTGTGTAAAAATCAATTTCCTCATGTTTTTTAGATAATTTGTAGCAGATACCCACCAGTATTTCACTGATATTGGTCAGTCCTTGCATCTCAATTCATAAATTATTGATTGGCTTATAATCCTTACCAGAACAGAGATCCATACTTTTTATTTGTTTATGTGTCTATTTTGCGTAAGGCACAATTCCCACTTGTCAGATATTCTGCAACCTGTATTCGTCCACGGCACTTAAGTTATTTGAGATATATTACCATGTCTTTTTGTGGGACTGGCCGGAATACGTGAATGAGACTTGGATGGCCTGTACACCTACCCTGGGGGAAACTGTTCCTTCTCAGCTGTCACCAGGACACTAAACCTTTTCTGTGAGTGTACATCATCAGTAGAAAAACAGTCTTTTTCGGCTGTTAGTCATCACACGTTTCTAACCTTTCGTCTGCTCATACTTAGACTTTGGCTGTCTCACTTTCCGAGTAATGTACTGGAGATTCATCATCTGGAAATAAACGGGTGTGGCTGTAATCAAACAAGTTATTTAAATTTGCTAAAGAATTTAATTTGCATCTCTAATTTGAAGGTGCAGGCCCATAATACCAAAAATAGTTAAAATCACCAAGTACTTTGTTTCACAAAATGCAAAATAATTACTTTGAAAAGAGTGATTGGACCATAGGGAATATAAGCCGCAGGATGTTATCCCATAATGCTATATGTACACTAGATGGGAGGTTACTTAAAGGGGGAAATCAGTGGATTTTGATACTGGAATCATGACATTAATATAATTTAATAGCTGGTAGTAAAAAGAAACTTGGGTTTAACAAGAATATATAGTGCTCACATATGAATACTAACTAAAATCTATATAAAAAAGTGTAAGATATTTTTAAAACCAAAAACAAACAAAAACAAACCATCATGGCAAAATGCTTCATGGAAGTTCCTGCCCCTGAAAGCAAAGACTTACGACTGAAGAAATATGGTCCTTTAGAGGAAGGAAAGAAAGAGTTCAGGAAGAAAAGATAATGCTTTATCACTGTGCTTAGTGTATACATTTGATTTTTTTTTTCAAAGTGTTTATTTCAATTGGAATTAAAATGATACTGTTATGCATTGAGACATGAGTGCCTAAGCACAAAGAGACTCATAACAGAGACTGGTGAGCACAAAGTCAGATAATGACAATCTGCATTCGCATGATTTGAGAACGATCTACCTAACTGTCTGGAAAGATTGGTACATTGATATAACACTGTTTTGGATTTACATAATACGGTTTTGGTAGCGGGGGGGGTGTGTGTGTGTGTGACTGCAGGTGTGGCCTCTGTGAGAAGAATCCAGAAGATGCCTCTTATTAGATAAGGGTCAATTTCAGCCAGCTCCAAAGGGACCCACCGCTGGCCAGAGCCGAGCTGATAAGCAATGTTGTTTGTGCCTCGGTGAGAGCAGATTTAAGAAAGGAAAAAAAAACACCACCTCCATCACTCCCACCACCCCCAACAAAAAAAAAACAAACACTTCAGCATAACAGCAGCTGGGAGAGTGAGGAGTGAGAAGCACCCCTGCAGCCCCCAAGGTCAGTGCAGCAGGAGGGCAGGAGGTGCTCCAGGCACGCAGCAGCAGTTCCCCGGCGGCCTGTGGAGAGCCCCCTGGTGGAGCAGGCTGTCCCCCTGCAGCCCATGGGTCACATGGCAGAGCAGATCTCCACGCTGCAGTCCATGGAGGAGCCCCCGGTGGAGCAGGTGGATGTGGCCTGGAGGAGTCTGCGACCCATGGAAAACCCCCGCAGGAGCAGGCCCTGGACCGGAGCTGAAGCCTGTGGAGAGGAGCCCATGCAGGAGCAGGGGATCTAGGGGGAGCTGCTGCCTGCGGGGGACGCGTGCTGGAGCAGTTTACTCCTGACAGATGGGCCCTGTGGTACGGAGCCGTGTGGGAGCAGTTCTTGAAGAGCTGCTGCCTGCCTTTGGGAAGCCCCCACAAGATGAGTTTCGGAAAGATGGCATCCCGTGGGAGGGACCCCATGTTGGAGCAGGGACAGAGACTGACCGTGAAGGAGTGGCGGAGACAAAGCGTTAGGGACTGGCTGCAGCCCCCATTCCCTGCATCACTCAGGGGGAGGATGTAGAAGGAGGTGGATGGGCAGGGAAGGTGTTCTTAGTTTGTTTTAAGTTCCTCATTGCTCTAGCTTGTTAGTAATAGGTAATAAATTTCATTAATCTCCCTATGCTGAGTCTGCTTTGCCCATAACGGCAATTGTTGAGTGATATCCCTGTCCTTATCTGAACCCTTGAGCCCTTTTCATTGTATTTTCTCCCCATTTCCCTTTGAGGAGGGGGAGTGAGAGCAGTTGTGGTGGTTTTCAGCTTCCTTTCCTTTCCTTTCCTTTCCTTTCCTTTCCTTTCCTTTCCTTTCCTTTCCTTTCCTTTCCTTTCCTTTCCTTTCCTTTCCTTTCCTTTTATTATTTTATTTTATTTTTAGTGAGAGAAATAACTCACATTAGGAAAGCTATGAATACTTTCCAAATGATAACCTGTGATTAAGTTATCATAGTTATGATTCAATGTTAACATCCCCACAGGTAATACAAAACAAAACAGAACAAAACAAAACAAAATCCCATCTTTCTCCAGGTGCAATACTTTTTTTTTTTTTTTTTTGACTGAGGACATAAAACACATGAAAGCCTCCTTTGCACCTAAAAGAATGAAGAACTTCTTTTTTCTATGATAAAAATTAAGCAACCTTTTTTATTTTTTTTTCTTCTACATTCTTATTCATATGGTAGAATTCTTCCTACCATTAATGGGACTGTATACTTTGGGGATATCTACTCTAGGGGAAGGTGTCCTTGCCCAGTTCAGGGGGGTTGGTACTGGATGATCTTAAGGTCCCTTCCAACCCAAAACATTCTATGATTCTATGATACACACACACAAATAAAAGGAGCGTAAAAAAAGTATCAGTTTCTATGCCTTACACCAATGCATAACGCCATCACACAAAGAACAGCAATGACGTTATTTAAGAAAAAAATATTTTACTCATGTAAGTCTAGTTACTGATTTTTTGTTGAATAAGGGAAATCTGGAATAACCTTACTGATCCATCACCTAGAATTTTAATAAAAACCTTGCTGGTGAACACATAGCACAGAAAGTAACGCTTTCATCTTGGATAAATGGCCATCATTTTAAGTCAAAGCAAATTAACAGTAGAAAATATCAGTATAATCAATATAAGGTGCTTGAAACTGGTGATATAAGATTTCAGGTGTATCATTAGATTTCATCAGCTAATATTCAAACAGGCTTGAAAACAGGTACATACTTTGAAGGAAAAAAAAAAAAAAAAAAAAGAAAGAAAAATGAACAAACAAACACCACCAAAACACCCTCTCAGACCTACTCCCTCTTTGGGTGCTGTGGGACAGGACCCTACTCAGGGCCCTCACAGCACCGTGACACTTCAGATAAATGACACAAAAATGATGAAATTTTACTATGGATTTGGAAATGTCTCATCAATAAACTTGTTTTGTTTTGTTTTGTTTTACACTGTTGAGCATAAAGAAAGATTTGGGTAGATGGAAATCTCTCAGATGTCAAACAGCTGTCACTTTTTTTCATTTCTATAGACCATGGACTGAAGCTGAAATGATCTTGAGGTTTACTTTGAATATCATCATACCAAAAGCTAAATACATAACTGACAGAAAACTGTCACTCCGAATTATTCTACTTTGAAAAGAGTCAGAAGCCCTGACTCTTGATAATTTTAAGCCCTTGACTGTGATAATTTTCACAAAGATATTGTAAAGATATTTTTTCTGTTACAGCATCCATAAACAATGCATGTAAATGAGCATCTCTAAAATGTATAAAATACATTACCCCTCACTGCCAGCTATTCAAATGAGAATACACATTACTTAGTTTCCAGGGATCCAACCCAACAAACTCACATACGCATGAATAATCTTACATGTGCATGCAGCCAAAGAAGATTCAATCCCATGTTGCTATTTGAAAAGAAAACAAACTGCTTTCTATGGACTTTTTCATATGTCATGTAATTTGTGACATAAAGATAGCCTTCTTTGTTCAAAATCCATGATGGCTGTGGAGCAACTCCTTCATAAATAGTGTATAAAATGATGTTTCACGTAACTTACAAATAAATTAAATATAACTTGATATAATTGAGCTGGTCTTAAGCTTCAAATTGTTCAAGTTTCCTGCATGCTGCCTGCAAAATAAATTGAAAATCTAAACAGGAACAAATAAGCACAATAGCACCATGATCAGTCTTGAGCTGTAAAGACAGTCATGACAAACGTCTTCAGTTTCTACTCTCAGTATCTTCATTTGCCTGACCTTCAAAGATTAAATTTAAGAGGATTTTTCCACCTCAATTATCTTTCTGTGGAAATCGTTTAAGGTCTTAAAAAAAAAAAAGAGTATCATGTTCTACCTGCAAGCACTGTTGTTTGGCAGTGATAAGTATAACCCATCTCTCGACAAGATTATAGAATAATTTCTTAAGGGAAAGAGTGGAAGATTAAGTGCTTGAGGTGTTTAAAACTAAAATGGGCTGGATTAAATTCTCAATAATATTCCAGCTGTTAAGAATAAACCCAGATTAACAACGAAATTAAGTATCTGGTTGACAAATTTGAGGAGAGAGATTTTTAAATAAGCATAGTTCCATGCAGTAATGGCTTCTAAGGAAAACACAAATTTGTTGGTATTTTTTTCTAAAATATGTTTATTTTGCAGGATGATATACTTGTGAAATCATACCTGCTCATCATTAAAAAATAAAATAAAATATGTAACACAGTTTTAGGGGGAATTATCAAGAAGTAAAGGACAGGATTCTGTATTCAGTATTACCATATGTGCATTGATATGCATTCGACATTGACTTCACCTGACTCTAGAGAAAGTTTCAGAACTAGTGCTTCAGCATGTATTTACTGACCTTTTTTCCATTTCATATTATCTGTAACTGCTAATTACAGGTGTAATATATACAGTTAATATTTGTTTATTTACATTCATTTATTCTGTGATCTATGTAATTTACTCTGTTCCAGTGAGTATTTATTACCAGCTTTTTTATTATTATTATTGTTATTGTTTGTTATTGTTATTGTTATTCCCAATCATGAGCAATCTATAGGTTGAAGCATGCTATATAAGATCCCAGGACCAGAACTTGTTTTATTTTTATTTAAAGATGTAGGTTGTCTCTTGAAGTAAGTTTGCCCTTATTTTTATTATTATTAATTTATTTATGTATTTATTTATTTAAAGTGCTGAAGTTTTGCAGCTATCTTAAAGTCAGGAGATGTTTATATTGGCTTTGTTTATCCGTTTACCTTTGTGTTTTTGTTTTGAGAAAAACATGTTACTTTTGGATGAGAACATGTTTTACAGTTGGATAACATAGTCTGTAAGATCTCAGTTTCCAAATCCAAATATTTGTATCATACTGGAACTAAATTTTTCCTTGGGAGAAAAAGTCAGAACTTTGATAGTTGTTTCTTACTACAGTCTTACATTAACTTCTGTAGTTTAAAGATGTTAAAATCTCTATAACTCCATCTTAAAAAAAAAAAAGCCATGAAGAGTGGAGGTATCATTTATTTCAGATGAACTCCATAAGCAATTAACTTTTTTCAGAAAGTTACTATTGGATATAGCAGATAGCATAGCTTGAAATATAAATGTGCATAAAGAAGGAAAAACACAATTAAAGGCAACAAACTGGAAGTGTTTAGTCTATGGAAAGCTTTCCTCAAAAATGACTTTTATTTTTTTTTTCTCTTATGTCGTTTGTGCAAAAATGAAAATTGACTAAGACTGATTCTAATTGCGGTTGTCCCTCAATCATCGGGGAGGGTGGAGGGTGAGGTGGCAGGGAGTGGAGGGGGAAGCATGACCTCAAGGAATACAAAATGAGAACCAAGGATAATTTTACTAGTAGCTTTCCTGTGAGGCTGTCATTGATTGATTGTCTTTCTGTATATCTCTTGGCAAAAATCAATGTTTTCCTTTAAGTAAAGCAGTCTTTGTGGAAAGAGAATACATGTTTTGAATATTTTAAGAGCCCACCTAGCTGATGGGCACCATAAGAAATGGCAATTTATTGCTAGATTCCTGATCTATAAGACAAAGTTTTGCAGTTGTGAGACTAAATGTCTTTTTAAATTACCGTTGCTGTCATATGTGTATAGAGTAGTTTATGTGCATGGGTTTATATAAAGACATTTTTCATTGTTTTGAAAGTTGATCTGAGATTGGTCCATGAAGTTACTTTAAAGCCTTGTGAAGCACTGAAATACTTTATGCTGTGAAGACTGACATCCCTGTCTAGCACTTAACCACTTGTTTTTTCAATTTGCAATTTTAAAGCTATTCTTTGTTTTCTTTGGATTTTTCCATGATATATATTTTAATAGAATAATATTCTTCTGACATGAAAAAAAAAAAGGAAAAAGAATGACTATTGATACTTATGTCAAAATAAGGTAGTCATTTTTGAAGCATATAATGTCAGATTTTCAGTGAGAAACATGTAGTTAGAATCCAGATTGATACAGTAACTTGACCAATCACTGCATGCCATGAAATTTGAAAGTTAGACAAATGAATAAATTTTAAACTCCTCTTTGGTTATTAAAAACCTATTAGCTGCTTGTTGTATGACTTGAAAAATATTTCTCCTGGTATGAATGTATACCTGAGAGTCAGCTGAAAATCAAATTAAGTGCATATTTGGCTATTAAGGGTAGAAGACTTGAAAGATGCTGGTATGGCCAAATATTATTAAAGAAAGAGAAAAAAAAGATTAAATTTATGACCAGCTTGCAATCTCATAACGTATGGAATTCAAGAAAACCTTATTTTCTTCCCTTCCCTACCCCATCACATTGTTTGTTTCTGACAGTATGGTATGTTAAACTACTGTAATATTTTTCACATGGTTGTAAAAGTAACTGAAGAAAGGCAATGGCAGTCTGAGATAAAAGTAAAGCTTTGTGTTCTCTTCTCCTAGAGAAGGACTCTTGCTGGTTTCACTCGACGCTAAGGAGGACAGGCAGGTTCTTTAAGGATCCTTGGCAGAATGGCCCTGGCCAAAATGGGTTATGGTTATGATTAGATATTTATTATTATTATTAAAAAAAAAAAAAAAAAGCATATCTTACTATATAATTTCTAACACTTAGCTTAGCATATAGCACAGAATGTTCAGTGTTCTCAGTTGCGCAGGCTTTTCAGCCACTTGCATGGACTCTGTGGATGTCTGCAGATCAGGTCAAATTCTTAGCTATCAGCACATGATACAATCATAAACTAGACTCAGTTTACATGGAAGATCAGGAGTCACTCACTCAGTCCTCAGAGGAAGAAGTTGATGGTGGAGGTGTCCCTGGCCACTGGGGATCATGTGTTTTACCATCCAGCAGCAGTTCCAGACTAAGTCCTGCTTACGGCTTGTAGTACATACTTTAATAGACAGTACTCCCTGTGCTGTCATGCTTCCTTGTTCCAGGACGGGTGTCACCATCTCCTCGCAACCCAGTATCTGTGCATTGATAATGCTCATGTGCATTGATAATGCTCAAACCACCCTGTCAACAGGTGCTCCCCAGACCCTCTTGGTGGCTCAGCACTTGGGTCTTGACCTCTTTATCACTCTATCTTTATCTTGATCTCTTTTATCAACGGATGCCCTCACACTCTGGTGACAGACAGGGGAAGAGAGAAAGGGGCAGGGATATACATTAACAGCCCACTTACATATTTTGGATATTTGCCTTATTGCTAATTATATTAACCATCCTGACAGGAGTCAGGAGCAGGGGGTACTGGTCAGAGTCAGGTACACGATTTCATTTTGAGTAACCAAAAGAACACACTTACCTTATGCGGGAATCCAAAAAATTTGAATTTGTTGCTACATTAATTACTGCTTTAAGAATTTAATGAAAATATAACAATCACTCATTACTAGACAAAGTATGAACAGATGATTCTACCATGGATCCTTACTAATACAATAAAATATACAAACAAAAATATCTGCTGCTGTTCTTTGATTTTAAATTTTCATCCTTCCTGCATATTATTGCACTGAGTCATCAGCATCCCATCTTCTTTGCTGGGAGATATATGGGTTTTTTGTCCTCAGTCTTGCATTTTCTCAGGACTATTTTCATGCATTTCAACTCCATACCTGTTAATAGATTGCAATCTTTCCTCTCCTATTAGTTAGCAGTAATAGGAATGAAAAGAAATACCCCCTTATTTTTATGCCATGGAATCTATTTTGTAATAGGAGTAAGAATCAAAGTATTTTTTTTTAATTTATTTTATGTAAATATTTAGCTGAGCGACTCAGTCCATCTTAGGTCACTTGACATTCTTTGTAGGTTTAGTTTCCCCAAGGGTGTTTTACAAGTGATTTGATTTTCTCTGAAAATCAAGAGTATAACTCAAGTTTCCTCTACCAAAAAGAGATACGGTGTCTTACCAAATACTTGTGCTTAACTTAAGTTCAGTGGTTTGTTGTATAACGATAATGTTTGTAATTGATTTTTCAATTCATAAAATGAATTAAGTATACCTTCCTTAGTGTTTCATTTTTATAATTATTTAAAAAAATGTAATTCTGAATATTTCAGTGGAATCTCAGTACGTTTCCAATTGTATTTCAGCTCCTAAATAATTTTTAGATGAAGAAAACAATTTTGAAAGTAGTGTCAATTACCTTTAGGTGATCTTAACTGTACCAAAAAGAATCTATTTTGTGGTTTAACCTTGGTAGGCAGCTAATCCCCCCACATCCACTTGCTCATTCTCTGCCAGTGGGCCTGGAGAAGAAAATTGGAAGAGTAAAATAGAGAAAATTCATGGGATGAGATAAAGACAGTTTGATAGTTAAAGTAAAATCTGTGCGTACAAGTAGAACAAAATGAGGAATTAATTTACTACCCAGGACATGCACTGAACCCTGGCCCTCTTGGAGAGGCAGCTGAATAGTAGGTATGGCATCATAAATGACAATGGGTCTACATAGGTGCAGTGAGACTGAGCCCATTCTGTCCAGGACACTCCTATGTTTTACCTGTAAGGGGAATGGGGGAGAAATCTGTTCAAGAAAAACAGTTGGAAAATGTACAGTATTTAACAATAAATAAGACCACTAGATTTTGATCTCAAATATTGTTTGATTTTCATTTTACCCATATTATATCAACTGAAAGTTAGTGGCAGTCTCATAATTAAAATACCTCAATTTTCTGTATCTCCATGTAGGCTAGATATCTGTTGGAATAAATGGAAATCTATTTAGCAAAACTGGTAATGGATACCTGAGAATGATTTGCACTATGTTCACTGATTTTTTTTCCCTAAAATCCATCAGACAGGACTAATATACCCATAGTTAGGCATCTAGTACTGTTTTCCAGATCCTACACTCTAATTTGACTTAAAGTTTCTATTTCAGAAGGGAGTCTCTCATGGCTCTAGTACACCAGTTGCCAATCCCATAAAATTTCTCACAAAATCCAAGACATCTTAAATGCTATTATACGTCTAATTTTTAGAAACCTAAATTTCTCACAGGTATCTAGTTTATGCTACATACTTCTGGAAATAATAACTGTTCTTGCCCTTCCACTCTTGGTATATCACATGGGATGATATTTCTGATACAGGCAAATTTTAATTTTTTGCTGCTGGAAAAATCATTTTATCCTATTGTCTTTGAAAATTATTGTTTCTGACAGTCATCATAAACAGAAAGTAGGTGATTTTTATATGTTTGGAAGGGACAGTTAAAAAAAATCCCAAAATATAGTTATATAGCAACCTTATTTAATGAGTCAATTTTTCTAGTGGTATATTTCTGACCAACAACTAAAGCAAGAATTTTTTCAGAGAGACATCAGAATCTGAGGATCCAAACTAGTCCACTGTAACAGGAAAATATGTTCATGAAAGGCAAATACTATAAGCATGACGGAAATAGTTTAACAAGTTTAAATTTAGCTAATTAAAAAACTTACAAAGTATATGATATCCAGAAAAACTATAGTCTAGAGAGAGTTATATATCAAAGTACATAGTTCCTAAATTTCTACACATTTTTAATTCTATTTAATGGCCAGTCAGATGGATGAGTATAATATTAACCCAAACTAAATACGATAATTTGTTGACACCAATCAGAAGAGAAACATCTATCTACAATTCCACAAAATTCATACGATAAGTGGCATGGTTTATGTGAATCATGGTCTTAGAAGTATTTCTAAGAAAACAGAAGTGAGATCATTTAGAATCATTGTAAAAAGTCAACATTTGAATGTAACAAGTAATGAAGAAATCTTATTTAATCTGGTTTGTATCAACAGATATCTTGGCACCAAGATCTGAAACAAGAACTTTGCTTCAAACCAACTTTTTTAATACCTACATCTCCAAAACATTTTCCATATAATTTACTTTTCAAACTTTTATTTTTATTTGTATTATTATTTTGAGTAGAGACCTTCAAAGATTTACACAGAACACAATGAGTTGAGTAGCTGAAAGAAATCCCCCTGACATTACAGGAATCATTTCTACCTTAATCAACAGATGCCACTTTGCCATTTATGGAAATCTTCTGAAGCAAATGCTACACTGTTCTGCTAAACTCACAGCATAGTCTAAATTGGATTAAGGGTATTAGAAAAACTACATGTGAGAAAATCTGGGGAGAAAAAATTAAATGTGGTTATACTTAGGACACAATTTCTTTGAGAAAGTCCTTGAAATTTTCGGCACTAAAATTAGGGGCATTGTTTGGGACAACAGCATCAGAAGCACTGCAAAAATCTATATGTACCGAAGCTGTCAGATGCAACTTAGAAAATGTCAAATATCTGGAAAACAAATCTGTTGTGCTATGGGAGGTAAGCAGTATTTATCAATTCGTTTTTCAGTGCCAACTTTTCTATATCTCAGAAATTGTGACAGATCATCCAATGTTCCTTCACAGATGATAATAAAATAAATTTAGTCACTGATGCTAAACCCTTAGATATTGGAATCTGCCAAAATCCTGAGTTAGCTGAACTAGCATCTGTTAGTTAAACTTGAGACATATAATGTATTTCTCAAAATATAAACATAGTTCTGAATGTGCTTGGAATAAGAATTCTTTATATATGCTTTAATATTCAGAAAAAGGTTTCTACTTAGAATGGAGCCATAGTCATACAATATTCCTTGTAGCTGTTTAAATTCCCTAATGATAAATAAAATGCTTAAGCTTCACTCACCTTTATTTTTGTCTCATTTCAGTTATTTCCATTGTTCATTTTTAAAGCTCATTGAAAGCAGATGATAGTGATACATTCTCAAAAATGCATAGTATTTACCACAAGTCACTTAAAAAAAACAAAAAAAAGTTACAAAATCCAATCTTCATAGATTAAATAAATGTCCGAGTAGCAGACATTTCTCTACGGTTTTGTCGCAATGAACTAGTAATTTCATTTGGCTTATCACTTCATCTCTGGGTGGTATTTTATTTACACCAGTAATAAAATATAGTATGATCAGTTAAAAGATTTTTTTATGCAATGCCTTCAGTTGTCTGTTACACAATGTTTTAAACAGGCAAACATCTTTTCAAAATTATGTGATATTGACTGGATCTTGTTGTACTTAAGCGACAGCCACAGCAATTGCAAGTGAAGGACTGAGTGAAGGAGTTAGTGCCTCCAGCAGCAGCCATAGGTGCCATCATAACTGCTGACAACAAAAGTAACTATCATCTCTGTATAGTTGAAGATAGATATGAGATAGATATGAGATATGATATATCTCATCATAGATGAGATACCTTACTTCTTCCCAGCACCAACAGACACAATTTGAACAGTACCATTCCTTTCTTAAAGCAGTCAGGCAAGGCTTTCAGGCTGTGGCAGTGCCTACCATTATTACGCTGCCAGAAGTTGTGAAATGATTTCTTAATACTACCAAGGTCATGAATATCCTTGATAGAATAAGGACAATTAAAATGATGCCACTGAGATGGTGAAAAGAGAGATTAAGGTGCATAATACAGATACAGATTTCTCTACATAGACTTATAAATTAAATTAAGACATTACAAATGTGATGATGAAAGCATCAAGAATCCAAATAAGAGAGTAAACCCAAGGGGTCCATTCCACAGGGTGCAGTACTTCAGGAAAAGACTGCTCCAGTGTGGGGCCCCCATGGGGCAGATACACTGTTCTTGCATGGGCTCTCCATAGGCTGCAGATTCACAGAATCACAGAATCATCTAGGTTGGAAGACACCTCCAAGATCACCTAGTCCAATCTCTGACCTAACACTAACAAGTCCTCCACTAAACCATATCACTAAGATCTACATCTAAACGTCTTTAAAGACCTCCAGGGATGGTGACTCAACCACTTCCCTGGGCAGCCTATTCCAATGCCTAACAACCCTTTTGGTAAAGAAGTTTTTCCTAATATCCAACCTAAACCTCCCCTCTGTTCAGGTGCCTGGAGCATGTCTTCCCCCTCCTTCTTTGCTGAGGTTAGTGTTTGCACGGTTGTTTCTCTCACATTTACCTCAAGAGTACAGGATGCTTGTGTTTAGGTGATTAAGTCAAGATTTAGTTCTGCTAAGAGTGTAACGGCAGCTTAATTTATATTTTAATTAGATTATTCACATTTATAGTTAAATTTACACTTTCACTAAGTTTTCTATAAGGGCATCATTTACGCCTAAATATATATCTTAATCTTGACCCAAATTCTACCATAAGAATAATATTCAGACTCCTAAACAAGGACATATAGTGCCATTTTGGACACTAGTTACTCTAACCATCACCTGCTGCTCCAGAATGATTCTGATTTCCATCAGAAAATGTACAAATGTATTAAATTTGTACAAATGTCTAGAATATCATAGGTAATAAAGCAATAACATCACTTTACTTGAGAGTTCCCTTGAAAGCTTGAAGCACATCAGATTCAGTCATAATACAGTGCTTCATACCAGTGTCATGTTTTAAATTTTTTCTGTTCTACTAATTTTTTTTGACATTATAACTAATACTGAATTAATTGTTCACCAGCCTTTACAATTTGCCTTTACAAAATATACATGAGTATTTTGTTGAATGACTAGTTGTTTTCTTTCTTTTTTTTTTTTTAATTACACTATTCCTTAATATTTATTTTCCTTTACTTAATCATATTGACTTTGTTTCAGCCATAGGCACACAGACAAGATTGGAATTAATAGCCGTTTAAGAAAACACTGCAGTGAACATTGAATTATCTAAACAAATACATTTTCTTAGCGTACACAGCTGAGAGAGGTTCATTTTGTACATGCATTAAAAAAAAAAAAAACAAAAAACAGGAATGAGTTACTCAGATGAACTACACATCTGTTCTTATTGGCTTACCATATATAGCAGACAACTCTTGAGAGCACTTAAAATGGTATCCTGAACATCAGCAGCTAGTGCTTTCTGAGAAAATTCTGAGCATATCATCTAAGCTTCAGTAGTTGGTGCAGGGGGCAAGATTCCAGCAGGTCTCCTGTGCTAAGTGTTTTAAGCCAAGCAGGTCTCATGTCTGGTGAATGTCTCAGATGATAGAAGATGTTTCTAATTAAGGAATCAAATCTCACACATAAATCTGGGCAGCAACCAGATTTTAACTTTGTTAAAGTTATGTTTTTACCCAACAGAAAAAATGTTAGAGCTTACATTTACATGAATTACTGATATAGGTATGCATTAAATTGGTATTAGATTTGTTTAATGAGTGCTTAAGTCTCTGAATTGGCTGTACACCTGGCAGTTCTGAAGCACAAGCTGTGTGCTAGTATGTCACTGAAAATATCATAGAATTATAGAATCATAGAATATCCCGAGTTGGAAGGGACCCATAAGGATCATCAAGTCCAATTCCTGGCACTGCACGTCTACCCAAAATTTTAGACCATGTGAGTAAGTGCACAGTCCAATCGCTTCTTAAATTCAGACAGGCTTGGTGCAGTGACTACTTCACTGGGGAGCCTGTTCCAGTGTGCGACCACCCTCTCGGTGAAGAACCTCTTCCTGATGTCCAGCCTAAACTTCCCCTGCCTCAGCTTAACACCGTTCCCGCGGGTCCTATCACTGGTGATAACGGAGAATAGGTCACCTGCCTCTCCACTCCCCCTTGCGAGGAAGTTGTAGACTGTGATGAGGTCCCCCCTCAGCCTCCTCTTCTCCAGGCTGAACAGGCCCAGTGACCTCAGCCGCTCCTCATATGTCTTCCCCTCTAGGCCCTTCACCATCTTCGTAGCCCTCCTCTGGACACTCTCCAAAAGTTTATCGTACTGTGCCCAGAACTGCACACAGTACTCAACTTGAGGCTGCACCAGCGCAGAGTAGAGCAGGACAGTCACTTCCCTCAACTGACTAGCGATGCCGTGCTTGATGCATCCCAGGATATGGTTCGCCCTCCTGGCTGCCAGGGCACACTGCTGGCTCATATTCAACTTGCTGTCAAGCACAACCCCCAGATCCCTCTCTGCGGGGCTGCTCTCCAGCATCTCGTTGCCCAGTCTGTACTTATAGCCAGGGTTGCCCTGTCCCAGGTGCAGGACCCAGCACTTGCTTTTGTTAAACTTCATGCGATTAATTAATATATTGTGGTTAATTAATGCAGTTAATTAATTAATTAACATATTTCTTAACTTTCATGAGTTTTATTAAATTGTACTTACTGACTATTCAATTTAGATCTTTTTAACTAGCTAATGCACAGCTTTAACACCAAGTTTACATATTTCTGTGATCTATCATGTAGAAACACTTGGAATTCCTGTGAAAAATACAGCTGTGACACATGTACAGCTAATCTGGTCACTCACATTTTCTCTGTTGCTAAAAGAATATAGAATATGCTCATACCATAGAATCATTATGGTTGGAAAAGACCTCCAAGATCATCTGGTCCAACCATCACCCTGCCACCAATATCACTCACTAAACCATATCCCTAAGTGCCAGGTCGATGGCAAGTTGAATAGGAATCATCAGTTTGGGCACTGCAGTAGACGGAGGGTACAAAACAACTAAGGAGTGTCCAAAGAAGGCCAACAAAGACGGTGAAAGGTCTAGAGAGGAAAACATATGAGGAGCCGCAGAGGTAACTTGGGTTGTTCAGCTTAGAGAAGGATGAGGAGCGACCTCATGACCATCTACAGCTTCCTCAAGACGGGAGTGGAAGGAGAGGTGCTGATTTCTTCTCTGGTGACCAGCAATAGGACCCAAGGGAATGGCATGGAGCTGCGACAGGGGAGGTTCAGGCTGGGTGTTAGGAAATGTTTCTTCTCCAAGAGGGTTGTGGGGCACCTGAAAAGGCTTCCCAGGAAACTGGTCACAGCCTGCTGGAATTGAAGAGGCTTTTGGACAATGCTCTCAGACATATGGTTTGATATTTGGACGCTCCTGTGTGGACCTAGAAGTTGCACTCAATGATCCCAGTGGGTCCCTTCCAACTCGGGATAGTCTATGATTCTATGTCCACATAGCTTTTCACTCTCTTTCTATTTAGTTCTGCAACCTTCACCAGGAGATGTTCTTTTCACCTAGACAATTTACCACAAAGCAATTCAAGAAATCATCTTTATATCTGAAGGAGTAAGAGCAAGTATGTTTTGCATCACCTATTAAGAAAAGATGAAATTTGTCACTGTTTTAGAGACCTGATGTGTGACATGATAAGTCTTCTCATGTCTAAGAGCTGCAAGGACCTTCACACAAGCTTAAGAGGTGCGAGGTGAGGGGGGATTGCTGTGATGTGGCTGTGGTGCCTGTGACAGCACAGAGGATGAGTCACAGCCTGGGAGCTGTCATCAGGGTCAGCAGCAGGCAGCGCCACCACACTGTGGCCTGGGCCGTTGGTGAGTGCAGCTTGCACCTCCTGCAGGCTATGGCTCGGCTGATCTTCCTTGCCCTGACTGTGCTGGGCTTTGCCCAGGAGCTGTGGCTGGTGGATGATCACATGGATATGGATGTGCATGAGCGAATGCAGCAGCACACAGAGCAGCTGAGTCAGGGCATGGCTCAGCTGCTGCAAGAGATGGAGCAGAGGAGACAGGAGCAGAGTGCGGTGGCCCTGGGAGCTCTGCTCTTCACTGCCTTGCAGCAGTGGCAGCTCTGGGCCTCGGTGGAGCTCCTGGTCCTGCTCTTTGGGCTCTGCCGGTGGCTCAGGAAAAGGAGCTGTGAGCCGTGCAGAAGCAGGAAGCAGGGCAGCTCCACAAGGAAGGAGAAGGACAACGATGATGCAGAAGACAGTGACTCTGGACAGTGACCGTGCCCAAGATGTGGTAATTGTATCATAGAATATGCTCACATCATAGAATCATTAAGGTTGGAAAAGACCTCCATGATCACCTGGTCCAACCATCACCCTGCCACCAATGTCACTCACTAAATCATGTCCCTAAGCACCATGTCCCACCTTTCCCTGAACACCCGCAGGGACGGTGACTCCATTGCCTCCCTGGGCAACCTGTTCCAATGCCTGACTACTCTTTTTGAGATGAAATGTCTCCTAATTTCCATCCTAAACCTCCCCTGGCACAACTTTAGGCTATTCCCTCTAGTCATTCTCACTTCATTGCCAGGTGTCAGTCACTATGGAGTAAATTATTCTGGGAGTTATTGAAAAACTCCCAGAATTGAGTTTATTGAGGCTTGCTGATGGGCCTCAGTGTGCCTGCCAAGGGCCAAGCTGGAGAATCTGCCTGTCCCAGACATCCTATGTGTGCTGGTGCCTCAGGACTGAGCACATTGGACACACAGATAACACTGCTCAACAGACAGTGGGAATTGCTCTTGAACAGTTTCTCTGCATTCAGACCATATTTGGGGTCCCGGGCAGCTAAGGAAGATGTTGTGTGAAGGCTTCCAACAGAGACAGCTGTTAGAAGCCAGGCAATGACCACTCAAACTCAGTGTGCCTGCCAAGGGCCAAGCTGGAGAATCTACCTGTCCCAAAAGGAGAGAAATAGTTATTTCTAGTACATAATTTCATTCTGATGCCATAACCTGAAACAGATATGATATGTGCCCTAAATAAATTAATTTCTTTCCATTGACTAGCTAAGGATATTACTACTCTCCATTGCCTAGTGAGGATACCCACAGTTCTATTGATTACCTATGCAAAGGTATCTCTGTCTTTAAGATAGCCTAAGTTATTCAAAAACCTGCATTGTGCTGGCAGGAGTGACCCTACATCTGCATTGCTCTGGATCAGAAGTAATAAGGTAAATGAGGTTGTGATACTCAAGAACAGATAAAATCCTTGCTTTTAGGTAACTAAATTGTTCCCCTTGATTGACATTCAACTTCTGATTAAGACAAGTAAGTTCAGATGTCTGCAATGCAGATACCTACATGTAAACTACACACGTAAATTCCCATTGTCAAATAGAGAATTTATTCATTTGCCTGAGTTTAGATGTCTAGTGCCATGTGAAATATGTATCCAAGCTGATTTTCAGATGCCTCTTTGAAGTGGCTTGCATTTCCCATAGATCTCATGTCATAGATGATACCCTGTGATACTCTGCAGCATCTCAAGAGTACTAGTTTTCCATAGGGAAGTCTAGAGTGTTATTCCAAGTCCTTAAAAGCAGAATTCAGTTTTAAAGTTAGATGTATAATGCTGAAGGAGCTGTCTTAGGTTATTTATGAAAGTTTCATGACACTGATATTGCATGAAAGTAGGATATACAGGTAGAAGTACTGTATGATAGCCTGACCATTCTGGAGTGGACACTGTGTCCTAAATTACTGTAAATACGTAATCTGACTAATCTGAGAAGTTCAAAAACCAATCTCATATGTAGCCATGTACATAGAGGCATCTGAATGGTGTCCCAGTCATCAATTTAAATTTAATCTCTATATTCCTTTTTGAAAGCAGCCGTCATAACAGTTATTATGTTGGAAGTGTGCTTCCAACAAAGAAACCATCTTGGATCTTGCTGCTTCCAAGTAGTAATTCTCAAGGCTTCTCGCCAAATAAGTAAAAATGGGTTGCTACCCACAAAACTAGAAAACAAACAAACAACTGACATTAAAAACAAAGTTTCTGTGGGAGGATTTTCACAGAATGTAGGGTGTTGAGTTGAGTCTCTGTGGGTTAGGATCAGCGGGAAGGCCAACAAGGCAAGCATCCTGGTGGGGGTCTGTTATAGACCGCCGAACCAGGATGAGGAGACGGATGAGGAGTTCTACAGGCAGCTGGCAGAAGTTGCAAAATTGTCAGCGCTTGTTCTCGTGGGGGACTTCAACTTCCCAGACATATCCTGGAAGCACAACACAGCCCAGAGAAAGCAGTCTAGGAGGTTTCTGGAGAGCGTGGAAGATAGCTTTCTGACACAGCTCGTTAGAGAGCCTACCAGGGGAGGTGCCCCGCTAGACCTTCTGTTCACAAACAGAGAAGGACTGGTGGGAGATGTGGTGGTCGGGAGCTGTCTTGGGCAGAGTGACCACGAAATGGTAGAATTCTCTATTCTTGGCGAAGCCAGGAAGGGGACCAGTAAAACCGCTGTCTTGGACTTCCGGAGGGCTGACTTTGAGCTCTTCAGGACACTGGTTGGCAGAGTCCCTTGGGAGGAGGTTCTGAAGGGCAGAGGAGTCCAGGAAGGCTGGGCACTCGTCAAGAAGGAAATCTTAATGGCTCAGGAGCGGTCTGTCCCCACGTGTCCAAAGACAAGCTGGTGCAGAACTAGACCGGCCTGGCTGAACAGACAGTTGTGGCTTGAGCTTAGGAGAAAAAAGAGGGTTTATAATCTTTGGAAAAGAGGGCGGGCCACTCACGAGGACTATAAGGATGTTGCAAGGCTGTGCAGGGACAAAATTAGAAGGGCCAAAGCTCATCTGGAGCTCAATCTGGCTACTGCTGTTAAAGATAACAAAAAAAGTTTTTACAAATACATCAACACCAAAAGGAGGACTAAGGAGAATCTCCATCCTTTACTGGATGCAGGGGGAAACTTAGTTACAAGGGATGAGGAAAAGGCTGAGGTGCTTAATGCCTTCTCTGCCTCAGTCTTTAGCGGCAAAACCAGTTGTTCTCTGGATACCCGGTACCCTGAGCTGGTGGAAGGGGATGGGGAGCAGGATGTGGCCCTCACTATGCACGAGGAAATGGTTGGCGACCTGCTGCAGCACTTGGATGTACGCAAGTCGATGGGGCCGGATGGGATCCACCCAAAGGTACTGAGAGAACTGGCGGAGGAGCTGGCCAAGCTGCTTTCCATCATTTATTGGCAGTCCTGGCTATCAGGGGAGGTCCCAGTCGACTGGTGGCTAGCAAATGTGACACCCATCTACAAGAAGGGTCGGAGGGTAGACCCGGGGAACTATAGGCCTGTTAGTTTGACGTCAGTGCCAGGAAAGCTCATGGAGCAGATTATCTTGAGTATCATCACGCGGCACTTACAGGGCAACCAGGCGATCAGGCCCAGTCAGCATGGGTTCATGAAGGGCAGGTCCTGCTTCACAAACCTGATCTCCTTCTATGACAAAGTGACACGCTTAGTGGATGAGGGAAAGGCTGTAGATGTGGTCTACCTTGACTTCAGTAAGGCTTTTGACACTGTTTCCCACAACATTCTCCTCAAAAAACTGTCTGCTCGTGGCTTGGACTGGCGTACGCTTCGCTGGGTTGAAAACTGGCTGGATAGCCGGGCCCGAAGAGTTGTGGTGAATGGAGTCAAATCCAGTTGGAGGCCGGTTACTAGTGGAGTCCCCCAGGGCTCAGTACTGGGGCCAGTCCTCTTCAATATCTTTATTGATGATCTGGATGAGGGGATTGAGTGCACCCTCAGTAAGTTTGCAGACGACACCAAGTTAGGTGCGTGTGTCGATCTGCTCGAGGGTAGGAAGGCTCTGCAGGAGGATCTGGATAGGCTGGCCCAATGGGCTGAGGTCAACTGTATGAAGTTCAACAAGGCCAAGTGCCGGGTCCTGCACCTGGGGCGTAACAATCCCAAGCAGAGCTACAGGCTGGGAGATGAGTGGTTGGAAAGCTGCCTGGCAGAGAAGGACCTGGGAGTACTGGTTGATAGTTGGCTGAATATGAGCCAGCAGTGTGCTCAGGTGGCCAAGAAGGCCAACAGCATCCTGGCTTGCATAAGAAGCAGAGTGGCCAGCAGGTCTAGGGAAGTGATTGTCCCCCTGTACTTGGCTCTGGTGAGGCCGCACCTCGAGTACTGTGTTCAGTTTTGGGCCCCTTGCTACAAGAAGGACATGGAGGTGCTCGAGAGAGTCCAGAGAAGGGCAACAAGGCTGGTGAGGGGTCTGGAGAACAAGTCTTACAAGGAGCGGCTGAGGGAGCTGGGATTGTTCAGCCTGGAGAAGAGGAGGCTCAGGGGAGACCTCATCGCACTCTACAGGTACCTTAAAGGAGGCTGTAGTGAGGTGGGGGTTGGTCTGTTCTCCCACGTGCCTGGTGACAGGACGAGGGGGAATGGGCTAAAGTTGTGCCAGGGGAGGTTTAGGTTGGATATTAGGAAGAACTTCTTTACTGAAAGGGTTGTTAGGCACTGGAATGGGCTGCCCAGGGAGGTGGTGGAGTCACCATCCCTGGAGGTCTTTAAGAAACGTTTAGATGTTGAGCTTAGTGATATGGTTTAGTGGAGGACTTGTTAGTGTTAGGTCAGAGGTTGGACTAGGTGATCTTGGAGGTCTCTTCCAACCTAGATGATTCTGTGATTCTGTGATTCTGTGTGTAATGGTTGAAAAGCAAGAGATTAACATTCAGGAAGATAGAAAACTAATAGGAGGATAATGAAAGACAGAAACACTTTTATCCTTAGCCAGAGCATTAATATACATTTCACCTTTTAAAGATGACTATATACAGAAAAGTCAATAACAAGCTATAATACCTATTGTAACAGACGTTTTGCAGAAGTATCATCCAGCAATGGTTCAAGATTTAGCAAGTAAAAAAAAAAAAAAAAAGTTGTTCAAGACCAGTTCGTAGCACCATACGTTTAGCCTTTAAAATAGCAATAAAATATGGATTATGTTGGTCTTTGCAATCATCTTACCTCAGAAGCAAAGATCTCAGAAGCAAAGATGGATCCATAACAAACTGGTGGGTTTTGTTTATTTTTTTGTCTTCGTTATATGACATAATACTGTTGAATGTATTTGCCATACCAGTTAAACTTTTGGTATTTTATTTGATTCATCTTCTGATTAGTCACTACTTTATTGTTAATAAAGACTGCAGATACAGAACCACAAAGTGTTGTGGGGGGACTCCCTGGTGGCCATGGGACTTCAGTGTCAGGTGCTCCCTATGAGGGCTCAAGGCAGGGCCTAGCAGCCCATCCCGTCCCACTGCCCCAGCCAGGGAGCAGAGCACCTAGGGGCACTGGGGCAGCCCCAGGCACTGGGGACGGGCAGAGGCCTGCAGGGAGGTTTCAGGGCCATGGCCAGGTGAAGTCATGTCTATGAGACAAGGGGAAGGGTTGCCGCAGCCAGGGCCTGACACTGAGCCTCAGGTCTCAGTAGCGCTGGGCAGGTCTGGGCTGTGTCTTCCCAACTCTGTTGTAAAGCATGTTGCTGTCTGCCTGTTGGGGAGTGGCTTGATGTGCTGAGCAGCTCTTGGATTCCCTAAGGAAAATCCTCTCATACCTTCCATGCCTGCCTCCCCTAAGGTATGGAATTAACCTGTCTTGATAACTGCTGCAAGGTACATGGTGAACAGGAAAATTCAGTCAGTCTGCAAAAATGCATACAGGTTTGCTTGATGTGATTTCTGCCTTTGACACAAAGACAGTGTGATTATAACCTCAGTTATTTGTTATAGCTGGTCTGAGAGTCTGTAATATTTGAACATATCACAAGAAGGGTGTAACACTGAGTAGGAAGATGGAAAAAAAAAAAAGTACAGGAAATCAAATACCGATATGTAAGCAACAAAGTATCTCAGATATGAAAGAGAAAAAAGCATATTCAGAATAACATAAACCTTTCAATTGTCTTAAAACTATCCATTTAACAGTTATCAAAAAGTTGATTTTCAGATTAATTAGATTGGTGTGGCTTTTTCCACAAAGTGAGGCAATTCTTAACTAAAGGCTTATTATTACTATTACTATTATTATTATTAAAATTAAACATCAAGACTACAGTATGCTGATATGATGATCACAGAAGGAGAAGGAAATACAAACAAAACTTAAATTTTTATAGGAAAACAATGGGAAATACCATAAGGGTATGTAGAAAAAGAGTGCCTGCTCCTTTAAGGGTACCTGGTCAAGGACCTTTTCCAAGGCCATAGGGGATAATAAGAAAGGGAGGTAGTGATGGGAGCTAAGTCTTGTCAGTCAGGCTAATCAATTAGGGTGTGTGAAAATGTGGTGATGTTTATTCCAGCAGAATTATTTGTTTAAGGACTTCTAAGGTGGAAGACAGTCGCAAGAAACAAATATCCCAGTCATACTAATTGGCTAACAAGCTACAGGCACTGCTTCCTGGAAGGATGAACCTTACAGCTGATAAGATTGTGAACACGGGGGCCCTTGACTAGATGGTGAGTAGGCAGGGGTGCTGGGTGGACAGGGGGGTTGTGCTCGTACTCAAGGATTTGTGTGGGAGGTGCTGGATGGATAGAGGGACATTGTCAGGTATGCAAATGATCTACGAATGTGCCCGTGCTTGTGAACCTGGAGAGTTCTGTGTACCCATGCTAGCAACAGTGAAATTCTAACTCTACCATCAAGTGAAGAGGATGGGGATGATTGTGTCTGAGTCTTGTTGAAGGCAGCATGTGACAGTGGTGACCTGTGTGTCAGTGTCCTGTCTCAGTATCTGTGTGTTTATGTATCTCTGGGACATGTGCTCAGCTTTGCTACTGCGTGAACCTGTGTAGAGGAAAGCAGCAGATGCATAGCACGGGTCCCTGGGTGCACCTAGCTGGGCATGAGTGGCTGGTCCTCGGCAGGAGGAGGTGGTCCTACACTTTGCTCTTTATCTCACTTAATGAATACATTTTCTGACACTGACTGTATATAGATAATCAAGAAAGCTTGGGCTTTCAGGAAGACAAATAGAAAGTGACATGTTAAATTATTTTTTCATTAGTAGCATTTTTTTTATCAGAAAGTTTTGCAATCAAAAAATGAACCTTAAATTGTTGACTTTTTGAGCATTTGACTCCTTTAAGAGTTAAAAATACTCTCTCTCAGAAAAAAAAAAAAACACTTCTGGTGGTAAGAAAAAAAATTGCATTATTGACTTTAGCTAAATGATGACAAAAAAAAAGTTTATAAAGCTATTTCAATTTATTTATAGGTTGTGAACAAGAAATTAGAAGAGTTGCTAAAGTTGATATATGGAAGCATAATTGATTGTAATCAGATAAAATGTGAAAGTAAAATTAGGACTGAATGAGGAAACACTTGCTAACGCTTGGATGTATTAGACCATGCAACAGCTTCCCAAGGGAAATTAAAGAAAATGAATTGTTTGAATGATTTAAAACCAAACTGGACAAAGTAATGTAGGTAAGCCTACAGTCAAGTAATGACAGTGTAACGTAATATGTTGGAAAATAAACAATTTCATGAGTAAAAGAGTTTAAGAGGAACTGAAATAGTTAAATATGACCTACACTGACATACAGGGAAGCGTGGGTTCAGACACTCCATATTTACTTCCTAATTTCAATTTACTACCTTTTCTACGACTTCACCTTGTAAATTCCTGATACCAATGCAAATAATGAGGCAACTGTGAAGCAAATGGCTAATTACAAACACCTGTTTACCTCCTAAAGTTAAAACTAATTTAACATACCACAGACTTTATAATAATATCATATTTCAGTGTTTCTAACATGCAAATAGAATTTTACATTCTAAATGGAGTAGAAGGAAATAATTAATAAAAATACTCATCCTTAACAAGACAAAACAATTCTGGCTTTGGGGGAAAAAAGAATCTGTAATTATCAAAAAACAACTATGCAAAAGCATAAATTCAAGGTTATTTTCTAACTCACTAAGTGTAATTGACCTTTTCTTAGTTTAAAATGAAAGAATAATCTATACATTTGTAAAGTCTCCCTGCTATTGACAGAAAATAAGTGAATTTTCCCTTTTGCTATCCAGTTTAACATAAAGTTTCCCATATATAGGAACAAGTAATTGTAACACTTCTTCTCAGTATCAGAATTTGTTTCCATATCTGTGTATATTTTCATAATAAGGAAGCTGTTAAAATGGTTCTTTCCCGTATGATAAATAAAGCAATAGCAGAGCTTTTTTTTTTTTTCCTTTCAGTTTCTGATGTTGCTATTGCATATTCATGCCAGAAAAAAATGTTTCTATTTAATTCAGGTATTTCAGTTTAAATTCAGCGATACTAGTGAGAAAGCAATGGGGGAACTAAAAGACCATTAGTTACTTTTTGGGTGCCTTCTACAATATAAATGATTCCGTATAGAAATTTTTGGAACATGAACCTTTATGTGCAAGATATGATTACATGCTATTTATTTTTTGCTTGGAAATGGATAATATTTGTTCTCTCCTGTAATTAAAAGGAGTAAAGTATCAGCTCAACTGAATTTTTTTTTTTCTTTGAAGATACTAGAATTACAGATGTTTGACTGGGAGAGCTATGAAGTTTCTTGACTCTTCCATATTTGTGCATGGACTGAAGACATTCACAGGCAGGATACTTAAAACAACATCAACAAAAAGAAAAGTTAGGGTTCTGAAATCCTGAACTTGTATACAGAAATGGCTTTCAGAAAGGACAGTTCTGTAGAAATAATTTCTGCCATTTTTTCCTCATTCCAGACAAAAGGCTGAAGCCTACGGAGATATTCAGAGATCTGAGTGCAGTTTAAATCCAAATGAGCAAGCCCTTGAAACAAATCTATTCATGATCTGGGAATCTACGATCATTGTAGGCATTTCTTCATGTTATGTACAAGCTAATAAAAATTGCATTCTTTAGATGCTGTAGAACTTTTATTTTACTCAGTGTTTTCAATTACTTATATGAGCTAAATGCCATCAATGCTATGCATTTTATATGGTTGTAGCTCATGAGTAATTAATCCTAGGGTTATGAGCCCTCAACACTTGCAGGAAGCATGGAATTTCTTCTCAGTATTCCCATCTCACTCTCTGGGTCAAAGGAAATTCAGAGACAGCTGAATTTAAGTCTGAATCTTTATTCTGCTGAAGAGCCCACATGTGCCTTGGTGTTTCTTGGTCTTGCCTAGCAACAGGTAGGTCATTTGTGTTTGAATGGTAGGTGGGTAGAGACCAAACTTCATAGAAAATAATTGGTCTTCTTTCATTGACGTTTAAGGTTCTCTGGCTGGGGAGGAAGGGAGCCTGAAGATGGAATGAACTGTTTTTGAGATTCCAAGAACAGTGTTTATTAGCCTGTGACTGGTAAGAAAGAAGAATAGATATCAAATTTACCAATAAATTCTTGCATCACGGAAATTGTCTTAAACTGGAGTCCAAATCCCCTGTAGTCTGTCTGTGGCCCATATATTCAGTGTTACCTACGACTGCTTAGTACATCACACCTGCTGCTCTTCAATATTCAGGCCTCTTCTGAGGTCTCTTGTATCTTGTGAGGATCACATGTTTTTAGTTTGGATATCCTCGTCTGTCTCAAGTGGTTTTTATGTTCAGGCAACTGAATCATGTCCTTTACATCTCCTTGATATTTTGAAGGAGATAAAAAAATAAAAATAAAAAATTAGAGTACACAGGGCACGGTTAACTGATACTTTGATAATCCAAATAAATTAAAATATTTCATTTTAAAATATAGTGTATTTTAACCTAGGTAGGTGAATATGTAAAATCTAAACCTGAAGTAGAAAGTGTTGAACTTGGTGGTTGTATTCGGTCTGACTATAAATACATTCCAGCTTCAGAGCCTCATGAAATCCCTGCTTTCAAGAACACTGAGGATATGGGTACAAACTCTTATGTTCTAAAAGCATATTTCACAGCAGGGGTTATGCTTTAGGTTTTTGTTTTAGGGTATTTTTTTCCCTACTTTCTATCTGATTAGTGAAATAGGATAAAAAGAGTGAAAAATGACAAGCAGGCAAACTCCAAGCATCTGGAAGGAAACATAAGCAACAACTCCAGAACCCCAGATTTCTGGGTAATAGATGGAAAATGAAAAGCCACTATGCAGATTTTCAGTTTATTTAGATGGGAAAGCCTCCTTCAGATACCAAAATAGGAAACAAACATGAAACTCGTTAAAAAGATAATTGAATAATTCATAATTGGAGTAAAGATGAGTCTGAATTAGGGAATACAAGTTCTTGAGTGAACTTCATTTGGGCATTTTTGTCTGAACAGTTGTCAACTGCTCTGGCAGTTTGATGTTTGGAAAAGAAAGATAGTTGAATGAGAGTATCTTTCCATTCTAATGTCTGTTTTTATTAATAAGCGCTGGTCTGCATCATCATATGAAGAACAAACAAAGTGCTAAGTTAAGGAAACTTAGAGACTCCAAAGGTATATTGAAGAAGAGAAGGTATATTTGGAGAAGAGAAGGCTCCGGGGAGACCTCATTGCAGCCTTCCAGTACTTGAAGGGAGCATATAAACAGGAGGGGGAATGCCTGTTTACATGCCTTGATAGTGATAGGACAAGGGGGAATGATTTTAAACTAAGACGGGGAGATTTAGGTTAGAAATAAGCAGAAAATTTTTCACTCAGAGGGTGTTGAGGCACTGGAACAAGTTGCCCAGAGAGGTTGTGGATGTCCCATGCCTGAAGGCATTCAAGGCCAGGCTGGATGTGGCTCTGGGCAGCCTGCTCTAGTGGTTGGCAACCCTGCACAGAGCAGGGGGGTTGAAACTAGGTGATCTTTAAGGTCCTTTTCAACCCAGGACATTCTGTGATTCTATATTGAAACAATCCTTACTCTAGCTTTACTTAAATATTCTGTATGGGTCATAGGACAAAAAAACATGCAGAGCGAAGATCTGCCACCAGTAGAAGACGCTGCTGAAATAGGATCACTGGGAAAAACAGGTTATAGTTAGAATATGAGAGGGTCTCCACTCAGAATCCAAGAAAGTTAACTGGCATGACAAAACTGAAACCAGTCTTCAATCTGGAGATAGCTATTAAATATTGTAGAAGAGAACAAACAAACTCAAAAAAGCTTGATAATGTTCTGCATGTAGGGTGCAGTGCAACAATACATACTGGGGGCTGACAGTGAAACTAGTACTAGTGATCATGAATTAATAGAGTTTTAGATTCTCGGAAGTCAGGAGGGGGTTTAGCAGTACTGCCACCCTGGACTTCTGGAGGGCAGACTTTGGCCCCTGTTTAGGGGACTGTTTGGCCGAGTCCCCTGGGAGGCAGTCCTGAAGGGCAAAGGAGTCCAGGAAGGCTGGGCACTCTTCAAGAAAGAAATCTTAAAGCTGCAGCAGCAGGCCATCCCCACGTGCTGAAAGATGAGCCGACATGGAAGAAGACCAGCTTTCTGAACAGAGAGCTGTGGCTAGAGCTCAGGAAGAAAAAGAGAGTTTAGGACCTTTGGAAGAAGAGGTGGGCAACTCAGGAGGAATATAAAGATGTCATAAGGCTGTGCAGGGAGAAAATTAGGAGGGCGAAAGCCCAACTGGAGCTCAATCTGGCTACCACTGTTAAAAAACAATTTTTTTTTTTTGTTTTTTTATATAAATACATAAACAACAGAAGGGGGACTAAGGAGAATCTCTATCTCCATTGGATGTGGGGTGAAGCATAGTGATGAGAGATGAGGAAAAGGTTGAGGTACTTAATGCCTTCTTGGACTCAGTCTTTAGCAGCAAGTCCAGTTGTTCTTCAGGTACCTAGTCCCCTGAGCTGGTAGATAGGGATGAGGAGCGGAATGAAGCCCTCATAATCTATGAGGAAATGGTTAGCAACCTGCTAAACAACTTAGTCACAAGGAAATCTATGGGGCCAGAGGGGATCTATCCAAGGGTACTGCTGGACTAGGCAGAAGCATTCACCAGGCGACTTTCCATCATTTATCAGCAGCCCTGTCTGGGAAGGTTCCTGTTGACTGGCGCTAGCAAATGTGATGCCCATCTGCAAGAAGGGATGGAAGGAGGATCTGGGAAACTATAGGCCAGTCAGTCTGACTTCGGTGCCAGGAATATTGAGTGCCATCACGTGGCACCTACAGGGCAACCAGGTGATCGAACCCAGTCAGCATGGGCTTATGAAACGCAGGTCCTGCTTGATGAACCCGATCTCCTTCTACAGCAAGGTGACCTGCTCAGTGAGTGAGGGAAAGGCTGTGCATGCAGTCTACCTAGATTTCAGTAAGGCTTTTGGCATTGTTTCCCACAGCAAGCCCTTGGGGAAACTGGCTGCTCATGGCTTGGAAGGGTGTACACTTTGTTGGGTTAAAAACTGGCTGGGTGGCTGGGCCCAAAGGGTCGTGGTGAATGGGGTTAAATGTAGTTGGAGGCTGGTCACAAGTAGTGTTCCCCAGGGATCAGTGTTGCAGTCAGTTTTCTTCCATATCTTTATCAGTGATCTGGATGAGGGGATTGAGTGCACCCTCTGTACATTTGCAGACAACACCAAGTTAGGTGGGAGTGTTGATCTGTTTGAGGGTAGGAAGTCTCTACAGGGGGATCTGCATAGGCTGAAACAGTGGGCTGAGGCCAGCAGTATGAAGTTCAACAAGACTAATTGCTGGGTCCTGCACTTGGGGCACAATAACCCCAGGCAGTGCTAGAGGCTGGGGGAAGAGTGGCTGGAAAGCTGCCTGGTGGAAAGGGACCTGGGAGTGTTAGTAAATATCTGTCTGAATATGAGCTGGCAGCGTGCTCAGGTGGCCAAGAATGCCAACAGTATTCTGGCTTGTATCAGAAATAGCGTGGACAACAGGACTAGGGAAGTGATTATCCTTCTGTACTCAGCTCTAGTGAGGCCACCCCTCGAGTAGTGTGTTCAGTTTTGGGCCCAGAGAATTTTGGGCCCCTCACTACAATAAGGATTCTGAGGTTCTGGATCATGCCCAAAGAAGGGCAACAAAGCTTTTGAAGGGTCTAGAGAACAAGTCTTATGAGGAGCAGCTGAGGGAGCTGGGATTGTTTAGTCTGGAGAAAAGGAGGCTCAGGAGAGAACTTATCTTGCTCTACAATTAACCTTAAAGGAGGCTATAGTGAGGTGGGGATCAGTCTCTTTTCCCAAGTGACAAGACAAGAGGGCACCAGGGAAGATTTAGGTTAGATATTAGGAAAAAATTATTCACTTAAATGGTTGTCAGGAATTGAAACAGGCTGCCCTGGCAAGTAGTTGAGTCACCATCCCTGGAGGTCTTCAAAAAATGTGTAGATGTAGAGCTTACTGACATGGTTTAATGGTGAGCTTGGCAGTGGTGGTTTAAAGGTTGGACCAGATGATCTTAGAAGTATTTTCCAACCCAAATGATTCTATGTGCCTACTTTTCATGAAGGGACCTGGGTTCCTGGTGAATGTGAATCAGCTGTGTGCCAATGTGGTGCTGAAGGCAAACCACGCACTGAGCTATATTATCTAGAGTGTTGCTAGCATAATGAGGGAAGGTGTTATTTAGCACTAATGAGGCCAAATCTCAAATATTGCCTGCAACTTTGTTCTCCAAGTAAAAAGGGAGATGTTGATGAACTGGAGTAAGTAGAGTGGAGTGCCACCAAGATATTTACATAGTTTTAACACTTCCTGTATATGAGGAGGGACAGGGTTGGAGTAATGTGCTTGCTTTGCTTTAAGAAGAGAGATTGCTTTCCACGATTCAAGACAGATTCAGAGGCCAAGTTCCAGGTGGGTAGAGGTGCACAGCAAAATGATGATGGGCAATAGCCACAGGTCACACAGAGTGAAAGCCTGACTGCCCGTGAGGAAAGAGGTTTATATGAGAATGATTATGTGTTGCAACCTGCTGCTCAAAGAGGCTGTGAAATCTGTGTCCTAGGAGAAATTCAGTGCTTAACCTGACAAGGCCCTGAGCAACCTCTTCTAATATTCTGTGGTTTGAGCTGGAAGTTGGACTAGATGCTTTCAGAGTTCCATTTTCTAAAGTGAGTTCTAAAGTGTTGTCTGATTGTATGATTCTAACTGGGAAGGGCTTAAACTGAATTATGGTTTTTTTTTTCTGTTTGTTTTTCTGTTTAATTTTATTATTATTAATCAGCATTTACATTTTTTTTCTCAGAAGAAAAATAAGTAATACTTCAAATAATTTCACTATTTGAATAAAATCTGATCTGAAATCAGGAAATGCTAGGGAAAAAAAAAAAAGTGAAGTCTTGCTGCCCTGCACTGAACATGACAGTGAACCCAAGATTGGAAGGGTTACTTTAAAGATTCCAGACTCTGTTGTGGTGCTCTAGGTTTCAATATAGTTAAGCCTGATCTTTACTTAACATATTTTCATGAATATATAAGATTTTGGTAATACGATACGGATATGGAAATAATAAATTAAAACCAAACAAAAAGAAATATAAACAAACCAAAGAAAAAAAAAACTACCCCAAAATATTTCATTGTATACGAGGAAGATCATTGGCAGAGCTTTCAGGCTCACCTACCGTTACTCATGAAACAGGCGATTTCAGCTTGCCATTAAATTGAACAGAGCAAATGAATGCCAGCCAACTGTAGCTTTACTTTCAATGTTAAAGGCTCTTCATCAGATCCATTATTCATAAAAGAGTTTCATCAGCAGAACTTCTCCAAGGAAAACTGAGTACATGGCAGAACTTCTAAAGAATGGCTTACACTTTGGAAAATATAAAACAAGGACACAATACATAGGTAGTCAAAGGATGAGATTACACTCCACATTGAATACTTTCTGTTGCTTATAACGTGTGTGTATGTACGCATTCAGATTCATAGATTTTTTTAATATCTATTATTTTCAGACATTTTCAATGATTTGGAATTGACTACAGTTTAATTATATTGTGGAAAACATTTTGTGTTATAAACTGAGAAATATAAATATTTTTTCAGTGACTTTTTCAGAAATAGTGTATGATTTCCTTAAACTATTAACTTCATAGCTGTATCCTTTCCTTTCAAATACTCGATTTCAAATTGAAATGCAAGCTATTGTTGCCTGTGAGAAATCAGGAGATACTTTTCATCCTGCTGGAGAATTTGCTTGAATGCTTGTCTTTAAATAGTTGAAAATATTTTGTCTATACTTTGAGGTGAAAATTTCAGGAAAGATTCTAAACTACAAAAGAGCAAAAAGCAACAACACAGAATAGTATATGACAGTATGCCATGTGGTGATTTTTGTTTTTCCCTGTTCACTAAGTCAACATATATTCTTCTGTACTGCTCTGCTTTGCTTTTCCTTTTGACTTATTGCATTATTATTGCACGTGGTGTTTCTTAGAGTCATTTACCAAAACAAATAATTGTAACAAAAACATTTATTGGTCTTACTCCTGATTACTTCCAACCTTGAATGACTGAAACATGACATAGCAGTTCAGCATCAGAAAAAAAGAACACACTGTACTGAACTGACACTAGCTACAAAACATGTAGAAAAGTCAACGGCCACTAGTATCAGCCTGCCTTTATGTCTATCTTCTGGAAACAAACCAATAAAAACCAACAAAGAAACAAACAACCACCAACAACAAAAAAAATGGGAGTATACTGGGTCTAGCTGGGATAGAGTTAACTTTCTTTTTTTTTTCTTTTTTTTTCTGCAGCGGCCCACATAGTGCTATGCTCTGCACTTGTAGCTAGAACAGCCCTGATATCACAGCAATGCTTTGTCTATTGCTGATCAGTGCTGACACAGAAACTAGACTCCCTCCAACCTCCACCCACCCCACCCCCCCACCCCCAAGTAGGCTGGAGTTGGGCAAGAGGTGGAGAGGGGACATCACCATGGCAGCTGACCTAAACTGACCAAAGGGATATTGCATACCATATGATGTCACAGTCAGCAATAAAGGGTGGGGAGAGGGGGGGATCTCATTATGAAGATGGCTGTCCTCCTGAACAACTGCTACATATATTGAGGCCCTGCTTCCTGAGATGTGGCTGAACATCGCTCATTGATGGGAAGTAGGGAATATTTTTTTTCTCTCTGTGCTTCCACGTAGCCTTTCCTTGTTTTTTCCCTCTTCCTTGGTCTTTCCCTCTTTTTTCCCCCTTTAATTAATTTACCCTTATCTCAGTCCATGAGCATTTCTTTTTCTTTCCAGCATACTTCTATCTCCCTCTCTCCTGAGGAGGAGGAGGCAGATTGAGAGAGTGGTTGTGGTGGAGTCCAGCTGCCCAGCAAAGTAGAACCACCACAGGGAGAAGCTGGTTCTCTAAGTCAAGAAATTATTAAAAATCTTCTACTTACTCACTCTTACATTTCAATATAAATCAAACTACTGCTTATAATTCCTTTCACTTTATTATGTTAAAGGGAAAGGAAATTTGGCAGGACCTAAACCTCCTCACGTTGCAGCTTCTCCTCAGATATCAGAGGGGCTGTGGGTGGCTGGGCTTAGATTCTGAGTGATGTCAAATTTGGCACTGTAAGTCTGGTTGCATTAAATATATTGAATTAACATGACTGTGGATGCACAAATAGCACAATATTGCAGTACTGTAAGTCTGGTAGCATTAATTATATTGAATTATGATCACAGATGCAAAAATAGTGCAGTCAGCACTATATGTCTGGTCATGATGACTATGATCACGGATGTACAAATCACAGAGTGGGCGAGGTTGGAAGGGACCTCTGAAGACCATCTAATCCAACTCCACTGCCGAGCAGGATCACCTAGAGCACATTGCACAGGGTGGCATCTAGGCAGGTTTTGAACATCTCCAGAGAAGGAGAGACTACAGCCTCTCTGGGCAACCTGTACCAGTGCTCTGTCACCCTCACAGTAAAGAAGTGGTTCAGACAGAACCTCCTGTGCTTCAGTTTGTGCCTTTGGCCTCTCATCCTCTTCCTGGGCACAACTGAAAAGAGACTGTCTCCATCCTCTTGACACTCTCCCCTCAGATATTTACATATATTAATGAGGTCTCCCCTCAGTCTTCTCATTTCCAGACTAAGCAGGCCCAGTTCTCTCAGCTTGTCCTCATATGACAGGTACTCCAGTCCTCTAATCATCTTTGTAGCCCTCCTCTGGACTCACTCCAGTAGTTCTATGTCCCTCCTGTACTGGGGAGCCCAGAGCTGGACACAGCACTCCAGGTGTGGCCTCACCAGGGCTGAGTGGAGGGGTAGGATCACCTCCCTTGTCCTGCTGGCAGCACTCCTCTGAATACAGCCCAGCACACCATTGGCCATCTTGGCCACAAGGGCACATTGCTGACTCATGGTCAGCCTGCTGTTCACCAGGACTCCCAGATCCCTCTCTGCAGAGCTGCACTCCAGCTGGTCAATCCCCAGCCTGTACTGGTGCTTGGGGTTATTCCTCCCTAGGAGAAGGACCCTGCACTTGCCCTTGTTGAGGTTCCTCTCAGCCCAACCCTCCAGTGTGTCGAGGTCCCTCTGAATGGCAGCACAGCCCTCTAGGGTGTAAGTCACTCCTCCCAGTTTTGTGTCATCAGCAAACTTGCTGAGGGTGCACTCAGCAAGTGATATCCCCTTGGTGAATCCATGATGACTATTTCTGATCACCTTCTTATCCTCCATGTGCTTGGAGATGACCTTCAGGATGAGCTGTTCCATCACCTTTCCAGGGATGGAGGTAAGGCTGACTGGCCTGTAGTTGCCTGGGTCCTCCTTCTTGCCCTTTTTGAAGAGTGGCATGACATCAGCTTTCTTCCAGTCCTCAGGCACCTCTCCTGTTCTCCACAACTTTTCAAAGATGATGGACAATAGCCTAGCAATAGCATTATCCGGTTCCTTCAGCACCTGTGGTACATTCCATTGGGGCCCATGGATTTCTGGATGTGAAGTTTGCTTAGATAATCTCTGACCAGATCCTCTTTGACCAAGGCAAAGTCCTCCGTTCTCCAGACTTCCTCTCTGGTCTCTGAGATTCCCAAGGGCTGACCTTAGCAGTAAAGAGTGAATTAAAAAAGGCATTCAGCAACTCTGACTTCTCCATATCCTTTGTCACTAAGGCACCCGCCCCATCCAGCAGCAGGCCAACGTTTTCCCCAGTCTTCCTTTTTCTACTGATGTATTTGAAGAAGTCCTTCTTGTTGTCCTTTACATCCTTCACTAGATCTAATTCCAAATGGGCCTTGGCCTTCTTTGTCACATCCCTGCATACTCTGACAGCTGAAACCAGGACACCCTATATTCCTCCCAAGTGGCCTGTCCCTTTTTCTACACGCTGTAAACTTCCTTCTTTTGTCTGAGCTTTGCCAGGAGCTCCTGGCTCATCCATGCAGGTCTCCTTGCCCCCTTTACTTGCCTTCTTACTCATAGGGATGCACTGATCTTGAGCTTGGAGGAAGTGATAGTTGAATACTGACCATCTGTCTTGGACCCCTTTCCCTCTAGGGCCCTAACCAACGGGATTCCTCCAGACAGATCCCTGAAGATGCCAAAGTTTGCTCTCCGCAAGTCCAGGGTCACAATCCTACTTTTTGCCCTGCTTCCTCCTCTCAAGATACTGAACTCCACCATATCATGGTCACTGCAGCCAAGGCTGCCCCCGACCCTCACATCTCCAGCTCGTCCTTCCTCATTTATTAGTAAAAGGTCCAGTAGCACACCTCTCCTTGTTGGCTTCTCTAACACCTGTGTCAAAAATTTGTCATCAATGCACTGCAGAAACCACCTGGACTGTTTGTGCCTAGCTGCTTGGTCCTCCCAGCAGATAGCAGGGTGGTTGAAGTCCCCTATGAGAACCAGGGCTTGTGACTGAGAGGCTACTTCAAGCTGTCTGAAGAAGGCTTCATCTACCTCCTCTTCCTGATCAGGTGGCCTGTAGCAAACACCCACAGCCATGGTAGCCTGCCCTTTACTCCTTACCCATAAGCTCTCAGCTCACTCTTCATCCACCCCTAGGCAGAGCTCCATGCATTCCAGTTGCTTCCTCACATAAAGAGCAACTCCACCACCTCGCCTTCCTGGCCGGTCTTTTCTAAAATGCTTTCCATGACAGCATCCCAGTCACGAGAGCTATCCCACCATGTCTCTGTGATTGCAGTGAGATCATAGCCTTGTGACTGCATGCAGATCTCCAGTTCTTCCTCTGTGCAATACACTTTCAGTCTAGTAAATGACTGTTGTTGTTTATTGAGGCAACGGGAGCACGGGTTCTTTTGGATTGCTGGTGATAAATGCATTATCTGCAAAGCACATGCAAATACCAAGAATATGACAAACATAACAAATTACATGTGCTAGCTTATGAAACAACTCTCTAGAGAATGTTAGGTTTCTCAGGGAAGCACTAGGTATAACCAAGAGTTTGAATCTCACCCAATAGGAGTCTCTATGGGGGGAAAGAGAGGTTCAGCCCGTTGACTGATCCCAGAAGTCAACGATGTCCTCCTGACTTGTCTGTGGTGGTGTCTTCCCTAACATTTTCCTCTCTTGAGCTATTTTTATATTATTTTCCTACTTTTAGGTGGAGCTTGAGTGACTCTAGTCATATGTGTCTGTGGTGTGATTGTTATAAGTTTTTCTTGCTTTAGTTTTGAATGTATATGCTCAGAGGAATTCAGAGCGCATGCTCAGTGAGGGGTAGTTGCGCCTTGGACGCGGGTAGCCTTTGGGATGGAGGTGTGGTTTGGCATTATAATGAGAGTATAATGAAAAAAGTTCACCAAGAGGACATGATTTGGTTATCAGTTGGACTTAGGGCTGGCCATGCGATCTATCAGTTTCATAGTACCATTGGGTTCCCCATCCCTGCAGTGATAACAGAGCCTGGCCATGGTGTCTTCACCCCACTCCACCCTCTGTGCTGAATCTAATCTTAGAGTCAACACACCAAGCTCCCCTGGTGTTGCCAATACCTAAGGGTGCAGATTATGTTGCCAAGGGGACTATCATGGAACAGATTCCTTGCATATCTGCCACAATCTCACCCTGGAAGTTTCCTCAGTGCTGATCCTTCTCTTATGATATGGACATATGTTTAGCCTCAATAAGTCACCTCCAGCAATTATGCCACACACTTTCAAAATATTTTTATTTCTAGGTTATTACCGGCATCCTGTATATTCTTAAAAGTTGAAATAGGAATAGAGTTACTTTAATGTTTAAATAATTATTTGATGTTCTAAATATTTTATTCTGAAATATATATTTTTAATTTAAAACTATTATCTTCTATTACATATTTAAGGCATACAACATATGTCTCATAGTTCTATAAATTTAACATCAATTGATTTATGTAGGTTACTCTGAAATGTTCAACTTCAAATTTTGGTTGATATTCAGTAAGTTTTCCATCAGAATCAAGCATTCTGTGACACTCATTCTTCCTTTTTTCACTCTTTAATAGACTCTCTAATCTTCCATTTTTATTCAGTTTTTGTCTATCTAGATATGAGTGTTTGGATTTACTGTTTTCATACACATATATAAGGATGTATATATACTGAGGCACTAAGTAACAGTGTTATTAATCTGATTATTTTTAACTACAGTTAAGTTTGAAGCCCTTCAAATATTTGCTCTTAGTCATTCAGAAGCATTTTCAAATGATCCCAGGCAAAAACACTAGTGGAAGCAATAGAAATCTATTTATGACAATGAATCCCACAAAACTCTAAAATTATGTTCTATAAGCAATCACTAAACCAGTTCTATTAAAGGATCTTCATCATTTTTAAATTTGCCTTAATTCTAAAGCAAGTTAGAAAATAAATAGGAAAAAATGTGGTTTTCAGAGACAGAAGGTTGAAAAACTGAAGGGTTAGGCTTGTTGGAGATACAAAAAAAGTTTCTAGCTTTGTGTTCTAGCTTTGTATTTTAATTTTCTGAATGTACACCTTATGGATTATGACACTCAGAACATAGGTGAATAAAGTTGTATCCATATACCATATTCAATTGATATTTTTTCTTACTTCGTTTCCTGTATAGCTTTTTCTTTAAGGATTTCTTAGCACTTGATTTCTTCAATATATATCTAGCAATAGGCTTTTTTCCTGTTTCAAAAATTCTGTCTAGGCTTATTTAGCTCAGATTCTATCTTGATTACATCATAAAAAAAATACTTGTACCATTGGGGCAATTCTAATCCACAGGGAAAGGAGTGAAGCATATTTTTTCTTGTTCTCTAGTAAAGTTCTGTCTAGCGAAATCCAACATAAATTTATTTCAATTACCACTTTATATGGATGTGATATCATGGATATCAGAGCTGAAAACAATCATTAAAAATAAATTAAGGTCATATATCAGCTAGAAAACTTGTTACAGAAAAATGTAATTTTAGATTTCTTATATGTTTTGATTCTTTAACATATAAAAAAGAATGGCCAGTGAAATTTCTGGAAAATAAAATAGAATCAATTAACCTGAGGATCCATGGGGAACATGGAACCTTTGACGTGCAATTTGACATCTAAGAAACTCCATTTTTGAAGAATCCTAGTCATAGAATACCCCAAGTTGGAAGAGACCCACTCTGGTGGTTTTACTCAGCTGGGCAGCAGAGCTCCACCACAACTGCTCTCTCACTCCCCCTCCTCAAAGGGAAATGGGGAGAAAATACAATGAAAAAGGTTCAAGGATTGAGATAAGAACAGGGAGATCACTCAACAATTACCATCACGGGCAAAACAGGCTCAGCATAGGGAGCTTAATGAAATTTATTACCTATTACTTACAAGCTAGAGCAGTGAGAAACTAAAACCACAGGGTCCATCCATCAGGAGAAAACTGGTACAACGCGGGTCCCCCACAGGCAGCAGCTCCTGCCAGATCCCCTGCTCCTGCATGGGCTCCTCTCCATGGGCTGCAGCTGCGGCCCAGAGTCTGCTCCTGCAGGGGCTCTCCATAGGCTGCATCCTCCTTCAGGTGAGATCCACCTGCTCCACCGGGGGCTCTTCCACGGGCTGTAGCAAGGAGATCTGCTCCACTATGGTACACCATAGGCTGCAGGGGGACATCCTGCTCCACCTTGGGCCTCTCCACAGGCTGCAGGGGAACTTCAGCTCCAGTGCCTGGAGCACCTCCTTGTAGTGTAATAACCACACGGACACCAGGGTTCTTTTAGGATCAGTAACTGCTGCTACTTTATTGATGACATAACTTCATTCTCCATGTTGCCTCTAAAGTTTTTACATTCCTGATGGCCTCATCGTTAAGAGTCTGATGTTATCACCAGCCATGGGGCTTGTCAACCCCCATGGCCACACTCCCACATCTCCCCCTTCTTTATTAACATAAAAAAGCGCGATTAACACAAATTAAGAAAGCACAATTAACACAAACTAAAACACAGAGAAAAACTACCAGGCATACTAATTCTATCTTTAACAAGCTTTGTAACCACATCCCTAGGAGAGGCAGGCACTGAGTGCTGCCCAGCCGGGGTGGCTCTGGCTGCCCCTCCAGCTCCTGAAGTTCTTGTTTGTGGGTCCTGCATATGCCAGCGGGACCCTCCCATACGTTGTTTTTTGCTTGAGCTGGAGTCCAAACCGCGGAGGAGAGTGCTGTGACCATGTCAAGGCAGATGATGAGATGGATGGACCCATCGTGCTGACACCCATCTAGGACCGGCTCCTGTTAAAACACAAGCAAAACCTCAGCCCCAAGTTATTAGAGTGTAGGGTCCTTCCCAATGATTGGTGCTTTAATTTTTTACCATGACTTGTGCCCTTTCTTTAACAGAATTTCTCCCAGATCTGTCTGTCGCCTCTTCTCCTGCATGGACAGATGCAAGGACCTTCCTCTGTCCATCAATTTAAAAATTTAAGAACATAGCATGCTTTAGCTATCTTTTCCTGGGGGTCTCATCCCTATTCCCCCTTTTTTGTTTTAGAAACATAGCTTTTAGGGTACCATGGGCCTGTTCAATAATTGCTTGACCCATGGGGAGAATGAGGTATACCCGTCAGATGTTGAATACCCCACTGTTGAAAAAAAAGTGGGTTGCATGGGCCCCATATCCTGGCCCGTTATCTGTTTTAATCATTTTTGGAACTCCTAATTTCACAAAAGCTGATAGAAGATGTTTACACACATCCTTTGCCTTTTCTCCTGCATGAACAGATGCAAAAATACAATTAGAAAAGGTATCAATTGAAACATAAACATAGCAAAGTTTTCCGAATTCTGGCAAGTGTTTAACAAACAGTCCTTTAAGTCTATTACTATTAATGTCCATGACTGGGGGAACATAGCTGGAGATGGTAATCCTGGCTGAAGTGCTCCCATATCTTCCATGACTTCATTAATTTTTCTCAGATCATATAACGGTCTCCATTTTCCATTCCTTTTCTTGATTACAAACACCAGAGAGTTCCAGGGCTAGTCATGGGAACAATGTGTCTCGCTTTAAGTTGTTAAGCAACTCGGCCTTCGGGCCCTATGTATCCTATTCCTCCTGGATCGAAGGGAAACAGATCCGGCTCTTTTCAGGGCCTATAGGGCCTGGATCAAAAGGAACGTTCAGGTCACCAGGGGGCATAACAACAAAGGCCTGCGATGCCTGTAGCAGCGGGGGGGCTGATGGTGTAGCAGAAGGATCGGTGGACGAGCCCGCAGCTCTCTCACTATCTGGCAAACCACACATTTCTGATTGTGGTCCCACATGGCTCTTTAAGGCCTCAGAGATTGCTCGCCAGGTGCCAAGCAATCCCACCGCAACCTTGTCATTTTTAGTAGCATAGTCCCACATCTTGACCTCAATTTGGTCCCATGTTTCAGGATCATAAACTGATTGTTAATAAAGGGAATAGCTGTAAGGTTACCAGGACATTTTTTGTTTCTAAGGACGTATGATTCCCCATAGCGTGCAACTGCTTACCTTCGGCCAGTGAGGGGCAGTTGTGTGCGCAGGTCCGCTTCTCTCACCTTGAGCTTCTTTCCAGCTCCGGTGCGCCAATTTCCAGCGACTTTCTGTACGAGCTTCTTTGAGCAGTTTGCTGAGTTTGGCCGAACCTATCTTCATGAGGAGATCAATGTCCCTGTTCCTGTCCTGGTCCCTGTTCTGCTAGCCTGTCCCTATTCATTCCTTTTTTGTTTTTGTCCCTGTTCTGTTAGCCTGTCCCTGTTCTTCAGGTTGTCCCTGTTCGGGTGCCATTTGTGGCGTAATAACCACACGGACACCAGGGTTCTTTTAGGATCAGTAACTGCTGCCACTTTATTGATGACATAACTTCATTCTCCACGTTGCCTCTAAACTCTTTACATTCCTGATGGCCTCATCGTTAAGAGTCTGATGTTATCACCAACCATGGGGCTTGTCAACCCCCATGGCCACACTCCCACACCTTCTGCCGTCCTTCTTCACTGACCTTGGTGTCTGCAGGGCTGTTTATCACTCCTTGCTCTCCCAGCTGCTGTTGCACAGCAGTTTTTTTTCCTTTCCTTAAAACTGCTCTTACAGATGCCCAACCAGTGTTGCTCATGGGCTCAGCTCTGGCCAGTGGCGGGTCCCTTTGGAGACAGCAGAAACTGGCCCTTATCTAACATGGGGCAGCTTCTGGATTCTTCTCACAGAGGCCACTCCTGCAGCTCCCAACTACCAAAACCTTGCCACATAAGCCCAATACATCCAACAAGATCATGGAGTCCAACTCCTGGCTCCGCACAGGGCTACCCAAAACTCAGACCATATGAGACCATATGATCAACCTGATCCTCTTCTGATGCAGCTTCATGCCATTCCCTTGGGTCCTATGGCTGGTTGCCAGAGAGAAGAGATCAGTGCCTGCCACTCCGTTCCCCTTAGTGAGGAAGCTGTAGGTTGACTTGAGGTCTTCTCTCAGACTCTTCTTCTCTAGGCTGAACAAACCAAGTGACCTCAGCTGCTCCTCATATGTCTTCCCCTCTAGGCCCTTCACCATCTTTGTAGCTCTCCTTTGGACACTCTCTAATAGTTTTATGTCCTTTTTATACTGTGGTTCCCCAAACTGCACACAGTACTTGAGGTAAGGCCACACCAGTGCAAAATAGAGTGGGACAATCACTTCCTTCAACCAGCTAGCAATGCCATGCTTGATGCACCCCACGGTATGGTTGGCCCTTTTGGCTGCCAGGGCACACTGTTGACTCACATTCAACTTGCCATCGACCAAAACCTCCAGATCCATTACTCAGTATATCTTCAAGTCCCACATCCCAGTCATTTGTGAAAACATTAAAGAGGACTAGATTTAAAATGGAGTCGTGGGCAACCGTAGCCATCAGCCTGATATAACCACATTTACTATAACCCTTTGCATCTCACCCATAAACCAATTGTTCACCCATAGTTTTATGCATTTATCTGGCCATATTTTGGACATTTTATCCTGAAGGATGCTGTGAAAGACAGTATTGAAAGCTCTGCTAAATCCAGAAAGATGACATCACCTGGCTTCCCTTGGTCAACTAGATGGGTCACCTTATCATAAAAGGAAATTAAGTTTGTTAAGCAGGAGCTTGCATTTGTGAATGTGTGTTGGCTATGACCAATGAGTGCATTGTCTGTCAGGTGTTTTTCAATAACTCTGAGAACAATTTTCTCCATAATCTTACCAGGTGCTGAAATGAGACTGACAGACCTGTAATTACCAGGGTCTTCTTTCTTGCCCCTCTTGAAAATAGGATCAAAATTTGCTAGCTGCTGGTCATTTGGGACCTCTCCAGATTCCCAAGATCATTGAAATACAATTGAGAAAGGTGTCATAATGACATCACCCAGCTCTCTGAGTACTCTGGAATTAATCTGATTGGGACCCCTAGGCATATATGCATCCAGGTGGAGCAGCAAATCCTGTACAACTTCGGGGTTGGCTGGGAGTTCATTGTTCCCACAGTCATGATCCTCCAGCTCAGGGCACCTGGGGTCCCAGAGCTCATCATTGGTGTTGAAGACAGAGGTGAAGTAGGCATTAAACATCTCTGCTTTGTCTATGTCCTTGTTTGTTAGGCGACCATCTTCATCAAGTAATGACTCAATGTTTTCTCTTGTCCTCATTTTGCTGTTAACATAATAATAAAATAATAATAATAATAATAATAATAATAATAATAATAATAATAATCCATATCATCCCCCAAACTACTGGACAGCTTTAACTTTGATTGAGCTTTGGCCATAGAAATTTTCTCCATACCATGGTGAACAGCGTCTCTGTAGTCCTCTTATGTTGACTGATCTTACTTCCAGTGGCCTTACACTTTCTTTGTCCATCTGAGATCTAGAAGAAGATCCCTGCTCAGCCAAGCCAGCATTTGGCCCTGCCTGCTTGGCTTCTGACATTTTGGAATTGTCTTCTCCTGTGCTCTTAAGTGGTGGTACTTACAAAGTGACCAGAACTGATGGACCCCAATGCCTTCAAAAGCAGTTTCCCATGGCACCTGACTAACTAGTTCCTTGAACAGTCTGAAGTCTGCTCTCTGCATATACAGGGTTGAAGTTTTGGTGGCAGTTTTCCTCCTATCACCAAAGATTTTAAACATAACTATTTCATGGTCACTGTGGCCAAAATGGCCACCAATCACCACTTAACCCATGAGACCCTCTTTGTTTGCAAGCAACAGATCTAAGAGAGCACCTTTTCTTAATCAGCTCCCTTAGTACCTTATCATCAAGGTGTTCAAGTACCTTATCATCAAGGGCACTCCTGGATATGTTTGTATCAGCTGTGTGGTATTCCCAGTTCACATCTGGCAAATTGAAGTCCCCCAAAAGGAAAAGGCCAGCAGATCTAGAGGTATCTTTTTTTTTTTTTTTTTTTTTTCTTAATATTTCATTAATGTCATCATCCTGGCTGGGTGGTCTACAGTAGACTCCCACAGCAACATCCAGTTTATTTCCTTGTCCCTTAATCCTTACCCAGAGGCTCTCAACTGTGTCATCTCCAACTGCAAGCTCTATACAGTCTAGCCCCTCCCTTACATACAGCGCCACCCCTCTGCCTCACCTGGCTTGCCTATCCTTTCTGAAGAGCCTATAACCATCCACCATAACACACCAGTCACAGGACTCTTACCACCAGGTTTCACTTATGCCAGTGATGTTGTAGCTCTGGGACTGAGACAAGGCTTCTAGCTCCTCTTGCTTGTTCCTCATACTGTGTGCACTGGTGTAGAAACATTCAAATGTGCTTCACTGTACCCAGTGCCTCATGGAGCAGACTGAAGGATCTCACTAGCACGCAGTCTCAGATTTTGACAGGCTGTCCCATACCTTATCACCATCAGGCCTGTGTTTATCCCTTTTCCCCTGCACAAAAATTATTTTTCCTCTCTAAAAGAGGTGCAAACTATCAGGCAGCAGGCCTCATATTGTGTAGACCATGCCATGATTGAGAAACACAAAATTCTGCCAGTGACACCAGCCTCATAGATGCATATTGATCATTTGGGTCCGCCTGTTCCTTTCAATATTGTTCGCTTGTACTGGAAGGACAGAGGAAAATGCTACCTTTGCTTTTAACATTTATACTTAATGGCATAATGATAAACTCATAATGAGAACTCTGACCTAAGAAGTCGTGCACAGACACTGTGGTGTAGGAGATATTTTGCTTATGCTGAGAGGCAAACACAGAGACAATCAGATAGAAGTGTACTGTTTTTCTTCTTGTTCCATCTTTCCCTATTACACATTTGTAGAAAAGAAGGGTGGTTGATGTCCATGCTTCCAAAAAAAAAACCCACATACTAAAACAAACAAACAGAAGAATAAGTGAAAGAAGTGGTTCTTTTACTTACAATACAATTGCTAAGAGATGTTAGCATCATGCTTTTGAAGTAAGCAGTGACAGTATTTCGGTCTGAAGAAATCCTGAAGTGTTGTTTGTGATGTTTTAGAAAGCTTTTCTCTGAACAGAAAGATCTAGGAATCCCTACAAAATGACTATGCCTAATTATAAGAGTTGTTATTTTGCTCTTATAATTTTGTGACTTTTTATGCAATTTCAAATTCAGCTGAAAATGGATTAGATGCAAAATATAAAGAATACAGCTACTATTTTCATTTTAAGGCTACTCAAAGGAAGACAGGATCTGTGTCTCTGTCTATCTCACTAAAAGCATCTACAACAGGGAGCAACACGTGGCCTGCTAGCCACATGATGAAAGCCCACAGGAAGATATTTAAACATAGGTATTTTAATCTGTGAGCTGGATCCCACATAAACGTTTACAATGTGTCCAGTGTCAACATGAAAGAAAATGTTCAAGGTTCCTTTAATCAATTACCCACTTACACAGCTAGATTATGTTATTGTACAACTGAATCAGTTATTCAGTTATACACACAGTGGAGCTAATGGGGTGATTTAAAGGACTAAATATAAGGGTGGGATTCACTTGCTTCCAGCTTCCAATACAATATGGCACACTTGTCCCATCAAATCTCCAAGCTCCATGTAGTTGGTGATACCACTTTAGGGGATTCAAAATAAACCCTGAATTTCCCTCCATGAGATGAATTTTCATGTTCATCACTGATTATATTGACTCAAATAGAAAACTGATATGTACACTTTAAACATATTCTCTCTTTTTTAAGTGCATTGCATTAATGCAAGTAACCATATGAAATAAAATAAAATAAACAGAAAAAAAATCATATATTTATTAAATTTATTTATTTTTTCCCCCAGAGGATTCAATTGAATTGTTTTAGAATTAGCTTGAAAACTTTTTCAAATAGAGGATCAGTTAGTCATTTGTCATATTGTTGTTCTGGTAGAAGGTAAATGGAGTTGAACGACATAAATGAGCATACAGAGGTGTCTCAATTTAGCAAATACATACTGCTTAATAATTCAACATTTCTTTGAAAAGCACTTAAAGATTTGAAATCTTAAAGACATTTGCAAAACAACTATTTTCTCTAGCTGATACTGAATTAGAGAAGGCATGTTTCATTTTAGCATGCTGTTCATGAAAATAAGAATAGAGAAATAATGTTTTCTTAACAGGTCAGAATGACCTAAATAAACAGTTCCAAAGAATATTCCAGATGCTACTTAAAACATCTGTAGCTATTCGCCTTAGTTACAACACAAGTCCTTGTCCTCCATGTAAAAATATATTGCAAAATTCAGAGTGTGTATCTAAGATGGAGAACCTAATTTAATTAATTTTCAAGTTTAGGTTCTTTTAAACACTTTTTTACTTCTCAGTTTTCAGAGATAGTTTCCTTTTATTTTACTCCCTACTTCAATAAGAGTATTACCAAAAGTAGGTTAGTCAGATATTAAATTAAGGGACCAAATAAGAATTTAATTTATAATTTATAAGAAAGTTGTTATTTGCTAACAATTCACATATATATTTTAGATAAACTTTTGGAAAATATTTTGATAAATAAGCTCTTTCTTGCTAATCTTCCAGTCTGAACAACATTTTCTTTCTTTTTTTTTTCTTTTTTTCACATCTGCTACTTTGCAAACCACTTTGAGATACATTAATTTCCTTGTCTGTTTGTTTTTTACAAGTAGCAGTTCATTTCTACTCCCATATCCCTATGTTTGCTCTTAGAATGGAGCATGTAACTCCCTGAAAAAACAAACAAACAAACAAAAAAATAACACTTTGTTTGAGGTTATTTCCTAACCTTGTGTTTATTTTAAGGATACGTAAGGTATTCTATTCTTTAATTAACTTAAGGCCTAAGAATGGAGGAGTTCTCAACTCTTTTTGCATGAATCTAGTGTAAGATAAGAATATGTTTACTAAGAACTCTTTGATGTTGTAGCTCAGATATCATAATTAGAAAAGGATAGGATGGGTAGTTGTGGCAATTGCTTACATATAATTTATTGCATATTCACAACTGCCCTAACTCAGCTGTTACTGGTCTAAATAGTTCTTGCAATTAACTTTAGTAAGAGAAGAATTAATCTCCAGTAAGAGCAGAATTAACAGAGAAAAGGGGGAAGGATGTCAAATAAATAAATAAATAAACAAACCCCACAGTTAAAGCAGTGGTTGTTAGGAAATAAGGATTAAAGCAAAGAACTAGAAAAGTTTATGGTATGTTTTCTTCACCATATAATTTCAGCCAAATTCCTAAATGTTCTCCATTTACTGTGGAATATCCAAAAAGTCTCATATCATTGAACCTAACAGAGGTAGTTAGGTGATTATAAAATCAATACATGTTATCATCTGACCTTTTATATTTTCTGAATGAATTTGAAAGTGTGCTTCTCTAGGCTGCTTAATGAGAATATCTAGCTGAAGATTATCAATTGTCTAGTATAGTTATGTCTCTTTCTTACCTTTCTAACATCTGTCTTAAGATGGAGTAAAACTCCAGGAAAATCTTCTTTCTCTCTTTCTTTAAAGAAGCAAGATACTAAGTGCCAAACTTTAAAGGGGTCAAAAGCAGGTAGCATGAAATACATATATTTCTTATGTATAATAGCCTTGGTCTCTGAGTTATTATAGCTTAACAGATTTTTTTAAAGAAGATGAAAAAAGCAATGCATAATGTTTTTGGTATGGCTGAGTTTTGGTGGATTTGAAAATGTATTCATAAATAATCTAATACTAACACAAATTATACTGCCTTCTGCTGTTAAGATCAGCAGCTTCCTGCATTTGATTATTTCTTCCAAGGCATTAAGAATAATTATCACTAACTGTAAAGTACTATGATCATTATTAACCATATACAAGAATCACATTTTTTAATGCCAGACCTCAGTATTGATATTTTCTGTAATGACTTCTTCTTTAAGAAAGGTCTTAAGAAAAGAAAACACTTCTTGTAATGAACATAGTTGTATCGGGATGAGCTAGGATACAGGCAAGCACAGAAGACAATGTAATGTCTCCTTATTTAAATGGTTGAAATTGCTAATTATCCTCCTCTTTAAAGAAATGCATCTTCCCATATTGCATTTTGCAGGTAAATTCATTAAATTGCTTGGATTTCCCTGGGGAGATTTAATAACTGTGTCTCTTCCTACTTCACTGCTACCACAAGACAAATAAAAATATGAGTGATGTAATAGAAATGTAAATCCAATACAATGTTATACAGAGGTGATGTCAAAAAGATGAGCTTTTTTTTTTTTTTTTTTTTACTGAGGGCATATAGCAGAGTTTTTCATAAAATAATGAATTCTGTAAGACCTCTGTAGGTCTGAAGACATTATTATTATTATTATTATTATTGTTGTTGTTGCTGTTGTTGTTTGTTGTTGTTGTTGTTGTTATTTCCCCTCTTGTTGCCTGTAAGCATATTTCTGGGGCACCTACCCCATATCCAGCCATATTGCACGTACTGTAAAATATTGCTGAAGGATTTAGAAATCTCACCTTCAGAATCCATAAGCTAGAGAAAGGTGAGGGGGAATATAAAACCATCATTTAAAATCTCGTCCGTGTATATGGGTCTGCACTATCACAGTAAGAAATCAATGATATCTAATATTGCCAATACACCCATTAGGTAGAATTAATATACAGTATATTATAATCTTACATAGAGAATCGGGATAAATTTGTCCATACACAGCTCCATGTTTCTACAGCTTCCAGGATAGACACTAGCAAAGTAGCTCCTCACTTTATTGAGGTCTGCAGTATAGCCACTTATCTCTTGCTCACAAGAATTTCTTTCACTATTTCCAGGCAGTGCTTGTATCCCCTGCAGTCTTTATTCCCATCTGAGCTGCTCAGAAAATTAGCTGTTTCTACAGACCTTTCTTCTTCCTTGACATTTATGCCTAAAAAAGATCTTTTTCAAGTCTGGAAATTAGATGAAAATTAGAACTTTCTTCAGTCTTGGTTTTATTTTTGTCCTTTCCCCCTGCTTGCCTTTCCCCTATTACAAACTCCAGGAAACAGATGAATAAACAAAGGGTCATTGATCTCCCACTATTCTGAAGTCTTCCATTTGAGTAGGTGGAGCTTCTGTTTTTCAGTATTTACGAGCAAGATAGTTGCTAGCTCTTTATTGTATGTGTAGATGTAAATACTAAGTCCTAAATAAATACCATAGCAAATAAAATACAGAAAAGAGACAAAGTTCAAAGTGTCAATGAGGTGGTTGCAGGGAGAAGGTGTGTGTGTTGGGGGCAAGGGGAAAACTGCTGCCATTGATATTTATAGTAGATTTACATTAGCACTAGACTGCATATGAAAGCAGAAGGCAGTATAAGTCTGAGCCTAAGAGCTTCAAATATCCAAGTGTAAAAACAAAATTATAGTTAAGAGTTCTAAAACCATTTTTACGCTCATTAAACTCAAAATGAGTAATTTTTATTAATAAGATTTGCAGCTATTTAGTCACTGATAATTTTGCCAGTTTTAATTAATTCTGATTTTAAAAGATGAAGTTTGGAATATGCATAGAAAAATTGGAAATGAGGATTGGCTTAGTTTGTTTTACAGCAAGAGTTTATATGTCAGTTACTGCAGAGAAATACATCTTTCCTCAGGAAGTTTAGAATAACATAAGTCATGATCCAGGAAGATTGTTTGTTCTTACTCTAGACATAGAATCATAGAATCATTAGGGTTGGAAAAGACCTCCAAAATCATCTGGTCCAACCATCACCCTACCACCAATGTCACCCACTAAACACCCTAAGCACCAAGTCCAACCTTTCCTTAAACACCTCTAGGGACGGTGACTCCACCACCTCCATGGGCAACCTGTTCCAATGCCTGACCACTCTTTCTGAGAAGAAATGTGAAATGTGTCCTAATTTCCAAGCTAAACCTCCCCCAGTGTAATTTGAGGACATGCCCTCTAGTCCTATCACTAGTTATGTGGTAGAAGAGACTGATCCCCAGCTCCCCACAACTTCCTTTCAGGTAGTTGTAGAGAGCAATAAGGTCTCCCCTGAGCCTCCTCTTCTCATACTAAACAACCCCAGTTCCCTCAGCCGCTCCCATAGAACTTGTGTCCTTCACCAGCTTCGTAGTCCTTCTCTGGACATGTTCCAGGGCCTCAATGTCTTTCTTGTACTGAGGGGCCCCAAACTGAACACAGTACTTGAGGTGTGGCCTTACCAGAGCTGAGTACAGGGATATGATCACCTCCCTGGTCCTGCTGGTTACACTGTTCCTGATAGAAGCTGAGATGCCGTTGGCCTTCTTCATGATTGGTGCCTTCATTTTTCTTCAAGGATCCTTTGGACCTTCCAGAATTGGCTCTTTGCACTGAACTTCCTCCTACGTTTTGAGAAAAATCTACTGAGAAAAAGAAACAGAGATGGAACACCATATGTTATACTATGCCACTTATTTGTGATGTTACTATAGTTACCATCTTGCCCACATGAAGGCTGTAATGATTTACTGTTTTCAGTATTTTTCATAACCCAAACTGCCAAATAGTGCATGTGTGTTTCTCAAAGCCTAGCCCGACAGTCTATTGTTATTCAGCATATAAAGGAAAATTTGTAAGAACCCACCAGCATGGTAATGGACATGTGAATGTCCATCTCTTACAAGAACATAATTTTGAAGTTCAACCATAATGGTAAATTACATTCCTATATCTCAAAACAAGCAACAAATTATTGTTCACTGCATGAGCAGAATTTAAATGAATGGATAAAAAACTACAAAATCCCACTTTGTGCCTGGAGAAATTAAATCTCATCTTGAATGCATATTTACTATAGCTGTCTTTATGTATTGGTTTTAGTTGTGCATATACCATCTCAGAATACAATATAATTCCTGAACATAAAGTGAGATATCATGCAAAGATATCTCAGGTTGGAAATGAGGAGACATTTCTTCTCAGAAACAGTAGTCAGGCATTGGAACGGGTTGCCCAGGGAGGTGGTGGAGTCACTGTCTCTGGGGGTGTTTAAGGAAAGGTTGGACTTGGTGCTTAGGGACATGGATTAGTGGGCAATATTGGTGGTAGGGGAACGGTTGGATCAGATAATCTTGTAAGTATTTTCCAACTTTAATGATTCTGTGAGTCTGTGATTATATATGGAACAGAGGAGTTCAGAAAAAAAAAATAAAAAAACCATATAGATAGAAAGTACTTAAAATAATAAAAATGACAATATAGCAAGGCAGAATGATTGCATTTCTTTTTTTATTTATTTTTTTATGTATAAGACAGGTGAATAAGAAAATGTTAGTATTTTAAGTAGAGATTTTTATTTTCTAATCTATTTGTTGCTCATTTCTAATAAAAGTCCTTCTATTCAAAAATCAGGTATTTCCCTGATTTCTTCAGAGGTCTTATTATACTGAAGCACAATGTAATCCAAGGAAAACAACAAACAAACAAACAAACAAACAAAAAAGCAAAACAAACGCCCCCCAAAACAACAACAACAAAAATACAACACAAAAAACATACACACAACATGAATCTTAAATGTGCCTAATTTTCCTCCCAACACTGTTTCCATTTCTGTGTTTTGCAATTTGTTCAGCAGAGAACAGCAATGCTCCAGTTTCTAACTTTGGGCTGGACACTGTCCTTCAGGCTTTTTCATCTATGTGGGAGGGAAAAAAAGATGGTGCCTGTCTTCTAAGGGATGTCACATATTCTTCATCAAAACAGTTGCTCCTTTATGGTATAAAACCAAACCCTGATTCACATAATCTTATACCCTCTTTTGCTCCCAAATAAATATTTATCTTATAGAAAGCATCAGCACAGCTTTGCAGGCTATAGAGATAAATAAAATTAGAAAAACTTTGAGATGCCTTAGTCCTCAGATTATTCAGAAACAATATGAATAATGACAGGAGAAGAATCTCACTGGAGTTGCATCGTTTTTGAGGATCAGGCATAAGGGCCTGATACAGTGAGGTAGTATAAGTCAGGGTATGTGTACAAATATATGTACTAATTTTCTTAGCTCTTTTTTATTATTTTTATATATTAATAATAATAATATAACATTTATTATTATAACATTAACAAAATATGATATGATATATATGACAACATAACATAAAATGACAAACATACCAATATAATTTAATAATAATAATAATCTAATTATTAAATTACTATTAATATTAATTATCATTCATTACTTACCAATTTATTAATATTATTGTATAATTAATATGTACTAATAATTATTAAAATATTAATTAATATTTATTCATTATCAATTATATTATTACCATTATATCAATATATCAATATTAATATTCATTAATATTATTAATATTATTTATTACATTAATATTAATAGTATTTTTATTACTATATTTAGCCCTCAGGCAGACTTCCAGAGAAGGAAGGGGTATAAAGTACTTGGAATACCTGGCACATTTGTTATGGACATGGTGTTTTCTTTCTCTAGAGGGTACGGCAGTATCATTTTGTGGATTAGAGGAAGGGTATCACTAATATCTAGTGATAAGAAATTTCTGAGCAAAAAGTAAGAGAAATTGTGGCTATGAAAGTATAATTTTAAACTGAAAATAATAACCTTTTGGCTTACTGACGTGAAAGACAGTTATTGTATTTTCTCAATATTCATAGCAATCAAGAATCTATCTAGGAACAATCCATAAGGCATTTATGTCAATCTTGACAATTCCCTTCCTCCCCTAATCCTGGTATACATCTTTGCCTTCAGCCTTCCTGTAATATTCATTTGGCAAAATGCCAACAGTTTAATTCCTACAACCATTCATAATAATGTCAAAATGCATTAATTTTTAAAGTTCTTACCCAGGCCTCACGAGTAATTAAAGATATCATCAGTGGGGAAAATGGTCCAGAGATCTTAACTTAGGCCCAAATTTCTGATTTAAATCCTCTATCAAAGGTTTATTCACATTATCTGCCTCAGATGGAGATCACTGAGACAGACACGAGGCAAATCCACCCCACAAAGTGTGGTGCTTTCCATTAACAAATATGCTAAAGCTATTAAGGTCTTAGCAGGACTTTTTAGCTAGAGCTCAGCCCTACAGATAGAATCATAGAATCATAGAATACCCTGAGTTGGAAGGGACCCACAAGGATCATGGAGTCCAACTCCTGGCTCTGTACAGGGCTACCTAAAACTCAGACCATATGTCTGAGAGCATTGTCCAAACACTTCTTGAACTCCAGCAGGCTCGGTGATGTGATCACCTCCCTGGGGATCCTTTTCCAGTGCCTCACCACCCTCTCAATGAAGACCCTTTTCCTGATATCCAACCTGATCCTCTTCTGATGCAGCTTCATGCCATTCCCTTGGGTCCTATGGCTGGTCACCAGAGAGAAGAGATCAGTGCCTGCCACTTCATTCCCCCTTGGAAGGAAGCTGTAAGTTGACATGAGGTCTCCTCTCAGACTCTTCTTCTCTAGGCTGAACAAACCAAGTGACCTCAGCTGCTCCTCATATGTCTTCCCCTCTAGGCCCTTCACCATCTTCGTCGCCCTCCTCTGGACACTCTCCAAAAGTTTAACGTCCTTTTTATACTGTGGTTCCCCAAACTGCACACAGTACTTGAGGTAAGGCCACACCAGTGCAAAATAGAGTGGGACAATCACTTCCTTCAACCAGCTAGCAATGCCATGCTTGATGCACCCCACGGTATGGTTGGCCCTTTTGGCTGCCAGGGCACACTGTTGACTCACATTCAACTTGCCATCGACCAAAACCTCCAGATCCATTTCTACAGGGCTGCTCTCCAGCTTCTCATCCCTTAGTCTGTATGTATAGCCAGGGTAGCCCCTTCCCAGGTGTAGAATCTGGAACTTGCTCTTGTTAAACGTCGCATTGTTGGTGATTGCCCAGCTTTCTCGTTTGTCAAGATCTCATACAACTTCGGGGTTGACTGGGAGTTTATCAATCCCACAGCCATGATCCTCCAATTCAGGACACCTGGGGTCCCAGAGCCCATGATGCAGTATGAATTGCCCAGATGCAGTATAAAGCTGGTATTTTGCTTTCCTTTTCAGAACATTGTTCAGTTGTGTCCATCTGAATGACAGACATATCCAGTTTAGAATTTCTCTAAGCAGATATACTTAAGCTATTTCAAAACCTAGGATAGCAGTACTCTTACCAAATCTCCCTAAAGAGATGATGGAAATTTAAAAGTTAGTGATAACAGATAATGACAATAATTATGTTTTACTGTCTTTTATTATTGTATTGGGGAAGGCTACTGAGGCATTGTAAATTTGAGTCTAATCATGATAATAGCAGTCTTTCATTCAGTTCTAATATAAAACCAGTTGAACACTATGACGAAATAATTAGCTGAAAGAATAGGTCACATGCTGGGATAGTGGAACAGTAGAATCTGTTCTAAGATTTCATTATTAGAAATGAAATGTGAATGATGTGAATATGAGGCACAGATTGTATTTCTTTTTGTGTGAAATACAAGGGTCACACAGAGGAGCACAGGTTAAGAAACAGAGGTAGAGACTACGTAACTGACAGGAAAACTGTCAGGAAAAAGGTGAGAAGAGATTTCTGGATGAAGTGCTGGATAAATTTATACCTGGCATAATTAAAGAAACACAAATTCTGGTGCTTGATTCTTACTCATTTAAATTAGTTAATTTACATACTCTCCATTGATAATTAGGATTTCACAAATTCTTAATTTAGTCAATTTTATCTTTCTTCATTTTTGTTTTTGTGCTTTTCCTTATATTCATGTAGCCAGAGTTTTGGCCAGCTGCACCAATGAATCAGTAATAGCATTAATTCTATATATACAGAAAATAAAAGTAAAATAAAAATTGTAATTTTTATAATATTAAGACTAGATTATAAACTGTAGAATCATAGAATGTCTTGGGTTGGAAGGAACATTAAACATCACCTATTTCCAACCCCACAGCCATGGGAAAGGGTGCCACCCACTCAATCAGGTTGCCCAGGGCCTCATCCAACCTGGTCTTGAATACCTCCAAGGACTGGTCATCCACAATTTCTCTGGGCAACCTGTTCCAGGACCTCACCACCTGAAGAATTTCCTCCTAACATCTAATCTAAATCTCCCCTCATTTAAAGCCATTCCCCCTTGTCTAATCATTATCTGAACAAGCAAAAAAGTTGTTCTCCAATACATACTTTGGAATAAAAGTTGTTTATAGTGTAAAAAAAAAAAATAATAGTTGCTCTCCGTAACATACTTAAAAGTCACGCATAGTTAAAGGTTGAGGACTGGGGAAAGACTATTATTAAGCATTTCCCCCCCTGGATATTGGAAATTCCAGTTTTAATTTTCCATCCATTGTTTTATAGGAACAATTTAATATGGACTAGTTGGTCTGAATTCTGGTTCTGCACGTATGTCTGACAGAAATCATTCCTGTTTCCTCCTTAGAATGTTGCAAAAGAATTTTACACCTCCAAACACAAACACACGCACAAACCTTCTGGGAAAACCATTGCTGTGTTCATAGGATATTTTCTTTCTAAATAGAGATTATAAAGACTTTTAAGATACTGTAATATAATTCCTCAGATAGCATTACAATATAATCCCATTTCTCAATGAAAAACAAAGCCATAAAATGTAAGGATTTCCTCTTAATTTTTACTGACCTTGTGTAGGGACCTTTACTAGAATTTCCCTTAGTCTTCTATTTTCTGAAATACTAAATCCGCTTGTAATTATTTGACTTTTTCTGTTAAATGGTGGCATGCAAACACATGTTCAATGTCTGATCAGTTTTATCTTTTTAGAAATCCTTAGAGATAGCCAAAAAGGAAGAATACTCCATGAACCTCTCTGTTTGCTGTTTATGCCAATGCGGCAGCTATCTTAGATAACATACCTCAGGAGAGGCTTTCTGCAGACTCGCTGTCTTCCCTGGAAAAATGACATACTTTATTCTGGGTTGATTAACAGCTAGTGGATCCATCAGAGGCTTTTAGGGCTAATGGCTTTAGAAGAACATAAACTCCTGGCTTTGTGCTATTAGCAAATGTCATTCAAATTGCTTCTGGTAATGGCTTATGAACACTAAATATAAATTTCTGTACACTTACAGCCATAGCCTGAACAGATATCTGGATTCTCACAGTAACTCCATCTTTCAGGTCATTTACTATATATAATTGCTGCTATGCAGAGTGGACATAAGTCTCATGGTAAGATCCTTTTGTTTATGAAAAAAACATTTGAGTCCAGCCAAGGTCAGTGAATCTACTTCTGTAAAGGGAGTGTCATTTCCATTGAAATTTTAATAGAAAAAAAATGTATTGTTTAGCTTGTTTCAGAGTGCCTTTACATAAAGGATCATTTTTGGACAGATATAAGAAGCATTAAAGGAAGTACATTCTCTTTAATATTAACAATCATTATCAATTAATAGCAATGTTTATTGGGATCTTTAAAATATGTAGGAAAATTATGTTTCAAAGGCACTGACACCTTGGGATATGTTAAATTAGATCTTTGCCAGCAGCACTGATCTCTTTTGAACACAAGTGGGAAACAGCAGCCTGGAAAGTAATGATGTTAGTAACCACACAAGACAGATACAGGCAAAGCACTTGCATATACCTTCACTACTTCAAATATCATTTGTTTTTAGTGAAATATGTTTTTCACTAGAGAAACCAATTTATTCTTAAGGTTTATCTCTGCAAAAAGCCCAGTTATGCTCAAAATCGTGTTTATGTGCAAACAGTAAACACATCTTTTATGTAAAGCCAAGAATTCATGGTTATTATTATTATTGAAACGTTAAATGTCTAATTAAAAATCATTGTTAGTCTAGATATTGTTATGCTATTTACACATAGTATTTCCATACAGAAAAGACCTCAGTAATCATACAACTGACATTGTAACATACTTCTAGTTACTACTACCTTTCTTGTGGTTATACCCTCCTTTCCATTGCTCTTCCAGGTCTTAAAGGCACTAGTTGCAGCTGCTGGAGAGGAAAAATCTGCCTCTGGAGTCCTTTACCAGAAGTAATATAATGTTGATGTTTGTGATTTCTTCCACACTTTAGGATCCACTCGGTGTCACTTTTCCATATTTGCTAATGGAGTTTTACACATTTGCTTTTTATTTGTTGGTATGCAGCTCCGCACAACACCACAACTTTTGCGTGTGTTTCTATTTCTTCATTTTCTTTTTTACCCCCCAAAACCAGTTTTGCTCATCTCCAGCTGCATTTCTACTCCGTGTCTGCGCTTCTTGAGGCCTCTGCTATGGCACCAGGACAGTATTTCTGTATACTACAAAATTGTGTGTAAATATCTCTTTCTACATAGAAAACCTGCTCATTACTTTTACCTATTTAAAACTATAATTTTATCACATGAAGCTAAATGAAAACAAAATAGCCATAAATACTTAGTCAAGTAGAGAAATCAGTATCGCAGCTAAACCAAGTAAAATAAATTTGCAGACAGTTCAAGAAAAGTTCAGACAGAGCAAACCTGACAAGACTCAGTCCTCAGGCTTTGCAAATTCCATACAAAGTGTATGGACTATCACTAGCAGTAACGATACTGTATTACAGGGATACATGCTTACACAATGCATAGAGTACATATCACGTAATTTTCATCTAAGTCTTTACAGGAAAGAAAGAACTTGTTCAAGATTTCTTATATATGGCAAATCTAACACTGTGAGAATCTATGGTGTCTTAAAATAATTCTCTCTCATGATTCTTACTAGCAAATATAAAGAAAACAGCTACAATTTTCCCAGAGGAAGGAACAAATGATAAAACAAATCAGTCATCACAGATGAAAACTTGAAATCACTAGGAGTCACAGTACCACTTTTGATTATTCCAAAATGGAAAGCAGATAAAACGAAAGAAAGAAAGAAAGAAAGAGAGAGAGAGAGAGAGAAACAAACAAAGAAAGAAAGAAAGAAAGAAAGAAAAAGAAAGAAAGAAAGAAAGAAAGAAAGAAAAAAAAACAAAAAAACAAAAAACAAACGAACAAACAAAACTAAACTAAACTAAACAAAATCTACAAATAATTTCTACTCAAATCCTTCAGGTACCTTGACATAGATATTTGCTACTCCATTACTGAAAAACATATTTTGAAGCCTGAAGTATTACTTCTCAGATTTGGTAGCTTTAGACACCTGCACTACTATCCGGTTAATAAAATAGGGTGATGGTTAGAAAGAGAGTTCTGAAATTTATTTTTCATAATGGTTTGAAAATATTTGACTAGGCCAAAGGCAAAGGCTCTCCAGGTGTAATATGGGCAAGGATTGCTAGCCTGTCAGATATGATTAATAGGGAAGTGGTCATGCATCACTAATTTAATTTTCACAGAGAAAATGACAATGAGATCTGACAATAGCATAGCTGTATATATAATTGACATAGACTTCAGTACATCTCATGGTACATAGCAAATCATAAAATAATTTGGAATTAAAGATTAAGATAGGTGATATGTTGGATGAAATTCTTTGCTGAGTAACTGAACTCATGTCATAATGTATACAGGTAGGAATGAAAGCATAGGCACTGTGCAACTGTGGCTGCTGGGGCACTTTGGTCATGCTACCCAGTATAGCAGATAGAGTATATCCAGGAGGATTTGCAAATAATGATCACACTCAGACATTTAATGGAAAAGATAGAAAAGATGAAAATGAAACCATCTCATCAAAAATCTCTTTCATACAACTAATTTCCAATCTTCAAGATATATACTCTTTCTGGAAAAAAAATGTAAAGGAAGGAACAATACCAGCATATGTGAGCTAACATAAAAAATCTTCTAAGACTCAGGAAAGCAACTCAATTTAAATGAGAAGAAAATAAATAAGACAGTGAGAGTTTGTGAATATCTTCTGTAGAGAAAATGACCAGTTTCCAAAAGGAAGCAAGAAAGGTCAAAAGCTATGGAACATTTCCTTGCCTCAGACAGATACATATTGGCAGCATCATCACAGTGCAAAAAAATACTACTGTTGCAGTAATGGATTGTCTTCTAACTACTCTTTGTTCAGAATGATCCTTTCTGAAGTCTTAGCAGTAAGCCATCCAATCTGAATACCTTAAAAGAAGAAGAAACAAACAAACAAACAAAACTTCGAAACAGAGAGAGAGAGAGAGAAAGATAGCAACAGCAAAAATCCCACAAAACTTTTAATCCTATAACCTTAATAAATTTCAGTGGCACCTAAATATCTTCATAGATCCAGCCCTACCTTCTGTGGCCTAATTAACTTTTAATAGAAGAAATCTCAAAAAGGTGGTGCAGGCCAACTGGCATCAGCAGACAGAAAAATAAATACTTTATTCAACTTCAAAAAAAAAAATTAAATACATCTGCACTGTTCCATAAGCAAAATAAATTACTTTTTTCTCCTTCTTCCTTTAATGCCCATGCCCAGTTAGATTCCATTGCCTAATAGTATAATGGTAAAATGGTAACTAGATGTATTTGACAACTCAGTAACAACAACAACAAATCATTATCTATCAGATGACATTTTTACCAGTTGTAGACTGGAATTTACCCATCAGTGACAGGATAGCTAAGAACCTGTTCAGAGTTTCAAGTTTGCGGATCAATGTTATTCTTTTTTTTTATAATTATTAAAGCCAAAGAAACATTTCGTCTATCTTTAAGATTCTGTAGTAAAAAGATAAAACAAAAATAAATATATCTGAGTCAATAAATTTCCTCTTAACTGAATTTCTTGGATATATCTTTACCTCCTGGTAAGGCAATCATCCTTCAGACTTTTTTCAAGACCTTTTCAAATTAACCAACATTCTGCTTGCCTGTGAATAACCTGGCACAGCAGAAGGCACCTATAGGCATTATGCAGGCTGTCCTTTGGGCAGTCACATAACAAAGAAGTGAAGCTTAATAAATAACAATGAATAAATTCTACTGAATGCTTTTCCTTCCTTCCTTCCTTCCTTCCCTCCTTCCTTCCTTCATTCCTTCCTTCCTTCCTTCCTTCCTTCCTTCCTTCCTTCCTTTCCTTCCTTTCCTTCCTTCTCTATGTGCAAAAATTTTCCAAGTCTAAACTATGCTGCCTGGAGATGAAGAGTTTAGAATCTCTTATTCAAGATATAACAGCATGCAGTGCTCAGCTCTAAGCAAGACAGATGAGGCTCACGTTGATCTGTTAAACTTACATTTGATGAAAAAAGCTATTATCAATTAATGCAGTCTATTCATTTCAGCCTCAATACACAAAATAATTCCAAGTTAATCACTTTTTCTTTTAAGAGGACTATAAGTGCTGAAAATCAAATACTGATTACTTATTAAGGTTAAAGTTGTCACAAGCAAATTCAAAGCCATGAGAACATATATTAATATGGTTTATTATTAATCATGTTTTGCTTATATTTTTGCAAACCAAACCAAGCAAAAACCAAACAACAGCAACAAACAAACAAACAAAACAAAACATTACTGCCTTTGAGAACACCCCTTAGACTTTAATAAGACTCATTTCTTGTGTTGGGTAATGAGTGAAATGTAGTAGGTAATGAAAGAAAATGCTGGTATTGAATGACTTAGAAAAAATATTGAATTGGAAATCTGTTCTGCTCAAATACCTAAAGGTTTGTGACAGAGGAAAATGAATATAAAATATTCTTTAGTGAGTCTTTTTACTACCACATTTTCCCTTCAATATTAAACCCGTTCCTTTCCTTTCAATAGTAAAGGTTTTATTTAGAGTCCTGTATTCAATGTGGAGTACTACCAGAAATATGTGGATCAACATAAGAGAGATTAGAGAAAACCTGAAAGTTTTGTTTGTTTGATTGTTTTTTAATGAAAGAATTTATAAATTTATAAACTGGCATTGCTTAGAAAAGAGAAGAATAAGTGGATGTATGAGAAAACATTTAACACTTAAATATCTACTAGAAAATAAAGGTAAAAAATTGTTCTACATGCTAATGGCAAATAGTAGCAGGTGCAATGAGTTTAAACTACAGTAAGCATGGTTCAGGTTATACATATGCACATTTTTTAAAAAGTAGAGAAAGCAGACTATAGAATAAATTGCCTGAGGATGGCATGTTGTCTCTTGCAATAACCAATATACTTAAATTAGAAGACTAGTTGACTTGTCCCTGTCTGTATTCAGCTAAAAGAGAAATGCTGTTCCAGATGATGCATGCTGAAATTCATTGAAATGAAACCAAGCTCCATCTTGAGAATAGAAGAATTCTTTTATTCTCTAGCTGTGTAGCTTCCCTGACTAACAAAGATATTTGAAGGTAAAAAAAAAAAAAAAAAAAAAGAGTTAATGATCATGTGCAAAAGCATGTTAAAGTATAATATATTGATAATGGTTTATAATAACCTGTAATTATAGGAAGGATCAGACATTGTATGCTCAAAGTCATACAAAAAACTTGATTCCCCTTTTTTCTGACAAAGATGTTGAAATATCAAACAAACACATGAACAAAAAAAGAAAAAATAAATAAACCCACAGATCAATGAATGATAGAAATAGCCATTATTTATTTGACAAACCAAATCATTTTCAAATTGATTGTTGTGTGAAAATGTCTGTTCACGCTACAAAGGCAGGACTTTGTTCTGCTCAGATGAGCCCACAGCAGATTTGAATACTTTGTACTCAATATGATACTCTGCAGAATCCCGTTTCAGTCAAGTCAAGGAACAGACAGATCACTGATTCTACACAGGCAAAACTTGCTTCCTTGATCATTATTTCTAAAGCAAGGAGAACATAAGCATTATGTACCTCTGATAAAAATCTCACAAAAGACAACTCAAAAGTCTAAAAGAACATTACACAGTCATTTGTGAGTGATGTGAGAAAAACTGCCATTCATAACTGCAGCATTGCATGCAAACAACAGGAAATGGCATGTAGTAGTGTTTTGGATAAATTTGGATTGTGTTTTGGAAAATGTTTAATATGCAAATAATGTAATGAATACAAGAAAAAACAAAGTCTGACCATAGGTGTTGTCTTTCAAAGAGTTATGAAAAACATATCCTGACACGGAATAGTTATGTCAATAAAGACTGTAGTATGCTGTGGTTTGTTAAAATAGACCCCTTTATATTCCAAGTAAAGTGGAAGGCACATGTATCTATTTAAAGACACTTCATGGCATGAAAATAGTTCTGCTATTCAGGAAAATGATTTTGAACTGTGTTCAAAACACACAGAGCAGATATAATTGGAAAAATATAGAGAAATTTCCCATTGCTAAGAACATTGATGCAATGCATTTATATTATATCCTACAAGGAGCCTGTTCAGCATCCAAGCTTTTCCACTCTGAACTTCTGCAAAATCATTGAACTTAGCAGAGCCCTACTCATTTTATTATTAAAGAAGTGTCATATATCATAATTTTAGATTTCTTTAATTTTTGTAAATGAGTTAGGATAAATGTGCCGTAGCAACTCTAATCTCTGTGTTTTAATACTCCTTATATATAAAGGAGAATTATGAATTCTTATGAATTCAATATCTAGTTAAACCTAGTGTAAGTTTTTACCATAGTTGTCAGTAGTCTCTGAAGCAATACAGTATGTGATCTTCAAGTATGATATCTACCCAGTGCAGAATTTTTGTTACAAAAATAAATAAATAAATACAAACAGTGTAACAGCTCTGTAATATGGCACAAATTATGTTAAAAATCTCTGAAAGAACTATGCATATATACACCTGTGTGTATGTAAAGCTCACAGAGGAGAAGCTTTAAGGTAAATTTATACTGCTAACATTAATCAGACCCTTCAGAAGGAAACATCCAATTGCTGTTCAGCCAGTTCTCTTTGGGACCCATTTCTTTTGATGTTCTATAGCAGTCTCTTTCCATTCCAGTGCCCATTTCTGTATTCTCCCTGGGTTATTTTCCACATGAAAGCAGGTTTTTCTTGCCTCTGTAGAATTCTCAATTTTTATCTTTCTGCAGTCATCATGAGAGAGAAAGAAAGCAGAAAAAAAAATAATCTTATTTTTACAGTTTCAGCCTCTATTGTGTATTATGTTTAGTAAGGCTTCACAGAAAGCAAAGAACATCAGCCAAACTTCTAAAATTTTGTTTTACCAAAAGTTTTGTATCCAAGACAATTACTATGAGAAGAAAGAATAGACTACTCATCATGAGTCTATTAATTCCCCTCCATATTTAACCAAGCAATTATAATCATTTTTTTTTATTCAAGAGCTCAGTGCCATGAGATGGAAAACAAATTGCATTTTTCACCTCTAAACCTTTAATAACTAGAACCAGTTCATGTTTGTTATTTGTCAAGTATGGAATTGTACTACTTTGTTTAGCTAATTAATTCTTATAGACTGTATTTTTGGGGAAGTGAAACCAATAAAAAGCCCTACAGTTTTAGGAAGAGATTTGTAAAGGAATAAAAATATCCTCTATACTCTCATTGCATTTGTTGTTTATCTTAGATTTACAGTAACCCACTTATGAAGAGGGGCTGCAAAAGACCTCAAGCTCCAGGTCCAAACTTACAGCAACAGTTATACTCACTGCTTTTATTTTTATTTTATTTTATGGGGGGAGGGTGGGTGAGAGTGGGGGTGGGGGTGGGGAGGAAACTGCTCATTCTGTTTCCTAACTCACTGATCTCCCACACTCAGAATAGTTGCTAGTTCTGGTGCCAGAACACATCAAATTATAGAAAATTTAGATAAGGTAGGTGGGACATACCATTTTACCAACTGAGAAAAATGTACAAACATTCTGATTCCTGGCGAGAATGAATATAGCAGATCTGGATGGTGAAAACAATGAGCCAGACTTTCATTTCTTATACCATACTGTTTATAAGTTCAAAGCTAATTCTTAAGTGTGCTTTCTTTTCTTTTTTCTTTTTTTTCTTTTCTTTTTTTCTTTTCTTTTCTTTTCTTTTCTTTTCTTTTCTTTTCTTTTCTTTTCTTTTCTTTTCTTTTCTTTTCTTTTCTTTTCTTTTCTTTTCTCTTCTCTTCTCTTCTCTTCTCTTCTCTCTTCTCTTCTCCTCTTCTCTTCTCTTCTCTTCTCTTCTCTTCTCTTCTCTTCTCTTCTCTTCTCTTCTCTTCTCTTCTCTTCTCTTCTCTTCTCTCCTTTCCTTTCCTTTCCTTTCCTTTCCTTTCCTTTCCTTTCCTTTCCTTTCCTTTCCTTTCCTTTCCTTTCCTTTCCTTTCCTTTCCTTTCCTTTCCTTTCCTTTCCTTTCCTTTTGTTTCGTTTTTTTTCTTTTTCCTCCATACAGTAAACTCTCTCAAAAAAAATGTAACATAATGAAGAATCTAATGAGAAACAAGATTAGGATGTAAAACATTTTATGAAGTGACAGAAAGCCAGCTCAGTAGAAATAAGAAGGGAAATCTGGGATGTGCTGCTGTAGGAATCTTGTTTTTCTGAAGTTCACACCTCCAATTTAATACACAGCATTAAAACAAGATTATTATTATGTAAACACAACAACAATACTACTATTCCATCACAATAAAAATGTTTTATATTCTGCTTATCATTAATTCTCACAAGTCATCTCTATTTTGAACAAGTATACCTTGACTGCAGTTCTCAGAATTCAGCTGTGAATTCAATTTTTATGTTTGTTTCTTTTTGTTTGTTTAATTATGAATCTTAAGCCAAAAGTTAAAAAGTCTTGGCTATATGGCTGCCGTACAACCTTTACCTAACTTTCACAGAATCACAGGATCATCTAGGTTGGAAGAGATCTCCAAGATCACCTAGTCCAATCTCTGACCTAACACTAACAAGTCCTCCACTAAACCATATCGCTAAGCTCTACATCTAAATGTATTTTAAAGACCTCCAGGGATGGCGACTCAACCACTTCCCTGGGCAGCCTATTTCAATGCCTAACAACCCTTTCAGTAAAGAAGTTCTTCCTAATATCCAACCTAAACCTCCCCTGGCGCAACTTTAGCCCATTCCCCCTCGTCCTGTCACCAGGCACGTGGGAGAACAGACCAACCCCCACCTCGCTACAGCCTCCTTTAAGGTACCTGTAGAGTGCGATAAGGTCACCCCTGAGCCTCCTCTTCTCCAGGCTGAACAAGCCCAGCTCCCTCAGCCGCTCCTCATAAGACTTGTTCTCCAGACCCCTCACCAGCTTCGTTGCCCTTTTCTGGACTTGCTTGAGCACCTCGATGTCCTTCTTGTAGCGAGGGGCCCAAAACTGAACACAGTACTCGAGGTTCGGCCTCACCAGACTTAAGAAGGACAAATATTTTTGGACTCTGTCCACTTAACAGAGATAAGAATGATCTGGAGTCACTTTCTCACTCTCTATTATAAACAATTATCTTAGGATTGATTACATATTATATAATCAGAAATTATCTATAAAATCAGAAAGAGCATCACAAGATCAGTGGAATTACAACAGAGTGTGAAATGACATACAGGCGATCAGGCCCAGTCAGCATGGGTTTATGAAAGGCAGGTCCTGCTTGACGAACCTGATCTCCTTCTATGACAAAGTGACGCGCTTGATGGATGAGGGAAGGGCTGTGGATGTGGTTTACCTTGACCTCAGTAAGGCTTTTGACACCGTTCCCCACAACATTCTCCTCAAGAAACTGGCTGCTCGGGGCTTGGACTGGCGTACGCTTCGCTGGGTTAGAAACTGGCTGGATAGCCGGGCCCAGAGAGTTGTGGTGAATGGAGTCAAATCTGGTTGGAGGCTGGTCACAAGTGGTGTCCCCCAGGGCTCGGTACTGGGGCTGGTCCTCTTTAATATCTTTATCGATGATCTGGATGAGGGTGTCCAGTGCACCCTCAGTAAGTTTGCAGATGACACCAAGCTAAGTGCGTGTGTCGATCTGCTCGAGGGCAGGAAGGCTCTGCAGGAGGATCTGGATAGGCTGGAGCGATGGGCTGAGGTCAACTGTATGAAGTTCAACAAGGCCAAGTGCCGGGTCCTGCACCTGGGGCGCAACAACCCCAAGCAGAGCTACAGGCTGGGAGATGAGTGGTTGGAAAGCTGCCTGGCAGAGAAGGACCTGGGAGTATTGGTTGATAGTCGGCTGAATATGAGCCAGCAGTGTGCTCAGGTGGCCAAGAAGGCCAACAGCATCCTGGCCTGTATAAGAAGCAGTGTGGCCAGCAGGTCTAGGGAGGTGATTGTCCCGCTGTACTCGGCTCTGGTGAGGCCGCACCTCGAGTACTGTGTTCAGTTTTGGGCCCCTTGCTACAAGAAGGACATGGAGGTGCTCGAGAGAGTCCAGAGAAGGGCAACAAGGCTGGTGAGGGGTCTGGAGAACAAGTCTTATGAGGAGCGGCTGAGGGAGCTGGGCTTGTTCAGCCTGGAGAAGAGGAGGCTCAGGGGCGACCTTATCGCTCTCTACAGTTACCTTAAAGGAGGCTGTAGTGAGGTGGGGGTTGGTCTGTTCTCCCACGTGCCTGGTGACAGGACGAGGGGGAATGGGCGAAAGTTGCGGCAGGGGAGTTTTAGGTTGGATGTTAGGAAGTACTTCTTTACCGAAAGGGTTATTAAGCATTGGAACGGGCTGCCCAGGGAGGTGGTGGAGTCACCATCCCTGGAGGTCTTTAAAAGACGTTTAGATGTAGAGCTTAGCGATATGGTTTAGTGGAGTACTTAGTGTTAGGTCGGAGGTTGGACTCGATGATCTTGAGGTCTCTTCCAACCTAGAAATCTGTGTCTGTGTGTGTCTGTGTGACATAAACCTGAGACTTTACTTATTACAGTTATAGCATACAACCACTTTAACAAAAAGTTACGAGATTAATTGTTTTTTTCCATATATGTGCTTAGGCAACTTAAAAAGTTATCTCAACTACATAATTCCAAGAGAACAGTAAACCTACCCACTAATTAGTTCTAACAAAATTCTGATTAGACAAATTCTTTTACTCAGAAACTGAAAATAAATTTCCAGAAAACATGTAGACAAACCAACAACTTCCTCCCTCCTGACTTCCCTAGAAAGTTCCAAGAGCCCAAATTAAACAATGTTCTCACCACAAGAATAAAAACTTCAAAACTCATGTGGAATTATCTGATTAACAGTTGCCAGTACACTACATTTAGGAAAACAGACTCAGATTCACTCATACAGAAACAATTTTGTTGTGATGGTATAAATGCAATCTTTTTGTCTAAGCAGATAGTCTGGTATCATAGAATTACAGAATGACTGAGGCTGGAAGGGACCTCTGAAGATCATCTAGTCCAACCCCCCTGCCGAGCAGAATCACCTAAAGCACATTGCACAGGATAGCATCCGGGCGGGTTTTGAATATTTCCAGAGAAGGAGACTCCACAACCTCTCTAGGCATCCTGTGCCAATGCTCTGTCACCCTCACAGTAAATAAGTGCCCTCTCATATTCAGCCTGAACCTCCTGTGCTTTAGTTTGTGCCTTTTGCCTCTCATCCTCTTCCTGGGCACAACTGAAAAGAGACTGTCTCCATCCTCTTGACACCCTCCCCTCAAATATTTACATACATTTATGAGGTCTCCCCTCAGTCTTCTCATTTCCAGACTAAACAGGCCCAGTTCTCTCAGCTTGTCCTTGTATGACAGGTGCTCCAGTCCTCTGATCATAGCCCTCCTCTGGACTCACTCCAGTAGTTCTATGTCCCTCCTGTACTGGGGAGCCCAGAGCTGGACACAGCACTCCAGGTGTGGCCTCACCAGGGCTGAGTGGAGGGGGAGGATCACCTCCCTTGACCTGCTGGCAGCACTCCTCTGAATGCAGCCCAGGGTACTGTTGGCCTTCTTGGCCACAAGGGCACATTGCTGACTCATGGTCAGCCTGCTGTTCACCAGGACTCCCAGATCCCTCTCTGCAGAGCTGCACTCCAGCAGGTCAGCCCCCAGCCTGTACTGGTGCTTGGGGTTATTCCTCCCTAGGAGAAGGATCCTGCACTTGCCCTTGTTGAACTTCATGAAGTTCCTCTCGGCCCGACCCTGCAGCCTATCGAGGTCTCTCGTAATGGCAGCACAGTCCTCTGGGCCTCTCCTCCTAGCCACTCCTCCGAGCTTTGTGTTATCAGCAAACTTGCTGAGGCTGCACTCCATATCACTAGAGAACTCTTGGTAGGTACGCTATTCTTAAATATTCTGAGTCTTTTGATTAAGAGACAATGGAGTATTAAACTATGCTTCTATGACAGTTGACAATTTATCCATTATCAGTGTAATCTGATTGAGTGTGATAACAAAATCAGTTTCACTTGTTAAGAAACAACATACAATTGACCAAACACCTTCAGCACGATAAAATATTTAGAAGAGATTTCCTAAGAAGCTGTGTTTCCCAATGAGTTCTACAGCTTTTATAAAACCAGTACAGAAATACTATCTTCATTATCTTCATCCTTTCAATTAAGAGAAATCTGGCAAGATTAAAGAGCTGTTGTTTTTTGTTTGTTTGTTTGTTCATTTTGTTTTGTTCTGCTTTGTTTAAAATTTTAAAGCTATTTGAAGAGCACTAAAAAGCAAGGAAATCAGGAAGTATTACAGAATAACATGCAATTCTAAAATCTCTGACATGATAACAAAACCATGAAGCAGAAAATAGAGAAAATAATATGAAACTAAAAATGAGACTAAACAAAACAGGCACATTATTTAGCTGTTTTGTTTGTTTGTTTGTTTGTTTGTTTTTCCTTTCACGGAAAGAGTGTGCAATGTGTAAAAGCCCTGGTGTCTTTTTTTTTGGCTGTTTTTTGATCACTTTTCCCTAGTGATGAAATACATCATTGAAGTGCACATCAATAATTAAAAAAAAAAAAAAAAAGAAAAAAAAAAGGTTTTGAAAGAATGCCATGCTAATAATACGATTGATAATGCTTCTGCTCCTTATAACTCAGCTGTTAGCAGTAGCAATGATGCTTATGGTAATAAAGATGCTACTTAGCCCTGGGAGTAGCATGACCATGTACAGTTTAACATCAAATGATCACAGTCTTGTAATAGCTTTTTCAAAACCAATGGTTGTAGCTGTGTCTTTTCATTCAACTAATAAAGGCTCCATAAAAATAGTTTATTTTCATTTTTATAGGATAGGTTACATTTCCTCAGAAGTTATGATCTAGGAGTAATTAAAGGAAATTCAGTTTGTATAACTGATTGTTCAAGGGCATGATGAAATAAAAAGAAAGCTATTCTACTGCTTTATTGAATAGACTAGTTGATAGTGTTTGTTGTTATGCTTGATAATGTTAAATGAATGTTTTCACTGTAAAATAAAGATGTTTTTCACACATTTGCAATAGAAAATAATTTTGACATCAAATTTCCTTATGAATATCAACAATGACATAAAATTCATAGCAGATGGCTTTATTTGATGAAGTTTAATTTCATTTATTTTGGAGAAATACTGTGGTAATGTCAAAATTATCTGGTTTGGCGATATTTGCATCCTGGTGAGGATGGATATATGTGTACTCTGCTAAACTGTCTATGCTTGCAATATGTATACTTCTGAATTACAAAATAAATATGTGGTATGTGAAGTCTCAGACACATGTAGTGGCACGCTGGAATAACCTGCAGTGTAAAATGTAGTTTTCTGAACACTGATTGGGTTCTACAGAAGTGACAGAACTGGAAAATTTATAGGCATAACTTAATTCTATCAGCAATTTTGTAGAAGCATTAACTTCTCTACCAGTTATACGTTTGTATGCCTATGTGTTCACATGTTTGTACATATATAAATATGGACACATATATGCATGCATCTACACAAGTCTTTTATCATGTAAAAATGCTTTAATCTTAAAATATGAAAGTTTCATACACTGCTTTTAAAAATATTTTAACACCATAGTAATCTAAATCAATTACTGCATTGATTTTGCAGTCTTACTTTTTTTCAGTACGAATTTTCAGTATTGAAATTCAGTATGAATTTTTCAGTATGTATTTGGTGTCATAGAATTATAGAATCATCTGAATTGGAAAACACCTTCAAAATCGTCAAGACCAACCACCAACTTTACCTACCAAGTTCAATCACTAAATCATGTCCCTTAGTGCCTCATCTATACATCTCCCCATGGACAGGGACAACACCACCTAATTTGGGAATCCATTCCAACTAATTTGGTACCCCATTCCAATGCTTGAATGTCCTACCACATCAATACACAGCCAAAAATATAAAGCAGTTTAAATGTGATTTCAGGCTGTTATGTAGCAGTAACAGACCAGTAAACCAAGTTCACTTATAGAACTTTGTATGGAACAAGCTATATGAGAGCAGACACACTGTACAAGTTTTTTGTTTGTTTGTTTTTTTGTTTTTGATAAGTCTATCACTGAGAAAGACAAAAAAATCTATAGTGAAGGTTTACCTGACAATGCATGATACTTGATGTTTTTTCATTTGTTGTTCAAAGTGATCTTATGTAGAAAACGGGACTGCAACATGATCATGGCCTGACATGAGTACAGACTGGGAGAAGAACTCATTGAAAGCAGCCCTGCAGAGAAAGACTAGGGAGTTGTGGTGGATGAAAAGCCAAACATGAGCCAGCAGCATGTGGTTGCAGCCCAGAAAGCCAACTACATCCTGAGCTGCATCTTAGAGGAGTGGCCAGCAAGTCAAGGGAAGAAATTGCCCCCTCCCCGCTCTACTATGCCCTTGTGAGGTCCCATTTGGAGTACTGCATCCACGTTTTGGGCCCCCAGCATAAGAATGATGTTAATCTGTTAGAACAGGTCCAAATGAGGGCTGCGAAGCTGATCAGAGAGCTGGAGCATTTCTCCTGTGAAGAAAGGCTGAGACCTGGGGCTGTTCAGCCTGAAGAAGAGATGGATCAGGGGTGACCTTATTGCAGCTTTTGAGTACTTAAAGGCGGGTTAAAAAAAGATGGAGAGCAACTTTTTGATAGGGTAGATGGTGACAGGACAAGGAGGAATGGCCTTAAACTAAAAAGAGGGGTGTCCTGGTTTCAGGTAGGACAGAGTTAATTTTCCTCCTAGTAGCTGGCAGGGTGCTATGTTTTGGATTAGGATGAGAAGAGCGCTGATAACATGCTGATGTTATAATTGTTGTAGAGCAGTGCTTACACCAAGCCAAGGACTTTTCAGCTTCTCGCTCTGTCCTGCTAGCGAGCAGGCTAGCGATGCAGCAGGAGCTGGGAGGGGACAGACCCAGGACAGCTGACCCAAACTGTCCAAAGGGGTATTCCATACCATCTGACGTCATGCTGAACAATATATAGGGGTGGCTAGCCGGGGGGGGGGGGGGGGGGGGGCAGCTGCTTGGGGATAGGCTGGGCATCGGTCAACGGGTGGTGAGCAATTGCATTGTGCATCACTTATTTCGTACACATTATTATTATTAATGCTATTATTATTATCATTATTATTGTTATTATTATTTTCCTGTCTTAATAAACTGTCTTTATCTCAACCCACAGGCTTCACTTTCCCGTTTCTCTCCCCCATCCCAGAGAGGGAGGGGGGAGGGTGAGCGAACGGCTGTGTGGTGTTTAGCTGCCAGCCGGGCTAAACCACAACAAGGGGAGATTTAGATCAAAGGTTAGGAGGAAAATCTTCACTCAGAGGGTGGTGAGTCACTGGAACAGGTTGTCCAGAGAAGTTATGGATGCCCCATCCCTGGAGGTATTCAAGACAAGGTTAGATGAGGCCTGGGACAACCTGATCTAGTGGGTGGCATCCCTGCCCATGGCAGGGGGGTTGGAACTAGATGATTCTTAAGGTTCCTTTCGACCCCAGCCATTCTATGATTATAAGATCACTCCACACGCAAACTCCGAAGGAAGAACAGATACTATATAATATGGATATCATAGAAAAATGATGGAAAAGAATGTATGACCTTATTCACCACAATTTGTTTGTGATTTTCCATGTATAGGAACACTTAAAAAATTCTTGGACCTAATCATATTATGTATATTTTCATTTAACTACTATAGCTTGCCTTCTGTTATCTCTCTATATAAGGAAGTATCTTGAAATATCCATGGTAATGAGGAGTGCTGTCTGAATTATTTGTTGTTAATAGTAACCATTAAAGATGCAGCTATCTATTTCTCTTTTTTTCCAAATTACTGAAAATATAACAAATCATAGAATCATAGAATATCCTGAGTTGGAAGGGACCCATAAGGATCATCAAGTCCAATTCCTGGCACCGCACAGGTCTGCCCAAAATTTTAGACCATGTGAGTAAGTGCACAGTCCAATTGCTTCTTAAATTCAGACAGGCTTGGTGCAGTGACTACTTCACTGGGGAGCCTGTTCCAGTGTGCGACCACCCTCTCGGTGAAGAAACTCTTCCTGATGTCCAGCCTAAACCTCCCCTGCCTCAGCTTTACACTGTTCCCACGGGTCCTGTCACTGGTGATCACGGAGAACAGGTCAGCGCCTGCCCCTCCACTCCCTCGCAAGGAAGCTGTAGGCCGCAATGAGGTCTCCCCTCAGCCTCCTCTTCTCCAGGCTGAACAGGCCAAGTGACCTCAGCTGCTCCTCATATGTCTTCCCCTCTAGGCCCTTCACCATCTTCGTCACCCTCCTCTGGACACTCTCCAAAAGTTTAACGTCCTTTTTATACTGTGGTTCCCCAAACTGCACACAGTACTTGAGGTAAGGCCACGCCAGTGCAAAATAGAGTGGGACAATCACTTCCTTCAACCAGCTAGCAATGCCATGCTTGATGCACCCCACGGTATGGTTGGCCCTTTTGGCTGCCAGGGCACACTGTTGACTCATATTCAACGTACTGTCAACCACAACCCCCAGATCCCTCTCTGCGGGGCTGCTCTCCAGCGTCTCGTCGCCCAGTCTGTACGTATAGCCAGGGTTGCTCCGTCCCAGGTGCAGGACGCGGCACTTGCTCTTGTTAAACTTCATGCGGTTGGTGATCACCCAGCTCTCCAATCTGTCCAGATCTCTCTGCAAGGCCTTTCCACCCTCAGCCGAGTCTACAACTCCTCCAAGTTTGGTGTTGTCGGCACATTTGCTCAAAACGCCTTCTAGTCTTACATCCAAATCATTTATAAAAACATTGAAGAGGACTGGCCCTAAAATGGAGCCTTGAGGGACCCCACTAGTGATCATCCACCAGCCTGATGTGGTCCCATTTACCACAACCCTTTGAGCCCTGCCCGTCAGCCAATTGCTCACCCATCGGATGATGTTTTTGTTTAGTTTTATGCTGGACATTTTGTCCAGTAGGATCCTATGGGAAACCGTGTCAAAAGCTTTGCTGAAGTCCAAAAAGATCACATCGGCTGGTTTCCCTTGATCGACTAGATGAGTGATCTTATCATAAAAAGAAATCAAATCAGTTAGGCAGGACCTACCCTTCATGAACCCATGTTGGCTGGGACCAGTGACTGCATTGTCCCCCAGGTGCGCTTCAATAACTTCAAGGATCATCTTCTCCACAATTTTACCAGGCAATGACGGGAGACTGACAGGCCTGTAATCACTAGGGTCTTCTTTCTTGCCCTTCTTGAAAACTGGCAGAACATTTGCCAGCTTCCAGTCCAACAGGACCTCTCCAGATTCCCAAGATCATTGAAAAATAATTGAGAGAGGTCCCGCGATGACATCAGCCAGCTCTTTAAGCACCCTGGGATGAATTCCATCTGGACCCATGGACTTGTATGGATCCACGTGGAGCAGCAAATCCTGCACACATTCAGGGGCGGTTGGGAGTTTATCATTCCCACCATCAAGGTCCTCCAGTTCAGGGCACCCTGGGTCCCGAAGCCCATGATCAGCGTTGAAGACAGAGGTGAAGAAGGCATTAAACGTCTCTGCTTTGCCTGTGTCATTGTCTGTGAGGAGACCTTCCCCATCAAGTAGCGGGGAAGGTCCTTTTTCTGTTAACATATCTAAAAAAAATTTTTATTGTCTATCACAGACATGGCCAGCTTCAACTCTAGTTGGGCTTTGGCCCCACGAATTTTCTCCCTACAAACACGAACAGCATCCCTGTGTTCCTTCCATGTCGCCTGACCTTCCTTCCAGCAGCCGTACACTTTCTTTTTTCGCCTAAGCTCCAGTAGAAGTTCCCTGGTCAGCCAGGCTGGCCTTCTGCCCCGCCTGCTTGACTTCCAGTATTTTGGAATTGCCTGATCTTGTGCTTTTAGGAGGCAGTGCTTAAAGATTGACCAGCACTGATGGACGCCAATGCCTTCAAAAGCAGTTTCCCAGGGGACTTTGCTGACTACTTCCCTGAGCAGCCTGAAGTCTGCTTTCCCCATATCCAGGGCTGAAGTTTTGGTGGCAGTTTTCCTTCTATCACCATAAATTTTAAACTCAACCACTTCATGGTCACTATGACTGAGACGGCCACCAATTGCCACGTCCCCCACAAGACCCTCTCTGTTCTCCAGTAACAGATCTATAAATAGACAATCTATTTTTAAAACCAGTTATTAAAAATTATATATTGCTTATGTTGACAACTTCTTAATTACAATAATAACAATTGGTATTAATGTGTTGACTTTCACATGTGCTATTTTAAGTACAAATTAAGTATTCTAAGTACAAATTAATTCACTGTCATATTCTTTGCAAGAATGAGTCAAATACTGTGAGGTCATAGAATCATAGAATCAATCAGAATCATAGAGTCATAGAACAGCTTGGATTGGAAGGGACCGTAAAGATCATCTCGCTCCAACCCCCTGACATAGGCAGGGATGCCACCCACTAGATAAGGTTGGCCAAGGCCCCATCCAGCCTGACCTTGAACACCTCCAGGGATGGGGCATCCACAGCTTCTCTGGGCAACCTGTTCAGTGCCTCGCTACCCTTACAGTGAAGTTTCCTTCTAACGTCTAGTCTAAAACTATCCTCTTTTACAGAATCACAGTTTAAGACCATTCACCCTTGTCCAGTCATTATCTGCCCAAGTAAAGAGCCCTTCTCCATCTTTTATATAAGCCCCTTTTAAGTATTGAAAGGTCACAATGAGGTCTCCCCAGAGCCTTCTCTTCTTTAGGTTGAACATCCCCAGCTCTCTCAGCCTTTCCTCGTGGGAGAGGTGCTCCAACCCTCTGATCTTCTTTGTAGCCCTCCTCTGGACTCAGTCGAACAAGTCCACATTTTTCTTGTACTGGGGGGCCCAAACCTGGACACAGTACTCCATCTGGGGCCTCATGAGAGCAGAGTAGAGGGGGACAATCACCTCTCTTGATCTGCTGGCCACACCTCTTTTGATGCAGCTCAGGATGCAGTTGGCATTCTGGGCTGGAAGCACGCACTGCTGACTCATGTTGAGACTTTGGACACCAGAACCCCCAAGTCCTTCTCTGCAGGGCTGCTCTCAATGAGTTCTTCTCTCAGTCTTTACTCCTGTCTGGAATTGCCCCGGCTCAGGTGCAGCACCTTGCACTTGGACTTGTTGAACCTCATGTGGTTCACAGGGTCCCATTTCTCCAGCCTGTCCCTTTGAATGGCATCTCTTCCTTCTTTGGTATCAACCGCACCACTCAGCTTGGTGTCATCTGCAAACTTGCTGAGGGTGCACTCAATCCCATCACCTATGTAATTGATGAAGATATTGAAAAGCATCGGTTCCAAGGCAGACCCCTGAGGGACACAGCTCATCACCAGTCTCCACCTGGACACAGAGTCATTGACCACCACTCTCTGGGTGTGGCCATTGAGCCAATTCCTTATCCACAGGATGGTCTACCCATCAATTCCATATCTTTCCAATTTAGAGATTAGGATGTTGTGTGGGACTTTGTCAAATGCCTTCCAGAAGTCCAAGTAGATGACATCAGTCAGTCTTCCCCTGATGACTGATGCATTACTCTATCATAGAAGGCCACCAGATTGGTCAGGCATGATTTACCCTTGGTGAAGCCATGCTGGCTGTCCCGGATCACCTTTTTGTCCTGCATATGCCTTAACATTGCCTCCAGGAGGATTCATTCCTTGATCTTCCCAGACACAGAGGTGAGGCTCACCTGTCTGTAGTTCCCCAGGTTTTCCTTTCTACCCTTTTAAAAAATTTTAAAGATTTTTTAAAAGATCCATCATTATGGGTTGACTTTTCATTAAGGCAGATAAGAAACAAAGACAGATAAATCGTTTCTTCAAGCAGAGAGGTTTTTCAGGAATTAGAGTACTAGAATTGCATTTGGGACATACCAGTTTAATGTTTCAACCCATTCTTGAGTTTTCCCACAACTCTCTGTCTTCAAAGTTCTCCACTACTGCATTGTCCTATCAGAATATTACAGAATCACAGAATGGTTGTGTTCGGAAGAGATCAGGTAGTCCAACAACTCTGCTCAGGCTATCCCATAGGTTTCAGCTAGAAGTGGAACATGCAGAAAAAAATATAATGCAAATATGTTTCCAGGTTATATAATATGAGCTCAATTCCAAGTTTAGCAGATACCATTGTCTTTTTTGGCCACAAGGGCACATTGCAGACTCATGGTTAACTTCTTGTCCACCAGGACTCCCACATCCTTCTCTTCAGAGCTAATTTCCAGCAGGTCAACTTGTCCAGCCGCCAACTTGTACTGGTGCATGAGGTTATTCCTCCTAGGTGAAAGACCCTGCACTTGCCTTTGTTGAACTTTATGAAGTTCCTCTCTACCCAACTCTCCAGCCTGTACAGGTCTCTCCAAGTGGCAGCACAGCCTTCTGTTGTATCAGCTACTCTTGCCAGTTTTGTATCATCAGCAAGCTTGCTGAGGGTGCATTCTGTCCCTTCACCCAGGTCATTCATGAATAAATTGAACATGACTGGACCCATTACTGACCCCTGGGGGACACCACTAGCTTCCAGCCTCCGATTAGACCATGCTGCTGATCACAACCCTGTGTGCTCTGCCATCCAGGCAGTTCTCAGTTCACTTTATGCAATTATCAGGTAGTCAGATATGGAAGGAAACTAGTGTGTTATAACTCCTTTTCCAATAACAACATTGTTTTTTTTCAATGCAGCAGAAAAAAAAAAAGTCAATTATAGGTAACATATTATTGATTTTAATCAGTAATTTATGCAGTAGCGTGGACATTGATGAAGGCATTCATTGTATTGTGATACAAGGTCATGTTAACTAAGTTAGAAGTTCAAAATCTGTATGGAGCTCTGATGTTTTACATTTCATGATTGTAGGCATGCAATCATGAAAATGATGATTGCAACTACAAATCATATCCTAAAATTTTCAGCAAAACTGAATAGCTCTATCAGTTCTGAGTTATCACACTTCTTATATTTTGTATTCATGTTTTATATACACATGGAGGTACAAATGCTATTCTGAATAATCTAATTTTAAAGTTGAAAGCATCAATTACAGAAGTGCAACTCAATTAAAACTATTCACAGTAATGTCATTCATGCCTCGTCATAGCAAGATGGATTTGCAAGATTTGCTTGTACCTTAAATTTTCTTCATTTGATGTCTCAACCTAGTCATAATATTATTGTTTATATTCTACATTCCACTCCTAAAGCACTTCTAGATCTATTTAGGTCACTACTGATAAATTCACCAACATCTTTGAAGAAGAAAGCCAATATGCACATTTGTAAATTAATGTTTGGTAGCTTTTGTTTTGTTTTTATTTGTTTGTTTTGCTTGTTTGTTTCTTACATATACTGAATTTAAGAAGCATATTTATTTTTGATAAAACCCTCTCAAGATGACAAATATGTTTAATTTGCATAAAAATTAAAAAATAGAGGTTGTGTGTTTAAATGTTAATGCCATACCTTGAATTTGTACCTCCAAAGTTCTCTTTCTAGTAGAGACTGTATGAAAAATGTTTTAAGTGTATTTTCTGTAAGCATTAGGAAAAACATTTTTTACAATAAAATCTCTGACTGCAGGTCTTGTAAACTAAAAATGAAAGCCTTGTATTACATGTCTTTGCTTTACTGAGAGTGGAATTCTTTTGCACAGTTACAATTTATTGTATTATTGTGTATTAGTTTGAAGTTCAGTTTGATTTGAAGTTTCAGATTGAGCTAAGTAGATTTGATGCTGAGGTCTGTTATAATGTTAAAATACATGATGCCATCTCTGAAGTCAGTTAAGCTCCAGAAAAAGTTAGGAATAAGCAAGAATTAGACTAAATATCAGCACAAAATGCACGTCAAAATGCTGTTGTGGCATGCATGAAGGTGACCTGTGGTGGTATTGTCAATGCTACGAGATCAAAGCCTGAGTTTCTTTCTCTCATGGGCAAGTTGGCAAAGGAGACATCAGTGAAAGTATGGGACACCAAAACTTGCTCCTGTAGACTGTAAGGAGTGACTGAGAGAAGGGGTCAAGGATAATGTATGATAAACACTGAGTACCTCTTGAACTGTGGGTACTTATCATAGAATCATAGAATGGCTTGAGTTGGAAGGGACCTTAAAGATCATCTAGTTCCAACACCCATGCCATGGGCAGGGACACCTCCCACTAAATCAGGTTGCTCAAAGCCCCATCCAACCTGGCCTTGAACACTTCCAGACTTCCAGGGATGGGGCATCCACAAATTCTCTGGGCAATCTGTCCTCACTACCCTCAGAGTAAAGAATTTCCTTTTTTTTTTTTTTTTTTTTCTAATCTAAATCAATCCTCTTTTAGTTCTAAAGCTATTACTCCTTGTCCTATCAACAACACTCCTTGGCAAAGTGTCCCTCCACAGCTTTTCTGTAGGCCCCCTTTAGGTATTGGAAGGCTGCTATAAGGTCTCCCTGGAGCCTTCTCTTCTCCATGCTGAAAAATTCCAACTCCCTCAGTCTGTCTTCATAGGAGAGGTGCTCCAACCCCTTGATCATCTTTGGATGTGTCCTAATATTTCCATGTCCTTCTTGTGCTGGGGGCCCCACAGCTGAATACAATACTCCAGGTGGGGCTTCACAAGAGCAGAGTAGATAATCAACTTCCTCAGCCTGCTGGCCATGCTTCTTCTGACGCAGCCCAGGATACGGTTGGCTTTCCGGGCTGCAAGAGAACATACTTCTCATTATGCAGCTTCATTCCACTTTGTCTGTATAAAGTTCCGCTTCACTGGAAACAAAAATGTTTCTAAGGTGGGCTGATGTACATTTTTATGATGTTTTGATACAGGATATGGACATGCGTAGGCTAACTATTGAGACTGAAAATATAAATCCAAAAGCCTAGTTCCAGTAACAATTCTACAGTTTGAAACAAGGTATTGTCTGAATCTGATCTGTGTGGATCTTCCCGTGGTGGCAGCTCAGCATAAAGAAATCTGGAAAATTAATCATAGCTTAATTCTTCTCTTAAACTGTTATCCTATACAATTTGCACAACATTTCCACACACTTTGGTTTCCAGCAAGGCTGTGCAGGTCAAAGGATAAAAAATGTGTTTCTGTGGAGTGCTATTATCTTTTATTACATGAAATCATAGTGTTTGGAAAAGATAAATGAGTTTTTAAGCATCTTGCCTTTTAAATGTAATTGTATAATTATTTAAATGACATCCATGTATGCCATTTTAAATTTTAATTGTAATTTGGGGAAAAAAATCCTTGACATTTCTATTGTAAATAAATAAATAGCAGGATGTGATTCTTTATTTATTTATTTAAGAACAGGTTTTTTTTTTTTTTTTGAGGTGGGAAATGTCAGCTTATGAATTCTGCTGGAATCAGGGTGCTTCAGTTAAAAAAATAAATACATAATGTCTTTCAGATTTTTTAAATAATATTTATGCTGCTAGTTTTAATATTACTGCTACCAGAATACTGATAGTATTGTGAAAATTAGCAATAAGCTCTTATTTTTTTGTTCTAGAATAACCTTTTTTTTTTTTTTTTTCCCAAAAAGATTTCAGAGATACCCAGAAGATAAAGCTCATGTTAAGTATTATGTCTTTCTTTGCACCACATACAGAATGGCATGGGGAATTTATTGCTTTGGAATATCTGTTTGTTCCCTGAATAAAACCAGTCATATACTCTTTCAAGATACCAAACCAGCATCTTTTACAGTAAAAATTCATTTAAAAGAACGTTGCTAAGTCAAAGCACTTTGTTCAAGCTTTATTTATTTATTTATTTTTAAAAGTTCTTTCAACTTTCAGTCAATTGTCATTAATGGCAGGCTGTAATTTTTAGCCTTGTTATAAATACTGTGTGATTATTTAGTGGCAATTGTTCCTGGGTAAGTATATGAAATATTTATTGACTTCAAATATACACACTTTTTGCTAGGAAAAAAAAAAAAAAAAAGATTTCTGAAGAAAATAGGGCTACGTTCTGCACAAATTGTCTATGTAATTGTAATATATATATATATATATAAAACTAAAAGAAACAACAACAACAAAAAAAAAAACTCTAAATCCTATCTGGATTCTTGTTCAGTGTAAATTCTTATTTTTTTTTTTTAATCTCCTAAAGGAATTGTGTACTGGTGCAGAAAATCTTGTCATTAGTAAACTGATTCACTGACACTGGATTCAGTAGTCAAACAAATAATTGGCCTGGTGTTAGCAATTTATCTTATTTAGTTGTAAATAACACTTCAGCTAAATACATACATTTTTTTCAGGTAATTAAACTTTCACTTTTTAATTACTTGGTACAGAAGATGTAATTTTTATTTCAAAATTATTTTATCTTAAAGCTTTAAAGGTTTATTACAATGAAATCCTATAGCTATCTACATAAGCATAGGACTTGAGTCTTTCAGGAACATTCTCTGGATGTTGAAGTTTTACTTTGTCCTTCAAATAAGAACAAAAATTCACATTTATAAATAATCTCATTAGGGTAAATCAATTAGAGCAAGATTAAAATTTACGTTACTTTACTTTACTTTACTATTTATCTTCTAGGAATACCACAGAAATTTACATCAAAAAAAAGACTGCTTCAGTCACTGAAATTCTCTAGGCTCAATATCTGACATGCAAAATGAGGATGTTTTTACCATCAGAACCCATGTTGTGGTCTTCTAAACATGAGCTATGAAATCTTGTTTTCAGTGTCCTTAAGAACAGCAAATTAAATTGGAGAAATTAATTTCTATACAGCATATTTCCTGATCAAATAATACTTTTATTCATATATTATTATATTTATTCTTAAAATTGTTTTAAAAATTATTTGCCAGAAGTCAGTAACACCTAAATACAGGATTTCCTTTGAGAAATTTGCTGATAGTTTGTGGAATCGCAGAATCACATAATGGCTGAGGATGGAAGGGACCTTTGGAGCTTATCTGATCCACACGCCCTGCTCAAGCAATGCCACTTAGAACACGTTGCCCATGACCATGTTTGACCGCCTCTCAAAGGAGGCTGTCCCAAAGGAGAGAGACTGCACCACCTCTCTGGGCAACCTGTGTCAGTGCTCAGCCGCCATCACAGTAAAAACCCTCCTGTGTTTCAGTTTGTGCCCATTCCCTCTTGTCTTGTTACTGGGCATCATTGAAAAGGACCTGGCTCTATTCTCTTTGCACCATCCCTTCAGGTATTAATACACATTGATGAGACCCCCTGAGACACCTGTTTTCTAGGCTGAACAGTCCTGGATCCCTCAGCTTTTCCTCATAGAAGAGATGCTCCACACTCTCCATCATTTTTGTGGCCCTGTGTGGGATACTGGGCAGCCCAGAACTGGACCCAGTACTCCTGGTGTGGCCTCACCAGTGTTGAATAGAGGGGAATGCCTAACTATATGCATCCTGAGCTTGTAGATTTCTTGGTTTGTCATGGAGATTGTAAGCAATCCCATGATGATGACCTGAGGAGTTTCATCTGATTCTCCAGAGGTCAAGAGCTACTCAAACATTACCTTATTTTCGAGTTCCATGTGAATGCTTTATTTCAAATTACAGTAGGTACCAAAATTTTGGCAAATGAATCATGTCTCAAATATGCTTTCCCCCCCAGATTACTTTCCTTTATTTTCTGTTGTCATATAGGCATATCATGGATTAGTGAAAAAAATATATATTTATTATCTTATAAAAATTTCTGCAACAAATTGAAAAATATATGTAAAGCTCTAGGTCATATTGTGTAAAGACCTTCAGAAATTCACTAAAAAAGCACAACTTCCTTTCACAGAGGAAAGGATATTAAGATTATTTATATTAAATTTTAAGTGCTGAAATTAATATATACAGAAGTATTTAAAATAGATATTAAATACACATATGAAGATGTTAAACCTAATATTTAAAAATGTTAAATTATGTCTATTTAGAGAAAAAGAAGTATGTGAAATTAGATTTAATTATAGTAGAAAACAAACTTCATGACTGATATGTATGCTTTCAAATTACCAAAATGTGTAATGCTATCTCATTAAAGTTCCTGTGAATTGTAATGTTGTGATACTCAATACACGTATACATATATATAGACAGCCAGCCATACAGAACACTGGCAGATGCACTCAACATTCAAAAACTGTAAACTCTGATGGCTACATCACGTTCCCCTCTCTGGCTTGTCAGGATTAAGCTGTTAGTGGGAATATATGTATGTATACACATCCACATTTAAGCTCAGACACTGAGTCTATGTATACATATATGTACATGTATATTTATATGTATATGTAAATAGTATATTCATAAAAAATGTATATTTATATATGTGCACATATATTACATATATATATATATATACACACACAACATGGGTTGTGTATATATATTTACATATATATATACACATACATGCTCCAGCACAATATATATATATATTCAGTATGCCCAATAGCTGCCCCTGGATCCCAGTCGCCTTACCACCCTGGGGCCCCTTGGGCTCCCTTCATGGTGCAGTGGGATGGGATGGGATGGGGCAGGGTGCAATGTGGGCATCATCTGTCTATTGTTGTTCTTCTGTGTTCTTTCTGTGTCTGGAGATGAACTTCTCATGTACCCTAACAGATGTACGTGATGTGTATTATATTTTGATTTATTATTTTTTTTTTCTGAAGGCTAAAGAATCTAATCCTCTGTTTTATTAGTAACATTTAGGGCACATTAAAACATATTTTAAAATATAGATTTTTTTTTTGTATAATTACTTTTATTTGTACCATTAATTAAAACAGAGAGGAATTGCAACATAAGCTTAGGATGACTGAAAAGTGCACATTTCAAGGACATTTTTTTTCAGATGACATTAACATCCTTTTAATGTTTTTAGTGTTATCCTTTTAAGGTTATTTTAATATTTTAGAAGTGTACGTTTCCAAGTGAAAACAACAACAAACAAAAAACACACAAACCAAACCAAAAAGCAAACAAGCCATAAAGTATTTCATGAAGTTATTTAGGAAAAGACATATCAAGATTATTTTTAGAGATGATAACCTTGTCAAGCTCAGAGTCAGCCACTGCCTTTTTCAGTAAAGACTTTAAAAAAATGTTGCGAACAAACTCCGGTTTGAATCACATTAATTTTGGTAGGCTCTGGATCGAGCCCATAGTGATATTGTTATTAAAGTATGTTTGCTCTTTGATGAATTAATCCTATGGACAGTTTACAAAAGCAACCAATGTGTATGATCTGTATGTCATTCACTAGTCATGGCATTGTGTGAATTACCAGAAAAGTCTAAAAGGCATTGGCTGTGCCTCCATAGACCATGTGGAAATCCCCTTTATCTTCCTATTATGGATTAGTGTTATGTATATTCTGGCACAGTGACAGAAAATAAAACACTGTCTTATCTCCTTCACCATTTAGAAACTCTGTTTTGCTTTATTCTCTCTTTACCATTATCTCTTCAATTAAATGAAAAAAAAAATCCAATAAAATGTAATTTTCTAAACCAATTTGTTCCAGTATATTTTTACTCTGCCTCCATCCTTTATACTAATCTTTTTTTTTGTCTTTTTTTTTCTATTTGACTTTTACTCTTGCTTTATAGCTCTTTTGTGATGATATTTCTTGTCTTCCATTTTTACTCAGCTATCAGTTTCCAGCTATCAGAAAGCTAAAGCAGTTACTATTATTTTACAACAAAAAATTCTGTTCACTTAGTCAAAGTTGGGAGCTTTTCTCAAGACACATGAGTTCGTACATCCTTGATCCATATGAGTTAGAGCTTTTCTATAAATCCCCAAAGCATTTTGTTCTCCCTGTGGAGTGCCTCTGTAAGTGTAAGGTTGTGTTTGCAGAAAGGCTAAGCATTCAAATACATGTTTCAGGGCACATACTTATTTGATGGCGAGTGATGTTAGCTGAGAGTGCTGCTACAGAAAACTGGTGAAACCAACTAAACTTTCTATCTTCATAGACTTAGCCTATCTTAGCTACAGAAAGGATGGACTGTCGCTTGGGCTGTAGTACAAAACAACACCAAAAGTATAATGCTAATAAGACACTCCACAGTCAAGTGTTAAGTTCACTTGTTTTTACCCTGAATGAGAATTTTAATTAAAAAATAATAAAAAAGTAATTGCTTTAAACCACACTTTAATTTGTACTTACAGTCTAAAGATTGACTGTGAAGACAGGTGTTTCTTATTTAACATACCTATTCACTTTGCACTTATAAGACTTTTTCCATTTTTGTGGCTAAACCTTCCCTCCCTCAAGAGAGAAGGGAAGGGAAAATAGAAAAGAAAAGAGATGGGAAAAAAAAAAAACCACATACCAAATAATAAAAGCAACATGATCGCAGGCCCATATTCCCCTGGAGCTGAACAATGAAGCAACATACCTCTATACGTCTGAATTGCTTAATCTGACTCTGCTGAAGATCACAGGCAGTAAGGTGAGTACCTTCTCTGCCTCAGCAGAAGGGCCTGATATCACTATATAAAGACATACCATATGGTGGTGTTTTTTTTAAGTCACAATAACAATCAAAGTATGAGATACTAATAGAAACAGAGAACAAGATTAAATCTCTACAAACTATTTTTATGCCTATTGTAACAATAACATCTAATGGACTTCTTTATCAAAAATGTTCTAGCACGATATCAAAGTAGAATGGTAATCTATGTAAATCCCATGTGCTCCAAAATTATCTTTATTCAGGTTACTTTTGTCAACACAAATCTTTTTATTCTGTCTATAAATGTCAGCCTCTTGAAATATTAATTGCCATTTAGCTTTGTAATGTCATTTATGCCTCTTGTTGAACAGTGCTAGGCAATGTGTTTAACAACCATCCTATCGTTACATATTCTGGATTGCAAATATTGAAAGGGAAATTGTTTGTGCAATGCCTCTTAATGATGTTATTAAGAACAGTTCCCCTGCAGTGAAATGCTTAAATAACGGTGAAAACAAAGTCAAGGCTTCCAGAAAGCATACCATAAATGTAAAAAGAATGATGATTCTCTGATTCATTCTCTTCAAGTTGAGCATGCTTTCATGCATTCTAAAAATAAAATAAAATAAAATATAAAATAAAATAAAATAAAATAAAGGAATATAATGTCAAAATAATTTTATCTTTGCGATTTCTAATGTGCTGGAAATCAGCTGGTGGTTCAGTGAAAGCTAAGGGTTTTGTCTGTTTGTTTTCCATATTTGTTGTTAGTTTGAGACTTTGAGTTGTTAGTTTGAGACTTCCTGTCTCTTTCTTTAAATTCACACATTCACATAATATGGCTAATCATATTATACATTACACTCTTCCTTATACTTAAGAGAACTACTTATATGTCTGTCATTCTCACATCTTTAAGTTGAAATGACACAGTTTTCTTGACTTCAGAAGGACCAAGATTTTACTAATTATCTGTTCTTTCCGACTATATGACATTATGAAACATCTTGACAAAAGGTAAAAAGGTATAGCTACTCCTGAGTTTGAGTCCTATGAATTAAAAAAAAAAAAAAAAAAAGTAAGAATAGTGCTAATAAACTGTGATTAATTTTATTATGGAAATACTAAGAACTTCTATTTTGCAGCTATCATACATTAATTTAGAATAAAGGACTGAGGCAACCTTACTTCCTGAATAGGTGAAAAAGTGCAAAGAAAGAAAAAAGACAGTCATCCTTTCTAAATAAGGAAATGAGAGAAACACGTATTTCTCTCCCTTGACTTCAGGCATCTAAAGAATAGATCTACATCAAAGCTCATTGCTTAGATTTCTACCAGAAACTGCTTTTACTTAAGGAGTCCTCAGTTACAAGTCTTTAGCTCATAACGTCTGTGGTGGTTTCACACAACTAAACTCCACCACACTGCTCTCTCACTTCTCCTCCTCAAAAGGACAGGGGGAGAAAATATGATGAAAACAAACAAACAAACAAAAACTCATAGGTTGAGATACGGATTTTGTCATGGGCAAAATGGGCTCAACATAGGGAGGTTAGTGTAATTCATTCCCTAATGCTAACAACAGACTAGAGCTGTGATAACTAAAAGCAAACTAAAACCATGTTCACCCCATCCACCCTCTTCCACCTCCTCCCCTCAGGTGGAACAGGGGAATGGGGAAAGTGGTCAGTCCATAACACTTTGTCACTGCTGCTCCTTCACGGTCACTCTCCACCCCTGCTCCAGCATGGGATCCCTCCCACAGAATGCCATCCTTCCCAAACTGAGCCTGCGGGGGCTGCCCAGAGGCAGCAGCTCTTCAAGAACTGCTCCCACATGGGTCCATAGCATGGGGTCTATTCCCCAGAAGCAAACCGCTCCAGCATGGGTCCCCCACGGGCAGCAACTCCCCTCAGACCCCCTGCTCCTGCGTGGGCTCCTCTCCATGGGCTGCAGCTCCGGCCCGGGCCCTGCTCCTGTGGGGGCTCTCCATGGGCCGCAGCCTCCTCCACACCACATCCACCTGCTCCACCGGGGGCTCCTCCACAGGCTGCAGCATGGAGATCTGCACCATGTGGGACCCATGGGCTGCAGGGGGACAGCCTGCTCCACCAGGGGCCTCTCCACAGGCTGCACAGGAAGTTCAACTCTGGCTCCTGGAGCACCTCCTGCCCTCCTTCTGCACTGACCTTGGGGTCTGCAGGGCTGGTTCTCAGAAAATTTTCTTACTCCTCTCTCCCAGCTGCTGTTGAGCAGTATTTAATTATGTATGTATGTATGTATGTATGAATGCTCTCACAGAGGCATGACCAGCATTGCTCATGGCCTCAGCTTTGGCCAGCAGTGGGTGCCTTTTGGAGCCAGCTGGAACTGGCTCTTATCTAACATGGGAAAACTTCTGGTCTATTCTCACAGATGGCACCCATGCAGCAGCAGCAGCAACACCCCCACCCCCGCCCGGCCCCCCCCCCCAAAAAAAAAAAAAAAAGCCATGTAAACTCTATACAACACTGTAGTCTTCCCTTTCTGTTTATAACTTCCCTCTCACATACCCTTACATACATCTGAGGAAGTAATTTTTACCCTCACATTCCAAAAACTGATCATCCTTCTAGTGTTGCACTGGCATATTCTGAAAACATTGCTATAGCTCTAATGGTAGGGTTAGAGGGAGGCAAATACAATTAACACTTGAATTGTCTTTTCTTTCCCCTCCCCTTTTTAAGCACCTTGCTTTATAATTTTTAGTTTATAATCTTATACTTGATAATAAACAGAATTTAATGGACAGCATTAGTAAAGTAGGTATTTAGAGAGCCATAAGCATATCTCATTAATGTACATGCACAAGCTTTAAAAGTTAACTCCGCAGTTTCTGCAAAATAGAGCATGCTTCAATCAGCACTACTAGAGTAACAAATCAGAGCAACAAGTAAAAAAAAAAAAAAAAAAAAAAAAAAAAGAGGGGTTCTTGTGGAAACTTTGGAGTTATTTTTGAAGACATTTGGAGGGTGTATTTGCTGCCCTGGACAAGATGTTGAGAGGACGATGTTCTTCTAGGGAGCCCCCCATTTTAGCCTAAAGGAATAGATTACCAATATTTAGTTTCTGCTATTACTTTAAATGAATGTGTGGAAAATTGCAGGAGAATTTTTGGTATGTGTATTAGACACATCTCCTAAATTAAATTAATAATATACTTCTTTATAACCTTTGATACTTTGAAAAAAAACACCCTGCCCGCCTCGATCTCCCGCTCCGCTGCAGAATGCATCTGCCCTGGAGCCAATCGCTTCGGCGAGAGCCGAGGTCTTCTGGAGAAGAGGAGGCTCAGGGGAGACCTTATCGCTCTCTATAGGTACCTTAAAGGAGGCTGTAGCGAGGTGGGGATTGGTCTGTTCTCCCACGTGCCTGGTGATAGGGTGAGGGGGAATGGGCGAAAGTTGCGCCAGGGGAGGTTTAGGTTGGATATTAGGAAGAACTTCTTTACCAAAAGGGTTGTTAGGTGTTGGAATAGGCTGCCCAGGGAAGTGGTTGAGTCACCATCCCTGGAGGTCTTTAAAAGACGTTTAGATGTAGATCTTAGTGATATGGTTTAGTGGAGGACTTGTTAGTGTTAGGTCAGAGGTTGGACTAGGTGATCTTGGAGGTCTCTTCCAACGTAGGTGATTCTGTGATTCTGTGCGTCTACAAATAAAATTAACTCTGTTCCAGCCAAAACCATGACATGTGACCCAATATCTCAAATTTGAGGTTAGATAAAATTAACTTTTATATAAGATACCATTTTCTAGTACTGTAGATAATTAAACATTGAAACACTACCATAGGTAGTGGTGGATAAACCCAGAACTGCAATTTGAATCAGATCAAGTATCTTTCCAAAAATACAACTTTGATTTTTGGAAATATTCTCTAATCTGCATATGCAGAAGGTAAATTTTGATAATAGAATTACTTTTGGCATTGAAGTCTAAATCTAGATATTCAGTTGAAGTGAATAGAATTTTATAATTGAGATATATTGAAACTGCATTAAGTGACCAGAATTTAACTTCGTGCAGTTGTAAACTGATCCAAAATAAAGTACCCACTGCTGTGACACCGAAAACCTCTTAATTTAGCTTAGTATCGTGTCTTAATAGGAAAATTACAGATTTTATTTTTGCAGATTTTTTTTTTTTTTTTTTTGTAAAATCAAGGCTTTCTATAAATTTAACAAAGAGCTGAAGATCTACACAATTTAAAGTACATGTACTTATTTACTGTTACAGGACACAATTTAAAGTGTCCTGTAACAATAAGCACATACAGATCCCTGACTAAATATGTCACTGTCAAGATTCTTCTACTTCAACCAATCACAGGTCTTATTTAATGAATTTTAGATCAAATATTAGAGGTCTCTTAGATGTTCAACTGCTCTTCTCTGTCAACCTAGGTGAAGGAAACTTCCATTCACTGGGAAGGAAATAATATTTTTACTGTGTAGTGCAACCTATTTTGTTACTCCTACACTTTATTCTAAACAATATAACACCCTGCAAAGTTACCTTCAGAGGAATGTAACTTCAGAGACTGTGCAAAAATCTATAGAATCTTAAATAATGACATTTCTTGACATTTGACTTTGAAATTTTATTTTATTTGGTTTATATTTTTGTTCCTTATTTCTTTTATAATATCTTTTCATTGAAACATGGAACTGTTTTTTTTGTTGTTGTTGTTTGTTTGTTTGTTTTCTTCCAATTTTTATTCAATGGATAACTAACAAAAATATTCATTCTTCTTCATTTGTACTTTGGGTAAACAGTGTGAATGGTGTTTTACTAAGGCATAATAAATGCAGGGGTTATTTTACTTCAAGGTGTACAGGGTACAGCAATCTCCGTTCCCTGTGAGTGGTGGAGTGATTCAGTTGACACTTCAGCTCATTCAAGACAAGATGTCTGTTTCATTCTTGCAACTACTTTTTCAACTCTGTAAGGACATGAAAATGACTACAGACTTTTATGAATTTAGAGTGTATCCACAAAGACATGGAGTGTAGTACTATCTTTACAGAGATCAGAATTTTGATCAGAATCTGACATTTGCTGAATAACCCATTTTAATTCTAATTTTGAAATAATGCATTGCTCTTCTATAACTGAATTAAATATGAAGTAATATATCTGGAAGGCATCCCATAGTTTTTGAATATTGATAAACAATAAACTTCAACGATATTGGGTTTTGTTCCCATAGGCTGATGGCTTTTTACTGAAATCTGAATTCAGAGGAACATAAAATACAATAGGCAACTTGTCATTGTCAGAGAACAGAAGGGCTAATTAAAAGTACATAAGGAAAAAATAGTTAAAAAGAAAAAAAATGTTTCTTAATGTTTAATGGAATTATAACACATGACATTGGTTAGTTGCTTGTTTGGTTTGGGTTTGGTTTTAGAAATTTTGATGTAAGATCTGTGTAAGCATGATGGACAGGGGAATGCCAATTTAGACTCTAATAGGTAAAAACTTGCACAGTGTGTGAAACTAAGGAAGCACATAAACCTTTTATGCTCTAAGAAGATGTTTTAGTTGCATAAGTAGAATAGTTTACATTTGATAGATGTATATATTTCAGAACAGTCTTGCTGGTAATAAATGCACAATGTATGTCACAAACATTGATTGTCTTGTAGATGATGCATCTCTTTTTTTAACAGCTCAAAGTTTCAGTGATTTGAAGTTTTAAATCAACTAACTGGAAAGTTGACTTACTTTACTTTATTTCTTAATAAAGTATTCAGACAATAAACAATCCGTTATTTCTACTATCAAAGGTTAATGGGCTTGGAAAAACTGTCTTGACTCTGAATAACAGACTACCACAATTATTCAGTAAAGATACAGCCATGAGAAGTGATCACAGAAACTTTTTTTTTTTTTTTTTTTTTTTATGGCTGTTAGAATATAAACAATGTAGGATTGCTGCAATATTCCCTTGACACTAAGAAGCTTAATGGTACTCTTGGCTGCATTAGGCAAAGTATCGCCAGCAGGTCAAGAAAGGTGATCCTTCCCCTCTATTCAACATTGGTGAGGCCACACCTAGGTGTACTACACCCAGCTCTGGTGCCCCCAATACAAGAGCGACATGGACATACTGGAAAGAGTCAAACTTAAAGCCACTGAGATGATCAGGGGACTTGAGCACATCTCCTTTGTGGAGAGACAGAGAATTGGGACTGTTGAGGCTGGAGAAGAGACAGCTGGGGGGGGATCTTATCAATGCCTATAAACACCTGAAGGTTCAAAGAAGATGGAGCCTTCTCAGTGGTGCCCAATGACAGGACAAGATACAATGGGCACAAACTGAAACACAGGAAATGCAGCCTAAACATCAGCACTTCACTGTGCAGGTGATGGAGCACTTGAATAGGTTGCACAGAGAGGTTGTGGGGTCTTTCTCTCCTTGGAGATCTTCAAAAGCTGCTTGGACAGGGTCCTAGGCAATCTTCTCTGCATGTCCTTTTTTGCACAGGAGGGTTGGACCAGATGAGTTCCAGAGGTTCCCTCCATGCTTTTATTCTGTGATTAAAGAGATCAATTTTATATACACATGAACAAAAGAAATACTGAGATAAAAATCGATAAACAAAAACAGATATATGACCGTATTAATTATCTAAGATTTACAAAACCAAAATTATTTCAGAGAAAAAAATGTCCATGTTTCAGAGAAACTCTCTGGTTCAGTACACAGACTAAACACAGATATGACATAAATAAAGTGACTGGAATAACTTACCTGTATGCTATGTAGTTTTTAAGACTCATTTCATCCTTTCCAGCAAAATATACACATATGAAAGAGACTCCCTGAGATAACTGCTGTTCAGGAAAACAAATTATGTTTTTTAAAGGTTAATAAAGAGCCATAGAATATGAGGGCAATTTTCAAATAGTTTTTTGTCCAGCTTAGTCTAGATGTTAAACTTATCTAAAGAATATGTCTGAGTCAGAGATTTCATCATCTTTATCCAGGTTTCGATGCATAGTTGCTCTACTGATATTTAGATGTATGATCTATTGGCAACATATACTGTATGTACTTCGTAGGAAAGCTGACCTAAGTGTGTGTGTTGGAGGGGGAGAGGGGAGTAAAATGATTTAATCCTTTCTCTGACTTAATAGGAATAATTTTTTTCATTAGGAGGTCACATTGAAGTTGGGGTGAGAGATGATTATTTCTACATTGTGCATATTTTTTAATACATTTTTGAGTATTTTTATACTCTGTAATACCTTGCTGAATATACATATATATTAATATATATGAATATATATTTCATATACTTAGTTCAGAGAAGTGACTGTAGATACTAATCGTCAGCACGATCTTGGTGGAATGGTCTAATTCAAAATTTCACCAGTTCCCCATTTAGTGTTTTTGCCATCTAAATTCCATGTTCTTGCAGCTAGATTTTTACTAGGGTCCAAAATAAATTAGGTTTCTTAGGTTTATCTCCTAAATTAGGAGATATCTGCATGCAAGTTGATATCTCATTTCCCTGTGATGAAGCACATTTAGTCCTTCTGCGTTATGAAGCCTCTTCTATACTTACAACAGTGTTGTAATACGAAAGCTTCTAATGTGCTCAGAAGAAAGGAAGTTCAAGGTAGAGCATTTTCCCCAATAATTTCTTCAACTCTATAGCATTGCACCGCACATATGTTCTTTAACCCTTTCATAATGTTACAGATGTGTTTACCACAGGAACTACAGAACACAGAATAATTCTGCTTTACAGAAACCAATAAATAAATAAATAAATAATAATTATCAATCTACATATCAACTTCACAACTACAATCAATCTTCAACTTCAACTTCTATTGTCAAGAAACTATGGATACCAAATCTATTCAAGAAAGGGATTCTTATTTGATCTTAATTTCATCTTCTTTCTCTGCTTTTCTTCTACTTCTTCGTCTTGGTGAGTATCTTCTATGCACATTTTCATTCTTAGATCTTCCCTTCCCTTCCCTTTTTCCCCTTCCCTTTTTCCCCTTCCCCTTCCCCTTCCCCTTCCCCTTCCCCTTCCCCTTCCCCTTCCCTTCCCTTACCCTAGGAAACAGAGACATTCATGCCTCCAAAATATCTTTCAGATGATTTGCAGACTCTGACAGAGATCATTAAATCAGTAATATTTTGTAAAAATATGTAGTCTATCTTCAGGTGAACAACATCATACTTACAATAATTATTTTGGTCTTATTTTAAGATTTGGTCTGCCTAAATCTAGAAAACATTGTCTTTTATTTGAGCTGTATTGAAAATGTCTCACTCAGCTAAATTTACATTGACTGCTGTAAATGGGTTTGTGTCTCTTCATGCCTTCTCTTTAACCCTATTTTTATTAAAGGGTCATAGTCTTAGAAAGGTCTATTTCTGGAAAGGTTTATGATGAAGGATATTTTAATGAGATTTTCATGTTATACTGTTATAATACTATTTTGAAAATTAAGGTTTCAGTATAGCTATCTCTTCCCCAGTTTATTTTGCCTTATTTTTGATTTGCTCAGTTTTGTTTCTGCAAAATATTTCTTCTTTAATTATTTTGTTACCTGTTAATTGATAACAAAGACTTAGAATCATTATAGACCACCGGTTGTTGCATTTAACGTCAACGTTATATTGTCTGAATTTGATTTTACTTCAATTTCTCTTCCTTGCTCTATGCTTCTCTAAAAGCATTGCCCTTGTCACATCTGGTATTTAGGGATTATGAAGGATTGAAAGTGAGATTAGAGATAAGATAAGAGATAAGAGATTAGAGATGTCTCTAGTCTCAGTTTTTGTTGTTGTTGTTGTTGATAATGTTTCTTCATCTTTCTTGTGCTTTTGTTATTTTTTATTTTTTATTTTTTATCTTTTCTCTTTCATGACTTCAGCTATTTTGGACTTCATCCAAAAATATAAGCTTGTTTGGAAAAATTCATTGCAGAACTTTAAATAAATAAATGAATACATAAACAAGCAACAATAACAATAACAATAACAAACAAAACAAAACCCAACAAAAGCAACAACAACAAAAAAGAGAAATATTATTTTTAGAAGATGGAATTCCAGTGCCAATTACATAGCCTAAAACATTTGCTTCACATCATTGGGCTGATCTAATTAGCTTATGGCAGAAGAAGCATCTCTAAAAGGTCACAGTATGTAAAAATAAGAAGCCACATCATGGCTCATCTTAGGCATCTCTGCCACTGATGTAAAAATGATGTGTCTTATGCATTCATATGATTTGTGCATTCTATGTCTTGAACATCATCATAAATTATGCCATCATTCATTTTCTAAAGTGCCCAGTTATACATATATAGTCCAGACTATATGTAGTGTAAGAGTGCCAGGCATAATGATATTGGCAAAATTGTGTGAAAACATGGTAAGAAATGCTAGCAGCAATATTATCATAAACTGAGACATGATGGGGCAGATCTAGAGGTGAAAGAGAAGGAAAGCTCTAGTTTTCACTGCTGAAGGAAAGATTTCCTAATTTCTGAAATCTGAGATTTTAGGAACTGCTTCATCTTGTCTGGAGGTTTGAAATCCCTATGTTATTTAAAGGATTTTAAAAAGTATCATATGCCAAAAAATATGAGCAACACGTTGGGTAAATAGTAAATAAATAAATCTTAGCTCATGTCAGTATCCTGACAGCTACATTGTTATTCCTACATTTTCCTACATAGCTACTCTTATGTCAATGGATATATTACTGGTTTGTAAAACCCAAACACTATTAAACTCATTGCTTTGTAACCATGTTCAAAAAACATAAAAAGTAATCTTCACAGTCCTTAGAGAAGTAATCAGTTAATAACCTGGATCTTCAGATGACAGAATGCATCACAGTTGTTTCAAAAGAAATAAGATCTAAGATGCCTAACTGTATGTCTGATTCTGGCCCACTATTTACCATATGGTAACCTGTGAACTGTATGATCTCTCTAAAGCTTTTCCAGCACAATTCACTTTGATTTTATGGATCACGTATTATCATTGTGCCTTGCTATGGTATGAACACCTTCATTCATACAAAATCCCTTCCTGAAGAATGTACAGACTGGCTGAATACGGGCAAAATGAAAAGTTGAATGACCTTCATAGTAATATAAAACACACGAGGAGATAGTTATAAAATGAACACCAGGTCCCCAGACTCCACATTATTTGTATGTGGTCTGCTTAAGCTGTGTTAGCAAACAAGTAGCAGGACATTATTTTATCATTTATCCTGCTTGTAAACCTTCTCAGCAATTAAGAAGTGGTCTTACTGATCATTTTAGAATTACTTAGTTGCAAGTAAATATGACTGCCTTGTTGTATTTATATTTAGCAAAGTCCATCTTATTCTTTGAAACTTGTCAGACCTTATCTTGAAGCAAAACAGAAATATTAGATTTTTTTCTTCTAGGATAAAACCAGTTCTTATTGCAGCAAGTTGGAAAATGATAAATATTTCACAGCCCTCCTAATCACACATGGGACTTTTTGGAAGATTCTGTAAATATGGACTGAAGTAAATATTTTAGAGTGATGAACACTAGTGACCTATCCTGGATAAGATGAAGATGAGAAGAATAACTCAGTACTAAGGATCAAAACTATTTAGAAGTGATCTGCCATTCTCTTACTGCGTTCTCCACAGTTTAGCTCTTCATCAAACGTAAGGAAATATGAAAAGACTTGCACAGCTTGCCTTAGTTCTGCTGTCACTGAACTCATTTCTACAACATGCTCAGGTTTGTGTGTAATTGGTGCTGAAGAAATTCATGATCATTTGAAAAGTAAGAAACTGCTTCCCTTGAATAAACTTCCTAAGACTGGTTTTGTACAGAAGCGGAAAGCTCTTGTAGATTCCCATGGGTAAGAAATGAATATATATGAATTTACTAGAGAAAGAAATGCTGTCAGAAATTATCTTCATTGCAGAATTCTAGTTTCACAGGTTTACATTAGAGAATAAATGCTGTTAATAAATAGTAGTTGTGGAAAATGTGGTTAGGTCACATTCAACAGAAATAAATCTGCAAAAGATTTCAGGCTAAATTAGAATAAAAAACAAACAATAAAAAAAAACCAACACATAAAAACGCCTAGTTATTGAAACAGCTATCCAAAAGGATTAAATACATGAGTAACAGAAGATTTTAATTGTGTCCTAAAACCAAAGATTCAGGTGATGACTTACAACTAACATTCCAAGAAAGAGGGAAAAATTTGCAAGGTCACCTGGATTGAGAGAGCTGCATCAAATAAATAAATAAATAAATAAAGAGTAAGACAGCTGGTAAGACTTGTACTAGAGTCTTATATCTACTTCAGATGACCAAAGCAGAAATACCAAAAAAAAAAAAAAAAAGAAAAAAAAAGTTTGGTTGAGAGACTTAAAAGCTGGAAAAACATAAAAAGGGACATTGAAAGGCTTTTTTTTTTTTTTTCTTTTATATTTTTGTTAGCATGTGTAACATCAGTGACTGGAGACAAATGTAGAACAAAACATCATAACAATTTTTGTTTTTTTTAGGTTTTAATAAAGGAAATTTTTATTCTGCTCACTGAGATTATTTCTACAATCCAGATATTGAATACCAGTCCAGAGTTATCATCCAAACAAAGACATTGCTGGACCAGTGGAGGTACCTTTAGAGCATCAGGTGAGTTAATATACACTTATAAAGGTATAAGGAACCCGCTGTGAAAAAAAAAAAAAAAAAAAAGAAAAAAGATCTATTCCTTCTTTAAATTTCTACTTGGACATTGACATGGAAACTGTGACACAACTCTAGTGGTCCAAGAGACATCATTTTAACACTTTAAAGAAATGTTAATTTTTCAAGGAATCACTGGTTTTATCATTTTTTGCCAACTACAAAAGTTTAAGGGTTCGTGAATTGTTGTGTCATATTCCCTGTGCACAGACTTTCAACCTTTGATAATCTATGGGGAGTCAATCAGGCACTGGTTTTGTCATTAAGTTTTAAAACAGATGTATGATGAATGAATGTATGTTATTCATATGTGCATATGAACATATATATGCATATGTATATATGAACATGTAAACGTATATGCTTTCTACATAAAGCAGAGAAATAGAGCAACAAAATTGTTCTTTTTATTTCTTTCTTCATAATTCAGAAATGTTTAATCAAAATACATTTAATTATTCAGCACCTTCATACTGGAGTTCTTTGTAAAAGTAATGGGTGGGGTAGTGGTCCTCTTGGGGATTGTTAGCATAAAAATGACTATTTGGGTCATCATTAATTTGCTTTCTAAATACCATGTATTTTCATTTGCAACTTTCATCTGCTATTAAATTATTTCTTTCCCCTGTGACTAGGCACTGAGGAAGGTCTGCTGCTAAATAAGGATTGCCAGAAATTAAGGACATCTCTTACAGGAAGATGTAATGAAAATATAAAACTTCAATTACTTTAATTTTACTGGCTTTTTTTTTTTTTTTTTTTTTTTGGTAGACAGCTAAGTACCACACAATTGCTCTCTCACTCCTCCTCATCAAGACAAGAGCGGAGGTTAGGTTGGGAAGACATCCTGCATGCTGTGCCAGCACTGCTCAGCAATAGCTAGAATGTTGATGCAATAACAATGCTGTTCTAACTAAAAGTACAAAGCATAGCATGGTATCGGGCTGCTGTGGGGAAAATTAACTCTGTTCCAGACAGACCCAGAACATTTTCTGACTTCTTTTGGTCATCTCAAATATAAGATAATTGCAAACAGTGGTAAAAAATACCTCTGGGATCAGATAGTCTGGCTGATTTCCGATAAATATATCATATAAATCCATTCACAGTTTAATCAATCTTCATCTTAAACCAAGATAAGCTGTAGGCCCATGCTTCTCCTCCAGTCTTCTCTTCATATTTCTTTTGCAATCTTGTTCTTTCCCTCAAACCGCCCCCCCCCCCAAAAAAAATATATATAAAAAAAAAAAAATAAAAATAAATCATTGTAACTGATGTCTACCAGCAATTTTAATCTGACTGTGGTGGTTTTACCTTGCTAGGTAGCTGAACTCCACCACAACTGCTCTTTTACTCCCCCTCCTCAAAAGAGGAGGCGAAGAAGAAAAGGAAAGAAACAACTTGAGATAAGGATAATTTAATTAAATGAAAAATAATTATTAAGGGAAAATTATTATTAATTACATAATTTAAGTAAAGGGAAAAGGGAAAGTGAAAAAGGGAAAACAAAACAAAAAAAACACAAAAACAAAAACAAAGCAAAACAAACAAAGCAAAGGCTGTGTGGAAGAAGAGAGGAAAGAAATTACTTCCTACTTTCCACCAACGAGCGTTGCTTGACCACATCCTTGAAGCAGTGCCTCAACATGCATAGCCGGTGTTTGGGAGGACAGACATTTTCACAAGAGCCCACCCCTCCCCTCTCCTTCCTTTTTCCACCTTTTATTGCTGCGTGTAACATCACATGATATGGAATATCCCTTTGGTTGGTTTAGGTCAGCTGCCCTGGTGATGTTCCTTCCTCACCCCCAGCCTGCTGGCTCTGGGGAGGTTAGAGGGAGTCCTGATGCTGTGCCAGCACTGCTCAGCAATAGACACAACACTGGTGTGATACCAGTGCTGCTCTAGCTACAAGTGCAGAGCACAGCGCTGTATGGGCTGCTGCAGGGAAAATTAACTCCATTCCAGCCAGACCCAGTACATTCTTAATAGGCAAACTTAATAGAGACCTGTAATTTCAACTACACAAAAAGAAATCCGGAACGATATTGTTACAGGAAGGAGATTTGAGATAGCTATCTTAAAGAATTTTTCCTCATAGGACCACGTGTCTGTGATTTTTCTGAAAATGCATAAATAAAAATTTGAAAGTGCAAAATTCAAATACAATATCAAATACAATAATGAAACCACCAAATTCTCTTTCCATCTCAAAACTCCTTTAAATCAATTATTTTTTCTGACTTTTTTTTTTCTTTTGAAGATTTGTAGTTGTTGTTCGGTGCAAACATGCTCTGATTTTCTAATGATGAGCTTAAAAAATACATGTAGCTCATCCATTCCCTTTGCCATTTTTACATCCTTTCTGCTTTTCATCTTCAGATTCATTGCCCTGACGTTCTCTAAAACTAAAGCTCTCTTTCATATCATCTCTCATCTGACATCTGCTCTCTTGTACAATCTTGGACATCTCAGTCTGTCTGACATTTCTTTCTGGATGGTCCACTGTCAGCTCAAGGCAAGTATACGAAAGACAGCAATGTCCATTACTTTTCCCATCATTATTATTTTTATCTCATACTTGCAAGTTAAAGAATCTCTTTCTATTCCAGCTTCTCTGCATTAGCCTAAAGTTAGCAACTATTTCTTAATTACATATATATATATATGGAAACCAAAACAAAACAAAGCAACAACAAAACCCACATTTTCTCATTAGGACAATATGTATATGTATGTGTATGTGTATATATACACACACTGAATTTTTCTTATGCTCACTACACTGTTCTAGACAACCCTTCAGGCATCCCATAATGAAGATAACTAAATTTTTCTTGATTTGCTTACCTCCATTTCTTCGGATCTCTGCTTTCTCTCTCACTTCTGTAGATAGCTTTGCATTCTTACCTTGAAAGTCTTCCAGAATTTCACTGTGTTTTCATATTAGATTTTTCCTTTACTAATTTAGTTTTATATATATATATATTTTCTATCCTAACACAATATAAATTCTAATTTTCTTTGTCCTATTATTATTATTATTGTTATTATTATTAATTTTCTAAGCAGACAAACTGTGTTTCCAGAGAATTGCCTTAGGTTTTCTTATTGATATATGGTAGCTGAAAGGTGCATGTCTGGTCTTTCCATTAGTTAGACTTCAAATTTTCTCATACTTCAATTTAATTCAAATTCAATAACAATTAACTGTAGCTATTGAGTATCTGTCACAATTTTAGTCCTCTGTTTTTCTATTTAAACTATCTTGTATTAAATATTACAACACGCTGTTAATCTACATTTGAAAGAAAAAAATAGTTTGTATTAATCTTTCCATGTTATAATTACTAACATATATCTTCCATATGTTATAATTACTAACATATATCTACCACAGCTCTTTGCTAATATAAGATAGAAATAATACAAGATGCAAATACTTCTATTAAGTTTCTGTTTCAAAAAAGTACTTCATTACAAAGGAAAATTCAAATAAAGTATTCATTGACTTTTATTTTTGACTTTTATTTTTTAATATTTAACTAGCTGAAAAATGCTGTAACAAATGTACTTCACTAATGTAAGATATTAAACCTTATGACAAATGATTTTGCCTTTTACCATCTTTCAAGCTCATTTCTTGGAAAAGAATTTCCATTCCTGGAAAGTGATCAGCATCTTTCATACTGAATTGATATCACAATGATGTAATTTAACCTTATTAAGATATGACATAATTATTGCGGGTTTTAAATTTGGACATCCTGCCACAGATATGTACAATTGTTTTTTTCCTTATGTCTCATAAGTAACTTATCCATTCTGTTGGAGTAATCTAAGCTTCCATGCACATTTCAACATTTATTTGGGGGTTGAAATTTTTGTGTACATTCAGCGATTTGTTTTCTGGTCAACAACTGAATATGTAGATCAATTTTTTCACAAATCATGGTGTATCTGGTAATAAAAAGTAATGACTCTTTATTGTTAGCTGGATAATCTTTGCACAACATCTAAATAATCTTTTATTATTTTAAACATATTTTTAAAAACATAATAACACTGTGATAGTGGAACACATTTTCAAGTTTCATGTGCATCCTAATTACAGATACTCTGACCATTTGTGGAACGCACAGACAGCAAGCTGAAATTCTGCACTGGTAAGATGGAAAAGTCTGGTCCATCTGGTACAACCACCACCCTACCACCAATATCACCCACTAAACCATGTCCCTAAGCACCACATTGAACCTTTCCTTAAACACCCCCAGGGATGGGGACTCCACCACTTCCATGGGCAACCCATTCCAATACCTAACCACACTTTCTGAGAAGAAATGTCTCCTAATTTCCAGTCTAAACCTCCTCTGGTGCAACTCGAAGCCATTCTCTCTAGTCCTATTTCTAGTTATCTGTGAGAAGAGGCCAACCCCCACCTTCCCAAAACTTCCTTTCAGGTAGTTGGTTGTAGAGAGCAAGAAGGTCTCCCCTGAGCCTCCTCTTCTCCAGATTAAACAACCTCCGTTCCCTTAGCTGCTCCTCATAGGACTTGTGTTCCAGGCCCTTCGCCAGCTTTGCAGCCCTTCTCTGGACATGTTCCAGGGCCTCAATGTCCTTCTTGTAGTGAGGGGCCCCAAACTGAACACAGTGCTCAAGGTGCAGCATCACCAGAGCAGAATACAAGGGGACGATCACCTCCTTGGTCCTGCTGGCTACACTATTCCTGATACAAGCCAAGATGCTGTTGACCTTCTTGACCACCTGGACACACTGCCAACTCATGACATAAGCACATAATGAAATACAGATTCTTTCTCAAGCTGGGGACACCTGTTTCTTTCCTGATGAGCATAACCCAAAATGGTGATATTGTAAAGGAGTTATGAGATGATACTTCTAGAAAAAAGTGCATCCAGTCTACACTATAATTAATTTTAAGTATTAACATGTATAAATGGCAGTCTATATTGCAAGTCATTTTCATGTCATTTTATATCTGAGAAACAAGATATAGAAAAGTGCAAGGACATTTTTAACACTGTATATTTATTTCTATTTTTGTCTGGGAAATAGAATCCAGTCTCTGAGAAAGGGCTTTCATTGTAGCTAATCCTGTAATTTTGTAATTAATTATTATTATATAGTTATAAAATCAAACTAATGACACAAAACAGTTCTTATATTTATTGGAATACATTTCCCATTCTGGAACGACTGTTTCAATCATGCTTCTTACTTCATATTTGAATTCCTAGTTATGGTTAGGTTTTTTCTTAAAGAAGTAGCATGATCAAGTATATATTACACTGGATATTAGGAATTTCATTATCTTTCATGCTTTGGTTACTGGCATCTTTAGCATCTCTTATGTTTTGTACATCCTGATGTTTCCTTGGTAGAGTAGAAATAAATGGGTCTTTCTAAAATACGTCATCTGACCTAGTTTCAGCTGTCAATTGGTAAGAAATATGGCCAAAGGCAAGGGGCTGGGAGAATGAAGAACAGCCCACTATAACCAGGTTCAAGACTACCTAAGGAATGTGAAGGTGCACAAGTCCAAGGGACCTGATGAGATGCATTCTGTTCTCCATGATCGTAGAATCACAGAATGGCTTGAGTTGGAAGGGACCCTAAAGAGCATCTCGCTCAATCTTCCTGCCTTTGACAGGGAGGCCACCCACTAGATAAGGTTGGCCAAGGCTCCATCCAACCTGGCCTTGATCACCTCCAGGGATGGGGCATCCACAACTTATATGGGCAACCTGTTTCAGTGCCTCACTACCCTTACAGTGAGGAATTACTTCCTAATATCTAATCTAAGTTTTTTTTTTTCTTTTTTTTTTCTTTTTTAGTTTAAGACCATTCTCCCTTGTCCTATCATTATTTACCTGAGTAAAGAGTCTCTCTCCATCCTGTTTATAAGATCCTTTTCAGTACTGAAAGACTACGACAAAGTCTCCTTGGAATTAACTAAATGTCTAGAGTGACAGAATGACTGAGAACATACCATTATTGATAACTGTTCATAAAAATGTGACATGCTTAAAATTAATTCTGCATGTCCTTCATTTAACTGCACATTTAGATCAATTGTTAGTAGACATCATCTTTCTGAGATCCTTCTCAAAATTGATGCCATATATGAACTTTCTTTCACTGAAGAAAAAAGCAGAAACCAAAGACAGAGTTTTATCTTTGTTAGGAACACATAAATATCTCAAAGTACAGCACAGGCAGCATATGAATTGATACAAAATGTTTCATAAGGAGGTGCTTGACTGACCCTTTGTATGTTAAAAAAATAGTAATTCCAAATATTTTTATTTATGTGGAGGAAATTAGGAGATAGTAAAGTATATATGAAGCTTTGCAAATTACTGAATTTTCTATTTTGTTAAGAAAAATAATATTTTCAATTAAATGAAACTATGTGCTTGACACAAATCAAAGCCTCTCATTTTGATATATAGTATTCACGTCTGCAGCATGCAGTGAGTTAAAATGAATCTAAATTTTGTAGGGTTAGAGACTCACCTGGGAAATGTGACACCTACTTCCATGTTTCCTAAACAGCGTAAGAAAAAAATAAATAAAAAATGAAACCACAGAGGGTGTGGAGGAAAATAATGTAAATCTTAGAAACTGAGACAGTAACTTAACAAAAGGGATTTATTAGTCTATGAAGGCATAATAGACAGCAACTACAGCAACTGTTTCAGTGAAAATGTACTTTCTCAAAGAAGGTTGGGATTATTATTGCTAATATTAGTTCTTCCTCTTCTCTATGAATATTGCATGGAAAACATGAGTTTGTGTAAATACTCTTTTTCTTTCTTTCTCCTTTCTTCTTTCTTTTCTTTCTTTTTCTTTCTTTCTTTCTTTCTTTCTTTCTTTTTTCTTTATCTTTTTCTTTCTTTTCTTTCTTTTCTTTCTTTCTTTTTCCTTCCTTCCCTCCTTCCTTCCTTCCTTCCTTCCTTCCTTCCTTCCTTCCTTTTTTTTTTCTTCTGTAAAACACATGGATATACTTATATATATATGAATATATCTATGTATAAGCATATATAGGCAAGTGAATAGTTCTGAATGCCAAGAAAACTACTTATGTTTTTCACTGATTTAGTAAATTTGAATTCAAGCTGGTCAGATGCAATTTTCAGACTCCTGGAATTTGATTGCATGGCTGAAGTTCAAGAAGAAGTTGTTTTAAATGAGCTAGGTGTTAATGAAGATAAGAAGCCTAAATGGCACTTAAATGAAACTGATCTAACTTTCAGTAGTAGTCATCACTGAGAATCTATTATATACAATAATCACTGTGCATAACAGATAAAAAAGGAGAAGGATTGCAATTGTGGCTAATTTCAGCAATAAAGACATTTATAAAAATATTCTTTCAGATTAATGTAAACATGGAACTTTATCTTGGATAATTTGGGATGTCAATTTGAGCAATAAATAAGGAATGTTTTCTTGCAACCCGTAGTGTTTAGGGTAGCCAAGCCCAGAGTGAAGGTTTTTGGCAGACAAAATCTTTATCTATTTGAACAAAGTAGATAAAAGATAATATATAAAGAGAGATAGTAGATAAAAGTAATATATAAAATTATGTCCCAAGAAAAGACAGGAGAATAACCACAGAAATCTAGCCAGCTCCTGATAGACTTCTAATTTAAAATCTAATTTGTGATCACCAGCCATACTAAATACACACTAAATATCATGGAATACCATTGTATGTCTTGTTCTATCAAACTGATTTTTCATGTTTCATGTTGAAACACAATTTATTGAATAATTTCTGTTTTCTTCAGTGTGACTTTTGCTTCATATTGCCTTGATATATTTCATTGTTTGGAAGTATACAAAATAATATAATCAAGGGATCATAAAATAATTTATCTATGACAAGAAAGTGGATTGAAATAAGCAGTATATTTATATCATGCTGTTCTTGTGTTACTTGCTATCAACTCAGCCACATGAAAATACAACATACACTGCATTGACTTATTTGACATATTTTCAGTATTGCTTTAATAAGTTAGTAGTTACAAATATCTATTACCTGTATGACACTTATAAATTTTTGAAAATTGCTTCTTGACAAGTTAAGCATCAGTTTTATTTTATAATGTGTTACATTCCTTTATGTGAGAACTTAAAAACTTTCACTAGCTAAGGCATGACACAACTGTTTTAAATATTGCCAATTCTGCTTTTGTAAGTAATGTTTTGTTTTATTTTATTTTGTTTTGTTTTGATTTTACCTTACTTTTCAACTTAGAAAACATAAGGAATACCAAGTTTCCCCTAAAGAAGAAGTGTTTCCAATGTTAGTTAAACTTAACAAAAAGCAACATCTTCCCAGCTACAGCTCTTGGAAAAATATAATCACATTAGAGAAAATACTTACACATAATTAATTCTGAGGATTTCATTTTAAAATGTGAACTAAATCTGAAGAAGACAGTTATATTATTAATACATTTATTTTCTAATAAGCCTTATCTGATAGGCTTCTACAGTTGTAGCATCCAAATATTTTCTGAAACAATATTAAAAAGCGTGCACATACACACACTAAAATTTAAACAGTTTCTTGCAGTGAAACAATATTCCTAGGTTTTGTGAGAGGAACATATATATATATATAGGAACATATAAATACAGAATACCAGTAGCAAAACTGTCTGTGAAACCTTGTTTAAATACCTAGTCATGTCATTAAACACAGTGCAGCAACTTTTCTGTTTGGTAGTCTGCAAAACAATATAATACACCATAATTTGTAGATTAAAATGTCACCAAAAAAAAAAAAAAAAGGCCATTTCACAGTTGTTGTGTAACAGGGTAACAAACATTACTCCTGTTGAATACAGATGGGTATAGCAGGAGAAAGCATGTCTGAAGGAATAACTTCTAGCAGTTTGGGAGTGCACAGATGCAATTTCAGTATCTCCAAAGGGTCACAGTACAGTGGCAAACTCTAGGAGCTTTTGATTCTTCCCGTCCCTTCACTAATGTTGCAGACAGTGCATCCAGAAATTTTTTTTTCTTATCAAGCTAGTCTCTCTTAGACTACTACAGAGACGTGATAGCTTGCTTGAAAAGAGACTGGAAAGCATTCTCCATTAAAACAAAGATGTGCTATTAGTTTTTCAATTTTGAATACTCTGTTATGACTAGTACAAGCCCAAGGGAAAGACAGATTAGTAATAACAACAATAAAGCAAGCAAAACCATGCAACCTTATATTTACACAGTGTGAAGGGTACGCTTTTACTGTGTGTTATACACCCAGTTATTCATTTCCTCCATTTTTTTTTAGTTTGTGACAAGATAGTTCTGAAAATAGCAAAAATAAAAGCAAGACCTGCATTAACATATAGGTGATATTATGACAAAATCATTGGCAGTGAAATTTTCTGACAGATAATTCCTTTTTTTTTTTTTTTCTTCCCTTCACAAGCTCTGGCAGAACCAAATATGTTTACGTGTATGTATTCTGGTTGATATCTTCCACCTCTTAGTGTCAGAAAAAGCTTGGTATTACATTATATATGATATTACATTATATAAGATGCCACCCACTAGATCAGGTTGCCCAGGGCCACATCCAGCCTGGCCTTGAACACCTCAAGGGATGGGTCATCCACAGTTTATCTGGGCCTCATCACTTTCTGAGTAAAGAATTTCCTTCTAACATCTAATCTAAATCTTCCCTCTTTTTGTTTAAAACCATTCCCCTTTGTCCTATCATTATCTACCTGAGAAAAGAGTCTCTTTCTCTCCATCCTTTCTATAAGATCCCTTTAAGTACTAAAAGGCCACAGTGAGGTCTCCCTGGAGCCTTCTTTTCTTCAGGCTTTCTTCAGCCCCAGCTCTCTCAGCCTTTCTTCATAGGAGAGGTGCTCCAGCCCTCTGATCATCTTTGTGGCCCTCTTCTGGATCTACTGAACAGGACCCCTTGGACCCCTTCTTGTGCTGGGGACCCCAGATCTGTGTGCAGTACTCCAAGTAGGGCGTCACAGCCTCCCTTGACCTGCTGTCCATACCTCTGTTGACGCAGCCAAGGATATGGTTGAAGACAGCATACACACACTGAATACAAGCTTGAAAGACAATCCTTTGTATGCTGCTGCAAATCATTCAATCAAGAGGTTACTCTTACACAAATGCAATTGATAACACTGAATGTGCGTGGAGAAAAACAACAAATACCAGTCTTCTCTACCCAAGTATATAAACGTATACACAGATACTCAATATATGAATACATATAGTACAAAGAAATATATACACCTGTGTATACATATATATACACATATATATATACATATATATGTACGTGTATATAGTATATGTAAAAATACTGCACCACATCTGATACATATATACATATACATATATATACGTATCAGATGTAGTGCAGTTATTTACTTTAGTGGAAGAGCAGAAAGGTTTTCACTATAGCTGAGTCTAAATTTAGATTTAGCTCTTTTTCATAATTTGAGATCATGTCTTTAAACAGATTCATGATGAGTGTAGATGTGAGCTTTGTAGCTTTCTACCAGCCAGGCCTCACTTACACTTCTAATGGATCCACCACTCTGTAAAATTAAAGATAAAGTTAAATAGAAGTGAAAAAGAAAAAAAAAAAAAAGGTTTTGTTTTGTTTTGTCTTGTTTTGTTTTTCCTTAAATATACTTGAATACTATATACTTCATAATGTCTACTGGAAAGGGAGATGTGTTTGTGATTTTTCCATTTATTCCGTTGTTTCCATTAGGGCATTTGCAGTGATTTATCTGTGGAATGTATCCCATTATTGTTTTAAGTAGTAAGTACAGAATTTCCTACAATATCTACTAAATCTAATCCTTAGCATGAAGGAAAGTACCTAAGTAGGTACCAAAGTACCTATTGGTACTGGGGAGACACTCTTTATCAGGGAGTGTAGGACAAGGGGTAACAGTTATAAACTAAAAAACAATAAGTTTAGATTAGACATTAGGAAGAAATTCCTCACTGTAAGGGTGGTGAGGCACTGGAACAGCTTGCCCAGAGAAGTAGTGGATGCCCAATTCCTAGAAGTGTTCAGGACCAGGTTGGATGGGGTTTTGGGAAACATGGTTTTGCTGAAGGTGTCCCTGCCCACAGGAGGAGGGCTGGAACTTTAAGGTCTCTTCCAACCCAAACATTCTATGTTTCTATGATTCTATGATTTTTAGATCACATCTTGAAACTATATCGGTCTGAAGCAATTATATGATTATAATTTTTAAAGATCTTGCCATTTGGATGCTGATTTTTTATTAACATTTCAAGCAACAGGTTGGGCTTAGAACTAGTATGAAAGTAATTTAATAGTTCTTTACCATTAAAGATGAGATTTAATGTATGGTTCAATGCGAAGAATAAATTTGTCTGTCTGATCAAATAAACAAATGTCTTATATGTAAAATTTACATTTGAGCTATCATCAAGCCCTACATGTGTTCTAACGGGAATAAAAGACTCCAATGATTTCCCTTAGTATAAAAACGCCTTATTTAATAACTTTTTTTTTTTTCAAAGAATAATGGCACTGACATTTCGTAAAGCTAGCAATCATGACCCATTATTTGACAATGCAATGCATGTGCTGAGTTTACATCGGCATAATATCTACAGAGGTAACTTTGCTTGTATCCCAGAACACCAAAGAACAGGAAATGTTATGAGTGATTTTATCAACGCCTTTCTGTATAATCATATAGTGATCATGTCTGTAGTTTCTGATCTACAGTACTTTCATTTCTGTTTTGTTGTTGTTGTTGTTTTTAAGTCCCGAGATGATGCTACAAAAAAGTGAAATATAGATCCAGATATCAGAGAGCCTTAAATTATCTGTAGCATAGATTCCTTCATCATCATTGCATTTCTCTTTTGAAACCCTCTTTGATTTCTTTATGGGCTAAAGAAGCATTGTATGTATAAATAAAAGGCTCTGGTATTTACTATAAATAAGTATTTTTGAATCAACAAATACAGCGCCCCATCAAATTGAACTTTACTGAAGGTAGGTTTCTACTGTGTCTCCTGCACCTAGTGAAGACTGTTTTTATATTCCTTTATTTTTTCCACACCACAACCAATAATTGTTTTCAGATGGATTTAAACCAAGTTGGATTGTTTTCTGCCAGCAACAGATAAACAGCATAAGCAGTGTCATCCCTTAGTTATACCATCTCTTTGCAATCTGTGTAATATACAATTTTAGATTAAAAGCAGACCTGTCATTCTAAGCAATTTAATTTCATTCCTCAACAAGGATCCTTTCTGAGAGTTATGAGGCAAAATGACATTTCTCCTACACTCTTCCAGTGTAAACTACCATTTCTTCATCCTTGCTTCCATTTTCCTCATGCTAAGAACATAACTGCACCATCCTTACAAGGCCTGAAGTTCTTCAGTTCACTTTGGCAATAACCATTTAGTTCTGCCTGCAATATTCCTTGTCCTACATTGTCTGCAGTATGGCACTGTTTTTTGCACAAGTCTAGACAACCTTCCTTCAGATCTTTGCTCTAGGGACAAAACTGAGGGCACAATATAGCAAATGATGAATAAACTCTAAACCAGGCTACTTCTGTCTATTAAATAAAAACATTACAGACAAGATATGTCTGTAGAGGCTTGGAGTGGGCACTTTCAGTGGGACTTCAAGAATGGTCGTGAAGTGGGCTTTCTGAATGGTCATGTATCTTAGCAATTCTAAGAAATCTGGGAAAGCTGAGGCAAAAGAAGAATGAGCGCATTGTCTTGTTATGAGATTCTAGTTTCACAGAAAAGCTAACAAAGTGATAGCTATAGAAAAGCTACTAACAGAAAAGCTAAATATGTGGAAGCTAAAGAGGAGGTCAATACATTTTCCTGGGCCACTTATGAATGTCTCCAGTAACCCAGAAAACATAAACTGAGCAATAATATTTGACAGTCCAATCATGAATTTAAAATATCTTTAAATTTGAGCATTTAGAAGGTCTGTTTCATTAGAGGTTGTGATGATGTACAGTGCATATTCACTTAACAACTTACAAGACAGTTCTTGTATCATCGTTATCTTGTTAAAGCCTGAATTTGTTTACCTCAATTTCCTGCCATTGAGTCCCATTACATTTTCTCTGCCTGACTAACCTTTCCTATTAACATAATTTAAGAGCTTGAAGGATGTGATCAAACCACTGGCAACTTTTTTTTTTTTTTTTTTTTTAAACAAATTAAATAGATCATAATAACTGGTTTTAAAACTCAGGAAAAAAATCCAGTCTAACAGTATTTTCTATGACTGTTCCTTGCCATCTTCAAATTTTCACAGTCAAAACTAGTGATCCCTTTTTGGTCATATACAAATGTAATGTAAAAAAAATGCCAATCTATTCTCCTTAATCACCACTGATAGGACCTGCGGGAAGAGTGTCAAGCTGAGGCAAGGGAGGTTTAGGCTAGACATCAGGAAGAGGTTCTTCACTGAGAGGGTGGTCGCACACTGGAACAGGCTCCCCAGTGAAGTAGTCACTGCACCAAGCGTGTTGGAGTTTAAGAAGTGTTTGGACTGTGCACTTGGTCACATGGTCTAAAATTTTGGGTAGGCCTGTGTGGTGCCAGGAGTTGGACTCAACGATCCTTATGTGTTCCTTCCAACTCGGGAGGATATTCTATGATTCTGTAATTCTAATATATTTTTCCTCCTTTACGTAACTTTCTCATTCATAATTTCAAGAACTGGAGCAGTTACTTGGATAATAGTGACACACTGGAAGCTTGTGTTTGGCTGATTCACCTAACGTCCTCCACAAGTCCTCTTCAAACCACTGTTTTTAGAGATAAATTTATTGTACATTAATTTTATATGCAACTGTTTCAGGAAACATCACTCTCCTGCAAACAGCTTACTACATAGCCCAGAGCACTGTGTTATTAATTCATCCCTATTACTGAACACAAACAAGATAAGACTTGTTCTCTAGACCCTTCACCAGCTTTGTTGCCCTTCTTTGGGCACACTCCAGCACGCTGATGTCTTTCTTGTAGTGAGGGGTCCAACACTGAACACAGCGTTTGAGCTGAACACGGCATTGAACACAGAGCTGAGTACAGGGGAATGATCACCTCCCTAGTTCTACTGGCTGCACTATTTCTGATACAAGCCAGGATGCTGTTGGCATTCTTGACCACTTGAGCACACTGCTGGCTCCTATTTAGCTGGCTGTCGACCAATACCCCCAGGTCCTTCTCTGGTGGGCAACTTTCCAGTCACTCTTCCCCCAGTTTGTAGCACTGCATGGGGTTATTATGACCCAAGTGCAACAACTGGCATTTATCCCTGTTGAACCTGATACAGTTGGCCTCAGCCCATTGATCCAGCCTATCCAGATCCCTCTGCAGAGGCTTTCTATCCTCAAGCAGATCAACACACCCACCCAACTTAGTGTTGTCTGCAAACTTACTGAGGCTCAGTCCCCTCATCAATATAATTGATAAAGATATTAAACAAAATCATCAACAACACTGAGCACTGGGGGGACACCACTTGCGACTGGCCGCCAACTTAATTTAACTCCATTCACAATGACCCTTTAAGCCTGGCCGCCCAGAAAGCTTTTCACTCAGTGAAACATACACCCATCCAAGCCATGAGCAGCCAGTTTCCCCAGGAGAATGCTGTAGGAAACAGCGTCAAAAGCCTTACCGAAGTCAAGGTAAAAAACCACAGACTTTCCCTTATCCACTAAGTATGTCACCTTGTCATAGAAGGAGATAGGTTAGTCAAGCAAGACCTTCCTTTCGAAAAACCTGTGCTGACTAGACCTGATTGCCTGGGTATCCCATTCACGCTATGTTATGGAACTTAAGATGATCTGCTCCATGACCTTCTGCAGCACTGAAGTTAGACTGACAGGCCTGTAGTTCTCCAGATTCTCCTTCTGGCCCTTTCTGTAGATTAGAATTACATTTGTTAGCCTCCAATTAACAGGAATATCCCCAGATAACCAGGAATGCTTATAAATGCTGGGAAGTGGCTTGGTGAGCACTTCCACCAACTCCCTCAGTACCCTTGGGTGGATCCCATCTGGCCCCATATTATGAGTGTCTAAGTTGTAATTAGCAGGTCACTAACCATTTCCTTGTAGATTATGGGGTCCTCCTTCATAGAATTATAGCATCATTAAGGTTGAAAAAGACCTTCAAGATCATCTGGTCCAACCATCACCCTACCACCGATGTCACTCACTAAAACATGCCCCTAAGCACCACATTGAACCTTTCCTTAAACACCCCCAGGGATGGTGACTCCACCACCTCCCTGGGCAACCCGTTCCAATGCCTGACTACTCTTTCTGAGAAGAAATATCTCCTAATTTCCAAGCTAAACCTCCCCCAGTGCAACTTGAGGCCATTCCCTCTAGTCCTAAACCTAGTTAGATAACTACCGAGAAGAGGTCAACCACCAGCTCCACACAACTTTGTTTTAGGTAGTTGTAGAGAACAACAAGGTCTCCCATCTGCTCCACGCCCCTGTCTTCTAGTACAGGGGGCCTGGTACCCAGAGAACAACTGGTCTTACTACTGAAAACTGAGACAAAGAAGACATTAAGTACCTCAGCCTTTTCCTCATCTTTTGTCACTATGTTTCCCTTTACATCTAATAAAGGATGGAGATTCTCCAGATCTTCTTTTTGTTGTTAAAATACTTATAGAAGCCTTTTTCATCATCTTTAATGGCAGTAAACAAATTGAACTCCATCTGGCTTTGGCCCTTCTAATTTTCTCCCTGCATAGCCCTCATGTCTGTAGTTCTCCTGAGGGTACCTGCCCCTTCTTCCAAAGGTCATAAAGATTCTTTTTCTTCCTGAGTTGTAGCCACTGTTCTCTGTTCAGCCAGACTGATTTTCTTGAAGATTGTCCAACCTTCCTGGACTCCTTTGCCCTTCAGGACTGCCTCCCAAGGGACTCTGTCAACAGGTCTCCTAAATAGGCCAAAGTCTGCCCTCTGGAAATTCAAGCTGGCTGTTCAGTTAACCCCCTTCCTTACTTTTCCAAGAACTAAAAACACTATTAATTCATTATCACTATGTCCAAGACAGCCTCCAACCTTCACATCACTCACAAGTCCTGTGTTCACAAGCAAAAGTTCCAGTGGGGCTCCTTCTCTTGTTGGCTCACTCACCATCTATGTCAGGAGGTTTTCTTCCACACAGTCCAGAAGCCTCCTAGACTGCTTCCTCTCTGCTGTACTTAATTTCCAGTAGACCTCTGGTAAGTTGAACTCCCCATTGGAAAGAAGGGATAGTGATTGTGAGACTTTTCCCAGCTGCTTATAGAATATTTCATCTTACTTCCAGTAAGAATGGAGTGAAAAAGTTGTTTGTTTCCTACAGAGGAAATGAGTGAGTTCATTTCTTTTCTAGGAACTTAGGAACTGGAGAGAATGCAATCTAAGATAAATTGGGCCTAATAAATAAGTAAATAAATGAGGCAAAACATAGAGGTGATGCAAGATCCCAGAATGAATTGCTTGCCTCATAATAAATAGATATTTTGCTAATGACTCCCATGAATAAAGGAGTCCAGTCCTCATCAGTAAGATTTTGCTGTGAGACAGTTTACTTCTTTAGTAATACATAGGGGTTTTTGTTCATTTGTTTGTTTGTTTTACATTTCCATGTATTCTTTGTTATTCAAATTCTACAACAATTTACATTGTGAACTAGAGAATGCCTGGAAAGAAGCTATATGTATTTCATACTTGAACTGTGAGTCCTACTTAACATTTCTAGATGTAGTATATCTGTGTGTGGTAGAGATGTTATTTCCTTCTGATACATTTACTTTGCAAAATGACTATAATAATGCAACCAGTTATACATGTCTACAAAGCAGTATAGATTATTATAATAGTGCAAAAATACCAATGGACCATTGAGTTACACCACTGTAACTCAATGGAGAGTTGATCTTTGATGACTGAATTTTCAGATTGATTTGAAACTATTGAACGATAAAAAGAAAGAATAAAAAATATAATAGTAAGTTGTATGGCCAAAATTAATAACAGTTTCATAAAAACATTAGTAATACTTATACCCAACCAGCTATCTGTAGCTGCTACTCAGTACTATTAAAATAATGCTAATGCTAATAATAATAATAATAATATACAAAAATATTCTGGAAATAAGCTTCACACTAGAGGGATTATTTACTGAGATTGTTACAAAACACACAGAGAGAAATAATTTACCTTACCTAAAATAAAAAGGTATGTAGACGCAACTCCTTAAAAAAAAAAAAAAAATTGTTATTCTAACATTGGTCATTTTCATGAAAGCAAAAAATAGTAGGAAACAACAAAATACATTTTTTTTTTTCATTTAATGCTTATTTGCATGGTCCAAAATATATTTAGAAAAAAAATATATTTAGAGATTGAAATTATTGGGAAAAATTTAATTGAAGGTTAAAACAGATGATTTAGAAGTTTTATTGACAGTGAGAAAAGTAATGTCAAAATGAAACACCAGTACAAATGAAAACAGAAGCAATTATAACATACATATGATTTGGGATCTTATTCCAGGGCAACATTTCAATTCAGTTAAGTTAGGTAGCCTTAGACAGCATTTGTTCCAAACTTAAAACTCCCTATGGCTACTCTGAAAAGCTTATGAAGAAATCGATTCATAAGTAAATGATAGCTTAAAAAAATCAGAATTGTGTAAAAGTGTATAATTGCTTTATATTAATTTAAAGCTACATTTGTCACAATAATGTCATCACAAATTTAACTAAACTTTTTAAATTCAAGTTAATGTAATCTTGTTAAATTCAAGATAAATGCATGCAATTATTTTCTTGCTTTGAAATAGTTCCTTAGTTACAAAACCCGAGTATGACCAATTTGGAAAGTTTTGCTTTAAGCAATATTAATTCTTATTGGCTTATAAGTAATTTCCTTAAGACAGTCAGCAAGCTTCTCTGTCTTCCATCTGGAGAGGAGGAAGGTGATGTGCCTGTCTGTGTCTTTTGTGTCTTTTTTTTTTTTTTTTTTTTTTTTTTTGAGCCCTGTGTGTATGTGCTGTTGAAGTGTAAAAGCTGTTGAAGTGCTACTGCGTGAGAGGTCATGTCACTGTCTTGTCTGTCTGTCTATGTCTGTGTGTCTCTGGGATATAGGTTCAGCATTGCCACCCAGTGAACCCATAAAGAGGAAAGAGGCAGCCATGTCCCACAGCCTGGGAAGAGATTCTGGGTCCCCAGGGACTTCTCTGGGCCCAAGCTGCCAGGCAGGAGCAGTCCTGGGCTAGAAAAGCTGGAGGAAGTGGACACACTTTTCACCTCAGTTAACATCATATAGAATAAATAAATGAGAAGATCAATTCAAGTACCTACTGTTTTCTATCAAGTCCAGCAACCCCCTCAGATAGGTATGTCTTACATAGAAATTAAAAATGTAGATTAGCTTTTTGGGGGTTATATCATCTGATATATATCTATACATATATTACTATGTAAGACAAGAACTTTGTTTTGTAGCACCTATGAAAGGTAATTAAAATATAACGAATAAGGAAACTGAGAAAGATAGCTGGAGAGAATTGAAGAAAATAAATAAATAAATAACACATTAACTTCTGGAGAAGTCCCATGATTTATTATTATAATTATGATACATTTTGAATAGGACCTTTCAGTAAAATCATAAATAATATGGGTAAGTAGTTAAGAAAGCAAAATATAAAGATACAGCAGATTATATATATATAATATATATATATATATATATATGTATTCCAGGAGGATGTGTTGTAGGATTAAAGGCTTCCCTACAAAAAAAACTTCAAAGGCAGTACAAATTACTAACACATACAACAAAGATATGCCTGCATGAGGGAGGTGGGGACGGTATAGATGAACCAGGAGGGAATCTGGGCCTGAAGATGACTATTAAAGAAGAGTGATTTGAGAGAGCATTCAATAACTCATGAAAATGCTCAGGCTATTAATAGAACAGCAGTAAAACTAATGGGATATTTTCAGGGTCTCAGCATTCTGTGAAGAAGATGTGAAGGGCAAGATCTCTAAATATTTTTTAACTGAGGAATGGGAATTTTTGTCCTAACTGCTTGTTGATCTTAGACATGGGCACTGATATACTGATAAGGATGAATTTTTTGTTTGTTTGTTTTACTTTTTGTTGTTGTTGTTTTCCCTCCTTTAGCACAACATGTGAGATTTTTTTCTATAACTACAATTGTTTTTGAATTAATTTCCTTCTGGTCATTCTATACTGGAAAAGCTGAAATACAGTTTTTGCTGAAATTGGTAGACTATGAGAATAGCAGATCTTCTGCCAGGCTTGAAAAATGTGTTGAGGGTACAGAAAATGCTCTAGAGTGATGGAGTAAAAGAGGATTTGACTGATTGCAGAGAAGCTACATAAGAAACTTCATGTATATTCATTATGAATATGATAGTCAGGAAACAGAAGACATATTTACAGAATCACAAAATCACATAATGGTGAAGGCTGGAAGGGACCTCTACAGTTCATCTGGCTCAAGGCCACCTAGAGCAGATTGCCCAGGACTTGATGAGTTTAAAAGTTGGAAGATTCTTCTTGTAGTCAGATAAAGCCTTGAATATTAAGGCATCTACATTTACATCTAGGAGAAGACTTCTCAACTTGCATTATTTTTTTTTAAAGCAAATAAGCTTAATGAAGCCAGTTCAACTGGATGATGAAAGCCTCTGCAAGAAATAAGAAATAAGACTACGAGTTTTGAAGTGTAAAAGGGAATTAAACAAAATTGTCCCACTTCATACTCACACCAGGCTCTTAATATCAAATCAAGATAGCTGCAGGATGGTTGTTACTGGAGGTAAGGTTACTTCTTCGGACTTCGGATTGAGAGTGCATCATTTATTCTAGGGCTCTGTTGTCTATTTCTCTACCTCAGGCCCATGACTAGAAAAGGAGAAAAAGGGCAAAAATCCGTAGCAAAATCTGATAAGAATTGTTCAGATAGAAAACCATAGTCTTTGTGATCCCTACCTCTTCTAGAGTCTCATTCAAGGTTTTAATTCGTCTGTGGACTACAAACTTCAGATAACAGAGTTTGAATAGACTGCCTCTTAAATGCCCACAGCCTTTTGTACCTGGTATGACAGCAGTTAATATCTATTGCACACACACAGTTCATATAGATAAAATTCTTGTAACAGTAACAATCATTCATTATATTTACCTTTTTTTTTTTTTTCCCCAATATTTACTATTGCCAAACAAATTGCAAAGGAAGTGACAGATATTATACATGCCCTTACGAAACGATAGCATAAAGTTATGTCTTCTTATTCTCAGTTAAGAATAGGATCTTTTTCCTTTTTTCACCATTAGTCATATGGAATATTTTCAATAATAAAATTTTGAATTTCAGGGAATCTGTCAGAGATGCAACAGTCAGAATACTATCTCCAGGCATCTCATATAAAATTGCTACATAAAGTTTTGGAATTTTCAGACTGTCATTTCCCTTTAACAGAAAAACTAATAAGATTATCATACTTAACTGTCTATTCATCAAAAGACACAGAACCACAGAACGGACAAGGTTGGAAGGGACCTCTGAAGATCATCTCGTTCAATCCCCCTGCCAAGCAGGATCACCTACTGCACGTTGCACAAGATGGCATCCAGGCAGATTTTGAATATCTCCAGAGGAGGAGACTCCACAACTTCTTGGGTCAACCTGTGCCAGTGCTCTGTCACCCTCACAGTAAAGAAGTGTCCCCCCATATTCAGCCAGAACTTCCTGTGCTTCAGTTTGTTCCCATTGCCTCTCATCCTCTTGCTGGGCACAACTGAAAAGAGACCATCTAAGGTCTCCCCTCAGTCTTCTCTTTTCCAGGCTAAACAAGCCCAGTTCTCTCAGCTTGTCCTCATATGACAGATGCTCCAGTCCTCTAATCATCTTCACAGCCCTCCTCCATAGTCAGCCTGCTGTCCACCAGGATTCCCAGGTCTCTCTGCAGAGCTGAAGTCAAGGTAGACCACATCCACTGCTCTCCCCCCATCTACCCAGCTGGTCACCTCATCATAGAAGGATATCTGATTGATTAAACATGATTTACCTTTGGTGAATCCATGCTGACTATTCCTGATCAATTTCTTATTCTCCACATGCTTGCAGATAACCTCCAGGATGAGCTGTTCCATCGTCTTTCCAGGGATGGAGGTGAGGTTGCCTGGTCTGTAGTTGCCTGGGTCCTCCTTCTTGCCCTTTTTGAAGAGTGGCATGACATCAGCTTTCTTCCAGTCCTCAGGCACCTCCACTGTTACACAGAATCACGGAATGGTTGAGGTTGGAAGGGACCTCCAGAGATCATCTAGTCTAATCCCCCTACTCAAGCAGGGTCACCTTGAGCATGTTACACAGGATGGCATCTGGGTAGGTTTTGAATATCTCCAAAGAAGGTGACTCCACAATCTCTCTGGGCAGCCTGTTCCAGTAGTCTGTCACCAAAACTGTAAAGAAGTTCTTCCTCTTATGGCGATGAAACCTCCTCTGGTACAATTGATACCCATTACCCCTTGTCCTATCACTCTCCATCACTGAGAAGTTTGGCCCCATCCACTTTACATTGTACCCTCAGGTACTTATAGAGGTTGATAAGATACCCTCTCAATCTCCTCTTCTCTAGGCTAAACAGGCCCAGCTCGCTTATTCTTTCCTCATAGGACAGATGCTCCAATCCATTAATCATCTTTGCGGCATTACAGGGGAGACTTTCTAGAAGTTTTACATCCCTCGTGGACTGGGGAGCCCAGAACTGCACACAATATTCCATGTATGGCCTCACTAGAGCTGAGCAGAGGGGGAGGATCACCTCTCTTGACGTGCTGTCCACAATCCTCTTGAGGCACACTAGGATCCCCTTGGCACCTCTCTTCTCAGGCACCTCTCCTGCTCTCCGCAACTTTTCAAAGATGATGGACGATAGCCTAGCAATAGCATTGGCCAGATCCCTCAGCACCTGTGGTACGTTCCATTGGGGCCCATGGATTTCTGGATGTGAAGTTTGCTTAGATAATCTCTGACCAGATCCTCTTTGACCAAGGCAAAGTCCTCCGTTCTCCAGACTTCCTCTCTGGTCTCTGAGATTCCCAAGGGCTGACTGTAGCAGTAAAGAGTGAATTAAAAAAGGCATTCAGCAACTCTGACTTCTCCGTATCCTTTGTCACTAAGGCACCCGCCCCATTCAGCAGCAGGCCAACGTTTTCCCCAGTCTTCCTTTTTCTACTGATGTATTTGAAGAAGCCCTTCTTGTTGTCCTTTACATCCTTCACTAGATCTAATTCCAAATGGGCCTTGGCCTTCTTTGTCACATCCCTGCATACTCTGACAGCTGAAACCAGGACACCCTATATTCCTCCCAAGTGGCCTGTCCCTTTTTCCACACGCTGTAAACTTCCTTCTTTTGTCTGAGCTTTGCCAGGAGCTCCTGGCTCATCCATGCAGGTCTCCTTGCCCCCTTTACTTGCCTTCTTACTCATAGGGATGCACTGATCTTGAGCTTGGAGGAAGTGATAGTTGAATACTGACCATCTGTCTTGGACCCCCTTCCCTCTAGGGCCCTAACCAACGGGATTCCTCCAGACAGATCCCTGAAGATGCCAAAGTTTGCTCTCCGCAAGTCCAGGGTCACAATCCTACTTTTTGCCCTGCTTCCTCCTCTCAAGATACTGAACTCCACCATATCATGGTCACTGCAGCCAAGGCTGCCCCCGACCCTCACATCTCCAGCTCGTCCTTCCTCATTTATTAGTAAAAGGTCCAGTAGCACACCTCTCCTTGTTGGCTTCTCTAACACCTGTGTCAAAAATTTGTCATCAATGCACTGCAGAAACCACCTGGACTGTTTGTGCCTAGCTGCTTGGTCCTCCCAGCAGATAGCAGGGTGGTTGAAGTCCCCCATGAGAACCAGGGCTTGTGACTGAGAGGCTACTTCAAGCTGTCTGAAGAAGGCTTCATCTACCTCCTCTTCCTGATCAGGTGGCCTGTAGCAAACACCCACAGCCATGGTAGCCTGCCCTTTACTCCTTACCCATAAGCTCTCAGCTCACTCTTCATCCACCCCTAGGCAGAGCTCCATGCATTCCAGTTGCTTCCTCACATAAAGAGCAACTCCACCACCTCGCCTTCCTGGCCGGTCTTTTCTAAAATGCTTTCCATGACAGCATCCCAGCCATGAGAGCTATCCCGCCATGTCTCTGTGACTGCAATGAGATCAAAGCCTTGCAACCATACACAGATCTCCAGTTCTTCCTGTTTGTTTCCCATTCTATGTGCATTAGTGTACAAGCATTTCAGGGAGCTGAAATGCTTATTTCTCATGCTGTATGCGTATGTATAGAAACACTTCAGATGTCTTTCATTCATCTTAGCCCCTCGTGGGGCAAACTGAAGGACCTCACCAGCATTCAGTTCCTCAAAAACTGGTGCGCAGTCCCATAGCTTATCACTAGTGGGACTGTCTTTGTCCCTTTCCCCCTTCAAATCCAGTTTAAAGCCCTGTCAATCAGCCCTGCTAACTCCTGGGCAAAAATCCTTTTCCCCCTCATAGAAAAGTGCTCCCTATTAGGATCCAGTAGGCCCAGTGTCACGTAGACCTTCCCATGATCAACAAAACAGAAACTGTGTTGGTGGAACCAGCCTCAGAGCCACATATTGATCAGCTGGGTTCACCTGTTCCTTTCAATATTGATCCCCACTACTGGAAGGATGGAGGAAAACACCTGTGCACCTGAACTTTCAACCAATTGACCCAAAGCCTTTGGGCTTTTCTTTGCCTCCTCATCGCTGCCAACTTAAAAAAAAAAACAATAAAGGGTAATAATCAGAGGGGCATACCACGTGAGTGACTCTCTGGGTGATGTCTCTAACCCACGCCCCAGGGAGACAGTAGACTTCTGTATGGGTCTGGACATTAAACTGGACCATCCATTCCCTTCAGAAGGGAGTCACTGTGATGGTTTTACTCGGGTGGGCGGCCAAGCTCCACCACAACCGCTCTCTCACTCCCCCTCCTCAAACCGGAACAGGGAGAAAATATGATGAAAAGGGCTCAAGGGTTGAGATAAGGACAGGGGTTGCACAGATCGCACAGTAATTATCGTGACGGGCAAAACAGACTCAGCATAGGGAGATAGTAAGATTTATTGCTTATTACTAACAAGCTAGAGAAGCGAGAAACAAAGGAGAGAAGCCAAAAGCACCTTGCCCCCCATCCACCCTCTTCCACCTCCTCCACCCGAGCGGCACAGGGGAATGGGGGAATGGGGGTTATGGTCTGTCTATAGAGCTTCTTCTTCGCCGCTCCTTCTCGGTCACTCTCGTCCCCTGTGCTGTGGGGTCCCTCCCACGGGATGCAGTCCTTGGTGAACTGATCCAGCATGGGCTGCCCACAGGCAGCAGTTCTTCAAGAACTGCTCCACATATGGGTCCGTACCATGGGATCCATCCCTCAGGAGCAAACTGCTCCAACCTGGATCCCCCACAGGCAGCAGCTCCTGCCAGGTCACCTGCTCCTGCGTGGTCTCCTCTCCCCGGGCTACAAGTCTGGCCCGGAATCTGCTCCAGCAGGGGTCTTCCACAGGCCACAGTCTCTATCAGTGCAGGTCCACCTGCTCCACCATGGTCTCCTCCATGGGCTGCAGCGTGGAACCCTGCTCCACCGTGGTACTCCATGGGCTGCAGGGGGACAGCCTGCTTCACCATGGTCCTCACCACAGGCCGCACGGGACTTCTGCTCCAGTGCCTGGAGCACCTCTCCCCCTCCTTCTTCACTGACCTTGATGCCTGCAAGGCTGTTCCTCACTCCTCTCACTCTCCCAGCTGCTGTGTGGCACAGTGTTTTTTTTCCCGTCTTAAATATGCTCTCACAGAGGCGCAAAACAACATCACTTATTGGCTCAGCTCTGGTCAGCAGTGGGGCCCTTACCAAACATGGAGCACCTTTTAGAGCCTTCTCACAGAAGCCATCTCTATGACCCCCTGCTACCAAAACCTTGCCACGTAAACCCACTATAGTCACCTATGACTACAACCCCTGAAGAGTTTCATTGCTAAAACTTCTGTAAAACTGCTTAAGCAAAAAAGGCTGTCCCTGTAAATTTGTATCTTAACGCATGTATCTTTACAGATTTCATTATTTCTTTTCAGGCTTCTTTTTTTTTTTTTTTTTCAGATGCAGACATTTGAAAACAACCCCCCCCCAAAAAAAAAAAAAAAACAAAACAAAACAATGATTTTCAAGAACAAGCAAAAGAGAAAAATTCATGTGTAAAACCTCCTCTCTAAAAGCTCTGACACAATCAAATGAAAAAGTTTGCAACACTTCATAAACATCTGAAGTTGGGCATTAAAACTGAGGTATTAAATTGCTGAAATCCTAAGAAGCCTGTGTCATCTTGTTAAGTGCTGGATTTGTACCTACTTTTAAAGATAAATCTGCAGGAATCTATGTGGAATTATTTGGAGTAGGTTTTTTACTTAAATGCACGGTTTCAGACTAGCCCAGAGACATAAAAGTAAACAGTATATTTCTTAATTGATCATTGGAATTTATAGGAAGCTCCAGAGAGTGCAGGAGTTGAGATATGAAGAGCTAGCTGGGGAAATGATAGAAATGGGAAAAAAAACAGAACAGTTCTCAAAAATCATACAAAAGTTCGTAACAGATTTTTTTTTTTTTCACAAAAATCATAAACAAATAGTATAATCTTGCAGAAATTATTGAAAGACAAAATATAACTGTACTTTTCCAAAACAGATGTACAATTCTGGTAATTAAAGTGTTAAAAAATATTTAAAAAGTTAAAAAATAATATTAAGAAAAAAAAATGATTTACCTTTACCACCTATAATTTTTTTTTCCAGTATGATATACATTTGTGCCATTTTAAAGCAATTTCATAGCAATTAAAATGGAATCAAAAAGCAAACTAACAAAACAGAATCTGCTAAGTTAGCAATTACAGTTATGTTCTCATTGCAATTGACACTGTCAGTACAGCATGCTTGAGGACTCACATTTTGGGTTCTTATTTACAGTACAAAGGAGATAAAAGTACAATACTTATTACAAAATACGATCCTATACATTTTTTTTATACTCATCAGATTTACATTTTGAAGAAATATCAGGGAAAGAAAATTGTTACATTCCATTTCAAATAGCCATCTCAATGGCAGAGTGAAATATATTGAATTTGACTGAAAATGGAGATTTGACCATCAGAATTCACACATTGTCTTTTTAATGGCAGGTTCATGTAGTATTTGTAAATAAGACCATTTTTCAGGACCACTTAAATATGTTTTTTTCTTTTTTGTTTGTTCATGAGTAAGTACAGAATAAAACTTAAAATAAAATTTACCTGTGACTTGCTGCAGTTGTCATTTAGGTATATTTAAAAGCAGTAAAAGTACATAGAAGTTGCTTTTTACTGTATTATTTGAGCCATTTTTCATTCATGTCATTCCTTATCACATATTTTCACTGAACATGAGCTGTCAGTGTGACCAGGTGGCCAAGAAGGCCAACAGCATCCTGCCTTGTATCAAAAATAGTTTAGCCAGCAGGACCAAGGAGGTGATCGTCCCCCTCTACTCTGCTCTGGTAAGTCTGCACCTCACTCTGTTCAGTTTTGGTCCCCCCCACTTTAAGAAGGTCATTGAGGCCCTGGAACATGTCCTGAGAAGGGCTACGAAGCTGCTGAAATGTCTGGAACACAGGTACTATGATGAGCAACTGAGGGAACTGGGGTTGCTTAGTCTGGAGAAGAGGAGGCTCAGGGGAGACCTTATTGCTCTCTACAACTACCTGAAAGGAAGGTGTGGGGAGCTGGGGGTCTGCCTCTACTCCCAGGTGATAGGACTAGAGGGAATATCCTCAAGTTGCACCAGGGGAGGTTCAGGTTGGAAATTAAGAGACATTTCTTTTCAGAAAGAGTTGTCAGGCATTGGAACGGGTTGCCCAGGGAAGTGGTGGAGTCACTGTCCCTGGGGGTGTTTAAGAAAAGGTTCAATGTGGTGCTTAGGGACATGGTTTAGTGGGTGACATTGGTGGTAGGGTGATGGTTGGACCAGATGATCCTGAAGGTCTTTTCCAACCTTAATATTTCTATGATTCTATGATTCATTTTTCAAAAAACTCAAGTTTGAATCACAAATCAATTATTTTAAGTCTTTCCCACACGTTTGAAAATATTACTAGCAATCTCTGGGCAAAATGAGTAGAACTGAACAGAAATGTTTGATAGACCCTGTTCTTGTAAAACACCGTAACAATGTGAAACTTGTTCAAAGTCAAGTCCTTTGTCATTTCAAAACCATTTTAACTATGAAAATATCAGCAGTTGTACTATTGCAAATTGTCCAGATTTGTCTGTGCAATAAGATTAAGTAAATCAATAAAGCAAACATCACAGAGGAAAAATAAAGGTGTTAAATAACTATGGATAGAATCATAGAATCATAAATATGCTGAGTTGGAAGGGACACAGAAGGATCAAGTTTAACTCATAGCTTCACCCAGGTCTAACTAAAAATCAAACCATGTCTGAGAGCATTGTTCAAAGGCTTCATTAACTCTGGGAGGCTTGGCGCCATGACCACTTCCTGGGGAGCCTGTTCTGGTGCTCAACCACCCTCTTAGTGAAGAATCTTTTCCTAATATCCAGACTGAACCTCCCCTGATGCAGCTTCATGCCATTCCCTTGTGTCCTATCACTGGTCACCAGCAATAAGAGATCAACACCTTCCCCTTTGCTTCCCATTGTGAGGAAGATGTAAAACATGATGAGGTCTCCCGTCAGTCTCCACTTCTCTAGGCTGAACAAACTATGTGACTTCAGCCACTACTCATACTTCTTCTCCTCTAGACCCTTCATCATCTTCATAGACCTCCTTTGGACACTCTCTGATAGTTTTATGTCCTTTGTAGCACCCAAAACTTCATGCAGTACTCAAGGTGAGGTTGAACCATCGTGGAGTAGAGTGGGACAATTACTTCCCTTGACCAGACAGCAATGCTGTGCTTGATGTATTCCAGGATATGGTTGGTCCTTATGGCTGCCAGGGCACACTATTGACTCATATTCAACTTGCTGTTGCCAGAACCCTCAGATCCCTTTCTGCAGGGCTGCTCTCCAACTTCTCATCCCCCAGTTAGTACATATATCCATATATCCCAAGTACAGAATCCTGCACATTCTCTTGTTAAATTTCATGCAATTGGTGATTGTCCAGCACTCTAACTTGCCAAGATTTCTCTGAAAGGCCACTCTACCTTTGACAGAAGCAACAGCTTCTCTTAATTTAGAATAATCTGCAAACTTATTTTGTATGTATTTGAGCCCTGCATCCATGTCATTTATGAAAACATAAAGGGATCCCTGCAGAATCCCACTAGTGACCAGCTGCCAGCCTGATGTAACCCCATTTAGTATAGCCCTTTGAGCCTGATCCATCTGCCAATTGTTCACCCACCACGTTTTGTTTCTATCTAGCTGTGTGCTGAACATTTTGTCCAGAAGGATACTATGAGAAACACTATCTTAAGCTTTGCTGAAGGACTTCAGAGCCCTGGGAGCAGTGGTAAGGATCTCTGGAGTGCAGGTAGTTTTTTCCTTAGTCCTTCTGGTCAAAGGGAAGGGATTTGAAAGGGCCAGTCAAATCTGGCGAATCGACAAATGGTTACAGGGATGGTACCATGGCCAGGGATTTGGCTACTTAAACCATGGGACTTCCTTTGAGAAACCTCATCTACTACAGTCAGACGGGGTCCATCTGTCTGATGAGGGAAAGAGCATCTTCAGTCATAGACTTGCCAAGCTGGCAAAGAATGCTTTAAACTAAAGCTGCTGGGGGAAGGGAAGATTGATGCCAGCATTAACAATGGCTGCCCAGAGACAGGCAAAGGAACAGAGGTAAGCAGGAGAGCACCCGAAGAGCAGCACCACACATGAATGCCAGACAGCTTCAGTGAAGCAAATCAGATTTATTAGGGGCCCAAATTAAATGCCTTTCTGCAAACACACATAGCATGGGAAATAAGTAGGAAGAACTGGAACTGTTATCCCACTCTTAGGGCTATAATATCAGAGAACTCAGTGAGATGTGTTGGAGTGGCTCATATAAATGCTGAGATAGATGGATACAGGCCCTTCAGGAGAGATATACAAGGAAGAAGAGGAGGTGAGGCAGCCCTTTATGTTAGGGAAGGTCTGCATGGTATGGAGCTCAGTTATGGTGATGGAAGTGTCAAATTTCTCTCAGTAAGTGTCGGAAGAAAATACAATCAGGGATATATTGTGGTAGGAATATGTTATAGACCACCCAAACAGGATGAAGAAGCAAATTAATTATTCTATAAGCATCTAGAAATGTCATGACCGCTAGCCCTTGTTCTCAAGGGAGACTTCAACTTTCCAGACATCTCCTGGAAATACAATAGAGCAGAGAAGAAGCAAATTAGAAGATTCCTGGAATGTGTGGAGCATAGCCTCCTGATGCAGATAGTAAGGGAATCAACTAGGGAAGGTTCCACACCTGACTTGATGGTTGTTAACAGGGAAGGTCTTTTGGGTGGTGTGTTGGTTAGAGGCTGTCTCAGCGATCTTGAGGTGATCGACTTCTCAGTCTTCGGGGAAGCAAGGAGGGCAGTCAACAGAACTGCTGCTCTGGATTCTCATAGGGCTGGTTTTGGCCTATTTAGGGACCTGGTCAACAGTTCTAAAGAGCAAAGGATTCCTGCAAGGCTTGACATTCTTCAAGAATGAAATCTTTAAGGCACAGGAGCAGGCCTTCCCTATGTGCCAGATGAGCTGGTGGGGAAGAAGAGCAGCCTGGCTGAACAGAGAGCTTATTCTGGAACTAAGGGGAAAAAAAGAGAATTCATGACCTTTGGAAGAAAGGGCAGGAATATGAAGTGAAGCCCTTATGATCCAAGGAAAAATGGTTAGTGACCTAGTACACCACTTGGATACCTGCAAATTGATGGTGCTGTATGGAATCCACCAAAAGGTGCTGAAGAAGCTGGCAGAAATGCTCAAAAAGCCACTTTCAGTAATGAACAAGCAGTGCTGGCTATCAGGGGAGGTCCCACTTGACTGGATAGTAGTAAATGTGATGCGCATCTACAAGAAGGGCAGGAAGGAGGATCTAGGGAATTACAGGCCTGTCAGTCTGACCTTGGTGCCAGGGAAGGTCATTGAGCAGATCACTTTGAGTGCTATCACATGGCATGTACAGTGCAATGAGGTGATCAGGTCCAGTTAACAAGGGTGTACAAAAGGCAGGTCCTGCTTGTCTAGCCTGATCTCCTTCTATGACAAGATGACCAGCTTAGTGGGCTGTGAATGTTGTTTACTTGAACTTTATCAAGGCATTTGATACTGTTTCCCATAGCTTTTTCCCTAAGAAACTGTCTGCTTATGGCTTGGAAAGATGTACTGTTTTCTATGCAAATAACTGGCTGGATGGTCAAGCCCAAAGAGTTGTGGTGAATGGATTTAAATCCAGTTGAAGGCTGGTCACTAGTGGTGTTCTTCAGGGCTCAGTATTGGGGCAGTTTTGCTTAATATCTTTTTAATATCTTTATCAGTGATGTGGATGAGGGGATTGAGTGCACCCTCAGTAAGTTTACAGACAACACTAAGTTGGGTGGGCATGTTGATCTCATGAGGGTAGGAAAACTGCAGAGGAATTTGATTAGGCTGGATCAATGGGCCATGTCCATTCTCATGATGTTCAACAAAACTAAATGCCAGGTGTTGCACTTGGGTCATCATAACCCCATGCAATGATAGAGGCTGAGGGAAGAGTGGCTGGAAAGCTGCCTGGCAGAAAAGGACCTCAGAGTGCTGGTCAACACCTAGCTGAATATGAGCCAGTAGTGTGCCCAGGTGGCCAAGAAAAACACTGACATCCTGGCTTGTATCAGAAATAGTGTGGTCAGTAGGACAAGGGAAGTGATTGTCCCCCTGTACTTAGCACTGGTGAGACCATACCTTGAGTACTGTGTTCAGTTTTGGGTCCTCACTGCAAGATGAATATTGAGATGCTTGAAGGTGTCCAGAGAAGAGCAACGAAGCTAGTGAAGGGACTTGAAACCAGACAGATGAGGAGTGGCTGAAGGAACTGTGGCTGTTTAGCCTGCAGAAAAGGAGGTTGAAAGACATTATTGGTCTCTACAACTGCCTGAGAGGAGGATGCAGCAAGGACAATGTCAGTCTCTTTTCTCAGGTGACAAGTGATAGAACACAAGGCAACAGCCTCAAGCTGCACCACAGAAAGTTTATATTGGGTATCATGGAGATTTTTTTTCATGGGAAGTGTGGTTAGATATTGGAACAGGCTGCCCAGGGAGGCAGTGGAGCCACCATCCTTGGAGGTGTTTAATATCTGTGTGGATGTAGTGATTAGGGACATGGTTTAGCAGTGAACTTGTAGTGTTAGGTGGATGATTGGATTTGATGATCTTGAAGGTCTTTTCCAACCTAAATGATTCTATGATTATAAGGCATTAAACGTCTCTGCTTTGTCTACATCCCTATCTGTGAGGTGACCATCCTCATCAACTAATGGACCAATGCTATCTCTGCTCCTCCTTTTGCTGTTAACATACTTTAAAAAGCCATTTTTGTTGTCCCACACAGTACTGACCAGTTCCAACTGTAATTGAGCTTTAGCTCTTCAAACTTTCTCCCTACAATGGCAAACAGCATCTCTGTAGTCCTCCTATGTTGCCTATGTCCATACACTATGTTTTTAATGTCCATACACTTTTCTGCCTACACTGTAGAAAAAGATCCCTTAAATGATCAGTTTAAGATGCTGGCTTTCTGCCCTGCTTGCTTGATTTCTGACACTTTAGAATTGTTTGCTCCTGCACTTGTAAGAGATGGCTCTTGAAAACTGAGCAGCACTGATGGACCTCTTACCTCTAAAATCAGATTCCCAGGGGACCTTACTAACTAGTTCCCTGAGCAACCTGAAGTTTGCTCTCCCCTTGTGCAGGGTCAAAGTTTTGCTGGCAGTTTTCCTCCTATCACAATTGATTTTAAACATGACTATTTCAGGACCACTGTGGCCAAAATGGCTACCAATCAGCAATTAACCCATGAGACCCTCTCTTTTTACAAACAGAAAATCTAGGAGGGCACCATTCCTCATCAGCTCCTACAGTATCTCTAAAAAGAAGTTATCTTCAACATGCTTTAGGAATTTCCTGGACCTGTTTATATTGACTATGTGGTGCTCCCAGTTAATGTCTGGGAAGTTGAAGTCACCCATAACAACAAAGACAGCTGATCTAGAGATTATCTTAATTCTTTATAGAATAATTCATTGGTATCACGCTGGCAAGGTGTCCTATATTAGATCCCACAACAACATTTGCTTTACTTGCTTTTCCCTTAATGCTTACCAAGAGGATCTCAACTCTTTCATCACCAGTTGCAAGCTCCATGCAGTCCAACCCTACCATTACATCCAGCAACACCCCCACACCTTGCTTGTCCTGTCTGTCCCTTCTGAAGAGCTTATAACTGCCCATCACAGCACACCAGTCACAGGACTCTTCCCACCAACTCTCATTTATGCTGATAATGTAGTAGTTCTGGGACTGAGCCAAAGCTTCACGATCCTCTTGTTTATTCCTCATGTTATGTGCATTGGTGTAGAAACATTTCAAATATATCCAGCATCTTCTGGAGCATACTGAAGGACCTTGCTAGCACATTATCCCTCACATAATCCCTATATAGTCTACCTATACAGGCCCAATATAGCTAGACAATATAATCCATATAAACTCCAGGTATGTATCTGAGATCCATCAAGGGCTTTAATTTTCACAGAATCACAGAATCACAGAATCGTCTAGGTTGGAAGAGACCTCCAAGATCATCTAGTCCAACCTCTGTCCTAACACTAACAAGACCTCCACTAAACCATATCACTAAGATTTTAGATTTCATTAAGTAAGTACAACATCTAAAAACTGTTTATTGTAGTGATCTTTAGAATTGTTCAGAACATTTTCATTTGAGAGAATTTAGAATGAAATAAAAGGACCTACCAATTTCAGGTTTATATTTCGGAGAAGGGTTAAGCAACCTTTCAAGTTATTATACCTGACTATATTTATTTCTCTCAGACTGAAGATTTCTTGCCTGTAACAAACTCTGTGAGATCTAGGCAATATCACTCTTCAGAAAGATAGGATGATGCCAGTTATTACACCATTCATGTGTTCCCTCCATTCAATGGAGAGTGCAGTACTCACGAACTAGAAGCTGGAATGTTTCCAAGCTCTGCCAAGTGCTGTGTTTAAGAGCTTTTGAGATAGCTTGCTCTATCTCACCTTCAGTTTGCCCCAGGTCTTGTATGCAGAGTGAAATTGTTTGAAGGTAGAAGAGTTATTTGGGCATTTACCCCTTCCATAAGCTGTGCTGCAGGACAGGTAAAAAGGAAGAGAACTAACCAGAAATGTGTCTGCCATCTCCATGTGGTTCTGACAAGATGGTGAGTGAGTGACCAAACCCCATGCACTATAGACAAGAGGCTTTCTTCTGGGATTCCATCTGAAATGAAAGAAAAATGTACATCAAGATCAAACTGAAGTATACTCAACAAAGCAGAAAGAATTCTCACATTGGGAGTGGACATATGACCTTCTAAACTGATTGTCCACTATTCAAAAGAAATGCCTCAGTTTCTGAAAGTCAGTAGATTGCCTCCTGGAGCTTCATGACAGCTCTGTGTACAGTTTAGAAAGCAGTCAGGGACAAAACAAATGTCTTTTTTCCTTGTTTATTTTTAATCTAAGAAAAATAAATTCTTTAAATATGAATTTACAAATCCATTCTTATGCATATCACGCGTATCACATATTCAAAAGATTCATTTGTTCTTGTTTTGTTAGTTTTTCATTGTTTTCCATTTTTTTTCCCAGCTACAAAGGATTTTAATTCATGCCTGCCTATTTCTAAAAGCTGCTAATGTCATCCACGGAAGGGAATTTTAATTTCATTTTAATTTCACTAATGCTCAGGCATTTACTTTGATGCATTTTTGTAAACATGTTTGTTTTTTTTTGTTGTTGTTTGTTTTGTTGTTTTTTATATATTTTTTTTTCTGCTTTCATTTGCACCCTCCTTCAACAGGAGCAAACAATGAAAAATATGTGTTTTGTCTAGTCTGGACAGCTTGATTAGATAAACGATCTTCTTTATGTTCTCAAGGAGCAGAAAACTAATGGTCTTCTACTGTTATTAAATTTCTTTTCTCAAAAGAAAAATGTAAAAAAAGCTTAGGCACAATTTGCAGTTCAGCTTTATTGTTTATGTTTAGCTTGCAAGAACATATTTTTTAATTTAGGATGTTCTTATGTATAAATAAGGCTTGTTAAATGACAGTTGCTTCTCAGGACCAACATCTGACATTAGAAAGGAGAATTCAGCTGGTAATTTCCAGTCAATGGAAACTGTTGGCTTTTATATATCCTAATGCACACTTGATATAAAACTTTGTTGTTGTTGTCTTTTGGTGTCTAAGAAATTTTCAGCCCAGATAAGGAAATCACTTTGAAGGCTTAGTGTTGCTCAGAAACAGTCTCTAAGGTTTGACTTAATAAGAATCATCCTGTAGTGAAACTTGATTAAAGCTGTTAAGTTAGATATTTTAAGAATAAACCAATGTCATAGGAAGCTATCATAATATTCAAATCTGTCTAATAATTTCATTTGTGTACAGAAAATAAAACAAAGCTGAGGCAGGAGACATATTCTAAATCTTTTCATACGATTTATATAGTATATCATTTTGAAAATGGAGGATTCTGGGTTTGAATTGGATTGATTTGACTTGGATTTACCCACTAGTTTGATTTTAAATCATTTGATTCAGTTCAGAAATGAGGGAACAAGACTTATTTACAGTTAATAATAACTATGAATATGCTTTTTTAATCTCCACAACTAGTTATTTCTAGTCTTTACAACTACAAACATTTGAAGATAAATAAACTTTGGTTTTGTTATTATTGGCTACTCAGTACTCAAGAAGTCCAAAGTTATTAGTCTATTCCTGCTAACTAATTTAAATAACATACACAGAATGCTCTTGAACGTTGGATCTCATATTCATTTTAAACAAAGCTCGGAGTCCATAAGCATTTAAGTATATAAATATTTTTTTAACTGAATTCAAAGGTCTTCACTTTTTAAGGTGGCTCCAAAATAACAGACTCTTCAAAAGCAATACTGTGAATTTAGAGAACACATGATCGAGTTATTTAGTGGAAACTACATTTTAGTTACTGTACTTGAGTATATGCTTTGCTCTTAAGATAGCTTCATAAATGATAGTGAATTAAGGACATGATTCTGAACCTACATTAATTTGCACAGTTTGGTCTTCTAAATATGCAGCTGAGTTATACCGACGTGAAAAAAGTTTCAAGAACATGAGGAAAGAATTAGGGGTACAGAAAGACACGAAAGAATTTGCTGGCCTTATATATTGAAAATTTCCTATATATAGGAAATATAACTGTTTTTTTTGTGTGTGTTTTTTTGTTTGTTTGTTTGTTTGTTTTGGGTGTAACAGTAATCCCTGCAAATTATACCAACCTTATCTATCAAGTAAATCTGTTGCAATCAATTTAAGTAAAACAGTTTATAAGAGAACAAGGTATGTAATTTCAAAGGCTTATACCCTCTGTTATTAAGCTTAATTTAAAGTATGTAACACATTCACAGCATAACTTCAATAGTGTGTTACATTACATTGTTACCCATTTATTGTCTTCTATTGCTAGCCTGAAGATTCAACTTCTACAACGTCTGAGTAAACACTGTCGAAATAGAACCTATGTGAGTCATCATGCCTATCAGAAGTGTATCCTACTTAGATTTTCCCACTGCATCTCCTAGAGAGAAATGACACTTGTAAATTATTTCTTTCTTGTCATGTAGAACATTTTACAGAACTGTAGTAAAAGTTGTCAAGTTGCTTGAAGAATATCACAGCCAAACATAATATAGAACAGTATTTTATCTTTTAGCATTTGATTTACTGGGAAAACAAACAAACAAACAAACAAAAAGAAAACAAAAAACACAAGGTCAACAACAAGATCAAGACTGAAAAGAAATATGGAAATATGTTTTCTAATTCTCAGAATTGAATTCTAAAAATATAGCATCAAATTCTTCAGTAGGAAAAAAGAAAAAGGTTATTTACAATATACTTATCATATGCTCTTGATATTTACTGAGGATATGTCCCCCTTTTTTAACAGTTTTAATTTTATAGAATCGAATGCTAAGATTAAATTGTTGAGCAGCATAATTGTAGTTTGAATTGAATCAATTGGTGACCGACTGAGAAAGTCTGAGAGAAATTGTCAGCACTTATTAACTCTAATTTTGAAAACAACAACAACAACAAAAAAAGCACCCAGAAAATGCAGTACTTCTGAATAAGCTTAGTTGTCCACCATCTTCAGAGAATGGAGAAAACATCTCACACCCTGTGATATTGTTATTTAAAGTTCCAGAATAAAGAGAAGAGAAGAAAACCATGAATGGTAAAAGTCAGCAAGCTTACCCCAAGATTCTAGAACCTCCCCAAATTATATTAAACGCAAGCCATAATTAGAAAAAAACACATTCTTAATTTATTCTTTCAGAACTAATTCAGTTACCCTAAACTATTTCATCATTATTCTATTCGACACAAGAATGAAATCTGTTAATCTGTTGATAAATTTATTTATTAACCTATTTACTTCGAAAATTTTCTAAACTCTTCTCTCTTCTTCAAAATTATTGTTTGAATTATGATAAGAATAGAAAAGGAAGAGCAGGTGTAACTACTGTGATTATCTTTTTTCTTTTTTTTTTCTTTTTTTTAACTCCATGAAGGAAAGACAATCAATTAGAACGTAAATCACGTATTTTAATTAACACCAAGATATGCTTAGTTTTAAGAGAAGTTCTGCAACCAGAGTTGCATTCATGAAGATTTTTGTGGCAAAACCAAACCCTTCTTCAGATTGACATTACATACATATGTCTCAGGAAAAAGAAAGAACCGGAAACAGGCTTAGGATAAAAACAGCCAACAGAGACTTCACAATGTATATCTCCTGGAATAGTCATCAGTGCATAACCAACATTTGCCAAAAATTTCCACCTGATTTTGATGGCTCTTGAAGTGTAAATTTAAAATCCAGAAACAGTTTAAAGTAGATAATGATAAGCTTGCCTGTCTTTTCTGTATTTAAATGCCTTGAAAATAATGCTGGATGGATTTTTGTTAAGTCTGTATAGATGTTGTCTCCTCAACACCCCCCCCCCCCCCACCCTCCCTCCTTCCCCCCCCCCCCAGCCTTCTACCATAGAAGAGGCATAGAAGATCATGATGAGGAGAAAGGTAAAATTGAATAAATGATTATAAATAAACAGGACGTTTAAGGACTGGGACTGTTCTTTTAAAGATATTTATTCCTTTAATGTGGGAAAAAAAATAATCCTTCAAATACAGCCACGAACTTAGTTTTTACCTTGACTTCTTTTTTTTTTTTCTTCCTAGACACTGGAAGGATTAAAGACTTGTGAGCACATAAAGAAAAAAACGAAGAGGATGGTTTGTTCATGAAACAAACAAAAAATTATTAAGTTTGTTGACATTGTTTAAAAACTAAAAAGAAACGTTACAGAAGAGGGCTTTTCAGGCTATTACACAAGGCATAAAAATAGAACAGAAAGTTAGGTAGTTTAATGTGTAGGGTGCAAATAGTTAATAATAATATGAAAAACTGCAACATGATTTTTTAATCTCTACAATTATTTTTTTTTCCTTTAATACAAGGTAAGGATTTCACATTAAAAAAAAAAAAAAAAAGTTTTCTCAAAATCTTCTTATCAGAATTAACTATGGCCTTTGAGCTATACTATACATATTTTATTTCCTACATCTCTAGAATATGTTGCCGTATAAACTACTTGAGGTGCAAGTTGGTCTGTGCCAAACACTATGATATCAGTGTATGAGGGAAAGGCTGTGGATGTGGTCTACCTAGACTTCAGTAAGGCTTTTGACACCATTTCCCACAGCATTCTCCTGGAGAAGCTGGCTGCTCAAGGCTTGTACTGGTGTACGCTTGGTTGGATTAAAAGCTGGTTGGGTGTCTGAGCCCAAGGAGTCATGCTGAATGGAGTTAAATCACTAGTGGCGTCCCCCAAGGCTCAGTATCGGGGAAAGTTCTTTTCAGTGCCTTTATCACTGATCTGGACGAGGGGATCAAGTGAATCCTCAGTAAGTTTGCACATGACACTGAGTTGGGTGGTAGTGTTGATCTGCTCAAGGGTAGGAGGGCTGTGCAGAGGGATCTGGATAGGCTGATTTAGTGGGCTGGGGCCAAGTGTATGAAGTTCAACAAGGCGAAGTGCCAGGTCCTGCACTTGGGGAACAACCCCATCCAATGTTACAGGCTGGGGGAAAAGTGGCTGGAAAGCTGTCCTATGAAAAGGGACCTGGGGGTATTGGTTGATAACCAGATGAACAGGAGCCAGCAGCATGCTCAGGTGGCCAAGAAGTGCAAGAGCATCCTTGCTTGTACTCCACTTGGACTATCACAAATCCATGAGTCCAGATGGGATCCACCCGAGGGTGCTGAGGGAGTTAGCAGATGAGATTGCTTAGCTGCATTCCATCATCAATCAGCAGTCATGGTAACCCAGGGAGGTCCCAGCTGACTGGAGACTTGCTAATGTAACACCCATCGATAAGAAGGGTTGTAAGGAGGACCTGGGGAACTACAGGCCTGTCAGCCTGACCTCAGTGCCAGGAAAGGTGATGGAACAAGTCATCTTGAATGCAATTACGCAGTGTATGCAGGACAACTGGGAGATCAGGCACAGACAGCATGGGTTCTTGAAAGACGAGTCCTGCCTGACCAACCTCATCTCCTTCTATGACTGGGTGACCCGCCTGGTGGATGATGGAAGGGCTACCTAGACTTCAGCAAAGCCTTTGACACAGTCTCCCACACTATTCTCCTGGAGAAGCTGGAGGCCCATGGTTTGGATAGGTACACTCTTTGCTGGGTTAAAAACTGCCTGGAAAGCTGGGCCTAGAGAGTAGTCATGAATGTAGTGAAATCCAGCTGGTGACTGGGCACGAGTGGTGTCCCCCAGGGGTCGGTGTTGGGGCCCATCCTCTTGAATATCTTTATTGATGATTTGGACTTGAAGGGAATTGAGTGCACCCTCAGTAAGTTTGCAGATGACACCAAGTTGGGGGTAAGTGTCGATTTGACAGAGGGTAGGAGGGCCCTGCAGAGGGACCTGTACAGGATGGATAGATGGGCAGAGGCCAATGGGATGAGGTTCCACATGACTAAGTGCCGCGTCCTGCACTTTGGTCACAACAACCTCGTGCAACGTTACAGTCCTGGGGCAGAGTGGCTGGAAGGCTGTGCAGAGGAAAAGGATCTGGGGGTGCTGATTGATGCTCACTTGAACATAAGCCAGCAATGTGCCCAGGTGGCCAAGAAGGCCAATGGCATCCTGGCTTGTATCAGGAACAGTGTAGCCAGCAGGACCAGGGGGGTGGTTGTCTCCCTATACTCTGCTCTGGTGAGGTTGCACCTTGAATACTGTGTTCAGCTTTGGGCCCCTCACTACAAGAAGGACATTGAGGCCCTGGAGCATGTCCAGAGAAGGGCTATGAAGCTGGCAAAGGGTCCAGAACACAAGTCCTATAAGGAGGGGCTGAGGGAACTGGAGTTGTTTATTCTGGGGAAGAGGAGGCTCAGGGGAGACCGTATTACTCCCCACAACTACCTGAAAGGAAGTTGTGGGGAGCTGGGGGTGATCCTCTTCTTGCAGATAACTAGCAGTAGGACAAGACGGAAAGGCCTCAAGTTGTGTCAGGTTGGAAATTAGAAAAAAAATATTCTCAGAAAGAGTTATTAAGCATCGGAACAGGTTGTCTAGGGACGTGGTTGAGTCACCGTCCCTGGGGGTATTTAAGGAAAGGTTGGAAATAGTGCTTAGGAACCTAGTTTTGTGTGTAATATTGGTGGTAGGGAGTTGGTTGGACCAGATGATCCTGAAGGTTTTTTTCAACTTTAATGATGCTATGATTCTATGACAAATGGAAAATTTTATATTATCCAACTGTAAGAGAATTGTAAGAATGTGAGCTAAATGTTCTTCATTTGTTTCTTAATCCTTCTACAGATCTTTTTTCCTTCTTTCCCTTCTTGAAGTCTTTTCAGACTGTAGAGAAACTATAAGAATAATCTGACACTGTTTTGAATTTCAATATGATTGAAGAAATGGGTTAGAATTTAATTAACTATGTCTTTTATTTATTAAAGTCAGGCTAAAACCAAATATTAGGTATCTCTTAACGTGTTGCAAAAGATAACTCCTTTTCAAGATGGTCAATGAAAGGGAAAGAAAGGTAACAAAATATTTTCTTTTCAGGACTGTACTACAGAGACAAATTTCAATATGGCAGCAAAACTGAATTGATGTTTTTTAACTAATATAACGTAAGCTCATAATACAGTGGATTCTTCTTAAACAACATTATGCAATAAATAGCAGAAACTGGATTTTTGGATTGCTTTCAAGACTTTGTGAATATTTTGTCCAAGACTGCTATTATAAACCAATTACTGCTGCTGAAATGGATATGGGGATGTTCAAAGTTCTCTCTGCAGGCAAAATAAAAAGATTTGGTGCACCTGTGGTTTAAGCTCAAATAATCACTCAGGAGTTAGTCTTTGGTGTGATTGTTTTCTCAAGAGATTTGAAGGGCTAAATTAACCTGAATGAAAATAGTTTTCAAATATCAAGCATAATTTGCTACACTGTTGTGACTAGATATCTTTGGAGGCACTACATTAATATGGATGTACCCATGGAGAAACAAAGAGGAGGGTTATATTTCCCTACAAATGACTCAGGAAACTAAATGTCTAACACTGATATTATATATACTGTGAACAAGGTATGAGGAACAGCAGAACATTTACTCCGAGTGTAATAGAGGAGGTTTTTTGTTTTTATTTTCTTCTTTTTAAAGATCTTTGAATTTTAAGGGACAATAAACAAATATATGACTTCTTGAATACATGTTTTAACTAAGAGAGTAATATTAAATTGTTACTAGCAACAAATATAGAGCCTGTTAAATCCGTGTAAATATGCAGAAGTAATTGGAATTGTGTGTTACTGATGATACCATAGTGGTCAAACTACAACTGTGCTGTAATAGAACATTGTTAGTCACCATGAAAAACTTCTGTCTTTTCTGACTTTTACTATTGTCACTTCAAAATGAATCTTGAAAAGAAATTCTCCTTAGCTTGCCAAAGAGCTGGTTCAAAGTTTTTGCATATGTTGTGGTTTACGTGGAAAGGTTTTCGTAGCAGGGAGCTTCAGGGGTGGCCTTTTTGAGAAGAATCCAGAAGGTGCCCCATTTTATACGGGCCAGTTTCAACCGGCTCCAAAGAGACCTGCTGCTGGCCAGAGCCAAGCCAATAAGCAATGTTGCTTGTGCCTTTCTGAGTGCAGATTTAAGAAAGGGAAGAAAAAATAAATCACAACCACAGCTGGGAGAGCGAGGAGTGAGAACCAGCCCTGCAGACCCCAAGGTCAGTCCGTGCAGCAGGAGGTCAGGAGGTGCTGCAGGCACGCAGCAGCAGTTCTGCTGCGGGCTGTGGAGAGGCCCCTGGTGGAGCAGGCTGTCCCCCTGCAGCCCATGGGTCCCACATGGAGCAGATCTCCACCCTGCAGCCTGTGGAGGAGCCCCTGGTGGAGCAGGTGGATGTGGCCTGGAGGAGGCTGTGGCCCATGGAGAGCCCCCGCAGAAGCAGGCCCCGGGCCGGAGCTGCAGCCTGTGGAGAGGAGTCCACATAGGAGCAGGGGACCTGGGGGAAGCTGCCTCCCGTGGCGGACCCATGCTGGAACAGTTTGCTCCTGGGCGATGGACCCCGTGCTATGGACCCATGTGGGAGCAGTTCTTGAAGAGCTGCTGCCTGTGGGCAGCCCCTGCAGGCTCAGTTTGGGAAGGATGGCATCCCGTGGGAGGGACCCCATGTGGAGCAGGGGCAGAGAGTGCTGTGAAGGAGCGGCGGAGATGAAGCGTTAGGGACTGACCGCAGCAGCCCCCATTCCCCGTTCCCCTGCGCTGCTCGGGGGGTGGAGGTGGAAGGGGTGCGGTGAGGGGGGGGGTGTTTTCAGTTTCTTTCCTTTGTTTCTCAGTTCTTTAGCTTGTTAGTAATAGGCAGTACATTTCTCTAATCTGCCTACTCTGAATCTGTTTTGCCTGTGACAATAATTGTTGAGTGATCTCCTTGTCATTATCTCAACCCTTGAGCTGTTTTCATTGTATTTTCTCCCCTTTTCCCTTTCTGAGTCAGAGCTCAGCTGCCCACCTGAGTAAAACTACCATAGCATATAATGGTTTACAGCAATTAGGTTACATTATGTATAATATTTTCATAGGACATTCATTATATGGTCCTGTGAGTGCTGTCTATGCTTGCATATGCTCTTTCTTTGACTGCTGAGAAGTTACACTGGTATTCACCTCTTAGGTCTCCAAATTAAATGTATTTACAGTGATGTAATCCACTACAGGTAAGAATATTTTTTTTTTTTGTCCCAGTAAATATGAACTTCTGGTTTCTAAGCTTTTGTTTATTTAATATTGATCATGTACATAGTAATTCTGACCTTGAATAATTACGCATTCATGTCCTAGTTTGCTGACTGAAGTTCCGACTAACAGGTAAAGTGTATAGAATATGTACAACTGTAGCAAAGAAAAAGCACCTCACATTTCTGAATTGTGTATCAGTATGTCATAAGAAGTAAACTGTTAATTCTACAGCATAGAGCAGCATATTTTACTGATTTAATTAGCAGCCATTGACTAATGCATCTACAAGAATTTTCAAAACATGATTCATGATGCCAAAGTAAATATTTCAAAACATCTTTACGCTTCTAAAATAACTTTGTTTTAATTTATGTTTACTTATTTTATAAGAGCATTTCCATTTCAGTAAGTGGAAACTTAAATGTAAAATGCACACAAACACAGAGGAATTGAATGGATTTGCTAGTTTAAATTCCAATTACATAATATACTGATTATAATATTCAGATACCCCCCCCACAAACACACACACATTGGCAGTGCTAGGGTAAAAGTTGGACTAGAGGTTTTAGAGGTCTTTTGAAACCTAAATTATTATATGATTATATTACTGGAGCACCTGAATGGTTTACAGATTATATAGGTACATTCACATACTTACATCAGAGAAAAACTGAAGTACAGTGGATTGAAACCTGCAGCAGAGGATACCAGTTTCTTTCCACTGATAACATGTAAAATCTAGGACAGTTAGGCTTGTGTTGTGTTTCTGGTACCCAGTTTAATCACCTTTCCAAATTGGTCTTATTTGGCTAAGATGAATATAGGTTTATGTGACTTTCTCGGTTCTATGTACTAGGTACTATGTACTATGGTAGAGTAGAGAAATGCATTTAGTTATTTCACAACCTTTATTCTCTCACTGACTATCAGATCCTTCTTTTATTATGAAAATCAATATACCTCAACTGATGTCAGCTAAGAACTTACTATGGAAGATACTAAGAGGAATATTAACAGCATATATTTCGTTCTCTTGGGAAATTATTTTCATAATGACTTCTAGTGAACTTCAGACAGAAAACAGTAATAACATGAAAATTTATCTGACTTGTGGGGATATGATAGTTAACACTGTTGAATTTGATAGTTACCATACAGTGACATGATTAAGGTATTCCTGTTTAGAGTGCGTTATAGGAGGTGAAAATTGACAAAGCTGGTCAGGTTTCATAATAACAACAGTTTCCTGAAGATGTTTACATACAGTAAAATAACAGAACTATGTAGATTATAAATTAATGGATAATTTATATCACTGTGTAATTATAATGCTTTTAAAATCTTAATTGTTCCTGGCTATGTCTGCATGAAACTATAATCAAAGGATTGCTCTGAAATCATTGCTCTGAAAAGAAAGATATATTACTGAATACAGACATAATATTCTACAATGATCTTTCCTTGAGGATATTCCTACTTCTTTGGTTTTGTCTCTTCCATTTGCAAATGGAAGTCTGGTATTTTACAACTTGTACATGCCTGAACAACATTTGATTACCTGCAATCAAATATTGTACTTTGAACTTCTTGACTTTTTCTCCCAAGTCTGGATAAGGACAAAAAAAAAAAAAATATGTTTTTGTTTGTTTGTTTGGGAGGAGAGTTATTTTTTTCATTTTGTCTTTCCTCTGAAATACATACAACAGTTGTAGAAAATTCTTACTGTCAAATAACAGAGCAAAATTCATTTCTCTCATAGCCTGGAATAATCCAGACAGTAAGGCAATTCAGAAAGTGATATAAGCAGGAAATAAGCAGACCGGCATTTTCCCAGGACTGAGGCAGGGTGCTCTTACCTTTTGGTTTGCTGAGACTCACTCAGTCCTGCTAGCTCTACTTATTTTACTCATTTCAGAGGCAGATTAGAGGTTTAGGTAGTATTCCATTCATCTTTTTTTTTTTTTTTTCCCCGTGTGCATGTGTGTGCGATGATCAACTGATTTGCTGGCTGTATGGAATTCAAGGAGAATACCCACCAATCATGTAGAGTCCTCTTTATGTGATTTACTAAGCATGTAACAAGAAGGTAATTTAAGCAAGTCCAGTAAATCAAGACTCAGGATGCATAATACCAATATATAACGCTATTTTTGGTTGCGTCAGTGTTGACAAATTTGTAAATAACTGCTATTCACTGGAATAGAACTGTGCTATTCCAGGGACCCAAAACCTCTGGACTGCTGAATTGAATGGGTGTTTTATCCAGTATATAGTTATCAGGGTCTCAAATTTTCACCCAAATTAAATATCCTTCATAAAGAACCACTTTAGCATGGCAGTAACAGTTCTAAAAATTTGTGTAGTCAGTGACTATGGCTGTTAGTCTCCAGGATCAATGCTGAACCTAAACTAAGGACTTTGGCATGTTTTAGCAAACATACTGATACAGTTCTTAGTGGAGAACTGAAGTCAGCGGTATGAATAAAGCCATATCATATTAGGTATGACTACCTTTCACTTCTGACTCTCCCCCCCCCCCCCCCCCCTTTTTTTTTCCCTGCATAGTGTTGCGGAAGGGGAGTGGATCTTGTTGTTTATTTGTTTAAGTGTTAGGAACTATTGACCAAAAAATTTGCTCTCCCCTGTATGCAGTAGATATTGGGGTAGGAAGATCAACTATTTTTAGAACATTGTTTCCTTCTGTTACTTTGTTTATTGCCTTGAAAGCATTCGGTCCACTTCTAATAATACCATTTGGACATGGGCATTCCTTTCTTGTGCTACATTAAAAATTCCACACTTTGGGTGAACCTTTCACATTCAAGGAATACTGATGTGCCTTGACTACCAGACAGGCAAGGGCACAGTGGTGTGCTGTCTTGCCAGACTTCACAGCTGCACCGGTAGTGATTGCCAGCTCCTCAGTAACTTCACTGTAAATAAAGCAGTCTCTGAACAGTTTGAAATTGCTGCCCAGTGTGACAGTAGCTCTGTAGTGGAGACGCATTTCACCAGTTGTCAGTCCTGGAAGGCACACCTGTTTTTCCAGTGTTTGAGACTGTCATGGTTTTACCTGGTAGGCAGCTCAGCACATCAGTTTGCTCAAGCCACCCTCTGTCCAGTGAGATAGGGGAGAGAAATCAGAAAGGTAAAAGTGTGAGAATTCGTGTGTTGGGATAAGGACAGTTTAATAAGAAAGGAAGAGGGGGAAGAAAGGAAGAAAAAAAAAAAAGTGATTCACAATGCTCACCGCCAGCAGACTGATGCCCAAGTCCCTGAGCAATGTTAGCCCCCCTGGCCAACTTCCCCCACTTTTATTGTTCAACATGATGTCACATGGTATGGAATATTCCTTTGGTCGGTTTGTGTCAGTTGTCCCCTCTCAGCTTCATTTTGTGTCCCCTCCTAGCTTCTTGTGTGCCCTCAGTCTCCTAGCTGGCAAGGAAGCATGAGAAGCTGAAAAGTCCTTGACTTTGTGTACGCCCTGCTCAGCTACAACTGTCAACATTATTTTCATCCTAAGTTCGAAACACAGCACCACACCATCTTCTAGGAAGAAAATTAACTCTAGCGAGCCAAAACCAGGACAGAGACTTCTTCTTTTCTCTATTAGTTTTAGAGGCATGAGGTTCAAAGTTTCTTGGATGCATGTTGTTTGCATGGATCATTAACCATATGTGTTAGCTTTTTACTCAGCCTTTCATATATGGTAGGACATGCAAGATTTTGAAAAATCAGTAACTCGTGTTTAGTTTCATGTTCTCATCAGGACTGGATTCTGAGAGGCAGCTGTAAAACTAGAACTGCTGCTTTCTCTCTGTTTCTGATCATACTTATTTACTGTTACTTAGCAAGTAAAAGTTTAAAAAAAAGTCAGAGTAAATTAAATCAAAATGAGCATTAAACTAAAATATATTTTTATTGTCCATTAACTTAATAATTCTTCCACACAATTATAAAGAAATCAGTACATTTCTGTTATCAGTGAACTATTTGTTATTTAATACTAAAGCTGGCTTTGCAGTGAAACTGTGACATGAGAAACTGGAATGTACATACACCTCTACTTAAAGTAGAAATATGTACTGCTAATCTTAAAGTCTGTGAGGTGAAGAAAATATACACAAAAATATACAGATTTCTTGCTTTTATTTCACACCACTCAAATGTCAAAGGTCAAATATCAAATTAATTCAGTTCTGATGGAAAAGATTAAAGGAAATGAACAATTCAATGAAGTTAAGATGAGGTAAGTTTGCTACATGTCAAAATGTAGAAAATATTAAGCCACAGAAAAGACAGCTTAATCTACAATTGATACAGGAGGGTAGTACAAGGTTATCAGCTGAAGACAATCAATATTGTAGAAATCTGTCAGAGACATGGACTGTTACAGATAGAGCTTGAAGTACAGATAAAGTTTAAAGAATTTAATCTAACAGGATAAAAAGATGTGATTAATTGCCTATGAAACAAGGAATATGATAAATTTACATGACAAGGAATATAATAAAACAATAATTTACGTAGGTGAAGAAATAACACAACACGTCAGAAAGACAATACTCTCTGGACATGCTTGCTTGCCTGCACACCTTGTGTACAAGGCAGATGTGATGATCAGTGACAGCTTTAATATTTTGAGCTGCTGGGAAATCTCAATGGGAGAGTTTCTGGAAGACTATTAAGTTCAAATATATGTTTTTGCAGGTGTGTGTGTCTATGTAAGACAATGTAGATTTCAAAGAACAGTATCCAAAACAAAAGCAGCATAGGTTATTTGATATCAGAATAGTAATGGCAAGACAATGGTTCAACAAGTTTCACTTGCGGACTGCTGTACAAGTGAACAAATGCATGAGAGCTCCTTACTAAAACCAGTATGAAACTTTTGGTATGTTTGAACAAGTTGTGACTAATAAAACTTCTGGGATTTGGGGAAAATAAGTATGTTGGAGCAAAGTCGTCTGCAAGGTAAAATCATTTCCCGCCTCTAGACCTTCCCCCATTTTTCAAGTCAAATTTACTAAATACTATTTCCTCATTAGTACTCTCTTAGCAATGTATAATCTCATTTCATATGATACTGTTTTCTTAAACCTCATCTGAGTTATGCTGCCATTGTATTACTACTATGTGTCACTAAAAAAGAATGTCAACATTAAAAAAAAAAAAAGAACAGTGACTTTTTTGAAGGTCTGGCAGAAATAGACCCTGTTATCTTCAATATAAGATCTTTGCAAAGACATTATACAAAAAACAGAAAAGTAATAATCAATGAAGAGGAACAAAATGATTTACAATGGTGGAGTTACAATATCTATTTAAGAATGTAGAGCATTGATCCATGTCAAATGTCTTTGGGAGCAAATAGCACAATGCTGGATAAAACATAAAAACTAAGCTATTTAAAATTATTGGAGGTTTTACAGTTCCACTTGCTACTAGTGGAAATTTAGGGATTTTTTTTTCCCATGTGAAGACATATTTCTTCTCATCAGAATGATGATCTCAGTCAGAAAAGGACAATTTCATTATAAATTGTATGAACTAAGCTTTTAACTGAAATCAAATACATATTTTCATTTTTTTTTCTTTTTAGAATCATGTCAATTTTATTTCTTTTTTTAGCTATAGTACCATCAAAACCCTGACACAGCCAAACAAAAATAATTCCTCTTTATGTCAAAAAAATATGTAAATAGTAGCATCATACTCCTATTCTTGGGACTCTTAGGAATTAGTCTGTATGGAATATTGTATGCCAACAAATAAAGCTGCAGTCAGCTCTAGGACCCTCAATATAAGAAGGGCAAGGACTTGTTAGTGTCAAGAGGAGGGCCATGAGAATGAACAGAGTGCTGGCAAACCTCTCAGTTCAGCCTAGAGAAGAGAAGGTACAAGAAAGCTGGAGAGAGACTCTTTATCAGGGAGTATAGTAACAGGACAAGGGGTAATGACTTTAAACTAAAAGAGGTAGATTAGATATAAGGAAGAAATTATTTCCGGGGGAAGTGAGACACTAAAACGTTGCCCAGAGAGGCTGTGGATGCCCCATCCCTTGAAATGTTCAAGGCCAGGTTGGATGGGGCTTTGATCAAGCTGGTCTAGTGGAAGGTGTCCCTGCTCATGGCAGGCGGTTGGAACTAGATGATCTTTAAGGTCTTTTCCAACCTGAACCATTCTATGATTCTATGAAATACTAACCAAGTTCTTCTCACATAAAGAGTGATGTGGTGTAGGTACTTATCTGGAGAGATCCATTTTACTGGTGGTTCTACTGAAGAATATATCTCAGACTACAAAGTCAAAGGGAACTATGGATTTATAGAAGGAGCTGGTGAAAATAGCAAGTGCCAAGTTTCTCATGAGATTTCTTAAAAATTATTTAGATAAATCTATTAACATTGGATACTTTTATATTAATGGACAATTAATTATTGTCATTTTTATGAGATCTACAAGTTAGGTGGAGATAATAAATATAAGTAGAAACATTTTATTTATTTATTTATTTATTTATTATTTTTGTGTGTGTGAGAAACATGTACTTTATTATTAATGAGACCGGTCTCTCAAATACCTCAAAAATAATTAAATCATGGGTTAATTTCCTGGGTTCAGTAAATGTATTTGAGTAAAAGTGCAGTATTTCCACTTGGAAATCTTGTAGACAATAAATAAAATATTCCTCTGAAATCCTTTATTGATTTTAACTACTGACATAATGGAAACTATTTCAGTTGAATATTTTAATGGTGTGTTACGATGGAAAAAACATTACTAATTCAGGAGTCTATAGACAATTTTATTTAAATCACCTCAAATACAGTACTTCAGATGTCTTCAGTTTATTGTCATAACTGAAAATATATAAACATATATATATATTCTGAATTATCTCAGCTTCTTCTTGCCAAACCAATTTTTACCCTTCAGTTTCCATCTCTGTGTATCCTCTTTCCATGTAGGATACAAACATAGGCATTGATCCATGTAACATGAAACATGTACTAGAAAACTGAAAATGTTAATGTTAAAAAAAAAAAAAAAAGGAAAGAAAAACAAAAATACTTGCTGTATAGGATACATTTGCAAAAGAAGTTGAATAAATCCATACTTTTTTCTTTTCCCCCTCCCCCTCTCTCTTTCTCTCTCTCTTTCTCTCTCTCTCTTTCTCTCTCTCTTTCTCTCTCTCTTTCTCTCTCTCTCTCTCTCTCTCTCTCTCTCTCTTTCTCTCTCTTTCTCTCTCTTTCTCTCTCTTTCTCTCTCTCTCTCTCTCTCTCTCTCTCTCTCTCTCTCTCTTTCTCTCTCTCTCTTTCTCTCTCTCTCTCTCTAAATCAATTTGGTCAGACCAATAATTTTATAAAGAGAGACTATGTCTTCTTGCGTTGTTTGACATTATAGTAATTACTAAATGAATGAGCTTTCAGTTTCACAAGATTTTAATGTATTCAAAATTCAAATATACAACCATTAACAGGAATATTTATTACTAATAACTAAAAAATGGACTCTAAAATGAACTCCAGGGGTTTTATTGCTGGAATTTAATGTAGCTGAGATGGTAGGTAACAGATAAATTCTTTCTTCAGTGCTTTCTGAGAGTTCAACGACAAAAGAGGAGAGAAATAATGGGAAATAAGAATGTTTATTGGATGCATGCCCATACTAACACTTCATCAATGATAGATGTGTTCCTAAATGTTTGTAACGCCTGAGACTGAAATTCATAGTTTGAATTACTAGTGCATTAATCTCAGTCTTCCCTTTCAGTTCAAACCATAGTATCTTGTTTTAAAATATGATGAAGAGAGACTGGGGTTTACAGTCTTCTTGTTAGAGTACTAGTCAAAGAAATGAGAGAGCTTGCAAAGCTGTCTTTATGTACAGGACTATTAGGAGACATCCCTTTAGTTCAACTTTACCTCTGCTCCAACACTCAGACCATCTGTGGCAATGGCTTGTATGAATTAAAAAAAAGGTCTTGGAACTTATTTCTCTTGAGCCTTATGTGAATACATCAATCACACAGCATACTCATACATAATTATCATGACAACATCATTACCACCAGCACTGTATCCATTCTGAGTTCAGCTTTGCAGTATATGTCACTGATTCAAACCATAGGGAGCAGACAGATGTCTCATTTGTGAAGGTCTGAGGATCAACGTAGGAAGAAATTAATTTCCATAAATAATTAGCATCTAATAAAAAAAATATATAGTACTGAAAAAAAAAGTTTCAGAAGCTATTTATAGAAGATTATGAAGACTGCTCCTTAGAAGCTGATAGTTAAATTCTATTTGAATTCTACTATATACTTCAATTTTCCTTCAACACCTTTTAATTTCAGCTATGCTTATGTATCTGTAGATCAATCAGCAAAAACTAACATTCAGTATTTGTCAAAGTAAAATTTTGGTATTAACCAGCTTTTCAATGTGAATGTTACTAATGTTAACTGTTTCTATCTCGGTCTCTCTTTAGTCCTTTATTTATTTTTGTCCCTCATTATATAATGCAAATGTTATATTTTTTTGTGAAGAACAGGGTGAATAGTATTTATGAGGGGTGAATAACACAAATATATATGGACACCTAATTCCTACTCATTTTTAACAGGCATTAGAAATCAAACAGTCAGTCCAATGATCCTTGAAATCTCTGTCCCTCAGTGATGCCAAGTGTCCATTCCTGACTGGAAGCACAAGGTGGTAATGCAAAAGAAACCTCAGTAATACACTAACACATGTAATATATTTTTTATGGTTAACCATCCTGGGAAAATAGCCCAGAAAAATAATGCTGCAAAGAGGAAGAGTTCCCCTTTGACATGCATTAATTTATATGTCTTGAAAGAGTGTGAAACTTTGTAAGGACTTCTGGAATTCAGTTTCTCTTGTTTGAATTCTATTCAGGTTTATTATTATTATTATTATTATTATTATTATATTTAAATATCCTGATATAGTCATTGGAGTTTTTAATAAAAAATGCAAATAAACTGTAATTATGTACCGATAGAACTACTTCAGGAAAAAGAAATAATATGTTTTGTATGAAACATGTATTACAAGTCATTCAATTACCTCTCAACCAGACAGTGGGAAAAAAAAAAAAAAAAAAGTATGTTTATATCTGTCATTATATATCAATGTATTTTGCTCTGGTTGTGTGTCTATTAGAAAGCTTTCTTTATATTTCTAATGCAGTAGACAATGACAAATAAATACAAGATAAATCTAATTTAAAGAAAAATCTTTAGAAAAAAATAAAAACAATTTTTCATTGTTCAAAAGGAATTTTACAGCATTTAATATCAGTGATATTCTTATTTAGAAATTATAAAATGATCCTTGAAAATATAGCTGGATTTGATGTTGCAAGATGGTTTTATAAGTTAGCGTTTGTGATTGCTTTGTTATTTACATAAAGTAATTTTTGAGCTAGATCATACTAAATAAAACTAATAAGATTTGTTTTCCTTCAGCTTATATATTCCATATTTTGTACAGGAAAAGAAAAATGCAGTGTATTGAGCTGTTTTACCAGTGGAAGGTATGTTTATAAGACTCAGCAGGAAAAAAATGTGGAAAGCTACACAGAAGTAAACTTAAGGAAGTATGATATATGGAGTAATAATTTGTGTCAATTAGATGGTTGGTATAGAACAATGAAAAACACTGAGTAAACTGTTAAGATTTGTTGTTTGATGTTATAAGATAATCACATTGTTAGTGTAGTTTTAAGAGTTAACGAAACGTGGGAAAAGATGGCCTCGCATAAGTTAGTGTCAATCACATTTTGTTACTTTCGGGAACCTTGTGGTTTGAGATAAGGAGGGCAGAGCCTGCGCAGAAGAAGAGGGAGCCGGTCGAAGCCGCCCCTGCAGTTTGGACGAGATCCAGGAAGCCACCAAGTCTGCACAAGAACAAAGGGTTAGTAGGGGTGATGAAGAAGAACCATGAACCTTCATCCCCACGACCCTCAACGACCACCACCAGGAGACACTGCGCAGGCAGGTGCCAAAAGGAGGAGTTTATGGAAATGCTAATTATAATATGAAGTGGGGATAGGTCATACATATGTATAGGCGTACTCGGGTTTCTTAGGAATATGTAAATGCAATATTCTGTATATTTAGAAAATCCAATGGTTGTGTGTGTGTGTTGGTAGAGCATTAGGCTCCCCGTGCACCCAGCGCTGTTTACTTGCCTTTTATAAATATTACTAAATTCAGATTGAGTTGTATCTTCATTTATAACAAAAGGAACATACAAGGCTTCCTAAACATTATTACGTCATAGACTTAAAGTCTGATATCTTGGAATATTCAGCTCATATGCAAAAGAAATCCATCTATTAAAAAGAGAGAAATCTACATAACTGTGGTGGTTTTACTCAGCTAGACAACCGAACTCCACCAGGACCACTCTCACTCCCCCTCCTCAAAGGGAAAAGGGGAGAAAATACAATGAAAACAGCTCAAGGGTTGAGATAATGACAAGGAGATCACTCAACAATTATCGTCATGGGCAAAACAGACTCAGTAGGGAGATTAGAGAAATTTACTGCCTATTACTAACAAGCTAAAGAACTGAGAAACAAAGGAAAGAAACTAAAACACCTTCCCCCCCCCTCCCCCGCCCCGCCCTTCCACCTCCACCCCTGAGCAGCGCAGGGGAATGGGGGAATGGGGGCTGCGGTCAGTCCCTAATGCTCTTCTCCGTCGCTCCTTCACGGTCATTCTTTGCCCCTGCCCCACCTGGGGTCCCTCCCACGGGATGCCATCCTTCCCAAATTGAGCCTGCGGGGGCTGCCCATAGGCAGCAACTTTTCCAGAACTGCTCCCATATGGGTCCATATCACTGGGACCATCTCCCAGGAGCAAACTGCTCCAACATAGGTCCCCACGGGCAGCAACGCCCCCCAGGTCCCCTGCTCCTGCGTGGGCTCCTCTCCAGGGGCTGCAGCTCTGGCCTGGGGCCTGCTCTTGCGGGGGTTCTCCATGGGCCGCAGCCTCCTCCAGGCCACATCCACCTGCTCCACCGGGGGCTCCTCCACGGGCTGCAGCATGGAGATCTGCTCCATGTGGGACCCATGGGCTGCAGGGGGACAGCGTGCTCCACCAGGGGTCTCTCCACAGGCCGGAGGGGAACTTCTCCTGCATGCCTGCAGCACCTCCTGCTCTCCTGCTGTACTGACCTGGGGGTCTGCAAGGAACAGAATTTCACAGGTATCCTTTTTTCATGGCAGGAGAAATGGTTCTAGGATGACAGGGAAAAGCATTCCTTTTAACAACTGAAAGAAATTTACAATTTATTGTAACAAACTAATACTTCAGTTTCTGGAATAAAACCTCTGGAATTTGTGCCTGGTCACATGAAAGAGCTATTCAGTGTGTTCCAGTGTTCATGATATAACACGAGTGATCACTGTGATTTGTTCACCAGCATTTTTCATAGGTAGAGGAAACTTGACAGGGATACCCTTATGTTAAGGCATAAGAAGATTCAGTTCCTTACAGTAAAAGCATCCTTGAAGTGAGGGAACAGAGAAAGTGACCTACTATGAATGAAGGAGGGAGTTGACTTTTTCTCCTGGGAGAGTAAAGAGAAGATGGTATTTAGGCTACAGAACACGAGTGGTTAGAACTGGAAGGTGGACAGGAGATCATGGAGTGCAGTAAAAGCTGCCAATAAACAGAGTTGAATGAAGCTGAAAGCTAAAACAACATGTCAGAGACTGAAAGGAAGCAGAGCAGAAAGTTAACAGGAGATAGGAATGATTCTGGACATTGGACAGAAGTATAGATTAGAGTAGGCATATAAAATAAATAAATGCAGGACTCTATGGTCTCTAGACTGCACACTTCCCTCCGAAAATCTGGAGTCTACTTTTGCTTTCTTAGTGCAGAGTCTTTTAATACCAAAGATTGGAGCTGAGTTTGACATTAGCAGGGACTATTTTGGAGTAAATTCTATCATCATCATTTCAATGTGAAATAACAAGGCCTGCACCCCTTATATTTCCTCTCTTTTCCTGCACACATAACTCTCTGTCAACATAATTTGAAATAAAAATGTGCAAATAATATAGGGTAGGGCTCTCAAATTGTTATTATATATGATATGTTAATGCTTCTAATACTGCCACAGCATGTTTTCTTTCTATAATTCACAATTAAATGACACTAGTCTGAAACAAAAATGCTTCCTGATGCATTAGACATTGCCATTAGACATTGAAACTGTCAGTATTTTCTATTATTTTTGTCTCACTTCCAGTATATGATATGAATGACTTTATCAAAACAAAATAAAATCCCCCTTTTTTAAATAGTTGATTTTTTCAAAAAATTCTTTATAGCAATAAAAAGATTAGCAATTATAATTACTATCCTAGCAAAAAAAAAATATAATACATATATACTTTTTCACCTATTTTTCACATTATAGCAAATCATATAATATTAAGATTTTGCATTTGGCTTTAAAAGATTTGAAATAAGAAATTTTCACCTTATGATTAAGATATTTTATTTAAGACCTAGAATAAAGACTGCAACTAAAAATATTCTTATCCTCAAAAAATGCAAATATATATAAAATACCTGTTATTAATTAACTTAACTTTATTGAAAAAGTATAATGACATCTTTCCATTATACTTGAAAAGTCATGGCACTCATACAAAGTCCCCAGTGACTGGAAAAGGGGAACATCAGACTCAGTTTTTTAAAAGGGTAAAAATAACCAAGGGAACAACAGACCGGTTAGCCTCTCCTCTGTGCTGGATAAGATCATGGGACAGATCCTCCTAAAAGCTATGTTAAGGCATATGGAATGTGAGATGGCTGACATGACTTCAAATATGACAAATCATCCCTGATTAATATGGTGGCCTTCTACTATGGATTAATTGCTTTGGTGGATAAGGGAAGAGCAACTGAAGAGCATCTACCTGGACTTCTGTAGGGCCTTTGATATCGTCCCACACAACATCCTTGTTTCTAAATTGAACAGATACGGGTTTGATGGATGGGCTAGTTGATGAATAAGGAACTGGCTAGGTGGCTGCATCCAAAGTTTTGCAGTCAACAGCTCAATGCCCAGGTGGAAACCACTGATGAGTGGTATCCCTCAGGGGTCCATCTTGGGATCAATACTGTTCAATATCTTCATTGATGACATGGACAGTGGGATTGAGCGCACCCTCAGCAAGTTTGCAGATGACACCAAGCTGAGTAGTACAGCTGATAATGCACTAGAGAGAAGGGATGCCATCCAGAGGGAACTAGTCAGGCTTGAGAAGTGGGCCTGTGTGAACCTCATGAAGTTTGAGAAGACAAAGTGCAAGAATGGGTCAGGGCAATTCCCAGTTATCGGTACAGAATGGGTGATGAACAGATTGAGAGCAGTGCTGTGGAGACAGACTTTAGGATATTATTGAACAACACTTAGATATGAGCTGTTAATGTGTGCTGGCAGCTTAGAAATCCATTGTATCCTGGGCTGCATCAAAAGAAGCATGGCCAGCAGATGACTTTTGTCACCTGTTCTTGTGAGACCCTACCTGGGGTAGTTGTTGTGTTAAGGGTGTAGCCAATTAGCCATTATAAGTCCAGTTGTGTTCAGGGTACTGAACTGTCACGATTCACAAATAACATATTACACATTCACTCTAGTCATATTCCATGAACTACCATGGCCACACAGAGTTTGGTCACGTTCAATGAAAACTATCACGGCTAGATTCAGTGCAATCCAGTGCAATGTATTAAAGCAACAGGTATATGGGTTCTTTGGATTGCCAGTGATAACTTCACTGTCTGCAAAGCACACTTAAATATTAAAAGTATGAGTAAAACAGCATGGCTATAAACACTTTAAAAGGCACAAAGACTCTATAGAGATTTCTTAAGATTCTCAGGGAGGCACTTGGTATAACCAAGTGTTCAAGTCTTACCCAGAGGTGTCCCAATAGGGGGGAAGAGAGACTCAGCCCATTGACTGATCCCAGAAATCACAAAGGTATCTTCCCCAACTTCCCCTCTCTCTTAAGCCAATTTATATTATTTTCTATCTTTTAGGTGGAGCTTGAGTGTCTCTAGTCATGGATATCTTGGTTATGATTGGTGCAAAGATTTCTTGCTTTTGTTTAAAGGTGTAGGCTCTGAGAAATTTAGAGTGCATGCTCAGTGCGGGGTAGTCACACCTTGGATGTGGGTAGCTTTTGGGATGGAAGTGTGGTTTTATATTATAATGATATTATAATAAGCAAAGCTTACTAGAGTACAGCATTGTGTCAAAAACATGAAAGGCTGTTGGCTCAGGGTAGCAAATGTGCAGTTTGTTGGTCTCAGTATGCACAAGAACAATCAAGTTCCCATCTTGTCACAGAGGCTAGCTGCGGTGTCTCTATTCCACTCCACACTCTCTACTGTTCCTTAGAGTCAGCACACCAGGTTCCCACAGTGTGATTAACATCTAAGGCTGGAGGCCTAGGGAACATTTAGGTAGTGCAACTACACTTCACCCTGGAAGTCTCTTCAGTGCTGTACATTTTCTTCAAAATGTGCATATCAATTTAATTTCCAAGTCATCTGAGGCAATTATTCCACATTATTGCAGCCATTTCTGGGGTTCCCAATGTAATAGAAATGTGGACCTGTTAGACCAGGCATGGAAGAGGGCCACAAAAATGATCAGGAAGTCTGTAACACGTCTTCTACAACGAAAAGCTAAGATGGTTGTGGTTGTTTAGCCTAGAGAATAGAAGGCTCTGGGGAGATCTCAATGCAGCCTTTTGATACAGAAAGATAAGAAAGAGAAAAACTTTTTACCAGGGTATAAAAAGTGACAGGACAAAGGACAACGGTTTTAAACAGAAAGAGGATAGATATAGATTAGATATAAGGAAGAAAATTTTCACGATGCGGGTGGTGAAACACTAGAATAGGTTTCCCAGAGAAATTGTGGATGCACCATCATTGGAAGAATTCAAAGTTGGGTTGGAAGGGGCTTTGACCATCCTGATCTAGTGAAAGGTTCCTTCCAAACCAAACCGTTCCACGATGCTATGATTTCTTGAGAAATGTATATTGCAAATACTTTAACATAAAAGAGAAAATAAATAAGTATCTCTTCCATTTGGCTTTTTTTTTTTTTAGATGCAGAAACCAGATATATACAGAATGATCTGATTACTGGGATATTTTTGATGATGTAGTGAGAAAAAAAAATAGGAGCTTTGGGATTTATCTCTGTTCTATAAAATCTTTACTATTTTCTGCTTCTTAGAGCATAAATGCTGAAGGAAGGTCAGGAAAACAGAAACACATAATATCACCTATACTTTATAGAACATCAGACATTCAACATTTTTCTAATATCATAGGTGGAGATGGCATTTTTTTTTTCAGTGAGGATGGATGATTTGTTTTTATTTTTACTAAACTTTGAAGTTTTTCTTTGGACACATCAAAAACATTAGCATATAAAATAAATGAACTGTTAAGATTTTTTTTTTCATGTGCTTTAGTTCACATTCTCAGTTTAATTTGACAAATCCCAAAACTCAAAAAAAAAAAATAAAAAAAAAATCGGTTGCTAGAATCTGATCAGGTTTTGGAGAAGAGGAAAATTCATCAGAAGGACATTTTCAAAAAAGAAAAAAAAAGTTAAAGGACACCATTTCTCAAACACAATGTTTCAAAATATATTTCTTAAATAGTTCTTTTTTCTACTTCACACCAACCATCAGGTAAAAAGCCAAAAATGTCCAAAAATGCAAGATAGGCTTTGCTGGGAGAAATCATTAGGAACCATATTCTTCAAAGCACATTTCCTCAAGATTTTGCAGAGAATCACTATTTTGCTGAATGTTTAAGATTAGCCTTTTCACGGTAGCCTTACCTCTGCTGGGCTAAGAGCTTGCTTGCAGCAGAATGAGTGTCTCAATTAAATACTTCTTTTGGCTTTCCACTGCTACTTTAACAGTGGGACAAATTTCACAAAGAACGTATATATGTTGTGAAAATGACAAGTAACTGCCTAATAACTGTCCTTTGATATCTTTTTAACTGAGATTTAGTGAGTTTGAAACATTCTCATTAGGAAAACAAAATTTGCAGTCACTAAAAATTATGAGTTTTTTTTAGTTCCTAAAATATCTCCATTTGGTCTTTAGCACTAGTTATCTAGTTTATTAATTATTCCTCTTCTGTGTTTATCATTAATTTTAACTTGTATTATAAATGAGAGAGACTGTGCTGAAAATGAGGGGTGAATAGGTGAGTGGAACAGACCTTGACTGCAGTTCTGCATATTATCATCCAACCACAGAATGTGAAATATTTAAAAAAACTGAAGGAAATTATTACCACTCTTGATCCTTATATTCCAGAAGTTCTCTCTTATAAAGTAAATTCCATACAGATGGAGGAAAAAAAAGAGGAAGGAAGGAAGGAAGGAAGGAAGGAAGGAAGGAAGGAAGGAAGGAAGGAAGGAAAAGGAAGGAAGGAAGAGAAAGAAAGAAAGAAAAAAGGAAAGAGAAAGAAATACAGAAAGAAAGAAAGAAAGAAAGAAAGAAAGAAAGAAAGAAAAGAAAGGAAGAGAAAGAAAGAAAGAAAGAAAGAAAGAAAGAAAGAAAAAGAAAGGAAGGAAAGAAAGAAAGAAAGAAAGAAAGAAAGAAAGAGAAAGAAAGAAAGAAAGAAAGAAAGAAAGAAAGAGAAAGAAAGAAAGAAAGAAAGAAAGAAAGAAAGAAAGAAAGAAAGAAGTAAACTAAAAGAGGTCAAAATTCCATTCTCCTCATTGCCATCAAATGCAAACACACACACAAAAAAAAAAAACATAATGAATACACACACACACACAAAAAATCAAATTCTCAAAAATATAAACATCAAAACATTATATTTCTGTGTCACAGATCAGGAGGAACACTATTCCTTGAGTATGCTTGGAATGCTGCAGCATTGTAGTCTGGCTCTAAGATGACCCTGGTTGTTGGAAAATGCTAACTACCACAACTTTTCTACCACTTAGGCCTCCAAAGCAATCCATTTCTTTTGTCCATATCCCATTCATCAAAAGTCCATAGTTTGTCCATTTACTCAAACCTTGTTTCATCAGTTTGTCCATTTATTTATCCCTTGTTTCATCAGTTTGTTAAATAGGGTGTTATAAGAGATTGCTTGAAATTCTTGCTGAAGACCTGCATTCCTCCTGGGTTACCTGCTCTTGTTTCTGCCCTTTATACACTTCCTAGTAATATCTGAAATCAGTCAGGAACTTCTTCTCCATCCATGAAGGCCTGTTGTCACCTTTGCTTGTTTTTTTTCCATGTGGGTATGGACGGTCTTTAAGCTTGACTGAGGTGATCTTTGAAACCCTCCAGTTCCTCCAGACCCCTCTTCTCTGGGGAGTCTCATCCAAGAAGATCCCTGAACAGACCATTCCTTGGATTACTTGTGCTTTGCTGCTCTGTTCTTCCAGCAGATATCAGACAATTAAAATCCCTTGTGAGGACCAGGGGCAACTTCTTACAGTTGTCTGAAGAAGGCCTTGGCTATTTCTTCTTCTTGATCAAGAGATCTGTAGCAGACATAGCTTAATGTTAATCATTATCTGTCTGAGCAAGGAGTTTCTCTCAATCTTTTTTATAAGCCCCCTTTAAGTATAGAAAAGTTGCAGCGAGGTCTCCCCAGAGACTTCTTGTCATAGAATGAATCATAGAATGGTTTGGATTGGAAGGGACCTTAAAGATCATCTAGTTCCAACCCTCCTGCCATAGGCAGGGACACATCTACCACTTGAGCAGGTTGCTCAAAGCCCCATCCAACCTGGCATTAAACACCTCCAGGGATATGATACCCACAGCTTCTCTGGGCAACCTGTTCCAGTGACTCACCACCATCCCCTGCTCTCTCAGCCTTTCTTCATAGGATCCTCCTTCCCTGTTCTGTTCTGGTATCTTTCTTGTCCTCGTTAGACTGCATCCTTTGTTAGCCAGCACACCACTTCTTCCCATAATTGTGGGTCATCATCTCCCTCCTTTGCTGGCCAGCCTGTTGGAAAAGGTGCTTTTTTGCCCCCCTTGGTTACATAAAGTCCTCTGTCCTCACAAAGAGTTCAGTGGCAGTAAGAGCTGAATCCTTCTTTCAAAAGCCACATATAAAAATGGAAATTATATCAAAACATTGAAAGAAAGTTAATCTTTCATTTGATGTATATATATATATGCATCCCTGACAACTAACTCTGTGTTAAGAGAACTTGTCTTTTTTAAGACTTTCGTGACAATTTCAGAAGGGGGAAAGAACAAATAAATAAACAAACAAACAAAAATCAGGGAACTATTATTATTATTATTATTATTGTTGTTGTTGTTGTTATTGTTATTATTATTACTAATACTAATCCATTTTTGAAGATATCAGTAGTACAATATGAGGAATTAATATTTTATTTAATGGTTTGTAAACATGGTAAAAATTGCCCATTTATAACTGATTATAGTTATGATTGAACATCAATTTCTGCTTAGGGATCACCTCCAAGTATTCTGATATGTACACACACTTCTCTTATTTTTATTTATATATATATATATTATTTTTATTTTATTTTTATTTTTATTTTATTTTTATTTTTATTACTTTAAAATTAACTGCACTTGATGGATGTGCTGTGTTTTTAAGAAATGTTGTTAAAGAAGGAGTTGCCTAGATGAAAACCCTGTAGACGCAAAGTATTTTTCAAAAGGCAATTTCTTTTTTTTTTTCCCCTCGAATACCAAGGATTACATTGTAAAGTGTGTACAGAAGACATATTATACCTATTTGACTTGCAGTTGGTAAGAGGGATTCTCTGTTCTATGATACTTTCTAAAATAAAATTCAAAATTTTGCTTTTCTTTGTGAAAACATTAATATATTTGAAAATATTTTACAATGGAAAATAACTTTCAAAAACATTTTAATTAACGAAGTATTTCAATTAGATTTTTTTAAAATAATTCACTTCTGATTTTAATTATGAATACAGAAAAAAAAATGTTATTTTGATCGATATAATTTCCATCTTGAAAATACAAAAATGAGGTAATTTTTAAATTTTAAGACCGCTTTCTCAAAACTTTCTAAGAAAAAAAAAGCTTCAGATTTGTTAACAATTTACATACACATTTTTGATTTAAATAATCCAACAAATTTCTGCAATTAACCTTTTGAAAGTCAACACAATAGAATAACAACAAAAGAGGGTTTTATTATAAAATAACTTGGATTTAACTCATATATGATGAATTTTAATCTTTTTGGAGACATATAATTAGGAAATTAAAAAGGTAATGTAATGGATGAATTACCCATTATTACAGGAACAGGGCTTTGTTAGAAGTCTTGGACAACACTGGAAACTACGTTCTCAGTCCAAGACAGGCAAATATACATATCTTTATTGACATGGCTTTGTGGAAAAATAAAAATAAAAAATCTGTTGTAGATACTCTAATGCCAAAAGAAGGAAACTATTGCCAATTTAGGCTGTGCAATTCAAGAAGCTTAAGTAAAAGGTAACCAACCAACCAAAAACGTTCTCTATCTACCCATTCTGCATCTATGTCAGGAGTCTCAAAGGTATTCCTAAACAATTCAAAGGGATCCAGTGGACCTGAGATAAGATATTATGTTTAGCAAATCTGAACTCTACTTCAACTGTGAACCCTACAGTTAGTAAGACAAACTTGCTTCTATTTAGGGAGTGACTGTTCTATAATGGATTATCTGTTTAAGAAAATTCATTGTGGTTTAGACTTTGGACTGAGAAGAGCTGTTTTTGTTTGTTTGTTTGGTTGGTTGGTTTTGTTTGGTTTTGTTTGTTTTTGAGTTGCAAATATAATTAAACTCATAACTACAAAATAAGTAAATATAATAATTAAGAAGTAAATTGGCTTGGTTCAAACGTGATCTTATGTTTCTGACATTTAATATTCACAAGGAATTTTAATTCAAATGAAGATATGCCACTCAAAAAATTGGGACATTTTAAACACATGAGTCTTCATGAGTATGTATAACTTCTTCACAACCATATTCCAGAGGGGTGATGGGAAATCTTTAGCCACTCTTCTTTTTGCTGGTGTTCACGGTAGTTTAGTTTCCTACTTCTGTTGCCTGCAAGGTAGCACTGTAGCAAGAGCAGAATAGAATAGATGTGTATTTCAGAGTCACAAACATTAGTATATTCTTGGGAGAGAGCAGAGAATGCCACTAGAACAGGTTACAGAATGGGTCTCAGAGCAAATAGGAAAGATGGAGAGATGAAGAAATAGTAGACACTGGGAAAAAAGAAAGACAGAAACTAGCTGGTGTGTTTAAGCAAAATGGAAGGTTAAAAAAAAAAAAAAAAAGAAGGAATGTCAGACCTGTAACAGGTAATTTTATGAGATTCTGTTCTTTTCCCTTAATAATTCATACCCATTCATTTATCCTTCCATAATTTACTAATTAATATTTATGTTGCATCAATCACTATCTTAAATTTAATTATTGTTTCAGTGTTACATAATGGTGAAGTACTTTTGTCTCCATTTCTGTACTTTGGAGGTTGATAAAACTGGATGACAAGCTGGAGTAGGACTAATTTTGCTTAATTTAAGCAGCTGCAATACATGTGTCTACACTAGTTTGTAGATCCTTGACTCATTAACATCCCTATGGTCAATTTGGGTCAGCTGTCCCAGCTACGTTCTCCTCTAGCCTCTTGCCCACTCCCAGCCTGCTCACTGGGCTGGGGGCAGAGTGAGAAGTGGAGAAAGTCTTGATGCTGTGCAAGCACTCTTTGGCAACAGCTATAACATGGGTGTGTTATCAACACCATTTTGGTTATAAAATTAAAACAGAACACCATATGGTTGTTATGAGGAAAATTAACTCTATAAAGCCAAAACAAGCACACTTTTGTAAAATGTCAGTACTAAATAGTATCTTTCTGAATAAAGAAGGCTGAAAAAATGTACCTTAGAGAGTCTATTTTTTATTTTTTATTTTTTTGTTACAGGCTCAGATGGGAACACAATCTTGCAATTTCTCCCCCTAGTTTTCTTTTTTTAACAAAACGGACTTATCACAAAAAAGACTACTTTCAGACTGAGAAGGAGAGTGTTTTCTGTGTGTCTGTCTGTCTGTCTCCTTTCTCTTTCTGTGAAAGTGATTGAGACTGTATCTTACATTCGAAATAATTATTATTGAAAAGGTCAGAAAAAATCAATGCAGCACTGAAATGTTTCAATTCTTGTTGAAATATATATTTTGAGGAAAATGTTCCATTCATTTCTCATATGAACGCCCTTGCTTTACTGCTAGTAACTTGTTAGAAAGCTTTCACTGCCACTGGGGTGTTATTCACGGTGCCCAAAGAGTTAGTTTACTCAAAAAGTTATAGTGACATTTAGTAGTATTTAATTTTCATAAATAATTGCCATAAAAATCTTACAATACCAACAACTTATTTAAGAGACATGTGAACATGGCACTAGGGATGTGGTTTAGTGTTAGACTTGATAGCGTTAGATTGATGGTTGGACTTGCTGGTCTTAAGGGTCTTATGCAACCTAAATGATTCTATGATTCTATTATTTAAATAGACTAAATAGTTATTATTTTCCTCATAGCCTGTGTGGGAAATGCAGAGTTAATTGTTGTTAACTCTCAGCTTTATGCTTTATGTACTAACAGAGATCTTGTTGCAATTTACATCATGGGACTGTGCCTCATTCCAGTCAGAGACTCTGAGACCTTTGATTTTATAGCTATTTTTCTTTATTTTTAGAGCCAAAGACTTTTTGAACTTGAAATCTGTAAAACTCACTTCAAGGCAAGCTACCCAAAAGCTTTCAAATTTCTTCAGTTTTCAAATCTCGTGAAAGTAGTGGATGTTGTCTCTTGGGGGAGGCTTAAAGAAAACATATCAGATGACAAGTGCCACTTCCATCACTTAATGTGACGTGAACAGATATCATGAGATACAGGATCTTGCACAGATGAGTTGCAGGTTCTTGAACAGACCAAAATAAAAACTTAAAATTTGCTTTCCCTTGCCTTATATTTCCAAATATTTATTTGTTTATTTATTTATTCCCCTACTGGGAAAACAGCTGGAAAATATTTTTAGGATAGAAATTAATACCAGCCCTTTTATAGCAAAAGAGTCTCAACCCATCTGAAAGCAGTCACTAGTGTGCTTAATCCACATAAGCAGATTTGTTTCTTACTATAGTGTTTAACATCTTTGATGGACTCCAGCAACTTCCTACAGCCCTGGATTATTTTGTCTTTCCCATAGCATTTTATTTTTCCATAAACTTGCTAGATAACCCTTGAAAAAACCTTTTCCCACTACCTAAATTTCACACCATAAATATTCCATTATTATTTTCCTGTTTACAAATGCAGGGGTTAAAAAATACTATGATAATACTTTTTATGTTTTTCAGCTGCAGCTGCCCAGCCTACCAAATAGACAAACACATATTTCCTGGTCTTACTTTTCTTCTGCTGAACCTCTTTCCTTCCTTTTTTTTCCCATTGTTTTGTGCAGGTAGACTTTAAGCTTGTGGATTTATTTCCATTTCATTTAGAATAGTTATGCAAACTCAGCAGATGTTGATACAAGTTTGTAAATCAGGCATCTGCATAGAGCTATACATCTCCCTGACATTCCCTGAAGTTTATCAGCAGTTGCCTTTAGAAGGAATTATGTGAGGAAAAAATTCTGCAAATAATTAATTGGCAAAATTATTCATTTATTTATGTACTTTATTTCTGGGCATTAAACATTCCACATAAAATTCCTGATTTTCAGATTGGTCTCTTATTTATCTATTTATTTATATATTTATTTATGTATTTATTTATTTATTATTCCCACCATTTTTTTTTTATTAGTTTTAATACAGATATATATTTATATAACGTATAAGCTGGAATATGTCTCCTTAGGAATAAAAGGAACAGCACATACGTTGACAGCCTAGTACGAATAGATTTGTATTTAAAAATATAAGGTCCTAGACTACCAAAACTGGTTTGAAGTCTATGTAATTCAATACATTTAAGCAATAACTGAAGTTTCCTGTTTACACCAAACTTTACAGTTGTCACTATAACAAATCTACAAAAAAAGTCCTTGAAATACACAATTACTGCTTCTTCATCCATAAGCACTACATTTCTAGCAAAATTATCAAAGTCTTACAGTCTGCTGGCCTCATAAGGGCTCTTGAGGAGCTTGTGGAACCAGCTCAGCTGAGAATATGTGGTTCCATTTCTGGCATGACTAATGCAGAGTTGAGAAATAAGCCAAGCATCATGCTCTAGAGGGCAGAGGGAAAAAGAAGAGAAAGCTAGAAAGAGCCCGGAGGGGGAAGTTCCAAGCAAATGAATACCACTGAGCCAGTAGGCTTCACCAGAATAACATTTGACATTTGCAGAGCTGTAATGTTAGGAAGCCTGAAGCAATATTGAAGCCCTGATGCTGTAAGGGGAATCACTACTGGAAAGCAAGCAACAAAGCCCATGGGAGAGAGGTTGAAACACGGTCATGAAAATGAACACGCTGACCACATCAGCCCTTATGTTGTACAGGGATGTACAGGAATGGAAGAAATTGTGAAGAGCATCTATTTTTCCAGTAATGAAAGTGCAAGGTATTTCAACTTACATAAAAAGTAGGTAGCCTTTTGTGAGGGGCAAGAAAATACAAAAACATTTTGTCAGCCACTTGCCTGGTGAATTTCACTCTGAAGTGTCAATTACTGCAGGGGAACAACTGCCAACAGCTTGCGCTCGAAGTCTGGCTTCTTTAAGTTGTAATAACTTGATAAAATAATGTCACCTGTGTTGCTAGAAAAGATGTTATGCAATTTCTCTATCTAAACTACCTTGGTGTATATGAAATATAATTCTCTACAATGGAATGATAATTTATAGCAAGCTGACATCCTCAATGTCAAAAGGGATAGTCTGGTGATTGCCCAGTTTGAACCATCATTGTTTGCTTTCCCTCTTTTTTCATTCCTCTTTTGTGTCTGCTCCTGAAATGCCGTGTACCTTGGGAAAACAGATCCTTATTTATAGTGCTGCAAAGATATTAAGGCTGTTAAACTGAGTGAGTCCTTTAAGGTTCATGACCAAAAAGGCTGACAAAGCTCTCACTGTCTTCCTCCCTTAGAGAGAAGAAAAAAAAAATTAAGTGTCTTTTGTTCTAGAAGATGATAAAAACTGCAGTACTGAGTACTGACAGTAATTTTCTGTCTCCAGTGTACTGCACAAGAAATGAATTATATGATCCTGTGACAACTTGCTTTCTACGTCGCTGAAGGTAACATAAAATGCTGTAGGATTTCAAAAGAGTTTAACAGTTGCTCAGCTGCAATGCAGGTAATTTGAATGAATTATCGTGCTTTCAATATGCAGTATGTGGGCATGCTCTTTCATATGAAGCTGGTCAAGGTTATAATGTGATGCAATGCATCATTTCATAATCCAAACCTGTTACTGGACACAAGGACTGAAAGTAATTTGTATTTTGTAGTGGTTTATTTTTTAGGAGCTTATATGCAGATTATGATCACCAAATTATTGTGTTCCTCTCTTAGCAATTCATTTCCCCATTCTATACAGAAGATTCCTAGCCTTGTTCATGAAGTCCATGTTGCCTCTTAGCTAGCCAGACATATCTGGCTAAGTTTTGAGAATTACTCTGCATACACATAGACATAAACATGATGAATACACATGAGGGCATGTTTATGCTGAGGAGTGTGCAAGCTTTTTTTTTTTTAGTAAGTTTCAGATCATATCAGTTTCTACAAATAAAGCAAATAATAAACTGCTTTTTTTCCTCACTCTCCCCAGATTATCCTTGACATCATAAATCACATGGGTGTATTCTAGTTTTCAGGCAAAAAATGCTATTACCCAGTGATGAAAGACAGTGACCATAAAATTAAATTACTAAATTTAAACATCTGTGTTATTACCCTATTCCTGGAAAACTAGAAATAAAAAATTGGAAACTACAGTTTATTACAGGAAGAAAAGAAAAAGAAAAACAAAAACACAAACCACTTTAATATCAATGTTACTGTGTCACTATCAAACAAAGTCATTCTGAATAAGCAGTGTTGGCAAGTAGAAATGAGTAAAAAGGTAATTATTCCTGTATATGAGAATTTGTGTATATATTTTTTTTGTCTTTAACCCCACAGTTTCATTAGACTCATAATTATACCAGTGCTATATAAAGAAATGATCTACTGAAAAAAGATACTTTTGTATTTATTTCTGTATTGCTGACATTTCAAAATTCCACTGAGAACTGATCTTCCTTAAAAGTAACTGTTCTGCAGTAATTTATCTTAATTTCCACAAAAGATAGTGTCTCCTCCAAAGCTTGCCTTTTGAATCTAACATTCATATTAAGGAACCACACCTAGCAACCTCTTTATTAGTATAATCAGTGAACTGAGGCTAGTATGAGAAATTTCCTCCCTATCTCTGAACATTCTTGTTATTTAAAATATAGTTGCTAACAGCCACAGAACAAAAAGTATTTTGTAAAGCTTGTAAACACGGGAAACATGCTTTTCTTCTTCTTAAATCTATGCCTGGAGGCATAAAATTTTTGAAATAAATGCAAACTCTCTTTTGGTCAGCTATCACCACGCATGATGTGACACATCATGCCCAGTTCCATCAGCCATGTCAAGAGATGGGTTTGACACATAACTGAATGAAACAGCAAGACAGAACAAATTATAGAAAAGAAAATGTTGATCTGCCTTAGTAAAGCACCTCAGGCTAGAGCAAAAATAGACTTTGTTGTGTGCCACTGGCAATGAAAACTGCAGTGTTCATTGTTTGTGGAAAGGATTTTGCTGATGATAAAACCAAACTGAACACTGAGATCTCTCTGCAGAGCCTTGAAAGCACTGTAGGCAACTTTACAGAATGGAATGGAATGGAATGGAATGGAATGGAATGGGATGGAATGGGATGGAATGGAATGGAATAGAAATTAGAGTAGAATAGAATAGAATAGAATAGAATAGAATAGAATAGAATAGAATAGAATAGAATAGAATAGAATAGAATAGAATAGAATATTCTTGCTAGAAGGAACCTACAAAGACTGAATCCAGCTGACTACTTTGGGGCTGACATACAATCATAGAATAATTAAAGTTGGAAAAGACCTTCAAGATCATCTGGTCCAACCATCTCCCTAACACCCACTAAACCTGGTCCCTAAGCACCATGTCCAGCTTTTCCTTAAACACCCCCAAGGACAGTGACTCCACCACCTTCCTGGGCAGCCTGTTCCAATGCTTAACCACATTTTCTGAGAAGAAATTTCTCCTAATTTCAAACCTGAACCTCCCCTGGTGCAACTTGAGGTCACTCCCTCTAGTCCTAACTAGTGAGTTATCTGCAAGAAGAGGCTGACCCCTATCTTCTACAGCTTCCTGCAGCAACATGTCACAGATGTCACAGTAACTAATGCAGCATGTTCTGTGCCTGGATGCATCATTTTAGGTTTTAATTACTGTCTCACAGGTGGTTTTTTTTGTTTGTTTGTTTGCTTGTTTGTTTTTAAGAACAAGAGTATTAAACATATAACCAAGTGGATAAATGTCTTTGATGTGCATAAATAATCTGCCTAATTTTGTCTTGTTTTAATATCTCTTTAGTTTGTGATAGTTTATGCACTGCTGGTGGTGTTAGAACATTAAACATCACCAAACAGTGGCACAAGGTATATGTTAATTGCTTGTAAGTTATAAGGAGAATCCTGAACAATTCAAAGAGATGTGGATTTGTACAGTCCATACAATGTATAATTGTTTGCACTGCTGGAGTGGTTAAGTATAACCCCCAATGGATATTATTGCCCTTTAGTTAGAATGTAAGGGTTTCTAAGCACTCACACTGAAGGCAATGTGTAAAAATCCAATATACTTTCTAACAATGGTGCGTCATTGCTAAAATCCTAATAATAATTATGCGTCAGCTTGCTAAAGAAGTCATGGGGTTTTTGTTGTTCTTTTTTTTTTGTTGTTGTTGTTGCTTGTTTGTTTGTTTTGGTAGCATGCATTTCTTGCTCTAGGGAATTGCATGAGAAAATATGAATGTACAGATGGATCCAATGCTTGTAGGATTGCATTTGAGAGCCTTGATAAGATAGAGAAAAGGGCAATCTGTTATAGTTTCATTCTTGCTGCTGTTAAGAAATGACAGAAGTGAATTCTATTCAGACTTTATTTGTACTGGTTGCAAACACGGTTGGTTTTCTCCAGAAAACAGCTCAGGAAAAAACTAAACTGAAGTGTCCATGTTAGTGTTCTTGTTCTCAACAAGAGAGCACTTTTGAAGAATCTATTCCAATAATCCTTCTAAGAGTGATGCTTTCAAGTTTGCAGTGTAGCCTGGGGTATAAGCAGCATGGTTATTCAGGGTCTAAAGTGAATCAGGTAACTAACTTGCTACCCTAGATAAACAAATCCAAATATTGATTATACATTGTAATAAAAATGAGTTAATTTAATACAAACAGATAGTGAAGAAAGGCCTGAGGTAACTTTGATATATATATATATATATATGTGATATATATATATATATGAAATATATGTATATATAAAGAACAGAATCACATTTTCATGTAGCTGAAGCAGACGAGAAAACAATGCATTTGCAAGATTCCCAGTGGGGAAACTTTTTTATTTCCTTGAGTAGGTGTCATCACTCAATGTTTTTAAAGTGTTTTCATTTAGAAGGTATGTAAATAAATAAGTAAATAAATAAAAATGACAAATTTTGGAAGAACAACACTATGTACAAATAAGTAGGGCTTGTGTATGATGATTTAGTTGGCAAACACAGTTAGCTGAAACCAGCAGTGCCTACATGATCCCTTCATATTCCTGATGTTGTCTAAAATGAGAAAACACAGCAAAATGACCAGCTGTATAGATTGTTACATCTAAATATTTCCCTTGAGTTTACTCGATTATACTCAAGAATATGTATATAATAATACATATTACTCAAGAATACATTTATCAAGGAAAACTTTAGATTTCCTAATTTTTACAACTACATAAATTACATGAAAAATGTGACCAATTTCTATTAATATCTAGAACATCCAGAAAGGTTGCTGTCAGGGCCCAGAGGGCACCTCTCGAGACCTCCCCAGTCTAGGGATTTAGCTATATGTGTTCAAGGCCATCTCTGATGTATTGCTACTGTCTAGCCTTCAATGAAACAGCTGTTAGAAAACAAACAAACAAACCATAGTGTAAAAGAACTGTAAGACTTATTGCTGAGGGCTTCCTGCTTTTGTTTAGATGCTACATTTAAGTTTGGACTCTCACCTTTGTCCTGCTAAGCATGTTACAGCTATGCCCAGGCCTGGCAATGTATCTTGCTGATCTGGAGCTGGGCCTTGATAGTGGTCCCATGGTGGACTTATCCACACCAGAATGTTATCGATATCAACAGTCTGAGTTTTCTTCCCCTCATGCTAGACAAACCAGCACACATGCTAAAATAAAGCTTTGCAACATAATGAAACAAGAAGTAAATAAAGGAAATATACAATGAAGAAAAGTATACTTTGCCTGCATTTCCCCCAGGCTAGAAATCATTACAGTTTTCATTGCACAAACTTTACTATGACTGACACTCCAGCTTTCTCTTCAAAACATATACATTTTAATTTAAAACTATATACATATTATCCTTAGGAGGATATTCTTCACTCAAGGAATGGTGAGGCACTGGAGCAGGTTGCCCAGAGAAGCAGTGGATGCTCCATCCCTGGAGGTGTTCAAGACCAGATTGGGTGCAGCCCTGGGCAACCTGATCGAGAGTGTGGCATCCCTGCCCAGTCCGGGGGGTGGTAGAACTAGATGGTCTTTAAGGTCCCTTCCAACCCAAGCCATTCTATGGTTCTATGATCTGCAGAAAAACTGCATACCTCAATTCATCTTGAAGTTACATTTCTGTCCTTGATGATTTCACGTTGAGATGATGGTTTTCACCCTTCTGAACAATTAAAAAACAGTTTTAAGAAAATGAAGAAAAAGAAAGCACTGTCATATATACTCATTGTATGATCTATTATATGACCTGATCTACTGATCTAGTATGCATTTCCATCATGTGAAGTCAATGCTGTTTACAAGATCTTTCTAAACAATGAACGGAAGGCTTTTAATTTTATTTTATTTTATTTATTTTATTTTATTTTTTTCCTACTGTTGTTTTACATGAGGATATATAGAAACAAGTCCATGGAACACTATGAAGTATCATATGCCATATTCAAATAAAAATTTCGAATCTATTTTTATACAGATATGCCTATTGGGTGCTTTGGGTAACATTTCCCCTAGGCACATAGGGTTGAGTCTTAATAATTACTTATAATTACCATTGAATTAAATTTCCACTAGTGACTGGCTGCCAGCCTGATGCATCCCCATTTACTATAACCCATTGGGTCTGACCTGTCAGCCAACTGTTCACCCATCATATTATGTATTTATCTAGCCATATGCTTGACATTTTGCCCAGAAAGATACAGTGAGAAACAGTATTGAAACTTTGCTAAAATCCCAAAAGATTACATCAACTGGCTTCCCTTAGTCAACTAGGTGGGTGACCTTGTAATAAAAGGAAATTAAGTTCATTAAACAGGACTTTCCCATCATGAACCCATATTGGCTGTGACCTATGACCACATTGTCTTTCAGGTGTTTTTCAGTAACTCCGAGAATTATCTTCTCCATAATTTTACCAGGCCCTGAAGTGAGACTGACAGACCTGTAACTACCAGGGTCTTCTTTCTTGCCCTTCTTGAAAACTGGAACAAAATTTGCCAGCTTCCATTCGAACGGGACCTCTCCAGATTTCCAAGACCATTGAAAAATAATTGTGGGAGGTCTCATGATGACATCAGACAGCTCTCTGATTACTCTGGGATGAATCCCATTGGGCTCCATAGACTTATATGCATCCAAGTGTAGTAGCAAATCCCACACAAGTTGAGTTGGAACATTTATAATTGTTTGTTTCAGATTGGAAATTATTGTAATAAGAATGTGCTGTCTTCATTGGTCCATGAATCTGATAACTGAGTTTACATTTTGCTAAATGCCTAAAAGAATTATTTTCATTATTTTGAGACATATTTAATCCTTGGCAAAATAACTTATATTTTCCCAATGTAATATGAAACTTGTCACTCATGAAAAATAGAGGTCATAATTACAATAACAGTACTATATTAATCACAACACCTTGGAAAATCTGCTAATTTATTTGCTAATAAATGGTCTGTTTCTTCTGTAACCAGCCTCTTCCATGAACATTAAGGAATACAAATTTTGTCCTTATATTTTTTAATCACTAATATGAAGAAATACAAGTTGTCAGTATGAAAATGTGTTCCTAATACTCCTTGTATGGTATACAAATATGAAATCTACAGTCTGGATTCATTGTGCTACCACTTATGTAGCTTGAGAACATAGCACCTACTATAATAGAATACTCAACACAAACGAAGTCAAATAACAATTTGCATTTTCGCTAATCTTTTTCTTAAACTTGAAAATAATGTATTCACTTGTTTATTTTCACTTGTAATCTGATATACAGTAAGTCCATGGTTCAACTATGCTACAACTGTATTTCATCTGTTCTGTCTGCATTTGCTCAAATAATTTTATCACAATTTGACAGAACAATAACTTCTGAGAACAGCAAAAATTAAATAATCATAGACAAAAAAAAAGAAAATTGAAACAAAAAGATAAAACAGATGATCAAATAATTCAAAATAGAATTTGAATAAGAAATTAACTAAACAAATGAAAAAGAAACAAATTAACATGCTACCAAGACAACACTTTTCTATATATTAGCTTTTGTGTTAACTTGTGCAAGTAGATCAAACTTCTTTGAACTTTATAATCCATATAGTGTTCTTCCTTATTCGTCTGTCTTTACCTTTGGTGAAGCAAATGGAAAACAGTAAGTCAGAGACAGAAGCAGCTGAGCAGCAGTTATACAAGTGTTGTCCTACTTCAAAGTGTTCATTCAGAGTGCTCTAAGGACTATTATCTCCTATGCGTCACAAGTGCTTCCTCACTGCCCAAATACTCCCTTTCTCCTGTCTTCATATCTAGTTCTGACTAGAGTGGTTGACAACATCATTCCAAATTAAAGGAAAAAATAATTAATCCAAACACTGTATCAGACAACAGCATATATTCAGACAGTTATCAAAGAGCCACTACCTTGCCAAGACTGAAGATATTTCTTTTGCAAGCCTCTGAAGCCATATGTCCTGGCATCTGGAAATATGTTTAATCCAAGATATATTCTGCTGAAATGATTTTTAAAATCAAATGGAAATCAGAATCAGAAAATTTATATGAGTTTAATAGCTTATAGTTCAGTGATCAGTTTTTATGTATATTTATTGTTATTTTATTTATTTCCCTAACCATTACTCGCCTATTTTGGTTGTAAGCATTTTGGACAGTAATTCTCTCAACTCTGTTTCAATATGCTGAGTAAACAGACCTCTATTCCGACACAAATTGCATTAGTACTGATTACATGTAATAAATATATTTAAATTAAGTTGACATATAATCTTAAAAATAAAATTCTAAAAGCGTACTGGTGTTTTTAAGCAGATACTTCTATAATTCTGAAACTGATTAAACCTGTTTTCTTATAGATTTGCTTTATGAGACTGGTACCTGGAATAACCAAGAATTTATTGAGGCCTCCGTGAAGTCTTCCGTAGCGTGACTATCCCTAGTCACAACAGTCCAGATGGATCAATTCATGTAAATATCCTGTTTAGTCATTAACAAGTCTTCATAGTTTAAATCAGTTATTTCACCACTAATAATACTCAATATAAGTCTAGAACCTCAGATACTAATACTGCTGAGGAAGTTCATACTGCTGACAGGGAGATGTAAGATATGATGTAAGAATGTGAGGCATTGCTTATGTCTTGGAGAGAATGAGAAATAAGAATAAAGCAATATGCTTCTTTAATAGGAAGTTGATATCAGATGGAAGCTTAGTTCCAAATTTTGGGACTATTTGATCAGACCCAAAAGCTCCCGGTGGGACTTCTTTTACCTAGGTGCTTATGGACATTGTTGCATTCAGACTTCACCCCAACAAACATTCAAGACCCGTAACCAGACCAATCATACAGAACCACTGATACCTTGGAGAATGTATTAACATAAAATTCCCTTATAATAATGCTTGGTTTTGTATAGTCGGTTCTGAAGAACAGGGATATCTGTACAGTTCATAGAATCATAGAATCATTAAGGTTGGAAAAAAGACTTTCAAGATCATCTGGTCCAACCATCTCCCTAACACCAATGTCTCCCACTAAACCAGTTCCCTAAGCACCAGGTCCAACCTTTCCTTAAACACCCCCAGGGACGATGACTCCACCACTTCCCTGGGCAACCAGTTCCAATGCCTGACAACTCTTTCTGAAAAGAAATGTCTCCTAATTTCCCACCTAAACCTCCCCTGGTGCAACTTAAGCCCATTCCCTCTAGTCCTATCGCTAGTTATCTGCGAGAAGAGGCCGACCCACATCTCCCCACACCTTCCTTTCAGGTAGCTGTAGAGAGCAATAAGGTCTCCTCTGAGCCTCCTCTTCTCCAAACTAAGCAACCCCAGTCCCCTCAGCCGCTCCTCATAGGACTTGTGTTCTGACCCTTCACCAGACCCTTTGTAGCCCTTCTCTGGGCACATTCCAGGGCGTCAATGTCCTTCTTATAGTGAGGGGCCCAAAGCTGAACACAGTACTCAAGTTGCAGCCTCACCAGAGCAGAGTACAAGGGAATAACCACCTCCCTGGTCCTGTTGGCTACAGTATTCCTGATAAAAGCCAGGATGCCATTGGCCTTCTTGGCCACCTGGGCACACTGATGGCTCATGTTCAGGTGAGCATCAATCAGCACCCCCAGATCCTTTTCCTCTGCACAGCCTTCCAGCCACTCTGCCCCAGGTCTGTATGTAGCATTGCATGGGGTTGTTTTGACCAAAGTGCAGGACGCGGCACTTAGTCATGTGGAACCTCATCCCATTGGCCTCTGCCCATCTATCCATCCTGTACAGGTCCCTCTGCAGGGCCCTCCTACCCTCTGTCAAATCGACACTTACCCCCAACTTGGTGTCATCTGCAAACTTACTGAGGGTGCACTCAATTCCCTTCAAGTCCAAATCATCAATAAAGATATTCAAGAGGATGGGCCCCAACACCGACCCCTGGGGGACACCACTCGTGCCCAGTCACCAGCTGGATTTCACTACATTCATGACTACTCTCTAGGCCCAGCTTTCCAGGCAGTTTTTAACCCAGCAAAGAGTGTACCTATCCAAACCACGGGCCTCCAGCTTCTCCAGGAGAATAGTGTGGGAGACTGTGTCAAAGGCTTTGCTGAAGTCTAGGTAGCCCTTCCATCATCCACCAGGCGGGTCACCCAGTCATAGAAGGAGATGAGGTTGGTCAGGCAGGACTTGCCTTTCATGAACCCGTGCTGTCTGGGCCTGATCCCCAAGTTGTCTTGCATACATTGCGTGATTCCATTCAAGATGACTTGTTCCATCACCTTTCCTGGCACCAAGGTCAGGCTGACAGGCCTGTAGTTCCCCAGGTCCTCCTTACCACCCTTCTTATCGATGGGCATCACATTAGCTACTCTCCAGTTATCTGGAACCTCCCTGGATGACCATGATTGATGATAAATGATGGAAAGCAGCTCGGCAATCACATCTGCCAATTCCCTCAGCACCCTCGGGTGGATCCCATTTGGCACCATGGATTTGTGACAGTCCAGGTGGAGCAGCAGGTTTCTAACAGTTTCCACCTGAACTGTGGGGGCATTCCTCTGCTCACCATCACAGACTTCCAGGTCAGGAGGCTGAGTATCCCAATGATAAGTGTTCTGACTTGTAAAGACAGGTGCAAAGAAGGCACTAAGAACCTCAGCCTTTTCCTTATCCTCAGTAGTCATGTTCCCTCCTGCATCCAAAGGATGGAGATTCTCCTTGGCCCTCCTCTTGCCGTTAATATATTTATAAAACATTTTTTGTTGTCCTTAACCATAGTGGCCAGGTTGAGCTCATACTGGGCTTTGGCCTTCCTGATTTTTTCTCTGCATATGCTGGTAACTTCCTTGTACTCTCCCCAAGTTACCTGTCCCTTCTTCCACCAGACATAAACTCTCTTTTTCTCCCAGACACTCAGTAAAAGTTCCCTGTTCAGCCATGCTGATCTTCTTCCCCGCCAGCTCATCTTACGGCACATGGGGAGAGCCTGCTCCTGTGCCTTTCGATGGAGTTTGCTGCAGCCTAAGTGACAACTAGAGCTGACTCCACCTGTATTATTATTTATAGTCCTTTTTTATGATTACTCACATGGTTAAATTGTGATCCTTATACAAGATTAACTGGCTTTCCCACAAAAAGCTTCTGTTTTCTTTGATTTGATATCACATCCATTCTGTATATTATGCATAAATGTAAATATTTACAGATAATTTGTTCATATCTCATGGACAGTACATTTTCTTATATTAAGTAAGTCATTCTAGGGCCATCTTCTTTGTACCACCCATCAGGGTGTATTTTTCTACAGCTGCAGATTAATTTCATTATTATTTTATTTATTTATTTATTAACTTACTTGCATGCTTAGATGGCATTTTACAGTTTTAATGCATTTTTGGTCATGCATACAGTAAGGTTCTCAGATTTATCAGGCTTCTTTGACATTCAATTTACATTGCAGTGTTACAAGTGCAAATAAATAGTGAAATACATACATAAATACTAAGATATATAACGTGTACATGTGAGTATTTTATAATTTCTTTCTACTGATAAATGTTAGTAATTCTTTTCTACTCTTAAACTGCTGATAAATAACATCATAACATCTAATTATGGTAGAGCAAGTGGTAACTATTAAACTTTTTAACACAAATTTATTTGATTCTCTTCATCTTGCAATATGATTACATGCACTCTCAGGGTCATTAGGTATGTCATATATTCCAAGCAACAGCAGAATCAGGAACTGATTAACATAGAGGAAAACAGAGAATCTATATTTGCTATTAATTATACCTTTTAAAGTAGAGCAAGCAGAGGATAAACAGCTGTAGGAAAGCCAAGCCAGAACTGGAACCAGGAGTCAGGGATGAGTAAGCATTTGTCAAGAGAGGAATGAAATGAATGATTGCAACTGCACCCAAAAGGCACATTGAGCAGTCAAGGATGGAATTGTCTCAAAAAGGCAATAGTAACACCACTGATCAGCCTCTGAAAACAGGATATGGTTGCCAGGGATACTGATAGTGTCAGATGGTTGGGTGCAGACAGATTGTCTAGCTGAGGCCAGACAGAGATCACAGTTTCCATGTTCTCATCTTTTTCAATCTAAACTTTCCCCATATATCCCAAACACTTCCCACAAAAGTCAAGGTTTCTGTCTTTCTTTGTTGTGTTAGAAAGTGCAAGTACTCAGACAAGCTTTCTCACATCTGCAGCATTTATACTGCCTTTCTCTTTTCTACTGAACAGAAATGAGGAAGATTTTAAATTTTGTTGAGTTCTTATCTCTCCATGAGATTTTTTTAAAACCAGCTAACAAGTTATAAAATAATTAGAGAACAGAATGTGGAGAACCAGAAGAATATCATTATAAATGTTTTTTTGTTGTTGTTTTTTTTTTAGCAAAATTCTGGAAAGAAATTATCCTTTGCATCACAGAAATGAGTATGTGAATAACAACTAGATTAAGCATACTTGCTTTAGAGTGCTAAATTGCAGCATAACCTCTTGACCATGTTTACGCATTTACGCAGCCTGAACAGTCAGAAAAGTTATACTGGTTTGCAGCTTCATAGAACTTTTTTTTTTTTTTTTTAATTTAGTAGAAAGTGATCTACTGTTTAAAGAACTAAGATTTGTGTTAACATTTGGTGGCAAGTAAGTAACTAGGGAAAATATAGGAAATGAAAAAAAAGATATAATAACTCTAAAGTAAATATAAATAAAACATATATGCTCTGTGTGTATGCATGCATGTGCGAGTATGCATGTATATGTGTGTGTAAAATTTGTACACCAGTAAAATAACTTAAAACTAATGAAGCAAACATTTTGATTGTGATGATTAATCTTTACAAAATCCTTTATGACTTTATATATATGTATTTTAGTACTTATTTGGGACATGTTGAGACAATCCTAAATTTGCACATTAAATGTCCAAAATAGATTGACCAACTCATCAGACAGATGCAAATTAAACTAAAAAGAAGAAACACTTCCAACATTTTGAAGTGAAAAAAAAAATAGTTCAGAAGCCTCCAATTTATTTTTCTTTGTTCATTTTTCTTACAAAAATACTGTCATGATTTTACTTCTCCAGATTGTAGCAGTCTTAAATGAAAGACCATCAGGAAGCTAATGCTCATAACTAGTCAACCTGAGCACATGCACATACTTTGCTATGCCATACTGCATATATAATTTGACCTTGTTCTGTGCCATACACATTTCTTGATGTAGGATGAGCAAACCTCACCATGTATTTTGTATCTTGACTGGAGGTCTATCCAGTGCTGTACCATCCTAGGGCTCTCAACATCAGAAACTACATAAGATTTTATAACTTGCTATCACCTTTCTGGGATGTAAATAAAATAATAGTTCCTTCTTGAGAGAGTTTTTGTGGGATCCAAAGGAAGCAGTGCACTTAGTGCACAGCGTTTATGAACTGAAAGATCAGTTATTTGAGAAGGTCTAGTAGCAAGAAATCTAGCCTGAGTACCAGAAATTTCCCAAAACATAGTTTCATCAATGAATAGTTTTTTCTTTCTCTTTTAACAAATGAAATTGGCAAACAAACAACAATTAATTGTTCTGTAGACATACTGGTAGAATAACACAGAATAGCATTGACAATATTGCTGGAACCTTGACTTGTGGAGTATTCAATGTGCCAGTAGTCTGGGTGCAACACACAGTGGAAAGGCTACCTGACATTTTGGTCCTTTGAGCTCTTAGAGGATTTCTTAAAAGAGGAGAACTTCCTGTCTAACCAAAAGGGTGTTCACAAGACAAGCTGTTGTTGTACTTTTAGGTAAAGGCAAGGCCACACAAGTGGTACTCACTGATACTTAGTGGGAGCTGCTGCAGGCTCCTCAGTTACAGGGAGCTGCTGAGCTCATCCGGCAGCCAAGATCTTTGTGCAGCACACCATGGAGCTGAATTCATGCTGTAGGTGCAGCACAGCACAGGCTGTGACTGATCAGGTTTGCTGTGGTGTGGGTCACCAGCTCCTCCATGAACAACTGCGATTCGGTCAGTATTGCTACATCCATGAAGACTGTATGAAAGTAAAAACTCTTCTCTCTATTCGACTACCTTTTTTCCATTTGGATTCTCATTAGATGTTCCATTCAAATCTGAAAATTTCCAAAGCATAACACTGAAAAACAGTAAGAGGGAACAACAGTGGAGAGGAGAGGGAAGGTGGTCTCCTCCATCCAACCTGGCTGTCTTCATTCTATTTCATATTTTCTGCATCCTCATTTACGTCTAATATTTTCCAGTAAAACCAAAAGTTTATCAGAAGGAAAACACTATTTTATAATCAACTCTGTTGAGAATATAGTTTGCACTGACTTAATCTGAGGAAGATATTCAGCAATCTTGACATTTTGGTTTATAGAACCACAGCATGAATTTAGGAAAATAATTATTGATATGCAAGCTTGTAAATTTCAACTATCATTTTGAAGAACCAAATTTGCATAAAATGTTTTCTTTCAAGTGCTTGGTTCTTAAAACAATTTCAAATACCATGTAAACCATTACTGAAGCAAAATTACATTTCAAAGTGCTACACAGTGATCTAGCTGTTCAGCTGTCACTGGCATTAATGAGAGTCACAAGGTTTAAGTCCCTGTGCACCACTTCGAAAGTTTACTGCAGTGTGTCTCCATTAATCACATCACAGAGGAAACATCCCATATCAGCTTTTTTTTTTTTTTTAATTAAAGCTCCATAGGTCCATTTAAATATTTAATCCTATCTAATCACTGTACAGAGACCCTCCCTCAAGCGATTATTTGCCATGAAATTTTATATTTATTCATATTAGCTATGACCTTATTCTTAGTGGAAAGCCCAAGGTAAAATTGTAATGTCACTTGGGACAGTAGAGGTAACTGTAGTTATTTTATGATTTGCTATTTTATGGTAACAGCCATCTGCAGTCTACCTATTTGCTTTTGCAATTCATTTAGTAAAGCAATTTTGTTTTCTTTTCTTTCATTTTGTAGGGTAGCAATGTTTGCCAGGAGACCATCTCTGTTTTTTGGATAGTCAGGATGAATGGAAGAGTGGAATAACTGGGCTGATTACAAAACAAAAAGGAAACTTTTCAGGTACCCCATTGGCAGCATGACTTTTTTTTTTTTTTTTTTTTTTCCTCCCCTGGCATTTTCACTTCACATTAAAAGGCAGCAGGAAAACAGTGTATCTAAGTCTACCTACGTCTATTAAAGGGAAAATGAAAGCTAGAAAGATCCTATTATCCTATGGCAGGGGGGTTGGAACTAGATGATCTTTGAGGTCCCTTCCAACCCAGGCCATTCGATGATTCATTCTACGATTAATTCAAGTACTTAAGGACACTTGAGATGGGTAAGCAATAGTTATTAAATTCTAAGACAAAAAAGAAAAAAAATCACAAGAAACAAACAGCATCAAAACTATATCTTTTCCCTCCTTTTTCTTACATTATTACATTGTGGAAAATGAAACTACAAAGAAAAGATATCATAAAGCAGCAGATTAATGATTTTTTTTTTTCTTGGGGAAAACAATGTTAATTACCTGAATATTTCTGCACCAGTAGTAATCACCACTGATTTATTGCATTGCAATGCATATATCTTCATTGGAAAGTATTTTTAAATATTCACTTTCACAGTATTTGCTAAGCAAATGATGAACGTATTCTCAGTTTCTTGCAGAATAAACTGCATTTATCTTTAATCACTGAGATAAAATCATTTGTTGATACACAGCAGTACTAAGTGTAAGTTTTATGTAATTTTCTAGATATTGGTAACTATCCCCCATGTTTTCTTACTCTTATTTGTCATTTTAAAACAAAATTTTTAAAACAAGCTTTGTCAAAACAAGTATTTCAATTGACTATGTGATGAAAACACGGCTACTCCTCCAGAGACTTAGAAAAAATATAGTCCTCTGCTTCGTGAAAGGCTTCAAAATGCTTTGGAGGTGGATAAGGCTAGAGAATGAAAAATGTTTCAACACTAGTTCAACACTGTTTAATGAAGAAAACATATGTCTGTAAACTAAATAAATATAGTTTTTACAGTAATTCAGAAAAAAAAAGAAACACTGAGTATAGTAATTATCTGTATTGATTTGTTTTGGTGTTAGTTCAATTGCTAGTACTGACTATAAGTGTATGTCCTTATGGCTGGGGTACTTGGATCAATATTTTACTGGCTGTGAGCACTTTTCCAGGAAGTAAATAAATAAATGCAGCATCAGCCCATGTATTAAATAGTACTGAATATTTTATCAATATCTTCTATTATTGGTTGTCAAGACTTTGTCCAGAAAGGCCTTTTTATACAGAAACTACATGCATACTTTGCTGGCTATGAATATTTTTAGTACAATTTAGTTCTATTTCATCAGTATTCTGAGGTCTTTAGAATGAATAATTTTCCCTTGCAGATCACTTACTGACACCTCCCGAATGATAATTTTCTCTACTCCTTAGGTAACCATATGCTATTTGCAAACACTGTCATTGATGGCTCTGAAAATATTGCTGGTTAGAAGGAATTTTATAGCAAACAAAAGATCAAATTTTTTAAAAATATTTCTAGACAGGAAATAATCAAATTTCATAGTTTTCTAGCCACATTGATAAAATATTTAGCAAGAAAATTACAAGTCAGTTACTCCTACTTGTAGAAAATAAAATGCATAAATAATGTATTTATAATCTCATAAAGAGTAAACTACCAGCCACCAAGATTATTTAAAGCTGAAAGAAGACCACTAAACTATGAAAGACATTGGTTAGGTGTCTAAACCTGGATTTTTTATTGTAGCTGTTTAGCTACCATCCAAATATTCAGACAATAAGAGGATAAAAAGTCGACCTGTACAGTTCCTTAAAAATGTAGGTCAGGTGTTCACTGCCTGAAGAAATTACCTGCTATGTGCTTCTCATTGGATAGAGCATTAGCTCATCAGCAGGGTGGTCATATATCACTGTCACATAGTAGAATGAATGTGGAAAGCATGATAAAGATGAAGAAAAGAATTAGAAACGAGAACAATATCAGGACCTATATTTTAATTAAACTCCAAAGAATTGTATTGACTATTTTTCAGGGAATTGGGTTAGGTAATGATCTCACAGCAAACCACTCTTTCAATACAAAAATTTTATTAGTGTTGTTCACAAGGTTAGAGACTAAACTCAGCAGTACTACCAAAATAAGTGTACCATGATGTGTACCTTAAACTACAAGAACATGGTAGGTAAATTAATACTATCATTATACATTAAATTAAAATATGTTAAATTAAAGAAACTTTAGAGAGTTTAACATTATGAAGGGGAAGGGAGGATGCACAGAGATCCCATTAATATTGGAACCTGCAATATTGGGCAGTCATACAATAACAGGAAAACAAATGTGGAAAAGACTGTGTGGGGTCTCTTCCTTCCTTCCTTCCTTCCTTCCTTCCTTCCTTCCTTCCTTCCTTCCTTCCTTCCTCCCTCCCTCCCTCCCTCCCTCCCTCCCTCCTTCCTTCCTTCCTCCCTCCTTCCCTTCCTCCCTCCCTCCCTCCCTATTTGTTTTACCTGGATATGTGTATTATGATACTTTGGTAGGATTCAGTCCACCCTTGTATGGATGAATACTTTAATGAGTCAGGACTGAGCATGTACCTCTCAGTATTAACTGAAGGGAGAGAGCAAACACTGCTTTAAACAGTGGAAACTATATGACCAGATGAAGTGAATGAAAGTGAATTATCTGTAATAACTATACTCTACTTTTGTTTTCTTTAATTAATTTCACAATACATTGATCCTAACTTTAATCTGCTTTAAGCTACCTGGAATAAGGAATAACATCACATAGATTTATTCTTAAATTGGTATAAAATCAGTATAGTGATAGTAAAACTTGTTCAAAGCATGTAATCCTCTCTGGAAGAAACTAAGTGAATAATTTTGCTTTCCATTATCTTCATCTCACTGTTTCAGGAATCAGTAGCAGAGGATAAATTTATGACTTTTAGGAAGAATTAAATTTCATTCATTCATTTCAGACTCTACCTAGAAGGAATCTTCAACATGGAAAGTTTTAGTTTTTATTCTGTAGCCTAGCTAATCCTGTCTAACATCTTCAGGCATAAATATTAAATAAGTACCTTCATAACCATTTGAATATACCATACTTGATGGTATATACTTTATCTGATTTTGTACATCCAAAGCAAATAGTTTTATTTTCTTTTACATGCTTTTGACTTCAACATGGACAAAACTACAACACAATTAGTTGTAGTTTTCAGTAGTCATTAATGGCATTGAACTAATTTAAGTTGGAGGAAGGTTGTCCCTGCCTTTTCTCCTGCTTGTTACAGTAATAAAACTTCCTACAGCTTTGTGATGTGCACTTACTAACTGTGGTTCGCACAATGAAATTATTAGTAATCAGAAAAGTAACAAGCAATAACGTTGACTACTTAATAAGTAAGAAGTAATTGCAGATTTTGAGAAAGGCAGTTGTGTTCATTGCTTTCATAGCTCTCCACAGAAGACCAATTATGACCAAGGGTAACATAAAGTTAATTTTAACAAAAAAAAAAAAAAAACAACTTTAGATCACAGTTACAAAAATAACGTTATGGGATATTATTTCTGTTGTGGTAAATCTTGAAGAAACAATATTTGTAAATATTATAGTACCTGGCTAGAAGTACTTTTGATCATCGCTGACTATATTTTCCAGAGTTATAGAGAATAAAGAGATTTTATATGATTGAAGAAAGGGAAACAGTAGCTTCTTTTAAAAAGAAAAAAAAATGTTTACAAGATATTGTAGATTTGTCCATGTAACTCCAGCCTCTGTTTAGGATCTTGGAAACAATATTTAAAATGTATTTCTAAATGCCTAACAGAGGCATAATATGATCCTAGTATGTTGTTGTTTTCATGAACATATCTTGCCAAACAAAAGCTATTCTCTCTTTCAAAAGAACACAAATTAGCTGTATAACATGAATATTAAGTACCACTGGGTACTCCTCATGCTAGACTCGTTTCCACCTACTTACATTATAGACTTTGAAGGTATAGCAGTTAACAAACTTATAATGCTTGGAAAGCATATTAAATTGCAAGGTGAAATTGTGGGTAACTCAAGGAATCAGGAAGAAAATCTCAGAATCATATTAAATGTTTCTGATGGTTATAAGTCATGAAAATAAAATTTAGTGGGGATAATTTGGAATATTTTAGCATAAACAGAATCAAAACGTGTTGAAGAATACTGATATAGGTAGGAATAATCTCAGGGTTACTATGAGTCATTAACTAAATCTGGTTAAGCATATAACAATGTTACAAAAACATAGTATTCTAGGATCTCTGAAATAAAGTCTTATATGTAATATGCAGTAGATAATTCTTGGCACTAAATGGGATTCTGCTGAACATTATGCCCAATTTTAGATGTTATAAGAAATAGAGAAAGTCCATTTGACAGCATCAAGAATGATACAAGTTTTGGGGGGTAGGAAATACTACAAAAAAACAGAGGGAAATACTACAAGGAATTGGACACAAAAATTAAAATGGAGATGAAATCTAATAACTTTCTTCTACTAACATTACACACTTGCCCTATTTTTATAGTAATATTCTTCTCCAATATGATCACTTTTGGCTTCTGTAGAAAATGAGCCAGGTGGTACTTAAGCTTAACTTGGTACGGCCAAAATAACTACAAAAGAGATAGTTATCAGGATATAATGATTAAATGCATGCCAGAAATTCTAAAACCAAGGATATCATTTTATGAAAATAATAGTTTATTTGAAGCTTCATTTTTATGGGAAAAATATTTTATAAAAAGTTTAGTTGCTTCTAGTTATTGAACTTACTTTCAATATCTCTGAAATCTCTGTGGTTGAAGAAAGATAGGCCTTTCCTATAATGACCTTATGGCCCTGCTGTGACTGGGATAAATTGTTTTCAAGCTACCAGAAATAGAAAAATCCATACTGTTTCTTGTTCAAGTACTAGAGGCATTCAGGAAATACTGATGCTGAGACATTTCTAAAGTGAAATAACCAGTCCTGATAGACATTATGCTGTCAACTGTCAAAGGGTTATACAACGAGAGCAGTGGCTCACTAAAAATTCTTTGCTCAAGTAAACATTTTCCATAAACTGTTCAAATATCCAGGATTTGTGCATCATAAACTACACTGGAAATTCACTTTTCTATGAATATTGTGCATCATGGATCAGTTTCATTCTGTACTTCATCCTCACGATTCCATGAAAACAGAGTCCTGGAAACTCAGACTTATCATGGTTTGCACTGAAGTTAGAGAAGCTGCTTGCACACTTACAATCGAAGATGCTGTTAAGGATTTGCATAAACCTCCACACAATGTCTGAAAGAATTCCAGGTTCATGCCTTGCTGTGCAGCTACATGCAGCTATCTTATGACAGACTTATGTTTTGTGTGTATATGACAGATTTATGTGTATATTTATATATATATTATATATATATATATATTTTTTTTTTGCTTTTGACTAGGTACAATCTAATGCATTCACAAAAAAATGGAAATGGTGACTTGACCAAATCACAGTAACTGATGACAACTGGGAGATCCATTTAAAAAGCAGCCTTGACACAAGCTAAAATGATAGTTTATACTCACCTTGATCTACATTCTTTAACTGTATTTTCTGTTAAAAAAATAAATAAATAATTAAAATAAAATAAAATAGTCTACAATTTGCATAACAAACCTCACATAATGTATAATGATGTCTGGTTGCCAACCTTACTTTGCAGTGCTTCCATAGCAATATCAATTTTTAATTCGTTCTTTATTAATCAGATTTTGGATTTAGTAGATATCTTCTGCTGTGAGTTTTAGCTATATTGTCACTGCTATCTGCATGACAGAAAGCTAGCAAATCTTATATCCGTACTGTAATGGAAAGCAACCACAGCTAAACAGTGAAATGAATCCTTCATTGACTTCTGTGGTACTAGCATTTATGAATTCCTCTGGTAACTAGTTCAGAAAACAAATGTCTGTACCTGTTATAGACTCCATTCATATACATCACTTTTCACTTTTTTTTACTAAAATAAGTCAACATGGAGCTCTTTTTCACCTTTTGACATACAAATGAGTGTCAGTTTAGTCTTTTATAGATGGAGGCTCAAAATACTACCATCAACAGTAACTACTTAAGAAATTTAAGGAGGAGTCGTGTAGACATATTAAAAGGGGGAACAAGACTGTAAATTCAGTAGTGCATGCTTGCTACTAATATTACCGTAATATAAACATGAAATACCCTAATATAAACATGAAAATCTTATAAAAACTCTCCAAAAAGTGTAAAATCATTGAAATATATATGAAATACATATTATATAGAATAATAGAATCATTCAGGTTGGAAAAGACCTCTAAGATCATCTAGTCCAACCTTTAGCCTAGTACTGAAAAGTCCACCACTAAACTATGCTATTAAGTTCTACATCTATATGTTGCTTGCTGACCTCCAGGGATGCTGACTCAACCACTTCCCTGAGCAGCCTATTCCAATGCCACACAACTCTTTCAGTAAAGAAATTTCTCCTAATATCCTACCTAAACCTCCCTTGGTGCAACTTGAGGATATTTCCCCTTGTCTTATCACTTGGTGCTTGGGAGAAGAGCCTCATCCTCACCACGCTACAACCTCCTTTAAGGCAATTATAAAATACAGCAAGGTCTTCCCTGAAACGTCTTTTGTCCAAGCTAAACAACCCCATTTCCCTCAGCCGATCCCCATAATAATTGTTCTCTAGACCCTTTACCGGCTTCATTGTCCTTCTTTGGACATGTTCTAGCAGCCCAGTGTCCTTGTACTGAGGGGCCCAAAACTGAACACAGTATTCAAGGTGTGGCCTCACCAGAGCCGAGTACAGGATGACAGTCACTTGCCTAGTCCTGCTGACCACTCTATTTCTGGTACAAGCCAGGATGCTGTTGGCATTCTCGGCAGCCTAAACACTCTGGTGGCTCATATTCAAACAGACATTTACTAACACTCCCAGGTGCCTTTCCACCGGGCAGCTTTCCAGCCACTCTTCCCCCAGACTGTAGCACTGCATGGGGTTGATGTGCCCCAAGCGCAGGACCTGGCACTTCGCCTTGTTGAACTTCATACACTTGGCCTCAGCCCATCAATTCAGCCTATACAGATCCCTCTGCACAGCCCTCTTACCCTCGAGCAGATCAACGCTTGTGCCAAACTTGATGTCATCTGCAAACTTACCGAGGATGCACTCGATCCCTTTGTCCAAATCATTGATAAAGCTACGGATGAGAACTGGCCACAGGACTGAGCATTGGAGGACACCGCTAGTGACCAGCCTCCAGCTGGATTTAACTCCATTCACCACAACTTTTTGGGCCCAGCCACCCAAACAGTTTTTAATCCAACAGAGTACACCTGTACAAGCCTTGAGCAGCCAGTTTCTTCAGGAGTAACAGGTGGGGAACAGTATTCTTATTCAGCACTCTTACTCTTATTCTCACTTATATAGATAAGCATATATACTTATGACAATTATATATGTGCTTATATTTGCAGATAATCAATGGTAACCAATAATATTCATGAAATACAATAAATTCTCTACTCTGAGGGTGGTAAGGCACTGGAGCATGTTGCCCAGAGAAGCTGTGGATGCTCCATCCCTGGAAGTGTTCAAGGCCAGGTTGGATGGGGCTTTGAGCAACCTGGTCTAGCAGAGGGGTTGGAACTAGATGATTTTAAGGTCACTTCCAACGCAAACTGTTCGATGATTCTATAATTCTATGAATATATGTTAATTTAAATATGAAAGTCAGAATCACAAAAATTAAAGGTTCAGTCTCAAATATTTATCTAATTAAAGAAATATGGATAAAATAATATCCCTGAATATTTTCCAAATGTAATGTAAGCAATGAAAAGTATTTGAATGGAGTATATCTGCAATTGATAAAAGACCATGTACAAACTATTATTCTTTTCATCCAGTTGGACCAAGTCATATAGGCCTTTTGATAACAAAATAAAAGATTTTTTCCCTTTAACTTAAAAAGGAAAGAGAATTTGCTCTTCATATACAGAAATTAAAGCACTATGTAGTACACTGATTTACATGCAATTAAAATAAACTTATATGCTCTTGACAATATTTTATTTTTTCATCAACACTTAAAATTATGATCTGTCTATATGCTGGCAAATGAGATATAAAAAGAATACCTGCAGTGCAGAGGCGATGATGCCAGAAGCAGAAGAGAGCAGTATATTTGCTTGAGTCTGATAGCAAAATCTTCAGTTTTAGTGTACATTTTTTTTCTGTCTAATCTGCATCTATCAAGTAATGTTGTTGTTTTCCCCCTCTATTAACATTCTAGTGGGGTCTACACTGAACTAAACCTAAACTAGTCTAGGATTTTGGAAGAGATATGAGAAGGAGCAAGCAGGGAGGATAGACCTGCATTTTGACTGAAGTTGCCATTTTAAAATATGGAGACAGCAATGACCCCTAGGTTTTAGTCAAGTAAATAATGTGAAACTGTGTGTAATATAAGCCAACTCAAAGGATAGAATTTGTCACATCTGTAACATGTCCAGGTCAAAACATTTCATAAGCGTTACTTTTTTTTACTAGCCTTGGCAGCATGTGGAAAGCTGTTACATGGAATTGTGTATATGGGTACTGCAGTGATATGAATACTATTATGTCACACTCTCATTTCTGCAACCTGCTGGAAATAGGTTGCTTGATTTTAAAGCCAATCCAAACAGAAATGTGATATATTTCCTTGCTTTATATCACTTATTTAGAGCACCCCATTATTCAATTTAGATTCAATAATGCAGATGAACAAAGGATATGATTTTGGCAATTAAATTTCGTTGGTATTGTTTTCTTAACAAAACTACAGGACCACAAAATCTTTGCAAACTAAAAAATTAAGTTTTCCTATATTCATCCTTGTCAGCCTTCCGTAAGCTTTACATTTGTGCAACAGTTTCAGCTTAGTTTTGAATCTTTGTTTCTATGGACTATTTTTTCAACATCCTTCCCAAGAGAAATACTTTAGTAGATTTTGCAATACAATCTTGAACACTGTTTTAAAGTTGCCATGGTTAGCGGCAGTGGCTATGGCTTAGGTGTCTATGTCTCCCCTGATCTGGGGAGTACAACAGGGTCTGCACCTGCACTGGTAGATCTGTCCTAGGAAGTGTTCATTGCATGATCAAAGAAAACTAGTTCCATTACAAGTCTAATACTTTTCAGAAACATCAAAATAATTTGTAGATATACATTACTTTTTTTTTTTTTAAAGTCTCACAAGTGTATCTCATACTTTTTTTCTTAACAAGGCAGTGTCTGAAATTAACAGATCTTACCAAAGTCCTTTTGACTTTTAAAAATGGGGTAAAAATAAGAAACACACAGTATTATTAGTCACCAGTAAATAAATAAATGAAGCAAATGTCAGTTAAACATTGTATGTCTGCCTTGGTGTGAGAAACAAAGTTGTGTTTTTGCAGTAGAAGATGTTTTTGCAATGGAAAATTCCACTAACCTTGCACATTCAAAAGTGATTGTGCGGGCATGACAGTAGCATAGCAGTGGGGAGTATGTCAAGCAGATAAGGAGAAGGTCCCATTGTCCCCAGATAAGGAGGATAGCTAAGAAAAACAGGATGAGCAGTGCAAAATCAGTAAAAACAAAAATCACGACCCCTCTAGTCACGAGAGAAGAAGGGAAAAAAAAAAAAAAAAGAAAAAGAAAAAGAGGAAAAGGAGAAATTAATGGTTGGACAAATAAAATTGTACATATATGGTATAGTAATAAGTGTCAAGTATTTTGTGAACCTGTAGTACTCAGCCAATAAGGAAACAGGGGAGGAATCAAGCCTTGGGAAATAGAGAATATAAGGTTATGATATACTTTTGCTGTGCGCTCCTGCTTGCAGGACACCCACCATTGCAATCACGAATAAAATAGCTTCACAGAAGACCCTGTCTGAAAAAAATTACTGAGACATTTCTCACGTTGGTCACAATCACATTGATCACAATCTCACTCTTTAATGAAACAAACATGGAAGAGCAGTGGTATTTTCCTCCCTCAGGTTTTTGTATGTTTGGTTTTTTTGTTTGTTTGTTGAAAAATCCTGTTTCATTCATTTTTATTTGAGCCCATTATCTTTGCCTCTTGGTCTCTACCCCTGTGCTTCTTCTAGACTTTCATCTTCCCTACAAACATATCACCTCTATTCTTATATATATGGATAAATAAAACCCACATCTACCTCTACTGCTTTGTTGCCTTTTCAGAAATTGTAAGGCCAAAGGTAAGAGGAGGGGCAAAGGCTATTAAAGGTTGTAACACAAGTACTTTTCCCTGCTCAATGGTACAGGAGAAGTTGTAAAGGATCAAGGGACCCAAGGTCTCTTTAAGCTTTGCCTTATTTCTGATCTGTGGCCAGAACTCCCAGCTTTAGGGAAAGAGTGTAGAAACCAGGACATGTGCTGGATAACTCACATACTGATAATCTTTCCCTGATTTGTGTTCTCAGCAATGACAGTTTGACTGAAAAGGTTACCTCTGAACAGACATCCTGCTGAAGATTTATGGAATGAATAAAAAATGAAAACCCACAAGACATTAATAATGGCAAGACAGACAAAAATTACCAGAATACAGGAGAGAGAAACCCATTAAGTATCTGAAACAGTTAGCTAAGACATACAAAAAGCAAAATTACACAATTCCTTGGTTTCCACTGAAAATTCTTGTGTTGCACAGTAACATCTCTACACATATTTTTCTTTCTTACCTCCTAAAATCAGGGGTATTTACTGTAATCACCTTTTGATAACAAGATTGATGCTTTAAGGTCAGAGGAGACCATTGTGATCGTCTTTCCTGACCTCCTGAAAAAAACAAGCAATACAAATTCATTCAGTTGTGCTTATGTCAAGTCTGCAATGTCTTTATAAGCCACACTATGGCCTTGAGATAAATCACCCTATTTGATTTAGAGACTTCTGTTGAAGAAGAACCTTCCATATCTCTCAGAAACTCCATCTCCTCACCTTCCTCTTATATTCTCAGTTTTTTCCCACTAGATCTTACTAAGCCTATGCCTGCCAGATTATTTGCTGTTAGGAGGTGGGTATTTATAGATGACAATAATTTAACTCTCTACCTTCTCAGCAATAAACTAAACAAAGAGATTTTTTTCTTTAGTCTGTTGTTAATTTCAAATAAGATTTTTATTTACTTATTTATTCATTTTCCAGAATCAGACAGGTATGTGAATAATCAATATGACAATCTGCACTTTTCAAAGACCAGGCAAGTTGATTTCCTAACCCTATAAATCACTCTAGCTGCTTTATATCCCACTAAAGAAAAAAAGTCTCTACTAAGGTGTTGTGTAGAAAAATGTCATCAGGAGACAGTAATGACACCTTTTGAAGTATGTTCCGCTCTACTCTGCGCTGGTGCAGCCTCACGTCGAGTACTGTGTGCAGTTCTGGGCACCACTGTACAAAAAGGACATTAAACTGTTGGAGAGTGTCCAGAGGAGGGTGACGAAGATGGTGAGGGGCCTAGAGGGGAAGACATATGAGGAGCAGCTGAGGTCACTTGGCCTGTGCAGCCTGGAGAAGAGGAGGCTGAGGGGGGACCTCATCGCAGTCTACAACTTCCTTGTGAGGGGGAGTGGAGAGGCAGGTGACCTATTCTCCATAATCACCAGTGATAGGACCCGCGGGAACGGTGTTAAGCTGAGGCAGGGGAAGTTTAGGCTGGACCTCAGGAAGAGGTTCTTCACCGAGAGGGTGGTCGCACACTGGAACAGGCTCCCCAGTGAAGTAGTCACTGCACCAAGCCCGTCTGAATTTAAGAAGCGATTGGACTGTGCACTTACTCACATGGTCTAAACTTTTGGGTAGACCTGTGCAGTGACAGGAATTGGACGTGATGATCCTTATGGGTCCCTTCCAACTCGGGATATTCTATGATTCTATGTCAGCATAAATGACAGACTAATATATTCATGCTTAAAGGGACAGTTAAAATGTAAGAAATAGTTGGAATGAAACTGAAAACCATAAATACTTAAGGAGAAAAAGATGCTGAGAAAATCATAGAATCATAGAATACCCTGAGTTAGAAGGGAACCACCCAGTCCAACTTCTGGCTCCACACAAGACAACCCAAAAATCAAGCCGTATGTCTGAGAACATTGTTCAAGTGCTTCTCAAACTCTGTCAGGCTTGACACCAAAGACACTCCTCGTGGAGCCTGTTCCAGTGCTCGGTCATCCTCTCAGTGAAAAACTTTGTCATAATATCCAGCCTGATTCTCCTCTGATACAGCTTCACACTGTTCCCTTGGGTCCTAGCACTTGTCACCAAAGAGAAGAGATCAATGCCTCCCCCTCATGAGCTCTAGGCTGTGACGAAGTCTTCCACCAGTTTCCTCTTTTCTAGGCTGAACAAAATATATGACTTCAGCCACTGCTCATATGTCTTCTCCTCTAGACCCTTCACCATCTTTGTAGCCCTCCTTTGGACACTCTCTAATAGTTTTATGTCCTTATTTTGCGACACCCAAAAGTGCATGCAGTATTCAAGTTGAGGCTACATCAGCACAGAGCAGAGCAGGAAAACCATTTCCCTCAACCAGATAGTAATGCTGTTCTTGATGCACCCAGGATAAGCACTCCTGGCTGCAAAGGAACACTATTGACTCACATTCTACTTGCCGCCAACAAAAACCTCCAGATTCCTTTCTGCAGGGCTGCTCTCCAATCTCTCATCCCCAAACTGTACAAATATCCAGGGTTGCCTTTTCCCAGGTGCAGAATCCAGCACTAGCTCTTGTTAAACTTCATAGGCTGGTGATTGCCCAGCTCTCTTATTTATCAAGATCACTCTGAAAGACCTCTCTACCCTCAGTGGAGTCAACACCTCCTCCCAGTCTGGTGTCATCTGCAAACATACTTTTTGAGGGTTGAGACAAAGGGGCACCAGTGAACAACCCAAAATAAATTGTAGTCAGTTATGTTAGTTAAATATTATGTGGATGCTGGGTTGTATGCAAAGGATTCTAGAATACTATAAAAGAGATTATTTCTAAGTAGACTTCTGTTTTTGAGTTAACTGAGCTCATTTTAGTGCTAAGTGTATACTTAAAATTACTACTGAATTAAATTTTCACTAAGAAAACAAGGAACTGTGAGAATAAATGGATAAATCATAGAATCACAGAATGGTTTGGGTTGGAAGGGACATTAAAGAGACTCTAATTCCAACCCCCCTGCAAACTTATTTTCAAATTCTTCATCCAAGTCATGTATGAAGATATTAAAGAGAATTGGCCATAAAATGGAGCCCTGCAAAACCCCATTAGTGACTGGCTGCCCGCCTGATGCATCCCCATTTACTATAACCCTTTGGGTCTGACCTATCCGCCAACTGTTCACCCATCATATTATGTATTTATCTAGCCATATGCTTGACATTTTGCCCAGAAAGATACAGTGAGAAACAGTATTGAAACTTTGCTAAAATCCCAAAAGATTACATCAACTGGCTTCCCTTAGTCAACTAGGTGGGTGACCTTGTAATAAAAGGAAATTAAGTTCATTAAACAGGACTTTCCCATCATGAACCCATATTGGCTGTGACCTATGACCACATTGTCTTTCAGGTGTTTTTCAGTAACTCCGAGAATTATCTTCTCCATAATTTTACCAGGCCCTGAAGTGAGACTGACAGACCTGTAACTACCAGGGTCTTCTTTCTTGCCCTTCTTGAAAACTGGAACAAAATTTGCCAGCTTCCATTCGAACGGGACCTCTCCAGATTTCCAAGACCATTGAAAAATAATTGTGGGAGGTCTCATGATGACATCAGACAGCTCTCTGATTACTCTGGGATGAATCCCATTGGGCTCCATAGACTTATATGCATCCAAGTGTAGTAGCAAATCCCGCATAACTTTAGAGTTGGCTGGGATTTTTTCATTCCTGCAGTCACAGTCCTCCAACTCAGGGTTCCAAGGATTTCAGAGCCCATCATCCCTGTAGAAGGCATAGGTGAAGAAGGCATTAAATGTCTCTGCTTTGTCTGTTTCCCTATTATTGAGGTGAATATCCTTACCAAGTAATGGACCAATGCTATCTCTGGTCCTTCTTTTCCTGTTAACATATTCTATAAAGCCCTTTTTATTGTTCTGCACGCTGTTGTCCAGCTTCAACTCTAACTGAACTTTGGTCACATGATTTTTTATTTTTTTTTTCCCCTGTAATGGCAAAGAGCATCACTGTGCTCCTCCCATGTCGCCTGACCTCACTTCCAGTGGTCATACCTTCTTTTCCACCAAAGCTCTAGAAGATCCTCTTCAACCAAGCCAACCTTCTGCCCCACATGCTTGACTTCCAACATTTTGGAATTGCCTGTTCCTGTGCTTATCAGAAATGGCTCTTGAAAATTAAGCAGCATTGATGGATGCCAATGCCTTCAAGCAGTTTTCCAGGGGGCCTGATTAGGTTCCTGAGCAGTCTGAAGTTTGCTCTACCCAATTTAGGGTTGAACTTTTGGTAGCAGTTTTCTTCCTGTCACCAAAGATTTTAAACTCAACTGCTTCATGGTCACAATGGCCAAGACAGACACCAATTGCCACTTCACCCGCAAGATGCTCTTTGTTTGCAAGCAACAAATCTAGGAGGGCACCTTTCCTAATCAGCTCCCTTAGTACCTTATCATCAAGGCGTTTTAGGAAACTCCTGGGCATGTTTGTATCAGCTGTGTGGTATCCACAGGATACATCTGGCAAGCTGAAGTCACCCGAAAGGACAAGTGCAGCTGATCTTGAGGTAGCTCTTAGCTCCTTAAAGAATAATTCCTTGGTATCGTCCACTTTGCTTGTCCCTTAATCCATGCCCAGATGCTCTCAACTGTGTCATTGCCAGTGAGATCTCACTAGCACACAATCCCTCAAATTTTGGTATGCTATCCCATAGGTTATCACCAGTGGGCCTGATTTTATCCCATTCCTGCTTTAAATTTAGTTTAAAGCCTTATTGTTCAGCCATGCTAACTTCTGTGCAAAAATCCTTTCCCTTCTCTGAGAAAGGTTCTACTGCTGTCACCAGATACTGACTTGGGCACACCCTGAGACCCTGACGGCTGCCTGTTCCCTTGGGACCTCTGTCTCAGTAGCTGTACTATTTCCTGTGGCTAGAGAGGCCACAGGGGAGTCCAAGGACACAGCTTTCTGCTGTGTGCCTGCCATGACTGGAACTCCTTGCCAGCAGGTTATACTGCCATTTGAACTGGCAGAGTGACAGCTTCCTCCTTGTGCACCCTCCCATACTAACTGCCATGCCGCTCCCTGGCTGATGTACCATGACCTGTTAGTCCACCCTAGTCACTAGCGCTCCCTGAAGCTGCTTTTTGGGAAACACCCCTGTACACTGTGATCCCCTGCAGAAAGCCCCTGCACCGGAGCTGATCACCTCGGTGGGATGTACTTCATGTCTCCCACTTGCACAGTGGAATGGCCCTCCTTCAAAGTAGGTGCCCTCCACACAAAGTGCAACACCATGCCATGCCACGATGACACACTCTATTTGCCTATGCTGGTTCCTAATGCTCCCTAGGGCTGCTATTTTTGGGTGTGTTATTCTCCTTATTTCCTATTCATCTTCTGTCTGCCAAGTAATTAAAGAGGAGGTAACGAACAGCATTAGTGACTTCATCTCTCATAGCAGTTGGCGAGACATGACTGGAACAGTGAGGGATATCCTTTTTCATGGTAATGGCAGCCTACATGTGGAGGAGACATGAAAGAGACTTTTTCTGCTTGTCTGGCTCAGTACTTGTATTATTTTTGAGCCCTTTATGGCAATGTCAAATCTATTGCTAGATAAGCTCACAAATTATGGATTTCTGAGTTAAGCCTGGTTTATAGGTCTTTGATCAGACAGCTATGCTACATCAATTGGACCGTTCCTTGGAGGTTGTTGCTCACTATTTTAATAAGTGAATTATTTGACTAAAACATCTTCTAAATGAACATCTATGACTGTTTTGTTTTGTTTTATTATTTTATTTTAAATCCATTCCTGTTGTACTGAAAATAATCATATTTTGATCTCTTTATTCGTAAGACTTATGGCTTCATATCATGCAAATTTATTTAAAGTCTTTCTGTTACCATGCTTGCTCTTAATTAACTTAATACAGATGCTAACACCAATATATCGAAAAATCTATTCAGAAAGCCTATTTATTTTTTTGCACTGCACTACAAAAATAACATAATATGAATGAAAGCTATATGGCATTTTCATGCTAAAAAGACAACCCCAAGGGACTGTGGTTGACGGTGACTCACACCAGCCAGGGACATCCCCTGGCCTGTATCAAGGGTATTTACCTAAGTCTTTTTTTTTTCTTTTTTTGGTTTGTTTGTTTATTTCTCTTATTTTTTCTGAATATTGGTCATCATCACAAGCATTTACTTTTTGTGTTGTGATATCACTTTATAGTATTTTAAAAACTATTCATAATTCCAAGTGAACGATGCTAACTGAGAATCATCTTCCTGCTGGATATGAGTCCAAACTTCACTGGTTTATATTTTTTTCTTACTAACTTACAATCAATCCAGAGTGGATTTTCATATTTCTGTTTTTCTCCTCTGCTTCTGAGTTCTGTGCTTGGAGAGATCAGGATATATTCTTCTAAGTTAAAAATTCACTTTAGAAATGTTGGAGGTCAATATACATTTGTTTTTATCAATGTGTAAAATTATTGGAGTACTTCAGAAATTTTTATAAGTGTTTGAAAGTGATCAGAATTCTAGGCTCCTTCAGTATAAAATGATTTTAAAATTACCAAAACACTTTTACTAATTTGAGAGATTGTGAATTTCCAAAATCAACATGTATTTATTTTATTAATAATAACCTATGAATGGAAGTTTAAATTTTTGATCATCCAAGACTAGATATAGTGTGGATCACATGTTAGGAGTCTAAAGAAACTAACTGTTCTAATGAGAGTATTGCAATGGACTATTAACTTACTTTCTCTACTGACTCTTGTTACTATAATATATCTGGCCAGGACTTTGATCTTGCTTTGCTTTTCTCTCTTCTGACCCTTTAATGACATAGAAGAGCTAAAGGTTTGAGCAGCTGAATTCTGATTACTTTTTTTTTTTCTTTTTTTCCTCTCTTTTTTTTCCTTTTCTTTTTTTTTCCCCACAGTTATTAGTAATCCTTTTTGAATAAGCTCTAATAACTTGTTATTTTGAAACTATCCTCCACAGTAAATTGCAAAGAGTAAAAGGAAACAGAAGTAAAAGTTTCATGGTCTCCTGTTACTGCCAGCATTCCTGGCAAAGGACAATAGAAATCCATTTCTCTTTCAATTCCCACAGCTTTCTCTTTCTGTCTCCACCAGAAGTCAAGAAACAAAATTGCTGTTGTACAGATATACATACATAATCTCTTTGAAATTAGTCATATATGGCCTGAGGAGGATGGGAAAAAGAAAAGAAAAGATTACAGAATCTTTTTTCTTAATTATTTCTTGTGAGTCTTGTTTATATTTTATTTTCCTGGTTTATTTTAATTCTGGTTTATGTTTTTCTTAAATCTGGATTTCTGGTGCTTCTGGAAATTCCTACAGTCTTCTGCAGACAGCAGTTTCTGCTAGCTGTTTCCTGAAAGGATTTCCTGTTTAAAAAAGGCCAGCAGCAGTTTGTAACGTGCAGATGAGTAGGGAGTGTCAGGAGTGCAGCTGACATAGACATCAGCTGTCACCAAGACAGGGAATCTTAAAGATGCCTAGAGGTTCTGTTCCAGACAGCGGGGGCCTCTGTGTCTAAAGTGGTAACATGCCATAGCTATTTTTATTTATTTATTTATTTATTTTGTCTTTTTCCTGCTGGAGAAAGTACCCCTGGCAAATTGGAAGCCTCGACCCAATGGATCTGCAGCAGGTGGGTGCTGCCACCCAGGCCTGAGACTGCAAAGTCGCCTGATGGCTCCCCTGGCAAGTACAGCAAGTACAGGAGGAAGAAGAAAGCAGACTGTATAGTGTCAGGATGCTGAACAGGAGACTGATAAGATTTTCATAGATACTTTGCAGAGATAAAAGCTTTGAGTCACACGATTCAAGGAAGAATGGACAGCTAAATGCTGTGCTTAGTGGTGGACAGAAATGCCAAAGAAGGGGAAAACTGGAAGCTTGTGGCAAGAAGAAAAAACTTCCCCTCCTCCTTCAGATCTAAACGTGCAGCATCAGTGTTATTATTATCTAATCACCAAAGAAGGGGAACAAGGCCAGTTAAGGCAGGCCTCAACCTGGACTGACCATTAGCCCTGAGAGGAAGGTGTGTGTGACAGTCGCTGGAGATTTCCTTCTGCAAGGGATGGAGACACCAATGTCTCATTTAAGAAGACTGTAAAGGGAGAATTGTTGCTTGCTGGGGGCCAAATCCAGGATGTTGTCCTGAGACTACTGAAGGACATCTGGACTTTGGACAGGAACAACAGGGCTAGAAGCATAAGTGTACCTGGCAACATGGTACATATATTATTCTAGTGAGAAATATTTCTTTGGATTCAGTGGCCAAATAAATGCTTTATCACTCATACAGCACTGTCTTTAAAAGTATATTCAGGAGCCATCTGGACATGATCCTGGGCAAGTGACTCTAAGTGGCCCTGCTTGGGCAGGGAGTTGGACCAGATCATCTCCCAAGGTCCCTTCCAACCTTGATCATCCTGTGATTTTGTGATTTCTGATACCATTTACACAACTGTTGTTACTAGAGAAAATGACAAAAACTAAATCACAAAGCAAATTATCCAAAGATTCCAATGTTTCATTCACAGTGGAAGAGCCATATGGAGAGTAAGAAGTGACTAAATATAGTATGAAATAGTCTGTAAAGAAAGTAAGAGATATAATAAAAATAGCTTTATTGGTGACATATGCCCATTGTAATTATATATTTGCAATACTTTCAGACAATACATCCTAATGTTTTAATTCCCCCAAGTTTTCTTGGATTTTGTCTAAAAAAATCTGTAATCTACTATGACCTCTGGCAAGTGACTTTAATTCTTATGACCCAGTGAATGTCTTAAGTAAAACATATTTAATTACATATTTAATTAAGAAAAAAAAACATAATTAAGAAAAAAATGATTAAGAATAAGACAGGAGAAATGCACTAGGTGTATATATTAAAAAAAAAAAAAGCCCCATAATCTAACATTACAAAGAAATAGAGGTAAACCGAACAACAATGTCCATCTATAAAGTTTGTATTAAACATGTCAAAGGCAACCTATAGAAATTAATCAGCAGAAAAAAAAAGTTACAGATGTACTGTATTAAAAATTTAACAATGTAATTTTATACACAGAAATACAAAGAGAATTCTGAAAATCAGCAGAATCCAACTTAAAATACATTAAAAGATGTATGTTAATTCTTAAAGTAGTAGATCAGAACAAAAGGTCTCCAAACAACAAGTCACTTTTGGAAAAGCTTTATGACCATTTCATGGAGCAAGGAAAGTAAAGTATCCATAAATGGGTCACTGTCTTGGAAAAATCCAGTGAGCATTGTTTTGAACACAGTTAACACTGAGTCAACAGTTTATCCCCACATCAAAAATATTTATAGAGCCTCAGATAAATTATTTGACTTTAGCCTATCACTGATCTTAACACAGGGCTGGGAAACTGTATTTGTTACTATTTTTAATTGTAGTAAATTATATTGTATGTAATGTATTTATGTATACATACAAGAAATATGACTTCAGAAAGTTTATTTTAATATAGGTTCTCCATTTTCATTTTATTAACACATTATGGTCACCTCGTCTGTCAAATGAAAGTTTCTTTTCTGTCATTTCTGTTTTCAAAAGTGTAATTTCTGTAACAAAAATAATAGTGCGTACTTATATACAGTCATGGAGTGCCTGGCACATCTGCTGACTTTCTCCACAGGAAAACAGCTCTCCCTCTATCCTTTTCCACCTTCCCACCAAGTGTAATGGAGCTCGCCCTCCTTTGCTAGACTGGCAGAGCTCTCAAAGTAAGGAAGCTATCCCTCGTGCCCCCATGACTCACTCATACACCTATCAGTGACTGCTACCGACAGCTTCATTTACAAAAACTTACAACATCCCACTAAGTGGTGTCAGTCAAGTTCCACTGTGAAATCTTCTTCAGCTCATCTGCAAGAAAAAAATACAGTAAGAAATTAAGAAATAAATGGAAAAGTTTAGGCTAGGGAAGGAGAGATTTATATAAATCATGTAATCAATTTAAATGTATTATCCATTCATCCAGTCTCATGAAATAAAAAACAAACAAACAAACAAAAAAAAAAACAGTAAATTGTGAAGAATTGCTTCTGTTATTGTCAGCTCTTCTGTTTTAAATGATAATCATGGTTGTCTTGACAATGTCTTTTATGAGATGCTTTGTAGACTGTAGCAAAACTGTTAATTTAGCTAACTGTAAGATTTAGAAGGTTTTTTTTGTTTGTTTGTTTGTTTGTTTTTCCCAATTGCTCGATGTCTCCCACTAAATACCAATTTTAATATGCTTCTGGCTGGTAAGGAGCTAACTTTTCCCACAGCAACCCATATAGTGTTGAACTCTGTACTTGTAGCTAAAACTGCATTGGTATCACACCAATGTTTTGTCTGTTGCTGAGCAGTCCTGGCACAGCACCAAGGCTCTCTCTAAACCCCTCAGAGCCAGTAGTCTAGGGGCAGGCAAGAAGTGGAGAAGAGACATCATCAGGGCAGCTGACCTAAACTGACCATGCCATACCACACAGAAATAAGAGGTGGGAAAGGGGGAAGAGAAGGGGGGCTGTCATTATGAAGATGTCTGTCCTCCCAAACAACCACTACATGAGGCCCTGGTTCCCTGGACATGGCTGAACATTGCTCATTGATGGGAAACAGAGAATATTTTTTTCTTTTTAATCTCTGTCTTTGCTCCTGCGTGGCCTTTGCTGCTGCTTCTTTTTTTTTTTTTTTTTTCCTTTTTTTTCTTTTTTTTTTTCTCCTTTTTTTCCCCGGTCTTTCTTTTCAATTATCTTTATCTCAACCTGTGAGCCTTTTTCTTTCCATCATACTTTCTTTTCCCCCTCTTCTTTTGAGGAGGTGGGGTGAGAGAGCAGTTGTGTTGGAGTTCAGCTGGCCAGAAGGGTAAAATCACCATGCTGCATTCAATCGAGAGAAGTTATTGAGTTCTACACATGTATAATACTTAGCACAGTATAGTAATACTCAGAGTTGATCTTATTCAACAAAATCAGGAGAGTACCTATTTGTTTGGACCAATCAGTTTATCACAGAATCACTTTAAATTATTGATGAATAAGATTTCATTAAGTCAACAATTTTTCTGCAAGTATGCTCATTCATAATGGATGCATTTAGATTCTTCCTCTTTAAGTCATCAGCATTGACTGACTTAGTGGCTGTATTGGGTTTATATGACAAGATTTTGGTAGCAGGAGTGGCCTCTGTGAGAAGCCTCGAGAAGCTGTCCCAAGTTACGTAAGAGCCAGTTCCTGCCAGGCCTTAAAAGGAACTGCTGCTGGCCAGAGCTGAGCCAGTGAGTGACACTGGTTGCATGACTGTGAGAGCGTATTTAAGAAAAGGATAAATATGCTGCACTACAGCAACTATGAGAAGAGTGAGAAAATGTGAGAGAAACAACTCTTCAGAGACCAAGGTCAGTGAAGAAGGAGGGGGAGAAGGTGCTCTAGGCACCAAGGCAGAGATTAACCTGTAGCCCAAGAAGAGGACCATGGTAGAGCAGGTTGTCTGTCCCCTTGCAGCCCATGGTATACCATGCCAAAGCAAATATCTCCTCTGCAGCCCATGAAGGTGCTCACAATAGAAGAGGTGGATGTGGTCTGAAGGAATGTAGAGCCTACACAACAACAGACACAAGGCCAGAGCTGCAGCCTGTGGCGAGAAGACCACAGTGGAGCATGAGATCTGGTGGGAGCTGATGCCCATGGGGGACCCACGCAGGAGAAACCCAGTCCTGAAGGGTTGCCTCTGTGGTATGGACCCGTATTGGAGCAGTTCTTGAAGAACTGCTGTCTGTGGGAAGCCCACATAGGATCAGTTTGTGAAGGACAGCATCCTGTGGGAGGGACCACATGCTAGAGCAGAGGAAAAGGGGAAAAAAAGAGGAACAACCCCGTTCTTTTTCTCTCTGTGCTGCTTGGGGGGGGGGGGGGGGGGTGAGGGGGATTGTGAGGGGAGCGGGGCGGAGAAGGTAGAAGACGGTGGAATGGGGAGAAGATGTTTCTAGTTTGCTTTTAGTTCTCACTGCCCTGGTCTGTTAGCAATAGACATTAAATTGGATTAATCTCTCTTATGATGAGTCTGTTTTACCTATGATGTTAATTGGTGAATGATCTCCCTGTTACCTAAGCCCATGAGCTTTTTATTTGTCATCATTTTTCTCCCTCTGTTATGTTGAGGAAGAAGAGTGAGAGAGTGGTGTGGTGGTGCTTAGCTGTCCATTGGACTTCATATGTTCTAATATGTATATGATCCGTTCATTCTTCTAATGATTTGCAGGACCCTTGCATTCTTACTTTTTTTTTTTTTTTAGATTAAAATTACTTTTCCAGAGTGTATCTGTGATGATTTAAATGGGAATTTTCCACCTCTTGATAAGTCCATTACAAGTGAAATTCATTTTATTTACACTCATTTTCTGCTTCCACCTGACTTTTAAAAGAAAAATCAGGTTATGCTATTTTTCAAGCACACAATAATGTCCACATCTACAAGACTGGATGACTAGTGGATAGAGAACATCTGTTGAGAAGGACTTTTATGTCCTGATGGACATAAAACTCGACATGAAGTTTTTGATGAGCCAACAGTATGTGCTTGCAGCCTAGAAAGTAAACCATATTCTGGGTTGCATCAAAATAAGTGTAGATAGTAGGTCAAAGGAGGTGATTCTCCACCTCTACTCAGCACTCATGAGACCCCTCCTGGTTGTGGTAGTGCCCCCCTCTACCTGCATCAAGCTGCATCCAGCTCTGGGGCCTGCAACATAAGAAGGATATAAACCTATTGGAGCAGGTCCAGAGGAGGGCCACAAAGATGATCAGAGGGCTGGAGCATCCCTCCTACAAAAACAGGCTGAGAGAGTTGTGAGTTGTTTTTTGTTGTTGTTGTTGTTTTCAGTCTAGAGAAAGGGAGGCTTTGGGAAGACCTTATAGTGGCCTTCCAGTGCTTAAAGAGGGTCTACAGGAAAGCAGGGAAGGAACTCTTTATCAGGGAGGGCAGAGATGTTGCCCAGAGAAGTTGCTGATGCCACCTACCTGCAAGTGTTCAAGGCCAGGTTGGATGGGACTTTGGGCAACCTGATCTAGTGGAAGGTATCCCTACCCATGGCAAGGGGTTGGAACTAGAAGATATATCTGACTTAAATCAGTCTATGATTCAATGATTTTCTTTTATGAATTCTGACCCTTTTTTTTTAATTTCACCAAATCCAGACCAGATTTAATCCAAGGTCAGGTGACTGCATTAGCATATCAGTGTTTTCAAATTCAGTCTTAGAAGCTCAAATGTGTTATAAATGCAGTTACACCACACTTAATATGGATGTGCATCTTTTGGATGAGCAAATGTTTGACTTAGCACAGGTCTGTTTATAAAATGTAATGCTGAGGTATCTTCAAATATTAAATCTTGTGTGAAGCAGGTTTCATAACCTTAGCATTTGAAAGAGCAGTGTTTCCTACACAAAACTCTAAATGATGCATCCAGTGATTTGTTATTAAATAAAATTAAATAAAATCAGCACATCTGTAAAAAATCACTTGTGTAAAAAATCACACACACACACACACACACACAAAAAAAAAGTTTGCTGCGTTAAAAGTGAAATCTTGATCTTACTTTCCCTTGGATTTATTTTTTCTAAATTACAAAAAGATGTTAAAAAAAATGAATTAACTATATTTTTAAAATGTTTATCTGCCAGTAGAGACATCCTCGCTGAAGTGTAAGCTGCTCTTATTATAATTTTCTTATTTTATTCTGTTCATCTAAGTCTCAATTATTTTGTTTTTAATTACCATTCACCATAAAGTACATTCCCTGTGAGACTTTCCAGCCAAGTTAGACAGTAACTCTTGCTCAATACCAATAGTTATGGATGGCTAACCAAGGATGACAAAGATAGAGGAACACCTACTTAGATTACCATAGCAATATACATCTAGAATGGAGAAACAAACATCCAAGTTCCAATTTACTGTGAAGACTAAAGAACAAAGGCAATTAAGATGCTTTGTGTTGTATACTCAGAGATCTACATATTGCAAGATAGATCAATGCTTTTTCCCTTCTTACCTGTAACTAATTATCTTTCATAATTATTCAGCATTTTTTATTTATAGTTTTTCTTCTGTAATATAATAAAAATGTTAAAATGTGAAAAAGAAGCAAAAAAAAACAAACAAAGCAAGCAATCAAAAACAAACAAATGAACAAAAAACCACAACTCTACAGGTCATGGAAGTGGGTTTTGAGAAATAACCAGAAGTAACTAACTGTTTTTTGTTGGTTTGTTTGCTTGTTTGCTTGTTTCCCTAATTATATTTATTATTATTTTTGGACTATCCAAATTGCAAAAGCTTGTTGAAAATGAGTTTGCCATATTTTCTCTAGTAACTTTTAGCTCTTGTGCCCAGACAAACTACCTGCATCAGTTCTGGCCTTACAGGGCTTCCCCTACTGAGTTCTGAGTGAATATCTTACAGATGCTCTTGTTCTCACAGAAGGGAGGCTGCTTCTATGTAACTGCTTGATCTTCAACCTGGTCTCAGCACTAAGCTTTTGCTTTAAAGGCAGGGATCATCCCACTCCATCTCACATCTGCCTGTGTGGTAACTGCTGCTATGCTGCAGTCTTAAAACAGAGCCTTACTCACATTACACAGTACTCCATGACACTGTGTAATTAGATTTTGGAACATATTGACACAGGATGTTATGGAAGCTAATAATTTAAAATTGTTTTAAAATCCATTAGGCAAATTCATGGAGGAAAAGGCCACTTAGCGCTATCAAGTTCAAAGATGCAGCTTCTAATACAGAAAGTCCTAAGCAATAGATGACTGAGGTAGAGTGAGTAGTTTTACCATGTACTTCTTGTGTTCCTATTTACTGTTGCCCCCAGAATATGCTGTTAACCATGGCTGGAGACAAAATACCGAACTGGAGAGACATTCATTCTTATCAAAATAACATTCTTATATTGTTTAGTTTAGTGTGAGGAAAGGTTCATCTTCTTCAAAGTAGAAACTTACTTTAAAGTGCATTTATCTATTTATCTATTTATTTTGTATTACTTACTCCAAAACAAGCAAAGACCTTCAAAACTCTTGACTGACATTCATTTCCTAGGCTGGATGGGGCCTTGGCCAATCTGATCTAGTGGGTGGCATTCCTGCCTATGGCAGGGGTGTTGGAGCTAGATGATCTTTAAGGCACCTTCCAACCCAAGCCATTCTATGATTCTATGATTTCCTAATACTACAATCTAACAGTAGATTACAGTTATCACCAACATGTTTAGTTCAGTTATAGACTCAACAATGCTTCTGCTTCTAAGCAATGTTTCTGGACTTCCACTCAGTTTGAAAGGGTTTGAAAGGGAATAGTTAACTGTAATTCATGATTGAAATGGCAGAAGTAAAAACACAGTATGGAGATAAAAAGTTGGACACAGAAAAACATCTTTGCAAAGCTCTGTTAAGTCTATCACTCAAATATACAATCTATCCAAATCTAAAAATAAATAGATAAATAAATTAATATTTCATGTTTGGTCATACAGCAAATATTGTTGTACTCTGAAAAAGATTGGGGGTCCCTTCTTCACCTCCTATGCTTGTAAAAAGGTGACTCAATGCAATTGCTGTCTCCTTCACTTCTCTTAATACTGTGACAACATGTCAAGCCATGATGACAAGACCGGAAGAGGAACCAAAGAAGAATTAATCCTTCACTGGCAAAGACTGCATGTGTGCTTATTTTCTAGGAGGTGAAGCTGAAGTCCTCACTTCCTTATTACTGTCTACATGCTTAACTTTTCCTATGATAACTAAAAGTGTAGTGAATAGCTGTCATCTATCAAGGACTCTCTTGATGTTATACTCAGTTGGGGCATGCATGGGACTGTAAGAGCCTGAAAGCACTCTAAGGTTTCTTGATTATAAACATCAGCCAAAGGAAACCTTACGTTCTATACATCCGGTTTGTAAGATACTTCAGTTATAAGACAATTACTTCTGTTCTTCTCCACAATGAAGCAGACAAATGGTTTCTAGTTATGCTGAAGTGCCTCTACACCAATGCACGCAGCATGGGAAACAAGCAAGAGTTGGAAACCATGGCACAATTAGACAAATATGACTTGACTGCTATCATGGAAACATGGTGGGATGGCTCACATAACTGGAACATTGAAATAGAGTGCTAAAACTTCTTCAGAAGGGATAGACAGGGAAGGAAGGGAGGGGGTGTTGCCCTCTACATTAGTGTGAAGAGCTGCCTCTCAGAAACAGCCACGGACAGGTTGAGAGCTTGTGTCTGAGAGTTAAGAACCACACTAATAAAGGGCATCTTGTGGTCAGGGTCTACTACAGGCCACCCAATCAAGGGGAGCCAGTGGATGAGGCATTTTTGTTTCAACAGCAAGAAGCATTGCACTTGCATGCTCTCATCCTGATGGGGTACTTCAACCACCTGGATGCCTGCTGGGAAAACTACATGGCAGGCTGTAAGTAATCCAGAAGATTCCTAGAGTAAGTTGAGGATAACTTCCTGGTCCAGGTATTAGACAAACCAACCAGAGGAGAAGGGTTACTTGACCTGGTGCTTACCAACATGGAAGAGCTCATTAAAGAGGTCAAAATTGTAGGCAGTCTAGGCTGCAGTGACACACTCTGGTTGAGTTTTTGATCTCGAGAAATACAGGCCTGTAAAAGAGAACAGTCACGACCCTGAACTTACGAAGAGAGAACTTCAAGCTACTTAAAGACCTAGTAGCTGAGATCACCTAGGAACACCATCCTTAGGGACAAAGGAGCTGAGCAGAGCTGGCAACTCTTTAAGGATATTTTCCTTAGAACACAAGAGCTCTCCCTGTTTAAAAAAGTGGGCGAAGAGGGCAGACAAATGGGATGGCAGAGCAAGGACCAGTTGGTCAGACTGAGGCGCAAGAAGGAAATGCACAGGCAGTGGAAGCAGGGACATGTAGCATGGGAAGAGTACAGGGATGCAGTCCAGATGTGCAGGGATGGGATCAGGAAAGCCAAGGCACGGATGAAACTGAGCTTGGAAAGAGATGCAAAGAATAATAAGAAGGGATTCTATAGGTACATTGCTCAGAAAAGAAAGGCCAAGGAGAGTGTACCCCCTCTGATGGATGAGAAGGGTGAACTGGTAACAACAGACATGGAGAAGGATGAAGTACTCAACAACTTCTTTGCCTCAGTCTTCAGTGACAGTCAGGCTTCCCAAGTCTTGCATTTCCCTAAACCTGTAGGTGGAGGCTGGGGAGCAAAGTCCCTCCCACTGTAAGTGAAGAGCAGGTTTGAGACCACCTGATGAAACAAAACAGGTACAAATCTATGGAGCCTGATCCCAGGATCCTGAAGGAATTGGCTGATATAGTTGCCAAGCCTCTCTCCATCATATTTGAAAAGTCCTGGCAGACAGGTGAAGTCCCTGGTGACTGGAAAAAGGGAAACATCACTCCCATTTTTAAAAAGGGTAGAAAGGAGGACCCAGGGAACTACAGACCAGTGAGCCTCACCTCTGTGCCTGGCAAGATCATGGAACAGATCCTCCTGGAATCAAGGTCAAGGCACATGCAAGACAAAGAAGTGATCCGAGACAGCCAGCATGGCTTCACCAGGGGTAAATCCTGCCTGACCAATCTAGTAGATTTCTACAATGGAATGACTGCACCATTTGACAAGGGAAGACCAACAGATGTCATCTACTTGGGCTTCTATAAGGCCTCTGACACAGTCCTCCATGACAACCTGGTCTCAGAATTGGAGAGAGATGGATTTGATGGGTGGACCATTCAGTGGATAAGGAGTTGGCTTGAAGATTGCACCCCGAGAGTGGTGGTCAATGGCTCTATGTCCAAGTGGAGGTCAGTGATGAGTGGCGTACCTCAGAGGTCTGTCCTGGGAATGGTACTGTTTGATATCTTTATCGATGACATCAACAGTGGGATTGAGTGCACCCTCAGCAAATTTTCAGATGACAGTGGTGCAGTTGATATGACAGAAGGAAGGGATGCCATCTGAAGGGACACCTGGACAAGTTTGAGAAGTGGGCCCACATGAACCTAATGAGGTTCAACAAGTACAAGTGCAAGGTGTTGCACTTGAGCTGGGGCAATCCCAGACATGAGTACAGACTGGGAGAAGAACTCATTGAGAGCAGCCCTCCAGAGAAGGGCTTGGGGGTTCTGGTGGATGGAAAGCTTGACATGAGCCAGCAGTGCACGCTTGCAGCCCAGCAGGCCAACTGCATCCTGGGTAGCATTAAAGGAGGAGTGGGCAGCAGGTCAAGGAAGGTGATTTCCCCCCTCTACTCTGCCCTTGTGAGGTCCCACTTGGAGTACTGTGTCCAGGTCTGGAGCCCCCAGCACAAGAAGTGGATCTGTTTGAATGAGTCCAGAGGAGGGCCACGAAGATGATCAAGGGGCTGGAGCCCCTCTTCTATGAAGATAGGCTGAGAGATCTGGGGCTGTTCAGCCTACTGAAGAGAAGGCTCTGGGTTGACCTCATTGCAACCTTTCAGTACTTGAAGGGGACTTATAAAAAGGATGGACAGTGACTCTTTGCTCAATCAGATAATGACAAGACAAGGGGGAATAGTTTTAAACTGAAAGGGGAGATTTAGATTAGATATTAGGAGGATATTCTTCACTCAGAGGGTGGTGAAACACTGGAACAGGTTGCCCAGAGAGGCTGTGGATGCCCCATTCCTATTGGTGTTCAAGACCCTGAACAACTTGATCTAGTGGGTGGCATTCCTGTCCACGGCAGGGGGGTTGGAATTATATGATCTTTGAGGTCCCTTCAAATCTGAGCCATTCTATGATTATATGATACAAAAAGTTTCAGGACTCTTGTTAAGTACCACAAATGAATAATAGCTACCGTTTTTTTTCAAGCAGTTTTGAGCCACTATATATTCTAATATTTACATCTATGATGTAGCTCCATACATATGAAAATGAGATTTTAAGTATAAAATCATCATTCATTCTGCCTGTAACACATCTTATTAGAACTACAAGTAAAATGTGCAATATATTCCAAACAACTTACTATTGGCAGCTGCAGTGTAAGTGGTCTGGTACCTTAGTTTTACTCAGTAATCTTATTATCAAGCAATTATTGTGCCATAGATAAATATCAAAAGTAATGGTAATTACAAGCTTGTTATAAACAAGAGAAGCCTCAGGATAAAATAATTTAAGTTGTGCTACCTTTGTAATCGGTTTTGTGTCACCAAACAATACACTGACAATGGCCCCTTGGCAGGGCAAACCAAAGACAGTTAAAACTGTACAGTCTTAATTTCATAGGTGATTATAATTTATTTGGGTGAAATAAAATAAAATTAAAAGGTCATTTATTTACAGAGCTAAAAAGCATTAGCAATGTAAGGGTCCCTGTTATTACATTAATTTGCTTCTATGGAGAGATGAATTGCCTTCAAACACCTCCAGGTCAGAATAATGTTTGTAATCATGAAATAAATTTAGTTTCTGTCTTAATCTAGTTTAATGCTTCTAGCATCTGCTTAATTTAGCATTATGTTCCAAATACTTTTTGTTCTGGAATTGAGATTAAAATGGAGGGGAAGAATGTTCTGCACAAGGAGGTGGAGCTCGTGAGGTGGGAGAGACGATGGAGGACTTTTTCTGGATCTCAGTAAGAAAGGCTCAACAGCAAATGGCTTAGTAAGATAACTGCTTTAATACGCCAGAATAAGAAGAGGAATACAAATAGTGAACAAATTTTGCATCCTTTCTGATTCTGGGCACCCATGTTCATGCAGCATCAGGTGGATCCCAGATGGATTTTCCCACAGTGCACTGCACAGACCAGAACAGATCCTGTCTGTGAAGAGGAGCTGTCCCTTTTTGCCTTTCAATCTTTTATATACTCTCCTTACAAGAAAATTACTGTTCTGAAAGGATGTTCACGTGAGAATGTCTTACTGCACTTTTAGACAAAGGCAAGGCCATGCAAGTGGTGTAATCATTGGTAACCAAGTGGGAGTTATCTGCAGGATCCTCTGTTACAGTGAGATGCAAAAGTTATCCTGTGGCCAAGGGTTTTGCGCAGCACCACGTGGGCCTGAAAACCCATGATGTATGTGCAGGGCAGCACAAGCTTGCAGGTGCCTGCTCAGGTTATCTGTGATGTGGGTCACCAGCTCCTACATGGGCAACACCCTCCCGGTCAGGATCATTGAAATCTACTTGGTGATCTACATACGGCTTACCTTTCCTAAGATATATTATAACTTACTGATTATGTTAATAACATGCAGGTATCTCACATCCTAAGTATGAAACCCAGTAAAGCAGATGCGACCTGTGTGAGATCGCTGATTCCCCAAATGCAATGTCTTCTGAAAGGCTCCCAATATAGGGTGGGAGGCCTGGGGGATTTGCATTTGAAATTGATGGTATTGTGTTTTTAAGGAGAAAAAAAAAAAAATAGTGCTGACAGCAGAATATTACATTTTAAAACCAAACTAAACTATTTCCATTCAAGTGGTATGTTCAGACTTGCAGAAGAGAGTCAAATGATATTCTAGAGTTGTGTTGAATTTAATCATACACTATTTAATAAATGATCAGAATTTTCTATATTATGGATATTGATGGGTGTTTATTATAATTATAATACTGAGCTGAAGAATATAAAATCACAGTATAAAACATCAATCTTGATATTCCTTTACTGAATGTCCATCATATCTTTACTGTGTAGAAACAACTTTATTGTACTATAAAGGTCTGAAAAAAGATTACAATTATTTATTTTGCTACCACAAATTTTGAATTTTTGAAGTATGAAACACCTAAACAAAAGACAGAACACATTCCCCACCTCCCAGGCTGTCAAAAGCTGTATCAGCGTTCTTTGAAATTAATTGAAAGATTCATGTTTGACCCAATAGTGTCCATTTTTAGGCCATCAGAAAATCACCTGACCTATTTGAAATCCAGCTTTAGACACCAAATGTCATAAGTTATTTAAAACAAGGTGCAATTAGACCAGCCCACTTTCAGAAGGAGTAAGCAGTGGTAGATGAACTCCTCTAAGTTCCTGCTGGGTTCGATGAACATTTAAGTAGGTGGAGAGTCATGTGAAGATTAATGTTACATGCTTGAACTGGGTCTTATAACATAATCTCTTTTCTCTAAAGAACAGTATTTCTAGTTCTAGCCACTACTTCATTTAAACCATCCAATAAAAGAAAAATGAAAAGAAAAAACATTTCTCTTGGGGAAAACAAACAAACAAACAAGCAACAAAACCTACCTGAAAAAATAAAGGAGATGATCAAAACTGTTTCCTATTCAGGGAAGAGAAAAATGAATTAAAATATTCATTTATATTAATTAACATAGGCCATTTAGGAATGTTTCTCTGGTTAAGTAATAATTTCTGTAAATATTAATCTAAATATCTTGAGTGCTTTTCCTCATTTCTTAATATTGTACATTCGGTAGACATGATCTGTTGAAGTCAAGTTTACCCTATTTCTTTTCCCACCTTTTGATTTGTCATTTTCATGATTTCTAGTGAATATGCACTTCGCTGATACATGGACAGAAATTCCAATTTGGTCTATGACTCAGAATTTTATCAGCAGCTATCTGTTTTTTATTTGTCTTCAAGTTGACCAAGGTACATTTCAAAGGTGTGGTTCTGTTTTAGGCTTACATAGCAAGGTTTTGGTGGAGGGGAGGCTGCAGGGGTGACGTGCGAGAAGAGCCTGGATGCTGCCCCATGTTAGATAAGAGCCAGTTCCAGCCAGCTCCAAGAGGGACACACTGCTGGCCAATCTGAGACAAAGAGCAATGCTGGTTATGCCTCTGTGAGACCATTATTAAAAAGGGAAAAAAAAGGCTGCGCAACAGAAGCAACTATGAGAAGAGTGAGAAAATGTGAAACAATCCTGCAGACACCAAGGTCAGTGAAGAAGGTGGGGGAGGAGGTGCTCCAGGCACCAAGGCAGAGATTATCCTGCAGCTCAAGGAGAGGATCATGATAGAGCAGGAGGTCCCCTTGCAGCCCATGGTGCACCATGACAAAGCAGATATTCCATCTGCAGCTCATGAAGGTGCCCACAATGGAACAGGCGGATGTGGCCTGAAGGAGGCTGCAGCCCATGAAGAGCCCACAGTGGAGCATAAGGTCTGGTGGGTGCTTCTGTCCATGGGAAACCCATGCAGGAGCAGTCTATTTCTAAACACAGGACTGCATCCTGTGTTACAGACCTATATCAGAACAGTTATTGATGAACTGTAGTCTGGGAGAAGCCTACAGAGGATCATCAGGTGAAAGGGATCCTGTGCTGGAGCAGGGGAAGATGAAGTTTTATTATCTAACTATAACCCCTATTTTTCATCCCTCTGTGCTGCTCATGGGGAGAAGACAGAAGAGGGTGGATGGGGGGAAGGTGGTTTTGGTTTGGTTTTGGTTCTCCCTGCTTTAGTCTGTTAGCAATAGGCAATAAATTACATGAATCTCCCTTATGCTAATTCTGTTTTAACAGATGATAGTAATTTGTGAGAGATCTCCCTGTCCTTATCTCTGCAGATGAATCTTTTTTTTCATCATATTTTGTCCCTCTGTTATGTTGAGGGCGAGCAAGAGAAGTGAATTATTTATATTAAATGTACTTTATTTTATTTTATTTATTTTATTTCTTGATTTCCCTTCATTTGTCATTAGTTGATAGACCAGATAGACAATGTATTAATAAAGAATTAAGTTAACTGTGAAATCCCAATAAATCAGTTCTACCATGTTTTTCCTAACTTCTTCACCCTTAAATATTTTATTAAGATTCATGCAGCTTTGCAACTTATTCTGAGACAAAACTAAGGGAACAAAAAAAAAAAGGAAGCAGGAGTTTGTTTATAAAGAGAATGGTGGGTCAGAGGAAATGAGGAAACAGACAGATCTTACTTTTTCCTATTATTTTCTAGTTATCAGAAAATAATTACATAACAAATATTTATATGTTATGTATTATTTTTTTTTTTGTTAAAGCCAGTCAAATATGGTGATTTACTTGCACTAATAGGACCAAATCTGTGGCCTAATAAGGTCAGTGTTGAAGTTCCTCATACCTCCAGTTCAGTTGGTGTAGAGGGAATTAACGTGATTTTTCTGGCCAAGTTATGCATTTTCTAACAACAACAACAAAACCAAAATATTTTTAAAACAAACAAAAAAGCAACAGTAAAAAATTGGCACATCAAACTGGAGATTATTATGCCTCTAGAAATGATTGGAGAGTCAATTTTCCTGACTTCTTTAAGAGCTAAAACCAAACTGAGACAAGATCTTGGTTGATATTCCTAAAATTTATATTAGCCATTTTACTTTATTGTTATTATTATTATTATTATTATTATTATTATTATTATTATTATTAAATATTATCTGTGGCTGACTCTCAGATTTAGTTTCTGCATAAAGTGTAAGCAGAAATGACCACTCTTTTTCCCTGTACTTTTTTGTTGCTTACGTCTTCTTCCACTACTATGGCCACTTTGTGCATCTGATTTAGTGGTGTTCAGATTAATCTAATGAAATTTATGCAAGTGTCTTATAGCAGTAGATTATTTTGGCCTAAACCATGTGGCGTGTTAATTGGAAAGATCACAGAAAGGTCAACAAAAGCAAACATATATATATATAATTATCAACATTAAGAGGAGAAATTTATTGCTTCAGTCATAGCAAGTCATACTCCATATTACAAAGGATTTTATTATTCTTGGTTTTGTAACTTGCTTACTTGGGTAATATATTTCTGGAATAACAGAATGCTATGGAAAATAGAATACAGAAGGAAGTTGGAGAAAACAAACAAACAAACAAACAAAAAACCCACTTGTTTCTTAGCTTGCGTACAAACGGCATTTATTTACCACTGTCATTATATGTGTGTATTTTTATATAAATACATACATCTACATATATATATACACACATACTCCCCTGCAAACTTGAAATGTACACCAGATAAAGGAAGGAACATGTACGTATTCTACAACACTGAAAATAAGAACTATGTAGGCTTTCTAAGTAAATATTAAATAATCTGCCAAGACATTTTCACCTTCCAGCTACTCTAAGAAAACCATTATACACACATCCAGCCCCAGTGGGGATGCATCTAGATGAGTTTTTACACACAGAGAATACAGGTTCACTGAAAGAGCAGAAAGAAGACACAAAAGGGCAAGGGTTCTTTGTTTATGTATTTTCATTTGAATGCTTTGTCAACACACATTTTTTAATCAAAGCCTTATGCACAAGACTTTACTTGACTGCTCCCAAGAAAAGAAAGTCATGGCATAAATGTAAAAACATTGTTATTTTGATCACCGCAGTATAAAATATCACACAACTCGAAGTGAAGTTCAAATTTTTGTGTCACTTTAACTAAATTACAACTTAAGAAAAGTTATAATATTATATATATATAATAATATATTATTATTATTATTATTATTATTATTGTTATTCTTTTCCCTGTCTTAATAAACTGTCTTTATCTCAACTCACAGACTTCACTTTCCTGTTTCTCTCCCCCATCCCGGAGAGGGAGGGGGGAGGGTGAGCGAACGGCTGTGTGGTGTTTGGCTGCCAGCCGGGCTAAACCACAACAATACTATATATATTTCATATATATATATACATATATATATATATATATATATTCATATCTGTTGGGCAGGCCTTAATTCCTGAAAGGATTCTCAATACCTGCTTCTAATTTTGCAACTTAGTTTTTTTCAGACCTCCAGACAGAGTTCTCTTACCAGACTACACAGCTTGATACATTTTTTTCATTAAGAATTCAAAATATTATATTCTCAATTTTTTAAATCCAGAGACCTTTTATTATTATTATTATTTATTTATTTACTCAGAATGATAACTTTAAGTGTTATATTCTACTAATTTACCTACATAGTAAAAAAGTTGTTACTGGGTTCCTTTATAAAGGCTAAATTTCACTTAACACATACATTTCCTTGAATGAGAATAGAGAATCTAACCTTCAGAAAAGGTTTGCCATTAAGCTTCCTTTCAATACTGAAGACAGGATCATTTCTATTTTTTCTTGAGACTGATTAACCGAGGATATAAGATAAACTGCTGCTACAAAATTTTCCCATGGTCCGGATATTAAAAGAACAGCTAAAAGTAGCTAGGCTTAGTAAGAAGGAGCTATTTTATTAATGTTTGGTATCTCAAGAGATCTAAATCTGTGATAATATTCAGGGCATTAATTTAATCAGGGCATCCAAAATATCTCAGTTTTGAATGCAAACAGCTCTATCACATTATAGAGATTAAGACTTAGGAAAAGGAAACATCACTGAAAAACAAAATTGTACATCTTGTTTGCCTATTTCATACAATTTATTTATCAGTGGCAATAATAGTTCCTAATGTTAGAGCAGAATCAAACTCAAGCATAGCTAGAATGCTCCATTACTACTCTGTATTACATTATTCTGGGATTTTTTATGCAATTTTTGAAGATTTCCTGCACTAAATAATTTATACTGCATGATATTCTTCACTGTTTTACACATATTAAGACAAGGGAGAAGTTACTGAAGAAATATAAGCAATATTATCCTAAATATAAAACTTTCTGAAAACAGGAATGCCATTAACATGAAGTGAACACTTAATTTATCTCAGAGTCCACAACAGATCCCAAAGGTCTTAATGTTAGGTGTGAATTACTGTGCCTAACAGCACTTTTTAATGCTGTACTGAAATAGCTTCTTCTCATATTCATCCTGTGTTCTGTGGCAACAGCTTTCAGTTAAAAACCTCTGTGAGGTAAAAAAGCTTACTTTATATTGGAGATCTGCGTTATGCAGCACTAGAGGTTTTTGCCCTTGCCTTTATATTATGTATAGTAACGCATACATGTGTGATGGGTTGACCTTGGGTAGATGCCAAGTGCCCAGCACACTGCTCTGTCACTCCCCATCCTCAATATGCAAAGGAAAGAAAATACAATGAAAAAAAAGCTCCTGGGCTGAGATGAGGACGCAGAGTTCGCTTACCAGACAGATTCAGCATAATGGAGATTAATGCAATTTAGTACCTATTGCTAACAGATTAGAGCAGGGAGAAATAAAAGCAAGCAACAACCCCCCCCCCCCCCCCCCCCCCCCCCCCCCCCCCCCCCCCCAACACCCTCTACTACCTCCTCCCACTGAGCAGGACACGTGGCTGAGGAATCGGGGTTGTGGTCAGTCCATAATGTTTTGTCTCTGCTGCTCATTCCTCCTCACTCTTCCCCTGCTCCAGCATGGGGTCCCTCTCAAGGGTTGCCGTCCTTCCCAACTGATCTGACATGGGCTTCCCCCACGCTGCAGCTCTTCAAGAACTAGTTCAATGTGGGTCTGTACCATGAGGTGTAATCCTTCAAGAATGGAATGCTCCAGCACGGGTCCCCCGTGGGTGGCAGCTCCTGCCAAATCACCTGTTCCTGTGTGGGCTCCTCTTCTTGGGCTGCAGCTCTGGCCTGGAGTCTGTTTCTGCAGGGACTCTTCATGGCCTACAGTCTCCTTAAAGCCACATCCACCTGATTCATGATGGGCTCCTTTCCATGGGCTGCAGTGTGGAGATTTGGTACACCATGGGCTGCAGGGGGACCACGGGCCTCTGCACAGGCTGCAGGGGAATTTCTGCTCTGGTGCCTCACTGTCCCTCTTCATTGACTTTTGTGGGAGTCAGCCTTCTGCAGGACTGTTTCTCTCACAGTTTCTCACTCCTCTCTCACAGCTGCTCTGCATTTTTTATGTTTTCTAAAAGATGCTATCACAGAGGCCCAACCAGCAGCACATGAAGCAGGTCCTGGTCTCCATTCTCACAGCAACCAACCCTGCAGCATCCTCCCCCCACCCCTCTGCCCCCTCCTTCCACCTACCATCTACTATAACCTTTCCACATAAACGCAATACAACATGCAAAAGAGAAAATACAGCATATAACCATAGAATGGTTTGGGTTTGAAGGGATCTTAAAGATCATCTAGTTCCAAACCCCCTGCATTGGGCAGGGACACTTTCCACTAAACAAGGTTGCTCAAAGTCCCATCCAGCCTGGCTTTGAACACCTCTAGGACAATGACAGCTTCTCTGGCAACCCATTCCAGTGCCACACCAACCTTTGCGTAAAGAATTTCTTCCTTATACCTAATCTAAATCAACCCTCTTTTAGTTTAAAGTTATTACCCCTTGTCCAATCTCTACACTCCCTGACAAAGAGTCTCTCCCCAGATTTCCTGAAGGCCCTCTTTAGGTACTGATAGGCCACTAGAAGGTCTCTCCAGAACCTTCCCTTCTCTAGGCTAAACTTTTTCCACCTCTCTTAGAGTGTCTTCATAGGACAGGTGCTCCATCCCTCTGATTGTCCCAATGGTCTTCCTCTAGACCTGCTCAGGCAGATCTATATTTTTGTTATGCTGGGTGCCCCAGAGCTCAATGCAATACTCTAGGTGAGGTTTCATAAGAACAGAGTAGAGGGAGAAAACCACCTCCTTTGACCTGCTAGCTACACTTTTTTTTTTTTTTCTGTTTTTTTCTGGTACAGCCTAGGATACCGTTGGCTCTCTGGGCTGCAAGTGCACACTGCCAGCTCATATTCAGTTTTTCACCCATGAGTACTCCCAACTCTTTCTTTTCAGAACTGCTCTCCATCCATTCTCCACCCACCCTATATTTCTGCTTGGGACTGTCCCAGCCACAAAGCAGACTATATGACTCAAGGGTCTGAATCCATATAGTCACACTAGTACTCTGGTTGACATGGTGTCTCCTCCCAATAAGGAAGAGAGTTGCTTAGTACTGATTTATTACTCAGTTATCCAAGTATCAACTGGAAACCTCATCTAATCAACTGTATTTGATAAATAGCTTAAAAAGGTGCCCACAATGTTGTCACCATCAAGACCGAATACTTCATGCCCAAGATATAGTGGCAATTTAGGAAGAAGAATGAGCTAGTGAGCTTGAAATCATCAGAGGTATCTCACAACATGACTGACCACTTCTATTTTTGAAGGAATATTCCCAGCAGATCTAATTATTTTACTGCTACAGATAGCAGTTGAACCTTTGTGTACACTGTTAATTTTCAGATACAGTGTGTTGCTTATGTTTTTTTCCTCACTTTATTTTTGATAACCTTCCCTAGCTATGGCATGATGATTATGATTCATTCAGTATTCAGTCTGAATGGGTGCTAAGACTGCAAGCAGCTCTAGTAAGCAAGTGAACTCTTTCAGCTTCTACTTACTTGAGATGGTTTCCAGTGACAAAGGTACCTAGCCAAAATTGAATTACTTCCTCTCATCAATAGTTGTTGTCCTTTATTTTTCAAGTGAACTCAATTTGGGAATTTGGGAGCAGGGTGGGGGGCATTCTCTTTTTTTGTTGTTTGTTTGTTTGTTTGGTCGGTTGGTTGGTGTGGTTTGGTTTGATTTTCTTTTTTTCCCTTCTCTCTCTCTTTTGATATTAGCTGATATTAGAGTCACACTCATGAGTTTCTCAACATCAAATCAATAGAACTGTTTTTTTTTTTTTCTTCTTTCCAGTAATCTGCCATTTGAAAATAATATATCCTTACTTAGCAATATAGATTTTATGTCTTTCAGAATATGTCAAATATCTTTAACTACCTTTGATGTCTAGGGAAACTGAGATTCTTAATGCTTCTGAAAATCATACAATTCATCATAAAATAACAACTGAAACAAAATGGTATTCTCCTAGCAGTAATTTCCAAACGAAGTGGATTTTTTCTATCAAAAATGCATCATTCAAGAAAGTATGTTTTAAAAATTAACCTGCACTGGAGACATAAATATTTATCATGACATTGGCAGTTGCTTTGCGGAAATGTATCTTTGGTGGAGTGCATGAGCACCTTGAAAATTACATTCAATTATGTATATATTTTAAATCATGTATATAATCATATCTTGACCCTTTCGTATGCTGGAAATCAAAACATCTGAAAATAAGCAGAAGAGCTCAAGACCCTATCCTAAGCTGCCTCTTTTCTAAGCTGAGGACACTGTGGCCAGAAGAACAGTGCTGTGCTATCCAGTCTGTCTTAGCTGCTTTCATATTCAGACCCTGAGTGACCCAATGACGTAGAATTCATATCTTCCTTGTAGGTCCTTCCAATACTCTCGTCTCATACCTGGAAAGGCTCAAAGCAGCAGGAAAGTAAGGAGTGGAATTTAAGGCCAGTGGGTCAAAGAAGTGAAACCTTTTAGGAAATCCATGGAGCTTGCAGAAAGGTATCCCCGTGGCAGCAAAACAAAGAAGTTCTACCAGAAAGGAAGTGGATACAAAAGTTTTGTGCAAGTTTGTAAAAGACACATAGGTACCTCAGCATTTGGCTAAGCGATTTACTGGAGGATTTCGAATGACCAGAATGGGTACTTCTCCATGATTTGTGAAACCATGTATTCATACAGCCTGTCTGGACTCTCATGCCCTACAAGACGTACATAAACACTGCTCTGCTCACCCAAAGCTGCATATTTGCAAATGCATGCTCCATTATCTCCCTCTTGCTTTTACTCCCACCCTAGAGTCCAGTGTAGAGAGACATATGAAAACCTAAAAAGTGGTGGAAGAAATTCTGATAATGTTATCTAGGTATAATTTGAAAAAAAGGGAATGAGGAAAGATAGAAAAAGATGGATTGTTCACCTCCATGAATATATGTAGAATCAGCTAGTAGAAGATGAGGAATGCATTGAATAGGGCCTGACTAGGTGGTTGAAAGGCAGGCAATGAACGGGAACTTGTGAGGAATGTCTGCATCAGAAAAGTCAGTGCTAACTATGGAGTGGTTTAGAGAAAGATAGACTATACTTTCATGCGGTCTTGTGCAAATGTAGGAACCAGGCAAATACATGCATAATAAGCTAGGAGGTAGAATCTAATAAAAAGTTTGAGAATTGTCATTTTAGTTGGCTTCCATTACTGTTACAAATTTAATTTATTGTCAAACCAATTTGACAAGCAGAATATAACCTATATGTAAAAGTCCTTTGAGCAGCACAACATATTCTTTAAACTTTTTCTGATTTCTGATTCTCTATACTGCATATTGTTACATTCTTTTCAACTTTGAACTTCTTAAAATAGGAAAAAATATGAGAAGGTAGAAAGCTTTATTGGTAAAAGGAAGCTTAAGGCTCTTCTATGCAGCTTGCTTACACTGAAGTTGGCAGCTGCAAAGAAGATTTAAACAGTGTAGAGCTGATATAAGACAGTCTAGCTGCACAAACACATGCATTATTGTCTACATTATTATTATTATTTATTGTTGTTGTTATTTGTGGAGGGTTATTCAATTTTGTCTGAACGATGTGAAAGGACAAAATTAAGACTGAACAGCTTAGAGGAAAATCCAATGGAAGAACTATGTGTTCATATTCACGTGTTTCACTTAGACTGAATATTTAATATAAGGGGATATGTATTTTATAGCTTCTTTATACCATTATTTCATTTAATTTATTTATATATATTCCCAGTAGTTTTTTTGGAAATATAATTATTTTATTTTTTTCCTAATGTACCACATAAAATCACATCACAATTTCTGTCAATCATTTATGATTGGTAGATTCACTGTTTCTTTTGTCTTTGCTTGCTTTTACATTGGCTTTGGTTTTACAAAGGAAAATAAAGATTCCAGATCTCAGTAGAATATCTTTATTTTGACAGCACATAAATTTTAATTCACATGTTCACTTTAGTATGTAATCGCATTAAACTCTATTTATTTATATTTTTTCTTTAACAATGATAATTTTAAGAAATATTAAATTGCACACAGTCTGGACAGACACTTATGATATGTTTGTAATATGACACTCTAAAAAGAAATGATATGGAGGTTTTAAAAATACAAATAAAATAATAAAAATACTAAACTCGTTAACAAACTAAAGAGCCTCTCTTTGGGATAGCAAGCTGTCACTTTGAGAGCACATTAGTTTAGACTAAAGAGTGTAACAACTACTCAGCTCACACACACACACACAAATGAATAGAATAGAATAAGAAAGAAAGAGGAAAGAAATAGAAAGAGAAAGCAAGAAAGCAAGAAAGCAGGAAAGCAGGAAAGAAGGAAGGAAGGAAGGAAGGAAGGAAGGAAGGAAGGAAGGAAGGAAGGAAGGAAGAAAAAGAAAGAAAGAAAAAAGAAAGGAAGGAAGGAAGGAAGAAAGGAAGGAAGGAAGGAAGGAAGGAAGAAAAAAGAAAAAGAAAGAAAGAAAGAAAGAAAGAAAGAAAGAAAGGAAGGAAGGAAGGAAGAAAGATCAAGAGAAAGAGGATAAGAAAAGAAAGCCCTAAGACTTCATTTTTCACGTGTTTTCATCATGTCAGGTACATAAGATCTCATGTAATATCAAGGATTTGATTTTCATCTATTTGTTTGTAACTGGGTGAATTCAATAAATACATTAATGAACACTTTTTGGTTGCCGTAACTGTATTCTTGCCTGTATGTCTGTATTCTAACATATATATATATATATACACACTATATATATATATTCTAGCATATATATATATATATAAGTATATATACATACTATATGTACTTATAGACATGAGGGAAATAGAAGGGGTCACTGAGAGGGTTGTTTAGGCCAAATGAGGCCAGTTTTTAACTTCAAAAACCACCTTTACTAAATTATTTCATTAACAACACTAAGAATATATTTCTTTATAATGGTTAATTTTTCCATGTTATTAACTGTGATCACTACACATACAACACTGCTATATATTTATGTTCTAAGTTAGTTGTGAGTATAGGGTAACATAAAACTGATGCCATGTAGTTAGCTTTGATGGCTGTAGTCATTCATAGCTCTTAATTATTGAATTTGAGGTGATCCATTCACAGCTCTTAATTGTTGAGTTTGAGGTGATATATGGAGTAAGGATTATAAAAGCTGTCACTTTGCCTGAGATCCCATCACATTTCAGAAACAGACACTGAGGAGTAGTATATACTTGTGATTGCATCCACTTTCTTAACTATTTATGCTATTTTCATACATATCTATTCAAATATGTTAATATCTTAAAGACTGTTTAAGCGAGTGGGTTGTAGTTTCTCCCACCCTTTTAAATTATTTGTGGGAGTCTAAGGTTGAAGTCACAAAATTTTAATCCCACTATCTGTGAATTCTTATTGGTGTCTGTTCTTTCCATACTCAGTGTCTCAGGAAGAACAAATTATATTATTGGATTGATTTTTCTCTTTAAAGTCCTGTCCAAGTGTTAATTCACAGGAGCTATTCAAAGGAAATGATCTCTAAATAGATTGTTCCCCTCACTTGAATGCAAGCTCTCAGTTACATGGAACCTGGCTTTTTCCTGTGACATAACATTTACAGGGCTTTGCTGTGTTGTAATTAATTATTAAAACAGCAAATCTCTGTAAATTATTGCTGTATATGAAAAGATATGTTATGATGTTATCTTTCAACAAGGAGGTACAATGAAATAATTTGGAAACAGCGAATTTTCCACATTTACTTTCTCATCTATTTCTTTTTTTTTTCTTTTAGAAAAGAAAACAGCACATACAAATTTATTGAGATGAATTACCTTACTAAACTTTCTATCTATGGCAAATATATTCACATATTTTCTTTGTCCTCTGATTTACTAGTCATCATCAAAATCCACATCATAAGTGCATAAATAAATAAATAAATAAATAAAGCTACTTAGCTACATAGGCAAAAAACTGTTAAGACAGTACAATGAGGTTGCTTATTGAGCAAGGAGGCATTCTAATTAGACAAGTGAAAAATACCCAGGAGTAGGTCAATAAACAGGAATGCTTCATTCTTTGTTACTGTAATATTTAAGGAGTATTTATATGAACACACATCCTCAGATTATTTCCAGAGGAGAAAATTCATATTTTAATTCTTAAATCTGAGAAGCTCATTTTGTTTCATTTGTAAGGTAGTTAGCTTACAAATTTCTCAGCTCAGTCATAGGAGCAGTATTATGAGGCCCATAAAGAACTAAACGGTAGCTGTATGAGAAAGCCAGTGAAAAACAAACAAACAAACAAACAAACAAAAAAACACCATCTGCAGTTTAAAACTGGGGTCTTGAGGGGTCTACACATGAAGCTATAGAATCATAAAATAGAATCAGAGAATCATCTAAGTTAGAAAAGACCTTCAAGATCATCAAGTCCCATCATCAACTTGACCTACCAAATCCCATTACTAAACCATGTCCTTTAGTGCCACATACACACATCTCTGGAACACCTCCAGGGATATGGTAGTATCTACTGAAGACCCATTTTAGAGTCTTTCAATATCCAGGTTGTTCTTGACCTGAAATTGTTAGTCTGCCAGGTAAGGGCAGTCTCTGAGGAGAGCCTATACCAGGAGAGCCCTGATACAACTGAGAGTCTCTCAGACTGTTCCAAAGACAGACTAGGCATCACTGAGGCACAAATACAGCTCTGGGCTGGTACAGCCTATATTTTTTGTTATTTCCTTTAATTATACACTAATCTTATCTTCAGTAGCTTTCTTCTATGGAATGAATTCTGACAGATATTTTATGTGTTTTTTTTTTTTTTTAATTATTATTATTTTTTTTTACCTCAAAGCTTGGTCAAATATTACGTATAGTCGAGCCCGATTAAGAAGCTAGTGATGATTTATAGATTACTATCAAAGAAGTTCACAGACTCACAGGATGACAGAGACTGGAAGCAATATCTTGAAATCATTTGGTCCAAAACCCTGCTCAGAGCACGGTCAGTTAGAGTATGTTGCTCAGGACTGTGCCCATTCAACTGTGAACTTCATGAACGATGGAGTTTCCACAATCTCTCTTGGCAACCCGTTTCAGCTTTTCACCACCCACACATAAACAAACAAACAAAAAACAAACATACAAATAAATAAATACCTTGTTTTCAGGTTGAATTTCACATTTTATAATTTGTGTCTATTCTCTCTTGTTCCGTCACTGGGCACCACATAAAACAGTCTCATTTATACCCTTCCATCAGGTTTTTAAACACATGGATGAGATCCTCCTGAATCTTCTCCTCTCTAGGCTGAACAGTCCCAGCTCTCTCAGGCTCTTCTCATACACTGGATGCTCCAGTCCCTCAATCACTGTCATGTTCTTTTGCTGCACTCTCTCCAGTAGTTCTGTCTCTTGTACTGGGGAGCCCAGAATTAGTATCAACTCTTCAGGTGTGTCTCATCAGGCATGAAGAAAGGGGAAGGATCACCTTGCTTGATCTGTTGGCAATGCTCTGCCTAATGTAGCCCTTGTTAATGTCTGTTAACATTTTTTTATTGTTGTTGTTGCAAAGACACATTGCTGGCTCATGTCCAGCTTGGTGTCCACCAGGATCCTCATGTCCTCTGCATAGCTCTTTCCAGTCAGTCAACCCCCACAACCCAGCATGTACACACTTTCCTAGTACATATATTGTGCATCATTATGTACAGCATAATTTGATGTGTTTTTTGGTTGTTTGTTTGTTTTTATATGAAAGTAACAGAAACTTCTCTATTAACAAGTAAAGGATACCACTAACATTATATTTACAAACATGTAAGAAGATATTAAAATGGGTGACAATACAAGTGGCTGATACTCAAGATTAGGGAGAGACTGTATTCAAGAAGACATAAAAAATCATTAAACATCCTAAACAGATTGAATTTTCTAATAACAACGCCCAGCTTGATAGTGTACAAAGAAAATAATTGTCCATTTTTCTTGGAAGAGTAGGTTATCTTCAAAACACTGAAGTAAATGTGATGATAAACAACAACATGTATATTAATATACTCAACACAGAGATCAACTGTAGCCTAAAGCATTATCAGTGGCAGAGCTGAAGGAAAGATTAATAGTTCTGACATCACTGGAAGAAATAAGTAATTATCCCACCTTTCCAATTTAAAAATATATTCAAATATAACCAGAAGAGGATTGCAATTCTGACTTATTTACATATGAATCTACAAATATAAATAGAAAGGTAAAATTAAAAGAATTTTTAAAATAAAACACATTGAGTATAGCTAAAAACAAAACAAAACAAAACAAAAAACTCATAACCCAGACATTATTTTATTTTATTTTATTTTATTTTATTTTATTTTATTTTATTTTATTTCTCTCCTTTGATTCTGCAGTCTGGAAGCGATGAAAAGGTTAGGATATTTAGGAACAGAATTGAGGAGAAAATCCTTCATTAACTCTAATCTTCTGTTTTAATCTGTTAAAATCGAATGGACACAAATCCAGAGAAATGTATGAAATAATTTTCATGATGCTGTTGAAGGTGTCAAGTAATAGAAATTCTTAGATTATGTTTAAGAATTTGTATCATAATGCGTGAACGTTATGTTTATATTGGCTTGCACTTTAAACCTGTCCTAGTAGGGGGCACTGATGTTATACATTATAATGTACTCAAACAGAATAGTGAAACAGTTAAGACTTGGTGCCAGCTGCCTAATCTATCACAATTATCTAATTTTAAACCCTCTTGGCATAAAGTGAGGAAAAATAAATTTTCTGTTTACCATTAATTTTCCCACTGAGCATAGCCTGTTGATAAAGAAAGCAAACAAGAAACAGCGTAAATGGATAATAACCTGGCATCATTGATCTAGTTCTGAAGGTAAATTAATCATACACTTGCCTTCAGGAAAGTGTTACCTTATGAAGAATCTTATTTCTTGCTGACTATCAGTCAGATACTCGTCCACGTGAGCACCCACAGCCAAAGCAAAGATTTAATTTTTAAAATCTCCTTAGAAGATCAGGTTAAGAGTATGCAAAATATCTACAGGTCAGTTCAAATATTTTTCATTGTATATCCAGTACTATTTATAGCACTGACCAGAATATCAGTAGTAGGCTTGTACATGTGTAAATTCTTTCCACAGTACAGTGTATCATGAGTTGATAGGTCTGCTATAGTTGAAGGTCTCCTATAGCAAAAAAAAAAAAAAAAAAAAAAAAAAAAAAAAAAAAAAAAAGTTGTTCTCATTTCAGTGGCAATAAATTAGTGAAATGAGAATTAACAACTTTTATCTGTAATGCTATCCAATAATTATCTTATGAAATCACAAACCAGATACTTCTGAGGTACTGACTTAAATTTCTTGTAATTCTGCCCTGGATTTTGTTCCCTCTACAAAGTATATTTGTTAGAGACATCAGAATAACCTATATCTTGTTTCCTTCCCTAAGTATTGATGAAGGGTGACATATAACTTTATAGCACAAGTTTACTTACAATGTTGCACCTCTATGCTGCAAGTCAAATAAAGAAGATAGGAAAATCTTTTTGACAATTAATTTAACAGATTTAAAAGACAGTCAAACATCAGTTAAGAGATACCCAATAACCTAAGCTTAATTTATAAACATGATAGAGTGGTACACAGCAAACATTCTGCAAGTTGCTCCTCCCAGACCTTGTTGAGACCACTTCTCAGATATTCCTTCTTGGCCAGGATTATTCAAATATATTTATTTACTATCCATATAAATTTTTTTTTTCATTCTTCCTTCACTGTAGAATTGTTTTTTCCCCATGTAGATAGCACGGGATATAGATTAAAAATCTTTATGCTCCAAATTCTATTTTTTTTTTTCATCTTACACCAATGAAATGACTTAGGAGGATCATATGAACCAATCTTGTACAGTCACGTGCTTACAGATACACACCGTGATTTGCTTTGACTTTATTTATCACGTTGTCTTTTGCCCCTTCTGTAGGAGAGTGTAGTATTTCATTTCTTAGTTATGATTAAAGACAAGCTTTTTATTTTTTTTACAGTATACTTGCTGAAAAAAAATAAATAAAAGTTGATTATTGCTATTTCAGCTAGAGTCATTTCATCTTAGTGTCTCCTAAAACTTTCAGTATGATTTATATATCTGACGTTTTGTCAATCTACCTAGAACATTTCTGTTCCTTCCATTGCATGCACACAAGTAGTGACCTTACTAGATGGTGTTTATTCAGCTTGCAAGCCTTTTCAGATTTAATAGGTAATCCTTCGTCCAAAAACTAACAGCCTTTAAATGGCCTCAAATAGATCTGCAAAGTGTTTGTTGTCAGCATTGCTGCATTCCATTTCATTTATGACCTTTTATGGTGAAAAACTGACTTTATATTCTTCTAAATGCTTGGGCAATAATGAGAGGAGAAAACAACCACAAGATCATGCATATAATGATATAACATACGTTTATTTTTCAGAAATGAAAGGATGTTTAATGCTCTTTTTTTCATTCTAAAATACACTTAAAATAGAGAAAAATCAAATAAACTTATTATGAATTACCCCATCAGCAAATCTGTTTTAAGTCCAAAATGGTTTCTTTCTCATATTGGATATATAGTATTCTGTCTACAAACTCATTAATAACTGGGGTGAAGTAACCTCTAGAATTATAATAATTGGGAGAATAGCAATTAGTTGTATATGTATTTGCTTCTCTTCTCTTCTCTTCTCTTCTCTTCTCTTCTCTTCTCTTCTCTTCTCTTCTCTTCTCTTCTCTTCTCTATCATTATCATTATTTTCCCATTTCCGTTAGTGTTTTTCTCTATCAGCAAAATAAGTTAAAAATAATAATAAAAAAATAGATGTCATAGTGAAGCAATAAATATGGTTTGAGGTACAGTATTTTCTTAAAATTAATGTCCATTTATTAAATGTTGCATGTTTCAGCAGTGAAACAGTCTACATATGGTAGTTCACCCACTGATTTTTAGCCCTTGTATTGATCTGTCTAATCTATTACACGTATTAAAAAGAGGGAGAGCAACTATTTTCTCATTATGTGTGACTTTATTAAAATACAACACAGAACACATATCTGTGTCTTTCTATTTAAAACAGGAAAAGAGTACTGAACAGTTTGGATAATAATTTGTTATCAAAGGTTATAAGAAATATGTGATTTATTTGTTCCAGAGAAACTCATCACCTTAAGTATGTATTTATTTTCTAGCATAAATTTTATTTTTTAAATGAAATTTCACCATATATATTGGTTCTTACTTGGTTGTTACTTCTTTTCTTTGTAAATCTTGAAGACATTTTATCTCAGCTCTCAAGGCAAAACTTCTTGAATGATGAGTAACTGGCAATTAGTGAGATTTTGTTTCAACTTGTATCTATATTTTCAAGACCTTTACTACGATTTCACACTTAAACTTTGTATACATTAAATTTTGTATACCTGGTATGAAGCTCGAGTTCACACAGACAGATAATAAGCTATCTTGACTTGAATGAGTAATAAGTAAGTTTGTGGATGATACTAAATTAGGAGGAGCTGATGACTCCCTGAAGGGTGGAGAGGATTTCAGAGAGATCATGGCAAATTAGAGGACTAGACAATCACTAACAATATGTTTTAAAAAGAGGTAGTGCTGCCATATTCTGCACCTAGGATGGGGCAATCCTACTGTCTGAGGGATGAGAGGCTGGAGATCTGTGAGTTCTGGTTGACAGGAAGTTGAATATGAGTCAGCAGTGTGCCCTGGCAGTCAGGAAGGCCAACCACATTCTAGGGTGCATCGAACATGGCATTTCTAGCCAGTCAAGGGAAGTCATGGTCCCACTCTGCTCTGTGCTGGTGCAGAGTACTTCAAGTACTGTGTACAGTTCTCGGTTCCAAACTATAAGAAAGTTATATAACTATAAGAGAGCTTCCAAAGGAGGACTACAAAAGATCAAAGCACTATAAGGAAATAAGGCATAAGGGAAAGTTTCAAAAATTTTAGCCTGTGGCCTGTTATTAGCAATGGCGATGCAGGACTTGGTCACCAAGATGCCATGACACAGTAGATACCGATTGACCTTCTCTGTACTGAATGAAAAACCATGCATAAATACTAACTAAATACCAGTAAAGGTAATTTCTGCATTAGGACAGCACTGCTGGTTTGGTAGGTAGCTCAGGCAGTTGAACCCAGAAATCTCTGCATTGTATTTTATTGTGTGGTAAGATATATCTGTGTGAAAAGTAACACGTCTACTTATAGATGCAGGACTAACTGCTCTCATGGAATCAAATAGTTATAACTTCCAAATGTCCGATAAAAAAGATCATTTTCCTTTAGAGAAAAGAGAACAAAATTGCAGTTTTTGCAGGTAGATCTGGAACATAATTACACCATTCTGTGTTCTGCTGATTTTTGGAATCCAGAAAAACCACAAGTGTACATGATACCATGCTTCTGTTTATCCATATCTGTAGATTAACTGTATATATTTTTTTCAGTTTCCTGCGTACATTACGCTTCCCAGACTTCAGGAACCAGTCATCATCATGTGTATATGTTATTCCAAAATATAGTGTTCAGTTTCTTTTGTAAATAACGGAGACAAAAAACTGAATAATTAGAGCAAATTGTCATCTATGTCTTCAGATATTGTGGTACAAGAAACCAATAAGAACGTCCTCTTGCACATGTGTTTCCATTGGTTCAGATTATTTAGATTATCACAGACCAAAAAAAAAAAAAAAAAAAAGTGAATAGAAAAATAATCATAAAAAAATACTTTCTTAGTGTGCAGACCTTTTTATAAGTGTGGATGCTATTATATACTTACACTGACTGTTGACAAGTAGCTTGTTCCAGTCTCAGGAAAGTTGAAGATCTGAAGGCTATATCCATCACAAAAGAATACAGTACCTTATAATTATATATAATACAAGAGGTTTCAGAGTTTACGCACTAGAATTAAGATTATGAATAAACTGTATTTAAAAAGTCTTTTTTCAAAACTGAATTTAAAGCTTTAACAGAATTCGTAAATGAATGTGACAATAATTATTGGTTTGGAACTCTTGTTTTCTTATCTCTCTCTGATATAGTATAAATTATACACTGAAATACCTGTTAAATCACCTTCAAAATATAATGCTAAAATGAGATTTATCAACTTGAGAGTAAACTAATTTCAAATTGATTTATGGGAGCTCAGTATGCAATGAAATGTTTTTACTGTATAAACACTTCATCAAAGCAGGCAGTGAAGCTTACTTTGTAGCATTTACACAAAGACACAGGAACTGTTCATGTGATCAAAGATTAATATTTACCTTGTATATCTCATATTTTATCCACAGAATGTCATTCTGAGCTAGTTACTGGAGAAGATGCAGCTATACCGATATATATATTGACTACTGAGAATAAGGAAATGGCTGAGATTCTCAATACCTTCTTTACATCTGTCTTTAATAGTCAGATCAGTTATCCTCAGGGTACTCAGCCTCCTGACCTGGAAGTCTGAGACGGGGAACAGAATAAACCCCTGCATAATTCAGGCAATTAGAGATCTGCTACTCCACCTGGACTGTCACAAGTCTATGGGAACCAAAGATGCTGAGGGTACTGTTCTATACTGTATTCAGTTTTGGGCCCCTCACTACAAGAAGGACATTGGGGCCCTGGAGCATGTCCAGAGAAGGGCTATAAAGCTGGTGAAGGGTCTAGAGCACAAGTCCTATGAGGAGCGGCTGAGGGAACTGGGGTTATTTAGTCTGCAGAAGAGGAGGCTCAGGGGAAACCTTATTGCTCTTTACCACTACCTGAAAGGAAGATGTGGGGAGCTGGGGGTTGGTCTCTCCTCGCAAATAACTAGCAATAAGACAAGAAGGAATGGTTTCAAGTTGAGCCAGGGGAGGTTTAGGTTGGAAATTAGGAGACATTTCTTCTCAGAGAGTGGTAGGCATTGGAATGAGTTGCCCAGGGAAGTGGTGGAGTCCCCATCCCTGGGGTTGTTTAAGGAAAGGTTCAATGTGGTGCTTAGGGACATGGTTTGGTGGGTAGTACTGGTGGTAGGGGGACAGTTGGAGCAGATGACCTTGGAGGTCTTTTTCAACCCTAATGATTCTATGATTCTGTGATTCTATACTGAAAGCTTCAGACAACCCTTCAGTTCAAACTTTCCTTAATATCAGCCACACCATAGCCACAAAGTCAGTTCAGATTTCAGCTAAATACATTTATTTAGGAGTAAGTAAATGTGTGAATCCTTAATACACTTCCATTCTAAATGTTGATATTGTAATAGAACAGAATGCTAATATTGAATTAATTGAACGCCCACTTATGGTAGGGTATTGTACTCACATTATAATGTGTTACAGATAGTACCCTTCTGTTAAATGTGCAGGTAATTAATTGGTACCAAACTGACCAACAACAACTTATTTACTTAAAGTACTGATTGAACTGAAATAAATAAATAAATAAATAAAAAGTTAAATAAATAAATAAATGAAAAGTTACTGATTTATCTTGTTGAAGGAGCTCTTTTAAACAGAATTCAAGTTTTGTCTGTTGAAAACTGAAAACTGTCACTTTATAAGAGAAAACAAAGCAGTAATTTTCAAAAAAAATCCAGTGATTGTTTTCAATACAGGCTAACATTAGTACCAAGCTATTATGCTGTCATTGTTTATACATTGCATCAGAAAAACATTTCTTCTTTTTCTGCTAAATGGCTGTATCATTTTCTTTCATGTCTTTTTTTTTTTTTATTGTGGAACAACAACAAGAACAACAACAACAACAAAAAGCAGCTCCCCACAACTTCCTTCTTTCAGGTAGTTGTAGAGATTTCAGTATTGTCATGTCTCATTCTCATTCTAATATTCAGTATTCTCATGTCTAACTCATTTCTGGAGCCATTCTGAAACCTATTGTCCACCTGCAGATCATCCAGCATCTCTCAGAAGAAAAACACTAATTCACAATATGGAGAAAGAATCTCCTTTTGATGTAAGTCTTACACTGTGTGAAGGAAAAGACATGCAAGAATCCCATTGCTCAGTAATGACAACATATGTCTTTTTTTTTTTTTTCATGAACAATGCTTCAAAACTACATAGAACAAACTTTATTTTTTATTATTATCTGCTGGGGAAAACAAACAAACAAACAAACAAAAAAACAGGGCCATGGAAATCTTTGTATAGCTGCTAAAATAATATATTGTTCTAATTTGGATCAAGTTAAAGTTGCATTAAAACATTAGCATTCATGTTTTTATTTTTAGACTTGAACATTATGATAAAGTCTCCTGTTACATATGCATGAAATGTAGTGCTTATTGTGTTATGCCTTATTCATTAAAATATTTATGGGAAAATACCTAGTAAATAATGCTTATTCAATGTACTATATTTTAAATATATAATAAGGATACAGACATAAAATTGATACATATATATATATATATCCACAGGTCATTTATATTGACATTTAACTGCAAGAATAAAAGTCCTGATAAAAAAGGAAACAATTTTCTCATAATGTCATTTAACTGAAATTAATGATAGATTTTAGCACTGAGAGTGCAGATAAAAATTATGTATAATATTTTTACAGAAATTAACATAAATACTATTTCATGACAAAATTTTGCAAAAATACTTATATAAGTTCAGTATCTTTATAAATATATGTTATTTTTCTCTGTATATGCACATACAGGATAGGAAAAGTAATGGTAAGTTGTTTTAAAGGTAGCTAGTAAATGATGTCATAACTATTATTCTATTTATAAACCTTATTGTAAAGGAGATATGCAGCATGAAATGTGCATAATTTTTATATGTATACATATAAAATTAGAATTTAAACTTTTTTTCACCACTTTTTTGTCTAGATAGCAGACTACAGCTTGCATGATTATTTTCTTAGACCTGATTTCAGATCTCAGTTTCTAATGAAACTAAAAAAAAAAAAAATTAATATGTTACAACATGATGCAATTGTACTGAAATCAACACAGAACTCATGGGGAGGAAAGATTTGATCTTGAGGGGGAAAAAAATAATTCTATAGGTAAGACTGAAAATAAAGAAATAATAAAGTAATAACTAATATTTTGAAGGAACACACTGAGAGATATATAAATAAAGTAGAAACAGAATTAAAGAAAAAAAAAAAAGCATTTATAAGAGTGTTACAATAATTCTGTCTAACAATAAATTTGACAGTTACAAATATGTTACCATATATTCATCTAGTTCCAACCCCCCTGCCATGGGCAGGCACAGCTCCCACTAGATCAGCTTGATCAAAACCCCATCCAACCTGGCCTTGAACACTTCCAGGGATGGGGCATCCACAGCTTCTCTGGGCAACCTGTTCCAGTGTCCCACCACCCTCTGAGTAAAGAATTTCTTCCTTACACCTCATCTAAATCTACCCTTTTTTAGTTTAAAACCATCGTTCTTTGTCCTGTCACCACAATCCCTGAAAGAGTATCTCCCCAGCTGTCTGGTAGACCTCCTTTAGGTACTGGAAGGCCTCTATAAGGTCTCCCCAAAGTCTTAACTTCTCTGGGCTGAACATCCCCAGCTCTCTTAGCCTGTCTTTGTAGGAGAGGTACTCCAGCCCTTTGATCATCTTCGGGCCCTCATCTGGACTCACTGTAATAGGTCCATTTCCTTCTTGTGCTGGGGGCCCCAATGCTGAATGCAGTACTCAAGGCAGGGTCTCACAAAAGCAAAGCAGAGAAGGACAGTCATCTCCCTCAACCTGCTGGCCATGCTTCTTTTGATGCAGCCCAGGATACGGTTGGCTTTCTGGTTTGTAAGTGCCTATTGATGGCTCATGCTTAGTTTTTCATTCGACAACACCAAGACCTTCTCCTCAGGGCTGCTCTTAATCTATTCTTTGCCCAGCTTGTATTTGTGCTTAGAATCACCCCCACGCCAGGTACAGAACCTTGCACTTGGCCTTGTTGAACCTCAAGAGGTTCTCACAGGCCCACCTCTCAAGCCTGTCCAGATCCCTCTGGATGGCTGTCCTGGTTTTGGCTAGAATAGAGTTAATTTTCCTCCTAGTAGCTGGAATGGTGCAGTGTTTAGGATTTAGGATGAGAATAATGTTGAAATCACACTGATGTTTTAATTGTTGCAGAGCAGTACACTAAGTTACACTAAACCAAGGACAGTTCAACTTCTCACACTGTCCTGTCAGCAGGCAGGCTGGGGGTGCAGCGGGAGCTGGGAGGGGACAGACCCAGGACAGCTGACCCAAACTGGCCAAAGAGGTATTCCATACCATATGGCATCATGCTGAACAATTAATATGGGGGGGCCGGCCAGCGTGGAGGGACCGGCTGCTTGGGGATAGGCTGGGCATTGGTCAGCATGTGGTGAGCAATTGCATTGTGCATCACTTGTTTTGTACATTATTATTATTATTATTATTATTATTATTATTATCCTCTATTTTCTGTCATAATAAACTGTTTCTATCTCAACTCACAAGTTTTCATTTTATTTTATTTTTTCAATTCTCTCCCCCATCCCACAGGGGAAGGGAGGGTGAGCAAACAGCTGAGGGGTGCTTAGCTGCCGGCCAGGTTAAACCACTACAGTGGCATCTCTTCCTTTCAGCATGTTGATTGCACCAACACAGCTTGGTGTTGTCAGCAAACTTGTTGAGGGTGCACTCAATCTCACTGTCCATGTCACCGACTAAGATGTTATACAGTGCTGGTCCCAATACTGACCCCTGAGGAGCACCACTTGTTACTGATCTCCACTTGGACATTGAGCCATCGACTGTAATTCTTTGAGTGTGACCATCCAGCCAATTCCTTACCCACCGAGTGGTCCATCTGTCAAATCCATGTCTCTCTAATTTAGAGGCAAGAATATCATGAGTCAAATGCTTTGCACAAGTCCAGGTAGATGACATCCGTTGCTCTTCCCTTATCCATGAGTGCTGTAACCTCATTGTAGAAGGCCACCAGATTTGTCAGGCACGATCTGCCCTTAGTGAAACCATGTTGGCTGTCACAAATTACCTCCTTATTTTCTATGTACCTTAGCATGGTTTCCAGGAGGATCTGCTCCATGATCTTGCCAGTAACAGAGACTGACTTACTTATACTTCCCCACATCTACCTTTTTTTCCCTTTTTAAAACTGGGGATTGTTTTCTCTCTTCCAGTGAGTGGGAACTTCACCAGACTGCCACAATTTCTCAAATACGACGGACAGTGGCTTTGCAACTACATCCACCAGTTCCCTTAAGACTCACAGAAGTATCTCATCAAGTCCCATGGACTAGTGCACCTTCAGGTTCCTTACATGGTCTTGAACCTGCTCTTATGCTGCACTGGGTAGTTCATCATTCTCCTAGTTCCTGCCTTTGCCTTCTGGGGCCCAGGCCATGTGGTTGAAGCTCTTGTCAGTGAAGACTGAAGTAAAACAGTCATTTAGTACCTTAATACCTCAGCCTTCTCCATATGCCAGGTGACCAGGTCTCCTGTTTCCTTCCAAAGAGGGCTCACAGTTTCCCCAACCTTTCTCTTTTTTTTTTCCCTTTTCTTTTATCACTGATGTACCTATAGAACTTTTTCTTATTTTCCTTGATATCCCTGGCCAAATTTAATTCTAAAAGGGTTTTGGCTTCCCTAACCCGATCCCTGTCTACTCGGACAATGCCTTCATGTCCCTCCCAAGCTATCTGTCCTTTCTTTCACTCTTTGTATTGCTTATTCTTTTGTGTAAGCTTGGTCAGAAGCTCTTTGTTCATCCATGGAGGACTCCTGGCATTTTTGCCTGACTTCCTCTTTTTTGGGATGCATTGCGTCTGAGTTTGAAGGAAGTGATCCTTAAATATTAACCAGCTTTCTTGGGCTCCTCATCCTTCCAGGGCTTTGTCCCGTGGTACTCTACCAAGCAGATTCCTGAAGAGACCAAAGTCTGCTCTCCTAAGAGAACTTGCTGTACACCTTCCTTGCTGCCCTCTGAATGCAAACTACACTGTTTCCTGATCACTGCAACCAAGGCTGCCCTGGAGTTTCACATTTCCTACCAGCCCCTCCTTGTTGGTGAAAATGCATAGCACCTCTCCTCATTGTCTCTTCTATCACTTGAAGAAGGAAGTTATTAACATCAGTGTATTTCAGGAACCTCCTGAATTGCCTATGCCCTACCGTCCTGTCCCTCTGACAGATATCAGGGTAGTTAAAGTCCCCCAAGAGGACCAGGGCTTGTGAAAATGTTTCTATGCTGGTCTGCTTTTCCTCCAGATGTGGAACAAAACACAAAATAACCAGAGGAATATAAATTACCCAATAAATGTTATCCTTTTTCCTATCACTACACTCCCTGACTCCCTTTAGGTACTGGAGAGCTTCTGTAAGGTCTCTTTAGAACCCTCTCTTCTCCAGGCTGAACAACATCTCCCAGCTTGTCTTTATAGGAGAAGTGCTCCAGCCCTCTCATTATCCTTGTGGCCCTCCTCTGGACTCATTCCAACATTGCTAATCTCATTAATAAGGAAATTATCCTTGATGGCCCTACCTATTAATGACTCTACTACATGTCACACATTAAAAACCTCTTTAATGATTATTTTGTTCTTTAATAATACATAATGTCTATCTAATTTGCTTTATACGCATTCAGGAAATACACTTAACCCTGGAAAAAAATTACAAAAACACAATAGTGATACACAAGACTGAAACTTTTTATAGTGATACACAACATTAAATCTTTGTATAATCTCCAAATTATGCAGTTTAGAAATAGAATGAAGAGGAAAAACTGGAAAAAGCAGTAAAAAAGTATTTTGTTTCTACTTTTGTGTTTGATTATTCATGTTGGTCACTTGATTAATGAGGTCATGTAAAATGGAGAACACAAAGAACTGGATGTTTGTATGTCTGTTTTCTGAGATTCAACTGAAATCTAAAACAGCTTTTTCAGTTAGCCCTGTGACCATGGAGTAGTCTGTTTTCATGAGCTCACCTGACAATCTGCAAATTTTCTTGTTTTCTGTGTATTGATTTTTTAATTGAATTGTCATTTCAACTGATGAATTCATGAGACATGAAGTTCTCCTTGTCTCATGAGAGTTCTCCATGTCTCATGAGACATGATGTTCTCCTTGTTTACCTAAGGTGACTCCTGCCAGAGCACCAGTGTCCTCCGCAGAGTCAGGAGCTGTGCCAGTAAATAAAGAGTGATGTTATAGAAAGAAAACAGGGAGAGTAAGCTTTTTAGCTAAAGGATATTCAAACTATACCCAAAAATGATGAGGAAAAAAAAAAGGAATAATCTATTTCTTCTTTTGATGTAGTTTTGGTCTTTCATTACATCGTCTTCATATATGTACATTCTTGCCTCCTCTTTGGCAATGATACTAAACTTAAATAGATCTTCTGAGAGTCATGCCTAAAATCTGTTTAATCTGATATTTAAGTGGCTTAAGTGCCAGTCTTTATCTTTATAAAATGCCGTAATTTCCTCCTGTTTTCAAAAACAAGAGCAAATATTAACTGTAAACTGGAAAGATTTGACTATGAAGATAAGATATGAAAATTACTGAAATAATCTTAGACTACGTTGAGAAAAATTTTCCTATTTAGGCTGAGGAACCTCTGCCATTGGGGATTTTTGAAACTTATAGAATCACAGAATATTACAAGGTGGAAAGGACCCACAAGAATCATTGAGTCCAACTTCTGGCTCCAAACAGGACTACCTAAAAATTAAACTGTATGTCTGAGGGTATTGTCTAAATGCTTCTTGAATTCTGGCAGGCTTGGGGCTGCAACCACTTCTCTGGGAAGCCTGTTGCAGTGTCTGATCACACTCTCCCATTGAAGAAATTTATCTTGGGTTTATGTGGCGAGTGTTTGATAGCAGGGGGGATGCAGGGGTGACCTCTGTAAGAAGAGTCCAGAAGCTGGACCCATGTTAGGTAAGAGCCAGTTCCAGCCAGCTCCAAAAGGGACCTGCCACTGGCCATAATAGAGCCAATGAGCAATGTTGGTTGTGCCTAAATATGTGTGAGAGCATATCTAAGAAAAGGAAAAAAAACTGCTGTACAAGAGCATCTGGGAGAGAGAGGAGTGAGAAACAAGCCTGCAGAGATCAAGGTCAGTGAAGAAGGGGGAGGAGGTGCTCCAGGTGCCAGAGCAGAAGTTGCCCTGCAGCCTGTGGTGTACCATTCTGAAGATTTCCATGCTGCAGCCTGTGGAGGAGACCATGGTGAAGCAGGTCGATCTGGCTTGAATGGGGCTGCGGCCCATGGAAAGCCCCCACAAGGGTAGGCCTCAGGCCAGAGCTGCAGCCCATGGAGAGGAACCCACGCAGGAGCAGGTGATCTGGGGGATCTGCCACCCATGGGGGATATATGTTAGAGCAGTTCATTCGCGAAGGATGGACCCCATGGTATGGAGCCATGTGGGAGCAGTTCTTGAAGAGCTGCTGCCTGTGGACAGCCCCTGCAGGCTCAGTTCAGGAAGGACGGCATCCTGTGGGAGGGACCCCATGTGGAGCAGGGGCAGAGAGTGATTGTGAAGGAGTGGCGGAGACAAAGTGTTAGGGACTGACTGCAGCCCCCATTCCCCGTCCTCCTGCACTGCTCAGGGGTAGGCTATAGAAGACGGTGGATGGGGGGAAGGTTTTTTAATTTGCATTTAGTTTCTCTCTGTGCTCATCTGCGAGTAATAGGCAATAAATTATATTCATCTCCCTATGCTGAGTCTGTTTTTCCTGTGATGAGAATTGGTGTCCTTATTGTAACTCTTGAGCCCTTTCCATCACATTTTCTCCCCCTTTTCCTTTGAGGACAGGAAATGAGAGAGCAGTTGTAATGGAGTTCAGCTGCATAACAAGGATAAAACCACCAAAACCTTCTCCTAATATCCCATATGAACCTCCCCTGTCCTGCCATTCAACAGCCTCTTCATGCTGAAATAGGCCCTTTGGCCCAATTTCTTGTCACCAGACAGAACAGATCAGCACCTTTCCCTCTGCTCCCCCTTGTGAGGACTCTGTGAACTGTGATGAGTTCTACCCTCAGTCTGTTCTGCAGGTTGAATAAACCAAATGGATTCAGCTGCTACTCATACATCTTCTCCTCTAGACCCTTCACTGTCTTTGTAGCCTAATGTTGGACACTCGCTTTTCTCATGTTAACTCGTGTTATTCCCTTTTTGTTACTGTGGTGACCAAATTAGCATGCAATATTTGAGATGAGGCTACACCAGCACAGAGTAGAGTGACACAGTCATTTCCTTTGACCAGCTAGGAATCCTGTGCTTGATGCATCCCAGGACACAGGTCCTTTTGGCTTCCAGGGCACACTGTTGACTTAGAACTCCCAGATATCTTTCCATGGGGCTGCTCTCCAACCTCTGACCCCCAGTCTGTACATATAGCCAGGGTTGCTCTGTCCCAGGTGCAGAATCCAGCACCAGCTCTTGTTAAACTTCTTATTGTTGGTGATTGCCCAACCTTCTAATTTGTCATGATCTCTCAGAAAGGCTTCTCAGCCCTCAACAGCTACTCCTAATTTAGTATCATCAACAAACTTAGTATATGTTTGAGTCCTGCATCCAGATCATTTATAAAATCACTGAAGAGAACTGTCCCTAAAAGCAAACAAGCTTTTAACAATAAAGAAAACAATAAAGAAAAAAAAATGGCCCTAAAACTCAGCCACACAAGCTGCATTCAGCATCTTGATCTAAGCTTTGGTTTGAACATGATGTTGGATTAGGTGACCTTCTAAGATCCCTCCAAGCAAAGTCTTTCTGTGATTCTAAGAATAGTAATGTCATCTCTAGTTAAAGAAAATCCTATGGGAGTTTGATTAATAGAGAGGAAAAAGGCTGAATTAGAAGATAAGACTTTCACTGCATAATTATTTTTCATAATGAAGAATATTTATTTAGCTTTTCTTCAGTCTCCTGAAAATCCAAAACATTCTACTATCAGTGAAATCAGAAAATTCTAATATAAATTTCAGTATAGCATGTGGCATAGAATGAGATTAAATATATGCTAATTAAGTCAATTATGTTTAAAACCTTTCAATAATGTGTTGAATATAACTTGAAAAAAATATATTTGTTATTTTCTGTGTACCTTAATGAAAAGAAGGCAAGATTTTCATACAGGTTTTTACTATTTTAATAGGGGCAGAAGGGGAAGCATTTGTTTGCAGATTGTAGGATTGGTGAAATATCCTTATTTGATAATACATGAAAAAATCCAGATATTAGATATTAAGATTTTTTTTCTTAATATATATATATATATTTAAAGCCTATGAATATTTAATGTTCTGCTGTATTTCTGAAACTTTACAATGCCAATCCTAAAAAGAAAATATTTATTCTGAGAGATTGTAGCTATTTAAAATAATCAAATAGTTCTGTTTCATTTCTCAAGTGTGAATATTGAGTAGCAATAAGTTATGGCAGTAGAAAATCTATTCATTTAATTTTGATATCTTGCTTCTGATTTTTGATTTTCCCTTTTCTCCTTTTTTCTCAGTGCTTTTTAAACTGATAGTTATTTAATATCTTAATGAAACTTAAAATATTATAAAATTGTATTGTAGTGATGAGAAACTGTATCCTGTTGCAATAATATATCCTCTTTGAAGAATAGCTATTCTTATTACTTCAATCACTATTTGTTATGAAATATTAAAAATTCAAAATGAGAAATTGATTCAGGTTATGTAAATATAAGCATTTAGTGTCATCCAGGGAAAAACAGTCTGAAAGAAACTGAGAAATGTGGAATTTCAATTGGTAACCTTGCCACTAGTAATCCTGTGCTGGAAGACTTCAATGAAGCAGAAAGAAACAAAAATGGTGAAATCACTATTTGACTGTCAACTGCTGATGAGCTTGACTGAGAATTTACTTTTTTATTTTGTATCTAAAAGAGAATGGAGACTGGAAGGGAGGCAGAGGAGAAGAGGATCCAAATACATAAATTTTCTACCTTTGATGATCAAAATCTGTATCAGAATTCAAGAATTAGGACTTGGACCCCTATTATGGAGAAATTCAACACAACAGAATTTCTAATCCAAGAATTATGTTCAGTAGAATTATGCAGCTCAGGATACTAATGAGTATACACTGGTGATTACCAAACAAACATTTAGGAATTCTTGCCATCTGGAAAGTTATCTTCAGTGTTTACAATGACTTCACACAGCTGCCACTGCAAAGTGGCCAACAGTGGAATTACTCTATTTTCATTCTGTCAGGAAACTTCAAAAGCAAGAGACCATCAACAAAGATTATTCTTTTTCAGTACTACATGCCATACAGATAAGAAACTGTTGCAGACAGTTCTGTTTAAAGTCTTTTGGAATCTTGAAAGTCTCATATATATATGTTCATCTCTCTAATGATTAAATTCAAAATATAAAGACAGAGAGAAATACAGAAGATGTAATACTGATTGGATGCTACATAAAACTTTACTACAATTTGGATTTTGAGATATTCCAAAAGGATTTGTTTAACCTTTGACAGGCAACCACTATGTACTATTGGTGCATAGGTACGTCCAAGGAGTAACCTTTCATGCCACGAAAGACTTGACAAGGCATTTTAGTGCAACAACAGAGGGTATAAATTTTCAGTATTTCAAAATATTCTCTAGGTCAATACACTGGACAAAGATGTTTATACTCCCTGGCCTCAGAAACAGTTCAAGGTCACTTGTCTACAATGACTAAATTTAGTTTTGTGGCAAGATCAGGATACAATATCATTAGAGTAAGAGAGGTCGCAGTGAGGGAATTACTGATGAGTGGTAGGCCTGTGATAGTCTAGCGTGATGCTCTGAAGGCAAAAGAAGGTGGAGTTAGAAAGAAGTCAGTTGCAGTTTTGTGGGTGTTATGGTATTAGTAATAATTCAGCTTAGGTAGCACTGGGTGACTGCAGCAAGTGGGATGGTCTGATGGGGTTTAGGAGTTATGAGAGCCCTCAGGTAGCAGAAAGAACTGTTCGTTTCTTGATCTTGTTCTCTCTTCTTTTATATCTTGTTTCTTATTAAGACTTGACAGTCTGTCTACCCTGCAGCTCGCTACCATAGCCTGTTTCTTACTTTGCCTGCTGCTGTGAACTGCTTTGAGTGAGTTTTGTTCTGGAAGGCATATTGATAAGAAAAGAAGATACTGGTGTAATGGTAAAATCAGCAGAAGTCAGAAGAGAGTGGTTGGAAAAAGAGAAGTCACAAAGCAAGCTCAGGAAATATAAAAAATAAGGGAGCTATAAAACTGCTAAAAAATTGGAACCTGCTTCTTTAACTCTCTCTCTCTCTTTTTTTTTTTTTTTTTTTTTTTTTTTTTTTTTTAATGCTATATTATTTGGCCAGATTGTAAGAGGTAGAGGCATGCTGACAGTGTACTTTTTAAGAGCTGTTAAGAGCTGTTATTGGGAACTCATTTCTTTATCTGTGAAAGTCTGCAGGTAAACAACTGGACCCTGGCCTGATGCTTGGCTATCTTTACAGCCATGAGCAGCTGAACAGGACATGGAAAATTGCTGGACATGACAATGAAATCAGAAGCTAACAAAGTTATGGATAATTATGTGATGAATGGATGGATTTTAGAGATTATTAAAGAGAATTTTGTGAAAGACGTCAAACTTCACAGATATTTGGAGGACATGATTAAGGATCTTTTGAAGAACAGTGTCTTGAAGGACCTGCAGGGCCTAAGTGACCTTACTAGTAATGCAAGGTTAGTGCAATGCAAAGCTGAGAAGCTCTAGGTAATGGTATCAGAAATACTAATTTTCAGTACAGATGTAGAAAACTAGGACCAACAGGGAAAAACAGTAGGAGGGTAGAGGCATGTTGTTTATCTGGGAATGGACAAGAGTAGAGAAAGAGAGACATCAATAGAGGAAGAATGGGGGGAGAACAGGCCTGGGGAAATGAAGTGCATAAAAGGGATCAGCTGGTCATATGTAATTGAGATGCTGTTTGGCATGCTTTGCTGTCAGAGCTGCACCAGTCACTGCAAACTGTCTTCTATGAGAGTGGGCTTCCTATTCTGCATGTGGTGGTATGTGTGAAGGCTCTGCTTGTGAACTTCAATATGGGTTATTCATTTATAGCTAGTGGAGAAATCCATTTATGTCTGTGCATTTATGCATGTAGCCACAGAGAGCTCTCTTTGATCACAGGCAGTGGGAAGAAGTCTCATGAGCAAGATGGTATTTGGGCTACAACTTACATATTATAACTCCTGTTGGTTTTATTACTGGAGATGGATAAACAAATACAACTATTTTAAGGTTGATAGATTGAAGATAATAATGTACCTGAAAGTTCCTTAGTTTACTTCTTCACCAAGTGGCTAAGTTTCAGAAATACAGTATATATTTTTATCTTTAATTATTACTATTTTTTTTCCCTAAGTTAAAGTTAAGGGCTAAAATTCCCTTTCTTTCCAAGATGGGTAGATTTTGCTAAATAAATAAATAAATATTATATTAGTAACTATCTCTCAAATCTGGAAATATTTTCAGTATCTTTATACATCATAATAACAACATAAAACAGAATGTCTTTAACATATCATGAATTAAAAGTTATAGTAAAATAATAAAAATAACAACATCCCCAAAAGCAGTAAATATTCTAAAGTGATTGTAAACTTAAAAAATTTGTTTGTATAAGATTGGTATAAGAAAGCAATTCATTTATTATAAATTTCGTCTTATTTTCAGATAAAAATAATAAAAATTGATTTTTTTTTTAATATTGAAAAATTGTTAAACTTCTGTACAGGAAGAGGAAAATATCCATCAGAGAAAGATATTATACTTACTACTAATGTATGAAAATAATGGAAGGAATATTCAGCTGAAAATCATCAGGAATTTCAGTGATGCATTTCTTATTTTATGGAACCTCTTTCCTGCAAATGAACTTCCAATTGACAAAATTTTCACTATCACTAGTAATGCGTCAGAAACCAGTGGGTTTTTAAATTTTTTAACTTTTTAACTGTTTTTACAACACCTTTTTCTTGATAAATACGTCATTATGGATACCTAAGAAATTAATGTATATCATACATTATAAAGTGTCCATTTCCTTTTTCGGGCTGATTTTTAAAATGGAATTATTAGCTTAATAAAGATCAATAATTTCAGGTCACTCTCCTTTACAGTCCTCTCTCAGGTGACTAAAAATCTATAGGTCAGGGAAGAGCCTGTTCTATCATATATATATATATATATATATATATATATATATATATATATAAAATACATATGATATATATATATATATATATATATATATATATATAAGGTTAATGTTATCCTCAAGACCCCAGTTCAGTTAATTTAAGACAAATACAATTTTCTAAAGTTTATGGCAAAAAGCATCTTGGAAACAAGAAATTTTAGTTTTACATTAAAAACCGTTGCCTTAAATAATATACATTCAAGTGATTAAGAATATTTTTAGTTTAAAACACAGAATGTAATATATATCACATTGCTAGTAAAGTTTGATTTTGGATATCTGTGTGTGCTCTTCTTCACATAAACAAATTTTTCTGATGGATTTTGTAACTGAAAAAAAAAAAAAAAAAAGATAAAGTTATAAACTTTATCCCAATAGAATAGTAGATATTCCTGACTAGCTATTTAAACTTCTTGCTGTAATCACAAGTTTTCATTGCCCATTTTTGACAAGTAGATATATTATCTAATATTCCACTTTATTTATCTTCTGCAGTGAAAATCTGAGAACTTAGAATGCTCTGAAGGAACTTAGTTCCTTGTAGCAACTTTATTTTATTTTATTATCTTTCATCTGGTTTTAGTTTAAGCCTAAAGAAATTGGGATCGTGTTTTTCTTCATTGTATTTTCCACAGTCTTTTAATTTTAACTCTCCTCTTTTTCTTCTTTTGATAGAATAAATTGCTTAGCTGTGAGTAAGGAGTGAAAGACTCGCATCACCCATCATGATACATGATATCTATCACTGCTTATGTGTTTGCAGGTTTGTGGTTTCACTACCAAAGGAGGTAGTATTCTGATTTTACATCCCACAATGCACAGAACTGCTGCCTTGTTTTTGGATAGTCTCATGCATCACTTGAATTGATTCAAGTCCTCCTATTGTAAAAGATAAAGAAATAAAATGAAATTACATTGTTTGATTGCTTCCAACATTACATTAATGTAATTCTAAAGAAGAATATTTTTAAGAACTTTCCTTGAAGAAAGAATCCTTTAAAATTCTAGTACAGTCATGTAGTAGGGGTGTGTGGGGGAGTTGCAGGCTGGAGGAGGGGTGCTCACTTCTGCAGAATAAACTGTGGCTATATTTCCATGGTTAACTGTATCATCATAAGGAGATAAACCTGGTGCTGTGTGTTCCAAGAGTTACAAAGTGTCCCACATTCTCATTTAGGGCTAGTTTAAGGCTAGACTTCTCAGGAACAGGTTAGCATGAGCAAGCTACATACAAATTGGCTTAGGTTATCTATGCAACCTGTGGGATACTCCTGCGACCCAACAATATATTATCAGGTTTTGTGTCTTTTCTTTCATTTCAAAGTTTCTGAAACAATAGAACTCTTTATGCAGCTTGTCAAAGCAGAGGTACTAAGGGCACATATTTCACTGCGTACAAATAGGTAAGAGGACACTGGAAGTGGAGAATACAGTAATAGTTGGATAATTGTATAGTGTATAGAAAACAATATGTTGTCTGTTTTCATCTATTCTTTCATCAGGACTCTGGACTGAATTAAACCCAGGACCACAGCCAGTTGAGTGCATATACTGCTAAAAAGCGAAGTACCAAGAAGAAAAATTAAGAACCACTGATTGTCAGCACCCCTAGATGTTAGTTCATGCCCTGGCTATATTCCAATGAGCCCTTTCTAATATACTTCTGATGTAGAAAGGGAAATATGCAATGCAAGCCAATTCAGTCCCAGGATTTTTTTTTTTTTTTTTGTACAAGTGCTGTGTTTCTAAAAGCTTAAACAGTAATCTGTTTCCATTAAAAAAAGCAAGAACACTTCTTTATAATTATCATGATTTGAAAAGCAAAAAAAAAAAAAAGGCAAAAAAATAAGTAGATTAATTAGGAGCAATAATGACTTTAGCTTACTGCTTTTATTAATTGTAAGACTCACTTTAAGCATCTTTCTTTCACACTCTCTAAACCACTCACCCTTTTTATTTTTTATTGAGGTACTTCAGAATTAACATTCAGAAAGTTGCATTTAATCAAAAACAAGAATCTGTTCATTGTAAAATGAATCATCTGCTTAAAGGTTAAGATTTCATTAATGTTGAGTATATGGAAAAGATTAGTTAGGGCAATCTTCTCAGTTTTTATATACGCATGTATGTATTTGTTCAAATGTATTAAAAAGCTATTGATAACAAATAATATTTGAAGAAATAATTTATCAGTTTTCTGTAAAGCCCAGTCATTCTCATTCCTTTGCCTAAAATTTAATTCAATTAAGTAGTAAATAAAAAAATGATATATCTACCTCATCTTTGTGAAAAGAAGCTATTCAGACCCATCTGCTTAAGCTATATTTCACACACATCAAATTTGACACATTAAATCCTTCCATCACAGTTCATTTTCACAATTCCTTTTATGGCTAGCTTGTCAGAGAGCTCTGATGTTTAAGCCAAATGTCCCTCTCACAGAGATATTTGATGGTTACTTTGATTACAAAGAGTGTTTAGTGATGTAAAGCAATGTAAAATGCCAGATGCCAGTGTGGTAGGACTAAACAAAATGTACTGGAAGCTTGAAAAGATTATGTTTAGAGGGAATGTGAGAATTTCAGGCTTAATCCTAAGTAAAAGGTCAGGTTGTATTTCTACTTCATTTTGCATATTCATATTTTTCTGTGGCAGAAAATACAGCCATAGATTCTGTGAAGTGACTCACTACAGAGCATAGTATGTTCCAAAGTGAAATCTCTACACAAGATACATTTTTTTTTCATACATTTATAAATAAATATAGACATGCACACATGTAGCCCTAGAAACTAACAACATTTTAAATAGAAACAAAAGAAAAAAAAAAAAGAAAAATTGTTTTATGAACTCATTCACAGTCCACAGATTAAAGTATTCAGCAAAAGCTTTAAGATTCGAGTCCAGGAAAATTCTCAGCTGACTCCTATAAAATGCCAAAAATTTCTCATGTGGAGCAGATTACAATGATTAGCAAAGTCGTGTTTGAAGGAGACCAGCGGTGGTATTGTATCAAAGTGATACTATATTACCATTGTTAGTTAACAAGCCAGAAGCAAAATTTTCAAGGCCCTTGGAAAGCAGGTTGTCAGGATCTTTTTCTCTGAACTCTTCTTAAGCTTTGCTGTCATTTGGTTTAGAATCATAGAATCAGTAAGGCTGGAAGGAAAAATAAAATATAATTTTAACATTATTGTTCTTGTTACTACAATTACTGCTACTGCATTTTTCCTGTAATAGTATTGTTTATTTTCCCTTTTAGTCTTACAGAAATCTACACTAATCTTTGTTTAGATTGTTAAGATTTACATGATTTTGAAAGTCAGATATTTGGCCTTACATACAAGCTTTTTCTTTTTGATGATATCAATACTTTATACATAATGCAACTAGAATTCCAATAGTATATACTGACAATTTGCATTTACCTTGCTGCAAAATTACTTAATGCACAAATTCAATAAATAACCAGGATAATTTTGTTGGGAATGATAGTAATGTTCTCTCTGCAAATGAATAAGCAATAAACAATGACTTTCTCCTGTTACATTAATCAGAAATTGTCATAAAAGCAAAAACAATTGTATTTTTGGAATAGGTATGCCTGTCTTAATGCTTTCAACCAAACATTCAGTCTTTATTGAGTCAGCTTTCATTAAGTACATATATGTGGAAGATAAATAAAATTTGACAATCAAAATACATAATTAAAGCTCACAGTATGTTGTCAGAGTACCTTTAAAGATTGGTTGTGAAGCAGACAGGGTCTCAGGGAATGCTTCTGGTCTGTTCTAATAGTTGCTTCCTTCACTGAACATTCCTTAAAATTTTATTGAGGCTAACAGAAAGATTCTCTTTAACTTAAATGGGTTTAAATCAAATTGCAAGGAGAAGATTCATTCTAAACATAAACATATGCCACTTTTGATTTAGTGCATTACCTGGGCAGACCAGCAACTGCCCCTCCAGAATGGCAGAGGACACCCATAGGTCCGGTGTTTTCAGCTCCGTGTTGAGGCCTCCATGCCTCCATACCTTGAAAAGCACAAGATACCATTGTTTAGGTAATAGCTATTTCTCTCTTAAATGCTTGACTTCCATGGCACCATACAGACAAGAGAGTGTTCCATTTCCATTCCCCAAAGTAGCTTACATTTTGTTTTATTTCAAATTCAATATTGTAGCAATTGGATTAAACCCAGTGATGGTATGACTGTGTGTAACAAAATAATAACACAATTTTTTAAGACGATACTCCTTCCTATCAAAATAATTGCATCTTTTTGTTGAGCAAACTCTTAGCACTGGATCAATGTATTGCATCAAACTTCTAATACTCAGTAACTTGTGTTGTACTTCAGGTCAGTCAGTTCAATTAGAATGCTCCCACCACATATGATTAAATGTCCTTTGCAGACATTGACTGTGCTTACTGTCCAGAGCTGACATTCGATACACATTAACATATATCCTAGGGAAACTTTGGTTCCTGTTCCTCTTATTGATGTGCCATGTATCTTAACTGATTACTGTTTTAAAATACATATATGTTTAAAAGAGACAGTCTTGTGTTCTGCAGTGGGGGAACCTCTCCATGAACAGAATCTGCTCAGAGTGCTGTGGGAAAATCTATCCAGGACCATCTGATGCTGCTTGATAGTGGAAATCCCAGTGCCTCAACAGATGTTAAATTCACTTCCTGTGTATATTCTTCTTTTTATTCTATCTTATTTGAACAACTATTTTGTTATGCAGTTTGTAGTCAAGCATTTTTTACTGAGATCCAGAAAGATCTCACTGTCCTCCAACCCTGGTGAAGAACATCATGTTTGTTGTTTTTTTTGTGTTGAGTTACCAAAGTGAAAGATAATGTAAATGTGACCTTTTGACTTACTGAGGTATCCCTATTTAATTTTAAAATCTTCTGTTATGCGTGTGTATGTGTAGGAGAGAGCTAGAAAACTTCTGTAATAATGTCACGGAATGTCTTCTTAAGACTAAAAAGCAAGACAGAACTGTAAAAACATTTTATATTCTTTTGGATCAGAAACCTTACCAGCCAGTTTTGAATATTAATAAGATACTTTTGTTGCAGAGTACAAGAAAGATAACTGCATATGCATCAGATGACTGGATTATGACTCTACAGAAGTTAAAGTTCAATGCTGCAATTAAGTCAACTCTGGTTAAAACAGCAACTTTGCAGAAAGGTCATACATGAGTGCTGAGAGGCTGCAATCTAAAACATCTGAAATAAACAGCAAATGAACTATTAAGAGCATGAAAATCAAATCCTTTCTGAATATCTGTTGACCAAACCAAGATGTTATGGCAGAGAAAATCTTACATAATTCTGAAGAAAAATGTGATTTACATTGGTAGTATATTTGTATTGAAGATGTTTAGTGGAAATCTTGTTTGTTAATGAAAAAAGTTATATATATATATATATATTTCTGTTTCTACGTTTTTATTATTATTATTTTAGCAGCTTCAAACTGTTAGTGAAGCTGGAAATGAATCCTAATATATTCAGGAAAGCAAATAATAAATTTTATGGAAGACAGAACCTTAAATGAGGAAAGATGAATTAGAAAGTTACAATAAATAAATAAAAATAGACATACCTAAGGTGTTTAAAAACCTGATGTATTAAATCAAATGACTATAAAACACCCTTTTACTCAATAAAATAGCCAGGATCAAAGAATTTATTTAAACTGATTTCCTATTTATTTATTTATTTATGTATTTGTTATTTACGATAATTTTTATTACTTATTGAAGGATTAGCAGCACTAGCCTTTCAAGAGAAAACAAAGAAACATATTACTCCACTCTGGAAAAAGAAGAGTCCTTGAAAAGATCTATGGGGTCAATAAAATAGGTTACAACTTGTACAAGACATAAGAGGTGAAGATTCTCAGGAAATTAGCATGAAAAATGGTAAATATAATCTAATTTTCATCCACTGTTTTGCAGATAAAACATTATGCAGGAGGGTAGGAAGAATATAAATGATGCAAAAGTAATTTTGTATGCAATGGATATATAATGTAGGACTCTGATAAATTAAATTAAAAACAAAATAAATAAATAAGAATCTAGCATCCTATACAAACAGTATCTGAGGCTCCAGGTTTAATTTTAGAACAAATCTGCACAGAGTTACAATTATAAGGGAAACAACAGGACCAGAACTAATTATTAGTATGTGTTTCCCTTGCTTTTCTTTTATGCCACCTTAATCTTTTCTAAAAGTTTGAATTTGTTTATCATGTGGAGTGGTATGAATTTTCACCATTGTGGTGCCTTTCACTATTTAGGTACCTTAAAGGAGGCTATGGTGAGGTGGGTCTATTCTCCTATGTGCCTGGTGACAGGAATGGGCTAAAGTTGCACCAGGCAGGGGAGGTTTAGGTTGGATATTATGAAGAACTTCTTTACTGAAAGGGTTGTTAGGCACTGGAATAGGCTGCCCAGGGAAGTGGTTCAGTCACCATCCCTGGAGGTCTTTAAGAGACGTTTAGATGTAGAGCTTAGTGATGTGGTTTAGTGGAGGACTTGTTAGTGTTAGGTCAGAGGTTGGACTAGGTGATCTTGGAGGTCTCTTCCAACCTAGATGATTCTGTGTTTCTGTGACTGTGACCACCACCACCACCGACAACAACAACAAAAAGAATTTATATGACATAAGTGAGTTTACCAACTGCACTGCAATACATTAGTGGACATAAGCTCTTCAGTACATATTACTCGATTCAGCATTCCAGGTTTTTAGAGCACTTCTGTTATAGTTTACTTTTTCCTTAAATCACTTTTCTCAACAAAATACTCAGTGAAAATATCAATATTTTATACAGAATTATTTTGCCCTGAAGATACACTGTTCTTTTATAAACGTGCACTTCTCATACTTCTTGCAGTTTCTAATTAAAAATATACTATGGTTTCTAATCGCTATCAGATTTTGCTAGCGTTGATTGACATTACCAAATCTACTACCAGCTTATATGGTCCAAGAGAAATGGGTAAGCATTCTAGTTGTGAGCAGGATCTTTTAAAAAATATATATTTCACAATTATAACAATAAGGGGAAATATAGTAAAAGAGGATATATATATATATAGAGAGAGAGAGAGGATATATATATATATATATATACACATATATACATATATACATATATTTTTTCCCCACAGTGTAATTGTAAATGGATCTCACGAAGCACAGATGCGTACTATGAATATGTTGTACAAATTATTACATATTTACTCCTTCTCTCTTTAATATTTTTTCTTATTTTCTATTTATGAAATATCTGGCCTAAAATGGAGCCTTTACCCATTACTGTATGTCATATTACTGAGGTATGTGAATGACTAGTATTAATAATAGCAAATAAATTTCATTTCCAGTGTGGCCCTGTAATGTCAAATCAAGTCAAAATACACGTGAATTTTGCCCTTTTTTGCTTTTATGTCATCAGTGATTCAGAAAGGGGGGAAAATAAATAATTAACCTTCAGTAGTTGTTTTTCACTTTTCCTTCCTTCCAAGAAGAACAACAAATAAATAAAATTTTAAGAGCCATTAACTAAATATCTTCTTTTAGAAAGAATGGATTAACTCTGAATGTTTGGAAAACAGAATTAATCATAGAATCATAGAACAGTTTGGATTGGAAGGGACCTTTGAAGATCATCTAGTTCAACCACTCTGCCATGCGCAAGAACATCTTCCACTAGATGAGGCTGCTCAAAGCCCCATCCAACTTGAATTTGATCACATCCAATCAGCAACAAATCTCTGGGCATCAACAAATTCTCTGGGAAACCTGTTCCACTGTTTCACCACTCTCATAAGAAATTTCTTCCTTTTATCCAATCTAAATCTACCCTCTTTTACTTTAAAAATGTTACCCCTTGTCCTGTCACTATAGGCCCTGGTAAAAAGTATTTCTTGATCTTTCTTATAAGCCCCCTTTACATATTGAAAGGCTGCAGTAAGGTCTCCCCAAAGCATTCTTTTCTCCAGGTTGAGCAACCCAAACTATGAGCCACTCTTCATAGGAGAGGTGTTCCAGTCCTCTGGTCATTTTGTGGCCCTCCTCTGGACCTACTCTAACTGGTCCATGGCTTTTTCTACTGGAGACACCAGAACTTAATGAAGTACTCCAGATGGAGTCTCATGAAATGGAGTAGAGGGAGTGAATAACCTCCCTCAATCTGTTTTTATGCAGTCCAGGATAGACTTAGCTTTTTGGGCTGCAAGTACCTATTGCTGGCTCATATCTAGTTTTTTTTTCATTGGTTTTTCCAAGGCCTTCTCTGTGGGCCTGTTCTCAACCCATTCATCACCCAGTCTGTACTCATACTGGGGATTGCCCCAGCCCAGGTGTGGGATGATGCACTTGACCTTGTTGAACTTCATGAGGTTCACATAGATCCATTTCTCAAGCCTGTCAGGGTCCCACTGTATGGCACACCTTCTCTCTGGTGTACTAGCTGCACCACTACTCGACTTCACATCATCTGCAAACTTGCTGAGTGTGTACAAATCTATGTCATTGTTTAAAGTATTTAAATTCAGAAGGTGTAATTATGAGCTTTCTTCAGCTCTTTTGGAAGCTGTGCCCTGTCAAGCAGGACACACAGCTTGGCAAAACATTTGGAAGGGTAAGGCACAGGGCAGGCAGATATAACTGCTAAAAATTTCATGCACTTTTAACTGTTCATTTGATAAACTTATATGCCTGAAGTATACCTGTATTAGGTTTACATGTCAAGATTTTTTAGTGGGGGAGGCTACAGTGGATGCCTCTGTGAGAAGAGCCCAGAAGCTTCCCCATGTCATATAAGAACCACATCCAGCCAGTTTCAAAAGGGACATGTAGCTAAGCCAATGTCTGACACTGTTTGCACTTCTGTGAGAGCATATTTAAGGGGAAAACTGCTAACTACTGAGCAACAGCAACTGGGAAAGAGAAAAAATAGAGAGATTCCTACAGGCCCTGGGATTAGTAAAGAAGGAGGGGAAGGAGGTGCTCTAAGGCATAAAAGAGGGTGGATGGAGGGAAAGGTGTTTTTAGTTTGCTTTTAGTTTCTTACTGCTCTAGTCAGTTAACAATAGAAAACGAGTTATACTAATCTCCCTACATTTTCTGCTTTCCCCGAGGCAGTAGCCGGTTAGTGATCTCCCTGTCTTTTCTCCATCCTTGAGCCCTTTTTCTCCCCCTCTTCCTTTGAGGAGGCAGAGTAAGAGAGTGATTATGGTGAAGTTCAGCTGCTTGTCAGGGTGAAGTCACCACAATTCATCATCTGTACACTTTCCTTAGGAAAACTTGGCTGATTTTTCTAAAGTACAAGATACTATCACCCTTCTTCTACGGATCCAGGTGTGCACAGGTATCTCATTAGCAACTTTAACAACTTTACCTGAAGATAAAAAGATGACAGTTTCTACTAAACATTTTATGCTTCATACATATTTCATACATACAAAATGAGTACAAATACGAGTACAAATATGAACTTGTGGATGGAATGCTAAAAAAGATCTAACCATTTTTTTAATACTCTCATCTATACAGTCATTATGAACATTCATTTCTGTATTAATATTCTTCAGTGAGCACATACACAACATCAAAAATTTAATGAAAATTTACTTTAAACAGAAATTTAACTAATACATTAGCTAACAACTGTATAATGATAATACTTATTATTGTTAAACAAATAAGAAACTTCTTTATATGAGAAAAACAATCTTAGAAGCTGTGCTGTAGAAATTAGTAATTAGCGATGTTCTTACAGTCTTTAGAAGTCATGATGCAAGATTAGAATGTCATTTAAAACTAGAATACCATTTCAATTTAAAAGAAAAAAAAAAAAAAAAAGAGAGAGAGAAATTATAGTTAAATCACTACACAGAATGCCAAAAGTTAAATGCAGGATAATGCTGACAATACAAGCATTAATAAGTAACTGATTATTATATATTATTATATATACATATATTATATTATTATATATACATTATACATACATACACATTATACATACGTACAACAATATGTATGAAATGCTTACTAAAAAATAAAATCGTGTAAGACATAGAACTACAGTGTCAAGAATAAGTTCTGTTGAATACCTTCATACTTTCATTCTGCGCTTAGCTAGTCTTTATGCAAGGAGAACACAAACTGAATCTTTGCTTGAGTAAGAATATTGGGATATTGCCTATTCTTTTATTACAAATATGAAAAAAAAAATCATACAACCATTCATAATTAAATAGAATTGAAAAACATTTTGCTAGAATGTGATACATTTATTCTTTAAGCAGAATTTTAGAAAGCCTAAATTCCCTTCTAAAAAATCCACTTTCTAATGTTTACTCAATTATTTCTGTACAAAATTAATTCCCACAAGAGCAGTCAGTAAAAAAAAAAAAAAAAAAAAAAAAAAAGTCTACTGACGGTAAAATTTACTTAAAATATAATTTAATAACTTTTTTTTATTACAACATATAGATCTTCTGCTAACCCACTTCACAACTATCTTCTCTGAATCACAGAATGATCAAGGTTGGAAAGTTGAAGCTCTACTGCAGCTCGTCTTGTTCAACCTCTCTGCTCAAGCAGGGCCACCTATGGTTGGTTGCCCAGGACCATATCTAGGTAGCTTTTGGACATCTCCAGGGAGGGAGACTCCACAACCTCTCTGGGCAATCTCTTCCAGTGCTCAGTCACCCTCACACTAAAGTGTTTTCTTGATGTCAGAATGTCCTGAGTTTCAGTTTGTGCCCATTGCCTGTTGTCCTGTCACTGGGCAACACTGAAACGAGCCTGTCTCTGTTCTCTTTGCACCCTCCCTTCAGGTGTTTATAGACATTCATACGATTCCCCCCTGTGCCTTCTCTCCTCTAGGCTGAAGAGTCCCAGCTCCCTTAGCTTTTCCTCATAGGAGAGATGCTCTAGTCCCTTCATCATATTAGTGACCATACATAGGATTCTTTCCAGTATGTCCATATCTCTCTTGCACTGGGGAACCCAGAATTGGGCATAGAACTCTAGATGTGACCTCACTGATGCTGAATAAAGAAGAAGGATCACCTTCCTCAAGTTGCTGACAGTATTTTGCCTAATGCAGCTCAGGATGTAACTGACTTTCTTAGCAGCAGGGGCATACTGCTGACTCATGTTCAACTTGGTGTCCACCAGGACCCCCAGGGCCTTTTCTGACAAGATGCTTTCCTGCTGGATAGGCCCTAGCATATATTAGTGAATAGGTTTGTTCCTTCCCAGGTGCAGGACTTTGTTTTTCCTTGCTGAACTTGATGAGGACCCTTTCAGTCCATTTCTCAAGTCTGTCCATGTCCCTTTGGATGGCAGAACAATCAACTGGTGAATAAATGGTTCCACACAGTTTTGTGTCATCTGCAAACTTGCTGAGGGTACCCTCTGCCCCATCAACCAAATCATTAATGTAATAGCATTAAAAAGGACTGGACCCAGTACCGATCCTTGGAGTACAGTGCAGGTTGCTGGTCTCCTATTAGACTTTGAATTACTAATGACTACCCTCTGGGCCCATTCATTTAACCAGTTTTTGATTCACTTCAGTGTCTGCTATCCAACCCATTCATCAACAGCTTGTCTATGAGAATTTTATGGAAGCCAGTGTCAAAGACATCAAAGGCCTTAAAGTCCAGGCTGAAAACATCCACTGCTTTCCCCTGATACATCAGGCCATCTCATTATAGAGGCTTATCAAGGTTTTCAAGCATGACTTCCCCTTAATGAATCCATGCTGACTACTCCTGCTGTTTTTCTTGTCTTCCATGTGTGTGGAAATGGTTTCTGGAATTAGCTACTCCATCACCTTCCTAGGGATCAAGGTGAGTCTGACTGGCCTGCAGTTCCACAGGTCCTTCTTCTTGTTCTTCTTAAAGATAGGATTGACATTTGCTTTCCTCCAGTCTTCAGATATTTCTTCCAGTTTCCACAATCAATCAAGGATTATCAAGAGTAGTCTTCCAGTGACACATGACATTTCCCTTAACACTTGTGAGGGAAATCAGGGCCCATCAGGACTCAAATCAGTCCACTCCCATCAGGGCCAATGGACTTATGTATGTCCACTTTGTTTAAGCATTCCCTGACCTGATCCTCTTCCATCAAGGGCACATCTTTCTTGCTCCAGTTTTACCTTGTGGTTTCTTGTACTTGGGATTCCAGAGGGCTTGTCTTACTGGTAAACGCTGAAGCAAAGAAAGGACTCAGCAGCTAAACCTTTCCACCATTTATGACCTATTGTGTTTTCCCTTCAACAGACATCAGTGGTTGAAGTACCTCATGAGAATATCTGTCTGTAAATGACCTACCTACTTGTTCTACCTTCAGATGGCCTGAAGCAGTAACATTGCCTAAACTTGTCCTTTTTTTAATTCTGAACAATAAACTCTCTGGAAGCTTCACATCTTCCTGTAGACACATCTCCATAAATCGCAGCTGCTCTCTCACACACAGGAAGGCACCCCCTTATTGTCTTAGCAACCAGTTCTTCCTAAGGAACCAGTATCCTGCCATATCATTACAGTTATGGGAGTCATCTGACAAAGTCTCAGTGATGCAAACAATATCACAGCCCTGAAACTGAACACATATCTCTAAAGAATTTTGTGTATTCCCCTGTGTCAATGATTGTTGTAAGACCTCCAGCTCAGCTCACCTCTACCATTAGATTTAGCATTACAGTTAAGGTTCAGAGAATGACTTCTTAGAGTTTAGAGTCTTGTGGAAACACAGAACTGCAACAAGATTTGTCCCCTCACAGAATTCTTCTCTGGGTCAGTAATGGTGCCTGAAAGATATGGCTCAAAACACCTCTGCCCTTAGGGTTAGGATTAGGGTTATTGTTAAGAGAGTGACATAGCCTAGAGCTCCATAGGACATTGAAGCTGCTAAAGACATGCCGAGGGAATCATGGGACTATAAACAAGACTTGTTACATCACATTTTTCATTTCTGTTCTAGTGACGTTGACTGATAGCTCCAACTGAGTTATCATACCATTACACTTAGGGTTAGAGTTCAGGGAGTGACAATGCTTAGAAGTCCAACGAGACTGGGGCTGAAATATACATGCTAAGGGAAACACAGGACTGCAACTGCATCAAGATTTACCCTATCACAGCTTTCATATCTGATGGTGCCTGAGAGCTGCATTTCAACCTACCTCTTCTATTAAGATTAGATTTATGGTTCAGAGTGTGACAAAGCCTAGAGCTCCAAGGAGGCTGGAGCTGAAAAAGACATGCCTAGAGAAGCACGGGACTGCAACAAGATTTGTCTGGTCAGAGCTTCTTCCACTGGACCAGCTCTGGTGCCCGAGAGCTCCATATTGTAACGTTATATAGAAAGACAGTATCTACACCTAGAATTATAGAATGGCTTGGGTTGGAAGGAACCTCAAAGATGATCTAGTTCCAACTCCATTGCCATAGTCTGTCCTATCTTCTTATACCTTTTCTTATTAAATCATTTCTTAACCCTGTAAAAGGGAAAGGGGCAGCCACATCCCCCAAGCTGGGCAGAGACCCCAGATCCACAGGCACCCACATGGGCTCCAGTGGATGCGCAGGAGTGGTCCTGGGCCAGAATAGCTGAAGGAGGTTATTATTGTGCTCTCTACTTCACTTAACACAGCTCTGCTAACCTCTACGATTAGGGTTCAGAAAGCAACAAAATCTAGAGCTCCAGGAACACTGGGGATGATAAAGACATGCCAAAGGAAAGAGGTGACTGCAAAAAGATTTGTCTCCTCATAAATTTCTCCTCTAGACCAGGAATTGTGCCTGAGATGTTTGGATTGCCACACCTCTACCGTTAAGATTAGGGTTCAAACATTGACATAGACAAGAACTCCTAAGACAATGTGGCTGAAAAAAGTATAAAACCCAAGAGGAACCGGGGTTGCTAAAGACATGCAAAAAGAAACGATAGACTGCAACAAGATTTGTTCCCCCCCCGAGACTATTCCTAGTGATGGCACCTTAATACTTCAGCCTAATCCACCTCTATGATTAGGGTTAGGGTTCAGCGTAGAGTTCACAGAATCATAGAATTGTAGAATATCCTGAATTGAAAGAGACCCACAAGAATCATTGAGCCCAATGCCTGGCTCTTGACAGGACAACCAAAAATTCCAGCTTGAAGCTCCTCTGTTGTGGCTCCATGCATTCGCTTGAGTCCTCTTGCTGCCACCACAGAGAAGATAGCAGTACCTACCCCTCTGCTTCCCACATGAGGAAGCTGTAGGCTGCCGTGAAGCCTCTCCTCAGTCTTCACTTCTCTAGGCTGAACAATCCAACTGACTGTGACAAAGCTTATAGCCCCAGGGACACTGGGGTTGAAAAAGGCACAGCAAGGGAAGCAAGAGACTACAACAAGACTTGTCCCCTCACATATTTCTGCTCTGGGTCAGTGATTATGCTTGAGAAGTCTGGCTGAGTCCACCTAAACAATTAGGGTTAGGCTTAGGATTCAGAGGGTGACATAACCTAGAGTTCCAATGACACTGGGGCTGCTAAAGGTATGACAAAGTAAGCACCATACTACAGCAAGCTTTGTACCCTAACAGCTTTGACCTCTGGGCCAATGATGGTGATTGTGAGCTCTAGCTGAGCCCACCTCTACCATTAGGGTTAGCATTCAGAAAGTGACAATGCTTAAAGCTCCAAGACTAGGGCTGAAAAATACATGCAAGGGAAGTACTGCAACAATATATATCCCCTCACAGCTTTCATATCCAAACTAATGATGATGCCTGTGACTTCCACCTGAGTCCAACTCTACCATTAGAGTTAAGATTAGGGCTAGAGAGAAGCATAGCCCAGAGCTGCAGGGATATTTTATTATTATTATTATTATTATTATTTTCCCTGAAAAAGGCATGCCAAGGTAACCACAGGACTTCAGAAAGATTTGTCCCCTCACAGCTTTCTCCAGCAGGTCCATGATGGCTTGAGATTTCTGGCTAAGCCTACCTCCATCATTAAGTTTAGGGTTAGGGTTCAGAGATTGACATAGACTAGAGCTCCATGGACACTGGGGCTGCTGAAGGCATGTGTAAGCTTTGTCCCATGACAGCTTTCTCTTTTAGGCCAGTTACGGTTCCCATAACCTCCAGCTCAGCCCACCTCTACCATTACAGTTAGGCTTAGGGTTCAAAGAGTGACAAAGCTTAGAGTCCACGGTGCACTTAGGCTGAAAAAGACATGCCAAGGTAAACACAGAACTGCAACAAGATTTGTCATTGGATTTGTCATTGTGCTGCATCCTCCTTTTTATGACAGCTGGTTTTATTGAACTCTGGCTCCACCTACCTCTAGTACAGCAGTTAGGTTTAGGATTCTGAGTAAGAATATCAGTATTAATTTTACTAATATATATTCCTTTGGTTTTTTTTTGTTTTGTTTTGTTTTAACCGGAGAAGATCAACAACTATGAAGTCTATCAGACATTAATAAGGAATTAAATAATAACAATAATAAAGAACAAATATTAGAAAATTATTAGTAAACCCCATATAATTTTTATTGACTAATATTAACATACGTTATTTTTTACATGGAATAATATTCAGCAAAACTTGTTAAAGTGTTTCTTTTCTTTTCTTTTCTTTTCTTTTCTTTTCTTTTCTTTCTTTTTTTTTTTTTTATGAATGAATGAATGAATGAATGAGTGAAATCATTCTAACTTTGGTTTAAACTTATTTTTCAATTGCTTATAAATGGGAAGTCTTTTCTTTTCTTTAGAAAGGCTCTGAAATTATTCTACAACACATTTTAATAGTCTACCTGGGAAACACAGAATGATTAAAATTTCCAGCCAGTTTTTACTTAACTTTACTGTTATGAATGGTTTGGTGTCAGACTGTAAGACTATAATACATCATCCTGGGCTGTATCAAAATAGGAGTGGCCAACAAGTCGAGGGAGGTGATTGTCCCCCTCTACTCTGCCCTTGTGAGGCCCCACTTGGAGTACTGCATCCAGATCCAGGGGCCCCAGCACAAGAAAGGTGTGGATCTGTTACAGTGAGTCAAGAGGAAGGCCAAGAAGATGATCAAGGGGCTGGAACACCTCTCCTACAAAGAAAGGCTGAGAGACCTGGAGCAGTTCAGCCTACAGAAGAGATGGCTTGGGGGTGACCTCATTGCGGTTTTTCAGTTCTTAAAGTTAGCTTATAAAAAAGATGGAGAGAAACTTTTTGTTCAATCAGATAATGATAGGACAAGGGGGAATGGTTTTAAACTAAAAGAGGGGAGAATTAGAATAGAGATTAGGAGAAAATTCTTCACTCGGAGGGTGGTGAGGCACTGGAACATGTTGCCCAGAGAGGTTGTGGATGCCCCGTCCCTTGAGGTGTTCCAGACCAGGCTGTATAGGGCCCTGGGCAACCTGATCTAGTATGTGGCATCCCTGCCCATGGCAGGGTGCTTGGAACTAGATGATGTTTAATGTCCCTTCCAATCTGAGCCATTCTATGATTCTATGATTCTATGATTCTGTGAGTAAACAAGGTCATTCAGGATTCCATCTTGATTTTATTCATATTATTTCATTAATGTTTTGACTGATGGTATAGAAAATACGCTTAAATATGGCATAAAGCAGGAACAAACTGAAAAACTTCGCAATAAACAGATCAAAATTAAAAGAAAATAAATCATTTTCACACACACACAACAGAGGAAGCTGAATGAAATTCAACAGCAAATAAAAGGTATTTTTTAATGGAAAAATAATTACTTGCTCAAATACAGCTTTAGAAACCATTGGCTTGGCATTGTGTCTTTCAGAAAAGCACATGGGGTATTGTGGATATTATGTTGGATATGAATAATATATATAGTTTCTCACAGAAGAAATAACACTGTCTGTGACATAACAGCAAACGTAAAGAATGTATGTTGTGAGAAGCAGGTCTTTCTCTTTTCTAAGCAGTGCTAAGGCTCATCTGGAGTTGTGTCCAGTTGTCCTGGTTTCAGGTAGGACAGAGTTAATTTTCCTCCTAGTAGCTGGCAGGGTGCTATGTTTTGGATTAGGATGAGAACAGCGCTGATAACGTGCTGATGTTTTAATTGTTGTAGAGCAATGCTTACACCAAGCCAAGGACTTTTCAGCTTCTCGCTCTGTCCTGCTAGTGAGCAGGCTGGGGGTGCAACAGGAGCTGGGAGGGGACAGACCCAGGACAGCTGACCCAAACTGGCCAAAGGGGTATTCCATACCATCTGACGTCATGCTGAACAATATATAGGGGTGGCTAGCCGGGGTGGGGGGGCCGGCTGCTCGGGGATAGGCTGGGCATCGGTCAACGGGTGGTGAGCAATTGCATTGTGCATCACTTTGTACACATTATTACTATTATTATTATTATTATTATTATTATTATTATTATTATTGTTATTATTTTCCCTGTCTTAATAAACTGTCCTTATCTCAACTCACAGGCTTCACTTTCCCGTTTCTCTCCCCCATCCCGGAGAGGGAGGGGGGAGGGTGAGCGAACGGCTGTGTGGTGTTTGGCTGCCAGCCGGGCTAAACCACAACACCAGTTTTGGGTATTGCCCTTCCATTAAGAAATGAACAAATTGAAGACTGTCCTCAGAGAGAAATAGTCATCTGAAATTTAGTAATGATGCCTTGCAAGAAAGTGAAAGGAAATGTGTTTGTTTTTTTTTTTTTTTTTTTTGGTGTTTTTGCCCAGAGCAGAGAAATCGGAAGGAGACAGTCTTGGGACAAATAGAGAAGGCTGTTGCAAGAATAATTGTGGGATCCATAGGATTACCTTGCAGCCAAGAGTTTTCAAGTTAAATATTAGAGAACATTTTCTAAACAAAACAAAACAAACAAAAACCCTGCAATCAAATATATTATTTTATGAGGTTGTGGAATATCTGTCTTTAGTCTTAAAGATATCCAGGTCATATGTCACATGGCTTCCAGAAATAACAAAAGTCCATGTCCTTGTGTATGATATGATGTATTATGATATATCATATTTATATATGATATATATATATATATCATATATATATATGATATATAATGACTATGTTGATAGAAAAGTAACTTTGTTAATGCAGTGGTACATACAGCAACATTACTATGTAAAAGGAAAGAGCATTATTGACTATCAACTTCAAAAGAGCTGAGCCCCAAAAGACATTTTTGAAAATAATAGGCATAGGTAATTATATAACACTATATAATATATATATATATAACATTACATTTTTATATGTTATATATATAAGTAAAACATCCTTCTTTCTCTTTGCAGACAAAATATGTATGATATGAGTACACATGATTTTCAAAAGTATTAGTAGCTTTGGAAGAGATAACAGGGCTGATGGTTTGTGATTGTGAAATCAGTTGGTCTGGGTAGAATAAGAAAAAGCAGTCACATTTCTGTAGTCTAGATTATCAGGTCATAAAACTAAACATCTATTATTTTTAAGATTTCTTTGATAGTCCTTGTTATTCTGGAAGCTCTTCAAAAAAAAATCTATTAGTTCTTACATTTAAATATTGCAAAAGACATGGCTAATGAGTCTGAAATAATCTGAAGATACTCAAGTGAATTCTATACATCTGAGTACATTAGTGCTTGCACTGAATTCAGTAACTAAAGTTTATGATCATGACCTTTTACATCTTCAGCTACTACCGAAGATATTATGTTTCAGCTATTTCTGGCTACTATTAAAATGGTTTGGCTAACCCCTCTTCTGTTACTGAACGAAAGACCAAATTTATCTTTATTAAGATCTTATTATTTAAAAATAAATATATTATTCTTTACTTTTCACAGTAAGTAAACTGTAGCCATTCAGTCACATGATTAGCTGGCACAGACTCTGTTGTACTACTAGAAATACCAAATGATTTTCCTCTTTTCATTCAGATCATTACATAGTCAGATTAGTGGTTAAATAGCACTAGTTTTCTTTTCCCTAAGTGGCCTTGGAAAGCAGAGCCTGTAATTTAGTAACAGCTGCAAGGAATTAGCTGAAAACAATTTACTACAGACATAGACAATTCAAATTATAAAACAAACAAAAACAAGCCATTCACACAATCAAGAGCCTCATCCCCAAGTTTACTCAAACTGTTTGTACAAACTGCTTTGATGTTCATTCTCTGGGTAACAAAAAGTGTGAAGTGCATTGCCGTTAAAAAAAAAAAAGTAACTTATTTTTGTTTATAATGTGTATTTCCCTATTATAGCCCCTATTTTGACGGGGTTAATTTAAGATGTGGTTTTTATAATGTTATGTAAAAATCATATTTTTGCCACAGAGCAGTGCAATTATTGCTCAGATGTAGCAATTACTTCTGGTCACAGAAACCTACTTTGTTAACAAAAAAAAAAAGTGTTTCTATTCCTTTCTACTCTTGTTAATGCATAAGGTTCCTCGATTCTGGGGATTTTGCTGAGATACTCTCTAGCATTCAGTTCTTAAGAAACACTGAAATTCACAGAGCTAATGAAATTATTTCCCAGGTGAGCTATGAAAAATGTGGATTATGAAGATAGCATAACAGCAAACATGGAAAAAAGTAGAAGTTAAGGAGGTATGTACCTAAAAATAATTCAAATTATTTTAAAAATGTACCAGATGTAGACAAATAGTAACTTCAATACACCAAGTAAGGTCTAAAAATGGCTTTTATTATTATTATTATTATTTGTTTGTGATCCAAATATCCACTGTTGTCACTGTCTTGGATGCTCCATAGTATGAGCAAAGAAAGAACGATGTTCCAATTTTTGTGCTAGTCAGAGCTGATTAAAGTAGCAGTTGTCCAACACAGCAGAAGTGGTTTCTTGAAATGCAGAAAATACACACCATGTGCTTCTTCTGTATACTGATCATACATTGGGATTGTATTCATCACAACTAATTATAGAGATGGGATTCATTCAAACATTTCATTTAAGATTTGTATGTATAGAAGGCAGAGGTACTTAACAACTTTGAGTGCACTCTCCACAAGTTTGCAGATGGCACCAAGCTGAGTGGTACAGCTGATACCAAAGAAGGAAGAGGCGCCATTTAAATGGACCTGCACAGGCTGGAGAATTGGGACTCTGTGAACCACATGAGGTTCTACAAGTCCAAGTGCAAGGTGCTGCACTTGGGCCGAGGCAATCCATGACAGGAGTACAGACTGGGAGAAGAACTCCTTGAGAGCAGCCCTGCAGAGAAGGACTGGGGGTTTCTGGTGGATGAAAGTCTCAACATGAGCTAGCAGTGTGTGTTTGCAGCCCAGAAGGCCAACTGTATCCTGGACTGCCTCAAAAGAGGTGTGAGGGAGGTGATTGTCCCCCTGTACTCTGCCCTTGTGAGACTCCACCTGGATTACTGCTTCCAGGTTTGGGCCCCCCAGCATGAGAAAGATGTGGACCTGTTAGAGCAAGGAAGGCTACAAAGATGATCAGAGGGCTGGAGCAGCTTTCCTATGAAGAAAAGCTGAGAGAGCTGTTCAGCCTACAGAAGAGAAGGCTCCGGGAAGACCTCATTGCAACCTTTCAATACTTAAAGGGGTCTTATGAAAAGGTAGAGAAGGACACTTTACCCACGTAGATAATGATAGGACAAGGGAGAATGGTCTTAAACTAAAAGAGGATAGATTTAGACTAGACATTAGGAATAAATTCTTCACTGTAAGAGTAGTGAGGCACTGAAACAGGTTGCCAAGAGAAGCTGTGGTTGCCCTATCCCAAGTTGTTCAAGGCCAGGCTGGATGGGGCTTTGTCCAACCTGATCTAGTGGCATCCTTGCCTATGGCAGAGGGGTTAGAGTTATATAATCTTTAAGGTTCCTTCCAGTCCAAGCCATTCTATGATTGCTTCCACAGGAATGTCTGCAAAATTGATCACAATGTCAGTTGCGATCACAGGAAATGCATAGATTTTATTTTTTTTTTCTGTTTCATTGTTGCTTTCATTTGTTGCCTTATTTTCCTTTATTCTTCCTTGTAGTGTAGAATTTTAAAATTACTGTCATTACTATAAGAACATGAAAACCTCAAGAAAAGTGTTCATTGTGTAATCCCCAGGATGTAAATACTCTATTTCTGGGCAGATTTAGAGTACCCAGGAAGGGAGAGAAAATAAAAACAAAACAAACAACAACAAAACCAGCATATTCAGTTATGTTTAAAAAATAACTTCCAAACATTTTACTTTGGATGTGAGAGGGGCTAAATGTATTATATTACATATATTACATATTACAGTAGGGGCAATTTTTGTTTTTTGTTGTTTTTTTTTTTGATTTGTTTAAAAAACAAACAACAACAAAAACAAAAATTGCCCCTATTGTAATTGCAGATCCTTAGAGTAGTATTTCCCAAACTATGTTTCATGCCTCCCTTTGTGTACTATCAAGTGAATTTTAAAAACTCATACATCTATTCTGCTAAGCATAATGATCAAATTTTGTTATTATGAACAGAAGTAATAAACCCACTCTATACCAACCACCCCTAACCATCTGGTATTTTTAATGGCTCATCTAGAGGAGCATGACCCACAGTTTTTGGAAACAGAATCATCAACACATGTGTCTCTCTGATTAGAGAGTATTTTGTTTTTTATTGATGGCAGCTTGTTTATTCACTCTACTGATGGAAACTTATTCTCCAAGATCTGTTTACTGTTGAGATTGATGTTGCCTATTTGTATGACCTTCAGTTGCAGAAATCCATTTGACATATTGCTATTAAATTAAGCAGATTAAATAAGGTGTTCACTTAAATGAAGACAGTGAAAAAATATAATGGAGGACTATTTTTATTATTTTTGTTTTATTTTATTTAGAAGTTTTTAAATGACAAGTTCACATTCATCTTACCATTTTATAAACCAAAATGTGAAGATCAAGCACTTTGCATGTATATATACGTGCATATTTTACCTAACACAATCCCTTTGACTATTATGGTACAATGCATGTAATGTTATACTGAGATTAGTTTAGTTAATAGTCTGAAGACTATCATTCTATCTCCATAGTTAAGCTAATAATTTCATGTATGCTCTGAATTTATGAACACTGAGTTATTTCTGTCATTTGTTATCGCTGAATACAGTCAGCTTCTGCAACATTTTGCAGTCACCTTTTTTTTGACTTTCTTGGAAAAATGTTTATCATCTGTATAAGTTGGCAGGTCATTATTCACTCTTTCATGACAATGAATATCACAGATCAGTGCACAGATCCTTCTGTGACTCCAAAAGTAAGTTCATTCTACATACATCTAATATAATACAATTAATTATTCCTATACTTCATTTTTGTTTTCTTTCTTTTTATGTCTTCATTTTCTTCATTAACCACATATAATCATTCCTGGAAGAATTTTCTCTGCTTTTTCCTTACGGTTTATGAGCCTTTTGAAGGCTTAAGGTTTTATCATTTTCTGTCCTCTTCTCATTTTCTATTTCATTTCCACTTGATATTTTCCTCTTTCTATCTCCTTTTCTTGCTGAGCTTCATGTTACTTTCCAGTTTAGCTTGTGTCATTTATGTATATTTCCTCTTCCTTTCTTCATTTCTTCCCTCCTTCATTATGTATTTTAAAAGTACATTTTTCAAGATTAACTATTCTCATATTTCCCCCCCTTACATTATTTATTTCTAGTTACTATTTTCCTTATTTTCCTAAAAAATAGATTTTATTTTATTGTATTTTTTTTCTGTTGTACAGAACTCAGAAATTCTTATTGGTTTCTTTCTTTTTCTAACTATATTGTTATTTTTCTAACTAATATTACTAACTCTCAGAAGACCATTGATTGATAAGTAAAGTTGGTCCAGGTAATTTCTGTTAGATATTCTAAGTAGGAACCAATTTAGGAAGATTTAATGTTTTCTGTAGTTAAATGGGAAAAGAGGAAGACAATGAAATTAGATGTCTCTGAATGTTTTCTGGAGATGACAAATAGAAATCTGCAAAATTTATTTGTGGCAGACAAAGTATTAAAGGAGCTCTTTTTTGGACCCAGCTTTATTCTCTCAACAGGGGAGAATGAGGACCAGAGGTTTAGAGGAATGAGGAACACTGAGGTTTAGAGAATTCCAAGGACAATTACTTTGGGTTTAATAAAATGACAAGTAGGGTTTCTAGGTCACTAATTTTCAGGTCACTAATTTCTGTCACCAAGAAGTAAAGATTTCAGTAACCAAAGTTCAGGAGGTTATTATCAATTGAAAGAGTTTGAACTATTGAAAGATTTGAACTATTAATGCATGCATCTCTATGAATTTGTGCTTCATGACAACCTAAATTTTTTGTATTTGTGGTTTTGTTACATGAAAGACTGAGAGTCATACATAAAATAAATTTTGTTGTACCATATGTAAAGCTGCAATTCTTTATTCTAAGATTTTTCAAATGCCTAGGAAAATGGTGTAGGTACAGAGTGCCATAATGTAGTTACAATGTTATACCATTTCACCTTCATTGGTGCCCAGGATCATATCAAGAAGTCTTCTCTGTCGTTGTATGAAAAAGAATTCATTCTATTAAAATGGATTTTTGCATCGCATATACCTTTATGGATATCAGAATCCAAAATCCTCAATCTGGATTATCTGATGAAGAGTTTTGTTATATCTACTCTCAGAAATTAATCATGCTTAGGAATGTTGCTGGACACTATATGTTGTCTGCATAGCTATTTTATCCCCAGGAATATCATGGTTGCCAGCACATTGTCTATTAAACAATTGTTCTCTTAGTTTTTCCTGCAACAATCAAACCATTCTTGAGAACTGTTTAGAAAAATGCTAGGTAGTACAGGACAAATCTGTGGCAGGGAATATTCTCACTGTTTTCTAGTAAAGTTGATCATGTACCAGTCTCCAGAAGTATTCCCAGGTACACATGATTTCACTTGGAAGATATGGACTTTTTATACTCTTCTATTATAGTTTTTAATCTCCCTTTCCATGCTGCTAGTCAGTGTACTGATAAGAGAAGTGTACTTTTAAGGGAAAATGTAGAGATATCAGTATGCTGGCTCCTTTACTGACTGCTTTGATAAGCAGAAAAACACTGCCACTTAGAGTGTCTCCCTTTGTCTACTAGCAATCATTGAAATCATAAGGACAGTTAACATTTCAATGCTGTGTGCCTGCACTGACATGACTAGTATCCTACTAGTATACTATATTAACATGCAAAAGTAATAGCAGGAGACTTCCTTGAAAAGAAAGCTTAGATTAAAGTAATGAAATATTTATACATGATCATCACACTACACAACTGTTACTATTCCCCTTCCCCCTCCCCTCCAATTCCCCCCAACTAGAAAATGTGAATTACACTATGACTGTGACTTGTAGTTTTTTCTGCAGTCTCTTTTCTGCAGTGTGCCTGCTAAAATTGGAGGAAGATTAATATGTCTTTCCGTCTGTTTGTTCTTTTTTTTTTATTTTTTTATTTTTTAACTCTATTAACAAGAGTTGCATTTTTGTTGTTGTTTTATTATCATAGGAACTATCTTTACAAAGACAGTATTATTATTGTTTTTTAAAAGACAAATATCACACTTCACATGGAAATGTAAACATTTTTGTTCCAACACATCAGGACATTTTTAAAAAATATTGATTTCCTTTGAGATAGTTTGATGCATATATTTACATTGGCTGTGTGGAGACTAAATTACAGCACGGTGCCTCACAAGGAAAGCTAAGAATCCAGTCCCCCAGTAATAAAGGATGAAAAACACATTTGAGTATCCCAGAGCCCTCTTTAGCCTATACAAGTGGTTTCTCTGTTCTCAGAAACCAGGTGACAGGAAAGGCTGTCATGCATTCAAATTTTACTCTGAAATAATATGAGGATGTGTCAAACATGGGACCAGAGAAATGTTTCTGGTCCTTAAAAGTAAGGCAGCTTTTGAAATCTACCATACTTTGAGGACAAACCCAGTAAGATCAATGAAGCTTTGAAAAAGGGTGCTACTAAATGCAGAGCAGAGTCTTGAGATTTGGCTCTGTGTTCTAAAAGAAAGGTGAATAAGGTGAGCTGCTGTCTCTTGAAGTAAAAATGTAATTGTCCATTTCCTTGAAAAGCTCTGGAATTTCTCTGAGTGTCTTAGATCCTGGTCTGTAAATGGGGTTAAAAATGGAAAGAAAGAATAGCTTGTGCTCTGAAGTGAAGTCTGACAACCAGTAATAATGAACTGTGAATTTCATGTGAATTTCATTCTTTTTTAGCTCCAAGTGCATATTTCCTTCTGTGTTCTACTTCTAAGGACAGCTCAGGCATACAAAACCAACCAAACAACAACAACAACAACAACAACAATAACAACAAAATTATTCCTGACGTGTGTATTTGATGCCTAGTCTTTTTTCCTTACTAGTGCCGAGAAAATGTACTGGCTGAGATCCCAAATTATCACTGCAAGTGATAATATAGACAGAAAGAAATGTGTCGGCCTCCCTTCCCGACTTCATTCCAGCGATGCAGAAAACTTTTTGTAAATCAATAGGAACCAGGGTGAAGGATAAAAGACTGGCTTGTCTGTGTAGTCCATTCATTATATCAAAGTCTCATCCAATCCTGCAAACAAGACACCAATACATCCCATATGGATATATGGATATGCATACAGGACTGGGACCTAAAAAATACACAAAAGGAAAAAGAAAATTAACTGTGTTTTTAAAATTAGTATCTATAAATAGAAAGTATTAAACTTCCTATTTAATGTGGAATAAATATTTTCAGCTCAAGTTTCGGGACCTTTGCTCTTCTAGTTTTAAACTACAATGACTTCCATAAGCCCACGGGCAACACTAAATTTAGGTGCAGCCTTGGACTGCAAGTTGCATGAGAAAAGCTGACTTTTCTTTCTTAGTAGTTAGTAGTAGAGTCAAAAGCAGCTGTAATCCTGAGCAAACAAGCAATATGTTCTCTGCTTTGGATCTGTTTTTCAAACACTGTAACAGTTTCAAATATATTGTAACTAATATTTCTTTAACACTTTCATATTTTTCATATTATCTTTTAGCATTATTAAAAAGTAAATTTTCTTATGAATACACATGCATTTGACCTAGTCCAAAACTTATGGAAAAATTTTAGGAAGGGCCTTTAGGAAAGACAGGCAGGGGAGACAAGGAAAGGGCATCATCCTCTGTGTCAATGAACAGCTGGAGTGCACGGAGCTCTGCCTGGGGGTGGGTGAGGAGCTGACAGAGAGCTTACTGGTCAGGATTACAGGGAGGGCAGGGACAGGGGACATTATAGCAGAAATCTGCTACAGACATCCTGATCGGGAAGACAAAACAGATAAGAACCTCTATAGACAGATGGAAGTAGCCTGATGTCTACAAACCGTGGTCCTCATGGTGGACTTCAACCACCCTGATATCTGTTGGAGGGACAATACAGCAGGGCATAGGTAATACAAGAGTTCCTGGAAAATACTGGTTATAATATCCTTCTCCAAGTGATAGAGGAGCTAAGGAGGAGAGGAGCTTTGCTGGATGTTCTTCTCATCAACAAGCAGGGGCTGGTGGAGAAAGTGAAGCTCAAGGGCAGCCTTGGCTGCAGTGGCCACAGTTTAGGGTCCTGAGAGCAGCGAGGAGCGAGAACAGCAAGCTTGCTATCCTGGACTTTGGAAGAGCAGACTTTGGCCTCTCCAGAGATCAGCTTGGTAGAGTCCCACGGAACAAAGCCCTGGAGGGAAGAGGAGCCCAAGAAAGCTGGCTAATAACTGAGGATCACCTCCTCCAAGCTCAAGAGTAATGCATCCCAGCAAAGAGGAAGCTGGGCAAAAAAAAGCCAGGAGGCCTGCATGGATGAACAAGGAGCTTCTGGCCAAACTCAGGCAGAAAACAGAGGCCTACAAGTCTTCCACAAGGTGGAAGGAAGGACAGATAGCCTGGGAAGAATACAGAGAAGTCGTCCAAGCAGCTGGGGATCGAGTTAGGAAAACCATAGCCCTGTTAGAATTAAATTTGGCTAGGGACATCAAGAAGAGCAATAAAGGCTTCTATAGGCATGTCAATAATAAAAGGAAGACTAGGAAAACTGTGGCCCCCCTCTGGAATGAAACGGAAGACCTGGTTACCGGGGATATGAAGAAGGCTGAGGTACTCAATGACTGTTTTCCCTCTCTCTTCACTGACTAGTTCCAGCTACATAGCCCAAGCCGCAGAAAGCAAAGTCAGGGACTGAGAGAATGAAGAACCACCAGCTGTAGGAGATCAGGTCTGAGACCATCTAAGGAACCTGAAGGTGCACAAGTCCATGGGACCTGATGAGATACATCTTCAGGTTCTGAAGGAACTGGTGGATGAAGTTGCAAAGCCACTGTCCGTTGTATTTGAGAAATTGTGTCAGGTCGGTGAAGTTCCCACTGACTGGAAAAGGGGAAACATAATCCCCATTTTTAAAAAGGGAAAAAGAAAGACACAAGGAACTATAGGTCGACAGTCTCACTGTCAAGTTAGATTTTATACCATATCATATATCATATTTCAACATATATATCATATCATATCTGTATATTATGCATACTATATATCTGTAAATACATGGAAATATAATATGTAATTAGGGTAGATCTTTTGTTGTGGTTGTTGTTCATTTATTTATAGGTTCTATACATCTTCTTACCATGAGATGCGATGTGATGGATAGATGTGGAAGATATACTAAAAATAAAATATACTGCCTTAATACATTGTGAAATATGACTACTCTTTTATTTCTATGTCCCTCTTACATTTCTTCTCTTTATTCTGTCTCGTGTTTTCTTACTTCAGGCCATGTCCTTTCTTAGATCACTCACCTTCTTCATAATAGGATTATTTTCCCAAATCATAGCTATGCCATGAGATTAGATTAGTTAATGAAGCACTTGAAATTGAATTATATGTCTCACATATGTGAAAAATGTTATGATAATGGAGGTGATAAATAACATACATTACCTTCAATATCTTGGAAGAAAAAACTTTGAGTATAATGAAGAAAATGGAGTACCCATGAATTCACACTGAATGTCAATATTGGCTTATTTGGATGACCCAAACTTTAAGTGTATTGGCATTTTCATTATATGTCCAAATTCCATTTTCTGCTTCACATGCCAGGTTTTAAAGACTGTTATTAACTCCTTCTGTTTATGCTTAATTAAAGCAGGATATTACTTACTATAATGTTCTTCTCAGTAAATACCCAGCTCTCCCTAAGTACTCTCCTGGTATTGCTAAACCCTCAGAATGTAATGCCTCCTGGATTCTGAATTTGAAGAACATGAATAATGAAACATCTGTCTCTTGTTGAAATGAAAGGCCTGCAACAAGACGTTGCAATGTCACATTGTGTTGCTCTTGTGCTGTGAAGTTACCCACTGTTATATGCATGTCTCCAAGTCTGTTAGGGGAATGAGAACAAAACAGTTGACCTTTTTATTTAAAACAAAAGTAAAAACATTGCTAATTTGTATTCTAGTAACTCATTTTAAGTGCAAAATTTTTGCAATTCATGTAAAATTATTTACAGTTAAGTTATTGTTATACAGAATAATAATAAAATGGTAAAACTAAAATGTTGGAAAGTGCACAACGCACAGTACAGTTCTCACCTCCTGACATTGCATAAAATAGTAACTATGTAATTATGCTGTCTGACATGAATAGAAAATTCAAATTAGTAGTTCTGAAAATTACTTTCTAGATCTATTGATGAGAAAATACATATATATATTTGAAGTGATTGGTACATTTACAAAATTTAATCCATGTTTTTTCTAGTTTTGAATAAATTCAGGTTTCAACAAGTGCTGACAAGTGTTTGAGTGGCTTTTGAGAAGGAGATTTGGCTATAAATTACTTGCATATTTCTGCCAATAAGCCTTTTTTATCTTTCAAAAATAATACTTAATACCTGGAAAAACATGGCTTAGTCCATGAAATCAGACAAAATGTTACTGTACTTGCATTAATCCTAGCTTCAGACATCTATATTAATTGAGGTCAGTGTTAGTGACCTGAGCTGATGATTCTATAGGGAGCATAGGGCTGTTGAATCATGCTGCAGAACACACCTATATATATATTCAGTGCATGTATATTGTCATACATACATATTCTTACATGAACATGTAATAAAAAACATTTTAAAATATCTTCCAGCAGTAATTTTGCTGCTATGTAGGTGTGGCAGGCATCTGGTAGAAATCCAGAATCAGAATTAAGAGCAAATCTGGGAAAATACATATCTGAAATGCAGTGAAAATAAGGATAAAGCTTGAGAAAAACAAGCAAGCAAACAAATGATATCTGCTGCACTTCATGGAAAGAATATGTCATCAGTGTCACCATTAAATTGCTTGTCTTAACTGTCTTGTAGATAGTTAAGTTTTGACATTAATTTTCAAATTAAAAAAAAATATGATAAAGCTAAAACAAGGTATTACTATTTATTATTTTAAAACTACTTATTGTTAAAGAGTTTTAAATATTCAAATAAAATAATATAAACATTCTAAAATGTTTCCTATTTTTTAAAATGTTAAATTCACTCAAATAAGCTTTTCAGCCTAGAATTTTTTTTTTTATTTATTTTTTTTTAATTCTGTCAATACTTAACACAGACTTTGTGGTATTCTAGACAAAAGCTGCCTTTACTGAATGCAGAATTTCCATTCTATGCAAAGCTTTTAAAGTAAAATCTACTTTCATAAAATATAGACATTTGAAACCAGAAAATATTTCTTTTCAGTTCACATATTTTCTTCTGTTTTTTACTTCTGTGTAGCAAACTTTCAGAATTTACTGAATATAGCACTTTGTGAAAGGACGTTTTATTGCATTTAAGTAGCAAGCTTTTGGACTGGAGAACTGGCCTTGTTCTATGAGAAGAATCCAGGGGCTGCTCCTGTGCCAGACACAGCTGGTTCCAGCTTGCTCTGAACAGGACCCACCACTGGCTAAAGCTGAGCCCAGCAGCCATGCTCATGATGCCTCCCCGATAACATACTTAAGAAAGGGAAAAAATGCTGTGCAGCAGCTGTGTGAGAGAGAAGTGAGGGAAATGTAGAGAGAAACAGACTTTCAGGAATGAAGATCAGTAAAGGAGGGTCAGGAGATGCTCCAGGTGCCAGAGCATAAGTTCCCTTGAAGCCCATGGAGAGGCCCATGGTGGATCATACTCTCCCCCTACAGCCCACAATATATCATGGCAGAGCAGATATCCACAGTACAGCCCATGGAGGAGCTTTTAATTGTTTTTAGTTTCTCACTGCTCTAGCTTGTTAGTAGTAGGTAATACATCATGTTAATCTCCCTATGCTGAGTCTGTTTTGCCTGTGATGATAGTTGGTGGGTGATCTCCCTGTTCTTATCTCAACCCTTGAACCTTTTCCATTGTATTTTCTCCCCCTTTCCCTTTGAGGAGGGGGAGTGAGAGAATGGTTGTGGTGGAGTTCAGCTGCCCAGCAGTGTAAAACCACCACATCCCTTTCCCCATTCCCCATTCCCCTGAACTGTTCAGGGTGAAGATATAGAAGAGGGTGGTTGGGGGAAAAGTGTTTACTTTTAGTTTCTCACTTCTCTAGTCTGTTAGTAGTTGGAAATAAATTACATTAATCTCCTTTATGTTGATTCTGTTTTGCCCATGAATATAATTGTTTAGAGATGTCCCTGTCCTCATTTTGACCTACAAGATTTTTCATCATATTTCCTACACCATCTTTCTGAGGAGGGGGAGTGAGAAAGTGATTGCATGAGCACCTGGAGACCAGTCAAGGTTAACTCACCACAGAATTTTGGACCCCAAAGTTATCTTTATGTGCAATATCTCCAGAGCGTCATCTTGTCTTCAAACTGACATAGGTCAATTTATCAATAGACAATCTGAATTCTTAAGGACAATTTCTAAGTTATGGCTAACAGTTATTATTAAGACATAAAACTACCTGAAATAAACATATTACATTTTCAAGACTAGGAAGTACTGGCTTACATTAGATTAAAAAATAAATAAATTTGTCTGTCTTGAAAGTCTGCTTCTCATTTTTAAATTTATTTTTTTTCTATTATTGTACTTTTTTAGTCTTAGATATTATAGTTAGTCAAATGGCTACTTGGGGTCATGGTGCTTCATTCATTGGCCTTAAGTCCATAAAGAAACTATAAACAGAACATCATTTAAAACACTTCACTTACTCAGAGGTAAATTTTCAGTGTCCCTCTGAGAAGAAACAGTAAATTTGATTCATTAACTTAATTATGTACTTATGTAAAGCATTTCCCAAAATGATTTCTGAGATCTATACAAGGTCATAATAAGGTTTTTCATTTGGTCATTGTTTTTGAGTTTAAAAGAGCCGAAAGCTTAAAAAAATAAAAATAAAAATAAAAAATCTGTCATGAAAACATTCATATATTCATACACATTTTGTTCACATGTTCCTTTTCCATATTAACTCCACCATAATTTTTGCCCATGCAACATATGTAAAACACCACAGTTCCATCAAGTGCAAATTTTATTTTAAGAATCAAATTACTGTTCGTGTCTGCAAAACAGATTCTAAAGTCAGTTATGACTATCTCCTGAAATTTCACTCTTGCGTGGTGGTTGAACTGCTTCAGTTCCCACATCCAGAGGTGGGAGACTTTAACAACAAAGTAACAAAAGGAAGTTTAACAGCTTTCTCACCTCATACATATAGCCATGATTTTCTTTGAATAATTTACCAGGATAGTATTCATACATACTATGACACAAAGACGAAATTTACTAGTATTTAAGGACTATTATTTGCTCTCTCCTTGAGGCATTTTTACAGGGATTTCACGTATTCAGTAATTTCATCATACCCTAACAGAACAGGATGCAGCTCAATTAATAATTAAAGATGAAAAGCAGATGCAAAATCAGGTCTTAACATAAGGGACATAGAACATTTTAGCTTCTATACTCCTAGGAGTCCAGTAAAGGGAGAAGCAGCTGATGATATTGGATATTCCTACAAATAGGATACTTCTGATAGGCCAGAATGTGTTGCATTGTCCTGTTCATAAGGGAACTTATACCTTACAGGGAAAAAAAAAAAAAAAAAAAAAAAAAACACTCTTACTTTATTTTTTGCTTTTAGATTTTTTTGTGTTATAAGATATCTTTCCACCCTTTTGGGAAGGGGGAGCAATATTTGCATGCAGGTAGCATAGACAGCAAATTTTAAATGGATGAACGTCAGTCTAATGTCAGTCTGGGAACTTTTGTTTAACCCAAAAGCTCATTAAATACTCTCCATTAAACACAATGTAAGAATGTCAGCAACAGAAAATAGAGAGTGCAAATTTTGAAGAGAAATTTTGTATTTGTAAAGTAAATGGGGGTATTATGACTGGTTGTTTCGAGGTCTATTCAATAGTTTAGGAGCTCTACATCACAATGTAACAGCATAACAAGACAAAAAAAAAAAAAAAAAAGGAAGAAACTTCAAGAGAAAAGGAGTCTGCATAAAATCAAGAGAACAGTTTGCTAGAAGGCTTGTGTGGGCTATAGATGGTTAGAAAACATCAAATTTGCAGAGAACACACCTATAGAATGGGTGAAGTTTCAGAGTCGAAGAGAAGCCAGTGTTTGTAGAATGAGCTTAATGACATTAACTCCCAAAATACGTTAATGTTCCTAAATGAAAGAGAAACAGCTTGATACACTCACAGCTAGCTGACACAGAAACAGTGAAAGGGACAAACCTAGACAATTCTTCATCAGCTCTATCTAGCAAGGAATGGTCTCTGTGCTGCCTACAACATAGCTTCGCATTTTCCAGGCCCCCGTGTGGATCCATACCCTGAAAATGCTTAACGTCTCTTTTCAGTGTGTGCGTGCAGAGGGTTGGTACTGATGAATTATCTAGAATATCATGTTGTGTTGCAGCCAACAACACTGGTGGTTTCATAGTATGATATTGGGGGTGTTTCAGGTTTGAGGCAATATTCACTCATAGTTTTCTTTAAGTAACTTTTTCACAGGAATACAGAAAATTGCTTTTAAATATATTGATAAGAATTCTATTTAAACTGAGATAACCAACAATTTCTCATTTCTCTCATGCAAGCTTTTTTTTTCTTTTTTTTTTTTTTCTTCCCCTTTTTTATGTTAGTTGCTACTTTCTTCATCTTGAACTTGATTCTTGGCACCCTGAATCTGGGAAGCTCTGATGTCTGGAAAGCTGAATGTCATTAGGATCATTCTGACAAAGTCATAAAATAGACAATGTTATAGCAGACTGAAACAATAGAAAATGACAGACCAGCAATTACATGAATATACCTGTGACTTCGCTCTAGACAGTGTAAAAAGTTCTTTCTCTCTCCATCAGAGATCTAGGTAAATGAGACTTCTATGTATACTATAGACTTGTCCCTTACACCATTTACTTAGACCATTTATTTTTTATTTGATTTTTTTTTTTTGGGGGGGAGAGGGTGGGGAGATGAGGATGGGGAGGTTAATGATTACTGTGGCTAAAAACACTCAAAAAGGAAACAACTGTTTCTAGACCACCTATTACAACTACAAAGACACTATATATATTATATTTTGATCAATGTTAGAACTCCTTAAACCCTTCTGCAGTTACCTATGGGGGAAATTAATTTCTGCTTCAAGGTATATAATTATTGGTTTATGAAAGCTCATGCAAGCTGTGATATGCAACAAAGCCACTTTTTGGATTCCCACATAACTGATGTCAGTCTGACATGACTGTTCTGCCACAAAGCTGGGGTTGCAATGATTCTCTACAGCAACATTCTCTCAACCACTCTATGATGAAATTATATTCAGATTGCAAAAATGAAAGTGTCACAGTGCCCAGGAAAACAAGCTTCTCTCAACTCATTCTCTTCACCCATTGTCACATAAAGTAATGATTGCCACTGCACCTAGTCATCACTCAGGACCCTAGTGAACTCTGTACATCAGTTTCATAGTGACTGAGAAACATTTGTCAGTGTGCAATTGGTATAAAATGCAAGTTTCCAGCTATTGGGCCAGTTCAGAAGAAAGTGATTTGTAGAATCATCCAGTAATAAGGAGGGACCACAAAAACAGAAATAGTTAATAAGGCAGTATTGCACAGAGAAGATAGGTGGTGTGTTGAACAGTATTTGCATCCCAATGTTAAGAAAGATTAACTAAGAGAATAATTTCGAGGACAATTGATTTCGAAGGAGGTAGACAGGGCCAGGTGAAGAACTCATGCTCCACTAGAATGGTGTTCTCAAAGTTATCCAATGTACATTTTCCTTTACAGTAGTGTTGATTACAAATTCCCCTCACCACCTTTTTCCACTAAATAAGAATTGGGTGGACAGTTGAAAGTTAGAAACAAATTAAAACTAGAAGAAGTGTTCTTAAAAAAAAGAATTTCCAAGGAGAAATAACTGTGTTAAGTGCACAATTTGACTACAGCAAAAAAAAAAAAGAAAATATATGAGGCAATTAAGTGTGTCACAAAAACATCTCTAACTACTCAGCTAAATAAAGGTTCATGGAATTTTCCTATTTATCCATACATAAATAGATTAAGAAAGGTTTTCTCTCATGTCTTCATCTACAAATGTTTGTGATCACCTTTCTTTGTTCAGATACTTCCCTTTTCCTTTAATCTGGTCTGAGTTAGTGTATTATCATGAAGTTGTGAATTTGACTTCAGGGTAGTGAATCTCCAAGAAGTGTCCAGCTATCATCTAAGCACCCTACATAACACAAGGCAAGATATTCAGCTTTGGGTGTTATATCAGAGAAAACATGTAAAGAAGAAGTGGCTTTCAGTTGTCAGAGAGCTAGGAAGCTCTTTGGAAGGAAACAAGTTAGTAAAGATCATATTTAAATTTCAGGTATCCAGAATAGTCTGCAACATTCAATAAATTAGTGGTTTTGCTTCAATTTTGATTGCGTGTGACTCTGACTAGTGACAACTAAGACAAAGTGGATTTTAAAAAAAATGTTGTATATTAAGTATTCTTTGGAAGTATTTTGCATTCTCATAAAACCTGTGACTAAAAGGACTGTATATATATAACAGAAAATGGAATGCCAAAGCTGTACAATAATAGTGTTTCAAATTTAAAGTGAAAGTTATTATTTGTATCCACAGATACAGATGTTTCTGTGGATACAGACGGTTTTGATACAGATTTTCTGTATTAATATTTTGGTTATTTAGATCTGTGGACAGGGAGAACAAACCCCAGCGTTTTGTTTTCTCATGCTTTTGTTGTATGTTTTATTGAATTGTGTTTAATTAATCAGATCAATGTAATATCAAGCAGTCACTGCTATACATATTAAAATGAGGTATATATTTAATGGGGGGGGGGAGGTTACTGGTAAATTTTGCCTAAGTTTTTATGAGATGAATAACGATGAATAAGCTTTTAGAAATGAGATCTGCATGCACATTAGTAGAAATAAAGATGCATTAAAGTACAACTATACCACCTCATTGCAAGTAATGGTTGACATATAGAAGTGGATTTTGTCTCTGTACCAAGTAAAATGAGTTATGAACACAGGAAAAGAATAAATTACAATTATTGTTATACTTGGTTTGTTTCTGATGAAGTATGGTTCCATTTGCAGTATCAAAATAACTGATGTCATTGTTTCCATCACAATTTGCCTCATATGGAGATACAAGATTGTGTATTCCTTCTAAATATTTTCCTGCCTCTCCTCTTATCCCCTTCCTTTTGTTGATCACCATTTTTACTCCAAGTGAACATAACTTTCTTCTGATGTACAGCATCATGGAATCAAAGGCAATTTCCTCTTTATTTTCATTATTTTCACGTCTTCTGGTTCATTTATGACAGGTCTTTCAAGTAAAATATCTTGAATAATCAAGCCCTGTGCATTCTGTGTATCAGAAGGGCTGAATTTCAATCTCTTCAATGATAATTTCATCATGAGGAACTGCTGTTTTGATAGCATGTTTTCTTCCCTTAACTGTATTGTAGGGGTAAGTGGTACAGAAAGACAGGAGGAAGAAAGGCTAAGGAGTGTGGAAGGTTCAAGTTCTCTCTAATAAAACTTAAAAAATATCTACTTTCTATCTTGCTGCTGACTGTCCTGCTTGAATTTAGATAATACAGTAAGCTGATCAGCAACTGCTAGAACTGTTAAGGGTAACTGACTTGTTTTCAGGCTGTCTTTTGTCATAGTAACTAAGGTTCAGAAACTGAGAACAAGCAGAAAATCTTTTCCATTATTAATACTATTATAACAAGTATTATTAAAGGTTATTATAACCAATGCTAGTCTCAACAGATGCTTTTTTGACCAGAACATTAGAAAATTAATGTCAGAGCAGCTGTGAGACTGTTGTAATTTTTTACTTGAAGATGAAAGGTTGTTCGACTGGTCAGCCTTAATTAGCTCTGAAAGGTGGTGTCATGTACCAGCAAAAAAAGGCACTTCTGTCATCCTGAACCATTATCCAGAATATTTTTTTTTCCTCTCTCTTCTTTTTTTCCTGATAATTCTCAAATGCAGGACAGCCTACCTAGATGGACAGTCTATCTAGATAGCTACTGGCTAGAGTGTGTTTTACTGTACTGTTACTGGCCACTTGACACTTAAAGACCACTATAAGCCCACAGAATTTGTAAGAATTTGCTTCTAAATTTTATAACAGTGGGCCAGAATGAGCAGAATTAAAGTCACAGGACTTACTGTTCAAGCAGTCAATGGAAAAATATGAAGGTTTTTTTGTTTGTTTTGATTATTTTATTTTGTTATTGTTGTTGGCTTTGTTTGATTTTTTTTGTTTGGTTGTTTTGTTGTTTGTTTGTTTCTCACAGTTCCATAGCATGGGATTTGAATAAAGGAGACTCTATGAAGAACGGAAATGAAGGTAACAGAAAGTAGGTCAGTATAAATAGGCTAAAATATTAGCTAAAATTGTAGCATCACTGTTAAATCTTCTCTTAATGAAGACCGAGTTTAGTTTCAGATGTGTTGACCCCCAGGAATAAGCTATGTATTTAAGTCTTACTTGCACCCGTCACATAAACATAAACATACACTGAACTCACACATATCAGGTTTATTTTTACATTTAGTGAGAAGACATTGTGTATTCCTTGAAGATAAAGTTATAAATCAATACGCAAAATGTATTGTGTATGAGAACAAATATCTGAAATACAAATGAAAATGTGTAGGATTTGCACATATATTCTTCTGTCACCGTTCAACAGATCTGTGAAAAACTCATTTTTCATGTATGTCAGTACTACAATGTCAGTATATATCATGTATGTCAATACTACAATGGTAAAACTCAATATATTTCTGTTTCCTTTAGTCTGACTTTTCTGGTAATGACAATGTTTTTTGGAGTAGTCATGTGAAATTTTAATATAAATTGTATCGTCTTTGCAAGATATTAATGGAGCTTATGTAGCTAAAGAATTATTATACTGTTTAATGTATAATAATAATAACATGTTAATGTTGTTTTCTATCAAGTCATCATTGCTTTTTATTAAACAACAGAGAAAGGTCACTTTAAATTTATACCAGCTATGCTACAACAATATTTTAGCCATGGTTTAACTTTCCATGATGTCCTGAGAGACTGTAAAATATATTGTCATCTTTTCATCTACTAATTTCTCTTTCAAGTGACCTGATTATAATGAAAGTACCTCAGCCTTCATTGTACATCCAGCCAGATATGCTTCTATGCCTATTACAGAGAACTGTAAGTATGGGATAACAAATAAAATTTTTAAAAGGGCATATGGACTGGCATTGAAGTAAATACCTCACAGTAATTTGAAGTAAATAGTTCACAAGCGGCTACTTAAAGAAATGTAGACCTGGGCAAAACTGGATTTAGTGGTAACCAAACCAAACCAAAACAAAAAGAAGAAAGAACAAGTTTCTGATGTGTGTGAAAACAGCACAGTAAATTTAGATGTAGCATCAACTTTCAGGCCACTTTGCAAAATGTAGAGAATGTTAGCAAAGATATAGAGATGAACCTATCAGTGGATCATGTGAGGAGGAAGAAATCGTCATCATCATACTTCGTCCAGAGAAGGGATTCGGGATGTTGAGTACTCTTTCACCAACTGAAAGTATAGACCTTACGGTCCAGAAAGGCAGGGGAAGGTTGGGAATAATATCAGAAAAAGCATAGACATAAAACTATGTGCATAATTATTTTAGCTGTTATTATCATTCACAATAACTATTTGGGTTTGTTTATAAAGTGTGCTTTCTTTTTGCCCATAGCAACATTTTGAATATAAAACTGTGAAAACTGAGTCTCCAGAATATTACGAAAATTAAGATCCAGCAAAAATTGAATGAGAAGTGCCATGGAAATCATTAATTGAGATGAAGTACATAGGGCATATGATCATTGTAGATTATTTTTTTAAATATAGGAAACAACAATAATCTGCAATATTGAGCATGAATTATGCAATTATATAGACTTAGAGCCAATGCAATTGTTTTTGTGACTCATTGACCAAAGCTTATTTGCAAAGAGCTAACACTATACCACAACTACCTGTTACTGTTCTTTTTTGTTTGTTTGTTTTTCTGAATGTGAAATTACAGCCTTGAAACTGAAGCCAACTCTATACAATAAAGAAATCTTCAACCTGAAAAAAAAGGAAACAAAAAAAATCAGGTTACTTGATATCTGTTCTCTTGATGGATGACTTGGTACATGCTTTTACAGTACCTAATACAAAAGACTGCTGTTCTCATGAGTTCCTGAGTGCAGGCTTTGGTTTCAACAAGCAAATCACAGTTGTTATATCCAAATACAAACTAAACATATCTATTTCTAATGATAAGATTTCTTGTTGCTACTATGTGCCTCTACTAAGCAGAGCATTTCTCCTAGAGGGAAAACATGTTAAAGCTCATTTCCAGTGAAAGAAGCACAGATTTATCTGTAGCATTTCTGTAGTTCAATTCATTGACCAGATTCCCTCAAGCAATGGCCAAGGAAGAGCTAACACATTCTTTTGCCATCAGTTTACTGGCTCCAGAATTCAGATGCTCTGTGGATGTGGCACTCAGGATTCTTTGTTTCTTGTTTCACAAACACTGACCAAAATTTAAGTTATTTGATATCCTTATTATGAATGAGTGATTTCTTTTCTATTTCAACTTTCGTTCATTATTAGAAAGAAGTTTTCTACTGTTTCAACCATTGTTTACTTTTTAGTTATCTAATATGTTTTCTTTAGCTTGCAAACTATTGAATAGTCTACATTCCTCTGCTTTCATTTCATAGTGATTACTCTTTCCTCACTTCCTCTAACCTCTGTTAGTTCAAAAACAGGAGGTTTACTATTCATCTGTGGATGATACCCTTTTAGAATAAGGAAATTGTCCTCTCTAGCCCCTCAACTGCAAACAATCAGCTGTTTTTACTTCTTAACTTCAAACGTTAACTGTATATGACTTCAAAGACATTTATTAAATTCAAAGCTTAGTTTCAAAATTAGTGTAGAGAGAGACAGTGAGTGTATATATAATTTATTGTATATATAATTTATTATTAAGTATTTTATGTGCAAGTAACATACTTCCCTTTATTTTGCACTGCTTTTCTATTTTGCTGTAAAGCACAGACAAGAACCCATCACTTTTATTAAAATGTTGTCGTAAAATGTCATTTACCCTTTGCATTTTGTTGTTATGTATATAAACAAGATTTTGTAGAATATTAAGATGGATTTTCTTAGTTGTTTATTACACAACTGTACTGACAGTGTCTTATTCCCCAAACCTTCCATTATGTGGGATGCCATGAGTGCATGTGAATACATTTCTCTTTCACAGTCAACCAACTACAGGGCTCTGAAAGGTGACATTGGGACTGCATGTGTTTCATATATATACTTCATAGACAAAGCAGGGAATACATGCTGAAAATACCAATTGTCATCAACAACTCTAGAGCTGGGGTAAATTAATAATCTCTTAAATTTCCAGCTAATACAAAATGTGTTGGCAAAACTAGCAAAACTGAAAGGCATGTACTTTAAGGTACAACATCTAATGTTGCTTAGGGAAAGGAAAAAAATAAATAAATTCAGAATTGTCTCTAGTTCTGTATAATATCTTTGACCAGTCCTGCCCAAGCCCAATTAGTTCTAAAACTATAGATATGTGGAAACTGCCTATCTTCCAAGAGATAGAAGTACTATTACATACTATGAGAAGTATGTAATACGCAGCACTACTGTCCAATATTATTTCTGTGTCAGCAGGAGTTCCCAAATATTTTTGTTGTTGTTATGTATTTATTTTTAATTTACGACTCCACTTTTTCAATTTGCATTTTCTTGATCCCGCTTTGAAAACTATGCTTCCATTTGTCTCTGAACTTAAAGTATCTTCTTATGTACACATATCCCATAACATCTGCAAGTGTTTTGACATCTCTAGACTTGTATCTTTATGGACAGGTAAACTTAAGAGTATAAAAACAGATAATCTTAGTAACATGTCTGTATATTACATAGAACAGTCATCAAGGTGGTTTGTAAACTCTTTTCTCAGGAATAAAATCAAATTTTCCAATAAAATAAACTGATCAGGATGTAATAGCATAAATAGCATTTTTGTTACAAATAAGATATTTCTAGGATTTGGAGATTGGGTAGGTGTGGGTTGGTAATAACTCCCTGACTTTTTTTGGAAAAAACAAACTAACAAACAAACAAAAACAACAACAACAACAAACACAACCAAACAAAAAAATTTTGGTGCCATATAATGCAGTAATGCAATAATCAGCTTCTTTCCTTTTCCTATAGGTCAGTTTTCCACAGTATTGAGCTCACTGAGAGACAGCACAGAGCTGACAGATACACTTAGTCCTGTCCTATTCCCAGGAGTGAAAATAGGTCAGGGTAGAACAGTGACAGTGGAGGGATCAGCTAGTGTATTCCTGTTTGTGTTAGGAGCTTGTGAGAGTGTAAAAATTAGTGAAACCAACAGGTGGCATTTTTGGGCACTGTCCACCTGGGCTCAGATCCTGTACTGTATTTTCTATCTGGCATAAAAGAGATTTTGTCTCAACGCAATTATTTTTTTGACTTAATGTATTGGCTCTTAGTTGCGGAGCTGTCCTAGCCATTGATGCCAAGATATTAATACTCCATATGAATAGGAAATTCAGTGCCTCCTGCACTGCAGTTTACAAGTCTGTCAATTGCTTTACTACCATGTCTGTGTCCAATACTTTCTGACAAGTTTCTCTTATATATTCAATATAAGGAAGGTTTAACATTTTAATATCAAATTTACTTATTTGAAGATGTTGGATGGCATGTGGGTTTTTGATTTATCAGGGTGATAGAGCAATGCACTGCAGTCATAATACAATTGCAATTACAATATACCATTGGATCACAACACTAATGTGATGCTCATTATCAGTCCCTGCATGTTTACTGTTATGACCCTGTGTGTTCCCTGTCACCAGGAACGAATATGTAGGTTGAAGCCAACTCAAGCCCATTGCTGTTTTCAAAATCCGCTTTGTTGTTTGGTCAGTTTTTGCATTCTCTGTTGGGCTGACCACATATACAATTCCCCCATGCTGGTCTGGCTACCTCAGGAAGACACTCAAATCTTTTAGATTAACTCAGGGAAGGACATTTACACAGCCAGTTGATCTACTCAACTGACACAGCTGTTTATCGAAAGCAAAAGTCACCCTCTGGTCCCCTTTATGTTAAGTTCAGCCTCCTTTACAGCAGTTGTATATTCCCTATATTCTTCACTGATCTTCACAGGCACATTACCTGTGCCCATTTCCTCTGAGCCTCCTTCCGTCGTAAAGGTTTGTTGATTGCTCACACACTAATACTACAGGAAAAGCAAAATAAAACAACAACAAACACATACACTCAAAAACACACACAAAACCACCAGAAAAACATTTTATTTTTCAACAACTGAAGGAGATTTCTGTTAATAAGTTTTTTTCAGTATGGTGGGCTTTTGTTTGTTTGTTTATTTGTTGTGGAACTGAAAACTTAAAGCAAGCCAAAGTGAGGAAAAAAAGTGAAACAATGATCAACAGATTTAAATACTGCCTATATTTTCTATAGATTTTAATTAAAATTTTGAGCAAGTTATGTTAATGCAGAACTCTCTCTAGATAACAAGATGGACTTTCAGTGTGCATCAGGAGGGTACCTTAAAAAGGACTATTTTTTTAAAATCAAAAGACCTACATGTTCCTGGCAATACTATTTGGGAAGGAGTCTTCTTCTTAAGCCTTTCTTCTTTTTAACTAATTTAAAGAATTCAAACATCTCTTTGGGCAAATGGGCCAATATGGCAGACACTCTATGGCTGGCAGGATTAAGGCACACTCCCTGATATATCACTACATGCTAAAATATCAGTAACACACCATCACAGGGCTATATATATGCTATGCCACCCTTAATGACATGTGGTGGCAGCTTCCTTCCTGAGTCACTCAGATAAAATAAAAATTCACTATCTACTCTGAAAAGTATGTTGGCATGGTACTTTGTAGAGGTATCCTCACTCAAGGATTTATGACACCATTTGGCATTATCCATTTCTTACTTAGTGACATAAAACTCCATAGTTAATTCATATTCATTCTGTTCATTTTTGTTTTTCTATGACATAGATGTATTATGTGAATATGCATTAGAAGCTTCTGTGACAGCACAGGTACTGCTTGGATGCAATTTTCTGCTGCATCCCTTACATTAGTATAAGTGGCGATACAGTTAATATTCACTCTGCAATTATTAAAATAAATAAGTAAATGAATAAAAATATTTTAAAAATAAAACCTTTAAGTTTTTTATGTCTCTGAAAGAACTAGTTACATTTCTGTTCTGTGCAAGCAGAAATACTCACTTGGGTGTTTTTTCTATATATGGATATATATACATATATCTTTTTTCTATATTTTATTCAGTAATTTCTTTAATGTAAATAAATAGAATCAAGGTTTTCTTTGAAACTTTTTCGCTGATTCATCAATTTGTTACAAGACTGCTTGGTAACACTTTATAGTGATATAATACATGATATGACAAGTTATTTATGGTGCATAATTCGCTTCTGTTGCTTACATTTAATGTATTATTCAAGCAGCAAGATCAAATCAATAACAACACAGAGGAGTCAGCAAATTTTCTTCCACAAAGAAACTTGTTTATATACATCATGAAATTTCTTTTCTAATATAGATTTTAAACACACATACATGCAAGTAAAATACATGTCATAGCCAAAATATTGTAAAAATTATAGTCTGAACAATGTGCAGTTAAATTAACTAGCTCTCTACAAAATGTTATTAACTGATAAAAACATTAAACAGGCACAGTGTTTTTTTTTAGACAGGTTGCCATTACATTGAATTTCTTAATATTCATGATTTGTCTTGAAGTTGTAGCTAGTCATTTTACCTTTGTAGTCCCATTAATACTCTCATATAGTAACATTAACAGACCTAGTAATGGAACATACTCGATTATCTGCTTCTTTGTTCCAATATGTCTATGCCCGTTGAAGGGGTCAGACAGCTCAGACGTACCCTGAGATTTTTATATTTAAAGAGTTGTGTTTCTCATTCTTATCCCAATAAAACCTAGCTTTTCTTATCTAAAATCCCTGTGTTGTTCTGTGGGGAGGGACATCCTGACACAGCCACCTCAAAGCCCTAGCCATCTCAGGATCTCGTCACAAGACAAAGCTACCAGTTACTGTGTAAACCCAGAGAGAAAGGCAACTTCCCTGCTACCACAGTCTAGATGACTGTGGTATGACCACATGAAAACAGTAGTCCTGATGCATTTCATTCCCACCACAGAGATCTATAATTTTCTTCATGGACTTCTATGGTGTGTATATTTTCTGTGTCAAACCTAACTGTGTCTATGTTAGTCACCTAATTGCAACTTCATTCTACTGTTGACAACAATGGCAAAGCAAGATATAATTTTCTTTAACACATATGAATGTTTTTTAAGATAAGTAGACAAAAAGAAAAATAATTAAAAAGGTATGTGATAAAAGATTTTATATTTTTCTACAACTTTATAGAAATGACCTTCCTATTTTCCGTTAACTTCTGAAATACAGTTATCACATGTTCTGTATATTGTCATGGATTTTATCTGTATCAAAATAGAAAATGTCCAATGGAAATGTCCATTATGGTAGTTGAATCTAGTTAGAGAAATATTCGGACATATTCAAAGAAGAAAAGCAATGTTTAACCGTTGATTCCTCTTCTTTTCTATAACTTCTAACTACAGTGTTTTCAAGGATACTTACTCCTCATTCTAATAAAATTGTATGCTCTCTGAAATACTGTACTCAGGGATTTTGTTTTTCTTAAATCTCATGTGTAACATGCAATGTTTTCTCCAATTTAAATACAGTAATTATTTAAGGATGAACTATATAATTGATATTACTCATTATAAAAATTATATAAATTACATTGTGAACTTTTTAATGAAGCTCAGATCCACTACAATCCTAATTAATTTATACATCAGCGTTAGTAAGAAATTATAAGAAGAAATGAAACTAAAATATAATTTTCTAAATTATGGTGAAATGTTACACTCCTTGAACTCCAGAAACGGGAAGACACATGGAATCGGAAAGAAAAACTTTGATTTTCATGTGATAAAAGTAATCTAAAAGTTATTTGTTGGTTAGTACATTGGCTTGCTTAAAGAGAGAGATATGATAACAAACAAATGAACAAACAAAGCAAAACAAAGAAAACCCTCTAAAGCTTGCAAAACATGTAGAGGTTAATTAACCAGCTTGATAAGTCATCTTAAATAGGGAAGGGAAGGGAAGGGAAGGGAAGGGAAGGGAAGGGAAGGGAAGGGAAGGGAAGGGAAGGGAAGGGAAGGGAAGGGAAGGGAAGGGAAGGGAAGGGAAGGGAAGGGAAGGGAAGGGAAGGGAATTTATGCAGAACCTTAATGAAGCATTGTTATTATTGTTTTATTTTGTTCCATTACCTCATTAAAATTTGGCATTGTTTCAACTAAAACTTTTCATTTTTTAACAGATTTTACTGACTGTTTTATTTAACATAACTTGGGCACTGTTGCTGAGGACATTTTATTTTTATTGTTTTGCTTTTCCTGAAAAAAAAAAAAAAAGCTGATCTATTTTTGGCATGTCTACTACCCAAAGGATTAGGAAATCACTGTGAAGCTGCCTAAGCATTATCACAAACTGCAAGCATTAAAAGAGCTGTGCCTCTTGACAAGTGAATTAAGCCTGAGCTTCTTTAAGAAGCTAAAGACAATGGGGAAATAGTCTAACCTTAAGAGGTTCATTTGTATATGATATAACTCATAAACATCAGACATTTTACCTCTTTTTGTTTTTGTTTGAAGACTAGTTTTAGCACTGTGGATGTTTTAATGTTCACAAAAATATTTGTGAGAGTATTCATTTGAAAGGTAACAATATTCATATTTTATGTTTACTTTCTTTAATGTATTTTCATTACTATATTAAGATGCATACCAACATATTTCCTTAGGTTAAATGGGAAATTGATTTTCCCATAAAGAAACTTGTGGATTTTTTATTTTTATTTTTTAATTATTATCCTGTAATGGAAAATTCAGTGTAAGGTTGAAAGATTTGCTCTGCATTAATATAATAAAAATGTGTATATGACAAACAATGGGAGGTGGAATATGCATCATTAACTCATTGCAAATAGGAAAAAAAAATGAAATTGTATTTTCCTTATCTGATTCACAAAAAGGGACTTTTCTTCCTCATAGAATATCTTACAGTGTAATGGGAAAAAAGACATCATGAGGAAATCATGTTTTTATGATCATCTATTAAATGAAACTGTGGTAATGACAGTTTCACATCAGATTGTTCTCATGGCTTACAGTAAGAGACGAAAATATGAAAATGAATTGTATTCTGTAGTCATTAATGAATAAAGTTATCTGAATACAGCATTCATATTATGGGGAATTACTTCAGGGAAATAAAGGATATTTTTGTATATTTTATAAGATGCATTTTCTAGCTGCAGGTAGACTCCTAAAATATCAAGTTTGTCCTTATTCTCTATAATGTGTTTTTCAGATTTTAATTAAGTCTGGGTTAAAAAACAACCTTTATTAATCAGTTGTTATAAATTCGGTGGAGATTGAGATCTTTTCAGTGACAGTTACACTAATGATGAAATATTTTGTCACGAGTAATAGTTTTTCTCTGACTTAGACCTATGCTGTTTAGCAGCAGTTTACATACGGTGTAAATATTTCATCAAAAGCAGAGATGAGGATATAAATAAGACTTTCTCAGTTTCTTCTCTTAAACTACAGCAGTCCTAAGTCCTCCAACCTAGACAAGACAACATATGTCACTTTTTGTTAATTTCATTTAGGGCATGAGTATGTGGTATCAAGACCATGGGGTCAAATTAGTCCTTTATTATAGAAACATAAAAACCGGTAAGAGTATCTGTTATAACTCATTATAGGCTTGTATAAGTTGATGGTCTGCAAATATGTTATTGTAAGCCTGCATAAAGTTTAAGTAAAACAAGACTTGTTTTATTAATTGCAAAATGAACATTAGAAAATAAAATTCCTGATTTTTCCCCCATGTTTTTGTTGTTGTTGTTGTCATTGTTGTTATTATGTTTTTGTTTTGTTTGTTTGTTTAACCAATATCTGTTTCAACTATTATGTGAATTCTTGTTTAAGAAGCAATCTGGATGCTGAGTAATTCTTTGGTTTTAAGAAGCGGTCCTTGAAGAAAAGTGATGTAGTAACTTGGATTCCCTTTGAAAGAAGGGCAGGGAGAATGTCATTCTTTGAATAGTAAAATAGCATGCTCAGGAAAAGATTTGAAGGGCTTTGAGTAGAAGAGAAGATGGAAAGTTATTGTAAGGAGCTGGGAAATCATGCTGAGAGATTAAGAGATTGCTGACAGCTGTGAAAAAACAAACAGCTGTGGCTTTGAAGTTATAGAAAAAAGTTCCTTCCTAGGAACCGTAGAGGGGTTTGATGGGTTTGTTGCAAATTAGAATACCATGGAGTTGAATAAAATGAATCCTGGAAGCATCATTTTGCTCTCAAGGACACAACGGTCAGGGGAAGAGCTGTCTTAAATAGCCTCTTCCTCCTCTCCCCCGCCCCACTTTTTTTTTTTTTTTTTTTTAATTTTTTTAACTGACTAGGTCAGTTAAGACTCTGTTTAAGAAATCTACTCCAGTTCATTTTTTATTAAAATCTGTTTATTTGGAGAGGAGAGTTAAAAGGCTTTAGTCATTCTAAAGGAGTTTGGTTTCTAGTATATCTCAAAGCACTGGGCAACTTTCATTTCAGGAAAATTAATAGAATAGGCTCCAAGCTATGCCTCTGACTACCAGGGACTCAGCAGATAAATTAAGGTAGGCAAGACATTCACAGCTTTGTTTACTGAATTGCAAGGTTCTGTCTTAGTCACATATGCACAAAAAATATTTTTCAGGAACAATTTTCAACATGCTTTGAAAATTGGTATTTTTTTTTTTACAGCAATGGGAAAATCTGTTTCAAATGGGGTTTGGAATTTGGAAAAATACTGAGTAAATAAATAAGGAAACTTAATTAACTTAATCAATGCACAGACTGTAATTGCAGCGTCAAACCAGGTAAAAATGTACAATACACATCTATTAACTTCTACTGTAGGATTTACAACTGAAGTTAAAAAATGTATCAAGATGAAATATGCATCTATTAAAAAAAAAATACATACGAGTGTAAGAGTAACAGTATTAAAATGGAAGGATGGGGTATTATGAAAGATAATCACCTAAAACAGGATATGTAAATTAAAAATTCCTTCCTTCCTGTCTCTTTAGAAATTTGAATGGAGTTGTTCAAAATCTGGACTTAGGCTAGATGTTTATAAAGTAACACATTTGTGTAAGTTAATCATCTTGTAAAGCTACATATGAAGCACAGAAAACCTTATTAATTGTATGGAAGCTTGGCTGTTTTCAGGACTCATCATAAATGGTATTTTAGGTAGCTACCTCAGACTTTCTTTCTATGCATAAAAAGGTGCATTGTCTCCATTTATAATTTTGACTAACTCTAACTCCTCTCTATTCTCCAGAAACAACAACATTGAAAAAAGAACATTTTAGAAGTTCAGAAAAGTACTTTATGCATCTAGCAGCAGCCTAATAGCAGCAGTCTTATTTGCTTATTCTCTGACCTAAAGGGTTAGGTTGTTGTTCCAGAGGATGTCAGACTTCTTGCTGCTTAAAAGTGATTGTATTTAATTTCCATCTTCAAGACAGGAAGGACTAGAAATAAAAGCCCATTGGTCTAGAACTCTAGAACTGAAGCCTGTTGGTCTAGACAATCTATTTGTCTCGTGCAATTTTTCTTTATGCAGTATTTGACATGTAGGTGGTTTTGTGTTTAATTAACCCCTTCTTGCTTCAGGCCAAGACATTCAGGTTTCCTTGATGTGAGCACCCACAGGAAATGATATCTTCTTAGAGACTTGTGTTCTGGCATCACTTTAGTGAGCTACTAACATCAGAGATAGGCAATTTGTAATAATCTCATCCTGTTAAATAAGATGAAGCAAATGATGGAGACGTATACAAAGCCTTGATTTTAGCCCAGGAAGTAGGCCTGTTGAGCCTTCAGTACCCAGTCTACAGCCAAAACACTTGATCTTACCTGAGCTTGGAAGCTAAGCAGAAGCTGGGGGCAGTTAATACTTGAATGGGAGATTTCCTGGGAATGTGGTGTGTTGTAGGCTTTAATAAACAGCACCAGCCTCTGATTTATGTTTTGGGATCTTCTGGGGACAAGGTTCAAGATCACTGGGGAATGCCCAGGAACACTGAAAAATTGAGGGTAGTGGCAAAGTAAGGGGAGACACAAAGTTGTGGGCCACAGGAAGCTCTAGCAGTTTCTAATGATTGTGATGAACTGCCCTTGACCCTGGGTGCCTGAAGCCTTTATTGCAGTATTGCAGTTGTTCCCTTTAGCTGGTGCTCAGGAGAGCTCTATGTAAGAGTCTGGCTCAGAGTACATCTCCCTGAAGCAGTCAACAGATACAGCAGTTTATGCAGATGGGCAAGCAGAAGGGTACCTCAGCTGAATTAGGGTCACTGTAATAGTCTTGAATATGGTGGTGTGTATTTGGTTTATGAGGTAAGGTTTTGGTAATTGGGGGGGGGGGGGGGGGGGGCTGAAGGGATGGCCTACGTGAGAAGAGTCCAGAAGCTGCCCCATGTGAGATAAGAGCCAGTTACAGCTGGCTACACAGAGACTTGCAGGCCAGAGGCAAACCAATGAGTGGCACTTTGTGCCTCTGGGACTCTGGGAGAGCAGATTTAAAAAGAAGATGCTCCAAGCATTAGAGCTGAAGTTCCCCTATGGCCCGTGGAGAGGCCCCTGGTGGAGCAGGACATGGGTCCCAGGGCGGAGCAGATCTCCACGCTGCAGCCCGTGGAGGAGCCCCCGGTGGAGCAGGTGGATGTGGCCTGAAGGAGGCTGCGGCCCATGGAGAGCCCCTGCAGGAGCAGGCCCCGGGCCAGAGCTGCAGCCCGTGGAGAGGAGCCCACACAGGAGCAGGGGGTCTAGGGGGAGCTGCTGCCCATGGGGGACCCGTGCTGGAGCAGTTTGCTCCTGGGGGATGGACCCCATGGTACGGAGCCATGTGGGAGCAGTTCTTGAAGAGCTGCTGCCTATGGGCAGCCCCCGCAGGATCAGTTCGGGAAGAACGGCATCCCATGGGAGGGACCCCATGCTGGAGGCTGGAGCAGGGGCAGGGAGTGACTGTGAAGGAGTGGTGGAGATGAAGTGTTAAAGACTGACTGCAGGCCCCATTCCACTGCACCACTTGGGAGAAGGACATAGAAGAGGATGAATGGGGGGAAGGTGTTTTTAATTTGCTTTTAGTTTCTCACTGTTCTAGCCTGACAGTGATGCACAATAGTTTATATTAATCTCCTTTATGCTTTGTCTGTTCTGCCTGTGATGATACTTAGTGGGTGATTTCCCTGTCCTTTTCTCAATCCTTGAGCCCTTCCCATTGTTTTTTCTCCCCCTTTTCCTTTGAGGAGGGGGAGTGAGAGAATGGTTGTGGTGGAGTTTCATTGCCTATCAGGGTAAAAACATCACATGGTGATACACCACAAAGCTATTTTCCCCAGCAGATGTTGGGGCAGCTATCCCTACCAGGCTGGAGGTTTTAATGCAGTCTGAGATTTAGATGGCAGGTGCAGCCCGCCAAGTCCCAGACTTCAGGGAGCTCCTGGGGCCTCTCTCTGAGGCCAGGAGAGCTGGTCCTCTGTCCTGGAGGAGGTGTGCCATTTTGGAGGAGCCGTGCCATCAAGTGGAGGACTTACAACAGGAAGTGAGCAGGTTGTGCAGCATCAGAGAACATGAAAAGAGTATAGTCAGTATCTTTTCTGAGATTCTACAGCTTGAAGAGCTTTAGGCCCCAGCTGCAGTAGAAACAGAGTAAGTGTCTATTAAAGTATGGCTATTAAAGTAAAAGTAAATGTCCATGGCTATTAAAGTAAATGTAACCTTTGAAGAAGGGGAAGGATGGAAGCTGGTGACTCTTGGCTCCAAGATGAAGGCTTCTGCCTCACCTTAAGGCCTATACACAAACAGATCTGTAGAAAACAGATTTACTGCCCCCAAACTTGAAGAGGAACCAAATATGCCTATGAACAAAGGATCTGGTCCACCTAACCTTAAACCATGCAAGACCACCAGCAAATTAAGGTGAGCCATCATAATGAGTGACTCCCTGCTGCAGGGGACATGAGCAACCATCTGTCAAACTGATCTATCAGCTAGAGAGGCTTGCTGTCTGTTGATGGCCTGATCTTGGATGTTGTGGAGGGATTGTCAAAGCTTGTCTGACCCTCTGACTACTACCCTATGCTATTATTCCATGTGGGCAGGAATTATATTGCGAAAGGAAACCTGAACAGTATCAAAAGTGATTATAGAGCTCTGAGGGCAGTAGTCAAAGTCATGGGAGCCAATGTGGAATTCTTCTTAATCTTGCTGATGAGAGGAAAGTGTGAGGAGAAGAGCACTGATAGGACAGGTAAATAATTGAGTGCAAAACTGGTTTTCGTGACAGGATTTCTGGTTCTGTGACCACAGAACTCTGTTTACAGATCAGCATCTGGTTGGGAGTGATGGGATCTACCTCGCTAGAAAGGGCAAAATACTTTTGCCAATAAGATGGCTGACTTCATTTGCAGGGCTTAAAATTAGGAAGGAAGGGGGAGGAAGAAAGTAACCAGCAGCTCTGTGAGGGAGTGATGGTCAGTGTTGTTGTGCAAAGTGCAGGGAGTGTTGTGACAGGAAGGGATCACAAATCAACAAAACAGGTCTAATGTGGGGTAGCCTCCAGCACTTGTGTGCAAGCAAGAAAGTGACTGCAAAGCGCTATTTTCGAGAAATTCCCCAAACATTTTCTAGGAACTCAATGTGCTGGGGTACCCCTATTAAGTGCTTGTACAATAATGATTGCTGTATGGGTAATGAACATAATGAGTTAGAGGTACATGTGCAGTTGCAACCCTATGGTCTTGGTATTGTGGAGAAACGGTGAGTTGACTACCATGACTGGAGCTATCCTATGGAAGGATACAGGGTCCTTAGGAATGACAGATGCAATAGACAATGAGGGGTTGTTGCTTGCTATGTGAGAGAACAGTTCTAGTGAATGGATGAGGAGCCAGAGAAGAGTTTATGGGTTATAATTAGAGAGAGGGAAGGTGAAAGTGATGTTATAGTGAGTGTCTGCTACAGGCCACCTGACCAGGATGAACAAGCAGATGAGGCCCTTTACAGACAGATAGGAACAGTCTCACACTTGCAGGCCCTTGTCTTCATGGAAATATGAACAAGACATGCAATCCATGAGGTTTCTGGACTACATTGTTGACAGCATCCTTCTCCAAGTGATAGAGGAACCAATGAGGGGAGTTGTTCTGCTAGACCTCATACTCATCAACAACAAAAGTCTGGTTTAGGAATCTAAACAAGGCAGCCTTGGCTGTAGTGACCAGGTGTTGATAGAGTTCAGGATCCAGAGAGCGGGGAGAAGGGTGAAATCACCCTGAACTTCACCACCCTGAACTTCAGGAGAGTGGATTTTTACATCTTCAAGGATCTTTTTGGAAAAGTCTCATGGGATAATTGCCTGGAGGGAAAATGGGCCCAGGAAAGCTGGTTAATATTCAAGGATCACCACCTCCAAGCTCAGGAGTGGTGCATCCCAACAAAGAGGAAGTCAGGCAAAAATAGCGAGATGTCTCCATGGAATAACAGTGTTTCTGTCCAAACTCAAACACACACACATACACACACCAAAAAAAAAGTGTAAAGAGAGTGGAAGCAAGGGTGGTGATCTGAGTGGAATACAGAGACCTTGTCTGAGCATTCAGGGATGAGCTTAGGAAAGCTAAAGTGAAAATGGAATTGAATCTGGCCTGGGATATCAAAGACTGGTAACAGGAACCTCATGAAGTTCAGCAAGGAAAAGTACAAAGTCCTGTGCCTGGGAAGGAACAAGCCTATGCATTAATACATGCTGGGGACCACCCAGCTGGAAAGCAACTTGGCTAGGCTTTGTGTAATTATTGTATACAGTTATTGTGAGAATAACTAATGCATGGTTGTATATAGTCATGCTATAGTATTTAGTGGTAAATTCTATAGACTACTCGTGAGGTTTGTTTTATTTAAAGAACATATTCTGCTCTTGCATGACTATATTCCAAATGTAAAATCAATGTAACAACTTAGGAACTGATGATCAAGTGAACAATTTTCCAGTTAAGGCTTTTGGAAAAAGTTTTTATTGATGTTGTTGATTTTTTTTTACAGATAAAACAATATAACATAATTTCTTCAAAAATAGTTTCCATTACCTATTGAAAATGAATAAAAAAATAAGATATTTTTTAGAAAAATTATATATATACATATTTTTTATTTTAATAAATAAATAAACTTCCCTCCTCCAAAATCAACTTTTTTTTTTTTTTTAAAGACTACTGCAGAGAAAATACTATTGTATTTGATTAAGGATGATTCACTAGGAAAATAGGTTAATTTATTTGTCAAATGTCTTTTTACAAAACAAAAAATTGCCCATTTAATAATTAACCCTCATTTCTCAGTGGCTTGGTATGATTGTTGGTATTTGTTAAACAAAGGATGGCAGGTGAAGGATGATGACCATTTTGATGTGTTTTCTAGAGTGGGTTAAGGAACTAGAGTTGAGGGCATTTTTGGACTCATCATATCCTCTGAACAGATCACCATGAATATATGGTTTGGCTGTGAAGTTTCTCAAACCACAGTGGTACGCAACCATAAGACCTTCTAAAATGAGGATTATCCAAGTAAGATAATGTTTCCAAATTGTTTATAATTACTGGAAAAAAAAAATATGACTCAAACTATTGATAAATATGAAACAATTGTTTTGTGCTTGAAATTCTTCTGAATTCATTTTTCGCTAAGTTGGTAACACATAATGTCTATGAAGATCAAAGCACATACAATAGACTCATTTCAAATTAAAAAAAAAAAGAAAGGCATATTTTAATCTCCTTGCAAATTTTTCACCGTTCTGCATATGGTATTTTTACAATAATTTAAATATATTCCTCAGTTCTTATTCATTTTTAATATGAAAGACATTAAAGTCTGTAACAATGTGTAGACAAATATGACATAAAAGAAACACTGGAACAGTCTTAAAAATGTTGAATAGTTAAAGGTTGTGGTACTTTTTGACATACTAAAAATGTGAAAAAGCATCAACTGTGGATGATCCAGCTTTGAGAAGCATGAAAAAGTTCATCCACATTGGGTGAAGGAGCAAAATAAAATGTATGTAGCTGAGACATAACATAGAAAGTATCCTTATAGAAGAGACAAGCATGAAAAATTGCTAAAAAAAAAAAAAAAAGCACATTTTCTAGATCCTGACATTCTCAGGCAAAGGTAGAAAAATATAATTGGAGTCATCTTTTTGAATAAGTTTGATGTCAAGAGAGAAGACTGCTTTAGATGAAGCCATTACATATATATCGTTTTGGCTACAGATTCAGAAATCCTGCAATGTAATGTTCTAATATTTCTAACCTTTCTAACTGCCATTGTAAATCTTCAAAAAAGAAAGTCTGAAGGACAGCTGGTGTACTAAGATTGGTCTGAGCTTGCAGAGTCAGAAAAATTGTTCAAAGTTATCTGCAGAGTCCTTCAGTGGTCCTTCTACAAATTTTAATCTCTTCCCTGAGGCATTCTGTGATTATCCTGAAAGAGAATTCAGAGGGTAACTCCGAGCATTTCAGCCCCTCTGAACCCCCTCTCAGGATAACCAAAGTACATCAAGGCCTAGATCTTCTACATACACAACTCAAACATGGTGTTTCTGGTCTAGCATTCACTGTCATGTATTGGAAAACTTAGGTCAAAATCCTCTGAACCCAGCACCCACTTAGGGTTCTCTCCTGTTAAGTCATCATTAACTGAAATTAGTTTAAAATGAAAAGACGTTAACTTAATATTGTTTTCCAAGTGTTTTGGTTTTGCTTTGTTTTATTATTTTTTTTAAACTATTACTTAAAATAATTTGCTTTTCTTTCTGCTCATAACTAATTGTTTTAGTTTAAGCAATATAACTAGTTAAAAACAGGGATCCAATTTCATTTTTTTTCATAACAATCCTGTATTTTTTTAGTCCAAAAAAAAATCAAGTAACTAAAGTCGTTTAAATGAATGATCATGACATTAAATTGAGTCTATTCTGGGTGTCAGATTCCATAACCTTGACTATTTATTATGCTAATAATACTAATGATTTTGTAATATGTGACCCTATGTTTGAACAGTTAAGTGTTCTGATTAAAAGATTAATATTTGTTAGGGAGTTTCTCACATTGGTATACAAGGTTCATCATGGTATTCCACTGCAATATCAAAGAAATTATAGATAATTCTTAAAAATAATGATGATTGCTATCTAAGAGTCCAGAAAAAAAAAAAAGTTATATTTTAAGATGTCAACATATGTATTCACTACCTATTGTGTTAACAAGCTAATGAGAAGCAAAAGAATCATCTTGCATTCATATTCTAGCTTCCTATATACATGTTTTGGTTGAACTTGACAGGCCGCCACACAGACATTCACTCACTCCTCCCTCCAACAGTGGTGTGGGGTAGAGAATTGGAAAAAAAAAAAAGTAAATAAATAAATAAATAAACAAACAAAAGTCATGGGTTGAGATAAAGACAGCTTAATAGGACAGAAGAGGAAAGGTTGATAATAGTAATAGTGATACAAGGATATACAAAGCAAGTGATGCACAGTGCAATTTCTCACCACCAACTGAGCAATGCCCAGCCAAACTCTTTTCATTGATTTTCTCCCCCCTTTCCCTTTGAGGAGGGGGAGCGAGAGAGCAGTTGTGTTGGAGCTTTGCTGCCCAGGTGATTAAAACTGCCACAAGGGCAATAAGAAATTCTCAGGGATAACCTCTTCCAGTGTCTCACCACCCTCATCATAAGAAATTTCTTCCTTTTATCCAATCTAAATCTACCCTCTTTTACTTTAAAAATGTTACCCCTTGTCCTGTCACTATAGGTCCTGGTAAAAAGTATTTCTTGATCTTTCTTATAAGCCCCCTTTACATATTGAAAGGCTGCAGTAAGGTCTCCCCAAAGCATTCTTTTCTCCAGGCTGAACAACCCCAACTATGAGCCTTTCTTCGTAGGAGAGGTGTTCCAGTCCTCTGGTCCTTTTTGTGGCCCTCCTCTGAACCTACTCTAACTGGTCCATGGCTTTTTCTACTGGAGACACCAGAACTTAATGAAGTACTCCAGATGGAGTCTCATGAAATGGAGTAGAGGGAGTGAATAACCTCCCTCAATCTGTTTTTATGCAGTCCAGGATACACTTAGCTTTTTGGGCTGCAAGTACCCATTGCTGGCTCATATCTAGTTTTTTTATTCATTGGTTTTTCCAAGGCCTTCTCTGTGGGCCTGTTCTCAACCCATTCATCACCCAGTCTGTACTCATACTGGGGATTGCCCCAACCCAGGTACAGGACCTTGCATTTGCTGAGCTTCATAAAGTTCATGAGCCTACTTTTCAAGCCTGCCAACCTCCCTCTGGAGGGCATCCATTTCCTTTAGCATATCAGCAGTACTGTACAGATTGGTGTTATTCAGATACTGGTCTGTACTTACTGGTGCACTGGTATTGTGTTCAAAGGTATGCAATACTTGGATTAAAGCACAGGCAAAGTTTTCTGAAATAGCATCTTTAAATTCAGCAGAAAATATCATTATTATATATATAAGATCATAAGAGTGAGCCAGAACAAATTTTTACATAGCTCTGTATTCCATCTCCAGCAGTAGTGTCCTTTTATTAAATTGCTCTGGATGGACGCTTTATTATTATTAATTTTATTTTTATTATCGGAAGTAATTCTATATATATATACAATTCATATACATTTGTAAAACTAAAATAAGCTTTTAGAAAATTGCATTGGGGTATTATTCTAAAGTTATGTGACCACATGAGTTTACAAGGCAGGAATGTCTCCCATCTCTTTTTAAGAACAGCTCACACAAAAATGAGTGCTTCTTAACAAGTATAAAAAAATAATATTTTCACTCTAATACACTTGATTTAGAATACAGATATCATTATATAGTCTATATTAGACAACAATCTTTAAGAAAAGTAAGTATATCTGCTCTTGATCTTTATAAAAATCTGGGTTTATAATAGAGAAGTAGAATAATACCTACAGTCTATTAATGTTGGAAACTAGAGGTAATTTTGCAGATCAGCTGCAGAACACACCACTGATGTGACGTAAATGTGCAAAGCAACCTCCAGTTGACTGGTATGATCAATATGAATGTCTTACTGATAGACTTCATAAACTGTATACTATTGCATAGAAAAGTGCTAGCAAAACCACTAGAAGTGATGTTTGTCTGCTGTGAAATTGATTTATATCTTTTTCTTAATTACCCTCCATATCTTTATATTCACAAGATAATTTGAGAGGGGGAGAAAGAGCTGCAGAGTAAACAAATATACTTGGTAAATAAACCGTGCTTACAGGCTGAGCTGTTTCAGGAGACTTCTAATCTGCAACAAGAACACAGCCCCTTCACTGCAATGTTGAGTGCCAGGGAGGTGTACTGTATAAGCCACTGTCCATCAAACATAATATTCACAGGAACACACTTCTGCTCCATTTTTTTTTTTTACCTCCACTTTGCATGCCCTAGAATTTTGTTGCAAAGTACAGCATTCACAGTAGCACTGGGACATAACCCAGCTTCAGCTGACTGTATTTCAAAGTTTTAGACATAGAGGTAAATGAAGTAAATATAAGCACTTGATGTTGGCAGGTATGTATGCATTGGGTACATGAAACTATGCTCTTTAGAGAACAGGTAGATGCTCTAGATTGACCATCTATTGATGCCAGTCAATAGATGCTTCAGGTATGGAAAAAAAAAAAAAAAAACTTTATTATTTTTTTTTATTATTATGATGTGTTTATATGTGACAATTTTTTCCTCTTTCTCTGTAGGTCATATTGAGAGATTTTGGACTTAAAAAATAAAAATAAAAAAATAACTCAATGTAACAGTCTCCAAGTAATTTTGATATCAGTCCACAACAGAATGCTTTCACATAATACAGCAGTGTATATACATCATAGCATAAGTTTTCACTCTTTAAGTTCATTGTGGCATTTCTGCATAACACTTGTCACCTCTGTTTTGATAATATTTCCCAAACCTGTTATTAGTTGCTTGTTATCAAGCAACTTAACTTCTCACTGTTAATCTTAAGTCAGTGCCATGAAATATTAAGCAAGATGAATCCCAAAATAAATACATGAAAACTTTCATTCAACTTCAAATAAATACATGAAAACTTTCAGTAGGTATTTTCTTCCAGCATCATATTGCTTCAACACAAATCACAACCATTTCCAGTTTCTCTTTTTAGATGAGATGATTTTTTATATTCCTGAGCTGCTCCCCACATTCATAACCTTCACTTACATTTTTCCATTAAAAGATACAGTTAAAGTTTAAAAATATTATTTTGTTTTTGTGTAAGAAATAAATAAACTTCACAAATCTCACACGATCTTATGAAATCCACACAGAATTTGACAATAATCCCCACCCCCTCAGTCTCTGTCATTCTTTCTTTCTAAGTTAGTTTCAAGGTATTTCAGAATATTTCAGCTGGACTAACATACCTGCACTTATGTGACTCCTTTCTGTAGGCATCCACCCTTCTCTACCCACACCTTTTTTCAAGACCCAAGTAAGTTCTCAAAAGTCTAATTTTTTAATATTCTCCAGATATAACCTCCTGTCATGGTGCCATCTTCAGCTTGACAGAATTAATAAAATTAATTGCTAATGAACTGTTATTTCATGTGTAACATCTTTCAGAAAAAGATATCTCATGACTGGACTACACCCTCTGTTTTGATTCCATTGTAATATAGTAACTTCAATATAACTTTTTTTATTATTCTTGCATTCACATTGACAATCCTGTCTTGTGCATATTCAAGTATTTTGACACGCATTATACTTTTTAGATTTTTCCTGTATCTTTCTAACATACTGAATTTATCTTCCTTATACAATATTTCCCCATTATTTATAGATTCAGTTCTAAATTGTAATATCATCTTCAGCCATGGATATTTGTTTAGCTTGCTTTTCACTCCTTTCTTCCACTTCTTCTCTGTAGTTTTGCATAGTTTTTAATAAATTTTAATTTATATAAATTCTAAGCCTCTTCTGCTTCCACTCTTCAAATTCTTTACTTCACTCAGTTTTATACGGAGAGAACACATAAGAGAAAGCAAGAATATATACCATTTCAGTTAACAAATGTTTGTAAGGTCCATGTGTTTATTTCGAAAAACAGTTACATACCAAGCTGGTGAATTACTTTAACATACTGAAGTATATTACTTGTTGGTGTGACAAGTAGGTAGCCCAGTTTAGGTTCTTTTGGGCTTAGCTCATGGCTGAGCATGTTTATGTGAAATTTGGTATCTGAATTTTTAAATTATGTCTAAGCTTTGTTCTTATATGCACTCCTGGAATTAGACTTCTTTACTTGTTGGCCTTACATCCTTACACTTTTCTCCGTGATCATGAGAAAATGCTCATTTCTATTTGGTTAAATTTTATAAGAACATAGAATACATATATCTTTAGTGGAAAAAAAAATAATAATAATAAAAAAAAAATCCTTAAACAGTATTATCTTGTTTCCTGTTTAGTTAAATTAAAAGTGTATTTCTGACATAAAACTCAGTAACAACACAAAACAAGCAAACAAAAAATTAATTTGTCTGCTAATAAAATACAGCATTCACAGTTTAGTATTGCAAATATCTGGAGGAATGTTTACCTTGATATGACCTGTTGCACGATGCTTTATCAGACCTTTGCCTGCTTTGAAGCAGAACTTGATATAAAACCTGTCAGCTATGAAAGTATATCTTTTTTGTCTGAATGATAGTTTTGGAAGAGTTTCACATTGTAAACACCACCTGCTCAAGAAGACATAATTCAGACTTCTCACAAATGTGTAAATCCACTGATGTAGCTGCAAGATGTATCTTGTTGTAACTGTCACATCACTCATATTTTAAATGTCAAACCTGTCATTTTTCTTGATTGATGTATTCTTAATGTAAGGTACTTGGGATTTTGCTTTATTTTGTTTTCTGTTATTCAATCTCAACAAGACCATGACAGTGAATAGCTAGACTGTTTCAAAGTATCACCTAGAAGGAATAGTAACAGGCACATCTTGTACCATAGTCTGCATGTGTAGGCTCTACCTTTTTATGGTCATATCTTTCAGATGACTCACTTACCTTTCCACTATGTATGCTTAAAAACCTGTCCTGTTTTGGAAAAGACACAACACAGTGATTTTGTCATCAGTTTTAAAAAACAGACCTGAAATGGGGACGTTTATTCAAGATATATAAAAACATACCATGTGATTATTATTTTTTTACAACTTTTTTTCATTACAATGCAGTTAAAGTATGAATATATAAAAATCTGAAATTAGAAATATGAGGGTACACCTTCACCTTCACTTGACTTCCTAAAGAAGGACCCGGATGAGCTATATTATCTGAACACGTTGACAGGTCACCCCAAAGACTTGCATGGTCCTGCTTCCTGCCTGGTGCCCTTGTCCACTATGAGGTTTGGAAAGATCCAGATATTTTCCCCCAGAAGCAAGAAACAGGCACATAGGCTGTGAATGAGGCCCTGTTCCAGCTGCTGGTACATAGCCCTGCACTCACCACGTGGGTGGTTTTGGGGTACATATTCTTCCCACCCCAGGGGCTGTGGCTGAGACCCACACCCACTCCGGTTGGTGTCCCTGATATCCCACCATTTCCAGCTACTTCCACCACCATCCTTGGCTCCTCATCCTTGTTTGACTACAGCCTCTGGCCACAAACCCACTTGTGTCCCCCAGAAGCTGGGCCCCTGTCCCTGCAGAACCCCCATGCTTGGAACTGAGGGAGATAGTGCAGGGAGAGCTGTGATAGTGATGGTGCAGGAAGAGCTGTAATGGGATTTAACAGAAGATACTACGGGCTGTTCAGACGAGGCTCAGAGTTCAGTCAGACAAGCTTGCCATCTGACGGCAAGTCACAACTTGCCATGGCTGCACACAACCAGGCTCTGTATCCCTGGTCTGCCTGCTTCCCCCGCTGCTCTTCCCAGCCTTGTCACCTGAATATTCCCTCCTGCATTTTGCACGGTCCTACTGGCACTCCTCTTGAACATCCCAAATCCCCATGATCTTGTTTCCCCCTTATGATTTACAAAATCCAGGCTGGTTTTCTCTAGAAGCCTGGGGCTTCCTAATGGCTGTCAGTGAGGGATGGAAGGCTTTTTGTCCTTGGCACTTGGCATGGCTCTGCTGTCCCACATAGGTCAGATATGTATCACTACATCCTCTTGTTTTCACTTCCCCATGTACTTTCCTTTGCACTGAGCAGGTCCTTGATCAGATTGCTTTAGTGAAACAGATGCTGTCACTTTCCACATATCCTTACGGTCTGCCCTTCTAGATTTCTTTCATGAATAATGAATACTAAGGAATATTCTTTCAAGTCTTGGTCAGGAAATATAATTAATAATAATAGGAAAATAATAGTCTAATTCAGGACAATGGTAGGACTCAGTAGTGAAATCCTGCCTCTCACAACGTCACTAACAGCTTTGGCATTGATTTATTCATTATTTATTTATTTATTTATTTATTTATTTTGGTGCTATGACTTCAAACAATGCCATTTACATGGGGTGTTAATTAAATGCTTCTAGGCTTGGGAAAATAGAGAAAAAAAGTAATATAAACTGATATGCTTTAATGAGCTGACAGATTGTTCCAGACTACTTCAAATCTCTATATTCTTTCTCTCCTCACCCTTTGTGGTATCCCAGTTATTCCTGTATTTGCACAACACTTTGCAGCTTTTACTGGCTTATTAACTCACTTTTATTTCTGGACCATTTAAACGGAATTTATATATTCTGGCCTTATATATATATATATATATATATAAACAGCCTTATATATTCTGGTCTTCCTACACTGCTGTCCAATAAGAAAATTAACTGCAAAGATTACTGTACAAGTATGACTTTATATTTCTTTTATTTTTTATTTATTTATTCATTTATTTATTTATTACAATGTGGAGAGACCTAGAAGATAAATTAGAGATTAGTTTTCTGCAGTGTCTGTAACTCAGGAGCTACACTGATTCCATTACACAAGGCTACTGTCTGTCAGTGTTCTTTTATTTTTAAAGGAAGGTTGATAGGGTAGATATCAGGGTATCCTTCACTTTTAATGAAGGAATAAAATTAGGTCAGTGGTATTACTTTCCCACAAGGTAAAGATAAAGGTGTTAGGCCACACGAAATATATGAGAAAATGGGGTTGGTATCAAAGGGAATTGTTAGTAAGGTGAGTAATGTAAAATTCCCAAATGATTCCCTGCTGCATTTAGACAGCTAGAGATGATAATAAGTTCTGTTGCTTTATTTGGATCCACCCCCACCTCCCCATTCCTGACTTCTTTTATCTTTGTTTCCCATTTCTGACAGAGGGAGTAATTTATGCTTTGTCACTGTTGGATTGGGGATTGCTTTCCCACTACATTACATCTTTTGTGTTCATTGAAAATGCAACGCACAATATGAAGAAGTTAGAAGAGAAAGGAGACTCGGATCTTGATTCCTGCAGTGCAATTTATTTGAGGACTGTCCTGCTCAGAAATAGATAAAAGAAGTGCGTCTTTTTCTAAATGAGTAATTAATCAGTAGTTTCTATTGCCAGAAGGCACCACTGAGGCAAAGAAGTATGAAGGTTTTAAAGATAATTAAACTCTTTTTTTTTTTTTTTTTTTTCCTTAGAGAGGGAGTAAAACAATATTTAATACTTTTTTTTTTTTTTGGTCTTTTTTTTTTTTTTTTAAAGAAATGTGAAACTGTTCTTTAAGGTATAAACCAGCCAGTTTACTGGTCAAAGAGGAAACACATTACGAGGCTAAATTACACTTTAGCTGCCTACAAAGGGGCTTTCTAACCTTGATCATACCATACTGATTACTATTAAAAGAGCACTTTTCTTTTAAAATACTACATTAGACAGACACCCTAGCACATTATCTAAGTTCTTAGGAAAGACTTGTAGAAAGGCATTTAAAGACAAAATCAATGGAGACTGCATATAAGAAATATTTAAATTTTAAAAGAATTTATGATAAAATATATCTTACTTTTATCTTACAAAATAGTTCTTATTCCATTACCAGTGGAATTACAACAATTCCTATAACTTCAATTAAATTCTATTTTAAGTTTTTAAAATTACAACTGTGAAAAGAAATTAAATTGTACAAAGGTATAGTTCAATCTTTGTTTCTATAAAAAGGCAAGTCACTGAATGTGTAGCTACATTCAGCATACTTCAGATGCCCTTAAGCTTTTCATTACTGAAAACCTCTTGAGGTGGGGTGGAAGTTATATTTTCTTCTGATCCTAGTTTTTCTGTGGACTTAGCACTTTGTTCTTATCTTGGCTAGCTAACACCATGAAAGTGTTACCTATATTTGTACAGATGCAGTCCAAAATAACTAAGAACCCCGTGGGTTTTGTCTGCTATTTATTATTATTATTATTATCATTATTATTATTCAGTTTTATTTGTCCATGGTGCTGTGATAACTTCCCTTTTGCCTTCTCTGGACAGACTATATCCTGTCTGTCATAAATAAATGAGAATGAAACTTGTGAAAGCATGCTGTCAACAACAAATGCAAAAATATTTTTATTTTTTCTGTGGACTGCACAAGACAATTAGCTCAGTTGTTGCAATAAGAATGAGTGGTACTTGGAAATGTACTTGGTACTTGGAAATGGAGAAAGACAGAACTGTCTGGAAAAAAAAAAATTCTCACTTTAAAATATTTTTCAATCACATTATATATATTATATTACATATTGTATATTGTGTATTATACATTGCATACTGTATATTGTATACATATTTTGTCATTCGTTTAGATTTATATAATGCAGTAAATGAAGATTATTTTGACCATTTAAACTGAGCACTTCTCCAACATCCCAAAATATCAATTACCTACATTATTCTTGCATTATTTTATAGTTACTGTAGCCATGTAAAATCAAAAAGAAAACACACAGAGGCTTTCTATGCATGCTTTGTGACACAGTGAAACAAATGTTGAGAGAAACACAATAAGATAACGCCGTAAAGGTAGATTCAATGTTCCTAAAGGAGAGAGTCTCTCAAGAGGGTGTTGTCCCATCCTCTTGCACCCCATTTGCAGAAAGAAGCATAGTACTGAAGGTCTAACATATATTAGGGTCACAAGAAAGTGAACAGCTGGCTTTGGAGTCTTAGCAGAGAGAGGCTGTTGCCTGTGGTTTTAATACAGTGTCATTTGACCCTGCTCAGAGCATATCTAATTAATGCTTAATTGAGAATCTGTCCAAGGTCACAGATGTCAGTAAAGCTGAAGAACTGTTAGGAAGGATGACAGTTTTGGAAATCAGTCTCTTCGATTCCTAAGCTTGGTGCAAGGCTCTGAACTCTCTGTGTGTATCTTAAGGAAGGTGTCAGCTTCATTTTGAGTACACAGCCTCAACCATTTTCTGTTGTCTGTTTGCTTTCCTTTTGGATTAAAACTAGCACAAAACCTGAAGGAATTAAACAAGTCTCCAGTATCCAGTGTCCAAAATTAGCTATTTCCTTTCAAAGGAAACTATTTTATAATGGAATATGTCTTACCAATAAAGATATCTGCACAAGTTTCACATGGTATGGTTGATCCTTAACTCATTTAATCAGTGGATTAGAAAGTAATAAAATGACACTTGTTTCTTAGACACTTTCATGAATTCAGGTGGAAAATTTGTTGGTACTTCTAGGAGCTGAATAAAGCAAGGAAAAGTATTCTGAAATACAAATAGGGTCCTTTGGACAGCTAAGGAAAGACTGAACCGGGGGTATAGGAAATGTATGTAGTATGTTTTTAACACTTATATTTGTCTGCAGTTGCCTTTGGAGGTATATAGACTATGCAAAATTCTATTTATTCCCATGTATGATATTCCCCTGGGGAAAGAAATAACTTATATATATATATATATATATATATGTAAAGAATCTAATACTTTCACTGTAAAAGTATTTACTTACACCTCTGGACTCAAACTAGGAAAAAATGTGTACAATACCTCTTTGAATTACTAAACAAATTTTCTATTGGGAAGAACCTGCACAGATATCCTACATCAGGGGCAGTTGCTGCACTCTGTTTTGATACATGACTCAGCAGGCTTCAGACACATACAGAAACCACTAAATGAGCTAGTCATCCTCTAACAGAGTAGTTACTAACGAACAGTTTGATTTTTTTAGACTTTTTTTCTTCAAAAGAAATTTTCCAAAGAGAATTGCTCTAGGTTGGTAAGAGGAAGCGTCACTTAGAGGAAAAAAAAAAAAAAAAAAAACACTACCCTTTCATATACAACATCTGTGGAACTGAATGTCAAGTCCAGTGGAAAATTTGGCTGTCATGTAAATAAATCAGATAAAATCATAGAATCATTCAGGTTGGAATCATTTTCAGACTGGAAAAGACCTCTAAGATCATCTAGTCCAACCTTTAACCTAGTACTAAAGTCCACTACTAAACCATGATACTAAGTTCTAAATCTACACATTTCTTGACGACTTCCAGGGATGGTGACCCAACTTCTTTTGATAAAGACTTCTTTTGGTAGAGACTCACTTTGTTTGAATTCTAATCCCAGATTCTCAAACTCATTTTAAAATATAAAGGATTTGAACATAAAACTGTTCTTTAACATAAACATCTTATTGTTGAGGAAACCTAACACATTTCAGCATGGTATCTTTGCATATGGCATCTTTTCTTTATCAAAATAAAGCAGATTATGACAACACTTTTGAATGATTGTTACTCAGGAACCTTATATGAAAATATAAAAGGATGGATATAGGTGTTTCTTTGGATCCAAGAACTGAGCTTTACAGATAAAAAATATCATTGTGCTGGCCCTTTTAGAGAAAAGACAAAACAGAAACATCTATACTTTTGCTGCAGCTCAAGTTGGACTAGAAACTACAATTGTAACTACATTTCTGAAATTAATTTATTTGGCATTTATGTTATAGCAAATTACATAGTTCTGTTCTGTTGCTCGTTCATTCTTTAGTGCCACTGTGGTAAGGTTTTCTTAACATCTGTCTTGTAAGTTTGGTGGATTGTTTGTTCTTTCTTATTTATTTTTCCAGTAAGCCAGTATTTTATCTCCTGTTCTATTGTTCTTCAGGTTACTCACCTTTGCATCTAGCAATATATAAACAATAAATATTCTAACAAAGTTTTACATCTAAAAAAACTTTTTAGGAAAGTAAATTAATATTTAGCAGGTAGTACTTAAAATTAATCAGTCAGGGTTGGAAAGCTGCCTGGCAGAGAAGGACCTGGGAATACTGGTTGATAGGCAGCTGAATATGAGCCAGCAGTGTGCTCAGGTGGCCAAGAAGGCCAACAGCATCCTGGCTTGTATAAGAAGCAGAGTGGCCAGCAGGGCTAGGGAAGCGATTGTCCTGCTGTACTCGGCTCTGGTGAGGCCGCACCTCGAGTACTGTGTTCAGTTTTGGGCCCCTCGCTACAAGAAGGACATGGAGGTGCTCGACAGAGTCCAGAGAAGGGCAATGAAGCTGGTGAGGGGTCTGGAGAACAAGTCTTATGAGGAGCGGCTGAGGGAGCTGGGCTTGTTCAGCCTGGAGACGAGGAGGCTCAGGGGAGACCTTATCGCTCTCTACAGGTACCTTAAAGGAGGCTGTAGCGAGGTGGGGGTTGGTCTATTCTCCCATGTGCCTCGTGACAGGACAAGGGGGAATGGGCTAAAGTTGCACCAGGGGAGGTTTAGGTTGGATATTAGGAAGAACTTTTTTACTGAAAGGGTTGTTAGGCATTGGAATGGGCTGCCCAGGGAAGTGGTTGAGTCACCATCCCTGGAGGTCTTTAAGAGACGTTTAGATGTTGAACTTAGTGATATGGTTTAGTGGAGGACTTGTTAGTGTTAGGACAGAGGTTGGACTAGGTGATCTTGGAGGTCTCTTCCAACCTAGATGATTCTGTGATTCTGTGGATAACACCACTTTTCACGAAGGGGTGTCTGTCATGGATTTATGTGGCAAGGGCTTGGTGGTGGTGGTGCTGCAGGAATGGCCTATGTGGGAGGAGTCTGGAAGCTGCCCCATGTGAGATGGGAATTCCAGCTGGTTCCAGGAGGGACCAGCTGTCTCCAGGAGGGACCCGCTGACTGCTGAGGAAGGAGAGGAGGGCGTTCCCCAGATGCTTGGCCAGGGGTTCCCCTGTGGCCTGTAGGGAAGCCCATGGTAGAGCAGGTTGTGCCCCTGCAATCCATGGAGCACCACAGTGGAGAGGATCTCCACACTGCAGCCCATGGAGGAGACCATACTGAGGCAGGTGGGTCTGGCCTGAAGGAGGCTGTGGCTTGTAGAGAGCCCCCGCAGGAGCTGTGGGGAGGGGCTTACAGAGGAGCAGGTGATCTGGGGGAAGCTGCTGCCCATGGGGGACTCATGTTGGAATGGTTTGCTCCTGATGGATGGCCCCCATGGTATGGACCCATGTTGGAGCAGTTCTTGGGGAGCTGCTGTTTGTGGAGAGCCCACACAGGATCAATTTGGGAAGGATGGCATCCCATGGGAGGGACTGCATGTTAGAGCAAGGGAGAGAGTGACTGTGAAGGAGCAGCAGAAATGAAGCATTAGCGACTGACCACAGCCCTCATTCCCTGTTCCCGTTATGCCACTTGGGGGAGAGGACGTAGAAGAGAGTGGATAGGGGTGGGGGTGGGGGAAGGTGTTTTTAGGTTGCTTTTAATTTCTCACTGTTTTAGTCTGCTAGCGATAGGCAATAAATTATATTACTCTCCCTATGGTGAGTCTGTTTTGCCCATGACAATAATTGGTGGGTGATCTCCCTGATCTCAACCCTCAATCCCCTTCTACTGTATTTTCTTCCCTTTTCCCTTTGGGAAGGGGGAGTGAGAGAGTGGTTGTGGTGGAGTTCAGCTGTATAAAAAACCACCACAGTGTCATGAGAGGGCTTTGTGTAGGAAAGATAATTTTATTTTGCACATCTTCCTGCTGTATTATTTCTTTAGCATCACAGTTTTCCAACTTCAACAGCATCCACAGAATTAAACTAAAAAATCTCTACCATAAATGACTAGTAGACTAGGTTATATGTCTTCATTATAGCTCTGTATGAAAAGCTATGCACAATACTCTTTTCCATACCTATGGAGCTCGTAGTCTACAATGTAGATGAAGAGGAGACGAAGGTGTTAAAAACACCTTATTATATTCTCACTCTTACCAGTAAGAGTTAGATATATGTGCATCATAATTTTCATCGTGGATGTCAATATTATTTCCTTTCCTGAAAAGGTTATCAGGCTTTATATAGCCCATACTTTAGTAAAAGAAGTTTGTGTAACATCTCATAAAGTTCAAAGTTCTAGGCCTCGGGGTTTTGTGGTCTTTTTTTCTTTCAGAGCTTGTGTATTATAAATAGTATTAGGTAACACACCCTGACTGTGATTTTAGTTTTACTTTGGTGCAATATAACTTTAGTTATATTTTGTGGGCAATGTTCCACTTTCAAGGGTTGTGAACACCAGCTGGATTACAGAAGATAGACTCAAGTTCAGACTTGGAAGGTTTGTTGACTGTAAAGGGAACTACAAATGCTTGTGGTGCCATCTCTAGCTTTAACAGGAGACTGTGATGTTACAAAAAAATTATACCAGCAGTTATGTTTACAATAAATCATAGAATATCCTGAGTTAGAAGGGATCCACAAGGATCATCACATCAAAATCTTAGCTCCACATAAGACTATATGTCTGAGAGTGTTGTCCAAATGCTTCTTGAACTCTAACAGTCTTGTCGCTGTCACTACTTCTCTAGGGAGCCTGTTCCAGTGCCTGACCACCTTTGCGGTGAAGAACCATTTCGTAATGTCCCACCTGAACCTCCCTTGATACAGCTTCATGATATTCCTTTGGGTCCTATTACTGGTAACTAGAGAGAAGAGATCAACACCTGTCACTTTTCTCCCCCTCACGAGGAAGCTGCAGGCCACCATGAGGTCTCCCCACAGTCTCCTCTCCTCTAGGCTGAACAAACCAAGTGACCTCAGCTGATCCTCATACATCTTGCCCTCTAGACCCTTCACCATCTTCATAGCCCTCCTTTGGACACTCTGTAATAGGTTTATGTCCTTCTTATACTGTGGTGTCCAAAACTGCTCACAGTACTCCAGATGAGGCTGCACCAGTGCAGATTAGAGTGAGGCAATCACTTCTCCTGACTGGCTAGCAATGCCGTGTTTGATGTACCCTGGGATATGGTTGGTCCTCCTGGCTGCCAGGGAACACTCTTGACTCCTATTCAACATGCCATTGACCAAAACCTCTAGATCCCTTTCTGCAGGGCTGCTCTCTGGCCTCTCATCCCCCAGTCTGTGAGTATAGCCAGGGTTGCCACGGTACCAGGTACAGAATCTGGCACTTACTCTTGTTAAACTTCATCTGGTTGGTGACTGCCCAACTCTCTAATTAGTCAAGATCTCTGCAAGGTTTCTCTACCCTTGATGGAGTCAACACCTCCTCTCAATTTAATATCATCTGCAGACTTACTCAAAACACCTTCAATTCCTACATCCAAGTCATTAATGAAAACGTTGGAGAGAACTGGCCCTAAAATGGAGCCCTGTGAGACCCCATTAGTGACTGGCTGCCAGCCTGATGTAACCCCATTTACTATAACCCTTTGAGTCTGACCTGTCAGCCAATTGTTCGCATATTGTATTATGTTTTTATCTAGCTGTATGCTGGATGTTTTGTCCAGAAGGATACTGTGGTAAACAATATCAATAGCTTTACTGAAATCCAAAAATATTGCATCAACTGGCTTTCCTTCGTCAGCTAGGTGGATGACCTTGTCTTAAAAGGAAATTAAGTTTGTTAAGCAGGACCTTTCCCTTGTGAACCCATGTTGTCTGTGACCAGTGATCTCTTTGTCCCTCAAGTGTTTTTCAATAACTCCCAGAATAATTTTCTCTATAATTTTAGCAGGCACTAAAGTGAGACAGACAGGTCTGTAATTATCAGGGTCTTCTTTATTGCTCTTCTTGAAAACTGGAATGTTTGCCAGCTTCTAGTTGACTGGGACCTCTCCAGATTCCCAAGACCATTGAAAAATAATTGAGAGAGGTCTCGTGATGACATTATCCAGCTCTGAGTACCCATGAGTTAGCAATGGGGTTAGCCATGGGGAAAAGGAAACTATAGTATGTGTGAGTTGCGCAAAAATTGCAACCAAGCTCTAACAGTGTGTTACTAGATTGAATGAAAGTAAAAGAAATTTATTTCCTTTGAGGTAACTATTACACAGGTAGAATTGCAGGAAACCATAATAATCATCTCTGTCTATCCTGTCCTGAAGCAACAGAGCCCAGACAGCTCACTGCTTGCACTGCAATCTCATAAACACAATATGAAGAACATTTCATCTAGGATATCAACTGTGGGAAGCTTCCAAATATTGCATACTTGGTCAAGATAAGCAATGCCAATAAAATGGTTGAAAATTTTTCCCAAATGATGTTCCTCTTTTTATTCTGCACTGTTTAAGATACAATTTCTGTTATGATTTCCACTTGTGGCTTCCTGACTTTAACTTTCATCAAGATACAGTTCTTTGCTAGTGCCCTCATGTTTCTCAGATGTATCATTTTTTAAGACACTCTATCTTAGTAGTTTTTTTCCAGGTGGCTTTCTGGTAGCCCCCATGTATTCCAGTATATTTTTGCTCTGTGGTCAATGACCTGTTCAGTCATACATCCTTGTTTCATGGTCATTTTAAATTAATTCTACAGAGCAGTGGTTCACTAAAACTGTTTGGGGACGGGGCAGTGAAGTGGAGCTGCACGTGTGCAAAATAGATGACAGATTTGAAACTATTTTTCAAATATATACATCTATCCATGGTAGTGTTATTGTTATAGGATCAAAATAATTTGCATAAATTTATTTGATTATGTTCAGGGCAAAACATTACAAGGAGAAACTGACAGAATTTGTTTGTTTAGTGTGGGGAAAAGAAGGGGAATCTAATTGTAGTTTTCATTTACCTAATAGAAAATACAGTCAGGCTCTTTACAAAGGTTCACAACAAAAGGGTAGAAGGCAACTGATACAACTTGCAAGAAGAGAAATTCTGATTGGACATATGAAAAAAATTCTTTAAGGTAAGAGCAGTTAAGCTTAGCAACCACCTTCTCAGAGAGTGAAACAGGGAGTTCAAGCTTCTCTGGACATTTTCAAACAGTGATTGCACAAGATACTCAGAATTTTAATTTGTTTTTAAAATCATCCCTGCTTTAAGAAGAAGTTAGGACTAGATAACGTCAACAGCTCTTTCCTCACCTAAATTCTGTTGTGACTCTATGAATTCAGTAAAATTTAAAAAAGATTGGATATGGGGGATCTTGAATGAGTAGATGAGGAAATTCTCTGAAATATGAGATCAAAAAAATAGCTTGTTAATAAAAAAATAGGAAATATAAAACAAATACATGTATATTGAGTGAAAAAAAATATTTATTAAATAATTAAAATTAATTAAAATTCTTCTTAATATCACCTGGAAAATAGCAGATTTTGTAACACAAAGGCTTGAGAAAAAGTCTGTCAGTGATGTAGTAAGACCTACCAAAAGAAGACTGTCTTTTCTTTTTATTATCCCCCCCCCCACACACCATCTCAAATTGATTTCAATTGAAAGGAAAGGAGTGAATAATGAATAAAGAAGGACAGCACATTCATTTCAGGGAAATATCAGCAGTGGGTAACTAGTACTTCTAAAGAACGTTAGGAGTGTTTCTTGTGTTAAGCCTTCCATCTCTGCTACTGAGCCATGTGCTTTGTTGCAAAATGAATAGCTGCCACATTATCTGATGGCCTTGAATTGTTCTCAGAGAAGACAAGGAATATTTAAAGTTCCACAAGTCACAATAGTTCAAGCTATACTTCAGCATGAATAGAGAAATGCACTGAATTGTATCACTTCAGCTTGAAAAGTATGCATGAGAGCTATTGCATTTTGTTGGCTTCAGAATGCCGAAGAATTCACAAATGAAAAATATAGCACTTAAAAATATTCTGAGAAGTGTTCCTGCAAACATAGCTAGAGCTTAGAGATGTTCAGGCTCAAGATAAAACAATTTTAGTTAAGAGGTATGTCATGCTACAATTTGCATTGAAATAAATGGATCAGTTGAAGGAAATTATTCACATGGTTTTGGAGAAGAACTGCTCTAAAGCTCACAGAGTGAATGGTATGAATACAGTATTGTATCTGTAGCCTGTGAAGGATCAAGAATATTATTAAAATACATTTACTTTTTGCAGGTAGAGAATATTGTCTAAGATTTTTCAGACTAGAAACTAAGAGAATAAATTCACTCAGGTCTGTGCATCACTAACTTCCTCGAGTTCAGTCTCCGGGGGGTGAATAAATCTATTACACAGTGGGAGTGAATCTCAACCAAGGAGATTAAGTGACTTGGCTTCGTAGCAAAGACAGAACAGCAGCATATTTCTTTTTCAGCTTAAAAAATATATTATCAGAAAGTCATGTTTTCTCCTCTTCAGGAGTTGTCTTATGTTACATCTGTTGTAAAGACAGAAGGTCACATTTTTATTTGTAAATCAGAATATCTGAGCTGATTTAAGAAAAATACAGCTGTGCCCAATCAAATTTGTCTTTATCATTTAAACTTTGACAGGTTTATACTTTTAGGTCATAAGCAGACTATAACTGCTTATGAGCAATATAGTCATTTTTGAGATGCTATGGGCAGAAAGAGCATAGCATTTGTTAATAAAAGACACAGCTAACTTGAAATATTTTTATTTCTCTTTTCGCTTCAAGAGAATAACCTTTGTAATCTGACCAGAGACAAAGAAACCCATATATCTTGTATTGATACTTAATAAGTACTTATAGCTCCCTGAAATTTTGTTACACCTAAAAGTAACTGCATGTTTTTGTTGACACACAAACAGTTTTTTTCACGTTCCTTACTTTTTCTGTTTGTTTTGCAGGAGTTTCATAGTAATGAAGTTAATCTGTCCTTGGAAATGGTGGTAAGAGTGATAACTGGACTTGTGATTTAGCAAAAGAAATTCAAATTGTTCTGTAAGTTTTTTCTGTATGAAAGTTTGTTTTAAATGTAGGTAAGAATACCCTATACACCCTTTAAAAGCCATTAATGTTATTTATGTATTTGGCCAATTCCATTGACATTAATCTATTCCTAGGGTCTGCTGATATATAGAAAAGATTTTTGAGTCAATGAAGATACTGAAGTGACACTGTCACTTAACTCAGTGGTTGATTGTAATGTATTTTTACTTTCCCTGCAAAAATAAGACCTCATCCAGAGGTCTTACTAACCATCCTCAAAAGTAAAACTCTGCTGTTTCCTTTTCTAGCATTTGCTAATATTTGTACTCTTTTTGAGTCCCTCCCTATGCTATCTAGTTGAATCTAGGTACCAAAACTTGATCACCAGCTGACTGAGGTGAAATGTAAGACAAACAAACAAACAAACAAACAAAAAAAGTAGGACTCACAAATGATTGGAGAAGGATTAAATATCATACATGAATACCTGGAACTGGGACAACCTTCTTTTACTGAGTTTCCACAGATGTACATCTAGTGTCTAGTAGTGTACATCCCAGATCTTTGTGCAGAAATCCTTTGCTTGCTTTCCCAAGTATATATCAGCTGTGTAAGACTGCTCATTTTCTTCTGTGGAGAATTGTGGAAGGTATCTTCATAGCATACTGTACTAATGTGGTAAACATCCTGTTCATCACTGTATGAAAAATGTGTAGAGTCCAGTATTATTTTTAGCTAACAATTTATATATTGACTAGTTCCATCTACTTGTTACTGAGCCTGCTTTTTCAAAAGTTTACCTGAGGTAAATGTAACAAAAATAATGTATTTCAAGAACATGAGCAATAACTCAGGTTTAACATAATCCATAAAATCATTCCTCTAATTTGAAGGAAAAGGACTACTTCAGTACCCCTGAGTATAGTTCCCATTATTATTTTCCTTTATTATCCTTTCTTCAACACATAGTAAGAATTTGTCGTGTAGCTAGTATAGCTATTTCTCTGTCTAGTTAGGTATTTTACTTTTCTCTCACTTTATTCAAAAATGTTTCTGAATTAATGGTTTCAAAACTTTTGGGAATGCATAATTTTCCTGAAAAACAAACAAGAAAAAAAAAAGCAACAAACAAACAAAAAAAAAAAACACAAAAAAACACAACCAACACTCCCTTGGGAGATTTATATCTATATACATATGTAATGTTACACAAATATCAATATATAAATATAAATGTGGGCACAACCTCAGTGTTTTACATGTCACTTAGCTCTGACATAGAAAGTCCTGTTCTGATGTCTACCCCTGTAAGCAAATACATTTCTTATGCTTCTAAGTTTTTTGCAGTCAGCATACAAAAAATAAAAATAAAAAATAAAAAGACACAACTATTCATGAATTGTCTTTCATCTTTCTCTTAGCTGCAAACCAATGACCATAAAAAGTCTGCCTTTTCTATGGGCTTGGGAAGACTCAGTTGAGCTTCAACTCATGAAACCCAAATATATGAAAATCTAAGCATCACATATAAGGATAGATGCATCTCACCCATCAGCAATGAGTGCAGTATTTCCCAGGTCAGGTTTTCAAGCTCAGGCAGATGTGGTTCATTTTTTCTCTTCCTGTTGATCCATCATCTTTTTACCAAGATGAGAATTTTTCTCAATTTTTAGTGAAGTTAAGCAAGGTAGAAGAGGAAAGAAGAGAATCAATTACATCTAAGCATTCCTTTAGTAAGATCCTGATTGTGCAGTGAGAAAAATGTGAACTAATGACTGACACCGTATGTCGAGACTGATTCTGCATGAATGAAGGTTTCAGGCCCTGTATTTTTCAAAGCTGGACCATAACCAATTGCCAACTTCATTTGTGTACTGTTCCTTCTTAACATTATGAGACATCTAACATGTTAGAGGTTGCAAAACTATGACTACTGTTAGTATTATTCTGGGAAGAGTTTTTCAAATTAAATTGCTGTAAATTGTCTAAAGATTCCTGATTTGTTATTAATAATAATTATTATTAATATCATTTCAGCTTTTGGGAAGTTTTCATACCTAATGCAGAAGAAAGTAGAAGTGAACAGATTGCTGGGACAGGTACTATTGCTCTGACTAGTTTATATAGAACTTAGTTCATTACAGCTCAAATCTTTAACTGGGGCCTTGAGATGATGATTTATATATTACATAAATAAATCTAATTGGTGCATCTAAATTTTCATTAGTGCTTTTTAAATTTTAAAAAATTTAAATGACAAAATTGTTGTGGACTGGATTCTCAGTTAGTCACGGTCCAGAATATTCAACATACCAAGGTCCCAGTCTTCCATAATACACATGAATAATTTTATACACTTCATAGTTTCAGAAAAGTTACTAAAACAGGAGGATGAGTAAAAATGGTAAGTCTGTATGATTTTAGTGCTTTACAGTTTAAATTAGTCAAATTCTAAGTGTAGCCAAATTCTACTCTTGACCTCTTCTTCCATTTTTAGGACACTTATTTGTTTCTCGTTAACTAAGGAATGTCTTAGAATATAGTCTAATGGCTAATATATATATATATATGTATATATATATATGTATATATATATATATTTCCTCTCTGTTCTACTGGAAATGCTAGAAGAGAGAAAACAGCCTACTTTTAAACTTAAGTATATTTTGCTAATAGTGTAATTGTTGATTCAGAACACAAATTCTAAGATAAACAAGATTTAGGAAATGCAGCTGTATGTTCAGTCACAAAGTATGTGGAAACATAAGAGATTTAACAAATTAAGGCTTAGGCCAGAGAGGAAATGGTAAAAGAAGTGCAATTGTTTGTTTACAGCATAGAAGTAATTTGTTTCACTCATGAAAGTGTAGAGAACTTTCTGGTCTCTGGTAATTTACTGGATTGCAAAAGGAGAAGTTTTAAAAGGCCTATTATTGTATTTCTGTGCAGCTAATGATTATAGTTACCACACTTTTTGAAACTATTTTATTCAATATTGATTGGTACCAGTTTAGAATAAGGACATCAACTAAAGGAAGACTCTGAAGTTTTGGGTTTGTGTTGTGATACATCACTGCCATTGACCAGTCAGTGTTACTTCTGTATCTTAAATCATAAATCAGTGGCTCACATATGCACAAGAAGACTGCTTGCAGGGAGGCAAGTAATGGCCTTAATTTCAGCCAGCCACAGATTTTGGCTTGAGTCACAATTTTGGAGAATAGTTAACTGCCCAGTATGAATAACAAATGATTTGGTTAGCTATTGCCAAGGCTAATCTCTAATATATTTCCCCTGAATGAACATTGTTAATAAAGAATACCACATTTTACTTTATTTATTTATTTACTTATTTAGGATCTTATAATTCTCAGTGGGATAAGTGAAATATGAGCAACAATATAAAATAAATAAATAAAATAAATAAATGAATATCACACAGTTGTTCATTCCAAGTAACTAAAATAACTAACTAAAAGGTTAAGAGAATAAATTTTAGTTTTCCTGTACATAGCTCCTGTGAGAACAGATTAGGAATGCTTCACCAACTCCCTGAAAACCTACCTACTTAATACCTAAACACAAAATTCTGATATTAAGCAGACACTGAGAACAGAGGTACTCCAAATCTCTTAAATACTGCACTTTGAAGTGTGAGAATAACAGTGTGGTTACAAAGTCCATAGTTGTGGGGAGAGCAGAAGAATCATATCCGGTAATCTAGGGCTGGATTCATTCCTGGGTTGCCTTTCATGCTGTCAGATATTTCAGTTTCAAACATTTGTCTCACAGATTCCTAGAGCTGCTTTCTGTACCCTTCCTGCATCCATCCAGTATGAATTCCCAAAGCTTGCTGAACACATCCATAATGTGTCATATAATATGCAACCACTACCTGCTTCCTTATGACAGAATTGTGCTATATGATACAAATTATCATATTGTTCTCTGCTGAACAGGCAACTAATTTAGTTGACTACTGGAAAGCTGCTGAAGTCAAGAAATTGAAAGCATGTCATTGCAGATTAGTTGCTTTAAAGGGTAAGGAAGTTTGGCACGACCTAAACCCCCTTGTATTCCAGCTTGTCCTCAGACATAAGAGGAGCTGGGGGCAGCTGGGCTTAGATTTTGAGTGATGCCCAATTTGGCACTATAAATCTGGTCTCATTCAGTGTATATTGAATTATCATGATCACAGATGCACAAATAGTGCAATTGGCATTAGAAGTCCAGTCACATTAATCATGATCATGGATCCATAAATAGCGCAATACACTTTCAGTCTAGTAAATGACTGATGTAGTTTATTGAAGCACCAGGAGTACAAGTTCTTTTGGATTGCTGGTGATAAATACACTGTCTGAATAGCATGTGCAAATACCAAGCATATGACTAACACAACCAACTGCACATTTGCTAACTTATGAAACAACTTTATAGAGAATGTTAGATTTTCCAGGGAAGCACTTGGTGCAAGTGAGAGTTTGAATCTCACCCAATGAGCATTGGTTGGGGGGGGGGGGGGGGAAGAGAGATTCAGCCCATCAACTGATCCCAGAAGTCATCAATGTCCTTCCAACTTGTCCACAATGGTGTCTTCCCTCAAATTTTCCTTCTCTTGGGCCATTTTATACTATTTTCTTACTTTTAGGTGGAGTTTGAGTGACTCTAGTCATACATGTCTTCATTGTGATTGGTATAAATTTTTCTTGTCTTTGTTTAAATGTATAGGTCCAGAGAAATTCAGAATGCATGCTCAGTGAGGGGTAGTCTCACCTTGGAGGTGGGTAGTCTTTGGGATGGAGGTGTGTTTTGGCATTATAATGGGATTATAATGAGCAGAGTTCACCCGAAGGACATGATTTGGTTATCAGTTAGAGTGAGGGCTGATCATGCAGTATTTCAGTTCTGCAATACTGTTTGATTCCCCATCCCTGCAGTGATAACACAGAGTCTGGCCATGGTGTGTTCACTCTGCTCTACCCTGTGTTATATCTCTTAGAATCAGCACACCAGGCTTCCCTGGTGTTACTAATACCTAAGGTTGTAGTCTGTGTTGCCAAGGGGACTATCATGGAACAGATTTCCTTGCATATCCACCACATCTCACCCTGGAATTTTCCTCAACACTGAATCTTCTCTTAAGAGGCGGACAAATATTTAACCTCAATGAGTCACCTCCATAAGATTACAGGCATGCTTCTTTACACCTTTATATTATATTTCAAAACGCACCATTCTCTTTTGAAAGAGGAACCTATCCAAGTTCTTCTAGGAGCCTTCTATAGCTTGGTATCTCTAACTTTTATATAATGACATCTAAAAGCTCCCAGCCCACTACAGGAAATTAATCTCTATAAGGAAGAAAATATCATGTCTAGGAAACTCCAATTAGTGCAAAATGAAGCCATAAGTCTCTTTAATAGTATCTACTGTCACCGATATTTCAGCAATCCTCTGCTTTCTGCCATTGTCTTTCTGTAGTGTACAACATTAAATGTAAAAAATATGGACTGTTGTTCAAGGTATAGTGATAAATTCCTAAAAATAAACAAATGAAAATTCTAACTGAATTGTGTTCTTATACGTAATACACCTTAAGCTTTGAGTTCTTATGTATCCTTAATTTACCCTTCCATAACATACAGCCGTTTGTAACAACAGGTTGCATACAATTCAGTGATTCAAATTATTCAGACATTACTTGAAAGACATATAAAAGAGATAATTATAGATAGATAAATATTATTTATGTAACTCTAGCTGTAAAACTTTCAATACTGTATTTACAGTTTCTTAGTATCTCACAGTATTTGGGTGGTTAGTTAATAACTTCAGATAAACTGACCCTTGTGCAATCTTTTTCTCCCTTATAGTTTCTTTATGAGATATGTTCACAACTTGCTTTCATTCTTTATTGTTTTTATTCACAATACTTATTTTCTTATTAATTATTTGTGTGTGTCTGTGTGTGTGTGTCTGTGTGTGTGTGTGAATCATTTGCTTTTAGGAATGTCCAAGTTTTCACAGACATTTTTCTACCAGTCCTAAGGGAAATCTGACAGACAATTGGAGTATGAAAGCAGGCACATTGGTGTTGCAGAGAGGAATTGTTTTACACTAAACTTACACCCACTGGGCATTTTAAAAACAGCTTTAATGAAATAGACACAACAGATCTTAGTAACATTTTCTGGAAAAGAGAAGACAACTCATAAACATGTAAGTTTCATGCATGAAGCACACTGACCTCTTCTGTAATTCAGTGGAAACTAATTTTTATGCTTCCTCACTCGAATTAAAGCTCTGCTGTCCTTCACTGTGCTTCTTCTCTGTTACTTGCTAATCTTGGACCTGTAGTCCAGGAATATTGGCACAATGTACAGGTGACCCCTGGTTACAAGATCAATAGTCGTTTTTTACTAGTCCAGGGGGCAGATGTCTTTGCCTGGTCATTGTGACAAATAAATTAAAATGTATTGTTAGAAGTGAAGTCTTCACTAGCAGAATTTTATTTGATTTTTTCTCAGAAAGTGTTGGTGAAAAGTTTGGATCAATTCTGGCACAGAATTGACAAATTGCCTATAGATCATTGTTGTGGTTTAACCTGGCCAGCAGCTAAACATCACACTGCCATTCACTCACCCTCCCCCCTCCCTCTCTGGGATGGGGGAGAGAAACGGGAAAGTGAAGCCTGTGAGTTGAGATAAAGACAGTTTATTAAGACAGGAAAATAATAATAACAATAATAATAATAATAGTAATGATAATAGTATTACTAATAATAATGCGTACGAAACAAGTGTTGCACAATGCAATTGCTCACCACCCGCTGAACGATGCCCAGCCTATCCCCGAGCAGCCGGCCCCCCACCCCGGGTAGCCACCCCTATATATTGTTCAGCATGACGTCAGATGGTATGGAATACCCCTTTGGCTAGTTTGGGTCAGCTGTCCTGGGTCTGTCCCCTCCCAGCTCCAGCTGCACCCCTAGCCTGCTCGCTGGCAGGACAGAGCAAGAAGCTGAAAAGTCCTTGGCTTGGTGGAAGCACTGCTCTGCAACAATTAAAACATCAGCATGTTATCAGCACTCTTCTCATCCTAACCCAAAACATAGCACTTTACCAGCTACTAGGAAGAAAATTAACTCTGTCCTCACTGAAACCAGGACAATCATAAAATATCATACTGCTTGGTCAATCCTGAATTTTTCTTTCCTAATAAGCTAAATATTATTTTTAGTATGAATATGAAAGATATATCATATATGTATATGTATATATATTTTATATGTGGGAATATTTTTACCGTTCATGAGCATTTCATCTATGTGATTTAAAGTATGGGAGACAGAAGGCATTGAGAACTTTTGTTCTGACCTATGGAATTTTGATCCTGAATCTGTTTAAGATCTTGCCTAACATTTTTGTTTGCAAGGTTATATTTATAATTGCATGCTTGTTGTTTTGGCAACACCTGACACATTTCACAATGAAATGTTGTCTGTCATGGTTTTCTTTGATGTAACAGGAACAGAAAGGATCAAAGAGCAGGTTCTCATTATTAATGGATCAAATAGATTCTTTTCCCTTCAGGGATGGTTCTTTAATGTCCAAATATTTGTCTGTTAACATTCTGTTCTGGAGATTTTATTTTATGGGATGGATTATTTCTGTTTTATTTTCATGTAAACTAACACAACTAAAGTGATATGTAATAACATATGGAAAAAATACCCCATGTTAAAGAAGTGTTGACATCTGCCTTGGTTGTCAGCATCTGTCCATTTCAGAATTGAAGATGACTGCCAGAACTTCATCTGTCTTCATGCGTTGATATTGACACTAGGCACGAGGAAAATAAATACAGCAATGAAAGGAATTAGATGGTAAAAAGGCACTTACCGGGAAGTCATCCTAATTTATTATTTTATAAACACTATGAATGTTTAAATGTATGCCTGTAAATCAGAGTATTAGTCACACAGACCTCAGAAAGCTCAGAACTGTAAAATGAAATACATCATCAAATAAAAGTGCGTGAAGTTGGAAAAATACGTTTTTACCTTTACTTCTAAAATTCAGCTACCTGGTCTCCATTTGATTATGAAATAGAACTTCACAACTTAAGTTAGTAAAACAGTAAGCAGTTTCACACTTCAGGATAGACAATCTATACAACAGAATTTATCATGAAATAAAGCTTGAAAGGAATCCATATTGTGCAATAGTTTTATATTTGTCTGACAATTATTACATGTTCTGGCTATGAAAACCTACTCAACATCTGAGTTTTTTATACATTTTACATTTAAAGAACCAAATCTTCAGGTGAGTATATTTTTTCCAAGTACTACTGCATAAATGTATATATTGCCTCACAAAGTGCTTTTGCAGAGTACAAGTAAAATAAAATCAAGTACCTTTGAACTGCTACTATATACTTTAATCTACTTCCAGCAACAATAATTCATACCACACAAAATAATGTAACTATTCTAGAACAAAATAAATTTTTAGTTAATTGACTTAAGTTTTTGTATTTTTTTTTTTTTACAAATTCAGCTAGACTTGTTATAAAAAAATATAACATTATAAATTGAAACACTGTAAGGAAAAATATACAGAAAAAAAGTATACAGAACTGATTATCTAAGGAGAAAAATGCACATTTTAAGTAATAATTCAAAAAAAAAAAAAAAAGGAAGTCTGGAATTTGAAGAATCTGCAAGCTATCAGGTCAATTTTCTCTAATGTTTGATTATCTTCATAGTAATAATGACCTGTCTTGATTTACTTGGTGCCCCATCATCAGTGTTTCTGGGGCTGATGGGTGCCCCTGAAGCCACCTTTTTTGCAGGCTGACACAGCCCAGCCCCACCAGCCTTTCCTCATGGAGAACGTGCTCCAGCCTAACTGCAATGAGGACCTCCAATAAGATCTTTCTAGTTTTTCCATGTCTTTCCTTTGTCAGGATTCAAAACTGGACACAATACTTAGATGTGTTCTGATGAGTGCCACATATAAGGAGATAATCCCTTCCTTTGATCTACAGGCTGTGCTACTGTTCATACAGCCCAGGAGCTGTTGGATAATTTTGCTGCCTAGGCAAAACACAGGCTCACATTCAGCTCAGTGCCACCACTACTACCCCAGGGCATTTCCACTGATCTGCTCCTGATGTAGAAGTTCTGCTCTCCCTGGCACATCACTTGTGACGGTTTCACACATGGGCCACTCCCTTCCAACGACTCCACTCTCTCATTCCCCTTCCTCAAAAGAACAAGGAGAAAAAAAAAAAAAAAAAGATGAAAAAAAAAAAAGATGAAAAAAAGCTCATGGGCTGAGAAAAGGACAGGGAGATCACTCACCAACTACTGTCACAGGCAAAAGAGACTCATAAAAAGGAAGATTAATGTAATTTATTGCTTGTTGCCTAACAGAAAAAAAAGGAAACTAAATCTACTTTTCCCCCCATCCACCTTCTACTGCAGCCTTCCACCAAGCTGCATAGGGGAATGGAGGTTATTGTCAGTCCATAACGTTTCCTTGTTGGCATTCTTTCACTGTCATTCTCTTCCTCTGCTGCAGTGCGGCCCCTCCCACAGCATGCAGTCCTTACCAAACTGACCCTGTGTGGGCTTGCCACAGACAGCAGTTCAAGAACTGCTTCAATATGAATCTGTACCATGGGGTACATCTCTTCAGGAATGGACTGCTCCATCATGGGGCCCCCACTGCTGGCAATTTCCATCAGACCTCCTGCTCTATTCCATGGGCCACAGCTCCAGCTCAGAGCCTGCTCCTGTGGGGGCTCTTCATGAGGTGCAGCCCCCTCCAGGCCACATCCACCTGCTCCACCGGGGGCTCCTCCATGGGCTGCGGCGTGGAGATCTGCTCCGCCGTGGGACCCATGGGCTGTAGGTGGACAGCCTGCTCCACCAGGGACCTGTTCATGGGCTGCAGGGAACTTCTGCTCTGGCACCTGGAGCACTTTCTCTCCTTCCTTCACTGACCTTCATACCTGCAAGGCTGTTTCTGTTTACATTTTCTCACTCTTCTCTCCTAGCTGCTGTCATGCAACAGTTTTCTCCTTTCTTAAATATGTGTTCCCAGAGGTGTAACCAGCATTGCTGACTGGCTCAGCCTTGGTTAGTGGTGGGTCACTTTTGGAGCTGGAACTGACTCTGATCTGACATGGGGCAGCTTCTGGGCTCTTCTCACAGAGGATACCCTTGCAACCTCCCACCTTACTACCAAACCTTTGCCATGTAAACCCAATGACATTTTCTGTAGTTGTCTTTAAATTGATCAAGTAAAATTGTTCCCCCCACCCTTACTTTTAGGAGAAACAACAGTATTGGAAAAATACTCTTTTCAAGAAAAAATGATGAGACTCTAAAGAGAACAGAGATGACAGTCAGCAAACTAAAATATGTCCATGATGTCTGAGACTGTTATCTTTCTTCATTCTTAGATACCACATCGTGATTTTGGCCTGCAATAGGTATCTGCAAATAGTTCAAACAACATCTATAAAGTGAATTCTCATAGTTTAACAATATGTTGTATCTCATGAGAAAGCTAATTTTCTTTCCTCAAAGATAATATGGTATATAATTCTGTTTTTAATCTATCTATTTTAATGGGCACTTAGCTATTCATGTGGCATACACCTTGATTGTACCTATGCAGTTGCTCTCCATGTATTCCTTTCAGAAATACAGATGTTAAAGCCTGTTCATAAGTCTCCATAGGATTGGACCTAAATGTAGGTTGTAGTTGTGATTCCCATATTGTACACATTGTTACCCACAGTACTGAAAAGCTGTTCATGGTGGTATGAAGTATAATTACCACTTCCCTGAGAGATTATCTAACTTCAAGAAATCTCAGTAACATGTTTCTTCCACCTTCATCTCCTGTATTCCTTGCAATACTGATTTTCTAGCTGATAAGTGTATAGACTTGAAGAAAACTAAATATAATGGGGGGGTGGCAGAAATTCATCTATGCTTCGGCAGTTTGTATTTTCAGTTTTAGAAAGGCTAAATGTCTCAGGATACATTACAAAAGAAAGACAAATATAATATCCAAAAAAAAAACAAAAAAAGGGGGGGGGGAATCATATGCCAATTTCCTTATTAAACACAGATTATGGAGGTATTTACAAAACCATTTGAATTTAATTAACATATTTAGACATATTTTAGTTCAAACGAAAAGAGGGAAGGGAAGGGAAGGGAAGGGAAGGGAAGGGAAGGGAAGGGAAGGGAAGGGAAGGGAAGGGAAGGGAAGGGAAGGGAAGGGAAGGGAAGGGAAGGGAAGGGAAGGGAAGGGAAGGGAAGGGAAGGGAAGGGAAGGGAAGGGAAGGGAAGGGAAGGGAAGGGAAGGGAAGGGAAGGGAAGGGAAGGGAAGGGAAGGGAAGGGAAGGGAAGGGAAGGGAAATAAGCATGCTAAAATGCAATTTTAGGGGGTTTTATTATAACTTTATAATCAACCTTATATTTCTGTCACTTTTACTCATTACGTGTAAATGGAATATTAGAAATATTCATTATGGTATCAACTGACCAGCAGGGAAGTTAAAATAGATTATATAATTGTTTTAATTGTTCTTTTTGATGTAATCTTGGTGCATTATAACTATACATACTAGAGAGTTTTAGTATTACATTCTGTTATGGAATGATTATTCATCATTATTACCAGCAAGATTTTGGATTATTACTCTACTTTTAAGTTATTGACAGACATGTCTTGTTTGTAGCAATGTAATCAATATAGATATTAAATTCTATTCCTCATTTTAATGATTTTTTGAGTTGAAAAAAAATGTGGTTTCCTTACCACCCAGACTCTTTCCTAGAGCAGACAAATATGTGAATAACAACAGAAAAGTAGTTCTTGTTGTTCTATTGTATATTTTTCATTGTATATCTCAGGATTGGCCCTATAGCCTCACTGTTAACAGTTAATATTAAAGTTAATCGTACTTGCTCCACAGTCTCTTTGTCTTACCAGGGAGACCACTTAACTACAAAGGACATACAAGCTCAAGTCATAAGTTACAAGGCCAGGAAATAGAATTTCCTAAAAGACTCACCATCTCCTTTAAATTACATTAGGTTTTCATAAATGACATAGAATATCTGGGTCAATCAAGTTACATTCTTGGCATCTGGTAGAGATTTTATGTAGATTAGCAGATGACCTTTTAAAGAAAAGTTAACAGCCTTATTATTTAATACAGAAAAAAAAAAAAAAAAAGTTCACACAGAGCATGTGCATATTCACAGAATCACAGAATCATCTAGGTTGGAAGAGACCTCCAAGATCACCTAGTCCAACCTCTGACCTAACACTAACAAGTCCTCCTAAACCATATCACTGAGCTCTACATCTAAATGCCTTTTAAAGACACCATCCAGGGATGGTGACTCAACCACTTCCCTGGGCAGCCCATTCCAGTGCCTAACAACCCTTTTGGTAAAGAAGTTCTTCCTAATATCCAACCTAAATCTCCCTTGGCACAACTTTAGCCCATTCCCCCTTGTCCTGTCACCAGGCACGTGGGAGAATAGACCAACTCCTACCTTGCTACAGCCTCCTTTAAGGTACTTATAGAGAGCGATGAGGTCGCCCCTGAGCCTCCTCTTCTCCAGGCTGAATTATAAGCGTTGATGTTGGACTGAGGGTAGGTTAAAGCACAAACTTGTATTTGTCTGTGAATAAAAAAAAAAAAAATCTAATCCTCTCTTTTTCATATACCTGAAGGAAATACATGAATGTTTAATATTTTTCTGCAATAAATATAAATGCAAATTTTCTGAAATTACAGTAAGATTACATTTCAGTTTGTTGAACTGGGAACAATTTGATAAAAAGATATTAGAGTGACATTTAACGTAACAATGCCTTTATAGTAATATGGGTAACTTTTTTAAAAAATCTGTATTTATTTAAAATGAAATTTATTTGTTGTTTATCTGTTCATTCTTACAAAACACACTTAAGAAATTAAACATAATATTCCTTACAGTTCTCTTTGTCAAAATTTATTATTACATGTACTTAAAAATACAGAATAATTTGAAAGTTATTAACCTTGCCTTTGTTACTTTTTCTGTCCTTTATATGAACAGACATGATCAGAATATAATGGAACTTTGCTTTGAGAATTTTGCTGCATAATGTTGTTGATGTGACTGTCTGCATCCATGCATGAAAGCAGAGGTAAAATAGGTATATATATTTACATCTGCTGCAGTTGGAAATAAAAAACCTTTTGTAATTGTAGTAAAGATAATAGCTGTAATAAAAACAAAATTTCACCTAACTTTATACATGTAACACTGATAACTGATTTAGTCACCGTAGATTTTTAGTACAGTCAATGGGAAGAAATAGGTACCATTAGGACGGATATCATTTAATTCTAAAAATCAGTGGTGCCTATTTCTACCTAAAGGGTATAAAATATGCCTAGTTTATTGCATTAAGAACTGTACATTTGATTCATCTTTTTGATTTATCTATTCAGATTTCCTTAGTTATTTTTGCACATTTTTCTACTATTTTGAGTCTTTTATGTTTTCATTTCTTTGTAATGTCCTGCAGGAAAATACTGCAGGATCAGTATTCAAAAGATTAATCAATCAATTACTCTGAAAAACTGACCTTTAACTGCAAAATGTGCATATCTTATGAACATCTCTGTATTGTGGCATGTGCCACAGAACTTAGATGAGAAATATATTTATTTCTTAACATTGTTAAATATTAGGGAAAAGTTATAAGAAGTTGCAATCTCCATAATCTTATTCTTGTTTGACAACCAATATGTACAATTATATTTCCAAAATCCAGACTAACAGTAGTACATGCATAACTTTCTGTAGAGGAAACAAATATAGAATATTTTTAATCCTTTGTTTGTTTGTTTGTTTTTCACTGCTAATATAACCTATATTCTGTTGTCTTTATTCATAACAAGCATATTCCATGAACTAAATTCAACAACCTTTTTTTTGTTGTTGTTGTTGGAAACATGAGACAACCTATCATTACCTAGTGGTTTAATTTTCAAATGCTCTTTAAATAAACTGTGATTTAGTAGACAAATGAACCCAAGGACTAATTTCAACAACTAATTTTTTTATATAACATGTCACTAATTGTTAACTTTTTATTTTATTTTATTTTATTTTATTTTATTTTATTTTATTTTATTTTACTTTATTTTATTTTATTTTATTTTATTTTACTTTATTTTATTTTATTTTATTTTCACATTAATTCACAAAACACCAAAAGGATAGGAACAAGAAGTAAAAAACAAAACAAAACTGCTTTCACTTCTGGCAAGTAGTACTGTTGCAAGCTATCAGCTTTATATGAAATATCAATTCCTCATAGACAGATAACATGAATACGTATTTAATCAGTTATTACACAGATGCATTCTGTCCTATATGACATCATTTTTTACCTACATTAATATTTGATAAAGATTCAATTCAACCAAAATTTTGGAATCTTGAAAGCCTAACAGATTAAATTAAGGAGAAAATGACCATAATTTTCTGGTCTAGTGCTGTGGTTTAACCTGTCTGGCAGCTAAGTTCCATACAGGCGTTCGCTCCCCCCCTCCCCTCTGTGGATGGTGGAGAGAATCAAAAATAAATAAATAAATAAATAAATCTTGTGGGTTGAGATAGAGACAGTCTATCAGGACAGAGAAGAAATGAAATAAATAATAATGATAATAGTACTACTACTACTCATATGTACAAAACAAGTGATGTACCATGCTGAATGATGCCCAGCCAATCCCCAAGCAGCAGTCTCCCAATCCCGGTGAGACCCCCCATATTAATTGTCCAGCATGATGTCAGATGGTATGGAATATCCCTTTGACCAGTTTGGGTCAGCTGTCCTGGTTCTGTCCCTCTCCCAACTCCTGCTGCATCCCCAGCATGTTCACTGGAAAGACAACGTGAGAAGCTGAAAAATCCTTGATTTGCACTACTCTGCAACAATTAAAACATCAATGTTATCAAAATTATTCTCATCCTACATTCAAAACATAGCACAACAGCAGCTACTAGGAGGAAAATTAACTCTATCCTAGCTGAAACCAGGGCATTTAGTTATGCTAAATGTGATTAGGAGCAGCTGAAGATGAGCTACAAGTAAACTGTGCTAAAATAAATTGACTGCTTCCTTCAATAAAATGGCTATTTCTGTGAATGAGTGAAGTTTACTTTGTTTTGTACCTTGCCTATAGAAATGTCTTTAGTGCTTGCTAAAAGTATAATTACCTGTTGTATGCTATTGGTATTCCTTAGGAGTTAATACTCTTCCTCCTCAAGAGATCTGTAATGTGAGCATCATGACTGTAGTCATGATGTCTCGTAGTATCTCGTAGTCTCGTAGTATCCGTCTGGACAAAACATCCAGCATACAGCTAGATAAAAACATAATACAATATGCGAACAATTGGCTGACAGGTCAGACTCAAAGGGTTATAGTAAATGGGGTTACATCAGGCTGGCAGCCAGTCACTAATGGGGTCTCACAGGGCTCCATTTTAGGGCCAGTTCTCCCCAACGTTTTCATTAATGACTTGGATGTAGGAATTGAAGGTGTTTTGAGTAAGTCTGCAGATGATATTAAATTGAGAGGAGGTGTTGACTCCATCAAGGGTAGAGAAACCTTGCAGAGATCTTGACTAATTAGAGAGTTGGGCAGTCACCAACCAGATGAAGTTTAACAAGAGTAAGTGCCAGATTCTGTACCTGGTACCGTGGCAACCCTGGCTATACTCACAGACTGGGGGATGAGAGGCCAGAGAGCAGCCCTGCAGAAAGGGATCTAGAGGTTTTGGTCAATGGCATGTTGAATAGGAGTCAAGAGTGTTCCCTGGCAGCCAGGAGGACCAACCATATCCCAGGGTACATCAAACACGGCATTGCTAGCCAGTCAGGAGAAGTGATTGCCTCACTCTAATCTGCACTGGTGCAGCCTCATCTGGAGTACTGTGAGCAGTTTTGGACACCACAGTATAAGAAGGACATAAACCTATTACAGAGTGTCCAAAGGAGGGCTATGAAGATGGTGAAGGGTCTAGAGGGCAAGATGTATGAGGATCAGCTGAGGTCACTTGGTTTGTTCAGCCTAGAGAAGAGGAGACTGTGGGGAGACCTCATGGTGGCCTGCAGCTTCCTCGTGAGGGGGAGAAAAGTGACAGGTGTTGATCTCTTCTCTCTAGTTACCAGTAATAGGACCCAAAGGAATATCATGAAGCTGTATCAAGGGAGGTTCAGGTGGGACATTACGAAATGGTTCTTCACCGCAAAGGTGGTCAGGCACTGGAACAGGCTCCCTAGAGAAGTAGTGACAGCGACAAGACTGTTAGAGTTCAAGAAGCATTTGGACAACACTCTCAAACATATGGTCTGATTTTTGGATGGTCCTGTGTGAAGGCAGGAGTTGAATGTTATGATCCTAGTAGGTCCCTTCCAACTGAGGATATTCTATGATTCTATGATTCTGTGATTCTATGACATTGCCTTGATCAAGTGATGAGTGACTAAGTATGGAAAGCTGTAGTCAATTACCATGCAAAGGAGACCTGAGTGTGAGGAACCTCGGGAAGGCCAAAGCAATGGAGAGCAATACCTGAGATTTCTGGGAAGTTATAGAATGACTGGTCATGGACTGATTTGATTGGTGTTGTATCAAAATGTAGCTATTAAACCTTCAGCAGTGGAGAAGGGGGGGAACATTGTTATGCAGCTTCCTGATACCACCTGGAGAGAGAGGAGAGTGCGGAAGAGTTATTTGCACCAGCATAAGGCTGGTGGGAGCAAGAATTGCCTTTGTCTCAGGTTGACTGAATGAACATAGGGACAGGTCTCAGGGAAATGTAGAAGAAGAATCATGAGTCATTGCTAATAGATGATGAACTGTTCATTAAACAGATAAAGACAATCATATGTCCATTCTGTAAAAGGAAAAAAAAGCTTTTATTTAGATTTGCTACATAATTAAATTTGTAAGTTTACTACAGAAGTGCTCTGAAAAAAATACAAAACTTTTTAAAACACAAATTTTATAAAATGTTCATGTTAATAATTTAACTGTATAAAACACTAACAGTTTTTTTTCATTTCAAAGAACTGTCAATCAAGTTCAGAAGGCAAAATATATATACATTATATATTCAGACCCACAGCATGTATATGTAGTTCTGTCTACAGTTGTTGTTGTTGTTGTTGTTTTTAATATGGAATTTTGGGGCCTTAATTAAAATAATTTGTTTTAGTTATGAAGCACAGACTGAGTTAATTGTTCAAAATACATGCAGATGTAAGTAATGTAATGTTTTGTCTATGAAGCTATTACTGAATGATTAAGATCTGCAGGCTGTCAAGTATTCTGTTTGACATGCTCGACTTTAGATGACTTAAAGCACATAGTGCAAATTCTGGTATCTCATTGAGTTCCTACTAAAGTTGGTGGCAGTCATGGATTTCATTCACACTTGGCTTCAGGATTTCTGGTAGAATCTATTTACTTCTCTTCATTAGACTCCTGTATATATTCTGTAATCAAAGCATTTAACTGCCTCTGGCACAGGAAAGTGCTGGTCTCTGCTCCTTGGTAACCAATGACAAGACACCCAGGCATAGCACAAAGCCATGCTACGGGAGGTTCAAACTGGACATTAGGAAAAATTCTTTACTGCCAGGGTGGTCAAACATTGGAGCAAACTTCCTAATGTGGTTGGTGGCTGATGTCCTATGCCTGTCAGAGTTCAAGAGGACGTTGAACAATGCCTTCATTAATATTCTTTAACTTTTATTTAGCTCTGAAGTTGTCAGGCAGTTGGACTTGATTGTCTTTTAAAGTCCTTTCCAACTGAACTGTTCTCTTTCCCTTCCCTTCCCTTCCCTTCCCTTCCCTTCCCTTCCCTTCCCTTCCCTTCCCTTCCCTTCCCTTCCCTTCCCTTCCCTTCCCTTCCTATCCCTGCCCCGCCCTCTCCTCTCCTCTCCTCTCCTCTCCCCTCCTCTCCTCTCCTCTCCTCTCCTCTCCTCTCCTCTCCTCTCCTCTCCTCTCCTCTCCTCTCCTCTCCTCTCCTCTCCCCTCCTCTCCTCTTCTTTCTCCACATGTTCTCACCTTGTGGGAACATTTCTTATCTTCCTAGACAACATATGGGACTAATCTGATATACAATACTGAACAAAGTAGATGAATGATACTTTCTGTTGTGGCTGTCTCTCTAATAAACACACAGCTGGAACACTTGATCATGCTCTTATTCTACAGCACTGCATAAATCAAGCATAAAACACTAGTTAAGGGGTAGCAATTACCACAAGTATTAGTAACTGTCATTTGCTTTCTTGCTGAAACAGCTGTGTTGCTTGCTTTAGAAGATCACATTTATATATATATATATATGATTTATAAAATAATTATCTAATATTTACAAATTGGAAATTCTACTTAATGCATTCAAAACAGAGCTCAGGATGTCTTGCATACTAACATAATAAAATAATATCCTTTTTTTTTTAACAGTAATACAACGATTTTTAATTAATCACAGAGGATATCACTTTATTTCAGAATTCAGAGAAATTTCAGCCTCAGATAAAATTGCAATGTTCACTCATTTTGTCTTGACACTATGACCTATTTACAAAAGACTGAGTTATAATGAAAATTTGGAACTAAATCTGAGTCTTAGAGTTATACAGAATAACCTTAAATTTGTTTATCTCTATATTAAATGGCTTAAGTTAATGACTGTGATTTTTTTTTATGCTGAGAAACTGCTCTTCAGACTCCATCTTTTAATTGTTATGGATCTTTTGTATTTCTAACACTTAAACTCCCTGGATAATTCCACTAAGAGGACAGAATCTTACTAGGAACAAAAATAAATAAAAAGTGCAGCTTCACTGAAGCAAGAAAAGTGCTTAGTTTCCCAATTATTGACAGTAGCATACAGTGCTCTCAGTTGATAATGTAGCAGATAGGGTCATCTTCCTGTCTAAACCAATGAAATTTCATTCTAGCAAGGCTTTTAATTTTCACCTTCCAATCTTTTCTGATTTCACCAAATTAAAGTAGTCAGCACACGTGGTAGTCACTTCCATAACAAAACACGGAAAATAAGATAGTGTAGACATGAAAATAAAGAAACTTGTATGGAAAGAGTATTCCCTATATTTCATTAATATGTATTTTTAAAGCGTATAGCAAGTGGTTGACCTTCCTTATAAATATGTACACCATCGGAATATCTGATTTTTAAGGGGTAGTGGACCTGTTAATTTTGAAGTTGTGTATTTACATTTTCTCTGACTCTGGCATAGAATAAATGACAACGTCAGGTGTGAGTAAAGTGAAATGTAGATTTCAATTTACCTCCTGCATTTTCTTCAACTTCCCTCTGGTATTTCTCACAGTATTTTAAATTGTTATTTTTACATTGATTTTTCTCCTCTTAAATTACACTGCCATTTCTTCTTTTTCACTGTAGCTTTGCTTTATTAGCTTAAAATCTGAAATCTAGAGGATAACAAAATCTGAGGTGTAATTCAAATTATACCAAATTTGGCTGGTAGTATTTTCCTTTGCTCACTCCCAGGAAAAACAAGTCAAAGAGTTTCAGAAATGTGTTTAAGATAGGTATGTAAAAAGAGGAACATACTGTGATAACAGTAATGTTCTTAGTGAATATTTTATTATTATTATTATTATTATTATTATTATTATTTATCTGTTAAAGTTGTTCAATTCCATATCAACTTTTGCTAATAAAATATTCTTAAATAGTAACTTATCTGCGATCATTACTATGGAGCTACTGATGTTGCTAATGCATTCTGAATAGCCCTGTTATCCCACTTTATAGTGGCTTAATATTGTTTTGTATATAAAAAAAATAAATATATTGCTGCCCTTTCTCCTTCTGTGTAGCCATTCTACAGTCCTTTTTTGTCCCTGACCTATTATTTCCATGGTAAAGTAGACTGGTCTAGAAAAAATGCACAACGCACATACTGATTCTTCTGTTCCTGCTGTCAACTTCATTGCAGGTCATAATACACAGCCATTACATTAAGTGTATAAAAGTCCCAAGAACTGAGACCATTATCATTGAACATTTTATCTTTCAGACCACTGTTGCAGCTACCATCACAAATTTGTCTTCCCAGTCCTGTCTCCCATCTGTTTTTTCCCTTCTGGGAACAATGGGGTAGGTATAGAACTACCATATCTGACTAACTTGGTAGTTTCCTGAGAGGAGTCAGAGAAAAAAAAATAATTGAAGGAATTTATAGATCTCTAAATTGATGAGTGAACAGTGAGGTGGATTGAGAACAGGCTGGACAGCAGAGCTCAGAGGGCTGTGATCAGTGGTGCTGTGTCTAGTTAGCAGTATCCTCCAGGGGTCAGTACTGGATCCAGTCCTGTTCAACTTAATCATCAATGACCTGGATGATAGAATAGAGTGCACCCGCAGCAAGTTTACTGACAACACAAAGCTGGGAGGAGTGGCTGATATCCCAGAGGGTTGTGCTGCCATTCAGAGGGACCTCGACAGGCTAGAGGGTTGGGCCGAGAGGAACCTCATCAAGTTCAACAAGGGCAAGTGCAGGGTCCTGCACCTAGGGAGGAGTAACCCCAAGCACCAGTACAGGCTGGGGGCTGACCTGCTGGAGAGCAGCTCTGCAGAGAGACCTGGGAGTCCTGGAGGACAGCAGGCTGACCACAAGTAAGCAATGTGACCTTGTGGCCAAGAAGGCCAAGAGTATTCTGGGGTGCATTCGGAAGAGTGTTTCCAGCAGGTCAAGGGATGTGATCCTCCCCCTCTGCTCAGCCCTGGTGAGGCCACACCTGGAGTATTGTGTCCAGTTCTGGGTAGTACAAGAGGGACATGGAGCTGCTGGAGTGAGTCCAGAGGAGGGCTACAAAGACGATTAGAGGACTGGAGCACCTGTCATATGAGGACAAGCTGAGAGAGCTGGGCCTGGGTAGTCTGGAGAAGAGAAGACTGAGAGGGGATCTTATCAACGTGTACAAATATCTGAAGGGAGGGTGTCAAGAGGATGGGGCTGAACTCTTTTCAGTTGTACCCAGAGACAGAACAAGAGACAACAGGCACAGACTGAAGCACTGTAAGTTCCGTCTGAATATGAGAAAACATCTCTTTACTGCAAGGGTGACAGAGTACTGGAACAGGTTGACCAGAGAGGTTGTGGAATCTCCTTCTTTGGAGATATTCAAAACCTGCCTGGATGCAATCTTGTGCAATACACACTAGGTGACCCTGCTTGGCAGAGGGGTTGGACCAGATAATCTTCAGAGGTCCTTTCCAACTCAACCATTCTGTGATTCTGTGAAAATTAAGCATGAAGAAAACCAAGAAAGCCATTCTCATTAAAGGAACAAACATATTTCATATCGAATTCTGTATACTTTCACATTTGATTTTCTGTAAAACTAATTTTATAGACAACTTAGTTGAAATACTTTAAGCACAAAAGTCCAAAGTTGTGATCCCAAACATGCAGTTCAGAGAAGATGCCTGCTGTGCAGATGTTCACGCTTCCATCATTTCCTGGCTGGGAAATTTTTTACTTCTCAACTCTAGAGAATTAATTTGAAAAATTACCCTAACCTGAGCTTTTGAATGAAAAGGTATAGCTGCACTTGATCAGTTTAATAATACTTTATCATCCATTGGCATTTTTTTTCCCCTAGGCCTACACCAATTTAGTCCCTCTCACTCACATGTAGACAACTACATCCTGGACACTTAAAATTGTCTGAATCCAGGAATTTACCATAGATACAACCACCTTTAAGGGTTTATTTGGCACCCCTGAAGCATACCCAAAACATATGCACATGACTGAGTCACCTGGGAACACCAGTCATGCCTATTTTAAGTTTCAAATGTAGCAGCTGTAGGGAAGAGATACAGTTGCCCAAACATGTCCTAGGAAACACTAAATTATTTCAGGCATCTGTGCCAGGGTAACCCCTAAAGTCTTCTGCAGCAGTAGCTGGAATCCAGGTCAGATTTCCAAAGAATGTAGATGTCTATGTTTAATCAATGCACATTCTATCACTTTATCTATCTTCTTGCATCCAACTGGCTTAAAAACTCAGAAATAAAACTCATCTCCTGACCTCAATGGAACCTAAGTCCAAATCATTTCTATTCCAGAACTGTGTCATTGTATTGACAAATCATCAGGATATGAGTGGGACAGAATTTGGATGTCTGAATGGAAATGGGTACCAATGTATTCTGGTTTAACCTGACCAGCAGCTAAACATCACACATCCATTTGCTCACCTTCCCCCCTCAGTGGGATGGGGAAGAGAATTGGAAAAAAAAATCTTATAGGTTGAGGTAAAGACAGAAAATAAATTAATAATAATAATAATAATAATAATGTGTACAAAGCAAGTGATGTACAATGCAATTGCTCACCACCCGCTGAACGATGCCCAGCCCAGCCCTGAGCAATAGTCTCCCCCCACCCCTGCCAGTCACCCCATATTAATTGTTCAGCATGACGTCAGATGGTATGGAATACCCCTTTGGCCAGTTTGGGTCAGCTGTCCTGGGTCTATCCCCTCCCAGCTCCAGCTGCACCCCCAGCCTCCTTACTGGCAGGGCAGTATGAGAAGTGGAGAAGTTCTTTGCTTAGTGTAAGCACCGCTCTGCAACAACTAAAACATCAGTGTGTTATCAACATTATTCTCATTCTAAATCCAAACAGCATACCAGCTACTAGGAGGAAAATTAAGTCCATCTTAGCTGAAAACCAGGACACAATGATAGCAATGATACCAGCCAGAAAGGAGCATGATAGTGGTCATGATAATGATTAGAAGAGAGAGAATACCACCAATAAAAAGAACCCGCCTTTCTGAATTGGGAAAGTACATTCTGCAACCATATTCTGGAGATATCATGTATCTTTTCTTTTGATTATGTTCTTGGGTTACTGTTTTGCTGTTGTTGTTGTTTTGTTTATTGTTTTTCTTTTTCTTTTTTTTTTTCTCTAAGGCATATAACAATTTTAATTAATTTAAGTAATAAGTAAAAGAATAAGTTATACTAATAATATTTTCGTTAACCGTTAGTTTAAGTTCCCTTCAGATTTTTTTTTTCACTAGCATTTTTTAAAATTCTAATGTCAGCTGTAGCTGTAGCAATTACAGTGAATTTTGAAGTGTCACTCCCTCCACAGTCAATTTTCACTACCCTTAGTCCATCTACCAACTCACAAGGAGCACAGAGGGTGGCAGAAGAAAAACTTTAGTTTGCTTCAAAAGAAGCCAATTAACAAATCTCATTTAGTGTTAATTGCAACAGCAGATCTCATCATAGTTTAATCAACACCTTGTTAAAGCAATCTAAAAGAAGGAAAAAGCTGAACATTGATTTCATTCACAGACAGAACTATATTGACACATTTCATCCCCTGAACATCTCACATTCCCAACAGACTAGAGTGGCTCCTTTCTATACAGACTGTTCTACAAAATTCAGAGGTTTCAGCCTTAAGAAAGCAAGGACATATCTGATATGTATTCTCTGAAGGTGATAAAGAACAAAACTGTGCTTTGAATTGAAATTGAATTCCTTCCAGTTGTACAGTTTAAGAACTTAGAATACTTCCACCATCCTAGCTATAAATAATGATTTTTTATACAGATTCATCTCTCAAAACAAAATCCGGCAATCACGTCTGTCTGCCTGTTAACATTGGCCTATCCAATAAGGAAACAAACAAATAAGCAAAAAGCTAAGTTATAAAAAATGTTACCTAAGAGCGCATCCTTGTTTAAAAGTATTGGCAGTTTGTAGCTTCGGCTGCCATTCAGATCCAGCCTAAAACAGCTGCAGTTGACTAGCCATTTCAGTTGCTCCAAGACAGAAGTTTTCACATTTCAGAAGTGTATTAATCACTTTATTGTGGTTCTCTAAAGCTCTGAATTACTGCTCTGTGTGTTGGGCTTAAAACTGACAGACACCCTTTTTACTGACAGCCAGTCACAAACCTTAATTCCATTTTTTCACCTCTTAAAACAGCTTCCTCATGAGAGACAAAATATTGTTCTTTAAATAACACCTGCACAAAAACATTAAATTCCATAACAGAATACATTTAACTTCAATGAATTGCCTGTCCCTCCAAAATTTTATGAGTCTTTCTGACCATTGAACAAGTCGTTGTAATTGCAGAAGATTTGATGTTAGAAAAATAAATTTTCATTTAAAAAGCTTTCAAGCAGAACAGCTGCATTCAATTTTGTTCTGCATTCAATCCAATCCCATTTTAATTCTGATAGGGCTTTCAACCTGAAAATATGAGATTCACAATTAAAGTTAACTTCCTTGTTAAACAAAAGCAAACAACAACAACAAAAATTACAGTAATGGAAAGATCAGTATATCATTTATCGTTAAAAGTCATTGCCATGAATAAAATCAAGATATAAAATGCAGGGTAGTTCTAACCTAAAATTTGGTGTCCAAATACAGTCCACACCTGACCCTGATCATATATGCCTTAAAATATACTTAAATATGGTAAAATATTAATAAAAATCCCTGGTTTCAGAGGAGTTATAATTTGTTTGTTTGATTGGTTGGTTTTCACACAGAAGGTTGGAAGAGACCTCCAAGATCACCTAGTCCAACCTCTGACCTAACACTAACAAGTCCTCCACTAAACCATATCACTGAGCTCTACATCTAAACACCTTTTAAAGACCTTTGATCTGGATAGGCTGGACCGATGGGCTGAGGTCAACTGTATGAAGTTCAACAAGGACAAGTGCCGGGTCCTGCACCTGGGGCGCAACAACCCCAAGCAGCGCTACAGGCTGGGAGATGAGTGGTTGGAAAGCTGCCTGGCAGAGAAGAACCTGGGAATACTGGTTGATAGGCAACTGAATACGAGCCAGCAGTGTGCTCAGGTGGCCAAGAAGGCCAACAGCATCCTGGCCTGTATAAGAAGCAGAGTGGCCAGCAGGGCTAGGGAGGTGATTGTCCCCCTGTACTCGGCTCTGGTGAGGCCGCACCTCGAGTACTGTGTTCAGTTTTGGGCCCCTCGCTACAAGAAGGACATGGAGGTGCTCAAGAGAGTCCAGAGAAGGGCAACGAAGCTCTGAGGGGTCTGGAGAACAAGTCTTACAAGGAGCAGCTGGGGTTGTTTAGCCTGGAGAAGAGGAGGCTCAGGGGCGACCTCATCGCTCTCTATAGGTACCTTAAAGGAGGCTGTAGAGAGGTGGGGGTTGGTCTGTTCTCCCACGTGCCTGGTGGCAGGACAAGGGGGAATGGGCTAAAGTTGCACCAGGGGAGGTTTAGGTTGGATATTAGGAAGAACTTCTTTACTGAAAGGGTTGTTAGGCATTGGTTTCTGCTTTGTGGCATTGTGACTGCCCAGGGAAGTGGTTGAGTCGCCATCCCTGGAGGTCTTTAAAAGACGTTTAGATGTAGTCCTTAGTGATATGGTTTAGTGGAGGTCTTGTTAGTGTTAGGACAGAGGTTGGACTAGATGATCTTGGAGGTCTCTTCTAACCTAGATGATTCTGTGATGATTCTGTGATTCTGTGACCTCCAGGGATGGTGACTCAACCACTTTTCTTAAATAAGTTGGTTTTGATTGTAAAACCTACAACACAATGCTAACGTATCAGAAGCTCAATGGACAGTTTAGAACATTTTGATTTCAGGTACTCTTTGCTGGGTTAAAAACTGGCTGAACAGCCGGGCCCAGAAAATAGTGGTGAATGGCGTGCAATCCAGCTGGTGACAGGTCACGACTGGTGTCCCCCAGGGGTTAGTGTTGGGGCCCATCCTCTTTAACATCTTTATTGATGATTTGGATGAGGCAATTGAGTGCACCCTCAGTAAGTTTGCAGACGACACCAAGATGGGGGATAGTGTCAATCTGCCGGATGGTAGGAAGTCCCTGCAGAGGGACCTGGACAGGTTGGATTGGTGGACAGAGGCAGATGGGATGAGGTTCAACATGGCTAAGTGCCAGGTCCTGCACTTTGGCCACAACAACCCTATACAACGCTACAGGCTTTGGGCAGAGTGGCTGGAAAGCTGTGCTGAGGAAAAGGATCTGGAGGTGTTGGTCAATGCTCACCTGAACATGAGCCAGCAGTGTGCCCAGGTGACCAAGAAGACCAACGGCATCCTGGCTTGTATCAGGAATAGTGTAGACAGAAGGACCAGGGAGGTGATTGTCCTCCTGTACTCAGATCTAGTGAGGCTGCACCTCAAGTTCTGTGTTCAGTTTTGGGCCCTTCACTACAAGAAGGCCCTGGAACATGTCCAGAGAAGGGCTCCGAAGCTGGTGAAGGGTCTGGAACACAATTCCTGTGAGGAGTGGCTGAGGGAACTGGGGTTGTTTAGTTTGAAGAAGAGGAAGCTCTGGGGAGTCCTTATTGCTCTCAACAACAAAAGGAAGCTGTGGGGAGCTGGGGGTCAGCCTGTTCTCGCAAATAACTAGTGATAGGACTAGAGGGAATGGCCTCAAGTTGTGCCAGGGGAGGTTCAGGTTGGAAATTAGGAGACATTTCTTCTCAGAAAGAGCAGTCAGGCATTGGAATGCATTGCCCAGGGAGGTGGCAGAGTCACTGTCCCTGGGGGTGTTTAAGGAAAGGTTGGACATGGTGCTTAGGGACATGGTTTAGTGGGTGATATTGGTGGTAGGGGGATGGTTGGACCAGATGATCTTGGAGGTCTTTTCCAACCTTAATGATTCTATGATTCTATGATTTTGTGAATTACCTGTCATTTTATTGACATCAGTTTTATGTGGCTTATTGTTGTTGGTTTTTTTTGTTTGTTTATTTTGTTTGTTGTTTTTGATTTTGGTGGTGGTGATTGCTTTGTCTCATTCTTTATGTTCTGAATGCTGTTTGTTAGAACATCTGGCAATTTTTTAGATCATTTAGTAGAATCCAAAAGATCAATATAATTCTCTGTGGAAGATTTATTACCAGAAGTAGAAAACAGAAGACTATTGTGTCATAGCTAACATATGGACCAGGATGATAAATAACAGAAAAAAAACACACAAAGCCATCTTTTGTTCAAGAAGTCAGTCACATGAACATATAAATTTCATGTTGGTATTTGCATGTAATCCTAAATTCAGTCCTACAGGGACACTGCTTTTCTGCTTATTAGAATCCTAAACTACTGCAACATGCCATCATCTGTCCAATCTGCTCTGCTCAGTGTCTTTGTATTCCTTATCAAGATTCCTTTTTGTCATGGTGTAATCCATTCATCTTTTGTTCCACTATACTAGAAGAAAGGAGTCACTGGGAGAGTAACCATGCTTTTTTGTTGTTGTTGTTGTTTTGTTTTGTTTTTTTTTTCTTAGATTAACTCAGTGGCTCAATGACATTCATGCTCATTTCATTCTCTACATCTGTATGTCTTTCCTAGTCACTTCATTATATTTTGAAGCTAATGACAAGAACTTGTGGAACAAAAATACTTTCTTATCTTCACTTCTGCCACAGCCACTTCCCCCAAAACCTCAGTGCTACAAATAGCACACACAAGGCCAACCTGCTTTTGTGATAAATTTATTTCTAGGTGTTCTAGGTGGAAGGCAACAGAATACAACATTTAGTATGTAAAGCATAAAAATATGGAAGAACTGATTTCTGGTGTGCCCCTCCCCCTCCCCCCCCCCCCAAAAAAAAAAAAAGTTTCCAGCATTTCGTTGCTAATTTACACAGATCAATGGAGCTTATTCCTATTGTTCTCTCAAGTTTATGCAAAATCAAATTTCAGAGTCTTAGCAATAGTTTATGCTGATCAGCAGCATTATTTCCTGACACTGTGGAAGTAAAGTCAGCACTTTTAAGGAAATGCTGAACACCATCATTGCTTCTTAAACTGCGTAATTAGCAATTTGTGTCCATTGGTGCATCACTATGAAGGAAATTGCAAATTACATGGACATACCACTGTGAAATTGGTATAAAAAGACTTTGCTGAAGCAATGAGACTATTTATGGATTTCTTTATTAGAGGTAGTCTAGATTTGGTATAGAGGTAATTAAGAAATTATTAATGCAGTCTTTTCTGGTCATCTGATATTTCAAACTATCTTGTTCAAAAATTTCAGTCACAGCAAGAAAATTACATAAGGAAATTTGCAACAAATCAGTCAATATTTGACATATGAGCCATTTTATTTACACTCAGTTAAGTAATGTTTTATTGAAAGCAATATAAAGTAACACTAAAAACTAACAAGGTGTTTAACTTTTAGCCCAAATGAAAAATGCAACTGGTAGGTATTGAAGAGGTTCAAAAGAGCCAATGAAGCTTGAGTAACCTAATTGAAATTTGCAGGTCATGATTTATGTATTTTTTAATTTGAACATTACTTGTAGAAGCAGGTATAGTTGCCTTTTCAAGAGCTTGAGCTCAATTGTGCTGTTTCCAACATAATTTTAGTTTAAGTCTTCTGCATTCAGGGTACATTTGATAATGAATATTGTTTCAGTCATTGAATGTCTTCCATGGGGATCCCTTTCTGATCTTTACATTATCGTCCCCATGAATGTGTTCTTCTGAAGCTGACATTTTGTTCTGTTTTCCTATTTTTGCAGGCAGCATTGTCTGGGTTTCCCAGCACACGCAAAGCCCAAAGTTCAGTAATCCTGTCATCCTTCTGGGCTAGACCTGGAGACTGGGTCTTCTCAAACCAGCTCACACGATGGGGGTTTTTCTTTGAACACAGCAGGATTTGCACAGGGGGACCTCCTCGAAGAGTTGCCTACTACTGCCCCCTTGTTGTCTCCTCCTCCTCCTTCTCCTTCCTCCTCCAACCTGGTAATTATATATAGCTTAAGGGAAAATAATATATATATATGGAAACAAAAAGCTATGACAGAGGTTAATAACTGAGCACACAAAGAGCCTTCTTATCAGCTGGGCTTGGACTGGGCTTGGATTTTTGTTTTTGAGCAAGCTAGTACTGCTATATCATATATATCCATACCATACTTAACTGCTCTTTAACTACATATTTGCAGTAGTTAAGTCAGATGTGAATTCTAATTTCTGTACTGAAAAGCTGTAGAAACTTTTTTTACAGAAGATGTAATGGATTGGTTTGCCTGCTAGAAGCCGTTTTATGCTCTTTAATAGAAAAACATATATTTTGAAATAAGGGCTTCAGTAAGTATTGCGTAATAAGAAACCAAAATCTCCATTTGGAAGATTCAGTATTTCGGAAAAGATCTTTTCAAAAAGACTGAAAAAAATGTGATTTAAATTGTCTAATGTGGTGCCATTTTATACTGGAATTTTAAAGACATGTTTTTCATCACTAACTATATAGTGATGAATACTCAATTGATGAATATGTACTGGGAGACTAAAGACTGTAACCTGAAAAATCATGCATTACGGCAGCAAAAATGAAGAAGTCCAAGTCCTTCTATGATCTTAATTTGTGATACAGACCTGAGATTCTACTGGTAATTTTTAGAAGTCTGGTGGAATTTTGACTTTGTATAGCACATGCTTTAATGCATCAGAGAATGCCCAGCAAGTGAGGATTTGCCAAGCAGATAGATGAGGAACTATTTTGTTTTTGAACGTCAGCACATGATGCATATGAAAGACATCATACTCCTTATCATTGTAGAAAATGATATATTTCTGACCAAGCATAAGGAACTAATTCTGAATATGGAGGTAAAATTTATATCTAAAATATGCGCAGTCTGGATGGAAAGCAGGCAGTATTGAGAGAACCTTTGTACTTAAGTATTGATGGTGACTGACACTGCAGCTCTGCCACAGTTCATTTGCGAATACAGACTCAGAGAACAGGGTGAAGTGTTTGGGGCCTACCCCATGCAACTTAATGCAGGCTTTCCAATTGTGTTGACTCTTTGCAAAGAGTCAGCTGTCTCCCACAGTTAAAAGAACTCTTCAGTCTGATTCTGTTACCCAGGGGATTTTTTTTTTCTTCTTTATTTTTAAACAAGATGTGCCAAAGATCCTCCTGGGAATTTCTTTTTCCCCATTCCTACCTATAAGAATAAGGAGATCTTGTCAAGTTACTTTTACATATATATATATATATGTATATATGTATATATACGTATATATGTATATACATATATATATGTTATATACACATATATATGTATATATGCATATATATATATATATTCTCTCATTTCTAAGATGCTGTACAAAAACATTTCAAAAGTTTCAACATGCTATACAAGCACTTCCAAAGGAAAGTTGTTTTTGCTGTCATCACTACTGCTCAAGTCTTACTGTATAAAATTTTTAATAGAATTTTGTTACAAAACAGAAATTCTAGCATAATTTCTTTAGGACTTGATCTCCTTTAGGGCTCGTGTTTCTGGAGCATGGGTATAATTTCTCATTAAATTGTCCATAGCATATTTTTTTCCAAAGCCGTTTACATAACTCTGTAAGAGTTTACAGAACTAAATTATCTGTAAACTTTCTCTGAAAATCTGACTTCTAATGATACATTTGTTTCTGAATTGCATACTGAATATACTATACAACTTCTATTGAGAGAAAGAAAGCGAGAAAGAAAGAGAGAAAGAGAACGAACAAATGAACGAAAAAGAAAGAAGAAAGAAAGGAAGAGAAGAGAAGAGAAAGAGAAGAGAAAGAGAAGAGAAAGAGAAGAGAAAGAGAAGAGAAAGAGAAGAGAAAAGAAGAAAGGAAAGGAAAGGAAAGGAAAAAGAAAAGAAAGAAAGAAAGAAAGGGGAAAGAAAGAAAGAAAAAGAAAGAAAGAAAAAGAAAGGAAGGAAGGAAGGAGGAAATGCATTAAAATTATGGAGAAGACTATTCTGTCTGGTAAACATGGGTATCAGAAGAATCATTGGGATCAAAGCCTATTTATAAAATGGGCTAAACAATACAGCTGCTTAAATAGGTGGCAAGCACTTAAAGAAGTGAAGACATATTTCAAAAAAAAAAAAAAAAAAAAAAAAAGGTGAAACAGCATTCAAAACTTTGAAATAAATCAAAACATAAAAGTTAGTCTATGTTATCAATATTTTTTTTTTCAGATGATGGGAATGCCATAGCACATGAATAAATATGGGTCCTGATCTTAATTTGCCTTAAAAGGAGGGAAATGTTGAATGCATTTCATTATATTAAATTTAGATGAACATCTCAACTTCCCTTGTAATCAACAGAAGAAAACAGATACTTTTTAGGGAATGAGTTAACCTCATCCTCATCCTCTGATGAGCCACACCTCGAAATGTCTGTTTTCTCCATTGACTGTAAGGGAAGATAACATGAGAAAATCAAATATAGCCAAATAAATCCCACATTTCTAAGATGAAACAAAATCATAGAATCATAGAATAGTTTGTGTTGGAAAGGGCCTTAAAGATCATTTTGTTCCAACCCCCCTGCCAGGTGAAGATGTGACCTGCTAGATCAGGTTGCTCAGGGTTCCATCCAACCTTGCCGTGAACACATACACGGATGGGGCATCCATGATATCCACAATTTTTCTGGGCAAAATGACCACCTCAAGTATCCCTGTACTTAAGATATATGCTGAATACACTGACACAACTACATTCTGGAGGGAAAATATTTGTAGGTTCTATTTTTTATAAAAACAAACTTAGATAAAGTGTTTTTGTCCACTTTTTGGCAGCAAGTCACCAGAGGAAGTGATGCAATTCACTTTGCAGGTTGTGATGAAATCTATTTGTTCTTATTTGCCAATCTATAGGTTAATCAATTTAGTCAGTAACTGAACATACTTTAGACAAAACAGGAAAACAGAAGAAATACAATGCCATAACTTAGGCATCTGGGCATCTATTTAACATACAGAAGTTTAGTCAAACATTCCAAGAAACTCGTTATATTGAAGAGTCAAAATTGTTGTGCTCGTTGTAGAACGAGCTTAGACAGTCTGCTTTACAAATGCAGAGGTAGGTTGTGGCAAAAGGTAGGTAAACAGACTACTTAATTTTATTTATTCATTTAAGAAAGACATAGATATGTGTGAAAAGTTGTTCTACTCAGTTGTAAGTTTGATTATTCTGACCTTTTCTTAAACACGTATTTAGAGAGACTCACAGGTATATTTGCTAGCAAGTATTTCTAGAGACTTCAGAAGTAAACAGGTATTATATTAGCTAAGCAAATACTTAAAATTGGTTTAAAAAATTTTTCCCATTTCTGGTTCTTGGTATTATTCCTAGGTAGGTGGAACTGACAGCAATAATAAATTGACACATGTTAAGTAGTCCAAAAAAAGGCCTTAAAGAAAGTGAAGATTTTCAAGAAGTTTAGTAGAAAACTGATGGTGACTTTCTTATGTGTGTACTGACAGATAAAATGTCCAAGTATACAATGCTTTCATTTATTATAAACAAAAACCCCAGGGAGATTATTCAAAGTTAAAGAATTTCAGGCAGAAAGGAGCAGAAAATGGGAAATCTAAGAAAGGTAAATTTTCAACAAAGCAAAACAAAAATAAAAATCCTTTGGTGTCACCCCCTTTATTTTTTATTATTTTTTTTTTTTGGTAGAAAATTGAGAGTTTATGGGAATGTTAATATAAAATTCTGGCAGTTAATTGTAAAATAGATTATTACTTTTTAAATGAAATTATACTCATGAGAATCAACTAATTTTGATTTGCTATGAAGTGAAATCTCATTTTTGAAATGAATGTGTGGACTACATTAAAGAACACTAAGCAGATCTAGTTGACCAATGAAAAGAATTTAAAAAATATATAAATGACTGCTAAAATAGGTTTTAACTTCTGAGCCTATCTGTATCATGATATGTAATAGAATTCACTGATATTTGAACTCATAAATCCAAGTTAGTTAGTTTCTGCAGTGTGGTATTCATCATATATGGACTTACAGTCTGTCTGGGGAGCAGTCTAGCTAAGCTAAGATGAAGAAAGATTTGCCCAAGCCAATAGGTCTCACTTTTTCTCAGAAACAGTTAACACAAATGTGGATCGTGATTTGTTACTCTACACTTTCAAACTCCTTCAACACTGGGTGTAGAAAAGCTCAGACAGTGAGGCTCATAACCCATAATGATTCCTTCTACAACTCCACCACTGAAAGATAAGACTGTAATATCACCTGGAACGCCTTAGTTATTGAAGCACTTTGAATATGAGGGTTCTGGGTCCAGTCCTTCCCAAGATGAGAAGACCATGAAAATCAAGCTTTCTAAACATAGAGCAAGGTTAGAAAAGTACATAAAGATTTTTCATAGGGCCATAACATCAAGTGGATGAAGTTATTTATGATCACTGACTTATGATTGCTAAATTTAGAAATAGTGTAGGTAATGTTGTCTTATGTTGAGATATAACGCACCTCAAAGTGAGAAACAAGCTTATCTATGCGAGATACCTTATTACATTTGGATACATTTGGAAAGCCAAGACTAATGAGTAGGCACAAATGCAGAGTAGTCACTGAATGAAAGTGAAGGATCTGGACTGTTGTTGGAAAAAAAAAAAAAAAAACTTATAGGAAGTATTTTTGAAAAATAGATAAATAGATTTTTTATTATTTATTTATTTTTAAGGAAAAGAAAACACTTTCTATGTGCAAAAAATTGCAGACTTGCAAGTGTTGTAGCTGTATATTAGAATTTCAGACTTACAAGTGCTAATACTTTTGCCTCAAAATTCTAATTGTATTACAGTTGGAGAGTTTATGAACATTTTTCAGTTTTATTGATCCTGTCATATAATTAAAATTTCAAAAGTGTGCGTGATTACAGTTGCAAGCTTGATCAGGGTTGCCAGACTTGAGGCCTTTATTTAATAAAAGTGGATATGATAAGCCCCACACATATATAAGAAATAGTTACAGTTTCATCAGAATGTTGTTCAGAGTTAAAGTCAAAACCTACATACAGCCTTGAAAACAAAACAAAACAAAACAAAAAACAAAACAAACAAACAAACAAAAAAAAAACACAAAGAAAACAGTAGTTAAGTATACTAATTTTTATATTTATTGTTTCATGCCCACTATGGCAGGATTGGGAAGAAGGGTCAAGAAAAAAAGAGCAGAGCTTCTAAACATATATACCATTTAAATTCAGTTGCTGCTGTGCTGACAATGATAATGCTTCTACTGCCAAAATGGCATCTGTCTGCCCCGTATGGCCATATGACATACGTTACTTCTACTTAGGTTCTTACATTTTCTCAACTTTTGCTTTGAAATTGAGTTTGGAGCTACATAAACTGCATCAGTTTATGCTTTGCTTAGCTCTCCATTTTGTAATTATTCTGGAACAGCTCTTAGTTTAAGAGGGTGAAGAAAAGATTCTGGAACCTCAGTGTTGGCAGGATTTAGAAGTAAATAATATGGGCTGAAAGCTAGGCAACCATCAGCATGGTAATGTTTCATGATAATGATTCCAAGAGAATGAAATCCTATTAGCTACCTGCGTGTCTAATCTTATTATTTGAAAGATTTTACATAAATAAAGTGAGAATTATATGGAGGGCAACTTTGAAGAGGAAAAGGTCCATTTTATGAAACATCATTGTAAATTTTCAGGTTCAATCTAGACCTACTGCATGTTACTGCTATAAGGAAATGATAGGCCAAGATAAGTAGTTGTTTAAATATATGTTCTCCATTTCTCTCTTCTATTTCCCATTGCAATTTCCATCTTTTCTGTTCTTCAAAATAAACACAGCATGTCTTCTCTTCATAGAGCAGAAATGACATACTGCGTGTTTTTCAAATTCTAACTCATGTCCTTCACTATACTGTTTCCTTAAAAAGTCAGCAAATAACAGTTATGAAGGCTATAATCAGTGAGGAATTTAAAGGTTCCCAATGCTATCAGTGAGTTTTCAAAGCACTGGTGATTCTGGTGACTTGGCTTTCTAATCTGAATTTCAAAACTGCTGTAAGAAGGTTCTGAATGCTCTCTAGCAACAGGAAGTCTTCCACTGATTTCAGTAATGTATGATCAGTATAACAACATTTGAGACAGAATACCAAAGAAACATTTTAAGAGGAACTTCTTAAATCTTTTTAGGCAAATTCCATTAAAGGAATAGGTTGAAAAAAGCTAGAAGGGTTGTCTTTGCCCTTCCAAAATAGGAACAAAACCACCAAAATCAAAAACCCAGCTAACATGTATGATTTTGTTACATTTTTATTGAGGATCATTAATAAGCCCAATTCATAAGAAATACATATAAAATAGTACGTATGTCTTCTGAAACAGAGTTAAAAGAGAGTGTTATTAACTTGCAATACCCTAACAAAACCACTTCCTTTACTTCTTCAGTTCCAAACATTTTAAGTCACTTAGAAAGTACAGTAACTAACATGTTCTGGCTACAAAATATTTCCAGGTGACAAACAGATCTCATTGGAGGCCTACATACACCATAGTCTAATTCTTCAATCTGCTAATTCTGTTCTTCCACACCTTTTTCCCCACACTAGTTGCAAAGCTGATATCTAGGAGTATTTCCCCTCACCTTAGAAGTTAACACTAAAAGCAAGTACATTTTATTCTGTTAGTGCTCTATATTTGTACTGAAACCACTAAGTTTTTTGGGGGTTCCTGTGCAAGTTTTCAATAATTTCTAATTGCTAATATGTTAAAAAAAAGCTATTTCTATAAATTTATATTTTTTAAAATAACAATTTCATTATCACTATCATGTTTCACTAAGCTACATTTTATTTCTCTAATAATAAGCATTAAAACTAGTAGATTATTCATTATTTTAGAGTATTTTTAGAGTATTTTTAATCATACAAATGTGGCAATTGATGCTAAATCTGTACATTTCTGCTATATTATAGATCCAACAGAGAATGAAAAATAATTTGCATGTAAGTTTTACTTTAAAAATGAAAATCAGGACTATGTTTCACCTTTGAGTAAAGTAGAATTTGTTTTTCATCATTTTAGAGAAGTCTCTTTGCCCTATTTTAACTTTTGCCATATGAGACTTATAGTTGTTGTGTACACACACACCAAAAACAAAAACCAAACAAACAAAAAAACACTTTCCCTGCTACCCTTTTTTGTTTGTTAGTTTGAAGAACAAAGCTGTCCATATTAAAATATTCTCACCAGAGCTTCCTTTAATTAGGAAATTAGAAAGACAGAGAAAAATATAAAAAGAACATAAGAAAAATAGTAAGGATACATCAGATAAGCAAAGAGGTTTGTGAGGACATGATTAGTGGAAAAAAATGTTTGCTGGAGGGAACAAAGGAACAGTGAGGAAGAAACTAAGACAAGGGAGGAAAGTGTGCAAGAGATAAAAGTTTTAGAAAAGTGTGGGGTAGTAAATAAAAATATACACACAAAACCTTTAAAATGGGATATCTTATGGGGAAAGGGAAAAATGTAAATAAACATGAATGTAAATGTAAATGCAAATGCAAATACAAATGCAAATGTAAATGAAAATGTAAATAAATACAGTTGCAATGAAAAACTTATAAGGCTTATAAAAATAGAGCACAAATAGAATAGGATATCAGTAGATCAGGAGGAAACAAAAAGGGAGAGGCAGGATAGTGATATGGCAATGGTATGCAAAAGATATGATGATGGCTTTCTATGCTGCAGGAGATCAAAACGAGTGAGTGCTGTCTTTCCACAGCATCTGTAGGAGACTTCGGCATACATCTGAAATTCAGTTTTAAACCTGAAATGACAGTTCTGAAATTGAACCATGCATATTTCTTGCATGTTCAAAGAAAAATGAGAAACCGAATGGAGCATATGCCTTATGAAACAGAATTACATATTTTTAAAACAAACCAACCCCCTCCCCCCACATCACATTATTTCTCAGTCACTGTAGTGACCTTGAGCTGTTCAGGATTGTAATTCTTCTACAATATGTTTTTACAATGCTTTTGGGGTGAGGAGTTGAGGAAATCAAAAGTGAGGAAAGCAACTTTTCCTCTATTTTCTGTAGCATGTGACACCCATTTACAAGGCAAAAAACTGCATTTTCATTATGTAGGAAAAATGAAAATTCACAAGACTAATCTTCCAGAATAGATTTTTAAGCACAAGGTAAAAGAGTATTCTTAGAGTATGTGTTCTCCTTATCACCCATCAAAACTGGGTTATGATTTATTTAGGATTGCAAGATCTGAGGCTGGTTGAGGATAGTTGGCATTGCAAAGCTTTTAAGCTTTGGAGCATTTTGAATTCTATTCTTATTCTCAGAAGATGGAAGTTTCCTATCTTTTTTTCTCTTGAGATACTGCCCTACTACTGGAGAAAAATAAATGTTCAGCTAAAGAAGTTTGACAGTCCTTTCCCTCATGGTCACTTGTCGCTGCAGACTGTATAGGAAACTTGTCTACATTACAGCTCCAAACTAAGATGATGAGAACATCCAAGAGACTTTACCTCTCCTCCCTTCCTTTTGAGTCTGAATATCCACAGGAAGCAAACTTTGGGATCACAGGCCAGGTGAGAGCCCCAAGTGTACTCTGAACAACCACGGGACACAGACTGTAAAACTAGGAGTTAACATTTAATGAAACATCATTTTGAGGATTGGATTATCCTTTACTGCCTGGTCCATTTTCCAGTCCCAATTAGATTCCTAAACTGTAAGCACATCTGTTACAAAACTTAAAATTAGAGGTGAATGAAATATAGTTTTTATAGTTTTTTTTTTTTTTTCAGTTTTATGAAAGGTATATGAGAAAGTTCTCCAAAAGAAAACTAACAATCAAAACAAAACAGATTGTTCTGTGTGAAATAAGTTGGACACTTTTGAGTTTATAGCTCAGAATAAGTTTATTATTATTATTATTTATTCATACATATCTAACATATGCATCAAAGAAATAATTGTAAATCATTAGTGTTAATTTTTCTGTATTTTATATATTAGATTCATAAAATGATACCAATTAAGCCAATATAGGATACCTCAAGGTGAAACTTCTGTGCAATATCTCAAATGTTGTGGTTCATTACATAGTGTGGGATCATTTCACCTTCTTTAGCCATCTCTACTACTTAGTTATCTATAGATTAGCCAGTCCTCATAGGTTCCCTTTTGAAAGAAATAAACAAACAAACAAAAAGAAGAATAGGTACTTTGTTATATCCTGCCTCACACATATGGATGTTAGATGTCTTTATCTGGTCACAAGAAACTCACCTATAAATTTGGTGTTTATGCTGTAACTAGGAGGAATTGCCTAAAAGCACATGGTAACAAGGGCAAATGCAAAAACTACCTGGGACAGAATTACCCTATGCACCAGTACATGCTGTGGGTCAATTGGCTAGAAAGCCACCTTTTCAGAGAAGGTCTGGCTGCCCAGGTGAACAATAAGTTGAACTACATCTCCTTATAGCAAAGAAGGCCAACTGCTTAATTTCAAGAATGATACAAGCAGATCAAAAGAAAAAAAATAATCTCTTTTGGTACTTGTGAGACTGTTACATTTTCGGCTTCTCAGTACAGGAAAGACACATGCTAGAAAGAGTCTGGTGGAGGGCCACTGAGATAGTCATGGTGATGAAGCACAAAAAATATAAGGAGATTTTGAAAGAAATATGCGTGTTTGGCTTTAAGAGGACAAGTCTAAATGGGAACCTTATTAGTGTCTACAGCTACCTAGTGCAAGGGTATAAAAGAAAGAAGGGCCAGACTTCTCAGAGGTGCACAAGATAGTGCAAGAGGCAAGTAACACAAGTTGGAACACATGAAAATCTGTATTCTGTAATTCTGTATTCTGTATAAAAATAAATAAATAAATAAATAAAAAATAATAAAAAAAAAGAGGTGGGAAGAGGCTGCCCAGAGAGGCTGTGAAATCTCCATCATCCTTGGAGATTCATGACTTGAGGACATGGCCCCAGGCAACTCAAAGTAACCGTCCTCACTTTAAGCACGCAGTTGGCCTAGCGAACCCTGGAGGTTCCTTTCCAACTGCATGCTATTCTGTGATTCCATGAAAACAACAAGCATATAAGGGTCAAAGCTTGACAGGGAAGACGTTAGAATTGCCTTCAGTCTGAAATTTGTCACTCTCCACAAAAAAATCGTTGCAGTAGTATATGCTAACTTCTCTGAGATGGAAGAGAGGAAGGACAAAAAAATAGCACAGGAATTGACATTTGTTTGGTGAACAGTAGCAGTTGTACCATTTCTTAACACAGATGAGAATATGCAATTGAGACCACTATCATAAGCTGAAGAGAATCAACCAAATTTAAGTAAACAAGTTTGATAACATTGCTGTAATTAAAAACAAGTAGCTGAGAAAGTATTATACATATGCATTCCTCTAAACAACTATTGCTATATACAGAGAACTGTCATTGACATATAACAGAGGTGTGTTTAGATTGAAGAATCAGAGGATGATAGCAGAGGCTTGGAAGTCCAGGTACAGGATTATTCCAGAAAACCTGGACTGCAAACATAGATAGCAACTTACTGATGACTTTGAAAAGCAACCTGGAGAGGTACCAACTTTATAGTGTAACAAAAGCAATGATAAAAAGGACAGTAACAAAACATGACCTAATTGAGATAAAGCCATTAGGGACAGTATCATAAAGGTATATACTGAAGGGTATTGAGAAAACAGGAAACTTTATGTTGGAGAAAATTATTTTTGAAGAAAAGTGCAGAAAATGTATGTGTAGTCACTTCTGAAGAGAGATATACATCTTGAAGAAGGGTAAGAAAAAACAAAACTCTGCTATTTTACATTTGCCATCCACTAAATACAAGTCATGTGATGATCATGTATAGAATTGTGTTGCAGCCTACGAAAGCCCATCACTGGTAGCATAACTGGAGCTGTTTTCACATAAGTTTGCAGCAAAAATGCTTAATCATGTTAACACTTTACTTCCGAATCAGGTAAGCTGAACTCATCAGTGATATGGTGTATTGTCACATGGGGACATATTGATTTATTGTCTTCACAGGGACATATGCCTTTTTCATTTTTGCTTGATATAATTTGCTTGATCTGGTACCATAGACTTGATTTTAAACAGAACACTACACCAATGACATCCAAATGTACTTTTTTTTTTTTTTGTCAGTATTTTACCAGAATGAAGGAGATGAGAATCTTCACATAGTCTCACAAGGAAGACTCAGGTTAGCATGTCAAAGTTCTTGTGTATGCAGGACATTCAAAGGGGATGGTCAACAAAGGCAGAACGTGTCAGAGCACACATGCAAGATCATAACAATGCGGATAGTAAATTAAGGCTTAGATTGTGCTCAGATGTTGTTCTCAGGATGCATTGTAAATATATCCAGTGCATAAGATTTAACTCTAGTTCTTCATGAAATGTTTTACTGAAGTCTAGTAGTTTCATTTTACCCCTTGAAAGAAAATAAATTGTGATAAATTGTGTCCTAAATGTTAGATTCATTGGTGTTTGCTATCTACTCAACAAGCTTGACAATAAATACCAACTCTGAAGTTTACGTGTGGACACCTGTCCACCACTCTCACCCGTGACAGAACTGCTAACTCATTTATCATATGTCATTAAACCACCTTCAGGCAGCAATAGATTTTTGTTTGCAGTAGCATTTAATTTGTATGATAGGAGGAGGAATGGAGAATACTCTTACAGAAAAAAAAAAAAAAAAGGATTAATGGCATCTCTAATCAAAGTCAGACAATACAAACATTGTTATTTTAGGGTTCTTGTCTGGCAGTTTTATGAGAATGAATTATTTATCTCCATTTCTATGACCTAGATTGCATTTTACATTTTAACACTAACCCAGTTTTAGTTTTTTTGTTTGTTTGTTTGTTTTCATTTAAGCTCACTATGAATGTTTCCAGCTGGGTTCTGTCAGCCTCTGTTCCACCATAAATCATATCTGCCTTCAGATCCAAAGGTGCTAACTGATGAAGCAGAAATAATGCAATCTCAGCTGGCTTTGTGGCCTACTTACAGCACAGCTATAGTAGGAATGCAGACTGCCACTACGTTCTTCTGGATAATTCCATAAAAATGTTATATCCTTTCCAACTCAATGTTTTGTAATCTTTCCAGTTCCTGGGACTATTCTTTTCACTGAATATAGAAAATAATGCTTACACTGCATTATTTTCAGTCAGAAAGAAATACTGGAAATTGGTCCAATATCCTAGCCAGGGAGGGATGATCCACAGTTTTAAAAGCATTCACTTTTCATCTTCTTTCTTACTATTTGTGTTAATACTGTGGTTGAACCTAATGGTTAAATATTATGCTTTAAAATTAAACACCAGGTTCTAAGGCTTAAGACAATAACTATTAAAGACTGAATAAAACCTGAGGGGGTGAGAACATAAAATCAATGCACACTTCTCTGTTGTAGAACTTATGTACAATAATGTATTCCTATGTTTTATAAATCACTCTCTCTCTGGGAATGAAGAAGGCAGATTAAAGGCAGGGAGGTTTATCTTACTCTTCTGTTGTTTCCTACTTCTAAACTCCAAGCTTATATATGGGTCTTGGTCTTTGTCCCTTGTATTTTGAGTTAATAAATGTTATTACATTTCCCACAATTCTGCCTTTCCATTTCTGAGCCCAGTTTTAGAGAGAAGGTATGTAAACCAGGATTATTATTTTTTTTTCCTTTCCCTGCCTGTTTGGTTTGGTTTGGCTTATCTTCTTTTGTGTGTGTGTGAAGAAAAATATAAAATAAAATGGTAAGAAGATGCAAATGAACACAAATGGCTGTATATATATGTACAAAATGCATTCATGTATGATAATGAAGTTATAAATACAAAATATGATCTTTTAAGAACAAAAAAAATGTTTATATGCCATTCTTTATTCTTTGGGAAAAGAAGATTCATGTAAGTATCTCTTGATATCATTCTTCATGGTGACTATATAAATTTATATCTCATAGTCTCTGTTTCTATCAAAAAAAAAAAAAAAATCCTTGTGCAGTGGTAAGATTGTAGGATTTCACATTTAAAAATATTTAGCAAGTTAATTATTGTTATGAACTGTTCCTTGCCTTTGTCCCTTTATTTAAGTTAATACAATAATATAGTAAAAAAAAAAAAAGTATATTCAAATACACATTAGATTCAGTATATTGTTCAGAAAAGTTGCTTGGTCCTGACAGTGGAAATAATAGAAACAGAATTGGTTTTGGTAACTCAAAGCATTAAGGACGCAAGTTCCTTGAACCTTCACAGAGATAAATAATGAAAAAAATGTCCTTTGTCTACCATGAGTGATTGGAAGATGACAGTCTGGTGTGATTATGAAAAAGAGACAAATGGCTACCAGATATCCAAACCATACAATATATCCAGTAAATATGGATAAAAACTTCCTTGCATAAGGACTTAGGGAGATCTCATCTGGAATGGTATGCACAGTTTTGATTGCTTTTGATAAAGGGAGGTTAATACAGTGTGAAACAAATGCTGAGAAAAACAGCTAGCATGATCAAGAGTATGGGCAGCCTTCTTTATGAGAAGAGATTTTAAAGCCTTGCTTTGTTCGGTCTAGCAAAATGATAACTCAGAAGGGATACTACCGTTCAGTACAAATAAAGTTGATATTTGGAATAAATATCACTGAGGGAAAAAATCTGAGTTGCAAGACAATGTTGAAACAAGATCACGTGCCATCAATTATCCTATAATACATTTTTCCTATTCATGGTATTCATTCTCATTTCCTGTTTCTTTCCTGATTTACTTCATCCTTCCTTTTTGTATCATTCTGAGCTCCTTGCCAAGCATTCCACAGAGGAAGAAGCCAGACTTTTGCAGCTCCAGTCTCTTGTGATATTCTGAACAGTGGAGTTCTGCCAATGCAGAAATTTGAATAGAAATTATTTGGACTTGCTTGCTGTGCTCTTTTCAGATAAACACTTTCTTGTAAGCAGTTAAATTAGTATGTTAGCAAATTAGTTTGCTAAACCAGGCCACATCTAAAACTCATAATTCTTGTTTCTATTTTGCAGTGCATTTCTTGACACCTGCTTAACAGCAAAACATAAAATTTTGCATGCTATTGTGTTGCTCTCTTACCAATAAAATTCTAAGATCATTAGATAAACTGGAAAACCTACAGAGGATAAAGCCAGTGCAACTCATTGATTTTTTTTTTTCCAGATTTTTTTCTAGATCTCTCAGTGTAACCTTCCTACTGATTGCTTTTAGGAATTCTGGATCAGTAGATGTGAAAATACCACATTCTCTGTTGTGCTGGATAACAACTTTTTTTAAAAAAAAAAAATAAAAATAATGGAAACTGTTACTAACAAGTTATATATAAATACAGAACAAGTGGGAATGAGTCCAGTAGTGAACTTGCTTATTTTCCTGAGTTCCGCTTGTGTTTTCTTTTGATTTGGACTAATTAGGAATACTCTTTTCATATAAGGCAGGTAAAAAGACTTAAATAGGACTGTAGGCTATAACACTGTTTATCTTTCCCATCTTCCACAGAGGTCTAATAACGCATATACATGTTACTGGATATGACTGGGATGAGGTTTATTTTCTTCTCAGCAATATGCATGGTGCTATGTTTTGGATTTTTGGCTAAAACAGTGGTGATAACACACCAGTGTTTTGTCTGTTGCTGAGCATGCTTGCACAATGTTGAGGACTTTTTCACACTTGCCTCCTCTGCACCCCCAGCACCTCTAGTGACTGGGAGTTCACTGGAAGCTGGGAGGGGACACAGCCAGGACAGATGACCAAAAGTGATCCATACCATATGAAATCATACTCAGCAATAAAAGTTCAAGGAAAGGAGGAACAGGAAGTTTTTGTAGCTGTGGCATTTGTCTTTCCAAGTAGCCATTAGGTGTGCTGAGGTCCTGCTTTCCAAGAAGTGGATAAACATTTGTTTGCTAATGGGAAGTAGTGAATAACTTCCCTGATTCGCTTTCTTTGTTTGCATAACTTTTGCCTCACATACTAAACTGTGTTCATCTCAATCCACAAGTCTTCTCACCTACTTCCTTTTATCTCCCCATCCCATGGAAGAGGTTTTGAGCTGTGTGAGGGTTGTGCAGGTGTTTGGCTGTTGGCCATTGTCAACCTTCCACCCCACTCCCACAGTAGGACGAATTTAATCTCAAATGGCTGGGTAGTGTTTCAAAACACCAGGGAAAAGAAAAGAATTGGATTACAAACTACTGAGTGTATCAGACAAGAAGAAAGTCTTCCTGAAACTCCTTAACTCCTTAGTATATATATATTCTTTTATAGGCAATAGATGATAGAAAATAGAGGATACAAAAAAGGACAAGAAATTTTCCTGCTTATATTTGTAAAACATTGAGGATACAACACTGCTCCCACAGAAGACACAATGGCAATCATTTTGAGACTCCCTGTGCCTAAAATTCTATCAAATATAATGACAGACATTTTAGAAAAGAGAAAATGCAGAAATATAATATAAAATAGCTTTCAATACTGATATCAGCCATTTATAACTTATTTAAATGTATTTGATTACAACTTATTTTCAGTGGCTCACAGGGGTTCTCCAAGATAAACTTTCTGGACTTTTGTTCTAAAATTGCAGTAGATAATATCAAATATTAAGAGACATACTTTATCACTTCTTTTATGAAAAAATAAAAAATATATATCCTCATAAGTCAATATATCTACAAATAAAATTATGTTCTTCTCTAAGTTATTAAAGAAGACCAATAAATGTTCTGATTAGCCAATTTTTTATTTATTTTTATTATCTTATCTTTTGGTATAAAGTAATGCAAATGTATAGAAAAAAAAGTCAATGTGTAACCTGAAAAAAAAAAAATCAAAACTGGAACGTTATTAAAACAGGTACTGTTGCAAGTCAATCTTGTATCCCCTACAAAGACACACACAAAGATACATACAATGATAAGGTGATTGTCCAGTGGATTGATAGTGAACCCATTTATAATGGCAGAAGCAAGCAGAATAAGAAAGCCTATTCTATGACCACAAAAATAAAAATAAAATTAAAATTAAGAGTATTAGAAAGAAATATATTTCAGAGAGTAAATAAGTGGAAACTGCAGATATTTTTATTCTTTATATACATTTTGTTTTAAATTTAATTAGTCATATTTAGTACCTTAAGTTATCTATGTGCACTGCAGAAGGAAGTGCTTTTATGACATTTTTGTTACGGCATATATTTTATTGCAAGAAAAAAATAGATTAATTGACCAAATTTATGGAAGGGTCTTACAATAACGATACAGAAAGGTAATGAGATAGTGGCTGCTTTAGCCATAATTCCAGCTTCCCCTAAAATTCAGAAAGATTAACTGAAAGAAGACAAACTGGTGGTTTGATTCCAGCTGTACTACCTGGAAAAGAACTAATCAAAAGAGACCTCTGTGTTAACAAGTGTTTCGGTAAGTCAGAATGTGGTTCCATAAAGGCAAGAGAACAAGAAAATTAATTACATGAATATAAGGAAGTATATTTGAAACTTGCCAAAAAAAAACAGTGTGGTAGTTTAACAACTGATGGGCAGCTCAGCACCACCACACCACTCTTTCACTCCTCCTCAAAAGGAAGGGGAGAAAGCATGAAGGAAAAAATAAAAAGAAGCTCTTGGGTTCAAATTGAGACAGGGAGATCAGTCACTAATTAGTGTCATGGGCAAAACAGACTCAGTGTAAGGGAAATTAATGTAATTTATTGCCTTTTGATAACAGACTTGAGCAGTGAGAACTAAAAGCAGACTGAAAACACCTACCACCTTCAGCCCCCATCCATCCTCTTCTACCTCCTCCCCCTAAGCAGCACAGGGGAATGGGAAAGTGGGTCATTATCAGTCCATAACACTGCATCTCTGCTACTCATTCCTCCTCACTCCTTTCTCCTGTTCCAACATCCTCCCATGGGATGCTGTCCTACCTGAACTGATTCTACGTGAGCTTCCCACAGACAGCAGCTCTTCCTTCTTCACTGATCTTAGTGTCTGCAGGGTTGTTTCTCTCTACATTTTGTCACTTCTCTCCCCCAGCTGCTGCTATGCATCTTTTTTTCCCCTTTCTTAAATGTGATAGCATTGTCACAGAGGTATAACTAACATCGCACAGCTCATTGGCTCAGCTCTGGCCAGCAGTGGGTCCCTTTTGGAGACATCTGGAACTGGCTCTTATCTCACATGGGGCAGTTTCTGGGCTCTTCTCACAGAGGTCATCCCTCCAGACCCCCACCCCCCTCACCCAAACCTTGCCACATAAGCCCAATTTGGCCATAACTTTTAAAATATTACAATTTGTTTAGTTAAAACAAATGATCAAACAAACAAACAAAAAAACAACCAAACAAACAAAAAACACTTTAATGTACATCCTGTTGCTAGTCCAGCAATAGCCACAACAGCAGATTACCCTGCATATCCAAAAAGGATTCTTTCATTCAATCTACTTTTAGCAATTTACTAAAAGTTAGAGCTTGTAGTGGTTCCTGCTTTATGATACACAGACGCACAGTTAGACCTGTATTATCATTCACAGCTAGAATATGAAGGACACCATGGAGGAGGCAAGATTTGTGGTGGCAGTAAACACTATGGCTGTGTGGTACCTAGCTGCCTGCTGGGGTTAAACCACAACACAGAACTATAAAATCACTGTTGAGGACTGGGCTATTTTTGTTTGGTTGGTTTTGGTTTAATCTACAGCATGTTTGTTGACACATGGGACCTCATGTTTTTATGTATTATGTATCTGTATGCTTTTTTGTTCAGATAGTTAACTACTTAATATGCATGTAACATATGGAAATTTATATGAACATCATATTAAGCTTCAAAAAAGTTAGTTTAGTAAAATGAAGCACATTAATATTTGCCAAACAGTGACACATACACTGACAAATAAAATGAATATATACTTTTTATTCAGTTTTACATATCCATGCAAATTCTTGTTCATACTTTTACAGCTCTTCCTCTCCTTTCCCTTTCTGCCCCATCCCACAAAGTAATAGATGACTACGGAGATGCAGAACAAACTGCCTCGATAGGTTTTACAACAGCTTGAGCATGTATGTACCCAAATTCTCTTCTGGTTCCAGCTTTCCTAAATTAAAAATTTACAATCCCTGTCCTCAAATGTTACATGAGGTGTATATGCAATTGTTCTTTAATCCATTTCAGACAAAAAGAAATGGGCTAGCTTTAATAATTTAAATAGTAGCTACTCTGACTGATTCTGACTGATATGTATTCAAGAGCAATTGAGTTAGTAGCCCTTCTGCAAGATCCAAGAAAGTGTTAATCTACAACAATAACTTTTCTGTCTATTATGACTAGATTGAGAAGGACCCATGTTAAGACAACTAGTGCCTTCTTTTCCAGTTAGAGGAATGACCCAATTTGTGAATAAAATGGAATAAAATGTTCTCACACAGCCAAAATGGTGCCATTTAACTTTGTTCATGGGCATCTCTGATTTGTTTCTGCGATCAGTGACTTTGGTTCAGTTCCTAGCAAACACAGGAAATTGTGATCTTTCAGTAATATGACACTAAGGAAAGTTTATTTCAAGGTGAAAAACTCCTCTGGGTAGATTCCTGTCTTTCATGTTCATTTGTGATCTGCAGGTGTTTGACAGGAAATAAGCATACTTGTGACAGGACTACTTCTCTTTGAAAAATGTCACAAAGCATTACTGATAGAAAATTTTAAGTGCATGGATCACATCTGAGCTGCAGTCTAGTATGCAGATACTACAGTTTACAGTATATGTTCCTGCCCATTAAACTTGAAAACAGGACATTTTTTAAAACCTTTTTCTTTTGTGTGTTCTCACAACAGCTTTAAACTTATTTCAACATAAAAGTAGAGAATGAATACTTTTTTTTTTTTTTTAAAAAAAAGGCAACAAAAAACTCTTAACATTTTCTCTGCAGATATGCTTGAAAAAAAAATCTAACATCTCCCTTTGCTTTGTTCTTCTGTTGAGGGAGTCTATTAAATGCTTTTAAATTGTTGCTCTGTAAGGTTAATTTCTGGAGGTAGTTTAAACTATTTGAGAGAAAATTGGCTCTTGGACTCTAAGCAGCAATCCACAAAATTTTATGACGTGTTATCTTTATATACTATATTAATTATATTATATTAATTATATTAATTTTTATTATTTAAGAGTTCACGTATGAACACTGCTGAGAATAAATATATCAAAAGAGAGACATCTGGGTTGCCGGGAATCTAGGTAGGTTTGAGTTTCTGCTTTTTATCAGCAGCACTCAGTGAAGAGTATTCTCTCACCCACAAAAAAAGGCAAATGCCATAACTTTTTCTTTTCATCTTTTTTCATCCGTACCTCATTAACACTGCAGCTACACCTATTTTTAATAAATGTTCCAGACTGAGATCTTCAGAAAAAGAGGCATGGGTTCTGTCAATATGCAAACTGATCTATGATATAGAATATGTGTGTGTGTGTAAAGAATACACAAATAAATTCTATATGCAATAATATAGTGCACTAGAACTACATTTAATAGTATACATTTTTTAAAATACCATTGGTTTGTCTGTATATTTCTGTTGTAATAATGCATTGCTTTGATAAGTCATTCTGTTGCTCTGCTACAACGAAAACAAACAGCACTAATATTTTCACAATAATAGAGTTACCCAGAAAAATGAAGTCAATCCACAAAAGCAGTCTTTCAAAGTATAAAAACAGCAATCCAAGATCACATACAGGAGCTTGGTGTTTTAAATAAGATAATCAAAATAATACTTTTTTTTGACTAAAATTCATGTCTTTGCAAAAACAAATTGTAAGCAACACTAATTTATTAAAGCCATCTAGTTTGACCTTCTATTCTAAATATTAATGTCCTCCAATTCTCTTTTCTTTCTTCTTTCTGTTTCAGAGTCAATATATACAAGTTAGTATGATGTGCTGGAAGGGTTAGGAAACTTTGAGTTATTAAAACTGCTACATGAGATGCTGATGGAAAGATGACATTTTTATCTGTCATTCATTTATCATTGTCATGCTGAACAAGGAAAGCAAAGAAATACATAAAAAGACAAATAAACAATTTAAATAATTTTCATCAAATTGCAGAAATATTGAATACAAGTCTTGATTTTCCCTGTTTCTTCATGTGAACATAACACTTAAAAAAAAAAAAAAAGTCATAATATAGCTGCAAACATGCAACTTCTTCAAAAAAAGTAAATAACAGTAGCGAATGCTGGAAACTAATCAAATCCATTGTTATCTCTTTAGCATTCATATACACTACAATGAAAATCTCAAACTGGAGACACCTGTAACTATGCTCTGTATCTTTTGATGCAAACTATATACTCTTCAGAGCAGGTTGCTGTGATTGATAGTACTTGCAAATTGCAGTTGAATACATTCTCTATTAAAAAATAACATTTCTGCTAGGAAGCTATTGTAATCCTACAAGAATCAGTAATAGTTCTCCTAAACTCTATGGTATATGCCTTTGTCTCCTATGGTTAAATGAAAGGCTGTTGTTTTGAAGAGGGTTGCTGAGAATGCTGCTCGAGGAGGAAGGTTTGTTGCACTTAAAAATTTCTTAAGAAATTAGCTAAGGTAATTATTTTTTAAATATTGAAAAATGTATTTTGAACACTAATGATACACAGTAATAACAGAAAATACAAATATTTGGAAATATTTTGTCATATAAGAATCTGTTATATGACAAAAGGCTGACAGAGATGGCTCGGACTGTTTAGCATAGAGAAGAAAAAGTTTCTTCTCAAGGAAAGGGAAGGTGACAACACAAGTGGCAATGGGCACAAACTGAAACATGGGAGGTTGTGTCAGAATATCAGGAAACACTTCTTTACTGTAAGGGTGACTGAGCACTAGCACAGGTTGCCCAGAGAGGTTAGAGAGTCTCCCTCCTCGGAGATCTTCAAAAGTCATCTGGACATGGTCCCAGGCAACCAGTCGTAGGTGTCCCTGCTTGAGCATGAGTTTGGACCAGTTGAGCTCAAGATCCCTTCAAGCCTCAACAATTCTGTGTTTCTGTGATCCTGGGAAAGCAGTGATGTAAATTAATAACTTCATTAATATGTTCATATGCTTTTTACAAGCAAGTCAATGGATAATATAGGATCTAAAGGGATTTCACAATTTTTTCAATAACATAAAAATTAAGAGAAACAAAACATTATTTTTAGATAAGCTTTTTTTTTTTTTCTTCAGTTTGATATAGCAAAATGAGGGAAGTTAGGTTTTTATTTGATGTGGCTGGATGTAGTTTTGCTTTAAAGAGATAATACAGAGATATAGGCTTTGGAAAGGACAATTTGGACTACCCTACATTAAATGTATGTTCTAAATTACTCTCTACAAAAACCTGTCTTGTTTCAAAACTACCAAGAAAACCTAGGAAACCAAACCATATGTAACGTTAGCCTTTCTAAACACTGAACTCCTTCACACTTCCAAAGGGAAGTTCTCATTCAGTGAGGGAAAACCTGCAAGGAAAGAGAGTATTTCACATGAGTAAAACTTAGTGTAGCTACAGTGCATGCTCATTTCATTTTGAGACACACTTTGGAGTTGTTGATAATAGCAGGACCTATATATTATATATATTACTATATATTATATATAATACTGAGTACTTCTTAAAATGTTGCACCTTGAGTTCCAGGATAACAACATACCTTAAGATAGATGGAGATGCAGTGTCTGAAGCAGCATTATACTCATAAAGCTTTATTTTATCATAAAAACATTCTAAGCTTCACATATAGGTTTCATTTTTATTTGACGGATTCCTTTATGATCATTAGATATAATGTAAGGAGACACATGAATATTTTATTATTCATATTATCAGTATAGACTGATCAAATAAAATTTATATTTCCTCCAGATTGGTCAGATTTCACCAAAGCACCATTAATTTTTGTACAACATTATTCATTCTGTTGCAGCATAAACTAGATAAACAAAGCTTAGGATTAAACTCTTTTTAAAAGAGGATGTTTTACAAAATGAAAATCCAAATATGTTTCAGTGAGTTTGTGCAACTGTTAATTTTTGGTATGTTTTGTTTTGTTTTTACTACTAGTTCCTTGGAGTAGGGGGATGATTGCTTTGAAACCCCTGGAGAGAAACAGATGACAGAGTTTCAGAAAAGCTAAGAACCTTTCTAAACAAACATACTCCCTGCAGAGTGATTCGGAGCTGCTGATCTTGTGTGCAAAAACACTACCTAAATGTAGCCACAGTTAATTACATCCTGTTGACAAGAGACACCTAAAACACCGTGCATTTTATCATCATGCAACAGCATATAAATGACAAGTTTTGACAAGTATCTATTTGTTGTTTCCAAAATTTGCACTGAATATGACAAGTGTGCTTTAAAATATTATGCCTCACTGCTATTTAATCAATCATCCCTTATTTTTGAAGTTAATACTAGTTCAGATAAACATGCCCAGGTCTGCAATTTGTGTGATATCGCTACAGGTTTTAGGTCTTATGCAGAACATTAACACAGTGGTTGTGTCTGAACCTATCAAACACTTGATTAACGCTTTTACATCCATGAGAATAATAGAAATGGAAGATTTCAGTTTCATGCTATAAATTCACTCATTTGAAGATAATTATGTTATTGCCTTTCTATTTGGTGGTTGTAGCTCTCTCCATTAGTTCTGCATGTTGCTGTTTCCCATTTGAAGCTTTTATGGTCTTAGGTGCTATTAAACATGCATTTTTGTCATTAAAGGAATATAGTTTCTAGCTTAGTGACCTTGTTTTGTATTAAAAAAAAAAAAAAATCAAACCCAAATCCTACTTTCCTGAAAGAAGTTCTATTTTAGCAGTAATGAAAATATGTTTAGCTGGACTTGAGGATCGAAATACCATGAAGGGTTATATTTAATCATTAAAAGTCACCAAGATGAACAGAGAAGGTGATTCCAGGTCATTTTAATATTTGGCCTAAAGAATATAGAAGTGTAGTTTCAGAAGAGGAACAGAGAAGCTGAACACTGAAAATGAGCACATGGACTCAAGAAGACAAATGAATCTATATAAAATGTAAAGTTAACTTCCAGTACTTTACTATTGACATTTCATTTTTAATGTTCCTTATGTATATGGAGTACAGAGAAACTTTTCTTAAGAATGGAGCATTATTTCTGAAACAGAAGACAGTGAGAATACAGGGGGCAACTTCTTTTTCTAATCTTTGATGGAAGAGTTAAGAGTTTTAGGTACCTTTTCTTTTTATTATTTTTTCCCCAAAGAGGAGTTTTTGGTATATTTAGTATATTTACTAATAATGCCGTATTGGAAGTAAATTTTCTGACATTTCCTTCCATGTTGGTTCCATAAGTTTTTTTCTTTATACTGAGATATGACTTTAAAGTGGGGTTTGTGAAACACTGATACTGAAGGCAACAGAGGATTAGAGACTGGGCTAATATTTATAATGACCAGTTTGGGACTAGAAATCTGAGACATATCCATTTTGTTTTAACGCAGACACTCAAACATTTAGAGGAAGAGAGAAATGATATAGATAAAAGAAAGGAAGCACGGTGATCTTCCAGGATTGTACCTTATTGTACTGCATGTAAAAAACAAAATACACAAAAAAAATCTGAGGAATGTAGCATACTTTCTTAATTCTTTGTACACTTTCTTTAAAGAATGATGTTCCATCCCATTTACCTGAGGTTCTTCAACTTGCTTGAGCATGAAAATGTTGGTTATCACAGTCAGTGAGATAGCAAGGGCTCCAAGGAAAGCCGGATGATCTGACTTGCAGATCATGAACATAGGTCTGATGCATGATCTCATATACTTCTTACACCTTTAGTTCTTTTAATATACCAACTTCTACTGTGTTGTTTCTTTTGACCAGCACTCCTTCTAAAGCACTAACATCCTGCTTCATTTCCTGAGAAACACTGAAATGACTTACTAAGACCATAGTGATTTTTAGCACCATGATGCTATTATAAAGAAAGAGAAAACCAAAACCAAAACAAACTAAAGTAGTAATAACACAAACAAGCAAGCAAACAAAAGGATCCATGATGGTAGAAGTCATCTAGCAACAACTGAAGTGTAGGCATTGAAGTCAGAGCAAAAGGAATCCAAAGTTTGTCTGTGACAACAGCTTGGAGTACACATGGAACAGGAAAATGAAAAACATGTTATCTTCAGGGACTTATTTTCTGCTTATTGACAACCTGAGAAATTCTCGCTGGAACATAAATATCCTGTATACAATGTCTGTAGTTCATAGTTCAGCATCCATATCTTTTAACTGAACCTTTTGTCATTTCCTTCACAAGTTCTCCAGTATTATCTATATAACCAAACAACATATTTTGCCAGGAACCAAAAGAATAGAAAAGAAAAGTAGACATTACCAAGTGAAAGCTTGCAATTAAGAAACTGTCTGTCTGGAAGCATAAAAACCTTGAATACATGATGGATTTTGTTTTGAGTTGTACAGTCATCACAACACTTATATAGCGGCAATTTATACTGTGTGTAAACAACAGGACTTATCAGAGTTTGCACTTGCCACTACGACAGCTTCATTGAAAAAGGCTGTACTGCCAAGCATTGCCCTCGAGATTTCAACTCGCTTTGTTACAGAGCACCAGGTGATTCTCTTTCACATCCTTCTCACAAAATCATACTTAACTGAGAGGTCAATAACAGGGGTATCCCTCATCTTATAATTGACATATACAAATCTACAACACATACACAAAATGAGTTTCACGTTAGCCTTAGACTTGTTCATGTTTTCACTTAGAAAACTATTTTAAATATTAATGTTCAGATATTATTACCAGATTATTACCAGATTGTAATCAGATATTCCAGCCTGTCCATGTCCTTCCCTCCCCTGCCCCCTAACCCCACCCCCCCAGTCTTTTTTCAGGATGTGTTTTCAGTTCTGGCCAGGACTAAACCCACTTTCAAAAATAAAGCTGTCCCAGTATTTTTGACAGGGATTAAAACAAAAAATGCTAAAAAGTCCTGTTTTTTCAAGGTTTCCAGAGCTGTTCTAGGGCTGTTGAACCAAGGTTCAGATACATTTCAGAAAGGTATACAGATTTCAATAACTGAACAACTAAAGAATAGATTATTTGACAGTATCATCAGTCCCAAGTGAAATATATATATATGCACTTATACATACACAGAACATATTTAAGTATCTCATTTCCTGAATTAGAATGAATATATATATATTGTTTCTGGTAAAGATACAACTGAAATGTTATTCAATTTAATATGTCAGAAATTAGCACTTCCAAGTGCCTGTAGGCAATCCTTTCACAGTGGCAACAGTATTTCTCATAGAGGAGCTGAATGTGACAGAGAGGTCTTGCTCTCTGTTGTGGCTTTGACAGTTTTTCCATCCACTTTTCTTTCTCTCTAATCTTACAGTTGTATTTTTGAAAGATATAAGCAAATTATGCAAATGAATAATTTGTTTAAGATTATCCACCAAAGATCTCTCTGGTATCCATGCTGCAACAACAATAGGAGTAAGTTATCATATGGCAGTAGTTTGCAAAGTATTTTAATTCATGCTCCTAAGGACAGGATCTAACAGCAGTTTTTAAAGTAAGCAGCAGTTTTTTAAAGTCAATATTTTAAAGCCCTTACCTTGTTTTTGCTTGTCCAGTATATGTTTCAGAGGAAACAGAAGAGGAAGCCGGAACCAGTAGCTAAGCAGTGATACAAGCAAATACACTGGCTTTCAATTGCTGGCTTCTTTCCTCTTTTTCTAGCTCCAGAAGTCACAGTAAATAAGGTCCCTGATAGTTTAGAATAACAATTTAATATATCTTTACTGAATACTACATGTATGTGTATATATATATATATATACACATACATATATATATATATATATATATATATATAAAGGGTGGTGGGGAAGCTGGAAACGCAGACAATTTTCAATAAGGTTTTTTTTTTTTTTTTTATCAGGCCTGGGAAATGGAGATTGAAATAAAAGATATTGGCCCAAGAGATAATACTGCAGTGCATAAATCAGAGTAAATTATAGCAAAAACACTATCAAAGATTTTTCCATGAAGTACAGAACAGAGAAATAGAAACAGAATTGCAAACTTAATTATTTATTACTTTTCATGTAACACTCTTCAGATGTCTCCAGGCTAATCAGAAGGATGGTGTCTCACTTCCTCATCTTTGCTGCATTCACTATCTGAGACAGGACATAGGAATTTATGGCAACTTGACCAGTTCAGAGTTTGTTGAATTTTCAAAGGAACTACAAGGTTGGGAATAATATTGTAGACTGTGCTGCATGATTTGTACAGCATAACAAGATCACCAATAACCCCTAGAAACACATTGCTTTTAGAATACACACTGAATATGAGCAGAACTGTTTAGATATTTCACTGAATAAATGCTTTCCTGTTCAGAAAATGCTGATTCATCAAAAGGAGGAAAAAAAAAGAAAAGAAAAACAAAAAAAGTCTGAATTCTGCCTGATGCAAGAAGAAAGTTACAAAGATGGGACCACTCTTACATGCACACGCATAAAAGAATGCAAGACAACAATGTGATATAAACTGACATAACACCAAACCTATGTGTCAATCTCTTTGCTAAAGTAAAGTAAATGTCAGAAATAGACAGGTATCCAAGCAACAAAAATGCTTTAAAATATTAACTGAATCCCCACATGGCAACATTGCATAAAACATTAATTTTAATGAACATATAAAAGCTTCAGCTACCAAATTTTCAAATAAATATGAAAAACTAATTTATTTGGTATCAAATAGCAGTTCTTCCCATACACAGATGTAGTGAATTGTGAAATACTTACTGTACCCATTTGGTTGAAGGGCATGACTGTGGTTTTGCTTTACAGTAATGTCCTTCCAACATTTTTCATTATGTATCACAAGGAATAACACACTTATAAATGGGGATTGGGAATGACCTTAGAAAGTGTTCATCCAATGGAAACAACATTTCCTTCTCACTTCTTTTCCAGTGATGAAATGCTTGCTCTGCCTAACTATATCACTCTCGGTTTTCTGGTTATTTGGTTACTTAAAATAATGCATAGTATATGTGTTATATACATATATATCACACATTACATATTATATATATATATATATAATATATATTTTATATATATATATATATTTAGACAAGCAAGTAACACAGTCTTCTGTAAAGCCTTTGACACTGTCCCACACGACATCTACAAGTTGGAGAGAGATGGATTTGAAAAGTGGACTATTGAGCTGATAATGAATTGGCTTGAAGGCTGCACCCAGAATGTTGTCAGTGGCCCTATGTCCAGGTGGAGGCTGGAGATGAGTGTTGCCCCTATGGGGTCTGCCTTGGGACTAGTACTGTTTAATAACTTTATCAATGACATAGACAGTGGGATTGAGTGCACCCTCAGCAAGTTTGCAGGTGACATCAAGCTGTGTGGTGCTGTTGATATGACAGAAGGAAGAGATGATGTCCAAAGGGACCTGAAAAATCTAGGTAAGTGGGCCCATTTGAATCTAATGAGGTTCAACAAGGCTAAATGCAGATATGAAAACAGACTGGGAGAAGAACACATTGACAGCAGCACAGCCAAGAAGCCAAGAAGGTGGGTGAAAAGCTACCACCCTACCACCACCGTCACCCAGTAACCCATGTCCCTAAGCACTACAGCCAACCCTTCCTTGAACACCCCCAGGGACAGTGACTCTGCCACCTCCCTGGGCAATCCATTCCAATGCCTGACTACTCTTTCTGAGAAGAAATGTCTCCTAGTTTCCAACCTGAACCTCCCCTGGCACAACTTGAGGCCATTCCCTCTAGTCCTATCACTAGTTATCTGTGAGAAGAAGCCAACCCCTAGCTTCCCACACCTTCCTTTCAGGTAGTTGTAGAGAGCAGTAAGGTCTCCCCTGAGCCTCCTCTTCTCCAGACCAAAAAACCCCAGTTCCCTCAGCTGCTCCTCATAGGACTTGTGTTCCAGGCCCTTCACCAGGGCCCTTCTCTAGACACCATGACTGCTGCTGATGATGGAAAGCTGATGATGGAGTACAATGATGATTCTACTCTCCCCGAGTTGCCTGTCCCTTCTTCCACTGGACATAAACTCTCTTTTTCTCCCGGACACTCAGGAAAAGTTCCCTGTTCAGCCACACCAGTCTTCTTCCCTAATGGCTCATCTTACAGCAGGCACATGGGGACAGCCTGCTCCTGCACCTTTAAGACTTCCTTCTTGAGGAATGTCCAGCCTTCCTGAACCCCTCTGGGCTCAGGACTGACTCCCAAGGGACCCTCCCTACCAGTGTCCTGAACAATTCAAAGTCAGCCCTCTGGAAGTCCAAGGTAGCAGTTTTACTGACCCCACTTCTGACTTCACCAAGAATTGAGAACTCTACCATGTCATGGTCACTCTGCCAAAGACAACTCCCTACCACCACATCTCCCACCAGTCCTTCTCTGTTTGTGAACAGCTGGTCTAGCAGGGCACCCCCTCTGGTAGGCTCACTAACCAGCTGAGTCAGGAAGCAGTCTTCCACACACTCCAGGAACCTTCTAGACTAATTCCTCAGGGCTGTATTGTATTTCCAGCATATGTCTGGGAAGTTGAAGTCACTCATGAGGACAAGCACTGGCAATTGAGTGACTTCCACCAGGTGCTGGTAGAATGCCTCACACATCTCTTCATCCTGGTTTGGTGGTCTATAACAAACCCCCACCAGGAAGTCTGCCTTGTTGGCCAACCCCCTGATCCTTATCCACAGGGACTCTACCTTACCATTCCCAACCCCAATCTCAACAGTACTGAAACTCTCTCTAATATGGAGAGCCACACCACTACCTCTCCTTAGTTCCCTGTCCCTTCTGAAGAGCTTGTAGCAATCCATTGCAGTACTCCAGTCATGGGAGTGGTACCACCATGTTTCAGTGATAGCAACTGCGTCATAGTTTGCCTGCCGCACTATGGCTTCCAGCTCCTCCTGTTTGTTGCACATGCTGTGTGCATTGGTGTTGATGCACTTGAGTTGCACCATTGCCCTCAATCCTGGGACTGCTCCCCCAGGCTCATCCCTATCAAGCCTCATTTTCCCCCCATCCCCCTTCATACCTAGTTTAACACCCTGTCAATGAGCTCTGCCAGCTCCCAGGCTAAAGTCTGTTTCCCTCTTTGAGACAGGTGGGACCCATCAGCAGCCATCAGGCCAGGTGCCGAGTAAACCTCCTCATGATCAAAAAAAAAAACCCAACAAATTCCTGTGACAGCACCAGCCTCTCAGCCATGTATTGATCATCTGGGCCTTCCAGGTCCACTCAGTATCCCTCCCCACCAATGAAGGGATAGAGAAAAACACCATCTGCACATCCTCTCCATCCAGTAACTGCCCCAATCCCCTTAAGTCCCTTTTGATAGCCTTCAGACTTCTTTCATCAATTTCATCATTTCCAGCCTGAATTATCACTAAGGGGTAATAATCGTAGGGACGAACAAGGTCAGGAAGTTTCCTTGTAATGTCCCTGATCTGGGCCCCAGGTAGGCAGCAGACTTCCCTATGGGTAGGGTCTAGCTGACGCATGGGCCCCTCTGTTCCTCTCAGAAGGGAGTTGCCTATAACCATTACTCTTCTTTCCTTCTAGGTGGAGAAAGTCTTGAGGTGTAGAGTCAAATTCCTTGCCCTAAACAGCCTCTTGTGTGGACTTTCCCCCACATCCTTACCACCCTGTTCCTCAAGCTCCAAGGTCTCAAAAATATTGTGTAAGGGCAACTGGGGAGGTGAGGTAGGTAGGGAAGGGGCCCACCTGAGACACTGAGCAGGGACCTGTTTCCATTCCTTTCTATCTCTCTGGTCCCCTCAGGCTTCCCACAGGCAGCAGCTCTTCAAGAACTGCTCCCACATGGGTCCATACCACGGGGTCCATCCATCGGGAGCAAACTGCTCCAGCACAGGTCCCTCATGGGCAGCAGCTACCCCCAGACCCCCTGTTCCTGCGTGGGCTCCTCTTCACAGGCTGCAACTCTGGCCTGGGGCCTGTTCCTGCGGGGACTCCACCATGGTACGCCATGGGCTGCTGGGGGACAACCTGCTTCACCATGGTCCTCTCCACAGGCCACAGGGAAATTTCTGCTCTGGCGCCTGGAGCACCTCCTGCCCTCCTTCTGCACTGATCTTGGTGTCTGCAAGGCTGTTTCTCACTCCTTACTCTCCCAGCTGCTGTAGCACTGCAGGTTTATTTATTTATTTATTTACACTTTCTTAAATACGCTCTCAGAGAGGTGCAAACATCATTTATTAGCTAGGCTCTGTGCAACAGTGAGTCCCTTTGGAGACAGCAGAAACTGTCCCTTGGACAGCTTCTGGATTCTTCTCACAGAGGGCACCCCTGTAGCCCCTCGGTACCAAAACCTTGCCATGTAAACCCACTACAGTTGGAACTAGATGAACTCTAAGGTCCCTTCCAACCCAAGCCATTCAATGATTCTGTGATATGATTCTATATAAAAGTGAGTAATATTGCATTACATTTACAAATGCAAACTCCATCTCAGAATGGTGGTAAGTTATTCTTAGGTAATTGAGTCACAAGGACAGTTATTTTATTTTCATCAAAATCAATAATTGCTTTGCATCTTCCTTAGCAGTGCTCAAGCAATTTAAATTTTATATAAGGCAGATAGCCAAAAGCCTTTATAACTTCATTAATATTCATGACTACATCTAAGCTAGGGAAATGTACAAGGTGCAGGTAGCCAGGTGATGGCAGCAGGCGGGCTGCAGGGCTCCTCTGTGAGGAAAGGCCAGGGCTGCCCCGTGCTGGACACAGTTGCATCCAGCTGACACTAATGGCCCTACCACAGAGCATGGCTGAGCCCAGTGGCCACACAGGGGGTGCCTCTGGTGAAACATGTTTAAGAAAACTCTGGATTTTTAGAGGAGGACAGAACAAAAAGAATGAGAAACAACAGAGAAAACACCGAGGTCATAGGAGGGTGGATGCTCTAGGCACCAGAGCAGATATCCACCTGCAGGCCACGGAGGACCCCACACCAGGGCAGGTGCATACTACTGAAGGAACTGTGGCCTTTGGAGAGCCCATGCGACAGCTAGGGACAAGCATGAGAGGGAAGACACAGCACTGAAAAAGTTCCACATACTGACACAAACTCCCAGTGTCCCCTGCACCTCCCAGGCAGGGAGCAGTCTGGAACAAAAGAATGAAGTTGGGCTTGGGAGACCAGGGAGAAAACGTATTGTAATAATGTATGTCGTGTCCTGTTCCCCCCTGCCCCGCCCCCCACCTGAATCTGTTTTAGTTGGTAGAAAATTAGTTTTCGCCTAGTCAAGTATTTTTTACCCATGACAATAATTGTAAGGAAATCTTTATCTCAAACCATGAACTCTCTCAAACTATTTTCTCCCCTTCTCCCACTGAGAAGGAGGAGTGTGCCTCTGGGTGGGCAGATAAGGAAGATAACCTTAGAAAATATGTATTTTTAAATATTATTTTAGACTCTACCCATAAAGACAGGATCTCAGAAAATGTAAATCAGTCTGCTTTCATTGACTTCAATAGTCCTGTACAATTTTAGAACATTCACCCAAAGGACTTTAAAAAAATTCCCCCAAAAATCTACTTCAAAAGTGGAAAAAAGAACAGAAAAAAAAAATACTGGAGAATACCTGCTACAATAGTAAATACAGAGTAAACTAATCTAGGCTAGTATTAAATTGGCTATTACTGATTCCAGTGGAAATCTACCCTCACCGTGATAAGGTTATTGACTTGAAAACACATGAAGTTGGTAAATTAACTTTTTCTGAGCTTTCTGCTGCTGTTCCTAGATTGCATCTGGCACATAATCCACATAGTTTACAGTCAACTCAGCTTTACATATACATATAAGTATATATATGGATATGCAATAAAAGTCTTTTGCATTCCAATTATTTGCAATTATTCATGTGAATCAAAGTTAAAATAGGTAGAGTTCAATTAATTATTTGGTTACAATTACTTTAGAAGATCTATTCAAACTATTTAGAAGATAGTTTAGTTATTACATCAAACTCTATACTGTATTTGAGTGAACTATCTAAAAGTTACTATTTCTATGTCTTAAATTGTATGGATAACCAATCCTTCAGATAAAATGGTGTATGTCAAAACTCCCCTACTTACATGTTTTAAGCAAAGCTGTTTTGACACAATTTCCTCCCAGTTTTTCCACTTCAGTTGATTCATTTCATTTCCATGTATAACCATGTAAGAATCATCTTCTGTGAAAGGTAAGAGACCTTCAGGCATCACCAAAGCTGAATGCATTGCAAAGCAGGCAGATCTAGAAACATGCAATCGTTAATTTTATAGCACTCTTGCTAAATATCAGGGTTGACTGTTTTTTCCCTTTATCATAGTACATACTTCAAAACTGCAGTGATTAGAATAAATTGATGTTGAAGTCTTGTGTGTCTTTTGTTTTGTATTATTTTCTTTGAAGGAAACCAGTCATTATGAAACAACCAAAGGTATAGAACTATAATCTACAATCCAGAGAATTTAAGACTATTAAAGAGCCTTTTAATTTAAGAGTTTACTGACACACATTCCTTAAGCTTACTTAACTGTCATGAAAACTAATTTAAAAAATTGATATTATGTCAAAGCCACTAAAATAAATCATCAAAGTGCCCTCATACACAGAGATCAGACAAGTTACAAGAAAATACTCCAGAAAATATAAGAGACTATATGACAGGAAAGGCTGAAGGCTGTTGTAGCACAGAAGCTGAAACAGGATCAAGCAATGAACAAGCTATTGCAATATCAATATAAATGACCTACATATTCAGTGAACTACAATTTAGTGTAGTAATGTCAGGCTAAGCACATGATTTATTTTTTTTCATAGTTGGAAATTTCTTTATTGTTTGAAAATTATATTGGGGAATATTAGATGTTTTATTAACAGTTCAGTAGCACATTTCTGGCTTCAGCTTACAATATTTCAGTTTTCTGCAGAGGATGTTCACCTCATTCAGACAAATTAGGTTGCTAATTATCATACCTGAAAGGTAACGTTAATGTTTTACTCTTCTCACAGACTACAAGGCACATTATTTCCACTACCTTTACTTCAGCACTCTAGCAAGAAAATATATTCTCCCAGCATTTTTAATCATGGAAACTGTAAATAATTGGGGCTTTGGGAAATACAGAAACTCAGTGACCCACAGAGTGATAATTAGCTTTTTGATTGTTCATAAGAGGCATCTGCTGAGAATGGCATGTTACCTATTTACAGAGGAACAGTTTCCTACACATAAACACCTGTTGCCATTTGGGATGTTTAAGGGTATCTCAAACATCCACGTTGAACTACCACCAGACAAGTATGTGATATCTGGAGGCCAGGCAGACTGCACTGGAGGAATTTAAATCACCCTAGATTTTTTTTTTCTTAAAGCACCCTAAATCATGTTTACTCAGGAGCGGCTGAATGATCCCACTTGAAAACTTCTAATTAGTCCTCTAAAAACATGGTTGGTGTTCATTAGTATTAGCAATATTGTGTTTTTAAGGTTTACAAAAAGAATTTGAAAAAAAAAAAAAAAAAAAAAAGCTATTTGACCCTGTATCTTCCTTTAGACAGAAGCAGCCTTAAATCCTATCCTCTGCCACTGCCCTCACTGGTTAAATCGGCTCCAGGTTCAGACGCTTTAATTTTAGTAGTCTACAACAGAGGAGTAGGATTCAGCTCAGTAATAAAGACACATAAGTGTAGGTATCTATGTATTAGCTGTCTAAGTCCATATTAAAGTCAATGTAAAATAGCTGAGAAGTTAATAGAGCAATCCCAAGGGCCAAATAATAATAATACATAAATAAACAATAAAAATAATAATAAATTATGAATTGAAAATCTTTCTGTATTCCCTGGGGTGGGAACACAGATTACCATCTCATGTAGACACCTGGGGTCATCTATGTCAGGGCATTGTGATGGCCTGCTGTCCCAAGGGTAAGGTGCCATGGGCAGTCATAGTAGTCCCTCCCCAGGAAGACCCCATCCCACAGCACCCAGCAGGGCCAGGCTAAGCTGGGGATGGTGACCAGGGCCAGCTCAGAATCCAGTGACCACCTGGTAAGGCCATGGTGACTGGGCAATGCAGAGGTTCAGGCATGTAGTCGTGCCTGGAAACGTGATCAGTAGGACCCATGCCCAGAGACAGGCATGTAGATGCGAAATGAATCAAAAGGGGATCAGGCACAAGAATCAGCTTAAAAGCTGCTCCAAACAAAAGATGAAGAGCCCCACTCGGTCTTCTTAGAATCATAGAAACCACAAGGGACCCACAAGGTTCATTGAGTCCAACTCCTGGATCCCCAGAGGACCACCCAAAAAATCAGACCATGTGTCATTTGGGCTTCTTTCCCTTTATCACAAAGAAGCTTTGCAATTTATCTGAGCTGACATGTTTTTTCTATCTGGAACAAACAATTATGTTTTAAATGGTGATATTCCTTACTTTATCCATATCTCACCAGAACTATATTGTTTGAAAAGGAAAAAAAAAATAGTATTTTTTCATATTTTGGTTTAAATATTTGCCTGAAAATTGTTAAAGTACTATATAATTAGATATAGTAAGAAATGTTTTGCATTTTAATGTAAACTGTATCTCGCTTTTGCTTTTCTACATTTTCATGAGTTGTTGGCCTTTGATTTGGGAATAATGTAATGTGACAACATAGCCACCAGCAATGCCAAGCTAAACTAGCAGTTTCAAATGGTACAGTATTTTGCAAAACATGTTTAAAAATGTATGCAAAGGTTGAGACACACTATGCCAAGTTTTACTGCTTTTAATCTAGCTGCAGTGAGCCAAAGTGGCCTTCTATGCCTGTATGACAGTGCCATATTGCCCATCACATCTCTTCATGCATGTATGTATAAGGTAGAAATGTCTTGTTCCCCAGCCATTAATAAAGGGAAGATGGCCATTTCAAAATTTTAATCTTCAAGATCTTCATAATTTATGAACTTCTTTTTCTAACCCAGCAATCACTTGTGGATCCCATCTGGTGCCGTGGTCACAGATGGCCTTGTTCCATGCACCAGCAGGTGCATGGAACAACATGTGGTAGTTAGTGATGCAGGTGCCCAACACAGACACATTCTCTCTTTTCTTCCCAAGATAATAAGTTTAGTGATTCCTAGCGCAGCTGTGAGATACAGATTATCATGCACCTAGTGCTGTCTTCTCATGTTCCTCAAATGCCATAAAGAAGAAAGTTGGTATGGTTTATATAATGTTGCTACTATCCTGCAACGCTGAAGTCCTCTATTCTGAGTGACTCCAAGCATGCTATCTTATCAACAAGTCACAGGAGTGTTTAATATCTATTTCCATCAGTTCTACATAAAGGAGCTTCTGCTTGGGTAAGGAATTAGCCCTGAAATGTATGATTTAGTCTTACCAGTAAATGCGTAGTATATTCAATATCTGCTTAGAATCAAAGTTAAATGAACATACTGATGAAACAAAAAAGTCCTCTACCTTTTCTATTGCTGACAAAAGTTAGTAAAACTGCTGTTGATATTTCCAAGAAAATTATGGATTAAAAAAATATACATAAAGTTCAAAATTGGATGTTGCTGTATTTGTCTTAATTCAAAATTCACTGACATTAAGTAGGAAAATTCCATTATTTCTTGAAATGAACATTTGTAATTAAAAAAAAAAAAAAAAAAAAGATAGTTTACATCATTAGGGTGAAAAATAATAATAATATCAACTCAGCTGACTGGATGGTAAGTCATTTCTTTTCTTTGTCAGACTATAAAAGTTCAATACCAGTAGCACTATTGTTCTGGTACATATTTACTTTCATTCAACAACAACAACAAAATAGATCTGCTTTTGTAGTGGGTTTACATGGCAAGGTTTTGGTATTGGGGGGCTGCAGGGGTGACCTTTGTGAGAAGAGTCCAGAGGCTGCCCCATGTTTGAAAAGGGCCAGTTTCTGCTGGCTCCAAAGGGACCCACTGCTGCACAGAGCTGAGACAGTAAGTTAGGTTTACGCCTCTGTGAGAGCAGATTAAAGAAAATGAAAAAAACTGCTGCGCAACAGCAGCCGGGACAGTGGGGAGTGAGAAACAGCCCTGAAGACACCAAGGTCAGTGCAGCAGGAGGGCAGGAGGTGCTCCAGGCATGGAGCAGCAGTTCCCCTGCGGCCTGTGGAGAGGCCCCTGGTGGAGCAGGCTGTCCCCCTGCAGCCCATGGGTCCCACATGGAGCAGATCTCCACGCTGCAGCCCATGGAGGAGCCCCCGGTGGAGCAGGCAGATGTGGCCTGGAGGAGGCTGTGGCCCATGGAGAGCCCCCGCAGGAGCAGGCCCCGGACCAGAGCTGCAGCCCCTGGAGAAGAGCCCGGAGAGGAGCCCACACAGGAGCAGGGGATCTGGGGGGAGCTGCTGCCCATGGGGGACCCATGTTTCCTCCTGACAGATGGACCCCGTGGTACAGACCCATATTGGAGCAGTTCTTGAAGAACTGATGCTTGTGGGAAGCCATGCAGGATCAGTTTGGGAAGGACAACGTCCCATGGGAGGAAACCCATGTTGGAGCAGGGACAGAGCAGCGGAGGCAAAGGGCTGTAGACTGACCACAGCCCCTATTTCCCTGTTCCCCTGCGCTACTCAGGGAGAGGAGGTGGAAGAGCGTGGCTGGGGGGAAGGTGTTTTTAGTTTCTTCTCTTTGTTTCTCACTTCTCTAGCTTGTTAGTAATAGTCAAAAAGTTTTACTAATCTCCCTACTCTGAGTCTGTTTTTGCCTGTGATGATGCTTGGTGGGTGATTTCCCTGTCCTTATCTCAGTCCTTGAACCCTTTTCATCATGTTTTCTCCCTCTTTCCCTTTGAGGAGGGGGAGTGAGAGAGCAGCTGTGGTGTTGTTTTTTGTTGTTGATTCTTTTTTTTATTATTTTCAGGGCGTGGGGAATAAATCCAGAAAGCCTGTTTTCAGTGGTTGAAAACCAAAGACTTCAGCTTTGGGTTGCTTTCCAGACTTTCATTCCTGCAAAACTTGGAGGAAACAAAGTTGTTTGTCTGTTACCACTAACAATTCTTTCTGTAAAGTTCCATTTTTGTGCTATTAGAACCATATCCAGAGAAAATAGAATGATTAGAAATTTTGGAAAAAATAATTCTAGCCTCACAAACATATGTCCATGAGGATACATTATTTATGAAATGATTCTCCAAAGCAGTGACTATGTAGGAAGTCTCAGTAAAATATATGTATATATAAAATCACAACTCATAGAAGGCAGGCCATCAAGATTACTGGGTGTCCTATTAGTTCCTTTGAAAGCCTGTGTGCATGTATGTGTGTATAAAAATATATTTTCTTCATAGCTTAATTGCTTTACCAAATTAGTATTACTAATAGTAGTAAAGGTGTGTGTGTGTTTGTGTTTGTGTCTAAACGGACACAAACATGCATGTGTCCGCGTTGAGACCTCAGTTCATGAAAATCTAAGAATCATCGCTGATGGTTTTAGCAGCACTTAAGTATCAGATAGCCTGTCTGTGCACAAAGATGAAGACACAATGTGTGACTGGCTTCAAGCTACTCCAAACAGTGAAGGGTTAAAGGGCAAAATATTGCTAAAATGTTTCTAAATATATATATATATATATATATATATATATATATAATGAAAGCTATCTTCTCTAAAGTTTCCAATAAGGAGTTGTGTTTATAGATGTGTATTGGCACATTAACATGGACAAGGAGTAATGGTTTTAAACTAAAAGAGAGGAGATTTAGACTAGATATTAGGAATAAAAATCTTTAATATGAGGGTGGTAAGGCAGTGGAATAGATTGTGCAGAGAAGGTGTGGATGCCCCATTCCTGGAAGTGTTCAAGACCAGGCTTCATGTATCCCTAGGCAAGCTGAAGCCAGGGTAGCATCCCTGCCTATGGCAGAGGGGTTGAAACTAGATGGGTCTCTTAGGTCTCTTCCAACCCAAGACATTCTATAATTCTGCGATTCTTTGAAGATTGCATACTTGAAGTTATGTTAGAATGTGTTTTCCAACTGTTACCAAGTAAATAGCTAAATAGCTATAGCTTTCATGGAGAACTAGCCTTGGGTTTTAGACATTTAGAGAGGTTTTTGTTTGTTTTTGTTTCTTTTTTTTTTTTTTTAACTATATATCTACAATGTATAAGAGTCTGAGTTTGACCATTCCATTCCTATGTCTTCACTGATAAATTCATGTGACTTCATAAGAAAGAAGGTCTAAACTACAAGCAAAAGTCCATATGCACACTGAAGCTCATTTGATTCAGAAAATGTTGTTAAAAGATCAGAGGTGTCAAGACAAGAGAGTGGAATCTCAAACTTCTACACATACTGATTTCAACAGGAAAAAAAAAAAGAAAAAAGATAAATTAAAGCTTCATTGATTATTAAGAAGCTTTAACCTGGAAGTAGGTAAAGATCTTCAATAATGGTGAGAGCAGGAGGCTTGAAGAAACGAGTGTTAATGATTTCCACTGGAAGTGGCACCAAGGGAGTGTGCTATGCACACGCTACTTGAAATTTTGATTTAAACTTAAGCAGTACTTTTACACTTAATCCTTACAGCAAAATATCGGGACAGTTGCTGATGTAGACGGATTTGTTACTTAAACTTTGTATAAATGTACTTTATCTTGAAAGTAGAAATAATTGACTAATCTGTCAGGAAAATCTATTTAAAACTAGACTGTGACATTTAGCTGCTCTTTCAGCTGTAAGTGGAAACACACTCTGCTGATGTGAGAACATAGAGCAATTGTGCCCCTGTAAATTCTACATAATTGGGGCCATAGTCTGTAGGTGGGTTGTTTTGAAATTGCTATATCACTAATCAGAAGTAGCAATTGGTTGGGTCTTGAAAGGTCAAAAACATTTCACATGAAATTCTCAATCTCTTTGTTCAGAAGAGAACCAAGACATGCCTATAACTCTGCAGGTTTCTGGTTTAGTTTTCTCTTTCAATCCAATTGCTTTCCAAGGGGACCTTGGCATGTTGGAAAATCTCAATCAGGAAGGGATATAACAATCTAGCATTATATTTAGATCCTGCAAGATACTTTCACTCAGATGATAAACCACAAGAAATGCACAAAGCACTGTTTGGAAAAAAAAGAGTACTACTAATCAAATAAAGCAGAAAACCAAGGCCACATGATATAAATCTCTATAGGCATGTATTATTTTTGGTTGTGAGTCTAACCCTATTATCCTATCTGCAGAACATATCACTGTCTCTGGGAGAAGGATAGCAATAGAGATGTGACACAGTTTAAAGGACGTAAGAAAAGATGAGGGATTGGAAGTCATGCCCTGTAAGAAATTTATTTTGTGACCTAAATCAGCCACTTAGAGCTAAATACTTAAAGATACTTGGACATTGCAACATGCAGATTTCACAGAGTTTAATATCCATTGCAGAGGATTAAGCACTAAAAGGCAGGATGTTGGCAGTATGTCAGCAGCATCACCTTTTTTTCACAGGGAATTTCTTTCTTTGGGAGAGGTGGATGTTTCTATTATCGAGTATCCTACTTCCAGTTCCCTTGCATATAGCCTCACAAAAAATGAAAAGGAGCACTGAGAACCTGCCAAGAAAAAGAAAAAAAAAAAAAGGAAAGGAAAGGAAAGACAGCAGCAGTTTGTGCTGCCTATGCCCTGTCTATTTCTGAGGAGTGCCTTCAAAAGGACAAGACTGGGCTAGTCAATCATTCTATTAATGGCAGCGGCAATGACAAAATTTTCAGAGAGGCTTTCTGTGCATGAGCACTAATGTCACTGCATCTCTAAGGTAAATTTGACCCTAATCAGATATGCAGTTCTTACTGCCAGTAGGTGTGGAGGGTCTACTCAAGTAGGTGAAAAAGGACATCAACATTCAACCTTCTTCTTCCAGGGCTGGAGAGTTGCGTCTGCATCTTCGTAAAAATCAGGGTATCATTAATTCAAGAGAACCTCAACTATTAAATTAGACATGTCATGTTTCTTGAAAATGTATGAAGAGAGATAGTAGCCGTTCACATACTTCAGCTGTCATGTTTGAGAACACCATTTTGTGCTATCTTTTTATTTTTGTTTGTTTTGTTTGTCTCTCAATTTGTAGAGATTATTTATATATATATATGTATATACATAAAAGTAGACAGATATCCTTTTTAACCTTTGGACTTTTTTTTTTCCATATATCTCTTAATAAGAATTAGGAAACTAAAATAGAGATCTTCACAATACCATTGAATAAAGAACTTCCCATGGTTGTTGGGCATTAATTGTGGGAACTTAACTTGGTTTCTCAAGTGTCTGGTTGAAAATTAACTTCCTTCAGTTAAGTTTTCTAATCTTTGGCCTGAAGGCCACATTAACTGCCCAGATAACCTGTGAACTATTTTACCATCGCAACACTCAATAAAACAAACTTATTTTTTTTTACAGGGACTGGAAATTACTGGTCTTTTGAAAAGAACTGAAGTTTAGGTTTTGTTGAGGAGACGGAGAAACCTGCCTGGGGTGGAAGTTCTGATGTATTTGTCTTTTGTTTGCTATCTGCATGTTTGACTTTTTATCCCTTTTTATTTTGACCCACAAGGATAAATAAGTGAAAAATCATGAAATGCCCAGATGGGACTTTGGATAGAAAAAATAAAATAATAAAAATACTGATGGGACTTATGGACATAGGTTACACAAGCAGCTAATGGTATAAGAATTATCATTGAAAACAAGTATTAATGTGTACAAGAACATTCCCAGTAATCAGTGTAGAAGCTGTAGATCATGCATTTGACCAACAGTATTGTCAAGTCAGCATGCAAAAAAGAAAAAAATAATTTACAAAAATTGCTATTCAAGAAATTACATATGAATTATAATGTCATGAAGGAAGCAGCACAGCAGGCAACAGGATGCTGCTAATCTCAGTTTGTTAACTGGACCAAGCAAAGAATAGGTTGTGGTAGGGAAAGCTACACAGGGGAACTACAGTTCCTTGCCCATATTCCCACCACAGTAAGCCAGCAGAGCTGAGCCAGCCAGGGGGAAAGCAACTCCCGCTCTCACCAGCCTCAGGGTAAGCCTCTAGGCATCTGCTGGACATCAGTGCATCCTTCCCCTTGCTCCTCTGCCTCCACATGCTGCCAAACAGCCATGTAACAATGTCTCCCCCATCTCCCTTAGTGGCATTTTATCGCCAAACACTGGTTCATGCTGCCATGGATGGTTGCACAGTGACTTCCCAGAAGTTTCAGGTATTGCTCTCCTGTAACTTGTCTTGTAACTCCCTTGCCCATCCCAAGGCTCATGACATTCAGGTCTCCCTTGCATTGCTGTCAGCAACTATTTGTCTTACTCATGCACCTACTGATCAAGGCAAGGCTGTGACAAACTCATGTAACATGGTACAATGAAGAGAAGAAATTAACAAAAATGCAGAGTCATTGCTGAATTAGATAGTTTTGTCTTTTGGGGTTCTGCTTTATTCAGCCTCAGCCATAAAAAAAAGAAAAAAAAAAAAAAAAAAACAGGCTTGGGAAAGCAAGGTTGTTTTGTTTCTTTTGGGACTACTTTCATTTTTCAACATGTAACAAAGTGACCTATCTTTACACTGTGTACTTACAGACTGTTGAACTTAGATGGGAAAAGCTGCATCAGAAAAGTTAATCTCCTTTATGAAAGTAAAAAAGGGTAAAAAAAGAAAAAAAAAAAAGGCATATATGTGGATAACCTCACAAATCTGCTTTAGTAGATTTTAAGATGGAAGGCTTCATTAGTAAACCCAACAGAAGGGGACATGGAGAAAACCAGAACTAATACTGGAACTAATACTGTAATATTGTACTTTGAGACTATGTACTTGCACACTGCACAGTCTAGGGTGCAGCCTCAGGCACTGGCACTCAACTAGCTCTGCTGCTTATTTGTCAGGAAGTTTCTTGCTCTCTCTCTGGCTGTGCTAAGCAGCTCTCTCACACAATACCTTAGTGCAGGGTGAATGACAGCATATACCAGAGGTTACTCACCACAGGAGATATAGATAAGGCCTCCCTTTCTGTGAGAGAAAGAGATTAGTTCTGAGGATGTGTAGGTTGCCCTTTCACCTGCCACAGAACAGGTCTTTGGTGAATTAACTTACTAGTAGCTGTGCACCTAGACACAACCTGAACAATCATTCATTATAGAACATATACATCTTTCTGTAGATGTTTGGGTTAGCTGTTTTTCTGGAAGATGCTTACAGAAAGAGAAAAGAAGAGAAAAGAAAGAAGAGAAAAGAAGGAAAGAAGAAAGGAGAAAGGGGAAAGGGGAACAGGGAGGAAAAAAAAAAAAAGAGAGAAAACAAAACAAAACAAAACCTTAAGTTACCATAACAAACTGTTAGGTAAATCTTATTTCAAATTGATCCAATGAAGGGATGGATTGTATTTTTGTTTGGGCTTGTGGATAGTTTTCACTTCAGAATAAAAGTCAGGATTCAGTTATCTTACACATAAGCGTCTAATTTCATTTGGCGTGTCCAAGATGTTTCCTTCTTTGGCCTCCAGTCCTGCTGCAGAAGATAAATATTTATTTTATTCCTGCTCCAGAAGATCCTGGATCTCCCATGGGTGCTACATCTACTCAGCGTGACAGTTCTGCATGGGCATTTTGGGTATTCACGGCCTGCCAACTGGTACTGGAACTTACATGGAGGTAACTGAATTTAGCCCACTTGTCCAACCATTTATGTAGCAACATTTCTCAAAATAGCATTGTAAAAAGTTACTTTATACTTGTTTTCTCTGTAACTCTAGGTGCAATACCTGGCATTCCACCTCCTTTTCACCTTTTTCTGCTTAAATATTTTCTCATATGTGCTGTTCTGTTAGGTCAAAGCTTAGGGTCAAAGCTTAGGGATTAGATTAGTAATTCACCTAGCCTGAGCTGCCTCACCCATAGACCTTAGAAACTTCTGCTTGTCAATTACTCAATAGTCTCTGTAGTTCACTATCACCTTATTAAAGAAGGAACATGACTAAATGAAGGATGAAACTTCTGTGTTAGCCTATTCTATTGCTGATAGTAGTCCACTTTATCCTGGCATGCCAAATAAGCTACATGCCTCCTCAACACCCAGCCATTTGGCTCCTTCCTCCTGAATATCAGTATGACAAGCTGGGTGCCTCCTTTTTCTTCCAAAGCACACTGATTTTCTTTGTAGGTTGCTAGAATCATCTCCCTGGCCACTTACTGCTCCCTTATTCTCCCTTATTTGGCACTGAGAGGTGCTGACTGCCATCTGATCTATGCATAGAGATACAATACAGAGTGGAAAGAAAAAGACTTCGCTTGGTTTCATGCCTGGAGTAACAGGGAGTCAGACAATGTCTGCATGAAGACATTTTCTCAGGTCCCCAAATCATGGGAGAGAAAGAATTGCATCAAATAGCATTTATTTTACTTTCAGCAAGAATCAGGAGCAATCATTGTTGCCCAGGATTAAATGTTTTTCTTTTTTCATCTACACAAAGCTGTGAACAAAGAGCTGGTCCCCAGAAAGTTACAATTCCAGGAAAACAACAAACCATTCACTGCCAGAAGTCAGGGATGGCACTGGACAAAGCAAAATTATCTCCCAACTTATCCTTGAACTGTCTGAAACTAGGTATCCAACACAGAACTCACTGTTGGGTATGAGAAAGCTGAGATGAAGATTCACAGAAGCCAAGTAAAATCAGGTGAGAACTCTCAGTGGTTGTTCTCCACAAAAAAAATCCTTCACATGTCCACATGTAGATAGCATGTGAGCAACATGGAGCAACACTGAAATCTGTCAGAAAAGAAACCTTCAATTGTGTCCTGTCATGTTAATTTCCAAGTCAGAAATGGAAGATAGCGGCTCAGACACTAAGACAGCTGACCTAGATAGAACAAGCCAAATATATATTTTAATGCATTTTGACTTCAAAAATTTCATGTTTGAAAAACTTTAAGGTAACCAATTAAAATTAAAATTAAATTGAAGGAAATCATTGAAGGGACGTATTCAAATCATTCAGTAGCTAAGCATAGAGGATGATTTCAGTTTAGTAATGGAAAAACATTATTTCTTCTTGATAGGGAAAAAAGAAACAAAACACAGAAGATTATACTTTTTGCTAAAATTATGACAGAAATATGTAGCAAAGTTATAAATACAAGATTGGACAGTATTTTTTTGGGTAGGTGGGGGAAGTGAGAGGGGGGAGTATATTTGTTATATCCACTTGAAATATTGGTAACATCCTGAATTAATCCATGCTATTTAATGTCTCTCTCTTTCTCCTTTGGCACATTGCAGCACTGAGGATTACATTCAAATGGCAATGCTGTTCACATTTTTAATTCATCTTTCTCACCAAAGCAAACCAAAGCAATGAACCCAAATGGGTTAATATTTCTGTCTTTATTTCATATTTTCTTCTGCTGAGAATCAAGCTCTCAGTTTCGATGAAGATACAGACTTTTTCATGTATCTGCATCTATCAGAGGCAGAAACAATCAGGAACATACATTAATATCAAAATAATGTTGATTATTTTTGGTTGATAATAACAATAATTAACAAACAAACAAAAAACCTCTCCATGAATTGTTAACAAAAAGCCGAAGAAGCTTATTGAACATGTTGTTCATTAAGAATTGATTGTGTATAATTCTTTCGATGGCTTAGAGATATTTATTGCAATATTACACTAGAAAACTGCTCCTGACTAGCATTGTTTACCTATTGCTTTTCTTTGTTGTATATGGTGAGAGAAGGGCTCCATTGATAATACATTAGAATTAGTGAATCATTTCTGGGTTTAGTTTTTGGAGAGGGGGATTTCTGTTAACTCTTTCCATTTCACAATGAAAAAGCTAGCATGTCTTCGTCTTCTTTACCTGTATTGTCATCTTACTTGCCTACATGTGACTAACGTAAAGTCTAAGCAGCACTAAAGTGCTATCTGAACTGTTAAATGAGGATTTAAATGGCACTTATTGATTTCTAACTCTTATGAAGTCCCTCTGCACAGAGGGAGGGAAAGCAGAGACAATTTTGCTCAGTGAGCTTAGAGTTTTATCCTGCTAATTAATTATGTAAAGATTAACAGACTTTTACTGGTGGTTACTAATCATCCAGCTGTGCAGCTTGCTTCTATCTCATTTGTTTTCTCTGCTGATGTTTGTACAAATAAAATAGCTTTAACTGATAATTTAAAATGTAATAATGTATGTCCTACAGTATCTATACCTTACATAGATCCTATGCTCTTTTCTGCTGTATTCCAGGATTTTATATTGGAAATTGAAAATTAGAATGATAAGGGAATGATGGGAATGATGAATGTATCAGAATATCAGCCCACAAGGCACAAACATAAAAATGGTCTTGTTTTAGCACCTTAGTGTTTTGGTTTGGTTGGTTGTTTTGTTGTTATTTAGATTGGTTTGCTAGCTATTTCAGATCACTTAGGACTGTGTTTTGAAAAATATTGGCATATATGTCTGTCATTCAGTATAAAAATGAAAAAGCAAAGATCTAGAGACATTGCTTTGAGATAAACCCATGTAAATGCTGTATAAAGTAGAACATTTTATTTCTGTACATGGATGCCTTAGTGATATTTCTGTATTGCACAGCTCTCAGTGCTGCAAAACTACCCACTGTAATGTGGTGCACTTAAAACCAAAGTGGACTCAGCTAATTGTCAGGCAGATTATAGGGGGTAGAACAGAGAATACCAGATCTTCTTCCTTAGGGCAGTACTGGGTACACAGGTGCTTTTCCTTTCATTTTTATATAAAATCTTGTAACACCTTAAAGAAATGTGTGTCCAAAGGCATTGAGAAAGATGATGTGAGGAGAAAGAAATAGCTCAGTGTTCCTTTTGTGATATACCAGTGTGATATATTTTGTGATATAACCTGGAAGTAGTATTATATATATTTTAAGCTTCGTTTTCTTGCAGCATTTCAAAAAAAAAAAAAAAAGGAAGAAAAAAAAATCTTAGATACTCTGTCAAAAAAAACAGCTAAAGATAAAACATCTGCTGTTGTGATGCTTAAACAAAAGTGAACAAAAGTGTGTACGTTGCACATACCCAAATGATCGATCAATAAAATATAAATGACATCTTTACATTTCATGAGTGAGAGGAAACTTGCTGTTGTGATGCTTAAACAGAAGTGTGTACATTGCACATACCCAAATGATCGATCAATAAAATATAAATATCATCTTTACATTTCATGAGTGAGAGGAAACTTGGAAATCATATACATTCTTGTTTTGTTTGGTTTGGTTTGGTTTTTGTTTTTCTTCCTGACACTCAAGCAAGTATAAGCATTGATTTTTTGGGGGGTAAAGAAGGGAGCTTTCTGACTGTACGCGTTTCTCCTCTAGAGCCTGTTCTGTCTGCCAAACTACTTCCGGTAATCACGGCGTCTATTGGACTATGAACTCTATTCCGTCATTTCAACACAATTCAGCCTAGCCTTAAAACTTAATAAGGAAAGCTGTTTTTTTCATCTTATCTTTACCCACAAATTTATGTTTTGTTTCATTAAGAGAACAACAAGAGAACCACAGTAGGGGTCTTGAATTCTCCAAAGGCAGGACAAGAGCTGTTGCCCTAGCAAAGAAACTGGCTTAATATTTCCACTTATCTTATTTCAACTGATTTTATTTTTTTTTCTAGGTTAGTCAATGACATTTAACAAAGAGAAACTCACCTCAGAATATTCAACAGCACAGATGTGACAGAGGACACACAATTTCCAATCCATTTTCTACCTGAGACAGTCTTCCAATTTCAAGGCAATGGCTGTAATTGCTGAATTTCTGACTTGGTTTAAGAGCAACTATTTCTTGTCAAATCTATAACTAGTAGTTAAATTTATCCATTTGTTTTCCTTTTGTTGTGCTTTTACTGAAAATAGAAACAAAGAAAAAGAACTTTTTTTTGGTCTTTCTTTTTAGGCAAGTAAATAGAAAATTTTCAGATCAAATGGATTTTTATTGTGCTGCAAAAATAGTTTTTTACACAGTTCTAATTATGGATAGAAAAGGTCTAACTTGTATATTAATTTAAAATTTTAATGTAATGAAGAAGTCACTGCCACAGAATATTGTTTGTCTAACGATTAGTTTTCCTCCTCATTAAGTAATATATGCTAAATTCCTATCTGAAATTGTCTTGATTCAATTTGCAGCCAATGGAATTTGTTTTCACTGTTGAAGAGCCTTCTATTACTTTAATTCTGTTCCCCTTAAGCATAGTTATAATCTATGACCATGGGAACATACAACCTTCCTCTATTGCCTTTAGTCAGCTTTCAAAAACAGTATCAACTTTAGCTCTACCACTGAAGCCAATAGATGCAAAAGGATGTAGAGTGTAAGAACAAAATGTTTAAACTATGTCCTTTCTGACAAAAAAGTAAATATCCAAATAATTCTTTTCAGTCTTCTGTGTTTAACTGATCTACTGAAAAAGACAGAAAATCATCTTTGTTATAATGACCTTCTATTTATTTTCATTATTCTCCTTTTCTTCATCAGTATCTTCTAAGTAGAGCCATCTTTTAGACATACTAGCTTAGAAATCATCTTTTCTCTAAACTATAATAGTTTTTTGTTTTGTTTTGTTTGTTTTTCTTTGAAGAAAAAAAGCAAAAGAATGGTATAGAAGTATCAGTAAAGTAAAAGTCCTTTTTGCCTTTACTCTGGTTTCATGTTAGAAAAAATTAATTGTCTTTTGACTACTGTAATGTAATGAGGGAATTGTTTTTGACAATACAAGATGGAAAGATATAAAGTGCCCTAAAAATGAAAGGGGAGAAAAGATCAGATATAAATGGAAATGGTGTGAGGAGAGGGACTCAGGTTTAATGGACTGACCGTTATAGTGAAGTTTATAGTTACAGTTTATAGTTATAGTTTATAGACCGTTTATAGTGAAGTCATATGAAAAAAGTGGATCTTTACAAGTAATGAAAGAGGCCTGATTGAAATAATCTGAACTGATGAAATCTTTGCTGTTGTCATTTTTTTTATAGGTAAAGATTCCTTGGTGATGTCACAAATGAAGACCCACCACATGTTCTTTACAGGAGACCACATAGTGGTCTAAGGAAGATCTCTCTGTCTTTTCTGCCACAGCAGCTCCATTGTATTTTAAGTACACAGTGGTCAATAAGAGAGAAAACAGTTCTTAACCCCTCTTAACCTTAAACTTATTCTTTTAGACATAGGGAAATGCATTGATAAGTCTGATTGATAAGTCTGGTGGTGAGTGAAGTACTGAACTTGCTCACATTGTATCCATCTGCTGGCTAAAAAATGAGAGCTTGTGTGTTTGGCTTTGTGGATCTAATTTTACACGCCCTTTGGTTTTATTCCAAGTACTTCATGTGCAATATTTCTTACCAGGAAAAATGAAATATTCAATGTTGGACAAAAAAAAAGTTAAAGAAAAAAATAATAAATCATACATCATACATGATTTGCTCCTTAGTTTTAAGATTTAGCAATAAATTGAAAAACAAGTTACGTTCAATTTGCATAAATACTTGAGTCTCTTTTCTGCATTACCAGTAACCTTCTTCTGCCACTGTTTAAAAAGATCAAAAAGCCAGAAGAAAGACCAATACCTGTTTTATGCCGGCTGGGTATCTCATTGTAGGACAGCAGTATGCGCCTAAAGGAGCATGACCAATTTCTATTCCTTTCAAATGGTTTGGCACTGTGATGAAAAAACAGAGCTAGAGAATTGCATCTCCAGATTAATACTGAAATGGTTGTAATCCGCTCAACAATATATTTTAGATTCTATCTCCTACTGTTTGTGATGATGTTTAGTATTTTAAAACCTTCAGATATAAAATATTTAATAATATAGTATTATTTGGTTAACTGATCATGAAGACTTTATTGACAATTGAATTTATTACGGATCTGAAGTCCCTAAGTGTGGTGTATTCAGGTCATTCTGTCTTTGTCTTGTGTCTATCAAATCTATCAAAAATGAAGTGAATAATCAGTACTCAGAAGTGTGTTATTATTTTTATTTTTTATTTTTTCCCCAAGGTCTTGCCTTGGAATTTCAGTTAGATTGAAATACATTAGGTTGAACAAAGGACAAAGACATTAATCATAAGCAAAGAAAATAATACACACACACACACACTATAATAAGAGAGAGAGAAAAAAGGTTATCTTTCAGTTCAGGAACTATAACAAAGTCTGAAAGAGCAGGCACTAAAAGCAGCATAGCATTTCAGCTTCTGTTTCAATCACTTAGCAGGTAGAAATGTCCACATGTTAAAAAAACTCCTATGGACAACTTAACTATTAAGTTACACCTCTATGACAAGATTAAAAAAAAAGTCTTTTTTGTCAAGCTTTAATTATAGTTACATGTGAATATTTTCATTCAATATTACTATTTATGAATTGTACAGGAGAACGACCTCAGCAGTATTATTGGAAAGATAGAAAATTATTATGATTCTATCTAGGGCAGTGCCTTTTTTCACTTTGATTTTTCTTTTCTAATTAGTGATCTAAAAAGCGCAAACGTTTTCTGGGGTTTTTATCATGGTTAAAAATAGCACAGGGCATACATAAAAGAACAAAGCAGCCTTACTTTCACAGATACAGTTTAGGATGTAATCAAACAGCAAGCTCTAAAGGAACACCTGCACTGAAACCTTGCCCACCTCCTCCTACTTATTCTTCTCTGGCAGACTGCCTGATCTGGGCTGCCAGCTCCCCTCCACAAGCAAGGACAGCTGCGAAAGAGAAAAAAAGCTCATCTTCATCAAAACACTCTTTGAAGCTCTTCTGAGAGTAAACATTCTTCATTTATTAACAGCTTAATGCTTTGATAAAAGCTCACTTTGTTAAGTAGTTTGGCTTTCAAGAACTGCCCACGTAGATATTTGCATGAAGTTTATAAGGACTTTTCAGACAACAAGGGATTGACAGAAATATTGCTACAGGCATAGAAATAAAAACAGAGAACATATTTCTACCAGGAAAAGAGAGGAAAAATCAAAGGAAACTTATGTTCAACAGGCTTTACCATTTTCTGAATTATCATAGCCCCCTCTGTATGGAAGTGTCATTATATAAAATGGTGAATAGCTTTGCACTTGATTTAGAGTAACTCAATGAAAATAAAAGTTTATTGCAATATATGCTGATATAACTACAAGAAGACAAAAATACAACAAAGATTTCAAAGCTAGTGCAACTCAAAGTGATGGTCGATTACATGCCCGGGGGAAAAAGGAAGGAGAACTAGAAATATTGCCTAATCATAATTTTAGTAACTAGATGGTTTAGCACATAATTTCTCCTAACAGCAGCAACAGGAGACTAAAGTTAAGTATTACAAGAATTCAGGAATAACAAGTTCGTAGATATGATATTATAAACCATTGATATCTGTCTTTAAAACAGGTTGTGAAGTAATGTACACCTTCTTCTCATAGTGAAGCTGAGAAGTTAATATGATGTATATATATACACATATAGAGAGATCAATATATAATATAGATATTTACATATAATATATACCATAAATAATATAAAACTATAAATTAACAAATTAATTATAAAATACAAAATTAATATAAGAACATTAAATATTTTTTTTATTTATCTTGTTGGGAATTACTTCCTAAATTTTCCATGGCACAGCCCACTTGTTCTTACCTTTGTGTTTCATGAAATATTTTACAGAGAATGATTGAAAAGAAATTTGGTAGAAAACAAACATTTCATTTGGTAGAAAACAGACTTTTTTTGTGGAAAACAAAATTAAAAATAGAGTTGTTTTCTGTTTTTGTTGTTTGTTTGTTTTAATTGCAAGAATTTAGAATAACTTGCTTAGTATTTAGAAAATATATTTTTTAAAGTAGTGCCAGGACAAGACATGGGCACAAACTTAAACACAGAAGGTTCTCTCTGAACACCAGAAGCAGTTCTTTACTGTGAGGATAACTGAGCACTGCCAAAGGTTGCCCAGTGAAGTTGTGGAATCTCCCTCCTTGGTAACAAAAACCTGTCTTGATATGGTTCTGGGCAACCTAGAATCAAATCAAATCAATTTGAATCGAATAGTTCACTTGAAAGAGACTTTCAAAGACCATCTAGTCCAACTGCCTGACCTCTCTGGAGCTAACCAAAGCATATTATTGAGGGCACTATCCAAATAACTCTGAAAGGAGGGCATCAATCACCTCACTAGGAAGCCTGTTAGAGTGTTTGACCACCCTCGCAGTAAAGAAATTTTTTCCTAATGTGAAGTTTGAACCTTCCCTGGTGCAACTTTGTGCTGTTCCCATGCATCTTTGTCATCGGTTACCAGGGAGAAAGGATCCGCATCTTCCTCTCCACTTCCCTTCCTCAGGAAGTTGTTGAGAGCATGTGGTGGTTTTACTCAGGTGGGCAGCCGAGTTGCACCACAGCCGCTCTCTCACTCCCCCCACCTCAAAGAGGAAGGGGGAGAGAATACAACACAAAAAGCTCGAGGTTTGAGATCAGAATGGTTTAATTAAAGGAAAAAATAAAATAAAAAAATGTAAAATATAAAATAAAATGTAAAATATAAAATAAAATATAAAATAAAATAAAGAAAACAAGGCCACACAGAAAGAAAGGGAAAAAAAAGTTATTCTCTACTTCCCATCAACAAGCGATGTTCAGCCACGTCCTAGGAAGCAGGGCCTCAAAACGCGTAATGGTTGTTGGGGAGGACAGCCCCCTCCCCCACAAGAGCCCCCCTTTTTATTGCTGAGTGTGACATCAGGTGTTATGGAATATCCCTTTGGTTGGTTTAGGTCAGCTGCCCTGGCAATGTCCTCTCCCCATCACTTGCCCACCCCCAGCCTGCTGGCTCCTGGGGGCTTGGAGGGAGTCCTGATGCTGTCCCAGTACTATGCAGCAATAGACACAACACTGGAGTGATACCAGTGCTGTTCCAGCTATGAGTGCAGAGCACAGCACTGTGTGGGCAGGGAAAGGTGACTCCATCCCAGACAGATCCAGCATAGAGCAATGAGGTCACCTCTTGGCCTCCTTTTTTCCAGACTAGACAGCCAAAGTGTCCTCAGCCCCTCCTGCTCTAGCTAACTTCACTTCAGAAGGAGGTTGGACTGGATGATCTCAAGATGTCCCTTGCAGCCTCAGCTGTTCTCTGATTCTGTGAAATTCCTCCTGGCATGAGAATAGCAGCCAGGGTACAGGAGATGGTATCCATCCACCAAGGTAAATAATGCTACAGGACTGAGTATCCTAAGCGCATTTTGTTGGAAATCAGCACTTTGCTAGTGGTAGGCTAAGTATAAACCATTTTATGAGACCCAGCAATGTGATAAGTAATTAACTATAGTTTACTAAATTAATTGAAGTTAACTCAACTGTTATGAGAAATACATTGATTTGAAGAGATTTCTGTGGAGAACCATACACAGAACAGATTCAAAGCTGTTTACAGGACCTAAGGTTTTTCAAGATAAGAGATATTTTAAATTTATGTTGATGAAATTAATCTTATCTAACCTTAAACATATGTTGCTAACAATTCCTGATTAAATAACTTAATCACTTCTGTTAAAGTTAACAACTCTCCCCTGTTCATTCACCTTCCCCCCAATCCCTCCCCCCCCCAAAAAAAAAAAAAATCAAGTTTTATTTATATGGAAAAACATTATCTTTGTAGCACAGCTGTGCCCAAGTTACTCGATTTCATATAGAGCTAATGTTTTCTTAATTAATGTAATATCCCTCATAACTAAAGGATACTCATTGAAGTTGTAGTAAATATTGATGTGAATTAAATTTAAAGTCTAATAGGCTAAACATTTTTGAGAGAAAAAAAAATATATTAATATAGCACTCACTGATTTCCTAGAAATATATGTGTATATATATATATAGGTTAAATAATATAAATAATGATGAAGTATTTGATTTTCATACCTATAACTAGAAAACAAACAAACAAACAAACAAAAACAAAACAAAGTTTGATTTATTGGTTAAAAGATACACTCAGTAGAAAAACTTCATACAGTGTCTTTTCTTTCCTGGAAAGAAGGATCATAGTTAATTTATAGCTTTCACTGTCAAAATATGAAATCTTGTTCATCCAGCATTTACACAGCTTTTAAGTCTTCTACAGATAGAATCAACTATGTCAATAATTTAGCACACTACTTGTGTTTTTTTAATATTAATTTCTGTATCAGTACTGAGAGCTGCATACACCTGGGAAGAAAATACTGAAGAGCTTTATATGGTAAAATTGGATATTCTGAGCTTCCAATGTGATACAAATCTTTGAAAAGGTTTAGACAATGCATTTTGCCCTAGGAGTCTAATATTTCTCTTGCCTAACACTTCTCACTAAACTGATACTTCTGATAATTTTACCATTCTTTTAAATCATGTGGCCTTATTTTTTGTTATGTTTTACTTATATTAATAAGGCTGATGCAATTTAAAGTTTGCGCTTCTGCTCCCACTTACTTTGAGAGATGCACTAGAGGTACATAGGTAAAAGTGCCAACCAATAAATTACTAGGTAAAATTATGTTCAGTGAATATACCCACACTGGGAATGGGGATCAGTTGTCTCTGTGGTTTAGTACTGAACATTTAGTGGAAGAGCACTGCATCCTGTGTCTTTTCATTTTGGTAGGCAACAGAGCAAATCAAATGGAAAACACAGATGAGGGGAAAAAAAAAAAAAAAAGGAAGAAAAAAAAAAGATGCTGCAGTATTTCACAGGTAGATGTCCTCTGGCTCCTCAATGCTGGCAAGCAGAATCAGGTTGTCTGGAGCTACTCAGAAGGGCTGAAGTTCTTCCACTCTCTTCATTTGCCAAATACTTCACAGTATAGAAATGTATATTTTCTCTGGATAGAACATTAAACAATTACCCTAGTGGTACAATAAAGTACAAAAGTACTATAAACCCATTACACTTTACATCTTTAGTATGTTCCTGAATGACAGAACATGATGTAAATAAGCTTCATGCCAGTATAGCTCAGGATTACAAGTCAAGTCAAAGAGACAAAAGGAACCAATGTTCAAGAAAATATACAGACAACATAGAAGTTCAGAGTGGCCAGGTAAATGAAAGAGTATCTCCTCCAAACAAGAGATATTTTCTTTTTCCCCACTTCATGGGACTTATAATTAAGATTTATATCTAGAAAATATTTTCTAGTTTCAGTCATTCCAAACATATGAAGAGTAGTTTGAAGTAAGACTTACAGAAATATGTATATATGACTCTTTGAGTTTTACTGACTTCAAAAGGACTCGTTCTGTGAGTAAAGTTTCCTGCTAGTGATTGCTGTGAAAGGGCTATGATCTTTAAGATGTGGAAAGGAAACAAAAATTGAAAAATAACTGACGGGCAGGGAAAAAGAATTATTGATGAACCAGCTAGAGAAAATACACAGTACTTGATAGCATCAAAAATTTATTTTGACACACAACCTGGATCTGCAAGGCAAGGAATATTTCTGAAGTTAACAATATAACAAAAAACAATGTAACCTTTTTTTAACAACAACAACAAAAAAATAATTGTTCCAGAATTTAAAACAAACAACACATTTGAAGCCAGGAAACGATGTTATGGGAAGATTTTAATTTCCTTCATTAATTTTTTTTTAATTTTTTTTTTTATTTTTATTCCCAGGAAAGGTCATTTTCATTCAGATTCAATACAAAACATGCCAATTTTGCATTTACCTCCACAAAAAATACAAAAATCCTGAGAAGTATCAAATGTCTCATAAACAGATAAACAAGGGATAGGATTAGTTTCTGAAACGACTTCTGCAAAGTCATCCTGAGTTCAGGAATAGTTAATTCTGCCACCCTGCCTTAACTGTACTCTTTAATGCAAAGTGTACAGACTAACACCCTTTTTACGTGCAGTCAGTTATTATTTTTCTGCTCTTGTACCTTCCTGGTCCATCTGGATCCCTCCTTTTTCCCCTTTTGGTTCTTCTCCAAAGCTTTCCACACTGTTATGCAAATTCCCACTACGACATTAAACCACTCCATAATAACCTTTGCACAATCCCTACAAGCTTTTCACCTGCATCCCATAAAAAAACATATGTCTCCTATCACGTGTCCTTCAGCCTCCCTGAATTTCTGTGTTCGCTGTGATTAGCTCTTAGCCACATAACCTAATAGTGTGACAGAAGAAGTTGATTGTAGGAGATCAGCCTGAAGAGGAGGATTGCCAACAGTGGAAACTATTATCCTGCTGCATGAATATCCATGAATATGCAGTTGTCAAACATATTTTCAGAAATGTGATATCAACCCAGAGAAGATATGTGATCAAATATCTTGAGACATATATTTTCACAATACATTGCATTAAGTTAAGCAACAGTAAGGACAATCACTGTCCATAAATTACTTCTTAGAGGGCAGGGAGAGTAAACAATACTTGCCCTTTTTCACATCTACATCTTCCTGATCTTTCAGGCTAAGGTACCCTCACAGATATGGGTTAATACTTTCTTGTAATCATAATACTTTAGATCCAAAAAATCATGACTCAGGATCTGAAGCCAAACTTCCACAATAGTCTTTGCTTTGTCATAAATAGAATAATATTAGACGAATTTTTGATAGTAGCTTGATTTGCAGTCTGGTAGTGTCAAAAGCTCTTTAGTTGTACTTTATTTCAGCAAAACCAAGTTTTAATGAAAAGTTTGTTCTTTTTTTCACATTCTTGGAAAGAAAAATGTTAGAAAGGGACGTACAGAGATAAGAGGAAAGATTTGTGAGTCAATTAGGAAAAAAAAATCTTCCTCAGAAGATTAGGGAAATAATTGATGGGAATGTGTTATGCAATTATAGCAAGCCCTTGCCCCATCCCTCCACTCTCGCCCTCCTCCTGCCTACCCACTCCCACTAACAGAAAACAAACAAACAAAAAAACAACAACATGGAAAAGCTTTCCATGTTTTTGCAGACTGGCTAGAAAATTGAACCTTTGAGACCTAGATTTTCTCTTTGCATGGTCACATTGCATGGCACAGTATCCTTTCAAAATCAGAGAAAGAGCAATTTTTATTCAAAAGAACAGATGCAAATATATTGCATTGATATACCTAGTCAACTTTTAAATGTACAAATATTTACAATTAACATAATCATTTTATTTACCACCTCAAAACATTTATTTCAGAAGTCAAAGCCTGTTAATGTTTGCATAAATCACAACTTTTAGATTAAAAATGTGCTTTTCAAATCATGTCAGTCCCAAAAGTAGCATCTGTACCATTAGAAATTAGAAAGGGAAGGATGAGAAACAAGAATGTTAGAAATACTGTAGACAGCAAGATATTTTTTTTTCTGTGTTCTAGAACAACCAAGTGAATGCATTCTCAATACTAAACCTTGTTCTTCATTTGTGTAACTTTTTGTAAACATATTTTTTTTTCAATATTTTTAGCTAAACTAATTCAAAAAATTCTTTTTAACTTCTATACTGCTCAACTGCTATTTACAAAAAAAAAAAAAAATATATATATATATATAGTAATTTTGTTGTGATTTTACCCAGCTGGGCAACTGAGCTCTACTACAACCACTCTCTCACTCCCCCTCCTCAAAGGAAAAGGGAGGGAAAATAAGATGTAAAGAGCTCAAGGGTTGAGATAAGGACAGGGAAATCGCCCACCAAGTATCATCACGGGCAAAACAGACTCAGCATTGGGAGTAGGGCACTATACTACTTATTACTAACAAGCTAGAGAAGTGAGAAACAAAGAGAAGAAACTAAAAACACCTCCCCCCCATCCACCCTCTTCCCCCGAGCAGTGCAGGGGAATTGGCAATGGGAGTTGTGGTCAGTCTATAGCCCTTTGCCTCCAACGCTTCTTCACGGTCACTCTCTGCCCCTGCTCCACGTGGGGTACCTCCCACAGGATGCCGTCCTTTCCGAATTGAGTCTGCGCGGGCTTCCCACAGGCAGCAGCTCTTCCAGAACTGCTCCCACATGGCTCCATGCCACCAGGTCCATCCCCCAGGAGCAAACTGCTCTAGCACCGGTCCCCCACAGGCAGCAGCTCCCCCAGACCCCCTGCTCCTGCATGGGCTCCTCTCCACGGGCTGCAGCTCTGTCCCGGGGCCTGCTCCTGCGGGGGCTCTCCATGGGCCGCAGCCTCCTCCAGGCCACATCCACCTGCTCCACCGGGGGCTCCTCCATGGGCTGCAGCGTGGAGATCTGCTCCATGTGGGACCCATGGGCTGCAGGGGGACAGCCTGCTCCACCAGGGGCCTCTCCACAGGCCGCAGGGGAACTGCTGCTGCGTGCCTGGAGCACCTCCTGCCCTCCTTCTGCACTGATCTTTGGGTCTGCCAGGCTGTTTCTCACTCCTCACTCTCCCAGCTGCTTTTGTGCAGCATTTTTTTTTTCTTTCATTTTTTCCCTTTCTTAAATCTGCTTTCAAAGAGGCATAAACAACATCACTTATTGTCTCAGGTCTGGGCAGCAGTGGGGCCCTTTGGAGCCAGCAGAAACTGGCCCTTATCTAACATGGGGCAGCTTCTGGATTCTTCTCACAGAGGCCTGCAGCCCCCAACTACCAAAACCTTGCCATGTAAACACAATACAAATTCAGGAAAAATAATACATTTTATCATCTATATTTTATCATCTATACTCAGTACAGTTCATGTTAAACTCAAATTTGGCTAAATAAGAGTGAGAGTGAGTGTAGGAACAAATATTAAAAGAAGAATCCACCTAAGAACAAAAACATAGTGATTATAACAGTGTTTGTGTTCTAACTTTGATGATGTATTCCCAAGCTCTCACTCATGTTCTTACATATGTAATTACATGGTTAACATTACGACTGAAGCTAGATTGATACATAGACTGTCTGATATTATTAAACAACAAAGTCAATGTATCACTGCTACTTTTTGGGTTTTATTTCTATGTACAATTTAATTGGGAGGAGCAGAGCAAGACTGAACCAGACAAGAAAGGTAAATCACAATATAAGAATATTGTTTCATAAGTCAATCAAACGAATTATTATTCATCTTAACTCTATTTCTTTGAAAGACAAGGATGTCTAACTTGTGATCTTCATCCACAGCAGAGTATTTCATTAAAGTATGTTCACTGAAGGACACAGGAAAAAAACTTAGCCTAATGGAAAGTAAAATAATTTTAAGAATGTATTTAAAGTATTTCATATTATTATCTTGAAAGTCTTATAGAAATCACTGTTTCATTTACCTACATCTAAAGACGTCTAAATTTTTTTTTGTTTTTTAATGCTTTTTAATTTCCCAATTAACATATCACTCTTAGAATCTCTTTCCATATGGTCTTCCTTCTGCCAAATAACAGCATTTGAAAATGTTGTATGTCTACAAGTAACATAAATTCAACTTCAATTCGTTTTTATAAATGTATGTCTGATACAATATTTATGTGGGAAAATCAATAAGATTTTTCTGATTTTAGTGGATCTAGCATTTGAAACATGAAATTCAGATAAAAATCTGCAGTAACCTCACTTAGTTAGGAACTGGGTTTGTATTAGTGAGGTAGAAAAGCATATCGGTTGAACAAAAATATATGACATCCTTTTCTGCACTGGCATACCTCATGGGGTCTTAATAAATGTTTGCAATACTTTATTGCAATTGAAGAAAAAAGGTGACATCATTTTTCATACGGTGTTGAGAAGTGATGAATATAAAAAATAATAAAATACTGGTTTTGATAATGTCACCACATTTGACTTATCATGCATGAAAAGGTCAGAGCCAGAGTATTTTGTAAGACTCAGATGAAGTCTCAGGACATATAGAGCAGATAATTCAATAGTTGCTTAGTTATATTAAAAGGTTGCTAGTTCATAGACAGAAAACTTGTCTTTAGCTTTGACATGCCAAGTGCCCTATCAAAAGAAGTGTTCATCTCACAAGTTGCTCCTGACCTGTTTTTTTTTCCTTTTCTTTCTTTTTTTCTTTTTTTTTGGGTGGGGGGGGGCATGTTAGGATAGATTACTGATATCAAGGATATTAAATAAAATCATGCAGAAATCAATTTATATATATATATATAAATTATACATTATATATATAACATTTTCATAAACAAAGAAATGGGATTTTTTTTTTACATGACATATTTAAACCTCATATTTCTGAAAGGTAGTGTATCTATTCTTACTCATGTCTTACAGCTGTAAACTACGGAAGAACTGGAAAGAAGGTTGGGCTACCTGTTTTAAAATATCTGTATTTTGAAACGTGGGATGTGAACCAGCAATCAAGCATTTAAAAACTAATTTTATAATCATGAGTGTCAAATAGACAAAAAGATAATGGCCCTGTAGGACTACAGTTAAATTAACAGAAAATCTGATTTTTGTTAATAAAAACTGTTGGGTGTCTCATTAAAATATTAAATACATACATTTTTAAATTTTGCACAAAAGCAATCTATTTGGGTTTTATTTTGCTTATTATGTCTTCTCTAATTACAAATATTTATTTAACTGTTGAGTTATTACTCTTTGTCCGTAGAATAATTAATATTTGCTACCTGTCCAACAGAAACAAACAAAGAGAAAAAATGCAATATTGGAATTAAAGCCTTTTTCCATCATGGGATTTATTCAGCCAACCATGGTAGCTATCACTAGCATACAGAGCTCAAATCAGTTAGACAGTTGATGAATTTTGGCAAACAAGTAGACAAAATGCAATTCTGCGTGTCAGAACTGAATAAGATAAGCAGAGTCCCACTAATGGAAATCACCTTCTCTATTAGGATCAAGAATATGGAAGCATAAATTAATAAGAAATTTCACATAATAGAAGCAGTAAAACATGCCTAATAAAAAAATTTTTAAGAAAAAGGAGTTTATGAGTAATAGGGTTGAACTACTAATAGTAATGCAAAGGTTAATGTGGCTGGAAAGGTTAAACCAGACGTTAAAAAATGGAAGGAGAGGTTGTTTTTTTTTTTTTTTTTTTTTTTATTGCAATCAATTCCTGAAGGTATAACAGAATAGACTATGTCAAAAGGCTGTAGAAAAGTTTTCCTCATTCTGTTATAATGGATAACAAATTAATTGAATTTCATCTTCCTCATCCTGATATAAATCAGAAGAGAAGAAAAAAAAAAAAAAGGAATAAAGGAATCAATGGAATTTCTCTGGAGTAAAACTGAGAACAAAATAATTACAGTCAAGATGTTAATGGTTCAGATGAAAAAGGAAGAAAAGGAACATGAATTCAGAATTGTAGATAACTGATTGTTTACATAAATGATACATGTCAAATAAAGTTTGAAAGCAGATTGTTATCATATCTCATGGTCATTTCTTTCATTATTTGTTGGTCTTGTCTTCCTTATGGAGTTATTATTTTCTGTAGGGATTTTTATCCACAGATCAGGATCTCTACAATCCACATGCTTTCAGCCAACGTACAGGAATGATGTTCCCTGCCCCTCTAGCACCACATGGACCCTGGGGACTGGGCACTCCCTCCTAGTAGGTATAGCTGGGATGGAGTTAACTCTCCCTGTAGCAGCACATGTAGTGTTGTGCTCTGCTGGAGCAAAACTTGCAGCTAGAACAGCACTGGTATTGCATCGATGTTTTGTCTATTGCAGAGCAGTGCTGGCACAACACCAAGACTTTCTCCAATCCCCCCCAAAGCTGGGGGTGGGTGAAAGGTGTGGAGGGGACATCACCAGGGCAGCTGATCTAACCTGACGAAAGGGATATGCCATATGCTATGATGTCACACCCAGCAATAAAAGGTGGGAAAGAGGAAGGAGAAGGGGTGGCTCTTATTAAGAAAATGACTGTCTTCCCAAACAACTGCTACACGTATTGAGGCCTTCCTAAGATGTTTCTGAATATTGCTTGCTAATGTGAAGTAGAGAATAATTGTTTTCTTTCTCTTTGCCTCCGTGCAGCCTTTGCTTGTTTTTCTCTTTATTTCTTCCTCTAATTAAATTTTCCTTATCTCAACCCCTGAGCCTTTATTATTATTATTATTTATTCCATCTTATTTTCTCCCCACCCTCTTCCTTTGAGGAGGGGAAGGGGGTGGTGTGGTGGAGTTTTGTTGGACATCAGTGTGAAACCACTGTATCACTTCAACCACATGTGCAATGTCCCATTTGGGGTCCTACATTAAAGTAATGAGTCCCCTACTGTGGACACAAGCCTGCTGCACCTGCTCTAACATCAGAAGATGTGTTCCTACCCTACACAGAAGGGCTATTGTTTTAACTAATTTTCACTTTCTATGTTAGATTGTTTACATAAGCCTCCGATGGCTTTATTAATCATATATCCCCAGGCCTATAGATAAATTCATGTCTTTTGCTATTGTTTTTTAAACATATAGTTTACCCAGAATCCTTGTTGATAATATTTTCTCTTGTCCACTCTATCAAGAATACCTAAAGACAAAAGGTTCTAGTATTCTTATGTCATCTGTTAAAACTGTAAACAATGACAAATTACTTGATTTGTATGTGAGTAAGTATTTAGGGAGGAGAGATGTGATGTTTAACATGGATAAGCATCCCTTAAAATTAAGTATCTACATTGCTCTTTTTGTATTTGCTTTAAAAGATTTGCCTACACTATTGTCACAAAAATCTATTCTTACAAATAATAGAATAATATCTCTTTTATGATTTATGATATCCACAGATCATATAGTATATACTTTCTAATATTCTTTTATGTGCCTTTAAAATCCTGTGGTACAGGTAAATTTGAAAATAACAGATGTAATAATGGTGTTACAAACTTCAGTACACATTTCTAAAGGTGTGTTATTCATCAGAATTTTGTACATTATGCTAATACTGAGAAGTCTTGTAAAAGTTAATTTACTACAATTATTTTGGAAAGTGAATTCCTTTACAGCAATAATTCAAAAGGGCTCATTCTTCTATCAGATTCTACTAAATAAACAAAAAACAACTTGTAACATTAAAAAAATGGACAAAAACAAGTCCTTAAATTTACTATGGATGCTGAGAATATGAACATCATTGAAATTTTAAGGAATTAAAGGATATATTATAGAGATTATATCTAATGTCAGCCAATTTGAAAATGAGTGAATTTCCAACATAGACTTCACTATATTAAAGATTTGGGAAATCATTTTACATTACACATATGTATCCATGTGTGTTATTATTTGTACTATCTCAGTTATTAATTCAAAAAATAAAATTGAATAATACAAACCCACATAAATATGAAAAAAAAACACAATAAAATTAACCAATTTTAGTAGAAAAAATGGTCATATTTACCTTTCATACACTTTGTATTGTATCATCCTGAAAAGAAAAGAAATAGTAGCAGAAAATACTCTAGTTAAACTACAGAAATAATTATGCTATTACTTTGGTATACTTAAAATGAAGAAGTGCTCTTGAGTACATCCATAACTGCAGATACTGTGTTAAGGAAGGAAAGAGGAAGCAACTGGCAAGAACGTGACTTGCTTTCAATAAGCAAGTATTAATAATTTAAAATAGGCTTCAAAAGCTCAGTTAATACAGAATAATTAGCAAGTGCCCTAGGAGAATTAGAATATAATATGCAATTAGGTAAGTCACTGCAATTGGAACTGAAAGCTGAAACCACAGAATGTGTCTCAAAAAGCAAGTGACAGATAGGACCACACAAGCAATGTGTTTTGTTTAATTTGTTTCACTGCTATCAATTGCATCAAAGGATTTCAAGTACTAACTCACAAATCATGGCAGTCTGACTACATGATGTGTAGGTAGGTTCACAAATGGGAATTACTGTACTTCAGAAAAACAAAACAAAACAAAAAATAAAAAACTGTCATGTGAGTTCTCTGATAAAATTAGCTTTTTAAGAGATCAAAAATATCTTGAGATGAGAAATAGAATTATAAAGAATGCCAGAAATCCTGATGGTCTGAAACTTTTATAAACATACATGTTACCATCAATTGCTTTGTGGCAAAACTATTGTCATCTTATATTGTGGTGCTTTTACCCTGCTGGGCAGCTGAACTCTACCACAACCACTCTCTCACTCCCCCTTCTCAAAGTAAAAGGGGGGAGAAAAGACAATGGAAAGGGCTCAAAGATTGAGATAAGGACAGGGAGGTCACTCACCAATTACTGTCACAGGCAAAACAGACTCAACATAGGGAGATGGGGACAAATAATACACACACAAGTGAATCATTAAATTTTGTTTTATTCAGGATTATCTCTGTGGTGCTGTTAAAGAGATATTCAGTGAGATTACTTGGAAACTACATGCAAGGGAATTAAAATATATGCTGTTACACCAAGACTTCTGAAAATACTGAAAGCTAATTTCTACCCCTGAAATAATGCAGAAATATTTATCAGTAAAGTAGCTGAATAATTTGTTCATCAAATAGAAGCACTAACTTCTTTAAATAACTCATCTTACTTAGGCTGATGGAGGCCTACGCAGAACATGTATTCTGCAGCCCTTTGCTTCTATATGTAGAGAAACTAAGAAAACTCATACAGTGCGTGAGAAGGTTTTTCCTTTCTCTTTCTCTTCACCATGCTTTGAAAAAATAAAGTTAAGGCCACAGATGTTCACATCTATTATCTACTTTAACTTCTTTTGTTTAATCATACTCTGAATTAATAAATTGCATTTATTTCATTTGTTTACCTGCTTTCTATCTGTAGGATTCATTGAATCTCACTTTAGCTTGTCAAAAAGTGAAGAAACTGTTATTATCACCTAGGCTTCCTCTTCCATTCACAGAAAGAATAATTCATACAGCTTACCTTGGAAGCATAGAATAATAGAATCATTACCTGGACAAGCTTGAGAAGTGGGCCCACGTAACCTAATGAGGTTCAACAAGTCCAAGTGCAAGGTGCTGCATCTGGGCCAGGGCAATCCAGGACATGAGTACAGACTGGAAGAAGAACTTATTGAAAGTAGCCCTGCAGAAGACTTCGGGGTTCTGGTGGATGAAAAGCTCAACATGAGCCAGCAGTGCACACTTGCAGCTCAGAAGGCCATCTGCATCCTGGGCTGCATCAACAGAGGAGTGGCCAGCAGGACAAGGGAGGTGATTTTCCCCCTCTACTCTGCCCTTGTGAGGCCCCACTTGGAGTACTGTGTCTAGGTCTGGAGCTGCCAGCACAAGAAGGATGTTGATTTGTTAGAGAGGGTCCAGAGGAGGGCCACAAAGGTGGTCAAGGGGCTGGAGCACCTATCCTGCAAAGAAACGCTGATAGAGCTGGCGCTGTTCGGCCTACAGAAGAGAAGGCTCCGGGGTGACCTCATTGCAACCTTTCAGTACTTAAAGGGGACTTATAAAAAAGATGGACAGTGACTCTTTGCTCAATCAGATAATGACAGGACAAGGGGGGGGGGGGGGGGATGATTTTAAACTAAACGAGGGGAGATTTAGATTATAGATTAGGAGGAAATTCTTCACTCAGAAGGTAGTGAGGCACTGGAATCTGTGCCATCACCTTTCCTGGCACTGAGGTCAGACTGACAGGGATGGCAGGGAGTTGTTCCACCATTCTAACTTCTGCTCACAATCCCTGATAGTCCTTAATCTCTCCACCTCCTCCTTGAGCTCTGCCACCAGGCTGATCAGATCCTCCACCTGCTCGCACCTCATGGAGGTGGTATCTCTGCCTCCCTCCGTTGGCAACAATAAGCTCAGGCACCCCCTGCAGCTGGAGACCTGAACAGCTGCATTTCTGGGCAGGCCCTCGGTCTGGGTTGCCACAGTCTTTTTGGCAAAAGCTTTCTGCCTGGTGGAGACCATGGCTGGATTTGCTCTCTGGCAGGCAGCTGATAGGTGAACTGGTCTCCCGAGGAGGGAGGGATACTCTGCCCTTGCTGCTCGCCCTGCCTGCGTGGACTGCCACGCAAACTGCTGCGCCACGCCCTGGCTGACACCCCACACCCTGTTTGCCTGTGCTTCTGGTTGCTCTCACTCCCAAGGGGCTGCCTTTGTACAACTGAGGGGAGGGGAGGGGGGGTGCTCCTGGCTCTGCCCAAGCCTCGTCAGCTGCCTTTGCAAGGGCTGCCTGGTCCTGGTGGCTGCCTCAACTGCCTTAAGTGGCCTCAGTGTAGGAAACGCCCTGCATACCGTAATCCCCTGCTCCACTGCAGAATGCATCTGCCCCAGAGCCAATTGCCTTGGCAAGAATGGATTGAAAGCAGCCATGATGAGAAGGACCTGGGGGTGTTTGTTGATGAGAAGCTCAACATGAGCCAGCAATGTGTGCTTGCAGCCCAGAAAGCCATCTGTATCAAAAGCTGCATACAAAGAAGTGTGGCCAGCAGGTTGAAGGAGGTGATTCTCCCCCTCTACTCTGATCTCTTGAGACCCCACCTGGAGTATTGTGTTCAGCTCTGGGGCTCCCAGCACAAGGACATGGACATATTAGAACAAGTCCAAAGGAGGGCCGTGAAGATGATCAAGGGGCTGGAGCGCCTCTCCTGCAAAGATAGGCTGAGGGAGTTGGGGTTGTTCAGCCTGGAAAAGAGAAGGCTCTGGGGAGACCTTATAGCTGCCTCCCAGTACCTAAAGGGGGCCTACAGGAAAGCTGGAGAGGGACTCTTTTGTCAGGGAGTGTAGTGACAGGACAAGGAATAATGGTTTTAAATTAAAAGAATGTAGATTTAGATTAGATGTAAAGAAAAAAAAAAATTCTTTACTCAGAGGGTGGTGAGGCACTGGAAAATGTTTCTCAGAGAAGTTGTGGATGCCCCACCCCTTGAGGTATTTAAGGCCAGGTTGCATAGGGCTTTGATCAACCTGGTCTAGTGGGAGGTGACCATTTCCATGGCAGGGTTGTTGAACTGGATGATCTTCAAGCTCCCTTCCAACCCAAACCATTCTGTGATTCTATGATACCCTCTCCTTTTCTTCTTGAGCTCTAGCCATAGACCTCTGTTCAGCCAGGACAGTCTTCTTCCCCACCTGCTTGTCTTTTGGCACATGGGGACGGCCGGCTCCTGTGCCTTTCGGATTTCCTTCTTGAAGAGTGTGCAGCCTTCCTGGACTTCTTTGCCTTTCAGGACTGGCTCCCAAGGGACTCTTTCAACCAGTCTCCTACACAGGCAAAAGTCTGCCATGTAGAAGTCCAAGGTAGCAGTTCTGCTAACCTCCCTCCTTATTTTTCCAAGAATCAAAAACTATTAATTCATGATCACTATGCCCAAGATAGCCTCCAACCTTCACATCACCCATGAGTCCTCTGTTCACAAGCAAAAGGTCCAGTGGGACACCTTCCCTAGTCGGCTTACTCATCATCTTTCACAAAGTTATCTTCCACACACTCCAAAAACCTTCTAGACTGTTTCCTCTCTGCTGTGTTGTATTTCCAGCAGAAATCTGGTAAGCAGGAGAACAAGGGTTAATGATTGTGTGACTTCTTCCAGTAGCTTATAGAATATTTGTCTGCCTCTTCATCCTGGTCGGGCATGATCAAAAAACCCAAAGGTCTGCTGGTGACACCAGGCTTGGAGCCAGGTATTGATTCTGCTGGCTCTTCCTGTTTCTCCCCTTGTCATTCCCTATAACTGGAGGCAAAGAGGAAAACACTACTTGTGCTCCTGATGCCTTAACCAGTTGTCCCAAGGCTCTGAAGTTTCTCTTGATTGCCCTTGGACTTCTTGGAACTTCATTGCTGTCTACATGAAAAATCAATAATGGGTAATAATTTGAGGGCCTCACTAAAGAAGAAATCTTTCTCTTCACATCTCTAAACCAGGCCCCAGGGAGGCAGCAGACTTCCCTATGAAATAGGTCTGGTCTGCATATTGGGTCTTCTGTTCCCTTCAGAAGGGAGTCTCCTATGACAATGATGCATCCTTTTTTTTTTTTTTTTTTTTTTATTCCTTGGTGTGAACTGTTTTGATGCAGGGCATATGCCAAATGCCAAATATGCTCAGTGACACCTCCAGCCAGATGAACTGTGCTCTTCATGTTGTTCAGTTCCATTTCCAAGTCCTTGAACCTATTGCACACAAGCACCTGGGGGTGGGGGTGGGGGGGATGGGGGTAGTCACTGAGGAGACATGCCTGCCACACCACTCAGGAAGTTGTTGCCATTGCCTCTTATCCATTAGGTCACTGCGCAGCAGGGTGGAGACAGGATAGGGAATCCTCCATATTGTGTGTCCCTTCAGCCCAATGGGCCTGTCTCACGGAAGGTAGGGAGTGATTCCAGGAGTCTGTCTCCATACTTGACTCCCTGATGGTCCTCAACCTACTCACCTCCTCCCAGAGCTCTGTCATTCAGCAGAGGAATGTCTAAGATTAAATAGGCTAAGATTACAAACCTAACATAAAAAGTTAGGCTAGATGGCTGTACACAGTGGGGAGATAGACTCTTTTTTTTTTTTTTTTTTTTTTTTCTTTAGCTGAATTATGTATGGCTGTTTTGGTGCCTTGATACTATGAGTATATATTGTCAAATGGCTTTTTTTTTTTTTTTTTAATCATAATTACACAGATGCAGAACATTACGATCAATTTTTCACCTCTTTATGTATTTCTACTTCATAGGGTAAGATAACAAGGACAACAAGACATAGCAATGTGACTTTACTATTCCTATTTTTCTCTTCACACATGAATATGAACCTGAGGATCCAGAAAGTATTTTCAATTTTTGCATATCTTGATGTGATTTAACTAGTCATGGTTACTTTTGTTGCTTTACAGGGAGAAAAATTATTTATAAAGAATACATAGCTGTTGCAATCCTGACAAATAAAACCTGTTCATTGTGAGATATGCCAAATACAATAGCCTGGCAATGAACAGACTAGAAAAGCCAAAAAAGAAATGGGTTCTTTTTTTACATGCATGTGTATATGTATTTACATATACATATTTAGACACATACAGACATTCAGAGAATACATATATTTGTACTCAATACTAAATTTTATACAAGTGAATATTGTTATACTGATCACATCTTATTTTAGCTGGAATGTATTTAAGAATCTGAATGCTGTATATTAGAGAATGCCTTGGCAAAGAACAGGTAGCGAGATGCCAACACAGAACAAAAGCTACCATTAGACTGAAAGAAAGCAAAATTTAGTGTGTGTGAAGTTCTTTAGGTATCTGTTGATGAACATGTGAAGATGACCTTTTAAAATGTGGACATTGTGTCTTGGCTAATTCCATGTAACTCTGCAGATTGTTTTAGATAACATTTTTAATGCCAGTCCCCTTTGATCTTTCTGCATAGCAGTACTGTTGTCATTAAAAACATTACAGCAGATTCTGACTGGATTATTTGAGTTTGTACAGTGGAAGATAACGGATTACATGGTGAACATCTGAAGGCCTCCAGGCACACTTTATCTGGATAAGTCTTTAAACCAAGCTTGAAGAGCACTGATCTACACTAGCACTTTTCTTTCACTATATTTAATTGGTATACAGCTAGCACACAATAGAAATCTAGCAGTATTTATCTCTGTAGTAAACATGTTAAGGCTCTGAGATAAAAAATTGTGGAACTCTTCCTTTTGTATCAGACCAATGCATACCTCTTACAACAGACATTTTTGCAGGTTTTTCACTGTCAGATTTTTTTTATTATTATTATTATTTTTCTTGCTTAATCCTGAAAGGCTCAAAGATCAAGTGCTACACTTAGGTAGTTTACCACACACAGATCTTAATCTGTTCCACTCCGATGTCAGTGCTGCAAGGAAAGAGCTATTTCTTTCTCTTTGACTTTACTAACGTAACATGATACAGCAATCAGATAAAAAATTAAGAGAGAAAACGAATGACCTTTTCTCATTTTCTACTCTTCAATTTTATCACTTCCCCCCCCCCCCCCAATTATGAGTTCCCTTTTGTTTACGCACTAATGTTTTGGATGCAGAAATGGTAGGATTTCTGAGCAACATCTGATATCAAATTCCAATTCCAACTCTAAAAGACTTGCCTAAAAAATTCCAAAGGTGCTTAAGTATGAAAGTAGATCTTCCAGTTCTGTAAAGCAGACATTCAGTTTGCTCACAGATAAATGGTGAATATCTCCCACAGAGAAGTGGAAGATCTCTGGTTAAAAATATTCTTTAAATGATTAAAACCAAGGACTTAAGTTTTCTAGAAATTTATCCTTTCAGAGGGGAATGTTCTTACCATGGATCAGCTAGTGAGGGGTGGGGTTTTATCACTTAATATTTGTTGCTAAAACTGCACCAGTTTATATCGTACACCCAAATGCTTACTTGTCCAGAATGGGAAATGGTAAGAAACTGATTTTGACTGGTATTCTGTGAAGGTTGTGGCCCAAAAAATACATCCCTCCAAAATACTCTGGTATTTTATAAAACATTCAAAACTTAACTGACTTTGATTAAAAAAATAGGATAATTAATAATATCTTAAGACTGAGAGGCTGTGTAACAAGAATTGGGTACACATTTATTAAGGAACTTTAAGGGTTGGTGTGTGTGAACAGAAAAAAGAATAGGAATTGAATCATAACTGTTAGTAACAACTAAGGACAGTTTAACTCATCATGTACCTAGGCATGTTAGCAGCACGTTTTTACTAATTATGTTCAAGGACGTTAACCGTTTTTCATTCTATGACTCTCCTTGCTAATCTCTTCATCAGAGAAAAGATTTTTTAAAAGAACAGAAAGTGATATATGTATCATTACAAAAATGTTGAAGTACTTCTCTATATAGATTAAGTTAAAAAAATGACCTTAACACATGGGGATTTCTTATTACTTTTGAACTTTTAATACTTGAATTAGAAAAAGAAAAATATGAAATTATGAAATATTAACATTATGAAATATAAAAATATGATTTTTCCCTCTCTGTAGAAGTCAAATATCCCCCAATAAATAAATAAATAAATATTAGTTTTTTGATTGTTCACTGCTCCTAGTTTCTTCTGTCATGAAACTAAATTTCTATTGAGAATTTTTTTATTGACAATGCAATTTAAAATTTAAAAAAAAAATAGCATTTCTCAATGCCAAATTTTGTCAGTTACAAAGATCTTTTTCCTTTAGCAGTAGCATCAAGACTTTCTCCATCAATATTACATTTTCTTAAGTACAAGGTTACTTATTTATACTTTGTCGTATGCCAACACTGTATATAAGTCTTCGACACCATATACTAGTTTTCATAAGTTTGAAAATCCAACATCTTCTTCAGTCTGGTAGCTAGCTTTACTATCTATTAATATATAATAAAAAGCTTACAATGTTCAACTGTAGTACAATTGGCAGTACACATTATACTAGCATTACATGACATAAATCCCTTGATTTATTGAGTTTGGAGAACTAATAATAATAACAATAATTTGCTGGTAGAAATTATGAGACATTTCATAGGCAATCTTAAATGTCAATACAGGGTGGAAGACCTTTTAGAGTGATTGCAGAGACATTTTCTTAGGCAGGCTTTCTGTTATCCAGTTAATCTGTCATTATATGCAGGCCGCTGAAGGACTGCTTCTGCAGTTCTTGAATGAAGGTATACCATTTCTTCCATTTAGCAATGATATCTAGTTGTAACTTCAAAATGTTAAGATGCAACCATCAGAATAAGGGATAAGCCTTAAATGATGAGGAAATAACTAAGGTAAATATTAGGGATAAGCTTAATCTGATCAAATGCAAAGTCACATTTCAGCTAGTTATCATCCAGTCTCCGTAGAAATAGATAGAAATTGACACAAGCAAGATGACAATTATCCTAATGTAGGTATCTAAGAGATCAAGTAGACCATGCCACAAGAGGCACTTAAAGGCATTTTCTGTTGATTAAATGCGGTCAAGTATAGAAATTTATGTCAACAAGAAAGCACACAAACAAGTAAACAAACAAAAACAGAGATATTACTGACATGCTTCAGTTTAAAAGTGTACTTTTAGGAAAACCTATTGAACTACTTAGCTGGCATATGGCCACTGAGAGAACTGACACCTTATATTTCTCTTAGCACCTGAAATTCCTGGTTCTGGGAAATGCAGAATTATATCTGTTTTCGTATAAATGAGGGGGTTGGATTAGTCCTGCGTGCTTCCTCAGAGGTCTGAATCTAACCATCCAACTAGTCATCTAACACATACAAAGCCACCCAAGCCATTCAGACAATGCAAGGAAATTTCCAATTTCCTTGGAAATTTCAGATGGAAAAGCATTTGCAACACTAATATATACCAGTCTTGAGGTTACAGTATTTATACAGTATTTCTGTATCCATGACTTCTTCTGTCTGAAGATATTTAACTCCATATTTCTCAGAAATAAAACTTATGCATTACACTGTAACCTACTCTGAAATTGAGAGTCCTGTTACCTCTTATATTGTAATACTGTAGATGACAGAATGCCAGAATTATGGGATTGCCATTATAAAAACAGAGGAAAAAGACAGTATGACCATCTTATGTAGCAGCTAGATCTCTAACAATGGTATGTATGTTCTAGTTCATGCTTGTATAATTGCATTGATATTTTAACCAGCAGAATCTCCTCTTGTTGCTTCCAGCAAGTGTAGCAGCTAGTTATACCATGGTTGTGTAAATATTTCTACAGGAATTGTGATGGGCCTGAATACCAATCTTCTGCTTGGAGAAAAGAAATGAAACATTTTTCTTTTGAACGAACCAGTTGCTACTGTTTTTGTTTCTTGTACCTTGCAGCACATTACCCATCAATGTGGTACAGCTTAATGGCAGTCCTAAGTGTTAATGGTCAGCAACGTTTTCTATATCACTCATCAGCACTAATCTGTGTAGTCACCACATAAATAAGAAATAAAAATTAATCTATTATCAGTAACAGATGACTGACACAAAAATATCTGTATTCTTCAAGGATAAGGGAAGACAAATAAAAGGAATATTGGATGTAATATGAAAGAAAATAACTTCAATGTATTCATGAATACATTGTACATGTTCAATGTACATGTTCAACTCACATGTAATGGATGAAAACTTCCATTATTATTAGAATAGATTTAGGACACATCTCAAATATCCACAGCCGATGACATATCCTTTTGGTTCTTTATTTCATAGCCTGTGCCACCATATTTTCTTTTAACAACTCTTCAATGGATGTGCAATCACATAAATGTAATTTTTGAGCTATACAGTTAACTGTTCTAAACTGTAATTCAGATGACATCAGCCAAGTTAACTGAAGGGTTGAAGTAGGCTTCAAAAGGGAATTAGACTTAAAAGTTGTATTTTTCTATAAAATAATGGAAAAATAATTATAATCTAAGAAACAGTTTTCTAACTCCCAGTTGGATGAAGAAAATACATGACTAGACATTACTATATTTCGGATAACATACAGTATTTTCAGCCCAAGGTTTCTATTCGTAAATGTTCATGCATACGTGCATTCTTGGATCTGTCTCTAGGAATACACAAGAAATCTTAAAAATTAATTGTCTTATTTTAAAATATGCTTAAAATGCAAACCATATAAATTAGTATGTATGCACATGTATACATGTATACCTGCATACACAAATGCACTTAAATGTCCATATGGCTATAGAATCATAGAATCACCTAGGTTGGGAAAAACATTCAAGATCATCAAGTCCAACCATCAGCCTGACGTATTGAATGCAATCACTATACTATGTCCCTTAGCAATATATCCACATGTCCCTTGAATACCACCAGGGACAGAAACTCCACCACTTCCCTGGGCAGCCCATTGCAATCATACAGTCATAAAGTGATAGAATATCCCAAGTTGGAAGCAACCCACAAGGATAATCAAGTCCAACTCCTAGCATAACACAGGACTACCTAAAAATTAAACTATATATCTGGGAGCTTTGTCCAAATGCTTCTTGAACTCCAGCAGGCTTGGTGCTGTGACCATTTCTTGATATATATATATAAACTCACATACCTAAATAATTTACATAAGAATATAACTTACATATGTATGCATTTGATACATGTACATTATTTTCATATGTACCATTAGAGAGAACTGAATGAGCTCCTTAGAAACATTCTTCTATCTGAGCAGTGCTACTGTCCTAGAATACCTTTGAAAACAGATCTAGAGATTTTCCTCGTAAGATATGAAATAAGACATAAAAAGTTATTTAAAAAAAATAATAAATAAATCCAAACCACTTCAGGAAAGAAAAAAAAAAAAAAAAAAAAGGTCCAAGTATTTGAAAAGAAATCTGATTCTGAATAAAATATGGATCAAATATATCAGTTTTGATCCTCTAAAACTGCATAAATAGTTCAGGAAAGGATGAAAAGCTTAACCTTTACCCTGACATGAAATTCATGGGAAATTCAGCCTGAATGCTATTTTTACTGCAAGAATCTCACCACTTATTTGTTTTGTTTCACCAAACTGCTCAGAAAAAGTGGAGAGGGAAGAATAAATGCTTTGAAAACAGTCATTTCACATCTGTGCCTACATAGTGAAAGTGTGAAATGCAACAGCATAACCAACAAATTGAGTTAGTTCAGATAATTGGTAAATATTTTTCCAAGGGTGACAGCAAATAAGTATGATAGGTAGGCACAGAATTTTATGTGATGTGTACACCCTGAAAGAAATGAAGCTTTCCTCAGCTTAAGCTGACTAAAGAGGACATCTTTGTGGAGGTAAAAGCAAAGAGAAATGCTTTCGTTTCTTAACATATCTTAGGTCCAGAGGCAGTTCCAAATCAGCTTAACAAAGAGAAGCCACAGACAGCTGGATGTGATACTACCAAGAGATAAAGAAAGAAAATACAAAAGCAACTGCAGGGATGAAGCAAGACATGTTTTTAATATTTGCTTCTCACTGTAGTCTTTTTATGTCTTGTAAATACTTTATAGTACTAAGTACAAAAATTATATATTTTGTCTTTCGCTCCATAGTCCAGCACTGTTTTTCATCTAAAATAGAAACAGATTTACCATTCTATTTTTATAGAAATGTCCATCAGCTTTCATTTATTTACAAGGATGAAGCAAGAAAAAACATAAAAATCCGATATCACAAAGCTGCACCTCCAAAATATTCTCATGCTATTTATTTCTTTATGTTATGCAGGAGACTTACTGTGGTCTCACCTAGTGTTACTATGGTGGGAAGTAGCTATGCTATTACTATCAGTTTCAGCTGAGTTACTGTGTTACTGTATATCTCCCATACAAATAACAATACTAGAAATTCAACTCCCGTCACTACACAGTCAATGATTTTTTTTAATATATTTTTTTAACAATTACTTAATATAAGGACTTAGAGAAAAAAAAAAAAAAAGAAAGAAAGAAAAAAGAGAGAGAAAGAAGAAAATGAAGGGTATCTGAGAATACACATTCCCCCTTCTAAGCAGCTATTAGTACATGCAGAGGGAGTTGAGGAAAAGACAAAGGTGACAGCAGATGTAGAATGGCATGTATCTTATCTTATCTTATCAATAGTTCCTTGCAAAAGAATTTATTCAAAACAGAATATGCATTGCTAATTTTATAGCAAAACTTTAACAAGAATGTTTCAATAATCCCCAAATAAGACATTACTAAATCAGAAAAGAATATGAATTGTATGTCAATTTAAGTGCAACTATAATCAGAGTGACAAGGGTTAATTCTCTCATTTAATTTTCTCAGTCTTATGTCCTTGTTCTAATAACACGGGATGAAAAATAATAAAAAGGTCTTTAACATGAAAGTGTTACTTAAAAAAAAAAAAAAAGGATACTTATTTTTTTTTCTCTCTATTCAAATGCTAAAATTCTTGCACTAAAATTCGTGTTAGTGACTACAGACAGCTAGTTGGTAATCCTTAAAACAAAATGTTCCTGTCTTGATGGTGGTTCCTTTCTTGTCCAATGGCAGGCATGAGTAGACCATCTGTGTGCTTCTCCAGGAACATTTTGGAACAGTCACTAAGAGCCTGATGGAAACAGAGAACCCTCATAGAAATTTTGATAATGATGAAATGCCCTTATTAGGTGTAGAAATACAAAGCAGAGCAAGCAGTAACTCTTTTTTTTTTATACTTGGATATTTTCCTAAACCATTTTCTAAACAACAGGTAAATGGTCTCAGTCTGCCACACATTAAATTGAATGGAATTATCTAATACGAAGGAAATTCTCTGATGTTGATTTTAATCAACAATATTCAATCATCAATATTTCAGAGAAATATGTGTGGATCTCATCTAATTAGTGAATCTGATCCTGACTATTTAACATTGTGTTGCTTCACATATATTCTTACATAATATAATCTTTTCCTAATGAGAAATCCTTCAAAACTGTGTCAAGTTATAGTAGGATTCATTTTCCAATGTTAGAGATTGAATCAGCTTTCCAATATTTTAAACTTACTTTATCATTCCCCTGCTGAGGAAGAATATCTGCTTCATATCTATTTACTTCAGACCTCAGATTCAAAAGCTGGTCATATAACAGTATTTCTGTCACCCTCTGGCTGAATTATAGGAAGACAAGCTTAACCTTCAGTGGATTTCAGGGCTCAGGGGAAGATTTCTCTAAAATAGTTAGGAGTCAGAAAAAAATGTGAGAGAAAGCTAAAGCAAACTGAAAAAAAAGCAAAACAAGACACACAATTTAAGAATAGAATGATGGCAAGTACGGTAATAAAATATCAAACCTATCTTTCTTTGTATATTTTCTTCACCTACCTCCAGACCTGTAGAAAAATCATGTTTTCATAAGTTTTCTCAGAAACACCTTAACTATTATGCTACTTAGCTACTTAGCATTTTCCTGGCTTAATCAATTCAATTCTACCCATCAAAACTGTTTGGATATCATTTTCTGTGATGAATTACATTAAAACCAACTTGTAAATCTTAAATATGTGCATATAACTTTGTTAAATTCATCTTTATTTAACAAAACAAACAAAAAATCATTTATCCAAATATTTCCAATAGTTAACAAAGGTTCCCCCCCCACCCCTTTTTTTTAAGTCATTTTTCATTTCATTATATGTATTATAGTATTATAAATTCACAAAGTGCTAATGGATTCTGCATATTCATTATGTGAGAGTAAGATATTCTCCTCAGAGCAGGTTGGTCACACCCTTAATTAATAATACTAAATAGTATTTATGTAGGATATATCTTTGTTCAGACCTTCATTTAGTCAATGTTCCACTTTAAGGCAGACTTGTTTCCTTCGTTAACCTAATTAGATTATTTAACAGGAAAACAAAATCCCGGGCATAATAATATTGTCTTCTTGAGTAACTATCTGTAACTCCCTTAACGGAGTGGATAGTGACACCATACAATGCCAGAAGCTCATTACATTCCTACAATCATTGCAGAGGGAAGCATAGAGTTTGTTAACATCAAGTGCTGAAAGCACTTCTAGTAGGAAGGAGTGATTCTGCTTGAGAGGCATGAAAAGCAGTTTTGTGAAATGAAGGAACAAAAGTTGGACTGAAGTCCCCATAAGATCCACGAGAACGCACTGCTCTCTGTGCAACAAAATGCTTGCCATGAAATCACTCAGAAGTATTTGGCTGGGGTCAAATCCACAATCCAACAGCAGTATGACATATTGACGGGTTGTGCCCTCTAGAGAGGGCATGTGAAAAATATGTAGAGAAAACACGCTTCAAAATAAAAACAGAGGGTCTCAGAAGAATGCTTCAATGGACTAGTTACATGCATTAATGCTTGCCTAAGAGTTGATGAATAATGACCTTTCCAAATGTATCAATAAGCAGTAGTTGAATATAGCTCAGTTTATGAATAGGACACAATTTGTCAGTACTGTAATATGAGCTGGCCACTCAGAAGAGGGAATAAAATAACTAATACTTATCTCAGTTTCATATAAGCAAACAAAACCATGAACGTCAAATATTCTTGTATTTAGACTCTGTATTCATAAACACTTTTTCACCATTTTTTTTCCCCCCATGAATTTTGTACATTGAGAAATTACCCTTATGTTAGGACATTGAATACAGTTAAGTTTGGCCTGCCTAATTACTGTAAATGCTATCCTATAAGTGGCACGAATATCACAGTGAAAGGATTTTCCTTTATATTATTAGACTTTGCAGCAAGCTGTAGATCTTTAAGACTCCTAATATGACTATCATCACGTTGTCTTTGTTAAGTGGGTTAGATCACTCTGTTCCTTCCCAGTCCTTCTGAAAGCTTTCTCAGTGAGGTTAAGCATGAATTCATGTCTAACAACCAAACAATACATACAGGGAGAACCCAGTCCTAATTAATTTAGGAAAAAATGCATTTATGTATAAAAATGAATTGATCAGCTTCTATAGGAAGCTTTGAATGTCTCAGACAGTATATAGTTAACAGGAACAGAAATTCTTCATGAGGAAAAGATAAAACAAAATCTAAATACTAGGGTAACATTTTATCTTATATTTTATCCTTATATTTAAATAGAAAAGTTTGACAACCCTGTCTTTTTAGGAATGGAGTGATCATTTGCTGCTTGGGGGGGGGGGGAGGGCAGGGAACTGTTTGGTTTGGTTTGGTTTGATTTGATTAGTTGGTTGTAGGTAGGGTGGGGGGCTTTTGGGGGGGGGGGGGGTTGGGTGTTTCTGAATTTGTTTTTGTTTCTTTTGTGTTTTTTTTTTCTTTTTTTTCACTCAGAATGTTGACAAAAGAAAACGTATTTTTGCTTTACTAGAGGAAAGCCATCTTTATGCACAGAATCAGTTAAGGAGACAGGCATTATATGGAGCTATACTAAGTTTATGTGATAAGGTTTTGGCAGCAGGGGGGCTTCAGGGATGGCCTCTGTGACAAGGTGGCTTCTGCCACGTTAGATAATATCCAATTCCAGCCGGCTCCAAAAGAGACCTGCTGCTGGCCAAAGATGAGCCAGTAAGAGATGATAGTTGTGCGCCTGTGAGAGGAGATCAAGGAAAGGAAATAAACTGCTGTGAACAACATCTGGGAGAGAGACGTGAGTAAATGTTGATAGAGACAGCCTTGCAGACATTAAGATCAGTGGAGAAGGATGGGAGGAGGTGCAGGAGGTGCTCCAGGTGCCAAAGCAGAAGTTCTCCTGCAGTCCATGTAGAGGACCGTGGTGGAGCAGGCTGTCTCCCTGCAGCCCACGGGTACCATGGCGGAGCAGATCTCCACACTGCAGCCCATGGAGGAGACCACAGTGGAGCAGGTGGATGTGGCCATGTGGCCTTAAGGAGGTTGAGGCTCATGGAGAGCCCCCTGCAGGAGAAGGCTCCAGGACAGAGCTGCAGCCTGTACACAGGAGCCCATGGTAGAGCAGGAGGTCTTGCAGGAGCTGACGCTTGTGGGGAGCCCATGCTGGAGCAATATGTTCCTGAAGGACTGCACCCTGTGGTACAGACCCATGCTGGAGCACTTCTTGAAGAACTGCAGTTTGTGGGAAGCCCACGTTGAATCAGTCCAGGAAGGATGGTATCCTGTGGGAGGGACTCTGCGCTGGAGCAGAAGAGCATCAAGATGAAGGAACATCAGTGATGAAGCATTATAGACTGACCACAACCCCCATTCCTTGTTCCCCTGCACCACTTGGGGGAACAAGATGGAAAAGGATGGATGGGAGGGAAGGTTTTTTTGTTTGCTTCTAGTTTCTCACTGCTTTAGTCTGTTATCAATAGGCAATAAATTATATTAATCTCCCTTATGCTGAGTCTGTTTTGCCTATGATAGTAACTGGTGAGTGATCTCCCTGTACTCATCTCAACCCATGAGCTTTTTCTTCATCATGTTTTCTCCCCATCCTTCTAAGGAGGAGAAGTGAGAGAGCAGTGTGGTGGTGCCTTTCTATCTAACGATGTTAAATCACCATGAGCCTTCAAATTAGGGCTACTATGGGACATCAAAAGGGGGCAGTTACCAAGTTAAAATTCACCAATTAGTAGGAATTCCGTTCTTCTTAAGTTGAACTGAAAGCTAACCTGAGTACAAACCCTAACTAACATCAAGGGACCAAGAATTTGTTACAGACAGCCTTGGAATTTGTATGTCTTTTGTTGTTGACCTGTATTATATAGTTTATGTTGTATCTCTAAAAGATACTGAATGATTCATAAATTTCCTTCAGGGAAACTTTGCCCTCATCTTTTTCAAAGATTTATCTATCTGTATAACATGGCAAATACCCTTGATGGAATGAACTGTTGAATTTTATGCTTTGACATTATGTGGTAAAAATGACCAGTTGTAATTACCCACTCACCCCACTCACCTTCTCAAGAGGAGGTATCCTGAAGTAGTAGATTATATTAATCAATTTCTCATAAAACATATACACAGAATAGCATTTTCTTAGATCATTTAAAGGCCAAAACAAAACCAACAATCAAACAACTCAATGCTTGATTTCCTAGGATATAACTTTGGGTAATGTACGATTAATATCACTCTTGTTTTAACTGGTGACACATTCACACTCTTTTACTCTTTTTTTTTTTTTTTTTCTCCCCACATTCCCCAGATACTGCTGTAGCCAGTAAATCAGACGTTTCCAAGGAAAAATATTTGAGCATAGAGAATGATAATTAAATATATATCTGCTCTGGTAATCAGTGCCTCATGTTGTTTTCGTGGAGAGTTTTATTTGACAGAATGGATCTAATTAGTTCTTTTCAATGTATACAAGAAGTGTTTATGAAGATGCTTAAGGAAATCAGACGTATTTTTTTCTTTGTGAACAACTATTCTATATTGTCTTCTTATAGTTTATTAAAAAATAAAAAAGTGCTATAAACAGTTTCTAAAGGTGTTTTAAAGCAAAATTTATACATGTACATGTATATTACAGTGACTGGACTTTGAGTTGAAATGGATGGTCAAGTAACATTTAATGCTTTACTTCCATGATCTTTCTTCCCCTTTAGGAGAGAGGTCTGACTGTAAAAGCCATAGGAACATCACTCCATAGCTTGTCTCCCTCTTTGGAGCAAAGCAGGACACAAAATTTTACTAACAGTATGCAAAATGATTCCAACAGAGGAAGTAAATGTTACTAGAAAGCAAAGGTCAATGACAATCCCATTTCTTTTAAAAAGGAAGGATGTGACTTTAGAACTGGTTTGCTTAGTGACAAATTTGGTTTAATCATGAAAAAGTGACCCAGCCTAGAGCTCCAGGGTAAGGTACCCAATTTAAAAATGTGTACTCCAGTCAGAAAAAATGCTTCCCATATCCTAAAGGTAGTTCTTCAGCAACGGGTTGAGCTGTAACACACTTTTTTTTAACATGGTGTCAGTGGGCTGGCCTGTTGAGATTTCTAGTCTGATCAGAGGAAAACAGATGCTCAGCTAGAGGGAAAAGGATTTTCTCACTGTGTGCTCAGGCCTTGTCAAATGACTCCAACAACTCGAAACCTTTTTCTTTCATAGGAAAGTCCACTTTTTTTTTTTTTAAAAAAAAAAAACATTTTCTATAAGAACATATTGTTCTTAATCAACATCCTGAACCATCAGGTTTACATCCTGTCCAGTTGCAAAGTTTGCCAGCAGTTTCTTGAGTGCTCGTCAATTAGTGCGGCTGATCAGGTTTGTTTCTTGCTGTCTTTGTTAACACTAATTGATCAGGTTTTATATGTGTTTGCCCCCTTCTCATCCCTGTGTGACAAGAAATCTTACAGAAAAATAAACATTCTCATATTCCTTGTATTCTTATAAATTACTGCATCAAACCAGGTTTGTTCTCATCATTCTGTCTCATCATCCTTTAATCAGGTTTGTGCCTCTGCATGTACTTCTGGCTTCTTCCTTTTCTTATTAATCCTTCTTTGCATTGGGAAGGTGTTTGACTGTTGTAAAAGACCTTGACCAGATGCCTTTAAAAGAGAAGACACTCTACATACAGCATCCATCAGGAACTTTGTATACAAAAACCTTAAGTGTGAATTTATGTCTAAATATGTGGGTGTCTCTTTTATGGTACAGTGACCAGTTTTACTGTACCATGACCAGTTTACTGTACAATGACCATTATGGTAACACATATCCACCCAGAGACACAGCTGAGAGTAGGCAGTGCACTAGCAATTTGTATTGTACTGTCTAATTCTCCTGGTTTAAGAAATGTAGTCACTTCCATTACATTATCCTATATTAATCACAGGCTACTGATATTTGAACATGTGAAAAAAAAATGCACATGGAATATGCCAAAACAGAATGTACCTGCTCACTTCCCTAAGGTGTTACAATCAGATAAACTTGAATTCATTTTTGGATTCTTGAAAGATTTAATAAAACCTGCCTTTTGGAGGCAAATCTAGGAGATGCAGCATTTCATGAAGCTAAAGAAATATTCTGACTTTAGTAAAGATAACAAAAAGAGAAATATTCAATACATTATTTTTCTTTCTTGTCAGTTTCAAATACTCTTTTTCTTAATTGAAATGACTTCACAACTCGGAAAGGCAAGAACGTGAAAGTCATTTTACAATTTAATCTTTAATTTAAGAGGGTGTTTTTTATCAAGTCTTTACCTGATTTTACATAACCTGACATGCTAGGTTAACAGTTGGACTTGATGATCTTAGAGGTCTTTTCCAACCTAAATGATTCTATGATTCTATGAATTTATCAAGAGACTTCTTGCAGGATCAATTTGTTAGTATACATTTCTTACAAAATGACATCAATAGAAATGGTGGTCTACCTTGACTTCAGTAAGGCTTTTGACACCGTTTCCCACAACATTCTCCTCAAGAAATTGGCTGCTCATGGCTTGGACTGGCATACGCTTCGTTGGGTTGAAAACTGGCTGGATAGCCGGGCCCAAAGAGTTGTGGTGAATGGAGTCAAATCCAGTTGGAGGCCGGTCACTAGTGGAGTCCCCCAGGGCTCAGTGCTGGGGCCAGTCCTCTTTAATATCTTTATTGATGATCTGGATGAGGGGATCGAGTGCACCCTCAGTAAGTTTGCAGACGACACCAAGTTAGGTGCGTGTGTCAATCTGCTCAAGGGTAGGAAGGCTCTGCAGGAGGATCTGGATAGGCTGGCCCAATGGGCTGAGGTCAACTGTATGAAGCTCAACAAGGACAAGTGCCGGGTCCTGCACCTGGGGCGCAACAACCCCAAGCAGAGCTACAGGCTGGGAAATGAGTGGTTGGAAAGCTGCCTGGCAGAGAAGGACCTGGGAATACTGGTTGATAGGCAGCTGAATATGAGCCAGCAGTGTGCTCAGGTGGCCAAGAAGGCCAACAGCATCCTGGTTTGTATAAGAAGCAGTGTGGCCAGCAGGTCTAGGGAAGTGATTGTCCCCCTGTACTCGGCTCTGGTGAGGCCGCACCTCGAGTACTGTGTTCAGTTTTGGGCCCCTCGTTACAAGAAGGACATGGAGGTGCTCGACAGAGTCCAGAGAAGGGCAACGAGGCTGGTGAGGGGTCTGGAGAATAAGTCTTACAAGGAGCAGCTGAGGGAGCTGGGCTTGTTCAGCCTGGAGAAGAGGAGGCTCAGGGGCGACCTTATCGCACTCTACAGGTACCTTAAAGGAGGCTGTAGCGAGGTGGGGGTTGGTCTATTCTCCCATGTGCCTGGTGGCAGGACAAGGGGGAATGGGCTAAAGTTGCGCCAGGGGAGGTTTAGGTTGGATATTAGGAGGAACTTCTTTACTGAAAGGGTTGTTAGGCATTGGAATGGGCTGCCCAGGGAAGTGGTTGAGTCACCATCCCTGGAGGTCTTTAAGAGACGTTTGGATGTTGAACTTAGTGATATGGTTTAGTGGAGGACTTGTCAGTGTTAGGTCAGAGGTTGGACTAGGTGATCTTGGAGGTCTCTTCCAACCTAGACGATTCTGTGATTCTGTGAAATAATGGTGATTGTCACTCTTTCTTGTGGAGATGTCTATGCTGACAAGAATCCAGATGAGAGATGTATTTATCTTTATTCCTTCTTATACAGATACATACATTCTTTTTTTTTTTTTCTACCATGTCAGTCCCAGATTTTATTTCCCAGCATTCAGTGCTACAAATGTTATATGAACCATAATTGAAATAAAATAAAACATGATTATATTTAGCATCAGATAAAGAGATTTGACACAAATAATCCTGCAGTTCTATTAGCCTGACTTTAATGTTACTGTCACATTTACTCTCCATTATCCCTTCTCCAAATCAAATAATCTAAGCCTTTCCATCATTTCACTGAATAAAGCCCTTTACCTCATCTTCTTCACCAGTGGAAATTTTTATTTATTATCTAAGTGTTTAGTTCTGAAATATCACTTTCAAATATTAGATGCAGAATTTAAGGTAGAAATGAATTACCAATATAGTAATGAAATTGTAACATTTTCCATATAACTGTATGATGTATGTCTCTTAACAGTGTCAATATCCTATTCATGCTTTCAATCAGTCCTGTTTGCTGAATCAGATTTTTCAAAAGACTATTGTAGTACCTCCGTTTTCTCTGAGAAGGATATAATCCCATCATTATTGTCTGAATGATTTAACTTTTTAGTTCCATTGTGCATAGTGTGTTGTCTTGTGCTATTGTAAGTAACCCCTTTCAGAGTGGAGCAATCATTTTGTTTGTTAAGTATATTTCATTCAATCCTTGAGTGTTTTCTCAACAGTAACTCTATGCACCACAATAAATAAATAAATAAATAAATGTACAACATTCTTGCCTAGTTGTACTAACATTTCAATTTAGCATTGCAAAAATTGTAACAATTCATGCTAGATAATATTTACATTCCCATTTGAGTAAAATTCTAGTTTAGAGATGTAATTGTAAATTTGCTATGACCCTACAGAGGGTCTACTTAAATACCTTCAGGCAATTTAATCTTGCTCCATATGATTAATCATACCCTGAATCTGATGGCACTCCAAAAATGCTGATTTTGCTGGTAATTTCCACCAATTCAACACAAGACAACCCAGCTTTTACTGCAAATTTTAAGAGATATTATCCCAGTTTTCACAGAATCCCCAAACTATATGTATAGTTTGTTGTAGTTCCAGCACAGTTTTCATTGTGACACCATCTGTACTGTGAATTACTCGTCTGCTTTGTGCTCTTAGCCTGTCACATAAGAAAGAGCACAGTACATAGAGAATGTATAAGATGACAGATATGGCTATTTTGACTTGTGCAATGTCAAAGACTTAACAGTGATGAAGACTATGACTGCACATTTACTTGTATTTCAAGCTAGATGTGTCTTCATCAGAGAAATATTGACAATTTCTCAGAATCTTCATTAACATATATATATATATGTATATATACGTATAGTTCTCTGTGAGACTCTGGTCAGAAACAGCACAGTGCTTAAGTGGCAGAAAATATCCCCACCTTTGGACTATCAAATCAGTACTATTAATACACATACCAGATTTTACATATTTACTGTTATGGTAAGTCTGGAACATGACTGTTTTTTTTTGTTTGTTTGTTTTCTTTTTGTTTTTCTTTTGTTTGTTTTTTAATGCTGATGTTTAGACTACATAACAACTAGGCTCCTTATGACATCTATATTACAGTGAAATCATACTGTTAAGAAGGATTAATCATTGTGTTAATTCTATTAGTATAGTGTTATGTCTTTCATCTTGACAACCATATCTCATCCCATTTTCTAACATTTCCACACCTCACTGTAAGAATACCTAGGAGAGTACCTGTAGATATCCCAGCTAGGACTGACATCGTCATACATGTTAAATTATGTTATTTGCCCTTAAAATGATGTTGTGTGATTTGGATCTCTTTGAAAATGTCTGTATTTTAATAATAATAATACCAAATAATACTTTAAATGGACAAAGATCATGTGGAAATTATTCTGTAGATAATGAATCTACAGTTAAAGACCATAAATATCAAAGAATGAAATTATTTTTTTTTTGGTGATTAAAAGAACATTAGTAGAAATAAATGTAGAATCTAAAACAGACAAATAAAATATGCCAGGCATTGAACTTGTGTCTGAAGGCAGTGATAAGATACCTGATTTTTTGAGATTTTTAAAAGTATAGCAGGCCAAAGATGGTTTCAAGTCAGATAGGAAATCATTTGGCATTTAACAGAGAGACAAGCTAAAAGTACTAGTGGATCAATTTTATTTCTTAGATTTAAGATTGGATAAAAGCATTCTCTAAGCTGGTGACCAAGTTATAGCATTAAAAAATACTTTTAAAGAGAGAGAGAATAAGGAAAGTTTAGCACTGGCTTCAGAGGGAACACTATAAAATTTTAGGACCAAATGTAACCGTACCTGATAGTGTTTTCCAGGAGATGCCTATTTAGATGTAATAAAGTTTCTTTTGGATAGGATCCCAAAGATTGATCTGCTGTAACGTGAACATCTAAGATAAGAGAAACTGCTTTTAAAGTGCCTTTCTTCAGAGACTCTAAAAACACACAGACAGTTTCACTGTAGAGATCTGAAAGTGAGTGTGAGATGAAATCCTCAAATTCATCTGTAAAAGATATTGTGAGATATTTATACATGAAGATATGTATAAACCAGTTAATAGTCATTGATAAGTGTTACATCTTGCATTACTATTTCTACAAGTACAGTTCCTGCTTTTTTTTTTTTTTTTTTTTTTTAAGGTTTTGCTGGATGTAGTCTAAGCCACACTAGGGTGAACGAACAGATTGAATTGGAGCTGTCTTGCCATCACATTATCACATTACAAAGTCAGGCTTCCATTTGTTTTAGTCTTCCTAAAGGACAAGTGGAGAATAGTCCCATCTTGCATCCTGCCTAGCAATTAGAGCCTGAGGAGTAGAAGTATTTTGTTGAAACTCACTGACTGAGAAATATGGGCAACTCAGGTATTTCTTACATGAGTTCCATAATCAACAGGTAAAAACACCCAAAGGTATGCTTTTCCTCCACTCTTATGCGTATGCTTTCAGAAGGGAATTCCGTAAATGTTGTGCTTTAACCCAGCAGGCAGCTTAGCACCATGCAGCCACTCAGTCACTCTCCCCAAGTGGGCTGGGGGAGAAAACTGGAAAAGTAAAAGTGTGAGAACTGATGTGCTGAGATAAATACAGATTACAAGTTAAAGCAAAAGCTGTGCACACAAGCAAAGCAAAACAAGGAATTCATTCATTGCTTCCCATTGGCAGGCAGGTGTTCAGTCATTTACAGGAAACCAGCACTCTACCACATGTAACAGCTTCTTGGAAAGACAAATGCCATCACTCCGAATATCCCCCCTTCATTCCTTCCCTCAGCTTTTGTTACTGAGCATGATGTCATACAGTATGGGATATCCCTTTGGTCAGTTTGGGTCATCTGTCCTGGATGCCTCCCCTCTCAACTCCTTGTGCAACCCCAGCCTCCTCTCTGGCAGGGCAGGATAAGAAGCAGAAAGGTCCTTGGCACTGTGCAAGCACTGCTCAGCTGCAAACAAAATATCGGTGTCTTGTCTTTTTAATCAAAAATCCAAAACACAGCATCTATAATGAAGAGCCTCTATAAAGAAGATTAAATCTCTCCCAGCCCAAATCAGGGCAAGGAAGACAGGTATTTCTTCAGACATACTGGTGTGATTGATCTTTTATAAGATTATACTGGCTATTTTTTATTATATGTCACCCTGTGTGTATGGACTGTGTAAACCTCACAAACCTCAAGAAGCAATTTGATACCATACTGCCTTTCTCTATTGCTGTGGTTTAACCTTGGCATGCAGCTAAGTACCTCACAGCTGCTTGCTCACTCTCCCAGGTGGGATGGGGGAGAGAATCAGAAAGGCAAAAGTGTGAGACCTCATGGGTCGAAATAAAGACAGTTTGCCAGGTAAAGCAAAAGCTGCATGCACAAGCAAAGCAAAACAAGGAATTTGTTTGCTACTTCCCATCATCAGGCAGGTGTTCAGACACTTCCAGGAAAGCAGGGTCATCATGCGTAATGGTTTCTTGTGCAGACAAATGCCATCACTCTTACTTCCCCCTCTTTCCTCCTCCTTTCCACCACCTTTTATTGCTGAGCATGACACTATGTGGTATGGGATATTCCTTTGTCCAGCCTGAATCAGCTGTCCTGACTGTGTTCTCTCTCAGCTCTTTGTGCACCCTCAGCCTTCTCACTGGCAGGGCAGCATGAGAAGTAGAAACATCCCTGACTCTGTAAACACTACCATGTAATAACTAAAAACATTGGTGTGTTATCACCACTATTTTCATCAAAACTCCAAAACATGTCATCATGCAAGCCTCTATGAAGAAAATTAGGTCTATGCCAGACAAAACCATGACAGTATCCACCTTGTATTCCATACCATATATGTCATGCTCAGGTCCCACACTTTCCAATACACCCTCATTAATTGCCACACTTCAATTAATACACAGATTTCATTCCCATAGTCTATGGACCACCCTTGTTAAATGTCCATAAAATGTCCACTGAATTCCTTTAGCCCATGACTTAGATTCTATCTGTTATGATGGTCTCTCAGGACAGGAGAGGCACTGTGTTGTGTGGAGTTACTGGAAGCAAAAGCTAGCTCAGGAAGATCTGGTCATTTATGCAGTTGCGTTGCTTCTTATGAGGCTCATCCTCTGCTGGTTTCAGTGGTTCCTGCTATAGGACTTCCTATGGAGGTTTCTGGTTTGAGCCATCAGGAAGAACTGATCTGCTTATTAGACTGCAAGCCTCTATATTCAATTTAAGGTCTCTGCCTTGCCAGGATGAAATATTTAAGTTTGAATATTACCAAAATGAAATAGAATGAGGGTAGCCATACATTCTCTTTTTGTTGAGACCTTTTATACTAAATAACTAAAAACTAAAATAAAAATATTTTCACTTTCTTCACTAAGGCTCTGTGAAAGAAAACTGTTTTAGATAATACAACTGCAAGTATTCATCCTATTTTTACACAGTTAATTTTTAAAATCCTCAGCAGAATAACAACTCATTTATCAGATTCTGGATCAGAAAGGGGCCATGGAGGACCTTTTTTCAGTAATTTTTTCAAAGTTTTCAACATGTGCATTCTTGACGCATTTTACTGTACAATGAAAATTCAAGATGCATTCTATGATCCCCACTCATTTAAAGTAGAATGTCCTTCTAATTCTAGAACTGTCGATCCTATGTTTTTGGAGAGCATTTATCTTATCTAAATCTGAAGAGTTAAGATTTGCTGAGAAGATAGAATAATTAATCTATTTCATGGACCATTGAAAGTTGATTATTCAGACTATTTTGGAGTACTTTGCACATCTCCAGTTATATTTTTTCTAGTAATTTACTCAATATAAAGGTGCTCATATAGTCATTAAGTAGGTCTGTGGCACTTATTAACGATTTCAAGAAAAAAAACTCAAAAGGTTACTATAACGTAGTTTATTTATTTATTTATTTTAAACACATTAGATGCCATACGTTTTCTAAAGTATTAAAATATTGTTTTTTCAAAAAGAATTGTTTGGTAAGTATGAGCAGATAGAAGAACATGATATTGGAGAACATACAAACAGAAACAATGCCATCAGCAGATGATTCTTTTTTTTTCCCTGAATATTGCCATCAATGCAATCTGTTGTTTTTTAGAAAAAGTATCTACCGATGGAAGAAGTCACATGGAACATCTATTTTCTCAGCACCTACTCAAAAAAATAACAAGGCTGTATCATGAAAAAAGTCACTGGAATTCAAAATAACAGTGGGAAAAAAAAAAAAAAAAAAAAGACCAATAAGGAAAATCTGAGGATATAATAAAAATACCATGAAAATCTTATAATATCCTCTGCATTTTTTGGATATAAAAGCACTACTGTCTGTTACCAGCCAACTGGAATACAGCAACAACAGCAGAATTTTTCAAGTACAATTTTCTGAATTGGAAGATATCATGCCCTGAGTCACCATTACTCCACCGTTGTGCCTGGCAGTGAGGCTTGTGGCTTGTTTTGGCCAATTCCACTCTTCATTTTTATCTCCACTTGATCCCCAGTTACCTCCATCTACTTCTTTTGGATCCCAGTCTTCACTCAACACTGCCGTTAAGACTTCCTGGTCCTGTTTCCCTTTGTATTTTTGCCTCTTTACATGCTCAGGCTTTTACCACCACTTATCTCTGCCAACACTGGAACCTGCTGAGCATCCCTCACAGCAGCACTCTCAGTAGTCTTTTGAATAGGTTTTCCTCCCTTTGTAACCATCTACATATTTTTTCAACTTCTTAAGTTCAGTCTCCTGCTTCTTGAATTGCAGTCATTAATAACTAACACAAGTAACTACACTGATCACCTGTTTTTTAATCATACTATTCCTCTCATTTTAGAAGACATTTTCCACAGTGATACCATATTGGACCTGTCTGATCTTCATCTCAAACAAGAGGACTATGGATTTTCACAGCAGATTCTTTCCATGGTCTGGACCATATAGATATGACTAAGATATTTAAGGAGTCAGGGGCATCTGCCTCCTTTGTTCAACCACAAGAACACTTTAAAGCCATACAAGACTTTTTTTTTTCGTTTTTTTTTTTTTTTTTTTCCCAAACTTCTTTGAAATCATTTGCACCATTCTTTTGTTTCATTCTTCATAATTTTATCTTTTTTTTTTTTCATTTCAGTCCTGTTCTTCATCTTCTTGATACTTCACTTTTATATCAGTTTACTCTACATCTTCACATGAATGAAATCACACGTGATCCTAACATATACCTTCTAGACCTTCTTTAGCTGTTTCTGCTGGTGATTCACTATAGACATGTCCACTTGTATACACGCACTAATTCATAGGCAATTCATAGTAATTTTTAATAGTTGTTTTACGGATTTCTACATAGGATATTCTGCAACAACTCAGCTTGCACTGCACCTATTCCTAGGCAGGTAAGTCAAGCCATTGCTATCCATAGAACATGAAGTATTTGAAAAATAGGAAACAAAGGGTTTAGAGAAGAATAAGTGGAACACTCAGACGTTAGACTATCATGTTGTTACACAGAATTCTTAGTTAATTTGTTCTATCCGATTTATTAATGTACGTTAATAGTGTAATTTGGTGACAGCCTTCTAACAACACCTATGATAACTTTCCCAGTCTATCACCATGTGATTTAATTAAAACCATTGACAAGAATTAAAATCATTGGCTATACAAGCTCACATAGATTTTCAGAAATAAACGTATCCAATTATTAGAACAGATCATGAAGAATGCGATGAATTCTCCACCATTGGACTGATCATTACTGAATATAAAGTATGTGTCAAGTTACTTTTTTACTTTTTTGAAGTATGTACCCTAGGTCAAGCACAGCTCTTGAGCCTGGAGCAGGATACTGTAAAGACATATTAAAACAAATGAATATTTGATCATCAAATACAAGGGGACACATCCAAGAGACAAAAGAGGTGATGTTTACACAATATGGCATCATGCTTCAACAGGAGCAAAGAACTGAGATTGCTGTCTTTGAAGTATTTGAAGAAATCTCTTTTCTTGCTCACATCAGCCCCGAGTGCCTCCTCCCTGACACTAACCCCATTCTACTTTTTTCTCTGATTAATCACTATTATATCCTTTTTTAGATGTTCTCAGAATCCTCTTTTGTTTCTTCCCTGCCATCTTTGTCTTATCTTGGAGAAGAATTAGAAGACCCCAACTTGAAAGAAAACAAAGATATATTTGGCTTTTCTTTTTATGGCAACATAACGTGCTTATTAAGAGGCAGGAATCCAATCTTACATCCTGTGTATCCCATGCGTTTTCATTCCCGCTTCCACAGTTCTAGAATAATTTAGCTGAAACTGTTCCAGTTCTGAAATCTTTCAACTCAACCAGTAAAAATTATCTGATAAAGCAAAAACCGAAGAAAACAAACCAACAAACAAAAAAAAATCAAAGGTTAAAAAAAAAGCCATTAAAGGACTTCTCACCAGAAGATGAGAGATAATATGTTGAGTCAAGTTTTTATTTTTCACTTTAATTTTTCATTTTTATTTATGTAGGGATGACCTACATCTTCACTTAAATATTATTACATTCAGGATGCATGGTGCTATCTGCCTTCTTATCTTGATTTGTGGGATCAGTAATAGTACTGGTAAGGGGCATTATTAGCCTGAAAACTTTCAATTCCCTCGAAGTAGTGGTATGGATTTCAGAAAAGATGTATGGAAAGTCTGTTGCAAGTGACAACAGACAAATCTGGCTAACTTATATGTATCCAAAAAAGTCTCAGCAGAGATTGACTGAACTGCAACAAAAACTCCTTGAGGCTCTCACTGAACATAATCTATTCAAGGTCTACAAGAACACTTTCTGTTTTAATCATTAAATGATGAAATAGTCTCTTCAGGAGCCAGGACACTAATATGGAAAGTAAGACTAAAAGAGATAAAACAGGGATTATGTATTTGATTTAGAAGAACAGATTTAGAAAAGGGTGTCCAGTCTGGCAAAAATGGGTGAGGTGGTTTTACCCAGCTGGGCAGCTGAGCTCCACCACAACTGCTCTCTTCTGCCCCTCCTCAAAGGGAAAGGGAAAGAAAATATGATGAAAAGGGCTCAAGGGCTGTGATAAGGACAGGGAGATCACTCAATGATCATCGTCATGGGCAAAACAGACTCATTATAGGGAGATTAATAAAATGTATTGCCTATTACTAACAAGCCAGAGAAGTGAGAAACTGAAAAACAAACCAACACCACCTTCCCCTCATACATCCTCTTCCACCATCTCCCCCTGAGTGGTGCAAAGGAACAGGGGAATGGGGGTTGCAGTCAGTCCGTAACACTTTGTCTTCACTGCTCCTTCAAAGTCGCTCTCTGCCCCTGCTCCACGTGGGGTCCCTCCCATGGGATGCCATCCTTCCCAAACTGAACCTGCGGAGGCTGCCCACAGGCAGCAGCTCTTCAAGAACTCCTCCTACATGGCTCCGTACCATGGGGTCCACTCATCAGGAGCAAACTGCTCCAACATGGGTCCCGCACAGGCAGCAGCACCCCCCAGACACCCTGCTCCTGCGTGGGCTCCTCTCCACGGGCTGCACCATGGAGATCTGCTCCATGTGGGACCCATGGGCTGCAGGGGGACAGCCTGCTCCACCAGGGGCCTCTCCACAGGCCACAGAGGAACTGCTGCTGCATGCCTGGAGCACCTCCTGCCCTCCTTCTGCACTGATCTTTGGGTCTGCCAGGCTGTTTCTCACTCCTCACTCTCCCAGCTGCTTTTGTGCAGCTTTTTTTTTTTTTTCTTTCATTTTTTCCCTTTCTTAAATCTGCTTTCAAAGAGGCATAAACAACATCACTTATTGTCTCAGGTCTGGGCAGTAGTGGGTCCCTTTGGAGCCAGCAGAAACTGGCCCTTTTCAAACATGGGGCAGCTTCTGGATTCTTCTCACAGAGGGCACCCCTGCAGCCCCCTGCTACCAAAACCTTGCCATGTAAACCCACTCCAGTGGGCTGAAAGGCCACAGAAAAGAAGTGGAGAGTGAGGTCATGGAGACACTGCAGAGGAATTTGAGGAATAGCTTTATGGTTGGGTATCAAGTCAGATTCTTTTTCCATTGTGTCTTGACAAAACAGACATTAGCTCAAGCTTTATAAATTCTAAGATCTTCAGCTTTCCAAATTGTTTTCGTCTTAGTTCTTTAGCTCTTTATTTTCCATGTTGTTTTTTTTATATTGCTTCACATAATTAAATTTAATGAATCTGACATTGTTAGTGAGATCCTAAATAATTTTATTAAGAACTTGTCTCCCAAATTCATCTTAAACTGAACTAATAAGTTTTTTTTTTTCTTTTCCCCCAAATCCTTTCTTAAGCTAAGCTGTATAAATTGCCATTCTAATTAAGCTTTTATCAAAAGCTATTCTGAAGCCTTACTTCAAGAGCTACTATAGAGGAATTAGAAATATATTTTTTTTGTGTGAGTGGCTGAGCTAGAAGCTAACATTTAATTTCTTTAAACTGTGCAAATACTAACCTTTAACATATATTTTGCTTTCACTTTTGATATTTGTCATCTATTTGTTTTGAAGATTTGTGATATGCTAGGAATAGCCTTAAAATAAATAAATAAATAAATAAATGAAATTCTTGCTAATAAGATACTTCAATTGTTTACTTTCTAATTCATGGCCACAAAAATATTAATCTTTCTAGCACAACTGTCACAACAAAATAGGAACTCTATGGATCAGTTACCTAAAATAAGACAAACCCTAAAACCCACCATGTCCTGGTTTCAGCTAGAATAGAGTTAATTTTCCTCCTAGAAGTTGGTATAGTGTTCTGTTTTGGATTTAGGATGAGAACAATGTTGATAACAGTCTGATTTTGTAATTGTTGCAGAGCAGTGCTTACACTAAGTCAAGGATTTTTCAGCTTCTAATACCACCCTGCCAGTGAGGAGGCTGGGGGTTCACAAGGAGCTGGGAGGGGAAAGAGCCAGGACAGCTGACCCAAACTGGCCAAAGGGATATTCTATACCATGAGTTGTTGTGCTGAACAATTAATATGGGGTGGCTGGTGGGGGTGGGGGAGACAGCTGCTCGAGGATGGGCTGGCCATCAGTCAGTGAGTGGTGAGCAATTGCATTGTGCATCACCTCCTTTGTACATGTTATTATTACTATTATTATTATTATTATTATTATTATTATTTCTTTTTCTTTTCTGTCCTATTAAACTGTCTTTATCTCAACCTACAGCAACCAATACGGGCCACAAAGGGTTGAAATAAAAACAGATCTGACCAGAGTGTGGTAAAACAAAATTGGTATAAGCATTAGATCAGCTTAATAGTTGCTAATCACAATGTTGATTTTTTTGATCTCAGGTCTGCTGTGCTTGTCTTCTGAATTGTGTCATATAGCACATTCCTTACTGTATGTGTTCCCTGTTTTGCTGTTTATCATTTCTAGGGGATGGTTTAAGGTTATTATTTTGCTGTACTGTGTGACCCTGGCTTACGATACGATAAAATAACTGTTCATTAAGCTAATTTGGTATTTCTAGTCAGCATTGCCATCACCTCCTTACTTTGGAAACTATATCTTAGAAGCTATTAATAATTATACAATTTACATTTTCTCCTTAGGGAGCCAATCTGGGGGGTGGGTCAGTGTGCGACATTTTTGCCCACTTCTTCACTCTCCCTTTCTCCTTCCCCTCTCCCATCTCCTCCAGGCTAGTTACTATAGCTCTTCAAAACTTTGAATATCCTTGGGATGTTCAAACCAGCATGTTCCTATTGCTATGTCTCCTCAATATGTTTCAGGTTCTGTTTAAGAATGTCATCCAGAGGTCTGTTCTGAGGCAGGATAGTTATAAGTGGCAGGAAGTGTGGTAGGATATGGGCAAGCACCTAGAGCAATGGGCACCTCCAATGCTTTGGAACTTCACCCTTGAACAAGTGCAGAATCCTAAAAAACTGGCAGAATGCTTGAAAAAGGTGTGTCATTACCTTGGCAATTCCCAAGAGACACAAAACACTGAAACGTGCTGGGACTTGGCCTGTGCTTACCAAGCTGCAGTCAACACTACTGCAACCCCAGTGACAGGCCTAGTGGTCACTTCAACACGCCCCAAGGCTGGGCCAGAGAATCAACCCGTGTCAGTAGCAGTTGCTCCTATATGCAAGATGAAACAATGGATGAGAAAGTCAGGTGGCTTAGAAAGCAAAGGATCTCCTAGTCAGACAGGGGAGGAAGAAGATGAGGCAGGCTACTCGGAAGTGCAGATCCCCACGCTGCAGCCCATGGAGGAGCCCCCGGTGGAGCAGGTGGATGTGGCCTGGAGGAGGCTGCGGCCAATGGAGAGCCCCCGCACGAGCAGGCCCTGGGCCAGAGCTGCAGCCCGTGGAGAGGAGCCCACGCAGGAGCAGGGGATCTGGGGGGAGCTGCCGCCCGTGGGGGATCCATGCTGGAGCAGTTTGCTCCTGACACCATGGTACGGACCCATATGGGCACAGTTCTTGAAGAGCTTCTTCCTGTGGGAAACCACGCAGGATCAGAAGGATGCCATCCCGTGGGAGGGACACCATGTTGGAGCAGGGGCAGAGAGTGACCAGAGAGAGTGAGAGTGGCAGAGGCAAAGTGCTATAGACTGACCGCAACCCTCATTGCCCCATTCCCCTGCGACGCTCAGGGAAGGAGGTGGAAGAGGGTGGATGGGGGGAAGGTGTTTTCGGTTTCTTTCCTTTGTTTCTCACTTCTCTAGCTTGTTAGTAATAGGCAATAAATGTTACTAATCTCCCTATTCTGAGTCTGTTTTGGCCATCATGATAATCACTGAGTGATCTCCCTGTCCTTATCTCAACCCTTGAGCCCTTTGTGTCATACTTTCTCCCTCTTTCCCTTTGAGGAGGGGGAGTGAAAGAGCAGTTGTGGTGGAGCTCAGCTGTCCACCCAAGTAAAACCACCACAACACCATGTGCCACCCTGTGGTTTTACCTGCACGACCACAGAAGGTGTTCATGAGAAGAAGACATGAGAAAAGGGAATGGAAAATCAACCTTGACCCTAGAGGCACAGGTACGTGAGTTGCAAGGAAAAACAATACCAAAAGGGGTATCTTCTGAGAAAATTGCTACTCCAGTTTCCAGCAGGCAGTCCCCCAGACACAGTAATGAATAGTATTACCAGGACTAGGGGGGCCATGCCTCCAGCCAGGGTGAGAAAAGGGGCAGTTGGGCTTATTGGACTGTGTGGATTAGATGGCACATCAGAGCCATAGGAGTAGACTTTAGTAGACACTGGAGCACGTTGTAATGTCATCAAGTTATAAAGGGGCAGAACCCATCTGTATTTCCAAAGTCAGAAATACAGCTAACTGTATTGGAGGCTGAAGTGAGTCTAACTGGGAATGAGTGGAAAAAGCACTCCATTGTGACTGGGCTGGAGGTTCTGTGCATCCTTGACAAAGACTACTTCAGGAGAGGGTACTTCAAAGATCCAAAAGGGTACCAGTGGGCTTTTGTCTTAGCTGCCTTGGAGACAGAAGACTATACACAGTTGTCTACTTTGCCCAGTCTCTCACAGGACCCTTCTGTTGTGGGGTTGCTGAGGGTCAAAGAGCAGCAGGTTCTGATCACTACCACAATGGTGTACCAACAGCAATACCATACTAACCGAGACACCTTGATTCCCATTAATGAGCTGATCTGTTGACTGGACAACCAAGGAGTTATCAGCTGGACATTCACCCTTTAATAGGTGATATGGTAATATGGCCAGTGCAAAAGTCTAATGGTGAGTGGAGACTAACAGTGGACTTTGGTGGCCTGAATGAAGTGACGCCACCACTAAGTGCTGATGTGCCAGATATGCTAGAACTTCAGTATGAACTGGACTTAAAGGGAACCAAGTGGTATACCACAATTAATATCACTAATGCATTTTTCTCTATCCCTTTGGCAGCAGACTTCAGAGCACAGTTTGCTTTCACATGGAGAGGCATTCAGTACAACTGGAATCGACTGCCCCAAGGGCAGAAGCACAGCCCTTCCATTTGCCATGGACTAATCCAGACTGCACTGGAACAGGGGAAGCTCCTGAACACCTGCAATACTTTAAATCTTATAATTTAAAGAATATTAACATTTTTCTAATCATGGATGTTGTCAGATATGTGGAGTCGAAAATATTTGCATTCTGACATAATCCCTTTACCCTAAACTTTTCACCTAACATGTCAGACAAAAAGATTGGTTCTGGATATTCATGTAGCTGTTTGTGTGAGGGTTTGTTGTGTGTGTGTGTATGTATTGTTTTTTATTGTTTATTTTTGTTTTTATTGTCTTGCTTTAGATTTCTGAGGGGTTCTAACTTTGAAAAAGGCATATGGACTTTACTTTTTCTAGATACGTAATTGTAAGAAGCTCTTCTCTGAAAAAATGTATATCCTTTTGTCATAAAGATGGCATGCTGCCCCCCCCCCCCCAATAAATAAATAAAGTTGAATACAGAGAACAAACTTTTTGAAATTATTTTTTATATTTTTAGCACATGAAATATCTTTTGAGGATTGGGACAGTTAAACCAGAAGAAGAATGAACGGAGACCTTAAAGGTAAAATCTGAATTAAGGAGTTATGCAATAGTATGCAGACATCCAAATATTGATGTTTTGGATATCCTTTTAATAATGGAGAAGACAAAAATAAAAGCAGAAACCCATAAAATAAACAAGCAGTGTCCCAGTTATGCCACTGTTATCCTTTTTTATTGAAAACTTGCGAGGTTATGCAAGCAGTCTGAATAAAAATGGTTCAACTAGTAGAATGCCTAGCAAATTTTGATAACTTCTCAGAAAATCTATTTCTGATATACAATGAATAATAAATCAGTAAGATCCCAGTAACTAGTTTTTCCAGGCATAAACTATTCACCAAGGATAGCTCTTGTCAGAGAAGTGGAATTTCAAATAGAACAAAATATTGCTAAATATATTACATAGTTCAGTAAAAGGATTATGTAGCCAAAACTGTATTCATACAAGTCAAACTGTAAGAGAACATAAAGTTTTATAATATGGACTTCTCTGACAGGAAGATAAAAATTTGCGGCAATCATATTATATGGTTAGAAAAATTTTTCTCTGAGCAAGGACCAAAGCAAGCTGCAAAACAGTTAAGTTTCTAAAGACAAAGATTAAAAGAGACTTGAGTGGTTCTACTTACACAATCTTAAATAAAGTATACTCAATACATTTGAGAAGGCAGCACATTTTAAAACAGGATAAGAAGATTGTTTTTATCTATTCCAAAATCAGCTTGTAGAACTCTGCTTGCTCTTAGATACCATTCAGACAGTAACTTGGCATAAATTAAAAAGGAATTAAACCTCTATCAGCTTTCTAGACATGAGTGATCATACAGCCATCAGCTTTCTAGGCACAAGGGTTTTCCTATTGGAATGAAGTTGTGGTAGAGGTGTGGTTTTTTGTTTGTTTGTTTGTTTGTTTGTTTGTTTTTTCCCTGACATGGAAGGCACTTAATCTTTATAATTTAGGACAGTAAGGAAATGCCCATACAGAACTCTATGAAAGACTAATGAAGTCAGATCCATCCCAAACACATATTTTTTTACAGTACACTTCAAAGCTTGGATCCAAAATGGTATGTGGGCTGAGCACAAAATCTTGTTTATGAGCAAAGAAGCCACACGCCCTGTACCTAACTAAAGCCAAGAATTTATTGTTCCTATAATCTGAACTGTCTAATTCAAGAATCATTATTAATCTAGTTCTAATTGTCACAGAAAAAGAAATCATGATAATGCAGTTAAAATTGTTATACGCATGCTTAATTTCTGCCTAATTTTCCTGCTGTTATGCTCTTCTTTTCTGTGCTCCTTCAGGTCCTAAGGCTGGTAGTTTCACTCAGGTGTTGGTGGTGGGTGTTGAACTGAAAGTACTGCCAAAACACAAAGTGAGAGGGAAAAGAAAAAAGAACTACAGATTACTGACTCCCCAGCACAAGTGCAACACAAGACAAAACAAAAGGTATTTCATACAACTCAGGATATATCACGTAATAGTGAATGGGAGATTTTAACATAACTGCAACTGTCAGGACATCATCTATAATACCTTTCTATGTACTCCTCCAGGCACTCATATTAAAGGAAATAAAACTCAAAATAGAATAAGCACAGGGAAGAGTTACTAGTATGCCAAATGAAGTGTCTTTCATGTGAGAAATCATTATTAAACCTTGTGAACTTGACAATATAAGCACGTTAAATAAAGACTGAATAAATAAGATGGATGCTGTCAATAAGTATACTGGGGATGGACAAAAAGATATTTAATATCTGTCTGTTTGCTATTGCATGCAAAAACTATCAAGCAAAACTTTTTTTTGTTTGTTTGTTTGTTTGTTTTTTAAAGGATTTACTTACAGGAAGAACATGGTTCCTTTTTGAAGTTATTTATTTTGTATATAGAAAAAATAAATAACTTTAATGGTCATTAGACCTTTACTTTACCATAAAATATTGCTGTTCCCTAACCACTAGACAGTATTTTTTTTTCCTCCCTTTCCTTCTCCCTCCACAGTATCTGTTATAATGTCACATAATGAGAATTTGCTCGTCTTTTAAACTGAGTATCAGCAGATTGCGGTCTGTCTTGGGTTACATGGCAAGAGCTTGGCAGCAGGGGGCCCGCAGGCCTGGCCTCTGTGAGCAGAGCCCAGCAGCTACCCCATGTCAGATCAGAGCCAGCTCCAAAAGGGACCTGCTGTCGCCCAGAGACGAGTCAGGGTGAGAATTTTGATGGGCTTCTGGGAAGGCAGCTTTAGGAAAGGGAAAAAAACTGCTGCACAACAGCAGCTGGGAGAGAGAGGAGTGAGAAACAGCCCTGAAGACCCCAAGGTCAGTGCAAAAGGAGGGCAGGAGGTGCTCCAGGCATGGAGCCGCAGTTCCCCTGCGGCCTGTGGAGAGGCCCCTGGTGGAGCAGGCTGTCCCCCTGGAGCCCATGGGCCCCACATGGAGCAGATCTCCATGGTGCAGCCCGTGGAGGAGCCCCCAGTGGAGCAGGTGGATGTGGCCTGGAGGAGGCTGCGGCCCATGGAGAGCCCCCGCACGAGCAGGCCCTGGGCCGGAGCTGCAGCCCGTGGAGAGGAGCCCACGCAGGAGCAGGGTGTCTGGGGGGAACTGCCACCCACTGGGGGACCCGTGCTGGAGCAGTTTGCTCCTGGGGGATGGATTGACCATGTGGGAGGAGTTCTTGAAGAGCTGCTGCCTGTGGGCAGCACCCGCAGGCTCAGTTTGGGAAGGACGGCATCCCATGGGAGGGACCCCATGTGGAGCAGAGAAAGAGAGCAACCATGAAGGAGCGGTGGTGCAGGCTAAAATCACCACAGGGTCTACATCATAAGAAAATGATGCTATGCTTTTGATAGTTACGAAAGGGATGTTCAACTAGCTATGGTAAACCAGCATTGTTATAGGATTTTTGTGATTCTGCACTGTCCCTTCAAACTCATTAACATAACTAAAACTAGAATTTATTCAGTTCTACTCAAGTTGTTTCAAAAGGGCTTATTATGTGCTTTTCCCCTTGGAGTATGAATTTACCCATTCAACACATCAGAGCTACACACTTGGGAGGGGGGGTCACAAATGCATACCACCACAATTGCTTCTAGAAAGGAGGATGTCCTTTCAATCTGCTTAAAACAACATAGATAGATCACTATATTGGATAAGTTCACAAGTACTGATGACAATTTTTATTCTAAGAATAAAATTTATATAATGAGTTTATTAAGAGATACTATGGTTCATTTACTAATAATCAGCTAAAGTGCCATGCATTACTGCTGTTCATTTTTTGGTTTATAGCTGCACAAAGTAATGTGAAACAACATATTATACTATCATAATTAAACAGCTTTATGTCAATTGCTTCTATTAAATTACAGCTGTCTTATTAGAAGAGTGCTTTCTCATCATTAAGGACTCTGTTGCCTTTTCAGCTAACACAAGTTATTTTCTCTGGTATCGATAGGATTTAAACCACAGGAAACAGTTCATCCACCAATATGAAGGCTTCTGCTTGACTTACGTATTCAAATCTGTCCTCAGATGCTCCTCAAATGATGACCAGCTCTTTTACTAGCTGTGCAGTAGGTGCAAATGTGTTGCTATGAGAACCAAACACAAACCTTTGTCCCCAAGCTGATGATGCTACTCAATTGTTAGGGCACTCCTCAACTTCACAGTTTCTCCAAAAGTAATCTGGTACTGCAGGTGAAAGCCAAATGCTGTGTCATCAATTATCTAGGAGAGCTAGGCATCTCTTAGCCCTTTTATTTAGAAACAAGAGTAGGTAGTGAAACTTATAGCTGAGTTTGAGTTCCAATACTCAAAGTCACAGAATCACAAAATGGCTGAGGTTGGAAGGGACATACATGCACTTGTCTGTCAAGTAATATTTTATTTTGTGCAATTTACTATATCACAGAAACAGACCAGAATTTAATAGTGTCTTTGCTTGCAGTCTGTCACAGCTGGAAATAAATAATCATTTTAAAAATAATGTTAAACATTTATGATATTATTTTTTTTTGTTTGTTTTGTTTCCTTCCTCAGATGAGTTCTGTTTCATATATACCCAACCAGGCCTGACTGACATGGCTTTACTTCTAAAATTACACTGGACAAAAGTGGACAAGCAATGTAAGTGATAAGAGTAGAACGTCACAGCTCACACATTGTCTTGCTGCTAGCAAACAATTTAGTTTCAAATGTAAATCACTTCTACCTGACCAGGCCTGACTGACATGGTTTTAATTATAAAATTACACTGGACTAAAGCAGACAAGCAATGCAAGTGGTAAGAATAAAAATTCATACTTTACACATTGTTCGCTGCAAGCAAACAATTTAGCTACAAACATAATTCATTTCTAGTTTAAGATTTGTTTTCCTCTGTTGTCAGAAAATCTTAATGAAAGAACGGTAGAAAAAAATGTGCTTGTGAATTTGGAGTGCAGACGAAACGATGCATATAACCTGCTTCCATTCTAATGGAGTCATTTATTACCATGGTGCCTAGAAATACTAAAGAAAACTGAGTGCAGGTACTTTCCGTTATTTCTTCTTTCTGTCAGATGTCTTCTATTAGATTTAATAGAATCTTTTCCAACAAGCAATTTACCAACCAGAAAATAATGTTACAATTTAGTAAGTTTTGCTTTTCCTTGTTTTCCATTTTGAACCTTTATGGTGCATTATTTTAAAGATCTTAATCACACGTGTGAAGACTAGAAGAATAAATAAGAGAATTTTTTTTTTCTTTATTCCTATCTTTCATTGAGGCTAAGCCTCAAAGCTAGAGCTCTTTGCAAAAAAATAACACTTAGCACTAGTAAGATTATTATTATTATTATTTAATTATTCAGTAGTGGATTGATATCACAGTCCAGCTGATTGTATACCAGCATACAGAACCTCTTTTTTTTTTGGTACTATATCAGATGTCAAAATGTCCCCAACACAAGGAATTAACCACATTGCCACAGCAGCTCATGACAAAATGGGGTTGAATTTGCGCTATTTCAGGGACTGCATAAGTTTGTCTTCTCTGTATTGTTTCTCTCAGTATGTTTCTAGTGAAAATCAGGCTGTCAGAAGCATCTTTAAAATGTTTTTTCTGCATGTCTCTTACTCAAAAAGAATCTTTCAAGTAGCAGGGGGAGATGAATGTAAATAAGCACAGACAATATTAATTTACCTTCCCCAAGGGAGGGTTGTCATGCAGTGTCTAGATTTCTTACTAGTGTCAGCCATGGTCCTCCCCTTGAGATTCAGTGGGTATAAGAGAAGAAGGGGATGGTAAAGAATGAAATATTGTCTTTGCTAATGTGCAAGCCAGAATTCATTTAATCCTACTTTCCCTATTCTAAGGAGCAGAAGGATGGCATTAAAAAGGTAAGGTCTTGAAGGCATAGCCCTCTTGTCTACCTGTAAAATGCTAAGCATGTGTTCTAGTATGTATCACTATCCAAAGTATAAAATTAGATTGAAAATAGAGGAAAATAAAAGAAATTTCCTCAAACCATTTTATTTACTTGTAGCTTAACTTTCTGTCTTTAATTAGCTTAAAGGGATTAATGAATTGCTTGGTTACAGGAGTTTATGATCTGGCAATTTTATAGAGCTGGGAGGGATAAGTAATT